>NW_026542594.1:151630917-154148036 GCF_028750875.1 Macrosteles quadrilineatus
TATTAAAACGACGAATTAACTAAAATAAACGTACATAATAATTATTTGTTAAGCGAACGGAACAACTGTAAATTTGTAGCTAATTGATAATTGATTTAAAAACAAACTGAAATACAGCCACCGCTGGTCACTGGCAGGCAGGAACTGGCGGGTCTGGAACCAAGTCGGTGAAATTTAAGTTATTATATTTAAATTTAGAGGTTTAAAATCAAATTCTTAAATGAAAATTGTCGTAGAACAGGAAGACGTGTATGAAAGGTAAATCAAACGAAAATCGTGGAAATGGAATTAACTATTATAGCTAACCTTCGGCAATCAAATTATCGATGACCTAAAGCCAAGATTTATTCTGCTGCGCACATCCACTCCTGGTTTTATGAGGCCTATTTGACTTTAGTTTGAAATTTTTGGTAGGAAAGATAGAATTGAATTTATGGCTGAAAATACTGATAAAGCTATCAAAAGGCGTTTCATTCTGAGTTCGGCCTATTCTTGTTTCATTTACCCATTCATTTTGATCTATCAAAAATCGAATGACATTGGGATGAAACTAGCCACCCTCTGAACCTTGGATTACTTGGCAAGACTAATAATGCTAGAGTCTCCTTGTCCTGAACTGTAGTGTTGATTAATTATTTTATCTAATATTTACAAACAATGTTTAGAACTCTTTTTGGCATTTTAGATTTTGCTTCCGTCGATGTCAACAACGTAGGAAAAGGGAAAGGTGGTGGATCTTGTACAGCAGCTGCATTTCTTAAGGTAAGGATAATGTTTTAGTAACATATGATAGTTAATATCCTATTTCCATATACAAGTAAAGTAAAAGTGACACTAACTTCTAAAGTTTTTGTAAGTTATAAGACCAACACACTAACCGTCCGACATCTGCACGCCCATGAAACCATCTCTACCCTGATGTTAAATGGGTCCCACACACACTGGGTCTGTTAACATGATTAAAAAATAATTTTTATTTTGTTTGTTTTCATGTAATTTTATATGTTTTGTTAAGTGGATGTTCCAAACCCTGTTCTTTGGGTTGAATAGCCCGATGACCAAGTTTATTCTTATTTTGCAGGAGTTTGCCCCTCCAGGAGACTGGATGCACCTGGATATCGCAGGGACCATGTTTGCGGATGATTACGGAGGTATGAGCTATCTACAGAAAGGAATGACAGGTCGGCCAACACGCACTCTCATACAGCTACTTGTACAGATAGCTGGTGCAAATAAATCATGATGTTAATGTATCTTGAGGGGAAATAAATTACCACTTTAACGTTTGATTTATTTGTTCCATGGCTGTTTTTACTTTACATTTATTTACTATCCTGTTTTCTCCTCTGGGAAATAATTCAAAGTGGAGATATAAAACTATTTAAAATTATTGCATTCAACATAAATTGTTTGTAAAAGGTAACAATATTATATGTAGGAGAGATAAGTACAACAGTTAAATAGTAATAATTACTATTTCACTGTTTTATAAATTATTTATAAAATTGAAGTTTACTGCCCAGACCAACAAATCTCAACACTCAACAGTATTATTGAAACATTTTACTCAAGATAGTTATTATTATTAGTAAACTATTTAAATAAATAATATCCTTTTCAATAACTTACGTGCTCAAGGATTAACCCTCCAACTCGAGCATAATAACCTCTGTAGTGGCAAGGCAATTTTTGCGGCCACAAAAATATTATTGGAAATTAATATAAAATTCAACCAATAGAGCAAACCTATTGAACCATATATTTTTGGTTGTGAACTTAATGAAAAGTTTGAAAATAGTAAAAATATATTTAGAAAGTAGTTTTTAAGTGTAGAAGATAAAATAAGAAAAAAAGAAATTTTGTTTTTGAAAAGTTGAAAGGTAACTTATTATTTTTGAGGTAGTAACAATAAAAATACAAAAGGAAAACAGTGAATTCGACCACAGCAAACGGTGCTAGAAGTGATGGTTTTTATGAAGAAACAAATTTTACCATCAAGAAAAATGTTGGCTTGTTTACAGCATTGGCTTGAAATTTATTGTAAATTGTAACCTGAGAGTTGCATTGAATTTCTATTTATTCATTTTCTATGCTTTGGGACATTAAAACTTGCCACGGAATTCTGTTTTTTTTTTTTTTTTTTTTTTTTTTTTTTTTTTTTTTTTTTTTTTTATAAAACAATTGCAATAGGACTAATTTAATTTTTTAACTGCTATTGCCTTATTGCAGCAGAGGAAAACAGTGAATTCGACCACAACATATGGTGCTTGCAGTGGTGGGTTTTATAAAAAAACAAATGTTACCATCAACCAACATTTTGAGCTTCTTTACAGCATTGCCTTGAAATTTATTGTAACCTGAGAGTTACATTGAATCTCTATTTATTCATTTTCTATGCTTTGAGACATTGAAACTGACCACAGGATTCTATGTTTTTTTACTAAAACAATTGCAATAGGACTCATTCATTTTTGTTACTCATGTTGCCTTATTTTTTGTTTTGTGATTTACAAAACCAAAGTGAGAAATAAATTTAAAACAGTTAGCAATCAAAAGAAAAAATGAGAAAATACAAATTAATTTTGTGTTACCCATTAGTTTACTTGTTTTGAACACACTTAAAATGTTTTTTTTCTACGCCTACGTCAGTGGCATTTATGTGAAAGTAGAATGCTTTAAAAGGTAAAAGTGTTTAAAATCCCTCACAGTTTTTAGGGGTTGAACCCAGGGCCATATTTATAATCGATGAGGCCCCCGGCGGCTCTCACTAGAGGCCCCTCTACATTCTGATTCTTCAAAGGTTGGAACTTAAGGGTTTAGAAATACTTTTGGTATTGCTTCAACTCGATTTAGTTTCCAAAAATCTGATAGGCAAAAATACCTAGGAGATTGGCTGATAAATAAGTCTATTATTATTTTTTTATAATAATATTGGGGGTCTTAGGTAGAGGCCAGATATTCTTAATTTCTTTCGGGTTGTGCAAAACATGTTGAACTTAGAGCATCGGATCAAAATCGGGTGGTTCTGTAAATATAATTAAAAATATATTGATATACTATAATTGGTTTACACAAAATTTGAAATCGCGGCCAAATCATAAGGGTCTTCTGTGGTCACAGTAAAATCTTACGACATCTGCCGCGGTCGCGGAGGGATCGAGTACATATTCTACGTTCATGGCAAAATAGTGAACATAATGCGCGATCACAGATAAATCATCTTTGTCTCCTCCGATTGTGGCGAAATCATGAATGCCTCCTGTGGTTGTGGAAAACAGTGGACATCTTGCGCAAACGCGGGGACATCATCTCAGCAATCTTGCGGGGACCGATCACATTGGAATGATGAATGTCTCCTGTGGACGCGGAGAAATAGTTACCATCTTGGGCTAGCGCGTGGACATCATCTTCGTCTCCTCAGATTGTGGCGGATTGGCTGCGTAGAAATAGTTAGCATCTTGCGCAAGCGCGTAGACGTCAGTTTTGTCTCCACTGATCGCGGCGGATCTGGCCGCGGAGAAATAGTTAACCTTGCGCGTGCCTGGAGACGTCGTGTAGATCTTCCGAGTTTGCGGGGACATGAACTTCGACTCCTGCGGCCATAAAATCCTGGACATCTTCCGAGATCGCAGATGAATAGTAGTAACAATTCCTATGTTAACAGGCGAAATAGTGAAGATCTTAAGTGCAGATTTCATCAACGTTTTCTGTGATCGCAGAAAAACACATTATCAAATTTATCAAAAACAAAATTGAGGTCCCAAGTGAGGCCCCCGGCAACCGCCGTGTCCGCCGTTATGGAATTACGGCTCTAGTTGAACCTGTCCCTCCATGACTGAGACACTAACCACAACAAAACACAACACACCAAAGTATTTTGTTTAGAAAGAATAATTTTTTATTGCAATGCTATTGGATTGGCATTTTATAATTTTAGACACCTTGGTAAATTAGTAGTGTAAATGACACAGGATACTTAAAGCATAAAGAAAGACTTTTTAACACCTCATGCAACAAATGTAATGAAAATAAAACCTCAATAATACAAATTGGTTGATAAATGATCATGCTAAATAAACACTTTTAAAACAGAAACACATATCCACTTTAAATATCACCGAGCCTTTGATGATTTTGCTTTTGCCTTTTCAATGTTTTCAGTCTAAAAATGTAATCATAATAAAACCTTTTTAATAAAAATGTTATAAAGATCTTGTTAAAACTTAAAAACGAAAACACATATCCACTTTAACCATCACTGATAAGTTGTTGCCTTTGATGATTTTGATTTTGTCTTTTTCAATTTTTTCAGTCCATCAAAATTTCCTTTGAGTAGGTTGCAGTAGGCCAATTGAAATTTATTCACATCTCTTGAATGAACCTGTAAAAAGTAGGGTAATTAATTGAAACAACAAATAACTTTGAAAATGGTGGGTACTTTTTCCTGCACAGGTGACAAACAACACAAATGAATACAAATCAAAGCAACTGTGTACTATTGATAAAAAAAACTAAAAAAAAGAATTTTTTTAGAATTTGGCTAAAACCGCACAAAACTGGTATAATTTTTAGCCAAGTGGGGAATAGTATCAATCCCCAGCCGGGTAAAAAGATAGTAGACTAGCTAATTTACAACAATTATGAAAAATTTGAAGCTGTAATTTTGTGAAGTGGGAAAAACTAGTTTGGGCCATGAGTGTTGTGGTTGAACCTTAAAAATGGTTTGCCCGGTTCACATGTCTCTTTTACTTAAAATCTTTGATATCGAGGAATCATCAATTCTTGAAAAATTGTATAACTTATTTTTCAACCATCTCTTGCGAAACATTGTAAATTTTCAATCATGCAAACTTTGAGAGGACATATTTGAGGCAATAACTGAAGTATTTGTAAATTGTGAGCAAGAGGTTTAGTAATATTTTTACTTTTGATATTGAAATTACGGTAATGTTTATTAGATATAAAATTACTCAACAACTTGGGTCTCCCTGGAAGTGAACAGGATTTTACTAACCAGCACGCTATTCCCAAAATGTAGTGATTATAAAAAAAGTACAGTAGGACCTTAATATCTCGAATCTGAAGGGGTTATGATAAAAATTCGAGTTATCAAGTTTTTCAAGTTAGTGAGGTTCGAGTTATGAAGGTTCCATTTGAAAAAGTTCGAGATACTGAGGTGTTGGGGTCTGACAGTGATGTTACGTCATGGCCTTTGTAACTCGACTTATATGTGTTAAACCTTTATAATCGAACTCTAAACGTATTTATACGTACTGTGGAGTAACTGTGGAAGCAAAATAAAACTGTTTTAATGCACATAAAGTACTGTATTTATTATTTGGCAATATGTTTGATAAAGTACATAAAAACATGTTAAATGACAAAAAAATAGTTTAAATACTGTACAAAACAATAATACAGTATATATCATCCATACACGGAACTACATTTACTCTGTATAATGTTTGTTTAAAGCAAACGTTAGTCAAACTCTTTATATGTACTGTAAAAACAAGCTACTGTAACAACAAAAATACTGAATAGGTACAATACTGTACATACAAAAAGTATTTGGACTGTAGAGAGTAATATTTAAAGGGAAAATTCTAGTGTGATTGAAATACTAAACAAAATGCATCGTAATGTAGTTATTTACTGAATCTACTTTGGCAAAACGGGCAAACTACACTGACTACATCAGTGCCTAGCCAAACAAACACGGGAAGCAAACACAGGAAGTTAGTTCGATTTTCACGTCTCGACAGGAATCAAGACACAACTGACTTGCACTGTTAAGGCAAAACTTTGAAGTATTGAGGCACATTCATGCAAACTTCGACTTATAAAGGTAAACTTCGAGTTACTGAGGCTCGATGACGGGAAAATTCGAGTTATAGAGGTAGAATGTTACTGTTCAAAAGTTGTTAAAATTCAACATATTGAGGTTAAATATTTAGAAACTTCGACTTATAAAGGTACTTTTAACATTATGATTAATGTGGATTTCAAGGGGATTTAAAAAAAATCGAGATATTGAGGAATTCGAGATATTGAGGTTCGAGTAATTGAGGTTCTACTGTATTTTAAACACGCATCAGCACCACTTATATACAACAATAGGTAGCATAGGGAATTTAAACACTTTACCAGAATTTAATGAGTGACAATTTTATCAAACTAGGCAGTAAAATGAATTTGTTTATGACATACCAATGTGTGATAGAGTGAGGCACACATTCGAACCCCTAGGGACACTCCCAGAGCCTACCTGGCAGGGTGAGTTGTGTCTTCAAATATTTAAAACTAGCCAGTATACCCCTGCTTTGCAATGAGGAGAGCACGCAGAACATTTAAAAATTGTTCTTCAAGTTCATCAAATGAAATTTGTAACTAAACCCAGAATAGATTTTAGAAAAAAAATTCAACTACACCGCTTTAAACATACACAAAATTACTACCGTAATGTAATATCATACTTTTAACTAGGAAGTAAGTTAACTTAAAACAAGTTATGAGCATAAAAACTGAAAAAATATACTTACTATGGTGGCTAGTTTCTTATTATTAGTCTTTGCTCTCAGAAGACACATGTATTCTGAGGGTTCTGTTGGAGATTTACTGGCATCTCTTGGTTGAGGTTTCGTTCGACCATCATCTGAAATTATATTTATAACTTAAGTATCTATTTTTGCCTATGATGAGTGGCAGCGTAGCGACTTTTTTACCTCCCTCTCATCTAAGATGAAATAAAACAGCTTCCAGCAAAATAAATTCTCAGGTAGGTTAACAATTTTAGGTAAACGGGATCTATCGTAAAAAATACCCCCGCCGCAGCAAACCTGCAGACTAAGTGAATTTCCATTTGCCTGAATTGATATACAATTAATCTATTTAAATAAGACTAGGTTAAACGAGTACCGGTACTTAGGTTTGCTGCTACAGGGAGGCTAATAAAGTGTGTTTTTTTAGTATGATAATTATAACTTAGTATAAAATAAGTAAATTTGCCAAGTTTGATCAAAATATATCCATAAACTAGCAAACTACAACACTTTAAAATATTCTCCATAAGAATGACATGGGAATTTTAAATTTACAATTTTTTGAATTTTCTTCATAATTAATAACTGCACAAAATCACTAAAATATACCTAATTATTGTCTTTTTAAGCCCTTTAAAATGGTCTTGATATAAATTGGGAAATTTTGTGTTTTGATGGTTAAAAATGAGAAAAACTAATTTTCACCCCTAAAACCCCCTGTAAAACCCCGTTCCCCTCGTCCGATCATGCTGGTTCATGCGAGCTCATTTAAGTTTATCCCGCCTTACACCTTCAAACTAGATTCCATCAAAATCAAACAAAAATTACTCAAGTTATCGCATTCACGGACACATATATATAGAGCCGGCAGTAAAAATTGCCAACATTATTCTTAGAAAAATGTAAAAGACAACTTTCAAAATTTACAAAATGTAGCACTTTAACGATACCCCTATGCAGGCTATTGAACGACACCCCTCTGGAATTGGTACAGCCCCTCTCAGCTTCTCATGAACAGACGATTAAGGAGCACACTGCCTCAGGCCGGACATTTGATTTGTGGTACACCGTCACCAGGTCTTAAGGATCTTGCAGTATAAATGCAATTATGAAAGAAAACATAAAGCGCAAACTCTCAATCCTCTTCAGATAGAAGACCTAGTTTGGATTGTGGACCTTAGAAGACATGGTAAAATTGTGAAAATCCTTGACAGCCCTCATTCGTATATTGTTGAAACTGATAAAATAAATGTGAGGGAAAATTGGTTCCATCTCAAACTGGCCCCTTTAAAAGAGGAAAACAGTGAATAAAATTGGTCTGAGAATACATGTCAAAAAGAACCATACAACCGTCCAAAGAGAAATATACACAAACCAAGCTGGTTGATGAACTACCTATGTTAAAAGGGAAGATGTTGTAAGAACAGTTTATTTCATAGCACCCATTAATTTCTCATTATTTATTTAGTATTAAGGTTGACGGACAGGTAATATAAACCATTTTTATTCTATAAGTGATCCTGGGCCACTAAGCATAATGAAATTTATTTATTCATAGATTATGTGTTATGGTTTGTTAAAAAATTAAAATTAACCCTTAGAGTGCCAGGCGAGAAATAAAAGTAACGCTCAAAAAATGCCGATGATTTTTCCCGAAGGTCGCGCTAAAAATGCCGAGCGCGATCTGGCGATTTTTAGGTTAAAATTTCGTAAACATCGAATTTTCGATATTTCGACCAACGAAAATCGATGTATCGCATCTAGTAACTTTCGACTCAATGTTAATATATGGGTTGAAAGAATCCGAGTATCCATTCGGTTGTTATGACAACTGTTCGATCATTACGAAACGTCCGGTCAGCCGGACGTTGGCACTTTTGGCTCGTTCTAAAAACGTCCGGTCGGCCGGACGTCGGCACTTTTGGCTCGTTTTAAAAACGTCCGGTTCCCCGGACGTTGTCACTCAAAGGGTTAAATGTTTTGTTTTAGAAAAATTACATTTTCTTACACGCATAAATGCAGTTAACAAAAATGTCCCCCTTGAGTTTCCTTGAGGTCCAACTAATGCCTTTACCTTACCTTAGGTATTTTTGTCAACCAATAGATATACTGTACTCACATTTCTTCATTGTAACTGTGACTGCTCCAGTACCACGCTTGCTCTGAAATAACTTGGTCAACTCTGAAAGAAACTGAAACATAAAGTATTATTAGTGTTTAACTATATTCTTTTACGGAAAGTAAACAAAAGAAACGTCTTATAACACTTAAAACATATATTTACGCTTATACTGTTACTCACAAGACGGTAAATATACAAAAAAGATGGTAGGTGGTGATCGATTTTGATTGGACACTCCAATTATCATCAGACCCAATAGGCGAATTATTAGGCGGTTTTTATTAGTTGCTGATAGGCCTACATGAATTTATGCACTGTGGCACGTTTTCACTTTTAGGCACATTGGGATTATCTGGGTAGCTAAGTGATAGTGCTTGCCTAGTAATCAAAAGGTCGCCGGTTTGATCCTGAGAAAAGTCAGTAGCTTTTTGATGGTTCGAAACTGGACCCAGCTGTTCCTGATCATTGGGCTTTAAATAAATGATCCTGACTAATGAAACCGCTGATCTTAGTCAGTAACAAAGCTACACAGGTCATCACACACCATTCTACACTCATCCTTCACTCATATTTGGGTTAAAATACGCACCTAGGTGGCGTCCCCATCTCAATGATTGATAATTAATAATTGATATGTACTATGGGATTATGCACTATTTTCCATTTTTCACTACGTTCATTAACAGACGACGTTGAGGGTTGGAATGAGGACTATCATGTCGGCAGTGGCCTAGCTTCTATTACTGGTATTTTACAAGGTTTAAATTAAATTTTTTTGATAATTTATGTTGATGTGATTAATAGTTTATGTATCGCAGTTGATTTACCGTATTGTATTTTCTAAACAGCACCAAAGTCCATTTGCTTTTACAAATCGAATAATTATTGCATAAGTTTATTGTAATTCTGATTTTTCTCTCTTGTCGTTGTGTAAGGTTTTGTCTGTTTGGTATAGAATGTAAACAACTGACAGCTGTTTCCACCCCACAAACTTTCCTCCCCTTTCAGTGTTAGTCGCCACTAGAACTTGGACTCGTCCAAACCACAAATAGGTACCATGTGAATGACTCAACAAAACTGAAGCTTAATATTCATGATTACACTGTATGGCCACTTAGGAATCTCTCCGACAAAAACTTATTGCATTTTTGGATTCAGCGTGAAAAATACTGTAAGTAGATATCTATAAATCACATCATATCCTAATGTAGATACATTAAATAATTAACACTTAATCTTATGTGTCTCCAGCAGTGGCAAAACTAACTGATTGAGTTTGGCCTACTTTAGGGCTTGAATGATATAGGCCTAGGCCTTAGAAGTTAGTAGGTACCGTAGCCAAATGTTAAATAGTCGGCAGAACTTTTCAACTCCATCGTACTTATCGCTTGTTACAATATTTGCAAATGGTATAGAAGTTTGGTTTTTGATGCCGCAAAGTTTTTTTTTTTTAAGTTAGATCGAATCAATACTTTTATGTTCAAATGTGGAGTTGGAAATCAAAGTTTCGCCATTACGCTAAATAAACCTAGGCTAAAATATAAACCTTTACTCACCGCATCATTTTCCATTAAAACCATTTTAGTCAGTCAATTAAGAATTTGTAATTAGGCTAATTGTTAAATATCGCTCACTAGCCACTCTCAAAATCACTTTGGTATCCTGGTTTTCTAATGACACAATTATTAGCAGTGCTTACTTACTTTGATTAACAATTAATATTCAACGAAATAGAATCAAAAATAATAGATAAGCGCATAATTAAAACAATGTAATATCAATCTGCTCTGATTCCGACACTGGTTAACCAACGTTGAGGTTGAGGTTATCTTTTGTTGGATTAAATGGAATTGGGAAAACAGTTAACAACAACAACAACAAGCAACTCAACACAACAACATTCATAAGGAGGAGAAGAAAATGAAGCATGCTGCATGCTGCAAACATGATAAAAGCGACGGGGATTGGTCGATTGTAGCTAGAAGAAGAAGAAGTTTCATAGAATTTAGATGACGTTTCACAAATCAGACGACACGTAGATAAAAGTCAGCTGTTTGCTACTTGTATGACTTTACACTTCTCTAGGTGGCCGTGGCTAACCTTACTAACGTTTTATATTGGCTTCATGGACAAAAAATCAACTTATTTACGAGTAGATCAATCGGTCATTGAGTATGAAAAACATGGCCATAGATAAAACAATGGCCGTTTTCACCCTAGCCGACACCACATCGACCCGATAAAATGGGATTTGCTTTCACATATATAAGGGCGACAGTCGGTGGCAGATAGGCGACAAAGCTGTCTGTGGCTGCACTGTGCCACGGCCGCTTCTAACTCCAGGCCGCGGCCTTCGAAGTGGCAACGTCGCAAGTGGTGTTGTAACAGCTGTTTTGTTTGGAAGCAGCTATGGTATTTGTGTATTTACGAACGATTGGTTACTGGACTATAAAAATATAGACCCCGCTTAAAATGTACAGATATAGTTGATTTTCAATCCATATTGTTTTGGTTTTCAATTCTGTATGTTTTATTTTCAATATTTTAATACATTTATGTTCATAAATTTAAGTTTAAATCAATAAAGTGCTAATTAATGAGCTGATGTCACCTGTCTGCTATATCTTATGGAATGTCACTAAACAACACCACTTGTGACGTTGCCAATTCTACCAGGCCGCGGCCTGTAGCTAAAGGTGGCCGTGACTGTGCTTTGTAGAGATGCAGGGGCGTCATTCGGGGGGGGGCGTTCGCCCCCCCCCTGGTTCCTGGGCTATAGAAAAAATATGCTGTACTACTACCTAATATACAAATATTTTCTCCTGTCAAAACCTAAAAAGCACGGAAGACAAAAATCTGCCCATTCTTGTACGGTAATTTGAAATAAAAATATTATTTTTTAGTGTCTCAGTAGCACATTTTGAGTTTACATAAATTAGTAGTTTTGTTATTCATTTACTTTTTCTGTTCGGTTCTGTATGATCAATCACTTACTTCTAGTTTATATTCTTACATAAACATGCAGATTTTAGAAGCATTGCATTGTCATTTATTTTTATGAATTATTCAAGCATTAAAATTATACACGTGTATCAATTTTACGTAATTTATTTTGAACATCTTAGACTACCAGTTTAATATAGTTAAATAGAACACCTTTTGTACTTTTGTGTCAAATTATTTTATTGTTAATAAATACAATTTGGTTTGCTTTTAAGTACTTAAATACTTTGTGTTTTATTTAAAAACCAAAATAAACTACAGGCTATGAATACAACCGTATTCATTGCTCATGTCTAAATTTTGTACAAGAGAAATTGGTCATGAATCTAATAACAAACATAATATTAATACATCATGGAACTATTGATCAAGTTTCTTAGATGACTAACTTACCAACATATTATGTTTCTGTCTGTTGTCGATAATAATTGAGTAGTAGCCTAAGGTCACTCCTATCGCACCACCTGTCAGGGCAGGTGGGGTGAATTAATTGAGTTTAAAGCCCATCAGGCGGAAATGGTTGCTTCCGGTGCTACGTCACTTTGTGACGTCATAGGTGATGTGTAATTGGGGGGGGGGGGGGGGGGGGTGTATGAGGGTGATCATATGGTTTTCAAGGTCATAGGTTTGTGTTTTAAAAAAAGGAAGCTATTCTACACTTGTAGTGTAGGATAGCTTCCTTGTTTTGTTTATTGTTTATTTGTATAAAACATGAGGGATGACAATAACTTACATACTATTACAATTAATAAGGAAAACATGTGCGAACGTACGTATCTAGAGTGATTGTCTGCTAAAGTGTAAAACGAATGAGTTTATTGGTGGCCTTTATAAAGGCCGTTTTGTGTAGTTCGGCGACGCTTGTGTACTTGGATGTTTACTTCTTCAACTCCTCTATTGTATTATGGAGCTCTTTCCATCTTGCCATGTCTGCATTGTGCTCGGCCCATTCGATGTTGTCTCGAGGCTGAGCGCACCAAACACGATCAAATTTGCGTCGAATCTCTTTCTCCTCCTCTAGCAGTTGAAGTAGTTTTTTTTCCTTTCGTTTTCGCTCCTGCTCTTCTGCTTCGATGCATGCTTGGTGTAGGTCAGAGTCTTCAATATCACTTGTCCACTGTTGTTGTTGTTGTTGTTGTTGTTGTAGGTTGGCCATCTTGTGCAAAGTAAACGAGAAAGGTTGAGTTGACTGGTGAAGAGCTGGATGCGAAGTGACTGTTGCGTGTAAAGAAGTGCAGGTCCCTGACGAAGTGGGCGGAGCTAAAGCAGTAGAGGTGGGGGAAAGTAGTAGAGGTGGGGGAGAGCATCATGAGGGCATCATTCCATCCGTTTTAAAAGTATTTTGATTCTACGTCCCTTGTCTTGTGAGTGATGTTTCCGTTTTTCTTGATACGTTTTACAATTACATTGACAATAGGAGAACGATTCACATTTTTTACAAGCCATTCCATCTACTTGACATTCAGGTGTTTTGAAACACTTTAGATTACAACAATAGTATTTTAAATCGTATTCCGATTTGGGATCAAAAGATGAATTGGAATTACACTGTGACATGTTGCTCGACTGAATTCTAAAACAAGAATGAAAAGCAATGTGTTGTGAGCTGCTATTTATAGTGCAAGAGTCAGCAGCTCTCATGCATCTGTCACAAGTTAGTCTACATTTTTCCATAGTAGGTTAACCATTTGTGTTAGATCGTGTATGTAATTTTGATGCTTGTCTTGATATGTTTTACACCTACATTTGCAATAGCCAACAGACTCACATTTTTTACAAGCTTTTCCATCAACTTTACTTTCAGGCTTTCTAAAACATTTTAAATTACAACAATAGTTATCCAAATCGTATTTGGATTTGTAAACAAAAGGTAAATTGTATTTACGCTGTGACATGATGCTCGGTGAATTGTTAAAACAAGACTGAGAGCAACTGCGTGTAAGACCTGTTATTTATAGTAAAAAAGTTCAAGGTCATTTGTTTGAATTTTAAAAAAAGAAACAACATATCAGCATATAGAATTAATTATATGCTGATATGTTGTTTCCTCTTTTAATTTTTTTATTTATTTTTTTAATGACAAAAACATTTAACAAACATATGTACATAGATGGTTATTTACAGAAAAAAACTTAAAACTAACATTGATGGGTGATGTGTAGAGATAGTTCAGTGGAATTGTTTCCGCAAACTCCGTGTGATACCAAATAGAGGGATCCTGGTTGAATACCTCGCAGGTCTTCGTTTTGTAGTTGCTGTACAAATCGTCTTGGAAGATAAACTTGAAATTTCGGTTCATCACCTGGTGAAAACGGTGCCTCGCTCAGTGATGCTAAAATTGCGTCTCCATGTGAAGTTTCTGTCTTCTTCAGCTCGTGAACGATGTAGTGTTTGTGTTCCTTCAATTCGTGACATTTCTTAGTACTTAGAATGCTGGATTTGGACTGGGTGTTGAACTGATCCACCAAAGACTGGAGAAACTGTTGTGAAGCCATTTTCTTGATTAGGACTACCCTGTGAGATGTTGCCTCTGCGATGTCTGGAGTAATACTGATGAGGATCCTGAGACTGTCCACTGTATTTATAGCACACGTTCCCCCCTCCACTGCTATTTCCTTCGTAATACTTCCACTGTTGCTGTTTGAATTTATTTTTGTCCCAATAGTGAAGAACTAGAAAATTAGCTAATCGGTATGCGTTTTGTAGTGCACATTGTGTTACTGTGCGATAAGAGTGATCTGTTAAAGTACAAATAGGTCCATAATTAATTTGATGATCCTTGTCCATTCTTATGTCGAAAACATCGTGATATGTATATTGTTGTATCCATTGTCTTTTTTCCGATCCTCTTGTATAAATATGGGAAAACTTGTTAGAAAAATGATACATGATATTGTTCAAGTGCTTATAGCTTATCAATCCTTCGTTCCACTGAATATGGTGAAAATGTTTGGTTATCCATTTGTTTGTTCTTCTTGCTTTGTCATTCAATTGGTTTACTGAAAATGGAGCTTCAAATATAAACGGGTATACGACATGTGTAATCAAATCTAAAATCACTAATTCTTTTATCACAAATTCATCTTTGTTATCACGAAATGCTTGAAATTCTATTACACAGGGTTTTATATCCATAATGTTTAACCCTATCTACACACCACCACGTATAGTGTTCAACTGAATTCACACCGCGCCTTGGTCACTCTTTTATACTGTTTTTCTTTAATTACACTTCTTGGGTTGCTGGTTCTTCTTGGTTTATAGTTTCATATTCTTCAACAGCTTCTATCGCTTCTATCGCTTCTTCATCAATTGATTCGAAGTTCCTTAACTGTCTCCACATACCAACTTCATGAGGCAATCTATTAAAAATAGATGTATCCACGTGTCCGTATAATATGGTGCTTTCCGGTTGTTTTTCCAGTGTATCAATTAAATACTCTTTGATGATTGAACTTGAGAATACAAGTTGTTTCATATATCTAGAGATAGGAGACGTTGCATGCATTAAAATGTAGAATTCTTCACGTGAGAGTAAAATTTTACTTTCATGTTGAGTTAAATCTCTAAATCGTACTTGTAGTGTTCCACGATTCTTTACTATGTCAATTTCATTGTCAGAATCCAAAAGTCGAATATTAGTTTTCCTTCCGCAAACATTAGTATTTAAGTAACATTCAATTAGATTTAAATGTTTTAGAAAAGATTCCCATGCCGTTTCAGAAAATATAACCATTTTTGTACCATGCTGCAAGATTACTGTAGGTGTATATTCCGAAGATTTCATTAGTCCAGCTGTTACACTTTTACCCAAACATAGTGAGATAGGATAGTAAATGCGTAGGAAAACTTCTTTCAAAATATTAATTGGGATTGTATCTTCATCTTTCCGCTTCCTTTTAGTGCCATTTTTTTTAGTTTTTTCTTCTTTTTCTTCCTTGTCCTCCTTGTCTTCTTGTTTTCGAAACTTTAAAAACTCTTCTATTTCATTGACGATTTCTTGATGGTTTTCTTGATCCAATAATGCTGCTTCCTCTGCATCCTTTTGTACGACTGATGGAGAACTCATTTTACTCATGATGTAGTGTAGGATGTTACCCATTCAACGAACGAGCAAAGACTGATTGGTGGTGTGCGAAGCTCCTCCTTTTATAGCCGACTGGTGGTTGTGGTGAAACTCATTTACAACACTGTTTTGACTAATCCCGTCAATGGTGTGTACGTTACAATTTTATCATGCAAAATTAAACAATATGCAGATGTTGCATCAGGAACGTTCTCTTCAAACTCCATTTCTATTTTTATATCCACACTTGATGACTTTACAGATTCGTTTTGTTTTGAACAATCTATTACAATTATTGGAGCTTTTGATTCGTACTGCTCGGGAGACAGTATCGGGGTGTTTGTTTTCCCGTAGTATGAACTTTGGAATCTAGCGTACATATCATACAAAACAGTGTACCTCTTCTTAGTGAAAGAAATATTAAAGTTGTCGTAAGGGAAAAATTGTGAATTAAGAAACACTTTACAATTTGTTAGTTTGCAATGATCG
Organism: Macrosteles quadrilineatus; assembly: GCF_028750875.1. Classification (NCBI taxonomy): domain Eukaryota; kingdom Metazoa; phylum Arthropoda; class Insecta; order Hemiptera; family Cicadellidae; genus Macrosteles; species Macrosteles quadrilineatus. The sequence goes on from NW_026542594.1 coordinate 151,647,140, forward strand.
AAATGACCGGCATTAGCTAGTATATTATTCCTTTTTTTTGTTTGTAGTGCAAATATTACATATCTTGCTTTTTCCAAATGAGTAGATGTTTTTACAGTCCATGTATGTCTTTGTGTTTTAGGTAAAACTGGATATTCATGAAATTCCCAACTTCTGAATGGTATTACAATATCTCTATCTGATTTCAGTTGTCTCAACAGTGTTATTCTATGTTCGTCATTTAATCGCACATGTGGTACTCTCCAAACGATTTTGTCCAAAGTTAAATTCCAGTCTAAATTTGCATCAGTGGTTCCAGTTGCTGCGCAAATAGTATCCTTATCATTTGATGATCTTAATAACACTAATTCCTGTTTCACATTTATTATTACTCTTCTGTAATCTTCAGCAAAGCCTAGAAATAATTTCAATGGTATGTAGAAATCAAAGTTCCCTGCAGAATCAGGGGTGATTGTGTCGTTATCGGGTGCAACCCATCCTCCAATTCTTAACAAATTCTTCTCGTTTTGTGTCAAAGATGCTAATCCTTTTAATGTGCTTGTTAAACCTACTTTCTTTGTAGAATCCACAGTTACTCCAGATATTTCATATCTAATTTCATCAAATAAAAATGCCATTGGATTATTGATAAAAGGAACGGTGGTTCCAGCTGTTCCATCTTTTTTTGTTACTCTTCCTTCAATATATAGATAACTTTCGCACGGAAGAGTGTAAATATCCTGTTGTTGTATAGGAATTCTAATTTCATCATTATTATTCAATTTTGACGAAGCGTAGGGGTTGTGCGTGTGATACTCCTTTTCCCATAAAGTCTCGTCGAATGTCGGTCCTTGTGCTATATCCAGTATTTCCATTTTCAATGAGTTTTAATCCAATATCCTGTAAAAACCGAATGTTTTCAGTAGTTAATCCTTTTGCAGATGATGAGCTAGTTAGGTGTTTACCCGACAACTCTCTCTTCTTGAATGACAATCCCATGGTTTAGGTTGATGCTTTTATGTGAATCCTGATCGTAATACGTTCTTCTCTGAAGTCTATGAGGTTTCCGTCTTGATCTAGTATGTTCAACACGATGTCTGAAACCACACTGGTGTTTAAGGGAAGGTACACCAAGTTTTGTGGCTTTTCCACAATCTTAAAACCTGGGGCGACTGTCGGATAGAATGTGTGCAATATATGACTATTCTCTCCATCTCTGTATGATCCTTGTATAATGTTACATGTAATGTCTATCGTATTAACTTTCAGTATTGTTACAGTTTTATCACCAGAATAGGTCTTTTTAGGTTCTAGTATTGGAGTTGTTTCAGAAAATCCCAATAATCCTCCAATTGAATGTTTTTGAGTAAAATCAATATAATAGGAAGAAGTTATTTCAGCTTTCATGGTATTGTTATTTCCTCTTATTGTTATATATTCTTTTTCTGATTCCTTTTGAACAAGTTCGTTAAGTTCTTCGTTTTTCATTTGTTTTTGTATAAATTCGTTAATATGGTCTATTTCGTAAGATCCTGTCGGTAAACTAATTTCTTTCATTGGTGTTAATTCTCCCAAATTATTTTTGCTTTTGTAATAGTGTAATTTGTTATTGACTCCTTCAGAAATATTTGGAATAGAATTGTATGTTGTTAAATCCAATAATGCAGCTTCCCATAATCTTCCTTTTTGCAATCGTAGAGCTGGAAATAGAATACTGCGCAGAGTTGATGAAGTGCCGGTCAATGAGACCGTATAGGAAGACATCTTAAAGTTGACTAACGCTTCTAGCTAAAAAATCTAAACATAAGTGTCCGCAAATTGTTGTATTGTCAGGTTGTTCTCTGTTATAGTTGTAAAATACTTGTTTTGCTGTGCGAAAGTAACGTTGAAGCTCTTTAGGTGGTGGCATATTACCGTAACTATCGAAATAATAAATAATTCGATCAAGTTTTTTATAACATATCCAATGAGTGCCAGGACCTTCACTGTTTTCTAAATTAACTATTCCAGTCTCATTTTTCCATATTTTACCGGGCAATGCATCTTTCATAAACACTCCTCTAAAAAATGGTATTTTCATACAAGAAGCGTATATAATTAATTCTTTATTTGTCAACTCTTTGTTTGGAATTAGTATTTGTTTTTTCTTGTTTAATACACACGGTATGGTCTTAAGTATAATCCTCCTCCTTTTTTTATCATTGACCATATTGTTGGTTTCTTGTTTTTTTTATTTTGATTATTCCTTCTTTTCCTTTTAATACTACCTCCTTGCTTTTTAACCGTTCGTTTTCGGCCTTTCCTCCTCTTTCCTCCTCCAAACGTAGTTTTTGTCTTCATTGCTGCTGTTACTGCCAAAGCTGCTGCTTTTTCACCAAAACTTGCGTCACTAGATTTTACTCTTTGCCAAGCCTTTTCAGCAAGCGCTCTATCCGCTATGGATCTATTTTTTGTATCTGCAAACTTTGAATATGCTATATCGTGCTGTTTGCAAGCTTGATCTAGTTTATTTATTCCAGAATCTCCTCTTTCCAGACGTTTTTTCAATTTTGTTCCAGGTCCACAGTATTGATATCCTCCAGGCAAATGCAGTTCTACTGGTAGTAAATCTATTGTTTTGTTAACAATTGCTCCAATTGGTTTAGATAATAGAGAAACTGCTGATGATGTCAATCCTCTTCCTCTCTTCAAGCTCTCTATATCACGACTGATGTGCTTAACCTTTAACATCTCTATTTATAGGGGAATGTACCCACATCGGCTTCACTCCTCAAGTGTTTGACAATGAATGTTTCATTTACGAATTGATTTCTTATTATGTACCTTTATCAATCCATATTATACTTTTTTGTATTTTCATCTTCTTTGTTATATTTTGAATATGTTGTATCATTACGTCATGTGTGTACTTCTTCATTTTGTTCATCTTTTATTAACACTTGCTTTTTTATATTATCTTTCATCTAATCCAAAGTCACCGCTTCGTGAGGTAAAACTGCATTGTAAACATTTTTCTAATGGTGAAATCTTTCTACAGGTTTAGTTCTAAGCATCTTTGTTCTGCTAGACATAAAATATTGCTTCATAATAACCCTATCAATCCATTGATCTCTTTGATCTGGATGCACTTTGTTATGTCCTGGATATGCTGGTATCATATTGTGAAAATCAAACATTACAGTACCCAAAAGTCTAGCAAGATAGTTTACATTGACAGCATTATCCATTTGTTGTGGATCTTCAAGATTTGTAATTCTTTTATTATTACATGTGTATATTTCTTCATTTTGTTCATCTTTTATTATACACTGGCTTTTTATATGATCTTTCATCTGATCCAAAGTTACCGCTTCGTGAGGTAAAACTGCATTATGAACATTTGCTAATGGTAAGTTTTTACAATCAAAAGTGGTGGTCTTTATATTATTATGTTTATATTCATCGGTTATTACAGGAACTTGTTTAAAAACTACCACATCTTCAGGATTTACTCCACCTTTTACATTAGTTATCTTTTTGTTCTCAGCATGCCAATTTCCATTCTTTTGTAACATGATTTGACTTACAGTGGCAGCATCTGTTGGTTTTAATCCTTCTTTAACCTTATGTAATATTTTACCTTTGCAATCAATTTGTTCACTATCGTGAATAATACAATTATCTTTAACATATTTGAGGTTAACTGCGTCCGAATCTTCTTTAGGGTATCCTATATCATTTATAACAAAGTTATAAAAAGAGAATCTATCTTCTTTTCTTTCAGGGATTATAGAATGTAAATATCCTTTATTGACTGAATCTTGACTATCGACAGGATCAGCTAAGTTTGTAACTCTTCTGTTTTTAACATCGTAAACTTCATTATTAACTTGTAAAGTATTTGACAGTTTTGAAAGTAAATAATCTTTGGTGACGGAATCGGAGTTTTCTATTGGTTCACCAACATTTGTTATTCTATGAGACTTGGCATTATAAGAGTCGTTTTGAAGTTGTAAGCTCAACAATTTTTCACTTTTTAAAGTTTTCAAATTTATTGCATCATTATCATCTTCTGGATCTTTTACAAACTTCAATCGTTTGCTGCTTATGTTATAATCTCCTTCAGCTGTTAATGGTAAACTATATCTTTTACCATTGGGTTTTGGTTTTTCTCCAAAATTGGAATACCTTCCAAACTTGTCCACGCTCATGATTCAACTGAGTTCCCTCGATTCTTGTCCTCCTTTTATATGCGATGATTAAGCAATAATCCTTCGATTTCGTAGTTCATCGATTAAAGCTACCCATTCATTGTCCAATCCGGTATGACCGGCTTCCATGGCTTCATATAATAATCTCATTCGATCAACCAGCTTATTGACATCATTATAATATATTATGTTGGTATTGTATAGACTTTTTAATAATCCTTTCCCTGAAGATGTAGGTTCGTTGGTTCTTGGTCTTTTGTGTAACACATTTAATTCAGCTGTAGATATAGCTCTTCTTTTAAGTTGAGATTTTTTCACTTGTGTTGGAAAAAGATCAGCTATGACACTTGTGTATTTTATTGATCGATTTCGATAAATGGGCAAATCTTTGGAATACTGCTTTTTATGTGCATTTGTATCATTTAGTATATTTTTAAACACTGATAGGTCTTTTTTGGTATATTTACCAGGTTTGTTTTTAAAAATAAGTTCAAACAGTCCTGTTGTACCTTTATATTTTTGGTTACCAATAAGGATGTTATCGTTTTCATCAATATCCAAATTACTGTCTCCAATCATAATACCATTGTCTTCTAGTCTAGCTCCATAAATATGATATCTTCGATTAGCCTGTGTTGAATGTAACATCTTTAATAAATATTTTCTGCCCAAATTCCCTTTGAATGCTATGTTTGTGCTTAATGTACTTAGATTTGTAGGATTAGTAGATCCTTCTTCTTGACCTGCGGAAAATCCTTCTTTTTCTCTTGAATCTTCAGTTTCTTCAGTTTCTTCTGTTTCTTCACTTTCTTCACTTTCACCACTTTCTTCAGTTGATTGAAATTGTTTGTATTGTTCATAATCTCTTGATTCTTTTTCATACTTAGAAATCGGTAGAATAGCATCTCCTTCGAAAGGTTTTTCAATATTTTTAACTAATCTGTTTAAAGGATCAGTAACGGGTTTAAACGTTGATTCTATAAACTTTTCTCTTTCACTTATACCTAACTTCAGAGCTCTGTTTTTATGTCTAATAGAATCACTAAGTGATTTTATTTCTTTTAAGAGCTTTTCTTGACTTGCCATGTTTACAGTACGAAGTGTTGATTTGAAATAGTGATATTTAGTGAAGCAGAACGTATTTATCAAACCCTATTCTATATCGTCCGTCTTTTATGGCTTGTTCTTTCATAATGACCAAAAATCCATACTTTTCTGCCCATGCTTTTCCACAAATTTGTTTAAACTTATCAAATGACATATCAGCATTTACATGATCGTTATATACGTGTTTCAGGTTGGTTTCATCTTGTTTGAACAAAATTATAACATTTGCATTATCTCTGATAAGCTGCTTTGGAATTTTACTGTATGTTTGTCCTATATATATGCTGTCGATATTATTATGTCTTCCCATGGCGAAATAGTTCCTAATAGTATCATGATTTTCACACGAAACGTCATCAAATAGAAATACTGAATATGGTTTAGCTTGGTTTGGTTGCAAAACTTTATCACTGGCGTTAAATTTATAAAGGTTAACACCTGACACCTTCGATATGATTTTCTCCAACAATTGATACTTTGGCTGATGTAGTGACTTTGAAAAAATATATAAGTTATTAAACCTCAATCCTTTAGGATTTGTAATCAAATTAAATACGACATTAGTTTTTCCACAGTTTGAAGGACCACTTATAATACATCTGACTGTGTTTGGAAGTAAACTTCCATGTTTGCCAGTGTTGATTGTGTCGTTATCAACAGTGTAATCATCAATATTACTAATGTTGAATTGATCTTTATGACAAACAATCTCCATCTTATTCGAAATCCAATAGTACAATGAGCTGTTCCCGTTAAATTAGGTCTTTTATAGGTATCCAAGAATCTTCTGTTTTGTTAAAACCTAACCATCGTACTTTAACTTGGTCTTTTTTCCTTTGCAACACTTTTTCAACAAGATATACATCACCTACTGTAGATTTTAATAGTTCATGTCCGTAGAACGCACCTTGTAACAAATTGCCTTTATTATCCTTTAATATGTATGTTTCTGGTATAGTTGGTTGCACTTTGTATATGGTAAATACTTCATTTGTCCAATTAGGTAGATATTTTTTAGTAAATATCGTTTTATACTTACTTATTCGAACTTTATCATTTACATTGAATTTTCTAGGCTTCTTTATTTCAACCTTAGGTTTTGTATTGTGCTTTATTCTTTTTAATACAAGTTTAGCATTTTTACTGTTTACTTCATTTGGTGTCATCCCAATAGTTCTGTGAAACCTGTTGTTGTAATCACTTATTAACTTTGGTAAAATATCAATCCATAAGTAGGTTCCTCTGTTTGAAAACATTTTATACATCGCTCCTTTTAACGTTCTATTAAATCTTTCAATTATAGCCGCTTTTTTTTCAGATTTGGTTGAGTAGTGGTTTATGTTGTATTTTTCCATTAACTTTGAAAAACTTTTATTAAAGTATTCTTTGCCATCATCAGTTTGTAAATGTTTCATTTTGTTTTTATCTCTCTTTATAGCGATTTCCATGGCTTGTGTTACGCTTTTACCAGTTTTATCCTTTAATGGTAATGCATCTGCAACTTTGGTAAAACAGTTAATCACTGTAAGTATATAATGATGTCCTTTATTTATTTTACTATATGGTCGCATTTCAATCAAATCTGCTTGATACAAATCATTTATTCCTTTAACAGTTGTATTTCTTCTTGGAAAGTTTACTCTTGCAGGTTTGTGTAGCTCATTTACAATGTTTTCTTTAAAAGCCATTATGTTGTTTTCACTGTCAATGTTGGCAAAGTAATGATTTTCATTTTTTCTTGCATCTCCTTATATATAGGTCAAGGTCATTCTAACCTTGTGTAAAAAAGGGGGAACACAGCGGACAATGCTGTGTTCCCCCAATTTTACGGAAAGGAGAAAGGATAAGTGGTGTAGGACGATGAAAAGGTAATTAGTCGATAGGGTTAAGGGAATAGTGACCAAATGGAAGTGTGTGGATCCGGTCTGGTAGGATGTGTCGTTTGTCATCGTTGCAGGAGAGCGCCTTCTTAACTTCTGTCACGCTGTACAGTTGATGATTATAACTCCTGATTGTGTTGAAGTGTGCAGTTATAACTTTATCTTCATACAACACTTGCTTGTAGTCTTCAAAAAGTACATTTTTCTTCAAATACAAATTCTTTACGCCTTTTGCCTTTTTTATAATGTTGTCATCATGTAGTTTCACAGCATACAATTTTGATATAAGTGCTACGATTTCTTCAAGTAACACTCCGTTAGCCTCATCTTTAAATTTCCCTAATACTTTCTTGTTTCTGTCCTGATCGTAGTTCGGATGATCTTTAGGATAGTCAGAAAAATCAAATTCATCTTTATATACAAATGTGCGAAGATCTCTATACATATCTTGAGTAATTATCTTGTAAATAAAAGCATCTGTATCCATGTAAGTTATAACTATGTTCTCTCTTCCATAATGTGCAACCATCTTGTTGTAGTGAAAATCATACATGTGCGTTTTTGATATATCTAATATTGACATTCCTATATACAAAGGTCGATCCATTTTTATACTAGTTTTCTTCATAGATACGGCAACAAGGTTTTCATTAATGATTACTGATGATCCAAAGTTGGGCTTCTGTACAAGTTTCTCCAATTTCCTAGCATCTGTTATAAGTTTTACATTTTTGTGTTTCCTTTTATTTTCCAGAGTTTTACCAAATATCGCATTGTTCATTAATTTAAAAAAGTCCTTTTGGAAGGCTGACGTTGCTGCTGCTCTTCTTGTAGTGTTGGAATCTATGTAGGGTTTCAGCCAGCAAGATTGAGAAAATTCCAAAACTCTGTGTACTTTGGTTAGACGAAGTCCTAATTCAAGTGCTTGTTGTACAGTCCAAAAGTGCGCTACATATCTTTGCTTGTTATTTAAATTCATCATTAATTTAGGATGTTTTCCAGTTGGTGAAATTTCTGTTTTTGGTAAAAGAGGAAGATCGTAGTGAAGGTCGTGTAGATGTTCTGGGTATTCGAAATCGCAGTCTAATATATATCCTGTGTCACCATGTTTTGGAATTTGAACAATATCTCCAATTGACTCTGGGTCGATCCATTTAAAGTTATCATATGGAAGGGGGTTGGACATTGCCCATCCATACAAATTGTTTGCATCAAAATACCCAAGATAAACTGATGGCTCTTGCTGGTTGTAGTTTGGCAGATCTTTATTGTTGGCTTTTACATGTCTTACAACGCTTTGAGTCAATCCTCCTCTGACACCGGACTCAACCATCAGCACCATATCAATATCTGTTAAAAGTTGAAGTTTGCAATTGGTTTCTTTTAACATCGCCTGCCAAGCTAATCCTGGAGAGGTGTAAGAATGAAGAGGGTCTAATCCGTATGCTCCCAAACAGGTGTTTCTGAATTCCTCCATTACATCACAAAGCAGAGTTACATCGAGTTTAACATAAAAATCTGAATAATCCCCTAATGTTTCCATATCAAGTTCGTTCCAAACTCTGCATGCATGTTGGTAATCTTCTGGTGATATTTCTGAATTGTTCAGCTTGTTGGTAAAGGCTTCTGGTGGAGGAAGTGATGTCTCGTCAAATCTGTGCAATCCATCGATGTAATCATAGGGGAAGACTCCTTTTCGAAGAACTAAATCCAATTTGTTGTTGTCTACTATTTTACTTGTTTCTATTAAATTTTCTCTTGTCAAATTTTCTGATAGTTTCATAAGGCTAGAAGGCATAAATCTGTAGGAGTCAAGAAATCTGAGTTTCATTTTATCAACCTTTTTTGAAAAACTAATAAACCTTTCCATCGTTACGGCTAATACATCAATTTTACCATTGTCCCTCCCTAATTCAGGTATTATAAAATGTCCATCATAGCCGCTTAAGTTGTGCATTACAATTGGAATATAGTTAGGAATTTTATAGTTTAAGTTGCAAGCGTTACACGCAGCACCTCTGTAGCTTCCAGTCAGATGGTCGTGGTCATGCACTTTATGATTATATTCTGTAAATGTTTTCTTGCACAAATAACATGATGTTGATAAATCGTATTCTTGAACTTCATCGGGTGACATAGGTGTCATAGGTTTTACCTGTGTATAAATTGCCTCTACTTTTTCAGCTATATTATACAGCTCGTCAACAAAGTGTTTAGCTGCATCTTCACCACGATACACTTTTGGTTCAGCTGTCAGTCCATAATCTTGTAAATATTCTTCGGAAAGCGTTGACTTGATGAGTAGACAAAAACTGTTGGGTGAATGTAGTTGGTACTTGTTTCTTCTTGATGTGTCCTCCTCTTGATGTTCTAACGGTAGTAGAGTAGATTCAAAATCAGCATACACGACAATAGGAATTCTATATTGATGAACTACATTATTAAACTGTACAAATGCTCTATCAGCTGGTGGTAGGTTAATCTTAACTTCTTCATTTCCATTGCATAACCTTTTATGTTCTAACAACCATTCAGAACCTCCTTTTCTCAAAGGTTTATTCACATGACAGAAACATCTTTTACAAATTGTCTTACATTTTCTTTTCTTTGAAATTTGTGAATTAACAAGTTTGTTAAAGTTCTTAATATATACATAGTGCGATATTTCACCTTTGGTGATTAATAACAAGTCTGTGTGATTAATTAGTTCTTGTGCACTTATACGTAGTGGATATACATTGTTTGATGAATCTAAACCGAATATATTTACAGAAGCATTTGGGTTCTTTTTTTCAAACTTGGTGATATCTTTGATTTTTACAGGGTAGCTCATTCCTTGAAAATTATAATTGTGCTGTACTTCTTCATATTCTCTTCCTACCCTTTGCGGATCATTATTTTTGACATATTTTACCAACATTGAATATTTAAAACATTCAGTATCATTATTTTGTACATTTACACAAGATTTAGTATTAGCAATTTTCTTGGGTAGAGGAATATAGCTACTACCTCTCATTCCATATCCGTGTTTATGCACTCTTACATCCAAGCCCGATATGTTCAATACAGTCCATCCTGATCCTCTGCCTTCATGTTCTTGCAATTTCGTCAAAAGTTCTTCAAAACATTCATCTACTATTGATTCAATATCTGAGGCAAACATAATGGTTCTGTTTTTTGTTAAAAATCCTCTAGGTGATGTTTCATTTTGTATGTTGGTAAACATAACATCCAGCAATAGTCCAAACTTTATAAAATTTAATCTTTGTAATTCACTTTGCAACGTTTTAATAACTAGTCTTTTTGCACTAAACATAAATTCTTCCAGTTTTAATGCGGCATTGTCAATTTTGAAATGTGTTACCACTTTACCTGGTAGAGCATGAGCGTGTAGTTCCACATTTGTTGAAGATGTAGCAGTTGAAGGTGAAGTTGAAAGTTTAGGTGCGTAATGGATAACACTTGGTCTTGAAGTGGATGATTTCGGGTCTTTTTCTTCTTGGCCTCTTGAAGTCGATGGTCTTGGTTCTTTTTCTTCTGTATTTCTTGAGGTAGATGGTTTGGGTTCTTCTTCTTCTTCTTGTCCTATTTTATACAATTCTTCAATTAAGTCTTGATATCCTTCCAATTCCTCATAATTTGTAGGATGATCGACTATTTCATGAAGTAGAAGATCTATTTCATCCTCAAACGTGGCTTGACAAATGGCACAGCGTAGCATGGAAGTATATGGTTTTGGTTCTTCTTCTCCTCGATCTCTTGAAGTAGATGGTGTCGGTTCTTCTTCTTCTCCTTGTCCTATTTTATTCAATTCTTCAATCAAGTCTTGATATCCTTCCAATTCCTCTTCATTTGTAGGATGATCGACTATTTCATGAAGTAGAAGATCTATTTCATCCTCGAATGTGGCTTGACAAATGGCGCAGCGTAGCATGTTGTAGATGTTCTCTATTCAAGAAGCAGCAGCATACTGATGAAAGATGTGAACATCCACCCCTATTTATACCATTCCCTCCCCTCTCTCCCCTCTACTACTACTATTAAATTAATGACATCACCCCATTTCCCAATTTCTTTATAATCTAACGTAAATACAGGCTATTCTTCAACTTTCAAACATATTTATAGAAAAACAAGGTATTTTATTTTTTACTAACTATTCCGGTTTAGTAGGTCAAGGTCATTGCAGGATAATAAAAAAATGTGTGAACAATTCGTTTAGTTCTGAAACACGTTTTTACACATGTTATACCAGAACTAAATAAATTGGTCAGACATTTTTTTATTCAAAATTTGGAAAAAGTTATTTACTGTTCAAAACTTGGAAAAGCCCCAATTTACTGTGTTATAGTCTTGGAAATTGAAGATTTCCAAGACAAACCCAACCTACCCACGTCCCATTTTTTTTTATTTGTTAGTACTCTTCATCAATTTCACTATCCAATAAATCCATCATTTCCGACAGAATTCGCTCTTCCATTTCACCATTCATTAATTGTATCATGTCCGACAGCATTTTTTCATCATCATCTTCTTTTAATTTTTCAACGTGGTTATCAATTATAGCACTAGCTTCTTTCATTTCTCCCACAGTCCTCATTCTTGCTTCTTCAACTTCCTTTTCTAAAAACCTTATTCTTTCAATTGATAAATTTATAATTTGAAGTTTAGATGTTCCTTTTTTAGCTTTGAGTATGGTTCTCAATACCTCAAATGTTTCATTTAGCTTCATCACCCTCCTTCTTTCTCTTTCATTATGTCTAATCTTTTGTTTATCCATCTTGACTAAGCTTGCGTTTGCGAGTTCCAAAAATAAGAATGTTTAATGCAGGATGTCAAACCTCTTTTATACCTCCATATAGTGGTGGGGGGTAGACCACTCCCCACTTTACTTTATAGTAGTGGGGGAAATGGGTAACATTTTCTTTTATTGTTGAACCATGGAATTTTTAAATTCTTTAAGTAGGTCAAGGTCATTGTCAAATAATAAAAAAATGTGTGAACAATTTATTTAACCCAGCAACATGTTTTCTTAAACATGATATACCAGAATTAAACAAATTGCTCAGACATTTTTTTCAAAATTTTGAAAAAGCCGATTTACTGTGTCTTATATGATTTTATGATTATCAGGATTTAAAAGAAATTAAATATTTCAAAGATTAAAAATTTAGAAATAGAAAATTTACTGTATTTGTTTTGGAAATTGATGATTTGCAAAACAAACTCCCAACCCACCCTCTCATTTTAATTTTTGTACACTATCAGAGTCAGAGTCAGAGTCGGAGTCAGAGTCAAACAATCGTCTTCTACTTCTAAACATTGCACTAAACATTATATGACTTGTTGTAGGTGTTTCCCTTAGCTCAACAAGTTTCTCCGAGCATACCATCTCTTCAGTAGATGATGAATCTTCAACAAGTAGAAAACTTCTATCTTCTTCATCTAACTCTTCATCAGTCAATACTTCCAAATTTTCGTCACCATCCGATTCCAACTCTTCTTCGGATAAAGATTCTTCCTCCAAGTCTATGTCTTCTTCCTCTGAACCAGCTTCAAAAACAATGTTTTCCAATAAGGTTTTTAAAAAAGAAGTTGTCGGGAAAATATTGTCCACAGGAGACATAATGTACAAGAGTGGTAAATCTGAAGTAACTGATTGTACCTCAGCAAACATGTTATATAGACAAACCCCCACCATTTACCTTTACCCCCACCCTTAACCTTTACTCCATTTTGTTTTTAGTTATTGCGGTCTGGTTTTATGTAGAATGTGGCAGTCACAATATACCCTTTTTCTAACATTTCCACTAGCCTTCGAATTATTTTATTAAATCGTACATCAGTTAATTCTAGTTTCAACCCGTTTGCTTCTGAGTTCCAGATGTTTCTCTCTTCCTTCCACAAAGTAAAATGACATGTCACACTATGATTTAAATATTTTTCTAAACTTCCCCTGAATGCAAATGCTTCTTGAAGGTTTTTTAAGTTTCTTTTAATTATTATTGTAGCTGGGGAATTCATAGTTAAACTTGCCTCTGCTAGCTCCAATCTAAGAATGAATCGTGTGCAATATCAAGCGTCATTTATACCTTTATGTACTGGTGGGGGTAAAGGGGGGTGGGGTTAAACAAACCACCTTAATTTTAGTAGTGGTAGAAATTGATATTATCATTATTTTAAAATTTTGCAGAAATTTCTAAGTTTAAGAAGTGGGTCAAGGTCATTGCAAGATAATAAAAAAAATGTGTGAACAATTCATTTAATTCTGCAGCATGTTTTTACACATGATGTATCAGAATTAAACAAATTGCTCACACATTTTTTTTAAGAATTTGGAAAAATTGAATTTACTGTGTTATCTTTGGTAATGTAAAATGTTAAAAGGAAAAAAATTACCGTGTCTTTTTGATCTTGGAAATTGAAGATTTCCAAGACAATCTTCCTTTAGCATCCCGGATAAGGTAGTCAGTTCTTTTCGGATGTTCAGGGTTTACAACATCTCTTGGTAATCTAATTGAAAAATGCTCTCCTGTATCGTTACGTTTTATAATGATGTTATTAAACCATACACATCTGACAAAGAAATATTTCGTACACCTTTTCATCCTTCTTACCCGGATTGCTTTGGGAAGTTCTTTAATTTTATTGGAAGACTCTGTGGTTTTATTGTGTTTTGAATGAATGGAGCACATATCACTATTCAAAACACAAACCTTTTCACAGTGTTCCCCCTTACTAGCACCCTTTTTAAAAACATATCGACACTTAGAGAGGGTGTGTGCAAATTTTCTTCTCCTGTCAGCAATTAATTGTTTACACTTATCTGAAGGAGAAGTGTGAAGGTGGTCAAAGGATTTGGAAGTGGCTGGTAGGGAGTCTTTTAGAGGAGATATGATGGGTGGTGGAATAGTGAATTGTAAAGGTGGAGTTGTCGAGGGAGAAATACATGGTGTAGAAGTTGGAGGTGGAGATGCAGTTCTAGTAGCAGTAGGTGTTGATAGAATATCAGCAACAGTGCAGTCAGAGGACGAGGAAGAGCTTGTAGATGAATCAGATGAGGTTAACTCCGAAGAAGATGAACAAGACGAACTTGATTGTGAAGATGAAGATGAAGACAATATTTCAATCAGTGGAGGAGATTGATCACCAATGGCTCGGAAGGTGTATTGTTCTTCTGCTCCAGGACTTGCACCTTCTGACTGCAGTATTTCTCGAAGAACCGATTTTGGATCTGACGCATGTGATGAAATTAAAATAGATCGAGGAAGAGACTTTGAAGATGAAGAAACTACTTTCGAGGGTCTAGTGGGAATTCTAAGGTAAGCCATGATAGCAAATGAAACAGTGAATAGTAACTGGAGCTGACTCAGCTAGCTAGGACTACTTCAGACCATTGAATGATGATTGCCTGCGAAGCAAACCTCCTTTTATAGCAAAACTCAAGTGGAGGGGAAAGCTTGTGGGTGGAGGGGAGAAGCTTGTGGTTGGAGGGGAAATGTTGTGTCCGTTGGTGTTAACTTAAAAGAACTGTTCTCGGTTCCCAATAATGTACTATAAGGAAGCTTTCTAAGTCCTGTAAGTAGGTCAAGGTCATTTAAAAATATTGCCAAAAGGAGAGATGGAGCAAAAATTGGCTCCATCTCTCCTTTTGTTGTAATAGGGGAACTTAGTGTTTGTTATGTATTTTAAGGGAAGCTTTCTAAGTCCTGTAAGTAGGTCAAGGTCATTTCAAAATAATGCCAAAAGGAGAGATGGAGCAAAAATAAGCTCCATCTCTCCTTTTGTTGTAGTGGGGGAACTTAGTGTTTGTTTTATTTTCGTGTTTGTGTGTAAGTCTGAATTGGCTAAAGACCAATGTATCAGTCTTTTTGATCAGAGGCAGCGCAGCCAAAGGACTGTCCTCATGTTATTGATCAAAGACTCATTAGCAATAGCCGGAGCAGCGCAGTCAACGAACTGTCCCCATAAAAATGTGTGAATGTCATCTATCTCATTTTGTTGTAGTGGGGGAACTTAGTGTTTGTTTTATTTTCATGTTTGTGTGTAAGTCTGAATTGGCTAAAGACCAATGTATCAGTCTTTTTGATCAGAGGCAGCGCAGCCAAAGGACTGTCCTCATGGTATTGATCAAAGACTCATTAGCAATAGCCGGAGCAGCGCAGTCAACGAACTGTCCCCATAAAAATGTGTGTATGTCAAAGAGAACTCTATGTCATGAATTTACTATTGGTTTCATGTTTTTGTTTTGTGTGAACGTTTTCAACTTACTAATGTCACTTAGAACTTTGTAACATACAATGATCAACTCAAATTGAAAATAAAATTACTAATAGGGACTTTATTATTTTGATACCTGAAATAGAACATCACATAATTAAGAAATACAACACCCTTACCAAAGATACAAATACGCAAAACACCCTCTAACTACAAGCCAACAAATACTACAATCAACATGCTTCTAATATAACTACTAAGTGACAAGAACCTTAGGTTAGAGTGGTACCAACTCTAAACTAAGGGTCTCATCTTTAGCCAGTTTGCCCATCCGGTCAGCTTCACCGGTTGTGCAAGACTGACAATCATCCGTCTGCTCGCAGCCCTTTTATACGCTCGGGTTGAGTGGTGGGGGTAGAACAACGCTGCACCTGCTTATGTAAATTAACTAGCGATAGTAGGTCCCTAGCTAGAATATATGCCCGGTCGGATTCAAACATATACAAGATCCATTACTACCGTTTTTATATTTTTTCCAAAATATTTTCAAAGTCCTGTAAGTAGGTCAAGGTCATTTAAAATAATACCAAAAGAAGAGATGGAGCAAACATGCTCTATCTCTCCTTCTGTTGTAGTGAGGAAAGAGTCTGTGTTTAGGTATAACAACAAAAGCTTAAAAGTGTTCATTGTTAGCTGACATAAGTAAACTACCAATGACAACGAAAAGTTTAAAATTTAATTTAACCAAATGCAGAATAGTATGCAGGCCGTTGGACCTCTCAACTAATTACAAAGTGGTCAACTTAAATTTTAAATATAGAATATTTACTGTCACAAGAAAGTTTTCATTGTTAGCTGACATAAGTAAACTACCAATGACAACGAAAAGTTTAAAATTTAATTTAACCAAATGCAGAATAGTATGCAGGCCGTTGGACCTCTCAACTAATTACAAAATGGTCAACTTAAATTTTAAAATATAGAATATTTACAGTCACAAGAAATTGTTCATTGTTAGCTGACATAAGTAAACTACCAATGACAACAAAGGTTTAAAATTTAATTTAACCAAATGCAGAATAGTATGCAGGCCGTTGGACCTCTCAACTAATTACAAAATGGTCAACTTAAATTTTAAAATATAGAATATTTACAGTCACAAGAAAGTGTTCATTGTTAGCTGACATAAGTAAACTACCAATGACAACGAAAAGTTTAAAATTTAATTTAACCAAATGCAGAATAGTATGCAGGCCGTTGGACCTCTCAACTAATTACAAAATGGTCAACTTAAATTTTAAAATATAGAATATTTACAGTCACAAGAAAGTGTTCATTGTTAGCTGACATAAGTAAACTACCAATGACAACAAAGGTTTAAAATTTAATTTAACCAAATGCAGAATAGTATGCAGGCCGTTGGACCTCTCAACTAATTACAAAATGGTCAACTTAAATTTTAAAATATAGAATATTTACAGTCACAAGAAAGTGTTCATTGTTAGCTGACATAAGTAAACTACCAATGACAACGAAAAGTTTAAAATTTAATTTAACCAAATGCAGAATAGTATGCAGGCCGTTGGACCTCTCAACTAATTACAAAATGGTCAACTTAAATTTTAAAATATAGAATATTTACAGTCACAAGAAAGTGTTCATTGTTAGCTGACATAAGTAAACTACCAATGACAACGAAAAGTTTAAAATTTAATTTAACCAAATGCAGAATAGTATGCAGGCCGTTGGACCTCTCAACTAATTACAAAATGGTCAACTTAAATTTTAAAATATAGAATATTTACAGTCACAAGAAAGTGTTCATTGTTAGCTGACATAAGTAAACTACCAATGACAACGAAAAGTTTAAAATTTAATTTAACCAAATGCAGAATAGTATGCAGGCCGTTGGACCTCTCAACTAATTACAATATGGTCAACTTAAATTTTAAAATATAGAATATTTACAGTCACAAGGAAGTGTTCATTGTTAGCTGACATAAGTAAACTACCAATGACAACAAAAGTTTAAAATTTAATTTAACCAAATGCAGAATAGTATGCAGGCCGTTGGACCTCTCAACTAATTACAAAATGGTCAACTTAAATTTTAAATATAGAATATTTACAGTCACAAAAGATTGTTCATTTTAATGGGGGACTTCTTTATCCTTTGTTAGCTGAAATATCACATGATTAGAAAAATACAACACTCTGCGCAATTCAAGTACTAAAGACACGATGCACTCCATAAAGTAAAACCATCTAAGATACAAGCTAAAAAAACAACATGCAGCACATGCTATTGACTAAAACATTAAGTTAGATTGGCCAAATCTAACGAAAGGTTTTAATCAAAAGTCAGTCAGTCTACACTCAACCAGTCAGCTGTGCCAGTTGGGTGAGACTGACTACAGTCCGTTCGCTGCCGCTACTTTTATCCGCGAGCCAGTTGGGAGGGGGTCGGTTGGGAGGTTTACCCTGCTTCGCGGGTAAATTTCCCTACTGTCGGGTAATTCTACCTACCAAGTAAGGAAGTCTCCAAACCTCCAACATCACATCATTCAGTGTCGAACCTTCAACGAAGACTGTTCACATATGCTAGCTCTGTTCTGATGTTAACTATGGATAAGCCAAGTACAATCACACAAGATAAACTAAAGAGAATAAAAGAAGATTTAAAGAAATCTACTACTACTAAAACTAGCAATTTTCGCAAGTCAATGTCACTACGTCTAAAGTTTCAGAAGCAAATTAAATTACCACTACATTGGAATGCATCAGGATCAAATTATTCTAATCAATTATCACCCGAAGCCATATGTCAAGAAATGAAGCTTCCTCAACTAGTAAGTCCAATAGAAACAGAAAAAGTAACATTTAAATATGTGTTACAAAACAAACATTATCAATTAGTAGAACAAAGACAAAACGAAAATGGTAAAACGTTTATTTTCTTTTATGACAACAAGTTTTTAGAGGTTTGCTTTCCGACACGATTAAATGTGCCAAAGCCTCCTGACGTTGAAGATGGCAAACTAATTTATTTGATTCGCACAAGTCAGGACACATGGAATTGGGTATAATTCACTTAAAAAAAAACAGTCTTTCTAAAGACTCCATTATATAAACATATTTTGACCACAAAGTCTGATCTGTCAAACTGTTTAACAAAATATAAACGATATTTAATTTTACTTAATTTTTTACGTCACGGTCTCCAGTACCCGTAATACACCACTACTTAAGGTTTTTTTTAAGACCAACAAATATTTACTAATATGGGGAAAATATATCTACTTTTTGGAACGTATTTCTGTATAAACATCTTTTAACCACAAACAGCTAACCTGCGACTATCTAACATAAGATATAAATTAAAATTGGTTTTTACAATACCTTGTGTTGTTGAGTCAATCGAGGTGTAGTATTACGATGGCATCGTTGATGCAAACGATAGACCCAGGACCGTACAACACTCCGCCGCTATGTCCGAAAGCAAACTGTAGAACTGTGGATACAAATCCACATGGAGGTTGAGTAGGGGCATTTGACCTTGTTCCACTGCCCACTCACTTTCCCTTCGCGGCCTCAGCCTAATTCACGGCGGCCGGTGACACAACGACACAACCTTGCACCACGCCGCCGCGGGCACTAGTACAATACTGTAGGCTACTGTTAAATGTTACCGTCGACAATATGATTTTAACTCAATTTATTGTCTACATGTAAGCTGTGTTTTGGTTTAAAACCTTGGTGTAGCTGTTGGTTGATATTCCCAATACATTTAAGACAATTGCAAACGAACAAGTATTAGCTATTTAAACACACTACTGTACAGACAGCTGTTTCATCCCCTATCCATTACCACCAGCTCCTACCACCTGTATCCTGTTACCATTACACATCACCTATGACGTCACAAAGTGACGTAGCACCGGAAGCAACCATTTCCGCCTGATGGGCTTTAAACTCAATTAATTCACCCCACCTGCCCTGACAGGTGGTGCGATAGGAGTGACCTTAGGCTACTACTTAATTGTTAGTAGTTTCATTAATTTTCTGCCTAAACTTAAATAAATTTTACTAGTAGACCTAATTTTGTTTTTATTCAAAGTGCTTTTAACAATTAAAATAAGCTTTAGACACCCCTCTTTTTTCCAAGGATTTTGTGAAATGACACCACTGTAGAGATGGCTGAATATAACAGACGATTGTATTTGTTGTACGGTTTTTGAGATTTAAGAGACGGAAATGTAGGAGGAGTTATTGGGTTCACCTGATCATTTAAGTTAAGTATGTCGAAGGAGCATTCTACATTCTGGACTTTGCTGCCAGAGCCAAATCAGACGACACAATCCCAGCACTCGTTGTCGTTGTCGTTGGACTCGTTGTCGTCAACGAGGGCAACACGCCAACTTTCCGGCGCCCTGGGATGCGGGGAACGATCCCAGACATTACCCTTGCATCTGAGTCTCTTTTGCCAAGGATCAGAGCCTGGAGAGTCCTGGAGGATTACACGGCCAGTGACCACCAGTACATAATTTTTGACGTCCTGGATGGTCATCAGAGACAAGTGGCAGCGTTTCGTCAAGTTCCCGTTCGATGGAACATTAAAAAACTGGACGTGGCAAAATTCAATGGAGCAATCCTACGAAGAACGCCGGTGGTTCATCCTGCAACTGGCGTGCCTCACGCAGAGGCGTTAGTTACATCCACGATGAAACTGATTGTCTCGGCCTGCGATGAGTCTATGCCTCGCAGGAGATACCGGTGCAATAAGCGTCCTGTGTACTGGTGGACTGCCGAGATTGCGGAATTGCGTCGAGCGGCATTGAGGGCCAGAAGACTTGCTACCAGGGCTAGAGAACCCCTAGACAGACGGCGTAAGTCGGATGCTTATAGGGTGGCTAGGAGGTATCTTCGTCGAGCCATCAATCGGAGTAAACGCAGTTGCTGGGATAAATTAAGGGACGATATGTTGATTCCAACCCGTGGGGCCTGGGTTACAAACTTGTAACCAAGAAACTTGGAACCCGCTCTCCACCTTCCGTCATGGACAGGGTCACTATGGAGAGGATAGTCGAGTCCCTTTTCCCGGCTCACGCGTTGCGCCCACTGCGGGATTATGGAAGGGTGGACGACGTCCCACTTTTCAGCCCTGAAGAGCTGGTGGCGGCCGTCATATCCCTGAAGAACAACAAGGCTCCTGGTCCCGATGGGGTGCCCGGTGAAGTCCTCAAGAAGGTTTTGACTACCAACCCCTTGATCCTTTTGAGCATGTATAACGCCTGCCTGGTTGAAGGGGTTTTCCCCTTGTGCTGGAAGACAGCTAGGCTTGTGCTTGTTGGGAAGGGCAAGGGAGACCCAGATCTGCCATCCTCTTACAGACCTCTGTGTATGTTGGATACGGCTGGCAAAGTCCTCGAGAAATTGATCCGTTCCCGGCTAAATTCAGCCGTTGTCGCTGCGGGGGACCTCTCCCCTCGTCAGTATGGATTCAGGATGGGGCGATCAACGATTGATGCGATTGAGGAGGTGAAGCAAGCCGTGATGAGAGCTGAGGATTTTACCCACTACTCTCGCAGGGTTGTGCTGCTCGTAACGCTCGATGTGCGAAATGCATTTAATTCGGCGAGGTGGTGCGATATGCTGGATGCTCTGGAGAACACCTTCCACGTGCCGGCATACCTCATGCGCATCATAGAGGATTATCTCCGGTTTCGCCTCCTAACGTATGACACTGCGGAGGGCCCGCGGACGATGAGTGTCACTTCTGGTGCTGCCCAAGGTTCCATACTCGGCCCAGACCTCTGGAACGTCGCTTATGACAGCCTTCTGAGGTCTGAAATGCCTGAGGAAACAGTCTTGGTTGGGTACGCAGACGACGTTGCAGCTTTGATAGCTGCACGTAGCGTTGAGCTGGCTCAGCTAAAGCTAAACCGAGTTATGCGTACCATAAACGCATGGATGGCAGACCACGGTCTCTCGCTTGCTCTGAGCAAAACCGAGATCGTGATTTTGACAAAAAAACGGATTGACACCATCGTGCCGTTGAGGGTGGGAGCCGTCGAGGTTCAAACTGTTCGTTCTGCCAAGTATCTTGGGGTCATGGTAGACAGCAAGCTTAGCTGGCGGGATCAGATCTTCCGTACAGCGGACAAGGCCGCTAGGGTGGTTTCTTCTCTTAGCCGGTTGATGGCCAATGTCGGAGGGCCTCGGTCCAGTCGTAGAAGGCTGTTAATGTCTTCGGTCCAGTCCGTACTCTTGTACGGTGCGGAGGTGTGGGCAGACGCACTAAATAAGGAGGCATACAGGATGCGGCTCGCCCGAGTGCAGCGTCAGGCAGCACTGAGGGTAGCATCTGCCTACCGAACAGTGTCCGAGCCCGCCGTCCTGGTGATTGCTGGAGTCATCCCCGTCAAACTTTTGGCGGCGGAGAGAAAGGCAATTTACCGGCGCCGTGGGGAGGACGAGGCACGAACAGAGGAACGCACCCGCACCTACCAGCTGTGGCAGGAGGGCTGGGAACAGGAGACACGGGGACTCTGGACCAGGCGACTGATACAGCAAGTCCAACCTTGGGTTGATCGGCGGTACGGAGAGGTGGACTTCTACCTCACCCAATTTCTGACGGGACACGGCTTTTTCCGGTCGTACCTGTTCAGGATGGGCAAAGCCGTGTCACCCGACTGCATATACTGCCCAGGCATTCTCGATGACGTGGAACATACATTTTTCCACTGCCAGCGCTGGGAAAGGCCCCGCCTGGAGGCTCAACAATTAATAGGACTGCTGTCGGTGGACACGGTCATACCGATTATGACGGAGGGTGAGGACAATTGGACCTGTGTGTCACATTATATCCAGGGTATTCTCCGCGCCAAGAAGATCGACCTTGACCGGGATGCGGTTGTAGGTCATTAAGAATCGAAATGCCAGAAACGGTGCGAGCCCTGAGGGCTTAGGTCACATGTTGGCCTGACTTGAAGTAATGTGACAAACAATTCCAGGTCTGTGTCCAAAAGAGTAGAGGGGGTTTTTTAGTGAGTAGTCTGACAATTTTCAGGAGTCTCACACTACAGGCTGGCTACCTGTGTGCGTAAGAGCATTTCCCCTCCTCTTTAAAAAAAAAAAATTCTACATTTTAGCGAATTTCCCATCTAAGTATAAAAGAGGATGTTTGTATATATTTTGGCAGTGATAAACTCAGACACCGCTCCGATTGCCACGAAACTTGGTACATAAGTGTAGAATTTCATGGAATAGGTTTATACACCATCAATTTCGTGATCCGTCCAATCGGCTCCGCCCCAGTGGCTCTGGAGTTTCCCATGTTAACCTTATGAGAAATGGAATTAATGAATCTTAACAGCTGTTTCAATTAAACAAGTTGGTTCTGTTCTATGATGTTCAATAGCATTAAGGTTACAAGGATTACCAACAGGGTGCAGCACTATTATTTCTTTTAATTTATGACAACAGCTAATTTGCAACCAAAAGGTGAGTGAGCATAGCGAACGAACTTCAACCTGGAGGCGAGTTAGCGTAGTGAACGAGCTAACCTGAAGGCAAGTGAGCGTATCGAACGAACTTCAACCAGGACGTGATTGAGCCATGCGAACGAGATCATCTTGAAAATTAAGAAGTTAAACGGGGCAAAGCCCGTGGGTTACAGCTAGTACTATATAAATAATATTATATAATAAGCTATTACCGTAGGTCTCATGGTAAGCTGGCCCGGGACAAATTTACTTTTCCGTTTTGAGGTCCCAATAAGCCAAAACACCATCCGTTCAAATTCATATATATTTATCATATTTATATATGTGTCCGTTAGGGCGATAGCTCGAGAAAAAATTATCCAATTTTGATGAAATTTGGTACAAACATGAAAACATACGTTTATTCGAACGTGTTCGTGAACCAGCATGATCGGACTGTAGGAACGTGGGTTTAAGGGGTGAAAATTGGTTTTCCCCATTTTTTTACCCTAAAAATACAAAATTTTAAAAATAATTTCTTTCCACACCATTTTGTAGAGCTTAAAAAAAGAAATAATGTTGTATATTGGAGCGTTGTTGTATGCCTAACAATTACGGAGATAATTAAAAAAAATTAAATCTAAAATCCAAATGCTATTCTTTTGGAGAATAAATCAAATGTTAGTTCACTTGTTTATGGATATATTTTAATCAAATTCGACCATTTTATTTATTTCATACCAAGCTATCAACATTTCAATAAAAAAATACCTTCCCTGTAGCAGCAAACCTAAGTGCTCATATTAAAATTAATGTTAATATTTAAATAGGATATAAATCTAACAATTTTAAGGGAATATTGTAGTAGCAATCCAGCCAGTTAAATGGAAATTCGCTTAGTCTGTAGGTTTGCTGCGACGGGGGTATTATTTGACAAGTGATGAAAACATTTTTTAATTTTTTTCAGAATGAGTAAGGTTACATGTAAAAAATTTTGCTAAATTTTATACAGCAAAGCACTTGCCTGATAATATCAATATCATAGACAAACAAACCAACACTAGACTTCTCTTCTCATCCCATTGTGGTTTTTCATGTCTGGTGACACAGCTAGTGTAGACGAAATTTTGTTTATATTATTTTAGGGTTAAATTAATTATTTGTGCTTTACTGTTTGGTTATATAACTAGGGGACGAGTTATTGTTTATGACTAGATCATTGTATTTGGTTAAACAAGGTTTTAAATGACTGAAAAGAAACAAATTGCAAACCAAACAGCCATCTACAGTGCACTGGACAGAAATAATAATAAAATTGGCTTCAGGTGTTCTATAGGGTCGCCTGAATTTTACCCCCCTGGGCAAAGCTGACGTCACTATGTCGTAAAAGTTTGCAATTGGCAGGGAAGGTTGTTCCTAGGCACCTCTGTTTACCTCAACTTGATGGAATGGAAATGCAAACCTTCTTCATTTGTATTCATTGGCTCAGCAGTATTGAGCCCCTCCACATTATAAACCCATGGTTCGAGATGCCTTAAATGCAATGAGTTTCCAAAAATCCTAATAACCTAGGCTCTTGTGCTGTGTGCTCTATCCTCAACTACAATAAACCAATATTTATTTACTAATCTATGAACAAGACATATACTGGGTTCCAAAAAGAAAACAAATATCTTAATTCTTTTTTACTATAGAATGTTTTTTTTTTCAACAAAGAAGTAAATGAGGAACACTTTAATGCCTATATAATAGGTATTTATTTTGTATAATGAAAAATCAAAGTTTGATGACTTGGCATGACCACTTAAAATATATTAACTAAAATAAAAACATACAATGTTAAAATAATAGTTTAACCTACTCGCAATCATTTTAAGTATGTCAAAAATAAATCTTTATAGAAAAAAATTGTTTTAACAATTTGTTGCACTTCAACACATAAGAAATACTATACAAAGCCACAAAACATTTTTACAGTTTAAATGTACACACATGTAAGACAAATTAAAGAATGTATACATAGATTTTTATCACTATGCTTTGTATGTAGGTTTGAGTTTAAATACATGTCAATGGCATAGCATAAATAACTTATCAATTCATAGTTAATAACAGTAGAGTATCAAGAGCCTGAATGGAGTTTGCTAAAAGACAAGCTTCTTTAATCTAATTTGGAATTTTAAAGGTAAATAGCCACCTGCACGTTCACACAATATTCCATACCATGTAGACAAATTAACTTAATTATTATTTGCAGAATTATAATAATAAATTAGATATGGGTCAGTTTCAATTTAACCATAACAAATCAATTCCATTTGAGTTCCACCCATTCCGAAAAATTAAGTTGGCCTACCATTAAAATATTTAAATGGTACACATTACATGTTCAGGCTTGCTTTATTAAAACTTTACAATAATAAAGGTTTTTCCAGCATTTTAAAACAAACAACAACAAAACAAAATACAAAATTAACATTGGATTGATTTATTATTACTAGTTACTGTATTACTAGTTATTATTACCATTGAAACTGTCCAGTGTCCAGTGGTCGAAAATCGACCAAAAATATGTAATGTACACACATTGACTATTGTATACTGAAGTAGACATCCCATCTATATGGGTCTGACTTAGGGGAGGTACGAATGAGGCATTTAGTTCAAAATTCCTCCGTGAACAGCGCTGTAGTAGAGAGCACTTTGGCAATGAAGGTTTACTAATCGCAAAAATAGTTCTGTTCATAAAATAAAATTATAAATGTCTCAAATTCAATTTTAATATTTTTTAATTATAAAATTAAACTATCATAACCTAACCGAACTAACCAAACTTGCTGATAAAGAAATAATATAACAAAAGTTTAGTAATCGGAAAAATAATTCTGTTTATTAAATAAAACTAGAATTTGCTCAATTAAAATTTTGTAATGACTTTATAATAAAATTAAACTGTAATAACCGAACCAAACCAACCAAACTTGCTGATAATAAAAAAATCTTGGACAAAAAGTTAATGTTACCAGCAGGATCCGAACCCGGGACCTACAGTATTTCAGCCCGGCACGCTAACCACTAGGCCACCGAGGCCGATGGCTACCGACCGTTTTGTTACGGTAATGGCGTTCCGTCAGCTAATAAGAAGCCCACAGCTGTCATCGTAGCCTCTTCTATACCTCCCCTGAGTAAATACCCATCTATATGGACCAGCTGTCGCATTTTTTTATACAAAAAAACCTGCAGTTATGTGAGCTAATAACAGAATGCATGTCTAAAATTATATTTTCTACCTTATTTTTTTGTTGCTGAAAAAGTTGATGGGTCATAAGAGTTGCCATGATCATAATAAGTCATTCCAAAATTTGACTTGGTAAAAACATTGTTTATTTGACAAAAAATAGTCATTTAGATCAGCGCAATCTGTTGGTGGCTCACATCAACTACGATGAATTTAATCTTCTGTATCCAATAGTCAATGATTTAATAAAAAAAAACTGGCGACAACTTTAACATGGGGATAAACGTCTAGTTGTAATACAAAGGTACAGGCTTCTCTTTTTTTATCCCACACCGTAAATAAAACATGTGATTCTAATTTCTTCCATTTGTTTTGATTTTCTGTTTATATTTCCTTGTAATTTTCGTCACTAGCATGGCAACCCATAAAGCCCACAAGCGTCTAGGCAGCCAGTGCAACTCCGAGGATCGTGGATCAGAACATCCCCCACCACCCATGTCGGACAAAAAGTTAGTGCTACCAGCGGGATTCGAACCCGGCACCTTTCGATTATCAGCCCGACACGCTATCCACTACACCACCAAGGCTCATGACTTGGCTCCGTATCGTTGCGGTAATGGTTGACGTCACGCCATCGGCACGGAGCGGTGGTGGGGGGTTTCCGATCTGATCCATGATCCTCGGAGTTGCACTGGCTGCCTAGACGCTTATATAAAGACCATGTTATATTTTTTAAATTTCAAATTAATTTTTCGTGCTTATATTTGAGCCTATTTTAATTTTTAAAGGGATTCTGCACATCTACAGGAAAATATCTTTTCAACAGTATGCATAGTTTTTCCCTGTGATGCACACGAGCTGAGAAAAAAGTTTTTAAAGAAACATGCTTGCCTATTAATATATAGATAGATTTTATGAAGAGCTTTGGCATAAACAATGAAATTGACCATATATGAATATTAGAATTTTTCTCATGAAGCTATTGCCAGTAATTAAGTTACAGTATTCTGCAGTATCAGAGGTATTGTTACCAACATCTGCAAACTATTGTGTTGTCAGCAGTAGTACCAACTGATGAAATTGATGACTAGTAGAACTCTGCTTAACAGATGATCATTATGACACACTAATGTCACTTATGTATAAATTGTTATTTATAGCCTTACATGTATTCCTTTGAATTCAAATAATAATTTGCACAAACATCAAATATAGTCCACACTAAAAATTAATTTTTTTGTTGACTAAAGGAATAAAAACACAAAATAATTCTGTCGATTATTCTAGCTAAAAAAGAGAGGGGGTTTCAGACAATTTATGTAGGAATTAACCGTATTGATCGATTCTAATTTCTGGTTTCTAGGCTCAGAATTCAGAACCAGTTTTTGAAACTGACCTATTCCTAATTAAAGTATAGTAACACAACTACATCAAACCTCCTTTTGTAAAAAAATATTCCATTCATCTCCAGGATTGATTAAATGACATAAATAAGGTTGCTGACCTCTTATTAATCAATCATATTTATCGTGGATGACTGATAATTTTCCACTGATAGCGACTAATCATATACACAGGCTTCCAGCCCATGTAGGCTTATTTCCCAATGTTTTGTATTGAACATTGCTTTCGGTGAATTATTTCTAGTTTATAAGTACATTTTTACTTTTTTGCATTAGTAAGTAAGTTTCTATTTTTTGTTCACTGGAAGTGGATGTTCATGATTTTTATTGTATTACTTTTTGTTGGAAATAAAATTTATTTTGATTTGACTAATTTCAAGTTTTCAGTCCTATTTTGAAACCCTATTCATCGTCAAAAATAATCTTTCAGCACTTGCAGTTGTCAACAAATACCTACTTTCTTTATACATAACATACACACTAGAGGTGTGCGATGCATCGAAATTCCGATTCGATTCAATTTAGTGGTGATCAAAAAACGATTCGATTCATGAGGGATTCAGTATCCATATACGAAAAACGTCTGCAGAAAGTCAACGCAATACCCGCAATACAGGAGCGCGTTGATGTTGCGTTTCCTTTACGAAGGCGTTCTTATTTAATTAATTTGTTGCTTTAAAATATTGCTTTAATTGTTTTATAATTTTTTTTTTATATTGCAAATGATGAGAAGTTTTGTTTAGTGTAAGCAGTGTGAGACATGTTTTACTACTGTAATAGCTAAAACAAGTCACTCCAAAATCATTCTAAAAATAAATACAGGTCTGAAAAATTGTTATTTGATACTTGATGTTTTAGACTGATAAATTTGGTATTTTTCTTGTCTGCTATGTATTCCTTGTAGTTTGTAGGTCTGATTCTATCCTCTCATTTTTCAATTTGAACCAATTGAAAGTTTCAATATAAATCTTGCAAATGTTTTTATTTGTTTACACAAAAACATATCTTTATTTGTAAAATCAATATTATAAAATAGGTAACATGCTTAGCAATATAAATCTGCAAGTAAAACTTATGAAATAGGCAAGTAAAGCAGCTCACTGACATTTCCAGCAATACATGTTCTTCTAATTTGATTGAAAATAAATTTTTTTTGTTTTTTTCATCTAAAATATATTTTATATGTATGAATAGGCCTAGTACCACATAAAAAAAAATTGCATTACACAAATGTGGTAAATTTTAATTAGCCAATTGTTACTTCACTCCATTGACAAGTATGAATAGAAAAATGCCGCATTGCTTCAAATCGAGTTGCATCGATTCAAATCGAAAACCTTTTGTTGCTTTGCACACCCCTAATACACACAAACAAAAAACATTTAAATTTAAAAACACACGAGGACGGCCAAGGATAAAACTGTACTCCAAGTGCTTTGATGGTGGTTTGATGTGAGCGTAGGTAGCCGATGACGGCTTGATGACATTGATCTTGGGAGAGAGGTGTCAGCTGTTTATATCTTTTATTGTTCCATATGATGTTTTGAATGAGAAGTTAAATTTTGGCTCAAACATTCTATTTGACAGAGTAGCAAAACTAAAATACAATAGAAGAGATAAAAGCTCATAACCCTCCCACAAGGTCAACGTCAACGTCGTCAAGCTGTCATCGGGTAAAATACGCTCATATCAAACTCCGCAGTCTTTGGCTGGCCGCGCGTGTTTGTAAATTTAAATGTTTTTTGTTTGTATGTTTGTTATGCATAAAGTATTTTTTGACAACGACAAGTGCTGAAAGATTATGTTTGACGATGAAAAGGATTTGAAAATGGGGTTGAAACCTTGAAACTAGTCATCCACGAGAAATCATGGGGTGGATTGGCAATAGGTCAGTAACCTTTTTTTTTTTGTATTTCAGTAGTTCTAGCAGAAGATTGTATGTGCATCCAAACACACATAAGAGATTAAACTTTTCAAGAATAACGTTTACTTTTAAATCATACAGAGTCAAGTGTTTGGCCCTCTACTGTTGATACAACAGCTCTGGTGATATTTGAATACAAAATTCATAAAATAAACTTTCAATAAATAAATTAAACCAAGTTTCATAACTAGAAAGAAAACTTTAAAACTCATTAACGGTAACACTAAACTGATATGTTTTTAAAATATCACCAATTCAGCACAAACTTAAATTCAAGTTATTATGTAAAGCAAATATTTTCTAAAATTATAATACATTGATTGATTTACACACATAGAAATGAATGCTTGTACACTAGGTGGGCTCCTCGTGTGCTATTTTCTGTTGCAAGGCTGCTACAAGTGCTACTGTTGTAGTTTGTAGTCGCTCTAGCCAGTCCACCTCTCCACTCCCACTCCCACTCCCACTCCCACTCCCACTCCCACTAGGTAAGCCACTCCCACCTCCCTCCTCTACGATGTTGTCTTTCTCCTTTGAGCAACTCGCTTCACTCCCACCACTACAGCTAGGTTCACTGGGGATACAACTCTTTTCCTCAGGCGTCTCTTCTTTATCTTTTTTAGCTTGATCTTCTTCATTTGTTTTTCGTCTTTTACTAGGAGATTCATCTGAAAAATAAACATTTTAAAGTACAGGTTATTAATTTAATAAATTAACCTCAAGGTTCATGGCCATACTGGTACTAATTTTCCTAACAGCATTGGCCTAAAGCAGGTTTGCACAATGTTGTACCTACTGACACAGAAAACATACTACTATAACCCAACCGCATGGTTTTCTGTGCTACTGATGATGTCGACATCGCTTCCTCCATTTCACAGTATTTTTTGCACTATTGATCATTGAAGTAGTTTTACAATAATGAGAATGAAATGCAACAATTTAATCAAACTTAAAATAAAATAAACTTCAATATCTTTCAAAAACTGTGTGTGTATATTTGATACCTGTCAAGTTGTCCTTGATCTTGGACAGTAGTTTGTCCAGTATGGGAGGCAGATCCGGAGGAGGTACCACAGGCAGTTGCACACTGTAGACTAGAGACAACGCTCGTAGGTCTCCGTGCAGCTTGTACGCAGCTGTGGTCAGGTTGGCAGTGTCAAGTGATTTGCCTAGTGTGTGTACCAGAGTCTCCATCAACTGACACGTCTGGTCAGACAGCACTTGTGGAGCTACCTGTGACACAAGGACATGAGGGTATGTACCTAGCCTTCAGTGCAAGAGGGGCGCGGGTTCTATTCCAGGCACACTCACAAATCAGATGGGTTTGGACGGTTTTGTAAAGTGTTTGGGTACCTCTAATACCTTCTTTAAAAATGTCTCAGGCTTAGACAATTATAATTATAGCCAAGGTGCCCTTAAGAAGTCCATGTAAAACCATCTTACAGGCTTTTCAAGTTTCAACATTTTACGAACTGTATAATTTAGAAGCAGTATTTCGGGTATTTAACAACTTGTACATTTTCAAAGAAAGTCACACAATATATATATACTAGACACAATATATATATACATGCGGCTCAATGAGCCACATAGTATGAAACATAACGCCGAGGAAAACTTTATGCTTAAATTCAAGTAATTGTGTAGCTACATCTTAGAGTTGTTTAAACACTTGTTAGAAACTAATTTTAAATATCTCTGTTTGCGTCAAGGTTCACCTACATTATTTCTGCTCTCAGTTTTAATTGAAAACTTATAATGAATGCTAAATCTGCGATCTGCTTCAATTCGAGTTAACATGTTGCAACAAAGTTTTTCAAGCATTGAGAATCGAAGAAAACTGTTGCCTTAGGCCTACTGATAACCTGTGTTTAGTAATTTAAGTTGGGTCATTTTATTTCTTTGATTTGAGACATCCCCCTAATCAAACAAATTTTCTTCGTGGATACCCTGAAAAGTGAGGTGATATCAACCATTTCATGTGCTCCATTTATTGTTAACTGGACTGTCGTAATCTGCTTTGAATAGATTAAAGAACCAACACCATTGAAAGTTGGTTAACGTATTTTATCGTGTTGTCTGTCAGTCTCACGTTTTTCAGTGGAGTTTCTCTAAATACCTGTCCCAACGTTTTGAAAATATGGATTCATTTGTCGAAATAGGTTGGATAGCTCTTGTAGCTATAAGATTTGGATAGCAATTTTCGAATTCTCTTTTTGAACAGCGTATATTATTTGCCTTTCCTAAATCATAAAAATAAGCTTGACCGTAACAACTCGATCGTTGAATACATAAACACTGATTCCTTCACTTATGTTTGGTCTAATATTGCCACTAAAACTTTCAATAGCAAATGAGTTGTTGAAACTTCTTATTTTTGACTTTAAATGTAGGGCCGGATTTAGCATTTTTGCGCCCCTAGGCCCAAATAATTTTCCGCCCCCTAGTCTGGTCACAGTTACTTTCCTTCAAACCTTTAAAACTATCATGCCCATAGGCCTAAGTTAAGTGCTTGAATAAAACTCCTCGTCAGATTCAATCCAAGTTCTTTTTTTTATAATTGACTCGTTTAGCCTTAACAAAATGCCATCTTAAACACTTTTAGCAATTTTGTGCTTTTAATAAATGATCACGTTTGGGGCCGTGGGACTGATACAAAACAACTTAAAACCACGGAGCATTCCTGCAAAAAAAAAACATAGCCATTGATTCCAATTCCAGGCCCAAAAAACATGAACTCCATACTGTAGCCTATACGTGATACCATAGATTAAACACTCCTTTATAGATTTGTCATAATTTTGGATTAGCTGAAAACAATTCTTGTTATTTAAGGAGTATATTTTAACCATGTTTAAACCTAGTCTATCCAAAATAAAACGATCTAATCATAAAAAATAGTTTGTCTCCTGTTTATATTACAAGAAATTAAAATACACACCATAGAACTAACCCTAAAATAAGGAAACAAAATTACGTCAAAACTAACGTCCAGTGTCACCAACATGAACTATACATGAAAAAATTTTGAACAATGTCATAATTAAGAAGTCGACTTGAGTTTATGTTTTATCTATGGTTATATTTAATTTATGGTCGTACTGCAATCTAGGTTATATTTCCAAAGCAAAACAGAGCTATATCCCAGCCAACCATACCGATCCTTCCCGAAAATTACTAATGGTGCTTTGAAGGGTATTGAATTTTTCTAATATCTAATGCAAACTGAGATGCATACAGGCCTAATGTTTTTTCGTTAATTTTAAATGTAAATTCATCGTTGTTTTAATATTCAACACAACATATTACATATATATTTTAACTTGATCCTGCAGATAGATTAGTTAATAACTTTTGTTTTGAGAGGTGAGAGTGGTAACAATGTCTAGCACCCTTGCGCCCCTAATCACTCTGATCAGTAGTGCAGTGCCGAGAGCCCGAGCCTGAGCCAGCATAGTGGCCCAGTGCAGTGGCAACGCGATGCGTACCCATTGGGCGCTCGTCAACGTCAAAATCCTTACAGTCTACTCCCGTATAACCAATGTTCGTTACCATTTTGTAACGAAATTGATGCATAATTCTGAAAAATAGTTTAAATTTCCTAACAATTATTTCTTCTTATGAATTTCAGAATCACAATGTTTTACTAGGCAGAGTTTTTTTTATCAACTATGACTATTTATTTTTATTTTTAGATATAAAAAAAATCCTCTCGGCCGTGCGCCCTCTGGGACCTTGCGCCCATAGGCCCGGGCCTACCGGGCCTATTGGGAAATCCGGCCCTGTTTAAATGTCTGGATTGTGTTGGTAAATTCAGTCAATAAACCTTGTATAAGTTTTTCCGGGGAACTGGCAACATAACCTAGAAGTAAACAATCCATTTGCGTTTTTTCTCAATTGAAGTAGAGCGAGTAATACAAAAGTTTACAATAAAAACATAAGGTCCGCCAAGATTTGGTATAATCTTACTACTTGAACTCATCATAGTCAAGGCATTAACATAGTTTATACTAAATGTTTTGAAATATCTTGTTTTGTCTGTGTCAGAAGTAAACATTTCTTGCATGCATTCATTTGATCTGACATTAGGCAAGTTTACTTTACCACCGTGACAACACTATGTGCTTCGTATATTTTTTCACTTCCAAAGTGAGTTGCATAGCAGAACCATCGATGTATAGCAGAACTGGCAAATATTATTCATATCACCAAGTGCATGTGTATCTGGATGGGTGTCTGTTAGACCAGGCCTCTCGTTTTGTACTCTCCTCGTACGCATAAGATATCTTATTATTAATTGTCTCCTACTCACGTTTTAAATATTTCTTCTTTGAACTTGAGTCATTTTCTGTTCTTCCTACAAAACTGATTACCGGTTTAACGTGGTCTTAACCTACTCAATATTATAAACATTAATATTTACTCCCAAAAAGCTAAGGAGTTTCTTTTTATAAACAGCTGTTTTTTGTTTTTAAATTTGTTCTGTATAATTCTTATGGGGAAAACCCGACCTTTGAGAGGGTCTCACGCCCTTAAGGGTGGGAATTTTAAAATTCTAAAACCTATTGCAAATCTACATATTGAGACGAATCTGTTGACACCTTAAACGTTGAAAATGGTCTACAAATAAGGGAGGAGCTGCGTTAACAAAAAACAGCTTCACGTATTATATATATATATATAGACATAACACTAGAATAAGCACTTAATTGAGCCCACTAGCCATAGTGCTATTTGAAGCATCACCTTGATGATATATTGTACCAAAATTATATATCCTAATTCTATTTACTTATAATTGCGAAGATAATAAATAGAATAGTTTGCATGACATGAATTGCCAAATTTGAAAATCCTAGGTCGTATACTTTTTTAGATATATAGATCATCAGTCAGTCAGTGGTATTTGCCTTTTAAAAGGATGCATTGCACAACGTTCAAAGGCCAAGACGTCCAATGTATAAGTCAGTGTCACGACGTCCAAATTATCATTTTTGAGCTCTCTTACGACGTCACTTATTAAATTTAAATGTAGGGAGACAGCTCAAAAACTATATTTTGGAAGTTTTGACACTGACTTATATCATTGGACGTCGTGCAACACTCCCTTTTATAAGTATTAATAATACTTTATTGATAAAAATTGTTCTTGCCATTTTAAGATTGAAGACATTCTGCATACAAACATATATATAAAAAAAACAGTAAAGATGTGTACGTTTGCATACTTGTATTGGTACTTGAGTACACTATGTTTTAAAGAAAATTAAGCATTGGTATTATTTGGGGAAAAATAATTTTGCAGTCTACGTAAGCTACAAAATTTGTGTAAAACTATTACATAACACTCTAGGTACTACACATTTAAAGCATATGTGATTCATAAACAACTCCAAAAAACAAGAACAACAAGTGTCAATAATAAATAACATACCTTGGGGAAGTATGTAGCCAGGAAGTCATATATAATGTTGATGTTTAGTGACAGGCGTTCGTCTAACAGCACAGACTCTACATAATCAGCAAAGTAGTTGCTGTTGGTCAACATGTTGATGTACTTCCGATCCACATTCTGAAAACACACAAATACAGTCACATACGGCGAACAAGCCTATTGGGCCGCTATTAGGGGAATTGTCTTTTCACCAAGAATTTCTTAATGGCATTTATCATATTATGTTGCACCAGGATACAACAAACTTTTCTCTTCATTGAAATTGATTGGGGGCTTTAAAAATAAGAAAAGTGTCAAATTCATTACAAAATGAAATTAATATTACAGTTGTACATGTAATATTTTGGCGTTCTGTGATCGGGAAAACATTATGACAGTAAAAGCTTGGCCCAAGCACGAAATTCTGACTTAGTGCTTTTTCTTATAAGCTAGGCTCAGTTCAGCACAAAATTAAGCCGCTCTTACACCTCTAACTTTTGGTCAAAAATATACTGACACCAGCATAGGGATTAAACATAATGTTTGGATAGAGTTTCACCCACAATGATAAAATATCAACATTTTTAGAACAAGCAAATTTTTTTTACTATATGTGGTTTAGGTACCTGTGTTATTGGTTATCACATATGGTTATATAAAAAACAAGTTTGAATTAATATGTAACCATCATCCGGACTAGAACATCACTTCATTCATATGAAGGTTTTTACATGTTCTTATACACATATTTATAAAACAAACACTCAACATACATGACTAAAATAGCTTACAATACAACCCGCTGGGAGTTTAGAGTTTTGGTCTAGAATTTAGTTTATAGCATTATTTAAGTTTTTTTTTAGGAGTAAATTTACCTGAGCTTGATGGATGTCGAGCCACAGTTTGGGGAAGAAGGTGAAATGCAATGGTACAGCCTCAAAACCCACCAT
This sequence comes from Macrosteles quadrilineatus, assembly GCF_028750875.1. Taxonomy (NCBI): domain Eukaryota; kingdom Metazoa; phylum Arthropoda; class Insecta; order Hemiptera; family Cicadellidae; genus Macrosteles; species Macrosteles quadrilineatus. Next base: position 151,682,955 of record NW_026542594.1, read on the forward strand.
TGCACTGAGGTTGACTAGATTCTCAGTCATGCAGTTGTTGTTGATGGCCAGACGACACATGACGTCCACAAAGTTGTGGTAAGGAGCATAGAACTGGTGAAGAGCTTGGTCATACTCCGGATCTACACCCTGCACACAAAACACCTTTTACACTGTTCAAAGTTTTTTTATAATTGGACTCTTTTTGCTACAGGATCATAATCAAAATTAACTAGCAAAATAAAGCTAGGGTAAGTAAATGAGCGTGGGTAGAAAGGACACATTTGGCCTTAAATACATTGACGATGATTTACTAATGCAGCTTGTCAGTTGTCACTGCATTTTGCTGCGGGATAATCGTACTGCTAACCCACTGGCTCTCAAGTAGTACGTAGAATCTAGCCAAGAAGACCTAGTGACGTGTGCTTACAGTGGCGATTGACCCGTTGGACCAACAGTTGGCTAAGGTGTTGCACTGACGAGAGTAGCGTTGAGGTCTTTCTAAATCTACGGGTTCAAATCCCATATGTGTGCAATCCATACTGAACTTACTAATGTGGCTGGAGTGGAAGGTCCTTGCCACCTTAAACAAACTTGCTTTTATTTGGCTTGCACCTTAAATAAATTGTGTCTGACTTAGGTGGAAGTTGACAGCATTAACAAGTTTAATAAGGATTGCACACAACACCTGTTTTCCTTATTTTTTACATAAATATAAATGAGGTGGAGAGAACAGATTTTTTTCTTTTGGCTTTTATTTTGGTTCAAAATCTACATATCATGTTGATATAGGTACAAATATGATAATAAAAGGATTTAACCTTAACAAATCATTAATCGAGAATTTAAAAACATATATTCCGGCGTCAATGGGTTAAACTACCTGTGGGATAATTTTAATATGTTACTTTTAAAATGTAATAAAAAGACAAATTTTGTAGTGATAGTATTTAGATATGGAACTGTACAATATGGAACTGAAATATTCTTCTAAGGCCAAATGGGAACTAACAATATAATAGTAATCCTTGACACTACCTCATAATGGTAACATTTTGTGAATTGTTTACTTTTACAAGTTAGCTTCCAAAATGGCTTCCATCTTATTTATGAAATAATGAAATGAAATAATGAATTTATTTCCTCCAATAAAAACACACAATGGATACAAAATTGGCTTGGAAATTAACTGGCCACTTTATCCAGTACATGTGGCCAGTGTACAAAGAAACTTATCAGTAACTTATCAGTGAGTCCAGTCTTCCACTTAACTGATTACAAGGTCGCTGCTGCCTGTGACGATTTCATTTTCTTAAAAATTAAAAACTTAACTTTATCTTGTTATGTGACTAAAATAAAAGTATCTTTTTATTCATCATTGCCTCCTGGATTGATTATTGACTATATAACTAGGTTAACATACCTTACGTCTTCAATCGTAACATTAGTCTATGGCAACTTGTTTCGAAACATCAAGGTTTCATTGTCGAGCATCTTGCCTCTTAAAAATATTGGGACATCTTCACCGTGCATTCATTTTTGTAAATAGTTTGTGTCCGTGTTCATGTTTATCTGTTAAATGTACTATAATCACGATGACAAGATGTCCCAATATTTTTAAGAGGCAAGAGGCTCGACAATGAAACCTTGATGTTTCGAAACTAGTCGCCATAGACTAATTTTAGGATTGAAGACGTAAGGTATGTTAATCTATTTATGTTTCCATCTTATACTACTATAAACAAACTGCTGAATTCAGCATCCTGATCCTTTACATATTGTGTTTCAAGTTTGGGAGAGCTGATGTCCTTGATTCTATCTGATAATTTGCCAATATGGCAATGGCAACTTACCTTGGCGACATCAATCTGATTGTGAGGGACGGCCATCTGCACCATCGGCCGCAGAGGTCTTGCGCTGCCTTTGAGACTAAGGGAGGGCAGTTTGTGTCCACGGCGGGGGAAGTAAGGTCCCATGGGCATGGCATTGTTGTTGTCTTGGAACGCAGCATGGCAGTGGAGCAGCACAGGGACCAGCACGCCCAGCACATCTGTTGGTAGCAGCAGCACCAGCTCCTTCAGTAGGTCTACAACATCACACAACCTGCAGACTAAGCCAATTTCCATTTCCCTGTTTCGATTTTCACTGAAATATTTCCTAAAACATCTTAGCATTATTCCATATCTGAAATGACATATTAATGAATCTGAACGGATGGTGTTTTCCCTTTGCACGGAAAAAGTAAATTGGTCCTGAATAGGCCTATACTTAGGTCTTACCCTGAGATAATGTTTATAGCTTATTCCCTAAAGGGTGAATTCGCCAAAAAAAGAGACCAATGAGGCCACGAAGCAATATTTAATTAATCTGCAGGTAATTGAACTGAAGCAGTACCTGAAGTATTAAGTACACTGGAATCCTTAGTTATCTCACATTTCCCTATAATCAAGTGATTTTTTATTTTTGGTAGAATTTTACATTATGTTTATACGATTCAAAGAAATTGTTCAAATCTCAAAACATCTACTTTCATCAAGCTCTTTAGGCCAGTTGAATAACAGATAAGACTGCTGCTGTTCTTTACACTGTAAATGTTTATTATACCATTATAACTTTAGAGATCAGATTTTTTTACATTAGTAATAAATTACAGAAAGTCAAATTATATTACAGAATAATTGATTACCTATGCATAGGTTGCGCATATCCTGAGAGTTGTAAGTGTTGAGCAATGTTACCAGTTTGCGAAGAATGTCCGACCAATCCTTACATGCAAGGAATATAGTTCTGACATCTTTGCTTTCCCTACAGGATCTTAGACACTTGACGAGGTCCACCAGGATAGTCAGCAGCTCTAGCAGGTCCCCAGTGACATGACATGCTGTTGCCTCATGGTACATCACGTGCAATGTATGGAACGACTGGAACAAATTACACAGTTCTGACATGTTTGCTCTCTCAGGGTCTTAAGACACTTGACGAGGTCCACCAGGATAGTCAGTAGCTCTAGCAGGTCGAGTGATATGACATGCTGTTGCCTCATGGTACATCACGTGCAATGTATGGAACAACTGGAACAAATTATTACACAGTTCTGACATGTTTGTTCTCTCAGAAGGATCTTAGACACTTGATGAGGTCCACCAGGATAGTCAGCAGCTCTAGCAGGTCCCCAGTGACATGACATGCTGTTGCCTCATGGTACATCACGTGCAATGTATGGAACGACTGGAACAAATTACACAGTTCTGACATGTTTGCTCTCTCAGGGTCTTAAGACACTTGACGAGGTCCACCAGGATAGTCAGTAGCTCTAGCAGGTCGAGTGATATGACATGCTGTTGCCTCATGGTACATCACGTGCAATGTATGGAACAACTGGAACAAATTATTACACAGTTCTGACATGTTTGTTCTCTCAGAAGGATCTTAGACACTTGATGAGGTCCACCAGGATAGTCAGCAGCTCTAGCAGGTCCCCAGTGACATGACATGCTGTTGCCTCATGGTACATCACGTGCAATGTATGGAACGACTGGAACAAATTACACAGTTCTGACATGTTTGCTCTCTCAGGGTCTTAAGACACTTGACGAGGTCCACCAGGATAGTCAGTAGCTCTAGCAGGTCGAGTGATATGACATGCTGTTGCCTCATGGTACATCACGTGCAATGTATGGAACAACTGGAACAAATTATTACACAGTTCTGACATGTTTGTTCTCTCAGAAGGATCTTAGACACTTGATGAGGTCCACCAGGATAGTCAGCAGCTCTAGCAGGTCCCCAGTGACATGACATGCTGTTGCCTCATGGTACATCACGTGCAATGTATGGAACGACTGGAACAAATTATTACACAGTTCTGACATGTTTGTTCTCTCAGGGTCTTAAGACACTTGACGAGGTCCACCAGGATAGTCAGCAGCTCTAGCAGGTCCCCAGTGACATGACATGCTGTTGCCTCATGGTACATCACGTGCAATGTATGGAACAACTGGAACAAATTATTACACAGTTCTGACATGTTTGTTCTCTCAGAAGGATCTTAGACACTTGACGAGGTCCACCAGGATAGTCAGCAGCTCTAGCAGGTCCCCAGTGATATGACATGCTGTTGCCTCATGGTACATCACGTGCAATGTATGGAACGACTGGAACAAATTACACAGTTCTGACATGTTTGCTCTCTCAGGGTCTTAAGACACTTGACGAGGTCCACCAGGATAGTCAGTAGCTCTAGCAGGTCGAGTGATATGACATGCTGTTGCCTCATGGTACATCACGTGCAATGTATGGAACAACTGGAACAAATTATTACATAGTTCTGACATGTTTGTTCTCTCAGAAGGATCTTAGACACTTGATGAGGTCCACCAGGATAGTCAGCAGCTCTAGCAGGTCCCCAGTGACATGACATGCTGTTGCCTCATGGTACATCACGTGCAATGTATGGAACGACTGGAACAAATTACACAGTTCTGACATGTTTACTCTCCCAGGGTCTTAGACACATGACAATGTTCAACAGATCTGAATTCTACTGAACATACTGTATATTAATTAGCATTTGAGGTTGTTGGCCTTTTCTATTACTGGTTACCCTAATTGTTAAAAGTGTAATTTACCATATGTCTCTTTTCTATTTTATTCCCAATATTATTTGCTCCAACTAAGTTACTGTATATTAAAAAAAATTGAAGGTTTAGATCAGTTGTATTACAAACTTACTGATTAATAAATAAAAAAAACTTACAGCCAGAAAATGTATAGCAGAAATATTGTTAACTTACCTCAAAGCACATTTGTAGGCCACCATTATATAGTACAAAGTGACGATCTTCATCATTCTCTACTAGTATTCTAAATGCAGAAATAAGGGTGGCCCATGACGAACGACCATCAAGGAACTATAAGACAAAATAACGGGCTATTAATATACAATCCTTAAATAACACAGTTGTTACAGAGCTCACTTCCAAACATAACAGTTACATCCTGAGAAAGATCTACTTTGGACTCAGTAGCTAATTTATATTGCATATAATAAATAATTGTCATAGGCATAAGATTTAATAATAAAATAAGGTGATAAACATAGTTAAGTAGCTAATTGAAGTTCACAAAATATAATCAAAATACCCCTGCCGCAGCAAACCTGCCGACTAAGCGAATTTCCATTTGTCTGAATTGATTTTCATTAAATCGATTTAAAAAACGTTGGTTTAATGAGTACCTAGGTTTGCTGCTACAAGGAGACTAATTAAGTGTGGTTTTTAGTAAAATATTAATAGCTTAGTATAAAATAAATAAATTTGCCAAGTTTGATAAAAATATATCCATAAACGAGCAAACTACAACATTTTACAATATTCTCGAAAATTGTAAATTTAAAATTCCCATATTATTCTTAACATGGGAATTTTAAATTTAAATTTGTTTAATTTTCTCTGTTACCAATAACCGTACAAAAACACTTTAACACACTAAATTATTTATTTTTTTAAGCTCTTTATAAAGGTCTAGAAAGAAATTGGGAAATTTTGTGTTTTGAGTGTAAAAAATAAGAAAAACCAATTTTTACCCCATAAAACCCCTCATAAAACCCAGTTTACATGGTCCGATCCTGCTGGTTCGGGAACTCATTCAAGTTTATCTCAATGATCTCCCCTTGGACCTAAAACAGCTGGGGGTCCTGGCTTTTAAAAGTAACTTAAAAAAACTTGTTAATATTGTAAAATAGTTGTATATATATTTAATATTTTTATCATATCACACAATGTCTTTTAATATAATAGTATCAGGGTGTCTAGTTTATTTCCATTATAAAATTCAAGACTAATTCCAGACTTTTCAAGACTAATTTCAGGATTTTTCAAGACTAGTTAAGAGAAATTAATGAAAAATTTTAAAATGAACAAAACAAATAAATATGAACAGTTTACAAATAGTTGAATTTTGAGAACATAATATGATTGAGTATAGATCAAAGAAAAATAAAATCAGCCTAAAAGAAAATTAAAATTCAGCTGAGTTGAATCACTTTTTTACTATCTTAAATTTAAACCAGTGGGGAACTTTGTTTTAAGTAGCCCAACTGTTGAGCCAATTAAGAATTTCTTAAGATCGGTTGGTTGCATTTAGGGTTTTGATGTGTGTTTACTTTGTGAAGGGCTTTAAGGGTATAGTAGCCTTCAAAATTTTTGTTGTGGTGAGCGGCATGATTATAGATTGGTTTTCTTTTGTCTCCATATACCATATCAAAACGATGGCCTGTCATTCGAACTCTTAAAGAGTTTGAAGTCTGGCCAATGTATTCTTTTGAACAATGTTTACACGATAGTTGATAAATCACATTGCGAGTTTCACAAGTTGATCTACAAACAATCGGAGACACCTTGTTTATCCATTGTTAAACCAACAATTGGATTGTTGTTAGATCAACTTTATATATATACATACATAAAAATTTGAACAAATGTTTTTTTTGGCCTCGAGGGACATCAAAATTAAAAAGTAAATCGGTCCCGGGCCTAGGTCTTACCGTGCCACCTACGGTAATAGCTACTTCCCTATAAAGAAATTCACTAAAATTGTATAGAACTTATAGTAAAAAGGAAAAATACTCCCGCCGCAGCAAACCTGCAGACTAAGCGAATTTCCATTAGCCTGATAGGATTTCACATTAAAATGCCTCCTTAAAAATATCATATTTATTCCCTATTTAAATAGAATTAGTTTAACGAGTACTTAGGTTTGCTGCAACAGGGAGGGTAAAAAGGTGGTTTTTTTATGTTAATAGTTTAGTAAGAAATGAATGTAATTCGATCAAAACATGTTCATAAACAAGTAAACTACAACAGTTGACTTATTCTCCATAAGAATAACATAGGGATTTTAAATTAACAATTTTTTGGAATTTTCTCTGTAACCATTAGGCGCACAATAACGCTTCAATGTACTAAATTATTTGTTTTTTTAAGCTCTACAAAATGGTTTGGAAATAAATTGTAAAATTTTGTGTTTTTAGGGTCAAAAATGGGAAAAACCTATTTTTAACCCATAAAACCCCCCATAAACCCCCCTTCCCATAGTCCGATCATGCTGGTTCGTGAACTTGTTCGAATAAATGTAGGTTTACACGTTTGTACTAAATTTCATCAAAATCGGATCATTTTTGCTCGAGTTATCGTGCTGACGGACACATATATATATATACATATATATGAATTTGAACGGATGGTGTTTTTGGCCTCTAGGGACCTCAAAACGAAAAAATAAATCGGTCCCGGGTCCAGGTCTTACCATGAGGTAATAGCTTATTCCCTATAAGGGAAATTCGCTAAAAACAAACAACTATAATGGTAGAATGATTTACAGTAAAGTAAATACAACCATTGATTTATCATTGTTAAAAAAGACAGAACATTCTTTAGTAAAAGGAGATGGTAAACAATTTTAACTTGCATCTTAAGAGAACAAATGCTTGTCAAACCAATATTTAAAAAAAAAATTTAAAAGGCAGTGGCGTATAAAAATGTAAATCTATTAACTACCTGAAGATATAGCTGCAGAGTCTGCTTGCGAAAAGCATTTATCTCCATGATTTCATGCTCTGTGCTATCTGGGTACTTGGCAGCAAACAGGGCCATCAACTTGAACAGTTCATCCACAGCCTGAAAATAAATCAGGGTTTACACAGCATTTCTCATTTGATTTCCCTGACTCTCAAAGTACTAGGTCAAATCTTTTTACTATTTCCTTCTAGAGAGCGAGCTGGTCTAGTGGTAGAGCACCGGGCTTTGGTCCCTGAGGTCCCGGGCTCAAATCCCGTAAATCACAAACATTTGTGATTTACTATTTGGAGTTTATCTATGTGATAGTGTTGCGACTCTCTAGGACTAGCCTGAAGCAATGTGTAAACAGATTCAAGTTAGAGACCAGCGTCTTCAAATGTAAAAGTAGGACATTAGTAAAAAAGAAGTAAAAACACACTTCTTTCTGAAAAAGTCCTCTATTAGGATTGAAATATAAAATAAATTTTAAACTTTTTGTCAACTACCTGGAATTATTTTTTCTTGGTAGGCCAATATACCATACCATGTAATATCGTAAAGTAATTGACGGAAGTATTAAAAGTACAACCTGTTTTTGCTTGAACAAAATAGTTCAGGGGCCATAAATATGAAATTGTAATGTTCTTTTATTATGTGTGATGGAAAGTCCCCCAAATAAAAGAAATTTACCATTACAAAAAATAAACTAGAAAGAAACAAAGAATGGATTGCCCGTACCATGGCGTACTGTGTGGGGTGTGGTGTGATGTTCTTGAATGCCCATGTGAGGTTCTGGTGATTGGCCAGCTGTCTGGTGAAGGACCGTGACTGCTGACAACACAGCCGCAGCAGACCGTAGTAGGCTGGCAACATGGCACGATTGAACAGCACCACCTCCTGGTCCTCATGGTCTGCTCTAACATACCAGAACACACAGTCAAAGATTGTACCAAAGAAAGAACTATTGGTACCTATACAACTTTTATTTATTTGGGTTAAATACAACTCTTGGAAAATATTTTAATTATTTCTTTTTTTTCCTTTTATTATATATATATATTTTACTATCATCGTGTTACATCAATGATTGACAGGTGATTTGTCATAAAACTAAAATCTATTGTAACAAAACAACAATCATAATATGGAATAGTAAAAATAATTTTCGGTCCCATATATTGTGGGGATAAATGAAATAATTTTAGTCTATGTTGCATTGGTTTCATTAATTTTTTGTATCTTGTATCAAGGTTGTGAGAGGGCTGACTCTCCATAAGTGTATCCAAGTTACTTTTGACCATCAGAGAAATACCGGGTGTTTCAAAATGACTCACCCGGTTTTAACGCTTTATAACTTTTATACTATTAAACTTACCGCTATAAAATACATATCAAACAAAAAAGCAACTCAAAGAGATTATGCCTACCAAAGACACATTATTTAATAAAATCGATCCAGCAGAACTGTAGATTTAATTGTACAAAGTTAAAAAGTTATCTCCAACATTTTTTAGCGCTAGAAATTTGGAGGTTACTTGACGTTTTTGCAAATAACTTTTAAATGGTGAGGAAATCGACGAAAGTGGAAAGTAATATTCCGAAAGAGAATAAAATTTCCTACAATCTACTATTATGCATTTTTTGAAAATACTCAAGAAAGGTACCAAAAATTGCTTAAAAATGAAAAAAAAAATTAAAATCCCCGTCTTCAATGTAGACAACAGACGAAGCAAACATTAAATTTCACACTTTTTTATTTTAAGGCAAATTTAGAATACATTTATTGAGTATTTTCAAGAAATTAATAATAGTAGGTTGTAGGGAATTTTATTACCTTCCACTTTGATCGATTTCCTCACCATTTAAAAGTTATTTGCAAAAACGTCAAGTAACCTCCAAATTTCTAGAGTTAAAAAAAGTTGGAGATTACTTTTTAACTTTGTACAATTAAATCTACAGTTCTGCTGGATCGATTTTATTAAATAATGTGTCTTTGGTAGGCATAAACTCTTTGAGTTGCTTTTTCGTTTGATGTGTATTTTATAGAGGTAAGTTTAATAGTATAAAAGTTATAAAGCGTTGAAACCGGGTGAGTCATTTTGAAACACCCGGTATAATAAATATAAGAGCTGTATAAAGTGAGAATTTTGAATTGACTGAAATATTCTTGGCAAAGTGTATCTGGAGGAACCTTGGCTATATGTCTAATCGCCCTTTTTTGAAGAATAAACACTTTTTTGCTTTAACTAGACGATCCCCATAAAATAAGTCCGTAATTCATAATTGAAGCGAAATAAGCATGATATACTGCAATTTTGTGTGTCATAATTTGTTGTATCTCTAATTACTTGCAACACAAATATAGCTGAATTAAGTCTTTTTGATAAATTTTTAATGTGAGTTTGCCAATTTAAATGCGAGTCTATTTTTATTCCTAAATAATCAACTGAATCTTGAGAAACTATCAAATTTGAGTTTGAATTTAGGGTGATCTTGTCTTTTATATTGGACGCAGAGAATTGTATCAGCTGTGTGTTGGATACATTCATGGAGAGGCAGTTGACAGTAAACCAGTCCTCAAGAGAATGGAGCTTTCTGGTGATAGTGTGATTAATGTCGACACCTTTTTGCTCTTTGCAAATGATTGCTGTCATCTACATACTGAAATATTGGCCACAGTCAAAGGCCTTGGACAAGTCACACAACACTCGGACAGTCTGCTATGCTCCATCCCAGGCCCCAGCAGTATTGTTGATCATGTCGGTTACTGCTCTTTGGGTGTTAAGGTTAGGCCGGAATTTAAATTGAGAGGGGTTCATTAGATTATTATATTCTAAATATTTAGGATTTCTATTAAATTTAGATTTAGAAAGATGTTTTTTATTTCTTCTGAAGTTTTTATCCCTTTTGTAATCCAATTTTTTTATTTTGTCTTTACTCCCTCGCAATTGAGATGTTTTGGAAAAGCCTCATTAAATGAGTTTAAGAAAGTCAAGAGAAAACTATCATAATATATATCTGGGCTTTTCACTACCCCATGCCTCCCACTAAAAATAAACTGACAATTTAACATATTATCTCTCTGATTCTGCACTATGAATTTAATCATTGTGTGCAGCAAGGTGCAAAACAAAAGGCAGGTTTGAGAAACTTTGTTTTAGTTAGCCCGACTTTTCCGTGACTTTTGGAAGCTTAAAATGAAAATCCCTTTCTTTTCAGAGACTTCCTTGACCCCTAAGTAAAATCAGTGACTTCCGTGACCGGTAGACACACTATGTATCTAATAATATTTAGAAAAGCTCAGAAATAATGATAGCTTTTAACTGGCATTACCAACACTTCATAAAGCAAATATTGTAATGGAAATGTGACATCAACTATTTGTTTGGTATTTAAATGATAGTCTTGACTTAAGGAAGTATCATGTAAGTCAAAATAAAACATGAGGAGTTTACTTACAATATATAATTAAAGGCAATGTTTTTTATGATGTGAGCGTTCTGCAGGATGAGCTGTACATTTTCTGGGCAGTCGGTACAAACATGGTACCAAAACATGAGTAAAGCCTGCTTGTTGTGATGTACGGGTATCCCAGGCTCAGACAGCTTAGGGTGAAACAGCTGCCAGAGGTCGAGAAGGTAAGGTCCAAACTGTAAACAGACCCTGAAATTGACTTGATGTATAGCCAAAAAAACAATCAAACAGAAAATTTGTTTACAGTGCATTAATGTATAAAATTTGGTATGGTACTTGATAGATAGTTCCAAAGAAGAATTAATATTAACTTTTGTGACGCTCGCGTCACAGCGGAGACGCGTCACGGTACATCAGCTGATCGCTGGAGAACTAGGGGGGGGGGGGTATGAAGCGCGGGGAGGGCGTCGGAGTCGGGTGGCGGATACCAGGGCGTGTGGACGGACTTCAATGGTCAAGGCTGGAATCGCCGAATAGATAAGTTTTCCTTAGTATAAGATATTCAAGAATATGTTATAACTTTTCAGTAAAGGGGGGGATTAAGGGGTTAGGGAACTATAATTTTATTTCAGCTTAATATGTAAATTATACTTTGAGCACACTCGTACCCATAAGGTACGAGTGGAAGTTTTCAGTGTTCTTTTCCTTATTATATTTAATTAGTTGCATTAGAAATTATTAGATCATCAAAATGGCTGTGATATGGATGTGGTTTGGCTCAGTAATTAATTTTAGATCTTTATTATTCAATTCAGAATGTCGCTAGAAACACTAGATTGATTATATTGAGCCTTAACGATCCTTATGAGTCCAGTACCGTTGCTATAAACTATAGTAATACGCTTCAATAATGGTAGCAGAGCAACATAAAACCGCATCTATATCGCAGCCAGTTCAAAATTTAACAAAAAGTTCATTTTCCTTCATCATACACGTAGGAACACGTGAGCCGGCAACACGCGACAACACGCCGGAATTCAACCAGTAAAATCGTAATCGGCAAACACGTGGTGGAGTTGAAATTCAAATTTAGTTACAAGTTACAATTAATCCAAAATGGAACTTAGTGAAAATTTGCAGAAATGAATTAAAATAAAATTTTCAATTTCAAATGTTTGCTAAATTAAAAATTAGGGTAAATGAATTTGGTGTTTTGTGATCAGGGGGCACGTACGTCAGGAATAATATAAATTGGAGTATATTTAATTAATGTATTACAGGTTTTGTTTGGGTGAATAATTGCAATGCTAGTTGAAAAAAATGTTAAAATAAAGTGAATCGATGCCTTTAGAGTAAACCTAGTTCATGTTTCAGTCTGAAGTGGCATAAGTCTGAAGATGTTAGCACGAGGAGAAAGAATAAAATTAAAAAAAAAAAACAAATAAATAAGAAAATGTAAAAAAAATGTATATATAGTGTAGACTTTAAAGGCATTAAAATTTAACGAGCATTGCGATTGTTTACTATTTCACTTCACTTTTAAGTATAATTCTAGAAGAATACTGGTTGGATTAGATGTAATGGTAATTTAGTAGTCTAATGGAATGTACTGAGGTGAAAAATATTGGCTGCTTGGCTATGTAAAAAAATTTAATTTGCAGTTGCGCAAAATTAAAAACAAAAAAATATAAATAATAATAATATTACCTTCTTCCGTTCCAAATGATTATAGTTATTTACGACGCGTTTCGTTAGCACAGTGACATCCTCAGGTATCCGCTATCGCTTTGTCTTGAATATATTAACATAAAACAGTCATTATCTTACTAATATTATAAATCTGAAAGTTTGTGTGTATGTTTGTGTGTGTGTGTGTTGCTCAATCACGCATAAACTACTGGACGGATTGGGCTGAAATTTGGCATGATGATAGATCACATTCCCGATTAACATTAAAGCATATTCTTATCTCAAAAACCCTTTCGGGCTCCGCCCCAGTGGCTCTGTAGTTCCCCACGTTAATCTTATGATTTTTCATATTTAAAAGTAATTAATGAATCTTAACATCTGTTTCAATTAAACAAGTTGGTTATGTTCTATGATGTTCAATAGCATAAAAGTTACAAGGATTACCAACAGGGTGCAGCACTATTATTATTATTTTTTTTTATGACAACAGCTAATTTCCAACCAAAAGGTGAGTGAGCGTAGCGAACGAACTTCAACCAGGACGTGAATGAGCCATGCGAATACTTATGAAGTTAAACGGGGCGAAGCCCGCGGGTACAGCTAGTTGTTAATATATTCAAGACGGAGCGATAGCGGATACCTGAGGATGTCACTGTGCTGACGAAACGAAATAACTATAATCATTTGGAACGGAAGAAGGTAATATTATTATTATTTATTAATAACTAACGTTCCAATAGTAGGAAATGAATTCTAAAAAAATATGTAGAGTGAAATTTACTTTTTACCTAGTTTTTATCCATAATATGTCTTACAAACAGTATATTTTCATCTAAAGAATATTATTACAAATTGCAAGAATATACTATATTCATTACTTATGACTATTACTACTATTTCTGATTGCTACCATGAGTTTTTCTTTGCGTGAGATGGCGAAGTAGTTGAGCAGAGTGAAGTATGCAGACAGCTTGCTAGAACCGTGCTGAGCTATCTCTGTGTAGAGACGGGCAGTCTTCAGCAGTCGCAGCAGCACCATATAGATCTGGTGTAGCACCGTGAGAGCCTCAGCAGGAAGCATCACCTCATTGTGTGGCCGAGCTGTGCGGTAACACTGGCGGAACTGTGTGCTGGGCACCAACGCCACTAACAGGTAGGCAGCAGCTGCAAACATCAACCATGAGTCATTACAGTACAAACTCATGTAAACCTGGTGTAGCACCTTGAGAGCCTCAGCAGGCAGCATCATCTAGTTGTGTGGCCGAGCTGTGCGGTAACACTGGCGGAACTGTGTGCTGGGCACCAACGCCACTAACAGGTAGGCAGCAGCTGCAAACATCAACCATGAGTCATTACAGTACAAACTCATGTAAACCTGGTGTAGCACCTTGAGAGCCTCAGCAGGCAGCATCATCTAGTTGTGTGGCCGAGCTGTGCGGTAACACTGGCGGAACTGTGTGCTGGGCACCAACGCCACTAACAGGTAGGCAGCAGCTGCAAACATCAACCATGAGTCATTACAGTACAAACTCATGTAAACCTGGTGTAGCACCTTGAGAGCCTGAGCAGGCAGCATCACCTCGTTGTGTTGCCGAGCTGTGCGGTAACACTGGCGGAACTGTGTGCTGGGCACCAACGCCACCAACAGGTAGGCAGCAGCTGCAAACATCAACCATGAGTCATTACAGTACAAACTCATGTAAACCTGGTGTAGCACCTTGAGAGCCTGAGCAGGCAGCATCACCTCGTTGTGTTGCCGAGCTGTGCGGTAACACTGGCGGAACTGTGTGCTGGGCACCAACGCCACCAACAGGTAGGCAGCAGCTGCAAACATCAACCATGAGTCATTACAGTACAAACTCATGTAAACCTGGTGTAGCACCTTGAGAGCCTGAGCAGGCAGCATCACCTCGTTGTGTTGCCGAGCTGTGCGGTAACACTGGCGGAACTGTGTGCTGGGCACCAACGCCACCAACAGGTAGGCAGCAGCTGCAAACATCAACCATGAGTCATTACAGTACAAACTCATGTAAACCTGGTGTAGCACCTTGAGAGCCTGAGCAGGCAGCATCACCTCGTTGTGTTGCCGAGCTGTGCGGTAACACTGGCGGAACTGTGTGCTGGGCACCAACGCCACCAACAGGTAGGCAGCAGCTGCAAACATCAACCATGAGTCATTACAGTACAAACTCATGTAAACCTGGTGTAGCACCTTGAGAGCCTGAGCAGGCAGCATCACCTCGTTGTGTTGCCGAGCTGTGCGGTAACACTGGCGGAACTGTGTGCTGGGCACCAACGCCACCAACAGGTAGGCAGCAGCTGCAAACATCAACCATGAGTCATTACAGTACAAACTCATGTAAACCTGGTGTAGCACCTTGAGAGCCTGAGCAGGCAGCATCACCTCGTTGTGTTGCCGAGCTGTGCGGTAACACTGGCGGAACTGTGTGCTGGGCACCAACGCCACCAACAGGTAGGCAGCAGCTGCAAACATCAACCATGAGTCATTACAGTACAACCTCATGTAAACCTGGTGTAGCACCTTGAGAGCCTGAGCAGGCAGCATCACCTCGTTGTGTTGCCGACCTGTGCGGTAACACTGGCGGAACTGTGTGCTGGGCACCAACGCCACCAACAGGTAGGCAGCCACTGCAAACCTCAACCATGAGTCATTACAGTACAACCTCATGTAAACCTGGTGTAGCACCTTGAGAGCCTGAGCAGGCAGCATCACCTCGTTGTGTTGCCGACCTGTGCGGTAACACTGGCGGAACTGTGTGCTGGGCACCAACGCCACCAACAGGTAGGCAGCCACTGCAAACCTCAACCATGAGTCATTACAGTACAACCTCATGTAAACCTGGTGTAGCACCTTGAGAGCCTCAGCAGGCAGCATCATCTAGTTGTGTGGCCGAGCTGTGCGGTAACACTGGCGGAACTGTGTGCTGGGCACCAACGCCACTAACAGGTAGGCAGCAGCTGCAAACCTCAACCATGAGTCATTACAGTACAAACTCAATTACCTCATGTAAACCTGGTGTAGCACCGTGAGAGCCTGAGCAGGCAACATTACCTCCTTGTGTGGCCGAGCTATGCGGTAACACTGGCGGAACTGTGTGCTGGGCACCAACGCCACCAACAGGTAGGCAGCAGCTGCAAACATCAACCATGAGTCATTACAGTACAACCTCATGTAAACCTGGTGTAGCACCGTGAGAGCCTCAGCAGGCAGCATCACCTCGTTGTGTGGCCAAGCTGTGCGGTAAAACTGGCGGAACCGATACTTTAGAACCTCAAGTAGACAGTTAGTTAATGTGTTATGGGACTAATGTTTTACCTGATCGGACTCGCTGGTTGTTGTGTGCCAGCAGGTAGTGCTGCAGCCAGTTGTCCAGGCCTCCCATGACCCAGTCGTGTGCTGCCTTGTTGCGAGGTACCTGCACGGCCAGCCAGTCCAGCGCACTCTGAGGTGTCACCTCCATCACCTCCAGCACTCGCTCCAACACTAGGTTGGTAAAGTTTGGCAGTCCTTGTGGTCCTACAGCTGTAGTCTCCACCAACTGGGTCAGCAGCTTGAAGAAAGGCTGGCAAAGCTGTAATGTAAATGGGTAACTTTTACCCTCCAAATCACTGAAATAATTTAGGCTAACAAATGTTATTCTCAATGGAATAAAGTTTGGTAAAATATTTTAAATTTTATTTGGAATGGTTATAATAATAATATACAGTAATAATAAGTGAGGTCAATGTTATGCATATCAACTCAGCCACAAATGACTGAGTCAAAAATGGTAGCGGTCCAAAGATTCGAAATTTCAAATTAAGGTAATCTATGAACGGCTGCCAATTTTTGGCTTGATTTTCCATTTGAGTTTAGATTTTCGGCACTGTATTTTACCAACCTTTAATTTGGTTTGCATTATCACTAAGAGTCAAAACTTTGTTCAACTTAAATTCAACGTAATAGCTTAAATCAAGTTAAATTTTACAACAAAATCATACACAATGGAAAAAAAAATTCTCAGGACAGTTAAATATTTAAAAAAAACATAATAAAGATACTTAACTTAAGATACAAAACTTGGTAAAAAGTCACTGGGTATAAAAATCATTTTAAAACATTATTCAGCGTTACCTCTTCAGGGGGGGGGGGGGCACTAGGGGTCGGAAGAAAATCTTTAATGCAAGCATAGGTTGATATGCCACAAACCCGAACAAAAATGGACAATCAGTCAAAAATGGCAGCCGTTTAAAGATTCCTTGAATTTGTATTGCAATTATACGCTACCTCCTCACGGCCCTAGCCCTCCAATTATCCGCTAGAAACCGGAAGGTAATTATTATAAATTTAAGCAATGGTTGGCATGCATATCAAATTAAAGGTCTTTATTAAATTAAATAATTCCGCAGATATAAGCACAAAAGAACTACTCAGTCAAAAATGGCAGCCATCCAAAGAATCAAAATTGAAAATTAAAGTAATCTTTGAATAGACTGCCATTTTTGAAATTTATCCAATTGAGTTTGCATTTGCGGCATCGTATTTTACTAACAAAAACCTTTAATTTGGTTTGCATATCAACCTATGATGCTTAGATTTAAGATTTTCTTAAGGTAGCGCATCACTGTATAATGTGTACAATTATTTGAATGCCCAGTGACTTTGTACAAAGTTTTGTATCTCTATCTGTATTATTTTTAAAATATTTAACTGTCCCGGGCTTTTTTCCCACCCCATATGCTGCTATGAGTTACTAGGTCAATATTTGGGTAGGCTACGAAAGAAGTTATTTATTGCCACTGTTGAAATAAATTTAATGGATTCAAGTTTTAAACATTTTGCACGAAACTGAAAATGTTTAGTGACAACAATAAATTTAAACTTATCTCAATCTTGTTAGATTTTCAGAACTCGTTTAGTGATCAAAACTTTTTTTTTTTTTAGTTTGTATATTCTATTGGGTGTTCTTACCATCCTGTATTGTGTGTTTGATTTTGGTTGACCATGTGGTAAACAAGGTTTTATCATCTGTTGTACTGTGTGGTCAAATTTTTGTTGGAGGTACGTTTTTGTTATTCCTATCCACGAACGGTCCGAGCGTGTCGGTTACGTCACGATACAACAATGAACGGCGTAAAACATATGTCCAGCGTCTTAGTTCGGGACTCGGCCACTGCCACCTCAGAGTGCTGACGTAGCGGTGGTGGGGTAGAGCAGAGACCGACCGGACAGTGAACAAGTGTTATGGCAGATGGCGTCTAGCAGGAGTTTCGTGCACACCAATCACCCCTGGGCTGTGCGTTGAATCCACTAAACGTATCCGGGGCACGCATAACTTCTATTCAAAAATCGAGTAGATAAATATTGTGATACGTAAGTACACTGTTATAGCTAGCGTATACGTTTTTTAGGGATGGGCGAGTAGTGTTTTTTTGAGTCGAGTCGAGTCGAGTCGAGTAATTAGCCCTAATACTCGAGTATCGAGTCGAGTCGAGTAGTTCACGAGAAAATCAACAATTTTATTTTACATATATTCCATCTTCATTTTTACGAACAAAGCATTTCTCAATTCACCAAAAATAGACCTGGTTAAAAACTTTTATACCATATAAAAAACACAATATGTATGTGTATCAAACTTATATTTTGGTGTTAAAGGTTTATTATTAATTGCAAAAAAATTTCAAAAATATGGAACTAAGTGTTTATTTTAAAATAGGCCTACTGTAAATGTTTGAATTTGACTAAAGCATGAGATCTAATAAAGTTTCCTCTAATTTATAAATAGGCTTATAAGTATTTATCTAAGTCATTTCTCAGTTTTTGTATTTATTTGAAATTCCATGAAATTGTCTTAGTTAACTCATTAGTTTATAATTTTTTTTAAATTACGTACCTAGCCTACATCTTGGTCTACAAATACTCTTTGTAAGGTTTTCCCTCAAGTGAGTAAAAATTAACTTCGTATATAATGACATTTTCTCACTAATTATATATCTTCAAAATTTGTTTAACTATGAAAAAGTCACCAAGTTTAGCTGAAAACATAATCAATCATAAATGAGGATATTTTTGAAATACAGAATAACTAATCAAACAACATTTTTAACACTTTTATTTCTCAACTTTTTTCCCTTGAAAATGTCAACAGTTTTTAATTTATTTTTAATAAAGATTATCACTTATAATTGTTTTAAAGAAGTCCAGATGTGTGAACTTGAAGAGCAGACAAGAGACATACGTCACTGCCACAAAAACTCTTCTCTACTGTGAATGAATGAACTGTTTATTGTGTGAAGCCCCACCCACCGTCTAACGGGACATGGGGGAGGAAAAGAGAAAGTTTGGCAGAATTTGCCCTTGTTCTAAAGCCTGGTTCACATGCCCTCCCTCACCCTCGGCCTCAGTCGCTTGCAGATTTCCATTACACAACACAAGAGTGTTAATTATTTTGAAATATGTACTGTAAATGTTTGAATTTGACTATGATGAGATCTAATAAAGTTTCCTCTAATTTATAAATAGGCTTAACTTTTTAAGTACCGTATTAATCTAAGTCATTTGTCAGTTTTTGTTTTTCTTTTTAAAAGCAATTGCAGTTATACATTAAAAAAATTACAAACATTTACAAATACATTTTGTAAGGAGAGTCTTTTCTCTAGTGAGTAAAAACGATCGTGGTCAAGGAATGAACTGTGCTAAAACAGCACATTGTCAATGTTTACAAAAGTATTTTGACTTAAACCCTGGTATTTTTTAAAGACATTGCATAATAGCCTATGTCGACGTCTGTGGAGAAAAGTATGGCAATAGATAGGTTTTACTTTTAGCCTACAATAAACTAATAAAGATTATGTTTTGGGACTAAAATCTCCAAAAGACCAAAAGAGTGCTTTTAACAAACATTTCATAGTTTTATTTAGTAACAAAAGTGTTTGACTATGTTCCCTGACTATGTTCGGCAGAGTGGATTCACTGTGAACCGGCCTGCCTGGCCCTTATGCACGACGTCACTATAACCTCCGTGTAGGGGTGTCAACAATGGATCAGAACAATCAAAGTTTTGAACCTGTCTGTAACCTAGTTTTTTATACTTAAATACTCATTATTTATAAACAAACACGTCCTACATATCGGATCTCGAATCACGATATTTATCGATACCCTTTCCACCCACAATAAAACATTAAAACAATGTCAAAGCAATCGTCATTTGCTCCATTGAAAGACGAAAGTCCATTGGCTGACATGGTAGTGCACTGACGCCTCCTGACCAATGAGAACTGTTGTTACATACTTTTATTGTCAACATTCACCAATCGTTTTAACATTACAAAATCGACACGGACTAAGGCTTATAATATTTTTCAATAAATACATTATGTTATAGTAGCACTTAAAACTTCACTAAACTCTTTAATCAGGTAGATAGTACAGATCAAAATATGGATCTACTTTTTGGCGCAATATAAAGCAAGCCTAACCATATGACGATGTTAAAGTTTAATGGTTGAATATAATTTGTCTAATGATGCGTATAATGCAGGGATTATTAAACTGAAAATTTCGATGTGTTTAGGTTATTTATTTTGTACTAAAAATAAAAATAATAAATAATACATCTAAATGTCTGACTTATTGATACAGACATTGTTTAGTGTAATTAATTTCGTGTTGGCAGGATATTAGCGCGCCGGTTGTCTCTTGAGTTGAGTCTGACATCTTGAAATGTAGATTCGTAGATTGTGTTGTGCAATGCTGAAGCTAAACAATGTCACCGGCACCGTCGCTGTTTTGAACTAGATAGTTTCTAAGTTGGCTATGAAAATTGTTAACCGTGATGACAAAACTAATACTGTAGCTATACAGTAAATAAATGTTAAAATAAAATATTTATCCCTGTCGGATGTCGGTATCATTGGAATCGACTTTTGACAATCGAGTCTTGGTACCGATACCAATGCCCAAGTATCGGTGGTATCGATGACGATAATCGAATCATCCCTTTTTACTAGTAGAGCTGTATCGTGACGTAATCGATGCATCGGGATTTTGATGCATGCTGGATCGAATCGGGATTCGATGCATCGCACTCGCACACCTCTACACCACTGCCTATCACCCAGTGTCAGCCCAGCTGTCGGCGCTGTCACTGTCGCTGTCAGTGAAATGGATGACGCAAGCGATGTCTAGGTTGCCGATTATTAGTAGGCCTAGTATGTCAATATTTAAAGGGGTTAAGTAAGGGATTAAATAAAACAAACATTTTCCTTTCTTACTATTTATTTGTCAAATATCAATGAAAATAACGAAATCGGCTTAACGTCTACTACTCGACTCGAGTCACGAGTATCTTTAACTACTCGACTCGACTGTCGAGTATTGCCAACTACTCGAGTAATTACTCGACAGTCGAGTTCTCGTCCACCCCTAACGTTTTTATTGCTATTTGTATCCACTTTGGTAAGTGAAATTACATTATTTGTTAGGTCATACTATATCGTTAAGAACTTAGACTAAAAATATTTTACCGGCCGACGCTGCGAGTGCAGTGTCGCAGTAGCCTACACCTTTTATTTTATTTATCTAAAGTGATTTTATTTATTTATCTCGAAGCCAAGAAGTGCATTGGCATATAAGCTCAGACTTATTTTATTTCGTTTATTTAATTATTTTTGGTTAACTACATTATTTTCCGTTAAGTACGAAAGGATTTATTTTTTTTAGTTGTTTATGGAAGTGACTTTTTTCACCAAGCCTAGGTGCGGGCCCCATATTTTAGATCCCATTGCAATTCGTATTTTCATTCGTATTCGCATTTTAGTTAGAATCAACTTGTTCTTTGTCAGTGCGTCGCTGTGCTGATATTGTGTTGTAGTGCGACATAGTGGTGATCAGTGTTCGGTGCGTTGGTGTGCCGTGGTGTACTCGTGTACTGGTAGATCGACGCAATAGCATCTTCCAAAGGCTGAAAAGTAGTAGTGAGCGACGGAGACAGTTTAGCGTGAGAACCCTGGACGTCTCGAGCTGTCCGAGCACAGGTGTCCGGAACAGAGGTAGGTTTAGGCTAGGTAACCCTAACCGGAACTAAACACCTCACAGTAGCCTACTAATGTTAAGTTCAAGAATTTTCATTTGTAGTAAATAGTTCATTTAAATACAATCAAAAGCAATACATTTACACTTTTTGTATAAAAAGTTTAACATTTTTATTTGATTCCAATAAAGGCTACAACAATTAAAAACACAAAATTAACAAACTAATTAGATTACTTACATCTGAAAATTTGTGAATGGCAGAGAATATCATGGCTACAATGTGTGTAGCTAATCTGTCATTCCAACGGCACAGAGAAAATATTAGGTTTCTGGTCTGATGAAGATTGATAGAGTCCTTGATTTGTTGAAAAAGGAACGGAAACCCCTGAAATATAAAACACATAACTATATTTTGCATGGAGTTGTGTGAGCTTCAGATTTTTGATCGAGCTAAGCTCAAGTCAATAAAAATCTTTTATTTATTAAAACTAAATTTTTGACATGAAATTAACTTCTTTTACTAGCATTTAAGTTATTATATCAATTGAAATAAATATAAATATTTTACAATGAACCAAATTATTTAAAAAGTACAAGATGTACAGTTTAAATTTTTATTTAAATATTTATTTTAGGAGGAATGGTAAAAAAAAAATTATATTCAGGGAAATATCTATTGAGGTTGTTAACCATATTTTAATAAGATATCGGAAAACATCGTGATTATAAACCCCTGTGATCGTGACAAAATCATGAGTATATCTGCTGGTGTTTAGACATCATCATCGTATTCTACAGACCCAGAAAAAAAATAGAACAATTCCTGCAATCGTATGGACATCATAAACATCTTCTGCGATCACAAAAGTGTCCCCCGCAATCGTAGAGAGTTTGAATTTGTCAATTGGGCCGCTTTACACGGATGTTTCCTTAATAGAATAATTATAAAGATATTTATGTTCAAATGTAAATAAATATTATCTATCTCCATAAGGATAACATGGGGACTTTAATGGTGCCTTAATGGATTTTTGTAAAAATGTTTGTTATAGCACATATGTACCAATTCCTGAGTTGTTATGGTTTATAGTGTTTTGGATGTAGTGATCAGGAGAGAGTGGTATTTACCTCACTAAGTAAGTATAGATATAGATAGGTGGATAAGTATATGAATGGATGGACAAATTTTAAATTTATTTTATAAAACTTCATCTTAAAAAAAGCTTTATAAAATTCATAGTTTAAGTTTTACAACACCAAGCTGTCCTTGATTGGAGATGAATGTTTGGTTACAACTTGGTCTGAAGGTTTACCTTGCTTCCTGCTATGACGTTGTAGTCAGTAGCGGAGAGACGGAGAGTGTGTTCAGGTCCTCTGGACTTCTCCACCAGCAGTGCTACCAACATGATCATCTTGTCTAGTGACTGGGGCTTGTATTTATCTGTAGGTAGTGGCACTACTTCTTCTTCCTCTTCCTCCTCGCTGACTACTTCCACCTGATAAAGCCATAAACATCTTTAGATATAACCTGAAATCTCCAAGGTGAAAGAAACAAATAATAGACACATTTGTAGAAATGAATATATAGGACAAAAATACTATTGTTACACTATATATTTAGCAATAATCAATTTCCTTTTTCATAGAAATTCACATTCCCTTATTTCCTATGACTCCAAACTAAAACTGTTTTGAGTATAGATTGACCCTCTGTATTATGCCTATAGCTGAATGGCAGAGAGTTACAATATTCCTCTTTCCGATTTGTTCCTTAAAGAAGTCAGTAGCTTTTCGATGTACAAAGTTGGGTCCAGGTATTCTTGATCATTGATGTTAATAAATCTTTCTGGAAAAATAACTAGGTAATCTTAGTCAGTATCAAGGATATAATCTTACTTACCCTTATGTTCAAATAACCATTTTAGATACAATACATATTTGATACATATTTTGAACAAAATTGATAAAGTTAAGCATTAAATAGTCCTCTATTTTGTTGCAATCTATTTCACTAAACAAACTATTACGTGCTGTAAATATTAATTTATAGTTATTACTTACGTAATCATGACTCTTTTGTCCCAAGTAAAAATTGACCATGGTCGAGATTGCATGGATTGAGATGAGAAATTGGCTTTCTTCTTCACCCATTTTGGCAAACTCGTAGAGAAGAGCAAAATATTCAGTGAGGTGTTTCAAATGAGGCTTAGCACCATGTTCCATCTATATGGAAGAAACATTATTGTTATTGTTTATTTAAATAATTCATGAATATTTATTCCTGACCTGCTCTCTAATCTCATAGATGTTATATTACAATTGGTTTTTTGCAATGTTTATATTTTAGGTCAAGGTCAACAGTTTATAAAGTATCATTCTGATAAGTATAGCTCTAATTAATCACCTTGGTTGTTATTCTTTTGCTAACATACAGCTTTAATTTTGGCTTTTCATCAATAATGTCTGCTAAACGTGTTCGGGGAAAGTAAATACAAAAAAAATATCCTCTAAACTAACTACTACAAAAAAACTGTTGCGATCTGATTACACAATGTTATCAGAGGTTTTTCCCCCATCCAAATTGAGGAATTTAGGTTTATAATATATTACACTTACTATTTAATAATAATAATAACATTATTTGTTTACACTATAACAAATTTACTAAAATAAAAATAAGTAATGTGTTAACAATAATTTTTAAAATCAAAGATGAAATCCCACCAGAGAAAGAAGCATACGGATGAACATAGTGACACAACTCTGGTAGCCAATCTTGTCAGGGTCTGCATCCTCCAACCCCTCATCATCAGAGTCCATCTTGAGGAACAGAGGAGCATGATGTGGCCTACACAAAACACACAACAGTTAACACTACGGATGAACATAGTGACACAACTCTGGTAGCCAATCTTGTCAGGGTCTGCATCCTCCAACCCCTCATCATCAGAGTCCATCATGAGGAACAGAGGAGCATGATGTGGCCTACACAAAACACACAACAGTTAACACTTACAGATGCACATACTGACACAACTCTGGTAGCCAATCTTGTCAGGGTCTGCATCCTCCAACCCCTCATCATCAGAGTCCATCTTGAGGAACAGAGGAGCATGATGTGGCCTACACAAAACACACAACAGTTAACACTTACAGATGAACATACTGACACAACTCTGGTAGCCAATCTTGTCAGGGTCTGCATCCTCCAACCCCTCATCATCAGAGTCCATCTTGAGGAACAGAGGAGCATGATGTGGCCTACACAAAACACACAACAGTTAACACTACGGATGAACATAGTGGCACAACTCTGGTAGCCAATCTTGTCAGGGTCTGCATCCTCCAACCCCTCATCATCAGAGTCCATCTTGAGGAACAGAGGAGCATGATGTGGCCTACACAAAACACACAACAGTTAACACTACGGATGAACATACTGACACAACTCTGGTAGCCAATCTTGTCAGGGTCTGCATCCTCCAACCCCTCATCATCAGAGTCCATCTTGAGGAACAGAGGAGCATGATGTGGCCTACACAAAACACACAACAGTTAACACTACGGATGAACATAGTGACACAACTGGGCCGATTTACCGAATAGGCACGGTAGGTTCGTGCCTAGGGCGAGAGGCAACTTTTTTGGCTGGCTGTGTTTTTTGGTGGCCCTAAAAATTTGGAAAATAAAAAAAATGTGCATGCGATTCCAGTAAATTTCTGATAATCCCTCGCGACCGCGACATTAGACATCGTAATCGTCTACCGCAATTGCATTAAAACTCTGACTATTTTCTGCAGTCGTGTGGACATAATTATCGTCTTCCATGATCGCGGCAATATATGAACATATCCCGCTCCCGTGATGAGATTATCATCGTCTACTGCGAATGAGGTAAAATTTGTATCTTTTCCCATGGTCGAGTGGTCATTATCATTGTCTTGCGCTATCTTGGTCAAATTCTGATCAACCCTCATGTCCATGAAGACATCATTATATCGACCCCAGGGTCGTTTGGACATAGTAATCGCTTCCCGCGACTGCGGCAAAATATTAATCATATCCCGCAATCATGTGGAGATCATCGTCTTCCGCGAATAATGCAAAACTCTTTTCCCGTGGTCATGTGGACATGCTATTTCCCGCAGTCGTGTGGAAATTATCATTGTCTTCCGAGATCGCAGCAATTTTCTGATCATCTCTCGCGGACATGTGTGTGTGTAGACATATTGTCTCCCGCGGTCACGGATATGTCACTGTTGTCATGCCCAATCGCAGTAAATTTAAAATTCCTGTTAGAAATACAAAATTTATGCATAATTCCTGGTTGAAAAATAGCATAGTTCCCGGATATCCCGGTTTTATCGGTCGATTGACACTCTCTTTTATATATATTGCAAAGGGGCGCTACTATTAGTTGTGTGTAGGGCACTGGCAGGGTCAAAAACTGGCCTGCTACACAAAACACACAACAATTAACACTACGAATGAACATAGTGACATCTGTATCATCTACAATTGTTCAACCAATGATCCTCAGAGTCCATCTTGAGTAACTATTTTATATATCCTTTTAATAAGATATTTTTATGAAGAGAAAACTGTTCGAGAATAATCAAGTTGTAGAATAGTTGTAAATAATTCAACTACGCCAGTTTTTGGGTAGTCTTGCCGTTTGGCCCACATTTATTCAATTCTCTTAAATATAAGTCAATTTGAAATATACCTTTTAAGTTTAAGATAAATATCTGTCATGGTATTATGAATTCTTTGGATAAAAATTCAACTCACAAAAAATAAGAATTAAATTTAAATTTGGTTTTAGTACCTTTGATTGAGTCAAACAGTGGTAACAGTGGGTTCCTTCAAACCTGAAGGGTGATGGTTTGATTCTATGCGAGATCAATTCTGGACCTAGATGCCATTAGTTATTGGGCTATCAATTAATGAGGAGATGAAACAGACATTCTAGATTAGATAGTAACAAATCTAGGGTTAGGCCTGTTCCCTTACAGAATACTTCAAATATGACAATGACATATGTATAAAACAGTACAGAAAAATGACCCTACCTCAACAGTTGAATAACATGCTGACACAACCTCTGAAACATTTGACGAACCATTTGGTTGGGACACTTGATGAGGATCTGCACTGGCCACCAGTTGTTGTGAGCCATGTGTCGCAAGAACCACTCACAAGCAGATTGTGAAGTGCTGAACTGCTTGGTCAGCAACTCCACCCACTGGACCATAGTAGGCTGCAAATATGAGCCTATAAGTATAATGTTACCAAGACCTAAAGTAATAAGCTAAATTTTCTAATGTCATTGAATCCTACATTAATTTTGCTGGAGCATGAAGTCCAGGTGTCACAATTTTCAAAAGTAAAAGCTTTATTTAGATCCCCAAAATAAAAGCTCGGTTTGGCTCAACCTGCCCAAGTTTGGCCGAACTGATCCCTCTGGCCAACTGTTGACTCGACCAGATCCAAAAATAGACCTGCAGACCTTTACCATTAACACAATGTCGAAACCAAATGTAAGCTTTAACTAAATATTCTTTGGTTGCATAGTGTCCAAGAACTAAAATGTTTTAAATAGTTTTACAGGGTACAGTGTCTAGTTTACTTGCATTTTAAAATTCAAGACTTAATTCCAGACTTTTCAAGACTAGTTTTCAACAATTACTGATGTGTCGATAAAAAAATTTAGTGATTCTCGATACTGATACCTGAAAAACCTATTCTCGATAACATAACAATTTGTTAGTTTTACCATATTTTCTAAATAATTTTGTTATACCACACCAACCCCGGTTATTATGTCCAAGTATTTATAGAGCGATAATATGATGTTTTTCAAGTAATGAAAAAAATAATGCAGAAGAAAAAAATAAATCGGCACTCAAAAACGACTTAACTGAGCGGACCGAACTGACGCAGTGTGTGGAAAAACTGCCGGAACTGAGCTGACTGACCTGAGCTGAGATAAGAGGACTGAACTGAGCGGACCCAGTGTGCGACGTGCCTAATGAATTCAACTTCCTTGTCACTGGCATAATAACATGAATATGATCAATCCAATCATTTTATTTACTGGTTAATATTTATGTACATATCAAATCATTTATAGCCAGAAAGTATTGGTAGTTTCAGTTATGAGTTTTAAATCTCAAACCAGTCAACACTTCTTGTTCGAATCTTGAAACATATCCAAAGTTTTGGTCGTTTTGAGACACAAGATTCGGTTTTGACACATCACTACTAAGTTCCAGAACAGCCGCACTTTTAAACACTTTAATGGATCATGTGAAACAGACAACTCTAGTACATTAACCACTAAAAATAAACCATATTCTTGTACCTTTTCTTTGGCGTGAATGAAGGTTTCGATAAAGAAGGTTGTAGACAACTGTGCTGCCATCTCTATCATTTCCTGGATATTATCTAGAGTTTGGGGAACTTTCCCACATATTTGTGACATGAACCTGTAAACAAAATTGATTTCCATTCAACATTGCCATCACTTAATGAAAATTGCTGTGAAATGTAGTACTATTTTGAGCAAATATTCATTTAAAAAAATGTTAACTAGACACAATACCATTTTATATGAAATTAAGCATGACCCCTCAGTTTGTTGCTCTGTAGGTTGGAAAACTGTACTCTGGATTTTCAAGCTTTAAATTATTACAAGACATTCGATTTTTTTAGTTAATAAAACATTTAAAAATGAGTAGGCCTAATACAATATGTACAATTTACAGATTTTTCTGCACATGTATCAACTGTCAAATGTTACTTACTCTTACTCCCATGGCCATGGATACCCTAGGTGGTATTTGGCCTTGCCAAATAAATGTAATCTACACTAAACGTTATGCTAAAAGAATTGTTAGTAAGCAAGAGATACTAGCTACAGGGACGTATTTAAAATCGATGAGGCCTCCGGCAGCTCTCACCAGAGAGGCGCCTCTATATTCTGATTCTATGAAGGTTGGAACTTTAGAAATACATTTGCATCAACTAGATGTATTGATCTTTTGATTAAAAAAATGAAAAATCCAATCGGCAAAAAAACCTAGGACACTAAGGTAATAAATAAGTCTGTGTTAGTGGTGTCGTGATTTACAATGATTAATAAAATAATATGTTTTGAAGGGAAAGGGCTTATTGCCTGAGAATAGGGGAGAGAAAGGATAGGATAAGCAGGCTTACCTTAAGAGATGTAGGCATCCCACTTAATTCACTACAGAACACAGAAGAAATCACAAAATAAAACGCGGTTGGATATTTCGAGGCCAGTGGCCTCCAAATATTTATTTTTGTGATTTCTTCTGTGTTCTGTAGTGAATGAAGTGGGATGCCTACATCTCTTAGGATAAGCCTGTTTATCCTATCCTTTCTAGCCCCTATGATAAAACAATATAATTAACATTTTAAGGATTTATTGTATGGACAAAATGTACAACATCAAAAGAAAGAAAAAGGTAAACCAGAAAGTAAATAATTAGTTAAAAATAACTTTTTAATTTCTTTCGGGTTGATTAAAAAATGTTGACCTTTGGACATCGGATCAAGATAGGGTGGTTTTTGAACGAATTATTTCAAATATATTAATTTTAATTGATATACTATAATTGGATAATACAAAATCTGTAACCGCAGCCGAACTGTAAGGGTCTTCTGTGGTCACAGTAAAATCATGGACATCTGTTACGGTCGCGGAGCGATCGTGAACATATTCTACGTTCAAGGCAAAATAGTAAACATCATGCGCGATCGCGGAGACATCATCTTCGTCTCCTCCTTCCGCGACGGAATCATGAACGTCTCAAGAAATTTGAGGCCCCCTCCTAGGCCGAGGGCCCCGGCAACCGCCATGTCCGCCGTTAGGGAAATACGGCCCTGATTAGCTTAAGTCCACCAATTCTGTCATTGTGATATTCCTTGAAGAGAAAGTGATTGAAATAAACTTTGACTCACTGAACATAGGTGTGTTCGAATATATTCTTGTCTCGTAGGAAGTGCATGTTGTCCTGCCAGATCCAATCCTCCAGCTCTTTAGAAAGGGTGATTGGAGGACAGGTGGTGAGGGACTGAGTGACTGCCACCTCTTCCTTGGAGCCCCCCTCGCCGCAGCCACCTGAAGGCGTGCGCTCGTAGAACAACATGT
Organism: Macrosteles quadrilineatus; assembly: GCF_028750875.1. Lineage (NCBI taxonomy): Eukaryota > Metazoa > Arthropoda > Insecta > Hemiptera > Cicadellidae > Macrosteles > Macrosteles quadrilineatus. Next base: position 151,712,809 of record NW_026542594.1, read on the forward strand.
ACGCGCTGTTGGTCTTCTCAAAGCTCAGATCTCTGAACTTGTCCGTCACAGAGTCATATGTTTTACTCTACAAAAATGTTTAAATTTTACAAACATGGCCTCATGATTTGCTAACTGTCTCTGTTCAAATCTTTATAATGTACAGGCTGTTTAAATGGAATATTGGGGTTTCAACATTTTAGAATTTGTATCACATCATTATGTTCACAGTGATAAAAAACACCAAAGAAACAGTAACTGAAACAGTTGTGCTTTTTGCACAATCAAAAGGTTCAGCATCACTGGCATAAACAATAATCCAATGTTAACAAACATCTTGATTTTATAGGTAGGCCAATACGAGTTCTGGTAAAGCACCTCTAATGTCTAGTGACAAATCTATGATTTCATCTATAAAGGTTTGTGTGAGTGCTTACCTTACTCACTAAACTTCCTGAATTGAAAGTAATTGCAACATAGTTTATAAAGGGTAGGAATTAATCCAGAATCTGGAGGAACTTGCCCTTCATCATGATTTTTTCCCGAAGATGATTGGTGCTCACATTGAACACTGTTTGACTCACTCATTCATTAGATGTATCATGAATGGCTGTAAGATAAATGGAATACATAGCGATTATTATATATTCGTATGATTACATAAAACCTTTTAAAATTGGGCCATATTATTTAAATCAGTAACGGCTAAGTTACACAATGTTAGCACAGACTTGCTGCAACTTACTATCATCTCCCCACCAAAGCATTCAGCCGCTATCTGTTTAGGATCGAATGGCTTGACCTCCGCGTCATTGAACAGAAACCACTTGTCCCTGGACCTGTCTCTGATGAAGCTGTAGTAATGTCCTCCGTCAGCCGTGCCTGTGTGGACTGTCACTCCTATCAGATCATACTCGTATGAAAGAGACTCATCTTCCACATCCTTCTCCTGCTCCTTACTTTCTTGTTCCTTTTCCTCTGTGACAAAATAACTTCAACTGTACATAGTTAACACATATGTTTAACACAATGACATCTTGTAAGAAAAATAATATTAACTGTTATACTGTGGGCAATCAAACATTAATTTTCTTCCAAATATATTTTAAATCAAAATCAAATAGATTTTAAATAAAATGTGACAGTATGAATAAATACCCCTGCCGCAGCAAACCTGCAGACTTAGCAAATTTCCATTTGCCTGATTGGATTTTCAATTAAATTTATTTAAATAACATTAAGTTTAACAAGTAACTAGGTTTGCTGCTACAGGGAGTAATAAAGTGGGTTTTTTAGTAGAATATCAATAGCTTAGTACGGTATACCGGTAACAATAAGTTAATTTGCTAAGTTTGATCGATAAAATATATTCGTAAACTAGCAAACTACAGTTTATTTATTCTCCATAAGAATAGCATAGTAATTTTAAATTTACAATTTTTAAATTTTTTCCTTGACTAATAACCGTAAAAACCCCTTCAATATACTGAATTATTTGTTTTTTTAAGCTCCAAAAAATGGTACCAAGAGAAATTGGGAATTTTTTGTTTTGATCATCAGAAATGACAAAAACCAATTTTTGCCCCATAAAACCCCGTTCCCATAGTCCGAATATTCTGGTTCGTGAACTCATTCAAGTTAATCCCGCCCTAAACCTTCAAGCCAAATTTCATAAGAAACAGACAAAAATTACTCAAGTTGTTCACAAATCTATTTCCATCAAGTTTGTACCATGCTAATTTTTAGGGCTCTAAATTTTTAGATTTGCATCTATATTTATTTGGTAGAAATCTGTATCAATACCATCTGTTTTTTTAGTTTTAGTTAACAATTTCATGAACTCAAGTCAGGTGGTAATTTTGTTATTTTAGGGAACCGTTTTGTCCATAAAGTTGTGCCTTCCTGATTTTGGAGTGTGATTTGTCAATATCATTGGTTCCAAATCAGTTTATTTTCTGTGCATTTTTCATCCAAGTTTGAAAATCAATACGACATGAACTCGCTGTCAAAATTATTGTTATCACTGAAATAATGTAAATTTATTTTTACATTTCACCTGATTCAATGATTCAATCAACTGTAGGCATACCTTGATACTGTTGAGGCATCAGATGCTTTTCCACATAACCAGCCATGTCCAGCCTCAGAGGAAACGAGAAATGTGTGTTGACTTTTTCTTTTAGCATGGTAACCATATTAAAGGTGTACCTCATTGTGTTGAAACATAGAATATTTGGTAACTTCTTAAAACACGCTCTGAAACAAAAGAAAAAAATAGTTTCAATTCAACATAAAAAAACTTTTGAATTTGTCATTTCCATTTGTGTTGTTATTTCACATATCTTTATTCAAGACTGGTAGTCCAAAATGACACCATGCAACTGACCCCTACAGTCAAAGTGGCCTCAAGATTAATACACTTTCAGCCTTACATATTTGTAATGTTGTTTGTACAGCAAAATTCAGTTCATTGATGTAAGCTGCTACTCTGTATTCAATAGTAGGCCTATTCACTGCCTATGTATAACTAGAAAGTAGTAATGTGTCGGTCCCAAAATTTATCGATTCTCTATACCGATACCTATACTTTGAATTTCATTCTCAATTCTCAATACTGATACAACTATACAAATTTACTAAACATTCTATAATATGGGATTGTTTATATATTATTGTTATGTCTTTGTGTCCTCCCATAAACTAATTTTGCAGTAATGGGGTGTTAAGTAGAAAAAAGTGTATGCAGCAATGAAAAATTCTAACTAGGCAATTTAAGTTAAACTAGGGATGTGTTGATTCTCTATATCACCAATATACCTGGACATTGGTATTGGTATAAAAAAATAATCGTCAAAAGTCTATGTCAATAAGGATACCCGACACTTATCTGCAAAGATCGCACAATCGTTAAATTGCCACGACTGTGCGATGACGACGATGACGTTTCTGTGACCGCGGGAGACAATCAGCTGCATGGCTAGAGGAGATGATTAGAATTTTTCCGCAATCGCTGAAGACAACGATAATGTCTACTCAACTGTGGGAGATGATCATAAATTTGCAGCAATCGTCAAAGAAGATGATAATGTCCACACAACTGGTGGAGATATCCATGATTTTGTCACAATTGTGGAAGGCAATGATGACCTTCCCATTATCGCGGGAGGGTATTCAGGTTTTTGCATCATCGTTTCCTGTGATCGCCCCAAAATTCTGATTACCTCCCACAGACGTGTAAACATCATCATTGTCTCTCACGGTCACGGAAAAGCCATCGTCGTCATTTGTGCTCAAGGTCTGATCTTCACAAATGTGTCGAGTTCGGTATTGGCATAGAAATTTGATGATCGTTTAGCGATACCAATATCCGTGTATCGTCCGAGAATCAACACATCCTTTCGACATAATGGAGACTATATGACGTCGACCAGGACGGCCAATAGGAGGAGGCCGACGAACTTTAACTGGTAAAAGTAAAAAAGAAACAAACAAAAACTAAGAAAGAAGAGGAATGAAAACTTGCCCATGAAGGGGCTGAAAGGTTAGACCGAATCTCAATGATCCCTATCGCTCAGGGCGGTATGGGGAAGGGAGTCGTGCTGTTAGGCTTTTGGACACATAATGTGTCTGGACGAGGATTGAAAGTGGCTGAAGCCTAAAAAGAAAGATGTTTTTAACTTAAGAATTAAGTTAAACAACAATACAAAATTTTAAAAGTAGTTATATATTAGGTATCTGGTTTATGAATAAATTTCTCTTTATAAATTCTGTTTCTTAATTGAATTGAAATTATTCTTAAAGTTATTAAGTTAGTTACCTAGATTATCATGTTAGTGAGAAGGAAGAAAAGGTAAGAAAAAATAATGCTGCAGCCAACCAGTAGGAGGCTAGGCCAAATCTTTTATTGGTCTAATAAGTACTAATCATTAGTAACCATATAACTTAGAAAAATGGTGTAGCCAATAATTACTTAATTTAAAATACCTATTTAGGCCTAGGCAGGGGTTCATCCTAGACAGGGGATGAAATTTGTTTCAACAAAATGCTACAAACTCTCAGACAACTGTAGCAAAAATACTATTCTTTAAGCATTAAAAAATCCCATAATATTAGGTACATGTTTGAACCTTACATATTCAAATCTATTTCTAGCAAATTTGCTATAGCCTGCAAAAACAATGTAGCATTTTAAAGTTTGGAATAGCAAAGAGGTAAAAATGCTACCGCAGCTTAAACCCTGGGCCTAGGACTACTCACAGTAGGCCTACTCAGGGTGTCCACAGAAAATTTGTCATTAATTTCCATGTCTTTCCATGACCATTTACCACGATTTCCATGAACTTCACTCAAAAATTATAATATAACATACACACACGAATAATACTGTCAAGACAAGTTATTTCGCAGAAAATACTGAAACATGTATTAACATTAACAGATAACAATGGAGTACAATAGGTACAACAATGAACAAACACACACAACAACACACAACAAACAACTGTAAAACACAACTGTACAACTGTAATAAATTGAATTGTTGAACATTTATGAAAAATCCTGAAAAATGTAACAATATTCGGGGTTACGGCCAACTAGACTATTGAGCATTAGGGAATAGGGACCAAGCTAATTGCCCTCTCTGTTTTGTTATTAAGAGGTAAGAAAAAAAATCCATAGCAACAAAAGTATGAAGTTTACAACTCAGTAGGAATGACACAGGTAAAAATTCAACTATGATTCAAATTAAATTGTCATGGAAACAATTTAAACAAGTTGAAATTTAAAATTGAACAAAAGAAGATGTACCGGACGTGAGTCTAGTTTAATATTTTTAAAGGTTTACACACTTAGAGATTAGTTAAGTTCTAGCATTTAAACACTTTGTAAATAATTATGTCCCGAGTAAAAAATAATATACTGACGAGGTCCACCAAGGAAGAATATAACATTCCTTCCCTGTGCTGAGCTTTAATTGCTTGGATTACTCAAGCACTCAAGGTTAATATTGGTTTGGTAACCTAAATGTGGCAAGTGGGTGAGAGTCCGTTGGACTTTGTCACTCAAAACGGTTGTTGTACAGGTAGATGTCGCTGAACCATCAAGATACGAAGAGATTATCAGAGCAATACTCTTCACTTCTGCAAACCAACCATTATTTTTAGGCCCTCCTGTAAAGTTTCAATAGAAAGCTCTAAAAATACTAAATTATTTAACTTGATAAATCTTATTAAAAAAGAAAATTTTAAACCTATTTTAATCAGGATTTTTTTACATTATTTACACAACTTTGTGCTTTGAAATACTAAACCGTGAAGTATTACAGGATATAGTTTAAAGTGGTCCATTGTAATTTATTTTATGATGAGTAGGTTTTTTTTAACTAAAAACCAAATTGTTATTGGTTTGATTTATCATCAACATTTTTGATACACAGATAAAAAACACGACAAAACTTTTCATTTCCGTGATATGAATGATTATTTCAAGTGGCAGAGTACTCCTCAGTCACCCCATAATTTGGCCCGAATTCCAAATTTGTCAGGGTACCTTAGGAGGCTTTTAGACGGGAAACTATTAAAGATCGGGTAGGCAATTTATCAAGGACTGTGTCCTTTCTTTGGATTCCGCTTCAAAATCTGTGGTAGCCAGGTGCTGTTGATCAGTGGGGTGTTTGTTGTTGCATTGACTAGTGCCGGGATATCCTTGCTGGAGTGGCGCCCGGCTTGAGGAAGGCCCAATGTCAGCAAACATTCTCTGATAACACTGAATTTCGGAGTCTAGAATGACTCAGTCCCTCAGATGGTAGAGGTTTCTGTATACAGAGGGCCACTGAGCGCTGCAGTGGTGGGTGTGTAGGCTGTCTTAGGTTCTGCCCAGATTGTCTGCACATCGCTTCTACTGTTTGATCCCTCTAGGGTGCGGATATAAAAACCTATGAAATACTCCCTTAAACAGTAGGAATGATAGGCTCCCAAAGTTTAGAGTAGATCTGCGACAACTTCTCTTCTAGTGCCCCTTGACTCTGACTCTAGGGTCGTGATATGCATACAGGGATTCCCCCATCAACTTTGAAGACTAGAAGAAGAAATGAAATGACCTGTTCCATTAACTGCGACTCTACGGTTGGATCGTGATAAGCATACCATACATGGAATTCCCTCAACAATTAAAACAAAAGAGAAACAAAGAAGAATATCAGAAGAAAAAGAAGATACTGAATCAAAAAGCCATTTTAGATGATGTCCCATCAAAAGTGAAAACAACAAAGGCAAGTTTGAACAATCAAGGCAATGTACATTGAAAATCACAGGATTGAAAATAAAGACAGACTACGTAGAACACCCAAGTCTGAAGAAGACCCTGAACTCTTGTATCTAAACAAAAGGTAATTTTCTCAATAGATAAATATTAGATAAGTTGTGTTAAATAGAAGATAAGTTAGTTAATAAACTTAATTTGTTTTAATAGTCTGAAAATATCAATCTCTCACCCACTGCCAAGCTTAAAATACCTTCCATTAACAAAGGCTTAGTTTACCAATACCAATTTATATATTTCGTTACAAATTATTTATTGAACATTGTTTAGGTGTACCTACTGTAAGTGTCATAAGTTGATTTAGAAGTGTCATAAGTCTACATGACCTCAAGCTATATTACATTTAGTAACAATGTAGCCTGCTGTAGTTTAAGCATAGATAACGAGCTAGACCTGTACAGAAATAATAGCTAAAGGAAAAAAAAGGAGAATATGCACAACTAGCAACCTCAAATCTAAGCGCCCACAGGCTTAACCTGGTCCCCCTTCTACATTCTTCCCATACAGCTTTTTTTTTTATTAACGTTCATTTTGTGTCCTCGAGCTTTTTTTTATCACTTGTAATTTTAATCACACCATGTTCTTATGTATCTCTAAGTTACTTCAAGATAATTATGATCTCCATTCTGTTTTTGTTGATTATAAACATTTGTACGTTACATAAAACTTGTTTTTGTGGCTTGACTCTCTGCTCAAGCGTTTACATACATAGTTTAGGAAAATTATCAAACCTGGTTTAAGCTTTGAACTCTAATAGCGATATTATACATAGAATAGAGATTGGAAATACTGTTACTTTTCAGTAACAGTCAGGAACATTCTTTAGTATTAATTTTGGTAATAGGTGAAATAACACTATTATTTTTGTCACCTAGTATTCAGGGTGTCCACAGAAAATTTGTCATTAATTTCCATTTCTATATACATGACCAAACATTTACCATTGATTTCAATGACTCACAAACATTACTCGAAAATTGTAATATAACATACAAACACGAATAATACTGCCTAAACAAGTTATTTCACAAAAATACTGAAATATGTATTAACAGATGACAATGGAGTACAATAGGTACAACAATGAACTAGGCCTAATACAAACTCAAAACCCATAAACTAATACAACTGTAATAAATTTTATTGTCCTCCAATTGTGAAAAATGCTATAATAATAGTCGGAGTTATGGCTGACTAGAGCATTGAAAGGTCACCTCAAATCCATCCATCATTGGGGATTCCTATGACTTTCCATGACTTTAGGCCTATTTCCATGACTTTCAATGACCAGGATTTTCTCCATGACTATCCCTGACTTTCCAGAATGTGGACATCCTGCTACTTAACGCGCAATTACTCGACTCGACTCGATACTCGAGTTTTTACTCAAATTACTCGACTCGACTAGACTCGAATTGAAAAATCACTGCTCGCCCACCCAGTAGTTTGTGGTCCACTTTAGGCTCTCAGTCCATCTCTCCAGGAAAAAAAGATAGGCCTACTAAGCAAAGAAAATCACCTTTGAATCGAAAATGTCCCCATACTTGAAAGCCACCACACAAACATACATCTTTTTTTGTCATGATTTATATTAATCAAAATTTGTAATGCCTACTCAGCATATAGTTTGTAGCACTGACTAGGTACTAAAGGTTTACCTTTTCTCCGCCCTGACTTTCTTGCCACACTGAGAGCAGGTATACATGTTGTCTCCCTCCAGTGTGTCCTTGACTGTGACCTCGTCCAGACTCTCGTACAAGTTGCGCATGTCTGCTACTTGACATCTCACCGTGTAGAACTCCTCAAGTGTTCGACTCACATGATTACAGTCCTGTGCATACAATAATCTTTAAATTTCAAATAGATTAATGTATATTCTATTTTTATACACTACTATTTTAAAATTCTATTTGTATTTTTTTGGATAGTGAGGTTATACAACATAATTTTAGATATAGCTATCGACCAAGGTTGATCTACCTCCCGGTTGATATAGCCCTGGTAAATCGAGGTTATCCATTTAAAACTAATTCCTTAAAGGTAGTATAGACTAAAAGAAACTATTTTTAAGCATTAAAGGCAACAAACTCCTTACTGAGTCAGCTATAGGCATTAAAAAATCACTATCCCTTGAGAGTCTTGTTTTAGGATACCAAGGCGTTAGTAAACATAAAATTTGCATGTTTAATTTAAAATAAAATAAAATTACAAACCAAAGAGACGACATTGTTGCTGATCACACCACCAAACAAAGTTTTGACTAGCTTTTTTAACTCAGGTGTCATTTCTTCAAGCTTCGAGACCAAGTCGATGAAAAACTCAGCCATATCTTTTTGTTCTCCAGTATTCAAAGGCTGATGGTCCATTGTGTAAACTTTACAGAAACTACGAGGGTTATACGCTTTCCTCTCACTTTCCTGTAACAAATTGTACATGAACAATTTTCAATTGCATAATATATTTAAATTCTTACTATCTAGCATATTTAAAGAAGTAGCTTGCATATAAATTATTTTCAAATTGAAAGGAAAAACTCTCGCTATAGGCTAGGTGGAATTTTCATACAGACATAATGAGATGAAGGACTTTTGTAGAGTTTAAAATACTTGTTCAGGAAAGAAAACAATTTTATTTCAGAGTAATTAATGACTTAAAATTAGTTTTAACAAAAGAACAGTCCTATTAGAGATTAAACTAATTTATTTTACTAAAATACAAAAAATCCCTTAATCACTTGCACCTTTAGATTACAAAGAGAACAGATACATAGAGCAGATATTATTTTGCAAAATAAAAAATGAAGAAATTGTATGGTTATCCAAGTAGGCCTACTATGATTACTATACACAATCATTTAACAAATAAATGTTGGAATGTTCCTACACAGAAAGCTTACCAGAAGATAAGCAAACATGCGCTGCAGCTCTTTGAGGGTTTGTTGGTGTTTGGGTGTGGCTTTGTCACTATCTGCCTGCAATATCTCAGCTCGTGCCTGAGGCATCATGTACAGATGCTGCATACAAGACGCCATATAGCAGGTGGCTCCTAGGTTGGTAAGACCCACGTAGCCACACTCTGAGCGACCATCCTCATGGGGCCAGTAGTCCCACGGATATGGAGAATGGGGACCTAGGAACATATTCAAACCTCACTCGAACTATCTTTAGATGACAAGAGGTAAAGTGTTAATTTTTATTAGACTTTACTTATTGGCAATTCGGTTTATGAGGTTAAAATTGGTTTTTCCCATTTTTGACTCAAAAAACAAAATTTTTTTCAATTTATTTCCAAACCACTATGTAGAGCTTACTAAACTATTAACATTTTACAAAAACAGTAAACCTTAGTACTTGTTAAACTAATGCTATTTAAATAGGGAATAAATGTGATATTTTATAGTTTGGCCGCTTAGAAAGCGACCTCCTCCAGCATTGGTTTAGCATTAGCGCGCAGGTCGTTTCTAAGCGACCGAAATATAAGTAGACATATTAGTGTAAATCCAATCGGGGAAATGGAAATTTGCTTAGTCTGCAGGTTTGCTGCGGCGGGGGTATTTTAGCGAATTTCCCTATAGGGAAGTAGCTATTACCGTAGGTCTCATGGTAAGACCTAAGCCCGGGACCGATTTACTTTTTCATTTTGATGTCCCCAGAGGCCAAAAACACCATTCGTTCAAATTTTTATATATCTATATATAGAGATATATATATGTGTGTCCATCCGCACGATAACTTGAGTAATTTTTGTCCGATTTTGATCAAATTTGGTTTGAAGGTGTAAGGCGGGATAAACTTGAATGAGTTCGCAAACCAGCATGATCGGACCATGGGAATGGGGGTTTACGGGGGGTTTTATGGGGTAAAAATAGGGTTTTCCCATTTTTGACCCTAAAAACACAAAATTTCACAATTTATTTTCTAACCATTTTGTAGAGCTTAAAAAAACAAATAATTTAGTATATTGAAGCGTTATTATGCGCCTAATTGTTACGGAGAAAATTCAAAAAATTGTAATTTTAAAATTCCCATGTTATTCTTATGGAGAATAAGTCAACTGTTGTTGTTTGCACATATTTTGATCAAATTTGGAAAATACATTAATTTCTTACTAAAAAACAGTGCCTTTTAATATTTTACATTAAAAAAAACTTTTTTACCCTCCCTGTTGCAGCAAACCTAAGTACTCATTAAACTAATTCTGTTAAAATAGGGAATAAATGTGATATTTTTAAGGAGACATTTTAGTTTAAATCCAATCAGGCAGATGGAAATTCGCTAAGTCTGCAGGTTTGCTGCGGCGGGGCTATTTTGTCCTAGGATGCTAGGCATGAGCCCGGGATTTTTTTCACTTGTTACTTTAGGCTAGACCTAGGGGTTATGGCATTATCACTTCGATAAAATACATTGGTGATTTGGTCGGCTTGAACCCAAGACCCCAGGAACCAAATTCCCACGCTCTAACCACTAGACCAGCTCGCTCCCCCCAAGCGATGAAGCACATTACAAAATTTAGCATTGCTTAATCTAATTCTGATTTTCAGCTGAAAACTATATCAGGCCTTAAAACCCTACATAGTTTTTCAAATTTCAGTTGCTTGAATACCTATTTGCGATTAGCTAGCCCCATCCCGAAAAGAACAATCCTCTATCCCTACATACTGTAAGTTGCTTTGAGTTACCAGGCTTGTGTTGGTTGAGCAGCTTCTCATGTAGTTGCTTGTAGTTCTGTTTGGCTCCGTTGACCAGTTCCACCAGCAAGTCATAGGCAGCCGAGCGAGCAGTCTGAGACTTACACTTGGGGAAGTGTCTGTTGCTCGGGTCAGGCAGTGCAAAGAGGAAGTCAAATACCTGTAAATGAAGGAACACAGCATTGTCACTACAGTTCTAGACTTAGCTTAACCTAGCCTCTTATCCTTAACCTCATCCAGCCTTACTCAATCTATACTTTTCAGTTTTCATTTAGGTAATGGTTCTATAAGTAAGGTGTTCACAAAGAGAAACTTACGATATTGAAAGCAAAAGTTTATTAAAATATGAAATATTGGCCAATTATACCTCTCTGACTCAAACAGTAAATAATATGAAAGTTAAATGAGAATAAGGATGCATCTATGTGGCAGGGAAGCAGCTATAATGGAACTTGACATGTATCACATCCTTAAAGTTTTAAGACGAAGACGAGCTTAAGGTTTGGAAAGTTGTAAAGCTGTTTTACCAGAAATGCTCACATGTAGAGGTACAGGTAACAAAATTAAAATAAGAAGTATTTATGGTATTAACAGGTATCCAGGGCATCATTTAAACACTCAATCAAGAGATGGCTTGAAAATGACTTAAGAATGTGGGAGAATGTGGAATATGTCTATCTAACCTCTCTAAACTAGAGTTTTTGTTCTGTTCTTGAGTGTTTGAACTTTTCAAATTAAACAAAGAACCTTATGATTGGAGTGGTACAAATATTGATCCTCAATATTTATACCTGAAAACTTATTCTCAATTCTCAATACTAATAAAAAAAAATTTCAACTTTTTCTATATGGATTGGTTATACTGTTGCGGGCTTAATAGGTTCTTTACAATAAAAACTTGGCGATTTTATAATAACTATTTATTCACACTAATTATTATCTATTTACAAATATCACAATTACCTAACACCTAACTAACCCTATCTAAACCTAGCTAAAGCCTATTCTAATTTACAATGTTTCTACTTACAGCTAGCCTCTACAGGATTTATCACTTCTGTTACAACACTGTCACTACACTGTCACTAGAGTCACTACACTGTTACTCTCACTGTCACTACACTGTCACTGCCACTAGCACTAGCACTGGTCACTAACACCGACGGGCACTTGCTGCGACGATTCTCGGAAGGCTCAACTCAACTCAACTGCCGTGTGCCGGAAGACGGTCCCTTATATAAGCTTGCCGTAGAACATTCTAGAGTGGAGAGTTCGAGTATCCGTTGTTTACAAACCGGCGTGGAAGTGTAGAAGGTTCTGGAGCCCCTATTGAGGTAGTCCGTTGACATGGGTCTATTGTCTATCACTGGCGCGTTCGGAGAACCCGTGTAAACAAACAATCCTTTTGAGACGACACCTGGCTATTGTTGCGCGGGGCTCCTGACTTGTAACAATACTATACCAAACCCTGTCTTTATGTACTTACACAACTGCAAATTTTGAGTATGGGGTGTTTTTAAATAAATTAAAATTTAAAGCAGCAATGAAAAATTCTTGCTAGCCAATTCAAAAACAGAAACATCATCACTGTCTTCGGAGATCACAGTAAAACCCATCAAATCACCTGCTGTCATGGAATCATCATCATCGTCGTCCACAACCAAAACAAAATCATGACAACTTCTTCAATCATGTAGACATAATTATTATTTTCATTATGGATGTAGCCTCCGGATTGCCGAATAATATTAAAATGGTTTAAATACCTGCTATAAAGCAATCCATTTAATTGCAGTTGCAACTAGTTTCGACTCCTATGTGGAGTCATCATCAGGCGGTACAAGGACTTCTTCTTTCTTCATATGAAGAGCGTCATATTTAACACGTAAAAATAAATAAACATTTTTTGCAAGTTTTAGTTTAATGTCCTTGTATTGAAAGGCTATTTTTGCTTGCTCAGCTGATAACTTCATTGTGGATGAAAATGTTTATTTAATTTTACGTGTTAAATATGACGCTCTTCATATGAAGAAAGAAGAAGTCCTTGTACCGCCTGATGATGACTCCACATAGGAGTCGAAACTAGTTGCAACTACAATTAAATGGATTGCTTGATAGCAGGTGTTGTATTAAGTATGTTCTTTTAGTCATATGATTTATTTGTGTTTAAGTATCTTTTGTTGACAGATGATTTTTGTTTAATGATTTTTGTTTAATGATTTTTTTATAAGCTTGCCGTAGAACATTCTAGAGTGGAGAGTTCGAGTATCCGTTGTTTACAAACCGGCGTGGAAGTGTAGAAGGTTCTGGAGCCCCTATTGAGGTAGTCCGTTGACATGGGTCTATTGTCTATCACTGGCGCGTTCGGAGAACCCGTGTAAACAAACAATCCTTTTGAGACGACGCCTGGCTATTGTTGCGCGGGGCTCCTGACTTGTAACACTGCCCCCTCCTTAAGACTGTTCTGCCCCAGAACAGATTTCTCTCGAAGCTTGAGATCTTCTGGACCGACGTCTCCGGTCCCCCACGGGTTGAATACGCAGACCACAATGTCGATGCCAGTGTTCTCGAAAAGTTCCTGCACCATATTTCTTACAGTCTTCCATTCCAGTCCGTCGTAACCACATCCCAGCCTTGGAATAGCAAGCTTTTTGATTCCAATCCGAAGAAGTTTGTCTCGCAGGTCTTGCAGGCTTTTCTTCAACGATTCATAGGAGGACTTCTGGAGTGACGCTTCCTTCGTAACGAGGTAGAACAAATGCTGTCCATTGCGCTTCAGGTAAAGGGTTGTGCCAATGGCGGGTCTCTGACGCTCAAGATCTTCAGTCCCTCCGAACTTTTTCCTGAAGACTGTGGCTATACCTCGCGACGCTCTCAGGTCTTCTGCTACGCAGTGGGCCAAGGCATAATCCACTGGCAAGGTGAAAAGGTCCTTATATAACAGTTTCAATTCCGCCTTTCCACGTTTCTCGGGCACGACGCCTCTTGGTTCGGTTGAGATGTTGCGAACTTGTTGTTCATCTTGCTGGCCGTGATCTCCTTTGTAGGGTGCAAGCCTGTTGAAATGGACTATTTTGGGTTTGCCATTTGGTTGCTTCTTAATCCGGTAGATGATGTCATTTAGACGGGAAATAACTTCGTAAGGTCCTTCCCACGAGTTCTGGAGTTTTGGCGAATATCCACGACGCCTTCGGGGATTGTGTAGCCACACGAGGTCTCCAGGTGTGAACCCTCCTTTCTCGGCCTTCACGTCGTACCTCTCCTTCATCCTGTCGCTTGCTCCAGATATGTTGCGACGGACTTTCTCATGTATCTCGTCCATCCTCTTCCGCAGATCAGATACGTAGTCCTCGCCAACCACACATTCATCTGGCTTCAAGCCGTACTGCAGGTCGCATGGAAGACGGAGCTCTCGGCCGAAAACTACGTTGGCTGGAGTCTGGCCGGTGGTTTCGTTGACAAAACTCCTATACGCAAGTAGGAACAGGTGCAGGTATTGGTCCCAGTCCCGCTGATGTTCAGAGACAACTTTTGACAGATATCTTCCCATCGTCCTGTTCATGCGCTCTACCATGCCATCTGACTGTGGATGAAGAGGCGTTGTTCGAGTCTTCCGGATACCCAGAACTTCACACATTCTGGAGAATACTGCTGACTCAAAATTTCTTCCTTGGTCAGAATGAAGTTCGAGCGGGACTCCAAATCTGCTCACCAATTCCTTGATTAATATATCTGCAACTGTTACCGCTTCCTGGTTAGGCAATGCATAGGCCTCTACCCATTTGCTGAAGTAATCCATTGCAACCAAAATAAATCTATTTCCAGCATCGGACATGGGGAATGGTCCTGCTACGTCAATGGCGATGCGCTCAAACGGGGCACCTACGTTGTATTTCCTCATTGGGGCTTTTCGTTTGTTGAGAGGGCCATTTGATGCTGCGCAGGTCGCACACCTTCTGCACCAGTCTATAACGTCATCTCTCTGATTTGCCCAGTAGAAGCGCTCCCTTACTTTCACCAGTGTACGATGTACCCCTAGATGGCCTCCAGAAATTCCATCGTGAACTTCCCTTAGGACTTCAGGAACCCTCTTCTTTGGAATTAATAGCTGGAGTTTGCAGTGCCCTCCTTCCTCCGATTCGACGACTCGCTTCAAAACTCCTTCTTCCATTAAAATCGAGTTCCACTGCGCCCAGTAGGTCTTCACGTTCTTAGACAAAGGAGCAATATCCTGCCACGATGGTCTTCCTTTATTGTCCATCTTCCATTGCATAACGTGTCTTAGGTCGGGGTCTTCCTTCTGGTCCTCTGACAGTCTCTTACTATCCCAATCGTCGTCAACGGCGGTCACACGATGAACCGATGCACTTTTGTCTTCCTTGCGTGTGCAGTGCGCGCAGCTGTCCCCGCATGGTCTTCTAGATAGTGCATCTGCATTCCTGTGGCTTGGCCCCGCACGATGGATTGATTCGAAGTCATACTCCTGTAATCTTTCTAACCATCTCGCAACCTGTCCTTCAGGAGACTTGAATCTCAGCAACCACATCAGTGCGGCATGGTCGGTTCTCAGGAGAAACCTTCTTCCATACAGGTACTTATGGAAGTGTTCTATGGACTTAACCACTGCGAGAAGCTCCCTCCTGGTGACACAGTAATTACGCTCAGGCGCTGACAGGACCTTACTGAAGTATCCGATCACATGTTCTTCTCCGTCCTGAAGCTGAGAAAGGACTCCCCCAATTGCTGTATTACTGGCATCCGTGTCAAGTATGAACTTTCCGTCTGATCGTGGATAGCTCAATATGGGTGCGCTGCATAATTTGGTCTTCAGCTCTTCAAACGCCTTCTCGCAGTCGTTATCCCAAACAAAGGTCCTCTTGTCTTCGGTCAACTTGGTTAGTGGTTTGGCAATATTAGCAAATCCTTTAACAAATTTCCTGTAGTAGGCGCACAGCCCAAGGAAGCTCCTAACTTGGTGTTTATCCTGAGGTATTGGCCAATCAGTGATAGCTCTGATCTTCTCCGGGTCCACAGATACTCCTTTGTCTGATACAACATGGCCGAGGTAATTGACCTGTTTGCGGAACAAGTTGCACTTCTTGGGATTCAACTTGAGATTAGCCATCCGAAGTCGCATGAAGACATTTTCCAGGTTCTTCAGGTGGTCTTCGAAGGATTTGCCTAGGACGATAATGTCATCCAAGTAAACCAGGCATGTCTCCCATGACAATCCCCTGAGGACGTTCTCCATAAGCCTTTCAAAAGTAGCAGGGGCATTACAAAGTCCAAAAGGCAGCACAGTGAATTGCCAAAGTCCTGTCCCAATTGAGAACGCTGTCTTCTCCTTATCCTCAGGAGCGAGCCCGACCTGCCAGTAGCCACTTCTGAGATCTAAAGTTGAGAATATTCTACATCCTCCCAGAGTGTCAAGTGTGTCATCAATCCTGGGGAGAGGGTAGCTGTCTTTCTTGGTGACATTGTTGAGGAGGCGGTAGTCTACGCAAAATCTCGTTGAACCGTCCTTCTTTTTCACTAGTACTACAGGTGACACCCAAGGGCTGCTAGAAGGCTCGATGACACCATCCGCTTCCATCTCCTTAATGATTCCCTCGGCTTCGTCACGTTTTGCCAGTGGGAGTCGTCTAGGGGCCTGACGTATGGGTTTTGCATCTCCAGTGTCTATCTTGTGTTGTACTATATTCGTTCTTCCTCTAGGGCCACTTCCGTACTCAAAGACATCTTGCCATCTGGTAATAAAGTCCTTAATTTTTGCACTTTGTTGACGTGCCAGCTCCTTACAGGTGCTTTCCACGAAATCTTCCAGCTCCTTTGGCAATCCATTTGGGGATGGTGGACATGATTTCAGTTGACGCACCACCGAATTAACAGCCACGCACGTTCCGATCGTTACTCCTCTTTTAATTGTCACAGGAAAACCATTCAAGTTCATCAGTCGCACCGGATTTTCGTGTCCTAAGTTAAATAAGGATCTGGCGACAACGACACCACGTCCAAGCTGGGATTCACTGTCACTTCCTGGCTCCAGAAGAACACTTTACCCACTAGTCCAATCTCCTTCGACAGTAGTGCGAACGATGACTTGGCTGCGTGCTGGTAGCGTTGTGTTTTCCAATAGAAGGACGCGTGCAGAGATATCCTTTCCGCGCCGAAGTATGACATCTTCATCTCCGAGAGTCACCAATCCTCTTGACATGTCCAGCTTCAATCCGAACTTCACCATTATATCGGTTCCCAGAATCACGTCCTCATCTATGTCGGCAACTAGTGCGCAGTGTTGGAATACGCAGCCGCCAATATGGAAGGTGGCAACCGTCTGCCCATAGACCTGAGCCAGCTGACCTGTAGCTGTACGTAGAGACCATGATGTTGGTGAAATATCTCCCGTCGACACAGTGTTTGGATTCAGGATGGTCATAGTCGCCCCGGTGTCCAGAAGACAGCTTTGGAGACGCCCGTTCACCTTCCCGTCGACGTAGAAACTGCTCGACTGACTTCCCAGTGAAGCAACTTTAACACTTTTCCTCGGGGCTTTCAAATCGTGGGCTGACGGTTGCCCCTTTCCATCAACCCTCCTTAGTTTTCCTGCTTCGGTTCTGATGTGGTCGAAGGACATTTACTCCGGGGATGTCCCATCTGTCCGCAGCTCCAACAGCGTATCTGCCGGCGACGAGTTTTTAGTGCCTCCAGCACTCTCTTTACTAGCTCCTCGATGTCCAGTGGGGTTGTAGGTTCTGCGTCTGCCACGCGGACTCGAGCCTGGCCCCTTACCGACTGTCGCACAGCCTCGAACTCCAGTGCCTGTGTCAGTGCGTCACTCAGGGTCTTTGGTCTGGCGAGCTTCACTGCCTGTTGAGTCTCAGGTTCACGTAGACCGTCTAGGAATTTATCCACCGCCAAACTCTCGTAGACATCATCCGTGACCGATGGATAGGCGTTTCTCACCAGGCGAGCAATGTCGGCTTCGAACTCCTGAAGTGACTCGCTGGGCTTCTGGATCCGGTTCCGCAGCTGTGATCGGTAGAGCTGGTCCATATGTCGATGTCCAAAGCGCATGTCCAATCTTCTTACTAATTCTGTGAAATTCTTCCGCTCCGCCATTGGCATAGCATGCAGAACAGCTAGTGCATCACCCCGTAGTGCAAGGCACAGTGCTGAAGCCTTTGTCTCCTCGGTCCACCCATGAACCATAGCCGCTGTCTCGAAGAGAAGCATGTAGTCCTCCCAGGGAGTTTTGCCATCGAAGTGAGGAACGATGTTCTGAGGGGCAACGGCAGTAATGGTGGGCGCTGGTTTGGAGATCGTATCTAGGGTGTTATCCTGCTGAAGTTCGCTAGTGCTAGCCGATGACGCAGGTGTGAAGCTCCCCGATGCAGCCATCTCCTGCCTAAGCTTATCAACTAACCTATCTTCTAGATTCTTTTCGATACAGTTAACTTTCTCATCGATTTCATTTATTCTACTTTCTAGACTATCAACTTTGCTAGAATATTCACCTAATTTGTTCAGCATTTTTGATTCTACATTTGACATTTTTGTCTCGATGCTAGCTTCTAAGTTTTTGTTATTTTCTGACATTTTTGACTCTAATGCTTTGCTGTTTTCTAACATTTTTGACTCAATATTTGCTTCCAGGTTTGACATTGTTGACTCTAATGCTTTGCTATTTTCTGACATTGACTCTAATGTTTTGCTATTTTCTGACATTTTCGATTCAATATTAGATTCTAGATTTGAAATTTTTGACTCTAAGTTCTTAAGCATTTTATTCATATCAGATGTTTCAAATAAAACGTTATCTGGGTCTTCACCTGCATCAATTAAAGCTTGTTTAAGGCGTGCCTGAAGGGCTGACTTAGTTCCACTAGTATCAAGATCTTGTTCTTCTAATTCTCTCCTAAGATCAGCTACCTTTAACTCATCAAGTTTCACACCTTTGAAAGCCATTTTTGTGCTAAACAATTAAAAAAATAATTTTACGATAAATGATTTTTTTCTTTGTAAACAAATTTACAACACAAATTACTAATATGTAGCAAAGACCCTGAATCTTACTAATATCTAATACAACTAAAATAAAACTTAATATTTTACAATTAAAATCGCCAAAATAATGCCGCTTTCTGACACCAATTGTTGCGGGCTTAATAGGTTCTTTACAATAAAAACTTGGCGATTTTATAATAACTATTTATTCACACTAATTATTATCTATTTACAAATATCACAATTACCTAACACCTAACTAACCCTATCTAAACCTAGCTAAAGCCTATTCTAATTTACAATGTTTCTACTTACAGCTAGCCTCTACAGGATTTATCACTTCTGTTACAACACTGTCACTACACTGTCACTAGAGTCACTACACTGTTACTCTCACTGTCACTACACTGTCACTGCCACTAGCACTAGCACTGGTCACTAACACCGACGGGCACTTGCTGCGACGATTCTCGGAAGGCTCAACTCAACTCAACTGCCGTGTGCCGGAAGACGGTCCCTTATATAAGCTTGCCGTAGAACATTCTAGAGTGGAGAGTTCGAGTATCCGTTGTTTACAAACCGGCGTGGAAGTGTAGAAGGTTCTGGAGCCCCTATTGAGGTAGTCCGTTGACATGGGTCTATTGTCTATCACTGGCGCGTTCGGAGAACCCGTGTAAACAAACAATCCTTTTGAGACGACACCTGGCTATTGTTGCGCGGGGCTCCTGACTTGTAACAATACTATACCAAACCCTGTCTTTATGTACTTACACAACTGCAAATTTTGAGTATGGGGTGTTTTTAAATAAATTAAAATTTAAAGCAGCAATGAAAAATTCTTGCTAGCCAATTCAAAAACAGAAACATCATCACTGTCTTCGGAGATCACAGTAAAACCCATCAAATCACCTGCTGTCATGGAATCATCATCATCGTCGTCCACAACCAAAACAAAATCATGACAACTTCTTCAATCATGTAGACATAATTATTATTTTCATTATGGATGTAGCCTCCGGATTGCCGAATAATATTAAAATGGTTTAAATACCTGCTATAAAGCAATCCATTTAATTGCAGTTGCAACTAGTTTCGACTCCTATGTGGAGTCATCATCAGGCGGTACAAGGACTTCTTCTTTCTTCATATGAAGAGCGTCATATTTAACACGTAAAAATAAATAAACATTTTTTGCAAGTTTTAGTTTAATGTCCTTGTATTGAAAGGCTATTTTTGCTTGCTCAGCTGATAACTTCATTGTGGATGAAAATGTTTATTTAATTTTACGTGTTAAATATGACGCTCTTCATATGAAGAAAGAAGAAGTCCTTGTACCGCCTGATGATGACTCCACATAGGAGTCGAAACTAGTTGCAACTACAATTAAATGGATTGCTTGATAGCAGGTGTTGTATTAAGTATGTTCTTTTAGTCATATGATTTATTTGTGTTTAAGTATCTTTTGTTGACAGATGATTTTTGTAAACATGTTTTGGTAAACATTAGTTTAGTTGGAAATAGAGTTTGTTGAAACAAGATGTGTGTTTAATATTCTTGTATTAGAAATAGAACATGGTGGCAGCTTAGTGGATTTTTATCGAACTGAAAGTCTAAAACCACACATAATGTCAAGTAAGGGCAGAAAAAAACGAAATACTCGGAGGCAAAGGTATGAGGATAACGGTGAGGACGACACCCAAAGTGAACTCAACTACGTTTCAGAAAGGGACTCTAGAAAGACTAAAGATGAGTCACGAGGTTTTGCATTGGGACATACGAACCGAGAAAATGATGCAGCTATGTATACTCCTACTCCGATGGTCAATATCACGTTACCAACTCCAGAAACGTTCTCTTTTACTCCGAATGAGTGGCATTCCTGGAGGAATCGCTTTCAAAGGTACAGACGGGGTTGCGGTCTGGATAGCACTTCCGACGCTCGGCAAATCGATGTACTTTTGTTTGTAATGGGTAGTAGAAGTGAAGATATTTTCGATTCGTTTTCACCAAAACCTAATACTTATGACGAGGCTCTTAGGGCCTTTGATGAATACTTTGTGCCAAGACGGAATATAATTTATGAGAGATCAAAATTTTTGAGACACAAGCAAGGGAGTGATCCATCTGAAAAATTTATAACAGATTTGCATGGCCTTGCGAAAACGTGTGCATGGGGTGAACTAAATGATGAGATGATGCTTCTCGTCCTCATTATTGGTATGCAAGATGAGGGTCTGAGTGATAGACTCCAGCTGGAATCTCAATTGACTCTGGAGAAAGCAATTAATACTTTGCGCCAACATGAGGAGCTAGAACGCCAAAAACGTGAACTTGCCAATACTAATGTTTTTTTGGTAAATAAAACGTCAGTTCAAAACGGTAAACCGAATCGGACAGAAGGAATTTGTGACCAGAAATACATCGAGGATGCAGAAAATACAAAGAAGTGCAGGAAATGTGGTTATGATTGGCACGGATCACTGGCCGAATGTCCTGCTAGGAAAGCCAAATGTGACAAATGTTCCGAGATTGGACATTTTTTTCGATGCTGTCCCTACCGCAAAAAGTGGATGAGAAAAAACAAAAACATTGTTAAAGAAATCGAACAGCAAGTTTCAGACTGTGGAGATCTACAGGTTCCTGAGATTTTCATCGGGAATATAGAAAACAATGACAGAGCCTGGGCCCAGGAGGTAAAAGCAAGCTGAGGAAACCAAGTGTTAGGGCTTATAAAATTTAAACTTGACACAGCCGCTGATGTAACCATGATTCCAGTAGGAGTTCTTGGTGATTTTATTAAGACTCTGCCTCTAGGAAAGTGCAAATCCCCTGTGTACAGTGCAAAGAAGAAAGAACGAATCAATATTTTGGGAACTTTAAGGCTGAAGCTTGAACATAAGGGTGTATCAATTTATGATTATGCGTATATTTCTGAGGAGATCACTGTTCCACTTCTTAGCAGACGTTCCTGTGAAGAGCTGAACCTGGTGAAGAGGATCTTTTCTGTAGATTCATCAGATATTGACTGGGTTACTGAGTACCCTAATTTATATCAAGGATTGGGAGATATGAAAGGAGAGTACAAGATAGAAATGAAGGAGAATGCAGTTCCTTATGCTATATCTACTCCCAGGGTTGTACCAATACCTTTAAAAAGCAAGGTGAAAGAGCAGTTAGAGAATATGCTTGAAAAAGGAGTGATTGTCCCAGTTGAACACGCAACTGATTGGTGCGCACCAATGGTAGTTTGCGCAAAAAAGAGAGGTGGGGTTACGATCTGCGTGGACCTATCCAAACTCAACAACAGTGTGAAACGTCGGTTTTATCCTATTCCAAAGATTGAACTTTCATTGTCCCAGATCGCGGGAGCCAAGTACTTCAGCAAGATCGATGCGAATTCCGGTTTCTGGCAACTGAACCTTGCAGAGGAGTCTCAAGATTACACAACATTTATCACCCCTTTCGGGAGGTATAAATTCTGTAAGGTACCTTTTGGAATTACATCTGCTCATGAAGAGTTTCAGTGCCGTATGTCAAAAGCTTTAGAAGGGGCAAAGAACTGTTTAGTGCACATTGATGACTGTTTGATATGGGGAAGAACGAAAGAGGAACACGACGAGTGTCTTAGAGCCGTTCTAGAGAGAGTGCAAGCTAATGGAATTACTTTGAATAAGCAGAAGTCTGAGTTCTGCAAGAAGACTGTGACATTTTTGGGGTTTGTGCTGTCTAAGGAAGGAATCAAGCCTGATCCAAGCAAGGTACAAGCAGTTGTGGACTTACCAGCCCCAAGTAATGCTAATGAAGTCCAGAGATTCATGGGCATGATCACTTTTCTGGCTAAATTTATTCCGAACTGCAGTGAGATTTTAGAGCCAATTACGAGCTTGTTAAAGACTAAAAACGATTTCTTTTGGGGACCAACTCAGGAAAAAGCTTTTGTCACAGTGAAACAGATTTTATCATCAGAGCCATGTTTAACTGTTTACGATCCGGAAAAGCCCTCGATTCTTTCTTGTGATGCTTCAAAAAAAGGTCTTGGAGCGGTTTTACTACAAGTTGAAGGAGAAAACAAGAAACCTGTGGCATATATATCTCGGACTCTAATGCCTGTTGAAGAAAACTACAGTAACATTGAGAGAGAAGCGCTTGCGTGCACTTGTGCAAGTGACCGTTTAAAATGTTTCCTGATGGGTAAAATGTACACAATTGAGAGCGACCACAAACCGCTTGTCTCAATTTTCAAAAGACAAAATTTGGACGAGCTCTCACCGAGGCTACAGCGATTCCGAATGCGTATGATGAGATACGATTATCGCATGACCTGGACCCCAAGAAAAGACCTTGCCATAGCAGATCTGCTATCGAGATGTCCTATTCCGGCTAATGAAGATGGCGAATTGACAGAAGAAGTGGAAGCCTTCGTCCATGAAATCAGTATGATTAGAATAAACACTACAGATGAAAATGTGACAAAAGTACTTCACTCACAAATGAGGGATCCAATATGTGCACAACTCAAGCTAAAAATTTTAGACGAATGGCCTGGAAAATCAAGTTTACCTAATGAGATTCAAGAATACTTTAACGTGAAAGATGAGTTAAGTTGTATTGATGGGTTATTGCTTCGAGGAACTCGGATGATAATACCTCATGAACTACGAGCGGAAATGCTTGAGAGGCTTCACAGTGGACACTTGGGAATCACAAAAACAAGGAAACGTGCTTTGGAAACCATGTGGTGGCCTGGAATTTCTCAAGAAATAGAAAGAAAAAGCAAATCGTGTCCAGTGTGTATTAAGAACTCAACTAATCACAGTGAACCATTGATTCCAGAACTTATGTTTGGAGGGAAAATAAGAGACAATCTTCCATCTACTTTGGTTGGAAATCCTGTGGAAAATAAAGACTTTTTTGAGAGGGAGAATAAGTACCAGTCGAAGTATAAGATGCAATTTGATAAACGACATGGAACGAGGGGTTTAAGTGAATTAGAAGAGGGAAGCATGGTATGGATCACAGATCTACGTAGACATGGTAAAGTAGTCAGGAAATTGAACGAACCACGTTCCTACCTTGTGGACATTGACAAGAAAACCATTCGACGAAACCAGAAGTTCTTAGTTCCTGCACCATACTACGGAGAAGATTGTATTCTTTCAAACTGTTCATCTACGGTCCTTAATTGTCCATCTAACTCACGTGATCGTCCAGACGCTGGCACAGTTACCCATTACGGAAGGTCCATCAAGATACCGAGGCGGTACCGAGCTTCATGAAGATGTAGACATCTTGAGGCGGGATGTTGTATTAAGTATGTTCTTTTAGTCATATGATTTATTTGTGTTTAAGTATCTTTTGTTGACAGATGATTTTTGTAAACATGTTTTGGTAAACATTAGTTTAGTTGGAAATAGAGTTTGTTGAAACAAGATGTGTGTTTAATATTCTTGTATTAGAAATAGAACAGCAGGTATTTAAACCTTTTTAATATTATTCGGCAATCCGGAGGCTACATCCACAATGAAGTTATCAGCTGAGCAAGCAAAAATAGCCTTTCAGTACAAGGACATTAAACTAAAACTTTTCAAAAAATGTTTATTTATTTTTACGTGTTAAATATGACGCTCTTCATATGAAGAAAGAAGAAGTCCTTGTACCGCCTGATGATGACTCCACATAGGAGTCGAAACTAGTTGCAACTGCAATTAAATGGATTGCTTGATAGCAGGTATTTAAACCTTTTTAATAATTATTATCTTCCTCGATCGGGACAAAATTCAGATCATTTCCTATAGCCTTTATGACATCATCATTGTCTCCCACAGTCACAGAAATTTAATCCACGATTGCGGCAAAAGCATGAATCTTTTGGTCGCACAATCTTTACAGAAGTGTTGGTGTATCCAAATCGGCAACGATTCTTGACAATCGATTCTCGATACCGATACAATTATCCAAGAATCTTTGGTATCAAGATCAAGTATAAGTATCAAGAATAGATACATCCCTACTTTAAATACTTCAATAACTTGTTTTCCAACTTACTACTGGTTCAAGTTAACAAAGAACTTTGTAACTTATATTTGTACAGTACACTACCTCATTTAGCAAAGCTTGTCCGTCATTGCCAGTTTTGAAGTCAGGGTTGTGTTTGAGGATGTTGCACATGAGGTTTAGCAGTCCAATGAGGCCGTCATCCTCCACTGTGTTGTGTCTAGTCTCCAGATACTCTCTCCCCACAATGGACTGGTATACTCTGCTGGCCAGCCTCTCTAAATCTATTACCTCTGCAACACATTACATGGTCCAGCAATCTATACCACTGTTTGGTGGAAGGCTCTTATATATAAATGATCTGACCTTGTCCTTAGCCCTGTGACCAGGTAGCTGAATGTCTAGTTTTCTTAGGATGGAAAGGAAGCCCTAGAAAGATTAAAAACCAAAAAGTAGGCTTTAACTTTGTATATCCAGCTCAAATGTTGTCAACGCTTGTTGTATAGTTTAGTTTGTAAAATTTGTAATCGTATTGTAAATGTTTGTGTGTGTTATGTCATACTTCGACGACGCTGCTTCAGCCGAGATTTGTCTGATGATGGCATTGTGATGCCGAAACGGCCGTAACTAAGAGTCACAACGTTTGAGCTGGATTGATGTTTTTAGTTACCTAACCAAACTCACCATTAATTGTGGTTTTGGCTCAGAAGCTAAAAAACATGGATTTTAACAAGAAAGATTGTTTGCCTAAGAGGTTTGTACTGACTTCTACCTGTTTATGTTTACTTGGTTCTTGGTTTATCTTAATTTCACACAGCATATTAATATTAATCAATGCAAATAATATTATTCTGGGGATTCAAAACAAAGACTTGGCTTGGATTCTGTTCTGACGCTAGACTACTCAGTATTAGAGACCTTCTTTGACAATTATGGAAGGTAAAAACCTAATCCAAGTAAGACTAAATTACTAAATTGATCGCTTCATTTATAGAATTTGAGTGATTATACTTGAAACCTGTTGAGAGGTACGAACCCTTCTCTCAGTCCCTCCAAACGCCTTACCCCAATGCAACTTTGTTCAATAGCACCATAAAAAGTATATTAATAAAAAGTAGAATCAGTATTGTTTGAAACTAGGCCTAGCTGTCTACGATCAGTGGGATTTTAATTGAAAGTCCTAACTTAGAAAATATATAATAAAAGAACGGCTGTTATTACTCTGTAACAAAGCAACTCAAGGTATCCCACTCCATTTTATGGCAGGTCTGCACATAAGGCATTCACCACCGAACAGTTACTCCCCAGATCCTGACAGATGGTGTTCATCTACTTGTCATTTGGTGGACGGCAGTGCTTGTAGTTTCTTGCTACAATATGACAAATGATAAGCAAACTATGCTTGAGAATAGGCAAATCCAACACTGTTCACAATGTTCAGTAATCGGCAAATGTCACATGTGCATACCTGCCCTTACACTCATCCTTCATTCATATTAGTGTAAAAACTTGACCAGTTAAGTCCCCATCTTTGGTAATTGATCTTCGGTAATTAGCAAGTTAGTTTTTATTTGAAAATTTAACCACAAACTAATTTTAAACCTTCTGTAGAGAGACAAAGAACAGTGTTCCAATAAGCCCCTTAAAACCCCCTTGATAGAGCTATTGTAAATTTCAGTTATGAACCATGTATATAACTTTAAGGATTACAAAATTAATTGTTATCTTACCTTTAGAGATATCATCAGGTGTTAGATTATCCACCAAACGGCTCAACAACCAAAAATAATCTCTGCAAGCTGGCCCATAGGGTTCTTTACCATCCTCTGGCAGAGCTTGAAGATGAAGACCCTGGGATAACAAGAATATTAACTTTCATTTAATGTGGTGTCTAATAGATTACAAGAAGTAGGAAAATAAGCTGTTAATCTAAAGAATAAAATAAAAACAATTTGTAAGATTAGATTTTATCCTTTCACAGATCACCTTAACACAATCAAACATGTATTTGAAATATTAACTTATATTTTCCATAAAATGTTAATAATGATGCTAAGCTCTTTACTTTTGCATCTATAATATTAAAACGTGACAGGGTTTTTTTATTCCACGATTCTGAATCAACCACTTGACGGATTTTCATGATTTTTGTGTTGAAAGAAAGATAATTTTGAGAACTAGGGAATGTCAAAGCCATAATTTTAGTTTAGGGTCCCAGTTTTTTAGAAATTAAGTTTAAATTTTTTAAAAGTCTAGCAGCCGACGCTGACATTCTAAACTAGCTTTTGGTATGATATAATTTGCTTAACATAACAGCTTTTGTTATGTTAAGAGCGTGTTTTAACAAACATTCAGCGTTTGTGACACAAATTTAGCATTTGGATAAAAATGAAAAGACATACTAAGGGTTGACTTATTTATACTATGTGTAATGCTGATCATTGATACGTTCAATTCTTCGGTAAGAGGATGACGGAAAATTTCCCAATTTCTCTCTAGAACTTTTTTAAGAGCTTAAAAAAACAAATAATTCAGTAAATCAAATTGTTTTTGTAGGGTTATTGGCAATTGGTATTAAAAAACTTGACAAATTCATTGATTTTATACTAAGCTATAATTATTTTACTTAAAAACACATTTTATTAGTTTCCTTGTAGCAGCAAACCTAGGTACTTGTTAAATCTAATTTTATTTAAATGGATTAATTGAAAATAATTTCAGACAAATGGAAATTTGCTTAGTCGGCAGGTTTGCTGCAGCAGGGGTATTTTGTATAAATGCTGTATTCTTATGTGTTTGTGTTTTTGTGTCCAAGAAGAGTTTATGTAATTGCTGACGACCTAATACATCAATCAGAATAGTGTTTAACTTCTTAGCAGCAGGAAAAAGCTGTCGTTATTTATAACACAACAGGTATTCTAAACCTTTTTAATATTGAGTAAAATGAGTCCTAGATAGATTAATACCTCTTGTTTGGCAGGCCTCATGACCTCGGCTTTGTCCAGCAAGACCAGGAGATGGGTGAGCATGGACGGTGCATGAGGAGGAGCAGCCAACCTAGAAACCATTTAAAATAAAATTATCCTAGGAATACATAAAGATAACTTAAAATCTGGAACTATTTTCTTAGGAAAGTTAGTTGTATACCCGTTCCTTCTTCCTTGATGTAAAACCATCACTGTGATAGTAGACTGTCAGTACTCCAACTGCACCATAAAGGTCGATTCACACACATCAGTTACGGAACGTCACAGTCCAGTCACTTCAGGCACGTCACAGTTAACAAAAATATTCTTTTATGGATTTTCTATTGCGCTATCTACACTTATCCGTTGCAGTCCCGTCAGTCGCTCTACCGGCATCCGTCAGATAATTTCAGATTTCTTTCCACCGATACTTTTGGATTGTTCGGACGACTGACGGACCGGTTTAAGGTTAGAAAATAGTGTTATTGTTGTTTAAATGGTTGTGTTTATATTTTGAGTACTGTTTGTAACAATCAACAAGATGGACAATGAAAACTTGATAGAATATAGGTTTATAATTTAAAACTTTTGACTGTAAATTACTGTGAATTTTAGAGACGGAAGACTGACTGAAACAAACTGACGGACTATTGACTGAGAAATTGCGAATGCAACTGAGACTGAACTGTTACTGGACTGTAACGGAACTGTGACTGAACTGATATGTGTGAATCGACCTTTAACAGGAACTTGTAATCCTGCCAGTTTTATCTCGGAGCAGATCATTTAAAAAATTAAATTAATAAATTAAATAAGCCTACTGTAAGTTTAGGACGCTTAAGTAGATCTAAAAAAGCCAAATATCTTATATGTGCCAAAAACTATCAATTGGAAAGATTCTATGTGTTTGTTTACTAAATGAGGATCATATCTAACAAATATTGTAACAACATGTAACAATAATTAATTATGAATCCATTATTTGGCATTTAAACTTTTCTTAATAGAGTAATTATTTTAGAGTGTAATTTTTGTGTTAATTTGGCATGATTTTCATTTAGTAGTGAACTGCACTGCAGTTTTAGTTGAGTTATTACAAAAGCTACAATTATTTACAAAAAGAAAAGAAATTGAATTCATCCTTGGTTAACCAATTTAACACAATATATCTGTACAAAATCAAATAAAAGAAATTAATTGATCCAAGCAATGGTTGTTCTTGAGACTTGACCATCAGTTTACCTGTACAGCGCCGTGCAGACTTCCCGACGAACACAAGGTTCAGGCTCCTCAAGTACCAGCCTTCTCAGCCAAGTGTGGAAACCTTCCTCGGCATAAAGAGCCTCCCTCACTCCTGGCACAGTGTAGGCCCAGGACACAATCAGAGCCATGGCGTACTGCACCACCTGGACAACAATCACTTCTTAAAGATTTGATAAAAGCTCTACAAGCCTCGAGCTTATATCAAGCCTAGCATTGTGACACTTGTATAGTTAAATATAAATGTCTAAGTTCATAAAAGGATGATGAAACAAAATAAAATGAAAAAGTGCTTTATTATCACAAAAATATACTATACAAATACACAGCAAATAATAACAAGACATAATCATCTGCATGAGAAGAACAAATTAATCATAAAAATAGCACAGGGTGTCCACCAGGCCAACCAGAAAAAATTCATGAGTAAAAAAAAAATTCCAGGTAGTTTAGGCCGTACTTTTTATACGATGTTGGAACTTAAAATTTCCAACGTGTTTTGCGCCAACTCCCGCAATGCTGTTTTAGCGCTCTAACACAGCTCGCTATTTTAGTTATCGGAAAGAGCATTCTCAGTTAAGGGGGGGGGGGGGGAAATATGATTGCTGTAATATTGCCTAACACAAGTATTCAATTTTTATATATTACTGATTAAATAATCCAAAAATTAAAAACTAATCCTTAAACCTGCAATTTATTAATAACTTCCTAAAAATAGTGATAGCCTATGTTGATACCAAAATTTGTCGAATCTCTGTACAAACACCTGAAAAATAGATTCTTAATGTTGATCATTTCTATTTTACCAAATTTTCTTAAGGATTACTACACCAACCCCTGGCTTTATGTACTTTAATATTGTATAATTTTGGAGTAATGTGTTTTTTCCAAGTGGCCTAGAGAAATAATAATGCAGAAATTACAAAAATTGCACGTAGCCAATTTATGTTTTAAACCCTTCTAAACACATTTCCATTAAATAAATACCAAGTTAAAGGTAAATGAAGATATTACAAAAAAATATAAAAAATCTTTCTAGAAGAATGCCATTTTGAAATTGTTGGTACAGTAAAGCCAAACTCGAGGTTATATTGTAATCATCTAACACAGTCGTAGAGACACCATCATCGTTTTCTGCGATAACTGAAAAATCCTGAATATCTCACTCAGTAACAGAAACATCACCACTGTCTTCCGTGGTCGTGAAAAAATCCTGATATTGTTCAGTGGTAACGGAGACATTATAATTGTCTCCTGCGATCACAGTAAAGTTATCATAATCTTCCTCAATCGTAGCTTAATTCAAATAATTTCCCGCAGTCATCATTTTAAGCAATATTTTTGGACATCATCGTTGTCTCCCGCGGTCACGAAAACGACATCGTCGTCTCCCGCGGTCACGGAGATATCATCGTCGTCTCCCGCGGTCACGGAAACGCCATCGTCGTCTCCCGCGGTCACGGAAATGTCATCGTCGTCTTTCGCGGTCACGGAAACGTCATCGTCGTCTCCCGCGCTCACAGAAACGCCATCGTCGTCTCCCGCGGTCACGGAAACGTCATCGTCCGCATGCACGATCACGGAAACGTCATCGTCGTCTCCTGAAGACACGAAAACGTCATCGTCGTCTCCCGCGGTCACGAAAACGTCATCGTCGTCTCCCGCGGTC
This sequence comes from Macrosteles quadrilineatus, assembly GCF_028750875.1. NCBI lineage: Eukaryota > Metazoa > Arthropoda > Insecta > Hemiptera > Cicadellidae > Macrosteles > Macrosteles quadrilineatus. The sequence goes on from NW_026542594.1 coordinate 151,743,689, forward strand.
ACGAAAACGTCATCGTCGTCTCCCGCGGTCACGAAAACGCCATCGTCGTCTCCCACGGTCACGGAAATATCATCGTTGTTTCCCGTGGTCACGGAAACGTCATCGTCGTCTCCCGCGGTCATGGAAACGTCATCGTCGTATTCCGCGGTCACGAAAACGTCATCGTCGTCTCCCGCAGTCACGGAAATTTCATCGTTGACTCCCATGGTCACGGAAACGTCATCGTCGTTTCCCGCAGTCGCGGCAAAAAATTCCCGGTTACATACAAAATTCACGCATAATTCCCGGTTTTTTCCCGGTTCAAAAAAATCACGCATAATTCCCGGTTTTCCCGGAATTCCCAGTCGGTGGACACCCTGTAGCACTTTACAGAAATGGTCATAAGAATGTCTGCCGGGTTGACAACATTTTCAGACAAATGTTATTTTGATACAAATAAAACTAGGAAACTAATTATAATGTCTTGTAACATTTAAAAGCTCCCTTATACAGGGTGGGGCAATGAAAGCGCCCCAATTTATAAGCAGTACAAACTCAATAATATTCACCCTATGGATATAAATAGCACATCAAAACACAGCTTATCTTTTGCCATTTAAACTTAACAAAGTCATTTTTCCATTTCTTGAGAACGAAATCCTGCAAGTGACGTCCTTGTCCTACTTGACATTAGGCACTTGAAAACTCCATCAAATACTCCTCCAGCATTTCTTCAGAAATCACTTTAGTTTTTGGACAATTCTTAGCTTCGGTTCAAGCAAATCTGTGGGGTGACTTTGAAAAACCTCGAACTTCAAGTAGCTTATTAGAAACCCCCCTGTCCAAATAAGGAGCCAACGTAAAGCTTTCAACAACAACAGCTTCCTGGCAAATCTCTTTGGACTTTGAGTTACTGTGACTAGCACTCTTTCAACATTTGCTGGTGTACAAAGAGTTTTGCGGCACCCACCGATTATTTTTGAGGTTTAAGTGTTTATCCTAAATAGTTTTACCCAGTTCACCATTGTTTTCCAATCTGGAACAGTGCCATGTTGACCAAGGATGGAATGTGGTCCAAACAATCTCTGGGTTTTTGCACAAGAACCACTATTTTAAAAATAGGTTTGTACATCAAAATCTCAGTGTTAATAGCCTCGGGCATAATATTTACTAAAATGGCATAGTTTAATTGATGTTTTAAGCACAGCTGATCATTCGTTGTTGCAACAATTAACATGTGACAGCTAAAACAAATTGTGGCGTTCTCATTGCCCCACCCTGTATATACAAACAACACCATGTAATACACACACACACACACAAAATCAAAAATCAAAAGATATGCCTATGACAAAAGAAGCGTTATATGGTGGGGACTTGATTACGTATGTGGTTTTGGTTTCTCTTCTCTTAGTATGGAAACAAGAAACTAAGTTTAAAATATCGAAAAAGTGGAGAACCATGCAAAATTAGTAAAACATACTGGGTCGTACAGCATGCTTTGATACCAGCCTGCTGTTTAGAAATACAGTAATAAGGTTTAACAGTGTGGACATCCCTTATAAATACAGCAGATTTACCTGAGCTCTCCCCCAAAACCCAGTCTTATAATGATTTGGATCTCGTGGCATTGAGGCTTCATACAGAATGCTAGTCAGTCTTGGAATAACAGTCTCTATTTCCATCAAGTGAACCATTGCCTGGAACAAACAATCATATTAAAACGTGACAGAGTTTTTTATTTCAGGATTTTGAATCAACCACTTGACAGATTTTCATGGTTTTTGTGTTGGTTGAAAGAAAGATAATTTGTTTGAACTAACAGCTGGATGGATATAAAAATATTCTATAGAACTATGGAGGTTATTTTATTTAGTCTATGATTTTTCCATTGATTATAGGAAATAAGTAAGATTAGTAGAATTATAAGTAAGACCATTAATTAACAGTGGAACTGCTAACTGGCCATGGGCGATTCAGGTAACATTTACAAGGAATGGGTTTGTTTGATGGTGAACTGATCTGTAGGCACTGTGGTAGGTCAGAGGAGACTAGAAGGATAACACTTGGATATTTGGTAAGAGATAGATACCTTTCCGAGGAGGAATTAATTGGAAGACTACAGGCTTTCATTGGATGCCTGAACCTGTAAGGTCTATCAATAAAACAACTGTCTGGGGTGCGCAATACATCGACTTTTTGGGTGAAGTGCTTTATGGTCTCAGCCTGCCCCTGGTAGATAAGATAACATACATTACTATCGATTTAGGCTATCCAAGGTCAAGGTTGATAACATATTTAGCCTCTGGATCATGTATTTTACAAATACAAGGTTAAATACTTGCAGTGCTGTCGGTGATCCGGGTTTAGGTCAGCTACCTGGGTTTTGAGTTTAAAAATACTCCAAATCCTCTTCATGACAGTACCAGAGGTATTACATCTTTTATTTGCAAGGTAGATTACCAACAAAAGGGTCCAGCTATATTCTGTGAGGTTGTTTGTTGCTCAACAAACATAACAGGATGTAAGAAAACAGAGCAATATCGGTTACAGTTAGGAATAAAACTATATGTACGCCTTTTAATTGCTACATGACTAGTATTAGAAGTTTTAGAAGAAGTTGGTAAGACTTCTGAGATCGAAAATATAAATATATAACTAAGATAATACATACTTGACTTAGTTTTGGTATGACCATTTTATCAGATTTGGCACAACGTTTTCTCTTGTTCTTGGTAGAAAGGCTGGAGACTTCATCACAGTTGTGTGTCATTCCCAGCTGACACAACAACTTGAGCAGACAAGCTAGGCAGTCCTGCTGCCACTCACTGCCACCAGATACTTGTAGCACCCCTGTAGAGCCACACACAATCAAACCACTTTATACTCCTGGGGCTTAAATATAGAACCAAAGAGAAATGTTTCAATCTAATCATTATTTATGTATTTAGTAACTAATAGTTATTAATACTTTAATAGAAATGAAGCAGGAAAAGTCTCGTTGCAGGGGATGATGATGACGGGAATCTTAAAAACTATATTTTGCAATGAACTATATTTAGACAATAGACAATTAGACAAAAGACAATTAATCTTTATTTACACATTCATTAAGAGATTAATTGTAAAAACTATATTTTGCAATGAACTATATTTTGATTTGGAACTAGTATAATATCTGGTGAAGAGTTAGCCAAACAGGAACAGATATTTGCACCCAATCAGAGATATAATATTTGGGTTTTACCATTCGGAAACAACTATGTTAAAAATAGAGGTGTGCAACGGCTTGATTTTAAACCAAACCGAACCTAGCCAACAAGCTTGAGAGATCGAGCACCAAGTCAGATAATTAAGAGGCGGTCGGATAGAGCCCCGTATCCCATATTTTGCAGGCGTCACGAGCAACAACACAGTCCTCCCAAAACAGACTTTTGTAATAGTACCACCCTTGGCCACCAGTTTCGTGGCTGTCGCATAACGGGATCTGAGATTGTTGACAACCCTGTGTTACCTAGAAACTTGAAAGCATCAACTCGACTACCCTCAGCCTGGGTCCTAGCCCTGGTCTATTGTTCCACCGCATGTTTCACTTTCACTGGTTTGCTACCTTCGCTCACCCACCCTTTGCGTGTCAGCAGGTCTCAGTTCGTCACCGCACAATATGCTAATTTTCCACACAAAAAATGTTTTGGAGATACAAATAGCACTTTCAGTAAGACATTTCGATTTATACACTTAATTTAAATATAAAAATACATGATAATGTATACAATTATAAATAATATACTAGTGCTACTGGGCTCAATAATGTAACTACTTGGCCTATCCCATACATTTTAGCGAATTTCCCTGTAATGAGGTAGCTATTACCGTAAGTGGCATGGTAAGACCTACGCCCGGAACCGATTTACTTTTTCATTTTGATGTCCCCAGAGGCCAAAAACACCATTCGTTCAAATTTTTATATATATGTGTGTCCATGAACACGATAACTTGAGTAATTTTTGTCCGATTTTGATGAAATTTTTTTTTTTGAAGGTGTAAGGCGGGAGGCGGGATAAACTTGAATGAGTTTGCGAACCAGCATGATCGGACCATGGGGATGGGGTTTTATGGGGTAAAAATTGGTTTTTCTAATTTTTGACCCTATAAACACAAAATTTCCCAATTTCTCTCCAGGCCTTTATAAAGAGCTTAAAAAAAACAAATAATTCAGTGTATCAAAGTGTTTTTGTACAATTATTGGTTACGGAGAAAATTCACAGTTTTGTAGACTGTAAAAAATAAAATGGTATATGTACACAAACTACAAACATTAAATCACGTAAAAATATGCTCAAACCTATATATATATAAAAAAAAACTACAAATATTGTCCCTAATTATACTACCGTACAATAAAATACCTATGAAAAATACTGAACATGTTTACAAAAGACTGAATATATACGAATGCTTCGCAATATAATGTTACCCGATCGTCTTAGTCCATATTTTATATCTAATGATAGAAGGAATTTCTTTTAGATCTATCAGGCATAGCCCTAACGTAGGCCTGTAATTGAAATTACCTTTCACACTGGTTTAAAATAGTTAAAATACTACATCAACCTCACTACTGCACACTTTATTCAGGTTGAAATTTTCATTTACAAAGGTGCTCTTCTTTTCCACGAAACACTGAGAATTAAGGACATTAATGCGTTATCAACAGACATACTCACAGAAATACAGAATTGAATTAGGGGATTTGCTACGCGTTAACCAAAGCAAATTACAAACAAAATTATTTATTTTAAAGTTGTTATAGTGTCATCAAATTTTATGATAAACGTATTTAGGCCTAATCCTAATCAAACTGTAAAATTGGTGTAAATCCGTTGGCAAATATATAAATAAGTAAATAAATACACAGTCCACAAAACATTGATACGTTGACAACGTAAAGCTTTAAAAATTCATTATGGTTTGCCCAAAAAATCTTTCACTTGATGTGGTATCTTGGTATCAGTATCGAAGTAAAATTCAAATTCATGATGTAGCCCCTGAACTGTTTAATTAGACTAATATGAGGTACGTACCTTTACGTCAACAGTTCAATTGTAGTAAGTAGAACTCACAACATATTTCGCCTATTCAAATCTATTCAAACAGTATCGAAGTTATTAATCCCCCTTGGTTTTGGATTTTTTTTTCGAAAATCAAAGTTATTTCCCATTAATAGCATTATTTGTAAGCAGCTTTTAATGTTAACATATTAATGACAGTTTGAAGAATAACCCTTATCCAAACAAAGGGTTCTTATTTGAAAGATTACGTAATCTCTAAACGATGATCGGTATATTCCCAGCACTGAGCACTATACAACACTGATTCACGGCCTTTTCCCCGGTTATCAAAACTCAAGAACAATCGTTGCACTTGCGATTAATTAAACCGGCTAAGTAAGGCACAACGTTTTTAATCCCACTTGGTTTGGATGCTTACAAAACTTGATCGGAAATGGTTGCGGTATTTGTAAACAGTATTTAATGTAAACATATCATATGTGATAGCTAGAAGTGAGAACTAATCCAAATAGCTGATCGTTACTTCATAAAATTTAATAGTAAACATTGGAAGAAAATTTGACAAAAATCGAACAAAATTGGGGTTTTGATGGTTTGTTATTTTGTTTTCAAGGAAGTGGGGCCATGTTTTTATGGATGGGCACTTGGGGTTTTATCTTAGCTCGAATATTATAGACCTAAAACGGGACATCGCAATTCCAAGATAATCCATGAGTCAGAAGCCGGCTTGGCTACGACGCAGTGCTGGTCCGGAGGGTGGATTTGGTTCCTGGAAGACCTTAATCGTATATACCACGTATGTCAGAAAATGCTTTTGTTCCACTGGACCTTGTTTTCATTCTGGGAAATAGTTTGTATCAAACCGTGTATTGCAGCAGCTGTCTTAACACAGCTAAGTCCGTAATTAACGTACTAAGTATGACCAAAAGAGACGTTTATTCTAACGGAACTTGTTTTATATTGATGAATAGTTTGTATCAAACCGGGTGTTGTAGAACTACTTTTATCTCTGATGACAGTAATATTTTAATACAACGGTAAATACATAGTCCGAAAATATTAGATTCTTAGATTCCTGTGAATTAAATATCATCATTTCCTTGGCATTATAATACATCAGGGATGTAACGACATAACGTTATTTATTTATTTAAACAGATCTGTGGCCAGTTTAAATGAATTGTATTTGGCGCGGTTTGAAAACGTGCTCTGCAGTCCACAATCGACTGTGCTGCCATCGGCCGGGACATCGTCGAACTAGTACTCAGTCGGCAAGCAAGGCTTTTTTGCAAGCTTTTACAAAAAAATACAAAACTTAATGTTAACCATCGAAAAATAAATATCTGTCACACTCAATACACTAATGAATATATACTCTTCAATATGGCGTTTGAACCAGAATTGTTTATAGTGCCAGTCATTTTATATTTTAGCAGAAAGTATTGCAATTCCTAATGGGAAATGTAAGAAATTATTTATTTTATGTCCGGCTTATAATTAAACATCATGATTTTTATATTGTACAGTCTTAATCCTACATACATTTACAATGTTTTGAGTGTGGGAAATAATTTTTGGAACACGGATAGACCAGAAAACGAGGAATTTTTATATGCGCCCCATGTTAAAGTGACGGCCAGTGTCGGCAGCCGAGAATCTCTGTCCGACCGCCTCTTAAGCTTGAGCCGTGCTCTTTAGTCTATTATCGCAATAATTTCTAAATTCTTTTTCATTTAAAGAATGTGAAGTGACATTATTTTATTTTAAATTAAGTTCCTTGTTTCATCATCCTTTTATGTACCTAAACATTATATTTAACAGGAGATCAATAATCTATAATTTAAAAAAAGATTTTTGCAAATTAACTTACTATATGGTATATATGAGGTTACATTACCTAAATCACCAAGTGTGATGTCACAGCAAATGTGTAATGGTTTCTAATTAGTATTAATATTTGAATAGTTGTGGTTGCTATTGGTCAGATGTGCTGTGAAGTTAGATTTCTGTACACTGGTGGCTTTAGGCAAATGTTCTTTAAACCTCTTTTCAAATGATCGTCCTGTTTGAGCTGGATGTAGAACTTCTCGTAGTCGTCACATGTTATTTTGCATACACTACATTTCTTATTTTCAGAAAAGGACATAGATTAACCGCATTGGAAAATTATCAGATTTATAAAGCTACAAAGAACCAGGCTCAAAATTCGAATGACAAATGTTTTTTCCAGTCAAATGCATTGTTTGAATCCCTCATAAAACTAAAGAGCTCACAGCTAGATGATACAGGTGGCAGAGGACAAAGTCCAAGTTGATAAACCAGGAAGCGGCATACCATCAGTCGAGTCTCGGCATGCGAGCAGATCTGTACTATGTGACGACCGTTTACCAGGAATTAGTTAGAAGGCCTTTTTTAAATGTATTTTTGTACCGGTAATGTGCTTTGTACGTGTGTGTTGGAAAGACTGTGACGTGACCTGTGGCTAGGTTCAGACAAGTTTTTGTAAGATTTGACAATGACGCTTTAACGTCAAAACGCATGTAATTCTAATCTTTGGACTTACATGGATCACTTGGCGATTAAGTAACCTCATATATATTATATAACAGTGATTCAGAAAAACGTCAAACAACATGAAGTTATTATATGGCATTACGACAAATTCATTACATAAAACTGCTCGAGGTGAGCTCAGCTTGATAGAAAATCTCAGGCTAACAACCTCCAGCTAACAACTCAAAAAGTAACATAAGTAGTGTACATAATCAACTTTACCTGACATAAAAATATCAAACAAGTGGCGAAGTCCTCCATTTTGTACAAACATTTCACTCCAAGGACTTTCAGAGGAACTTTCTTCATCTGTGTTTATCTGTAAACAATATGGAAGTATTAAAACTGTTAGACTCAAAATTGTAGCTCTTGTTAACCTTAGTAGTAATTTCTTTAACAAAATTTAAAATCACTTACATTTCATGAGCAATATAAAACCTAAAACTAAAATTTACCTAAAATTTTAATAAGCTGCCTTCAATAATAAAAGAAATTATTTGCATATCAACATTTAAGAAAACACTTAAGACATGGCTCATGGAGAAAGCATTTTATTTACTTGAATATTTTTTTAAGGTTGTTGTTTGTTACAATATAAAAAATTAAATTAAATTAAATGTTTATTCGTCACACAGAATTTACATAGTTAATTGTGTTACATCCCCTTTCAAACACACAATGCACTAGCACTACTGTTGATGAATGCTAGATTACTGTGCAGAACATACCATTTGTTTGGTTTAAAAGAAGCTTTTTGTACATTATTAAACTTACAGACTTCTTATGCAGGGAGGAGTTTCTGTTGAGACTCTCTACGATGTACAGTGAGTACATGAGTTTCTGAGGACTGGCTGGATCCAGCAGATGTTGTAGCTTGCACTCAGAGTCCAGTTTCTGGAAGCCGTCCAGCAGCGTGGGGCTGGTGGGCAGCAGTATGAGGATGTCCCACACTCTCCGAGACAACACCTGCGCCTTGGTGTGGGGAATGTGATGCTGCAACAACCACAAGTGTGTCACTACAGTATTGTCAGAATAGCGCTATGATTGTGATTGTTTTGATGGTTAGAGTGGCTGGTAACAACATGGTGTCAACAAAACTGACTCCTTAAAATCCCATTTAATTTTGGTATTTTGCCGAAGGTACTTAAAGCATTTTTACCAACAGATATTTCCTGCTGCTTAACTTATGTGAAGAGACTTGTATAAGCTTTTACTGGTGTAAAACACAAATACAGTTAATGTATTAAAAACCTTATGATTATATTATTGATTATTGGCACCAATTTTTGTGCTGAAAAGACAATAAATATGGTTGCCTGACTCTGTTTGAGCTAATGCAACGACATACATGTTACCAGAAACGGTACAATAATTTCTTATCAGCAAGATGCTCGCCAGTGGCCTGATGTAATGTGTTGATTTACCTATTATGACTTGTACATTTAATTGTTTCAACATTGCATTAATTATTATCCTACATACAAATTTTCAACAAAGTTTCCGTATAACTCCCACACTACACATGATTCCTGTAACATGAACACCCTGTTTGTATTGTATTATTATCAGTATACAACACTATTAAAATACTTATTACAATACTGTACAAAAGAAAGCATAAATTGTTTTCTGAAGATTAAGTTGGTTCAGTGCCAACCATACAATACCATACTGCAGTCCATTGTTACTGTTACTATAACTGTATTGTTTTATATAATGTGAGTACTTATACACACACAAAATGGATCATGTTTTACTAATTCAAATGTGGAAAAAAAGGAAGGTTAATTCTTCATTTTACAAGATTTACTAAGACTACATGCCAAATGTTTATGTTCACAGGAGGTTTAGAATCACTTACTCCGCCCTTGACTTGAGTTTTCATGGCACTGAGGGTCTGCATCAGAGTGAACAGTTGCTCAAAGTAGTTAGGCAGCAGCAGCAACACAGTAGGCAGACTCTCTCGAGGAGGAGGAGGCAACATGGACGGAGTGTCCCCTGAGTCACCTCGCTTCTTCTGTCTTGAAGCACCCACTGAGATGTACACCATCTGAACACAATGACCAAATGTATCAATATTGATAGTAGTAACACCAGGGATTTGCCGTCCCCAACAAAAAACTATTCCAGAAAATAAATTTAACTTTTATCTCATTATTTCAAAATCAAATGCTAACTCAAAGTTATTTTTTATACAACTAAAGTAAAAGTTCTGTGCTTGTAGAATATTGGCTTTACCTACTAAAATCATGACTTCGTCCATAAACATGTATTAATTTTAGATTTCTCATTATGTATTGTTAATTATATTAGGCAAAGAAAATTTTAAACTGTATTCACTTGAAGTAATGAAAAAAATAAGGGGATTATTATTTGTTTCCCCAAGGATACCAACAAGTGTGGATCATTTGAACACCTACATTTTATCCCCAAAGAAAGCAATATTCAATATAATGTTTCTTCCTATTCTTATGTATATTAGAATAGGAAAAAGACCTGGTTGTCTTTGAAGCCAATCTCGCCGAGTGTTTTCTCGTCAAACTCAATGGTGAGTTCCTGGCCCTGGGTGATGATGCGGATGGGTCCGTCGCTGAGAGCGGTAGAAGGCTTGTGACTCAGTGTCTCCCACCAGACTGTTACTTCAGCTCTCAACTCTGCCACATAGTCTGTGCTCAACATCTCTATGCTGACTTTGTCCTGAACTCCTGCTGGCTGCACCACTACCTACACACACATACACGATAGATAAAAAAACATTCTTGCAGGAAATCCAATGACTGATGAAGCACAATGCTATTTTTATAAATAGCCCAAGAAGAAGTCACAATTTCCATAAAAACTGTGCTGCTCCTGACACAATTCAATTTCCAAGTCTTCAAATTTTAACATGAGTGTGAATTTTTTACAATAACCCAAATGGGAAATACAATACCCAAATACTTGAGATATTAGTCAGCAAGTTTGCTATTAAAGGGTCTCTACTACATTCTGAATAAAAAATTTGAATGGACAATTCCCATACATATAAGGACCTTTGTCGGTGCAAATACAGAATATATGTGCTCCTAACCAACAAGTGATTGATAAAATTAATGCCCATTAAAAATTTAAGGACATAGTCTCTGGCATTTAAGGACATTTCATGGCCAGTCCAAAATTAAGTACGATTCCCGGATTTGGATTTCCCGATAGGTAGACACCCTGTTTTACAGTGTTATTGGTTATCAAATTTCCTACTCAATTCAACATTTAACTAATAAGGGAATACTGACACAACAATAAAAATAGACTCCTCGAAGAACATGTTTACCTTGAGTACAGCTCCCCTCTCCCTCTCTCCTATAACATGGCTTCCTAGACTTTGGCCCTCTATAGTCCAGCGCCGTAGATGGTAAGCATACCTGTGAAACAATTACATCATGATCATGTATAAGTTCTGTGGGATCAATGGGTGACATGAATTTACATGTAAGACTACATACATGGTATATTAGATCTTAGGTTTACCTGCGTTTGAAAGTGTCAAGATGAGTGTTGAGCAGCAGTAAGGCTCGTTGTATACATAGAAGGCTGGCCTCCTCGTGGTTGTGTAGGTCCTGAGTGGCTTGTGCCAAGTTGGCCATACACTGTGACACAAACTCAGACTCCTGCTCCAGCTGGCGACCCATGTAGTAGTTGTTGAGATACTGGATGGCAGCCATACTCACATCTAGACACAAACAATACTTAAGTCACACGACTTTAAACTACCACTAATTATTGTCATTAAAATTTAAATCAAATAGTACAAATTAGTACTGAATGTAATACAGTATTAACACAGATTTTTAGCCTGATGGTAGCTTACAGAATACTGCAATCCTTAGTACAACGGAAGGATATAGAGGCTGAAACTAGTTTTTTTCCACGCCAGGGAAATTCTATTCTGTAGCTACTACTTCAGGGACATAGCAGTGTTTCATGATCATATCCCTGAGGGAATTGCCATTTGCTGTGGCTTAATTGACCTTGTTATGTTCTGGATACCGTCTCACCTCATAACAAGATCAGATTCCAGATTCTGAAACGTATAGTAAGCTCATGTTAGTATGTTGTGTGTTACCAGTGTTGTTGACTCTGAGAGCTATCTTCCACAGGTGGTCCATGTCCGGGGAGTCGCAGGAGGTACGAGCCATATTGCACAGTTGCTGGTACAGGTCCAGTGCTGTCATGGAGATGGTCTCAGGAGGCAAGGTGGGCAGCTTGCGAGTGTACAGGTGTCGCAGAGTATCGGGTCTTAGTGCATGTTGCTCACGAGCCTTGGTCTGCCGCAGCAGCCAGCTAAACAGTTCGTCTGAACACTCTGGATCACTTGCCAGACACTGCCACAGGGTGTCCAGCTCCTCCACACTCAGTCTACACAATGGACAATAGGATAATGAGTGAGTAGGGAGTGAACTTAAAAATTAAAAAAATGGATTACTGTTGAGGGTTTACTTGTTACCATTGTGTTACCCATTGTGTATGTGCAACCTAACCAGCAAAACAAGGGGGTAACCCTATATAAGGGTGAATTGTGGAGGTGTGCAAGCCTAATATTTTCAATTGAGCCTAGTAATATTATACCGTACATTTTGTATAACTTGAATCAAGCTTTTAAGAGCTAAGCTCTTCTATATAATGGATTTTGCGTAGTGCAATATAGGTAATATATTAATTTGTTACAAATCTTATTTTCAAATTGTAAATAAATGTTATGATGTTATCTAATAAAAAAAGAAAAAATCTCACCTTATATACTCAGGCAGGCCCAGAGGGGAGTATATGTGTGTGAGGAACTGTAGCCTGACTTGCACATGAGTGAGAGGGAGAGGGCCGGCAGTAGTACACACTCGTAGGTTGTCAAAGAACCGTTCCATCATGGCATGTTCCTTGAGTGCCCACAGCATGACATGGTGAGTGTCTACAGCACCACCGCGGAAATGCTGGAATGATGCAAACAGCTTGGGCAGCAGCCTAAGCGACACCACCACTGACCTGGGCAAAACACACCACTTACTATTGAGCAAAAATTATGTAAATACAGTAAATGTACATTCATATCACTTTAACAAACTTTAATTTATTTCAACAAAACAACTTTCAGGTAGTTGGCTTTTTAATAAAATTTGGTGTAACTTTCTTCAAAGAAAATAGGCGGAGTTGAGCCGAGTTTTTACTATAGCGATGACAAATGCATTTGTAAAGATTTCATAGTAAAAAATTCACGCTCTTGTCACAATTGCAAAGGATGAGGATGATTTCTACAAGACAGCAAAAGATGTTCAAGATTTTGCTGCATTCACAGAAATATGATGATGATGTTTCTGTGACCACGGATCACAATAATTATGTATGTCTATACAACGTTGGGAGATGATGGGGATATTGCCAATATCACGGCTTCTACCTTCTTTAATTACAATTCTTGTTTAAGGGGTTTTAGGTTTTAGAAGTTCTTTTATTCTTTTTAAATTGATTAGGACAATTAATTGGGGATACAAATGGTTGGAGTTTGCACAATTGAAGTTCTACTGTATTTTAATTGAAACATTTGACCAAATATGGCTTTAGTAGGCTAGTATTTTATTTATTTATTTCATACAAAGACAATGACAAAGGGCATTTTAAAACTAAGCTAGATAAGCTTTAAAAGGGCATTTCTTGATTTTGCTTGTGCCTATTAAATGCATCACGTTGAGTCAGCTATATTATTAGTTTTCCCTTCCTAAACAGTAACAAAGCTTCAACCAATAAACTAAAAAACTATGTAACATGAGAATAAACATATACTGTAAAACTGAAACATGAAATAGTTGAACAAAGAAAAAAGTAACAAAATCTGTTTATATATAAATAATAGTTTACCGTACCTAAAACCACCAGTATTTAGGCTCAAGATAATTTAATATTACCAATTCTATCAAATTGGTGTCTTTGATCAAATGCAAATTGCACGTGTCATTACTATCAGAGTGATGTCAGCGTTAGGTCAAGAATTGTTCACGATCCAGCACCAACACACCAATTTTCTTTAAACTAAAATGTTAATAATTTAATGTGAGCAGATTGACTTTTATTAAAATATGAAGTCCCTCAATGAGGGCTTACCAGTTTTTTGCTAGGTTATCCAAACACCCCTCGATGAACTTCATCCTTATCACCTTATCACTGCTGAAGCACAAAAGGTTGCATAGAACTTTCTCAGCTTCCATCGCCAAACCCTCCCCTAATTGATTCTGTAAAAAATATTGTTATTGTTTACTAATTGCAATATTAATAATTAATTATGATGGTAATCTGTAGGAAGTACAACCACGTTGGTACGTTTCAAGTATATATATATGACTTGAGGATAAAACATTTGATATCTTTTCTACCTATTAAGACACTATTCTAAAATGCAGTAAGAGACCTGTTCATGTTTTACTCAGTTGAAATTTGAAATACTTTTGTCTATTTAAGGCTGTCCACTAAGCCATAACTAAACGGAAGCCACCACTAAGCATTAGCTAATTTATGGTTTGACCCATGTCCATAACATTTGATTATCGGGGAGTGACTGACTGTAAATCAAGCAAATAACCTGATGATGGTCACAAGAAAGATGTTATTTAAAATGCCATGTCCCCTTAGTTTCTATATTTGATATTCATATTCCTAACTCCAATCGAGAAAGAATAGCAAGGATAGCTGATGGATAGATCTCGTTGTTGTTTCATAAAAAAATTTGTTGAGACTATTGGATTTTAGAAACTAAGATGAAACTACTTTAGGACAGAAAAGCCGATACTTTTAAATTACTATTTTACAAAACTCAAGGGCACATTCATTTTCACAAAGTACTAACAATTTTATCGTCCTGTAGAAGGTCCCACAACAGTGTGTTCCCCGGTTTGCAGACATTCTCCAGGTTGAACTGTGAAGGGATGGGAGCCAGGTGGTGCAGAGCGACCTTGTTGGCATGTAGCCTCGCCATCTGTCCCAGCTGTTGTGGTGTCAGATGAGCCTGCAACTGTCACAAACACATACAGTAATGGGAAAAAAATGTTAAAAAATGTTTGCTCATGGGGGTGGAGAAACCCTTTCCCAACAGGGGTAAGGTTTGATTGAGAATACCATCTGGAGGACAGAAGACCATCAGGAGCAGCAGCTAGTCTCAATCGAAGCCACAGCAACGTCCCTGATACCACACTGGTGTTTGTATGCTGTTTAGCACCCAACAAGCAGCAGTACCTAGAGAGTTTGGGAAATGTAAATGTGGTCCCTGTCACGGTTCTAGTCACTGATCAGAAGCGTATACGAGCCGATTTCTTGGGCTAGTTAATCTAAAAGGGAGTCAGCCATCCTGGACCTCTTAAGATTACCGTAGACAATTCTCACTTCCAAAACTGATACCTACATCTGATTGGCTTATTGATGGTCTTCGTTTACCTCAGTTTAGACTTAGTCTTGAGCTCAAACACAACTAGATATGCACTTTAGCATATTGGTTACATTATTACTAACACTAATTAAGTCACAAAAAAATGTAGCTTATTTTGAATTAAATAAATTAAAATTTGTTAACACATAAACAGATGTTATACAACAGACAGTAATTATACCTGAGCTCTGGCAGCAAATTGAGCCAATTCCTCATCACAGCCAGATTCTTCCCCATCAAAGTCGGCCATGTTCTTCTCTGATTTGTTGCTCATTCTGGAAGATAAGCTTCCATCACCTTCTCCATCTTCAACACTTAGTATTTCTTCCATCATTTCACTGCAACGATTTTGAAGTATTAACAAATAAATCAAGAATAGTTGTGTTTTACTTTCCTAATAAACAAGGAAAATGAAAAAAAATCAATGTTGTTCAGAACTTTGATTAGAGAGAAGT
Organism: Macrosteles quadrilineatus; assembly: GCF_028750875.1. NCBI lineage: Eukaryota > Metazoa > Arthropoda > Insecta > Hemiptera > Cicadellidae > Macrosteles > Macrosteles quadrilineatus. The sequence goes on from NW_026542594.1 coordinate 151,759,192, forward strand.
TATTTTTTCAGTGAAACTAATGACTGTAAAATAAAACAAATGTTAGGCAAATATATAGTATTCCAAATTTTTATTTTTAAATGTCTAAGTTTGAATTTGATTTTCTGAGAATATGCAACATAGTAGGAGAAAGTTAATTGACAATATTAGTTAAAAGATTACGACTCAGGACTCACTGAGGGTTAGGCTGGAAGGTAGAGGTGATGAAAGGTCGGCAGTGAGGAGCGTTCTGTACTAGACTTGCCAGCTCTGTCATCACAGCTGTCTGTCCACAGTCAGGGGAGGTTCTGCTCACAAGCTGTATGTAGTCTGAACCTTGCCTGTCAACATAGAATGATTACGACTCATTGCGGGTTAAGCTGGAAGGTGGAGGTGATGAAAGGTCGGCAGTGAGGAGCGTTCTGTACTAGACTTGCCAGCTCTGTCATCACAGCTGTCTGTCCACAGTCAGGGGAGGTTCTGCTCACAAGCTGTATGTAGTCTGAACCTTGCCTGTCAACATAGAATGATTACGACTCATTGCGGGTTAAGCTGGAAGGTGGAGGTGATGAAAGGTCGGCAGTGAGGAGCGTTCTGTACTAGACTTGCCAGCTCTGTCATCACAGCTGTCTGTCCACAGTCAGGGGAGGTTCTGCTCACAAGCTGTATGTAGTCTGAACCTTGCCTGTCAACATAGAATGATTACGACTCATTGCGGGTTAAGCTGGAAGGAGGAGGTGATGAAAGGTCGACAGCGAGGAGCGCTCTGCTCACAAGCTGTATGTAGTCTGAACCTTGCCTGTCAACATTCACATTTCTACTTGTAAACCATTCTACAAGTAATATATTTTAAAAATATGCAGGACAACAATTTTGACTTTGAGACGGTGAATGATTTTGTCTCCTAACTTTCTTTGGATTGTAGGTACTTTTTTTAGTAGAAACGTCTGTACTGTATTTGTAAAAAAAATTTTTATGAATGTACATCGAAACACATATTAAGTATCGCATATGACATCTTCTGTGATTGCAATTAAATTGTCCTGTCTTGTCATTTTCCTTCACCCACCTTTGTCCGGAAGTTGGGTTAGGATGACTTCATACCCAAGATCTACCAACATACCTGAGCATTAAGTTGGGCACCTCCTGGTCCATCACAGTGTCCGGGTCCAGTGAGATACGTCCGGCCAGCATCACTCCCTCCTCCTCACTCTCACTCTCCTCCTCCTCTTCATCCTCGTCTTCTTCCTCCTCTTCGTCAGAACATTCTTCCATTTTCACAGAATTGCTGTTTTCATCTTTCTGCTGCTCACTGGCTTTCAGTTTCTCTAAAACATGAAAACAAGTTTATTCCATAAAGGGAATTTTTATTATTTGTTAAACTTTACTTATTTATCTTACTATTTTTTTCAAGATTCATCATAGTGATGAAGGTTTAATTAAATAAATAAATACATCTTTATTGCCACTTAACGTTGACATAATATGGCAATGCTATAAAACAGGTGACATTGTCAAAATACAAATACCTTAAAGACTAAGGAGCTACAAAAGACTAAAATAAACTGAAATTATACAGTAAAAATTTAGCTAAAAACAAATTTGTTTTTACACATCTTGATTAGTTAAGAACTCATCTATACTGTAATAGATATTTCTTAAAAGAAAATTAGCAAGGCTGCAAAATCTTGCACCTTGGTTAGTAAGTGTACCTTTTACTATGGGTCTGCAGGTCCCCAATATTTTCAGGTTGGGTCAGACCAACAGTTGGCCTGATGGGTCAGTTTGGGTCAATAATGACTATCGAGCTTAGCTTGAGTAAAGGCAAGCCGAGCGGCTATTTTCGCACTCGCTGAAAGCATTTGTGAGGATACAATAAAACTTGCTGATTTCAACGCAATCACAGGTTACGTTCACGGTTTTGCCGCAATCGTGGGAGTTGATGATTTCGCGGTGACTCAGGAAGATGTTCTCGATTTTTCCGTGTCTATGGAAGGTATTCACAATATTGGTGTGACCACAGAAGATGATCTTGATTTTGCTATGACCGCAAAAGACATTCACAAGTTTGCCGTGACCCTTAAAAATCCATACTACAAGCAAATGGCACTAAAATCAGGTTTTCCTCGTAAAATTTAAAAATTCACATATGATTCTCGCAATGTGACCACCCTGGTTCATATTCAAATTATTTCTGACTATCAAGGAAATGTGAAATCAACAAGGTCTTTTTTATACAATTATACACGTAAATATACAACTTATAACTTTAATATGCAATTTCTATACACATTTATTACATAAATCTATCTTAGTAAATATTGAGTTAAGGATGTAACATAGGGCACAAGGACCTAGGTTTTATGGATTTTTTGTGAGGATAGCAGGCTTACCTGAATCGTAAAGAGTCCAAACTTGTACAAGACAGACAGCACTTTATACTACTATATACAAAAAATTTTAGAATATTTCACTGTCACTGGCAGCATTTTCATATAAAGAAGAGAGAGTTTTCTTTAGGTCCAATATGGTGTAAATAAGTGGTTAATTTACCTTTATTTCATCTTGTACACAATGCCATCTTGTACCTTTACCTCCTCTAGGGTGGATGTCCTATCTTTACCTATCCTGTGGATGTGGATATGGCCTTTCATCCAACCCCCTTCAATAAGCAACCCAACAAGCAGGCTTACATAGTACATACATACTATTCATAGGCTTTAGAGTGTATATAAGATCAAGTGAAACCGTGGTTTTTATCCATACCACTGCAACACTGCCCCAACAACTCACTGAAAATGCTGTCAGTGACAGTGAAATATTCTAAATTTAATATTTTATTTTGTATATACAGTGTAAGGTTTTGTGTATCCTGTGCCAGATTGGACTCTTTTTCCCATTCAGGTAAGACTGCTATCCTCACAAAAAAATCCTTAATAAATATCAAATTCAACTAAACAAAGATAGAGACGGCTCTTACCACGTTCATGCAATGTGCTTGAATCTTTGACTATTATAATTTATAATACAGGTTTTAAATATAAGTTTATGTTGTAATAAGTAAGCTACAAAGAAATCAACATGAGAATTTTTGTCATACAAACAATGATCCCTACCTCGCATTGCCTTTTGCTCTCTGTGCAGTTTAAGTCTTTCTTGTTCAGAACTAGAAGGTCCAACGTCAGCTTTGTTCAGCCTCAGATTATGTCTTGCCAATTTTGAGTTTGAATTTGGTGGCCTAGTAGGGAAAAGATAACAAGTTAAATCTATCTAGTTGATAACATACGTAACATTAAAACATAATGAACACAATCTGAACATGCTTACTCTCTTGATGAAAATGTTACTGTTATATTCCTAAAAGGTATTGTATCAATCTGTACACTTATCAACTTAAATTAACACTAATACCGAAACCCCGGTCTGACAGGCCCACGGGAATTTTCACAAACGCATGTTTTCAACACTGTTCACTTGGGAGATTCCTTTCCCCTAATACCTTCCCCCCTTTTCCTCCCCTACCAATTGATATATTGTTTGTTCATTTTGCATGGGTGCCGTGACCTTGGCAGGTTGTCTGTTCATAACATGCCCGTCTCAGAAACCCAGCGTTAGTGTATTTTAAAGCGCGGTCTCACAGGCCGAGGGTTTCGGTTTGTATGTTTCTAAGCGGAGTCCATTATTTTTCAAATGGGGTCTCACAGATCGGGGGTTTCGGTTAACGTCAGCCTAGATAGGGTTTCGGTATTAGTGTTAAACATATAATCAGACAAAATCTACATTATAAAACATGCATCTTTTACAATATGTAGCAATGCTTCGAGGGCAGCTAAAACCCAACCAAATTCAATTTCAAATGTTCAATAACCTACTAAACTGAAAGAACTAGGCAAAATAAAGTACAGTCTCTTCATTTAAACAAAGCAGCAAAAATTAATTCTCATTTTAAGCGGTCAACTTCAAGTAAATGATACAGCAGTACATCATGTCAGAGAAACAACCTCTTGATTTGGAAAAACCAAATCAAAACACAAGTTAGTCAACTACCCTTGCACAACCCTCTTTAGAATGAAGTTTCCTTACTGTGAGAAAGGCAACTGTTTGCGTTTGTTGACTCGTCTGTTGGCCGGAGTAGAGGCTTTGACTTCACCTTCCTTGGCACATGTGGCTTCTTCTTCCTCTATATCTTCAATTTTTGCACTATCGGCTGAACAGTAAAGAAAAATACTTATCATTTATGGTAAAACATTATGCTGTGGGTAGATGCAAATAGAAGAGGTCTCAAAAGTGTATTATTCACAAAAAAATGGATAATCAAGGATGATTTACGGTAATGCTAGATGAGAAACCAATACAATATAAATACAGTAGAATCTCGATTATCCGACCTAAACCGGCTGCGGCAAGGTCGGATACCACGGAAAATGACAAAAGTGTCGTTTGTGCTGGAGCTGTGACCGCAGGATGAATTGACGATCACGCCGTGACCGTTGAAGATGTTGACGAAAGTTCCGTGATCGCGGGAGATGTTCGCGCTGGCGCTGTGGCGGCGGGATGCATTGATGGTCGCACCACAAGTGTTGGACATGTTGGCGATGGTTCCGTTATGGCGGGAAATGTTCGTCCTGGTGCTGTGACTGCGGGATGTGTTGACGATCGTGCCGCAAACGTTGGACATGTTGACGATTTTTCAGTGACCGCGGGAGATGTTCACGGTGGCGCTATGACTGCAGGATGAGTTGACGACCGTGCTGTGACTGCGGAATATGTTGACGATCGGGCCGCGAGCGTTGGACGTGTTGGTATTGACGACGGTGCTGTGGATCGCGGGAGATGTTCAAGATGACTTCGTGGCCTATGACTACCCAGGATGGTAGAATAATTTGGAAGGTCGGATAACCGAGACTCTACTGTAACAACAAATCTTTGTCAAGTACAGAAAACATAACTTTTAAATTTCTCAAGTCAGTATTGAGCACTTTGACTTTTGATAGATATATATAAAACTTTTGGTAAACTTTGACTTTTGGTAGGTATCCTATCCCAACGTTAACAATGCCACCAGTTTTAGAATCAACATGGACTTAGCCAGACTTGCAAAGTGTGCTGATGCAAATTACTGATTTTTATAGAATGTACCAACTTTAACTGGGTCAAACTGATAGGACATCTTATAGAAAGCTATAGCATCTTTTGTCAGACAAACTATCTTAGTAGCAAACAATTTTGGGATAACATAATTTTAGAATTTAACACTCTCTGTGAGTGGTTCATTGAATCATGTTTACAAATAAAAAATAGTCTACAGCTAATCTATATAGATGGCATGTAATTCAGTATCCAACAGTCAATGATACTTCATAAATATCTGTTTAATTTTCAGCTAAGTTACCATCACTGCTGTCGTCCTCCTCTACAGCTGGCTTCCTTTGCTTCTGTCTCTTGCGAGGTGTCGGTCCATCACTACCATCACTGTCACTCTTGTGGCCTTCAGATGTATCTCCCTGTAATGAAGGGGAGATATTAGGGGTTGGAAACTCAACTAGCAACCATGAAACAACTTAAAACTGATATATCAATCATTGAGATGGGGACGCCACCTAGGTGTGTATTTTAACCCAAATATGAGTGAAGGATGAGTGTAGAATGGGGTGTGTTGATCTGTGTACTGTGTAGCTTTGTTACTGACTATGGTCAGCTGTATTTTTAGTTAGGATAATTAATTGAAAGCCCAATGATCAGTAACAGCTGGGTCCAGTTTAGAACCATCAAAAAGCTACTGAATATTCTCATGATTGATCCAGCAACCTTTTGGTTTCTAAGTGATCACTGTAACCACTAGTTTAGGCCCTAAGTAGCCCAATAATCTATTCAACCAAGAAAGTTGTAAAAAAATAATCAAGAAGATGAGTAAAGATTTGATTTTTAATGGTTTATTTATAATCATGGAAATAGTTTGATTTGATTTGCCTCGTACTTTGCCAAGTTCAGGCAAAATGTCTGGTCTCAAATAAGGATTACTCAGATTCATTAAAATTATGCTTCAGCCCACAGGGACTTTTGGTTTATTGTAGATGTTTAAAATTCATTACAATTTTTTAATAAATAGATATACATTAAAGTTTTAAATAAGCAATTTAAGCATCATGTCACCACATACCTACTCAAATACAAACAAATATATCAGAGCAAGTAAAATAAGCATTTACTATTGACTAAACAAGGTAAAACATATATTATTTGATATTCTAACCTCAGAGTTGCTATTCTCCGAGCTGCTCATCTGCCTCTGAGAAGTCTTCGGGTAGCCAGTGAGACACATGAAGCTGCCTGGAGGCTCTCCCAGCCCACTGTATGATCCATTGCTTGACCACAAGAACTTGATAATGGCCGAGGCCAGGTACAAACTCTGCAAACAAAATTACACAAGATTGTTAATCTTCATAGGTCTTTGTATGAGTTACTATGTGTTTAAACAAGTCATTAAGTTAGGAAACAGTGTTAAGATTATTTACCCAACCCGCCATGTTAAACTTCCCTATCCCAAGCGTCATGTAAACAACTTCTTTACTCACTCGGTGAAGTAATGGAACCCATTTAAATAACATTGAGTGCTCAACTTAAAAAAATATACCTCTATGGAGCCAATGACGTTCAACGCTAGAAATCAGCTGTGCACTTGAATTTTATTGTTATGCTTTAAAGAATTGTCCTAACCTAGCTTTTGTTTGTAAAAGAATGTTACTGTTAGTAGATGAGTGACATGGATAATGAAAAATATTGTACGTAACCCCCTGTATATTGTCGGGTCAGGTAAAATCTTGTACGTTACACGTTACGCAAGAGCATGTTTACATCACTTAGGTGAATTATGCAACTCGCTTCCGCTTGTTGCACAACATTCACCTGCGTGATGTAAAAACGCTCTTACTACACTTGTAAGGTAAATAGCTATTAATTTGACTTGACCTGTTCCGTGTGGTCTCGGGGCTCCAGGCGACACAATAGGTGGTACAGGTGCAGCACAGGCCCAGCCTCTAGGTTCTTGATGAGAGGTGGCAGCAAGTCATGCACCTGCTTGCTGCAGTGCTTCAGCTGTGCCGCCTGCCAGATGATGTCTATGTGCTCGTTAGTGATCTTGCACTCCATCGCCAGGAAACTCAGAATTATGTGGCTCTGTTTGATCACCTGTAAAACAAACAGTCAACCATAGGGACTCATATAAGATCTAAATAGTTTTAACAACTGTATGTTAAAAATCATTAAAATTTAATGCATTTCGTTTTTTGCCAAACGTAATCAAAGCTTTAGGGTTTTCCTTAGAAACCGCCTAAGGTAGGCTTATTTATATTCTAGAGGTATTTAACCTTTTGAATAATATTGTTAAAAAGTAATTCGGAAGACAACACCTAAAAATGAAGCATTTTTTCTTCAGTTTCTAAGTAATCATCACAGATAAAATAAACAATACTAAACAAAGTAAAACACCAAATAGGATTGCAGATCCCATAAGGTCATGAAAAAATTGGTTTACTAATTGTAATAAAAATAATGTCTGCAATATTCTCTAGATAACCTAATTTACTTAGTTATATTGCTTCTTGAATGAAATATCCTAATCATTATCATACTATACATAGTTTCTCCACACTCTATACGGTGGCTGAAATAACAGGTTGAATTAATTCAGTGAACTGAATTAATAGTTGGATATTCTACCTAACAAAACTTAAAGCATCTATCAATAAATATTAAATATAATTATTGACCTCAAATTAAACCTGGACAAGCCACAGTGATGACCTGTTACCTACCTCAACATGCAGATTAGGGCCGAAGATATGAGATATGATGTTGTTGTCTATGAGCCATGCAGCTAGATTCTGCCCCACACTCTCCACCTCCATGATGTTCTCACTGTTGCACATCTCATTGAACATGTTGATGTGAGAGTTGATCTGTGAGATGCCCGCGAGCCGCATCGTCAGTGTTGACGATGTGAAATACTTGAAAGCCAGATTCAGCCCGTCACGATCAAACTGCACTGGAGAGTCCATTGGATCCTTCACTGCACTCCACATGAAATCTGGAATCATATTTTAACCATTGACAATTGATCAAAACAAAAATGGAAAAAAGACACTGTAACAATGTTATGACATTTTTCAGGCCTGAGAAACACTTTTAGGCTATTTAATTAATTTTTTAAATTTACTTAATGACATGCTTCGAAAATGGTAAGGATATAAGCTAAAAAATCAAAGGGCATAGAAATAGTATCTTTTAGTTTAAATTATCTATAATTATCATGAATACATACTTTTCCCGGATGTAGATTTTTAGGGCAAACGATTAATCTTTTTGGTTTAGAAGAAGTATCTAGTGAAAAATAGAGAAAAATGTAGGCTACAAGGCCGCCACAATCAGTCAGAGTGTATTTCCCTTCATGGTTTTAGAGCCATGAACAAATTGTTAGATTATCATTTATTCTGAAATCTTAAGATTGTTTATAATTATTCCCTAATGCACCAATCATTTGATCAACTTACCTGCCATGGCTTTGATGCCTTGAGATCGCAGATCCTTGTCATTCATGTTGCACATATATCTTAGTACTTTGGAGCGTAGAGGAATAAATAATTGCATTATAGATCTGAAGTTCAGCCAAAGTTTTAAATTACAGACAACAGATATTATTGCGTGGGCAACAGGCAACGGGAAGGTTTGGTACTCAAAACATGAAGTCATGGCTTGTACACCACCACTCCTAAAACAAAACAATTAATTGTAATCTGTAGGTTTAGCAAAAGCACATTAAATTTGAAGTTAATGGCAGTCTGGAAGATTTTAAATTCAAATTGGTAAAACTGTATATTTATCTAAATAACAATATATTTGAGTGTAGACAAACCATTTTGTGGTATGTTTGTTTGTAAGAATAGAATGTATATACTGGCAATTATTGTGTTAAATAAATTGTTTGATTGATTTAAAAAAGAGGAAAAAGTACCCCTTTACAAAGCTAGCTTTTAGTCTAACTCTTGCCTAATAACCTGATAAACTAGCACTCAATACCTAACTCTAACTGGACTTGATTTCCAGGACGATTGTGTGTGATTCGTGTATATGTGTGAAAATTTGTGTATTAATTGAATTTTTATGACCAGTCCTGGGTACCACAAGTCAATAAGGTGAGTGTAGGCCACAAAATTTTCACAAATGAATAATACCTCGCCTAAAAACAAGTAGGTAGTTTTAAAAACATAACCCTAATTATTACCGAATAACCCGATAAAAATCAGGTGGTGTCGGTAATATGTCATTTTACCAAGTAAAAACCACTAAATTAATATAGATGAAATGCATATATTGAAATAAGTAGGAGGTGGTTTACATAACAACAATTTTACCTGCAAAATAAGCAAACATTCCGTAAGAGATGTATTGGTATTTCCAAATCATGAACGTCACAAAAGTTGCTCAGCACTGTAGCTTCTTGTTGAGTCAGTTCTTCCATTTTGGTCTGTAAGCTTTGTTTGTAAGCTGCATATAGTGGAAAGTTGAGAAGAAACACTTTTGAGAGAAAATGTAACAGCTTTTCCATGTCTTGGATCGTCCAGACATCCTTCTCTCCTGTTGGACAGACAAAGCATTTTACAACGATGAAATATAATAATTAATAGTTTTAAATGAAAATAGTATATCTGTAACTTAAAATTGTGTTCTGATCTCTTTAGAGATATCGTTAAGATCAATTATGACAAAATATAACATCAGTAGGTACTAGGCTGAAACACAAAAATTTTGTTTGAATACTGATTTGCTGTAGTTGTGTTATCCTTGGCTGCAGCCAGAAGAAGAAATGACCAATGTGCTGAATCAATGAATAAAAGAACACTTTTAAATTATGTTTTAACTGAAACAAAAGTCACAGTAGGTATAATATTATGCACTATGATCTAGTGTTTTTGGATGTAGTTTTACAAGAAGTTAAGGGGATTCGCCACTGAAAAGGGTGATTTTTTTATTTAATGAGGAAAGTCGTCAATCTATTTTTTTTCTAGTAGGGTATAGTTTAACAAAAAATAGAAAAATTTTGGTTTACTTCTAAATATAAATTATAGGTGGTAAAAAAATAAAATAGAGGGTTTTCAGTCAATTTGTAAGGGTTTTTAAAAATCGATATTCTGAAGAGAGTTCTTGATGGATTTTGATAAATTTTGTGTTTTTTTAAAGACAGTTATATAAACTTAATATTTAGGTAGATTCTTAATAATATCTCAGATACTTTTTTTGCTGTGACACATTAAATAAAATTGTTCTTAAAAAAAATAATTGATTAAAAAAAATAATTATTTTTTACTCCCTAATCAACTTAGATACCTAATTCTACATAAATATTTTCCTAATATTGTCTAGAATAAGTACTAAAAATTTCAACAATATACCTTTAGTGGCTCTCAAGATATATCGCATTTTGTCTTGAAAAACGTGAAATTTCAATGTTGCGGAAAACCGCGTTTGAATTAGGTGTCCTATGATCTTGTAGCTATCGTAAAGAGCGAAACCCGTTGTTTATAACATATAATAACATTCAGACATGGATTATATAATACTGTTTGGATGTAATAGGGTCCAATGTACAAAGAAATGAAAAAACATTTTTGTATTAGCCTCTGCCAAATTAGGCAGCTAGGATAACAGATGTATCTGACCCAAGTTTGTATGAAGAGCTGGTGTCAAAAAAATCAGCCGTATACGGCACCAAGGAAACCCCTTCTTTGACCGTGGAACAAACCATGCCGCTCATTAGAACAATAACCTTTAAGTGTGAATAAATCCTGACCTTCTATCACTAGTTGCTCGGCCGCATTAACCACTGGAGGTTTATATAGCTCCTCCAAAGCCGGGCCAACATGGCATGCTTGGACAATACCCCCCTCCCCCCAGTGTTAATGCTGCACATTTAGTGATCATAGAAAACACAGTTCAGATTTACTGCAAGGAAGTGTAAGCTGAAGTTGTAAGCCACATAGACTCTGGACTGTCTTAAATTTGCTGAAATATTAATAACTTTGTACCTTCATGAACAGCTCCTGTTTCCAGAGGGTTGTTATCTTTACTTTCTTCTTTATCAATTCCTGTTGTAGGCTCTTTTTCTTCAGTAACATCAATGATCTTTACTTCATTCTTGTTCTCTTTGTTAGTTTTGTGCGAGTCATCATTTGGTGGAGAAATGCATTCAATCACATCCTTGCCTCTATAAGCTTTCAATTGCTTAACAACTAATAGTATTATGCTTTGTGTTATTAAGTGGAATTTCTCATAATTTTTAGGATCTCTGAAGCAGCAAAAACATTGCCTGAAAACATCACAGTAAAATTCAATAAGTTTTAATAAAACCAATAGTTGAACAACAAACCTATCACGGATTTTAGAGAAATTGAATATTTCAGTATCTTCTTGATCAGCATTTTACGTGTTATTAAATTTAATCAATTTTATCAATTTAAAAAAAAAAGTAAGTGGTGATTGTAATTGGAGTGTCCAATCAAAATCGAGTAAAGTAATACATGCACGCTTGAAAATAAGTTGGCGACACTTTAAGATACTACGACTGCGATCAGATGGTGCAGTGTTTCCCATTTCACTCAACCTTACCTTATTTAACCTAACCTAAAAAGTGTTGTTTAGTGTTTGAAAGATGTGTAACAAGAGTGCAAAGTGCCTTTTCTGCACTCGAGAAACTTCCCACACTTGCCTGCGGCTTGTGCAGCAAAGTGCCACTTCGCACACTAGTTATACAAATTACTATTCTGTCAACTCAAACAAAATTATGTTCTAGTATGTACAATGATAAAAAAAACATTCTCTGACTAAGTAAGCCTGTGCAATTTCCTTACCTCTGAATCCATGTTTGTATGAATGTAAAAACTTGTTCAATTTCCCGTTTTTTAAGAAGAGGTAGGTCACTCCCATCGAGTTTATGGACTTTGTCCCCATCTGAAACTATGATTTAAGACATACAGTTTTAAAACCTTTAAAAAAATCAATAACTTGCATATTATGATTTAGCTCAATTAGTCCAGGATCTGAAGCGGGTTGAGTATGCATGACACAATTTTATTTCTGATTGTTGTTAAAGGCACTATGGTGATCATGAAAATGCATGTTGTCGTCACCCAGCGTGGTCGACATCCCCGAGGGGAGGGGAGGAATATGGCGCCGTTCACTATAACGCTTATAACTCAAGAACCATTTTAGATTATGAAATAAATGTCAGATTTACTCATAAAATTATGACCTTAAAAAAAGGTTATTAGCCTATGTTTAAATCTATATCTAGGTTGGTTTTTTTGTAATACTTTAACATATTATACGGTACTCAAATAATACTGAAGCTAATATCTTAAATTAACGTGTGTTTTAAAAGTCCCGGAACGGCTTAATATTTTTTTAACCAATATAGATAGGTTAGCATATTTTTGTATCTAGATACGTATAATTAAAACCAACTTTTTTAAGCAATTGTCGATTTTCTTATCCTCCAGGGGGACAGTCCACAAGGAGTAAGAATAAAATCTTTAATGTAAGCATAAATTGATATGCCAATCACATTAAACGTCTTTACTAGTCAAATACAATGCCGCAAATTTGAACACAAACGGACAACCAAGCCAAAAATGACAGCTATTCTAAATTCATTGAAACCACATCGCTATAAGCTAGCTCCTCAGGGAGGCGCCCGCTAGAAGTCGGAAGAAAATCATAATTAAAGGTCTTAATTAGTAGTATAGAATGCCACAAATTTGAGCTCAAAATAACAACTGAGTAAAAAATAGCAGCCCCCATTCAAAGATTCAAAATGGAAGATTCAAAATATACTTAGTCTATAAGGGCTGCCATTTTTGACTCGGTTGATCGTTTGAGTTCAAATTTACGTAAAAGATTTTCTTCTTGTGGGCTGTCCCCTTGGAGGAGAGGAAAATTAAAAATTGTTTAAAAAGGCCGGTTTTTATTATAAATATCTAGATAGGCTACACAATTGTACCACCGTATCTATGTTGGTTAAAAAAAAATATTAAGCCGTTCTGGGGCTTTTTTAACTGTGTATTGAAGATTCTAGATTAGGTATAAAATAATATATTATTACTAAATAAATAACCAAATAATGGTAGGCCTACCACAGATTTTAATATAATAACCTTTTTTGAAGGTTATTGAAGCATTTATTTCAATCTTCTATCTAAAATGGTTCTCGAGTGATATCAGTTTTAGTAAACGGCAACTCCCGCCATATTCCCCCACCCCCTGGGGATGTCCACCACGCTGGGGGGCGACAACATGCGTTTTCATGATCACTATAGTGTCTATAACAACAATCAGAAATAAAATTGTGTCAGGCTTTCCATGCATACTAAACCCCCTTCAGATCCTGGACTAAATACAGTCATTTAAATTTAAAACTTAATACACTTCGAAACTGGGTAGGCTAGTGCTACAGTAGGCCTAATGAAATTTACACTAGGCTATTTTTTTTTTTTAACTCTGTTCTACAATTTGGATTTGTAGCAGAGCTATTTAAAAGTATGAACACTGCAGAGTTGTGCGCAGATAACTGGGATGGTAGGCTAGCTTACTTGAATACTAGATGAGTAACTGGCTGGAATGAGGGGGCACAAAAATATGCTATGCGCTTACTCCCTTGGTTGGTTATAGTTCAATATGGAAGGACCCGATGAAAATGTTGTTGCTGGAAAGTGCAGCTCTTAACACGTTCGCTGCTGAAAACCTTTAAACAGGCACTCGCCAATGGCAAAGTTAACTGGGGGGTTCCAGACTTTTGCCTAGCCCTGTATAGGCTGCCTTCCTAGCAAGTAGAACTTTCACTCGCCCAAAACCACCATTAGGTACATTGGAAACCACTCAAAAACCTTAAATTAATAGTCTTTGATTTTGTTACTCGGGCACTAAGTTACAACTTTTTCCATTAAAAAGTGATTGCATTCCTAAGATTCAGCGTGACAAAAAATGTAAAGAATTGGACCCAAACACCAAATTTTTTATCAGTGAAACCATCGCTTTGGTATTTTACTTCTACCAATTATCTAATTCTTTAATTCTTTTAGCTAATTATCAGGATAGTACTGCGGAGGTACTTTCCTGTTAAAGGGAACATTTAATATTATCGATAATTTTTTTTTTATACATCGATATTTTTGTTTTCCTTTGCGATCCATTAGGAATTGACAACTGATCTTGTTTAGGCTCAAATATAGTCTATTACATGGATTAAGAAATGAAACTGTTCTATACTAAGCTAACCTAACATAACCAACCAAACTTGCTGTGGGCCTGCCATTTAAAAATTCCGTTTGATAACAGAAAAGGGAAGTTAAACGGAATTTTTAAATGTTACAGCAAGTTTGATTAGTTATGTTAGGTTAGTTTAGAACAGTTTTTCAATATTTTTTAAAATTATTGTTTGTTAATCGTACCTACTGAACATTATTTATTCATCGTTACAGTTGTCAGCTGATATGTTTCAATTCGTTAATATCGATATATCGAGAGAAAAATTCATCGATAATAATGAATTTTCCCTTTAACAGGAAAGTACCTACCTAATTGTTTTAGCGAATTTCCCTATAGGGAAGTAGCTATTACCGTAGGTGGCACGGTAAGACCTAGACCCGGGACCAATTTACTTTTTCATTTTGATGTCCCCAGAGTCCAAAAACGCCATTCGTTCAAATTTTTATATATGAATATATATATATATATATATATATATATATATATATATATATATATATATATATATATATATACGTCCGTGACATATAAAAACTTGATTAATTTTTGTCCGATTTTGATGAAATTTGGTTTAAAGGTGTAAAGCGGGATAAACTTGAATGAGTTCGCGAACCAGCACGATCGGACCATGGGAACGGGGCTTTAGGGGGGGTTTTATGGGGTAAAAATTGGTTTTTCTCACTTTTGACCCTCAAAACACAAAATTTCCCAATTTCTCTTTAGACCTTTTTAAAGAGCTTAAAAAACAAATAATTTAGTATATAAAAGTATTTTTGTTTGATTATTAGTAACGAAGAAAATTAAAAAAAATTTAAATTTAAAATTCCCATGTTATTCTTATGGAGAATATTGTCAAATGTTGTAACAAACTTGGCAAATTTATTTATTTTGTACTAAGCTATCAATATCTTACTCAAAAACAAACTTTATTTGTTTCCTTGTAGCAGCAAACCTAGGTACTCGTTACACCTAATGTTATTAAAATATATTTAACTGAAAATCAATTCAGACAAATGGAAATTCGCTTAGTCGGCAGGGTTTGCTGCGGCGGGGGTATTTCATAATTTCCACATGACTTAGGCCCACATTAATTTAGGCTAGCTACTCCAACAATGAAAACATCAAATAAGTTAGGGTGGGTTTTGAGCTATGAAAGTAAGCTATCTTCGTCTACAAGTAACATAGGCCCAAGGCTTATAAAAGAAGGTGTGTGCATGTGCATCCCCTCCCCCTCCAATCAGCCAAACTGTGACGTAATGTGCGAGGCGCTACAGCTGAGAGATATGTTTACGCAGGAAACTCTTGTCCACCGACGATTCCTCACAAATAATCCAGTGGTGGGAGTATATAAGGAGGGCCTTTCCACCACTCACCATGTGACATCCATTGAAAAACGTTCATAGCTAAGCCATATTAAAAAAGTCTGTCATAGTATCGAATAAAATTAATTCTATAAGTATTGGTGATCTCCGAAAAGCCAGACATAATCTTTTTTAATAACTAGACCTAATATAGGTAGGCTACCATTATTATTTATGTTACACTGTGTGGTGTGGTGTATATAACAGAAAATATGTGGTGTTTAAGCTATAACAGAAGAATCCCATTGTTAAATGACATCTAGAAGTTAGTTCTTAATTTTACGTTTTCAGTTAGTAAAATACTTCATTCTTTAAAGGAAGTTAGGCCTAAATTATAAAATTATTAGGCCTAACCTCTTTAAAAAATAATAACATATTAACTGCTAAGAAAGGGAAGTAAAACCATGCAAACACAACGCACAGTAGGCTTAACATTTGTTGAGGCAGCTCAAGAATCTGCTTCTTAAATCTTACTAATATTATAAATATGAAAGTTGGTATGTTTGTTTATTTGTTTGAAGTTTAATCACGCACTGGCCGGATTGAGCTGAAATTTGGTAAGATGATAGCTTAAGTTTCCGATTAACATATAGACATACCGGTACTCTTATCTCAAAGATCCTTTCAGGCTCTGCCCCAGTGGCTCTGGAGATTCCCATGTTAACCTAATCAGGAGTACGGTATTCATATTTAAAATGAATTAAAGAATTTTACCAGCTGTTTCAAATACACAAGTTGGTTCTATGATATTCGATAGCATTAAAAAGTTAGACTATAGGGTTTACCAATAGGGTGCAGCACCCTATTATTTTTTTTATTTATATGACAACAGCTAATGTGAACCAAGCAGCAACAAAAAGCTGTGGTACACAATGGGAACTGACAAAATAGGATTGTTTACAGTTAGTCTTATGTTTTTTATCTATAAATAATTTGTAATAACTTAGGTATTGTGCGAATATTTGGTCATTTACTTTTTTCTGTTGTTTAGATGCAGTGGTAGAACATTATTATGACTATGGTAGTTATGCGTTGTACTATAGCATAGGTACTGTATATTAAAAGAACCAAATTTTCTCAAACCGTGTCCTCCCCCATTGCAATACAAAACGCGAGTATATAACTGCAATACACATTTTATACCCCAACCCCGTACGAAGAACGAGTACCTACTCTGCTAACTTATTACACAATATAACTTGAAGTTTGTATCTCAAAGTGTCCTGTAAGGTTAAACGTGCACCTCACTATTCAACGAACAGAATGGATTGTTTTAGGTTGTTATGTGATCTTTTGTATTGATTTCTCCCAGAAAAAGTATCTATTCACAGACTGATATTATGGACGCAACGACTGATATATATATGGCGTTTAATAAATACATGTAGGTAGACGTGTTTTGGACACACCCTACATTTGGACACTGCCACACGTGCCATTCTATATGTTGGTTTAGTGCTTGGGTTTAGTGTACATATGTCATTAAAGTGTTATAAAATCTCTACTAAGTCATAATTAGTAGTCAGTGATGTTTTGCGCTGGTTTTGTTAAATACATTTCATGTTGTAGGCACCTATACAATCTTGTCAATTTATTTGTATCTATTTATTTTCTTCCAAGAGCTGCAAAAAGGTAGGCCTATTAAAACTACTTGAATATGGTTACGGTACCTACCTAAAAAAATATAGCTTATTTATTTATTTATTTATTTATACGGTAAACACCATTTTTACAGTCAATGATACATGAGATTCGTAGCTTACATAATGATACATAGCTTAGAGTATTGCCTGTTAGGCAGCCATAGTTGCAGTATTTACTGCTTTACCTACTGTTTTTTGGTTAACTTAAAAGGTACTTACTACTTATCAAAATGTCCTAGACTACTGCCTTTTAGCCTAATGTAGCCTAGCCATTGTATAAGACTATATTCAATACTGAATCACAACACTAAGTTAAGTTATATTGGATATATAAGTACAGTAGAACCTCTTTAATCCGAACCCCCGTAATCCGAACGTCCACTAATCCGAACCCCTCATTGATGTACTCTATAGACAGAACAGTAGTTCTTCATTGTATTTATTGGTATAGACACCGTAATTGTTTCTACTGTAATGTACCGTACAGTTTATTCCCTATGTTTACTACTGTATTAAATAAACACTGTGTTTTACTTTATAAAGCATTTTTCACTTTTCCCTAGCAATTGTTATGTAAAAACAACAATATGTTCTGTAATCCGAACAATTCAATAATCCTGGTGGACTAAATTCTTTTATTCTCTATAAATATGAATACTCATGTAACGTTAACATGGGGAACTACAGAGCCACTGGGGTGGAGCTCGAAATGATTTTTGAGATAAGAATATATGCTTATATGTTAATCGGGAATGTAAGCTATCATTATGCCAAATTTCAGCCCAATCCGTCCAGTAGTTAATGCGTGATTGAACTTCAAACAAACAAACAGACAAACTTTCACATTTATAATATTAGTAAGATAACTTAAGTTAACACTAACAGTGTTACCATTCAATGCTAATTTGTAACAAATTTCATGCGAGTCTTGAGGGAATTACAAGAAAACATATGATTTGGTAAAATAAAACACATTTCAGCTCGTCCGTGATAACTATTTATGTGACGTAGATGCGCGAACTGGACAAATTTACGCCTTGCTATGCACACACCTTCTTTTATACACCTTGTCAGCCTACCAACTTTACAAGGAAAGCCTAAACCCTCTTAGGCTAGGCCTAATTTCACTTTCCTACTAAGTTAGCTTCTTGGGCGGGTACAGTTTCTTAACTGGGCTATGCTAATATTGATTGAAACTATCGAATTGAAAATATTGATTAATAATCAATATTTTGAAATATTTTTATTATAAAATAAAACTATCATAACCTAACCTAACCAACCAAACTTGCTGATGGTGAAAAAATCGCATGAAGGTTTACTAATCGAATCGATATTAGTTTCAATCGATATTAGCATAGCCCAGTTCAGAAACTGTACCCATAGCATAGCCAGGCAGTAGGGCCTACCATTTAGGCTAAAACTAGGCTAACTTAGGCCTACTTAATTACCTTTATCTAGGCCTATTTAACTTAGTTTTGATAGCTTAAATAAATTTTAAGGGAACCTAGCTTGCTCAATAAAGCCTAATTTATGTGAATATAATGGGATAGTGAATAAAAAAAATAGTGTAGGCCTTTAAACAGATTAATGTAACTCAAGTAGGACTGTACAAATAGCCAGGCCCTAGCTTAAGTAAGTTATATTAACTTAGGCTACCCTACTTTTATAAAATGAATTTTTTTACTTACAGTTATTCAGGAGCTCAGAAAAATCAGCACATATATCACACATGACGTTATCTTAATAGTGATTAAGATACCGGCATTTAACTTATTCACATAAAAACTCGAAAAGCCATTTAAGTTAAGCTAGCCTAACATTGTATTAAAGCCTTTTCTTCAATCAAAACTAAACATCACTTAAAATTCAAACACAAACTTAGAAAATTATCTTCAAAATTGATAATGTGAATCCAATCATAAACAATCACACAATAGAAGATCGGTTTTAATCTGCGTTGACCAACTTGACAAGTATAACCAGACCAAATCTATACAAAACATTGCCTGCCATTACTTTACTTGCACTGCAATGCAATTGCATTATTATTGCATATTTTGTTATATAGATGGCATTAGTGCAGCTCAAATCAGCTACGGGCTGTTTCGTTTCTACTGCTGGCAGTGGAGCAGCAAGCAGACTATAACCACAAAGAGGCAAAAGGTATCCATTGATTATTACTTACATGTGTATGCCCATTGATTATATAAGCTTTGAAGTGATCCACAATCACTTTCCTAATAAAAGCTAAGAACTACTGTACATGGTACTTCTCATTATGGAAGAAAAATACATGGGTACTACTATTTATTCATAATTAATTATGAATATAGTCTCACGATCTCATACATGCAAATAAGTTAATAGTATAACCCCATACTTCAACTCGTGTATGCTTACAAATTATAGTTATCAGTGAATAATGTAATCAACATATTTTTTTAGGTACCCATTGAAAGTTGTATGCTGGATTATTGACAGTGTAAATAAAAAAGTTGGCAGACAGCGAGAACAGTGTGTTTAGTTTATCCGGGACGGAACCGCGCCGAAGTTGGACAGCGACACACGCGGACAACGATAACCTTGGACAGATCAAGGCCCCACTAGAAAAAACTGTGAACTTTGAATATATAGTCCATTGGTGGTAGAGTGATATTTCTTGACGCTTAACCTAATCAACAATCAGAAAATGTATAATAATCATTGGGTATAACATAGTATTTAACATCAAGACTCATGGTAAACAGCAAACACACACACAAATACAAATTGGTAAAACAGGTTTCCTAACGCGTTCAGGATTGCGTCGTGGTGGACTTTGACAGGTGTTATTACTACTATCACTACTACGCACAGCTGATTTTACGCACGCGGATACGGGCGTAGTACTATGGCCGGAGGAAGGGGGGGAGTGACTTCCTGGCTGGTGGTGTAGATCGCCGCGCTTGTGAAGCGGGGAGTGACCTCCTACCATTTGCTGGGGTGGTTGCCATGCCAACCGGCTTGCTGACTACGTCCTTGGCGCACGATTTTTATTTCTAGACCACCAAGGCCGATGGCTTCAAACCGTTTCATTGCGCTAATGGTGTTCCCTCAGCCAATAGAATGCTCTCATTTTGTTCTTATTAAAATAACTGCAGCTGAAATAAAAATTGTGCGTCCTTGGCAGGGGAAGAAGTACAATGCCTCTGGTATTGCGGCGTTGCCAACTCTGGGTCTGAGCTAGCGGATGTAGGGGTTGCCACGTTTCTATGTACAATATTTTCAGCAAAATCCGGCGTATCTCTGTGCAGCGGACTGTTATTTAAACCAATCAGCTGATCTATGTGACGTTAGTAACAATGCCTGAACTTAACTAACTCTATTTCATAAATAACAGGACTGATTTGCTTGTGTACAGTATCCTGTAGCCATTTGTTGTTGGACCTGTAATCTCTCACCAAAACACTTTGACCTGGATAAACTATCCTAGTACTCTTTGACTTAAAACTATTTTAACATTCTTCTTGTTTCTTTTCTAGGCGTCTTTTCAGTTTGTCCCAGATTTTAGTCAGCATATCATGAGTTACAGACGACACAGAATTCCTGAATTTCTCCCGCAAGTGTGTGTAAATTATGAACCCGGGAAGACTAGACAATGTCCTTGACAAAAACCCACAACAAGAAACCCATGGGGGTTACATGGTGGGAACGAGGTGGCCATTTGGTCGGGCCATCACGCCCGATCCAGCGACCGGGAAAGTAAAGATTTAAAAAATCCCTCACGGATATGATTTAGCCCAATGAGGTGGAGTGCCTTCTTGCTGGAAAATTATCATAAGTTGCTGTTCTTATAATTAAGATACTACATACAACCCCAACAAAACCAAGTAAACAAACCAATTTACATTTTTTTCGGCAAAGAAAAATTATTCAATGATTCCATCATGCATTACACCGCACCAAAGATTTAGTTTAGGACTGGCCCTTTAATTTTCAATCACCCAATCTGGGATTTTAACCCCCCCCCCCCCAAATTCTACAATTATTGTGTCTGATAACCTTCCCACTTAAATGGATAGTCGTTGAACTGCTATAGGGGATTGGATTTCGTGAAAAAACAACACAAACCGTGATTTCTCTTGTAAACTCACCATTTCTGTTTTGTTATTATATTGAATCATGATTGTATTGTTGTTAATCAGCTGTGTTTAGGCATTACCAATTTTATTAAACAAAACTTGATTAATCCCTTCAAAACAAGGCATACAAGTTAAGTGTGGCTCTAAAGCTCTCCGGACGCCAGCGTCCTAGTATAATCCTAGCCTAATGGTTTTCGTACAGCAAAGCTATTAAATCAGACCAAGGCTTTGTGGACACCCGATATTTCGATACGAATCGTAGGCCTACTAACTTTGTCCATCGTGTCACTCACAGTTAGTTGTTGTCACTCACTTTGGTGTACTATGGGTGTATTATGGGTGTACGCGAAACGAACGCAAAAATAATAACAATACAACAATGAATGTTTCAATAATAACAATGAATTTTTCGATTATTTATAACCGAATGCATTTTAATCGATTTATGACGTCCTCGAATCAAAACTATGATCAACAATTATCTTTTCCTACAGTTATCTAACAATGTACATGTTCTCTCATTGATTTGAGAAAGCAAAGTGGCCAATTCGCTCATCAGTGAGACAAGAGACATCAGTGTTAACATTGTCTCACTCTAATTACTTTGTCTCACTCCAGATTTGCAACGTGAAGGCACGGAATACTGAGCGCGTAAAATGCAGGCAACGTCGTATGCGCGCGAAATACGTTGGCAGCACTGGCTGTAAATCAGCTAGTGAGCTGTTGTACTGTTGTATTTGTCACTTCACATTGAAGGTTATATTAAAAGTTCACTTCTGTGTAAAAATAGGTTATGTTTCTTCACCAATTTATTTGTTTTATGGTAACTGTAGGAAAAGTATAATGTGCAACTCAACTCGAGTTCCAGGGCCGATTTACCGAATAGGCACGGTAGGCACGTGCCTAGGGCGCGAGGCAATTGGTTTTTTTTTGGGGGCGCCAACAATTTGGTAAATAAAAAAATTGGTGTTTGCATGCGATCACGGTAAACTTCTGATAATCCCTCGCGGCCGTGTAGACATCGTAATAGTCTCCCGCGTTTGCGGCAAGATTCTTACTATTTTCCGTGGTCGGGTCGTTTAGACATAATTATCGTCTTCCATGATCGAGGCAATACATAAGCATATCCAGTGGTCGTGAGGAAATTATCATCGTCTACCGTGAATGAAGGAAAATTCTGATCTTCTTCCCGCGGTTGTGTGGACATTATCCTCGTCTTGCGCGATCGCGGTCAAATTCTGACCACCCTTCGCGGCCGTGAAGTCATCAGTATATCGTCCCCTGCGGTCTTGTGGACAAAGTAATCGCCTCCCGCAATTGTGGCAAAATGGTAATTATCTCCCTCGGTCTTGTGGGGATCATCATCCTCTTCCGCAAATTAGGCAAAGTTCCGACCTTTTCCCGCGACCGTTTGGCCATTATCATCGTTTTCCGAATCGCGGCAATATCTGATCACCCCTCACGGCCGTGTATAAATCATTATCGTATCTCCCGCGGTCCTGTAAACATCGTAATCGTCTCCCGTAGTCGTGAAGACATTGTAATCGTCTCCCGCGATTGCGGAAAAATGGTAATCATTGTCTTCCACGAATGAGGCAAAATTTTTCCCACGGTCATGTGGACATTATCATCGTCTTGCGCGATCGTGGCATAATTCTGATCATCCCTCACGGCCGTGTAAAAATCATTATTGTATCTCCCGCAGTCCTGTAGACATCGTAACAGTCTCCCGTGGTCGTGAATACATGGAAATCATCTCCCGCGATTGCGGAAAAATGTTAATCATGTCCCGCAGTTGTGTGGAGATCATCATCGTCTTCTGCAATCGCGGCAAAATTCTTGCTGTTTCCCGCGGTCGTATGGACATTATCATTGTCTTCCGTGATCGTGGTAATATTCTGATCATCCCTCGCGGCCGTGTGTAGACAAATTATCGTCTCCCGCGGTCACAGAAACATCACTGATGTTGTCATGTGCGATCACGATACATTGAAAACTCTAGGCAGAAATACAAAATTCAGACATAATTCCCGGTTCAAAAAACTCCCGCATGATTCCCGGATGTCCCGGTTGGTGGACACCCTGTTATATATATTGCAAAGGGGCGCTACTGTTAGTTGTGCCTAGGTCGCTGACAGGATCAAAAACGGGCCTGTCGAGTTCAAAGTACAATTGCCTCACTCGAGAAACCATTCCTAAGGATTTCTCTCGAGTGAGTCAATTGCTCACTTTTCTCACTAGTTGCACAAATAACTATTTCAGGACTAGTACGGTATAATCATCAAAACATCTGAATTATCCAAAGACTGAAAGAACTTTTAAATCTCAACGCATGTGTCAAAAACTGTTGATTTTAAAGCAGTGTGACAAAAAATATAAACTTTTGCAGAATCTCAACGCTGTATAAACCGTTTTGGAGTTAAGCATATTTTTGTAACAAACACATACAGACAGTCAGCCGCTATAAACGGAACGAGATCGAACGTGGGTACTTAATTCATACACATTTGTGCCTATTTCGACCCAAGAAATCCCTTCGAAAAATTATGTCCCCTCCTTATTTTCTTTAACACCTATATATAAAACTTTATTTACTACAGTGTCAATACATATTTTATTACTGTAGTAGTAAAGCTATTTTTAAATCACTAAGAGCGCTGTATTGAGAAGCACATATGTCCTGGTAAACTAGGAAGTTCTAAAATTCTTTGTCTACCACGGCTTGTAGCTATAAACTATTGTTGGGGTACAATATAAGATAGTTATCTCAGACACAATGACCAATTACATTGCGTCCATCGTCAGCACGACTCCTGAGCAGCGGAAACATATTGTCGCTGCTGTGGTTCGTCTAACACAATGCTGAAAGTGAAAACATCCATCTCATATAAATATGTAGAAAACACTATGGCCCCGGAGTTGTAGTTCAGTGTTCTATGTTCTAACTTAGGAACCACACCCAAGGTACGTTAGCTGGTTTAATTACCTGTATTAGTTTCGTGAAATTGTTATTTATTTAATCATTAGGAATTAAATTTTGTTATGTGTTAGGAATTGTAAAAATATCATTTTCTAAGCTTATTGTTAAAACAATTGCATCCTAGGAAGTGAACCGAGAGTGTATTGTTGATAAGGGTTACTTACGAAGTCGCAGGACAGTTTGTTCTGTGAAAATAAAATATATTCCAAAACAGAATAACTTGCAGACAGAGTGTACGTTTTCCCCCCTATAATGCTAGGCACGAGCCTGGGATTGTTTTTCACATTACTTCAGGCTAGACCTAGGGATTGCGGCATTATAACTTAGATCAAATCCATAGGCGATTTGGTGGGATTTGAACCCGGGACCCCAGGAACCGAAGTACCGTGCTCTAACCACTACACCAGCTCGCTCCCCTTTAATTTGTACTTGCACGTACTTGCTATAGCAATTAATAATCTACTCATTTCTAGTGTTTGTCTTAAGTTTATATATATGTTCCATCCTGTAACCTCTTCAAATGTTTATTTTTAAGATCTTGTTGGATTTGACAGAATGCAATGTTAATTTATGTTTTACCATTGACTATTGGATAGAAGTTGTATTAATAGGCAAAGGTATTACATAAAACATAAGATTTGTTAAATTTAACCTGCTTTAAAATATTAATGCTGGAAATTTTTAGCCTAGGGTAAATAATAATCATAAAATTGTTTAGATCTTTAATAGCCAAAGGATCTATTCAAAGAACGTAGTGAAGGACTTAAATAGAAGATTTAAGAAACCATATCAAACGCAAGATTGTTCTCTATTTCTTAAATAAAACTGATTAAAGGATTAGTCCGTGGCGTTGGAAGATGTACTTAAATGTGGAAGCACAATTTATTATAAAATTTTCAAATCATGATTTTTATTTAAAATGCTTTCTCTAGAATAATAACAGTAATTTGAATATGATCTTTAAAATTAATGTTATTAAAAAACATGTTCAAAAATAGTAGTTATGTGAACCTCAATAATAAACTAAACTTTTAACTAGAGTTCAAACCAACAAACCCTTCCTAACTATATTGTCAATTATATAGCCTACACGCGATGCACTTTGCAGATCCTAGGGAAGTTCAGTCGAGATCAATAACATCTAGATGGATAATACTTAAACCAGCCATGAATATATAGACATCAATAGAATCTATATATTAATAAGCAAGCAGTTTTCTTTTCACAGTCATAACACGATAACGGCTTGACGGATTTTAACGTTTGATGTATCAAATTAAAGGTATTTTCATGTAGATGTGCAAATACGTCTCAGAATATATAGAAACGGCATCACTTAAGTACAGTTAAGGGCTAAAGTTTGGGAATGGCGCTATCTGTTGACATTATATCAAACTCAATTCCCTTTGTTTACAACTAACATATGGACGTAGTTTGAAATAATTTTTAAGGTTAACCACAGACTGCAGGACTTATTACTTCCAGAGCAAAGCTGGAATTTATATTTGTATTCAAACGTGTATTAATTATGTCTGATTCATAAATTAATAGTTTCCTAGCAAAACTTGAAAACAAATTGTTTGTAATAGTTTAACTTATTTACCTAACATCGCATTTTCCAAAATCGTGTTGTTTTGGTTTCAGTTAGCTGTGATGAAATGAATGTTTGAAAGTGATTATTTACAGTGCAGTTACCCATTACATTACCATATCGTGTAATTTACACTGTATATCAAAATTCCGTTGTAGTGTTTTATGTTGTTTGGTTTAACTTTCGTATTTTATCTAAATTTAAGATTAAATGCCACCTGTAAGACGAAGAACTGTGAGTGGCTGGAGGAAATGCGAACGTGACCACTTGCATCAACCTCCCAATACGTTAAATTGTTTAAATTGTGGTTGCTTCCATTTTAAGCACACACAAACTGGCCGAGACAGTAAACTTAATTGGTACTCTTTGTTACCACAAATGAGAGAACCCTTTACCTCATATGCGGAATTCATCATACTTTTATGAACTTAATAGAAACTCCCAATTTGAGAACAAGGCTGTGAGGCTAGATCTAGACATTATTGGGACGAAATTCGTCAATTAAATTCCGCCTTTGCCATGGTCAGCTCTGAAGCTCATTTATATGAGAGGATCACCCAGGGGATCTACAATTTCAAGATCCATGACACGTTTTACCTCCGAGTAGGTAATCTAATTCCTTAAGAAGGTCATCCTGAACACGCACAGGTGTATAAGTACGACGTTGGCACCCAACAACGCATGAAACCCAATTGAAAGAAGGAATGGAATGAAAAATGTGCGGGAAATAGGGCCACATTGCCTACCCATTTGCCCAATCTTTTAAAACTTTGGCAGAAATGTGTAGGGACGAGAGCTCCGAGGAGTCAAGTGAGATTCTTATGTACATAATAAGAGACAAAAGAAGTGACTTTCCTAGCCACAATAATGCTATACCTGGATAGATGTCGCAGCAATTTTAAAGGCTGAAAACAGTGCACCTCCTGGCCAAATAAATCTTAGTTTCTTTTTTCAAAAAATAGTGTTAAACGCGAATCCGTTCTAGATCGGTCGTTGGATCCACTTGCATACCTTCTAATATTCCCAACCGGAGACTTTGGTTAGACCCCCTAATTTAAATACGCCTAAAACAGAACCTTACCGTAGTAATAATTTAACAATGCTATAGTACGTGTCAAACTGGTTGGCGTTAAAAGAGGGATTTAGGTCTGGACATATCTACATTAACAAATCTGAACAGGTCTACATTAGGTCTTAAAAACTCACTTTACAGTGTGTGGTTGACATCTACGTTCTCATAGAGGGCACCCGCCTACTGCACATAGAGATAACCAAAGCAGTGTGAGAGCGGATCTATATTTAAATATTGTAGGCTACTTTTATAATTTTTTAAAACATAATATTTTTCATATTTCTTTAATCAGTCATAGACTTTAGAATGACTCTTTGATTGAGGTCTTGATGTTTGTGTTTTTGTTGTTTATTTTTCTATTACAAGTTATAGTTTTGCTCGATTTCGAGCAACAGGTTATCTAGTCAAGATTAATCAGACAACTCTTTAAAACTTTATTGAACATATAATTCATTTGTGGTTGTCGTTAATAATCGACTGTTGGTTAAGAAACCAATAACTGTGCATGAGTTGACCCTTAAGAAAATTGAGTCAAAACTAACGTGTTAATCTTAGATAACATCTTAATCTTAGAGTTAATAAGACAACATGTTATTAACTAACAAAATTCATATTTTACTTGATTTTTTCATCAAAATTTTAGAGTTTGAGTTTTGAGTGGATATATCCGTATTGGGTCCCCCTGAATCCCAAAAGGGGTTTTCGAAGTGATGTCTGTATGTGTGTGTGTTTTTGTCTGTATGTATGTGTGGATGTGTACAGAGCTGTATCAGATTGTGATGAAAATTGGAATGTATTAATCAATGGTATCTCCAAAAGTTTTTATATTTTATTTTAAATATTTATTTATAATGGTGATTTCCCGATAAAAACCTATTAAATAACGGAAAAATTGAATTTTCTCGAAAATGGCCCAAACGATGTTGATAAAAAATAGTATGTTATAGACCTTTATATTCCGAACAAAATTATACAAATCCTATTGCTGTACAAATCACGGTTCAAAAGTTATTGTAACTTATGTTATCCCCCCCCCCCCAAAGAAAACCATAAAATGACGGAAAAATTAATTTTTGAAAAATAACCGATTTAATTAAAATTAGTAAACTAAATCGTAAAAATCTGTTAAGTAGGGAAGAAAGGGATGCTACAGAGAAACCCCTGCATGTTTACCTGTCGAACCTGAAGAAACGAAATAACTCATCAATTACCCGAGAATAAAATGTTTATAAATAATTCCTGAAATATGAGACCCTGATTTTTTTACATGGGCTTACACCACGAATACTATAAAAATCTTTTACAGTATTCATGGTTTAAACTGTACAGCACTGCCAGCACAATTACTTTCGGTGTCATTGTTAAATTAGCATACTCGTACTAGCAATCAATTAAACAATTAATGGATTAGTTATCTAGTGTATACTATTTAAACGAGTTCAAATAATAAAGGAATGGTTTCGTGTTTGTGTACGTATACAGACTTCTATGATAACATACAGTTTTAGTGTGAGTGATTGTTGTGTTTCAGATGTTACTAAGGCTACTGATTCCTTACCTTGCAACCTGCTTCGCTACAACCAGGTCTGCTGTGTCTGACATGTACACCCAGCTACCAGGGTGAGTAGACTAAGTGAATTTCCATTTGCCCGATTGGATTTTCAATTAAAATCTATTTAAATAGCATTATGTTTAACAAGTAGCCTACCTAGGTTTGCTGCTACAAGGAGGGTAATAACGTGGGACTACAACAGTTTACTTATTTTCCATAAGAATAGCGTGGTAATTTTTAATTTAGGATGTGTTGAATTTTCCCCATGACCAATAACCGTAACAATATACAAAATTATTTGTTTTTAAGCTCTAAAAAAATTGTACTAAGAGAAATTGGGACTTTGTTTGTTTTGAGGGTCAAAAATGAGAAAACCCAATTTTTACCCCACAAAACCCCCATAAAATATATAAATAAAAATTTGAACGAATAGTGTTTTTGGCCTCTGGGGACATCAAAATGAAAAAGTAAATCGGTTCCGGGCCCAGGTCTTACCATGAGAACTACGGTAATAACTAGTTCCCTATATGGGAAATTCGCTAAAACATCTAAACCAGCTGTTACAGATATTAGTATAGACATTCGGGCTAGTGACGTCTTTTGTTTATGTTTTTGATCAATACCGTTTCTGTTCTAATATTCGTGATTTTTACTTTAGTAATCGTGCAAAGTAAAGTATAGTTGATAGGCCTCTGAGGACATCAATAAAAAACATTAAATCAGTCTTGGGTTGAAGTCTTACATGGTCTTACCATGAGATTTTGGCTTACAGTATAAGACAATAAGACAATAGCATTCCCTATATGGGCAATTTCATAAAAAGCTGCTATAAAATACCACTGTCATTGTCTTTCTAATACACCATATTTGAGAATGTCAAATTAAAAGGCCAACTTATTATAAACCTGTGTAAATCGTAGGCCTATACCCACATCAACCAGCCATATGTGTTTATCGAAATTTTATTGTAAACATCTTTTAAGACAATTTTGAATTCGCTTGATCTGCAGGGGTAGGCCTATTTATTTATAATGTTGAAGGGTCTGATATGTGATTTGTGACAGAGGGCTGTTGCCCAGTCCTGTGAAGTACTTCCAGCAGAACGGCGACCTGATGGCGGTAGAGACCAGTGACAACTCTGTGACCACAGCCTCCTCTGCTCAGGACCGCGTCCAGCAGCCCAGACTGGGGTATCCGCTCTACTCTGGCACCTCGCTCATGGTAAATATACTTTGCCTAATACAATAGCCCTCGCCTAAGTCCAGAGAAGAGTCGCTAGCATTTTATGGTTCGAGGATACACCCAGCTTGAACATATATTTTGATTTAATTTATTTTTGCTTCCCACATTTTCTTATTTATCCTGCTGGAATAAAGACTTTAACGTTTCATTCAAACGTTTTAACATACACTGTACCGCTGATAAAAATATATTTTCGTTAATCCCTTGTCCAGTTTATTAATTTTATTTTTATTTATTTGTGCTTACTCTTGCCAATGACACTTTCAAACGTTTTTTGAAAGGAAACGGTTGAATTAATCCCTGGTCTTATATTGTGCTTAAGTAGTAAAATATGCTTTTATTTTTCATAATAATCATGATTAGTCTTCTAATCAAACTGAGATTTTTGATTTGCAAGCTTTTACAGCGTTTACCAATAAAATCCAGTGGTTTTCGGGGGCTAATCACGTTGTTAGTTGAAGATTTCTACTAGATAGAAGAGCCATCCTCAGTAGCTAGGCTATAGACCTCCTGCTCAGTCTCAGCCTAAACAATGATACGTCTACCACTATATGTATTCTAATGTAACTGCGAGTCTTCTACACAGGGAGGGTACGGCGGCACAAGCCCCGGTGTGGTCAGCCCGGTCAAGCTGGACCTGGGAGGTTTACTCCTGGGCACTGTGGTCGGCCTCGGCGCTGTGCTGCTCATCCCCAAACTCGTCAGCATCTTCTCCTACAACCACCACTACGGACGAGGTAGTACATGAGTGTGAATGTCTGTGAAATGGCAAACCTCTGTAGCACACAACTGTGTCCGTGTTTGTGAATTAATTTTCTTCATATAAACAAATATGTTATGTATAGAACATAGAACCAAACAACCAAACTAGTTTACTAGTTTATTCATGTGCCTAATTTGAAATTAATTAATCAGTGTTACCATTAGCCAACTAGTTTTTGGGATGATAAAAAAGAGGTTTGTTTAAAATATTGGAAGGAGAATAACTTAACGTGTTAGTCACAGTTTCAGTTTCCTTTTTAAAGTCAAATAGGATACGTGCAACCCACAAAAAAGGTAATTACTAAGAAAACTATAAAAATGAAATAGTAATTAATCAAATGTTGCATGGACGAGATTTTAATCACGTAAGATTAGCTTGATCGAGAGATTCTTAAAGTTAGTTCATCAGTCTCATAATTGTCTTGTTGACACAAGTGGTGGTAGCAGTCATTGATCTATCTGTTTGTCACCCTGTTCTAGCTGAAGAGGGTGGAGTCAGTGTATCTGCAGGACTAGCAGATGTCATGTCCAGAGTAGACGAGGCTCTTGCGTCACAGAACATCAACTCCACCGCGTGTATGGAGCGTGCTGCGTGTTCTCTCAGCCAGACATCATTGGACACCATCACCAGGTGAGCACTTCAGGCCGAATATGACTAGAACTCTGTACACGGGGGGCTATGATATCTTCGCGATCACTAATGAATTTCTTGATATTACTGCTAGTACAGGAGCCGGTCTGTCGACCACGGAGGAACGTGGATACATCGCCGTGATCACGGGAAATGACGTTGACGTATTTGCGGATTTGCGGTCGTAAGGGTGCTCTAAATTTCGCAGTGATCACGTGTTATGTTAAAAACTTCGCGGAGATAGCAGGGAATGATCAGGGAATGAGGCGGAGAGCCGTGATCATGGATTGTTGTCATGATGATAAAATAACGGTCTATCTTTATCTATATAGCGGTATATAGATGACCGCAGTCTCAGGAAGGTCACGAGTGAAAAAAGTGCGGATTTCTTCAGCCACTTGGCGACCTGATCCTCGCTAATTCTCGTTAATGTATGGCCATTGCATGATTTCAAAATTACTCAAATATCGTGACTATCAATTTGCTTCCATCATTAAGTTTTGGAAATCGTAAGTTCCTTTTAAATATTTCTTATTTTCTGATAGAATGTTTTTGTTAATTTCTTTTATTAAAGCTTTTAAAGTTCAGGGTTGGTGTGGTAATCGGACAGGTTGATGAGTTTGGCGAGGAGGATGAAGAAAGGGTTGTTGTATGTAGGTGTGCAAGTAAGGGGGAATGTACTTCTGAACTTGGGGGATGGGCTTCTCTGGTCATGGGATTAACATGGGATTAAATTTTTAGGCCTCGCCACTAAGGATGCCTCTGACTGAGGCATCCTTAGTGGCAAGGCCTAAAAATAAAGATTTAATAGTCAGTACTACCTCACAAGACCAGTAAGTCAGGGTTTAGCTGATATATTTATTTATTGAACTACTCGATTGTCTACAGGAACCCCTTGGTGAGTTTCCTGGTGGAAGGGTCGCGGCTGGAGCGGGCTCTACAGGCTGGCAGGTCAGGTCAGAGTTGTGGTCTGTTGTATCCTCGGTGTGGTGTCAACTATCAGTCAATCTCTGCAACCTTCGACAACGTCGCTGCAGCACTTCAGACCTAGCATCACACAGTGCATAGCTAATGTCAGTGATATGTTTGGAATCTTGTATTATTTTACAAAAAAATGACACTTTTTAAACATTTCCATACGGTACCTTGTTCTTCTTAAATATTTAATTGGTGGTTAAAATGAGGGTTTGTATATGGTTCTCTCTGTTTGATTATCTTTATGTGTCTTTAGCTAATTTTCTGTCCACTGGGTGGTATGTGTGGTTTGATTTTAATCCTAACCAAACATTGGATACAATCCCGATTACCTTGGTGTTCAGTTTCTAGGGTCTAGTGGCACTCGTTAAAATAGTTACACTGTTCACGTTAGACTTAGGGTTGTACTTCCTATCTTTGTACCTGATGAGCTATGATCTATGTTAAGAGATCCGTTAATGCAATTGTAAGGTAGTAAAACAAAGCATTTTAACAAAGCATTTAAAAAGGCATTTTATCTACTGACTATTAATATTGTAGTTATGTACACTAGTAATATAAAGTATAAGAAACCTACGATGTATAGTTATAGACATTTGTACAACTTACCTTTCTTGTAGGCCTACCAGAATTAAATATGTATTTTTTAGTTTTAATTTTTACAGTTAATGGCTTTTTGTTATTTTCGTTTATGATTAAACAGTTTTAACTAGTGCAGAAGATTTTATCCTTCCTTTAAATTCCACGTCTTGCTTCTAAACCCTATACATAAACTTTAACCACACGAGACAAACTTTATCTAAAGGAGAAACCCCTCTACGATAAAGTGATTTAAAATAGTAATTACATCTTTAAAAAAGTTTAATATTGGAAAACTCTTTGTAAAAACACTCGTTGTGAAACCCTCTTTGACCTAACCTCCACAGTTATATAAAACTGAAGGCAATATTACCGGTAATGTTAATAAATACTTGAACATTAGTGCTCTGGGTAATGAATCTAATCGTATAACAAACACAGTTGATTTGTAAACCCACATATTGAAAGTCATAATTGTAAAATCTTCCTTCCAAAACATGGCATCACACAAGGCCACACTAAAAAAACAGGCCGTAATGCTCGTGAAGCATGACGTCACGATAGAAGAAGGCAATGACGTAGTTTACCGTTTGTGATCAGCTGCTTGTTTTAATCTTTCCTTGGAAAATAAATAAACAAAAACCCTTTGTCACAAAAATATTAAACATTACGTCATTGCCGTCTTCTATCGTAGCGTCATGCTTCACGAGCATTACGGCCTATCACATCCACGGGTAGTAGCCCATTGACAGATGACCAAAGATGTGGAAGATTAACTATACAACTGATACAGGAAATTTAATGCTCTTGAGTGTGGATCCGACTTTTAAAGCTTGAGGCCAACCCAGAGTCACTGTTGTATGCCGAGCGAAATGTTTCATGCTAAATTAAGTTAAGACTCAACGAACATTTTCGAACAAATTATTATGATAACCAAACATAAAGGGTCAGTGTTTGACGTATTATTATATGTCAAGTTGCTGAATTTTCATATTCATTTATAATGATAATCATTAAATTTATGGAATGCACGTGTTGAAGAAATTTTGTGTCTAGGGTTAGGATTTTGTATCTGGACCATCTTTATCGAACATTGTGCCTGGGTACAATTAATCGATAAATAATTATATACAATTTTTTCGTCATACTGCACCAAAAACAGCCCTTTTAAACACATGCGTTGTGGGTCTAAAATAACCCTGAAGGAATAAAAACCCTTTTTAGTACCTAGGGAGTCAGCTGTTGTTAACTCAGTTGTAAATTTCGGTTGTAAGTAATCGCATATATGAAAAGTATATATTATAAAATAAATACAGTAAAACGGTTGTTGCTTATTGTTGCCTTCATGTCAATAGTTCAACATATCGTTAGTTGTACACTAAACACAATCGTAATTGACGAAATAATTGAATCACTTACTAAACAGCTGCTTCTTTACATTAGCAAAATTAAACCAGTTGGAAGTCGTTTTGAGAGGTTATTTTTGCATACAAACTAGTTTCGTTTTGTAACATAGTTTGTTTAAATAATGGTGCAATATGAATAAAAATATAGCTCATCACAAGGGCGAAATAGTTATTTGTGCAACTAGTGAGAAAAGTGAGCAATTGACTCACTCGAGAGAAATCCTTACTCACGAGCCGTAGGCGAGTGAGGAATGGTTTCTCGAGTGAGGCAAATGTACTTTGAACTCGAGTTGCACATTATACTTTTCCTACAGTTACCATAAAACAAATAAATTGGTGAAGAAACATAACCTATTTTTACACAGAAGTGAACTTTTAATATAACATTTAATGTGAAGTGACAAATACAACAGTACAACAGCTGACCAGCTGATTTACAGCCAGTGCTGCCAACGTATTTCGCGCGCATACGACGTTACGCGCTCACTATTTCGTGCATTCACGTTGCAAATCTGGAGTGAGACAAAGTAATTAGAGTGAGACAATGTTAACATTGTCTCACTGATGAGCGAATTGGCCACTTTGCTTTCTCAAATCAGTGAGAGAACATGTACATTGTTAGGTAACTGTAGGAAAAGTGTATTTTCAATAATGTTTGTGAAATTAGCGGAATATTAACCTGTAATATACAGGGTTTTCATAAAATAATGGTGGGGTTTTAACTGTCTGTAAAACTAGTATAAAACAAATTAAATATTTCATATTGGTAGCCCTGGATCCGGTAGCTCAAACAATTTTTCTTCGCATTAATTTAACCAGCTGTGTTTATTCTTGTGCTAATCGACAACCTACTTATTCTTTAAAATAAACTTCAAGTTGTATTTTCTTATCAACATGTTTTCCGTCAAGGAAAGCTAAGTGTGTAACTAAGTGAACTAAAGTCAGTGACTCTAGTATAACGGTCATTTATGAAGACATAGTTTATTCAAAAAAAAAAAAAAATAATAATAAAAAAATGCCCTAGAAAGGACCAGAGATGCAGTCGCCATTGTAATAAGAGAAATGTTGAACGTCTTGGCTGGAATAGATAGATCATCGTCTGGACGTCTGTAGAGCAAGAAATAGTTGTCATGTTGAAACAGTTAAGGCTATGTATAAAATCTTTTTAATATCAGGAATCAACAAAATAAATAGTTGTTTTGTATCTTTCTCGCTTTTTTTATTTCATAACTAAACCAAACCATTATTTTATGAAAACCCTGTATAATACAAAACTTATAAGGTACAAAAATATGGCTATAAGAAAAGGTAAATCTTGAGGAAAGTCAAAAGAAATCATGTATGACAAAACACAATTTCGTAGTCAAAATAAAACTAAAATGTAATACAGTGAAATTTCTTTATTTTCATACGAGGTCATATACAAGATTCGAATTTTACTAGGGGTTCAAAACTTGTCTCCGATGCATAACAAATCGACAGTCAAGAAATACATTATGATATAAATAGTAGTTTTCGTTACTAGTCTCTTTAAGCATTTTGTAGGCATTTTGGGACGATATCGTGTTTAACCGGAAATTCGATTAAGTCACAAAAAAACATTTTAGGACGAGTTACGAACAATATTTTTCATTACATTGTCATATCCCTATAACAGCCCTATAAAACCAATGGATTTTATCTAAGTGATAATGCCGCAACCCCTAGGTCTAGCCTGAAGTAATGTGAAAAACAATCCCAGGCTCGTGCCTAGCATCCTTAGGACAAAAAAAATCCCTATAATAGCAGAAAATACAAAATATAGCCAAAACCATTTGAAAATGTTGACTTTACCAAACAAATCGAACGAATGTATATTATTGAAGTATTTTAAAGGATCAGAACAGCTGATTTGTTTTATAGATAAGCTTTGACATAACCATATGATTCGAGTCAGTAAAATTTTACGGACTAGTCCGCAAAAAGCTATCTTTAGGCACTCAAAACGATCCGTAAGACAGGCTGTTTTTCAGACAGTGTAATAAAATAGTATATTACGTTACTAGTCCTGAAAATACGTGTTTACCAGACGAGTGTGGTCGTTCCCGTGCGAGACGAAGTTGAGTACAGGATTACCGAGTCCGGTACACACATTTTGGACGAGTTACGTACAATAGTTTACGCCATACTACTAAATCCGTACAAATCCTTATATATTTCCACCAACTAAAGGACTAAAAATCACTATTATAACCACTCACTTACTAAATTAATTTAGTATGGCGTAAAATAATTTATGTTTGTTTGAGACAGTTATTTGAAGAATAAAACAAAAATAGGCCTATTCAATATTTAAAATGTGTTGATTGTAGAAGTACCATTTACTCTCTAAGGATTAAAAAATGGTCCTCGGCTTCGCCTCGATTGTAAAACTTGACCTCGGGCCAAAAAGAGTCACTTTAGGCCCTAGTCATGAAATATACTATTTCATCACTTGACAACAATCTGATCTAATTGAAAAAATTCAACTGAAATTAGTCAGCTGTTTAATACCAATTCGCCAATTCACGTTAAACAGTTGTAATGAAAGTTGACCAGGAGCACTGTCCCTTTGAAAGCGCTATCTATAAATAAATCATAGGCTAAAGGGTGAAGCCCTGAAGAAAACTGTCATTTTACTTACCATTTGTCCCTGCGCTGGATCACAAGCCTTAAAATAACAAATAAATAAAAAAAACAATTTTCAATTAAATCAACCAAACTTTCATTCACTGAAAAACCAATTTTGGTTTAATTGAATTGAAAAAAAACCCTGTTAAGTTAGGACAGGTGGAAAAGGGATTTTACAGAAAACACTCTTTATTGTAAAGACTTATGTAATAGACAACATCAAATAATGTACAGTATTATGTTTAAACATACTGTATATTTATACACAAGAATACGAACTAACAATGTTCTAGATGTGTTGCACATTTAATTATGTGCATTACGAATAAACTTTTTCAAGTTTTTAGGTTTTTATCATAGAATTCTTAGATTATTTAAATGTTAAGCTTTGTTCAAAGCATTTTGCCATTTTCAACGTAATGAAATAAAAGGCACATGCTTATGTAATAGCAGTATATTGAGCTGCTAGTAAGTTTAGTAATTATGTTTTAGTAAGTGGTGCAGTCATTAGATACAATTTTTGAAGTTTTAAAACGTCATGAGTCCATTCATATTTCTTCACATTTTTTATCAAAGAAACTGGTATATAAAGGTTCAACACAACCCCCAGGGATGTTTTGATGGGGGGGAGGGGTGTTTGTGGCCCTTCTTTTGTAATAAGTATTGGTTTTTATGCGGAATCAAAACTAAAGTTAATTTTGATAGCTCATTTCAAAGTTATATCTGCAAAGGTCAACTTGATGTCATAAACAAACCATTATTCACAAAATGAGTGTATTTAACCACTGGTAGAACAACGAGTACTTATTTATTTCCTTGTCTGTAATTTAACTTATACTTATACGTGTAGTAGGATTTTCACTCCGAGAATGCTGACTGTATCAGACCTTTTACATTAAGAAAATTAAAAATTACTAAAAACCAAATTGGAGTGCAGAGTTCAGTTTTGTACTGTAATAATCCACCTAATTTAGTAGAATACTAGCTCGTTCTACGCACGGGGATAGTGCAGTCAGTTGAAGTCACTGGTTAAAGTACTACCTCAACTAACTGAACACTTTATTCTGGTTGACAATTCCATTAACAAAAGTGCTCTTGTCTTTTTCGTGAAACACTGAGAAATAAAGACATTAATGCGTCACCAACACACATACACAAAAAAATAT
The DNA here is from genome assembly GCF_028750875.1 of Macrosteles quadrilineatus. NCBI lineage: Eukaryota > Metazoa > Arthropoda > Insecta > Hemiptera > Cicadellidae > Macrosteles > Macrosteles quadrilineatus. The sequence continues at coordinate 151,797,220 of NW_026542594.1, forward strand.
AGAATTTAATTAAGTAAGGAATTTGCTACGGTTTAACCATAGCAAAGTACATATAAAATTAGTAAGCGCCGTCAATGAGTGGAAACCTATTATGTAAGCTATTGGCGACAATGATTTAAAAAAAATTAAGTTTCCCAGTCCTAAACAACACTGATTCAAGGTCTTTTTCCCGGTTGTAAAAACTCAAGAACAATTTGATACACAAAGAATCTCCGGTTCCTGACCTGGATGATGCCTAGTAATTTAATTTCACATTATTGCACTTGCGATTAATTAAATCCGTTATGTAAGGGAACCCCTTTTTATCTCACTTGGTTTGGATTTTCTTTCAAAACGCGATCGGAAATGGTTGTGGTAATTGTAAATAACATAATGTAACATATCAGTGACAGCTAGAAAAAATTACCTTGATATTTTGTCTATGTCTTGATCCAAACTAACATCTGTTCGTTATTTCATAGATGACGTATGTGATAAACATTAGGAAAAAATTTGGAAAACTGGGGGAAACGCACAAAATTGGGTTTTTTAACGTTTGTCAATTAATTTATAAAGTAGTGAAGCCATATTTTAATGGCTATATAGACACACTAATTTATTTTTCTCTATTGTTTAGGTGAAGTGGTAGAAAATGGCTATGGTAGATGTGAAATTCTATAGTATGCCGTAAATTTAAAGAAGTAAGTTTTATCAAATCGTGTCCTCCCTCATTGCAAACGCAAAGCTTGAGTGTAACTGCAATAAGCATTTTATAATTACTGTATATGCCAATCCCGTACGAAGGACGGGTACTCTGCTAGTTTTATTTATATACAGGGTGTTTCGGTAAAGCGTAGCTGGCTATGCAGATTCAGTGATTCAGATTCTACATGCAAAAATAAACCGAAAATATAGAATAAATTTTTTTTTTCGATTTTGGCTGTTTAGCCGTAATCCGCCATTTTATATTTTTTTGAAAATAATTAATAACTCTAAAGCCCTTGGAGATATTTTTATGAAACTTGGTATACACTTTAAGGCTACACGTATTAACATTCTCCGAAAATATCTTTGGTCAGGCTCATCAAATGTAAAAATGGCGGCCGTTTAAAATTTTGTTTTAATGGCTGTTTTTAGTTGATTTTTACTTTAAAAATTTTAAATGGCCGCCATTTTTAATTTGATGAGCCTGATCAAAGATATTTTCGGAGAATGTTTATACCTGTAGCCTAAAAGTTTATACCAAGTTTCATAAAAATATCTCCAGGAGTTTTTGAGTTAAATTTATTAATTATTTTCAAAAAAATACAAAATGGCGGATTACGGGGCTAAACTAAGGCGAAATCAAAAAAAGTTAATCCACATTTTCAACTTATTTTTGCATGTAGAATCTGAATCTGCATAGCCAGCTACGCTTTACCCAAACACCCTGTAGATTAAAGATTATTATTGTACAGTAGTCTATTTGAAAATAGACAATGTATTATTTTTTTTTTGCAATAAATGACTTGATTTGATTTGAACACATTTCTGTGCGTGTTCAGGGTTCCATTTTTTATGTCAGTTATTGGGAATGAAATGATCCCATTCCATAGTTTCTATCTTGATTGGAACTACTTTTAATTTAAAAGACCTCTCTTAGCAATGACAATTACTTAGTCCTTTTTGTCAAATCGAACCAACAAGGAGCTCGCTAAGAGTTGTATGGATTAAAACTTGTTAACACTACTTACTCGTTCACTTCTTTGTAATTAAAACATCAACTGCACAGTAAGCTTTCGCATCCATCGGTGTTACGACGTGCTTTCATTAACTATCAACATTTACATAGCGCTACCGACAACATGAAAATGAGTACGCTTTCTAAGTGTAATATACACGAGGTTGTAGTTTTGTTCTTGTGGTTTTTGCCAATAAATGCTCTGTCTGATGAATTAGGCCTAAAAGTTTCTCGCAGTCTTATACTAAAAGATTACAATTGGTTTAACGACAATAACTTTAAGATGCTTTATGAGTGTATTACTAGGACAGTTTATAGATACTACGAGGGTAGGACAGTGATGATCTTTCCTGACGAAGTAAATGACGCTTTTATCGAAGCTTTCTTAGTTAAAGGAATAAATGCAACTTCTGCAATAAAGAAGAAAAATAAATTAAAAAGCTGGGAAGCCTACCACAAGTTTTATCTTCTCTTTCCAAAAGTAAATCGAAGCAACTTTAGTTACTACGAAGATTTTGTTTACAAAGTGGAAAAATCTTCCCTCGTGTTAATTATATGGCCTCCAAACACAACCATGGAACAGGTTTCGAAAGTCCATAAAAAATTCTGGCAGTTTCGGCTGATAAAAGTGGCAAGTTTCATTCAGGAACGTACCAGTGATGTAGGTGTTTACGTGTACATTCCGTTTAATAACAAACGTTGTGGCGACGGAGCTACCCCTTATCGAGTCGATACATGTACTCCGAACGGATTCCTGAACAATTACGATGTTTATTCCGGGATCACGAGGCTCACAAACTTTCACGGTTGTACGTTGAATGTCGTCGTCAACATCCAGTATCCAGATTGCTACTTGGAGGACTTACGGAACGGTTCTTGGGCAGTTCGAGGCAACATAAACTACATGTTGAACGCATTCAGGGATCACTACAACGTCAGCTTTGCATTCTACAACCTGTTCAACTTGACATTCAACTGGTATTACTACAACACCTCTATAGAGGCCACCATGCGCCAACACGAGAACGAGTCATACGAGTTCGGGGTCGGAGCGTTCTCTTTGATGACCAGAAACGACAACCCTTTCATCGAGTATACGTTCGGGCCGGACCCGGAGTGTTTAGCCTGGGCCGTTCCCAGCTTCGCCGGCGAGCGGCCGTCCATATGGATGACGCTGGTCAGCGAGTTCCCCATCGTGGTTTGGTGTCTCTTAGGTACTGCGATAGTGGTCGGCACAGCGTTCGTAGCATCGTCAAAATATGTCGAGGACAATAACCTGAGTACAATCAGAGTTATTCGCATTTCCCTGATGATGGTGTTCGCTATGACTTCCGAATCGCCTAAAATGAAGTTCCTCTTTAGGTCGCCGAACGTGTACCTTTTCGGATGGTGTCTGTGTGGTCTGGTGATCCGCTGCGCCTACGAGGCCTCCCTAGGAAGTCTGCTCACGCTCACAGTTCCAGCACAACAGCTAAAGTCAAACAAGGAGCTCCTGGAGAGAAATTTCAGGGTAGCGGGAGGCGTGCAGATGTACACATTTTTAGAGGAAGCCTCCACCAGAGATGAAGTTCTAAAGAAATTGATGAAGAGATTCGAGATTCTTCCCCCTATAGACGGAAGGGAGATGAGGAAACGAATTATATTGCACAAGAACCTCGCGATCATCCAGCCTGATCACTACACCAACTTAATCGCCACAAGAGCCGCTGCACACTTCAAGACCGGCTCAGGCATCACCTCCATCAAACCGTGTCTGCTCAAGACATTCTCTTCTCCCATGATCATCAGGAAGGGGTCGTTCATGTCTGATTTGCTCACCTCTTTTTCTACACATATCTTTGAGGCTGGACTGGGTCAATATTGGAAATCACTAGAAACTAGTGTTCCCATCTGGGAGCCGTCACAGACCCGTGGGGCACCTCTTCATTTGGACAAATTGCGTGGAGCGTTCATTTTCTATTTTACCGGAATCACAATTTCTACAATTGTTTTTGGTTTTGAAATGCTCAAATCACAATCCGGACAGTGATCACTTATACATCACATCACATCCCGAATAGGCGGCCCTCTTTTATAAATGGGTCCGGTAGGTTGTTTGTTCAATTTTCAATTATGTTCCATCGCGTGAAATGTTACAATTTGGCTAGAGAATACAGTTAATGTGGTGTTTTGCTCATAAATGTGTTTATGTTCAACCTGATAACATTGTAAAATCACTAGCTGTTTCTGTGAAATGGGCAACACGCCAAGTGGCAGGGAGTTGAGGAAGAGAGCGGCAAAATCATTTTTTAGACAGTGTAAAGGTGTTACAAAAGTCCCTAGAAAAGTAGCATTATTAGTTAATTAAAAAAACATGATCATGTGTACAGTAAGTGTTGTAAGTAACGCTAAAAATGATCTTTGATGGTGTAATTAACGAGTTTGATGGAAAATGTAAAAATCCCCAATCATGTAAAGTGTTAGTAGTCAGAGTGTTTGTAGTTACATCGTAAAACATTTGTTTGGATTAGAACTCGTGTGGTATAATTTACCAAATTTTAATTTTGTAAACCTGCCCTCGGAAATAAAAATGTGTACTTCAGTAAAAGTTAAACTAATTGCATTTAATTTATGGTTTACGTATTTACTTTACTACTTTATGCAGGCACTCTTATTAGCAATCTAAATAAACACATAAAACGATTCTTATCGTTGTTATTTCGGATGAGCGTGTCAAATCGTAAAATTCCTATTTGAATTTAATTATTCAAATCGAAGGAGGAGGATGGGGCGCAACTACAGTAGGCGCTGCTACCCAATATAATCTTCGGTTAGCATGTGACGCTCTCAGGCCCCGCGTCACATGCTAACCGCGGGCCTACAAATGAGGCCTAAAGATGAGATTAAATATTAAGTTACCAGTGTATTTTTTGTTTTGTGTTTTTGATGTCAGACGTATTCAATTCAATTATTAAAAGTATTAAAGTATTAAATTACACAGTGTACAGTGTATTGAATACAATCGTATCCATAAATATATAGCTACATTTTCAGGAAAATAGGCGAGAGATAAGTATGATTCGGATCTCAGGTCTTATAAAAATGTGGTACTTACTAATCTATTGATTGGTGAACAATTTAGTAGATTGTAGAACAACCTACTAAATTCGGATGGAAGAGTGCAGGGCTTTGGTAATCAAAGTCCACGGTTCAGACCCCTCCAATTACCAATGATTTTTTAGCGATGTTATAACGCAATGACCCTTTTAGTGTAAATCGGTTTCAGGCTGGAGCCTAACGTCTTGCGATATGAAGAAGACCATGGTAGAGACAGTTTATTCTATACACAAGATTATAGTGCACCGTGTCAAATGGTATGTGAATGTGACGATCATAAGCTTGGTTCAACCACTATGTTTGGTTATATTATTTAATACATTAATACTTTTTTAATGGAATATCGATTCACTAGGAAAAGTAAGGAGAGTACATGTACAACCCCTATAGTTTGCTGATAGCCGAATAAAGCGGACATTGCTGCGGGGAGGTGTCTCTTGCGTGTTAGACCTTATCACGAATTACGTAAACTGCACACGGACAAAGACCCTCAGAATCTTCCATCTCACAAGATCTCCACATCGTCTGGCACCTCATTGTTCGTTAAAGATGTCACTTCCTACACTTCCTTTCCTGTCTAACTATAAGGAAGTTTGTATAGCATCTGTGTGAAGTATGAGATTAAGTGATTATGAGCCTGTCTATTAATTAAATCACAGTAAACGTTTACTTATAGTTTGAAGGCCACTTTCTGAGCTGCGAGACGTAATACATTTAAGGCTCACCTCAAGAGACACTTTATCCCTCAGTGTAGACCAAATTTTTTACAATTTAATAATAACTAACTGTGGTCTATTAAAATAGTATGCAGATTTCTTATTTGATTATTTTTTATACTGGTAATGCCAGTGGCTTCGTGAGAAACCTCTAGCAACCTCTGGCCTGTGAAATGGACTGAAATATCAAGAAAAGGTCTCATATGCCATACACGTTTCTTCTTAAGCCAATTTGCAAAATACGAAAGTGTTACATAATATGATATACCACCGTTCTCATCCTCCGACCCGACATCATTTTGCATGTTCCAGCCTATAGGAACCATGGTTTGTAGAGATTTTAAAGTGCATCAGAATTGTTAAATACAAAATTGTTTATTTGAATACATAAAATGGTTTAATGAAAACACTTTTACAAATACTGGTTTACAAAAATATATGTTTTATTTAATTTTAATATTTTTTGAGGGAAATAATGAAAATTGGTTAAATGGGGTATCTGCATGCTTGAAATCACTTAGTGGTAGAATCGATCAAATCAATGCTTTTGCTGTTCATTTATAAAAACAAATGGTGTCTCACGAAATTATAAGAGTTTTCCTCCAGCTTACTGCAGTCATTTCTTTTCATTCTTCGCACAACAATAGAATAACGAGCCCATATTAAAGGACGACAGTTAGAAATCAAAACAAGAGTAAGACGAAGTGCATGGGTAGACAAAGGTCGGTGCAGTAGGCCTATGTTGCGGAGTCGTTTAGCAGAACAAACAAGTGACGTAACTTTCTCCGGAACAAGAGGCTGAAAGTGTGACCGAGGACACAATACTGGCAAGTGCTACACAGGACAGTCAGAGTAGCAGACGACATGTCGAGGTCCTGGGCCGCCGCCGCCGCTGTACTCGTCCTAGGCCTTCTACCCATCAGCAGCGCCGAGGATCACATACTCACCTACGGGTAAGTCAAGGAGTCTTGGGCACAATGCAGCTGAAAACTCTTTTGGTGGGTTTGATTGCCTAAAGCTATATTGTTAAATGACAAACCAAAATATGTTTTACACAAATAATTACCAACCTTTTAACACATTCAATTCTAATACGTTTGCACCTATGAAAACTCTTAGAAAATTTTTTTCCAGCAACTGGTGGGTTGGATTTTGTTTCAATGCAAACACATATCTGTTTCCTTTCGCTATATTTTTGGTTAAATAATTCTTCCAGGACTCTGGAGTTAAGTTTGATTAATGGCCTTTTTGAAATCAGTTTTAAACTGTATACTGTATTGTATATATCAATCTTGATTACTGTTTTTAAATGCACTAACGATTTTACCTGATGATCTACGATGTACAAACTGTAAATAATTATAAATTGTAGAGATCGATAATACAATTTTTCTTCCTCCCATAATGTGCAATATCAATAATAAACATTGGTTGCATTTTAGGAAGAAGTGTAGTAAATGCACAATAAATTACCAATAACACTAAACCATATAGACAACAATGCATATCAGCTGATTGGTAATGAAGTAAATAATCAAGGCTGCCAAATCATGAGCTTTTGTCTGTAAACAGTGCTCTTCACTTGTAATTTGCGTTGCATAAAAAAACCCTGTGCTTGAAAAATTAAACCTATTATACATACAGGTTAATGAAGTACAGGTACCAGCCTTATATATTTTATTTACATATATTATATACGTTTTCTAAATTATCAATATAATTTTTTATTAGTAAAACAATTAACAAAACAATGGTAGGAGAAGAATGGAAAGTAAAACATAAGCTGCTCTTCAACTCAAGGTGGAAGATGGATTGTATTGATTAAATTGGTCGAATGCAGTGATATAAATTAGGTTAAATACGTACAGTAGGCCTGTAAGTCATCTTCTTACTTCTTGTTATTTCAACCAAATTTTCAATATTGTATCAATGACATTTAACTATAGATTTAAGATACTCCAATTCAACTTTTACTTTATAATAGCACATAAACTGCCCGACGTTTTTATATGAGACACTTTCAAATAAATTTATTTATTGACTATACCTATGCGTTTATTCATGGATCAGCAATCAAGACTCTTAATTATTTGTAGAATAAGCAGTATTTATTTAGGGATAATAGCCTCTAGCATGTTCATTGGAAAACAGTATATTATTTCAACAGTGCGTAAACTGACTCTTTTCGACCAGAGCTCAAGTATTACGATAGAAGTGAAACCGAGGTCGGAAAATTGGTGAGGGTTGCTTACAATCGAAGTTTACAACATCTGACTATTACTCCCTAGAGAGTAAAAGAGCTATTTTGCCGCACTCGTTTTTTGCCATTCTCCAGTATTCCAACCAAACACAACACAAAACCGCGTGCTTTTATTAGGCACGTTATACGTGTACGCTTGAAAATAAGTTGGCAACACTTAAAGATAATACGACTACGATCAGCTGGTGCAGCGTAAGCGTTTGCTATTTCGTTCAGCTTGGATTTTGGATTTAACCTAATCTAAATCTAAAAACGTGTTGTAGGCCTACGTATAGTGTGTGTTTGGAAGACTAATTATATAATATGCTTTATAGCAACTATAGGAAAAATATAATGTGTAACGCCTAGTTGCACAAATAACTACAATAAAAAATTACTATCGTTGCCAACCTATTTTCAAGAGTACTCGTGCCTTATACAATCACACTATTTTGTGTTGTTTGGTTCCATACAGCCGGGTTTACACAAGGCCCCACTAGTGGTTTACACTATGTAGCAAAACCTGCTAAAAAACTTTCGCTATATAACATTGTTGTATAACTTTGCTATAAAACAATGCTATATAACTTTTGCTATACAAAAAAGTTACAGACAATTTTAGTGATTCCGGTGCTCGTGCTATATGCTATAAGAAGCACAACTTCATTCGTATTCCATATCGAAATGTCGCGCCGAAGAGACCTACACTGCTCGCGGTAGCTATCACGGTGATCTTAGGATTTTTAGGAAGTAGAGGTTTTAGATTCGATCGTTTTGTTGCTTCGAGAAATAAGTACAGTGTAGCAGATTTATTTCGGGACCTTAATGATGACGATCACAATTATGATCCATAATTAAAACGCGAAATAAGGCGATGGTAGCTTCAAAAACGTTTTACGTATGACCACAACACAACGCTGGTTGTCCACGGAACAGTTCAATTAAAGTTTATTATAAACTTTAAGTATAGCATCCCCCCAACTAAATTTGCAATGACATTCGTTGCGACAAACTAAAAATAAAACTGATAGGCCTAAAATACGGGAAACATATTACAAGTGTGATGTTGAACATTTATATTTTTGAATTATCCCGGGTAATAGCCTTATGGACAAGCGTACTTTCGTTACCGGCGTTTTGTCAGTTCTCTTTTCACAGTGTCACGTCAAATAGCATAATCATAATTGCGGGCACGAATACTATCGATGTTGACGTGATCACGGGGGCGGCTAATTACAGACGTTGATACGCTAGTTTAGGGTAGATAAGTTCAATGTTGCCGTGATTGCAACAGATGGTCATCAATAATTTCTTTTCCTACGATCACCTTGCCACTATTTCTGCGATTTCGGTTTTTCGGTTTAGACCAGTCACCATTTAAGTACAGTAAAATAGTGTACTTAATCAATACAATCATTTTGGCACCCATAAGGTGGTCGCCACCCACATTATTTAAGTATCGGTACAGATATCAACGTCTTCAGTACCGGTACTACCATCGACGATATTACCATCACCAGTACTGTACTTGTACATTTCCTAAGAACCGGTGCTATTGAAGATTGCCTTCAGGTACCAACAGCTGATAGTGACCATAAATCACTTCAATAAACTTGTTTAAATACTGTAATTTTTGTTCCAGACCTCAGCAAGAAACACTTTACACATTGGAGGGAGAAGAACGCAGTACACCCCACGTTTATAGACAAAAATTTAAAAGGTTTTTGTCTTTCAACAATGATGCGAGCAACATCAGAGTAAGTTATTGAGCATTCCTACTAACACTAAGTTATCTATATTTTTTTTATTTTTAAGGCGGGTTTATTAGCATGAATATAGTTATATAGTGATTTTGAGTAAAAACATGCTACAGGTACTCAAATTAGTTACACATACATTTTTAGACTATAGTACTGGTACTGCATTTATTTTAATTAAGTGGTCAAGTTTGTGAATTTCGATACCAGTAGGCTAATACAAATTTCAACTAACAAAATTCATTCACACCTTTGCTTCTCATACTTTGGACCCTTATTGCTGTACGGTCTTCCCAACGGCCTGGTAAAGCAATACATTTAAAGTATAGCTAAACTTTATGTTTTTTTTATTGTTAAGGATTGTCTAGTGTATAATGGCCAAATAGTAGAATAGAATATCTAGTACAGTGTCAAAAGTTGTTCTGAAAAGCTGATGTACCAGAAAAACACTTGATAGAGGCATTTTTATTTATTTATTTATTCAACACTATAAACCAAACAAGGCCAATCATTGGATTGGCCTTGGTATTGCCAAGGCTTTTTAACAATAAATTTAACTAATGTTTAAAAAAAAGACGGCAGCTTAATTAGTTATTTATTAATTAATTATTGATTAAAATAAGTATTATAATTATTTTAATTATAACATTAATTATTTTAGCACCCTTGGTTACTTTACGTATATCCCCTAGGTGTGGTACAACAAGATACTTTGATGGTTACATGCTTTTATATTTAAATTTTATAACGGATCACAAAAACCTCAAAGTTTATGTTCTATACTGTGCAGGTGGAGATGGTGTTTGCAGTGCCTTTTCTTCACATTCCCATCGGAGGCAAGACTGTGGAAGGTCCCTACGGCAACGGCGTCACTCCCGTGGTGGACATCAACGCTAAGTCCCTCCTCACTGCCAGTGTGCTGCTCTTAATGCTGTTCTTCGTCATACCCAAGATAGTCAGGGTCTTTGTACCTACAGCTCCACAGGCCAGAGGTACACAAGACAAACATATGTAGTACAGAAATTTATGAAAATTTGGACTCTACAAATGTTTTTATGGAATGTTAAACATTTTTGTTTTAACAGTCCTCAAATCTTTTTTTATACATTCTATTTTATATATTATTGATTCCAAAACAAATTTCAAGAATAGCTACTGGTCTTCTAGAGTAGATATAGTGCTCATCCTTATACTCAAATAATTATTGTGAATACTGTACTTGGCACACAAATTCAAACCTATTACCAATGAATACAGAACCTTATGAGAAGCAAAGGTTCTGTATTCATTGCTTTTACTGGCCAGCTACTGCATTTCTGAAGTCTTTCTCTCATAACTTTGTATAATAACTAGAAATACTACACAAAGTAGTTAGTAGATAAATTAGCAAAAGAAGCAATTTCAGAAGATACCACATTACAGAATACAGATACCAATTAAAAATATTAAAAAAACCACTGACAATCACATTACAAAAAATTATGGAACAAACCTTTTCTCAAAACAAACAAGCAAATAGGTACAAAATATCAAAAACTAATACAAAAAGATGGGTTAAAAAACAAAAATGAATTGATTAAATCTTAGTGTTCCTGGCTGGTGGGTTCTTCAATCCAGTTTAACCTCTTTCAGTTTAGGAAAGTCTGCTTGATAGACCCCAAGCAGAGAAAATTCTATACTCTGACCTTCATCAATGATCCCATCAGACCATTAGACAATATACCAATCATTATACTACAAAAAAAAAGTAACCATTTTGGGACTGACACATTATTCTTTTTAGAAGGCAATATCCCAAAGAAATCAACCAAAATGTAAAAAAGATGTAAAATATTGAACAATGCAGCTGCATTGCTTATACCCAGCAAAGCCGGAAAATTGATAGGCAAAACAGAAAAAAGAGTTTGAAATTATATGGAAATTTATAAATTTTCTGTAGGGAGGACTTTAGGATTATAATTTCCAAAAGTCTCAAGTTCATGTTTTCCATAAGGGATTGTTCAATCCCCAAATCCAGTTTGTGATTCCCTTTACCAAATCAAATTGTCTTTATTAGTATGCAAGTAAACATAAATAGTGTCAGTTAGTTGGACCATGTTATGATGCCGACAGTGGAAAAAGAATTTATGGGAAAACTAAGTAATGTAGAGCTCTTACACCCTTCCCCTTGGATCATTACTAGTTTATAATACAATAACTAAAGACCATTTCCCGCACTCGTCTTTATCATTATTCTGAAAATGTACTATCTTCCTAGCGGTTTACACATATAGATCTATTTATGAAATCTGTATTTACCTGTCAAAGTATTTTTACACTTCAGTTTTATGGCAAAGGACTGTATATTAAATTGAAAATTTCAAAATCAATCCTGATTTTCTTATTATGCTAGGAAGATTCTCATTTTCAAGCATGATTTCACACCTAGATCATACTTTTTACAGCGTTTGAGGAAGGTGAAGTGAGTCGTGTTATCCGAGGAGTGGAGGAGGTATTCCACGTCAACAGCACAGCCTGTTGGCAGCAAGGGGTGTGTTCTCTGGTACAGGCCGGACGACGCAACATCCACAGCGACCATCCCTCCAGCTGGGGCAAGGTGGTGGATGGAGTCTCCAGGTGAGACTGCTAAATAATATTGACAACTGGCACTAAAGTGTAAACACAAAGTAATAACTAGTAGGGAATATTATGATTCTTGTGGTAATTGTCTGGGACTTCAAATAAGATCAGACAAGAATTCTCTCACCAATCACCAATATGATGGAAAATATAATTTATTCCATACATTGTATGTTTACAAATACTGTATTGAGGGAGAACGTTTGGCTTTCGTTATAAGAGAAAAACTCTGTCTCTGGAACTTAGTATGAATTATGGACTCAAGCAGAAAACTAAAGTGTGCTTATATTTTTTCTTCAGGGAATTTTACCAACATCATTTGAAGGCAGTTTTTGGAAACTACATAGTAATAGATAAACATGATGGTGTAAGATGCATTGGCTATAGTCTGTCAACTAGGGAAACCTGACGAGGAAAATTGGAATGAAATAAATTAAAGTCATGAGTACAATAAACCTCCTAAGTATGTGCTCAGATTTCGTGGTTTTGTCAGTAGTAGCGATGTTGTGGGTTCGGGTTCTGGTTTCTGTCACTACTTATGATCAGTATTTGGATACAGAAGGTATAGTTCACCTTTGTACTGTACCAGCTCACCCCTTGCTTTGCTGGATATGTTTCACGCACAGGCCTCTGTGGCCCATGAGGACGGGTAAATGCTAAAGGTTTAAGGTTATAGACAATTAAGGAAACAGAATCTGTAAACCTCTTGAATAAAAAATAATAATAAAAGACTGTTGAAAGACATAAGATCAACAAACTGTCTGGCACGGTATATCACTGTTAAAGTACGGTATCGAAGTAGAATGGTAGCATGTGTACAATTAATTGCAATATCGGTTTGATTAAATTAGACCTACCTATGTTATATTTCTTACTATTGACATGATATAATATAATAGATAATTGTTTGGTGATCAAATGAAGAATATTGAATCTATGATCTAAAAAAGTATAATTTCAACATCTCAGTTGTTAAAATTTGTAATAAACTACGAAGGAGTTGTGTTCTGAAGAACTGTCTTACTAAATTGTGCTCTATTTACTAAGCAATTATAATTAAGTGTATTATACCAAGAACATATTTAATGTACAGTATGCAAAATTATTCTCAGGTACTGCTAGTATCTCCTATTCTTTGACCAAACGGAAGCACTGGTTAAGCTGATATCAACTTAATATGTATAAACAATGAAAGCTCTACAAACACAAGAACTGTAGAGGATTTTGAGTTATTTGTCCTTTATTCAAATAAAGTTAATGGACTTCTGAGTCTAGCCCTTTGCAACCATTCGTAAAGTGCGTTGAAGTATTTTTAAGGTAGTTACTGCCATAGTGAATTGTTTTCATTCGTCACAGACAATCTTTTCATAATTTGTTTCTTTTACTAAATTACATGATGTCCTGTTGACAGACTTGATTGTATTGTTTCAGTTTGAAGTGGGTGGAGAAGACAATGGCTGGAACATGGCTAGGCGAGGCGGTCTCCTCAGCCAAGCAGGACAATGACGGCTGCAAAGTGTTTTACAATCAATGTCCGTTGAGTCCAGACAAGCTCACTCATTTCACCAAGGAGTTGGCTAGAAGATACATGAACCATCTCATACATCTCCACAATACCAACACTGTGAAATGATCACTTTTATGTGGTACTAATCCAGGTCCAACAAATACTGTAACTTATAATGGAAAAGTATTTTATTATAGAGCCAGGTTCAGCGTGTATCATATGGAAGAAATTTACTTTTGACATATTGAGTCTATTGGAAAATTTGCACCATGGATCTCTTTGCAGTCACTGTATGTTAAAATTATAGGGGGACACTTTACCATGCAAAGTTTACATTGATGTAAGCCTGTCATGATTTTTTTTACATAACTACATTATTTAGTTGAAAATGAAAATAACAAGACCTAAAATTGCTATGATAAATTTCCTGTTGTTGTATGTTTAAAGTCTTAATTATATTGCCTAGAACACCTATGCTTTCCATAATGAAATATTTGAAATGAAGATCCAAAAAGAGACTCAGTAAACATAACCTGCGTGGTAATTTATTATGGCCATGGTAGGACCCTGAGTCGTTAAAGAGGATGTGATTCAAAATAAATTTACAGAATAGAGAATTCATGCAGTTTTCAATCATAGAAAAATTAATACGGATATTATTATTATGTCAGGTTCAGATTACAATCCCTGGAGGAAGATGGGATGTTAAGGTTTCCTTATGAAATTAATCATCTATACGTTTAATCTGCTCATTTTTATTACTGAGATTTAGCTATATGTAATTTAATAAACTACTACAAAACAAAATAGAAACATTATTTACAAACCTTAAAACTATATAAAAACATGTTTTAAAATAATTGTACTGTTTCCTATGGAAATAACTCTTGAACAAACTATTTTCCTGTATCACATTTTCTTTGTCTTTATTCCATGTAGTTTTAGTAAAAATAAAGATTGATTTTACTTTAAATCGTACACAGATCAATATACTATACAGAGCTTTTTAAAATGTCTTTGATTTCTTGGTTCTCCGTTTTTGTGGCCATTTCTAAGGCTGTTAACCCTAAGAGATCTTTTGCTTGGGGATCAACTCCATTTGACAAGAGGAATTTTGCAATGTCAGCATAGCTGTGCAATGCTGCCTGTAACAGAACAAAATCAAACATTACACATCTACAAACTGAAGACAGCTCATTTTAATAATCCATCAGTAAAAAAAACGTGTGACTGTTAAGGAATAATAATGCATTATTAAGAACATTTTATGTCTCTAGTTTGACCAAAACAAACAATCAGCTAAACTATAATCTCTTACAAATAGATACAGTACAGTAAAACCTACAAAGGTAAACATTTAAAATTTGTATCCTTTATTTAAAACACATTGTAAGAGTAGATTATTTTTATTTTTGCTTGTTTTTGCAATAATTTTTAAAGTTTTGGTTTGGTTTGCGACCACCATACAGATTACAAACAGAAAAATGATTGCAAATAAAACTTATTAAATAAATAAAATGATATAAACCCTTTTCCAAATCTAGAGACGAATATGAATTTGAAAATTCATGCCTAGTACTAAAATAGCATATGTAAAGTGGTTGTAATGTAAGTTATAACTAATAACGGAGGATTTTTTGGCACTCGAAATGCCTATGTGATTGCCTAGTTCCACCAAGACCTTTAAGTACAATATCATCTGATTTCTCAAGCAACACTGGATTATACTCCCGTCATAAAACTTAGGCGGTTTTAGGGGAAGAAACCTATCCCCTCCACTTGATCATACCTTTGAAATAAAAGCTCAACAGCAGCGGTATGTAAACATCAATCAGCTGCGACATAAACAAAATACCCCTGCCGCAGCAAACCTGCCGACTAAGCGAATTTCCATTTGTCTGAATTGATTTTCAGTTAAATATATTTTAATAACATTAGGTTTAACGAGTACCTAGGTTTGCTGCTACAAGGAAACTAATAAAGTGTGTTTTTGAGGAAAATATTGATAGCTTAGTACAAATTAAATAAATTTGCCAAGTTTGATCAAAATATATCCATAAACAAGCAAACTACAACATTTGACAATATTCTCCATAAGAATAACATGGGAATTTAAAATTTACAATTTTTTTAATTTTCTCCGTTACTAATAATCGAACAAAATACTTTTGTATACTAAATTATTTGTTTTTTTAAGCTCTTTAAAAAGGTCTAAAGAGAAATCGGGAAATTTTGTATTTTGAGGGTCAAAAGTGAGAAAAACCAATTTTTACCCCATAAAACCCCCTGTAAAGCCCCGTTCCCATGGTCCGATCGTGCTGGTTCGCGAACTCATTCAAGTTTATCCCGCTTTACACCTTTAAACCAAATTACATCAAAATCGGACAAAAATTACTCAAGTTATCGCGTTCACGGACGTATATATATATATATATATGTCTATATATATATACATATATAAAAATTTGAACGAATGGTGTTTTTGGCCTCTGGGGACATCAAAATGAAAAAGTAAATCGGTCCCGGGTCTAGGTCTTACCGTGCCACCTACGGTAATAGCTACTTCCCTATAGGGAAATTCGCTAAAAGTAGGAGAAAACTTCCCCTCAAACAGCCTAAGTTTTGTGGACGATGGTTAATATTCTGTGATGTTTCTGTCTGTACCATGTGCAGAGCAGTGCGGCCGCTGATATCTGGTTGTCCCAGGTTGGCTCCGGCTGCATGATATGACTGCAGCCTCTTCAAATTGCCATAGCTTGCAGCACTGACAAAACATCACAAACATTGTATCAACTAAATTGAAAAAACAATGCTACATTTTACTTTATTTATTTATGCTGCAAATGACCAGCAAAGATCTTACTGAAGGAAACTAAACTAATTTATGGTCATGTCGGAAAGTCACCATCTTACTTTTAGAGGGATATATCAATTAATACCCTTATGTCATGTTCAGTAGAAAATATAGAATGTTTTTTTTTTTTTTTTGCGAGGGGAGGGTAATATAAGGTTGCGTTAAGTAGTTTTAAGTAGACATCCGTACTTTATCTTACTTTTGCTTCTTATTCAGGGGTAATTTACGCTGAAAGCCACTTTTACTTTACCTGGATCATGGTTCTTTTTTGTTCTTTATTTTCTTCATATCCATATTTTATTCCCTTTAAAATGTACATATATGCATAATTATCAGATAATCTTTACTTAATTACAGTACAACTCTAATTATCTGAATCAATTAGGACAGGACCCCATTCAGATAATAAAAAATTCAGATGATTGGATTTTTACAGAAATTTCGGTCATTGTAAAGAAAATAGGCCGAGTCATGCCGAGCTTTTACTATTGCGATCGTTTGTAAATTTACACTATATCCACAATCACATAGTAATTATTATATAATTTTTATATTATTTCTGTAAGTGATTTGGAAAATCGGCGATTCGGATGGTTATTCATAGGATGTCCTTATCAAAAGACTAGTTCCATCAGTTCTACTATGTGAAATCTGGTTTCCATGTTAATATAGTGATTGAAACTTCGTCTTGAAATTCATTACAGTTTGTAAACAAGCAGAGGTACTTAAGTAGAAAAAAGAGGAAACCCTATCAGCACACTCATTTGATACCAGTTCATAATTTCAACATGGTGTTGAGATTGGGCAAAACCAATCTCCTTAACAATTATTACCTGCAAAGCTGGCAGCCGATCTGGTTGGGTGTGAGTGTGAGGTGAGCTCCGCACCTTCGTAACAGTTTGATCACTTCCACGTGATCATGTTTGACAGCATCCAACAGTGGGGTCTGATCAAACCTGTCCTTCATGTGAACACTAGCTCCGTTGAGCAGTAGAAACTTCACCACTTTAACATCACCTATCGTGCAGGCTATGTGCAGTGGCGTCCGCTTGTCTGGATTGGTAGCAGAAATGTCAGCTCCGTAGTTCTTCAACTCTGCAATCTTCCCTGTGTCACCTTTTTCCACAGCTGAGGTCAACATCGCTGGGAACAGGATGGCGTGCAACATCTTCACCTCCGTCGGGGATGAGATGTGCATTGATCTTGCAACAGCATCAATCAAATCCCAATCCTCCAAAACTGGTGTTTGGTTTATTTTACCACTCGTTAGTTCCCCTCGCAGATTGCTTTCCAGCATCTAGAATTAAAAATTGTTAAGTAGACTTTCATGGGAACTATTAAGTCACATATAACTTTAACTATACAACAAGTATATAATCCTTAATCCTTAGCAGATTTATTATTTTGATTTCCTTGTGTTTGCCAGAGGATGATGTTATCACTTATGTCAAATAGACATCAAGAACTTGACTGTCACCATATTAAATCTTACAAAGAAATCTGCTAGAATTCAAAGACAACTTAAAAAAAAGAGATTGTAGGTAAATACTGCAAGTCATCACTCACTTATTTGTACATTAAACTTTTACAAAACTGTAAATTAATTCCTAAAAGGAATAGAAATGTTTGGCACACAACAATATACTTTAATTATGTATTGTGTTTGGACATAGAATTCACATAGAAATTGCTCCACAAATTACAATGTTGGTAGAAAATCTACTTTTACCATCTACTGTGTAGTAAATTAGGAATAGAACTATGCCCTACTTAGAAAAGAATTACTGTACCAAAACATTCCTTTGAAACAAATAATACAAGGGCAATTTTACCTTCTTTAGATGCATTAGAATAAGGTCACAACACCTTAAATTATTGGTAAGTAGGCTACCTAATTTTAGCACTACAGGCAAAAACTGTTATTTTAAAAAATTTCAGAAAATGAATAACTAATGAAACAGGTCTAATACAGTCAAAAAATTAAATATTTCAATTCTGCATTGAATGTTGAAAGGTTAGTTTAAAAATAAACATCTGTAGGAAAAACGACCATAAAAACTCAGAGGTACATTTAAAAATTATTATAGAAATACCTAATCTTTAGGAAAACAAATTATTACTCATATCTCACATTTCTCTTGGTATTGAGGTCCCAGTCAGACTTTGACAGGACGTAGGCAAGTTTTGTAAGAGCAGCCTCAGGGGTCATGTCATAGCCAGGTATTACACCTGAACTATACAGCATCTGAAATAATAGTCTCAGTGTGTAAATTAGAATTTGTATATTTTGTACATTTAGCAAGCATGGTTTTTAAGAGCATGGGTCAAACACTGGTCACACTTGTTACTTTCTTACTTTAAACTTTTGTTAGGTAGCATCGTTAATTGATATACCACTAATATAAAGATTAACAGATGGCATCTAAATCCAAAACTAACTTCAATCGGATTGAACCAGCAATACATATGGATAAAATAAATATAGACATGTAGTGTGTTTCAATAACTTCAGTTTCATACAACGCTGTGCTCTCCTCACTAGCTATCCATCTTTTTAAATATGTACAAATGCTTTGCCTTGAATTTTAACTCTAATTGCTAAAAATGCTTGTTTCTTCCCAGAGCTCAGATTTTTTTCATTTACACATTGGCATTTGACATAGCGATTTTCCCATATATTCATTCGCAAGTCAGCAAGAGAATGAAAAACATTGTTGTAATTAACACTGTGCAAGTTGTTAATTAAAGGAAACAGCCCAGGTTTTCATTTTCTTGAAATTATGATTTTCAAGGGCTTTTTTCCCATAGTAAACTATAAAATGACCGACAAATTTAGTAAAAAAAACGGCTTGACCAATTTTGATTTAAATCCAGCGTGTTATAGTCCTTATGACAAGTGTTTGACCCCTATTGCTGCAACAACTACAGTTCAAAAGATATTGTAGCTTTGTGATTTTCTCCATAAAATATCATTGTTAGTCCCACCAGTATCCATGATTGTTGACAAGCTATAACGAGAGAAAGTGTGTGTCAGATTGTCAGTTGTTTTTTACTAAATTTGCATAGATATTATGCATTGACTTGACATGTCAAATACTCACAGCTTTGCATGTCAAATTCTACTCTGTCCATTAGTAAGTGTAGTCTGTAGTGCTCACCTTGCCAGTTTCGTAGGCAGGACACACAGAGCCTGTGGCACATTGTGTGATGTTGATGATGAGCACACCTCTCTTGGCTGCTTCCGCTATCACCTCCAGTAGGTCCACCCTGTTGCTGGGCATGTTGCCTGACCCGTACGTCTGCAGCACCACTCCCTCTATGGGGGGCTTCAGAAATGTCTCCACCTGCCAAATACACCCTCCCAATAGTGTTGTACTATGACATATAAATATTCACAATATGACACGCACTATACAGGTATACTCCAAGGTAAATTTGTTAGATATTTCAAGTGTTTAAGATTATAAATCCTACCTAGATAACTACTGATTCATTGAACAAGTGGTTATGGTGCCTAATTTTACAAAAATATAACAATATGATGTGAAGATTCGATTTTAAAGTTACAGTTACAGTATTTGTTTCATCATTATAATTTAAATAACTCTGCCGTAGAAAGTGGCAAAAGACAAATTTGGTTTTTAAAAACGTAGGTTGGCAGCATTTACAAGCAATTGAATGCACGGGAAACTGGCTGTGTTAGCATCGGCGCGGACAAAACTTTTTGTGTTTCTGAAAATATTTACTTTTTTCACTTGCAACGTTAATTGTTTGGCAAGGCTATTCAATAAATCAGTTGGTCAGTTAACTTAGCTGAACTTGGTAACTTAACAATCCCAAGGACCCACTAGAAAAACAGGCCTTGCTGCAGCGCGGGCAGCGCAACACTACATCACAGTGGTGGATAGTTGTACCATAGATTAAACATACTCCCTTAGGAAGTATGTTTAATCTATGGTTGTACTAAAGTTGCCGGGCATAAACAGCCAGCCTATTTACCAAAAACATATGGGATATCGATATGGCAGTAAATATATCCACAAGTGTGACGTCATGCATCCTGCAGCATGGCCTGTTTTTCTAGTGAGGCCTTGACAATACACTCTTTCTTTAATTACTTATTGAGTTGAATATGTTTGGTTATATATGTTTCCAAAACTTAAATGTATTGTAGTTTAAAACAATTAATAACAATCTGATCAGGAATTCAAGGTATTTAGTTTTATATATGGTTTTCTGCAAATAACACAAAGGTTTCTCAACAAGAATTTCCATTAAAATAGTGAATAGAGAAGAAGAAATTAATAATTTGGCTAAAAATAATAACAAGAATTAATTTTCCAAAATGATGCTTTTTTGTACTCACTGTTTTTGTTTGAATACTTGGAAATACTCTAAGAAGCCCAACATTCTGGTTTAATTCACAGTGGACAACAAACTTCTCCAAAGTGCAAGGTCGGAAGATAGAGCGATAGTCAACTGTAGAAAAAATTATTATAATAATGTCGATATCGCTATACATTATGAAATTAAATCTGAAAACTTACCAACAGTGCATTTATTAATATAGCTTACACATGAAGACTCTATAAATTAATAGAATCCAACACCCATTAAATAGGCCTAAGTAATGAGGAATTAAAAAATATATATATTTATTGTTTACTGCCCCACAGACTAAAGAAATAGGGGGGGGGGGCGAGCTAGGAGGGCCCGTGAGCAGCAGGGATTGTTGACAGGGATTTTTCGGGAAATTTTATCGGGACACAGGCCCGCGATTGTGGGAAAGGCTCAGCCACATGGGCCCCCTTTCATAAAAATATTTATATGAGAATTACCATAAGTTTTTTATGATGAAAATTTGTTAAACCCAGTGCTCCACTAGGACAAGTAGTTTAAAAGAGCTAAACTGACACTATTTCTTGACCGATCGATATGAATTCCCTACCAACCTAAGTAAAAGAATTGTCATCAGTCATGCAGGTTACATCAACTGTTCTCGTGGACTGTGTGAAGGCGCTATAATAGGGCCGTATTTAGAACCAAAGTGGCCCCCGGCCTAGGAGGATAAAACATTAATGTTAATCCTCCTAGCCCCCGGCGGGTGACACCAGAGAGGGCCGATGGAAGACGATGATGACGCCTCGGTGCCTCGGAAGATGCCGTGCCAAGCTAAAGTGCAAGTTTAGGCGGTAATACATGTGATAATGTTTTAAAGATTATTGGGAGAGGGGGGCCCGGCGAACAAACTTGCCTTGCCAACAAACACCGGCCTACGGGCTCTTATTGCCGCCACTGGATGGGTATGGGAATAATTTGTGGATAATGATAACAAATTATAAAACATGTAAATAAATTGTATAAACAATGTCTCTTTCTTAAAAGCTTTTAGAATTAAGTAATATATTTAGTTAATATGTTGAAATACCTTCAAAGTGGATGCCAGCAATGACCAGAGGAGGAGTGTTTGGTGAGTCAAAAGCATGAAAGCTTTCAGAACTAACTTTTGTAGTGCGGTTGCCTCTCAGAAGCTTGTAGTTAAAAAATAACGTTACTTCAGGAATGACAAAGTTACCAGCAATTAGTAGGGAAGACAAAAAGTTGTCTATACCATCACTTCGCACTTCAAAAATTGAAATCTGAAACACCACAGAGAAACTTATATTATAAAAACATTTGGTTAGCAATTAACATCTTCTTAAAAATAAGAAGGGCGAGGTGAAAATGGAAAACCTAATTTTTTACATTTCATGGTGAGTACCGCAACAGAACACATCTGTTATGACTATTATTTTTCTTATATGAGTTCTTCTTGCTAACAAAAGATATTGTATAGTGTTATGTTGGTAAATGTTCTTTTGACGATAGACAAACATCTTCATTAACATTATTATTATCAGTAATTACTCGTGGTAGTTAAGTACACCTTGCAACGTAGTTAGGTGAATATCTCTGTACAAATATTATTTGTTTATCATTTGGAATTGTTTTGTTAGTTTAGTTTGGTCTATTTTGTTTTTGGTGGACACTTGCATTCTTTGTTTTGGCATTATTTGGTTTGATAACTTCTTAGTTTGTTAGAGGATTTCACTACTGAGGTCTGTCACTTGCCAGACCTGTCACGTCACGTGTTGTTGCCTGTCACGTTGTTTCATAGTTTGTTGATTTTCAAATTCTAAACTACTAAAACTAGCACATTAAACAAAAATAAATGTTATGATTTTTTTTGCTACTACATTTCTTCTAAAGAAATTGAGATTATGCCTGTTTTTCCATTGGGATTTTAGTATATGGTAATAGTTTGATGCCAATTAAAATACACAGATGTAATTAGTTATTACTATAGGAATGTTTCAGTACTTCGGAGATAAAGTTTTGGTGGGATAGGACAAAGTAAATTAATCAGTAGGCGGAACTATTTTCCCCTATATCAAGTTATCTTCAGAGTAATCTTTGCTCAATAGTTACAACTGATGTTTTCCCCTCTGTACTGTATTTTGTAATTTGCTAGTATACTGTGGATGGCTTGTTATTAACACATCTGACAACTCTTTGTTTACCTTTTCCTTGTTAATTTGTTCAACCAACATAGTTACATGGCTAATCTTAAGGCCAATGTTAAATTTCTAAATTTTCAAATGAGTTGTGTAGTAAAATTAGAATTTTCTTGAGGTAGGCTTGGTATATATTACAGACAGACAACCAGAGACATAGTTCGTGTTAGAGTATAGGATTTAAATATTTTAGTCAGCAGATTTGCTGCTGCAGGGGTGGACAAGTTATTGTTGTCCTGAGACTCACCACTCACGTACCTGAGCGCCTGTGATGACCACTGTCTTGCCCAGGTTCTCCAACATAAAGGACAGAGCAGAGGCTGTGTAGGACATTGTGTCAGTCCCGTGGAGGATGACAAAGCCATCGTAGAACTCATAAGCTTGCTACAAGGTCAATCACTCTATTAGATCATTAAACAATTAACAATTACTATAATCTGTGTAATATTAATCAAAAGGGGTAGTTTTTTTGTGAGGTGCAAAAAGTACTCAAGCTAAGCTGAATTTTACACAATTTAGCTTATGAACTCAGCAATTGAGATATTTGTGTTTTTAAAGCTTGCTCAAACTATATGACCTGAGGATGTACACGATTAATAAGTGTAGGTAGCTTAGGGAAAATTAATAGTTATACTCTCCCTGGCAAAAACGAACATATTTTTTTAAAATCTTAACTTTTTTATGTTACATTTGAATTCTGTTTCTATAATCGATCGTATGGGTGAGTAAATGATTTATAAATTCGATTTAAAGAACCATATTATTCTCTACTGCATACCCCTTCAAAATGAGGGGTCACTCAATAGGGATTGCTATTTAAAAAAAATAAGTCACAACCCTACCCCCTACCCTGTCAGGGGGGTTGAAAAATATTTTTGATGGAAAAGATCACCACTTACCATCTTTTTACCGTCTTGTGAGTAACAGTATAAGCGTAAATATATGTTTTAAGTATCATAAGACGTATCTTTATGTACTTTCCGTAAAAGATTGCGGAACCTTTGTTACAATCAATGCCATAAACAGAATATTTATATCTGTTTCGGTTTTAAAAATACAGATTTGTTTCCATACTTAATATACACACATGTATATAGATATAGATTGGTAACTATGAACTCAATTTAAATTTAACCCTATAACTGCCAGAGTTTGTTTACAAGTTGGTTTACTCACATGAATGTCATAAGCTATAGTGCTCCAGTCCGCCATGGTCATGTTACTGGAGTCCAGCAGAGGTTCGTACTCCGTGATGGAGTACACTATTCTGTGCATCCCTTGAACATTCCTGAGGCATACATCATGTTTCTGTAATGTCTACATTGGTAAGAAAATTCATAAGTAAAATTTAAGATACCTACATAATTTAAGCAGGTTTCCATCATATTCTTTCATACATACACTTTTAAGGTTGAGAATAATTGAAACTTTACTGTTATATGATGCTCAACATTTCTCTGTCAAGTATGATAGTTTTTGCACATGATAGATGTGCAAAATAGATTTTTTTAACTTATATTCATCACAAAAAATCATATATTGTGTTGGTAGGTTGTGTTTAAATGAAAATAATATTGAAGATGAAGCAATCTATCATCTAAACTCAGTGACAATATTATGAGTTTGATCACTAGTTGAGTATGGGTTGTTCTATAACTTTTGTTTATTGACTGCAGTTCTATAACAAACAAATCAATATTAACTTTTTACTGTATACTAAGCTTATCCTATTGGACAGGTTTGTAAAAAAAAAAAAATTATTATTAGGGGGTAGCCTACGATAAAAAATCAACATATTTTTTAAATTTTGAGTGATTAGGATGAAAATGTGTGAAATTATAGCTTATGAGATCACAAAAACCAAGCTACTAACGGAAGAACTAGCGGTGCCATGTCCGAGGATGAGCCGAACATCGCCTTGGCGTACTTAGCATCATGCATCTGAGGATTCTGACGGAGCTTTTTCTCAAACTCATTAGGAATAGGAACCAGAGCTGCGAACATAGTTGTACATGAAAATCGTACACGGTAACACATTTTAATACAACATTTATTCTATTTTATTCTAACATTTACAATTCCTAAATGTTAGAATAAAATACAATTTTCTATTTAAAGATGAAAAATAGTAATAAAGTTAAACAGGAATATATACATCTTTATTAGATTATTCTTATGAAATCAAACATGAATAAAAACACAAATCCTTGATAAGATTTAGGTATTGATGGACACCTTCAGGGTTAAAACTAATTAAAACTAAAATTAAAACTAAATTTAAAATTATCTATGGACTGTAAATGTTTTGAACAGATCGTAACGACAAACAAGTATGTTTTAAGTTTTGAAACTGCAATACACTGCCTCTAGTGTATTTCAAGGCAGCTGGCAACTGATCATAACGTGGCTGTACATCTCTTCCTGGAATTCTTATTGTACTTACTTTGTGTAGTCAGTGGTATCATAAATAATTAGTTTGAAACCACCAACTGGGAAGCCAAGTGGTTTAGATATACAGTAGACATCCTCTTTTCCGGACATCTTTTAACCGGACTACACTCGGCGGAAATGACATCTCTTTAACCGGACAATTTTTATCAACACATTGGTTTAACCGGACTAACCGGACTACACTCGGCGGAAATGACAGCCCCTTAACCGGACAGTTTTTATCAGCACATTGGTTAAACCCAACCCAGCGAGCACAGTTTAACCGGACTAGATTGGCAGGAAGTTGGCAGTACTGAAACGACTGTTCTCGTGGGAAAGATTTGAGACCAGTGATCACGTGTCTAAATACAATGCTCTCCTAAATTTAAGTCGAATACCACAGTAAAAACAGTCCGTTTTAACGAGTTTTTGGGGACGTCAGTTTAACCGGAAAACCCGTTATCCGGACAGGCCTGGGTCCCGAGGAGTCCGGAAAAGAGATAGTCTACTGTATTTAATGGTGGCTGGTGATCCCAGCAGATTTCATTTTTAACTGAACTATTAGATATTAATTATACTTGATTATTATAACAGTTAACATACTATTATCAAAACCAGGGTCCCTTGAAAAAAAAGTTAGGAAATTAGCTAATTGCATTGGCTTATAAACAAAATGAAATAACAACATGATAAAACTAGTATTTGTTAACACTGATTAACTTATGTCACCAAAGGATGTGTCACACTTTATTAAGTAAATGTTATCTCACCCTTATCACCACAAACATTCCATCAATAGTTGTATTAATTATCTTAGGCTTGGTATGTTTGTACACATTATATTTCAGTTAAATAATATAAAGTATTTTTTAACAGAGCCATTAACTTATAAAAACATAGTACATTTTTATGGGACGTTAATTAAACAACTTTTAATTTAAGTAAAAACTAAATAAATGGGTTAAAGTCCAAGGTTACTTAAGTTTTATTCCTTAAACAATTTCAAACAATGCAGAACTCCCAGTGTGAGTAGCGAAACATTCCATTGGCCATTATTTTGCTGATAAGGTCAATCTGTTCTGTTGACCTGTAGATTATCATTATTGTATAACACTCAGTCTAGTGAGGGATATTTTATTGATTCATAAACACTTCAATTCTGTATGATAAAGGGTAATGTTGATGTCTTCTTCCAACAACTTTTAAATTGAAGTCTTTAAGAAGCAGCACTACTTATCAAGTTTATCAAAATAGATTGGAATTTTAGATTTTATTCCCACAAATTGTTGAAGATGTCTCTCATGAATACCAATGGATGTCCTTGTCCTAAACCAGCTAATTTGAATTCCTCAGACGAGTTTGCAAGTTAACTAAAACACCTCTTTCAATTCTTAGTTTCTCTTCACCTTTGGAATTTCAATATTTTGATCGCTAACAGCATACTAAACAAACCGGCAAATTCATAGACAAGGAGATGCTTTCAGACACCACAATTTTACTCATAACAGTACTTGTTCATTATCTTCTTGACAGAGCTGCGAACAAAGCACTTTGCAAGTTTTTAAATATTTGAGATAGGTGAAAACTCTGTAAACAAAAACACCATAATGTCGAGGATGAGCTGAAAAAATCACCGAATTTGAATGTTTAACATTGGTAGATTGTTCAATGGGTTCAGCTTCGGAGTTACTGGTGTTAAATATTATCACTACAGGCACAGACAATATAATACAAACGTTCATGCTTCTATTAACATTTCCTAATTTAACTTTAGTATGAATGTACTATTTGACGATTTACAAAAACATTTCAGACGATAACTCATATTTCAAGTTTATTGATTCAAAAAAGTAAAACAAAAAAATTCTAGAAAAAACTAAATTGGAGAAAACGTTGAAGAATAAGTTAATTGTAGTGGTGAAGAGAATTGAGATGGGTGTTTTGGCAAGTCCAGTTGTTCAGTCACCAAATTCTGACACAAGAGTGTGACCTTTTTAAAAATGTCCTTTTTTTATTAGGTATTAGGTGGATTAATATCATTGAGTGATAAACAGGCTTTGTTATATTAGTAGAAATTATACCTTAATATGAGCAATATTGGATTAAATATGAAGCCAAAATATGCATGAATTTAGTTTAAATGTTAGCTACAAAAACGTCCGTTGCTCAGTTTAATTAGGTTATTGATTTTTTATCACATTTTAGCCGTCCCTTCAAACCACCATTGCTCTTTTGACATCGATGTTCTTAGCAAAAAATATTGAGGCTAAACGTCTTTAATAGCCTAGGTAGTAAATTATTCATGATTCCGCCGAGACAATAAAGGGAACCCATCCTTAAAAACAGTCACTTTTATGTCACTTGTTGGAAATTAATTAAACCCAGACAGCAAACAAGGTTAGTTTGTCGAGAACGACCGTTGACAAGTAATTTACATGCATATTGACTGAACCCCTGATTGATAAATTTAAGTAATACACTTGGCGATTCACCAGGACTCAAGCTGAATATTGGATGGTATTTGCCAAGATACACATTTTACTAAGGAAAATGTCACTTTGATGTTGATCGACCTCAACATTTACTTTGTCACTAGCAGAGTACCCGTCCTTCGTACGGGGTTGACATATAATATAAGTATAAATTGCTTAAGTTGTACTCAAGCTTTGCGGTTGACAATGGGGGAGGACACAGTTTGATAAAATTTGTTTCTTTAAATTTACGGTATACTAAAGTATTACACATCTACCATTGTCATAATGTTCTACCACTTTACCTAAACAATAAAGAAACATTAATTATTAAAAATTCGCAAAATATCACAAATTATTCATGAAATTAAAAACATAACAACTGTAAACAATCCTACTTTGACAGTTCTCACTGCACTTTTGTTGTTGCCTAGCTCAAATAAGCTGTTTTCATAAATGCAAAAAAAAAATTATAGTGCTGCACCCTGTTGGTAAATCTTATAACTTTTTAATGCTTTTGCATATCATAGAATCAACTTTTTTAGTTGAAACAGCTGACAAAATTCTTTAATTCTCTTTAAATATAAATACTCATAAGGTTAACATGGGGAACTGCAGAGCCACTGGGGCGCAGCCCGAAAGGATTTTTGAGATAAGAATATGCCTATATGTTAATCGGGAATGTGAGCTATCATCATGCCAAATTTCAACCCAATCCACCCATTAGTTAATGCGTGATTGAACTTCAAACAAACAAACAAACAAACAAACACACAAACTTTCACATTTATAATATTAGTAAGATTAGAATATTCGGTACTGATTGCCCTCGATAACATAACTTTGGATGGTTGTGGTCCGAGAAATACATATCTGGTCATATTATTTATGTTCTCACTACAAAAAATATATTTTGTGTTGGTTTAATTTATTGGTCTATGGTCGGACAGCACTCCAGCAGACAACTTGTGTCACAAACTTGTTAGTCGTTAATATTGTGATACAATTTTGGACAAATCCACACGCATAAACTTTTGTTTAGTTATAGTATATTTGATACAATTTAACGACTGAGGTCGGAAAATGAGCGTGGGTCTAAATAGTAAATTATGCTATAAGGCCAAGAAATATCGGTTTACGGTAGGAGCATGTTAGTTGGTCCCGTTGCGAGGCTTGCCAAAAGCAGGATTTCATGCGAGTACCGCAAACACTTCACGGATGAAATGCCAGTTGAGTACGTTACTTTTCACCAAACTTCCAGCAACAATATATGATGGTTAAAACACAACCCCTCCATCACAACACTGTTTAATATACCGTTCACTATTTTAACATGACATTTGAACAGAATCGTCAACAGTAACGTTTCTAATCCTTTCCAAAATTTATTTTCGAAAGTAAAATGTGCCTGGCCAAATAAATGTCTAATTCATTGTGTAGCTTCGATGAGAGCTTGCCACGGATATTAGAACACCAACGGTGGATCATAAACGTGTTTTTATTAATACCGTACTGAAATTGAACTGTCAAAAAAACTTCCAAACCAGCTGTCATGGCTATTTGTTACATTGTACAGTAACGTAATTTGTTTATGTTAACTATACATACAGTTTATGTAACTGTTTCTCGTAAAGCCTAAAGAAACTCATAATTAGCTTTTTTTTAAGGTAGTGTAAATGTAGTGTGTTGAAAGCACCTCTCCGGGAGAGTCACGTGAAATATCCCTACACTTATCGTCACACTACAAAAATAATTAGCTGTACGCTTTGTAGACCACGAAATCGTTCCAGAAAAGAATTGTAAAACTTGTTGAATGGATTATGATAAAATCAGCCGAAGCACGGTAAAATCAACTGAAGTACGGTAAAATCTTCTTGATTAAGGTAAACCGGCTGAAGTAGGCTACAGTACATCAGCTGGAATACGGTGCAATTGTGGGGTAAAATCATCTGGCGTACGGTAAAAGTAAGTTGCTTTTTGCACCTATGCTTAGGGTAAATAGTAACCAAGTAGTCCAGCACTGGTTGCTCGCCATCTCAGTAAAAAACAATAATATTGTTTAGACCTGTAATGTCTTGTAAGTCTTCTTTTTATAATGTTAAGGGAGAATCGAGTCGGAAGTACCTCGCCGACGCTGCGTATAATTAACCTGGTGCTGTGTTGTATCCCATCCGCTACAACACAATAAATGCTCCTAAACTTTTTTGACCGCAGTTATCTGTTTTTAGGGACTTTCCATCTATGGATTTAGGCCAGAAACCAGCTATTATCCGGACTAGCAAGCAAATTTACTACAGTAAATACTGCAGTGAAAACGTCGTTTACACATTCACTGCATGGCTTACGTAGGCTTGTAATTTTTATTCGTAGGATAAAATAAACGATATGCAAACTGACACATACTCCCCTCCCATTAGTTTATCAACAACCTCTTAAAATGAGTAAGCGTAGGGTAGGCCCTACCAGTCGCATTGCACAAAAAATGTCACCCAAGCTCATTTCATATATCCTTGGCATCTCATCGGTCGTTAAGCTGTGAAAGTCAATTTATGTACTGATAATGAATTAGGCCTATACTGTTTTACCGTCAGTCGTTGATGATGAATCAGTCGTATCGTAATACTCAGTCAACGCCGTCATTGGATTAGTAGTCAAGATAGTAAAGATACCTACGGTACCCATTCAAACAATGTAAACATTGCCCGTCAAGTTTGTTCATTGAAAAATTAGTGTCAGTGTTATAAATCAACATAGATTATTATAGTGTAAACATTTGTTTTGGACAAGTCTCTAGTGCAATGTTCAAGTGGGTTATTTGTTGTACATACGTCACACACAGAGTACATACGTCAATTTATAACAAACATGTCAACAACGATTAAGAAAATTAACGAATTACTATTGTATGAGTATACAGATATGTCGGTTTACCAGATTGTACGAGTAAATAAGTTTACTCCGCAATACAAATATGAAATACGAACCGCAATACTAGTGACGATCAAACTAGAAATTAAAATCGGACAGAGTGGGTTTGAGCATGGCGGCATAAAAAACGTTTTGGTCTTTTTGAGTCTCTTCGCGTAATAAGATTTATGTATTGAGCAGTGAGCACATGGTCAATGAAGCCACTTCTGGTAAGCTTCTAAGCTACTTGTATATTAAGCATTATAAAAATATATCACATTGTAGAAAATATAAATTTGTTGAATTACAACATTTTATCATTCTAATTTTCGTTTGCCGTTACTACTGTTTACTTTGGCAACAGTCAATTTTTACAGTTATCGTGACGTAAAGTTTCCCAGTAGGTAATGCTTATTGCTCAAGTTTTCAATATTTCAGAACAGTAGCTCTCGAGTAATATTATTCAAAGAACAAATTATACAGCTTTAACATTTCCTAATATTGAAGCGTTTACTATTGGATACTGAAGAAGTAAAAGGCTCTAATTTTTTGAGCAGTGTCTTTTTTTAAATTAAATTATTTTTTATTCAAAAAATTGGGCAGCATCATAAACAGTACAATCAATTCGCTATATTCAACTGGGAAAGTCTTGCATACTGAGATATAGAGTAACATTTTATATGAAACTATCTAGAGTCGGTGAATAGCCCTTATTTTCACGATTGAAGGAAGAGGACAATGACTTGAGCCATTTTGTAACACAACAATGCACTTTAGGAGACACCGTTTTCCTGTTACATGAGGGTTCCGCCCGTGCAAATTCACTACCAGGAAGGGACTTGGACAGCAGAGGTTTGATTTTATCTTCTGGTCGGGAACGAATGCTGACCGCTGTACAGTGGCGAAGCACTTGCAAGAGTTTATTTTTTATAAATACCAACGATTTTTATAGACAGTGACACTACGGTAATTTCAGAAAATACGTAGCAAGAATATTGCTCAATTATCAGTTAGGTACTTACTCGTAACGTGTTAATGTTGGCTATGCTATACTTATAAGAGTCTAGAATACGTTTGGAATGTTCGAATACCGACACATCTGCCATTGATATTAGTTTGTGTTATTATATAACTGCATTGGGTATAAATCTATTTTAAGTTTGCTGCCTCATTCAGCAAGGCAATCTATATATTTTGCGTTAGTGGTCAAGCTTAAATTGTCCTAGCTGGTGTCATCACATTTATTTATAAA
This sequence comes from Macrosteles quadrilineatus, assembly GCF_028750875.1. Lineage (NCBI taxonomy): Eukaryota > Metazoa > Arthropoda > Insecta > Hemiptera > Cicadellidae > Macrosteles > Macrosteles quadrilineatus. The sequence continues at coordinate 151,829,321 of NW_026542594.1, forward strand.
TATATAATATTATGTAGTAATATGATTCACTGGAATACACACAATTTTTTGCGGCCTCTAATTGATTAATTATTTTCCCAAGTATATGATAAAATTTACCATTTACCGTAATGCAAACAGTCAAATGAGGATTAAAGAGTAAAGTCGTCAAAAACTATGCATTATACACTCTCACTCGCAACTTAAGTTGACAATTAGGGGAAATCAATCGATCTTTTCAGTTTACAGAACTGAACTAACAATTTACTTGTTACTGGAAAGAACATTGCGTTTACAGTATTTTGTAAACGACCTTCGAGTGAGTCTACTGCCTTAAGGCCCGTTTTGCCAGAAGCGTCTGGTGCGTCCGACGCTCAGCGATGATCGCTAGAGCGATAATCGCTCAGCGTCTATCGCTCGGGCCTATTTTGCCAGAAGCGTCTGTTCCTTGCGATTATTTGATCAGTAAGTGGTTTACTTTGGTGGGAAAAGGAGTGTTTCTGAAAATAACCTGTAAAAAGCAAATAGGTAGTAAAGTATTTGTTAGTTGAGGAATTAGACGATGATGAGATATTAGAAATGTTGTGCAAACGTAGGGAAGAAGTGCGTAATATGTTTTTAAAGAGGCCTGAAGAGGGATATTTTAAATTGTTAATTGAAAATCAATTGACAATTGACTTAACAGTCGTGTGCTGAAATGGCTTTAATCGGTTTTTCATCTTCTTCACTATTGAATCCCCACTTTGTTTGTGACATGTCACTAAACTTGAAAACACAACTCATTTAAGGAAACAAAAGTTAAGTCAACAACTAAACACGTGCTTATTCCAGTAATAATCGCTAGCGACTGCGTCTCCGTCTGCTCCAGGAGCAGTGGTCCGCGTCAGACGCTTGCGTCTCAGTTACAGACGCTGGCGGCTGTAGCGATAGACGCTTCTGGCAAAATAGGCTAACCTAAAACAATGCAAAGCAGTGGGCAGCGATAGACGCGGAGCGATAGACGCTGAGCGTCAGACGCACGAGACGCTTCTGGCAAAACGGGCCTTTACTGGGCAAAGGATTAGGCAACGTAGACGCAGAGACATCCCAACAACCAACAGCATTGTCATCGTGTCTTTTTTTGTCATTCACTCCATTGTTTCCTACGTACGAATGAGGTCGATTTCGAAATTAGCCAGCTGATAAGTTGAGGCCCTGATAAATTATTCTTCTGTACACTTAAACCATAGATTAAAGAAGTAGACAAGTTTACAGCTGTATCTACTACTACCAAAGATTACATATGCTACGCAAAACTACTACTTTCATCTATGCTTTGTTTTGTTTTAATTACAAATTCGAGGTAACTCTGCTGAACAAATCAAATCAAATTAACTCCAGAATGTTGGAAACAAATTTGAAAAAAAAACTGCGCTGATTAGTACATTAAACTACCCCCATCACAACAAACCGGCAAACTACGCAAATTTCCTGGTTGGATTTTCGCTAAAATTGTCCTACATAATGTTTCATTTATTCCCTTTTAAAAACTAAACATTAAGTTTCGTGTACCTACTTAGGTTTGCTGCTACAGGGAAGGAAGTGTGTTTAGTGAATTGTGATAGCTTACAGTATGAAAAATAAAACAAATTATTCGACAAATTCGGTAAAAATATATCTTTGAGCAAGCAATGGTACATCAGTTAACTTATTCTTCACAAGAATAACAAGGAAATATTATATTTACGATGTAAGAAATGGGGGTACCCTACCTATTATTACCCCATAAAAAATCCCCCATAGAGATCCCTGAATGTCTTAATACTGCAGATTATTCGTAGGTCAAACTTATCAGAAAAGCCATCATATCATAATAAGCACGTATTCTCCTCACCTCCGTCATCGCCGCGGACCATGCCGATGGTACCGCCTGTGTAGATGACCATGACGCGGCGATAGTCGGTGACGTCATCGTTGCTCTCTGTCACACTGAGGGCGGCGGACCCTCGACGTGCGGCGAGTGACTCCTTCCTCAGACCAGACACGTGGTTGTGAACCGGCGACTGTGACAATCCGTTCATCGCTGCACGCTACACGCTTGACTGACACAGTCACACTGCGATGCGAGATGTGGATGTGGCTATCAGATCAGCAGCACACTCACACTAACTGGCGGCGCGTGCTTGCGCGAGCGCACTATCTCTCCCCCCCTCACTTACCAGTGGAGTGGTGCCGGTGCCGTGCCGTGGCTCAGCGATGATGACTATACCACAAACACTAGAGCTGAGATGACATGGAATTAATTTACTATAGGTTTATGTACTACAAGTGTATACTTTTTATCTTCGAGAACCTAATCTGTTTACAAATGACTTTGTTTTTACTATTATCTTGTTTGACTGGTGATGATAATGCTCTGTCAAACCCTATTTTTGGTTATTAAATTAACCACGGGGGCGTTCCGAATTCCAGAGTTTTTGCCATTTCAGCTTGAAGAAACAAATATTGGTTGTACTTACTTAAAATATTTTCAACTTGCGACCATATGCCAGAATGCCACAACTATTTTAACCATTTCTGGGTTTAACAACAGCCTACTACTGAAAATTCAGTTAATCAGGACCCCATTTTTGTTTCTCATTAATAAGATTGGTTTTACTGCTAGTTTATGTTAGTATAGTGCTATTGTACATTTTTAAATTTATATTTCACTAAATTATTTGAAAAGCTTATCGTTTGGATACAAAATAATTTAAATTTTTACCTCTACAGCCAACATAGTAGACATACATGGATATTGTTTTTTTAATCAATATTTTTGAGTTTGAGTTTTGGGCCCCCTGACTTCATAAGTGAGTGATGTCGGCTGACTGTGTATGTGTGAGGGCACAAAGCTGCAGACTACATACCAATGGTCCAAAACAGTTATGATGATATTTAGTGTGTGCAAGTACTAATCCATGGTAAATCCAGTTTTTTACATTTTTTTATATATTTTAATATTTCCCATGAAACCCCAAAATAATGGAACAATATGATTTTCTCACAAAAGGGCTTGAACGTTTTTGATATACATTTTTTATGTTTTTGTCCTGTTAACTCTTAACAAAATCACAAAACCCGCAATGCTGTAAAATATACGGTAAAAAGTTATTGAAACTTTTGTGATTTTCCCCATAAAATATCATTATAACTACAGTACTCCCACTGCTAATACCCATGCCAAAGGTTGTTGTCAAGCTAATGGAAGAAAGTATGCGTCAGATTGATGATACACTGTTTATTTTTATTCTATTTCCAGTTTATTCATAGATAAAATATGAACATTAAATCATTAAATGTTGGTAAAGTGGAAAAAACATTATGACTCGTATTTAAAACGAACCAGATAAAAAATGAAAAAGACCACCGTTATTAGTTATATTCTATTTATCGTGTCATAGAACATTTTAAAGATTAACAATGTATTAGATACAAACTTTTACGTCAAACGATAATAAATAAATGTGGATTATCATTAAACACTGGGGGGTTCAAATAGAGGCGATGTTGTTTACTAATTTAATTTATACAACCTAATAATTAGTGGAATTGCCGATGTTTGGTACCCTAGAAAATGACATATTCTACCTTGTACAAATAAGTATACTTTAATGCTTAATAACCTTGATTAAAACATGTCATTTAAGGATGACAAATGGGCTATTGTTAGTGTCTGGTAATGTTGCGGAAACAAGCACTGGACTCGAACTCAGTTTGGCTAAAACTTGACCAGACGTAACACTGAGGACCACTAGAAACCCTCGTAAACAGGTAGCTTATTTAACATGGATTGATTTTTTAAACTATTTAGTTGTATTCTTTCTGTAGTCTGCTTCTTGTGGTTAATTCAACTTTGTTGGTGAGAGTTGTCAATTTCCAAGTTATCATGCCGAATCAGCTCAAATTTCTGGCTTGAGCTCACACTGTTTTAACAAACTTATAACAACACAGGGGCACTTGGCTTCTCAGTTCAAGTTGTTCACATCGAATTGACAAGCCAAAAATGTGTGTAGCCTAGGAGCCACCCATCTTGGGTGTTAATTGGGTTTATTTTATGCAAATAGATAAATTAAAATATAGTAATTTGGTTTAAGCTGAAAATGAAACCATTAATAATAATGTTCAACGAGTTTGATTCCTCAAAAATGGTTTTACATGTTAGTTGTACTTTTATCTATTGATCAACTCATCTGCTCAACAAAATATTATTGATAACTAAATGCTCAAAATTTTTTTAGCGAATTTCCCTATAGGAAAGTAGCTATTACCGTAGGTCTCATGGTAAGACTTAGGCCCGGGACCGATTTACTTTTTCATTTTGGTGTCCCCAGAGGCCAAAAACACCATTCGTTCAAATTTTTATATATGTATGTATATAATATTATAAATGTGAAAGTTTGTGTGTTTGTTTGTTTATTTGTTTGTTTGAAGTTCAATCACGCTTTAACTACTGGTCGGATTGGGCTGAAATTTGGTATAATGATAGCTCACATTCCCGATTAACATATAGACATATTCTTATCTCAAAAATCCTTACGGGCTCTGCCCCAGTGGCTCTGGAGTTTCCCATGTTAACCTTATGAGTATTCATATTTAAAATGGATTAAAGGATTTTGTCAGCTGTTTCAATTACACAATTTGTTCTATGATATTCAATATTATTAAAAGTTATAAGGTTCACCGACAGGGTGCAGCACTATTATTAGATTTTTCATTCATGACAACATAGCTAAATTGAACCAAGAACCACAACAAAAGGCTGTGATGCATAATGAGAACTGTTAAAGTATAGGATTGTTTTCAGTTAAGTTTATGATTTTAATTTATAAATAATGTTTTGATAATTTGCGGATATTAGATAATTTACTTTTAGCGAATTTCCGTATAGGGAAGTAGATATTTTATTGTTTAGATGTAGTGGTAGAACATTATTGATATGGTATATGTGTTATACTATAGCTTCCGTAAATTAAAAGAACCAGATTTTCTCAAACCGTGCCCTCTTCCATTGCAACCACAAAGCATGAGTATAACTGCATTACGCATTTTATACTCATACGCAAACCCCGTACGAAGGACGGGTAATTCTGCTAGTATATATATATATATATATATATATATATATATATATATATATATATATATGTGTGTCTGTGAACACGATAACTTGAGTAATTTTTATCCCATTTTGATGAAATTTGGTTTGAAGGTGTAGGGCGGGATAAACTTGAATGAGTTCGCGATCCAGCATGATCGGACCATGGGAACAGGGTTTTATCGGGTAAAAAGTGGTTTTTCTCACTTTTGACCCTCAAAACACAAAATTTCCCAATTTTTCTCTTAACCTTCTTAAAGAGCTTTAAAAAACAAACAATTCAGTATATCAAAGTGTTTTTGTACGGTTATTGGTTACGCAGAAAACTTAAAAAATTGTAAATTTAAAATTCCCATGTTATTCTTATGGAGAATATTGTAAAATGTTGTAGTTTGCTTGTTTATGGATATCTTTTGATCAAACTTGGCAAATATATTCATTTTATACTAAGCAATAATTATTTTACTTAAAGCACTCACTTTATTAGTTTCCTTTTGGTTTCCTTGTAGCAGCAAACGTAGGTACTCGTTAAACCTAATGTTATTTAAATAGATCAATTGAAAATCAATTCAGCCAAATGGAAATTCGCTTAGACGGCAGGTTTGCTGCGGTGGTGGTATTTTAATTTACTAAACCCGATCCGAATAGGGAATAGGAGTGCTAGTTCAATTATGTAATGTAAAGTATATTGGCTATTCTGTTGAATCTGTAAAATGTTAAACCTATTGAAATATAAAACTCAGTTCAGATGTAGGCATATTATAATCCTCATGAGGTATAGTACCTATGTTGATACTTTAGCCAATCAAATTTCACATATTCCCTTGATTTTAAACATTTTAAGAGTATTTTATGGATTTTTGCACATTTTTATAAATTTAACTTGTTGCTAGCACATCCATAATACCGGGAGTTTACTATAAGAATGACAAACTGGAAGCATCAACATTACCATTGACAGATAGAATAGAATTATACTATCTGTCTATGGTAGCGGCACATCGCAGAACCTTCCTTTGACAGTCTATATTTAATATAAACTGTCAAAGGAAGGTTCCGCTATGTGCAGCTAGAGCTTGCTCAGTGTTAGATTCGCTGCCGTCGTCGGCTCCTCGCCATATGCTACCAGCAAATGCTGCAGCGGTGTGTGCTGTAACTACACGGCACTTCTAGCGGTGGACACCAGAACATAAGCACTGCTGTCGGTCTATATTTAATCCTTTTTGTCTATGATTATACATGAACTATTTTTGTATTTATTTCATTTGAATACAGTAGAGATTAGTTTTCTAAAACATACAATTAATTAGGCCTACACTAGATAATTTGAATTAAAAAAGCTATGTAAATCCGCATAGAGAAAAAATTGCAATGCTGACTTCAAAGATTTATAAAAAAAAAAAAAAAAAAAACTAAATGAAACTGAGGTAATGTTTTATAATGAAATAATTATCTTAGATCCTCTTACAATGTGAATGTGTACATTTGAGAGTCAACCCTTATACTTAAAAAAATCAAATTAGAACAACCAGTCTGCAATTGAATAAATATAAATCAACCCTATGACTGAACTCAATTTGTCAATGCAAATAAAGTAAATACTAGCCAAACTAGTTGAGGATGAAAATATAGACGAGAAAGCTCAAAATGATGGCTTTGATATTCGCTTCCTCTCAAAATGATCTTTTCTTCAAGAAATATCATCAAAATTTATCAAATATTCAGAATGTTCGGGGGAAAACCCTTCAAGTTTTAGTATACACAATATAAGATAAACACTAAGATGAAAGGCAAAAATACAAAAATAAACATGTCTCTATAGTACCAACATTTCTTTTTATATAAATGGATCATAAATGTTAGTAATTCACAATTCTTGTACCTTTGTGGTACAATGTACAATACCCCATCTAAGCCCCAAAGGATTACAGGTTGAATGCTCTCAGCATAAGCATAATCACAGGAAATTGAAATTATTTTTTTTGTCTATAGTCTTAACATGATCCTAATTAAACTATATTAATAATTCCGAAAAATAATCGTCTACTTCTAAGTACCCACATTATTAATAGTCAAAAGTAAAATTCTGATAGAGGAACACACAGTTTTTAGTACACTGTATTGAATTGCCTGATAGATGCACCTAAATAAGAATCCACAAGGCCTTATTCTAACTTCCACCAAAGAAAGCCGCCAAGTAGCTATTTATTTCTTTTAATCATTGTGTTCAAGATAAATATAGCTTCCATTTTTATTAAAATCTAGCAGTTACCTGGTGCGAGTTGCTGCGCTAACAACTATTATTTTTAATGGTAATTTGTTCTTTACGATAAATAATAAAAATGTATACCATAAACAAAAATAGAATATTATTTTTCTTAATTGCCAGTGGATAAACAATGTTTTTTGTTTTTTCATTAGGTGTATAAATATAACTACCACCACGTGAGCACACAACATACAGCTGTCCGTGTGAAAAGTATGCATTTTCTAAATTTAAACCGACGATAGTCAGGGATTGCCCTTGTGCTTCATACCATTGATTGCGAAAGCAAGGCATAAAGGAAATTGTAGTCGCTTGAATTCAAAGGTCAATTTGGATTAAATCATCGGTATTCTTGGGATTAAGACTATTTCTTCTTTAACTTACCACTGATGATTGTTGCTTCGATCAAGTTTGGTGTCATTTTTTTAATCGTCAGTCTGGTTACCTTGGACAGCTTGGGTGGATTTAAGTTTCGCATTAGTATTATTGGAGTTCTTTCTTTTAATAACAGTAATGTGGTGGGTTGATGACAAATTGGGAGGCATTTTAATACCTGAGATAGCACACACATTTATTATTCACTTAATAATTTATGTTAGATTGTGTGGGTATACAACAAAAGATAAAACTAATAAGACATTGCCATACCTTTTATTGTTTATAATACTTTGATAAAGGTCTTTACCTTTTCTTATGTTTACATATTTAATAGTGGAGGATTTAGATGTTGTGTACACAGGTGTGCTGCAATTGGGATTTATTTAATATGTTGTTTTATACCACAAACATAGTTTCATAATTCTTGTAAGGATTCCATTTTGTTCCTTTAAAGTGATTGTTTTTTTTTTTTTTTTAAGCTTTAAGACAAATCTAGCAAAGAGATGTATATGCTGCTGGAATGAGAGATTAAAAATAATGTAGTATGTACTGTGTATTATTATATTGCCATGTACTAATAACTAATTTCAATATCATAGTTCAGTGACAATCATTTTTCTCACCGAACATTCTGTATTTTAACATTTTTAAACAGTAAAAACATTACTATACAATATAAAGACAATGTTTTATTTACTCATTGCAGGAAAACAAAAGAAGACACCAATCCTCCAAGATTATACAAAAGGAAATGAAGATCTACAAAGATATATTTATACAAGGCTTTGTACTACTTCTTTTTATGGCAGTGAAAATCAAAGGCCAGCTGAATTTTCTCTCATACTTGGTGAAAGTATACAAGCAGAGAGGTTTACCATTCAGGGACAATCCACTATTGGGAAACAAGCCGATATTGCAAGAGTACGACTTTATAGTGGTGGGTGCGGGCCCGGCCGGTTGTGTATTGACTCATCGTCTGACAGAAGTTGCTCAGTGGAAGGTATTGCTATTGGAGGCTGGACTAGACGACAGCATCTACTCGGACATTCCTCTGTTCAACACGTACTTCCTGTACACAGAGCACAACTGGAACTACTTGTCAGAGTACCAGGAGACAGCGTGTCAGGGGATGGTTGGCAAACGCTGCCCTTGGCCCGCAGGCAAGGGCATGGGTGGTGGGACCATCATCAACGCATTGATTTACACTAGGGGGAACAAATACGACTTTGATCACTGGGCGAGCCTTGGAAATAAAGGATGGAGTTATGAGGAGGTATTGCCTTACTTCATCAAATCAGAGCAGGTACTTATACCTCAGTATAAGAACTCCACTCATCACGGGCATTCTGGTCTTTTGGGAGTGGACTTCCCTCCTTTTCACACTCCCATCAGGGACGCATTTATGGAGGCTGGGAGGGAGGTGGGATATGAGTTTGTTGATTACCACGACCCTGACACTCCAGTAGGGTTTTCTCCAATACAAGCGACCATGACAAATGGTAGACGAAATGGAGCCTCTAGGACATTTCTACACTCTATTAAACAAAGAAAAAACTTCCACGTAGTAGAACAAGCTCATGTAACAAAAATATTGATTGACCCGATGAGCAAAAGAGCATATGGAGTAGAATTTATAAAAAAAGGACGTAAAAGAAAAGTATTTGTACGAAAAGAAGTTATTCTTGCTGCAGGGGCTTTTAACACACCACAAATTCTCATGCTCTCAGGTATTGGCCACAAGGATCATTTGGAAGAAATGGGGATACCAGTTATTAAAAACTCACCTGTTGGTGACAATTTACAAGAGCATATAAGCATGGCTGGACTAGCTTTTATGGTAAATCAGAAAGTAGGAGTAGTCACACGGAGATATTTACAAAATATTCGTCGATTCGCTTTGGATTGGATAATAAACAAACGAGGACCCTGGACTTCCCTCGGTTGTGAAGCACTCGGCTTTATAAAGACTAAATACGCTAATGACAGCAAGTATCCAGATATCGAATACATATTCCTTCCTGTATCTCTCGGATCCGATGGCGGTGCTTCATTGAGAGTAGGGATGGGAGTGAGTGATGAAATGTACAACGCAGTATGGAGTAACATATCTGAGCTAGACGCGTGGAGTATTTGGCCGATGATTCTGTACCCAAAAAGTCGTGGAAAGGTTAGATTACAGAACACTAATCCTTTGACACCACCTAAACTGTACCCTAATTTCCTCACACACCAGTACGACATTGATGTTTTATCAGAGGCACTCAGGCTTATAGTAGAACTGAGTAAAACCAAAGCTTTTCAAAAGTTGGGTTCTGTGGAATACAAAGTGAGGTTTCCCGGTTGTGTCCAACACGAGTACGGGTCCCGAGACTACTGGGCCTGTACAGTACGCTACCTGACTACACAGCTGCACCACCAGTGCGGCACAGCCAAGATGGGGCTCGCCTCAGACCCGGGAGCCGTGGTGGACCCAGCTCTGCGGGTTTACGGGGTGTCTGGGCTGAGAGTGGCGGACACCTCCATCATGCCTACCATCACCGGGGGCCACACCATGGCTCCGGCCTACATGATCGGGGAGAAGGCTGCCGACATGATCAAGGACACCTGGCTGCAAACCATCAAGTAGCCTCTAATAACGGTAGATATTTTGTGGGACTGCAGTAAAGATGTTAAATATACATTTAAATTTGTTTTCTCAACTTAGCTTCTATTGAAAATATATTGCTTACTTTTAGAATTGTTCTTCTTTCCTTCCAATCTACTTTTAATAAAATAAGAAACATAAGGTACGGAATGGAGTACAAAAATTAATGGTCATAGCATCACAAGTATCTACATGATTCGATCCATAAGGTTCTAAATAGCCAATCACGGACAAGAGTGGATTTGGATTTTTAATTGATAGGCCTACTTTACTTTACAATGCATCAATCTATGCTAACAACTCCAGAGTATTATATATACTTTGCTATCTTTAAAATTATAGTCAGCAAGTAAATAATTATTAACTGTAGTAATGAACAAGAAAGTAGATAATATGAGTTTTAACACAACTACCTAGCCATTGAGAGATAAACCATTTCAAACTTTTTGATTGTTTTTCCATTGAAGATGTCATAGAATGTATGTTTACTGTATTGCACATTTTAATTCAAAATGGCCACATTTAAAAATGATTTCAGTGTAAGATGATATCATTTAGGGAATCAATTAAACTGACACATTTTTCATTAATATTATGTATCTGCTTGTAAGTAATACAAATAAACTCAATTAAAGGTTTACAAATAAAATTGTAAATGACACCAATTTTTTTTGTATTAGGCCGAGGACTACTTTAACCCTCCGAGTGTCAACTGCCCGAATTTGGGCGGCTTTTTCGGACCAGGCGAGGGTCAACCGCCCGAAATCGCACGGCTTTGCAGGCAGTCATTTTCGGTCAATATATAGCCGTACGATCGCTTGATGCCGCTTGATACTTAACACGTTCGCTACTGAGCGTCGCATATATGCAATGCCGCGGTCATTGCCATAGACCGAGGTATACATTTGAATGAATCTTACACATAGACCTGCTGTCACTTGGTTAACAGTACACACAGACCACGGGTGAAAACCTGTAAAACAGTGATCATTTACATTGTACGCTACAATCGTGTTTGTAAATAATTTATTCTTGTTTTTTGTATTTTTTATAACCTTTTGTAATGTTGCATATTTGCGACACCCGGTCTACAGCGAAGACAATAGTGAAAATGATCATAGTTTTCTTGAAATAGACCAAACGTCGCATATATGCAACAGTTAATTTTTGTTTGTGTTTTGAGGTGAAAGTAAGTAAAAAAAACAGATTATCAAGAACAGTTTATAACTGAACAAAAATATAAAAGCTACATAGGATAATGCAGCATATACATACTGCAAGCATACATACATACAGTGATGCAGAAAAGTAAAGACCAGTTTTTCCAACTATCGTATGTCGTCCAATCATCATATCCACAGACCAAGCGACGCAGTTGTGCGTCAGACATCTCTGTAGACCACTGCAGGGAATTCAGTGCCTTCAAATAGACCGTTACAAAGATATAAGCATTTTAAAAACATTAGAACCCCGACGCAAATATACGACGGCAGTCTATTTTAATGAGACTAGCCGTCATGCGTGGAAACCGGCCGTCGCATATGTGTGTCGCTGGTCCATGTGAATGAAAATTATCGTACTATTGCAGTAGCGAACGTGTTAAACCAAACTGGTTAGCGGACTTTAGGCTACATGACAACTATTTGGAAGTGCCGTTTCTTACGATATTTTAATTATTATGTGTTGTTAACAAACAGCAGCTGTCAGCTGGCGACGCTGGCGTTACAAATGGCATACCTTTGTTGATGACAGATGAACTGTGTTGTGAGTTGTAATAGTGATCGAAGTAAGTTTGTATATAAAAGTCCATTATGTGTATATATTCTTTTTCTTTGTAAATTTTTAACAATATTTATATTTTAATTTTGCTGTGAGGTGTGATAGACTTTGTTTGTTATACTTGTAACATGAAAAAGTATAATATTTGTTTGGAACTTATGGATTTGAACCCATGCTGGATTTTATCAACATAAGATAAGGACACAAAATATTGGATGTTTGTATAGTCAGTTTTATTTACTTTCATAAAATAAACTACTTTATAAATGAGTTATTAGTAAAACTCCGCAAAAGTGCCAAAATTTGCGTGACATTAACAAAAATGTGACATGACACCCGGAAGGTTAATGACACTTCTAAGTAGGACTAATGACTGACACTTCGTATGGTGTTTTTCAGTTTGATTTAAACAGTCAACTACGAACGAACCCCTTTTTGGGATCGTGACATTTAGATCCCGTACTATTTTACAACTAGCTGTTACTCACGGGCTTCACCCCGTTTGACTTCATAAGTATTAATACAACTATTGATTGGTTAAGTTAAGCTGAAATAAACAAAACAGAATACAGTAATACAAACAAAATATCACACCTGATTTTCATAAGGTAAATAAATTGAAAAAAATAACATACAAATAACTAATAAGTACAGCTGAGATATTTGTAATATTAGGTATATGGAAAGTTCCCTTTAAAAAGGAATTACGACCTTAAAGGGCAATTTATGGAAGTTTTGCAGAAGGTTTCTCGTCACAAAAAACATTTTAAGTACATGGTTTATGGGGGTGTGACTTGCGATTTATATATGGATGAAATGAGAAAAATTTTAAAATTGGGCCGAAGAAGATACTTACATAAAGAACATTTTATAATCCTTGAATACAAAATAGACCTTTCAACGCAAGCCCAACTGAGACTGATTACTACCAGAAAAATTAATTACGATTATGAATTATGCCTGTAAAAGATCGTTTGAAAGAGATTAAACAATGTTATTTTTACTTACAATTATGTGTGCAGAACAAACTGGATTTTTTGAATTAATTCGTTTAAATGCATAATCTGAAACATTTGAAAACCAAAACATTTTGGCAATGAAATGACATCACTTGCAAATGACATCAAAGCCCAGCCAATCCTGCTTTTCTCCATTAGTCACTATCACCAGAGGATTAACGGTAACATATATTTGATAAAAAAAACATGTTTTTTTAAAGGTGCACTTGACGTTGATCGTTCAATATTCACTTGACAACAGTCCACTAAATCAGTCACATTTAAATATTTTGTCTTTTTTGTATAAATCCAAAATAAATAAGATTTTTAAATTTATGAAGATACTGCCCAAGCTCTGGTCTTGAACATATTTATCTAAAAATTACTTAAGGAATATTTTTTTCTGACTGTCCAATGCCCGATCAAAAAATAATTTACTTCTAGTCTAATTGTGTATGAGGAACTATGGGGTACAATTCAAATGCTATCCATAGTATGTGCATATTTTACTAGCCACCTTGGATATCAGTATTTATACTTTTGTCTCTAAGTTCTAAGTTAGCATTGTTGTCAAAAACTTCTTCTTCCTCCTCAGGCACATTGGTTTCTCTGTGAAATAGTCTGCTGAATTTTGCATCTGAAAATAGTTCTTCTTGAAGATCGTTCTGTAAAAGTCCTCCCAAAAAACTTTCTGCCGACAGGATAAAAGAAGAAGAACTAAATTCTGGCCATGATGTAAATTCTAAGAAGATCTCCAGATATTCATCTGGAGTGAGGGAGCCACAATCGGTATATATAGTGTAACCTCTTGTAATGAGGCGAACTCCACAACCCGGCACCCACCTTCTAGAACAGATTATAATTTAGTGTTAGAACTAGATCTACTTGCATGGTAAAAATAACAAGTACCATGAGAATGAATATATAATGAGAAGGGTTTGAATCTTTCCCTTTCAAAATCCTAAAAATACTTTAGAATAACAACACACATAAAATTGTATTTTTCAAGTACCGGTAACCTTTTCCTATGAAGGCACAGAAATATGTCATGAAGCTTCAGAATAGGACTTTAAAGATAACTATGACCAATACTTGACTTAATAATGCAAAATAAAAACACAGCATTCCATCAAAAAAATAGTTGGTATTTTATAATATTTTTTGCATGCGGTTAAAATAACATTTTGGCTTGGTTTATTCTCAACACAAATACCATATTTAGTTTTTTCTCTAGAGACTATAGTGAAAAGTCAATCATCTAAGAGCCTTATTATGCGCGGCCACACGAGTGGCTCCCCACCGCGACTGCCCAAAGACCACATTTAGCGGGCCATGTAATCATATGGAGCTTAGGTATGGACTGTAGTCGCTTGACCCTCGCCATTGGTCAAGCGACTGTCGCGCCACCAGCATGCAATGTTCTCATATGCTGCTTATTACAGGCCGCCACAGTCGTGGGTCTCAGCGCATCTCCCACTCGCCGCAGTTACGAGTTTTGTGCCAAAATTTTCTTATTTTTATTATATTTAACATACTATAGTATTATTGTATAATTGTTATAATATTTATATTAATGACAAAACTATTATATTTACTTTAAGGCTTTAAGGTAAGTATTCTTGTGTGTTACCCATAAGTCACCGTCTATTTTTCTAAAAGTTCATCAAAAGAATGTTTTTTGACAATAAAAAAAAACATCTTGTTATCCTCTCTGAGATCATCATAAAGTGTCAAAAATACTCCTTTTGAAAGTCTTTCTCTTAGTAACGGATGGACTCCAATCCAATACTTTTGTTTCACCTTAGTTTACGACGTTTAAGTAAAAGTAGGACAAATAGTTCATCTTCTTTGCTTGACTACTTCACCATTTACACTGAGAAACTACAAGTCTGTATAAAATTTGTTCAGACGGGCGACCTCATCACACCTGTGGCCACCCCAAGCGACTGAGCAGTCGCGGTCACGAGCCACTCGTGTGGCCGTGCATAATGAGGCTCTAACTAAGACAGCAATGTTCTTTGATCATGATTGATTCGTAGCAAACGGATTGATGTTTAACTTAATAATAACAACTTACGTCAATCAATCCAGTATGTTTATGGAGGATGCACGTTTCGACCTTTAGGTCATCTTCTGCTCCGCTTTTTCACTAGGTTGTTACGTACTTAGTTGCATTGTTGGTGTAGCAACCGCGTCAAATAATTTACATTGTGAAACATAGTCAGACCACGTAAACATAAAAACACAAAACACAACATTGACGAATACGAAAACATTTGAAATACTATCACCGTGCGCACGGCTGAACGGGCTCGGGACTGCGGCGGCACTGACTTGTCCAGGCACCCTGCTTTGGACTTTGAACATGACGTCACTCACTCCTTGTATTATCCGTCAGTCGAATAATGGTGTCATATACAGGATTGGCGTCAGAATGAATTTTTTCATTTAAAATATTTTTGTTTAGCTTGAAGTCCTTGTATATGGCCATTTCCTCTATTCTGTCAAGCCGCTGTCCTTTCTTTTCCCTCGCTAAGATTTTCAAGTTACTACTTATATTTGTATAAGTGTGTCCCAGTTCATTTAAGTGCTCCGCATATTTTGATTTAATATTTGTTCCTGGCGTTCTGTTAATATTCTCAAGCTCTTTAACATGCTCTTTAAATCTCAGTTCAAAAGATCTGCCGGTCTGTCCTATATAAAATGCGTTACAATCATTACAATTAAGTTGGTATATACCTGAAGCTTTGTATTTATTTATATTGTTGGGTTTATTCGTGTTGCTTAAGATTTTCTGTAAATTGTTTTCTGATCTGAAAGATGTGGTGATATTTTGTTTTTTAAACGTTTTCTTGATAATGTGTTCAGTTTTCTTTGAATACCTAACAGATGCATACTTCTTGTTTGATTCTGATTGTGATAAATTAGGTGATATATATTTTGCCATGCGTTTATTATACATTCTGTCAATAAGAGCTGGACCATAACCATTTTGCTGGGCTATATATTTAATGGTATTCAATTCCTTCTGTTTGTCTGTGGTACTCATTGGAATGTTAATTAATCTATGTAACATGGAATTGAAAGCTGAGAGTTTGTGTGATAACGGATGATAAGAAGTTGCGTGGATTACTTGATCGGATTGTGTGGGCTTCCTGTATATTTTAAAATGGTGCTTATTGTTAACATTGGATATGGATAGATCTAAGTAATTTATGCTACCATTAGATTCGGTTTCTGATGTGAAGGATATATTGTTGTGTATGGAATTTAAATATTTTTCAAAGATAGCTGTTTGTCTCTTATTGCCCTTGAACAGACATAAAACATCGTCCACATACCTCCACCAATAGATAATTTTACTATTGTATTGATTGCCTGCGAGTATTTTATTATTTTCTAAATTATGAAGAAATATTTCGCTAAGAATTGCTGAAAGTGGTGAGCCCATTGCCAATCCCTCAGATTGTTCATAGTAATTGTCATTGAACACAAAATAGTTTTGCTGGACGATAATACTGGCCGCGGTAATCACTTCCTTTATCTCATTATCACTTAGTTTCCCCCCTTCTGTTAATCTCTCCTTCAAAATAGTTAATGTTTCTTCTACTGGGATACTAGTGTACAAACTTTTTATGTCATACGAAATCATTGTTGTACCTTGTGGTATTTTGATGTCTTTGATTTTGTCAACTAGGTCAAATGTGTTTTTTAAACTTTTGCTGTCCTGTAAAGTGATTGATTCTCTGATGATTTTGTCAATTTTCTTTGCCAAAAAATAAGAATAAACCCAACAATATAAATAAATACAAAGCTTCAGGTGTATACCAACTTAATTGTAATGATTGTAACGCATTTTATATAGGACAGACCGGCAGATCTTTTGAACTGAGATTTAAAGAGCATGTTAAAGAGCTTGAGAATATTAACAGAACGCCAGGAACAAATATTAAATCAAAATATGCGGAGCACTTAAATGAACTGGGACACACTTATACAAATATAAGTAGTAACTTGAAAATCTTAGCGAGGGAAAAGAAAGGACAGCGGCTTGACAGAATAGAGGAAATGGCCATATACAAGGACTTCAAGCTAAACAAAAATATTTTAAATGAAAAAAAATTCATTCTGACGCCAATCCTGTATATGACACCATTATTCGACTGACGGATAATACAAGGAGTGAGTGACGTCATGTTCAAAGTCCAAAGCAGGGTGCCTGGACAAGTCAGTGCCGCCGCAGTCCCGAGCCCGTTCAGCCGTGCGCACGGTGATAGTATTTCAAATGTTTTCGTATTCGTCAATGTCATGTTTTGTGTTTTTATGTTTACGTGGTCTGACTATGTTTCACAATGTAAATTATTTGACGCGGTTGCTACACCAACAATGCAACTAAGTACGTAACAACCTAGTGAAAAAGCGGAGCAGAAGATGACCTAAAGGTCGAAACGTGCGTCCTCCATAAACATACTGGATTGATTGACGTAAGTTGTTATTATTAAGTTAAACATCAATCCGTTTGCTACGAATCAATCATGATGAATTCGGCTTGTCAAGCAGAGGTAGCAATGAACCAATATAGATACACTAGGTTGGCAATAGATCAGACCATTGAGAACATAAGATTTAACAAGTTCTGTCTGGAAAATGACATTACGCCCAACTACATCCACATACGGACGAATTGCAAAACAGTTGCAGCCAAATTAGCAATCTCCGTAGCTAAGAAAACCTGGCTAAAAACTGAAATAAAACAACTTTATTCTAAAAAAGACAGGTTAAATAAAAAATTGCTTAACTTACACATACAAATAGGACAATCATTGAACAATGAAAACATGATTGCATTTTTACAAAAGGTCAATGATTGGATTGAACCTATCATAAGTAAAAAACGAGATACTCAGAGAAATAAATTAAATAAACTTTTAAGCATTCAGAAACCTACACAAACAATTGTTTCTGACCATGAATTCTACCCCAGAGTTGTAAACAATACTGATATAAGTTTTGATAAAGACGAACAGGATCTATTAAACAAAGGTTTAAAATATTGTGTTAACATAAATGAAACAGAAAACATTGTCAGCTCTCTTCTTGACGTAGAAAGTGCCACCCAATATGTATCGCATGACAAAAGAAATCAAATTAGATATGATATAGTTAATAAGGTTAACAACATGCATAACATCCCCCAAAATAAGGACAACATTCGCAAAACCATCAAATCAATTAAAAATAAATTAGAAAATAACAATGCTTTGATCGTAAAAGCAGACAAAGGTAATACAACAGTGGTTTTACACAGAGATGCTTACAACAAAAGGGTCTTGGACTTTATTAATGACAATGATATAAATAAGCTAAACAAAGATCCTACCCTTAAATATACCAGGGAAGTAAATAAATTTATTAATGAAAGTAAAGAGCTTTTTAATGAATCCACGAAAAGGTTTCTCAAAGTGACAAACCCAAAAGCCCCCAAGATAACAGGCCTCCCAAAAGTACACAAAGCCGGAACCCCAATTCGACCTCTTATCAATTTCAAAGAAGCCCCATCTTATTTTTTGGCAAAGAAAACTGACAAAATCATCAGAGAATCAATCACTTTACAGGACAGCAAAAGTTTAAAAAACACATTTGACCTAGTTGACAAAATCAAAGACATCAACATACCACAAGGTACAACAATGATTTCGTATGACATAAAAAGTTTGTACACTAGTATCCCAGTAGAAGAAACATTAACTATTTTGAAGGAGAGATTAACAGAAGGGGGGAAACTAAGTGATAATGAGATAAAGGAAGTGATTACCGCGGCCAGTATTATCGTCCAGCAAAACTATTTTGTGTTCAATGACAATTACTATGAACAATCTGAGGGATTGGCAATGGGCTCACCACTTTCAGCAATTCTTAGCGAAATATTTCTTCATAATTTAGAAAATAATAAAATACTCGCAGGCAATCAATACAATAGTAAAATTATCTATTGGTGGAGGTATGTGGACGATGTTTTATGTCTGTACAAGGGCAATAAGAGACAAACAGCTATCTTTGAAAAATATTTAAATTCCATACACAACAATATATCCTTCACATCAGAAACCGAATCTAATGGTAGCATAAATTACTTAGATCTATCCATATCCAATGTTAACAATAAGCACCATTTTAAAATATACAGGAAGCCCACACAATCCGATCAAGTAATCCACGCAACTTCTTATCATCCGTTATCACACAAACTCTCAGCTTTCAATTCCATGTTACATAGATTAATTAACATTCCAATGAGTACCACAGACAAACAGAAGGAATTGAATACCATTAAATATATAGCCCAGCAAAATGGTTATGGTCCAGCTCTTATTGACAGAATGTATAATAAACGCATGGCAAAATATATATCACCTAATTTATCACAATCAGAATCAAACAAGAAGTATGCATCTGTTAGGTATTCAAAGAAAACTGAACACATTATCAAGAAAACGTTTAAAAAACAAAATATCACCACATCTTTCAGATCAGAAAACAATTTACAGAAAATCTTAAGCAACACGAATAAACCCAACAATATAAATAAATACAAAGCTTCAGGTGTATACCAACTTAATTGTAATAATTGTAACGCATTTTATATAGGACAGACCGGCAGATCTTTTGAACTGAGATTTAAAGAGCATGTTAAAGAGCTTGAGAATATTAACAGAACGCCAGGAACAAATATTAAATCAAAATATGCGGAGCACTTAAATGAACTGGGACACACTTATACAAATATAAGTAGTAACTTGAAAATCTTAGCGAGGGAAAAGAAAGGACAGCGGCTTGACAGAATAGAGGAAATGGCCATATACAAGGACTTCAAGCTAAACAAAAATATTTTAAATGAAAAAAAATTCATTCTGACGCCAATCCTGTATATGACACCATTATTCGACTGACGGATAATACAAGGAGTGAGTGACGTCATGTTCAAAGTCCAAAGCAGGGTGCCTGGACAAGTCAGTGCCGCCGCAGTCCCGAGCCCGTTCAGCCGTGCGCACGGTGATAGTATTTCAAATGTTTTCGTATTCGTCAATGTCGTGTTTTGTGTTTTTATGTTTACGTGGTCTGACTATGTTTCACAATGTAAATTATTTGACGCGGTTGCTACACCAACAATGCAACTAAGTACGTAACAACCTAGTGAAAAAGCGGAGCAGAAGATGACCTAAAGGTCGAAACGTGCGTCCTCCATAAACATACTGGATTGATTGACGTAAGTTGTTATTATTAATGTTCTTTGAGTGCATTTTCTAGAGCGAATATCTTATACAGATTAGCTTTAAGAGTTTGGGAGTATAGGGTAGGATCTAGGTTATTTCAAATAGCTAATTTACGCACAGTAACTTATAAGTACAAAAGATTTTTGAGCTAGTACTGCAAGAGAGGTTTTCCAGATTGACTACAGCCCTAAAAGTGAAGAAAACATAAAAAAGTTATCATAAAACACTATCTACAAAGAAGCCACATTTTTTATTAAATTATGTAGTATTTTAACAACTCTTATTTAGTCCATGTTTCAGTTGACACCAGGTACCAGTAGGCCTGATATGATAAATCATACTTACTCCATTAGGTCAATTAATGAGGCAGATTGTTTACGCATCATAAATTTCACAAAATATAAAAAGTTTCTGAGCAGATCTGGAGATATTCTTTGTAACAGGTCTCTTTTGGGTGTTATTCTGACCAGGCATACATTGTCACTTGCTTCTTTGTTCTGGAAAGATATCATAATTAATTAGTTAAAATGAAAATTAACTAAAGTTAGTAAGACAAGTTTGTAAAACTCAACAACACTGTGAAACTATTGTAGTACAAAGTACAATTATCATAATATGTATGATTATTTTTTTCCAATGTTTTATTGTTTCTTCAAAGGTGTTTCATGAAAGAAAACAACTACTAACTGCAACATAGCAAATTATACTTGCTAGATCAACTGACCTCTTTTGATTTATTCTTTGACCTTGGGTTGGCACACCAAGGAACAAATGCTTTCTCTGGTAGTCTAGCTAACTCTTCATGGTCAAACAAGACTTGAAATGCTACACAATTGCTTCTGTAATTTTTCTGATTACTTGGATTTGATGTGAGCTTCTGCAAAAGAAAACAAAACCCATGTCATTAGTTTATATATCAGTTTGAGTTTAGTGGTTGTTTTATTCTATGAAAATGTGTATAATTAAATAGAATGAACAGTAAGTATGTCACACTACCAAAAATGATCATTTTAGATAATGAACATTCAGTAAAACTTCACTAACTAGACACCCGGTAACTTGAAAGTCTGTGTAACTCGTCAGTCAACAGCTGACAGGGTGAACGCAAAAAAGCATATTTTTCAGAACATTTAGTTTTAATTTTTGAATACTCAACATTTCTTTGAAGATCGTTTACTAAATATGTGAAAATGCACAAGTAAGTAATCCATTTTGTATAAAAAATAGTCTGTTATGTACTCATTTATTAAAACAAAACCAATTTAAAGTATAAATGTTCTGGATAGCTCGACAACCCCCAAACTCGACCACCTCTGGGTCCACAGATTATTGAGTTGGTCAGGTTTTACTGTACCGGTACTTACCTTGCTTTACCTTTAGCAACACAAACAGAAAACATAGACACAGGATTTTTTAACAATTCTCTTATCAATATAGTTTGACCAGTAGTTTCAAAACCATTTCTCCACATTTAACATAAATAAAAGCCAAAAAATTAAAATCCATGTCCTACTCTAATTCCAGTGAAAAAAGACACAAAACAGGTGTTGTGTGTTATCTCTACTAAACTCACTAATGCCGTCAACTATCACTTTAGTCAGACACCGTCTAATTAAGGTTAGCCTACTCACATTATTAAGCTTATTGCACTTGTACAGGCATCAAACTCATGCAGGTAGAAAGATCTCACAGCTACACTCATCAGTGCAGCTCAGACACCGTGTAACCGTCAGCCGGCCAGCGTGACCACCATTTATGTGTGACACTAGCGCTCGCAGGTGAGATTCGACAAACTACTTCAAAAAGCACCAGTAGGTTAGCAGTACAGCATACTGCACCACAAAACCCATGATGGGCTACACTCGCAACACAGCGTCAATGGATTGGACTACAAAAGCTTAGCTTAAACAAGGCTCCAAGCTCAAGCTTTCAACTTGCTCACTCTACACATTTGGTAGCCTACGTATTTATCTCAGCACTATTGCAGTGGGGTATCTTATAGGTTACCTTAGATAAAATATACCAGCCTCCCCTTTGTAGATTTACCATCCTTATGGATCAGCTGAAAACAATTTTGATGGATCCTTCCGGTGCCGGTAGGTAGCGGTGTGCAATGCATCGAAAATGCATCAAAATTCTGATTCGATTCGATACATTCAGTGGTGTTCAAAAAACAATTTGATTCATGTGGGAGTCAGTATCCATGCACAAAAAACGCCTGCAGAAAGTCAATGCAATACACGCAATACAGCAGCGTGTTGTTGAGTTTTCTTTGCGAAGACGTTCTTATTTAATTCATTCTTTGCTTGTAAATATTGCTTTTATTGTTTTATGATTTTTATTTTGACATTGCAAATGGTGAGAAGTTTTGTTAAGTGTAAGCAGTGTTGTACTACTGTAAACATAGCCAAAACAAGTACCTCAAAAATCATTCTAAAAATAACACAAGTCTGACAAATTGTTACTTGATACTTAACTAGTAAAATTGATGTTTTAGACAGATAAATTTGGTTTTTTTGTAGGTCTGAAGCTATGTATACCTTGTAGTTAGTAGGTCTGATTCCATCCTCTCATTAGTACTAATTCAGTAGATTTACAAAAATTTCAGAGTCCCAATCAAAATCTTTTAAACTAAAGCGGCATTTACCTAGCGACATGGTTAAGCCAGTTACACAGCATGCCGTGGCCGGAGAAACCCATCCCTTTGAAACCAACTGGGGACTGTTTTTCTAGCTATGTGGTACGCGACTAACTATAAACCATGCAGCACGAAGCGTGTAGCGTGATTGGGGAGCACTGCAGGGCCGCGTTAAGGGTCAGTGGAGCCCTGGGCAAAGCACCCCCCTTTTTTTCCTAGTGCGGGCGGGCAGTGGTTGGGGGGCACCTAGTGGGCGCCCCCAAACCTCCGGCGCCCCTGGGCATATGCCCAGTCTGCCCATTTATAAAAGTGGGCCTGGAGCACTGCCTCGAGAGCAGTCTAGTCAGTTATTAACCACACCACTAAATTGGGCTGTTGTACAATAGAAAAAAGAAATATGGAGGAGAATACTGGTTCGAGTACCGTTGATGACGACTGTTTGTTAACAGACTGTGTGTCAGAGTTTGAAGTTCTGTGAAAAATGAGCCATCCTGAATTTAAATAAACACAGCAAACCTACAGACTAGCAGATTTCCATTTCTTGCCTGATTAGATTTTTACTAAAATATCTCCTTGAAAATGTGATATCTATTAGGGTACCTATTTAAATAGCATTACCCCTAAAAAAACCCCCATGCTGGTTCGCAAATTAATTGGAATAAACATGGTTTACACATTTATTGCAAATTTAATTTCTTGCTCATTTTTCATGGGTCATGTTTCACTCAAATTATCTTGCTAGATTACGGAAAAACGTAAAAGTTAATCGGTCCCAGGAGACCAAAGGTAATGGCTTATTTCTATGTGGGTAATTTGCTAAAATTATCTTTAGTTAACCTAAAGTATTCCTTAAATTTTATTTCTTCATCCATCAGGTGCCATCGCCATCAACAAGAATTTTCAATAAAGCACCCTCATGGCTCTTCAGAGATTCAAACAGTTCATTACAGGATTTTTGTCTGTTGGGCAGTAGAGCTAGGGCTATGTTTACATCTTCGTCCATCTTTTCTTTTTTGACCAATAACATGAAAGTAAGACAGGCACCTCTTTCTTCAATCCTCAGCAGAATACTACCGTAGGAACCGCAAATTGTGCCATACTTTATAATCATGCCGTTCCTTAACAACGCTGCGTTCTTTAACGCTATCTTCTTTAACTCTATCTTTCCATAGCAAAAATAGTACTTCCTTTTTCTCATCTGAAACAAATTCCAGGTATCCATTGCGCATTTCTTTAAATCTACCAATTCCCCGGCATTCCACTTCTTTCATCCAAAGAAACTTTCATTACAATTCCATAGAACTATTTAATAGTCTTCCACCTCAACTGAAGGCCGAACAAGATCTAAAAAAGTTAAGAACAGGTCTAAAGTCCATGTTGTTAGACAGATAATTTTACAGCGTCCGTGAATACCTACTTTAGTGGTCATTCCTAAAGTCATGTGCGCATGTATAGTTATTTAGTTATACAGGGTGATTTTTAAATGAGTTCCCCCCCTACTTTTTTCTACATTTCTTAAGATATCAACTCCGGACCACGTCAGATCATTTTAGAGTAGTAAGTACTTCATTTTAACTGGGTATAAATCTTTGGCCGCCATCTTGGATCCACCATATTGTATACAAAGTTTTTTTTCAAATGTAAAGGTAGGGTTGTGACGCATTATTCCAAACTAGAGTTTTACGCTGATTACAATGCCGCAATTTGTTTTAAAAAATCTTGATCCGTTCTAAAGTTATAAGGACTTTTTATAACTTAATTTTTAGCCCATTTTAACATTGTGCATTTACAAACTAAGACCATAATCTCAAAATAGTACTAGATAAAGATAAGTATACACCACCATTCATTGTCGACCTATTTTCACTTGGTTATGACGGATGTATTTTTTCAGCCGCCATCTTGGATCCGCCATTTTGAAATGTGACAAATTAATTTAAATATGAAAGTGGTGTTGTGACCCATTATTTTGAACTACTTTTTTATGCTGAACTCAATGCCGCAATCAGTTTTTCATTTGCATGTTTGGTTTTTGAATTATTGAAATTTTAAAAAAGATAATTTTAATATTTCATCAAGAAAGCTTGATAACCAAAAACAGATTGTGGCAATGAGTTCAGCATAAAAAGGTAGTTGAAAATGATGGGTCACAACACCACCTTCATATTTAAATTAATTTGTCACATTTCATAATGGTGGATCCAAGATGGCGGCCGAAAAAAATACATCCGTCATAACAAAGTGAAAATAGGTCGACAATGAAAGGTGGTGTATACTTATCTTTATCTAGCACTATTTTGAGATGATGGTCTTAGTTTGTAAATGCACAATGTTAAAATGGGCTAAAAATAAAGTTATAAAAAGTTCTTATAACTTTAAAACGGATCAAGATTTTAAAAAACTAATTGTGGCATTGTAATCAGCGTAAAATTCTAGTTTGGAATAATGGGTCACAACCCTACCTTTACATTTGAAAAAAAAACTTTGTATCCAATATGGCGGATCCAAGATGGCGGCCAAAAATTTATACCCAGTCAAAATGAAGTACTTACTACTCTACAATGATCTGACGTGGTCCGGAGTTGATACCTTAAGAAATGTAGGAAAAAGTAGGGGGGGAACTCATTTAAAACTCACCCTGTATAGTTTTTCAGTAAGGAATTTTGGTTATTAAGATGTAGGCTACTAAATTCATTTTTTCTTGTATTGACTTGGCTAATGCAAGTATTGTCAGTTTGGCCCAATAAATGACTTATTGACTTATTTAGCTTAATCTCGTAGCACACAGCGCGATTACTGAAGTTGGAGGAAAACGCACCCTAAAGTGTTCTAACTGTTGTGATGTTTGAACTTTTTACTTTATATACAATGTCTCCGAGAAACTTTTGTTCATATGTTTTTTCAGTTTTGTTTGACAACTAATAAAATACGGTACTTTCGTATTATCAAAGGCCACCCTAATACAACGCGCTGCGGCGGTTAGGTTTGGTTATCATAAACTTTCTATGACTCATATGGTATCGTTTGATTCATAAAGAAACGAGGAAAGTCCTACAAACATATGTATGACAACCCAACCTAACTTAACCGCCGCAGAGCACTGTAAAATAAGCGGGCTCCGTATAATACAAAAGTACCGAAAATACATGTATTTACCTCATATATATCAGCAGGAAACATTAGAAACAGCTCTGGCCTTCCAAGCTGACACAGCCCGGTCTGCAGAGTTATGGAAAGCATGATATGTGCTATGAACCTTTCATTAGGCATTGCTCCAATTACCTTCACAGCAGGTTCTAAAATCAAACAAAAATATTGATATAAGTAGATTTATATAATTTACATGTAATATGCTATAGCCTAATTATAAATCATGTTGTTAATTTTAACACGATCACTGCGGCACATATGAAACAGGCGCTCGCCAGGGCGAACCGAATCAGCAAACGCAATTGGCATTCAAATATTTCAGTCTGACAAATCCCAAAAGAGCAGCAGTGATTGTACTGCGTTACCCCGAGAGTGGATGTAGTTTAATGAAACACCTAAGGGTAGCAGCTAATGTGGCTTGAAGAGAGAAAATCCCCGAAACCGGGAAAAAAGCATTGCCAGAAAGGATTTTACGGGAAATTTAAGTACTAACCTACACCAAAATAAAGCTTGCACTCTAAGCTACAGGCCGGTAACGATCATAACGTTCCGCGTAAATAGCTGAGCTCACACTGTCAATTACGACTGCACAGCACCTGGCACGCAGTCGGCACCGCTCGATTTCGACCGCTCCGCAGTGAACGTGTTAAGGCAGTGAATGTGTTAAGGGTTTTTAGAGAGGATAGTAAGGTTTTTTAGTTTTAAGTTTTTATCAAAGATTTAAAGAATAATAAAATAACACACCCCAGGACATTGAGTGCTTTTAAGTTTTAATTGCTTTAAAAATATTTCAAAACACGTGACACCAGTTCCTTTATTTTTATTTAATAGCAATATTTCAGAAGGTGAATTGAATTTCCATTGTGCTTGAAATTAGCAAACATTCCTATGTTTGAAAACTGAAATGGATACATGCAATATGTTATATATAGGACAATCTCATTCATTATATTAGTACTAGGTGAACCTGCGCGAATTCGCACGAATAATAAATTAGGATATTATAGCAATGTCGTTAGAAGTTGCGTCGTTGTATCGACGTTGGTCTTGAGCTCGATCGTTGGCTTTATGCATTCTAAGTTCTTTTTGCTGTTCAGTAGGAGTATTTTGCAGGACGGAGCTCATCATGCTGAAAACTTGCGAGTATGGATCAACATCAACCAAATGTTGTGTCAAAATGTGCATGAGTTCAGTGCTGCAAGAGCCATTAGCTTTGTTTAGAATTCTTTCTTGAACAGCGGTTTCGACGTCGTAGATATAAATTTGGGCATATGTGGGATGCTCCCCTTCTGACGGTTGAAAGGTGCCAATTGAGTGATAAATTGTGTGGTGCACCTTATACATGAAAGGCCCTCCACCGTTATGTTCTTTAATTTTTGCTCGAGTGCTGACCATTGCGAGCGCAGAGTTGTATGATCTAATGTTCTCTTTGTAGTTTCTGCTCAAATGATTTGCTCCATTAAGTAGGCTCTGGACATAATAGCTTTCTCGGTATGGAGGTAGATTCACTTTTCCTTTATGGCAGCAGGATGAAAATCCTTCGCCTCGTCCTCTTTGTTCTTCTTCAAAATGTAACGCACCACATTTCTGACATTTTAATGCCATCTCGCCAAGTGAATGCAGTTGAATTCTCGTATTTGTCAGTGTAATTTTGTAAGTACACGTTGCCACTAACCGTTCTAGCTCCTCGTCTGGGGTCCTTATACGTTTTGCATTTTTTGAGTATTTGCACCGTGTCAATATTTCTTTGTCGTCGGGTCCTTGGCATGTTTAAACGAAAATAAAATGTAAAACTTTTCTCCCGTCGTGTCCTATAGGTAACATTCCTTTGCCGGGTTTCTAATTATTAAAAAAAAACATGCAAAATGTTTACATTTCAAAACCAAACAAAACAGCTGGGATTTTTTAAACTTATAGGCTATATTGACATCTGTTTCAGAATATAATAACATTCAATCAATCACAATGTTATCCTTATGGAAGGAACTTTGAGGGCAGCCCACGCCCTTAAAAAGATATATTTCGAAAATCTAAAGCCAGTTTGCACATCTACACACCTAGACGAGCATTTTGGTATATAATATGTGGGGTTAAATCTTAAAACAAAAAAGCCTTATTGTTCACAAAGTTTCATGTCGCGTATTAAATATATAGATTTGGAAGATATTTGAAAAGATTATGAAGTACGTCATGTTCGTTTTTTTCAATACCTACTGTACATACAGTAGTTATTCTTGTACCCGTCAAATTGGATTCAGAGCCTCTTGGCACTGAAGTAGCTCTTCAGGCGTTGTAAAATGTTTCACAGTGATTTACTGACCATGAATTGGATCAATACAGTATACTCACGATTGATCAGTACAGTATACTCACGATTGATCAGTAAAGTATACTCACGATTGATCAGTACAGTATACTCACGATTGATCAGTACAGTATACTCACGATTGATCAGTACAGTATACTCACGATTGATCAGTACTACTCACGATTGATCAGTACAGTATACTCACGATTGATCAATACAGTATACTCACGATTGATCAGCACAGTATACTCACGATTAACCGATCCTTGATTATCTGACAATATTTCTACAGACAATCCAGAACCAAAAATGGTTTAGGCTACCTACTATTTCCATGTAGTGTGACCTGTACACTGTTGCAGACAACATCGAAACAATTTAATTTGCTGCTCATGTTTTTACTTGGAAGATCTGTAGTGCCAAGGGCTTAAGGTAGAATTGAATTTTCTTTGTAATGCTGGGCATTGGGCACCTTTGCTTTACTGTATTTTGTAAATCCTTATAAATATAAAATTTGCAAATGCAAACTTCTCTTCTACTCTCATAGGCCTATCTTTGTTGGAATTCAAACGGAAACCTGAGGCTGAGTAAACGGGTACCGTACCGGTATTGGTTTGTCTTATTTTTTACACCAACAGTAAGTTAATCATGTTTTTACTTTGTTCGTTATTTTTTATACAATTTTTGATGATGGCTTAGTTAGTTTCGTGATGTTTCAGTCCAGGGAGCCGAAACCCCACCGGACTGAGGCTGTTCTAGGACCATGTGCTCTTCTAATAGTTTCTAAGGAAAGCCTATTCATTGGTAAAATTGTGTTAGTATTTTAAAGTGGCTTACTTGATCGAAAAATCATAAAACTTACCATCTTCCCAATTCAAAGATGGCAAACCATCAAATATCATTCTCATCTTATCCCCGTTGGTTAGGGCATCTGATTTTATGATATTTCCAAGGTGTTGTAAGTCTGCCTTTATTAATCTTGCACTGCTTTTGTGGAGCTCTATCAGTTTCTGAAACAATAATCAAATTGAGCTGATCAAAATAGAAAGCAGAGTTTCACCATAAAGAAAACTACAGTTGGCCTACTGCAGTACTTTGATAGCTAATATGTTAGTTTTTATAGTGAATTTCCCATTTAGGGAATAAGCTATTACCGTAGCACTCATAGTAAGACCTGAACCTGGGATCGATTTGATTCGTAATTTTAACCTTCGTTTTACGGCCACTCTCCGACAAAAACTGATTGCATTTTTGGATTCAGCGTGAAAAAAACTGTAGATATAAATAATATTAAATAATTGCCAATAAATCTGACAATTTTAAGGGAATATTTGAGTAGAAATCCAACCAGGTAAATTAGTTTGCAGGTTTGCTGTGGCGAGGGTAAGTTAGGCTATTTTACTTTGCTTCATCACTTGCCCGTGGTCTGTGTGTACTGTTACCTACACCCGGTCTAAGTGTAATATTAAAGTGTAAACCTCGGTCCGTGGCAATGACCGCAGTGTCGCATATACATGACAATTGGTAGCGAATGATCTAGAAATGTGTTAATTCACGGTGAGGTAAAATAACAAGAGCTATTACTAAATGGAATTCACCATTTTGTATCTATTTAGGGCCTATGATTTGATAGTGACTTAGGGCCTACTATCTTAACAGCCTTATCAGATAAACACCTGAATTTTTCACTTACTAAGTTAAGTTACCTTTAGGTGGTCATAAAGGTCAGAATCTGGTTCATAAATTCTCAAATTTTGTAACTGGGTTTTTAACAATTCTTCAGTAAGAACCCCTGCTCCAGCACCAATTTCAATGACATGTCCACTGTAGGTTTCAAGATGTGCCTGAAGCTTCTTCATAATATCACCTGGACAAACAACATAACCGTAAGTTAGGCCTATAGAATAAACTTGAGTGAACCTTAAAAAAGAACCATTCCTCAAAATTGGTAACACGTAACATAAGTTACTAATATAAAATTGTGGGATACCAATATGGATTTAACTTAAGTGTGCAAAAAAGATATGAAGCAACATGTATAGTGTAAGAAAGGGGATTAACCCCGTGCCCACGGTGCTCATCTATTCAGACACTCTGTTCACATTACACTTAGTCGACCAGTTGGTGTGAACAGAGTTGAACAGTAGCATGAGCATCGATTTACAAATTCCTTTCCCAGCTGATGTGAGCTAGGCGATGACCGGTAGGGCTGACTTCCAAGAAACACCGTTAACCTATAAGCCACACACCCTATCAGTAATCAGCCAATGAGAAGGGCTAATGAAGAAGATGGAGGGGTCAAGACTCTTGGAGCTAGAGGATCTGAAGGAAAACGTCGGGGAGATCACCACGGGCCACCGGAGAAAGAAGATCGGGAGTTTGGGAGTGCGTGTACCGGTGCGTGTGCTTCTGGGACAATTAACAGTATGTAAAAAGAATAAAATATATAGGCTAACAAAAGTTTTGTCAAACATACAAGTCATGTAATTTGTCAGTAACTAATTCTTTTAAATTTTCAATTGATTTTCTTTTCTTGTAAATTTAACGGTGTACATTAATTTATCTTATTATTGTTGATTTTTGCCTTTTCGAAGTTTTCTTTTGCTGTTGTATCACTTAGTAACTTTTGTTGTTTTTCTAAATTTAAATTTTTGTTCATTACACGTTGAGTAACACCCTTAAGCAGTCTTATGTCTCATTAACCTAACACCTCTTGACTAAGCTAAGCGAGTGAATACTTTTAGGGAACTTAAACTTAAAGTGAGGCATGGGACTCGCAATAGACATACCACGAACAAAACAACCTGCGCAGAAACAAAAAGATCACGTGGTTCGCGCCGGTAGGTGTGGCTTACCCTTTAAACCTGCGCGGCTCGAAACGGCCCAGGGTTCTTTTGTTTCTGGTATTACTATAGCCTATAAAAGTTATTGGAACTTATTACTTCATAATTTCTGCTGTTTGATACTTTATGCCCTAGCAGTTTGGTCTGAGAGAGATCGATTAGGCCTACCTATTTCAATGGGTACTTGGTTACAAACATCGGTAACCTACCATCGA
The DNA here is from genome assembly GCF_028750875.1 of Macrosteles quadrilineatus. NCBI lineage: Eukaryota > Metazoa > Arthropoda > Insecta > Hemiptera > Cicadellidae > Macrosteles > Macrosteles quadrilineatus. The sequence continues at coordinate 151,860,909 of NW_026542594.1, forward strand.
TGTAAAAACGTCAAACGTTGTTAGAAAAACATTGATGTTTAAAAAACATCAACTATCGATGCTCATCACTAACTTAATAGAATCATACTAGGGTAAGTTAGTACTAAGAATATAACCCAAGTTATGGATAAGTTATAGGCTACTTACATGCAACTTCTTTGTCAATTAGGAAAATTCTTAATTTATCTTTCATTGCAGGTTTCTGAAAGAGGTATGATGCTGGGAGAAAGTTTTTAAAAGGGGTTAAATGTGGGTAGGCATTATAAAAAGTATTAATTTTATTGATATGCTTTTGCTTGGGGCTTAATTTGACTGGCTGAGGGTTTTCTAAGCTGTCAGATTCCTCATATGATGACTCAACTTCATTTGAAGTCTGAGCTGATTCGTTTAAATTAGAGACTAGGCCTAGGCCTATCCTTTTATAAGCACAGTGATTGAGCCCAAAATGTCTCAAATAGTTTCTAAATAGCATTGTTAACACCTAAAAATTACTAATTACATGAACATAATGGATGTGTTAACCTGAACCGTTCATAAAAATATAGGCTAGTGATGATAAATCAAGAATTAATACAGTAACAACTGATTGTTTCTGAGCGAAACAAACCTAAACACAGTCGCAATAGCACGATTTGTGATAGTAAAAGCACATCACGAGAATATCACTTAGTTAGTTTATTTAGTCAAATAAATAAACATAACATAACCTAATCTAAGTTCTAACCTAACCCTAAACAGTAACAGAAACAGACAAAACTGAACTTATTTATTTACTGATTTTTTTTATTGGTTCGTCCGGTCTTCTATTTTTCTGTTACAGTATTATTAGTTAGGGTTCGTTTCATTGTATGAAGCCTTAAGGTAGAAGTTAGGCTATGAAAACTAAAAAAAACTTTTGTATATAATCGGAGCAAGAGATTTATATAGAACGAAAATTGCAATTTTTTCTGTTAAGCAATTAAAGGTGGCCATGGTTAAGCAAGTATATGCAATGGGCATCGTCAATACAATAACAAAATTGTAATTATACACCACAGGTTTTAAAGAAACAAAAAAAACACACAGCAAACAAAACCAAAAGCAAGCCATGCACAAAGACTAAAGGCAAAAACAAAAAAAATCAAACCATGCACAAAACCACTGAGCTAACAAAACTACTGGCAAAAAAGAAAGCTATCAGCATTGAATATATAGGTATATATTAGTTAATGATATCAGTTACTTGATTTGAAAAATTCACTAAATTACTGTCAAGTTTTTTTGGAATGTATCGGAGTCGGAGATCTTATAGAGAGGGAATGCCAATAAGAGTGCCCAAATGATACAATGAATACAATGATTTTATTTGGCCAATCAACAACATTGTTACAGACTATGTCATCAGTGTACAAGCATAATGTACAAGCATAAAATAAAATAAATATCGAGAGTTAAAAATCAAACCAAGCAAAAATCGATCAAAACTAACCATGTGAAAAAAAAATGTTCAAGACCATGCACAAAATGATACAAAGGAAACCAATGCAGTTCATGTAAAATGCATGCACTTTGCAAAAACAGGTAACAGGCTGTTCAGAGGAAAACTTACTTAACTAACTACAGTGTCAAAAAACTCTTTAAATTTGAAAAAAAGGATTTTCAATCAGCCAGTCTAATATTGCGGTTTGGAAGTTCTTTCTTTCCAGATTTCTCACATGACCAAGAAGGTGATTGAACAGTTTTATTCCTGAAACAGGGTATGACCTAGCTCTTTTATCAGTGTTGGACCTAGGAATAAAAAGCTTCGCACTAAACCTAGTGTCATGATTGTGCACTGAACTGGTTACAGGTAAATCATTCATGCTGTTCTTAATACTAACAAGGCATTGGAATATATACATATTTACAACTACAGTTAGAATTCTTTGTCTCTTAAACAAGGGCTTACTGTGTTCTTTATAGTGAGCATGACAGAGAATCCTTACTGCCTTCTTTTGCAGTCGCAGGATCTTTTCGACATTGGGTGAGTGGCCCCACAAAATTAACCCATAGGATATGTGAGGTTGGAAAATGCAAAGAAGGGCATTCTAAGGGTACTTTGTGGCAATTGGTCACTTAGACGTCTTAAAAGATGCACTACTCTACTTAGTCTAGTACAGAATTGGCTTATGTGGTCTTTCCAATTGAGACAGGGGTCAAGGTTATACCAAGGAGTTTGACAGGCTCTTGGAAAGGAACTTGATATAAGGCTCTTGGGGGTCGCTTTACATGATATAAGGGAAGTATCATCTGCATACAACATGCAATTACCTTCAAGTCTGGTATAGAGGTCATTGATTGTCACTAAGAATAACAGAGGCCCCATAGCATGTATAACATAATATAGCATGTAGGATAGCATGTTTAACACCCGAATAAAAGATTGTTGTATGATAGTACCAGATTAAATATAAATAAATACTAATGTAGAAATCAATGCTAAATTTTACTAATGACAGACATAGGTATACGTTGGTCTTTTGGTCTGTCTGTTTGTCTACTACTGTCACACTACTGTATGCGTTGAACTCGCTCGATTTAAGTCCCTCAAAATCCGCCATGGCACCATGACCATGTGTCTCGTGCTCGTGCATGCGCCTTGTCGTCAGATGTCGAGACGTCTTGTCGTCTTGTCAATTGTCATGTCGGTCGTCTGTCAGCTACTAAAGTAGTTGTTGCGGAAGAACTTTTATTTATTTATCGTTTCTAGTTTAAAAATATACATAGGTACAAATATACCTACGGAAAGAAATATGGATGAGAAGGGGTATGAAGTTAGAGAAATTGATTCTCACAAGGTTAGTATTTTTAAGAAACTGTACCCTAATGTTGACTGCCTAGGTATCAAATAGCCTACAGAAAAAAAATTATAACCCTTCAGTGTTCTTTCCTTCACATCCTAGGAAACAATTATACTCGGTCTCGCTATTATGAACACTCGTTTACAAAATTTAGTTTGAGGGGAAGTGATTCCATCTCCTTCACCTCACATTAAACTTTAAATCAGACAGCTAATGTATAGATTTGGAGAAAAACAAGTGTTGGGGAACCCAGCAAACCTTCCTCTTTTAAATAGTTATCTGCGATTGGACATAAGACATAAGATCAATTTATTTCCTTTAGAACTTTTAAGTACAAAGTCATTGGAAAACGTCAGTAATTCTAATAGGCCTACATTATGAAATATACATATTAAAGATTTTATGAATAAAACAATTCCTTCATCTTTATCTTTTTTTCAAAAGAGGAGATGTGTAAACAATTGAAATGTTCCTTCTCAAGATTTTCCGCTTATAGATTACTTAACACGTTCGCTGCTGAGCGCTAGATGCCGGGACGGCGCCAGTTGCTGAACTACGCTCGGCCGCTGCGTGACATTGCCACCGATACACTGAATTACAGTAAAAACAACAGTAGTTATACTGGATGGCAATGTTCTGCAATAAAACTGGCTTTGGATATAGTACTAAGTGATTCTGATAGATAGCAGCACTACCCAGGTTACAGTCGGTAAAGTAGTGTCGCTATCTAGCAGGAAAGAGGTAAAACAAAGCCCTGTTCCAAACGACCCTGGTGGTGATTTGGGAAACTATATTTTTTATTGTCAGAAAAGTACGTCCCCACGAGCTGCAAAGAAATATAGAACGCTTGTGACGTGCTGGCTTATCCATAGCAACGTTAAACAACAATGAACGGTGACGTTCTGGAACGTTCTTAGCTCCTGGCGCCGTGGCCCGGCTGACGTTCCGGAACGTCCGTAGCAGCGAACGTGTTAACTAGAGGTTTGTACAAAATAAATGTTTCTCTTGATTGTTGCATTTGTTAAGCCATTTGTTGTACCTACATTTGCTGTCAGCATTTGTTGTACCTATGTCTGCAACTGTCATGAGAAAGTTTAATTTTTTCTAGATTACTAGATTTATTAGGCCTACATACATTGTATAAATATTGCTGACATTTAAATAAACACCCACTGTTCATCACTCAGTCATTTCAGCAGCAATAAGTTAGAACATTATTTTTAAGTTTTTAAGTTTAGTAATACTTGAAATACTTGTCTTCTACATCGTTGACCGACATGTCGGATGGATTGCGTCATGTTACTATTTACATATAAACACTATAAAAACCATTAAAAATGTCTACATATACTTTTACTTCTACTTTTGTGGCGGACGTGTCACGTTAAAAAAAGGGGTTCGCTTTCCAACTCATGCAAGGCGTACAATCGCCTATTCAGCAGTCCATCACGAATCGCCCTCTTAAAGTCTGGCAGGTCCATGTCACGCACTCGCTTAGGCAAGGTGTTGAAGACCGTAATTGCCAAAGATATATGCTAATTACCAATGCCGTAGCCTACTAACCGAAACAATCACCATGAACATCTTGGTAAGGACTTCTCAGCTCTCTTTGAGGGGAATACGAGAGAAATTGGTATTTTGTGCTCACGTTGTGCTGGTCCGAAACAATCGCCACAACAACTATTTCATTAATAACCTCTCGGTAAGAACCTCTCGCTAAGCAAAAAATACAATCAAAACTTCTCGAGAAGTTCAAACAATCAAAACGTTCAGATTGTAACATCATGCAATCATGCAAATAGGGTTGCTGAATTATCACATAGCTCAAGCACATAGCGTCCAACAACTTCTATATTCTACTCCATATTATAATTGTAGCCTTTAGCCTAAACTAAAAGTATGCACCTGTTGACATGTTACTAAACTTACAAATAATGTTTAAATACAAACTTTTCCCAAGTCATTTTAATGTTATGAGGTCAAAAAATCCCTGATTCAGTAACTTAATAGGCTTTTCCCAACAAGGCTATCAATACGAGGTGAATATCAATACGTAATTGTACTTTACACCATTACCTGCATATACCTAGAAACTCTTAGTATTTCTTTAAACAAGTTTTAAGCATTCAATTAAGCATTGTGGAACTCTTGAGGTACCGGCAGAAAAATTTACCTACCTAATTTAAAAAAGTCAATTCTGTGTATACCCTACTAAGCTTATTTACACATATTTATTTTATTACTGAATTAAACTATGGTAAGTTAGGCCTACTTAATAACATTTATGATAGAAATTCTTGTTTTTATTTTCCAGGGTAAAGGATTGTTTGCCACCAAAGGTTTTGAACCTGGTGATGTGATTTTTGAAGAAGTTCCCCTTGTATGCTGCCAGTACGCTTGGAATAAAGATTATGGATACTCAGCTTGTGACCACTGCATGAGGTAGGCTTTAAACGTTAATACATTTGTTTTATTTCAGTGTAAAAAAGAATTGGCATAATCCTACTAATATTATAATTGGGAAAGTTTGGATGGATGGATGTTTGTGACAAGTAAACACGAAAAATACTAAACCGACAGGGTTGAAATTTGTTATGATGATAGCTCACATTATCCTGATTAACACAGACATATTCTTATCCCAAAAACCCTTCCAGACTCCGCCCCAGTGACTGGAGTTTCCCATGTTAACCTTATGAGTACCGGTATTCATCTATATAGGCCTATATAAAGCTCAAATACCACTGACTCATTCATTCATTAACTCACTCATCACGAAATCTCAGAAACCATAAGACCTAGGAACCTGAAACTTGGCAGGCATCTTCCTTTTGGGTAGTAGACGCTCACCAAGAAAGGATTTTACCCTCCGACCTCTGGGCTCCGCCCCAGTGGCTCTGGAGTTTCCCATGTTAACCTTATGAGTACTCATATTTAAATGGAATTAATGAATCTTAACAGCTGTTTCAATTAAACAAGTTGGTTCTGTTCTATGATGTTCAATAGCATTAAAGTTACAAGGATTAACAACAGGGTGCAGCACTATTATTTCTTTTACATTTATGACAACAGCTAATTTGCAACCAAAAGGTGAGTGAGCGTAGCGAACAAACTTCAACCAAAAAGTGAGTGAGCGTAGCGAACAAACTTCAACCAGGACGTTTCAGGACGTGATTGAGCCATGCGAACGAGATCATCTTGAAAATTAAGAAGTTAAACGGGGCAAAGCCCGCGGGTTACAGCTAGTATTTTTATAGCCTAAGGAATTAAAGAATTTTGTCAGCTGTTTCAACTGCACTAGTTGGTTCTAGGTATTAAATAGCATTAAAAAGTTATAAGGTTTACTAACAGGGTGCAGCACTATTATATTTTTGCATTTATGACAACAGCTAATTTTATATAGGCTACCGGTAATTATTATTATGAAATAATTATTTTTATAAAGCGCAAGTTAATTGGTATAAATGAAATAATTATTTTTATATTTATTTTATAAATAGATGATTGTCAATGAACAGGCAACACCTATAAGCAAATATCGTCATTCACGATCTCGGCAACTCGGCAATACCGTGGTCGTCACTCGAAGTCGCGGCAACACGCGTAAGTAAATGTTGTTGTCTCGGTAATAATATGATCGTCATTCGCGATGGCAGGAACACTTGTGAGCATTATTTGCTATTCCAGCGATACCGCGACCGTGGGTGACGATCCCCAAGAGTAAATATTGCGGTCTCAGTGATAACGTTAAAGTCATTCACAATTGCAGCAACACTCGCGAGCATATCTTGCAATCCTGCAATCGTCTCCTGCGATCGCTACTACATTGTGGACATCTCTTTCGGTATCAGTAACATTTCCTTGATGATCTCCAGTGATCGTGTCATGATTTACCTAGGGATGAAATGAAAGGGAACCAATGGAATGCCGTCAATGAATTAAAACTTGGTATTGGTAGTAAAAATTGGCTCTTGGTAATCATTGTAGTCCTTGGCCCACCCATACCAAATTCAAGTACGATTCTCGGTGCCCAGGTTGCCTGGATACCCAGATACTCTGTTTCAATATGTGTATAGTACACCAGTACACCAGTACACCTCTCTCACACTTTCCATATTTTTCCCAATAAGAGAAAATTGGCTGTAAGCATGTGCCTAGTGAAGTGAGCTATCTTAATACCAATCTTCTAAACTAAATGAACCTTTGATTTGAAAACTAAGGATCAGGAATAGGCCTACAAACTTTAACCCTGATTTGGCTGACCTTAAACTGCCAAATACAAAATTCTTGCATAACATTGCTGTTAATTTTAGCTTTACTTTTTGAAAACTCATTGTCAATTATTCTTTTCTGCATCACAATTAAATTAAATGTTTAATCAAGTTGGTATATCTTTGACTAGGTCTATACACTTCTCAATTGACTATTACTCTCTCTACTGTAGGCTACTTATAATCAGTGTGCGTCTGTGCGAATCGGCTGCAAATCTCACTTCAACGCTTTTCACATCGTAAACATTGCAGAATTGCTGTTTTATTGTAAAATTATCGCATTTAAAATGCATATCGTATAGGCCTATGATGGAATAAAAACATATTTGGTCACACAACATTTGTTTACAAGATGATTTTTCACATTAAAACTGCTTGAAACTTTGAAAAATGTATAATAACCTACCGGTATATTACAAAATAATGAGTTCAAACAAGTTTCAAGAAACATTGAAAAATGGACTCCTTGAACGTGCGTTTTATAAAATAGAAGAATTTTATAACCATCCCTTGAGTTAATTTTTTGTTTTTAATTTGCTTAACTACTGTACTGTATTAACATTATTTGGCTAGGTATTTTTTCCTGTTACTTTGTACTTTGTATTTTTCTAGTCTAGGCTCAATTTTGACAATGCACCTGTTCTATATGTTATCACATCTAAAAGAATGTTATGTGCAAATAAATAATGTCTAATGTCTAATGTCTAATGTCTTTATATGTGTAAACTAGCTGATCTGAATTGTACACGGTTTTAACTGACTACTAAATTCCCGTACGTAGGACGGGCTAACACCTCGTTAAATTAAATGTTTAATCAAGTAAACTAAGTATAAAACATCAAAAATATTTGGTGTTGTGTTTTCATCAGTCCTACCTAAAAACGTTAAAGACAAATAGGTAATACTGTAATATCATTGTAAATATACTGTACCCCTGCTCTGCCCCACAGGGGGTCTAAGATCCAGTCATTTTCTAATGGAAGTACTGCCAAAGTGCAAGGCGTTTAAAAGAAGGTGTGTGCATAGTGACGTCACGTGCAAGCTGAATGGGTTTTAATTGACCAAATCTTATGTTTTCTTGTAATTTCCCAAAGACTTTCAAATGACAATCATTATGAATTAGTATTGAATATATAGGCCTAACTCTATTCAGCTTTTTATATCCAACATAGTGTTTTATTCAATTTTGAATATACAGTAGACTCCCTCTTATCCGGACTCCTTGGGACCGAGGCCAGTCCGGATAACAGGTTTTCCGGTTAAACCGACGTCCCCAAAAACTCGTTAAAACCGACTGTTTACTGTGATATTGGACTTAAATTTAGGAGAGCGCTGTATTTAGACACGAGATTACTGGTCTCAAATCTTTCCCATGAGAACAGACGTTTCAGTATTGCCCATTTCCTGCCGATCTAGTCCGGTTAAACCATTGTGCTGATAAACAAGTATGTGAGTCGGTGGCTCAGTATGTGAGTCGGTGGCTCAGTCGGTAGCGTTGCGGACTTCGGGCCCAAGGCAGCGATGTCATGGGTTCGGATCCTGGTCACTGCCACTAAAATTTTATCAGTACAGTTCACCTTTGTACTGTACCGGCTCACTCCTTGCTTTGCTGTAAACGATCCACGCACGGGCGCTTAGTCTATGTGGACGGGCAAATGCAAGGTTAAAAAAGGCCGCCAACCTCTAAAAAAAAAAAAAATTGTCCGGTTAAAGAGAGGTCATTTCCGCCGAGTGTAGTCCGGTTAAACCAATGTCCGGTTAAAAGGTGTCCGGATAAGAGGGAGTCTACTGTAATCATAGTGTTATACAGTAGCCTATATTTACATATATTTATGCTTATACTGTTACGTTAAGACGGTAAATATACAAAAAAAGATGGTAAGTGGTGATTGATTTCGATTGGACACTCCAATCATCATCAGACCCAATAGGCGAATGACAAGAATCTTGAATGGCGTCCCTACTTAAAATACCCTATTGGCTACCGGAAGCACCGGCCAATACATTTTTATAAGTACAACTGGAATCAAAATTTACTTGTTCATTAATCAACTTATTTATATTTTTCCTGAAAAATAAGTTGATTAATGAAGAAGTAAATTTCGATTCCAGTTGTACTTATAAAAATGTATTAGGCACTTATGTATGTATGTAGGGTAGGGAAGGGGTTTGTAGGGGTCTTTATTTACCAAAAGAGCACCACTATAGCTTGGAAACACAATCATACATCATTAAGTGAAGCCATCATAGCTAGACCTGACAAAACATTGGTAGCCGAGTGGTTATAGTGCTCATCTTAAAATCTGAAGGTCGCTGGTTCGATTCCAAACGAGATAGTTTCCAGATCCAGATACCATATTTTCATTGGGCTATGAATACATTTTGCTATCTAACAAAAAGATCGACGTTAAGATTGTAACAATACCGGGGTTTGGACCTTACCCTTACGGGGTTTGGAAAGCCAAAGGGTACTATAAAACACAAAACTGCACTAATCTAATGAAATGCATTGCAACCATGACATTTTATACCATGCACATAGTGATCACGACACTAAAAACTTGCAGTATAGCCCAAGCAAATTAGGAAAAATAGAGGAACAAATCTATGTATTCCCAATGTTTTCAAAAATGTGTCGGGGAGGGTCCCCTAATGAATATATGATAGGTGAGAATAAAATCACCCTGCCGCTCTCTGGTGGTGGGAGGTGTAAATGCCCGAATTTGCGGTTTTTTGCTTATAACTTAAAAACGGCGTGTTGTAGCTTAAATTGTTCAATGTAAAAGTTAAAGCTTATTAAATTTGCTACAACTTTGATCATATACATTATTAGTGAAAGACGCATAGTTTCTGAGATATCCGCGCTCAAAAAAAATATAATGTTCGAAAAAAGATTTTCACCTTACATTTTTTGTTAAAATCTTATTTTTTCTCCTGCCTTGTTATTTTTCAGAAATATTGACGGAAAGAAGGTTGTAGAGAATTAAATTTACTTCAATAATATATACAAATATGTAAATAGATAAGATGTAGGTAAAAGTTACAGCGTGTTTAAGATTAAAGAGTAAATCGTGATTTACACAAATAATTACTAAGTCTTGTTTTTTTTTCATTGCATGATTTGTATGGTTTCTTATAATTATTTAGGCCAAACATAAGTATATTTAAGGTAAAAATTGGTAATAGTTATGTAAATAACAATTTGACAAAATATAAAGGTTATCTATTTATTACAATGATCCAAGTTAAAACAATTAAAACATACAAAATAAATTCATATTTAATTATAGAACTAATGTTGACTAAGGTAACATTAGTTCTATAATTAAATATTCTAGTTCTTGCCACTGAGAAATACATCACAAATTCATGTTATGATAAAGATTGATCTCATTCTTTTTCATTGTCTTCTTCCTCATCATCGAACATTGTACAGAGCCTAGTCTCGTTTTCTTGTCGGAAAGAAAGTTCTCTTGCTTTATACAACTGCCCCACGGAAAATATCGTACTTGATTTTTGCAAATGTACTAAAGATTAGCAGATATGTAGTCTAACCAAAAATTTGATGATGGAGATGTCCTCGATAGTGATTATCAGTTCCAGATGACACTAGGTTGAGAGACAGAAGTTGGACCCTCTCGTTCAAAAGGAGCCAGACCATGGATATTATAGTATTAAATCTTTGTTTCGGTAACTGTTGGTATAAATAAAACTGTTGTGATTTGAATTTTGAGTTTACAGAATCATTTTCATTATCCGCATTTTCCCTCCTCCCATTTTAAACAGTAAACAGGTTACAAACCATATTTTCAGGTAACTATTAGACTAATGTTGATTCCCCTAACAGGAGATGTTTACATTTCTTATTGTACCATTTTTTATCTCTTAAATATACTTATGTTTGGCCTAAATAATTATAAGAAACCATACAAATCATGCAATAAAAAAAAACAAGACTTATTATTATACAAGGTAATTATTTCTGTAAATCACGATTTACTCTTTAATCTTAAACACGCTGTAACTTTTACCTACATCTTATCTATTTACATATTTGTATATATTATTGAAGTAAATTTAATTCTCTACAACCTTCTTTCCGTCAATATTTGTGAAAAATAACAAGGCAGGAGAAAAAATAAGATTTTAACAAAAAATGTGAGGTGAAAATCTTTTTTCGAACATTATATTTTTTTTGAGCGCGGATATCTCAGAAACTATGCGTCTTTCACTAATAATGTATATGATCAAAGTTGTAGCAAATTTAATAAGCTTTAACTTTTACATTGAACAATTTAAGCTACAACACGCCGTTTTCAAGTTATAAGCAAAAAACCGCAAATTCGGGCATTTACACCTCCCACCACCAGAGAGCGGCAGGGTGCTTTCATTCTCACCTATCATATATTCATTAGGGGACCCTCCCCGACACATTTTTGAAAAAATTGGGAATACATAGATTTGTTCCTCTATTTTTCTTAATTTGAACTTATTTGCTTGAACTAGTATAGGATTTAGAACTGATATCTGAGCTGGCTCTTTTTTTTATAAAAAATAAACTTCTTTGAGTTAATAGCTTAGCCCTAGTAGAACCTTTTTCTTATTTGCCCTAGGCTGTTATTTGGTTTTATAGTATTTCCATTAAGCCAAATGGTTACTGACTTTTTGTTAATTCTTCATGTGGTTGATTTAGGTTATTTTAGTGACTAAGATAGATTTTTTTTAGTCACATTTGAGTTTGTGATATTTATCACTTACCTTGATGGGTTGGATGGAGATAATCTTTTTTAGAAACACACCTGCTCTTCCTTGATAACAACTTATAAAGAACATAAAATAACGATTTTGCAATAAATCAGAATTTTGGGTAATTTACACTTGATTCCAGTTTGAATCTAATGTGTTATTTGAAAGCTGTTATTTTAAGAAAATGTAAGCGTAATTCAACACTTGAATTAAGCTTACTTGTTATCTGGGATCACTTCTCTCACACTCGTACTATCCTGACTCATCCCTTGCTTTGCATTATACGTCACATGCATTTGAGTCCTGGATGTAGACGGATATTTACAACTAGCATGGCAATGGGCACATGTGTGCCTAATATACATTGATATACTGTATACCGAGGAATCATGATTTACAAAGTCGATTGTAATGTTCCCTCTAGACCTCTGGAAAGTGTTGAAGAGAATGTCCGCAGGCTCACCAGTAGACACATAGGTCTACCTCACCCGGAGTGTGATCCTACGGACAAGTCTAGGCATGTCAGCTGTCCTTCGTGTGGGGTGAGTCAATTAAAAGGTTTAGTTTGATTTGGTTATTGGTTGTAATATTCTTAAATCTTGTATGAATTAGGCTGCGGCCACATGGGCGTTTTTTTCACGCACAAACGCAGCGTGAAAACACGCGAAAAATTAGAGTAGCATTGAAACAAATAGACACCCGCTACTGCGGGAAAACACACTGCGTGTGGCATACCTCATTACATTTAATGCTGCTCATATTTCTTGCGTTTTTTCACGCTGCGTTCTTGCGTGAAAAAACGTCCGTGTGGCCGTAGCCTAAAGCAAGTTAGATTCAGCTGTTTATCCTAAAAGGAAAATTCCAATAGGGTTGAAACACAAAACAAAGTACCTGTAAAGCAAAAAATAATCATGTCAAAACTTTAAAAGTATCTTTTTATTTAGAATGAGCGTTGGTGGATTTCATAGATTTATAACTGAGTTTCACAATATTGAAAAGAGAACTAGAATCAAAACCATGTTTTGTTTTGTTGTTGAACAAGTTTTGATGGGTGGAAAAGGTTTAAAGAAGCATGAGACAGGCCTAACCTACTTTACATTATACATTTACTGTAACTTATACATGGTTTGCCTGTTAATTAAGGTCTCCAGTTAGCTCCTGTTTATTTTTGCGGCCAAGCAAGTGAGTTCAAATCTGAAACCAGCAGCAAAGATTAGTCTTGTCACAGTGGACGATATCATTGTAAGGGAAAATCGACGATCCTGCCAAGTATCAATATTGTTCTGTGGGAAGGAAGTTAACCCGGCTTGGTCGCAAAGGAACATGTCGGAGATCTTAATTGACAGAGAACCCATCATATATTTAAAGTAGAAAGCAATGTGATTAATTGGTGTTAACAATAGAGAGCTTTGAAAAAGACCCAATAATCTTTATTACTTTCTTCAATCTGTACATGATCAATCTGTACAGTCAGTATTATACTCGTAGTAAATGAAATAGAAAACCCAAACCTAGTTTCTTCATTTGCTACATTCTCTTTGTATCCTGTTGGTTTACAAGTTAATTTAGATTCAGTTGATGAACTTAATGGTTTTGTATTTAGCTTAAATGTTTTGTGTTGAAAGTTTCTTTAATTTTCTTTCTGAAGAAAAGGGGGTAATATTTTGGTCAAACTAATGGGTTTGCTGCAGGGTCAGACTATTTCATATAATCCAAGCCTGTAATTCCTTTTACAGGTGAAATATTGTTCAAACTCATGTCAGAACCTTGCAAGCCAACAGTACCACAGAGTTCTCTGCTATGGGCCGGACCATCCCATCAACAGCCTCATTGACACTTGGAAGTAAGTGAAGGTTATTGAAACAATTTTTTTTTTATTTAGAAAACAATGTCTCGCAAAGAAAAGAATGTAGGGCACAAGACACTGTTAGAGTGGTGTCAACGTGGAACTCCAACCAACCTCCCATTGAAAAATTGTCTATAACCTATGAATTTCTACCTAATTATTTTTTTTATTTCAGTGATAGAAACAGAAAGAACGTTTTTTGTTTCACGCTACCTATTCATTTATTCATCATCATAATTTATTTACGGTTATGCAAATTCAACATTAACTCCTTAGAGATCCAATTTTTTAATCTTTAACGCAATACCAGTAAAAGTAAATAAATATAGCCTAAAAAAAATGTAAATAAATAATGCACATATAGATTTACAAAAATGAACACAGGACTCAGAGACTTAATGTAGTTACTGATCTTAAAAATGATACTGAGCTGAATAGAGCAAAGTAACTACAACTCAAGTTATATAGTGTATGGAAGCTACCATGCAAAATTTTGTCCACTAAACCCAGTATACTACTGATCTTTTTGGAAATGATTACACTCCCTCATAATGGTTGCACTCAAGTCACACACTTAAGTGTAGGTGGAGACCCTAACTTGGTGGAGAGGTTGTCCCCAGGATGCATTCTGATACACCACTGTCTGCAGCGTAACGCTATGCAACGCCATGTAACCTTACGCTGCAGACTCCCAAGACATACCACGACAGACATCTGCGAAGGTTGCACAGCCCAATCATGACTCAGTTCTCATCACCCAAGTGGATGAGTCCAGATGAGCCCAATGCGCATGCGTGAGGGCCCATCAGTCACAGTTGTAACGTTACGTCTGCCCCCGAGCACTCGGTGAACGATCCAGCACACATCTCTGCTGGAGTCCGCAGAGTCTGTCTACGGCTTACTTTTGAAACAACGGTAAGCGATCGGCTCAAAAAATCTAAAGTGTAATATAGCGTTACGGCGCAGACAGCGGTGTGTCACTGCCTTAACTACGCACCTCTACCCAATTGAGAAATCTCATGGCTGATTAAACAAAGGTCAACAAATAAATAATTAACTTGTCATCATAAATTTATTACATTTAGTCTACACTAATGAATTTCTATAACCCAAAGGTTTTACAAATCCATGATTTTAAATCAGCCCTATAGATCGCTATACTCGTAGTGTAGCAGGCTTACCTGAATGAGGAAGTGTGCATCTGTGTACAAAAATGACTAAAACTTTACACCAGCGGTATTTAAACTTTTTAATCCGGCCGTTTATCTTGGATTTTTTTACAACCAACTTGATGATTCAATTATACTAATGATTTCAGAAGTTTAGGCTATTACTGTTTAGTGTGTAGGCCTACCTGACACCACATCTATTTGTCTTAGATCGATGCACTACCCTCCAGAAACAGCAACCATCATGTTAATTGCCAGGATATTTGCTGTTGTTGAGCAAGCTCAAGACAAAGACGAAGTTGTTTCTAACTTTATGAAGGTAAGGACCAATTAATTGCTTGTTTAAATTAACAAAGATATCGTATTATTATTATTAAATACTTTTAACAGTAGGACTAATTGTTTGCATTGAAAAATATTTTAACTTTCAGTTTTGCCACCGGTCTGTAAATGAAGAGGATGAAATTGCTCACAAACTTCTGGGTTCAGAATTCAATCATCAAAGGGAGGTGCTCAGACAACAGATGGCTTCTCTGTTCCCCAGTGAATACGTGAGACATGTAAGTACAATCAAAACTATCGTCCAAAACAAAACAAGAGTAATTAATTTGTGATAGATGGGCCTGTATTCCTGATGTACGGTATCTATATTATTAATATGCTACATGAAACTTTGTAAACAATAAGGCTTTACTAACTTTGCAAATGATCAGATATTTACAAGAAATGTTGATCATATCGAACCGTTATGTACATTGTGAGTTTTTCCATAATATTTGAGTCGACTCTTTCAAAGTCATCGGATGACTGTTATTCGTTTTAAAATAACGCCTGTAACACTTCACAATTACTCAAATTCGAGCAACAGGTACACTAGTTTGTAATAAATTGAGAGAAAGTCATACTCTTTAAAATTTTATCCATTCTTTTATTGCTACTAAATTTCTTTTGAATTGATAATTTACTTTGAATGTAAATGTCTTCTTACATTGTACGGCCCGTGTTGAACTATAGGGAGTGTCGAACTATCGAGATTCTACTCAAACTGTATCAGGTATTGGGGAGAGGGGGGGTTGTTAGTGTTGCGGTTAGAGTGCAGTAATTCTGACCTACAGACCACTACTAGGCCTATTATTGGTTTAAATGACCCACATAGAGTGTCGTTACCAAGAATAGACCTGAATAATTATCGCTATGAAGATAATTAGTTTTACACAGGTACATATTTTAACCTGGAAATGAGCGCAAGGTTTGTTTAGAATGGTGTGAGATGACCTGTGTAACTTAATTACTGACTAAATTCAGCTTTTTTCAGTCAAGACCATTATTAAAAAGCCCAATAATCAAAGGCAGCTGGACCCAGTTTTGAACCATAAAAAACTACTTTCTCAGGATTGAACCATATTTGGTTCAAGAGCTATGAAAGGTCTCATATGTAAGAAAAGGTTCATGTGGTTTTTGACTCTTTGGATTATAGACAAAATATGATATGAATATTAATATCCCGTTACATTCTAACCGTAATTCAATTTATAGAACATAGATCTCAAGTTTTGTAGTTCATGAAGCATAGTGGAATAAGAATAGTCTGAACAATGAACATCCTTATCCATGACGGATGTTAAAATTTTAACCCATTAATGAGCCCCATTGAAAATGATTTGATGCCTGCAGTGGTTGACACCAGATGGGTTTCGCTCCTTGCTTGCGCTTATCGGCACAAATGGTCAGGGTGTCGGCACCAGTGTGTTCAGTGCTTGGCAGAAACAAGTGTTACAACTCACACTACCTCCCGAGGAGACGTCTACTTTCAACTCTCTCATTGACAAAATATACGATGAGATGGACGAAGGTCAGTAGTAGGCCTACTGCTGTAAGTAAAGGTGTCACATCTGTTTTTCTTTTAAGTGACCATTGTTCTCAATTATATCTCACAATACAACACATTTTTATTTAATGAAAAATAATACTCCTTAACTATTTTTTTACTGTAACATTACAGATTTCTAATATCTGTAAGATATTAGTAGATCTGAAAGATACAAAAACAATCTGAATTCTTACCAGCTTGTTAATTCCTACATGTAAGTACTAGCCACTTTTGAATTATTGTATTTTATGAATCATTTATTTATTTATTGAGCGAAGCTCTTATACGTCGACTCTTTTGCATTTCGTAATACGCAAACTCCTAGACGGCTGAATCAATTGTTTTCAAATTTTGCATGTTGATAAAGACCATACCGGTGAGTGCCAACATCTATATCCCTCCAAGTGTCTCTAGTTTTGGTCTTAATGTTCGCCCATTTATTGCGCAATCGCAGGGTTTTATTAAAATGTATCTTAGAAACTTAAAAACAATGTAAAGTATACTGTTTTATATATCATTTTGTTTGGAAAATTATGGGCTTCAATGTAACATATAAAACATAAAAAAAAAATGTTCAACAATTTTTGTGGGGTTAACATTTCTCAAAAATTATAAAATAAATGAAAAAAAAATTTATTTGCGCTCAATAAATTGTTATAATTTATAGGTCTACAAATATTTTAAAATAGCCACTTTGTTCAGAATTTTATGAGGATTCCAAAAATAATATAAGGAAGTAGATTTGCAAATAAATAAGTTATGGGCAAAAAACAGATTTCGGTACATAGCGTTTAGCTAAGAATGCATAGCCTAACCATAGCTAGGAATCTGGCTGATAATTTACATCAATATCACTACCTACTTTTTCAGGATCATCAGACAGCCCTTCAAAATCACTTAAATCTTCTTATAATGCACCACGTATATCACTACTTTTGATTTTTAACACTAAAACAATGATAAACGTAATAAAACACATCAGTCATCGGTCCGAGGATAACCAAGCTGCTTACAAATACGAACGTCAGCTGTCTGCTACAATTATGATCGGCTCGAGAAAAAAAAGCGCTTAGAGACAGACCTCGGGAGAAAGCTTAGAATCTGCCAAATAAAACGATATCTAACTCGATCCAGTTCAATCCGATTTTGTCAGTCATAGAGCCTTCGCCGTAAACAGTGTTTGTGAGTCAAAAAATCGACACAAAACACTACACAAAGTGTGTTATGTGTCGTAAAATCGGAGGGATATGGCGTTAAAAAAGTCTCTCAGGAATCCGCCCCACTGGGTCTCAAGTTTCAATGTAATCCTTATGGAAGCAGTATTTGACACATAAACAAAGACATATGATCAGCTGTTGACTTTTGAATGCAGTATGTAAATAAATAGCTGATAGCATTATTCCACAGATATTAGAACAGGAACGGTATGGATCATAAATATAATCAAATGGCGGCACTAGCTTGAGGCCCGTGACGTAGGAAGTGGTGAAGGAAGTAGTAAAGGCAAGCTGTTTGGGGTGTGGGATCTGTTTATGACCATTACATTAAAAGGTAATTGCAATCCTATGATGCTATGGGAAGGGAGGGAATCAGGTCCGTGACGTAGGAAGTGGTGTGAAGGAAGTAGTAAAGGCAAGCAGTCTGGACTAGGGGAACTGTTTGTGACGATTAGATTAAGGTCCGGAGTTTGGGAACCTTTTATGACGATTAGATTAAGGTATCTGCAATCCTAAAACGCTATGGGAAGGGAGGGAAACAGGTCCGTGACGTAGGAAGTGGTGAAGGAAGTAGTCAAGACGAGCTGTCTGGAGTGTGGGAACTGTTTATGACGATTAGATTAAGGTATCTATAATCCTAAAATGCTATGGTAAAGCAGGGAAACAGGTCCGTGACGTAGGAAGTGGTGAAGGAAATAATATAAAGGCGAGCAGTCCGGAGTGTGGGAACTTTTTATGACGATTAGATTAAGGTATCTGCTATCCTAAAATGCTATGGGAAGGGAGGGAAACAGGTCCGTGACATAGGAAGTGGCGAAGGAAGTAGTCAAGGCGAGCTGTCTGGTGTGCGGGAACTGTTTATGACGATTAGATTAAGGTATCTACAATCTTAAAATGCTACAGGAAGAGAGGGAAACAGGTCCGCGACGTAGGAAGAGGTGAAGGAAGTAGTAAGGTGAGCATTGTGGAGTGTGGGAACTGGAAACCGTTTGTAGCAGTTAGATTAATGTATCTGCAATGCTGAAATGCTATGAGAAGGGATGGAAGCATGCCCACAACATAGGAAATGGTGATAGAAATAGTAAAGGCTAGCAGTGCAGAGAGTGGGGAATGTTTTTGGCAGTTAGATTAATGTATCTTCAATCCTAAAACGCTATGAGAAGGGAAGGAAACAGGCCCCACGATGTAGCAAGTGGTGAAGGAAGTAGTAAAGGCTGGCAGTGCAGAGTGGAGGAACCGTTTGGGCAGTTAGATAAATGTATCTGTAATACTTACATGCTATGAGAAGGGAAGGAAACAGGTATATGACGTAGGAAATGGTGAAGGAAGTAGTAAGGCTAGAAGTGCAGAGTGTGGGAACTGTCTTTGGCAATTACATTAATGTATCTGCAATCCTATAGTGCTATGGAAAGATAGGGAAACAGGTCCAGGACGTAGGGGGTGGTGAAGGAAGTAGTAAAGGTAAGCAGTGTTGAGTGTGGGAATGGATTAATGTATCTGCCATGCTAAAATGCTATGAGAAGAGACTTAAAATGATTATGAAGCACGAATCGATACATATTTTCGATACATGCAATCGTTTACAATCGAAATTTACAACTTAGTTGACAACAGCTGATTTTTACTCCATAGAGGCTAAAAACGATTTTTACTCCCTAAAGAGTAAAAACGCTACTTTAGACCCGCAACGCATGCATTAAAAACGACTGTTTTTACTGCAGTATGACAAAAACAATATAATATGAACCGTTGATGACTCCGCTCAATTTTGTGGATGCCTCTGCGAACGCCACCTAGTTTATTTATGGGTACACCATTTTTACAAGAAAATACGGAGAAGTTTGTACAGAAGAAAATACATAGAAAATACAGTGTGTCTTTCTAACAAATGACTGGCCAGTACAAAAGTAGTGAAAAAGACTGGAAACAACAAGATTATAAGAACAAAACATACAAGATAACCTCAAATAATCATTTAATTATAAATAACAAACTATCAGAACAAGTTACAGAACAATACAATAGATTCACAATAACAAAACCAGTATGCAACATAGAACAATAATGATAGCAATACAGTAAAACCATGCAACTTGAGTAAATAGAGGCAGAACAATGTTGATGAAAAACAGATGAATACTTGCACAAAAATAACAATATGATAGACTCTGTAACAAGAACAAGATAACAACAGATAGACTAAGACTATATTAAGAAAAATACCCCCGCCGCAGCAAACCTGCAGACTAAGCGAATTTCAACTTGTCTGGTTACATTTTTACTAAAATATTTCCATAAATAAGACATATATATTTCCAATTTAAATAACGTTAGATTTAACGAGTGCTTAGGTTTGCTGCTACGGGGAAGGTAAAAAGTGTTTTTTGACCATATGTCAATAGTATAGGATGAAATAAATAAATTTGCAAAATTTTATCAACATTATATCCATAAACAAGTAAATTACAACAGTTTTCATTTTCTCCATAAGAATAACATGGGAATTTTAAACATTTTTTTAAATTTTCTCCGTGACCGTTAGGCATACAACAGCGCTTCAATATACTAAATTATTTCTTTTTTTAAGCTGTACAAAATGGTTGAGAAAGAAATTAAAAATTTTTTTGGTTTTAGGGTAAAAAATGGGAAAACCCCATTTTTACCCCATAAAACCCCCCATAAACCCCTGTTCCCATGGTCCGATTATGCTGGTTAGCGAACTCGTTCGAATAAACGTAGGTTTACACGTTTGTACCAAATTTCATCAAAATCGGATAATTTTTGCTCGAGAGTTATCGCGCTAACGGACACATATATAAATATATCTTACTAATATTATAAATGTGAAAGTTTGTGTGTTTGAAGTTCAATCACGCATAAACTACTGGACGGATTGGGCTGAAATTTTGCATGATGATAGCTCACATTCCCGATTAACATATAGGCATATTCTTATCTCAAAAATCCTTTCGGGATCCGCCCCAGTGGCTCTGTAGTTCCCCATGTTAACCTTGTGCGTTTTCATATTTAAAGGGAATTAAAGTATTTTGTCAGCTGTTTCAACTAAAAAAGTTGGTTCTATGATATGCAAAAGTATTAAAAATGTATAAGATTTACCAACAGAGTGCAGCACTACTATTTTTTTCTTTGCATGTATGAAAACAGCTAATTTGAACTAAGCAGCAACAAAAAGCTGTGATACGCAATGAGGACTGTCAAAGTAGGATTGTTTACAGTTGTTTATGTTTTTAATTTCATGAACAATTTGTGATATTTTGCGAATTTTAATAAATAATTTTTCTTTATTGTTTAGGTAAAGTGGTAGAACATTATGGCTATGGTAGATGTGTAATACTATAGTATACCGTTAATTTAAAGAAGCAAATTTTATCAAACTGTGTCCGCCCCATTGAAAATGCAAAGCTTGAGTATAACTGCAATAAGCATTTTATACTTTTATGCCAACCCCGTACGAAGGACGGGTACTCTGCTAGTATATAAATATATTGGAAACATTATAACAACATTAAGTACCCTTTTAAATTCATTTTAATTAAGAAACGACATGTTTCGACACTTAGGTCATAGTCATGTTTTTATACAAATACAATAACAGATTAATGCAAAGAATAAATATAATCATATGTTAAGCTAACTTAAAATTTAGAGGATCTTGATCTATTCTTTGTTTAATTTTGCGTATATTATATAATATTTCTGTTTTATTGCAATTGTAGGATTTTTTCGAATATCGGATTTTTTTTGTTGACGTTCATGGTATTCAGTAAATTTTGAGGAAATCTTTTGTAATTTGTGTATATATGAAAATCTTCCTTGACATTTAATTTTGTTTTATTTCTTTCATATTCTAGAATTTCTAAATTTTCATTTATATTTTTGTATTCATGTCGAGTTTTGATAAGGTGCTCTGCAAAATTTGATTTCATTGTCGTTTGGTTACCTGATTTTAACGCTTGTATATGTTCTTGGAACCTTTTTTTAAAGCTACGACTTGTTTGGCCAATGTAGGATTTATTACAGTCTGAACATTACAGTCTGAATTTGATAAATGCCTGATTTGTTTATATCTTTTACTTGGTTGTTATATGCTTCATTAGAAATTTTGTTTTTTATCATCTGAAAGGCATTATTTTTAGTTCTGTAACTTATTTTCAAATTAGAATTTTGGAAGGTTTTTCTTGTTGCCTTGTTTAAGATTGTACTATGGGGTATGCAAATGAATTCTTTTCTATTGTATTCTTCAATCGATCTTAGTGTTTCAAATTTCTTCTTAATTTTCTTTCGAATCATTTTTTCAACTATAGAAGATTTGTACCCATTTTTCAAGGCTAAATATAGGATGATGTTTTTCTCTTTTTCAAAATCTTTGTTTGACATTGGTATATTTACTAATCGATGTGTCATTGAATGAAAAGTTGACAATTTGTGCTGCCACGGGTGATTTGAATTTGATGGTATGATTATGTCTGTTGTAGATGGTTTTCGGTATATTTTAAACTTATGCTTGTGTCTTTCTTTCGAAATTGTTATGTCTAGAAAGTTGATTTGTGAATTTTGTATTTCTTTAAAGAATTTAATTTGCGATGAAAGATAATTTATGTGTTTATGTATTTCTTCTGCTTCAATTTGAGTGCCTTCAAATAGGCAAAGAATGTCATCCACATATCGGTACCAACCAATATAATATTTTTGATTTGTTAGGATTTGTTTCGTTTAAAATCTTGGTTGTTTCTAGATTGTTCATGTAAATATCTGCTAAAAGTCCAGAGAGGGGAGAGCCCATGGGTAAACCGTCTTCTTGTATGTAAAATGAATTGTTGTATTGAAAATAATTTTGGTTTAGTGTAACTTTTGTTAGTTTGATTACGTCATTTAAAGTCTTGTTAGTGTTCCATGGTCGATTAATTGTTGTTCGAGTATCTCAATGGTTTCATCTATAGGTATGTTTGTATACATATCAATTACATCAAATGAAAGAAACAATGAGTTCTGTGGTATATTAATATCTTTAATTTTGTCTATCAATTCGTATGTATTAGATACATTGACAGTGTTGTTCAAATTTATATTGTTTTTTATTTTACTGTGTAAATATTTACATAAATTGTAAGTAGGGGCTTGTCGAAAATTGACTATTGGTCTAATTGGGATGTCTTGTTTGTGCGTTTTTGGTTGTGCTCGTAATGTGGGGGATTTTGATTTGGCATTTTCAAAGATATTTTGTCTTTTTGTGTGATGCTTTTACATTTTGATATTGTTGAATTTGTAGTTTTTGTGAATGTCTCTGTTGGGTCTTTTGTTAATAATTTAAATTTACCCTTTTCAAGAAAAGTACTAACCTTATGTTGGTAATCAGTTTTCTTTATGACAACTATTGAATTTCCTTTGTCAGCTTGTGTTAATATTGCATTATTTTCTTTTAATTTTTCAGTTATAGAATCAATAAGAGATAGGTCTTCTTTGGTTTTTCTTTTGGCATTTTGTCGTTTGTTTTCCAATTTTAATTTGTTTACTTCATGTATAAAGTTGTGTCTAAAGTGTTCTTGTCGGTCGTCTTCTTGTTGTCTTATGGATATTTCTAAGTTAAGTAAATCTTCTTTTATGTTATGTTTTTGATGGTCTAGATTTAGATTATATTTCATGGAATTTCCTAAAAAGTTTTCTTCATTTTCTGTGAAATTAATGTCTGTTATATTTTTCAATTTTGAAGTGAATTCGTTTTTGATTGTGCTTTCGATCTCTAATAGGTAGTTTGTTTGATCTCCACGTAATTTGGTAAGTTTTTTTCTTTGTATTGTTTTCTTTTTGTTGATCATAGGTCCAATCCAGTTTTTTTATATATTCTAGTACTTCTTTGATTGTTTCAGAATGGTAAATGGTCTTCATTTCTTCAAATTTGGTTGTCATTTGACTTTCAATGTCATGTAGTTTAGCATATAGGAATTTTACTTCTTCTTTTAACCATATCTTTTTGGCTGTATTGATTGTTCGGATTGCTGCTTGAGATTTACATTTTGTATGAATCTGTACGTAATTTGGAGTAAGGTTTTGAGCTAAACATAGTTTGTTGAACTTTATGTCTTCAATGATTTTTTTCTTTTTTTAGGTTAAGGTATTTGTATTTGTGTATCACTTTGTGGTTGTTAGCCATATTTATAATAAGCATGGTTGTGATTAGGGCTACTATATTAATAATTGGAAACATTATAACAACATTAAGTACCCTTTTAAATTCATTTTAATTAAGAAAGGACATGTTTCGACACTTAGGTCATAGTCATGTTTTTATACAAATACAATAACAGATTAATGCAAAGAATAAATATAATCATATGTTAAGCTATGTTTTAAGCTATAATTAAGTTTCTTAATTAAAATGAATTTAAAAGGGTACTTAATGTTGTTATAATGTTTCCAATTATTAATATAGTAGCCCTAATCACAACCATACTTAATATAAATATATATATGAATTTGAACGGATGGTGTTTTTGGCCTCTGAGGACCTCAAAACGAAAAAGTAAATCGGTCCCGGGTCTAGGTCTTACCATGAGACCTACGGTAATAGCTTATTCCCTATATGGGAAATTCGCTAATAAATAACAATGCAGTAAATAGAAAGTTTAGAACATGCAAAGATAGATGCAGGAGATCAGGATGAAGTAGGACAAAGGTAGGAGATAAGCATTTCCCTCAGCAAAAAGATGCCAACACACGAAAATGGCCTGAAAGCCTTTGCTTGAACAGATAAAGGCAGTAAGCCTCCTGTTATAGAAAAACAATATGATTTGATAAAATTCCATCTCAATAATCACAATTAAAGCACATTGCAATATGTTAAGAAAGGCTTGAACCATTGACTATTTATAGAACTAGAAGTTTTCACTGGTTTTTGAAATAAAATGGTCGTTGAATTGATCCACCTACAGAGTGCATTGATGTTAGTTACTGATTGTTGAATACGTAAACGTTTAACTAAGTTAAACTGACAGCACAACTTATTGTACGCTATTAAATAGAATGTTTTTATGTCACACAAAATATTTCAGTACCACAACAGTAACAAAAACTAAGGCAGAAAATTAAATTTTTGACTGTAACACAAACCGCGAGTGGCTCATTCAACTATGTACTTTTTCTATAAAAGACATGCTAAAGCTGGTCCATATAGCTGGGACGTCTATTCCAGTACCCTTAAGTCAATGCTTAAACTCAAGAAAATAAACTAGTGTCACAAAAACACAACACAATTCCTAAAGTTTTTTAAAGAAGTAAGCAAAAACATTTTATAAAATATCACTAAACTGATGTAAAGAGTATTGCAATATAAGGATGATTGGAACTGTTTTCAGTGGTTGGTACTTTCCTGAACTGTGAAGGGTCAGCTCTGTACAGTCTGCAGCGTCTAGCCAATCACAGCTGTCAGCCGAACGCCACAGTCACCTTCCCTCACAACGACTACACCCTGTCTCTGAGGGCGGAGAGGACCATACAGCCCAATGAGGAGATCTGCATCAGCTACCTGGACGAGTGCTTGTTGAGTCACAGCCGTCACACTCGCCACAAAGTGCTCAGGTCAGTGCTGCAAAATAATCATATTTATTTTATATTTCTTTATGATCCTTTTCTTTGGCTTTGCAGAACAATTTAGAAAAGATTAATACCATAAATTACACCTAAACAACAAAACAGTAACTAATCGTAATTGACCTTTTTGAAAGAAATGCTTTGTAAGAGTGCTCAATAAATTTACCATGTGGAGTGTCGTAACCTAACGTTACGCTAGAAAAGTGGACAAAACAGCAAGAGAACCACTTACGTTCGTTGGTGGACATAGAAGACGGAGCCGTGACGAATCATCCCACTTCAGGGCCCAGTGCACAGTGCAGCCACCCCGCAAAACATAATAACTCTTCCGTTACTAATAATTATGACTGTTCATATATGAAACTATAATGACTTCTACTACACTCGTCTTCCCCATATAAAAAAAAGTCAATATCATAAATTCAAAATTAACTCAACTTTCAAAATAAAATAAATTCACTTTCAATATAATGCAACAAAAATTTCTTCTTCCCATTATTCATTAATTATTTTACAAGTCCAGCCTGTGAGGCTTTCGCACAGTCCGTCCAGACTTCCTCAGGGAGGGTGGTGGGCTGCACTGTGCTAGCGGCGACGCAGGAGTTGGCTGAGGCTGGGCTTGCCCTAGGCTCTCCCTGGGACTGGTAGTAGGCCTAGGTACAGGTGACATCATCAGGGGACTAGTTGGTCGATCCTCCGGCGGGGGTGAATTCTCGGGTACTTGGGGTGATACAACGGGATCCTTGGGTGATACAAAAATCTCCTCTTCTTCTGCATACCGAGCTCTCAAGTGGTCTGCATGACAAAATCGGGGTTTTCCACCAATGACACTCACAAGATAGGTGACCGGACTTCTCTGTATAATTATTTTGCCAGGAACCCAAGAAATCTTTTCATTTCGGACAGTTTTGACATAGACTGCCTGACCTTCTGAGAAAAATCTACTTCTTCCCCTAAGCCTATCAGCTGCATCTTTTTGTTCCCTGTGTTTTTGATCAATGGATGACTGGAGATTGGGTTTTAACATAACCAACTGTGTACGAGGCTTCCAAGACAGGAACATTTCTGCAGGTGTTAAGCCAGTAACTGTATTTGGAGTGTTGCGGTACGCAAACAAGAAATTATCTAATTTCATTTGAAGAGTGGTACGCTGAGAACGCTGATGTTCCTCAATCACTTGACGCAAAAGGTTTTTCTTGACCTCCTGAACACTTCTCTCTGCAGATCCATTTGAAGCCGCATGATACGGGGGAGTTAATGTGAACTTCACATTGTTGTTATGCAAAAAGGTTTTGAACTCTTGACTAGTAAAAGATCTTCCGTTGTCCGACACCAGTTCGACAGGCAATCCATACGATGAAAACAAGGTACGGAGTTTCTCAATAACCTTGGAAGAATTCATGGAACTCATGATAAATACCTCTAACCATTTAGAGTATGTGTCAATCAAAACTAAAAGTTGCTGTCTCGACTCTGGATCGTCCGCAAAGTCAATGTGTATCCTCTGCCATCGAGTTGATGTTGTAGGCCATTGCTGCAACGGTACTTTAGGTACCGAATTCCTAGTTAACTGACAAGCAGAACAAGAAGCCACTACGTCCTCAATCGACTTTTCCATGCCTGGCCACCAGACATAACTTCTCGCCAGCATCTTCATGCGCGTAACTCCCGGGTGTTGATCATGCAACATTTGAAGCACAGATGAATACAGTTTCTTTGGAATCACTACACGAGAACCCCACAGCAAACAACCTTGTTCCACGGACAACTCGTCCTTCTTCCTTAGAAAAATAGCTAGTTCCGGCTCAACAGAGCTTGTCCAGCCGTACATCACAAAATCTCGGACCTTCGAAAGAATCGGATCCTTATCCGTCATTTTACCTATATGCAAGGCAGTAATAGGTGCAATGTCCTTGACAACACAGAAATTGTTCATCACTTCTGTACACACATCTACATGTGAAACAAAATTAGCATCCAGCTCTATAGGTTCCGCTTCTGCTAAGGGTAACCTAGACAACGCATCAGCGTGAGGGACATCCACTCCCTTCCGGTACCTAACCTCCAAATCATATGCTGATAGAATCAAGGCCCATCTCTGCAGCCTAGCTGCCGCCATACTAGGAACGCCCTTTTTAGAGCCAAAAATAGCCGTCAACGGCTGATGATCAGTCTGTAAAATACAGTGTCGTCCATATATATACTTATGAAACTTTTTGACTCCAAAGATCAAAGCCAGAGCCTCCCGATGTAACTGAGAATAATTCCGTTCACTGGAACTTAACGTTTTCGATGCGAAGGCAATTGGCCTTTCCTGCCCATCGATAAGATGAGATAGAACAGCAGCCACCCCTCTGGGACTCGCATCAAACGTCAGAACTATGGGCTTTTTAACATCATAGTGAACTAACAAACTTGAGTCCAACACCCATGATTTACTCTCCTGAAAAGTCTTAGAACACACCTCCGACCACACCCATGGATGATCCTTATGTAATAAGTCATAAAAACAGCTTATTCTAGCAGACAGGTTAGGTATAAATGCATGATAATAATTTATTAGACCAATATAGGCTCGTAACTCTTCCTTAGTACTAGGCTCAGGCGCTTTACGCAGTGCAGTTAACAAACTTTCTTGTGGACGGAGACCATCTCGAGTAATCACATGTCCTAAATACTCTATTGAAGATTGCAAAAACTTACATTTTTGTTGGTTTACTCGAACACCAAACTCATCAAGGCGTTGCAGCACTTGCGCCAGACGGGCGAGCCCCTCTTCCTTAGAGCGAGCCGCTACTAAGACGTCATCTAAGTACGCCACCGTTCCTGGAAGACCTGTTAAAATTTGGTCGATGGCTGACTGAAAAATTGCAGGAGCTGAAGACAAACCATATGGTAGCCTTTTTAATCGATACAGACCCTTATGGGTGGCTAAGGTCAACAGATGTTGCGATTCATCCGCTACCGCCAATTGCTGATACGCATTTGAAAGATCAAGGCAGCTAAAAACTGAGCAACCGCCTAGAGTTGCAAAAATATCTTGAGCCTGAGGAAGCGGATAATGTTCCATTTCAATACACTGATTAAGAGTAATCTTATAATCGGCACAAAGCCTAACACCATTAGGCTTAGGGACAACCACAAGTGGAGTGCTCCACTGTGAATTAGTAACTCTGTACGCAACATCCTCTTGAACCATGCGGTCCAACTCACTCTAAACTTTCTCCCTTAACGCAAAAGGCACTGGTCTCGCCTTACAAAACTTAGGGACTGTCCCCTCCTTTAAGACAATATGAGCCTTAACACCCTTAATTTCGCCCGTTCCAGGCTGAAAAACTGACTTAAATTTACTCTTCAATTTAGCAATGTCCAAATCAGAACTGTGATCCACAGTGGCTTTACATGAAAACACATTTTGCCAATCTAACCTCAACTGACCTAACCAGTTTCGGCCCAACAGAATCGGTTGACTCTTACTTTCTAAACTAACTACTGTCAAAGGCAAACTCGCCTGCTGATTATTATATTTAACATTGACATTCACTTGTCCCAGAACAGGTACATCATGACCTGAATAAGTAGTAAGTTTCACATTTGCTGGCCTAAGTTTGAGGTTAGAAAATTTATCATAAAATATCTCAGAAGGACATATAGTCAAGGCACTGCCTGTATCTAGAATCATTTCTAAATATACATCATTAGCCACTAGGCCTACCTTATAGCCGTTGTCTGATCCTGATTTAAGGTTGTACAGACCTATCTCTGCCATTGGAACTTCTAGGCCTAGGCCTACCTCTTCCTCCACTTGATGGACCCCCATCCTAGGTGTCGACTTTTTACCATGGAAACTAGAAGATTTCTTGGCTTTACACACTTTCTTGAGATGACCTACTCCCTGACAACCATGACACTTGTAACTGGCGAACGCACACGCACTAGGCCAATGACCAGCAGAACCACACCTCCAACAAGAGTTTCTAGAATTTTGATTTTCACTACTCCTATTCACGAAAGTTTTAGGCCTATTTTGACTTTTCACATTGATTTTCGCAATGTCCCCACGAGGTTGCACAAATAGGCTTGACTGCGATTCGGCCTGTTCCAGCCTGAGCGCTAACGCATAAGCTTCGTCAAAGTCCAATTCCTCCGACAACAATTTATGCCGGATAGTTTCATTAGAAATGCCGGAAATCACTTTGTCCCTCAAAGCGTCTTTCAAAAAGGTACCAAATTTGCATGAACTAGCCAAATGTTTTATTGAAACCACAAACTCCGCTATGCTTTCGCCCGGCTTTTGCATACGAGAGTAGAATACATATCGCTCCGCCACAACCAACTTCTTGGGCGCATAATGTAATTTCAACAACGCTGCAAGTTCATCATAGGTCTTAGAATCTACCTCTACCGGTGATAATAAATCGGATAGGACCGATAAAACCCTGGGACCAATAACTGTAATTAAAACCGACACCTCGTTCTCCTTCTTAACATTGTTCGCTTTGAAAAAATGTTTCAGGCGCAACAAATAGGGCACAATGTCCTCCTCACTTGGATTAAATTCAGAAATCCTGCCAACACTAATACTCGCCATTTTTAATCATCTCAACTATAATACGCACTAAAACAACAACTGTTATCGCGTACTACCCTAACTATGATAAAAAGGTTTATTACCGACTGCGCCAAAACGTCGTAACCTAACGTTACGCTAGAAAAGTGGACAAAACAGCAAGAGAACCACTTACGTTCGTTGGTGGACATAGAAGACGGAGCCGTGACGAATCATCCCACTTCAGGGCCCAGTGCACAGTGCACCCACCCCGCAAAACATAATAACTCTTCCGTTACTAATAATTATGACTGTTCATATATGAAACTATAATGACTTCTACTACATGGAGGAATGCAGTAGTACTATGAGTGTAAATGAAGATACCTGGGCCCTATATATCTTCCACTAATCACTACTACAGCCAGTTTAATGTCCCCTTTTTTGTTCTTATCTACGCCGTTGGTATTTTTTAGAGGAGATAAAAGTGAGTGATATTTTAAAGTTTTTTAGGAAAGCGGTTTGAACCCAAATGGGTACTTCAGTATTAAACGGAGGCCACCATTACGAAACGCGCCGTGGCACTTATAGAGGGTTAAATTGTTATAGATGTTGTAGTAGAACTATTCTAGTATTGTTGTGAGTCGAGCGTTATCAGATGAGTCATGTGTCTACTCGCAGAATCCCCTCCAAGTAGGCCAATGTCAGGGTCGTTGACCGGAGCGCGCGTCATTACCTGTCATCGCCTGTCACTGTGTCTGAAACGGAGGCCACATTTTGTCAGCGCGCTGCGGCGGTTATGTTAGGTTGGGTTATCATAATAGAAAGTATAACTCGTCTGGTATCGTTCGATTCATAACGAAGCGAGGAAAGTCCTACACACATAATATTTACGATAACCCAACCTAACATAACCGCCGCAGCGCGCTGACAAAATGTGGCCTACCGACATTGCTGCGTTCTGGGTTGCACAACGTCAGAACCAGGCGTCGGATTAATTCTAAACTTCACCTGTTAATCTATTAAAGTGTGTTCTTTCCAAGTATGTAGTTATTTTTGGTATCCGGTACGAAATATTTCTGTAGGTTAGGTGGCCTCCGTTCAATACTGAAGTACCCCCATATGCTTTAAAACCATACCTTTCTGTTGATTACTTGCTTTACAAATAAACCAAAATAAAGCTTCCTAGTGCCTCCTGTGTAGTATAATAACAAGTTATTCAATCTTTTATTTTACTGTATGTGTTTTAATGGGATTATTATTTTTACGATTTTTTCATTGTAGTGGTCCAAATTAAATTCTGGCTCACTATCTATTAACTTAATGGACTTATTTATTTTTAGGCCTTTTCTGTTGAGTTCCACTCTTAAGAACAGTAATGTGCAAAGGTTTGATAACGTTAACCCATTGGGGAATGAATTAATGCGCTACCTGTAGCACCCTCTGGTGGCAATTAATTTTACCGAATTTGTAGACTTTTACTCTAACTGCTATAGAAAGAAAACCTTAGGTAATAAATTAATAATTCTTTCACCATTTTGTTCACGGTAAAATTGTCTACAGAAAAGTGGTAATTGGATAGTCAACCAAAAAAACTACCAAAAACCAAAAAATATATGTATATATAAAGAGTATAAAAATAATAATTTTAAAAACAATAGTTTGAAAGTAAACTTGATATACAAATTCCAAGATTAATCCAGACACCAAATAACACTACTATTATAAAGGTCAATCGATTCCCTACGTAGAAAAATCAAAAGTTGTGTCCTTTTATAAGTAATAACATTTTTTTTAAATTGTTTGTTTACCTTACCGCAGCTGATTTTTAGTGATATGTAGTTTCCATGGCAACACAAAATTGTTTGTTATTCGCTAAAGTAAATGAGTAAATACGCAAATCAAGAAGCAAGATATTTATAAGCATTATAATAGTAAGATGAAACAAAAAGGGCAAAAAATAATAATAACAAATGGCGCTGCCTAGCGGTGATACGAGCGGCTCTCGTAAGTCGGCCGCCGGGCCTGCAGCGGCCGTACGAGTAACGCTCGTAAGTCGGCGTCAATGGGTTAAGGTAGGACTTCCTAGCTGCTGAATTCTGGTGCTGAATACGGCTGTGGGATTGTAAATGTTTAGCGAGTGTAGCTGGGTTTAGTGTATAGCGCCCACCAAAGGCGAGGGAAATGACTGTACCTTACCCATAGACAAAGAAATTGGGCCCGAAAACACAGCCTTATTTGTTAGCTTATCCACCATTACTCATGATGTTTTTAATATCAACCTTTAAGGTCATAAGGTAACTGAAATGTGAATGTACAGGGACCACTACCTGTTTGTGTGCAGCTGTGATAGATGTCAGGAGCAGGCGGACGATCCTGACGAGACCAGTGAGGAAGAAGAAGACGAAGAAGAGGTGTCAATGTAAATGGAATAAGAAGATTTCAAATAAATGTGTCTAACTTACTCTGGTCATTAGATGCTTCTTAACCCCTTTCATATTAGGTTGTCAGATAAGTATGAAATAAATTCTTTTTATATAACACCACCTTTTGGACCAAATGAATCGATTTCCTTGTTCTCATGTTGTTCCATTATCCAGTCCATGTATCCAACAACAAATCTTATAATGTAGTGTCATAAGGGCAAATCACTTAAACCACCCCTCCAATATGAAGTTGCAATAACTGCTTTTAAATATTGAGTGGATTGTCGAGCAACGGTACTGAGGAGGAAGGTGCAACACTGTTCTTTTGATACAATTTAGTTCATTTTAGGTACCATACTTGAGAATGATAGTGCAATCACTTCTTTGGCACTCAGTGGTAAACACTATGGATACCTGAGTGTGAATGTGCAATCATTGTTTTGATATGCTCAAACCACATTCAGATGTTTGACCTTGGCATTACTAAGGCCCCTATTAGACGAGGTAGCCTGGCGACGTCGCCAGCGACCAAACTGGCTACTCAGCTTGTCAAGGGTCATTGATTCGTATGGATGTTATTACACTAGGGTAGCCAGCGACGCAGCCACACTTTGGCGACCGACTGGCTACCGAGCCCCGTCGCCACTGAGGTAGCCACTGGCTACCCATATTGGCGACGCTGCGTTGTAGCATATGAAGCTTATTACACTAGGTCGCCAGTATCACGTCGCCACTCGGTCAGTTCATATCACGGGGTACTTGCACACTGTTGTGTTGCGCTCTGTTGTGTTGTGAGTGGGTGAATTGTTCACTTCAGTTGATAAAATGTCTATATCTGATTCAGTCGAAGGGAGACGCGAAGATATGAAGAAAAAATAAGAACCTCCGAAAGGCGAACAAAAGAAAGAATTAAAAAGGGTATAATATAACCCTTTTGATTCTCTTGCACTAAGCATTGGATGAACGTATATTTGTCCCTTCCTTTGCCTCCTTTTCTTCAGAAGTAACAGAAGGAGAAGATACTTAATCACTCATTATTCACTGTAAACATTCTGCTCATAACAAGTACAAGTACAAGACAAATACTCACAACAAAATGAGTAACTTCGGTAAAATTCTAGCTACTCAACTGGCTACTAGGTTTGGTGGCCAGTGCGTCGCCAGCTACTGTCGCTGGCGACGTCGCCAGGCTACCTCGTCTAATAGGGGCCTAATAGTGGGGTCATACTCCACCATACTACATACTACACCAACTCTCCATTGGTTATGTGGAGAGAGATCAGTACGAGGTAAGGATTGAAAAGTGGCGGCTTCAAAAACTACAAAGTATTAATGTACTCTAAACCAGATATTTACCACCTAGTAGGTTAAATATCATTGGGTTTATGAAATTTGCTTTTGTTTTCATTGGGCATATTCCCAATAAAATTGTATGATAAATTTAAACGGAGTGTACATTAATGCTTTGTAGGCTTTCTAGCTGTTACAAACCGAACAGTTTAAAAATCAAATAGATATCTATCCATCACTTAAAGTCAAAAGTAATAATGAAATTATAATTATAAAAATAAAACTAAAGGCATTCCTTCCTGTAGCGAATTTGAGGTAATGAACCTAAAATTCAAATCTCTGCGCGAAATCATAGATCAGCTGACCACAGGCGTACTAGCATTACCCACAATCCTTCCTTGGATAGCAAGTTGATGTCACAAAAGAAAAGAAAAGATACACTAATTACTAATGCTTTCTTAAAAATGGTAAGCATCAGGAAGTGACAAAACCAAAATTTAATGTTTTCCTCTAAATAATTCATACAAGCTGTTATTATTTAAATTTTAAAATACTGTAAATTGAAATTGAGTAAAATTACTCATTTTTTGCAAAAGAAGATGGGATTTTTTAGTCAGCCTTCAACCAAGTATTGGTAATTTAATACTCCCTCACCGACAAGACATTTTAAGATATCAAATTTCATTCCATATTCTTATACTGTAAAATAATATTGTATTATTGTAAAACCGTAGTATGCAATTTCAAGAACACTTGTATTTTATTGAAAACTAGCAGAGTACCCGTCCTTCGTACGGGGTTGGCATACAAGTATAAAATGCTTATTGCAGTTATGGGTGAGGACATGGTTTAAGAAAGTTTGGTTCTTTTGTTCTACCACTGCCCCTGAACCATAGAAAAAAGTAAAGGGCTCATTGTGTACCACAGCTTTTTGTGGCTAGTTGGTTCAAATTAGCTGTTGTCATAAATGCAAAAAAATAATAGTGCTGCACCCTGTAATTATGTAACTGAAAGAATCCTATTATAATGAAATGACATTAGCGTATGGTTTGACAGCTCCATTTAAGTAATGTTAAATAATGTTTACATTCAGGATAGTGACATCATTATTTTAAATATGATCCTTACCCTCTCTGTTCTAATATTCATGCAGTATTTAAATGAATGTTTGAACCAGCTGTATGGAATTGTGAAATCAAAATTAATTTGACAGTTAGTACTGCTTGTTTACATTTTTAAACTTTGTAGGTTTGTTCTTTGTTGTCATGGATACCATCAATTAAAATTTACTTTGAAATCTCTCACCTTCGATTTTTGAAAGCCCACGGGGCATAGCCCTAGGACAATATTGAAGCGGGAATAGTTCTATATGTATCCTCGGAACTGTAGCTTCATGTGTGTGCAATTTGAGCCCAATAGGTTCAGTAGTTTTTGAGATTAGCTCATACAAACACACACACACACACACAGACACCACCTCTTCTTTATAATAGTATAGATAGATATAGATTACACTGATTGCATTAAATGCAATCATGATTTTTAAGTTTATCTTTGATAAAGTACTGTTCTTTTTAGTACAGTATCAATTTATAAAAAAAATCATATATAAATTAATCTTTACAGTTATTCTCCGTAAATATATGGAGATTATTATTTACCCATGTAAATGACCGAAGCACATTGGAGCAAAAATATTAAATGTCTCTAATACGAGAGCGAATTGAATAACTGGCATAAATACAGTAGAATCGTTTACTGCAATGAACTTTCAAATCGTTTGTTGCTATTTATTAGGTACAGATCTATATGAGTTGAGCTGATCTCTTCCAACCAGTATGAGTAAACTTATAAGGATGTTAAATTTTAACAGTCTTATTGAATAGTTGTGTTTTAAATTTATACGCATTGGTGTTAAATTAAACGTTCGACTATTGGATACTGAAGACAACACAAATGTATTTGTCAATAATTGATATTTATCAAACAGCTGTGTAGTTATCCAGAAAGCATGAGGTGTGAGGAATGTTGGCATTCTGTTTGATAATGTAATGGATGCCGGAAGGGCCAATCATGCAAAACTGATTGGTTCTGCTGGCTACAGAGTGTTTTGCCCATAAACGAGAGAGATAATGTCAGTAGAGTTGTGCCAATTATCAGCTGGTGGGGTCCACAGAAAGGGTGTGCCACTCCCACTTGACAGTCAACTTAAAGATCAGAATAGCAGTAGAGTCTTTCATAAGAAAAAAAATTCAATTTTGGAATGATAAATTCTTAAATTGACCTATTTGTGGATCGTTTATCACATTCTAAGAATTAAGGCAATTACAAAGTCAAGTCAATCATTTATTTTCACAAAACATTCACAGATTCAGCATAGCTGGGAAACAGGTGAAATGGTCATATACATAAAATACATACAACTATAATAACTAAAAAATATGCTAAGAAATCAAATTAATACATCATTTAAAAATCATTTACTTTATAATGCACTCTGTCAAGCAGCAATTTCGTAACCTCTTTTTTATTTTTCAAAAGATTATAATGATTTAATATTTTCAGGCAGTTTATTATACAATTTTCTCCCTAGATATTGTGGAAGGGTTTCAAGTGATGTAAGTCTATGAATGGGCAGTTACATATCATTTCGGTGTCTTGTTAAATAATTATGGCTATGGTTTTCATTCATAAAAGATTCAAGATTTTTTCAAATCAAGATTAATGTTTGCAGGATGTAATTTGATGGAAGCGTTAACATTTTCAATTCTCTAAATAATAATTTAAAGGATTGTCTGGGTTTTGAAAATGTCATAATTCTAAGGATCTTATTTTGAATTTTGAAAATGGCTCGGCAATTGAGCAGCTACCCCAGAACTTTTCAGTATTCCATACAACATGTTTGACACAAACAAAACATAATAAACAATCATCCTTGTCTTAGTCATTAACATGCTGCAGGACAGATATCTGGAAACAGACTATATTAAGTTTATTAGCTAGAATTGATGTATATTTATCCCAATTTATAGTGTTTTGTACATGAATACCTAAACAATTTTGTAGATGACGTTTCATTAATAATTTCTCCCTGAATATTAATATTTAATTCAATGTTTTCTCTATCATGAGTAGTTTTGAACCTAATAAATTGAGTTTTAGAACAAATAAGACAGCCCATTTGCTGTAAACCATTTGTTTAAATCCTCAAAAGTATGGTTTATCAAATGTTGTAAATTGTTAGGGCTGTTTGTTTTTAATATAGCTGTTGTATCATCAGCATATTAGCATATAGAACCAGCTTTGGGTTTAAATTAAAAGGCAGGTCGTTAATATAGATTAAAAACAACAAAGGTCCCAATATAGAGCCCTGATGTAGAATATACCACAATAGCTCATTTTCCATTTTGAAAAATTATAGATGTTATTTTTAAAAATAATATTTCTTTGAAAGTGGTTTGAAAGATAGGATTTTAACGTCAAAGCAATTGGAGACAAATTTTAAAATTTAAGCTTAGAAAATAAAATGTTATGTACAACACAGTCAAAGCTTTTGACATGTCACAAAATATTCCAGCAACATTCTGAGACCTATCAATGCCACAGCCGAGCTCCCACAAGAAGTCAGACAGAGCCTGAGTTGTTCTACGTCCTGATGTAAAACCATATTGTTCTGTCACAAAAATGTCGTTACTTTAAAAAAAAGATGATATTTGGTCGGTAATAATTTTTTCAAATACTTATGAGAAAGCTGGTAAAATTGAAATTGGACGGCAGTAGTCAGGATTTGATTTACTGCCATTCTTGAAAAGTCGTTTAATAAGCAAATTTTAGTTGATAAGGAAAAGTTCCACTCTTACGGTTTATTATGAAGCATAATAGACCTGGAATAAAATTGTTGATTTTTTATCAGCGTTACTGGGATTTCTTCCCAATCGGCTGATATTTTAGTTTTTAGGAAACAAATTGCTTCAGATGCTTTTTCTTTTGAAATTGGTGAAAAATCTAAAACAGGTATATTATGATTAAGGTTAACATTTCTCAACAATACATGGGCGTTGAAAAGGTTAAACTTTAATAATCCAAAGTCCAAAGTAAAGTTTGTCAGTTAATGATATTCATTGGTCAAATAAAAAATAAATGATAATAAATTATCTTAAACAAAGCTTATTTTGTAGCTAAAAGTGTCAATGACTTTCAACCTCAATTGGTACTAAACAAACCGAAGGTAGCGTATCACAAGCGGATATTTGTTGATTGTCTATCAAAGGAGACTTGTAATAGTAGCTTAGTATTCATGAAGATCCCATTTATAACTGATTGACATTCGACGACATGGCATCCCATCCCAGGTAGGTTGTGTACGAGATTAGATGCTATATCACAGGACAGTCACAGTACAGTACAGTAGTTGCAATGGTCATTGGACAGGTCAGGCCAATGAGCAGCATTACCTGTGATTGTACATGACCATGTTGGTTAGTTAATGATATAAACTCTAGTGCAAACAATAATGATATTGCAACCACTCGTGATAACCCACAGGCAAATTGTCTTTTTATAGTGTTTTTAAAATATGCGAATATTACATTATTATATGTACGAGTATAAAATGTAGGTATTGTGCTTGTGACATAAATTAGTCATCAGCTGTTGATATTGTGAACATTTTTTTATTTGATTATCTTTGGATGATTTATTATTGATTCTGGTTGTCATGGAGAAATTAATATTTACCAGAGTTGGATTGTTCTGATGTGGAAAAAATGTTAGTTCTTTTTTAAGCATTAAATATCTTTAACTATTTTTTTTATTTGCATGTTGATTTAATTACAAGCTATTTCGGCATTATGTCAGGTACTGGTGTTAAGTTCTCAGACTTGATTAAGCAGTATGATGGAAGTGGTGATTTTAGTGAATGGTTAAAGAAACTAGAATTGGTATGTAAGCTCCAAAAGGTGAAAGACTTGCAGACAGTTCTCCCTCTATTTTTGGCTGGAGGAGCATTTTCTGTTTATGACGGGCTAGCAGAAAATGTAAAGAGTAACTATGAGGCTCTCACCAATGCATTGCTGCAGGCCTTTTCTGCGAACAGTTTTCAGGCTTATGCAGAATTTACAGCTAGGCGTCTACTACTGGGTGAGTCACTAGATGTATATGCTTCTGATTTGAAGAGACTGGCAAAATTGGTGGACCCTTTTGTATCTGATGAGTGGATTAAGAGCGCAGTTGTACATGGCTTGCCAGAAGATACTCAAACCCAGTTGAAAGCTGCGTGTTCTCTTCAAAGCATGGAGTTGTCGGATGTAATGACAAGAGCTAGGAATCTGTTGGGCAGTGAGTCAAACTTTGGGGCGGTTGCACAGGCTAATGCCAAAGTTTTCAAAGTTGGTAAACAGTGGTCTAAAAAATGCTTTGTTTGTGACAGGGAAGGTCACGTAGCACGTTCATGTCCCCATCCAAATCGTGAGTCAAAAGTAACCTGTTACCGGTGCGGGGAGGTAGGACATTATGCCTCAAAATGTTCACAAATTCCAAAAAACGAGTGAATGGGGCTGCCTTATGTTGCGCGGGTGGCCCAATTTCTTCAGCGCAACTCCCTACATTAACAATAAGTGTGTCGGGTTTTAAATGCTGTGCCTTGCTGGACTCAGGTTGTTCAAGGAGCATTGTGTCACCTAGTTTAGTGAAATATGGAGTAGAACTGAAGCCAGTAAGTCAAAGGATTATAATGATGAATGGAGAATCAGTTGAGTGTAACATGACATGTATGTTACAAGTTTTGATAAGAGGTGTTCCGCTCACAATGAGTTGCTTGGTTGCCAGTGTATTGCCAAGGTATCAGATGCTTCTAGGGATGGATGCAGTGACTGCAATGGGAGGTGTCACTATTGATGGAGATGGCACTATTACGTTCAGGGACGTTGGTATCGGAGCGATGGCTGAGGCCAAGAAGGAGCTGTGCGTGAAGGAAACCTCGGAGAATGGCAACGATGAGATCGCTATTAATGATTGTGACTTTAATGCGAAATTTGTTGATGGAAAATGGACTGTTGAATGGAATTGGAAAGATGGCGGTAAAACACCTAAGATAAATAACCAAGTACCTTCATACTCAATTTCAAAAGAGGCAAGGGAGGCGTTTGACGCTGAAGTGCATGATTGGATAAGAGACGGTTGGCTCCAGCCTTATGACGGGGAGTTTGATGGCTTAATTCCTTTAATGGCGGTCGTGCAACATAACAAGGACAAAGTGCGACCTGTAATGGATTACAGGGAATTAAATCAGTATGTTTCAAGCCATACAGCAGAGAGTGAGGTTTGTGGGGAAAAGCTAAGGATGTGGAGAAAGCTAGGAGAACATGTGAGCACTATCGACCTTCGTAAGGCCTATCTCCAAATCCATATTGCTCCTCATTTATGGAAATTCCAAGTGGTCCGATTTAAGGATAAGAATTATTGTCTAACGCGACTCGGGTTTGGTCTAAATGTCGCACCGAAAATAATGAGCAAAATTGTTAATAAAGTGCTGTCAATGGACCCAATAGTCCGAAGTGCTACGGACTCTTATGTTGACGACATAGTGGTGAATGAAAACATTGTTGACGGTGATGTAGTAAAGAAGTTGTTGGAAAAATATGGGCTGTCAGCGAAACCAGTGGAGCCACTTGATGGAAGTAGGGTTTTGGGGCTTAACGTTTCAAAAAAAGATGGCAAGTTGATGTGGACCAGAGACAACAAGATAAAAGCTTTGGATAAAATTGAGACCAAGAGGGATGTGTACTCCTTGTGTGGGCAGTTAATCGGACATTTCCCGGTGGCTGGTTGGCTTCGACCAGCATGCAGTTTTCTTAAGAGACAATTGACAGATTTGAAATGGGACGATGTGGTGAGCAACCGAATCAAGATAATGTTAGGAGATATAATGGAAAGCGTAAAAGAAAAGGATCCTGTGTTTGGAAAATGGGCAGTGTCATCTAGTGACAAAGGAACTGTGTGGTGTGATGCTAGCAGCTTGGCGATCGGTATTTGCATTGAAATTGATGGTGAAATAGTTGAGGACGCGTCTTGGCTAAGGAAAGAAGATGATTCGGCGCATATTAACTTAGCTGAGTTAGAGGCTTTGTTGAAAGGAGTGAATTTAGCTTTGAAATGGAATTTGAAGGAGTTATACTTGGTCACAGATTCGGCCACCGTTTATGCTTGGGTAACATCCATATTAACAGGAGACCGACGTATTAAAACACATGGGATGGGTGAAGCTCTTGTAAGAAGACGGCTGGGTTTGTTAAAAGACCTCATATCAGAATGTGGCCTTAAGGTGAGGATGGATCTGGTTAAATCGCAATTTAACAAAGCAGATCGCCTGACGAGAGTTCCTAAAAAGTGGTTGGCAAGAGAGG
This sequence comes from Macrosteles quadrilineatus, assembly GCF_028750875.1. Classification (NCBI taxonomy): domain Eukaryota; kingdom Metazoa; phylum Arthropoda; class Insecta; order Hemiptera; family Cicadellidae; genus Macrosteles; species Macrosteles quadrilineatus. Next base: position 151,902,123 of record NW_026542594.1, read on the forward strand.
AGGAAAAGATCAGTATTGCAATGATGGGTGAAGAAGAGGATGAGGATAAACAAAAGTTGGTCAAAAGAATCCATTGTCTGCATCACTTTGGTGTTAATCGGACTCTTTTCACAGTTAGGCGTTGTTACCCGGCCGTTGAGTTTAGTAAACAGGATGTTGACTGCGTAGTCAAATCATGCAAAGAATGTTTATCTGTTGATCCATCCCCCATCAAATGGAAGCCGGGGCACTTGGATTGCGACAAGAGTTGGCACAGGCTTGCGATTGATGTGACTCACTTTGGGTCATATAAATTTCTTACAATTATAGATTGTGGTCCAAGTCGGTTTTGCATTTGGCGACGGATCCCAAGTGAGACTAAAGAACAGGTAGTAAAAATCTTACTTGAACTGTTTTCAGAACGAGGTCCACCCCAAGAACTATTAATGGACAATAGTGCAACATTCAGATGTGAACAAATTGAACAAATGTGTGAGGAATGGGGGGTTATCCGTCGTTTTAGGTGTGTAAACCGTCCGTCCGGCAATGGAATCGTTGAAAGAAACCATAGAACGATAAAGAGAATGGCAACAAGAACCAGAAGAAGTGTCCAAGAAATGGTATATTGGTATAATTTAACACCAAAAGAAGATTTGAATGAAGAGTCGACACCAAGCTCTAAATTGTTCTGCTACAGGTGGAGGTGTAAGGGCGAACCTGTAAATTGTGACGATGAGCAACTAAGAACTGAGTTTTCACCTGATGAACCTGTGTTTGTCAAGCCTAAAAACTCTCTATGTACTACGAGATGGAAGCCTGGTGTGGTCTCACGGCAGCTCTCACAAACCAGCGTAGAGGTTGATGGTATGCCACACCATATTGCTGATGTTCGTCGTGCTGGTGATGACACCACGGGGGCGTGTGCTTGTGACATAAATTAGTCATCAGCTGTTGATATTGTGAACATTTTTTTATTTGATTATCTTTGGATGATTTATTATTGATTCTGGTTGTCATGGAGAAATTAATATTTACCAGAGTTGGATTGTTCTGATGTGGAAAAAATGTTAGTTCTTTTTTAAGCATTAAATATCTTTAACTATTTTTTTTATTTGCATGTTGATTTAATTACAGGTATTATAAGTGACAGAACACACTTTATTTATTTAGACATAGGCATACACAGGCTAGGCCTTAAATTTAGTAATGTAATATTTTAATTTAGTAATTATGGATTGATATATTTAATGTTTTAAACAATTGTTAACATTTATCACATAAGTATAATTTTTTTTCTATAATTTGGTCATTGTATAGTATAGCACGCGGATCGCGGAGTTGAAAAGAAATTAGAAATGCCATCGTGCAATTAATTTGTAACCCAAGCCTTTGACTTTATACAGGGTGACCAACTCAAGGAGGTCACCATTGGGATATCGGAAACGGTAAGAATTAGAGAACACTTTAAATGGGGGATATTCCTTTATTTTTTGTGGCAGTTAAAAATATGATTTTATTTTTTCGAAATTCAGCCACCATTTTCCAAAATAGCGGCCAACTTTGAAATTTCTTACAAAAGACCCTATATTTTATCATGTTTTCGGATAGAACATGCAGTTTAAAAACTTTTTTATTCTTGACATTTTTTCGATAAACCCACTCGTTTAGGAGTTACAGCCTATGGAAAAATGACTTCCGGTGTACATTTAAAAATACCATAAAATTTGTTAAAAATATTAATTCTATTATTTCAAAAATGGCGGCCATTTTCCAAAATGGCGGCAAACTTGAATAGTGGAAACTGTGTATTTTATGGTCTTTATGGAATGTGGATGCAATTTTATGACTTATTTGACTTATTACTCTTCGCATTTTCGCTATAAACCTACTTGTTTAGGAGCTACATGATGTAAAATGTACACCAGAAGTAATTTTTCCATAGGCTGTAACTCCTAAACGAGTGGGTTTATCGAAAACATGTCAAGGATAAAAAGGTTTTTAAATTGCATGTTCTATCCGAAAACATGATAAAATATAGGGTGTTCCGTAAGAAATTTCAAAGTTGGCCGCCATTTTGGAAAATGACGGCTGAATTTCGAAAAAAAATAATTATTTTTTTAACTGCCACAAAAAATAAAGGAATGTCCCCCATTTAAAGATTTCTCTAATTCTTACCGTTTCCGATATCCCAATGGTGGCCTTCTTCAGTTGATCACCCTGTATATCGGAATGTAGATAATGTTGGATTCATGCTGTAATCTAATATAAATTTGTATTTTAGTTTTTTTCTTAATTTTTACGCTGATTCAACAAAATAAACTGCATCTACAGTACTTGGGTTGTATTTTTATAAATCATTCCTCGAACCATCTACCGAAGAATCTGCTAACTCTGAATAGTGTTTACTTTGTCATAGATATTTGATTTAATAACTAGTCATTGCATTTTATGCTAAGAATTAAATTTGATATTTCATTAGCCAAGGAGTAGCGGTATGTTAAATACAAGAGTTAATTCAAATTAGAGTTTTATGTAATGTATTTTGGGAGCTTCTTTTAGCAAGTAAGAATATATTGTTTTCTTAGAATTTTACATTAAATTCAGTCCAAAATTAAATATAATGAGAAGTGGTTATTAATTCATTAAATTGTGGTACTGTAATACTTATATCAATACGAGAATTACGCCATTGTCTCAGTTGTATTGGATTATTGGATGTACTTGGATTCTCATTTGTAGTCCCTTGATAGAACAGAGCAGCAGAGCAATGATCTACCCCCCAGAGTATCATCTGCAGACAACATGAACATAGGAAACCCTTCACAGACAAACAAGGATTCTATACCTTAAGATGAGAGTAAACACATTCCTAACAGGTGTGGGTGTGTGTGCGTGTGTGTGGACTAAGACGAGGTATCCGGGAAATAATAGTTGTGGCAGGGAGTACATTAGAAAATACTTTCTAAACTACTCAACTATAAAATATTCATCTACAAATTTACGTTCAACGCTCACGTGTACGGAAATATAAACGGATAAAATTACAAAGTCAAAAGTCATTCGATGGTCTCGTGATGTAATGGTACACTTTGTGTATTCACATAATAAAACCTTTGTAAACGCTTCAAATTTAACGCCGACTAAAATTATAATGTTAGCCTTCTTTTTTGAATGAATAATGAACATGTGAATAGCATAAAAAATTAACAATCAAAAATAATTGCAAGCCGACAACAGTGCTGTGAACGATTGTTTGTGGATTAACAAGAGGCATTCGAGCGGATTTTACTTTAAACGTGATCTCTTGTTACGCGACTAAAGCTGGAAAACAGGATAGATTTATATACTCTCGGGTACAGTTGAAAACAAACCTTGCAAATTGGAAAATAAATTATGTCCCAGTGGTCTGCGATGCCAAATTTTGGCAAGCAGATATATGCCTGAATCCAGAGAATCTTTTCTAATATCCAATGTATGGATATGTTTAATTTTAGTATTTTATACACTAATGCTTATCAATAAATCACTGTAGTAAAATTTTGCTAGCGTAGCAGGTGTCAATATTAAATGTAATCTATTTAAATAAAATTACAGTTTTGTCTGTAACCTTGAGTAGAATCATGAAGTTTTTTCTCCTCAAGTTCTTTCTGTGTGTCCGTGACGCCAAAATGCCAATTTACGCGGCATATTATAAACAGTACCACAAGCTAATATTATTCGTTTACAATCGGGCTTTGTTACCGATGTAGTTTGTTTATGTTTATGATATAATATGCCGTTATCTGTTTTAATATCCGTAAATACTTACTTATAACTAATTAAAACACGCTATCAATAATTGTTTCACTTTGTAACTGGAAAAAAGTACTTTAAGTATTAACATTTACCAGAATCTAAAAAAATATAGGGTGGTTATAAATTGCACGTCAATCGGGATATGATTCAATACCTAAACATAATGGGTAAAGTTTATATACACATAGGTACAGAACGCTTCGTTAAGGAGTTAAAGCCTTCAAAATAATTTTGATTAGTATGGAACTTTTAATTAGTTGAGAGCCACTTTGAAATTTCGCAACCAATTTTAAGAGCTTTAGCTTCAGTCTCTAATAGTCGTTGGCTTTAGTAAAATATTTTAAACATTTTACTCACCAGTGGCGGGTATATTCTAGCCCTTTTGTAGTTGTACCATATATTTCGCCATAGAACAGTTATTTGTGAATATATGTACACATATATATATTTTGTTTCTGCTTCAGTGATAAATGTAGAATATAATAATATACAAATAATTTTTTTCTAGCAATGTGTTTAAGCGTAGTAGCAAAAGGTTTGCAAATTTTCGGATAATGCAAATTAGAAATTTTAAAAGCAGCCACAAGAAACCACAAAATATTTTTTCACACATTTGATCTAAATGTAAAGGCTATTTAAAATATGATTCCCTACGTAGAAGTATCAATGTTTTTAAAAATAATAATAAAAATAAAACTATTTAAAAAAATCTACAAAAATATATTTTTTTAAATAACCTGAATGCATCAACAGTAAATAAATATGATACAGAATAATAGAAAAATAAAAGATCTTTCTGAAAATATATAGTTATTTTTATGTTGTTTCACATTTTAATATTATAAAGTTCCGGACCATGTCGTTCTAGTCCATAAATGGACCATGCCACTGAGAACTTAATATTTTGTGGTCCAAAAACGCCCAACGCAAGATATATGTTTTTAAAAATATTATACCATTAGAAAGATGAGATTCTGAGGATTTGTTTTCATATATAAAACATTATTTAGCGAGTATTATGTAGCGAGAAACATAGTTTGTAAAAAGTAGAGAGTTCACAATATATTTTGACGACGGAAAGTTGTCATCCTCTAATCACCAAAATAGCTGTTTATGGCGATCGACAAATAATTGTGTACAATATTATTACATATTCTGAAACTACAATAAATTCCCTACAATTTATATATCTCCGAATCTAAGGTTGGTTGTAAAAACTTTTTGTGGTTGTAAAAATGTCATAAAAGTTATGTTTCTGTAAAAAAAGATTCAAAATTTTACATTCTTGCGTCATTACTCAGAAACTTCCTTATTCAACTGCATATGACTATATATTTTCAGAAAGATCTTTTATTTTTCTATTATTCTATATCGTATATTTATTTACTGTTGATGCATTCAATTTATTTCTTATATGACAAAAAATTAATGTTGTAATTAAAAAAAAATATATGTTTGTAGATTTTTTTAAATAATTTTTGTATGAGTATTTAAAAAAAAAAAAAAAAAACATTGATATTTCTAAGTAGGGAATCATATTTGACATAAAATAAAGGTCATTTTTGAAATCCCCACAAAATCTACGATAAGAATAATACAGTAACATTGGGGTGTTCAATGAGCTTCTACTTAAGTTTCATAGTAAAAGTTGAACTTTTTAACGAAGACATAAACTTTATAAATATCAAAACCGTTATTTCTATGTTGCGAAGTACCTCTAAAGTACCCAAATAATAATAATAATAATAATAAAACTACATAATTATCAGTAGTTTTCACTTAAAAAATATTTTAAATCCATTATTTTTTTATTTTTTTTACATGGCCTTGTTTTTTTACAATGGTGCATACATTTTACTATTCAATGTTAAGGTAACTAAAGGTCACAGGTAAACCTAATATCTAAAGGTTATTATGATTGCATTACACAATTTATAGCTTATTTGATGAATAAGTTTTTAAAAGTATAGATGATACCTTCAGAGGAACTTTGCAATCTATAAATAAGAATTTTAAAAATTAAAAGGTTTTGTCTTGTTATACATTTTAACTTTACGACGAAACTCACCCCAATGTTTATGTATTATTCTTATCGTAAATTTTTAGAGGATTTCAAAAATAACCTTTATTTAACAATACATGTCTTTCTTACATAGTAATTTAAATTTTTTTTAATACCATTATTTAAAAAATCATAATTTATCTTTTATTCCCTTACCGTTTGAGTTGGGAACCTCAAATTAATATGCATCATTCAATAGCCATTATGATGTAGTTTGACAGATAGTTTTTTTAACTCTTATGACCGGACACCCTGTATATGAAGTATCTACACGATTCTGAATTTATCAACCTATACACTGCAACCTGTATTTTTATTTTCACGTTTTTTATTCTAAATTCACCGCCCCTATGCATGCAAGGCGTGTTATTTGACTATCTAGAGATCATATATTATACACTGAGCCCGATTTATAGTCATCGATGTATAATACTCTACATTATTATACATCGATAGTTATAGTATACTGTGTTTTGTAAACGTCTTTATATCATCGCATAATGCCCTTACTATGTGACAAGGTAGCTACAGCAGTCAATCTGAGCAAATTCTCTCTCTAATGTACAGTAGGCCTAAATAAGACACACCGAGTACTCCTGTAATTGAACATGGTAATATTATAATGCCATATAAGATAAACACGACATCTTGTAAAATTCAAGTTTTATTCTTATAAGGCTCGAAAATCTCTATAAAGGATTCTTTTCTTGTCAATGCTTAGTCAAACCCCCGTTCAACTGATCGTAGTAGTTAGTGACTGTGCAGCTTGTATAGGTGATAATTAGTTCCAAACAATGTTATTAGTGACCGTTCATTACTAGGTACACGGAGACTACAATCTGGCTCACCACAATGGCTTATACCCCCATCAGTGGTAAACCAAGTCCATTACAAACTGGTCAAAACTAACTCGTAGTAAACATTTTTCTTCACTGCCTCACCAGTGAACAACGGAAACGAGATAAAAATAAGGCAACAACATTAATATCAGTATTGTATGTGCTTCATGATTGAACTAACCGTATGCACTTTACACCACTTTCCTATTCATGTTAGTCACTCTTTTTTGAAAAAATAAAATATGAAAATTCACGAACTTGCTTCCCAAATTGAATCAGGTGTACGCCACTCACAAATACATATTTAGTATTCATACCTCGGCTGGTTACCGCCACACCCACCGGCAGATATCCGCGTTCCCGCCGTGGTGCCGGCCTCCGCCCGCGGCACAGCGCAGCTTCATGATTACAGACAATCGTTATTGCATCGTGTTTCGCCTGTTGACCAAGGCCGCCGCCGCCGCACGAGTAGACAGCGAGACTCGTAAAGTGTTACCTATTGTTATTCATCTTCAAAGTGATGCATTCTGGCCTCTTTGTCAAATTCAATTCGACACTAATACAGTAACCCATTTCTCGAAGATGTGCTCTAGGATCCGTAGTTATCTTTGTCAATCTTATTAGTTATCTTTGGATTTAGCCAAATTTATGCATTTCAAAATTATATCTAAAGTTTTAAGCAGAGTCATCCAATTGAAACCCTATTTGCTATAATGTTGACACGAAAAAGTAATATTGTATACTACAAATGGAAAAACAAACAAAAACCTTGTTTTGGGTAACCTCCAATTTTTGTATGTAGTCCAAAAGAATTATCAACAATGTGCTGACTCTTTGTTGTTGGAGTAAGCAAAATGAAGCAGTAAGCATTAGGTTAGGGACAGTTTGAACCCCAGGCGGATATACGATTTTAATTAAAAACCAATTGATGTCTCAGATGGACGTAGGCAGGGTGGATGGATGTTTGTGTCCTTTTCAAATCAGGCATTTTGATACTCAATTATGTGCAAAGTTATGTGTCAATCAACTTTCTTGGAAAAAATACGAATTTTCTGTTCATAAATGAGGTAAAAAGATTAAAAGAGACATAATTGAATCAATGACTAACCCAAGAGACTAGAAGAGTAGCCTGATACTTTCGAACGAAACAATAATAATGGCCCTACAGGTTATGGCTACTGCAGGTTATTACCAAGACATAAGTCGGTCTAGTGGGTGTTCCGCTGTCAGTCATTTGAATGGTCAGATATTCATCACTGCCTTGACTAGCGATAACACGCAGGTTACTGATGGACAATGGGGTGACCTTGGGGCACGCCCTGCTACTTGTCTCACGTCGATCGATTGTTACCAGCACAACCAAGTGAACAAGGCAATTAATAAAATAAACGAAGTATTTATAAACGAATATTAGAACAGGAACTGTATGGATCATAAACATAAACAAATGACGTCACTGTCCTACATGTACTGTGAACTAACTTGAAATTGTGACTGTGTGAAAACACCGCGAAAATGATACTGATCACGTATACTAGAACAGAAACAGGTTTGGATCATACGAAAAATGACGTAATTGGCCCAAATCACTAACATAATTAACAAATGGTTTTGACAGTTCCATTTAAGCAATGTTAATAAATGCTTACTTTGAGCCAGTAATTTGCTTATGTTTATAATCCATACCGTGTCTGTTCTAGTATTCGCGATTCTGATGTATTTGTACACTTACGGAAACCCGTGCAACATCCTCAGTGCAATATCTGAGTGTTGTACGTTTGTTATCACTCACACACTGACAGACTACACCACCGTTATCAGGTTATCACTTCTGTTGGCCTGGATCTCTGTGTAGATGAATCCACGCCGAGCTTCAATTAAGATTACGGTTTGACAACTATGATACGCAACATTTCTGTTGCTAGATTTCATGGTAATCCATTTTTACGTCACTCCACAAAAATTTGGTGATAATTTTGCATACAGCACTTGAGTACTATGATATCGAATGAATCGTTTTACTGAGACTGGTGGCCGTCCATTGGTCGAAAACTCGATTAAAAATATCATCATTTACAGACTTCTCTATTTTAACTCCACGCTGTAAATAAAACATGCAATTGTAATTTCTTAGATTTGTTTTGATTTTCTGTTTATATTTTGTTATTATTACGTCACCAGCATGGCAACCCATAAAACCCATGTTATGTTTTTTGAATTTCAAATAAATTTTTGTGCTTATTTTTGAGCCAATTTTAATTTATAAAGGGATTCTGTAAATCTACAGGAAAATATATTTCTATGCGTAGATTTTTCCTGGAATGCACACGAGCTGAGAAAAAGGTTTTCAAGAAACATGTTTTCCTATTAATATATTGACTAGAACTCATGGTAAAAAATCTTTTCCTCAAACTTCACAAATTTCGTAATTATTTAATTATTACTTGAGTACTATGAATCGTTTTGCTGAAATGCCATAAGTCCAAACCACTAAGATACTATGTTTATAAAAATCAAACCTGTCGTAATAACGGGAATGTTTCATAAATTCAATTTCACATTCATCCAAAAGAAGATATACTATTGGAAATTAACCATACTGTTACGTTATGTTTTTACTTTCGCATAGTGTCAAATAAATTAGTAAATTAAAATAGATTAGTGCCAAATAAATTAGTAGTAGTAGTAGTAAAATAGATTAGTAAAAAATGATATAATGAAAAAAAAACTATTTTTTGTTTTGACTGAATAAGAATTAAAAATTAGTTTTAATGAAACACTATCCCCCCCAATGCTACTAATCTAATCTTTTTATACATTTTAATCGTAGATATTCAACTGTGTGGTGTCACAATAAAAAATTTCGTTTTACAAGTGATACTGCGTGTTGGACATTTGTACAGTATATTTTTTAAGTTAAAAGTTCAGTTTTGTAAGTAATCATTTTACCTAATCCATCAACGCAAATTCAATTTTTAATGTTGTTTGATAAAATATCCATCTTTATTAGAGTTTTTATAAAGTAAAAATTGATTTATAGAGGTGGCTGTGATTAAACACATACACGAAGATTATTTGTCAGTACCGTGCTTCCTTTTTGATCGAATGCGACTTTTGACATGATGCAAGAGCGATTTTTTCACCTGATTATAATTTCCTTTTTAACAAAATGACAATTTTATATAAAGGAACGGAACCGAAACAGGAAATAATTGTTCACATGAATAATAGAATGCAGAGCAGCACATTAAAAGTCTAATGTGTTGACATCCAGGAAGTTATAAATGGAAACTCGTTGTGTCTAGTGATTAATTAATTCATCTATCAATTAGTAAACAAACAATTATGTATCTTGTATTCAATATGATAATCAAGTCTAGCATTTAGTGAGCATATTTAATGAGTTGATATTTCATTACTGGGAGGTGATTCTATCTCGGTTTGAAATAAACAATTAAGTTTAACCTACTTACAGATGAACCATATTTTCATAATTGAATGCACAAATTTCGAGAAAAACTTTATTTTAGTGTCATACATATTTGTGCTACTCTTTAATATTGTTTCATATGTTTTCACTAATTATTCAATGTATTTTTTAAACAATGTGTATACTGTACATCATAAACTATTGATATAAACGATTTTGAATACAATTATGTCATACTAAATGTTCATACAACTAGAAAATGAGGGAATATTTAAACTCAGGATTGTTACGGCATGGCAGGTCCATGAAGTTGCGAGACTGCATGTAAACAATTAGCATTAACCTAGTTAGCTGCTTCTCCCCATGTCATCAAAGAGTATTCAAGTTATCATGTTATGCAAATGAGTCGTATTATAGGTGATGGAAAATTGCAAATGAAGTACTACAACACTGGGTGTCAGGATTGCTAATGAGATATTGGGCATCTAAACATGTATATAGTGTTGTTTATTTTGAATTGTGAACTTTGTGAAACTTTTTAAGCTGTATATTTTAGAAATCTGAAATGCGTCTTATAGTCAGTAAGCCAGTCTGTCTACTGTGTGCCTGTCGGTGACCCCGCATGGCAATTTATGCATTATCTACATACTCCGAGAAAATTAGACCACAGAACAAGAAGAAACGCGCTGTATAATTCCCGTATTAATATTTCAGAATGCCTTTGACTAAGCAAACATGGAATATATAAATCCAAAATAAAACAAAAAATCTTTAATTACAAATATTATTACTTTTTGTTGGTAAATTAATGTTTAAACTCCCAACTTGCGCGATATTGGGCACATATCACACTAGACTTTGATTAAACATGACAAGTATCAAATACCAGTCAGAATTTATTCTATTTACCAATCAATGGTTATTATTTGACTCCCAAAGAATTTAATTTAGAAATTTCTTTCTAACAATATTTTGGGCTAAAAACCAACATTTAGTATGCCAAATCATTCTTGTACGTCTAATAGTTGGGAAATCATAACAATCTGTAACTTAAAAATGTCACGTGTTCATGTACATATTTAGCTTGTTTTTAATTTTAATTTTGATCAAATTTTGCAAATTCATTTACTTCATACTAAGCTAATTACATTTCAACGAAAAAACACACTTTTTCACCTTTCCTGTAGCAGCAAACCCAAATACTCATCAAACTTGATGTTATTAATGGAATAAGTCTGGAAATATAATGAAACTCCAACTAGACAATTTATTGGAAAGGCACTTAGTCTGCTGGTTTGTTACGGTGGAGGGTATTGCCTAAAAGGTAATTGTTAATGCATTATGCAATATAAAGTGCCGAACATTCGAAGTTAAACAAATCTAAACATATGCTAATCATGTTGTTTAAATCAGACCTCTTGACACAGCGATTAACGCTTTACATCGATCTCTATTATTACTAAGCTGTAGTAATAATAAAGATCGATGACGCTTTAAATAATTACGCATTGTAGTGATATAAAAGCACCAACACAGTTATTGGCATCTTCTTCTCTAAACTCGAAATTTTAGTTATCAAATTCATACCACAGAGTTAAGGTGACTGGGTATTCGGAAATAAGGAGTTAAGTTAAAAAAAAAACAAAAAAAAAAACTGAGGATTGTATAGTTGTTGAACTAAAACTCCATTACAATCACACGGGGAAATGTATTAGAGAGATCAAGGTTCTTCATTACTGTATTATTATTTTGTATTGGTAACTTTTTTGCTCAGCGTTGTCGGTGTTGCTCTCACTCGCCTACATAACATGTGCTAGTGCCAAAGATTGCAATATAAATACACTGTTTTTATTTGATTTATAAATGAATTTTAAACTGAAATGTTACATGCCATTTAGTTAAAAATATGTTCTTATAGTTTTGTAAATACGTCAGTAGACCAAAAGGTTAATTCAAAATAAGTACCAATTCTTATTCCTATCTTACATACCATCCATTTTCACCTCTGAATTGACTTAAGTTTTGGGTATTGTGTCTCAATACCTCAAGTTCTTGAAACAATAGCTAGATATTTGGTAGAATAGTTGTCCCGGGAATTCGCCGACGCCAATACACATAGTTGTGTGAGTAATAGGTATGTGATAGTTATAGAATCACTATTGAAAGTTAGTTTCTACAGCATAACGACAGTTGTGTAGTTCGCCAAGTCAATACCGTTGGACGAGCTCAACTTTACCTATAATAGGGACATTGGCGGAGACTTACAGACGATATGCTAATTCTTATCTTCTTCACCTCAAACTCCAGCATGTAGCTTATAGACGTAGTCACAATGACGGGCAATGAACCTTGGTTTACCAACTTTTTCGCTATTTATAATACTTTTTATTATACAAATGTTACTACTAAATTGTAATTGAAAGTAGTAGTTAGTCTTTCATCGATTCAAACGTATCGAACATTATTAAGACAATAATCTAACGGATTATCTTGCAGAAGTTTAACTTCTTTTAAAAGCAACATTGAGGTAGGTAGTTCCATGAAAATATGTTTTGCTCATACATCTTATATTGCTGTTAAAAAGCGTTACACAAATTGAAACGTGTTTATAAGTCCCGCTAAAAGATGGACCAAACTACACAACATGTTTACAGAAAGTTTAAATCCTAATGGGTTCCTAGTGACAGCTATAGCGTGAAATGTGTGTTGACATGACTGGACGGTGCGGAGTGGTGAACCACATAAACACATGCGATGAACATCTGAACATGTGAACACGTGCACTTCTGAACATCGTGTACACATCCGTCGCACCGGCCTAGTTCCTATGTCGAACCTCTAACGTTCAACTTGTTATCAATAAAGCTTCGTTAGATAGAATAAAGTCTGAGTAGCATGTTGGCTATTAAAAAAATATTGCGCAATGTTTGCATATAACTTGTTCAGGTGTATATGGTATGATGTATTTCTTTACATCGTTGTAAGCTTGTAAGCCACATACAATCGTTATAGCTGCATGTTTTAAAATACTGTTTAATTTAACAAACAACGAATGGTGGCATTTCAGTTAAGTTATTATTATAGTGTAATTTTTCCCCTATTTATACTACAATTTGTGAATAAGTTGTTCAACCATGTGAAGTAGAAATCCAGAAATATAGCAGTGTGACCGAGCAATAAATATGTCTGGGATTAAACACTATTTGGCTTTTACATAATGCATAGAACAAAATATGATTATAAAACATAAACTTACCTTACCCTGGGCTTTTTCTATGATTCATAAAATATAGAGACTTTAAAAGACTAAAGTATTAATATAATTAAGACACCATGTTTTCTAGAACGACAGTTGAGGAGTTTGGTCTGTTGTCTACGAGTTTCAGTAGCAATTACAGCAATTGAAACCAAGCGTTTCTAATTATCTCTCTCTAGCTTTGGATGAACATTGTTTTGACAGTTAACTGAACAGAATAGTAACTACGCTGCTAATGACTTAAATTTTAAAATCATTCACTCACTTTTAAGTAAAAATATTTGCTTTAAAAGCAATAATAACACTACTTTTACCATCTTACTTGTTTGGAATATTTTGTTGGCGTAAGACTACTACTGTATTTACATTATGCGATATACAGGGTGTTGGTAAGTAAACAGCCAAACTCCAGGAAATAGTTCATGGGGCAAATTAAAAAGAAAATGAGGAATAACATTTTTTCTAAGTCGCTTTGTTAACCAGATACCCACAATTTTGTACTTTTCACATTAACAGCTTTATCTTTGGATTTTTCGAATCGATCTTTATGAAACTTGGTATGTATGTATGTGAAAGTAGAAGAGACCCATGTTAGGAAAAAAGTTATCTTGATTCAAATCAAAATTTCAAAATGGTGGCCATTTACATTTAAAAAAATTTAAATGAACTAAAAATAATCGCTGATTTAATGAGTAAAATGTCAAGAACACTTTTATTTAGCATTTTAACCTTCCGATTAAACGAAACCAAATTCAACAAGACCGAATAAAAATAACTGAAATAATATTAAGATTTTTAGTTGCAAAATTGGGTGGAATAGGACTGAGCTAGTCAGGTTTGACTCATTATACAACTTGATATTCTTAATAGTCTATGTATTTTGACCCATAGAACCATTTCCTGAGTTTGGCTGTTTACTTACAGGACGCCCTGTATATTATATGAATTAATACTAAGTGTGAAGGCATTCAATATGAGTAAAAATCCTACAAAGATTATAAAATAGTCTTTGATAATGGCAATACCAATGATCAAGTAGCAGAAACATTGATAACACTTTCCTGGAACTCGACTTATTCATAAAGTGAATTTTCTCATGAATGAGAGGAGTGAGGAGTGACTGTGTGGAAGGGAATGTGGTGGACGACCCTGACCAAGACCTACAAGGTCGCCCTCCAGCGTCTCTTATCGAACCTCGTAGGAGCTTCTTCGAATGGTGACTGGTTAGGCGTAGCTTAGAAATTCACAGAAGAAGGCCAATACAATAGAGGAATCTATAGTTTTTGTTCCTCTGTGCTAAAACATCCTCACAACAACAAAAAGAATATGTCATAGGTACCAAGGTTCTTAAATTTTTGTGTAGAGGCCTATGTGTACATTTTTGCTCTGCGTTGTCAATGATGCTACTTTCTCTCGCCTACTTAACATGTGCTAGTGCCAATGATTGGACAATAGTTACAGTCGTATTCATGTGTAAATGCCAAAGCCAGGTACAGTTATCAGCTGACAAAGCGGACTAATTGCATCCGTTGCTTCTAGCTGTCGTAGTGATCTTTCTCGAGTAGAAAACAATTGTTGATTGATTTGAGGCCATTTGACTAATTTTGATTCACACGAATCAGCTTGCATATCAATGTTCAGATTTTAATATATTCTTTTAGTAAAATAACTTTTGCAATATCCTTGTTGCTTTACCTCCTATTAACTGTTAATTCTAAATGGTAGTTGATAAGTATGAGAAACAACTGTATTGTGTCTGTCCTAGTAAGTGTTTTGGGGTATGCGTGATTCAAGATTATGTAGGAGACGTGTTTGTCATCACCAAAAGAGAAACTAGCATTCTCTAGTTTAGTATTCTCGTTTGCTACTGTCATGAACAGTCATCTTATCGACATCTTAGAGGCCTAATTCAATTTTATTGAACCAAAAGAAGTTTTAAGACATGCAATTTATCTAATTTTTTTATAGGTGTAAAAACTATGTGTCTGATATAAAAAACATCACAAATCACGTCTCCATTAAGTTGTAACTGTAAACTCAAATAGATCATGTCGACTGTCTTACCCACTCTAAATGCGATGAGCTTATAAAAATTAGTTGATTTTAATTTATTTGCCAGAAGGGCTGTCAAACGCAATCTTTAAACCAAAACATTCCAATTTAATGCTTTCTAATATTTTGTAGACGATTTATTGAAAACCCTAATTACTACTTAACGAAGGATCTCCCCCACCGTGTTAGTGAAAGGAGGAAATTAATTGCCACTAGTTGGTTGTTGTTTTTATCGCTGAACAACAAACAAACGTGATCAAGTAGCAAACGTTTTTATCACTTTATCATACAAATAAATTAAAATATTCTTAATATAATGTATTGATACATCCGCCAACATTTCGGGATATAAGTAACTTTTAATTTGAAGAAATATTATAAAATAATTGGTTGAAAGATAATCATCGAGTTACGAAAGAGCTAACGTTACCATTATGCGTATAAATTCTAGTAACAATTTGATATTATATGTTGGTTTAGTCGATGATGAAACAAATCGTTCGAGGACGCCGTAAAATAGTTTTGTAATCAGACTTAGCAGGGATTTGAGAGCCAAAATCCGTTGGATCCGATGTTGTTTTGTTAGGTTTAAAACAGCAGTTTGTTTAGTCCATGTGAAACTAACTGGAAATGTTTATCCTGTTATGCTAATCTTCTTTCGTAACGGGATATGGATTTAATTTAAACCCTCTAGAGTCTATAGATCCACGTCCATTAGCCAGATACCCAGCTCTGCCGTTGTGTTTAAACTGCTTTGTTTACAGCCAACACACTCTTATCTTTATCCAAATAAAAGCTAAGGATTACGAAAAAATAGTCTACTCAATGATAGGCCTACAGTTTTGACACCAACCTTCACTCGAGATTTATCGGAATACGGAAACAACACAATATTGGTTTCAAAATAGTTTATTTTCAACAAGTTTAAGTACGCTATTAACATCATAGTTCGACAACAATACCTTCATTAATCGTTATCATTATCTAATTAAATTAAACCTGATTGTGATCAAACAATCTAGATATGTTTAGTAAAATAATCACAGTCGAGTTACAATTGACCATTGTAAAGTTACAATTGTAAACAAACTCATAACAGCAGCTACAGTTTTGGTAGCCAGCAGGTACATTATTGTTCATCTTTCCTTGATATGTATTGTGCATTTCATACCTTTCATTATCAAACTGTTAGGCTAGACAGTGAAATATATTGATTTAACAACGGTCTCAAAGTATATTCATATTATTTTACCACTTCACAGTTAGTAAACACGTGAGGAACCCTAGGACTATCATGTTTTGTAAATGAGAGAAGTAGTAAGTCTTTACAACTGTAACACTCTTTGTTAGGTTGTTAGCGTTGTAGTGTAGCAACATCCAACCACCTGATGATGTAGGTATGTGGTAAGAAACAGTCACCGCCTTGGAAGTCCCCGTTTATCGTGTTGTAGCTGTCGTCTGGAAATATGGTTAGGAAATTTAATTTGAACATCTTGTCAATTTTATGAATGGTATTATTATGAAAATATGTATATAAACTTATTTTGAAAGAGCTTTTTTTATAGGGAAAACTTTTTATAGGCATGGGTTTCAATATTTCATATATTGATAATCATAATCTATTTCTATCTATATATCTATATCTATCTATCTATCTATCTATCTATATATTAATAGGCAAGCATGTTTCTTTAAAACCTTTTTTCTCAGCTCGTGTGCATCGTAGGGAAAATCTACGCATACCGTTGGAAAGCTATTTTCCTGTAGGTGTGCAGAATCCCTTTATAAATTTAAATAGGCTCAAAGATAAGCACAAAAAATAAGTTTAAAAGTTGTAAAAAAATAACATGGATCTTATGCGTTGCTATGCTGGTTACGAAATAACAACGAAATATAAACAGAAAATCAAAACAAATGGAGGAAACTCCAATCACATGTTTTATTTACAGTGTGGGGTGAAAATAGTTAAGTGAGTACATTACATATTTTTGGTCGAGTTTCGACCACTGGACGACCTCTCGTCTATATATTAATAGGCAAGCATGTTTCTTTAAAACCTTTTTTCTCAGCTCGTGTGCATCGAAGGTAAAATCTACGCATACCGTTAGAAAGCTATTTTCCTCTAGGTGTGCAGAATCCCTTTATAAATTTAAATAGGCTCAAAGATAAGCACGAAAAATGAGTTTAAAAATTTGAAAAAATTAACATGGATCTTATGCGTTGCCATGGTGACGAAATAACAACGAAATATAAACAGAAAATCAAAACAAATGGAAGAAACTCCAATCACATGTTTTATTTACAGTGTGGGGTGAAAATAGATAAGTGAGTACAGTACATTAGATATTTTTGGTCGAGTTTCGACCACTGGACGACCTCTCGTACTTATTTAATACGCAAGCAGGTTTTTTTGTGACAATTATTCCTCCGAAACTACTGAACCAATTGAGATGTTTTTGGTGTCATTGGAAAGAGCGTAACGTGAAGTTGTGCAGGAAACTTTCTTTTTAAGGAAATAATTAGAGAGTGAGGCCCTGGAGCCCTTTAAAGTTTTGTATTTATCCATAAGATTAACATGGGAAACAAAATTTGTTATGAAACTCCAGCTGTTGTCAGAAATTAAAAGTGAAATATTTATTGATGGTATCCATGGTAACAAAGAACAAATCCACAAAATTTAAAAATGTAAACAAGCAGAACTGTCAAATTAATTTTGATTTCACAATTCCACACAGCTGGTTCAAACATATTAAATACTGCATGATTATTAGAACAGGAACGGTAGGGATCATAAACATTAATAAAATATGTCACTCGCCTAAATCATTTTTGTCTATGCCCGAATGTAAACATTTAACATTGATTAAATGGAACTGTCAAACTATATGTTAATGTCATTAGTATGGAATTCTTTCAGTTACATCATTTGTTGATCGAGTTTGTTTCAATATTTTTGAACTGCTGTAATAATATTTTACAGGAAATAATTGTTAGATAAATTCATGGATATAAGTAATAATTCTGATTCTTTAATCTTTGCTGTTATTAAAATTGTGTATCCGCAGCAAACCTAAGTGAATTTCCATTTACCTGGCTTAATTTATACAAAGATATTCCCTGAAAATGGAAATTGTTTTCCTATTTAAATAACATTAAGTTAATTTTTATATGAGTGCTTAGGTTTGCTGCAACCACAACAAACACACAACACACACAGGAAAACACATTCAGGAAACACATACAGGAAAGGTAGGTGTGTTTTTGTTGAAATGTTGATAGCTAAGTATGAATTTATTGGTTTGCAAATCCTGTAATACTTAACAATTGCTCGAATCCGAGCAACATGTACACTAGTACTTATTTAATACGCAAGCAGGATTTTTGTGACAATTACTCCTCCGAAACTGCTGAACCGATTGACAAGTTTTTGGTGTCATTGGAAAGAGCGTAACGTGAAGTTGTGCAGGAAACTTTCTTTTTAGGTAAATAATTAGAGAGTGAGGCCCTAGGGCCCTTTAAAGTTTCGTATTCCTCCATAAGATTAACATGGGAAACAAACATTGTTTTGAAACTCCAGCTGTTGTCAGAAATTAAATATTAAATAATTTGTTTCCATGGAAGCATGAAAAAATTCACAATGTTTACATTTGCTTTGACATTTTATTGTAAACAACTAGAACTGTCAAATTTCTATTTCACAAATTCCGACAGCTGATCCAAAAAAAAGTATTTTCCTTCCACCATGTAAAACAACTATGTGGTAGGTTTGTTTAATCTTAAACTTTATGATAGATTATTATTTTATTATAAATCTATTTCAATGATTATGAAACAGATTTTTCCCGTTGCGAAGCAAAAATTAATAGTGAGAAGAAGAACATATGTAAAACAGTCAATGTGTAAATTATCTATAATGTATTAAAAATGTGTTTAGTTTTGGATGTTGGTTTGTGTTGAATGGTTATTAGTTATTGCAATTTTAAGGATTTGGCATATGAGTAAGCCTATGATAAATAACACCATTTCAGAGTTCTGCCAGTTTTTGCCTAACTCTATCCTGTAGAGTTTAAAGTAGCCTACACCTTATTGTCTAAATATTGGCTAAACAAAGTTGTTTAACCGTTATCAACTAAACTAAATGTTATAAATGTTATAATGTTATATTATAATAATAATATATTATAATGTTGTTATTATGTTATAATGTTATAAATGTTATAAACTAAACTAGTGTTATGTTAAGTAGTTGTTGTAAGTACCGTACCTAAGTAGGTACGGTACTTCATAAAAGCTGACAGCCTTTTTACGTTGACTTAATGTAAGCTTACCTTTTCCCGTACATGGGCAGATTGATTGTTAAAAATTAACCCTTTAAACTTGAATAGGACTGTCATGTAAATAGTGAGTATTTCCTTTAGTTAATAATCTTATAGTTGACTCTTTTAAAATCATCAGAAATTATGACTGTTATTAGTTTTTAAACAAGTTATTTGTTTATAAATAACCCCTGTACTTCTTTGCAATTGCTCGAATTCGAGCAACATTTACACTAGTACTTATTTAATACGCAAGCAGGTTTTTTGTTACAATTACTCCTCCAAAACTACTGAACCGATTTACATGTTTTTGGTGTCATTGGAAAGAGCATAACATGAAGTTGTGCAGGAAACTTTCTTTTTAGGGAAACAATTAGAGAGTGAGGCCCTGGGGCCCTTTAAAGTTTCGTATTTCTCCATAAGGATAACATGGGAGGTATTTTTTATTTACAGAAACATATGTTTGTTACTTTAAAATAGTCAAAGTCTACTACATAATAATTGTTGTGTATTATGACTGTTAATGTATACTACATTTCAATCAAGGATTGAGTGCCTTAAAGTTTACTCATAATGGATCTTACTACTTTATTTTAATGCTGGCAATAGTAAAATTTAGTTGAGTTACCATGATTTAGAAAACTTTACTATAATAATATATGTATTTAAAATCACAAATCTTTGACATTATTAATTCATTTGAAACGAAACAGCTGATCGACAAATCAAACAAATAATTTACTTCATGTGAATAATGTTGTTACACAAACATGGTTTTTTTTACCAATAACTTGATTCTTTTTGACTTTTTTGTGTTTGCTTTTTTTGTCTTTTTGCTTTTTTGTGTATTTTGTGTTTGCAGTTGTTAGAACACCAAGCCAAGTAACTTTTTATGTAATTTTCTGTATAAACTAACAGTATTAATGAATTACTACATGAACTTGACAAGTTAGGTAATTAATTGTCAGTATGCCAAGGGGAAGAAGACTGGGTCCTTGAAAACAGACGAATGCGGAGACACCCATCTAGGGAACTAATATATTAATATATTAGGGGGGGGGGGTTGTTAATATATTAATTGTGTTGTCAGAAATTAAATATTAATAGTTGGTCTCCATGGAAGCAGGAGAAAATTCACAATGTTTACATTTGCTTTGACATTTAAATTTTTTTTTTACATAGTTTTATTTACAATCTGTTTTGCATTAAACAATAAGTAAGTATTTTGGCATTTTTAACAATAAAATAAAAATTGGAATACACGAGTTAGCAGCTAAACAGTTGACATTTAAATGACTGAAAAAAACAGAACTCTCAAATGCCTATTTCACAATTTCAGACAGCTGATCCAAAAAAATAAAACAACTATGTGGTAGGTTTATTTAATCTTAAACTTTATGATGGATTATTTATTATAAATCTATTTCAATGATTATGAAACATATTTTTCCCGTTGCGAAGCAAACAATAATAGTGAGAAGAACATATGAATTGTAAACAGTCAATGTGTAAATTATCCATGTTGTATTAAAAATGTGTATAGTTTTGGATGTTGGTTTGTGTTTCATGATATAAGTTATTAGTTATTGAATTTTTATTTTAAGGATTTGACATATGAGTAGGCCTATGATGAATAACACCATTTCAGAGTTCTGCCAGTTTTTGCCTAACTCTGTCCTGTAGAGTTTAAAGTAGCCTACACCTTATTGTCTACAAATTTACTAAATAACGTAGGTACGTTACTTTATAAAAGCTGACCGCCTTTTTTCGTTGACTTAAATTGTAAGCTTACCTTTTCCCATCCATGGGCAGTTTGATTGTAAAAAATTAACCCTTTAAACTAGAATAGCACTGTTATGTAAATTGTGAGTATTTCCATTAGTTAATAATCTTTTAATTGACTCTTTTAAAATCATCGGAAATTATGACTGTAATTAGTTTTAAACAAGTTATTTGTTTATAATAACTCCTGTACTACTTTGCAATCGCTCGATTTCGAGCAACATGAACACTAGTTAATAAATAAATACTAATAATAATTTGTATAATTATTATTGTTCAAACACTTAAATATTAAATGACATTATGAGAGTTTCTAGTCCATAACGTTTCGACTACAAACAGTCAGTGGGCAAAAACTGTGTTTCTCATCCACTTTGGATGCATATTTTAACACTAACACTGATGTTGAGACGGTATGATTTTTCACTCCATAAATAAAAAATCCCCATTTTCCACTTCATAATTCCCATTTTTTCGCTCCATAAATTCAAATACAAAAAATAAAAATTTAGCATGAATTTTAGCTTGGAGACTACTTTAAATATCACTTACAGAATAATTAAAAAAATACTTTTTAGGCGTTATATGTTTGAAAAAAGGCCCACATTGCTAATATTTTGTACGTAAATATATTATGAACTTGGATAGCCAAAGAACGATAGGCTACTCTCCGCTAAAGTTGCACAATTTTAAAAAGCGATGAGATACCCGATCTTAATAATTTTCTTTTAGAAAGCTTTTCATATAAAAATATTATAGAGCTTAGTCTCCTCCTAGATTGATAGTGTAAGAAACTAATTACTACGTAGTAATATTACCTCAGTCAACGAGTGTCACTCCGTACACAGTCACACATGCAGTCATTCGCTCCGCTCGCAGTCTTTGAGCGAAGTCGATCAGCTTCATCTGGGACACGGATACAAATAAATGAACACATTTATTAGATATCAAATAACGCAACACAGCATGTTTATGACTACAACAATCAAAAGTTAAAAGTAGTTATTGATAACCAAGGTTTTCACACAGCTATTACGTATCGTTGAAAAGATTACAACTATATTGCTTTGTAAAAAGGTAAAAAGAAATGCCAATTTACATGGATTCCTGTTCAAGCTTAAGAGTTTACATAAGTCTAATAAAACATACAATATCTACGAGAATGATAATAATATTGGCGTTTACCATATTATCTGGTAGTATTTCATTTTGGTCAGAGGTGCAAAAAACCTTCTCTCAAAATAATTAGAAACTTTTTGCGAGATGTATTTTTATGCGCAATATATTCCAAACACCCAGCAAAAAATCTTACAGTCTCAACATCAGTTAGTGTTAAAATATGCATCTAAAGTGGAGGAGAAACAGTTTTTTTGCCCACTGACTGTTTTGTAGCTGAAACTTTTCCGCCACTCTGCGGAAAGTTGTGTAAAACAAAGTAAACCTTCAGCGTTAACACACGACAAATCTCTTTGATTTATATCTTTGTAGTTGTACGTGTTTTGTAGTGTCTAAACGTATGAGTATCGTCAAACATCCGATTATTGACAGCTATAATCTAATTGGTTAACCTTTTAGAGCTGGTATGAAATATACTTAACAATTTCGTTGATACCATTTAGACCACTAATCTTTATAAGGCCCTGACTAGTTACAATCTCTCAATTCAAACAATACTAAATGGGGTAAAAATATTCATACCTAGTGGGGGCCAACCGAACATAGAATACACACAAATACAGCAAAGGACACGGACATTTCCAGATTATGCTACAGTACAATAATAGCAGAACAGCGTGAATGATCGAGTTAATGAGCTGTGAGATGAGATAAATAACCTATATTCATTCATTTTACATAATGACGATGGTTTGTCGTTACAGAAAGGGGAAATATATTAATTACATCATCAGTGACATTTTCTCACCTGATGTTCTATTGTATCCACACTTGTACATTCCACGAGTACAACATACAAGAACATGTTGAGGCTATCAGGAGCCTCGCGATGGTAGAAGCTGATGCGACTCAGTCCTAGCTCGTCTGGTAGGTTCATGTAGATGTTCCTAGCCCCCGTCCACTCCTTCCACGAGTCAACCATCACATTCTACACAACACCATAGATAAAGTGAACAGTTCACGAGTACTACATACAAGAACTTGTTGAGGCTATCAGGAGCCTCGCGATGGTAGAAGCTGATGCGACTCAGTCCTAGCTCGTCTGGTAGGTTCATGTAGATGTTCCTAGCCCCCGTCCACTCCTTCCACGAGTCAACCATCACATTCTACACAACATCATAGATAAAGTGAACAGTTCACGAGTACTACATACAAGAACTTGTTGAGGCTATCAGGAGCCTCGCGATGGTAGAAGCTGATGCGACTCAGTCCTAGCTCGTCTGGTAGGTTCATGTTAATGTTCCTAGCCCCCGTCCACTCCTTCCACGAGTCAACCATCACATTCTACACAACATCATAGATATAGTGAACAGTTAACGAGTACACATACAAGAACATGTTGAGGCTATCAGGAGCCTCGCGATGGTAGAAGCTGATGCGACTCAGTCCTAGCTCGTCTGGTAGGTTCATGTAGATGTTCCTAGCCCCCGTCCACTCCTTCCACGAGTCCACCATCACATTCTACACAACATCATAGATAAAGTGAACAGTTCACGAGTACTACATACAAGAACTTGTTGAGGCTATCAGGAGCCTCGCGATGGTAGAAGCTGATGCGACTCAGTCCTAGCTCGTCTGGTAGGTTCATGTTGATGTTCCTAGCCCCCGTCCACTCCTTCCACGAGTCAACCATCACATTCTACACAACATCATAGATAAAGTGAACAGTTCACGAGTACTACATACAAGAACTTGTTGAGGCTATCAGGAGCCTCGCGATGGTAGAAGCTGATGCGACTCAGTCCTAGCTCGTCTGGTAGGTTCATGTTGATGTTCCTAGCCCCCGTCCACTCCTTCCACGAGTCAACCATCACATTCTACACAACATCATAGATATAGTGAACAGTTAACGAGTACACATACAAGAACATGTTGAGGCTATCAGGAGCCTCGCGATGGTAGAAGCTGATGCGACTCAGTCCTAGCTCGTCTGGTAGGTTCATGTAGATGTTCCTAGCCCCCGTCCACTCCTTCCACGAGTCAACCATCACATTCTACACAACATCATAGATATAGTGAACAGTTAACGAGTACACATACAAGAACATGTTGAGGCTATCAGGAGCCTCGCGATGGTAGAAGCTGATGCGACTCAGTCCTAGCTCGTCTGGTAGGTTCATGTAGATGTTCCTAGCCCCCGTCCACTCCTTCCACGAGTCAACCATCACATTCTACACAACATCATAGATATAGAGAACAGTTCACGAGTACAACATACAAGAACATGTTGAGGCTATAGTCCCATCTCTTGAACTTGCAAAGAAATCCAAACGAAAGCAAAGTATGGCAAAGTATGACATGTGAATTTGAATGATAATAAGTAAAATACTAACAATCAGTCACCTACCTGGCTAAAGTTTTTATCCAGGCTTTTAAATCCCATAACGATATACGCGGTACTTTCCACGGAACTTCTGTGCCCGTTCAGGATAACCCCTTCAGGTCTGATGCTTCTGACTTCTCTGTACACACCTTTAAAACAACAAAGATAAATATTGAGAAAATTACAGTTTCAATCTATATATCTTGATTTCACATATAGTTTTTAAATTTAATTTTGAATAAATTAGATTATTACCTATACAAATAAGGACAAAGTTGACACCACGCATTTATTGTGTTTATTTTAAATACAAATCCAAACACTCACACGCATTCAATGCCTTTAATATTTAATATGTATTAACTCACCTTGGTAAAGTAAAAATTCATTTCCGAGTGTATCCTCGCCAGAAAGCCTCTTCTTGAGTGCATTTCGGTCTTCCGTAAAATGTATCACGGGATAAAGGGCTGAAAAATATAATTTTTCGAATAGATTAAAATATTTTTGACATATTTAACATAGTAATTTAACTGATTCTTTAAAAAAGACAAATTTAACTAAAATGCATTGCTTGTTTGCTTACCTCCTTTTTCTTTAGCGTGGAGAAAGATGCCCGTGTTGAAATGAGCTGTGAGTGTGTCTCTGAGGTAGGAGCCACTGTTGTTGATGACTGATGAGGTAGGGGAGAGAAACGACAGTAGAGCGAGAGGTCCTAGAGGAGGTTCACTGTCTTGACCTGTACAACATATACAGATATGATAACAGTGACACAGAGTATCACATGTAGTCTACAGCAAATGTAGAACCATGCATTCTGTAAACCATACATGGACGTGATTATAATTTTGATAATCATCATTCTTCTTTGAACTGAAATACAATAATTATTCTCCCCTAGATGTTAGATAATGATAGATACAAATAAACAAGTTCATACAAAAAACTGCAAGATGTCTCTAGTAACATAAATAAAACGATATAAACGGGAGGGATACAGCAAGTTGTATACCAACTGTTTATTCAATTAGGACCGAGTCATAACCTCACAACGATTAAACAACAATTTTTACACGTTTTTATGATTTATATGATATGCTTTTTCTCATCGATTGTAAAATAACATGTTTCTGTCTCAATGAATTTAATCATTGCTTCCCACAAAAAAAGTAAATAACAAAAGTAACATACGGTTAGTAACGAAAGAATAATGTGGCTGGTACAACATAAATGATAATATAAAAAGTTTTACAAGTAGCCTTTTTTATTCGGAATTATATGAACATCAATAGGAAGGAGGTTGTTAGTATAACATTAACGTGAATTTGAATAACGCTATTTGAAAAGTCAGTTCACTACCTTTAATCAACAATAGAATTTCAAACAATGTAAGAACCCATAGAAAACAGCCAATTCAGCGACGATTGACCACAATAGACTCAATGTCTTAACATAAACTTCAACTACTTCAGACTAGGTTTCGGTTGATCCGTAGACCTACATTCTCCACTGGTGTGATCATGCGATGGGTTAGACCTTGTCACAGTCACCGTGTGTGAGTGAGACATTAGAGGGAGTGGTCAAAGTAACAAACAGCTGATTTGCATATCATAACTAGAGAAGCTCCATAGCGTGACGTAATGAGTGAGACCGGACAATCACATGCTGAACTGAACTACGTATACACTGAGCCAGGGGGGAATTGGAATTGTCGAAACGAATATCTCTTCAAATCAGTATGTACATTGTAATCATACGAATAAATACACAAGGACAAAAGTAGAGAGTAATAGAATATGCCTAACATAGATTCTTTTATGGAATTTGTTTTGTTTTGTCTTATGGAACATCTTTGCAACTTCAGTTTCATAATTGTCATGCATAATTTTAAAATTCTTAGTTGATCCCCTTTCGAATTCCTTCTTGATAGATCACTTGAATTTGATTTAAACTTCATCCAACAGTATAACGGGCCAATTTACTTTAGTGTGTAAGTGTGTGTCCGTTAGCACGATAATTTAAACATCCGTTTATAGAAACGAGTTTTAGAACCAGATCGATCGGACAATGGGAACAGTAATGTATTGGGGATGCTTCATGAGGTAAAAATTGGGTTTAGCCATGTTTAGTGTTAAAAATATAACATTTTACATGTACAATTTTATGCAATTTATTTCTCAACTATTCTGTAGATTAAAAAAAAAACAACAACTATTTAGTACATTGAAACGTTGTTGTGCGCTTAACTGTCACCATATTATTAAGTAAACTGTTTATTTTGATCAAACTAAGCAGATTTGCAAAATTGTATACTGAACTAATAATGTTTTATTAAAAACTCAACTTACTCACTTTCGTTTATTAGGTACTCTTTAAACCTAATGCAATTTAAAAAGAGTGAAAATCAAATTAGGCAAATGGAAGTTCGCTTAGTTTGCAGGTTTGCTGTGGCAGGGGTGTTTAGAATGCATTACCGATAAAGGTGGCAACACATAAAGGCCGTAATGGTTTTGTGTTTACGTCTTGTAGTGCTCATCAATAAAACACACTGTCCGTATTTTTAATACAAGAGAAACATTATTATCAGTTCTTTAATTCACGTAATGACATTCAGATATTTAATTACTGATTTACCAGTGTTGAATAGTCCACCATTGTCTATTGAGAAACTAAAACGTACAGTAAGTTAATGGGTTTAAACAATTTGTTAATGGTATTTTACTTCTAAACTAACAGCCTTCAAGATATAACATATAGTCAAGCATGCTAAAACGAGAAATGAAAGAAACTGATAGATATGCTCAACCAAACAAAGTAGTAAAACACCTAATTACCATAAAAGTTACAATTGTAAAATTTTTTCTTAGAACTAATACATTCCATGCCCCGCCCTACACTCCAGTATATTTCTTCATAACAATTCCGCCACTCGAAAGTTATAATAGGTGAAAAATAGGATGACAGGAATACTCGTGGTAGTAAATGGACAAATACCAATTATACGCCTTACTGAACACAACTTGTAATTAGCTAATTTAATTTAACTTACATGTCGAGTATTTAAAGTATTCAAGTGATACTTTGCTCAAATTAATCATGTAAAAGAGGCACAAACCATATAAAAAAGAACGCACTTTTGGCGTTCAGTAAATATTGTCCGATTCAGTTAAGTAACATTCTACAATCATCGACACACCTTGATTTATGTTGTAGACATTATATTTAATTTTCCTCTCAATTTCGGGGTCAAGAGGTGGCAAGGTGGGTGCCGCTGCCATGTTAATTGAAAACTTGTTTGGAACCGTGGGAAAAAATCCGTCATTCAGCTCTACCATTTTAACTAAAATGAAACAATATATACCAATCATGATGATGATCAGTTCTATTATTTCCGAACAATATAGTGATATAATATAGTATTATAGTGGCACTGTGGAAACGGCAATGTATTGGCGAACTATAAAATATAAAAGTATTGTTACGTAGCGTGATAAAGTTTCAATCAACAGATAAACAAGAACAAATACCAGACTAAATGTAACAAGACTGTGTTCAAATGGCTCGTCGTGATTTTACATTTCGCTCTTTTGGGCGAATGAGTGGAGTGATTTATTTAATGGATAGAAGGTAATTTTTGGCTCAACGATACGTCAGGACATTTCTGGAGACGATTTCTCATATTTTGTTTACACATTTGCCATGTTCTCCGTCGTATGTCTGAACTCTGTCATATGTTTGAGAACAAGCGACAAGCTCCTATGAACGAATCTATTTCTTATAATATACATCACACAACTGTATTAATTATGTTCTAAGCTCTAGACAGAAGTTTCTATTTTTCCACGGATTGAGGTTGATTCTGCGTCGGTGAAATCAAAAGGTTCGGCCAATATCATATATCTGCTGTCATGAGAATGTATGATAGTGTTTTTGTAGCGAAAGTCTCACAATGCATAGCCCAACCCAGCACCGCACCTATGGTCGCTCTCATTTAGGCCCGGGCCTTAGCTGGGATAGTTCGGTACAAACGTATCATATGACGAGTAGTTTAAACATAGGTCGTGGTAATTAAAGGGGCTGCAATAAATGCTGCTTTGACTAAGTATATAACTAGAGTCCATTCCGATGTCAAGTTGTAGTATAGCCAGTGTTAGAAAAATAATCAACATAGTTAGTTGAGCCAATTGATTAGGTACGCTGATGTAATTGAACGAACCAAACTGAAAGAAAACTTTTCGTTAACAAAATAACATCTTTAATGTCACACAAACTGTCAACGTAACAAAGAAATTTGTAATTATAATTTCAGAAAAATTTAATAATGGGTTATTCAACTTGGTTATTTTTTAATTAAAGCAACTTGATGAGATGTCTACTTTTGTTTTCCTTAAGCCAATACTGCTAGTCAGACTTGAGTGGTTAAAATAAAATACAGGTGTATTATTCTACATAACCTTAGTTTGATAACCCTCGCAATCAGACCGTAGCACTTATAACACTTATTGGGTCATATGCCAAATCCCTTTTATCTAAACACAAACATCGCTATGAAAGGTTCTTATAGATCAAGCAGTTTAAATGGAGTGTCTGACGAATAAATTTACCCAATATAGATTTGATTATATCAATGTGTTTGGCTCGGCTGAATTCGTTAATTTTTCTCCGATAGTCGATACAGCCAGATCTGTATACGTTTTGTATGCAACATAATAAGACTAGGAAGTGTTAAAGTTTAGATCATGAGGATGAGGGTAAGTTATACTTTGAAGTAAACCAATTTACAGTATTTTCTTTGTATTAAAAACACACTCTCGGAGAAATTTGCTCTTTTATCACTACAATATCTAATAACAATACAATATATTTTATTAGATATGTCCAAGTGAACAATGTCGATGTTTCTAGAGGCTATTCTTGTTATCATCCCCCGAGTATATCCAATACCCTGATAACAAACTGTGGTCTGGTGACGTGATAAGGAACGCGCCTACTACAGTAATTCAACTAACAACTTTTTGGACATCACGCCCTACTATGATATTTCCATACTATACATACCTCATACCATCTCATACTTCAAAATGAAAGGGTTCAATTAATCGTAACATTTTACTCTAATATTTAACCCATCAAAGTACTGTAATCTGATTATTTTTTAAAAAGTTAGAACAGTACGTTGGAATGTGAATACATTGCTTGTTATCCTAATTGTACACGGAGTTGCACGCGTAATTATTGTGAGTAGTAAAATTTACATTACAAATCCAATGAATTTTATTTTTGAACAGCTCATGTCTGTATAATAGCGTCAACAGTATTTATAAAAAACACTTATCCTGTATAGTAAAAAATACGTAGGGCCTTCTAGTTTTTGTTACTGAACTTACAAATCATGTTAACAGATTTTTCACAGTAAACATTTAACTTTTTCACTTTTCACTTATTTCTGAGGACAAATTCAAACGACGTTTGGTAATTGATTAGTAGTATAATATTTTAATGAAATCGAGTTGTGAGTAGTATGGGATTTTTTGGGTTAGGATAGTGTAGTAGGACAAAAAATATCGTGCGTCACTTGTACAAAATGTGTTTACCAAACTCGTATGGTAACGACCACTCGCCCGGTAAAGATATATTTTCCGGACTAGTAACGTAGTATACTATTTCAGATCGGGCTACATAATGAAACTTAACGGAACATTTAAATGATACATCCGCAGGAATAGAAAATTTGGGTACAAACGTGTAATTCCGACTGTGGTAATGTTCGGAGAAACGTGCTTTCTACCAAATAGGTAATTACCGTTGGAATGTCCGCATCTACAGTGAATCCTGCGAGTGACGTTGTCATGGATTCTGGACATACCCAACCATTGAGTACATATATTCATTGGTAGTACCAATATCGCCAATATATTGTCCATAGTTGGCCTAGATCTGGGAAACAGTTACAAGTGGCTTTTTAAACATCAACCCAAAATCCAACACAAAATTTTGTATTGCGGATACCTTTGCACTTAACCGATACATTTGTGTTGTTGTTTAAAGTTACCTTTGATAGATAGTTTTATTTGTTCTGTTCCATAACTGTGCACTCTTCATCGTCAGTGCACACCCCTCAATTTTGGTAAAACTAATATTCATACAACAAACATTTTAAATACAAAGTATTTATGCAACTGTTATTATAAACAACTTACGTAATATTATGATCAAAGTAACCTGTGATCTATATGGGGCTATAACAAGTCTTAAGTAATAGGCTCATACTATAGGCCATTTAATTGTTGATGGTCTGTGAAAATAGGAAAACAGATTAGACCTAGTTATAAATAGAGTTTCCGATGATTTCACGGTTACAATTTCAGGTCCAAAATGGTGTCCTACTATTTGCCACCAGTGTCGTTTGCCACCAGTGTCATTTGCCACCAGTAGGGTCAGTTCCTGGAATTCCCGCCGTGGACGTTCCTATTAGTCATAACCATGTAGATGTACTTATATTTTTTTGATATTAAATCAACGTTTATAACTCCAGTTACAACTGTGAATTGTGAAAATTAATTTTACCATCTTGTTCGGTAAAAGAAAACGCACATTTTGAGTCCAAAATCACATAATCGCAAGTTAAACAGTATAGGTCTATCTATGTTAAGGTATTTTAAGCTATTTGAATATTCCTTACATGGCCTAAGATTAGATTTATTACAAAAATAACATTTGGCACAGTATACAACGCATCAATGAGATTAAATCCCATTAAAATACTTGAAAAGACGCAGTTTCAGTGTTTAGTATTCTTCGAATATACAGGGTGAAGAACTTAAATGTACCACCTTTGCAATCTCAGAAACTATTCGATTTAGAGAAAACATTATATGGGGAATTTCAACTACTATATTATGGCATTCAAAAATATGAATTCTCTTCCCTTAAAGTCTGATATTTTCAATATTTAACTTAAAAATTTCTTATCGGACACCTTGTATTTTATGACGATTTTAGACTGTAATTTTAAAAATGTTTTTAGTTTAATTTTTTCTATGAAGCTACGTAAAGGAGTTACAGCGTGTAAAATTTAGATTAAAGTAGCTTTTGTTACATTCAGCATGATATAGCTCCTAAACGAGTAAGTTTGGAGAAAAATTGCAAAGAATAAATTATAAATGTTTAAAAATTACATATCTACATTCTAAAAAGATCATAAAATATATTGAAATTATTCCTTTGAGTCGTTAGGTTCATGTAACAGTTATGGGATAAATAACAGACCTAAAAACTGTGTTTTGTTATCATAAGTTATCTTGAAGTTCTTTAGAAAGAATCCTTCATATTTCTGTATTATGTTGTGTAAAATTCTGCATGATAACTTCTTAAAAATAAGCAACTAAAAACATTTATGTTAACCAAGTCCGTCTATCGTCTAAATTAATTTGTTGATTGAATGTGGTTTTATTTAGTACGTTATTAGTTTACATTTTTATTTAGCCGCTTTAGATATAGTTTGTATTAAAGATTCATTTAACTGTGATGTCATTCTTGTGCAATATGCATCTACTTAATATATAATTCAACTTTGAAAATTTTTTGTAGAGCTAAATCTAGAGTTCTACTGGACCGATTTATTAATTAGTGGGTCATCGGAAAGCTTAATTCATGTAGATTTGCAAATAATTATGCACGTTTTTAGCGAATAAATAAATAAATAAATTAGACTAACACTTTGTAAAACTTGGTGAGAACAGCACTAACTATGTCGTAACACTACAAAACCACAGATAGGAATGAGCGTTTCCGTCATGTATTTCCCTACTCCTAGAGAGAGTGTTGGAATTTTTTACCATAAAAATGTTGCAAGAGAGGGTGATAGTGTGAATTATAGGTATTCCTTGGTCCATCGGCCGGTGCCTAGAGGGGTGATGACCGACGGACTAGGGTTGGGGCTGATGACTCACCCAGCCAGGTATAAAGTGGTGGCAAATGACACAAATCCTACAGTGGTGGCAAACGACACTGGTGGCTAATAACACATATTCGTCAAAAATAGCATCAGTACCACCTGTACCACGAATACATGAACCGAACCCGTATGGATCATAAACATAAAAAAATACGTTGCTGGTCTAATACTAATAGCATTAATATATGGTTTAGATAGTTCCATTTATGCAATTATAAATAATGTTACTTTTGGGTCAGTAACATCATTTGTTTATTTATTCATGCCGGTTCTGTTAAAGTATTCATGATTAGTATTTTTTTTTTTAAATCACCGGTTTATATTCACTACGTATATATTCATAGGATATTCATGCAATAAAATAGACAAAGTTAATTATTGATTCATGATTGTCTGAGCTAATTAGCTGTATGCCCAACACTCATTAAAACTCGTTGATTAAGTGGTATTCGTGACGATTAGATGTAATTTAGGAAGGAGGACTTAGTAGAGGATGTCACCAAGTCCTGGTTTGACGACAATTTTATGGTTACGGGCCAGAGTTTATGGCGTTGCCACTGCTTTATCTGAGGAA
Organism: Macrosteles quadrilineatus; assembly: GCF_028750875.1. Classification (NCBI taxonomy): domain Eukaryota; kingdom Metazoa; phylum Arthropoda; class Insecta; order Hemiptera; family Cicadellidae; genus Macrosteles; species Macrosteles quadrilineatus. The sequence goes on from NW_026542594.1 coordinate 151,935,661, forward strand.
TGGACCGGCACAACAGACTGGAAAACACCTTAATTGGGCTACATCTGGTTCTTTAATCATCACTTATGAGGGAGGACAGACTAAAAGCTTTGCTCTCGCAATAATTTATTCATGTGGTCCTTGTAAGTTTTGAATGGGTGGAGTGTTTGTGGGATTTTGAAAATCCAAACTATATCGTCTGTACACAATTTCATCAACCTTATACTTTTAAAATTTAAATTTTTTTTACAATCTTGCCTTAGATTTTATGCTTTAGAAACTCTTTTGTAAAAACATATTTATTTATTTTTAGAAACGACTCAGACAAAATTGACATTGAAAATAACGTGATATAACTTAATTTGGCGGCATCATATTCAGAGATTGTTATAGTAGAATTCTCTCAATTATTAGATGAACAGCAAATACATGCGTTGTTAAAATGTCAATAATGTCTTAATTTTACTACATAGCCTACTATTTACAAGCACAGTTATTGATAATAAACTCTATGTTTGGATGAAAGTGGGTTAAGATAATGTTTACAACGAAAATCAACGGTTAAAATAATCAACTCAAAAGCGCATTTCAACGAATATTTTTAAACTTTTTAGATAAAGAAATAAGGAATTATTCTATTAAAATAGACAAGTAAAACCAAATATCTTTCCAGTTACTACTTCAGACACATAGTCCACACATTGTTTATATTAAAGATACGACGGCCCACTGTTGAAGTCATGAGGGTAAACTAATATTTAGTATGGAAAAATGTCAGTAAAATCACTTAAGCGGGTGATACAGTGGGCCATACATAATTTTTGATTTACAGAACTTATGATCTGAGGATAACGAATAATGGATTTATGAATAATAGGTAAACTTACATAACTATTTAAAATAAATCTCATATTAACTTAAACAAATTTGTATATATTTATCAAAAACACAATAGTCAGAAAATCCATCAAAACCTTAAACACATAAACAACAATATCTTATACATTCGGAAATAGCATTGACAAAATAAAAATAGGAAAACAAATTACTCAATCACTGCTTTTAAAATTTCAAAAATAATTCGGCCCAAAGGAAAGCAATAAGGCAAAAGAAAAACTATTTGACTCGTTCCCCTGACAATGATTTACCTGTCACTAAAGTAACGTAGTAGGAGGATCCTTGCCTGGCAGAGCTCATGACTTACATTGCACACTGACACTACCGCTTCACCACCTTACTACTACAGTCGCCGCCTAGCACTGGTGGGTGGGGGCTATACACTGCCACCTCACGTCATTCACTACTGCCAGACAGGTAATCTGTGACGTAGTAGGAGGATCCTTGCCTGGCAGAGCTCATGACTTACACATCGCACACTGACACTACCGCTTCACCACCTTACTACTACAGTCGCCGCCTAGCACTGGTGGGTGGGGGCTATACACTGTCTCCTCACGTCATTCACTACTGCCAGACAGGTAATCTGTGACGTAGTAGGAGGATCCTTGCCTGGCAGAGCTCATGACTTACACATCGCACACTGACACTACCGCTTCACCACCTTGCTACTACAGTCACAGCCTAGCACTGGTGGGTGGGGGCTATACACTGCCACCTCACGTCATTCACTACTGCCAGACAGGTAATCTGTGACGTAGTAGGAGGATCCTTGCCTGGCAGAGCTCATGACTTACACATTGCACACTGACACTACCGCTTCACCACCTTACTACTACAGTCACCGCCTAGCACTGGTGGGTGGGGGCTATACACTGCCACCTCACGTCATTCACTACTGATAGACAGGTAATCTGTGACGTAGTAGGAGGATCCTTGCCTGGCAGAGCTCATGTCTTACACATCGCACACTAACACTACCGCTTCACCACCTTACTACTACAGTCACCGCCTAGCACTGGTAGGTGGGGGCTATACACTGCCACCTCACGTCATTCACTACTGCCAGACAGGTAATCTGTGACATAGTGGGAGGATCCTTGCCTGGCAGAGCTCATGACTTACACATCGCACACTGACACTACCGCTTCACCACCTTACTACTACAGTCGCCGCCTATCAGGTAGGTGGGGGCTCTACACTACACTGTCTCCTCGCGTCATTCACTACTGCCAGACAGGTAATCTGTGACGTAGTGGGAGGATCCTTGCCTGGCAGAGCTCATGACTTACACATCGCACACTGACACTACCGCTTCACCACCTTACTACTACAGTCACCGCCTAGCACTGGTGGGTGGGGGCTATACACTGCCACCTCACGTCATTCACTACTGCCAGACAGGTAATCTGTGACGTAGTAGGAGGATCCTTGCCTGGCAGAGCTCATGACTTACACATTGCACACTGACACTACCGCTTCACCACCTTACTACTACAGTCGCCGCCTATCACTGGTGGGTGGGGGCTATACACTGCCACCTCACGTCATTCACTACTGGCAGACAGGTAATCTGTGACGTAGTAGGAGGATCCTTGCCTGGCAGAGCTCATGACTTACACATTGCACACTGACACTACCGCTTCACCACCTTACTACTACAGTCACCGCCTATCACTGGTGGGTGGGGGCTATACACTGCCACCTCACGTCATTCACTACTGCCAGACAGGTAATCTGTGACGTAGTAGGAGGATCCTTGTCTGGCAGAGCTCATGACTTACACATTGCACACTGACACTACCGCTTCACCACCTTACTACTACAACAGTCACCGCCTAGCACTGGTGGGTGGGGGCTATACACTGCCACCTCACGTCATTCACTACTGCCAGACAGGTAATCTGTGACGTAGTAGGAGGATCCTTGCCTGGCAGAGCTCATGACTTACACATTGCACACTGACACTACCGCTTCACCACCTTACTACTACAACAGTCACCGCCTAGTACTGGTGGGTGGGGGCTATACACTGCCACCTCACGTCATTCACTACTGCCAGACAGGTAATCTGTGACGTAGTAGGAGGATCCTTGCCTGGCAGAGCTCATGACTTACACATTGCACACTGACACTACCGCTTCACCACCTTACTACTACAACAGTCACCGCCTAGCACTGGTGGGTGGGGGCTATACACTGCCACTTCACGTCATTCACTACTGCCAGACAGGTAATCTGTGACGTAGTAGGAGGATCCTTGCCTAGCAGAGCTCATGACTTACACATTGCACACTGACACTACCGCTTCACCACCTTACTACTACAGTCGCCGCCTATCAGGTAGGTGGGGGCTCTACACTACACTGTCTCCTCGCGTCATTCACTACTGCCAGACAGGTAATCTGTGACGTAGTGGGAGGATCCTTGCCTGGCAGAGCTCATGACTTACACATCGCACACTGACACTACCGCTTCACCACCTTACTACTACAGTCACCGCCTAGCACTGGTGGGTGGGGGCTATACACTGCCACCTCACGTCATTCACTACTGCCAGACAGGTAATCTGTGACGTAGTAGGAGGATCCTTGCCTGGCAGAGCTCATGACTTACACATTGCACACTGACACTACCGCTTCACCACCTTACTACTACAGTCACCGCCTAGCACTGGTGGGTGGGGGCTATACACTGCCACCTCACGTCATTCACTACTGATAGACAGGTAATCTGTGACGTAGTAGGAGGATCCTTGCCTGGCAGAGCTCATGTCTTACACATCGCACACTAACACTACCGCTTCACCACCTTACTACTACAGTCACCGCCTAGCACTGGTAGGTGGGGGCTATACACTGCCACCTCACGTCATTCACTACTGCCAGACAGGTAATCTGTGACATAGTGGGAGGATCCTTGCCTGGCAGAGCTCATGACTTACACATCGCACACTGACACTACCGCTTCACCACCTTACTACTACAGTCGCCGCCTATCAGGTAGGTGGGGGCTCTACACTACACTGTCTCCTCGCGTCATTCACTACTGCCAGACAGGTAATCTGTGACGTAGTGGGAGGATCCTTGCCTGGCAGAGCTCATGACTTACACATCGCACACTGACACTACCGCTTCACCACCTTACTACTACAGTCACCGCCTAGCACTGGTGGGTGGGGGCTATACACTGCCACCTCACGTCATTCACTACTGCCAGACAGGTAATCTGTGACGTAGTAGGAGGATCCTTGCCTGGCAGAGCTCATGACTTACACATTGCACACTGACACTACCGCTTCACCACCTTACTACTACAGTCGCCGCCTATCACTGGTGGGTGGGGGCTATACACTGCCACCTCACGTCATTCACTACTGGCAGACAGGTAATCTGTGACGTAGTAGGAGGATCCTTGCCTGGCAGAGCTCATGACTTACACATTGCACACTGACACTACCGCTTCACCACCTTACTACTACAGTCACCGCCTAGCACTGGTGGGTGGGGGCTATACACTGCCACCTCACGTCATTCACTACTGCCAGACAGGTAATCTGTGACGTAGTAGGAGGATCCTTGTCTGGCAGAGCTCATGACTTACACATTGCACACTGACACTACCGCTTCACCACCTTACTACTACAACAGTCACCGCCTAGCACTGGTGGGTGGGGGCTATACACTGCCACCTTACGTCATTCACTACTGCCAGACAGGTAATCTGTGACGTAGTAGGAGGATCCTTGCCTGGCAGAGCTCATGACTTACACATTGCACACTGACACTACCGCTTCACCACCTTACTACTACAACAGTCACCGCCTAGTACTGGTGGGTGGGGGCTATACACTGCCACCTCACGTCATTCACTACTGCCAGACAGGTAATCTGTGACGTAGTAGGAGGATCCTTGCCTGGCAGAGCTCATGACTTACACATTGCACACTGACACTACCGCTTCACCACCTTACTACTACAACAGTCACCGCCTAGCACTGGTGGGTGGGGGCTATACACTGCCACTTCACGTCATTCACTACTGCCAGACAGGTAATCTGTGACGTAGTAGGAGGATCCTTGCCTAGCAGAGCTCATGACTTACACATTGCACACTGACACTACCGCTTCACCACCTTACTACTACAGTCGCCGCCTATCAGGTAGGTGGGGGCTCTACACTACACTGTCTCCTCGCGTCATTCACTACTGCCAGACAGGTAATCTGTGACGTAGTGGGAGGATCCTTGCCTGGCAGAGCTCATGACTTACACATCGCACACTGACACTACCGCTTCACCACCTTACTACTACAGTCACCGCCTAGCACTGGTGGGTGGGGGCTATACACTGCCACCTCAAGTCATTCACTACTTCTAGACAGGTAATCTGTGACGTAGTAGGAGGATCCTTGCCTGGCAGAGCTCATGACTTACACATTGCACACTGACACTACCGCTTCACCACCTTACTACTACAGTCACCGCCTAGCACTGGTGGGTGGGGGCTATACACTGCCACCTCACGTCATTCACTACTGATAGACAGGTAATCTGTGACGTAGTAGGAGGATCCTTGCCTGGCAGAGCTCATGTCTTACACATCGCACACTAACACTACCGCTTCACCACCTTACTACTACAGTCACCGCCTAGCACTGGTAGGTGGGGGCTATACACTGCCACCTCACGTCATTCACTACTGCCAGACAGGTAATCTGTGACATAGTGGGAGGATCCTTGCCTGGCAGAGCTCATGACTTACACATCGCACACTGACACTACCGCTTCACCACCTTACTACTACAGTCGCCGCCTATCAGGTAGGTGGGGGCTCTACACTACACTGTCTCCTCGCGTCATTCACTACTGCCAGACAGGTAATCTGTGACGTAGTGGGAGGATCCTTGCCTGGCAGAGCTCATGACTTACACATCGCACACTGACACTACCGCTTCACCACCTTACTACTACAGTCACCGCCTAGCACTGGTGGGTGGGGGCTATACACTGCCACCTCACGTCATTCACTACTGCCAGACAGGTAATCTGTGACGTAGTAGGAGGATCCTTGCCTGGCAGAGCTCATGACTTACACATTGCACACTGACACTACCGCTTCACCACCTTACTACTACAGTCGCCGCCTATCACTGGTGGGTGGGGGCTATACACTGCCACCTCACGTCATTCACTACTGGCAGACAGGTAATCTGTGACGTAGTAGGAGGATCCTTGCCTGGCAGAGCTCATGACTTACACATTGCACACTGACACTACCGCTTCACCACCTTACTACTACAGTCACCGCCTAGCACTGGTGGGTGGGGGCTATACACTGCCACCTCACGTCATTCACTACTGCCAGACAGGTAATCTGTGACGTAGTAGGAGGATCCTTGTCTGGCAGAGCTCATGACTTACACATTGCACACTGACACTACCGCTTCACCACCTTACTACTACAACAGTCACCGCCTAGCACTGGTGGTTGGGGGCTATACACTGCCACCTCACGTCATTCACTACTGCCAGACAGGTAATCTGTGACGTAGTAGGAGGATCCTTGCCTGGCAGAGCTCATGACTTACACATTGCACACTGACACTACCGCTTCACCACCTTACTACTACAACAGTCACCGCCTAGTACTGGTGGGTGGGGGCTATACACTGCCACCTCACGTCATTCACTACTGCCAGACAGGTAATCTGTGACGTAGTAGGAGGATCCTTGCCTGGCAGAGCTCATGACTTACACATTGCACACTGACACTACCGCTTCACCACCTTACTACTACAACAGTCACCGCCTAGTACTGGTGGGTGGGGGCTATACACTGCCACCTCACGTCATTCACTACTGCCAGACAGGTAATCTGTAACGTAGTAGGAGGATCCTTGCCTGGCAGAGCTCATGACTTACACATTGCACACTGACACTACCGCTTCACCACCTTACTACTACAACAGTCACCGCCTAGCACTGGTGGGTGGGGGCTATACACTGCCACTTCACGTCATTCACTACTGCCAGACAGGTAATCTGTGACGTAGTAGGAGGATCCTTGCCTGGCAGAGCTCATGACTTACACATCGCACACTGACACTACCGCTTCACCACCTTACTACTACAGTCACCGCCTAGCACTGGTGGGTGGGGGCTCTACACTGCCACCTCACGTCATTCACTACTGCCAGACAGGTAATCTGTGACGTAGTAGGAGGATCCTTGCCTGGCAGAGCTCATGACTTACACATCGCACACTGACACTACCGCTTCACCACCTTACTACTACAGTCACCGCCTAGCACTGGTGGGTGGGGGCTCTACACTGCCACCTCACGTCATTCACTACTGCCAGACAGGTAATCTGTGACGTAGTAGGAGGATCCTTGCCTGGCAGAGCTCATGACTTACACATCGCACACTGACACTACCGCTTCACCACCTTACTACTACAGTCACCGCCTAGCACTGGTGGGTGGGGGCTCAACACTGCCACCTCACGTCATTCACTACTGCCAGACAGGTAATCTGTGACGTAGTAGGAGGATCCTTGCCTGGCAGAGCTCATGACTTACACATCGCACACTGACACTACCGCTTCACCACCTTACAACTACAGTCACCGCCTAGCACTGGTGGGTGGGGCTATACACTGCCACCTCACGTCATTCACTACTGCCAGACAGGTAATCTGTGACGTAGTAGGAGGATCCTTGCCTGGCAGAGCTCATGACTTACACATCGCACACTGACACTACCGCTTCACCACCTTACTACTACAGCCACCGCCTAGCACTGGTGGGTGGGGGCTCTACACTGCCACCTCACGTCATTCACTACTGCCAGACAGGTAATCTGTGAGGTAGTAGGAGGATCCTTGCCTGGCAGAGCTCATGACTTACACATCGCACACTGACACTACCGCTTCACCACCTTACTACTACAGTCACCGCCTTAGCACTGGTGGGTGGGGGCTCAACACTGCCACCTCACGTCATTCACTACTGCCAGACAGGTAATATGTGACGTAGTAGGAGGATCCTTGCCTGGCAGAGCTCATGACTTACACATCGCACACTGACACTACCGCTTCACCACCTTTCTACTACAGTCACCGCCTAGCACTGGTGGGTGGGGGCTATACACTGCCACCTCACGTCATTCACTACTGCCAGACAGGTAATCTGTGACGTAGGAGGAGGATCCTTGCCTGGCAGAGCTCATGACTTACACATCGCACACTGACACTACCGCTTCACCACCTTACTACTACAGCCACCGCCTAGCACTGGTGGGTGGGGGCTATACACTGCCACTTCACGTCATTCACTACTGCCAGACAGGTAATCTGTGACGTAGGAGGAGGATCCTTGCCTGGCAGAGCTCATGACTTACACATCGCACACTGACACTACCGCTTCACCACATTACTACTACAGCCACCGCCTAGCACTGGTGGGTGGGGGCTCTACACTGCCACCTCACGTCATTCACTACTGCCAGACAGGTAATCTGTGAGGTAGTAGGAGGATCCTTGCCTGGCAGAGCTCATGACTTACACATCGCACACTGACACTACCGCTTCACCACCTTACTACTACAGTCACCGCCTAGCACTGGTGGGTGGGGGCTCTACACTGCCACCTCACGTCATTCACTACTGCTAGACAGGTAATCTGTGATGTAGTAGGAGGATCCTTGCCTGGCAGAGCTCATGACTTACACATCGCACACTGACACTACCGCTTCACCACCTTACTACTACAGCCACCGCCTAGCACTGGTGGGTGGGGGCTCTACACTGCCACCTCACGTCATTCACTACTGCCAGACAGGTAATCTGTGAGGTAGTAGGAGGATCCTTGCCTGGCAGAGCTCATGACTTACACATCGCACACTGACACTACCGCTTCACCACCTTACTACTACAGCCACCGCCTAGCACTGGTGGGTGGGGGCTCTACACTGCCACCTCACGTCATTCACTACTGCCAGACAGGTAATCTGTGAGGTAGTAGGAGGATCCTTGCCTGGCAGAGCTCATGACTTACACATCGCACACTGACACTACCGCTTCACCACCTTACTACTACAGTCACCGCCTAGCACTGGTAGGTGGGGGCTATACACTGCCACCTCACGTCATTCACTACTGCTAGACAGGTAATCTGTGACGTAGTAGGAGGATCCTTGCCTGGCAGAGCTCATGACTTACACATCGCACACTGCCACTACCACTTCACCACCTTACTACTACAGCCACCGCCTAGCACTGGTGGGTGGGGGCTCTACACTGCCACCTCACGTCATTCACTACTGCCAGACAGGTAATATGTGAGGTAGTAGGAGGATCCTTGCCTGGCAGAGCTCATGACTTACACATCGCACACTGACACTACCGCTTCACCACCTTACTACTACAGCCACCGCCTAGCACTGGTGGGTGGGGGCTCTACACTGCCACCTCAAGTCATTCACTACTGCTAGACAGGTAATCTGTGGCCTAGTATTAGGATTCTTGCCTGGCAGAGCTCATGACTTACACATCGCACACTGACACTACCGCTTCACCACCTTACTACTACAACAGTCACCGCCTAGCACTGGTGGGTGGGGGCTCTACACTGCCACCTCAAGTCATTCACTACTGCTAGACAGGTAATCTGTGGCCTAGTATTAGGATCCTTGCCAGGCAGAGCTCATGACTTACACATCGCACACTGACACTACCGCTTCACCACCTTACTACTATACTTCATCTATGCTACTACTGTTGCCACCTAGCACTGGTGGGTGCTTCATCGAGGTATCGCTTCACCGTCCTACAAAAAGTTAGTATTACCTGTTGGAATCGTTGGAATGCACACGAAAACTTAACAAAAATGTGATAAAGATAAGACATTAAATTTGTTGTAAAACGGTTACTATTACGCTGTAACCTTTTTTATTAAGGTTCGCAGTGTACATAAACATCTGTTTTGTCAATAAGAGGGGATTAGTCAACACGCGATGGGAACTGGCGCCCACGTCGGAGCTGCCGTAAGTGGATAATTGCCTCGGAAGTAACGATTCCGCCAATCGTATCTGCTGAACCGATTCGGCTTCCTACGCTTTTTACCAAACCGAGGAGAATTTTTAACCTAATTTTCAAGTTCTAATTCGTTTTCTCGATAAAGACGTTTGTTTAAACTAAGCTTCAATTTGCCCAAACGCCACTAACTATTAAGTATTGGAGGAATTTTACTCTTTGTTGACATATAGTAACAAGCAATGCAGGTTCTATAAAGAGAATTTGGATATATGATAACTTTAAAAACAAAATATTTAATCCGTGTAAGAGCACAACCGACGATGGTCTGATAAATACAAACATTTGATTAATGATATACCAGGACCGTTGGAGAAGCGCCACGACGTCATGTTTTGTCCGGTTGGAGGTCTGAGCCACTCATGTGACTCGAATTTACATTTGTAAAAAATGGTAATGCGGTTGTTGTTGCGTTGACAAGGGTCCTCGACTTCCCCCGCCACCCAGCCCTCGACTGCACTCAGCAAACTTGATCCGATATGTAGTTTTAGAATCAGTTACTCAACCTTGATTGAATTGGTTTTTGTAATACAATTTTTACAATTGCATCTAGTGAGTCTGAATTATGTTTATATTCTTGAAGATTTTTACTACAGATTAGTTACAATGATAAACTATAAACAGGTCAAATCAGGACAGAATTTAAAAAATAATAACGAGATTATCATACATTGGTATTACAAAAGTGATAAATGAGTGAGTTTTTCTTTCAGTCGAGCAAACAACATCGGATACATTTTGAGCTTAATCGCCCTGGAAAAAAATTAATTGAATAATTGGGCCATATTAGATCAAAATCCATGAGATTTATTAAAGCTATTTTTTATACCGATTTAGTTAGGGCTCTACTAAATACGGAAGTGATAATTAAACGTAAATTATACATTTGTGAACACGAAACTAAATATTTTTTATTAGTAAATGAGAAATGGAAAAAAGTAAATAATATTTCCTAAAATATTTGGCCAGTGTCTTGGAGTGCAATTCGATAAATCTGAACCCTTTTATTAGTACGGCGAGTGAACATTGGTATTCACACAACGAGAGTCCGCGACATCAATAGCAGTAAATCACAAACCTCATTACTTGATCGTGACCGCCTCGCCTGGATGTTCGTGTCTGTACTCGGCAAGCTGCCTCTGTTGTTATACCTAATAAAATCTTATACCCAATAAACAACCCTGATATCATAACTTGCGAGTGACCGCCTCTCCTGGGTGTTCGTGTCTGTACTCGCCAAGCTGCCTCTGTTGTTATACCTAATAAAATCTTATACCCAATAAACAACCCTGATATCATAACTTGAGAGTGACCGCATCGCCTGGGTGTTCGTGTCTGTACTCGCCAAGCTGCCTCTGTTGTTATACCTAATAAAATCTTATACCCAATAAACAAACCTGATATCATAACTTGAGAGTGAACCCCCCACCTGGATGTTCGTGTCTGTACTCGCCAAGCTGCCTCTGTTGTTATACCTAATAAAATCTTATACCCAATAAACAAACCTGATATCATAACTTGAGAGTGAACCCCCCACCTGGATGTTCGTGTCTGTACTCGCCAAGCTGCCTCTGTTGTTATACCTAATAAAATCTTATACCCAATAAACAAACCTGATATCATAACTTGAGAGTGAACCCCTCACCTGGATGTACGTGTTTGTACTCGCCAAGCTGCCTCTGTTGTTATACCTAATAAATTCTTATACCCAATAAACAAACCTGATATTATAACTTGAGAGTGAACCCCCCCCCCCCTTGGATGTTCGTGTCTGTACTCGCCAAGCTGCCTCTGTTGTTATACCTAATAAATTCTTATACCCAATAAACAAACCTGATATCATAACTTGATCGTGACCGCCTCGCCTGGATGTTCGTGTCTGTACTCGCCAACCTGATATCATAACTTGAGAGTGAACCCCTCACCTGGATGTTCGTGTCTGTACTCGCCAAGCTGCCTCTGTTGTTATACCTAATAAAATCTTATACCCAATAAACAAACCTGATATCATAACTTGAGAGTGAACTCCTCACCTGGATGTTCGTGTATGTACTCGCCAAGCTGTCTCTGTTGTTATACCTAATAAAATCTTATACACAATAAACAAACCTGATATCATAACTTGAGAGTGAACCCCCAGCCTGGACATTCGTGTCTGTACTCAGTAAGCTGCCTCTCTTATACCTAATAAAATCTTATACACAATAAACAAACCTGATATCATAACTTGAGAGTGAACCATTAGCCTGGACATTCGTGTCTGTACTCAGTAAGCTGCCTCTCTTATACCTAATAAAATCTTATACCCAATAAACAAACATGATATCATAACTTGAGAGTTATTTGCCAAGCTGCCTCTGTTATACCCAATAAAATATGTTACCCAATAAACAAACCTTATCTATTTAAATCAAACAACCTTATCTATTTTAACAAACCTTGGTCTATTTAAACCTAAAAATAAAAAAATAAAAATCGTATTTACAAAATAGTCTTACTGAACAAAATGTATTGATGAATACCGATGTCCATCATACCAGATTAAGTTCATTAAGGTGTTTGATGCCTTATCCATACAGGTGTTTAAGGTTAACTAAATATTATTTCAACAATTACAATTTACAACATAGGTACGATTGAAAATAGTTATTTTGTGAGTAAAAAACTTGTTTAAAAGGAGCCTATTGAGTCTAAGAAATCACTATGATTAAAAAAGAAGAATTCTTTAGTTTTGTAAATATCTGATTGTGTTGTCATTGTGTGTAAAACTCATAGGATACATTTCCCACAGTTCATATTTCCGTTGAAAAACACTTATAAATATTTATACTGAATCAATAAAATTGGATAAAACAATATTTTCCCAAAACCAATAATTTGCTCATGAAACATCATCTTACTTGATGAAGTACTGTAGTAATCATTGAAATGCTAAACAACTTTAAAAATCATTTAGCTGATAGTTTTTTGTAACGATAGTATGATCTGTGTAAGTAACCAATTAAAGAACAAAGAAAAATCTACTAAAGTTGTTATAGCAGGTTCGGTCACGTCAATGGTAACCGTTGGTAAGTCTCGGCTTTGTCTTGTCTAAGCCAATCTTTCGCTCCATTGGCGTCCAACCGACTAAACGTTCGTAATTTCTAACAGAGCGGACTGTTATCCCGATTAATTAATTTGCTTCACTGAATAGAATTCTAAGCTCTTCATACCGTTACTCCCACAACCGAATGAATGGCTTGAGTTAGGGTCACAGACCACCACAAAGATGATTAATATTAAATCCTTGTCGTTGGTTTTGCTACTAATCACAAGCTCTCAATGAAATAGTACTTAATTAGTTTTGCGGTACCTGCCAATCTTCCTGTACAATTACATACAGGTACTTTTAGGGTTTTGAAATACCATTCTGTACTTATTGTGCAATATGAATAAAGTTATTTTGATTGATTGACAGATGCTTATAGAACTGAACTTACAAATGACGCAATCGACCGATGAAGGTGAATTGCACAGATTTCAAATCAGCTTACGCCTTTTTCCAGGTTTCAGTTCACTTTTGTAAAGAATACGCTAACGCCAGGAATGCTAAGATGATCATGTAATATCGAGGGAGTTGTTATGGCTACGTCGAGTGCCAGTAAACCTGATTAAGGTGGTTTCTGTTTCCCTAACATGAAAATTTGCCATTGAACTGATGGATAGTTTAAAGTGCTAGATAGAATTTTATACTATGCATTAGATTTTCAAAATTAATGATACTCCTTGATCAGTGCGAGATAATTTTCACAGACACATGAACTTGTTCCTAAAAACCACGATTCTTATCAAGTTACTTTGCAGTAGGTAAAAATCAACTTGTACTGTTGATATACACTGTCGAATGTTCAAGTTTAAAGGTAATTTAAACCTGTGAATGCCTTTATGTAACAAACATATTAATATATTAATTCGTCAAAGTAAATGGTAAAAATTTAATTCATAAACTTTAACAATTTGAGTATAATCAAAATGTAATCCATGTCTTATTCGAAATCCCCAGTAGTAGTTCGCTATTTTTGGTTGAGTTTATCCTGGGGTTACTTAAGTTTCTTAACGCACATTTCATTACAGTAAGGATGGTAAAGCGTTGGACTGAATGAAATAAAAGATTGAAGCGTTTACTATCCTTTATTTAAAAAATGGTGACAATAACAATTGTATATTAGATCTAGTATACTCTATCGTTATTCGATCCAACAATAAGTTAATGAAACTAGGACTCTCTTTGTATTGGCGATTATTCTAGTCCATTGACTATTGAACTAGACGTCCAGCTCAATACAGGATTGTACTGAGTTAATGAGCTATAGTTCCTCTGATTGAGCTCATTACCCTATCTGGCGCGTTGTAGAGATGTTTCATTAACTCGCCGATTGACAGCAATGATTGTCATGTACGTCAAATTACAGAACTACTCTCATGCTTGTGTTCTGGATTGACGTACACAGTGAACAGGATTGATTGAAACGGTAAAGCTATAGGAAATGTTTTAATAAAAATATTATCTCTAAATATATCAATCATCTCTAACAAATGCTCTGATTTGTGTTTTACTACTTTCATCTATAAACAGGAACACTGACTTAAACTAGATTATATGTATCACATGGAAGACAAACCAATTAAAGGAAAAAACTGGGACGGGTGGCGTCGTCCTGTAATCCAGCTACTAGGAGGTTACGAATTGTGGATATTTATAGGCATGCACTGTGGATGCAATACTCCCTGATGTGGATTAACGTCCGCACGAGTGATTACTACGACTATCCGCAGTACTATCCTGAAAATTAGACCAATTCGAATATACCAAGTCAAAAATTTGGTTCGGATTCCACTATAAACTGTAGGTCCCATAGTTGCCATTAGCTGTATGGGCTATTAATTATCAGCTGTGTCTAAGAAATAAGTCGGCCTTAGTCACTACACGGTCACCATTCATACTTGGCTTAAAATACCTACATTGTATGGTCGCCATTTCATTGAAAAGTATAAAGTAAGTATAAGTATAAAACTACAATAATATTCAATAGGAAGATTATTGTTCTTATTCTAAACTAGTTGTTAATGTTAAGCTATTTATTTATTCTAGAGGTCATCCAGTTTACTATAACCAAATAATAATAAGTTGATGTTAAATGTAGCTCTCACATAAAGTTAAATTGAAATGTTATTCTCTCATAGAATGGTCTAGCTTAGCTTTCTCTCACAACCAATTGCACTGATGCTACTGAGGAAATTAGCATGGATAGGTAAATAGAATAGGATGAAGTGAACTAACTACTAATATTTGAAAAATAATAATCAAGTGGAAATACAATAATTAGTCGACCAATTTTGAAAGATTTTCATTGCACCTACTTTGAATATGAAATTTTCATTCCTTGTTATACATATTGTTTTTACGTATGGTATTTGTAACTGTGACATTAAACTAATTTCTGTACTGAGAATCATTATGATGCAATGCATTATTTCAGAGTTTTCCTAATCTTTATATATATATAAAGAATAAATAAATGATAACATTTATCTATTGACTTTATTAGTGTCGTACCTGAATCTCTTTTAGTGGTGGGATGTACGAAGTTTTTTGTAAGCCTGTATTTATCACAACAGTGACTATTTAATGGCACACACGCTGTATAAATCAGGTTCTATTGTTAACAACTCTGACCCATGTTGAATGTTTTTGCCAGGGTTGCCGTCCTCGCTCGGGGGTGTCCTCCATGCGTGAAATTGTTGTGTGCTTCTCTCATCTCTATAATATTCTCGCTCTATGTTTGTGAAACTACTTCCATTAATTAAATCACTTCTTCCTTTTCCTCATGCATATAATATGAGCTTTTTGTAATTGTTTATTATGGTTAACAATTAACAAGTTAAATCAAATTAGAGGACCCAAGCTGCTCCGCAGCGTTAAAATAAAATATAATACCCGATAAATAATCAGATTGAGTAATACAGTATCTTAATCGCTTAAATAAAAGCCGATATTTTACTGAACGTTCTTAGACCAAAATATATATAGGATTATATAATTATAACTGGTGAAATACATCTTAAATCGATGTAAGAATCCGAAATTTATTAAAATTATGTTTTTTTAGTAGAGTAATACAGTAGGTAAGTATATACCGATGATTGATGTGAAATCTGTGCCTGCATACCTTCAATGTGAGACATAAATCATGAAAATTGGTTGCGTAGAAGAGCCAATCGAACTCGGCAAAGAGAAACCAAATTTAACTTCCATAAGATATACATGGGGAGCGATTTCGTTTACGTATAAGCAGAGTGGGAATATAGATGCTTGATGGAAAATCTGTGCGTGCATACCTTCAATTTGAGACCTCAATCGTAAAAATATATCGGGTAGAAGAGCCAAACGAACAGGAAAAGAAAAACCAAGTTTTTTAAATATATAAGATTATCTTGATAAGTGCTAAAATGTTTCATTGTTAACAGTTTCGAAAAAAAAACTGTTTATCATTATAATGGTCGAAGTATCTTCATATTTATGTGTTAAAGACTAAACAGCCCCTACTTCAAGAATCTATGTATAGGATAAAACCAATTATAAAAAAAATAAATAAAAAATTATAAATAAATAGGATAACAATAAACAATACAACAATAAACTTTATAAAATGTCTACGTATAGCCAAGCGTGAACGGAGCATCATTAGACTATATACATCGATGGAATGGAGTAGTCTTGATTTGACCACCCAGTTTTTATATTATGTGTTAGATTGTACTGGAGGCTTGTGTATTATTGAAATTGAATGAAGGAAAAATTCTCTTTTCGACCTCGTGCAAAATTCTATGTAATTTGGTTCAAAAATTTATGTAATTAAGTAGGAGGAATCGCAATAATTTGTTTGTTTTTTTTTAAACTAAACACGAATAATATATTTTGTCCACATTTATATTGGAATATATTTATTTAACCATTTGAAGTACTGTGCAAATGAATAAATTTAATGTATTAAATCAAACTATTTAATTATACATTGTAGGGGTTTAAAACTCAATTTAGACCGTGATTGTAAACAAAGCTGGTTAAAGATTAATGAGGTCCGTTGAGGATATTTATGTAAAGCCTGTTTGGAATTTTAACAGGGTAACAAGATATGCCCGGCATCTTCATCACATGAATTATGTAAGGGCGTTCGCAAATCACGACGTTATAACGAAACAAAAGCTATAAAAATTGTATACTCTCCATTGTTTGAGTAAAGTGTTACTTGATTAGATAGATTTTTTTAACCCACAAGCCAAAGATCTGTTCCAAATGGTCCAATTCTTGATAATGAAATTCACCTATTCTTGATTTAGCCGCGTAAAAACCAAATATTTTATATGTTAGGATCCTGTCTATCAAGTTTTGACAATCCCTGTGCCCAGGGCTAGTCTATTGAAGGACGCCGAGTCTTGCTTAACCTCCACAGATTGTCAGCTTGTACATAAACATGCTAAACACCGACGGTCCTGGACGATACAACGGTAGACCTTGCCAAACACGGCTGTGACGTCACCAGAAGCGTGGCTGGAATAACAAACACATTCGTCTTAAGTAATTAATTTAAGGATAATGCAATTTCCGACAGCTTGATTAAAAACTATTACCGAATATTAACGATCCGTGGTAATTGCTTATTAATTATTGCGAAAATAAGCGATAAAACGTACAACTAACTAAAATAATAATACCCCCGCCGCAGCAAACCTGCAGACTTAGCGAATTTCCATTTGCCTGATTGGATTTAAACTAAAATGTCTCCTTAAAAATATCACATTTATTCCCTATTTAAACAGAATTAGTTTAATGAGTTCTTAGGTTTGCTGCAACAGGGAGGGTAAAAAAGGTTTTTTTTTTAATATTTAATGTAAAATATTAAAAGGTACTGTGGTTTAGTTAGAAATTAACGTATTTTCCAAATTTTATCAAAATATGTTCATAAAAAAGCAAACTACAACAGTTGCCTTATTCTCCATAAGAATAACATGGGAATTTTAAAATTACAATTTTTTTGAATTTTCTCCGTAACAATTGAATGGCTTCGCCGTACAACGTTGTAACTTACAAAATCGAAATTTTACAGGAACAAAAAAAACTTTTTGTATGATATATTTATGGGCTTTTTAATATTTCTATTTAGACTAATCTAGGTTTTGTACCTGATTTATATATTTATGTACATAACCTTGTTTGGGCACTTCACAAAAGAGTAATGACCTTTTTAACCTCAAAATCACACGGAACAACGTAGTAACTGACGTTAGTTACAACGTTGTTCTACGGACTCCGTAGTAACAGACGTCAGTTACAACGTTGTTCTACGGACAATTTATATTAAACATAAACAGGCTGAAGAAAAACACAACATCGTAGTTTCTTAAAAATATATTTTTACAGGATACATATTGTAAAAAAGGTGAATTGTTGGTTCTAAGATATAAAAGATATTATAAACAATATAAAAGATACATAAAGTTATAAAATATTGTAATAATATTACAATGAAATCTATATAAAAATCCTGGTAATAGAAAGCCAAAGTTTAGGTAAAGTATTCTAAAAGTGCAGATATAAGCCCTGGCTAAAAACACTTTTGAAATACTTAGGTATTTTGTTCGTTTTCAACTTTAATATTTTCATAAAACGGTACATACTCTTGAGGTATGTATTGACACATATCCAATAGGTCCTTTTTCTTGTCAGCCTTTATCGGCAATGGTCCTTCATACAACCGCGGGAAGTTCTCTATTCTTACAGGGGGATATATTCTCGTTTCCTTCTTGGATCTCTTCTTTGAAATCTTCTTTGTAGATGTAGATGCATCACAATTCTTCGTTGCAGATGTAGATGCAGTGTCTTTTGGTTCCTTGATAACCTTAGCCAAAATGTGGCTGTTCCACGGCTGAAGGACATTGTGGGATGTTCTGCCTCTCAGAGTAGTTGGATCGTCTGCAGTTATTTGATACCAAACATTGTTTGTGATGTTAAAATTTTTAGTTGACAAACTTTTTGTCGCAATATCAGTGTTTCTAAAATCCTCAGTTTTCATAACACAAACTTTGAAAGGATGCTTTGAGTTTGCGTTTGCTATTACCTCGACCCAGTGAAAAGGTACATACACTCTTTTGCCTTTTTTTGCCTTTTCAATGAGGGCAAAATCCCTATCGCATGGCAAAAAGCTGTGCCCCGTAGTCATAAACTTTTGTTCTACTACTGTGAAGTATCCATTTACTACGAGATGCTGCAGCACACTTATCATTCTCCAGTTATTATTTTGGCCAATGCAACGATCTGACCAAAGCTTTAGTGTGCGGGTTTGACCTGGTGTCATTTTCGGAACATGAAGCTCAACATACTTTAAGAGACATGATGCAATTTCCGCTGATCCACGTTTGCCTACCGTCTCGTTCCAGAAAAACATATATGCTTCATTGTTTCCCATGTTATGTATAGCTAGATTATAGCATGAAAGCTGGCGTTGGTAAAACACATTGTTATGTGTGAGATTGGGGCAAAATAATACCTGTTCGAGATCTACACAGAGTACTAAATCATTTGAGTTTACCTCTGCATCTAATTTGTCACGCTCCAGGGCTTTATAGGCCGCATCTGCTTTAAAATGATGTAGCTTACTTTCGGTCTCTATTATTTTTCTTTAATCTTCGGTTTTACAATCAATTAACTTAATAAAGAAGCGGTCACATGTGGCACATGTATCGGACCTGGGCAAACCAAATCTTAAGTTAAAATCAGCATTAAAAATATCTCGGTACAGGTGGAGTTTTACATTGGCTTCCGGGTGTGCAGTTCGAAAAAGTTCATACATTTTTGAAATGCTCAAATTGGGATCTAAACACTTGGACTGGCTGTCCCTGCGTGAATAATGATTTTCCTGACTAGGAAATGAACGGATATGATGTCTAATTAAATCTCTAATTTCTTCAGGGACCTTCTCATGTTTACCATGGGCCCCACGACAGTCATTCAAGGGCTTATTAAATTTGATTTTTTCAACAAGCATCTGGATTCTACGAGGAGTAATTTGAAAAATATGACAAATTCCTTTCTGACAAACACGAACGTTAGTGTCTCTTCTTGGAATATAGTATTCCACTGTACAGTGTCTCCTAGAAATATCCACACTCACCGTAGGGCGATGGATGTCTACTACCTTGATGCAAGCATTGGCGAGGAAGGCAGTTTGCTTATTGTAGTCCAATCCATAAAAATCTTTGAAGTGGCGTAGTATTTCTTCATGAGAAAGTTGCTTACAATGGAACTTTGCAATGACACTGGACGATCTGTAAAAATTGAAATTGTGATAATTTTTCAGTCTTAAAAGGTTTTAGTGCACATTTTAATTTTACTTTAAGTTACTGTAATTACTTTAATTTTAATTTTACTTTAAATTTTTACTTTCACTTTTTACGTTTAAACATGTTAATTTTGTTTAACTTTTAGAACTACACAAACGATTTGAGTGAATGACATTTTTTATTCGACATGAAAAATTATATAAATCAAAAAAGATAAAACTAAACCAAGGGATCTTTTTGGTTATATATCCCTGATTTAATTTCGGTTTTGGGCTTTACGGGTGTTTGGTTACATAGGCTACATTACCCTTTTAATTTGTAAAAAAAAAATAGTCTTACATCACAACCTAACGGTGGGAAAGCTTATAAATGGATTTAGAGTTACTGTACTGATATGCGTATTACCAGAAACCCCCAACTTAGGTATAGTATAAACTATGTCGGTTGCAATGTTTAATGGGCGTAGATACAGCGTTGTTCCGTGGTTTTAGATACAACGTTGTTCTGCTTACCGTTTGTGGTGGCAATTTTCCAGGCACTGGCTTCTTCCTCTTCGAAATATAGGGATTTCCACTATCCCTACATGCCTTGCGGTGCTTATCCTTCCACTCCTGTGGTCGAATCTTCCTTTTTTTTCCATTATTAAGCCGTTTTTGGTCCCCCGGTGACAGAACAAGGCTTCCGCCGGCAGACATGTTTGCAGGTTACAACGTTGTGCTGGCGCTTGAGGCCCGATTCCCGCCACTTTGATCAGCTGTGCAGGGCTGCCAACATCAGTTTTAGCGAGAAATAGATTTACCACACGGCACAGACTAACGAATACAACGTTGTTCTGCAGTTAAGCCAGTTTTGAAAATATTGTCAGTTACAACGTTGTACGGCGGAGCCATTCAATTAGGCGCATAATAACGCTTTAATATACTAAATTATTTGTTTTTTTAAGCTCCACAAAATGGTTTCAAAAGAAATTGTGAAATTTTGTGTTTTTAGGGTCAAAAATGGGAAAAACCTATTTTTACCTCATAAAACCCCCCATAAATCCCCGTTCCCATAGTCGGATCATGCTGGTTCGCGAACTCATTCAAGTTTATCCCGCCTTAGACCTTCAAACCAAATTTTTTCAAAATCGGACAAAAATTACTCAAGTTATCGTGCGGATGGACACACACATATATATACATACATATATATATATATAAAAAAATTTGAACGAATGGTGTTTTTGGCCTCTGGGGACATCAAAATGAAAAAGTAAATCGGTCCCGGGCCTAGGTCTTACCATGAGACCTACGGTAATAGCTACTTCCCTATAGGGAAATTCGCTAAAATGAAACTCGTTAATAGTTGTTTTAAGAGAGACTATCTTTAATTGGAAAGCTCAGGATGTTTTGTAACGTGATGCGAGTTTGAGTATGGTAGCACTCTTTGTAGTCCTGTTAGTTGAAAAGTACAACAATTTCAAGTTAAACTCATACCCTCCTAATAAAGACAGTCGGGAATAGTTAGTACACGACACGTATTTTTTTGAGTAACACTATGCTCAAAATATATTAGTTGCATTTATTTACATAGTCAACTTTACTAACTCATTCTATTGATATTTGATATTTATGCTTATCCATCAGCTGGTTTTATTAGCATGTTTTAAAAATAGTTTCATAAATATAGTAACAAAACCTCACCGCGTCATCGGTTCTACCGTTCTACTGTGTTATAGGATCCTTAATGTAACATTAGAGCATTAAAGGTCAACGGTAATCCATTTAATGATGCTTGGTGTTTAGTAATTTTTTATATCAAATTCATTGAAAACCCCTTTCTTCTGCTACCTTCGACAAACTTAGCCGAACAAAGTTTACGGCACTGAATGCTTGGCTACAATCTGATAAGTAGTTCGGCTGAGCCTCCCTGCATGTTGATGACTTGTAGATTCAACATTCAACTAATTCTAACAGTCTCAGATGATTTATGTTTGACTCAATCACTCAAATATACAATGTTTTCAATCATTTTATGATGTTTAAAGAACATGACTGTTTGTGTTCTCTACCTAAAAAATACATATCCTTAAATTATTTAACAAAGAAAAGGTCAATTAATTGAACCCCTTAGTTTTATAAAACTCTAACACGGCAACCTGAAGAGCAATATTGACAAAGCAATAACCTTTTGACTACATTAAACAATTTAAATTTTATATTTAGTGTATTATATATAATCATGTGAATATATCCTATTAATATTATAAATGAGAAAGTTTGGATGTATGTATGTATGTTTGTGACAAGTAAACACGAAAAGTACTGGTCGGATTGGGCAGTTGAAATTTGGGGTGATGTAGCTCAGATTCCCGCACATATAGGCACATTGTTATCTCAAAACTCCTTACATGCTCTGCCCCAGTGGCTCTAGAGTTTCCCAAGTAAGCCTTATAGGTATTCATATTTAAAGGAAATTAAATAATTTAGTAAGCTGGTTCAACTAAAAAAGTTGGTTCTATGATAAGCAAATGCATTTAAAAGTTACAAGATTTATCAACAGGGTGTATAGCACTTATTTTTTTGCATTTATGAAAACAGCTAATTTAAAGTAAGCAGCAACAAAATTCTGTGATACAAAATGACAACTGTTAAAGTAGAATTGTTTCAGTTATGTTTATGTTTTTAATTTCATGATAATTTGTGATATTTTGTGAATTTTCAATCATTTATTTTTTTATTGTTTAGGTGAAATGAAAGAACTTCATAGCTATATAAAAATGGTAAATGTGTAATACTATAGTATTCCGTAAATTTAAAGAAACAAATCGTATCAAACTATGTTCTCTCCTATTGCAAACGCAAAGCTTGAGTATAACTGTAATGGGCATTTTGTACTTATATGCCAACCCCGTACGAAGGACGGGTACTCTGCTAGTTACTATATATATGTAATTTATGATTGAGTTTTAATCTATTTTTATTTGTTATCTTTGTAGCTGGTAAGTCTTTCTCCCAAGTCTAAATCATTTACAATGCAGGTTTAGAGCTTAAAATAGTGTAAACCAGTTGTATCTGTGCTAATTATTCTGATTATTTGATACAGCTGCTTGATATCTTTTTGCATGTGTCACTTCACTTCACAGGATGCTATATTCTAGCCGTAACTGTTTTCCACATTACTTCAGGCTAAACCTAGACGGTCGTGGCATTTACACTTAGAAAAAATCCATTAGCGATAAGCGGGATTTGACCCCGGTATCTTGGGGACCGAAGTCCCGCGCTCTACAAAACTGATTCGCGGACCGAGGAGCGCACAATACTTGCTCTAATGGGAGGTCATAAATAAAATCAGTAGGGGTAGGACCAAGGAGCGCAGAGGTACCTTGCGCGCCTCGGTCCTACCCATGCAAGGAACTAATCCCTAATTATACGGATTAAAAGAGACAATGGCTGGGTCAACCCTGCAAGTAAATCCCATTAGTCGCGCCTCATTGAATACACTACTTTAAAATGAAAATGTAAGGAGTAATTTTGAAACTATAAATATGTTAACAGAGACAATGCACAGATCTTGCATAGGTATTTGTTACTGTATTATGCATTCGAAGTAGTTATCTTAAAACAGTTGATTTTTGTCCTACGTTAATAAGCCCATTTTCAATGCAGACAAACTGCATATTTTTCTAAGTGCAGTTTAATAAAAATTAAATATTTATCACTAAATAGTACGGAACTAAATTTGCATTATTCTATTATAATTATACAAGTTAAGTGATTTCTTCAATTTACAATTTGTAAACAAAGACTTAAATTTTATAGTTGTTTATAAATAATGTTTCTATTGTTTGGATTGACGATTTCTATTGTAATTCTTGTGAATTAATTAATGACTAATAAACTTGTCTATTGTCTATTAAAATCATATTAGATTATTCGAGACAGCTAAACTTTCTCTCTGCGTTTCAGAACTATCAAATGTTTATATTATTTTGTTTTGCAGGTATAGTTTATACAATTTTGAAATAGCTTTGAAGGCATGACGACTATTAATTGCTTATAGCATGCATGATTCTACGTGATTTGTTTTGATCATCGACCCGTGATTCAACCTTCGTCTCCGTCCTGTGGAAACACCTGACATTTTCTCTCGTGATAGAGGTTAGGATATTGAATGACATAATATTACCGGACGTTCGTACTATTTAGGAGCAACGCATACCATTCTTGAAACTAATTCTTAAGAACAACATTATATTATGTTGTGCATTTCCGGATTCGGTGGGTGAGCCTACTGCTGAAAGTGATATTTGCCAAATGACAATGTGCCTGGGCTAAATTTACTTCAAAAAGTAGTGTTGTTTTGTTGTTTACATAGGCTTTGTTTAAATTTAAAAATACTTTTTGAATTATTTTATTGAATTATTGATTATTTTGTTTCGTTTACTTTTTTAACTGTTGTATTGCCGACAAAAAAAGTGTATCTAATGAAAACATTTACTCCTCAAGATCCTATAATTATTCCCAACTGTTTAGACAAGCACAAATTTGTTTAATCAGAATTTACTTGGCTATTTCCAAAGTAATGGTTTAAGCATCGTTTAAGTAGTTTATAGCCTCCGGATTGCCAATAAATATAAACATAATTACTCTATTTTAATGCTAAATTCAAATAACAATAACCGGCACATACTCTAAAAGGAATTCTAAAAAAAGATTAAACTACAAAAATTAAAACTTGTCTTTATTCAAGTAGTGTTACCAGTTACAAAGTAAATTATCTATTATAAAAAATAAACTTTTGAGTCTAGAATCAAATAAGAGATAATAAGTAATGAGTAACTTACAATCAGTGACGTGGTTTTTTTTTTGAATTTCTTGCTGTACATCTAATAAGGTGACCAATTTTACAAACTCGTTACCGGTGCAGATTCCTAAAGAAAGTTCTATTCTCGGTTAATGTTAACGGTGCAATTGGTACATTTTCTAACTAATGTCTCAGATTCGTGGGTAAAAATACTTCGTTGGGGCAAATAAATCCTAATCAGAGTGCACCATTAGTCAGCATCCACAATGTAATATACTGTGATTTTTCTTTAAATTAACAATAACTGTTTCATCTAAATAAGGCTAAC
Source organism: Macrosteles quadrilineatus (assembly GCF_028750875.1). Lineage (NCBI taxonomy): Eukaryota > Metazoa > Arthropoda > Insecta > Hemiptera > Cicadellidae > Macrosteles > Macrosteles quadrilineatus. Next base: position 151,961,125 of record NW_026542594.1, read on the forward strand.
TGATTATTTCAGGGCAAAATAATCAAACTTATTTATCCAGCGAGAACAAAGTTATTTTTGAAAAACATCAAACCGTAGGCCTACAGTTTAAACATATTTTAGACCTATACAAACATTAGTAACAATGAATTATGTTGTTTGACGTTGTGACATGTTGCTATTTAGACATTGTGATGACAATGTTATATTATACATCATTTGTGTCATTTAACAAACGTTTTACATGGTGACAACATAAACGCCAAATATAGATGATAATTCGAAAACTAAAAGAAAGTACTGTAATACAAATTGAGTTTAAATTAGGAAGATGATTTGGAATTGCAATAACTTTAAAATTATATGGAATTTGATTCATGCTACCATATAAAGTGTTAGCTAAGTAACTTTAAAAAATTGCTCCTTTGTAAAATCTTGTTTTTGTAATATTATGTTATCACTGTTGGCATTAAAAAGTAAAGCTTACCTCTTAAGAAATGTGAAATGAATTGAGAATGGCCCGTATTGTATTTTTGGAAAAAATATTATTGCTCTCGAGTCTGAGAAACTGCAAAGTATATCAACTATATACTGTATTGGTACGTATGTTTTGTATTACCTTTTCTTTTTATCAATCAATGGAAAAATTAAGTACTTCAATGGATATGCGCATTTTACATATCATAAAGAAGAGATGGTTTCTGTCTGTTGAATTTACCTATAAAACTAAGATGAAAAATTCAGGTTGTTTTTATCAATGGTGGGTACACGTTGAAAGCATTTAATTGTATTCATGGATTTAAATTAGCGAAGGATTTTACAAACCATTCCTGCATAAAAATTTGTATATTTCATAACGAGGGGTCCCATTGCAAATTTGCACATTTTAATAGGGTTCAACACCTTTTCTAAGGTAAAACTAACGGTGCTATACCCCTTTCTTTTCAAAGATTATGTTTGTTTAAAGCAGTTATTAAAAGTGAATAAACTTACTAATTTACAATAATTTCCATTAATTGATTTTAGATCCACACCATGAAGACTAAAGTCACCTACCTTAATCAAGTCGCAATTATTAAAAAGTAGCCTATTTAAAATCCATTTTTATAAAATAAAAAAAAATCTAAATGTGGTTTAACATTCAACTGAAGGATCAGCTTTTATATTGCAATTTAAATTCGAAAGTGAAAGTGTACGGCCTGGTAATTTGTTGATACATTAGTTTGGTAATAAGTTGCACTAGAAAAATATACCTGAATCAATGGTGTAGTCAGTGAGGCGCGACTAATGGGATTTACTCGCAGGTTCGACTCAAGCATTGTCTTGTTCATCAACCCTCGTAAGTAGGGGATTAGTTCCTTGCACGCGTAGGACCAAGGAGCGCAAGCACCTCTGCGCTCCTTGGTCCTACCCCGACGAATTCTTCGGCCGAGGGGTTGACAGTTTTACGACTTGCGCTCCTCTGTCCGTTTCCCTACAAAACTAGACCAGCACGCTCCCTCCACAGCTGTACAGTCCCAGTACATATACGTTGTTTACTGTCCGTTTTATCAACACAGTGTTAACAGCTCCAGGCGTTCAGTGCGGTGCTCCTCACTAAGTCAACTTCACCACATGCTACTGCTAAAGGTTTGTTTGGTAAATACTGCTTCCATTAGGCGCCCACACACTAACAGAGAGATAAACAACAACATTATTATTTCAAGGATTCACGTAAAAATCTACTTAAAAAACAATTGTCCACCTAGGGAACGAAGGCGTATGAAATTAATTTCAACGAAGGGACTTTACCAACTCAAAGTAGAAGATAAGGTAAAAAATTGGTATTAAAAATTAGTGAGTCGTTAGTATTATTAAATGTTGTTATATTATCAAACTTTTATTTTACGTCCTGTAATGACAGTGTACTGTCTCTGACTCATATTTATTTAATACCAGCAGAGTACCCGTCCTTCGTACGGGGTTGGCAAATAAGTATAAAATGCTTATTGCAGTTATACCCGATCTTTGCGTTTGCGATGTGAGAAAACACGGTTTGAGAAAATTTGCTTCCTGAAATTTACGGTATGCGATAGTATTACACATCTACTATAGCCATAATACTACATAAGTTCTACTACTTCACCTACACAATATAGAAAGATAGATTATTAAAAATTCGCAAAATATCATAAATTATTCATGAAATTAAAAACATAAACATAACTGTAAACAATCCTACTTTGACAGTTCTCATTATCACAGTTTGTTGTTGCTGCTTAGTTCAAATTAGCTGTTTTCATAAATAACGAAAAAAATAATAGGGCTGTACCCTGTTGGTAAATCTTATAAATTTTTAATGCTTTTGCATATCATAGAACCAACTCTTTTAGTTGAAACAGCTGGATAAATTCTATAATTCCCTTTAAATATGAATACTCATAAGGTTAACATGGGGTTCTGCAGAGCCACTGGGGCGGAGCCCGAAAGGATTTTTGAGATAAGAATATGCCTATATGTTAATCGGGAATGTGAGCTATCATCATGCCAAATTTCAGCCCAATCCGACCAGTATTTTTCGTGTTTACTTGTCACAAACATACATACATCCATACATCCAAACTTTCTCATTTATAATATTAGTAGGATCTCCAAAGCAATAATCACCTGGGAAGGGTATAGAATTCTTTATTTTCCCCAGTTCCTTAAGCTTCTGTGGTCTGATGTTTATTAAGAGCGAAATAGCCCCCAAAACAAGTGGTAAAGTTGATAATAATAAATAAATAATTATTCAATATCATGTTACTTTTCCACTGGACAATGCTTCACTACATCAGTTCAAACCCTTAAGATATTGCGACAAGTTACATTAATAACCAATAAATCACCCTCCAGAAGTTTCCTTATTAAACGTACACATAATTCCATGAAGGTTGGTTTTTAAATACATCCTTTTTCTATACTTAGCTTTATTATACAGTGGTCTATTATGTAAACTGTGGTGACAATAGGTGCTATATTAGTTGGTAAATAAATCAATGGACTGAGTACACCTAAGTCTAAGGTCAGTATAATCATTGGCTAGCCAATAGTGTAACAACAAAGCTCAGGTCGCTCCGGTCGTGATCGAGAGCCAGTTTATGATTCATGAGATGGACTGTGCGGAATAACAAGTCAGTTTCGGTCTTGAATATGACCTGCAAGTCGAACATAAACTATCTCAATACAAACGAGGATCGCTTCAATAGACTAATCTCAATCTCAATTACTGGTAGAAGTTTATGTGTAGAATGATTGAACCATTAGTACACCAAAGCAATCGTATCAAAATACTTTTTTTTTCATTCACCATTTTGAAATGTACAACACCATTAAGTACCTTCTCAAAACTTTCTTCGCACCTCATGTAAATTTGCTAAATTGTGTGCCTTTTTCTTAATAGAGGGTAAAGGTTTACAGGGTGAAATAAAATTAAAATATGAAATGCATAGTTTATATTTGTCCAGGTGGACTCTTTATTGTCTCCTACGGAATTTGATTTTCTCTTTATATGAAATTACGCCTGTTGTTGAAAATCCAAGCCCTGGTCTTGTTACATTCGAGATTGGATATTCAATAAAATATTCCATCACTTAGTCAGATTATTTTACTATTTGAATAAGATGAATTTTATTGAGTACTAAGTTTGTTGCTTCAGATTAAAATGTTTGAGCTTGAAATTGAAATGAGCTTAGCATGAAATATACAAAAAAACTATCGAAACATTGAAGTGTAAACTATTTTATATAAATTCAATATAGATTCCATGTGTGAATTAGATTAATGCGTAACCACACATAGGAGGTAATATCGTTTGCCGCTATATGCATTAGTTCACACCGCTTCATTAACCAGTGCAGAGGCAATGTCTGTGTCCTACATGTCACATAGGGGATGCGAGGGTTTAATTTTAAATCGCAACTCTTTTAATCAAACTGTCAGAGTTGTGTTACTCATTGTAGCGTTTATCAAGTGGACGCCTGTTACTCTCGTTACTAATCAATATCGTCAAAGAATACATTTTCAAATTGAAATAGAGTTCTTGTGAAGTTAATTATTTTATCCACTTGAATGCATTGAAATTTGTTGTAATATTTTTTTATCGCATAGAAAACCTTACGAGGGAATTGTTATATTATCAAGTATGTTACACAATAACTAAATGAGATATATGTTTAATATATGTTTAATGTGTGTACAGTATATAGTATACTGTACTATAATTAAATGTTTAGTGTGGAAATGTTAAGTTTATGAAACATAAAGTAGTAAATATCCAGTGGACCATTTTTACTTAGTAGACTCTTTTGATTTTATAGGTTTGCTGTTGTATGCTTTACTTTGGCTAAAATCAAATCAAATCAAATCATTCTTTATTCAATAAAACACAGAGTACATGTGTTGAATAGAGTCAAGTCAAAAACATTAGAAAGTAAACATTTAGTCGAGGGCTTACACAATAAAAACAATAATGTATTTCTAAGCACTGTGAAGATAAAAAAGTAAATTTAAAATCCATAGCATAACTAAGTTCCCTTAGTTATGTTATGGAATTAAATATAATGTGCTGTGTGTGTAATGTTTTAATATTATGTGCTGATTTTTGTGCTTGAAAAATTCTTCTATCGAATAATAAGGATATTGAATTAAACACTTTTTTAGTGTGCGTTTGAATTTTTTTATATTTTCTTCTATCTTTAAAGGAGCCGGTAGGAGTTGTAAAAATGTTAACCCTGAATAGTAAGTTTTCTTTTTAAATAATTCCAGATTATGCTCTTTTCTTTCTTTAGAAGCTCTCCCTATAAGATACTTAAAAGTACAAGATCCATTAAAGTCACCTCAGAGATTTGCTTGAACTGAAGCTAACGAATTGCTTAGGGTAGTTAAACTTGCATAAGATATTTTTTTATGTAATATTTATATTAGTATTGCATTTGTACTATAGTCTATTAATTGGGGCGCTCTCATTGCCTCACCCTGTATAAATTACTCAAAGGGAACTCAGTAGAGAATGTACAGAGTCCTTGCATAACATACTGTTGTTACTGATAATATTGTATCTGTTTGTTGTTGTTACAAAGGAAGTGTTGATGTTGCAACAACGCCACTGTCAGGAGTGACCACATTCCAGTTAACTCCTACCTACGTGTTAAGTCACTGCCAGTGTGATCAGCACAAACAATCCAGCTTATAAACATCTTTTGTACAGTTTAAAACCGAAGCTTGGTACAACAAAAATTACAAAACACTTTTTAAGTGAATCGGTTCGAAGCTGGGCTCTTTGTAACTATTACAGGATACTTCAACAAGCACAATGTTTAGAGATAATCATTATAAGTTACTTTAAAACACAACATCGTTGAATCTAAATCAGTTGCGCTTGTTGTTATGTCGCGGTATCTACATGAATATAAAAGCCAGGAAACATTTGCAGCGAAATATAGGTTTACATCATAGTAAGTATTCACTAGCAAATTTTATTATCTTTGCTCTTTCCTGTATCGTCGCTAATTCCTGCACTTAAAATATTCATTTCAATCCCTAATTTTCTTAATAAAATGTTAATTTTGGAAGAACTACGACAAAATTCATTGACAATAATTTTTTAAGAATTTTATTCACTCAACTGAACGTATAATTTGAATTAATTTAGGCCTGTATAACTGGGCTTATCAAGACCTCAACCGTTTACTAAATACAACAATACTATTGCTATATGCCTAACATGATAATATTGAGTATGATGTAATTATAGAGATATCATGATGAAAGGAGATGCCACATACAGAAGACGCCTGTATCAGACAGAATGCAGCTCGCTTAGCAGCACTGCTAGTACTGTGTGTGAGTATACTAATACAGGCTGACACACAAACACACGACATACACAATAATCAATTGTGCAACAAATATTGCGCTGCTTTGGCAAAATCTTATTTTAAAGCGAAAACAATCCACGTTTTATAGCTTATAACTAATGTCGTTTGACAAATCAAACATTGTAGCCTACTGAGAGTGAATAATAATCAAAGCGAGCCACTAAATGACTGCAATTTTACTCTTGAAATTATCGGCCAATATTGATTTTTCAGTAAAATTAGAATTTTATAAATTGCTTTGTTACATAAAAAGTGCCCTCGCTGCAGTAATCCTACAGACAAAGGAAATTTCCATTTGCCTGAATTGGATTTTACCAAAATATTTCCTTAACATGTTAGATGTTTACCCCATCTAAATAACATGTCTCTATCTAAATAACATTAGGTATAACAAGTACTTAGGTTTGCTGCAGGGAAAAAACAAGTTTTTTTCATGTCAATGGTATAGTAAGAAATTGATAAATTTGCCAAATGTGTTAAAAATATATTCATAAACAAACAAACTACATTAGTTTTACTTTTTATCCTTAGAATAACATGGTTATTTTAACTATATTTTTTGGATAATCTTTTATTGTACAACAACACTTCACCGCAGAAAATTATTCGTTTTTAAGCTTTACACAGTAAAGCGTTACTTAATTCATGTAAAAATTAATTCAAGCGTTACAATCAAAAAATCTAAATACCTAACACCCCGTTCCCATGACCCGATTGGTGGTTCACGAACTCATTTAAGTTTTATCCCACTCTACATGTTCATGCCAAATATTGTAATTAAAATTGGATTAAAATTTATTATTTATCATGGTAATACACATATGTATACAAACAATACTGTATGTAAATATCTACACATTTAACGAATACAGTTTGTGGCTTCTGGGGACATCAAGATAAAAGAAAGGTCAATGGAACAGGTCATCGTAGTAAGCCATACTGAGTAAATCATTGCTACTGTAGTATTTTCACTTACTTGGAGGTATTTCAAAGTGACGGTAAGGTGTGACTTTGGACTCCGCTGACAAAATAGTCTCCGTGAACTGGACACCTCGTAGAGACGGCAGCTGATTATCATCGTCCATGCTGCAGACACCCTGGAATACACAACATCTTTCGATAAAGAACTTAGTGTAAATCCTTTTCATACAATGAATTTATATATTGACCCATAAAACCGGTTACTGTAAATAGTGTCAGTCTTCCGACCAGCATACAGCACAAGACAAACTATGTTGATACGGTCAGAGAGGCATAACCTTGAATTGCGTAAGGCAACTTACATGGAGATTCTAGTGATCGAATTATTCAAAAGTTATTTTTCACCATGAATAAATAGTATTTAATCTACTTGATTTGTGATCAGTCAGAAATGTATGAACAGCCATACATTTCTTTGTGAATAAGTTTGTGTCATGTGTGTATACCGCAATATGAGTAATAGTAAAATAAATACAACCTCCAAACCCATAGACAGCATTATACGGGGAAAATTTAATTTGGCATTGTAGATAAATTAATATCAAAAATGTTTTAGAGAAGAACACTAGTATTAATACTCTCAGCCAATATTAAGGGGCGTTTATTGTAGCTTTTAATTTTTTTACCCATCTCGCCCAACTTTTTACGCCCAACCCATCTCGGCAAATTTACGCATTTTAAATTCCATACAAACAATATAGTTTAGTCTGTTCAACTGAGTGTAAACATTCCAGTCGGGGAAGTATAACAGTTTACTACGTGTATGCACAATCGTCCATGATGATACCATTGCGTAATCGAAATCTTATGATATATTCAGTTTAATTTTCAAGAACACGCTAACATATACAGGGTTGGGCAAATGTGTGGATAAACCTAGTTAACTTTTTAACGCGTTGCAATAGGAAAACCTAACTCGACACATATTTACAACATAAGAAATTGCACTTTTTCATCAAAGTTACAACTTTGCCCTAGCCCCCAAAATGGGGTATTTTGGGGGCAGCCCCAAATTTTCAAATGTATACACCTATCATGTGACCCCTCATTTTAAAGGGTTTGTTAAGAGAAATTGAATGGCGCAAACCAGAGGTCAATATCGCACGCCTAATCAAAATGGCAGCCATTTTAATTTAACATGAGCAATCATGATAAAGTCTGGACACCCCCAGTTTAGTACAGGTAAAATAGGCATGTAATAACAAAAAAATTGGTCCGTTGATGAAACTTGGTGAAAACTTTCCTTTTGTCATAAGAATTAAGAATCTAAAGAGTCCATAAAAATATTTTAGGTGGAAGGGTGTTTTTGGGGGGGGTGGGGGGGAAATATCAGTTTGAAAAACTGAAAATTATATTTTGAGGAAATATAGGCATGCGACCCATGTTTTTGGGGTTATTTTTTATGCTGAATCGAATAAAAATAAGATCCAGACGATATAACCTCCATATAAAGAGTTATTGTCTTGATTACCTCGTATATTCAATAATTTTCCCAATTAGTACAGGTAAGATGGTACAAAAACACTATATAGGCTACATTAGTGTAAAAATATTGGTCCGTGGATGAATCAGGATGGAAACCTTTCTTTTTCTATAACAATAAAGAATTAAAATAGTCCATAAAAATACCCCCGCCACAGCAAGCCAGCAGACTAAGCGAATTTCCATTTACCTCATTGGATTTTCAATTAAATCTATTTAACTTTTAAATAACATTATTTTTAACGAGTACCTAGGTTTGCTGCTACAGGGAGGGTAATAAAGTGTTTTTTTTTAGTAAAATGTGAATCGCTTAGTTTAAAGTAAATACGTTTGCCAAGTTTGATGGAAATATATCCATAAACAAGCAAACTACAACAGTTTACTTATTCTCGTTAAGAATAACATAGGATTTTAAAATTTATAATTTATTGAATTTTCTCCATAACCGGTAACTGTAAAAAACCACTTAAATATACTACATCATATGTTTTCCACTATATTAAAAGGTTTAAAGATAAATTGAGGAATGTTATGCTTTGAGCGTTAAAAATTAGAAAAAACAAATTTTGACCTCATAAACGCCTCCATAACACCCTGTTTCCACGGTCCGATCATGCTGGTTCGCCAACTCATTCAAGTTTATTCCAACCTACACCTTCAAGCTAAATTTCATCAAAATCGGAACCAAATTACTCAGTTTATCGTGTCCATGGACGTATATATATATATATACTGTATATATGTATATAAATTTGAACGAAGGGTGTTGTTTTGTGGTTATTACTATTAAAATTACACCTGGGAAACTTGTATACCTACCCGTTTTCTCTAAAACCTACAGCTGTAAAAGAAAGTACTTAAGAATAAAGATACTGTATCTTAAAATTACATGCTCTATTGTTATCTGTCATAAAAATATTGGGTTTTCCTGTGCTAGTTCTAGATTTTCACCATAATAAATGGCGATGGTAAAATATATTGCAGTAAGTATGCCCACCACTAAGTATTAATATAAGTATAAGCAAACAGTTTAGGCGATAAAGAATATATTGTAATGATACAAAGATTAAAGAAAAAAACTTATGGTTAATCATTTGACTATAAGAAAAATAAAAAAAATAAATAAAAAATAGTATAATAAGATTTATACTAATTATCTTCTTCACAAAAATGGTTTGCCTTCATTCAAGTCTTTTGGTAAATGAGTGTTGGTTCCTTCTCTTCTACTTCCGCATTCAGACTTGTAAGGCTTTCACACACCTTGTAGGTGTGTACATGTGATTACACTCTTCTTGAAGCTGCACTGTTTTGTTAAACAATTGCCTTTGCATGTACATGACACCAACTTCAGAATATTTTCTGGGGTTACATCTGTCATATTATTTGGTAGCAACAAATTTCCATCCTAGTGTCCAACCCCTCTGTTTAGGCACTTTTTTATTACCAAACCATAGCTGAACTTTATTACATCTAGGCCCTATATGATTTAACATTTCATCCGACGAGGGTGGCAGCGATTCCAGTTTTGAACTAGCCTTTTTCAAAGACTTTTGAAATAGTCTGTATAGAACTTGCAATTCAATGTAGAGAATATTTACAATTTTTTCACCCCATACATCGGAAAATAAAGTTTCTCCAGCTTCATTAACTTCAATTTCTGTTGAACCTTTTGAGTTGAAAGTTGATATGACTTTCTCCATAGCAGCCTCAGATTCCAGTATTTTAAGAATCTTTTTTTTACCTTTCCCAAATATAACACTAGTGCTGTCACAACCACTAAATGGATGGCCCAGCAATACGTAGTTGTGGATGTTTAAATACTACTGTTGTAGAGAAGTCGGTAAAAAAAAATTACGTCCGTGAACAATTTTTGTCCGATTTTGATTAAATTCGGTTGAAGGAGTAGGGCGGAATAAACTTGAATGAGTTCGCGAACCAGCATGATCGGACCTTAGGAACGGGGTGTTATGAGGGCTTTTATGGGGTAAAAATTGATTTTTTTCAAAACAATTGGTTTGGGGAGCAAAACATAAAACTCTTCAATTTATCTTTTCACCTTTTAATATAGTGTAAAAACAAATAATATAGTATATTTAAGTGTGTTTATAAGGTTATGGGTTACGGAGAAAATTCAATAAATTATAAATTTAAATTTCCTATGTTATTCTTAAAGATAATAAGTAAACTGTTGTAGTTTGCTTGTTTGTGAATATATTTCCACCAAACTTGGAAAAAGTATTTACTTAAAACTAAGCTATTAATATTTTACTAAAAACAAACTATATTACCCTCCCTGTAGCAGCAAACCTAGGTATTTGTAAAAAATAGTGCTAAAGGTAGGCTATTTAAAAATTACCTAGATTTAATTGAAAATCCAATCAGATACCGGTAATTCTAAATGGAAATTCGCTTAGTCTGTAGGTTTGCTGAGGCGGGGGTATTTTGATGGATTATTTTGATCCATTATTCTTATGGAAAAAGAAAGGTTTTCAACCTGATCCATCAACGGACCAACTTTGTTATACTATGGTGTTTTTTGTACCATCTTACCTGTACTAATTGGGAAAATTATTGAATATCAGAGGTAATCAAAACAAAAACTCTTTATATGGAGGTTATATCGTCTGGATCTTATTTTTATTCGTTTTAGCATAAAAAATAACCCCGAAAACATGGGTCACATGCCTATATTTCGTCAAAATATAATTTTCTGTTTTTCAAACTGATATTTCCCCCCCCACCCCCCCCCCCCCAAAAACACCCTTCCACCTAAAATATTTTTATGGACTCTTTAGATTCTTAATTCTTATGACAAAAGGAAAGTTTTCACCAAGTTTCATCAACGGACCAATTTTTTTGTTATTGGAGGCGTTTTTGGTATTATTTTACCTGTACTAGTTAACTTTATAACGTATGGCAGTGGGAAAACCAAACTCGGCACATGTTTACAACATAAAAAATGCACTTTTTCATTAAAGTTAGAACTTGTACCCGGCCCCCAAAATGGGGTATTTTGGGGGCAGCCCCAAATTTTTAAAAGTAAACACCTATCATGTGACCCCTCATTTTAAATGGTTTCTCAAGACAAATTAAATGGCGCAAACTAGAGGTCAATATCGCACCCCTAATCAAAATGGCAGTCATTTTGGAATATCCCTTTTTAATTTTTTAACAGGTTATAGCAGGAAAACTAAACTCAGCATACCTTTATGAAAAAAGAGAATTCACCTTTTGGTCAGTATTAAAATATTTAATTTTTAAAGTTAACTGGGGGTGTCTTGACTCTATCATGATTGCTCATCTTAAATAATTGAAATGGCTGCCATTTTAATTAGGCGTGGGATATTGACCTCTGGTTTGCGCCATTCAATTTCCCTTGAAAAACCCTTTAAAATGATGGGCCACATGATAGGTGTTTACATTTGAAAATTTGGGGCTGCCCCCAAAATACCTCATTTTGGGGGCTGGGGCAAAGTTGTAACTTAGATGAAAAAGTGCAATTTCTTATGTTGTAAATATGTGCTGAGTTTGGTTTTCCTATTGCAACGCGTTAAAAAGTTAACTAGGGGTATCCACACATTTGCCCAACCCTGTACATTACAATACTTTTTCGTAAAAATTTTCTTTAAATACCTTTGAGGCAATCCTCATGCCTACGCCAACAAGGATCTGGCATACTTGTAAACTCGTTGAACGTTTGATTTTATTGCAATGTTTAAAACATTGAAGCCCGTAGCTATTTGGTAACAGCTGGTGTATTGCATATTCAAAAATGCAAAGCAGGAATATCGTAAAAAGTGCTTGATCGGGCTGTGAGCTGGTTTAACAGTTTAACCGCAGCGAAGGTGTCGGGCTGACAGGTAGCTCCGCCCTCGATATTGGCTTTGAACAAAGTTTTCCAATCTTTACGTCCTGGAGAAAAGTTTGAAGGTAATTTTAGTTGGAGACAGATCGTTGTCTCCCAAATCTTTGATTTGACATCCGGGCTAATATTTTATTTCTAAAGTTTAAAGAACAATTTGCTTTACTGGAGTCATTTTAAAAGTTGTTGTAAATTTGAAAAATCCTTCTTTCGACGGTCAGTGTAATTTGTCTAAACAGTTGGGAATATATTGAAATATAGATATAAAATACTCATTAGTGTTATAGAGTAAAATAATCGCTAGTAAATTACAACACTAAAGTTTTAATTTGAAATGATATTTCAATGATGTGTCCTGGATAATTTTAGACTTTGCGACACAAAACCATGTACTATACTGTATATATATATATATATATATATATATATATATATATATGTATGTATGTAAAAATGATAGAAAACTTCGAAACATTTTCAACAGCATATAGCCGACTGAACTAATGTTTATCGAGGTAATAGACCAAAATATCTTTTTTAATGAGCCTAAACTTACATAATTACTCATGTTTCATAATTTAAACGGTTTTAAATAATAAATACCTTAAAGCTTATTTTTGGACTAAATTAAAGACTGAAGAGTTTTATATCGTAAAAAATATGGAATCTTTCAGAGGAATTACTTAAACATTTAAAAGTAACAAAAATATAATACTCTAAACTGTAATTCAACTTTACAGTGTGTCTCATTTATGTTGGCTATAATTCTATCTAATAATTGAACTCGCATCTTAATTGAATGCATAAAATATAAGGATCATAATTTTTAGCTAACGTGATGCTACAAAGAGCCAACGTTGTACTTTTTTTTAATATATAAAGTAGTTTGAACTAATTACAAATTATAATAATTATAGTATCTTAAAAACCTGAAACTACTAAACTACTGGTTTCGACCACAAACTTATGTTTATGGTACGAGCTCAATAGCAGTGAAAAATAAATGCTTATTTAAATAAAAACGAGTTAGATTCTTTTTACACAACTATCCGCCTACAAGTGGCTTGATAAAATAAACAGCTTGTTGTTGTTGTTGGATAGTGAAAACACCAGGGATTGGGATGTTCTTTTACAACAGCGAAAACAGTTAAAACATCCCACGTGGATATTAAATAAAAATAGTACCAGGGAACCGAGAATTGCTCGTAGCGTTTGATTTGTAGGAAACGTTAAAAATGAACATAGTCCTACATAATCATGTACAATTTCCATCATATTATAAAAAAGAGTCTGTAATAAAACAAATTATATGGTAACATTTGATCATGCTCACGTATTGGTGCTATTTGCATAAAATTTTGTGCACGTCTTAAGTCATTGAAAACCATTGTAGTCCTAAATAGACTCTCACTATTGACACGGTAATACAAAAATAAAAATTCTGCATTTAAAAATTGTATCATTACAGTATTAAAATTTTTTACAGCTTGACCATTAAGACTTGACGATATAACAGTTAATGTAATATTTTATAGTTTATTAGCATATGTTTAACATCGGGTTTCCTCTACCAATTAATTGTCTTTAATTAATGTATTACATATACAATGTACTTACAATGTGTAGTGTGTAGGGATGAGCGTGAGAGGTCCACGACGAGATACCAATACAACTCAACACAACTTGAGTTGCTGCTACTTCATAAGGCGAGGTCAGCACGGTGCTGCACGCCTACAGGATCGCGTCGTCCTACACGTCACATACGTCACATTCTACACAACAAACGTCACATTCTACACGTCACATAGTAATACACGTCAGATACTACACATTTTACACTGGTGATGATTTCTTGTGATTGCAGCAACACCCTTGATAGAAGTCGTAGCAACCGCGATATCTTTCTGACATCACGGCAACAAACGGAATCATATCTCGATGATATTTTATAATTGCGACGACTCATGTGTATATGGCAACATCGTGATCATGTTCTACGATCGCGATGCTTTTGCTTGACACGTCGGCGTAAAATGAGGACAAATAGCGGAAATTGTTCTTGTAAAATTCACAGATTATTAACAATTTTTGGATATTTTGCTACAAGTGCAGGGCTCTCAAAGGCAAAGGTTATATGTATGAACAAAATTCATTGGACAAGCTAAACGATTATGTTAAAATAACAATGTTGTACCGTTAGAAGTGTACGAAAAGTTTTAAAGCTTTCAAGAGCAATTTTCATTAGTTAAAACAGAAAAATACGAACATAATTTGCAAACTTATGCTATTCGGTTGGGAACGATAACAATAAAAGTTCTCGAATTACTAAAGTTGAATGGGGCCGTTTATCACCTTCTGTTGTTTATGTTGCATTCCGCTTGGATCAGCTGGCGTTGGGCAACACGAACTTAAATTGTTATGCAATTGTCCTATTATCATTGAAATAAAAGTGTACTTTATGTTTTAAAACCACAATAAACTAGTTTGCTTACGACAGTTTTTAAACTAGCCTTTTCAATCCAGTTTTTAAAATTGAAAAGATCGACTTTACAGTATTGTTAAACGACCTTTACAGTATTTATTTGTTATTTTACAGTACAAGTTTGGACCAATGAGGTTCAAGAATTGTGAGAAAGAAGTAAAATTGTAACCCTGCAAAGTTCAACTTATTAGCTTCTAAGACCAATTTAACTGATTAAACAATGAGTGAGTGCTTGGGACACTAAGTTGTTGCATCACAATCAGTGACAATGAGAGCTTAACACATTGCGTGCGGGTCAGTCGCCGGCGACCGGTTCCTTATCATTGAGATAAGTGCAATTTTCAAGAGTAAACATGACGGCCGCATTGAAAGAGTTAAACGAAAACATACCTACTCTCTTAGAAGTTAGGAGTAGTTCAGTAATTACAAAACGATCGTAGGTAAAATTAGTGTACGCAACCCGCGTATCAGCCTTCACGACACTCGAAGAAGTTTTAAAGGCCCGTGCCTTAAATTTTCTACTCGTGCCGTAAAGACTATTCTTGGAACGCGATCGTTGCGCAAACTACTATTAACAAACTGTAGTATGCTTCAAGGAGCCTACTCATAAGTCTGCGATAGATGTTTAATATTTTTCAATTTACTTTGTATCTTTTAAAAGTTTGAGTCTTTACCAATTATATTTTTTTTTATCATTGACTATTATTTAAAGTCAAAGATTTAATTTAACGATTTAACCTAACTCAATTAACCCGGCAAGCACAATATGGCTATACGTTGTCCGAGAGGCAGTTCTGAATGGAAGATCAATGAGTTCCACATGGAACAAGCTTCTTGTTTAATCACTTGAATGTAACGAATCAATCACTCGACACAAGACTTACAGCATCTCTGTATTACCTTCTCACCACCTACATTTCCACAGTTATCTTGGCTTTGGAATTACACAAGATATTTGGTGTTGTTTTCAATTATAGAATTAATGATTTTCATAGACACAAAGTTTAAATTATTTTATAAAGTTTTAAGTCCAACATCTTTAAAATATGTTTGAAGCGTATTAATAGTAAAGCTAGTACCTACCCAAAAAGAAAATTAAAACGTGTGACGAATGATATTTTTCTGGAAAACAATGTTGATTAAAGACGATTGATATCAATAAAATATGAATAACTCTTAATACATGGATACGTTCCAGCTAAATGACACCAAGCACAACTTTGGCCTTAGTTTGTATATTCTCTGAAATTTTCTGTGTTGATTATATAGCGACCAGAGTGTCTCCCAGGTAGCAAGTTTTTTTTTTATCGATATCCATTAATTTACAGTTAGAAAGCTTAGTACATAAACTCAAGTAGACCATTTTTGTCTTGCTTGGATTTCGATTTACCTACACCTCCTACCATTTTTTGTGGAAATGAAAATAATTCAACATATTAAATTAGCATTGTTAACCCACTATTAGAGTTATATAAAAACATCATTGAACGTATAAAATACATCATCGCGTACCTATCACTCAATGAAGTAGAGGAAGCATATTTTATTTCCTAAGCCTGCAAATGTCAATACAAGTTCCAGACGTACGAGTATATCAGGAATATTTCATAGTTTTCCATCTTTCCCTGCCGTTATTTTTCTCTTAGTTTGTTCTTTGTTAAAGTAGAATAAACGAAAAGATTAAGAAGAAAGTGAATTCTAATTTTTTAAAATTATGATTTAACCTCACAATAAGTAAATAAAATAAAAATGTATTGCCATTAATAAGTTAAAGTGAATTAATTCTGAAAAATGTGTAAAACTTCACAAAACAAATTGTCTAAGATTCAGCTAGAACGCAAAATAATGTTACAACTATGGTGTAAAACATTGTATTATGAAATTATAGCACCAATTAACTGACACTTAATCTTTCAGTTAACTAACCGAACTAAAACATTTCCTGCATGTAGACTATAGTATATTGAAATGTAAAGAGGAAATATCCAACCGCACCGGAAGTAAGGATGGTTGACAACCGTTGGTCTCGTTAAAATGATATAAATCATAACTAGCGGTCTGTTCGCCGCTACGACGGAAGTGACATTAGTTATACAATGTCATGTTAATACCCACCAACGTTATTGTTACTTGTATAAATATTTAATGTATGTCAATAAAAATAAGCACTATAATACATTTTAAATAAATAGGCTTTTTACGTGCTTGCACTTATCTTTAATATGGTAACTAATTTACCTGCTAAACATTGTGCATTTTGTTTCAAACTGATGTAAAAATTTGAATAAAGGAACGCAGAAATTGCAATCACTAGTTGATCGTATCACTCTACGTTGATTGTAGAATTAAAATATGATTGACAATGCTTGATTTATACTGATACGTGGTTACTGTACATTTTGGGGAAATTTATTCATTTTGGGCTAGTTTATAATACATTGCTTGCAAATCATTTATATAATATTGGCTCACAAGCAAATATTACACGCGTAACAATTCAAACATTGTTGAACACAAACCCCACGCATATTTGTTATATTTCCGGTTCATTCAACCAGGAACGAAAACAGACACTCCATGCATAGTTATATTAATGCAGTGTGCATGAGATATCTGCTCGACTCCCTGCATTTATCAATCATTAAATCTGTATTAAATAACTATAATTGGAGAATCATATGAATGTATAATGCAATTGTTCATTTGTCAGCACTTAAGCCCTGTCAGAGATAATTGAATGTGCGTTATACACCAAAATATCAATTACACCATTACAAACATAATTGGATTTACATAAACTCTTTAAGACGCATTAAAGAACCACATTCATTTTTACAGAAATATTTAGCATAGCTGACTATCTAAGAATTGATTGTTCCAGGTTAAATTGATCCACGCAGGCAATACAAATGGAGTTCTTTTGAATATTATGAATATTGTCATCTCCGAAAGAGCTTAGGTAAAAACAAAACAACGATTGGAGTTAAGAGCGGGAATGGCATTGAATTATATTTTTAGCTACACTTCTGTGAAATGACCTGAAATGATCGTTACATGTTTATCACATGCGAAAATGTATCATTACATTGTCTACATTACTACAGCAAAAGAATGTTTACTATGCGAAAGTAATGTTTACTATCTTTTTTGGATTTTGCCGACGTAAACAAACAATGATCTGTTATTGTTTAGTCGACTGTATTAATTTTCAACGACAAAAACTGTACAACCAAAGGAAATATTACATATTTCTAATATTGATTATATAACCTGAAAAATGCTATGAGTCTTGTAATGTTCAAGTAAATAATTAATTAGTCTTTGTAGTGTAGCGAAAAGTAACGTTCAAAACACGAGTGAAAGTAGGTCTATACATATTCTTGACCATTTAAAGTGCTTGATAAATCTCGAATTTCAAACATGGATTCATTTTTTATGCAATGACTCACTTTCTACTCTTGTTAATGAAATATACTATTTTTGCAATGCTACACTAAATACAATACTTATGTTCTTATATTTACCATTGAACCTACCTAACGATATAACCATGTTTTCTGTGCACGACTCTATGACAACGGCGGTGCGCCATTTAGATTGATGTAATGATTTTATATAAACAGGGAAACTAACGCTAGCCTCTAGTGAAATATTCAACTATCTCTTAAAGGATGTTTATGTTCATTGTTTTGTGAACCATGGGGAATAATAGATATTCGGTTGAGTCCGTTTAACATAAAATTATAATGACTGAAAGCTGGAATATGCATAAACAGTGTCCTTTGTACATCCCGATTATAGAAAGTTATCATACGACACAAACAAATAGAGTAATACTGTACACGGATTCAGATTATGGTTTTTGTAAAATGATACATTACGGAGTAAATTTTTTTTAACTTATATATGCTCTCAATATTTATTTCATTCAAATGTTTTGGTTTATAATCCCATTATTAATTAATGTTATAGCGAAAATAAAATATAACTTTATCATATATTGCAATTTCACAGTCCATTTATGTATTAAACCATAACAATCGATTTACTAGTTTTTATATTATATTATTGTTATATTATTAAAAGTTATATTATTGTATCACGCCATTGTTATTTCTTGACGAAACTACAAATAATAAATATTTTGATTTCATTTAACTTGATAACTTTTCAATACTGTCATTCGACCTAAGATTCCCTCGTTTTGGAGGTGCTTGAACTCGCGGAAACTTGTCAGAAAAATATGTAAGTCTATCCGCAACAACGTTGTATATGAACTCACAAAATGTAAACAGTTAAGAAACCAACAAACATTGTCTGTTCAATAACAAACCACAGCACTTTAATTCAGAAAGGCGTATGGTTGTGTAGTATAGAGTTTATAGAATATCCCAGGAAAAAATAATACTAAGCTGAAGTTAGTTAGTAAAAATGTATAAAAAATATGTTTCAAAATGTCTGTATTTTTGGTTTTTACTTAACGAGGTATTTACAATTACACATTTAAATTAAATATAGTTTATATACACCATGTATATTTTAATAAGTAAGAAGATAGAAACTTAAAAACATGTTACAAGATTGCACATTCTTTTTAATATATCAATTTTATTTAGTTCTTAATATTAATCCTATTGTTTGAGTTGTTGAGAAAGTTTTTACCATGGCACAATGAGGCAAAACAACAATAATTCTAAGGTTAATAAATAAAACCAAAGTTTAGCATTGTCGTCAAACCCTTGAGGACTGCTGATCGAGTTAGAGTTACCAAAGACCTCGCAACTCGATTGTCAAATAATTGTGTTTATCATTTCCTCAGAAAACTTCTGATTCAATGCCAAGTCAAATAATTCAATATCCCTGAAATATTTACCATGATTCGTATTACAACGTACTACTTTAAAACATTTTGTGTCCATATAACACTTATAGTTTTATGCTATAAAATAATATTAATATACAGCATTTAAAATCATAATACCTTTTGAATATATATGTAATGATGCATATACTGTATAGCATTATACTGAATTATATTAATTCACATGTAAACAGTAACAAAAAATCATTTTCTCTCTGAGTATAAAAAACATATATTAGTTTTAATTTCTGGTTGGTATTTTGACTCCAGATGACTCATGAATTTGATCCACAAACACTTTGGTCACTATCCATAAGAATTAAAAAGTATATTTTATAACAGTAGATCAATGTTTCTGTCAAAGTAAACCATGATACATTATTAACAAATTTTCGTCTAAACCTATTGATCCCATAACTACTTGATACCTAAATTGTTCATGACGAGATCCAGAAATTAGCTTTAGAACTTGAAACCCCCAATTTTACTCTAGAAATCGACATCGGAGTTTCAGACTGTTAATTTAAACAGAACAATAGAGTCTTTACGTGGCATCAGTTTATTCATTGTATCAAGACAATGCGATGTTAACAGCTGCCTTTGTCATGGAAACTGCGATTCATCAGACCTTGGAAAACATCTGCAAATGAGCAGTGGTGGTTCACTTTTGTATGATACAAAGACATTCTAGATTAGTCATAACTTTATACACTTTTTACCGTGAATTAAAACCTAAATTAATACAAACTAAAAATTCGTAATGAAAATACATGTTATAAGGGTTACAAGGAACAGTTACAAACAATTTAACAATTAAGGTTCTATATGTGCGGTCTAAATCAATATTCAGAACTTGCAACTGAAAATATTAATATTATTTAGTTTTTTTTTTCTAACCCGTTATGCAACATACATTTTTCAAATTACTTCAAACGATATAGGAATATTTGTTTAAGATACTCCTAACTTAGTACATTAAAGAGTATTGTAATAATTGTGTTACAAATTGTGCTTCCCCTAAACGTGTCTACTAAATAAGAAACGCAGACACTAAAAACACTTGTCATTTCGATATTGTAAAATATATCGCAATAGTTTGCCTTTTATCTCTCAAAAGCAAATTGCCAATAAATTTTAGATTGCAATAAGCGTTTCTCAGTCGATTCTGTGTTGGCTGTCAACCTAGATCCTGTTGTCTCTAGATTTATATGAAACACTTTTTGTCTCTCGAGCTCGATACAATGTGCTAGATTTTATACCTAGTAATTGACGTCATACTTCTGTACAAATAATAATATGTAAACAACAACTTCATAAAAGTTATTCTGCATAGGTTAGGTTAGGTGAATATAGAAAATTAAATATGTATGCTGTTAGGTGGTAATACCCCTAAACACATGACATACCACATTTTTTATACTAATAATTAACAGACCAAAGCAGTTGGGTAAATATCATCCTATATATATATATATAAAAGATATCCTGTATATACATATAAATGAACGACAAAAAACCACATGAATTTCAATAAAAAAATATTGCAATAAGTTATTACTTTAAATGAGAAATTCCATATCTCATCCAAACTAACATTGCATTATCAAACCAACAACTGTAAACTATTAAAAAAAATTATGTTTGCTTAGTACCATTTAATCTTTATGATCCCAATTTTAAACAAATTGCAGATAAGATCCAAAATTGTGCAATGCCCTTTGGTCACATCATTGTAGTTATTATGCAGTGATTATAAATGATAAAAATAAAATTATTTTAAATATGAACTAATTTTTTTATTTAACTAATTGATTACTAATTACTAATAACTAATTAATTGATGATTGCTGTAATTAATTATTTATGGGAAAAGACAATTAGGTTAGATGAGTGATGTACTAGATCTAAGTCCAGCAACACAGCATAACACAATTCATTACTATGAAAGCAAAGTCCACTCTAGAGTTTGACAGTGCATAAATCTTCCTCAAAGTAACAATGAATCTCAGTCTTTCAACACTTCATTTAAGTAAATTTCGTTGCAGCTGAAAGTAATTACTCTGGGGCATTTTTCGACGTTGTTTCATTTAAGTTCTAAATTGAAATTTTAAAAGGTAAATGTGTCACATTTACTTTCTAAAAGGAACTGATTTTCTTTTTAGAATACTCATTTGTGACAATTATGTTAGTGGTCAGGTTAAATTCTAACTTAATCGATCGCTGAGACTGAATAAGTTTCATTTTAGTAATATCCCAAGAATAATAATTCATTATGAAAGCCCATCGACTATAAAATAATTTTACCGTACACGTACACTCCCTCTTATCCGGACTACTCAGAACCAAGGCCAGTCCGGATAACGGGTTTTCCGGTTAAACCGACGTCCCCAAAAACTCGTTAAAACGGGCTGTTTGCTGTGACATTCGACTTAAATTTAGGAGAGCATTGTATTTAGACACGTGATCACTGGTCTCAAATCTTTCTTTTCTTTTCTTCAGTCGTTTCAGTACTTCCCACTTCCTGCCGATCGAGTCCGGTTAAACCAATGTGCTGATAAAGATTATCGGGTTAAAGAGATGTCATTTCCCCTGAGTGTAGTCCGGTTAAACCGATGTCCGGTTAAAAGGAGTTCGGATAAGAGGGAGTCTACTGTATTATAAAATTTAGTTTTTTATGACGTTGTGCTAATGTACGAAGCTGGATTAAATGGTCTTCTCAAAGTAATTTAACAGTTGTAATAAAACTGATGCGCTCTTACAGATTATCTTTTGTTAGACCAAAATGTAAAACAATTTTTTTTCCATTTTGATTTTAAAAGCTTCAATAATTCTAAGTTACAAATTGTTTACAGTACTATTACAACATACATACCTTTTGAAGGCCAACTTTAGAAAAATCGTGTTCAAAACGGTTGTTATAAAATGTGATTTACATTAAAAGACTAAGAGCGAAATCTTATTCCTAAAAGTTTAACATAAGGGTTTTTTATAAATTTGTTTTACTTTTTTAATTATTAAGCTTGTCTTACTACGCATGGTAACACCAAACAGGTTTGCGAACAATATTTGAAAAACGGAAGATTGATTGATAGTTGAACAAATTGGCAGATCCATCTGTGGCTGGGTTTGGTTTTTAGGTTAATCTGTATATGAGTGGCTTGATGAATGATACTTTTTGTATTCCAAAGACTGATAGATTAAATCTGTATGTTGTTGTCCATTAAGTCATGTTTTTTCTATTTTTATAATATATCTATATATATAATACGCTAAGCCGATTTTTGTGAACAGAACTCCTCCCTCATTTTTGGACCGATTTTGATGATTAAAGTGTCAAAAGAATCACCCTGATCTGCAGTTTTGCAAAGTGTTTTTCGTTTTTTGATATCTTTATTAGTTTGGGTAGGATCTTCCATCAAAGTTGGATTTTCTCCCATAAGATTAACATGGGGGAATCTAAAAATTTAATTGGAAACTTTGTCTCCACTAATTTGAGAGAACGGCTGGGCGTAGAAACTTGGTGGGGGTGTCAAAAGGAAGATCTTGGTCTGTAGATGAGGTATCAAAAGGAAGTAAATTCCCTTAGTGCTCTGCCCCAGAAGCCTTTAAAGATCCCTCTACAGATTTGTTTACATTTTGGCCATGTGGATAATACTTTTTAATGAAACAGCTGTTAATTTTAAATTGTATTTTAAACAAGACAAATTAATTGGGAGTTACTGAATTGTCCAAAAGAAGCATTTGCAATGTTATTTTCTGATTTTAAATTTAATTTTCTTCTGTATCATGTCATGTTTTGCAATATATAACGTTCCATTACGATAAATTTGGAAAATCCTTTTATCACAGTAACTCTTACAATTATTTCTTATTGAACTATCTTATATCTATTTTACGGGTCGGCGTCTGCCTTTTTCACCGCTTTTGCCTATATTTTATCATATTATTCTAGACAGATCGTCATAGGTTCATGAGATTATTGTCATACATGTTACAAACATTTTACAATATGATTTAGAAAGTTATTAAGCTGGAAAACTGCAATATACTGCAGAATTTTCAGAGAGGTTACTTTGATGTATTCATACAGCTTAGTGAAAACACAATATAGATATATATATATACAAATAAGAACTTGAACTCTTCAAAGAGAGCCTTTGAATGTTATAAGACTTACGAAAAGGTTTGTGCATGTTTACCAGCGCTGCTCAGCAACAAAACCAGTTTAATTTATCTATAAAAAATATATTCTTAATGTGCACTGAGCAGCAGCCAACAAAAATCTCTGTAACTTACCCATATAGTTACAAAATGCTCAAACTGACATTTATAATTCGGCTCATATTAGTCCAACAGATAATTCATCTGCAGAAGAAGTTTATTGCGTTCTTACCGTGTATAACAACATCCAAAGACAGAAACCTTG
The DNA here is from genome assembly GCF_028750875.1 of Macrosteles quadrilineatus. Lineage (NCBI taxonomy): Eukaryota > Metazoa > Arthropoda > Insecta > Hemiptera > Cicadellidae > Macrosteles > Macrosteles quadrilineatus. Next base: position 151,985,095 of record NW_026542594.1, read on the forward strand.
CCTAAAATGGTACCTATCTTGACAAATTATTTGCAGTGGCCTATATTACGGACCGTGGCCCACTGGGTTGGTAACATTATTAAAAATAACACATTTTTACTGTAAAAATACCACGACTAGTAAATACTATTTAAGCAGCGACTGTCATGACAGAAAGGTCATATTCCTTTAAAAATGCACGTAAACGTCAATATTTACGTAGCAGCCAATTTACAGTATTTTTTTGCTTTTTGGAAATGTCACATTGCTATGTTATTTACATTATTTGTTGCCAATGAAGCCGCATGACCATATAAACGAGGAGGCCCCAGTTCAACAATAAAAGCCAACTTCACTTTAAGTAGGCTATATTCCACTACACCTAACCTTCCGTAGCGAGATGATATTGACTACTTTATGTAATTGATAAGGCTGAGACAACTAACTGACATCCTCCATGTCAATTAATTCTAACTTTGACAGTAGCCCCACAACCAACTTCTCAAAACTATGCTAGAGGGCTATTCATTGACACAGAAGTACGATATGAACTGACACCACATGACTGAAGAAAAATCCACCCTTTGAAGTTAGAACATGTCTTCCCAACAAACAGATTTTTTTTTTCAAATAAAATCATATATTAATCTGCATTATATACACTGATGAAATCACGGAAGTGTTTAACTACAAAAGATCCACCAATACGATTTCAATACTATTTAAAGGTTCTACCAAAGGAAGAGATACAGATGACATACTAATATTAACTCCAATGACGTGCGGTATGGAAAATATTTTATTCATTGCATTATCAACCATATTTGGTAACTATCGCAATTAATATCATTATTGTTTTTACACTTTTATTACTCTTTAAACAAAAAACAATGCTAAATGCTCAAAATATGTATAATTTCACTCAATTTATCTCTGTTAGATGAATTAGCGTAAGCCTTGAAAGTAACCGTCGATTTCGACGGGTTTCACCTAGTAGCTATATATTATATATTATATCCATATATTTCAAGTTATGAAAATTAAAAATGTTTTTAAGTTTTTATTTTCATTAGGGATATAATATTTCTGTTGAAGTGTTAGTAAATGATATGATGACAGCAAAATTTCTCAATGCACGTGGTCTTGTGTGTATTTTAATAGTAGGCCTATTTAATTTTACAAACCAACAGACAAGTTGCTTCAAGCTTAATTTTAGTGTATAAAGGGAAACTCATTTATATCAAATTCGGAATTTTTCAAAGCCATAGAGGGGTGGATTTGTAAGAGCATTTTGTTGAAATATAAAATATAAACATTTAAGTAGACATTTTTTTGAAACCAAACTAGATAAGCCCAGTTTGAAATATTCATACGTCAGTTGTAACACGTTGCAATAGTTTGATATATTTAATAACACTAAATAACTAAACACTTTACTAGTGTTTTTTTTCATGACGGATGTATTATGTTAAACCAATTTAAAACATAAGAACATAGGAATTACAGCAGCTTACTATATTTACTAAATTTTATTTAAGTAAAAGTAAAGAAACTGAGTTAAAATTTTCAATCTTCCACACATCTACGATGAATGTTATCCCATACAGTAGGCTTATAGTCAGTAGTAGATTATGAATCTAATTGATCCTAAACAATATAGGCTATATTTCTCTAATATACGCATCTTAAAATTTTTACAGTACAAAATATAATCAATTCACTTATAATTCAAGTTAAATGTAATGATTTGAACCAATAACATTTTATCAATTAGTTATTGACTAGATTCTTTGAGCCAAACTTGTTGGTGGATGTAAATTAATTTTACTGTATTAAGACGAGACAGTTTTTCACATCATGACAACTGTAACACCCTCGCCAAATTTAATTTTCACATTCCTCTATAATAAACATGTACTGTTATTAAAAGCCAGGTATTTCATAAGTTTCCAGAAGACTGCTATAAAGTTACACGTTTTGAGATCGCTACATAATAACTTAGAATTTTTTCTACAGTTACCTAACAATGTACATGTTCTCTCACTGATTTGAGAAAGCAAAGTGGCCAATTCGCTTATCAGTGAGACAATGTTAACATTGTCTCACTCTAATTACTTTGTTTCACTCACTCCAGATTTGCAACGTGAAGGCACGAAATACAGTAGTGTTTTACAGGCATTTGTGTACACGCCAATAAAATATAACATTTTATTTTCTAAAATTGTACTCCCTCATACAAGCACTAATTTGACAAAGGGCAATAGGCCTCCTTTAGACAAACATGACATTGTCTATTTCGTTACGATATTAACTTATTCCGCTTCAGTTTCAAGCAAGGCAATTTTAATCACAATATTTTTCAACTTTTAAGGCCACAAGACAATCTCATTTACTTTGTGTTATTATATCTGCAAAGATGAAAGTTATAAAATAGTGATACCCCCTCATTCCCAAAAAAATTATTACTTTATAAAATAGTTAATTGTATGATGATTTATTTAATTCCAAGCTTGATTATAATTTCATGTAGCTAACATTACAATTGAAGGGAAACCTAACTTTATTCAGACAAACTTAAAGGAAATAATAAAAATGATGCGTACTTTTCAATGCTAGCTCAAAAATATTGAAATAAACTAAATAATTCCACATATAAAACAAATTTTTTGGGAGAAATTTCAATAAAAAAACCTATGGTAAACAGAGTCTTATTTCGTTTCCAGATAATAAGGTTGTTGGGCGAAATTTTAATATTTTAATATAAAGCAGCAACGGGGGTAATGTGGAGCTGTATAAGCAACATAAATATCAGCAGGACGTCCAGGTATTAGCTCGGTTAAGTATTCCAAGAAAACGCTTTGAAACCCACAGTTTTTATAGCAGTTCTAGGCCAAATTATATTGATATAATATATTTAATATTTTATTTCATACTTTTCCCTAGGAAAAGTTTTAGTTCTGTAATGATAATTATAGCCTTCATATTGACTATTATAGATTACTTGTCTTAATGAACCAATAAACAATTGCAATATACATAATAGAACTGCACTATGATTTTTCATCAATGATAAACTACGTTGTGTTATTTAAACAATAACTCATTCAAGAGTCCTTATCAGTCAGAATCCCTCCCTTAAAGAAGCTTTTAATAAATTTGTTATCTTGACAAAAACCAAACAGGCTTTGTAAATTATCTAAAAATTTACCTACGAAACTCATATTTTTTAGCTTTTTCAGTAGAAATTGAATGATGAAATTTGCTATATATTCTAAATCGCATAGTATCGTATTATATATCATAGCATAGTATCTTTAACTTGTTCGTGAAGTTGTGAGCGACAAAGAAGACTTTCCCCACACGCATATGAACAGTCTTTGTGGGGATTTGTTTTTTCTTTGTACATTTGTTTTAAGTCACGATTGTACTCTGATTTGTAATTTTGGAAATAAATATATTCTTATTCGTAATTATTTTCAAATTCTAAGAACTTACTTGTTATCTGGGAAAGACCCGGCACAGCAACATTCTACAATGCATTCATCTTCTGTCTCCTTCAACTGGAAGCCTTGCTCGTATTCCTTCCCCTTGAGTGGCATTTCGAAGACGCACGTTGGTTGATTGTACCTGCACACGTGTTATATATGCTAGGAATACCACCACGGTAAATTATACTTATACTGTGTTGAAGACATGTAATGCAAAAGTATGACAAATTGAATAGATTCCACCTAGAATTTTAAGAGGAAACTTTTGTTCGTTTACACAGACATTTCGTCCTTGTTAAAGTCCATCATTTTGAGAGTAATTTACAATTTGAATCACTCATGGTTCCGATTGTGGAATCCATATAATCCATCTTTACAGTTAATACAATAAGGGGTCTCTGTAAATCTTTTTTACAGTAGCCCAACTTAACCTTTTTTATTTTAAAGCTGTTGATTCATCGGAGGGACGAATTGTAACAATAAAGGCACTGCAATTTCATGTAAGACTTTGCCCCCTTTGTGTTCCATTTATTTCATAAGTTATTTTTTTTTTAAATTTAGTGTTGCTGACTGTGGGCCAAATTTCCTTAAAGCGGATTGAATGTGAAACGGACTTAGCTGATCCTTCAGTTTGTTTAACCACAGACAGGTTTTAAATAAGATACGGGGACATTTTTTGAAAATATATTTTTAATAGGTTACTCCTTTCTAATTGTAACCTTATTGAGGTAGGTTTAAATGACTATTTATGGTGTATTTGTAAAAACTATAAATTTTATTTATTGTTCAATTAATAACTCTCTCAAACAAACATATATTTGACACATATGTTTGAAACATATATTTGAAAGCTCAAAGGGTATTGCATGGATTGGACTCGTTTTGCCTCTAAAAGTTAGGGTTTAACCTATTAAAATGCGCATGCTGCGCCATTTGTATTTATAATATAAATAATTTTAAACTGCACTGGTAAATTTTCTTGCTCCTAACCAGTACTACTTTAATAAAAAAATTACAATAGTTAGATAATTTAAGTCAAAGGACTCATTAAAGTATATTTCTGACGTATCATAACTACAGAGAAGATATAGGCATATACACAATTACCAGCAATGGAAGTCGGGGCAGATCTACATTATCGCAATTAATTACGGAAGTCTTTTATACAAACTCAGAAAAAGACAAACAAATTGTAATGTTTTTATTGTTAGTTTGAATTACAATTACAATTTCTTACTACAATCGTAGCTCAACGGACAGCCGTCGGACCCCATCTTGGCTGGCTTGCATCCAATCTCTTTGTAATACTCCTTCTCGTACTTTTTGCACACTCCTGTAATAATTAAAATCAAAATAATGTTTACTAATATTAATCAGGAAATGGTGATTTGTGTAAATAGTGAGTGAAGTGGTACTTTTCTGCACACGAGAGAAATGTTGCACACGAGCCGTAGGCAAGTGTGGAAAGTTTCTCGAGTGCGCCAAAGACAATTTGCACTCGCGTTACACATTACATTTTACCTACAGTTACGATATATTGCAATATATAATATGCAAATAACGATATATTACTAAAATTAATTTCTTTATAAACTAACTAGTAGTATACAGTATATTAGGGCCACTTAAACACTGAAAACAAGTTTTACATGACTTAAGATTTTAGTTCAAACAAAATTGTTAAATGTTAAATTTAGACAACGGATTCAATCTGCTGATTGCGTCATATACAATGTAACTTGAAGTAATTTAATAAATTGGTGGTTAGAGAAACATTTCGGTTGGCGCAAATAGTAGTTTTGACAAACAATGTTCCAATGTACGAGTATGTTTACTTCAATGAATGACAAAAGAGCTATCCGTTTCCATTAGGTTATAAATAAACTGCATACAGAGATGTGAAGATTGCCAAGCGCGTTACAGTTTTTAATTTAAATGTTTGCGTTTTTCTACCGGGGAATGAACTTAATGTCATTTTAGCGAATTTCCCATATAGGGAATAAGCTATTACCGTAGTACTCATGGTAAGACCTGGACGCGGGACCGATTTTTTTTTCGTTTTGAGGTCCCTAGAGGCCAAAAACACCATCCGTTAAAATTCATATATATATATATATATATTTATATATTTATATATATATATATATATATATATGTCCGTTAGCACGATAACTCGAGCAAAAATGATCCGATTTTGATGAAATTTGGTACAAACGTGTAAACCTACGTTTATTCGAACGAGTTCGCAATCCAGCATGATCGGACCATGGGAACGGGGGTTTACGGGGGGTTTTATGGGGTAAAAATAGGTTTTTCCCATTTTTGACCCAAAAAACATAAAATTTAGCAATTTCTTTCCAAACCATTTTGTAGAGCTTAAAAAAACAAATAATTTAGTATATTGAAGCGTTATTAGGCGCCTAATGGTTACGGAGAAAATTCCAAAAAATTGTAAATTTAAAATTCCCATATTATTCTTATGGAGAATAAGTCAACTGTTGTAGTTTGCTTGTTTATTAACATATTTTGATCAAATTTGGAAAATGGTTTTATTTCTAACTAACTATTAACATAAAAAAAATCAGTTTTACCCTCCCTGATGCAGCAAACCTAAGTACTTGTTAAACTAATTCTATTTAAATAGGCAATAAATGTTATATTTTTAAGTAGACATTTCAGTGTAAATCCAATCAGTCAAATGGAAATTCGCTTAGTCTGCAGGTTTGCTGCGGCGGGGGTATTTTAAATGTAGTATATTCAATTTTGTTAAGTTGATAAACTAAAAAATGAATTATAATCCGATGTCTATACTGTTTTATAGTTCAGGATATTGTATGAGATGGATTACTACATAATCAAATATCAATAATCAAATCTAAAAATACTACTAAACGATCTCTGTTGACATCAGGTGTAATTTAAATTAAGTTTTATTTATCTATTGTAAAAAAATTAGTTTGTTTCATTACCTCTTAGTCTTTCTAATTTTATTTAAAACTATCGAATTATAAACGAAACTGTTCCCTGATCTGACTAAGACTTAATTTGCATTATAAAAAAATTCTCAATTCAGGATATTTATGTGGGTAAAGCTTCATTTCTGGTTCTGATACTTATTTGCTTGTTTTGTAGAACATACTTTCTGTGTGTTTAAAACTAATTATAGTTTCAAAAACCATGAATAATTAATCCGTTCAGTAGATTTTACATTAATTTATACACTTCCATAAATAAAATAGAATTTTAAATATCCAAGGTTGTATTCCGTTTAAGCACCAATATGAACTCGTTTATGAATGGTATGTGTATTGGTTTTCAATTGAATATTAGTAATATTTACAAAATTATAATAGTCTTAGCACCTCAACATTAAATCAACATTTAAGATATTCTAGATTTACTTGTACAAATGCACAATTATATTCGAGTCTGATTCTTTTTCATATCAGTTGTAAGTAATAATTGTATTTCGTGAGCCCGATAATCATACTTTTCTCTATAATATGTTGTATGAAATTATTTATTATTCAGCACAAAAGCTGATAAAAAAATTGATATGTATTATTACATCAGCAATATCTATTCAGTATTATTTAGAGTGATGACGATTTTCCATGGACAGCCGTTGGAACTTTATGAAGTGGCCAGCCACTGCGGCTGCGGTCTAATTATCAAATAACTTGGTTTGTCCGGAATGTGTTAATTTTAAACTATCATATGTGGTCATATACAACAAGATAAATGACACATTTCAGTCTAGGCTTTAATCTAGGTATCTAAAGGTGTGGAGCTTTTCAAAGTAAATATTTATAAGGTCTTCATGAGAAAAATAACCATAATGTTGGCATTTCTTTTAAGTTTGGGCTGTTTAAATTAGGATACAGTAAATAACTTTGCTGTAACACTCTGATTCTTTAATTAAGTTGAAGCTTTGACTATCATTACATCTAGACATTCCATCACCATGTTAATTTTGTTGCCAGATTTTTTTATAATAATCGTCGTAGTTGATGTGAGCCACCTACAGATTGCGCTGATATAAATTAATAAGTTCTGCCGAATACACAATCTTTTTAACCAAGTCAAACTTAGGGAATGACTTGTGATGAGTTACAGCAACTGTTATGACCCATCAACCTGGTCAGCAGCAACAAATAAGGTACAAAATAGAATTTTAGATACTAGCGCATTCTGTGACTGGCTAACACAACTACATTCTTTTTTAATAGGAAAATGGCTACAGCTGGTCCATATAGATGGGAAGTCTAAATGGTTATAATATTCATATACTACTAAGAGGTCCAATTAATTATTGATCTAAGAATCTTAATAATCAATTAGTATTTCTAATTCATAATGTAAAGTGCAGTTAAGCTCAAGTTTCCTACTCTTCAAAGACTACCTCCACGCATATGGACCGGTATGTGTTAGGATAAATAAAATTGGATATCATGGGCTCCTTACGACAACATAAAAAAATTAAATTTGTGGTTATTCACTAATCAATTTACCAGTTCTATGAAAAGATTGATAGAAACAAGCATTAACAGACAGGTAAAATGAACAACATTCTTAACGTTTAGGAGGATCCGGATAATGATTACATGAACCCTTATTTTGCCGGTTTGTGGAATTCAAGATTAATTCTGATTCCGGACGATATTTTATCTGAGGCTCCCTTTCAAAGTTATTTTTTAGATAACTCAAATTAACCATACATACATTATATGTATTAGCAATGAAATTATATAATACCCCCGCCGCAGCAAACCTGCAGACTAAGCGAATCTCCATTTCCCTGAATGGATTTATACTAAAATGTATCCTTAAAAATATCACATTTACTCCCTATTTAAATAGAATCAGTTTACAACATACTTAGGTTTGCTGCAACAGGGAGGGTAAAAGTGTTTTTAATGTAAAATGTTAATAGTTGGTAAGAAATAAAACCATTTTCCAAATTTGGGCAAAATATGTTAATAAACAAGCAAACTACAACAGTTTACTTATTCTCCATAAGAATAACATGGGAATTTTAAATTTACAATTTTTTGGAATTTTCTCCGTAATCATTAGGCGCATTATAACGCTTCAATATACTAAATTATTTGTTTTTTTAATCTCTACAAAATGGTTTGGAAAGAAATTGCAAAATTTTATGTTTTTTGGGTCAAAAATTGGAAAAACCCATTTTGACCCCATAAAAGCCCCCATAAACCCCCGTTCCCATGGTCCGATCATGCTGGTTCGCGAACTCGTTCGAATAAACGGAGGTTTACACGTTTGTACCAAATTTCATCAAAATCGGATCATTTTTGCTCGAGTTATCGCGTTAACGGACACACACACACACACACACACACACACATATATATATATATATATGAATTTGAACGGATGGTGTTTTTGGCCTCTAGGGACCTCTAAACGAAAAAAAATCTGTCCTGGGTCCAGGTCTTACCATGAGTACTGCGGTAATAGCTTATTCCCTATATGGGAAATTCGCTAGAATCCAATAATAATAAAGGAACTGTAAACATTTCAAACGTTAAATAGATTTGAATGTTTGCGGCGAAGTAACGCCAGGCGGAAAAGCTCACACTGAAATGTATTATAGGGTATTCAAAGAAATCCGAGGCGGACATCAATATAGAACCCAACCTATTTAAACTATCTCAGACCCCATTTATTGGTAACGTTGTTCATGCATAATCAAATAGCTGTTGAAAGTAAAATGTTGAAAATGAGTTGAGGATATATTATTGTAAAAACAAGGGCAATTTATCTTCAATATATCTGCTAATGTTTGACATGACTTTAAAATATGTTGAACAATTTAAGTGCCAACAAGCCGTTATAGGTAAAAAAACTTATGCAAGTAATGTTTTGGTGAACTTAATGTAATACGAATCTTGATGTAATATGAATCTTAAAATAATAATATTCAATAAACACGGCAAACAAGATATTATTCAGAAATTAAATTTGGATTGGTATAATTCAAATTTTATATTTTAACGGAACTTATTAAGGTAATATTGTATAGCAATAAAACAAGTAGCATTGCTTCAAGGCTAAACTATGACGATTACGTCAAGGTTATGCTTGAACGCTTTGAGTAAAAGAATATTACATTTTTCTACAGCAAAGCATGATAGATCGCATTTTCCCCCTTGTAATTTTGACTACTTCAAATTATTCAGGCCAAGTGTCAAAGGTACAAAGATGTGTTCTGTATTTTTGACAATAATATCAAATTATGATTTTTTACGGGAGAGGAGGGTGCGTAGTTGGCAAGTCTCTAATGTGGGACTCCTGCTTCGATCTCTTGCTTCTAAACACCTCAATTATGTTGGACACAGACCTGGGATTGTGTGTCACATTTATTTAGGTCAGGTCAACATATGATATAAGCCCTTAGGACTCGCACTGTTGTATTGTAAGACTTGTAAATATCGTAAGAATAGGACATTGTGAAGATGCAAAATTAGCTTTATTGCTTTGTTATGACATTGTCATTTAATTTCCTAAACAATATTTTAAGTACACAACTGCCTCTTCCTAAATGATAATTGGGGGAGGTATTAAACGGAGTTTGATATAAACGAGGAAAGTTAAATTAAAGTTGACGCTTTGATGCCCTAGGTTTATTGTGTTTTTATATTCCTACAGTATATATATACTTATATATATATTTATATATATATTTAGAACCTGAAATTTATTGCAACTGTTTTCGAAGCAGTTATCTTGTTTTAAAGCATCGGTATGGTTATTGGCTTTCATGATAAATTTCAAGGTATGGTACAACGGTAACGTCAATTGTGTATAAATAGGCTAAAAAGAGCTAAACAAATATGAACGGTTTTAACTTCCTTGTCAACTGCCATTCATACAACGGCGATTGCAATAAAACATGCTCTTAGTTATTTGATGCTAGAACTTTTAACGATAACTTAATAGATAAAGTAGAATACATAAAGGCTAGCATCAAGTTGAAAATCAACCCACAAGATAGATAAAATGTAATACAAAATTTTAAGGTGCAAAAAGTCCAATATATAATCTTAAAATTTAGTATTACATTACATTTATTTGCCAGTATCTCCAGTATAAGTTACTACAGGAAAAAGATTAATTTGTTTAAAAAAACAACTTAAAATGGATAACTGTAAAGGCAATAAGCTTAACATAAAAAGAAGGATTTTTGTTGATTATTACATTGCTGGTACTGTAAAAAACAACCATATCTTCTCAATTGGACGTCATTGTTAATATAGGCCTATTTTCATTTAGTCTATAAACCTATTCAAGTTATTTCTGTATCTATATAACTTAAAACGGGATTTTTTGATGTACTGTTTCCACTTCATTTCTCTAATGAGTATTAAAATGTATTTAAACCATAACAAAATGTTGCATGATCTAAACTTTTAACATGTTCTAGACAAAACCCTACGTGTCACACACTATAAGTATAATAAACATATCTTACCTATTTGTAAGTTACCTAATTTTTTTTTGGCAAGTATTTGATTTTAGTGCATTTGCATCAAAATATAGAAAAAATCTTTGCTTTGGTTAATGATGAATTAAACGTTGCCAGACTGATATGTTATATGCGAAAACTGAAACCAACCCTAGAAGTCATAACATTACTGACCAATCAAATGTTATTCCAATCAACCGCCACAAAAATATGCAAATCTATGGTCGATTTATTAAACATTATTAAAATAGGTCCTTATTAAAACTGATATTTCCCTTTAATAACATACAATGAAATAAAATGTCTTCAATAACGTAGGTTTACTGCTACAAGGATCAAAAATGTTTTGTATTACAAGAACATTATTCCTCAAGAAAAGAGTTTTAGTAATTCATTATTTAGATTTGAAAAAAAAATCCACAGCGATTGTTTGATTCTCGATACGGAAAATATGGCATACACAATGTTTTGTGTTATAAACAAAAGATTATTATGAGAATATGATCAATATTATACAAGACTTTTAAATGGTTTACAAAACAATAATATTATAAACATGAGGTGGTATCCGTCTGTCTGTTTGTCTCGTTGATTGTCACGACTAAAATACTTGACCAAAATAGCTCAAAATTAGCACACAGAGGGTCAATGAAGAATTTCATAGACCTACACATATCCGTAATTGGATCCGTAATTTGGAAAGATACTGCTTCTTGTTCTTAAACCGTAAAAAACGATTATTGTCCATAACTTTTAAATTTTCAATGAGCTGTAAAGGGGTCAAATATTCACTTAACTCATTAAAAGATCCTTGGCAGAAGGAACGTACTTCAAGTACAGGATAAGACCGCTTACTTCTGACCACTTAAGCAGCAGACTTTTGAACTGCATCCAAAAAATTGGTATATTCTAGTAGTTGTAGTAATGGTATAGAAAGTATGGTCCGTTAAGTTTAATACTCGGGAGAGAATAGGGTGACTTCCTGCACTAACGTTTATATATTATTGGAACGTTGTCTTAGATATAAATCTCGTCTTCCCATCTTTAACTGATTAACTTCTCGCTACCTCCACGTCTACAGTTATCTTGGTTTTGAAATGACACAAGATATTTAATGAAGTTGTTAATCATTTTAGAGCATCCTTACACCTTTTCTTAAGCACATTAACCAAACAGATGAATCCAAGAGCATATTTTGATTTCTGTGGGTTTGATTTAAAAAATGATAACTTATAATCAAGGCGGTAGATAAATAAAAATTTAACACCTTTTATTAAATGATACTTTCCAGCTAGATATAGGACTTTGGCACTAGATATAACACGATGTAGGGCTTTGGCCTTAGTTCGTAAATACGGATTTGAATTTTTTTTATGATCCCTAGGTAAATTTCTTTAGGGAAAAGTAGAAAGTTTAGTACTATAACCCGACACTTGTGGTTAGTTGACACACTAGTTTGGTTAAATTTAAGAGGACTGTGAATGTCTATTATATATAATGTTAACTCTATGCTATATATATCTAAAGAACTGTGAGAGGTAGAACCTTAATTTATTTTTATTTTAAAGGCCATATGTGACTAGCGTCTCCTAGGAGAAAAAATCTAAATATTTTTTTAGCATTTTCAAATCGTTATTATTTTTTCATAAACAATTATGAATTACATTTTTTTGGACTTGTGGGTTGAATAGTTCAAACACCTTCTGCTAGGAAATAGTGTATACTCGTATAATAAGTATAAATGTGTGGTGAAAATTTGGATACTCTTAGTCTAGAGATAGATAAGAAAAGTAACATCAAAGTTATGAAAAACTAACGTTCGTTGGAACGAAAGTACGACTACTATTGCCAACGGAAGGAAGCATATTTTACTACACAAGTCTTCCGTATGTCAAAGTTGCTGACTGACGTTAGGGCATATCAGGAACCTTTGTCTTTTCTATGTTGAAGTAAAATAAACGGCAAGATTATGATAGTTAATTGTAATATTCAAATGATTAGTTTAACTCGCAATATAGAAATAAAAAACAATTATTGCAGTTAAAAAGATACAGTTATAGCAGTAAATTAAGTTTGACAATGTGTAACATTAACACGATAAATTTCGTCTTCTATTTAGTTAGAACGCTAATAAGGTCAAAGTTATGCTGTAAAACGTATTGTATTATGAAATTATAGCTCAGCATAACTGGCACTCAATGTTTCAATTAATCGACCGAACTATGAAATTTCCAGTCATGTAGACTATATATTGAAATGTAAAGAGGAAATATCCAACCGCACCGGAAGTAAGGATGGTTGACAACCGTTGGTATCATTAAAATGATATAAATCATAACTAGCGGTTTGTTCACCGCTACGACGGAAGTGGCATTAGATATACAATGTCATGTTAATACCCACCAACGTTATTGTTACTTGTTGTATATTTATAAATATAAATATCACAACAAATGATAATTTACTAGGTCTACTGTATTTTAAGTGCTTTTACTTATCCTTATTATTAAACTAATTTACCGGCTAGCACTGTAGTTTGTTTTCAAGCTCATGTAAAGACTGGAATTGAGGGATAGTATATGCAACTGCAATTATTAGTAATACGTTGACTGTAAAACTATAATTATGCTTGACAATGCTTATTGTAGACTAAAACGTGGTTAATGTACATTTTTTTGGAAATTTATTTATTCGGGGCAAGTGCATTATACTTGGCTTATTCACTAGCAAATATTACATGCATTAACATTCAAACATAGGTGAGCACAAACACAAAGTCCACGTATATTTTTGTCATTTCTAGTTCATTCAACAAAAAAACAAAAACGGATACTCCATACATAGTTATATTAATGCGGTATTATAAGGCATTTGTGTGACTGCTAGTATTTACCAACCAAACCTATTCGCCTACCCTTTACCCGGTCGGTAAAGGAATAACTACGATTGAAGTATCCTATAAATAGGGCATAACACAATTGTTAATTTATTAGTGACAACGCCCTGCCAGAGATAATCTACTGTACGTAATACACTAAAGTGTTAATTATACCCTTAAAACATCATTAAATTCACATAAGAATTGTAAGATGCATTAAAAGAACCACATATTTAGCATGGGACACTATGTGACGATTGATGGTTATTGAAAAATTAAGCAGTCCACTTTTTTCCAGTTTCAATTCATCGACGTCTGCAACAAAAATACAGTTTTTAAGAAAATTACGAATATTTTCATCTCGGAAAGAGCTTTAGTTATTAAAAATCAAAGATTGGAGTTTAGAGTTGGTATTATATTGAAATATATATTTTCTTGGAATCCTATACTAAATACAATAATCATCTTCTTCGATTTACCATTTAATCCTATATATCCTATATATCATTGAATCCTAATATAATTATTATTTTATGTTTACGATTCTATGCTACTGTATAAAACTGACCGATCAGGGTAGATGTGACAATGGTGGTGCGCCCTTTTAACTGATGTCAATATTTAAAATAAACACGGAAATTAACGCTAGTCTCATGGCTCATAAAGGATGTTTGTGTATATTGTTTGGTGAACCATGGATAATAATAGATATTCGGTTGAATGCGTTTAACATAAAATTATAATGACTGATAGTTGGAATATGCATACACAGTGTTCTTTGTAAATCAGGAATATAGGGCAATCATCCGATACAGACAAATAGAGTGATATCAAATTGAAATTATGGTTTTGTTTAATGATACATTATAGAGTAAAATTAAATTATTGGGTCTAACTTACGTATGCTATCAATAATTGTTATTGTAATGCAATTATTTTTTTTTAAATTCCATTCTTCATAACTGGTATAGTGTAAATGAAGTGCAACTTTTTATTATGTACTTTTCATGACAAAGATTTTTTCAATACTGTCATTCGACCTGAGATTTTCTTGTTTTTAGGGGTGCTTGAAATCCTAGGCACTTGTCAAAATAAGAAAATGTCTATCAAGAACAAAGCCGTAGCTAAATGTGAATAATCAATCACGAAATCTAATTACTTTAGAAAAATAAAACAACCAAGAATATTCTGTTTAATAACAAACAAAGATAATCCAGAAAGTTCTATTAAAAGTTTAGCTAATATTTATCTCTCAGTTTAACATTATTCTGTAGTATAGAGTTTATACAATGTCCCTGAAAAAGTACATTGCAAATGTTCCTAAGCTAGGGGCATTACAGAAATGTCACCATAAAAATAATGATGACATTAAAAATATGTTTCAAAAAGCCTGGTTTTCTGACTGTTGGTCAATATAAGGTTTTTGTAATTTTATAAAATCTTTCAACGGAGTTTGTTTAAACCATGCACATTTTAATACTATGATTTACTTAGGAAGCTTTTGCAAGATTGTAATAACACATTCTTTAAAACATAATACAATTTATTATATATATTTTATTAGGTTATTAAACATGATTCCAATGGTTTGAGTTAGTGAGAGGCAAAACAACAATAATTCCAAGGTTAATAAATAAGACCAAAGTTTAGCATTGTCGTCAAACCCTTGAGGGTTGCTGATCGAGTTAGAGTTACCAACGACCTCACAACTCGATTTTCAAATAATTGTATTTATTATTTCCTCAGCAAACTTCTGATTCGATTCCAGATTAAATCATTCAATTTCCTGAAATATTTAAAATGGTTTTTATTAAAAAGTAGTAATTTACTTAAGTATAAATAACACATTTCATGTACATGACTGAATATTCGTGTACATAATATTTTTTATGTACATATAACACTTATTGTTGTATGTTATAAAATAAAATATTAATATTCATTATTTAAAATCGTTATGTCATTTAAATAGAGATGTCATAATGCATGTATTTTAAAATATATAATTGTATTTATTCAAGAGAAAACATTAAAAAATTATCTTTAAATATTAAAAATAATTTATACCAGGTTTATTTTCTGGTTGGTTTTTATCGACTACCGAGGTTTCATGAATCCGGCTTTCTACGAACACCTTGGTCACCAACCATAAGGATTAAGAAGTATATTTCATAACAGTAGATGAATTTTTCTGCCAAAGTAAACCATGATTTATTATTAACAAATTTTCTTTTATACCTATTGATCTCATAACTACTTGATACCTAAATTGTTTATGACGAGATCCAGAAATTAGCTTTAGATCTTGAAACCTCCATTCTTACTCTAGAAATTGACATTGGAGTTTCAGGCTGTTAATTTAACCAGAGCTTTACGTGGCATCAGTTTGTTCATTGTATCAAGACAATGCGATGTTAACTGCTGCCTTTGTCATGGAAACTGCGATTCATCAGACCTTGGAAAACATCTGCAAATGAACAGTAGCGGTTCGCTTTTGTATGAAACAAAGACATTCTAGATTAGTCACAACTTTATACACTTGATTAAAACGTAAATACACACTTAAAATTTGTAATGAAAATACATGTTATAAGGGGTACAAGGAACAGTTACAAACAATTTAACAATTAAGGTTCTATATGTGCGGTCTAAATCAATATTCACTACTTGCAACTAAAAAGATTAATATTATTTAGTTTTATTTCCTAACCCGTCATGCAACATACATTTTTCAATTTACTTCAAACGATGTAGGAATATTTGTTTAAGATACTCCTAACTTATTACATTAAAGTGTATTGTAATAATTGTGTTACAAATTGTGCTTCCCCTAAACGTGTCTTCTAAATAAGAAACACAGACACTAAAAATACGTGTGATTTCGATATTGTAAAATATATTGCAACAGTTAGCCTTTTATTTTTTAAAAGCAAATTGTCAATAAATTTTAGATTGCAATAACCGATTCTCAGTCGATTCCGTGTTGGCTGTCAACCTAGATCCTGTTGTCTCTAGATTTATATGAAACACTTTTTGTCTCTCGAGCTCGATACAATGTGCTATATTTTATACTTAGTAATTGACGTCATACTTCTGTACAAATAATAATATGTAAACAACAACTTCATAAAAGTTATTCTGCATAGGTTAGGTTAGGTTGGAAAATATATATGCTGTTAGGTGGGAATACCCCTAAACACTTGACATACCACATTTTTTATACCAATAATTAACAGACCAAAAGCAGTTGGGTAAATATCATCATATATATATGTAAACGATATACTGTATATACATATAAATGAACGACAAAGAACCACATGAATTCAATAAAAAAATATTGCAATCAGTTATTACTTTAAATGAGAAATGCCATATCTCATCCAAACTAACATTGCATTATCAAACCAACAATCTATAAACTATTAAAAAATTATGTTTGCTTAGTACCATTTAATCTTTATGATCCCAATTTAAAAAAATGCAGATAAGATCCGAAATTGTGCAATGTCCTTTGGTCACATTATTGTAGTTATTATGCAGTGATTAAAAATGATAAAAATAAAATTATTTTAAATATGAACTAATTTTTTTATTTAACTAAAAAAAAATAAGTTTATGATTGCTGTAATTAATTATTTATGTAAAAAGACAATTAGGGTAGATGAGTGATGTACATAGATCTTAGTCCAACAACACACCATAACACAATTCATTACTATGAAAGCAAAGTCCACTCTAGAGTTTGACAGTGCATAAATCTTCCTCAAAGTAACAATGAATCTCAGTCTTTCAACACTTCATTTAAGCAAATTTCGTTGCTGCTGAAAGTAATTACTCTGGGGGTATTTCTCGACGTTGTTTCATTTAAGTTCTAAATTGGAATTTTAAAAGGTAAATTTGTCACATTTACTTTCTAAAAGGAACTGATTTTCTTTTTAGAATACTCATTTGTGACAATTATGTTAGTGGTCAGGTTAAATTCTAACTTAATCGATCGCTGAGACTGAACAAGTTTCATTTTAGTAATTTTCCAAGAATAATAATTAATTATGAAAGCCCATCGACTATAAAACAAATTTACTGTATACTATAGGCAAAGGTTATAACACCATCTTAGTCTTAAGAGTTAAGCATGGGTTTGTGTTTATGAAAACTCTTTATGACTTTACATATGTAACTTAAGTATGTGAACTTAGAATAATATTAAAATAAATTTATTACTTTTGAATACAGAGTGTCCCATAAGTAAACAGCCAAACTCCGGAAAATGGTTCTATGGGTCAAAATAAAGAGAAAATAAAGTATAACATTTTTTCAAAATCACTTCGTTAACCAGATATCCACCATTTTGTATTTTTTACATAAACATTTATATTTTTTTTTTAACCGATCTTAATAAAACTTGGTATGTAGGTTAAGGTAGAAAAGAGAAATATTAGAAAAAAAATCATCTTGAGTTTCAAAATGGCGGCCATTTTAGATTTTAAATTAAAGTACTCAAAACGGCTAATGTTATGGAAAAATGTCAAGAACACTTTTATTTGGCATTTTTAATTCCCTATCAAACAATACCGAGTTCGAAAAGATTTAATAAGAAATAGCTGAAATATTACGATTTTTAGTTGTAAAATGAGGTAGAATAACGCAGAAGCTAGTCAGGTTTGCCCCATTTTACAACTAAATACAAATCGCAATATTTCAGCTATTTCCTATTAAATCTTTTCGAACTTGTTATTGTTTGATAGGGAATTAAAAATACTAAATAAAAATGTTTTTTGGCAGTTTTTCATAGCACTCGCCGTTTTTGAGTAATTTAAGTAAAAAAAATTAAAATGGCCGCCATTTTTTAATTTAAAGTTAAAACATGATCAATGTTTTTTCTAACATTTGTCTTTTTTACCTTAACCTACATACCAAGTTTTATAAAGATCGGGTGAAAAAATTCAAAAATAAAAATGTTTATGTAAAAAATACAAAATGGCGGATATCTGGTTAACGAAGCGATTTTGGAAAAAATGTTATTCCTGATTTTCTCTTTATTTTGATCCATAAAACCATTTTCCGGAGTTTGGCTGTTTACTTATGGGACATTCTGTATATTTGTGGAATACAGTATATGGTTAAGATGCGTTAAACCTTTAAAACCCATTATTCATTATTGTGATAAAGTCTTTTAGAAATTGATTTCTGTGTGCTTATTATATGAAAAATTACTAAACTTCATTGATAACCTTTATTTTACTCAAATTGAAATAAGTTACACTAAAAAAAGCTGAGTCGGGCAAGAAATATCGAGAAAAGTGTATAAGGATGGTTTAATCTCAATTACAAAGTTTCCTCTGAGTAAAGAAAAAGAAATAACCTAAAGTTTTAGAATGCATCAATAGGTTAAACTTTTAAGACATGCCCACAGCACTTTGCAATATGATTTTGAGGGGAGTGCTCCGTGTTTTAAAAGTTAAGGTTCAAATAAAAATATGATTTGCTATATTTTAGCTTGAAAAAAAATGATAGGACGGTAATGTAAAATTATATTCAATCGAAAAAGATCACTACACGCAAATACAAGAACTGTTTGATTTCTCTTATAATGAAATAAAAATATTTTAAACTAGTGTACATGTTGCTCGAATTCGAGCAATTACAAAGTATTACAGGAGTTATTTCAGATTGAATAACAGTCATATTTACAATGAGTTTAAAAGAGTCAACTCAAATATTACCGTTGTGTAACTCAGACCCTGTTTATCTTCGTTATTGATAAACCTAAAGCATTCCGGACGGTTCTCTCCTTCTCAAAATGCCTCGCTGTACAGGCAACACAGGTCATTAATAGAGGGCCAATTGAGAACGAAAAGTCGTTTTGGGGTAGTGTTATGGCGCATTTGTAAGCAAATAGTTGAAGTTGTCCAGGTTCAGGTTCAGACTGTGATGAGTTAAGCCTATTACGCGCCACTACTCTGTAGCTGCGGTCGTTATCACGATTGCGCCTCCTGTCTATGTTTCGTTGTCGTTGCGTCGGAGACATTTATAAGGAATAAACAACAAATAATAAACAAATTATAGCTACACAAATTACAGCTACAACGATAAATGCACAAACTTAAGTTACAATCATGCTAACACAATCCATCATAGCGACACAAAACAACGATAAATACACAAATTTAAGATACAACCATACTAACACGATCCGTCTTGGGGGTTATGTTTACACAAACTCAAATAGTAAATAAATGTACTCAATGTGTTTCATTGAATTGAAAAGTAAATAACAGCAATAAAATTATACAGCTGATCAAAATGTAAACAATTATGTTCTTCATAAGGATAACATGGGAACTTTCAAAGCCACTAGGGCAGAGCCCAAGGGACTTTTTCAAAAATGTAAGGTCAGTTTGCAAATCTACGCGACACGCTCTTTCCAATGAGACGTCAATGGATAAAATCGGTTAGGAAATGGCGGAGGAGTTCAACCGACAAACTTTCGTGTAGCGTATTAATTATATAGAATTATCCAAAATATGATATTAGTTGAAATGTAATTACTAAACTTATATCGTAATAATATAAGTATAAGATGGAATTAGCGCTAAAATAATGTTTTTTTTTTAAGAGTTTCGGAAGGGCTCGGATTATTATTCATGTATATTCTACAGAAAATTATCATTTATATGTATAAAGTCTAATAGTTTTAAGCTAACCTGAATGGAGACCACATGAGATGTTTACTATACAATCAAAAATTATATTATCAAGCAAAAATATTCATATATATATATACCGTAAATAAATCTATATCATGCGTGACAACATCAAATAGCGTATTTTGAAGCAACTATAAAAAAACCAAAGAAATTGTGAAACTGAATCTTTTGTAATTTTTTTAGAAGTGTTATAATTTTGTTGAATTTTAAAAATTCAAGTCTGCAAGTAACTTTACATGTAGCAGTCTTCTGGAAACTTATGAAATACCTAGCTTTTAATAACAGTACATGTTTATTATAGAGGAATGTGAAATTCAATTTTGCCAGGTTGTTACAGTTGTTATGATGTGAAAAACTGTCTCCTTTTAATACAATATAATTAATTTACATCCACCAACTCGTTTTGCTCAAAGATTCTAGACATTAACTAATTGATAAAAGTTTATTGGTTCAAATGAACTAGAATTATAAGTGAATTGATTATGTTTTGCACTCTTACAATTTTAAGATATGCGTATATTAAAAATATATATATATATATATTTTGTTTAGGGACAATTAGATTCGTAATCAATTCAAGTATTTGAGTAATGAAAGGGATAACATTCCTCGTAGATGTGTGGAAAATTGAAATTTTTCACTTAGTTTCTTTACATTTACTTAAATAAAATATTAAAAACCCATGCAAATTAAGTAAGCAGCTATAATCATTCCTATGTTTTAAACTAGTTTACATTATATATATCCGTCATGAAAAAAGACTCTCATAAAGTTTTTAGTTATTTTAGCGTTGCTTAATATATCAAACTATTGCAGCATGATTTATGACGTATGGATCTTTCAAACTGGACTTATCTAGTTTGGTTTCAAAGAAATGCCTACTTCAATGTGCCTATTTTAGATTTGAACAAAATGCTCTTACAAATCCACCCCTCAATTTTATTCTAAGCTATAATTATTTTACTTAAATGCACACTTGATTAGTTTCCTTGTAACAGCAAACCTAGGTACTCGTTAAACCTAATGTTATTTAAATAGATCAATTGAAAATCAATTCAGCCAAAGGGAAATTCACTTGGATGGCAGGTTTGAGGCGGCGGGGTATTTAATTTTCATAACTTGAAATATATATATATATATATATATATATATATATATAAATATATATTATAAAAATGGAAAAAACTTGACCTAATGGACAACAAAATACAGATTTAATCTATCAGTCTTTGGAAAACAAAAAGTATTTATCAAGCCACTCATATACAGATTAACCTAAAAACCAAACACTGCCACAGATGGATCTGCCAATTTGTTCAACTACCAATCAATCTTCCGTTTTTCAAATATTGTTCGCAAACCTGTTTGGTGTTACCATGCGTAGTAAGACAAGCTTAAAAAATAAAAAGTAAAACCAATTTATAAAAGCCCTTATATTAAACTTTTAGGAATAAGATTTCGCTCTTAGTCTTTCCATGTAAATCACATTTTACAACAACCGTTTTGAACACGATTTTGCTGAAGTTGGCCTTCAAAAGGGATGTATGTTGTAATAGTACCGTATTCAATCGTAACTTTGAATTATTGAAGCTTTTTAAAACAAAATAGAAAAAAAAATGTTTTACATTTTGGTCTAACAAAAGATGATCTGTAAGAGCGCAGCAGTTCTATTACAACTGTTAAATTACTTTGAGAAGACCATTTAATCCAGCTTCGTACATTAGCACAACGTCACAAAAAACTAAATTCTATAATAGTGTTCTAGAGGCATTTGTGTGACGCCAGTAAAATATTACATTTTATTTTATAAAGTTGTAACCTCTCATACAAGTATTAATTTGGCAAAGGGCAGTAGGCCTCCTTAGACAATCATGGCATTGTCCATTTCGTTACGATATTAACTTATTCCGCTTCAGTTTCAAGCCAGGCAATTTTAATCACAATATTTTGCAATTTTTAAGGCCACAAGACAATCTTATTTACTTTGTGTTATTATATCTGGAAAGATGAAATTTATAAAATAGTGATTCCCCCTCATTCCCAAAAAATAATTACTTAGTTAATTGTATGACGATTTACTTAATTCCACGCTTGATTAGAATTTCATGTAGCTAACATTACAAATGAAGGGAAACCTGACTTTTTTAAGACAGACTTAAAGGAAATAAAAATGATGCGTACTTTTCAATGCTAGCTCAAAAATATTGTAATTAACTAAATAATTTCACATATAAAACCAATTTTTTGGGGGAAATTTCAATAAAAAAAATCTTATGGTAAATAGAGTCTTATTTCGTTAAAATGATACCGGTTACAGATAATAAGGTTCTTGGGTGAAATTTTAATATTTTAATATAAAGCAGCAACGGGGGTAATGTGGAGCTGTGTAAGCAACATAAATATCAGCAGGACGTCCAGGTATTAGCTCTGCAAAGCGAGCTAAGAATACACTTTGTAAACCACAGTCTTTATAGCAGTTCCAGGCCAAATTATATTGATATAATATATTTAATGTTTCATTTCATACTTTTCTCTAGGAAAAGTTTTAGTTCTGTGATGATAATTATAACCTTCATATTTACTATTATAGGTTATTTTACTTGATGGATCGATAAACAACTACAATATACCTAATGGAACTGCACTATTATTTTTCATCAATGATAAACAACGTTGTGTTATTTAAACAATAACTCATTCAAGAGTTATTATCAGACAAAATTCCCTTAAAAAAACAACTTTTAATAATTTTGTTATCTTGACGTAAACTAAACAGGCATTGTAAATTATTTAAGAATTTGCCTACGCAACTTTTTTTAGCTTTTTCAGTAGACATTGAATTGTGACATTTACTATATATTCTAAATTACATAGTATCGTATAAAGCAAATAACAATATATCACTTAAATTAATTTCTTTATAAACTAACTAGTAGTATACAGTATAGAGGGCCACTTAAACACTGAAAACAAGTTTTACATGACTTAAGATTTTAGTTAAACCAAATTTGTTAAATGTTAAATTTAGCTTTTATTTAGACAACGGATTCAATCTGCTGATTGCGTCATACATATGTAACTTGAGTTTAATAAATTGGTGGTTAGAGAAACATTTCGGTTGGCGCAAATAGTAGTTTTGACAAACAATATTCCAATGTACGAGTATGTTTACTTCAATGAATGACAAAAGAACCATCCGTTTCCATTAGGTTATAAATAAACTGCACCCAGAGATGTGAAGATTGTCAAGTGCGTTACAGTTTTTAATTTAAATGTTTGCATTTTTCTGCCGGGGAATGAACTAAATGTCATTTTTTAAATGTAGTATATTCCATTTTGTTAAGTTGATAAACTAAAAAATTAATTATAATCCGGTGTCTATACTGTTTTATAGTTCAGGATATCTATGAGATTGATTACTACATAATCAAATATCAATAATCAAATGTAAAAATACTACTACACGATCACTGTTGCCATCATGTGCAATTTAAATTACGTTTTATTTATCTTTTGTAAAAAAATTAGTTTGTTTCATTACCAAAGCAGTCTTTCTAATTTTATTTAAAACTATCGAATTATAAACCAAACTGTTCCCTGATCTGACTTAGACTTAATTTGCATTATAAAAAAATCTCATTTCAGGATAGTTATGTGGGTAAAGCTTCATTTCTGGTTCTGATACTAATTTGCTTGTTCTGTAGAACATACTTCCTGTGTGTTTAAAATTAATTATAGTTCCAAAAACCATGAATAATTAATCCATTCAATAGATTTTACATTAATTTATAGACTACTATAAATACAATTTAATTTTAAATTTAAAAAAAGCTGTTTTTAACGGTGTGTAGTCCATTTAAGCACCTCTGCGAACCGTTCAGTGACGGTATGTTTATTGATTTTCAAGGAAGTTGCATTGAATATTAGTAATGTTTACAAAATTAGAGTAGTCTTAGCACCTCACCATTAAGTTGATTATTAAATCAACATTTAAGATATTCTTGATTTACTTTCACAATTACACAACTATTCATTTGAGTTTGATTCTTTTTCATATCAGTTGTAAGTAATATTTGTATTTCGTGAGCCCGATAATCATACATTTCTCAATAATATGTTGTATGAAACTATTTATAACTCATTACAGAAGCTAGTTAAATCAATTGAAATGTATTATTGAACATCAGCAATATGTATTCAGTATTATTTAGAGTGATGACGATTGGCCATGGACAGTCGTAGGAACTAATAGAGCGTCAGCCACTACGGCTGCGGTCTAATTATCAAATAACTTGGTTTGGCTGGGATGTGTTAATTTTAAACTATCATATGTGGTCATATTCAACAGGATAACAGACACATTTCAGTTCAGGCTTTAATCTACGTCTCTAAAACCGTGGACCTTTCCAAAGTGAATATTGATACGGTCTTTACGAGAAAAATATCCATAATATTGACATTTCTTTTATATAAGTTTGGTCTGTTTAAAATAGGGTACAGTAAATAACTTTGCTGTAACACTCTGATTCTTTATAAGTTAAAGATAATAATGATGTACTACTAAAAGGTCCAATTAATATTTGATCTAAGAATCTTAATAATCAATTAGTATTTCTAATTCATAATGTAAAGTACAGTTAACCTTAAGTTTCCCACTCTGCAAAGACTACCTCTACGCATATGGACCGGTATGTGTTTAGGATGAATAAAATTGGATATCATGGGCTCCTTACGACAACTTATTTGTGGTTATTCACCAATTCAATTTACCAGTTCTATGAAAATATTGATAGAAAGAAGCATTAACTGTCTATAAAATGAACAACCTTCTTAACGTTTAGGAGGATCCAGATAATGATTACATGGACACTTATTTTGCCGGTTTGTGGAATTCAAGATAAATTCTGATTCTGGACGATATTTTATCTGAGGTTCCCTTTCAAAGTTATTTTTTAAATAACTTAGATTAACCATACATAAATTATATATATTAGCAATGAAATAATATAAGATGCAATAATAATGTTCGGAATGTAAGGAACTGTAAACATTTCAAACGTGAAATAGATTTGAATGTTTGCAGCGAAGTAAGGCCAGGCGGAAAAGCTCACAGTGAAATTTATTATAGGGTATTCAAAGAAATCCGAGGCGGACATCAATATAGAACCCAACCTATTTAAACTATCCCAAACCCCATTTATTGGTAATGTTGTTCATGCATAATCAAATAGCTGTTGAAAGTAACATGTTGAAAATGAGTTGAGGATATATTATTGTAAAAACAAGGGCAATTTACCTTCAATATGTCTGTGAATGTTCTACATGGCATTAAAATAGAACAATTTAAGCACTAATAAACCATTATAGATGAAAGAACTTATGCAAGTGATGTTTTAGCGAACTTCATGTAACATGAAACTTAAAAAATAATAATATTCAAGGTACACGGCATACAAGTTATTTTTCAGAAATTTAATTTGGATTGATATAATGCAAATTTTATATTTTAATGGAACTTATTAAGGAAATATTTCATAGCAATAAAACACGTAGCACTGCTTCAAGGCTCAACTGTAACGATTATGTCAAGGCTATGCTTGAACGCTTTGAGTAAAAGAATATTACATTTTCCTACAGCAAAGCATGATGAATAGCATTTTCCCCTTTGTAATTTTGACTTCTTTAAATTATTCAGGCCAAATGTCAAAGGTACAAAGATATGTTCTGTATTTGTGTCAACAATATAAAATTATGAATTTTTAATGGAGAGGAGGGTACGTAACTGACAAACCTCTAATGTGGGACTCTTGCATTAATCTATTGACTATAAAAAACGCAATTCTGTTATACAAAGACCTGGGATTGTTTTTCACGTTTATTCAGGTCAGGTCAACATGTGATATAAGCCCTTAGGACTCGCACTGTTTCCGGCACTACAGTCTTTATTGACGTAAACCGCATCCTGGTAAAGATCGACCTTCTTGAAATAGCTTTTGATAGGTTTCCAACCGTTAAAACAAAACACGACAGTATTAATGCACAGATGAAAAGTAATAACTAAGTAAAAATACTTTCACAATTCAATCGCTTACTCGTAAATATTGTTAGAATAGGAAATTGTCAAGATGCAAAATTAGCTCATACTGCTTTGTTATGACATTGTTATTTAATTTCCTAAACAATTTTTTTAAGTACACAACTGCCTCTTCTTAAATGATAAATGGAGGAGGTTTAAACGGAGTTTGATGTAAATGAGGAAAGTTAAATTAAAGTTGACGCTTTTATGACCTAGGTTTATTGTGTTTTTATATTCCTACAGTATATATATATGTATATATATATTTTTTTAGAACCTAAATTTTATTGCAACTGTTTTCGATGCGGTTATCATGTTTAGAAACATTGGTATGGTTATTGGCTTTCATGATAAATCAAAAGGTATGGTACAACGGTAACGTCATTTGTGTATAAATAGATGTCCGCTCAATACAGATAAAAAAATATGAACGGTTTCATCTTCCTTGTCAACTACCATTCATGCAACGGTGATTGGAATAAAACATTCTATTAGTTATTTGATGCTAGAACCTTTACGATAACTTAATAGATAAATTAATATACATAAAGACTATCACCAAGTTGAAAATCAACCCACAAGATAGTAGAATTTAGTATTACATTACATTTATTTGCCAGTATCTCCAGTATAAGTTACCACAGGAAAGAGATTAGTTTGTAAAAAAAAACTTAAACTGGATAACTGTAAAGGCAATAAGATTAACATAAAAAGAAGGATTTTTGTTGATTATTACATTGCTGGTACTGTAAAAAACAACCCTATCTTCTCAATTTACGACATTGTTAATATAAGCCTATTTTCAGTTAGTCTATAAGCCTATTCAAGTTATTTCTGTATCTTTATAACTTAAAATGGGATTTTTTGACGTTGTGTTTTCACTTTATTTCTCTAATGAGTATTAAAACTGTATTTAAACCACAACAAAATATTGCATGATCTAAATGTTTAACATATTCTAGAAAAAACCCTACATGTCACACACTATAAGTCAAATATACAAATCTTACCTATTTGTAAGTTACCTAATTTTTTTCAAGTATTTGAATTTAGTGCATTTGCATCAACATCTAGAAAAAAAGTCTTTGCTTTGGTTGATGATGAATTAAACGTTGCCAGACTAATCTATACGTATAAAAGAGGATGTTTGTATATATATATATATTTGGCAGTGATAAACTCAGACACCGCTGAACCAATTGCCACGAAACTTGGTACATACGTGTAGAATTTCATGGAATAGGTTTATACACCATCAATTTCGTGATCCGTCCAATCGGCTCCGCCCCAGTGGCTCTGGAGTTTCCCATGTTAACCTTATGAGAAATGGAATTAATGAATCTTAACAGCTGTTTCAATTAAACAAGTTGGTTCTGTTCTATGATGTTCAATAGCATTAAAGTTACAAGGATTACCAACAGGGTGCAGCACTATTATTTCTTTTACATTTATGACAACAGCTAATTTGCAACCAAAAGGTGAGTGAGCATAGCGAACGAACTTCAACCTGGAGGCGAGTTAGCGTAGTGAACGAGCTAACCTGAAGGCAAGTGAGCGTAGCGAACGAGCTCCAACCTAAAGGTGAGTGAGCGTAGCGAACGAACTTCAACCAGGACGTGATTGAGCCATGCGAACGAGATCGTCTTGAAAATACTGTTATTAATAACCATGAATGAAAATAACCATTAATAATTAAGCTAGCATAACCTAGCATTAATATAAGAGCAATAATAAAGAATCGGTTATCCTTTGTACTATATGTGTTTCATTAGTTGTCGTACGTATTTTAATTTAGTTATAAGCACTTCATATACAATAAGACAGTTAAACGTCACGGTACTTAAATTATAAATAGTCAAAGGCAAGACAACGTCTGCCGGGTTCAGCTAGTATATTATATGCGAAAACTGAAACCAACCCTAGAAATCATTACATTACTGACCATTCAAATGTTATTCCAATCAACCGCCACCAAAATATGCAAATCTACGGTCGATTTATTAAACATTATTAAAATAGGTCCTTATTAAAACTGATATTTCCCTTTAATTACAATTATATAATAAAACAATACAATGAAATAAAATGTCCTCAATAACTTAGGTTTTTTGCTACAACGAACACAAATATTTTTCAAGAATAATCTTACTTAAACAAAAGTTTTAGTAATTAATCATTTAGATTTGAAAAAATCCACAGCGATTGATTGATTCTCCATACGGAAAATATGGCACACAATTCCAAGTTTTGTGTTGTAAAAAAATATTATCATGGGAATATGATTAATATTATACATCAAGACTTTTAAATGGTTTACAAAACTATAATATTATAAACACGAGGGGGTATCTGCCTGTATATTTGTCTCGTCGGTTGTGACGACTAAAATACTTGACTAAAATAGCTCAAAATTAGCACAGGGATGGCCAACATCGAAGAATTTCATAGACCTACACAGGTCCGTAATTTGGAAAGATATTGCTTCTTGTTCTTAAACTGTAATATACTGAAAAAAACTATTATTTGCCATAACCTTTAAGTTTTCGGTGAGCTGTAAAGGGGTCAAGTGTTTACTAAACTCATTAAAAGATCCTTGGCAGAAGGGTCGTAGTTCAAGTACAGGATAAGACCACTTACTTCTTACCACTTAAGCAGCAGACTTTTGAACTGCATCCAAAAAATGGGTATCTTCTAGTAGTTGTGGTAATGGTATAGAAAGTATGGTCCATTAAGTTTAATACTCGGGAGAGAATAGGGTGACTTCCTGCACTAACGTATATATATATTGGAACGTTGTCTAGATATCAACATCTTAGTCCCATCTTTAACTGATTACCTTCACGTCCACAGTTATCTTAGTTTTGAAATAGCAAAAGATATTTAATGTAATTACCAATCATTTTAGTTCATCCTTAAACCTTTTCTTAAGCACATTAACCAAACAGATAAATCCAAGCAGCGTATTTTGATTTTTGTGTGAGTTTGATAAAAAAAATTATAACTTTATTAATCAAGGAGGTAGATACATAAAACTGAGCACCTTTTATTACATGAATACTTTACAGCTAGATGGCGTGATGTAGGACTTTGGCCTTAGTTCGTAATTTATCTGCATATATTCGGGTCAAGTGCATAATACTTTGCACGAATTTCAATTATAATTTTGGCTTATTCACTAGCAAATATTACATGCATCAACATTCAAAAATAGGTGAACACAAACACAAAGTCCACGTTTATTTGTGATATTTCTGATTAATTTAACAAGGAAAAAAACAAATACTCTATGCATAGTAATATTAACGCGGTATTAAGAGACATTTATGAGACTGCTAGCATTTGCCAATCATTAAGCCGGTAATGGAATAACTATGAATGGAGTATGCTACAAATGGAGTATAACGCAATTGTTAATTTACCAGCACTAACGACCTGTCAGAGATTATTGAATACGCGTAATACACCGAAGTGTTAAACATACTCTTAATAATATCATTGAATTTACATACACACCCCACGTATTTAGCATGGCTACTATCTGACGATGGACTGTTAAAAACTCGGTAATGGAAAATTTGTAGTCCACTTTGTTCCAGTTTCAATTTATCGGCGTCTGCAACGCAAATAAAGTTTTTAAGAAATATATGAATATTCTCATCCCAGAAAACACATTAGTAATTAGAAAACAACGACTGGAGTTTAGAGTTATTATATTTATTGCATTATATTTTCTTTCCGTGTTATGCTAAGTACAATAATCATCTGCTTCGATTTACCATTGAATTGAACCCTAATATAAGCATGCTTTTCTGTGCACGATTCTGTGCTATTGTATACAACTGGTCGATCGGATTGGATCCGACAACGGCGGCGCGCCATTAAAATTGATATAGCGATTTTATATAAACACGGAAATGAACACTAGCCTCTAATTAAAAATTCAACTGTCTCTTAAAGGTTGTTTATGTTTATTGTTTGGTAAAGCATGGGGAATAATAGATATTCAGCTGAATGCGTTTAACATAAAATTATAATGACTGATAGTTGGAATATGTATAAACAGTGTCTTTTGTAAAACACGAATATAGAGAGCAATCATCTGATACGGACAATTGAGTGATATTGAATAGAAATTATGCTTTTGTAAAATGATACATCATGGCGTAAAAATAAATTATTATTCATCTGATAAGGACAATTGAGTGATATTGAATTGAAATTATGCTTTTGTAAATGATACATCATGGAGTAAAAATAAATTATTATGTATTGCTATCAATAATTTTTATCGTAGTGCAATTAATTTGGTTTGGAATCTCCTTAATTGTTGTTATAGCGTAAATGAAGTGTAACTTTATCATTATGTACTTATCACCACGACGGGGTTTTCAATACTGTCATTCGACAAACTGAGATTTCTTCATTTTGTGGGAGATTGAACTCACGGGCACTTGTAAAAATAAGATAAAGTCTATCAACAACAACGCCATAGGTGAATGAGAATAATCAATCACGAAATATAATTAGTTTGGAAACCAACAAAAGATTGCTTATCGTATAACAAACCACGGTAATCCAAAAGTAGTACCTGTTCCTAAGCTAGGCCCTAAAAAATGTCATGATAAAAATATGTTTCAAAAAGCCTGGTTTTGTATTTGTTGGTCAATATGAGTTTTTTTCCAAATTTTATAAAATCTTTCAATGGAGTATGTATGAACCATGCATATTTTAATACCATAATATACTTAAGAACCCTTTGCAAGATTGCAATAACACATTCTTTACAATATAATACAATTTAATATATACATTTTATTGGGTTATTAAACATAATTGCAATTGTTTGAGATGTTGAGAAAGTTTTTAACATGGCCAAAAGAGGCAAAACAACCATAATTCTAAGGTTGATAAATAAGACAAAAGTTTAGCATTTTCGTCAAACCCTTGAGGGTTGCTGATCGAGTTAGAGTTACCAACGACCTCGCAACTCGATTGTCAAATAATTGTATTTATTATTTCCTCAGCAAACTTCTGATTCAATGCCAAATCAAAACATTTAATTTCCCTGAAATATTTAACATGATTTTTTATTAAAAAGTAGAAATTTACTTATTACCTAAGTATGAATAAAACATTTTATGTAAATTACTGAATATTCGTGTGCATGATAATTTTTTTCGTAGGCCCTACATATAACACTTATTGTTATGTGTTATAAAATAGTAATATTCATTAATTGAAATCATTATGTCATTTAGATAGATATGTCATGATGCATGTTTTGTAAAATATGAGATTTATTTATTCAGAGAAAACATTAAAAAAATCTTCTCACTGAATATTAAAAATAATTTATACCAGGTTTGTTTTAGGGTTGGTTTTTGTCGACCCCCGAGGTTTCATGG
The DNA here is from genome assembly GCF_028750875.1 of Macrosteles quadrilineatus. Classification (NCBI taxonomy): domain Eukaryota; kingdom Metazoa; phylum Arthropoda; class Insecta; order Hemiptera; family Cicadellidae; genus Macrosteles; species Macrosteles quadrilineatus. The sequence goes on from NW_026542594.1 coordinate 152,017,120, forward strand.
ATTTGCCTTCATACGAACACCTTTGCCACTATTCATAAGGATTAAAAAGTATAATTTAAAGCAGTAGACTAATGTTTCTGTCAAAGTAAACCATTAACAAACTTTCGTTTAACCTATTGATCCCTTAACTACATGATACCTAAATTGTTTATGACGAGATCCAGAAATTAGCTTTAGATCTTGAAACCCCCATTTTTACTCTAGAAATTGACATTGGAGTTTCAGACTTTTAATTTAAACAGAACAATAGTCTTTACGTGGCATCAGTTTATTCATTGTATGTCATTCATCTGTATATCTTTGGATAAAACCCGTCTGAGGTTGTGGTGATACTTTAAAATCGTATTCCTGAGGATTCTTGACCTCCATCTTTATGACATCAATATTTCCGGGCCTAAACCAAACAAAGTTCAAGCATTCAAAAACATTGATTGTAAACAAAAAGCTGCCAAGATGAATTAAAACTTGTAAAAATTGTGATTTTCCTACCCTTTCCATAAAAGTCGAGCAGTAAAATAGTTTGCATATATTTTTTTAACTCGTGTACAGAGCCTCGACTTGTACACATCGATTGTGTTACTTATCTCGGTGGTCTACTAATCTTACTTATTTCCTATAATCAATGACAAAATCAGAGTAAATAACCTCATAATTCTACAGGGCATTTTTATAATTAACCAGCTGTTAGTTAAAACAAATTATATTGCACAACAAACCGAAGATTACAAAGATTACTTAACAAAATAATTTGAACATCCTAGTATTTTACTATGAATATTTAAATAATCCGTCATTCTCTTATCGAAGGATTGAACCTGTCAATGATTAGCATTACACATAGTATAAATAAGTCAACCCTTAGTATGTCTTTTAATTTGTTCCAAATGCTGAATTTCTGTTACAAACGCTGAATGTTTACAGCTGTTATGTTAAGCAAATTATTTTATGCCAAAAGCTAGTTTAGAATCTTAGCGTCGGCTGCTAGACTTTTTAAAAATTAAAACTTAATTTCAAAAAAACTGGGGCCCCAAACTAAAATTATGGCTTCGACATTCCCTAGTTCTCAAAATTATCTTTCTTTCAACACAAAAATCATGAAAACCCGTCGAGTGGTTGATTCAGAATCGTGAAATAAAAAAACACTGTTTCGTTTTAATATTATAGATAAACTCCTTATTATATACCAAAACCTAAACATCTTTTCCTATACTTTGATTTTGATTTCATAACATGAAGTTTGAAGTTGTAACGGTTTTTTTAAACACCCTGTTCTAAGATGATTACAAAACAGTATTTGGTCTTACAACTATAAATATCACAATTCAGTCGTGTGAATGTCTAGATGATCATAAATTTTTCAAAAGATTTGAAATTATGTAAGAATATTTATTTTCATCATACCGCCCGAAAAACGCCAGTTTTTAGCTCCCTAAACGTCCACAGAATCATCGTTTTTGTGTTACTTCAAAAAGGGAACAGACAAAATATAGATAATGATACAATTTTTGGCTCGCCTAACTCAAATTTGGTTTGAAAACACTGCTAACACGATAATTTGAAGTTATGTTTATTAGGAACGGAATGTAAACATCTATTACGACTTTGTATAACCTTAAATTATGTAGTCTAATTTTTTAACGATCAGAAGGTTATTCCCACAGTATAATACAAATAGTCGTTCATCACTCAGAGCAAAAGTGTTCTTGTTGGTTATTAATTGTATTTCCTGTATTTATTAAACAAACGATTGCGTACCAAAAAGAGCTAATTTCGTTTCTAGCGATGAAAACTGCTATTAATATACTTATAAATTATTATAGTATAGTCTATTGTAATATTTTGTATAACAAATTGTGATTGCCCTACACGTTCTACTATAAAAGCAACACAGAGCTCAAATAATGTGCGATTTCAATATTGTAAAATATATTGCAATATTTTGCCTTTTATCTCTCAAAAGTAAATTGCCAATAAATTTTAGATTGCAATAAGCGATTCTCAGTCGATTCTGTGTTAGCTGTCAACCTAGATCCTGCTGTCTCTAGATTTATATGAAACACTTTTTGTCTCTCGAGCTCGATACAATGTGCTAGATTTTATATTGACCTTTGAACATAAAAGTTACTAAGCATAGGTGCACATTGTTAGCTTAGGTGAATATAGATAATTTGTAGAATGTTAGTTGAGAATGTCTTTAAACACTTTTCATACAACATTTTTTTTATACTAATAATCAACGGACCGAAGAGGTTTGGATGAATATTTTAATATAAATAATATAGCAAAATCGTTTCCTTAGTTGTTAATATTTTTATTATACTTGTGTGATTTTAGTCAACTTGATTTTACACAGTGAAATTAAGTAAATTTAACGATTGCCTCAGTATGTATCATCTGATTGTCTGTATAACCTTTTTTGTTCGTACAGAATGATACCATTCTATTTAGCCACACATATAACAATCAAAATATGAATTACTAATCAAGCGGATGACGATTCCTGAGAATATGGCTACTTAGAGGAGCATTTAAAATGATAAAAATAAAGCACTGATGATACTCTTATCCGAGCTTGAAACTGAACACGAAGTATTGAGTTGTGTGAATGTCTAGCTGAACAAACATTTTTCAAAAGGCTTGAAACTACCTAAGAATATTTATTTTCATCATACTAATATAATTGTATCATACTAATAAGGCCATGAGACACGTACAATGTTTTGGTGTATACAGCATGTTTTTTTTTTTAAAGCTTGCTTCTTTAATTATGTAAAAAATGCAATAGATAGAAATATACAGTCTGCGGGAATCATCTATTGACGCAGAGGTCACAGTTGTTGTAAATTCAACGTTAAGTTCCCATCCACCCCCTTTCTCCCCCTACCTTTAACTTAACATTTTAAAGGTAACATTTTGTTAGGTTTATGAGATACGAACGATGTTTTGATGTATTTGTTTGATAATGATTATATAAATGAACTCGTTCGTTGTTTCATTAAATACAAAGTAGTCAAATACAAAAATAGTGAACTAATTTAAAATGAATAAATATTGTAAAACACGTACCACAAAGTCATAATGTGAAATTTTAATGAAACAATATAAATTACCTACTTCAAACGGGAAGTTCCAAATCTAATGCAAACTAACTTTTAATTATCAAACCAACAAAATTAAAAAACAATTTTCAAAATAATATTTGCTTGGTACCGTAGACAAAAATAATTAAATACTTAGTACCAAATAATAGTTATAGTCCCAATTTACATGACTCCAAACATAGTCTGAATTATTAGTGTAATAATGTGCTTTGATTATTGTCACTTCCTCGTAGTAAAATTATATACAGTATAACTAAAATATGAAAAAAGAATAATTTATTTTTATTATACAAGTGTAAGGTTATTATGTTGCTATAATCCTACTAATATTATAAATGAGAAAGTTTGGATGTATGGATGTATGGATGTATGTTTGTGACAAGTGAACGCGAAAAATACTGGTCGGATTGGGCTGAAATTTGGCATGATGATAGCTCACATTCCCGATTAACATATAGGCGTATTCTTATTTCAAAAATCCTTTCGGGCTCCGCCCCAGTGGCTCTGGAGTTTCCCATGTTAACCTTATGAGAAATGGAATTATTGAATCTTAACAGCTGTTTCAATTAAACGAGTTGGTACTGTTCTATGATGTTGAATAGCATTAAAGTTACAAGGATTACCAACAGGGTGGAGCACTATTATTTCTTTTACATTTATGACAACAGCTAATTTGCAACCAAAAGGTGAGTGAGCGTAGCGAACGAACTTCAACCTGGAGGCGAGTTAGCGTAGCGAACGAGCTAACCTGAAGGCAAGTGAGCGCAGCGAACGAGCTCCAACCTAAAGGTGAGTGAGCTTAGCGAACGAGCTCCAACCTAAAGGTGAGTGAGCGTAGCGAACAAACTTCAACCAGGACGTGATTGAGCCATGCGAACGAGATAATCTTGAAAATTAAGAAGTTAAACGGGGCAAAGCCCGCGGGTTACAGCTAGTCCTACTAATATTATAAATGAGAAAGTTTGGATGTATGGATGTATGGATGTATGTTTGTGACAAGTGAACGCGAAAAATACTGGTCGGATTGGGCTGAAATTTGGCATGATGATAGCTCACATTCCCGATTAACATATAGGCGTATTCTTATTTCAAAAATCCTTTCGGGCTCCGCCCCAGTGGCTCTGGAGTTTCCCATGTTAACCTTATGAGAAATGGAATTATTGAATCTTAACAGCTGTTTCAATTAAACGAGTTGGTACTGTTCTATGATGTTGAATAGCATTAAAGTTACAAGGATTACCAACAGGGTGGAGCACTATTATTTCTTTTACATTTATGACAACAGCTAATTTGCAACCAAAAGGTGAGTGAGCGTAGCGAACGAACTTCAACCTGGAGGCGAGTTAGCGTAGCGAACGAGCTAACCTGAAGGCAAGTGAGCGTAGCGAACGAGCTCCAACCTAAAGGTGAGTGAGCTTAGCGAACGAGCTCCAACCTAAAGGTGAGTGAGCGTAGCGAACAAACTTCAACCAGGACGTGATTGAGCCATGCGAACGAGATAATCTTGAAAATTAAGAAGTTAAACGGGGCAAAGCCCGCGGGTTACAGCTAGTTAATTATATATGAGAAAAGACAATTAGGTTAGAGATGAGTGGTGTACTAGATCTAAGTCCAGCAACACAGCATAACACAATTCATTACTATGAAAGCAAAGTCCACTCTACAGTTTGACAGTGCATAAATCTTCCTCAAAGTAACAATGAATCTCAGTCTTTCAACACTTCATTTAAGTAAATTTCGTTGCTTCTGAAAGTAATTACTCTGGCTTTTTCACTACATCCTAAGTTCTAAATTGGATTTTACAAAGTAATACGTCTTAAGTTTACGTAAATAACTTTAGTAAGTGAATTAAGATTCATATTAAATTAAATTGATCACATTTATGTAAATTTGAAGAATATAAGGTTAAGATCCTTTAACCCCTTAAAAACCTTTCGCGTTTTATCAAGCCATAAATCTAGAAAGAGTTGGCTTTCTATTATGTTAATATATGAAAAAGTTCCAAACGTTATCGATAGTAATTTACCTCGCTCAAATTAAAATACGTCAACCTACATTAAAAAGAGCTATAGGCAAGTGATATTGAGAAAATTGCATACATATTGTTACACCTCAATTACAAGGTTTCCTCTAAGTAAAGAAACAGAAATATCCTAAAGCTTAAGAATGCATCAAAAGGCAAAACTTTAAGACACTTCAATACGTTATATTAGTTGTATTAGAATCCTAAAAAATTTGTAGTCTTTTTAACGAATTTCCCCTATAGGGAATAAGCTATTACCGTAATATTCTTGGTAAGACCTTAGCCCGGGACCCATTTACTTTTCCGTTTTGAGGTCCCTAGAGACCAAAAACACCACCCGTTCAAATTCATATAAATATATATATATATATATATATATATATATATATATATATATATATATATATATATATATATATATATATATGTATATATGTGTCCGTTAGCGCGATAACTCGAGCAAAAATCATCCAATTTTGATGAAATTTGGTACAAACATGTAAACCTACGTTTATTCGACCGAGTTCGCGAACCAACATGATCAGACTATGGGAACAGGGATTTATGGGGGGTTTTATTGGGTAAAAATTGTTTTTTCTCATTTTTTTAACCCTAAATCTTAGAATTTAGCAACTTCTTTCCAAACCATTTTGTAAAGCTTAAAAAAACAAATAATATAGTATATTGAAGCGTTAATATGCGCCTAATAGTTACGGAGAAAAAAAATCAGTAAATTTAAAATTCCCATGTTATTCTTATGGAGAATAAGTAAACTGTTGTAGTTTGCTTGTTTATGAACATATTTTTATAAAATTTGGAAAATGCATTAATTTCATACTAAAATATTACATTTTACAAAAACACCGTTTTACCTTCCCTGTTGCAGCAAACCTAAGTACTCGTTAAACGAATGCTATTTAAATAGCGAATAAATGTGATATTTGTAAGGAGACATTTTAGTGTAAATCCAGGCAAATGGAAATTCGCATAGTCTGTAGGTTTGCTGCGGGGTTTTTTTTTATTTAAGTATAACATTATAAATATTACTATTACTGAAATATTGAAGAAGAACATGATCAAACATAGAGCTCAATTATTAATTGTATTATATATGCAGGCCTTATACATATATGCAGTGATACATGTAGTTTATATATGTGGTGATATATAGCTCCATTAGAACATAAAAAGGGAAATAATTTTAATATAAAGCAGCAACGGGGGTAATGTGTGGCTGTATAAGCAACATAAATATCAGCAGGACGTCCAGGTATTAGCTCTGCAAAGCGAGCTAAGAATACACTTTGTAAACCACAGTCTTTATAGCAGTTCCAGGCCAAATTATATTGATATTATATATTTAATGTTTTATTTCAAACTTTTCTCTAGAGAAATTTGTAGTTCTGTCATAATACTTACAACCTTATTATTTATTAATATTAAATATTATTTTACTTATTGGACCAATGAACAACTACGAAGCACTATGATGTTTCATCAATGATGAACAAATTTTTGATATGTAAACAATTACTTATCCAAGAGGTCTTATTAAACAACAACCAATCATTGAAAAATATTCCTTAAAAAAATTTGTTGTCGACGTAAAACAAACAGGCTTTGTGAATAATCTAAATATTTGCCTACACAACTTATATGTTTTGGCTTTTTCATTAGAAATAGAATACATATTTGCTACATATTTTGATATATATTACGATATATAACTTAACTTAATTTCCTTATAAACTAAAACGATAACAAGTAGTATATAGTATAAAAGCGTTACTAAAACACCTGAAAACAAGTTTTACATGACTTTCAATTTTAGTTCAAACAAGTTTTTAAATTTGTTAAACTTAACTTTTATTTAGACAACGGATTCAATCTGCTGATTGCGTCATATACAATGTAACTTGAAGTAATTTTATAAATTGGTTGTTAGAGAAACATTTTGTTTGGCGCAAATAGTAACTTTAACAAACAATGTTCCAATGTACGAGTATGTTTACTTCAATGAATGATAAAAGAGCCATCCGTATCCATTAGGTTATAAATAAACTGCATACAGAGATGTGAAGATTGTCAAGTGCGTTACAGTTTTTAATTTAAATGTTGGCGTTTTTCTGCTGGGGAGGAATGAACTAAATGTCAATTGATGTTTAAAGCTTTGTTACAGTATATCCTATTTGTTAACTCTATAAAAACCACAAACAATATTTACACAGCCGATTCCCATACAGTGTTATCGTTCAGGACATCTATGAGTTTGATGACTTTTAACACATTAAATAATTATTAACATCTTTTTAATTTTATTTAAAACCTTGGAATTATGAATAACCTTTTACTTGATCAAACTCAAAATAAATTTGAGAAATTTCGAATGCCATAAAACACATTCGAAAGTTACGTGGGCGAAGCTTCATTTCTGGTTCTGATACCAATTTACTTGTTTTGTAGAATATAATTCTTGTATGTTTAAAATCAATTGCAGTAAAAAAAATACCCCCGTCGCAGCAAACCTGCATACTAAGCGAATTTCCATTTACCCGGCTTGATTTCTACTAAAATATTCCCTATAAATTTTCAGATTTATTTCCTATTTAAATAACATTAATTTTAGTGAGTAGTTAGGTTTGCTGCTACGGGGAAGATGTTGAGGTGTGTTTTTTCAATTGAAATATTGATAGCTTAGTATGAAATAAACCAAATTGCCAAATTTGATTAAAATATATCCATAAACAAGCATACTAGAACAGTTTATTTATTCTCCATAAGAATAACATGGGAATTTTAAATTTACAATTTTTTTAATTTTCTCCGTAGTCAATGAACATTCAAAAACACTTCAATATACTAAATTATTTGTTTATTTAAGCTCTTCAAAATGGTCTAGAGAGAAATTTAGAAATTTAAAGTTTTTAGGGTCAAAAATGAGAAAAACCCATTTTTACCCCATAAAACCCCCCATAAACCCCTGATCCCATGGTCGGATTATGCTGGTTCACGAACTCGTTCGAATAAATGTAGGTTTACACGTTTGTACCAAATTTCATCAAAATCGGATCAATTTTGCTCGAGTTATCGCGCTAACGGACACATATATAAATATATATTTATATATATAAATATATATATGAATTTGAATGGATGGCGTTTTTGGCCTCTGGGGACCTCAAAACGAAAAAGTAAATCGGTCCCGGGTCTAGGTCTTACCATGAGACCTACGGTAATAGCTTATTCCCTATATGGGAAATTCGCTAAAAAACATAAATAACCAATCTGTTCAGTGGATTTAAATTAATTTATACACTTACATAAATAGTATATAATTTTAAATATCCATGGTGTAGTCCGTTTAAGTGGGCTACTTCTATGAACCGTCCATGGACCGTATGTTTATTGGTCTTCAAGAAAGGCGCATTTAATATTAATAATGTAACAAATTAGAGTAGAATTAAGTTAAAGTGGTTTAAATACCTGTAATGTCGACAATCTCAAGTGGTTGTGAAACAAACAACTAGTTTCGGCTCATAACGGAGCCATCTTCAGGTTTTCCAAGGACATTATCACTTCTTCCGAAGGTCGTCAAAGTTCACAAATAATTTACATACATTAAAAACATTTAAAAACACGTAACACGCATTCATAGGCCTAGCTTTAACGACGTGACCGGCGGGAGTGAAGATGGCTCCGTTATGAGCCTAAACTAGTTGTTACACAACCACTTGAGATTGTCGACATTACAGGTATTTAAACCACTTCAATTGTATCTCGATAATCCAGAGGCTACCCATTCAAAAAAAAATGAAATTAGAGTAGAATTGACACCTCAACATTACATTTATTATTAAATTAACATGAAATATATTCTTGATATACTTTCACAATTATACAATTAATTATATTATAGGCTGGTTCTTTTTCATATTAGTTGTAAGTAGACTAATATTTGTATTTTGCGAGCCCGTTAATCATACATATATCTATGACATGTTGTAAGATTTTTTTTAATTCATCACAAAAGCTATTTTATTAATAGAAATGTATTACTACACCAGAAAGGTGTAGCAGTTTTATTTAGAGTGATGACGATTGGTCATGGACAGTCGTAGGAACTAATGCAGCGGCCAGCCACTGCGGCTGCGGTCTAATTATCAAATAACTTGGTTTGGCCGGAATGTGTTAATTTTAAACTATCATATTTAGTTATATACAACTGGATAGCTTAAAAATGTCAATCAAAGCTTAAATACAATTTCAATCTCTCTTACAATTTAAATTAATTTAAATTATATTGCTATAGTCGTAAATATTGATATTGACGTCATGGGTAAAATACTCAAAATGTTGATATTTCCTTTACCTACGACAGTTTTTAAAGTAGTCGTTTCAGTTCAGTTCTTAGAACTTAAAAGTTTCACACAACAGCATTGTTAACTGTCATAACAGAATAGCTTTACTCATAACAACACGGGTAACGGACCAATGAGGTTCAAGGATTGAGAGTGAAGAAGTAAAATTGCAATGAATCGAACTTTAACTAATAAACTGTTCAGCGAGTTGTAGCGTTTGGAACAATGTTTAGTTGCATCACTGTCTGTGGTAATGAGAGGTTATAAACTAAAACAAAACCTTTCTTAGATGTTATGAGTAGTGATCTTTTGTAATTAAAACACTGTCGTAGGTAAAGTGTTGTACACAACTCGCGTAAATAGTGTTAACAACTCTCGCAGAAGTTTTTAAGGCCAAGGCTCGTACGTTAAATTTCAACCCGTGTCGTTAACACCGTCTATACGTGATCGTTGCGTTAGCTACTATTACCTCATAAAGATATTATCTACCAATCGAATGACTTTATAAACCATGATTAAATGTCGATACAGTATTTATTAACAACACAATAAAAAAAATCCAGTAATTATGTTCACAACGTAAAGAACTCTAAACATTGCCAAAAGGAAAATATATTTGAGTTTTCGATACGAAGTAGGCCTGAGCTAGGCGGAAAAGCTCAAAGGAAAATTTATTATAGGGTGTTCAACGAAATCCGGGGCGGACATCAATAAAGAACCGAACCTATTTAAACTACCCCAGACACAATTTATTTCTCATGTCATTCCTGTATAATCAAATAATTGTGTAAAAATAATAACTTTAGAAAATGGTTAAGATATGGATATTTTGCGAATTAAGGCAAACCTAAACAATCCCCTTGGACAATAATCCCTTTGGTTTGCCTTTATTAATTATCAAGACAAACCACCTTTTATGAATATGTTTGCGAATGTTCTACATGAGTAATATATGTTGAACAATTATTTAAGTGACAAACAACAATTACAAATTAAAGGACTTATCCAAGTAATGGTTTGGTGACACTTAATGTAATTTAATTTGATACTTAAAAATATAACATTCAAGAAACACGCCATGCAAGTTATTTCAGAAATTTAATTTGGAATGAAAAAGTTTAATTTTAACGGAACTCACTAAGGTAATATTTCTTAGCAATAAAACACGTACCAATGGCTTCAAGGCTAAAAGATTATGCTTGAACGCTTTGAGTAAAGGAATATTACATTTTTCTACTGTGAAGCATGATAGATCGCATTTACCACTTTTGTGTAATTTTAAATACTGAAATGAATACTGATTATGATACTAATAACAAAAGTAACATTAATTATAGCCATGTTCACTGAGAATTTGCAAAATTAGAGAATGTGCTAATTTAAATTATGTAATTTTATAAGTAAATACATAAAATACTTAGGAATTTGACATTTTGTGCAATACGATTATTTTTTGCACAAATATTTCAAACTGGGGATTGTGTAACTGTATTAAAATTTGGGTATCTTATATGTGTCAGTAGTTTGTAGTTGCTTCAATGAAATATTCATAATTCCATTTCCTGAATAAATGTTAAATATAATAACTCGATTTAGGCGTGTAAAGGTTATTTTGTGCATAATGTGGCTTGCTAACAGCTCAAAACAAACTCTAAACAAACTAGAAATCAATCGTTTTGTTAATTATTGGGCTGCACTCTTTTTTTAAACATGCAGTACAAATCTTTACTTCACAGAAAGGTTATTTAATAAGGTTATTTTTATTAGAGATTATTAAAAAAAAGGTTACTTATTAATGTCAAAAGGTTTAAGTTTGATAACCCTTTACAAGTGTTGTAGACGAAATTATATATTATATACTAAAATTAAAACAAATCTATTTAACTAAACTTCGGTCATACCGATGATGACGGAGGGTGAGGACAATTGGACCTGTGTGTCACATTACATCCAGGGTATTCTCCGCGCCAAGAAGCTCGACCTTGACCGGGATGCGGTGTAGGTCATGAAGTATCCAAATGCCAAAAACGGTGCGAGCCCTGAGGGCTTAGGTCACATGTTGGCCTGACTTGAAGTAATGTGAGAAACAATTCCAGGTCTGTTTCCAACAGAGTAGAGAGGGTTTTTTAGTGAGTAGTCTGCGATAGATTCAGGAGTCTCACACTACAGGCTGGCTACCTGTGTGTGTAAAAGCATTTTCCCTCCTCTTCCTAAAAAAAAAATCAACTAAACTTCCAATCTACTCACAGAGAGCCCAGAGAGACATAGATACTTGGAACAAAAACAGACATTCCATTGCACCAAGCATTGTGCATTCCATTGGCATGATGCTTGAAAACTAGTCTGTTCCTCATTTAACTCTTTGAATACAGCAAGCTGTTAGGAAGTGTATTAATGAATTGATCTAATTAACTTAAAGTAATACTGGTAGTAAAGACTAGGTATGTTGAATATTTTGGTACCAAAGCTCAAATTTAAACTGTAAAACACTGTTTCTAAATACTGGTTAAATGCAAGAAGCTCGTATTATTAGATATAACAATGTTTCAACTGTTTGAATATATTTATTTGGGGCTAGAAAGAGCCAGGGGTTTAATCATAAACGGTCGGTGTTATTTCCCAACTCCAAGGAATAGAGCAAGGGTAAGGTACACAAAATAGAAAACTTATTAAAACAAATATATAATAATGGAAACTATTAAGATGCAAGGCTAGGTAAAACTCTTATGTTGCTTTTTTATAATGGTGTTATTCCATTTTCAAACAAAATTTTAAAAAGTAGGCTACATAGCTGCCTCTTTTAAAATGATAAATGGAGGAGGTATTAAACGGATGAGTTAGTTTGACGTAAATGAGGAAAGTTAAATTGAAGCTGACGCTTTTATGCCCCAGGTTCATTGTGTTTTTGGATTACACTATATTTATTGCGGAGAAAACTATAGAACTTGAATTAATTCAACACAGTTTGAACAGATACTTTTGTGTAAAGGTATGGATATTGGCTTTCATGTAAAACAGCAGTATGGTAACACGGTAACGTTGATTGTGTCGATATATCAGCCCAAAAGATTTGTACAATGTAAATTCCTTGTCAACGAACCTTCATTGCAATAGAACATTCTTGTGGCTAGCCACTAAGTTTTAAAAAGTAAATTGATAAATTAATTGATAAAGATTCCAAACGTAAAGGTAATAAAGACCAGCATCAAGTTCAGTAGCGAAGGCTTAAAAAAATCAATGCACAGAAGGGATGGATAAGTTTGAAAACAACTAAAACAGGACTACTTATAAAAACAACAGGTGGACAAGAAATTAAACTATTTTGGTCGTTAAGTAGATTTGGTAAACCACGAAGTAACCGTCTCTGCTTCTCGATTTTACGACACGATAAATCTATTTTCAGTTTGTTTATGAACTCATATAAGTTATTTTTGTACTTGGAAACTGAACCAAGAATCTCGAGTAATTCTTTCAATGCGTACTTAAATGTCATTTAATTTAATAACTGCCAGAGCAATCGTGCAAAGAATGTGATTAACGGTTGATTTATAAATTATTAGTAAAATTAATTGAAATGATCCATAATAAGATGTACATATTTCATCTAGATTTATATACGAGTACCATTAAAATACAATGGTCTCATTAACTCTGGTTTACTGTCCCAAAGAACACAAAAAATGTTTTTACCATGATAAGCAATCTTACAATTTAAAATTATTGTTCAATTGTTTGGATGTATTTTGAAAAACAATCTATAGCAATTAGCTTACCCTCTATAAATAAAATATGGTAAAATTACTTGTTTGGCTCTTATGATTGTTTACAAAGGGCGTAAGATGAAAGTTATTGCATTTCAAGAATTTTAAATGGTTTAAAAAACTAAAAATAATACTAAACAGCTCAAACCGGGCTTTTGGTTAGTAGGCCTACTTGACCCCGAAATCATTCCAGTGAGATCTCGTTCCAGTGGGATGTTAACGATGCGAGAGTCAAACACCTAAAATAGTATAAACAAATTTGTTATGGAGCTAAATGTTACCATGATCACATTACTTAACATTACTTTAGGGAATTTATATTATGGCAACGTTTAATAAAACCTCTTTTGGTTAAATATATTACGACGATGTTGAAAGCTAGACAACGTTCCAATATAAAAAGTTGATGCAGAAAGTCGCCCTATTTTCACCCAAGTATTAAACTTAACGGACCATACTTTCTATACCATTACCTCAACAGACTACTAGAAGATACCCATTTTTTGGATGCAGTTCAAAAGTCTGCTGCTTAAGTGGTAAGAAGTAAGTGGTCTTATCCTGTACTTGAAGTACGATCCTTCTGCCAAGGATCTTTTAATGAGTTTAGTAAACACTTGACCCCTTTACAACTCGCCGAAAACTTCAGAGTTTATGAATTATGTTTTATGACAAAAACACACAAAACAACAAAAACAGTGTCTTTTTCCAAATGGATGGTCTTTTTCCACCTTAAATTCGCTCATTTTAATAGGGTTCGACCTGATGTGTCCTTTTACTTTTTTAAGATCACTTCGTATTCAAAGATTATCATTCCAAAAAAAATCATGATCAAAATAATACGAATGTTTGTTAATGGAAATCAATAAAACATAATGATATTCCTAATTTATAGTATTTGTAACAGTTAGTATATCCAAAGAGTAAAGAATAATTCAACTACCCTAATTAGTCTAAAATAATCAATAAAAGTAGGCATTAAAAACTAATTTTCATAATCGGTTTATGTTCTTCAATATGAGTGTTGTAAAAAATTTGAAAGATGGTAGGCCTAATTAGTTTTTGAATTGAAATTCACATTTGAAACCCGAATAAAGCAAGAGCAGCACAAGACCTTTGAAAGCGTTATCTACAAATCGGCCTAAAGCAAATACTTATGGGGAAAATCCATGAAAAAGCAAATACTTATAAAAATAAGTCAGATTTTTAATTACAATTAGTCTTCGCACTACATGTGTACATATTGTTCTGACTAAGCCAGTGTGTTTTCCTTTTAGTCAGTCTGACACGTGGGACTTTTAGTTTAAAAGAATATTATATCAATTTCTTTTTCATGTATCCCACTGTGCATTATCTTGTGATTGAATTACTGTAATATTTGTATTACTGGTTGAAAATTAATATTCTTATTCTTATTCTTCACTACATCATAAACTAAAATATTACACCATAATCGTAATAATATTTAAAGTAGGATGGACAACAAAGGTATGTTACAGAGAAAACCCTTATTGTATTAAATATGTACAAAAGATTATAGCGTTTACCGCAGTTTTAAATGAGTTAAGCTGTAACAAATAAAAAGAATAAAGGAACCTAATGTCAGTTTAATATGAAATAAGATTGGAAAAAGACAGTTTGAAGATCATGAAAGGACCTCGTGAAAAATATCTACATTGTTACAATGTATTACATAATTTAAATAACCAGAAAACATAGTTACATGACATAATTTTCTTGCTAGTTTTGACAATAATAGGTAGAATTGCACAGTTCATGCTGTACAGGAAACCAAAATTTACTTTTTAATTAACTGTTTTTTGTGTGTATACAACCACAGTGATTTTCTCATGAAAGGTTTACAAAAGTAACATACAAGTCTAGTGAACGATCCGAGAACATATTTTGCTTTATACTACGAGTAAAATACTCTATTCTTAAAGAATGGAACTATTCATGAAAAAATAGAAACACTTGTTTAGTGTTTAACTTTGAGCCGTAATTCAGGATCAAATATTTACTAATGATAACCTTATACTTGCATTATTGTATTAAAATCTATTTATTTGCTTGATCTTATATAATGATTTGTGTTCGTTTAGCTATAGAGATGAATCCAACGGACAGAGTGAGTTTAAGTCCCACAAGATTCCCATTGAAATTATTTTTATACAAGGGAAAAAAGGAAAGGAGCTAGCAAAAGTAAAATAAGTTTTGCATACCTAATTTATCATATAACACGATCGCTTCATCCTTATAACGATAATAATGACAAATATATTATGATAACACCCTTTTAACATGGGTAATATTACATGCTTACCTGCAGACTTCAATGTGGTATATGAAAGGAATGTATTGCCCATAAAAGCAGCATGTTAATTATACTGTTTATTGTTAATGCTAAGTGTAATCTTTTGTTGTCAGTTGCAATCTTGTCAAGCAGGAACGCATCGTTACAAACTCGTATCTTAGTAAAGTTATGTCATTAGACAAGCCTTTTAAACCAAACATTTTCTTTTCCTCTGGAATCCTTATAAATGCTGAGGATGCTCTCATTAGTTTATAGGTTCCTTTCAACTTTTTTATATCGTGGTCTTTTTGCTTTATCTTTTACAATAATAACATACACTTTTGAAATGTTATACTTGTGATATATTTGTGACAAGATAAATCTGGCTCTTTGATGTGATTGTACTATAATATGGCGAGGACAGTCAAGACAATTATGAGGTTTATGGCTGCAAAGGTTACATTTATAAGTAAATACTATATGTAAAATGAACACATACATGCACATTTCTTGTAGTTGTTGCTCCCGTCAATGAAGAAAGTCCCTGATTGTACCCCAATATACAAACGACTGTGTTCTGAGTATATTTACAAGAGCTTTATTCAATTTTACAAGAGTTTTATAGTCTTGTACAAGATTACAAGTTTTACAAGAGCCAATTTTTACAGAGATTCTTTTTATTTTATACTGGTCGTTATAAAAAAACACATAAAAAATTAAAATCTGAACTTTTTGCATTGAATGACATAATATTCAATCATGAATATGGATAGGCATGCAGGACAATGAATAAACAAGAACAGATGTTTACAAACATCAGTTATATCGCCCAACAGGTAATTGGTATAGCTAACCGAGGAAACGCTATTTTGATTTCATCCTGATAACTTTGTTGTTAGTTGAGCGTTGTTGTTGCCTTGGAGTGATTTTAATCAAAAACCGTAATCACCCCTGTTTTAGACTCTCCCTTAAGCAAAATTTGTACACGTGTAGTTTCTAAGGCTCTCAGGTTTCACAGAAATCAAGTTATTGACAAATCAATGAATGCTGTTAAGTAAATAGGATTCCAAAAAGGTATTTTCCGGGAACAATATATCATCCGAGAAAGTAATTCTGATAAGCAGCAACACATTGAGCTGACCTTGAAATGTCGGACCAGCGTCTCACGTTGACAAAATAACGACTTAGGTCCCTCGTCGGTGATTTAATGGTCTTGCATTGGCCCTTAAGCATCCTATTTATTTTGTAAGCATTATCAACTCTTTGACTTGGATAAAAGTTGTTCAGTTTCACAATCTAAGGCCTATATAGGGATCATAAATAATATATCATTTGTTTATAACTAAATAACTGTTTTTGACTAAGTTACATGTACAAAGTAAGTTTTTATCATACAAATTAATAAAAGAGTAGAGAGTGTTTTACTTTAAAAGAAATTTGATATATAAACAATTTATTGAAGTATCTCACAATACAGACCATCAACTTGTGCGGATCTCACTGGCTCAGTAGAAATAACGTTATCTTCAAATCTAAAGCTTGGTTTTTAAATTTGTTTACCCATGGATGACACGTGAATGTTAAATTAAAAACAGATGAAGTTACTTTGAATGCAAATTAATTTGAGCTACAAACGATTGTACACGTCCGGCATTGGCCATGAATCACTAATTGATTACAAAACAAGACGAACAGTATTTATTGTATACGTCCATTAGGAATCTGTCCTAATGTTTTGCTAGTTAAAAAAGTTTCAAAATTTGAATAGTTCAAGTTCCGAGCTAATTTAAAGGTGTATTATCTCCTACACCAACAGAAAAAAGCATGGCATATTATTTTTCGTTTAACTGTACGTTAAACATTATCCATAGACGTGAAAGCATAAACCCACTTGCAAAAAACTTAAGTCAGTTGATGACTAAAAAGAAAGGATTCAAATAAGGATAATAAATGAATGGTTGAAAACTAAAACAGATTCCTTGTAGGGGGATAAAAAAGAGTTGTATTAGCATGTGGCTATAAAAGATTTCGTATAACAAATCCTAGGATTACACTTATATTAAGGTACGTATACAATAAGAATATTTATAATAAATAACAATAGGATTTCATTACATCTTAGATTAATATCTTATCTTTACATTCAAAATTAAAAATGAAAATACAAAAAAGAAAACTTAAATCGATAAAGTGTGAAATAATTAGAGAAAGGAAAGAATATAACTTAGCTTTAGGCTTGAATAGTATAATTGACTATTGCATACTGTTGTTGTATTAATAGTCAAAGGTAGTATGGAATATGAATGTTAAGAGATACATGTAACTTATTCTTTGTAATATTGATTTGTCTTGAGGTTAGATATATTAAATACCCCCGCCGCAGCAAACCTGACGACTAAGCGAATTTCCATTTGTCTGAATTGATTTTCAGTTAAATATATTTTAATAACATTAGGTTTAACGAGTACCTAGGTTTGCTGCTACAAGGAAACTAATAAAGTGTGTTTTTGAGTAAAATATTGATAGCTTAGTACAAAATAAATAAATTTGCCAAGTTTGATCAAAATATATCCACAAACAAGCAAACTACAACATTTGACAATATTTTCCATAAGAATAACATGGGAATTTTAAATTTACAATTTTTTTAATTTTCTCCGTTACTAATAATCGAACAAAAATACTTTTATATACTAAATTATTTGTTTTTTTAAGCTCTTTAATAAGGTCTAAAGAGAAATCGGGAAATTTTGTGTTTTGAGGGTCAAAAGTGAGAAAAACCAATTTTTACCCCATAAAATCCCCCGTAAAGCCCCGTTCCCATGGTCCGATCGTGCTGGTTTGCGAACTCATTCAAGTTTATCCCGCTTTACACCTTTAAACCAAATTTCATCAAAATCGGACAAAAATTACTCAAGTTATCGCGTTCACGGACGTATATATATATATATATATATATATATATGTCTATATATATATATATATATATACATATATAAAAATTTGAACGAATGGTGTTTTTGGCCTCTGGGGACATCAAAATGAAAAAGTAAATCGGTCCCGGGTCTAGGTCTTACCGTGCCACCTACGGTAATAGCTACTTCCCTATAGGGAAATTCGCTAAAAAATGAAGAGAGAGGAATAATACTTAGAATTCGTTGGATACTTTGATAGAGAAACATCACAAAATAATAGGGGTAAAAATTATTAAGTACAAACAATTGTATTTCTTTAACAACGGAATTTTTAGAAACCAACAATAATAATAAATCAAATGTTAATATAAAAAAAAACACTCATAACAAGTGTTTGAGCCAGACCAAAGGAAAAACTCTTTGAATGAAAAAAAAATAACTAAGTTTAGTTTTAATGCAAAATACCCACAGTTTAATGCAAACGATCCATACCAGGTGTATGTGAAGTTTATAATTTATGATTCATTATTGTGGCTCATAAATCATCACTTATGCATAACCTGCTTCACCAGTCTCCACTGACCACTTAAATACCAATGCATTCTCGTTGATTGCTAGTCTTTAAAAAACAACATATTTAATCTTAGGATATTTTCACCAACTACATTTATGGAAAGCCCTTGTTAAGGAACTAATTATTTTCTTACAACACAACAACCCTTTTAGAAAATTTATTGCTAGCCACACTGCAATGTATTGTAATTAAGTTATAGTTTCTTTTTATAAAATTGTAATCCATGTTGTAAATCTGTGAACGAAATCTCTCTTTGCTGTGACACAAAACTCTAAAGGAATGATAAATTTAAAGGACTAATAAGGTTAAGGAGCCTTTGAACTAGGCTGGACTCAAAGCCAATAAACTTATCTTCTTTGTCAATAGCGTGCTTCAACCCGACCCTCACTTATGTAAAATGGCTGTGTTGTACAAGCTTTAAACTACTTCTCGAGTGTTGAAAGTAATTAAGCAGAATGCAAGAGCTATTTCATAAAAATAGAAATAGTCTGTGCAGATCTATAATAACTATAAACAAATTAAACATAAATTAAAAATCTATTCATTAATCTATAAATTAAAAATTGATTTGCGATATTTCATTAATACATAGTCTTCCAAGAAATGTCTACTTCGACAGTTGAAACAAATAATAAAACTTGTATGCATTGTAGGTTTTATAAACCTGTTAAGTAAATAATATTTCTCAACATCTACTAAGCAAAGAGTGATAGTTAAAATGAAGTTTAGATATAAGGTAAAAGTTGTTAGTACTTGATCGCCAACCGCAAAGGCCATTCAGCTTTTGCTCACAAAGTTATCAAGAAAAACTTTAAGGGCTACAACACAACACATTTCTTAAAAAAATACACATACTTAATAATTGTCCATTGAAGGAAAGACATTTTTAACTAACTGCGCCCTGAAAAGATTTACTGAATTCTGACATAAATTAATTGACCAACATTTTGGCTTTCTTTAATCGAATAACCCTGGCGTAACCAAAAGAAATTAAATCAAAACCAAAAGATTCTATTGATAGGGGGAGAAGGTAATTGGAATTTTTCTAGATCTGACAAGAGTTGTTGATAGTGTAGATCATTCTAAAGTATTAGATATGCTCTGCTCACTCGAGTAAAAAACACTGAATTAGCATGGTTTAAATCATATCTTACCAGCAGAAAACAATTTGTGGAAATTAATCACTATCGTGAAACTTTAAAGTTGAAGCATAAAGAAACTTGTACCTCACGCCCATTAACAGTGCAATATTGAGTCCCTCAGGGATCGATTTTAGGTCCCTCAATGTTCCTTTGTTACCTGAAGGGTCTACCATAAGTCACTTGGGACAGAGATACAAAAATATGTCTCTATGCAGATGACACAAATGTGGTTGTCTCTGCTGACACTGAAAATAATATTGAAATATCATCCCGTATTGGCTTATCATTAATGAATCAAAGACTTTTTAGATAGCAGAAATCTCCTTCTAAATTCAGAAAAATCCAATTTTATATAATTTTCAACAAAACAAACTAGGAACAAAAGAAAGCCTACAATATTTGTTGATAATCATGTACATCATGTACTACATCATGTAACCCTCCCTCCTGGGCTGTCTCTGTGTAAATTTTGGCAACCATTCACACCACAGAGACAGCCGGATGAGATATTAGTCCATTGGTTTCTCCCGATAAGCCTAGTATCAGATAAGGAACCTTTACCTGATATCTGCCTGTCTGCCAGGTCCTTATGCATTTTAAGGTTATTTGAGGTTTATATAGAAATTATGTAACCTAACCAGACCTAACCTAACCTAACCTAACCTAACCTAACCTAACCTAACTAAACTCAGAAAAACTGATAATTTAGCAATAATCAATACATCAAGTAATAAGATACTGTCAATTCCATTTTTGATGATTAGCCTAATTAAGAGATATTATAAGATATTAGAATGCTAGTCAACTATTTGTCCCAACTGTTTAGACCATGAAACAGTTGTATTTGTCAATAAAAGCATATTATTTTGGGGAAAAATGCAATAAAAATATCGATACAATAAACGTCTGTAACTTTAAAACTACAATAGCTACAGCTTTGGTCAAAACTGAGTTTTAATCAGCATAAATAGTTCTACAAGATGCATATGTTTAATCATTTCCAAAACTCCTATTTAAGAAAAAACTACGAATGTATTAGGCTATAATATGCCGACAGAGAAAGAATGCGTGTCAGCAAATTCCTGGTGGTCGGCCTTGACTCACGTATCAATGAAGAGTGTACCTTGCGAATGGTATTACTGTAAACTTTTATTTGTATTTAAACGTTGGAAAAGACAATATAGAAGAAATATAGTTATTGATTTGTAATCGTCATGAAAGTATGTTTAAGAAATGTCCAAACACCATCTAAATCTGACTTTTCCAACGAGAAAAATCAGTTTTTCCCGAAAAAAGTAAAAATATGTATTAATCTAAGGCTAAAAATGCGTTTAAACGCATTACACTATTCCAAAGGATAGAACCACTTTAACATATATCATAAATAGTCACATTTCAGCCTAAAAAGTAGCAATTTTTACGTAATTTTGATTTTAAGCTAAAATGTGTATAGCATAGAAATACCAAATATTGGCTTAAATACTATGATTTTAAATGAAAGTATTGCTTTAATAATAGCACAAAGAGGCTAAAAAACTAATACGATTATAGATTATGTCAAAAATATACATTTAATGCGTCAAAAACATTACGTACATGAATTAATTTCGTCCAACAGATTTCCCGTCTTAAACCTTTAAATGCTTAAAATTGGCTTAAATAATATTATTTTGAATACAATTATAAGTTTTTGAATTGCACAAAGAGTATATAAAACGAATACAAGTACAACATATACCAAAAACACTCATTTAATGGGTTAAAACATTACGTGAAAATTAATTATGCGTAAAAGCAATTTCCGATTTCAACTATAAAATGGCCAAAAAAGCTTAAATACCATAGTGGTGAATAGGATTATGGCTTTTTGAATTGCACAAAGACGGTATAAATAGAATAAAACTTTAATATAGACGAAAAACACTCATTTGATGGGTTAAAAACCTTACGTTAACAAAATAGTCAAAATCATTTTTGGTGAAATCTTACTTTATTTGTTTATTTTCTTAAAAGTTGTATATTTTGAACGCTTGAAAATGCTTTATTACACTACAGAACTATATACTCAATGGTATAGAACCGATTTAGAGGATAAAAATTCAATAGTTTGCTTAAAAATTCAAAAACATAGTCAGATTTACAAGAATTTCATTCGTCTTTCTCGTGCAAACCATACATTATTTGTTTATATTTTTCAAAGTAATCACTTTAGAATGTCTAAAACCTCATATATCAACAGGTTACTAGTTGGAGCAAGGTAATAAACCGAAAAAAATCTTAAAAGCCTTTAGTTTACTCAAAAATTGAGTCTTACTAAAGCATAGAGCTAAAGACCACACACAGTGCCGCCAGGCCTCTGACGCCAGAACTGTATACCATACATCCATTATATGGTCCAGTATGACATATTGATTTTTTGGTCAGATATTGTAGATATTTCAATTATATACACCCTGCAGTTGATCCCATACCTATGGGTTTAACCGTTCAAGAGTTATAAGAGTTTGAAAAGTCAAATTTGACAATTTTGTTTACTTCAAAAATTACATGTTTAATGGTTTTTTGTTCAAATTTCTTGCCAATTTATTCTCTTGATTTAATCCTTAAATGTATAACATACCTACAATTGGTTTAATCTTATTACTTATCAAGTATTTGTGGAAAACCTGGCAGACAGACAGATCAGGTAAAAGTTCCTTATCTGATACTAGGCCGATGAACACTCCTCCCTCCTGGGCTGTCTCTGTGTAAATTTTGGCAACCATTCACACCACAGAGACAGCCGGATGAGATATTAGTCCATTGGTTTCTCCCGATAAGCCTGGTATCAGA
This sequence comes from Macrosteles quadrilineatus, assembly GCF_028750875.1. NCBI lineage: Eukaryota > Metazoa > Arthropoda > Insecta > Hemiptera > Cicadellidae > Macrosteles > Macrosteles quadrilineatus. Next base: position 152,040,116 of record NW_026542594.1, read on the forward strand.
TAAGGAACCTTTACCTGATATCTGCCTGTCTGCCAGGTCCTTATGCATTTTAAGGTTATTTGAGGTTTATATAGAAATTATGTAACCTAACCGGACCTAACCTAACCTAACCAAACCTAACCTAACCTAACCGGACCTAACCTAACCTAACTAAATTAAAAAAAAACTGAAAATTTAGGAATAATCAATACATCAAGTAATAAGAAACTGTCAATTGCATTTTGGTGATTAAACGATTAATAGATATTATAAGATATTAGAATGATAGTCAACCGTTTGTCCCAACTGTTTAGAGCATTAAACAGTTGTATTTGTCAAGAAAAGCATATTATTTTGGTAAAAAATGCATTTAAAATTTGAATACATTAAACGCCTGTAACTTTAAAACTACAATAGCTACAGCTTTGGTTAAAACTGAGTTTTAATCAGCATAAAGAGTACTACAAGATGCATATGTTTAATCATATCCGAAACTCTGATTTAAGGAAAAACTACAACTGTATTAGACTATTATTTGTTGACTTAGAAAGAATGCAGTGTCGACACATTCCTGGGAGCTCTGGTGTTGACTCAGGTATCAATGAGCAGTGTACCTTCCGAATGGTATTATTGTAAACTTTTATTTGTATTTAAACGTTGGAAAAGACTATATAGATAAAATGTAGTTATTGATTTGTAATTGTCATGAAATAATGTTTAAGAAATGTCCAAACAGCATTTAAATCTGACTTTTCCAACGTGAGAAATCAATTTTTCCCGAAAAAAAGTAAAAATATGTATTAAATTAAGGCTAAAAATACGTTTAAACGCATAACACTATTCCAACTGATAGAACCACTTTGAAATATATCATAAATAGTCACATTTAAGCGTAAAAACTAGCAAGTTTTACGTAATTTTAATTTGAAACCAAACTGTGTACAACATAGAAATAGTGAATATTGGCTCAAGTACTATGATTTTAAATGAAAGTATGGCTTTTATTATAGCACAATAAGTGTATAAATAGAATGAAACGATAATATAGACCAAAAACACTCATTTAATGCGTCAAAAACATTACGTAAAATAATTAATTCGGTCCAACAGATTTCCCGTCTTAAACCTTTAAATGCTTAAAATTGGCTTAAATAATATGATTTTGAATACAATTATAGGTTTTTGAATTGCAAAAAGAGTATATAAAACGAATACAAGTACAACATATACCAAAAACACTCATTTAATGGGTTAAAAACATTACGTAAAGATTGATTTCGCGTAAAAGCAATTTCCGATTTCAACTATAAAATGGCCAAAAAAGCTTAAATACCATAGTGGTGAATAGGATTATCGCTTTGTGAATTGCACAAAGCGTGTATAAATAGAATAAAACTGTAATATAGACCAAAAACACTCGTTTGATGGGTTAAAAACCTTATGTTTACAAAATAGTCAAAATTATTTTTGGTGTAATCTTACTTTATTTGTTTATTTTCTTAAAAGTTGTATATTTTGAACGCTTGAAAATGCTTTATTACACTACAGAACTATATACTCAATGGTATAGAACCGATTTAGAGGATAAAAATTCAATAGTTTGCTTAAAAATTCAAAAACATAGTAAGATTTACAAGAATTTCATTCGTCTTTCTCGTGCAAACCATACATTATTTGTTTATATTTTTCAAAGTAATCACTTTAGAATGTCTAAAACCTCATATATCAACAGGTTACTAGTTGGAGCAAGGTAATAAACCGAAAAAAATCTTAAAAGCCTTTAGTTTACTCAAAAATTGAGTCTTACTAAAGCATAGACCTAAAGACCACCCACAATGCCGCCAGGCCTCTGACGCCAGAACTGTATACCATACATCCATTATATGGTCCAGTATGACATATTGATTTTTTGGTCAGATATTGTAGATATTTCAATTATATACACCCTGCAGTTGATCCCATATCTATGGGTTTAACCGTTCAAGAGTTATAAGAGTTTGAAAAGTCAAATTTGACAATTTTGTTTACTCCCAAAATACAACTGTTAAAGGTTTTTTTTGCAAATTTCTTTCAAATTTCTCCTCTTTATTTAATCCTTAAATGTATAACATACCTACAATTGGTTTAATCTTATTACTTATCAAGTAATTGTGGAAAATCCACAACCTGGCAGACAGACAGATATCAGGTAAAGGTTCCTTATCTGATACTAGGCTTATCGGGAGAAACCAATGGACTAATATCTCATCCGGCTGTCTCTGTGGTGTGAATGGTTGCCAAAATTTACACAGAGACAGCCCAGGAGGGAGGAGTGTTCATCGGTCATCCCTGATAAGGGCCAAGAACGTGCCTTATCACTCTTAGATAACTTGCCAAACTTTTGTGTGGAATCTCTGCCTGTAGACTAGTTTATTTACTATTTCATCTAGGTAGATAAACCTGTTATCATATGTTTGAATCAAGATTATTGGAAATGTAGATTGTTAAAAGTATTGAATTTTTGACTGCACAAGCCAAGTCTACTACCAAGTTATATAGTGCAAGATTTGGAAATATTATACGTAATAGATGATTTGCAGATAACTCAGATTGATATATAAGTAGCTTTAATGATTATAGTTATGGTTTTGGATACATTTTTTGCTAAGCTGTAGACATAGAGATAATACAAACCAAGTATCTCAAGTTACCTCAATGCAGATATATTTTGGCAACTTGATTTGAGGGTTAGTATGTGATGAAAACTGCTGAATATTACATTATAAAGGTAGTAAAAACTATAAATCGTCAGCAAATGTTGAGAAATTTAGTAAATTTTAAAACCTTTAATTGTTATTGGCATTTTAAAATTTTAAACCTTTGTAGCCCATAACTTTGAAAGTATTTGAGCTAGAACAATGGCTGAAATCGTATTGGGTACAAAATGTGCAATACAACAAAATGTGTTACTTTTTTCTCTTCCAAAACATAGATTTATCCTAACAATAAACTTGTACTAGACATGTATTGTAGTTTAGACTCCAAATGTAGGTTGATACGATTCACTTCAACTATTTGCTGACCAAGCACTCATTGTTGTGAAAACTAGACTGACCTAGTGTACTGACACTTCTTTGTTGACAGCAAAGATTGAGTAGGTATTGTCAAAATAAAATGCCTTTTAATGTCACTATTGTGGTTACTGAAAGTCACAAAACTTGATTTTGTCATCAATCAGCAAACAGTGAAATGCTTAAAAAATAATCATTAATTATCACATATAAGGAAAGTTGAATTAAAACAACAAATATAGTTAGATTACATTTATTACTTAAAACAATACTTGTGATTATAATACAATTTATTGCTTAATACAATGCTTGTGATTATTATACAATTTATATATTTATTCAATATAACACATCATTAGAGTTTATTTTGTAAGTCATTTTGATCAACAGATAGAAACAAATATTCTTTTAATAATCTTAACTTCTCCACCTCTTGCAATAATTAATTGTATTTCCTTTTTTTCAATTTCTGAAAACATCTTATTTAGATTTAAATTTATACTAGCCCAATTGTGGAATTCTTCAGTAGATGAAGTTAACCTAACATAATTAATAGATACATCATTGTACCAACTCACTCCAAAAAATATAGATATATTGGCTTTAAAATGGCCAATATTTGTTATTATATATCTAAAAATAGATTTAATTGAAAATCTATAATTTTCTAAACAATATTCTATCAAATCATTCTCACAATCAAGACTGTACAATTTAAACTCTACAAGTTCTTTTACTTTCTCTAATCTTCTTAATTCCGACATCAAACTAATAAAACCTCCAAGTACTAATTCAGTTATATTTTCAGTATCTACTTCAGCTATAGATTGTATATCTTCTTCTTCACTTGATGTTTCTATTCTTCTAGACGTTTGAGCATACCTGAGGTTTTCATGTCCAGTAGTTTGATTGAGATGATGGCAAGGAAGTCTGTTGTCATCTGAAATCCTAGGTTGCAATAATGGTTCTTCTATCCTCACTGGATGATGAGTCTCTTCTATATGATTACTAGTTCTTCTCCTCTTGTTCGATCTTAAATCAAGTGGATGTCTTGGTTTATCCTCCATTTCTGATGTTCTATCAGTAGACAACAGTATATATACACTTGAGGTACTAGTTATCTACACGTTTGACCAAGGTTCCTGATAACTAGTAACCTTCACAAGCTAATCTTTAAGACTATAAACTCTCATAACAGCTTGAACAGATTAGGCATGTCCAATCTCTTTTAGACTTACCTTACACTTTTGAAAGTGTTTAACATGAGGTAGAATAAGGATTTCATACAAAAGTACAAGTTTGATAACAGTCTAAAACAATTGGGTTTACAGATTAATACAATTTATTGAGTTTACAGATAAGTCTGTTATCTAAATGAGATAAGGCATGATCTTGCCAAAAATTGTTATCTAGAAGTGATAGGGCACGGTCCTGGTCCTTATCAGGGATGACCGATGAACACTCCTCCCTCCTGGGCTGTCTCTGTGTAAATTTTGGCAACCATTCACACCACAGAGACAGCCGGATGAGATATTAGTCCATCGGTTTCTCCCGATAAGCCTAGTATCAGATAAGGAACATTTACCTGATATCTGCCTGTCTGCCAGGTCCTTATGCATTTTAAGGTTATTTGAGGTTTATATAGAAATTATGTAACCTAACCTAACCTAACATAACCTAACCAAACCTAACCTAACCTAACTAAACTCAGAAAAACTGATAATTTAGCAATAATCAATACATCAAGTAATAAGATACTGTCAATTCCATTTTTGATGATTAGCCTAATTAAGAGATATTATAAGATATTAGAATGCTAGTCAACAATTTGTCCCAACTGTTTAGAGCATGAAACAGTTGTATTTGTCAATAAAAGCATATTATTTTGGGGAAAAATGCAATAAAAATATCGATACAATAAACGCCTGTAACTTTAAAACTACAATAGCTACAGGTTTGGTTAAAACTGAGTTTTAATCAGCGTAAATAGTACTACAAGATGCATATGTTTAATCATTTCCAAAACTCCGATTTAAGAAAACACTACGAATGTATTAGGCTATAATATGCCGACAGAGAAAGAATGCGTGTCAGCAAATTCCTGGTGGTCGGCCTTGACTCACGTATCAATGAAGAGTGTACCTTGCGAATGGTATTACTGTAAATTTTATTTGTATTTAAACGTTGGAAAAGACTATATAGAAGAAATATAGTTATTGATTTGTAATCGTCATGAAAGTATGTTTAAGAAATGTCCAAACAGCATCTAAATCTGACTTTTCCAACGTGAGAAATCAATTTTTCCCGAAAAAAGTAAAAATATGTATTAAATTAAGGCTAAAAATATGTTTAAACGCATAACACTATTCCAACTGATAGAACCACTTTGAAATATATCATAAATGGTCACATTTAAGCGTAAAAACTAGCATGTTTTTACCTAATTTTAATTTGAAACCAAACTGTGTACAACATAGAAATAGTGAATATTGTCTCAAGTACTATGATTTTAAATGAAAGTATGGCTTTTATTATAGCACAATAAGTGTATAAATAGAATGAAACGATAATATAGACCAAAAACACTCATTTAATGCGTCAAAAACATTACGTAAAATAATTAATTCGGTCCAACAGATTTCCCGTCTTAAACCTTTAAATGCTTAAAATTGGCTTAAATAATATGATTCTGAATACAATTATAGGTTTTTGAATTGCAAAAAGAGTATATAAAACGAATACAAGTACAACATATACCAAAAACACTCATTTAATGGGTTAAAAACATTACGTAAAGATTGATTTCGCGTAAAAGCAATTTCCGATTTCAACTATAAAATGGCCAAAAAAGCTTAAATATGATAATTTTGAATAGGGTTATGGCTTTGTGAATTGCACAAAGCATGTATAAATAGAATAAAACTATAATATAGACCAAAAACACTCGTTTGATGGGTTAAAAGCATTACGTTAACAAAAAAGTCAAAATCATTTTTGGTGAAATCTTACTTTATTTGTTTATTTTCTTAAAAGTTGTATATTTTGAACGCTTGAAAATGCTTTATTACACTACAGAACTATATACTCAATGGTATAGAACCGATTTAGAGGATAAAAATTCAATAGTTTGCTTAAAAATTCAAAAACATAGTCAGATTTACAAGAATTTCATTCGTCTTTCTCGTGCAAACCATACAATATTTGTTTATATTTTTCAAAGTAATCACTTTAGAATGTCTAAAACCTCATATATCAACAGGTTACTAGTTGGAGCAAGGTAATAAACCAAAAAGAAATCTTAAAAAACTATAGTTTACTCAAAAAATGAGTTTTATAAAGAGTAGAGTTAAAGACCACCCACTGTGCCAATGGGACTATGGACACGTGTAGTCGCTAGTGTCTATCATACAACAATAACATGGTCCAGTATGACATATTGATTTTTTGGTCAGATATTGTAGATATTTCAATTATATACACCCTGCAGTTGATCCCATACCTATGCGTTTAACCGTTCAAGAGTTATAAGAGTTTGAAATGTCAAAATTTGACATTTTTGTTCAGTCCAAAAATGATGTTTTGAATTGATTTTTTTTCAAAATTTTTGACAATTTGTATGCTTTATCAAGTGATCCAAGGTATATAATACCTACAGTTGGTTTAATCTTATTACTTATCAAGTAATTGTGGAAAACCTGGCAGACAGACAGATATCAGGTAAAGGTTCCTTATCTGATACCAGGCTTATCGGGAGAAACCAATGGACTAATATCTCATCCGGCTGTCTCTGTGGTGTGAATGGTTGCCAAAATTTACACAGAGACAGCCCAGCAGGGAGTTTTGAACACTCCCGATGAACACTCCTCCCTCCTGGGCTGTCTCTGTGTAAATTTTGGCAACCATTCACACCACAGAGACAGCCGGATGAGATATTAGTCCATCGGTTTCTCCTGATAAGCCTGGTATCAGATAAGGAACCTTTACCTGATATCTGTCTGTCTGCCAGGTTGTGGATTTTCCACAATTACTTGATAAGTAATAAGATTAAACCAATTGTAGGTATGTTATACATTTAAGGATTAAATAAAGAGGAGAAATTTGAAAGAAATTTGCAAAAAAAACCTTTAACAGTTGTATTTTGGGAGTAAACAAAATTGTCAAATTTGACTTTTCAAACTCTTATAACTCTTGAACGGTTAAACCCATAGGTATGGGATCAACTGCAGGGTGTATATAATTGAAATATCTACAATATCTGACCAAAAAATCAATATGTCATACTGGACCATATAATGGATGTATGGTATACAGTTCTGGCGTCAGAGGCCTGGCGGCACTGTGGGTGGTCTTTAGGTTTACGCTTTAAAAAACTCAATTTTTGAGTAAACTAAAGGCTTTTAAGATTTTTTTGGTTTATTACCTTGCTCCAACTAGTAACCTGTTGATATATGAGGTTTTAGACATTCTAAAGTGATTACTTTGAAAAATATAAACAAATATTGTATGGTTTGCACGAGAAAGACGAATGGAATTCTTGTAAATCTGACTATGTTTTTCAATTTTTAAGCAAACTATTGAATTTTTATCCTCTAAATCGGTTCTATACCATTGAGTATATAGTTCTGTAGTGTAATAAAGCATTTTCAAGCGTTCAAAATACACAACTTTTAAGAAAATAAACAAATAAAGTAAGATTACACCAAAAATGATTTTGACTATTTTGTAAACATAAGGTTTTTAACCCATCAAACGAGTGTTTTTGGTCTATATTATAGTTTTATTCTATTTATACCGTCTTTGTGCAATTCAGAAAGCCATAATCCTATTCAAAATTATGGTATTTAAGCTTTTTTGGCCATTTTATAGTTGAAATCGGGAGTTTCTATTACGCATAATTAATTTTCACGTAATGTTTTTAACCCATTAAATGAGTGTTTTTGGTATATGTTGTACTTGTATTCGTTTTATATACTCTTTTTGCAATTCAAAAACCTATAATTGTATTCAAAATCATATTATTTAAGCCAATTTTAAGCATTTAAAGGTTTAAGACGGGAAATCTGTTGGACCGAATTAATTATTTTACGTAATGTTTTTGACGCATTAAATGTATATTTTTGACATAATCTATAACCATAATAGTTTTTTAGGCTCTTTGTGATATTATTAAAGCCATACTTTCATTAAAAATCATAGTAATTGAGCCAATATTTGTTATTTCTATGAAGTACACAGTTTGGTTTCAAATTGAAATTACGTAAAAAATACAAGTTTTTACGCTTAAATGTGACTATTTATGATATATTTTAAAGTGGTTCTATCCTTTGGAATAGTGTAATGCGTTTAAATGCATTTTTAGCCTTAAATTACTACATATTTTTACTTTTTTCGGGAAAAATTGATTTTTTTCGTTGGAAAATTCAGATTTACACGGTGTTTGGACATTACTTCAACATAATTTCAACACGATTACAAATTATTAACTATATTTCTTCTATATAGTCTTTTCAAACGTTTAAAATCGATTCAGAGTGTACAATGTGTATTGACATCCGACTCAAGGCCGACCACCAGGAATTTGCTGACACGCATTCTTTCTCTGTCGGCATATCATAGCCTACTATGGACTAGTTTTTTTCTTAAATCAGAGTTTTGGAAATGATTAAACATATACATCTTGTAGTAGTTTTTATGCTGATTAAAACTCAGTTTTGACCAAAGCTGTAGCTATTGTAGTTTTAAAGTTACAGGCGTTTAATGTATCCATATTTTTATTGCATTTTTCCCCAAAATAATATTCTTTTCTTGACAAATACAACTGTTTCATCCTCTAAACAGTTGGGACAAACGGTTGACTAGCATTCTAATCACTTGATACCACTCTTAATTATGGTAATCACAAAAATGGAATTGACAGTATCTTCTAACCTGATTTATTCCAAATTTTCAGTTTTTTTGAGTTTAGTTAGGTTAGGTTAGGTCCGGTTAGGTTAGGTTAGGTTAGGTTAGGTCCAGTTAGGTTACATAATTTCTATATAAACCTCAAATAACCTTAAAATGCATAAGGACCTGGCAGACAGGCAGATATCAGGTAAAAGTTCCTTATCTGATACCAGGCTTATCGGGAGAAACCGATGGACTAATATCTCATCCGGCTGTCTCTGTGGTGTGAATGGTTGCCAAAATTTACACAGAGACAGCCCAGGAGGGAGGAGGGCATTGAGGATAATGTTAAATTTAAGATCAACAGCCTCGGTAAGGCAAGTCTTTTCTATACATAAAATATTCATAGTATACTACAGTCTAAAATTCGTTTTGATGAATGATAAAATTGCAATAGGTATCAATCAATCAATCAATCAAAATATCTTTATTTCATAATATGCAAACATATAGTTACATGAAATAGAGTCATGGGAACTAAAACTAAGTGAGATGGTTATTCAAAAAATACATAAGGTTAAATTATATTCTAAATTATTAAGAGAAAGAGTCAAAATCAAAAGAGTCAAGAACAAAACTCCCCGATAGAAAAGAAAGCTGATTGGATTAGAAATGCTTTTGCCAAATTTAAAAATCTGTTTGTATTATTTCTTTCTTTTTTGATATTTTGTGGCAAAAGATCAAAATATTTGTTTCCTTTATAGGTGATTTTTTTTAAAAAAAGCTCTAATTTATGATGTTCAACCAATCGATGGGGTCTTGTATTATAGCTATGGACAGTATTACCAAATGTTAGTTTATTGTTAGATACTAAAAATTTTATTGTTTCAAAAATAAAGAGGCTGTAAACTGTAAATATTTTCAATTTGGAAAAATCATTTTTAACTACATCAGATTTTTTTTTAGATTCAAAATTACCGTTAATGCCCTTTTCTGTTGGAGTAATATTCTATCCATGTTTAATTTAGAGGTTGACCCATAGATGCAGATAACATAAGACACGTGTGAATGGATTAAGGCAAAATATATTGTTTTTAAAGTTTCAATATTGCAAGAGGTTGCCATTTTCCGAGGAGCATACAAACCACTTGTTGTTTTTTTAACTTCAAGATTTACATGGTCGTTCCACGTTAGGTTTTCATCAATAACTAATCCCAAATAAGTTGTTTTCTCTAATTGATCTATTAAGTTTTCTTCAATGAATATTGTGGGATTTAATTTTTGCTCAGTCTGTTTGGTTGTAAATGTCACAAAATTAGATTTTTGTGAATTCAGCAGAAGGTTTTTACTATCAAATAAGTCTTTAATCATTGATAAGTTAATATGAGATGCAATTTCTAGGTTTTATTTACTATTGGCAGTTACAATCATGTTAGTGTCATCGGCATAGAGACAAATTTTATTGTTCTTGTCCCATATCACCCCTGGTAGACCCTTCAGGTAACAGAGGAATAACAAGGGACCTAGAATTGATCCCTGGAGGACTCCATATTGTATGTTTAGCAAGCTCGAACTATATGTCTCCTTATATATAGGTTTTGAATTATTAAAATAATGACTTATTTCTACAAAATGTTTCCTATCTGAAATGTAAGATTTAAACCATGCCAATTCTGTACCTTTAACTCCAAGAGAGCTTAGTTTATTTATGAGAGTAGTGTGGTCTACAGTGTCAAAGGGGGTTTTATGGGGTTTTTATGGGAATATCCCCATTAAAATTCAAAATTTAAAAAAAATAAAAAAACGCCTGGAGATACCATGGATTAGAGCCTACATATCAAATTTCATCGAAATCGGACCACAGGTGTAGTCCCTAGCTCTTTACACATCCAGACACACACACACACACACACGCAGAGAGAGACACACATACACACACAGACATCACTTCGAAAACCACTTTTTTGGGTCCAGGGGGACCCAAAACGAATATGTCCACTCAAAACTCAAACTCGAAAATTTTGACGAAAACAATACTTTCTCCATATAGGCTACTATGGTATAGGGGGAGAAAGTAAAAGGAAAACCAATATGAGGGTCATTAATTGTTATATATATATATTCTGTTTTGACTACTGTAAAATCACTAGTTTGAGCAATCTAGATAAGAAAAACTTAGGTTGACACAATTTCATGTACCAATCTGTACATTTTATGAGCTGAAGAAGTTGATTGATTGATTGATTGAAATAAAAATACTTCGCTTTTAATCCATACCCAATAATAATTCATAACTCATAATTCATAATTTTATCCCCAAACTGGACAAAGTATTTATTTAATTATTTAACTGAGCTTTTTTCATTGTACTAATAACCTTTATCTAAAATTGCCGCTAAAATTGATTAACTAATTTAATTACTTTTCATCGAATAACATACGATTGTCAAGACTCGAGTGTTTCCTTCAGATAAGTTTTATTAGATCGTTGTCAAGCATGATTCGTGTCTCGCAATATTTGACCCAGAACCAATATGATGAATATGTAAGGCGTACGACGTAATATCACACGTACACTCGGCTCTGTGGATGATTTCTAAGCGTTTGAAGCCGACTACATAATATACATGCAAATAAGACATACTTAAAGGGTTGAAGTTGAACATTGTTTTAAATTTGACAATGATATTAGTTTATCAAAGTTTACATTCCTATTTAGCTTTTTACTGTATCATAATAATCAATGAAATAATTTATTTTTGTAAAAAAATACAACCGACTTCAAACGCTCTAAAAAGAATGAAATAATTTCAATAAAGTAAACTTTTGTATTAGGCAAGCTCACGTATTTTAAGTCGGCGCGGCTCTATGATTTTTGATACAAAATTAAAAGAGGGTGTCCATATTGCAGGTGACTATAACTAAAGGTGTTAATATGCATGTCTTTTTCATAGTTATGCGTTAAGTGTTATTTTATTACCGTAATCAGAGATCGGCATTATAGTGGTATTAACGAGTATCTTTAAAAAGATTATAACGCATTTAAATGTTTCTAACTTGGAAAAGTAACGTTTTAATACTAAACTAGCTTCTTTTCCTATCATAATATCAAACTAAATTATTTTCCTATTCATATAGAACATTTGTGTGTGTTATTTTCATAATGCATTTATTCTGAAGTAAAAATAAATTCCAAGAAAATATTTCCCTTAATATATAAACAAAACAGTTCAGTGTGTTTTTTTATATATTTATGTTATCCAGCTACAATTTATTGATTTTCAAAATACACACACAATATTTAATTTCAATCATATTTGCAGTTTGAGCGCCGACTTGAAATACGTGAGCTTGCCTAATACAAAAGCGTGAGCTTCTTATTTCTGGTGAGCATCGTGCTCTGAAAGTCATGAAGAAGTGAAAAACCCCGCGCTCCCAGTGGTGTCTGTGATATTACGCCAGTGACGCCAGCAGTGCTAACTTTGTGTGAAATGGAGGGATATCACCTCCTGGTATTCAGTGTACAGTATTTTTTTGAATAAATGTAGTAAAACAAGATTCAGGCATCCATTAAATAATGGATTTATACTTCCGGCTAGATATTTGTGGGTAGAGAGATTGGAGTTGAAATAACCTAGACAAATCACAGGGTATGTTGTAGAAATTTAGATTGTGATATTTATTAAGTTCCAAAAACACTTATGTACCAGTAAGCAATTTATTATTATAATCGGGGTTAACAAATATTTAAAATGAAATATTGGAAAAGGAACATTTTTAAAAAGAATGTTTGAACAAGTTGTATTAAAACATGCAGTTGGGAGTTACGTGTGTTTGATACGAGAAAATTAGTTAAACCTCATCCAGTAAGCAGCTTCATTTGGTATAACATGTGAATCTCAGCTTACCATAATAAGAAATCCCCGCTGCAATTCGATGATTTAGTGGTCATCATTATAGTGTGTAACAAAAAAAATTATTGTTCTGTCAAGGAAAATATGTTTTCATATTGTTTGAAAAAAAAACAAAAAAAAATAAACAAAAAATAAAGGGAATAACAATCATCCTCTGTAATTATTTGTAGCATTGGGTTCCTGGTAATAGCTAAAATAAATAACGAAAATAATACGCCCTAAATACATCCACTATTAGTATTGTCTTCTAAACGTAGTAATATGTTGTGTAATATTGAGTTATTGCGGCCTCTGCGTAGAAAGGTGGAAGGTGTCAAAATTTGATCTGGATATTTAATTATAATACTCTCTAATTATTCAATGGATTGCGTCTGAATATTAATATTTTTCACATAAAAGTGCGGCTAGGTATAGAAGATGCACACACCTGTCCTTTATACGAAACAAGTGTACAATTTACCACCTTTAGTACCATTTAAACATGACTACATATATTTACAAGTCGTTTCGATATTTTTTAAATTGGCGTTGTTAACGTAACATGTGTCTGGTCGTGACATGCAATAGTGTTGGTGATTATCAATTGGCGTGGTTGACATTACAAACTGAATAGTTATTGTCAGAAACCCTAATTGAAGAGGGTTTCCAGACAATAAGTATGTAAACGTTACGGTGAACAAATTTTAAAATGTATCTAATTTCTGCATTAACAATTATAGGAAGACTGGATACTAATGTAACTGGTAAATCAATCGTGTATAATCCTCTCCTTAACTAACATCCCAAAACGCAATGAGTTTTTTTATTCATCAGTAGCTAGGTAACATTCTAAACTGCATTATGAATCAGACTGCAGCAGAATCAACATACGATCAAAATGGCCAATCAATGGTTTGTTTAATAACATGTTATGTTCTTTATTGTTCACTTAAGTTTCAATTTTATTTGTTGTGAGTTGAGATTATTCTAGTTTAAATACAATGCATTACAATTAAATTAATTCATTTTAAAGGATTGTGTTAGTTATTAGTAAAAAAATTAACACCAACAATCTTAAAACACAAATACTACTTAATTATGTCTAATTTCCACAGAGTATTACGCACCCGACTGTAGCAGATTCAACGTAGAATGGCTAGCTCGGTCCCTCCAAGATTTGCATATTGTTACGAGTACAAGAGTGAGTTTTGGACAGCGGCTTTAGGTATGTAGCTAGGCTACGTTGTTGAACGTTGTTTGAACGTGGAACGTTGTTTATTTGTGGCATTTGCAAAAAGACTTAGAGTTATTTTGTAGCTCGGAAATAGTAAAACTTAGTAACTTTTTGATTGACCAATTTTTAAATTTATATGAATGCAGTGGTTGAATGAAGCTACATTTCGGATGAATAAATTTGAGTTGGCTTAGTTATCAAAAACATCTTGGATAAAAATAAGTTTATCCAACTTATTACGGTGGAATTTTTTTTTACATGTAAGAGGAAATATGTTATAATTAAATTCTTGTTTGTTCTTTATTTATGAACACAAATAATTAGTCAAATGAAGTTTCTATTAGTCAATACTGGGGCTTAGGGAAACTTGTTAACAAAGTGGAAATTGTTCAGTGTCCGAGTTAGGTATTACTTTATTTCCTTGTAAAAATATTCTTTTAGCAAACTGATACAGCTAAAAAGAATGTGGAAATACAACTGCAATGATATTACATTTTAAATCTCAATTAGGTTTGGGTACAAAAAGTGTTTTCAAATATGAACGAATGAGGAAGTTTTCAAATTATAAGGTTTCCACGAGGATTATGGGGATAAGTTTATAGTTTATGATGTCATTATTGTGGATCACTGAACCATCACCTACACCTGACCTGCCTCTATGGACCGCTTGAATACCAATATGTAACTATAATATATGTCTAACCTAACATAGTTTTAAACAGGGTTCATAATGGCAATGTTGAAGATTTATGATTTTGTAAATGTAGAACCATGAACGACCTCAAAACACAATTAACAGTTTATCGATTTAAAAATGTTGATCTAATTTAAGAATAAATATTAATCAACAATTTGTCCTAGTGTCCATTAATCTTTCTTACTAATAACTACTATTTACTAATCATTCTTATTAATGTTTCTTTTTTTCTTTTTAATTTTAAAATACCAAATTAATGATAAAGTAAAAAAAAACTGCAATTAAAAAGGCACTACGAAATTCTACTACTTGACAGAATTAGTACAAATGGAAAATACGTTGATAAAAGTGGACCATCTTTTAATTGCATAATACTTTGCCAAAATGCTTCCAAATACTATTAATGGTTTTGAGAAAAATGACTTGAAACATTTTGAATTATTTTTAGCAAGGTATTCTTGTACTTATGACGATTAAAGTAAAGCTTCATAAAACATCATGTTAAGTATACAGTTTATTGTTTGTGTTAAGAGCCATCAGCAATCTTTAGTTGTTGTTAACCGAGCTCTTGTTCCACTGGGACTAATCGTTACAGACTCTTATCTTAGAATAAACATTATGTTAATTTATGACTACAAAGTTAACGGAACCGCACATAAGAAATATGACACGACTAACCTGTAGTGATAACGTAGAACTGAGGCCGGTTCAGAGACATCAGCTGTGACGTCATTGCGTTGGCAGTGCAGCCACACACACAAACTAAATAGCACTACTTTCTGCTAGTGCATATAACTTTAAAATATATCACACTCGCCACAACTAAAAATTGGTGATTCTTCACTTGACCAAATAAAATTTAAAAACTTGGTAGGCCAACTCAACAGTACTTTAATATAACTTGGCCTAATAATTATTGTAACTCAAAAATCAATTGCTTCATAAAATAAACTAAAAATTCTTCTGTGCCTTACTTTTGCTAAGGCCTACAAATCAAGCCGCGCAGGCTTCTTCACAGTCCTGTCAGAATGTCTTAGTTGTGGCGGACTGCACTGCACAACGGGAGGCTGAAGTTCTGCCACTGGTGGTTCATCTGACGTGGACTTCTTCTGCGGCGATCGTTTCTCCGGAGAGGCTGGTGTTTCATTTACATTCCTCTTATTGGGTGTTGCTGGTGTGAAGCAACTCCGAATGGGTGGAACAGTAGGCTTCTCTTCTTGAAGGGAATATTCCCGGGCTCGTAGATGGTCAGCATGACAAACCCGTGTGCGCCCCAGTGATGACACAATGTAAGTTACTGGGCTACGCTTTTGTAAAATCTTCCCTGGCACCCAAGATACCTTCTCATTCCTCACTGTTCGAACCAATACCAATTCTCCTTCCTCAAAACTTCGGAACTTTCCTCTACTCCTATCCGCATACTTCTTCTGTCGATCCATCTGTCGATGTATCGTCTCTTGCAAGTTAGGCTTGAGTAAGGTTAACTTCGTCCTAGGCTTCCAATTCAGGAACATCTCAGCTGGTGTGAGCCCCGTTACAGAGCAAGGGGTGTTACGATACGAAATCAAGAAATTGTCCAACTTGTGCTGTAAGGTAATGGAACCTGTGGCACTCTCTCCCAAGACTTGTCGAAGTAGATTTTTCTTGACAATTTGAACACTGCGCTCAGCAGAACCATTGGAAGCAGGATGGTAGGGTGGTGTTAACGTAAATTTAACTCCATTCTTAGCCAAAAACTCTCTAAATTCGGAACTAGTAAAGGTAGCTTGGTTATCAGAAACTAGCTCTTCAGGTAACCCATAAGAAGCAAACAGGGTTCGAAGACGGGAAACTGTACTGGAAGTGGTAGTAGAATTCATCAAAAATACCTCGATCCACCGAGAATAAGTATCTACTAGTACAAGCATTTGTTGTCTAGAAGTAGGCTCCTCAGCAAAATCAATATGTACACGCTGCCACCTCCTTGTGGACTTAGGCCACTGCTGCAATGGAACCTTCACAGACGAGTTCCGAGAACTCTGACAGATATGACATGATCTAACCATACTCTCAATCGCTGGTTCAAGACCAGGCCACCAAACGTAGCTTCTTGCGAGCATTTTCATTCTTACAATACCAGGATGTTGGTCATGTAACAACCGAAGCACATTGTCTCTAAGTTTATCAGGAATTACAACTCGAGAACCCCATAATACACAATTAGCCTCAATGGACAACTCATCCTTCCTCTTTAAATAAGGAGTCAACTTAGGGTCATTTACATCCCTCCAGCCATGCCACAAAAAATCACGGACTCTAGATAAAAGTGGATCTCTGCCAGTACATCTCGCTACATCTACAGAAGTAAGTGGATTTTCACTCACCAATTGGCAGTTGAATACCTCCAAGCATTCCTCCACATGGGCGACACAGTTAGCTTCCAATTCCAGGGATTCATCCATGGGTAGGGGTAATCTTGACAATGCATCCGCATGTGATACCTCAGATCCTTTTCGATACCGAACTTCAAAGTTGTAGGTCGATAATATCAATGCCCATCGTTGCAACCGTGCTGCGGCAAGACTAGGTATTCCTTTCTTAGAACCAAATATGGCTGTTAATGGTTGATGGTCTGTCTGCAAAATAACATTCATCCTGCCATAAATATATTTGTGGAACTTTTTTGCACCAAAAACCAATGCAAGAGCTTCTCGGTGTAATTGAGAATAATTTTTCTCACTAGAACTCAAAGACTTGGAGGCAAAGGCAATAGGCCTTTCCTCACCATCGATAATATGAGACAAAACAGCCCCAACTCCTCTAGGGCTTGCGTCACAAGTTAGCACTAACGGCTTATTAACATCATAATGAACCAGTATGTGTGAATCACATACCCAAGTTTTACTCAACTGAAAAACATCAGAACATTGTTTAGTCCATTTCCAGGACACATCTTTCTTAATCAAATCATAAAAAGCAACTCAACTTGGCAGACAGATTAGGTATGAAACGGCCATAATAATTTATTAGGCCTATGTAGGCACGCAGCTCATCTTTGTTAGTAGGCTCCGGGGCGTTCCGGATGGCATCAAGAATACCCACTTGCGGGCTAATTCCTTCCGCTGACAGGCGGTAACCTAAATACTCCACCTGGGACTGTAAAAAATTACATTTGGATTCATTAACTTTGACCCCATAGTCACTTAGACGCTGTAGTACCAGTTCCAGACGAGAGTACGCTTCTTGGCGCGAAGAACCTCCTACGATGACATCATCCAGGTATGCTACCGTACCGCTTAAACCTGACAAAATCTTGTCCATGACAGCCTGAAACAAAGCGGGGGCCGAAGACAGTCCAAATGGCAAACGCCGGAGTCGAAACAACCCTTTGTGAGTTGTTAGCGTCAATAACTCTTGAGACGATTCCGCAACAGGCATCTGTAGGTACGCAGACTGCAAGTCCAACACTGAAAAGAACTGACATCCCGACAGTGCCGCAAATATATCATCAGGTTGAGGCAAAGGGTAATGCTCATGTTGAATTACCTGATTCAAGGTAACCTTGAAATCACCACATAACCTAACTCCCTGCTGTTTAGGTATGACTACCAATGGTGTGCCCCACTCCGAACTAGTCACTGGATAGGCTACACCGTCATCCACCATCTTCTGTAACTCTTCTTCAACCTTATGGCGTAATGAAAAAGGCACTGGCCTAAATTTACAAAATTTCGGAGTCGACCCCTCTCTCAATACTATGTGAGCTTTCACATTTTTAATTTCACCTATTTTACCTTTAAATACAGACAAATATTTATTTTTCAAAAGATCAACATCTTTAGGCACTTGGACCTTGGTTAGGCTAGGTTCTGCCAAAACATCATGGCCTCGAGAACTAGGCCTAGACTGTGTACAGAGCTTATGAGTCTGGACTGCACTAGGCTTACTTGAAAAAATAGAGTTCCAGTTCAAAACTATTTTTTGCAACCAATTTCTACCTAAAAGCAACGGTGCATTGGCTTTATCTACATCCACTACTGTCATAGGCAACATGTAGCTTGTCTGTTCATAAACCACGTTAACATCTACTTGGCCTACTACCTTAACTTCATCACCAGAATAGGCACGTAATTTTACATTACTACGAGTCAATTGTAATTGAGAAAAATGTTTTTCATACACTTCAAATGGACATACTGTGATAGCAGATCCTGTATCAATCTCCATGTCTAAGTCTACATTTTCTATGGCTACTCTTACCTTGTAACAAGAGTTAGGGTCAGTTAGGCCTAGCCCAATATTGTACAAATTTAGCTCTTCACATTCCTCACTAGGGCTTTCAGACATCTGATGCACTTTATATTTACCTCCAGTAGCTTTACTACCTCTATCCTTGGCCTTGCATGCCTTTCCTAGGTGACCCACTTTTGAACATATATGACATTTATATTTATCATATGGGCAATTGTTAGCCTTATGGTCGGTCTTCAAGCACCTGTAACACTTAAAAAATTTCGTAGCACCTTCACTTTCTTTCATTTTGCCACCCCTAGGCCACGTGGTTTTCCTAACATGAAACTTGTTCACATCCTGAAAAGTTTCCTGTTTGCTGAGAAACATGTTTGTGTGCTTGTCTGCCTGTTCAAACGTGAGCGCCAACGCCAAAGTTTTATCAAAATCTTTTTCCTCCGACAATAACTTTTGCCGAATTTGTTCATTGGAAATTCCCGAGATTAGCCTATCTCTTAAAGCGTCCTTTAGGAATGTTCCAAATTGACAAGAAGCCGAAAGATGTTTTATCGCAACCACAAAATCTGAGATGCTTTCACCAGACCTCTGCGAGCGGGAATTGAACAAATAACGCTCTACCACTATTAAACGTTTGGGTGAAAAATGTTGTTCCAGTACTTTAACGAGTTTATCCAAATCTAATTCGTCCACTTTTTCAGGGGAAACTACATCCCGTAACACTGCGAGCACTTTAGGACCTAACACGGTGATTAGAACAGAAACCTTGCTCGTGGCCTTGACATCATTCGCAATAAAATAATGTTTCAAACGCAACAAATATGACGAAATATCTTCTTCACTGGGATTAAATTCTCCCATTCGTCCCACACTCGACATTTTTACCGACTACCGACTGCGCCAATATTATGTTCTATGACTACAAAGTTAACGGAACCGCACATAAGAAATATGACACGACTAACCTGTAGTGATAACGTAGAACTGAGGCCGGTTCAGAGACATCAGCTGTGACGTCATTGCGTTGGCAGTGCAGCCACACACACAAACTAAATAGCACTACTTTCTGCTAGTGCATATAACTTTAAAATATATCACATTAATAGACAAGCCTTTTAAACTAAACGTTATCTTTCCCTCTAGAATTCATATAAATGCAGGCGAAGTTCTCATTTCTGCTATGTAAGTTCCTAAACGTTTTTGCAATGGCCTTTGTTACCATGATTTGTATGATTGTACCATGATCCTCTATACAATATTTTGGTTTATGTTTGATATAAGTAGCAAAGATAAATTAGGCATTGACTCTGTTTTATTCATGTTAATATTTTAGGTAGAAGTTTTAGCAAATATTTGTTCCAAAATAGCTATTCACTGGTAAATGTCTTATCTGAAGAACCAAGTTAGTTAAGAAGAAACATACTGAACGAACCTTGAAACGTTTATTGTCCATCTCAAGTTGAAAAACCAACGATGTGCGAGATTTAGTATCTCTCCGTCTTCCGTCTCCACGCAGTTCTAAAAAATGCACAGTTTTACTTTCCGCACGCAACGACTTGACTGCAACGTTTTACCTGCGCAGGTAAATCGTACAAGAAATCCTTGAGTGTGGACCGGATGAATGGTCTGGTCCACAGCCACCTCTGAGATGGCTGTGTCTGGTCCCATAGCCTACTCTTGAGTACTGTATAATTTTTTTTTATCTAAACTTAGTCGATGTTTGGATTTTTTCTGGAAACATTCCAAAATTGTGTTCCCCTTATCCTTTAATATTAATATTTTTAATTTTTTTAAATATTTTTTTCCCCTGAGCTGTGATGTACCCAAAAATTGTATTTACCTTTTGTCTACAGTTCAATGAGCTGTAACTTCCGTTATGGCCGTTTCGGCATTAACATGCCATCATCAGACGTCTTCGGCTGAAGCAGCGTCGTCATAGTAGAAACACATAACACGAACACGAACACATTTTACGAATACAAATATACGAAAATAAAACTAACAGGCCTGTCGCACACACGTTACCGGTTGACATGATCAGAGCTAGATGCCGACTGGAGGTCAATCCTGCATCGTTGTTGGGGATGCTGTTGAATATAAAGTGTGATTTATGTTGAAGTTTCTCATTTAAAATTGTGTCATCTAAACTATTTTCTTTAAAAGCTCTGTAAATTTCTTATTTATCGAGTGTATCCAGTTTATTTCCTTTCTTGCTTGGCTGGATATATTTGTATTTGTAAAATGTGTTCGTGTTCGTGTTATGTGTTTCTACTGTGACGACGCTGCTTCATCCAAAGAGTTTAATATTCATTTTCAACGTGAGATACCATAAGAAAGCTCGTTTTCTTTATTCACTGTACTTACTACCTTCTCATTCTAGGATGGTAGACTCCAGAACGGAACCGTTTTCTACATCACTTCAGGCCAGGCCTAGAGGGTCGGAGCTAACTTAGGAGAGAGGACCTCGGAGACAAATGTCCCGCGCTTTACTACAAGACGAGCTTACAATAAGAAATAAAAGCACGTAATATGTTAATAAATATCCGAATTTTGAAGTTATTTTAGAATCTTAAGTATTATGATACTCAAGTGAAACTAAGGGTAAACCTTGCATATATTAATGTTTAAATGAAATTAACTGATCGGGAAGATTACTTTTATAATATTAATTAAATTGTCAAGTAACAAAAACGTCAAACCACATTATACACAGTTTAGGACCAGACAAGTTTCAATTCAAACTGATGTACTGGGAACACCCCTATACATAAATGCGTAATACTTCAGTTGAAAATAAATGTTCGTTCTTGTATATATAATGAACCAAAACATTTGAGTATAAACTCGTAATTACAAACATGTATGTTTAACCTTAAACCAGATGATAACCAATTCAATACACATTCAGAAAAGTTACAAACAATTGTACACGTCTAGTCTCTGTTATGGATTGCTTATCGATTACGACAAAATCACAGCCATTATACGTTCGTTCGTCGTAATAGGTTTTTAGTTTTGAGTTCTTCATAACAATTTGGTAAGCTTGGATGATTGGCAACTGTGGCATAATTAAAACAAAATTTTCTTTTGCAGACACCAACGAATTAGTTATTGTCTATTCCAAATTCCTAGATATGAACTTTTGGTAGTAAAATTGTTAGGTAAATGGTTTTATATAAAATAACGAGGTCGATGGATGGACGAATTGAATGGATTAAAGAAAATCAGGGACTGGATGCATCCTGTTGTTTACAATTTATACAACTGACATTTCATTCCTTTGGATCAGTTACTTAATTGGAACAGTCTCAGTTGCACAATTGAATTGCATTGCAATTGTTTAAAAACAGCTTTGCAGCTTAGACCACGTCATAGTTCAAATATAAAAATCAAGTTTGTATACGAAATAATAAATATTTGTACCTTAATTTGACACAATTTCTTTTTGGAAATGTCTTGGATAATTTATTACGTTACAAATAAGTGACATATTAGGGTTTTTAATCTTTCGTGAACTTAACATCGTTAATCTATATTCCTTCGTATTAATTTTACTAAAAAAAAATAATTTTAAATTTTTTAAATAATAGTACCCAGATAGTACCTCACACCTCATTTGCCGCAGCACTTGATTTTCTTCAACATTCTCCCATTGCTACTGCATGAAAACAGTAATAGAGGATTATCATCAACCATGGATTCAGGCTCCGTCGTCAACTTGTTGTGAATGTATGCAAATATCTTTCCCCCAGGCATTCGATTACATTAAAGTAGATCAAGTTAAGGTTTAAATTTAATCACAACAGGATAAACAGGATAGGCCATGATATATGCCTATGTAGTTTGGCTCAAACAATGTATTTTTGACAAGTGCTGTAAAAATATAAATTTCTGCTAAATATGGGAAAACAAAAAAAACTAGTTCTTGTTATAAAGTGTGCAAGAATTAAATAGTGGTCATATTTGAAGGAACAACAATCATTAGTTGTAATAAAGAGAAACATAAATAAGCCGTTGACAAAAAACGAGGTTTTTCATAATAATATCATTTTGGCTTATAAAGTGTATGTATTTAAAGTTAATTTATGATCTCATAAGTGTAACTACTGCATAAGTGTAACATTGGATTATACGAGGAGGTCACGTTATGATTTATGATGTCATAAAAGTGGCTCATTGAACCATCACCTACACCTGACCTGTCCCACCAGTCCCCGCAGATCTCTTGAATACCAATGTGTACAACAAGCTCAACCTAACGTTGATTTATACGAGGTTTATGTGGTCACGTTTATGATTTATGATGTCATAAGTGTTGCTCATTGAACCATCACCTACACCTGACCTGTCCCACCAGTCCCCACAGATCTCTTGAATACCAATGTGTACAACAAGCTCAACCTAACGTTGATTTATACGAGGTTTATGTGGTCACGTTTATGATTCTTGATGTCATAAGTGTGGCTCATTGAACCATCACCTACACCTGACCTGTCCCACCAGTCCCCGCAGATCTCTTGAATACCAATGTGTACAACAAGCTCAACCTAACGTTGATTTATACGAGGTTTATGTGGTCACGTTTATGATTCTTGATGTCATAAGTGTGGCTCATTGAACCATCACCTACACCTGACCTGTCCCACCAGTCCCCACAGATCTCTTGAATACCAATGTGTACAACAAGCTCAACCTAACGTTGATTTATACGAGGTTTATGTGGTCACGTTTATGATTCTTGATGTCATAAGTGTGGCTCATTGAACCATCACCTACACCTGACCTTCCCTACCAGTCCCCGCAGATCTCTTGAATACCAATGTGTACAACAAGCTCAACCTAACGTTGATTTATACGAGGTTTATGTGGTTACGTTTATGATTTATGATGTCATAAGTGTGGCTCATTGAACCATCACCTACACCTGACCTTCCCCACCAGTCCCCACGGATCTCTTGAATACCAAGGTGTGAAACAAACTTAATCTAACATTGATTTATACGAGGTTTATGTGGTTACGTTTATGATTTATGATGTCATAAGTGTGGCTCATTGAACCATCACCTACACCTGACCTTCCCCACCAGTCCCAACGGATCTCTTGAATACCAATGTGTACAACATCCTTAACCTAAAATTTCTTTATGCGAGGTTTATGTGGTCACGTTTATGATTTATGATGTCATAAGTGTGGCTTATTGAACCATTGCCTACACCTGACTAGTCCCACCAGTCCCCGTGGATCTCTTGAATACCAATGTGTACAACAAACTCAGTAATAGCTTATTCCCCACAAGTTACAAAGCATAAAAGCATTTTAAATTTGCTAAACATAAAACTACTACACTTAGTATGAATGCTATACCAAACAAATTTAAAAGTACTCCGTTAAAAGTAATCTAGAAACAACTTGAATAACGACTTCTTTTAATGTAATTACATTTACCAAGATAAAGACATAACTTTAGATACAAGGTGCTATAATTTAATTCAATTTTCCGAGAGAGGCTTAAGTCTCCGTAGTAAATCCTTAAACGAAAGGTTTCTTACAAAGTCCTTCCTCGTTGCAAGTCTCAAAGAGAATGATAAATTTAAAGGACTAATAACGTTTGGAGCCTTTGAACTAGGCTGGACCCAAGGCCAATAGACTTACTGTGCTGGTGCTGGTAGCAAACTCATACATAAGTAGTTTTAGATCTTAACATATACTTTTTGAAACAATTAGTTTTCAAATGTTTTAAGTCTACTATTGAACGGATGCTAAACTGGACAAAACCTGATATTAAAAATATAGTACTAGAGTTTGGATTTAATGAGTATATTATTTTAGAAATGAAAAGCTATAGGTTAGTATAAGTAACTTGTGTTTATGTTTACATATACAAGCCCTAAACTATGTAAGTTGTATGAAAGAAATAATATTATTATATTATAGTCAAAACTTTTAAATAACAGACTAATATATTACTATTTACTAAAAGAATTATTACGTATTTGAAAAAAAGTACTGTATACGATTAAAAACAATCATTAATAAAAAGCTTTGGATACACTTTAGTGCATGAAAGGTTTTTACTTATGATATTTTCAGTTTTTCCATATATTAAAAATATATTATTTTTTCAAAAAATCGATGGTTAGTTATGTGTTTACAAGTTGTGAAGAAAGAAATTGTTGTGTTACATTGTTTGAGCAGCAACCACGTTAATTAGAGAAACTATTGTATTAAAGAGTAAAAACACCTTAAGAGTGTTATTTCCAAACTTTTATATACCCTTTATGTAAATACTCAATAATTTATCTGCAACAATACCAATTTTGAAATTTCAATCTCTCTCTGAAACCATATTTTGTAGTCTGATTATCAAGAGCAGGGATATAAAAACTGGCTGATATAATTGAGAAGGGCAGGGAACTAATATTGATGAACTAATGGACCAATTACCATAAAACAGCTTGAAGAACTCTTTAACTTTAGATAGAGCTTTTATTCAAATAACCTTACATTAATCACTGCTCGCTTTCTTCATCCGCAAGAACGTTAAAAGTTTTTGAGTAAGGATGGTTTTTATAGTTTTAAATAATGAGTTCATTTGAATAGTTTTAAAGAACAGTGTCATTAAATCTATGACCCTTTAATTTGTTGGAGACAATCCCAACAATTGCTATGGAATATAAAGAACTGCAATTGACTTTTACTTTTAGTATGCTTTAATTAAGTCAACAATCGTTGTACAATATATTGGCAATTCAATAACACTTAATTAAGCATTCGTGTTTATAGTACTATGTTTTTTGACTGTAAAAGTCTTTGTGGATATAGTGCTTTAGTTATACACTAAAACACTCATTATACACACTCATTACACTCATTATAGATTATACACTAGAAAATCCTAAGGTCCGTTGGCCTGGGTTAGTCCCAACATCTTCTCCTTTATCCGTATGTTGGTGTTTCTGATTCAGTAAACATTCGAGTTTTCTTGTACAGTATGTATGTAGACGTTCCTTTTTCTGAATTAGCCATGACTGATTCCTATTGTCTTTGAATAACGCATAATAAGATTGTTCCAAAAATGTCTTCTCGTCGGATAACAGCAATTTTGAAGAAGTTTGCTAGAGTAAATATACAACAGGGAGAGATTATGAAAAACCCCCTGCCGCAGCAAACCTGCAGACTAAGCGAATTTCCATTTGCCTGATTGGATTTACACTAAAATGTCTCCTTAAAAATATCACGTTTATGCCCTATTTAAATAGCATTGGTTTAACGAGTACTTAGGTTTGCTGCTACAGGAAGAGTAAACAATTTTTTTTTTAATGTTTATAGTTTAGTATGAAATGAATGCATTTTCCAAATTTTATCAAAATATGTTCATAAACAAGCAAACTACAACAGTTTATTTATTCTCCATAAGAATAACGTGGGGATTTTAAATTTACAGTTTTTTGGAATTTTTTCTTTTTAACCATTAGGCGTAAAATAACGCTTCAATATACTAAACTATTTGTTTTTTAAGCTCTACAAATTGGTTTGGAAAAAATTGCTAAAATTTAAGTTTTTAGGGTCAAAAATGGGAAAAGAGGAACAAGGTTATCCATTAGAATAATTTCAAATAATATTTGTAATTGCATATTATGCATATATTGTGACTTTAACGACCAATCTGCCTTGTCCTAGTGATGATAGTCTAATAGCTTTTTTTCTTATGAAATTAGTATCATATGAATGTTTAATTTAATACATACTTGTATATCACGCTAAGAGTATAATCATCATGACATGATAACTAGTTAATAGTGATGAATAAAAATAGATTATACATATCGTTATTCCAATGTCTATTTTTTTTTCAGGTAAAGAAAGACATATATTTTAAATATATATTTATAACGGATCAAGAGACTGGTATTCTCGTATTAATACTATGTCGGGCTTTGGAACCACCTTAAATATATTATTTTATCATTAAGTTTCCACCATTTACATCGACATTTTTCACTATTAGTTGGATTGATAGGTATTTATTGTCGATTTTATTTGTATATTCAGACGATACCATACACCTAAAGAAGTTTTATTTCGGGTTAAACAACCTTGATAAAAAACAATATATTCTAAATCAGATCGAAGACATTTAAATTTTCTTTATAAACATTAGTTTTTAAAACATCTTGGCAGGTCGTACTCTAGTTTAAAATGTAAAACTAACGACATCCGACGTCCGTCTGTCTCCCTCGTTGCAGTTCTAATGGAGCGGGAGTTCCTTTCAATATCCGATCTACTTTGAACGGGTCACTAGTTCTTCTTCCTGTGATGAGCTTACTGGAGCAAAAACTTTAACAATGATATAAAGACGTCTTTAGCTAACATTTATTAGTGATCTGTTGGTTTAAAGTTATCAAAGAGTTTTACAAATAAACAATTCATACAACCTCGAGGTTCAACTTTGTTCTTTGTATAGGAAAGGAAATGTCTCATCATTTTTAAATTTGGTTCCTCCTTTATTCTTCTAGAATAATTACATATACTGTACCTTTAGAAATAAAATAACATAATTATATCATCACGTCAGGAACAAAGAAGAAATTAAAGGACATAGTAATTAATAGTTTAATAATCTGGAAATCTGAAGTAAGTTTTAAAAATACGTTTGCTATTGTAGGTCAAAAGACACAATCATAAGCTTTTTTTGCTTTTTTGTACTCTATGAAAACGGCATATTTTTATAAGATTAAAATTAACAATCATCAGCCCATTTATATTTAGAAGTAGGTTACATGAGATTTAGAGTTTATGTCGTAAGGTTATTTACAAATCATAGATTACTAAATGTAATTTGTGTTTAATGTTTTAGGTATACAGAATAACCAACCGGGGGTTTCTTATGTTTATTAGACATTACATAGCTCATATGTGAAATTTAAAACTGTACACCCATCCCATAGCAGTAGCCTATACTGTATGTAAAATGCAGTTTAGGATGGCCAACTTTGTTTATATAGTCTATTTATTTTATGGTGAATTAATATTAGTATAGTTATCTATATTTACAATGGATCAAAAACAACTGTGCTTTGCAAACTGTAACATAGTTAATATACTGGATATCCTTAGTTTTTAATTTGTCTTTTTTACCTTCAGCAGCTAATCAGCTTAAAATAAGTTTTATTGACATATTTTATTGGATGTGTGTTTTAACAAAGTGTAAAAGTGCCTCAAAGATATGAAAATAAGAGAGTCAATCATACATCATACACATACATCATCATCATACAAATAAACAAGCTAATCTTCCATAATGGTTTACCTTCAGTAAAAAGAGAATAGTAAAAAAATGGTCACTTAGATAAGTTTCACTTAAATGTTTCATGAGTCAGATGCCGTAAACATTATTACCACTGCAGTGACTAGGATAGGATCTAAGTATCTACATTTACTGTTAATATACTTACATTTTATCTGTTATTTTCCTTTGATATTCACCTTATGATAACTATGCTTTAGTTCCTGGAATATGCGAAAGTAACATAACTGTTTTTATTCATATTGTATTTTACAGTACTGTTAGAAGTGAACAATAACTTTCTGACATAAACCTTCCTGACCAGTCTCACGTGTATCGAAGGACTTCATTAAAGAAGTTGGTGGCCATGGCCTACGGTTCGTTTGTAAACATTTCTCTCGTGTGCAGGAAAGTGCCACTTTGCCCACTAGTTACACAAATAACTGTAAAGTTTGAAAAGTTTCTTGGATGCAGCAAAGGCAGTTTGCGCTCGCATTACACATTAGATTTCTCCTATAGTTACTTTAAAGCGTATAATTAATTAGTCTTTAAATACTGTGACTCACGTTTTTAGGTTAGATTAAATCCAAACATTGAACGAAATGGGAAACGCTGCTGGGAAAATGCAAACGCTGGGGATAGCTGATCGTAGTTGTAATATCTTTAAGTGTTGCCAACTTATTTTTAAGCGTACATGTATTACATGCCTAATAAAAGCAGCTGTTTTGTGTTGTTTGATTGGAATACTGGTGTGCGAAAAAAAAACTGTGTGGCAAACGTAAATAGATGCAGAAATTAACAACTTTCTGTGCTATAATCAGTGCAAGGAAGGCCAATTTGTCAGGTGACTGTAGGAAAATACATATTAGTAAGGTCGGCTAAAACTTCTGACAACGCTAAAACTAGTAAAAAACTTGATTAATGTTAAAAAAAGTAACATGCGATTTTGAGCAGATCTTAATTAAAACTTGTGGCTTTCAAAATAAAAACTTGTTTAACGTATTTGAAACAAATATATTTCAACATGTTTAGCTACACAAAAAAAGCTTCAAAACAGAGTAACATTATCACAAAGGCCTTTTTAACGTAGACAGCTTTCTAAAGTAAGAATATGACAAGAAAATAAAAAAAAATAAATTAACATATTAATTCAATATATTGTTAAAGCCTCTCTCTAACTCCCCACCTTAAACCCTCTCATATTAAAAATTGCGTTACTGAACACGTTCGGCAGATAGACAGGTACAACACAATGGAAAAAACTGAATGCGATTAAGAATGTGTGATTCAATCCTGTCCTGTCAAAACATTTTTGAAGGAAATCCATATTATCAATTAACGAATCAATCAATACAATATTGTGTTTTATGTTTGGGTTCCATCTTAATTTACCTGATCGAACAACAAAAACTTTTTGAAAGGTTGCCTGGCCTACATCGCATGCTAATAATATATAAGTTTAATACACAAACATTTCAAACTTCTGGGAAATGTGTCATTACTGTAACTTCTTGAATATACAAAACAATAATTATTATTTTAGAAAGAATAGTAAGTTGAAATTACTTCTTAAAGCATTTGAATTGTTGATATAAATCCTTAAACGGAAGCCCTACCTGCGGCTACACAAGTCTCAAAGAGAATGAATTATGTGAAGGTCTAATCAAGTTTATAGCAGCCTCTGAACCGGATCAGGTACACCCAATAGATTTTCTTGACAATGACATAGTATCCTACTAAAAATTTTTTATTCAACACATGATAGCTTATCAATCATACACAGCACCAGGAATCAAACACAATGGATCTTGGAGAGTTATCTAAATGTTTCATAAATATGAAACTTAGAATTTTACAATCAATAAAGTTTTACGTTTTATATATTTCCTGTTTTACATTGTTACATTAAGTATATGTCTATTGAGAGAGGTGGTTTTTTCCATACTTAATTAAATTTAATCCACGCTTAAAATTTACAAAGAAAAACTAGTTAAATCTGAATTTAAACACGTTTAATTATTTTTACCCAGTAAATTCAGTCGTTTTACATGGCTCATTATGATTAACAACAAAATGGTACTAATATATTTTTTTTCTTTTCTGAGGTTAGTTGCCTAGACCTTGATATCTAGGAGCTCTGTGAAAAATACCATAACAGGGTTTATACAACTAATTATTTCGTCATAAGTAAAACCATCAAACGGTTTGAGAAGCTTATGCTTTTTTTTCTGTTGACAGAGTTTGTATTTGATTGCTGTTAAGGATGAAAGTATCCTAATTTCCAAAATGTAATTAATGTATCAACATTAATGTAGGAAACAATTATTACGAGTAATCATTGTGTAAATTTAATAAATACTCGAACCGTTAAAGGGCAATATATTACTATACTAACTTCTTGTCATTACATACAAACAAATACATTGTTTTTATTAGTCGTTTTCTATTTTAGTTGTGTAAGAAAACGAATACAAATTTACTATTCAAAGCGCATTGATAGTATATGCCCTACATTTGATGTTATGCACATTGAGTATATCACATAACATTATATTGCAGATTTATTGTCAATGCTACCAGTAACCTCTCAATGTCATAATGTCATAAGAATATATTTATTTCCAAAATTGCAAATCAGAGATTACAATCGTGGCTTAGTAAAAATGTACAAAGGGGAAAAATATCTCCACAAAGACTGTACATCTGCGTGTGGGGAGTGTGTTCTTTGTCGCTCACTACTTCACGGACTAAATATCAAAATAATCAAATAATTAAAATAAAAAGAAGTACATTTTTATGCCAAATCGTTGGTAAGAAACCCAATAAATTGAACATGAACAATTACTATAGCATGAGTCGAATAGGTCTATAATATAATAAACTAAGAATACTTGAATGAGAGTGCCAGTACTGAAGTAGTTTGGAATTGTTATTGTCAAAGTTATGCTGTAAAACATATTGTATTATGCAATTATAGCTCAGCGTAACTGGCACTCAATGATTCAATTAACCGAACTATAACATTTCCAGTCATGTAGACTATAGTATATTGAAATGTAAAGAGGAAATATCCAACCGCACAGGAAGTAAGGATGGTTGACAACCGTTGGTATCGTTAAAATGATATAAATCATAACTAGCGGTCTGTTCGCCGCTACGACGGAAATATCACTAGTTATACAATGTAATGTTAATACCCACCAACGTTATTGTTACTTGTTGTATATTTATAAATATAAACATCACAACAAATGACAATTTACTAGGTCTACTGTATTTTAAATGCTTTTAATTATCCTTAATATGGAAACTAATTTACCGGCTAACATTGTAGTTTTTTTGTAAACTGATGTAAAGACTGGAATTGGGGGATATGCAACTGCAATTAGTAATACGTTGACTGTAAAACTATAATTATGCTTGACAATGCTTATTGTGGACTAATATGTGGTTAATGTACATTTTTGGGAAATTTATTTATTCGGGGGAAGTGCATAATACTTTGCACGAATTTCAATTATATTTTTGGCTTATTCACTAGCAAATATTACATGCATTAACATTCAAACATAGATGAACACAAACACAAAGGCCACGTTTATTTGTGATATTTCGGATTTATTTAACAAGAAAAAAAAAACAAATACTCTGTGTATAGTAATATTAACGCGGTATTAAGAGGCATTTATGAGACTGCTAGCATTTGCCAATCATTAAGCCGGTAATGGAATAACTATGAATGGAGTATTCTACAAATGGAGTATTACGTAATTGTTAATTTATCAGCACAGACGACCGGTCAGAGATTATTGAATGCGCGTAATACACCGAAGTGTTAAACATACTCTTAATAATATCGTTGAATTTACATACACATACCACATATTTAGCATGGCTACTATCTGACGATGGACTGTTAAAAATTTGGCAATGGAAATATTCTGTATTCCACTTTGTTCCAGTTTCAATTTATCGACGTCTGCAACGCAAATAAAGTTTCTAAGAAAAATATGAATATTCTCATCCCAGAAAGCACATTAAAAATTAGAAAACAACGACTTGAGCTTAGAGTTATTATATTTATTGCATTATATTTTCTTTCCGTGTTATGCTAAGTACAATAATCACCTACTTCAACTTACCATTGAATTGAACCCTATATAAGCATGCTTTTCTGTGCACGATTCTATGCTACTGTATAAAACTGGTCGATCAGATTGGACCTGACAACGGTGGTGCGCCATTAAAATTGATATAGCGATTTTATATAAACACGGAAATGAACGCTAGCCTCTAATTAAACATTAAACTGTCTCATAAAAGTTGTTTATGTTCATTGTTTGGTAAAGCATGGGGAATAATAGATATTCAGCTGAATGCGTTTAACATAACATTATAATGACTGATAGTTGGAATATGCATAAACAGTGTCCTTTGTAAAACACAAATATATAGAGCAATCGTCTGATACAGACAAATAGAGTGATATTGAATTGAAATTATGCTTTTGTAAAATGATACATTATGGAGTAAAAATAAATTACTAGGCTTAACTTATGTATTGCTATCAATAATTGTTATTGTAGTGCAATTAATTTGGTTTGGAACCTCCTTAATTGTTGTTATAGCGTAAATGAAGTGTAACTTTATCATTATGTACTTATCACCACAACGGGTTTTTCAATACTGTCATTCGACAAACTGAGATTTCTTGATTTTGTGGGAGATTAACTCACAGGCACTTGTCAAAATAAGATAATGTCTATCAACAACAGCGCCATTGGTGAATGTGAATGATAAATCACGAAATATAATTAGTTTGGAAACCAAAAAAATTGTTTTTCGAATAACAAACCACGGTAATCCAAAAAGTTCTTTTTTCAGTTTTACATGATCGTGTAGTATACAGTTTATACAATTTTCCTGAAATACGTCGTGCCTGTTCCTAAGCAAGGCCCTAAAAATGTCATGATAAAAATATGTTTCAAAAAACCTGGTTTTGTATTTGTTGGTCAATATGAGGTTTTTGTAATTTTATAAAATCTTTCAATGGAGTATTATGAACCATGCATATTTTAATACCATAATATACTTAAGAACTCTTTGCAAGATTGCAATAACACATTCTTTACAATATAATACAATTTAATATATACACTTTATTAGGTTAGTAAACATAATTTCAATTGTTTGAGTTGTTGAGAAAGTTTTTAACATGGCACAAAGAGGCAAATCAACAATAATTCTAAGGTTAATAAATAAGACCAAAGTTTAGCATTGTCGTCAAACCCTTGAGGGTTGCTGATCGAGTTAGAGTTACCAACGACCTCGCAACTCGATTTTCAAATAATTGTATTTATTATTTCCTCAGCAAACTTCTGATTCGATGTCAAATTAAAACATTTAATTTCCCTGAAATATTAAACATGATAATTATTAAAAAGTAGAAATTTACTTATTACCTAAGTATTAATAACAAATTCTATGTAAATTACTGAATATTCGTGTGCATGATAGTTTGTTATGTACATATAACACTTATTGTTGTATGTTATAAAATAGTAATATTCATTAATTGAAATCATTATGTCATTTAGATAGAAATGTCATGATGCATATTTTGTAAAATATGAGTTTTATTTATTCATGAGAAAACAGCAAGAAAAATCTTCTCATTGAATTTAAAAAATCATTTATACCAGGTTTGTTTCCGGGTTGGTTTTTGTCGACCCCCGAGGTTTCATGGATTTGCCTTCATACGAACACCTTGTCACTATTCATAAGGATTAAAAAGTATAATTTATAACAGTAGACTATTTTTTTTGTCAAAGTAAACCATGATTAACAAACTTTCGTTTAACCTATTGATCCCATAACTACTTGATACCTAAATTGTTTACGACGAGATCCAGAAATTAGCTATAGATCTTAAAACCCCCAATTTTACTCTAGAAATCGACATCGGAGTTTCAGGCTGTTAATTTAAACAGAACAATAGTCTTTACGTGGCATCAGTTTGTTCATTGTATCAAGACAATGCGATGTTAACTGCTGCCTTTGTCATGGAAACTGCGATTCATCAGACCTTGGAAAACATCTGCAAATGAACAGTGGTGGTTCGCTTTTGTAAGAGACAAAGACATTCTAGATTAGTCAGAACTTTATAAAAAAAAACTAGCCTAATTAAACGCTCAAATCTATAAGAAAATACTAGTATAATAGTTGCAAGGAACAGTTACACACGATTTAACATTCAATACTGTACGGCTTAAATCAATATTCATCACATACTATTACAAATATTACTAGTTTTTACATTTTATCTTCAAATCCGTCGTAAATAAGTTTAATCATAAAATATTTATAAATACGTTACAGCTTTACCATCCTCCCATTCTCTTTCTATGTAACATAAAAGTTTTACAAAAATACACCAAATGAAAGAGGGTCTAATAAAGGTTTTAATCAGTAGCAGTTTTGTCAGCTGTTGGTTTCTACTGTTGCTTGAGAAGCAATAACAAATAATTGATGAGTTTCGTCAGAATTGCAATGGAAGCCAGTATTAAAGTGCAGTGTGTGGAGTAGTTCATTGAAACCAAGTCTGATGTTGTTTTTCAATCAAGATTTATGAAAAGATACAATAATAATCCTTCTTAAAGATGGTTAGGACTCGGTACTATCAGCTCATGAACACTGGCAGTTTGCATTACAAGAAAGGGAATGGCCGACTTCGTGTCAGCGATGAAGATATCACGCCGACATCTATATACCGCCTAAGAAAATTCAGATCTTACATGTGTGCCCTTTTGTTGCGAGGATTCGTTAAGCATCGTGTCGTTAAGCAAAGTGAACACAAAAGAACTCAATCAGGAGAGCATTTGCAGAAATAAATTGTCTTATCATAATAGACCCTAACTGGAATCTACACTTATTTACGTGCAAAAGTTAGATAAACTCCTTATTATGTACCAAAGCTTAAAAATGTTTTGATTTCGATTTCATAACACGAAGTTTGAAGTTGTAACTGTTTTTTAAACACCCTGTTTTAAGATTATTACAAAACAGAATTTGGTCTTACAACTATAAATATCATAATTGAGTCGTGTGAATGTCTAGCTCAACATGCATTTTTCAAATTACTTGAAACTATGTAAGAATATTTATTTTCATCATACTGCCCGGAAAACACACGATTTATTTCTCTAAATCGTCCAAAAAATCATAGTTTTTGTGTGACTTCAAAAAGGGAAAATAAATATATGATACATTTTTCGGCTCGCCTACCTCGAATTTGGTTTTAAAGCGCTGCTAATCACACGATAATTTAAGTTATGTCCATAAAGAACAGAATGTAAACATCGATGACGACTTTGTCTAACCTTAAATTATGTGGTCTAATTTTGTAACGATTAGAAGGTTATTACCCTACTCTGATGAAAATTGTTGTACATGACTCAGAGCGAAAGTGTCCTTTTGATTATTAATTGTATTTCCTGTATTTATTATAACACACGATTGCGTACCAAAAAGAGCTACTTTTGCTCCTGCGATGAAAACTACCATTAATATACTTATAAATTATTACAGCATAGACTATTGTAATATTTTGTATTACAAATTGTGATTGTGCTAAACGTTCTACTATAAAAGCAACACAGGGACTCAAATAATATGTGATTTCGATATTGTAAAATATATTGCAATATTTTGCCTTTTATCTCTCAAAAGTAAATTGCCAATAAATTTTAGATTGCAATAAGCGATTCTCAGTCGATTCTGTGTTAGCTGTCAACCTAGATCCTGCTGTCTCTAGATTTATATGAAACACTTTTTGTCTTTCCAGCTCGATACAATGTGCTAGATTTTATATCGACCTTACATAAAACATAAAAAAACAAAATAAAAATTATTACGCATTATTGCACCTTGTTAGCTTAGGTAAATGTATATAATATGTAGAATATTAGGTGAGAATGTTTTTAAACACCTTTCATACAGTATTTTTTGTATATTAATATTCAACAGACCGAAGAAGTTTAGATAAATATTTTAATATAAATAATATAGCAGGATCGTTTCCTTAGTTGTTAATATTTTTATTATACTTGTGTGATTTTAGTCAACTTGCTTTTACACACCAGTGAAATGAAGGTAATTTAACTCTTGCCTCAGAATGTATCATCTAATTGTCTGTATAACCTTTTTTGTTCGAACAGAATGATATCATTCTATTCTATTAAAGCCACGTATATAACAATCAAAATATGAACCACTAATCAAGCGGACGACGATTCCTGTGAATATGGCTACTTAGAGGAGAATTTAAAATGATAATAATAAAGCACTCATGATACTATTATCTGAGCCTAAAGCTGAACATGAATTTCTGACCAGAACTATAAAGGGTCATGAGACACGAACCATGTTTTGGTGTATACAGGGTGTTTTTTTTAAAGCTAGCTATTTTAATTATGTAAATAATGCGATGGATAGAAATATACAGTCTGCGGGAATCATCTGTTGACGCAGAGGTCACAGTTGTGAATTCAACGTTAAGTTCCCATTCACCCCCTTTCTCCCCCTACCTTCAACTTAACATTTTAAATGTAACATTTTGTTTGGTTTATGAGACAAGAACGATGTTTGGATGTATATGTTTAATAATGATTGTATAAATATACGTAAGTACTCCTTCGTTGTTTCATAAAAAAAGCAGCTTTCTTTATTTCTTTAGTGAACTAATTTACAATGAATACAATACATACATATTCTAAAATACATACCACAAAGTTATTATGTGATATTTTAATAAGGGAATATTGCAATAAATTATAAGCCTACTACAAACGGGAAGTTCCAAATCTCATGCAAACTATCTATAAAAATAATAAGATTAACACGGAAAAATCCAGAGCCACTGGGGCGGAGCCCGAAAGGCCGATCAGAATAAAAACTACTTAGTTTTCCTATTTAACACCCAAAGAATCGGTCTACCGAATTTCAGCCTCCTAGGTAAATGGGAAGTGGGAGAATTAGTGATGAGTGAGTGAGTGAGTCAGTCAGTCAGTCAGTGAGGGCTTTGCCTTATTCATATATGCAGTGATATATGTAGTTCATATATGTGGTGATTTCTCTCTAAATAGAATATAAGAAGGGATATAATTTTGATATGTTAATATAAAGCAGCAACTGGGGTAATGTGGAGCTGTATAAGCAACATAAATATCAGCAGGACGTCCAGGTATTAGCTTGGTTAAGTAATCCAAGAAAACGCTTCGAAACCCATCACATATTTAAAGTTTTGTTTTATTTCATACGTTTCTCTAGAGAAATTAATAGTGCTGTGTTAATAATTAAAACTTTTTTATTGATTATTAGATTATTTGAACTAAAGGACCAAAAATCAACCACGATACACTTCGATTCTGTGATAAACAACTTTGTGATATGTAAACACTAACTTATTCAAGAGGCCTTATTAGACAACATCTCTCCCTTTGAAAAAACGTTTAATAGATTTGTTATCTTGACGTAAACCAAACAGGCTTTGTGAATATTCTAAAGATTTGCCTAAACAACTCATATTTTTTTGCTTTTTCAGTAGAAGCAGAATTATGGAATTTGCTACATACTCTAAAGCACGTAATAATAGAGAATAAAAAAACACAGAACTTATAATAATTGTAATAAATATAAATATTATATAAATATATAATTATAATAGTTATAATAATATAGTGTTGATGTATTAAAAAAGCAAATAATTATATATTACTTAACTTAATTTCCTAAACTAAAACAATAACAAGTAGTATACAGTATCAGATCGTCATTAAAACAACTGAAAACTAGTTTTATATGACTTTCAATTTTAATTCAAACAAGTTCTTTAAATGTTAAATTGAGCTTTTATTTAGACAACGGATTCAATCTACTGATTGCGTCATATACAATGTAACTTGAAGTAGTTTAATAAATTTGTGCATACAGAAACATTTTGTTTGGCGCAAATAGTTGCTTTGACAAACAATGTTCCAATGTATGAGAATGTTTACTTCAATGAATGACAAAAGAACCATCCGTTTCCATTTCGTTAAAAATAAACTGCATACAGAGATGTGAAGATTGCTAAGCGCGTTACAGTTTTTAATTTAAATGTTTATGTTTTTCTGCCGGGGAGGAATGAACCAAATGTCAATTGATGTTTTAAAGCTTGGTTACAGTAGAAAAAAAACCTTAAACATCATTTATACAGGCGATTCCCATGCAGATTTATAGTTCAGGATATTTATGAGTTTGATGACTCATATCTATCCACACATTTAAATAATTGTTAACATCTTTCTCATTTTTTTTTAAAACCTTGGAATTATGATTAACCTTTTACTTGATCAAACTCAAAATAAATTCGCGCTACAAAACATATTCGCATCTTAAAATAGTTATGTGGGCGAAGCTTCATTTCTGGTTCTGATACCAATTTACTTGTTTTGTAGAATATAGTTATTGTATGTTTAAAATCAATTATAGTAAAAAACCATAAATAACAAATCCGTTCAGTGTATTTTAAATTAATTTATACACATCCATAAATAAAATATAATTTTATAAATCCATTTTTTAGTCCGTTTAAGCGGATGTTTAATGAATATTGGTGTTCAAGAAAGGCGCACTGAATATTAGTAATGTTTACAAAATTAGAGTAGTCTTAGCACCTCACCATTAAATTGATTATTAAATTCACATTGAAGATATTCTTGATTTACTTTTACAATTACACGACAATATTCGAGTCTGATTCTTTTTCAAATCAGTTGTAAGTAATAATTGTATTTCGTGAGCCCGTTAAAAATACATTTCTCTATAATATGTTGTATGAAATTATTTATAACTCATCACAAAAGCTAGTGAAATAAATAGAAATGTATTATTACACCAGCAATATGTATTCAGTATTATTTATAGTGATGACGATTGGTCATGGACAGTCGTAGGAACTAATAGAGCGGCCAGCCACTGCGGCTGCGGTCTAATTATCAAATAACCTGGTTTGGCCGGAATGTGTTAATTTTAAACTATCATACGTGGTCATATACAACAGGATAACTGACACATTTCAGTTCAGGCTTTAATCTAGGTCTCTAAAGGTGTGGAGCCTTTCGTAGTAAATATTTATAAGATCTTCATGAGAAAAATACCCATAATGTTGGCATTTCTTTTAAGTTTGATCTGTTACAATTAGGGTATAGTAAATAACTTTGCTTTAACACTCTGGTTTTTTAATTAAGTTAAAGCTTTGACTATCATTACATCTAGACATTCCATCACCATGTTAATTTTTTAGCCAGCTTTTTTTTATAAAAATCGTCGTAATTGATGTGAGCCACCTACAGATTGCGCTGATCTAAATTAATAAATTCTGCCGAAAACACAATCTTTTTAACCAAGTCAAACTTAGGGAATGACTTATGATGAGTTATAGCAACTGTTATGACACATCAACCTGGTCAGTAACAATAAATAAGGTACAACATAGAATTTTAGAAACTAGTGCATTCTGTGCCTGGCTCACACAACTACATTCTTTTTAAATAAAAAAATGGCTACAGCTGGTCCATATAGACGGGAAGTCTAAATGGTTATAATATTCATATACTACTAAGAGGTCCAATTAGTTATTGCTTTAAGAATCTTAATAATCAATTAGTATTTATAATTCATAATGTAAAGTACCGTTAAGCTTAAGTTTCCTCCTCTGCAAAGACTACCTCCACGCATATGGACCGGAATGTGCTTAGGATAAATATAATGGGATATCATGGGCTCAATAAGACAACTTTAAACAAAATAAATGCATGGTTATTCACTAATCAATTTACCAGTTCTATGAAAAGATTGATAGAAAAGAGCATTAACAGACAGATAACATGTACAACCTCCTTAACGTTTAGGAGGATCCTGATAATAATTACATGGACATTATTTCGCCGATTTATGGAATTTAAGATAACTACTGATTCTGGATGATCTTTTGTCTGAGGTTGCCTTTCAAAGTTACTTTTCACACTCGTCTTCTTTTTACCCGTAGATAATTAATTATATTATTGATAATATTGTATATAGCTTTGGATGCATATAATGTTAAAAAATATTCAATACTATTCAAGACAAATAACGTTATTATAGTACATTATAATAAACAGCAAAACACAGTGATACGAAAACGGTTTAAAGAATACCTCATACTTTAAACCTCTACCAAATATCTACTAATCAAATTATCTAAATAACTTAGATTAACTATACATACATCATTAACAACGACATAATATAAAATATAGTAATAATGATGATGAAAACGCAAAGAGCTGTAAACATTTCAAACGTGGAATATATTTATATGTTTTGTACCAAGTAACGCCAGGCGGAAAAGCTCACACTGAAATGTATTATAGGGTATTCAAAGAAATCCGAGGCGGACATCAATATAGAACCCAACCTATTTAAACTATCCCAGACCCCATTTATTGGTAACGTTGTTCATGCATAATAAAAAAGCTGTTGGAAGTAACATGTTGAAAATGAGTTGAGGATATATTATTGTAAAACAAGGGCAATTTACCTTCAATATGTCTGTGAATCTTCTACATGGCCTTTAATATAATGAACAATTTAATGCCAACAAACCATTAGAGATGAAAGAACTTTGCAAGTAATGTTTAAGTGAACTTTATGTAACATGAAAAAATAATAATAAAAAAAACACGGCAAATACAAGTTATTTTTCAGAAATTTAATTTGGAATGATATAATGCAAATTTTATATTTTAATGGAACTTATTAAGGAAATATTTCAAAGCAATGAACTAAGTTGCAATGCTTCAAGGCTAAACTGAAACGGTTATGTAAACTGTGTTCTGTATATTTGACGATTATACCAAATTATGAATGTTTATGAGAGAGGTGGGTAAGCAAGTGGCAAGTCTCTAATGTGGGACTCTTTCATCCATCTCTCGACTCTAAAAAAACGCAATTCTGTTATACACAGACCTGGGATTGTTTTTCACATTTATTCAGGTCAGGTCAACATGTGATATAAGCCCTTAGGACTCGCACTGTTTCCGGCATTACGGTCTTTATTGACGTAAACCGCATCCTGGTAAAGATCGACCTTCTTGAAATAGCTTTTGATAGGTGTCTAACCGTTAAAGCAAAACCCGACAGTATTATTGCACAGTTGAAAGGTAATAACTAAGTAAAAATACTTTCACAATTCAATAGCCTACTAATAAATATTGTAAGAATAGAACATTGTGAAGATGCAAAATTAGCTTATATTGCTTTGTTATGATATTGTCATTTAAGTTTTGTGTATAAAAAGATGTCCGCTCAATACAGATCAAAAAGTATGAATGGTTTCAACTTCCTTGTCAACTACCATTCATGCAACGATGATTGGAATAAAACATTCTATTAGTTATTTGATGCTAGAACCATTACGATAACTTAATAGTTAAAGTAATA
Organism: Macrosteles quadrilineatus; assembly: GCF_028750875.1. Classification (NCBI taxonomy): domain Eukaryota; kingdom Metazoa; phylum Arthropoda; class Insecta; order Hemiptera; family Cicadellidae; genus Macrosteles; species Macrosteles quadrilineatus. The sequence continues at coordinate 152,081,890 of NW_026542594.1, forward strand.
TACATGAAGACTATCATCAAATTGAAAATCAACCCACAAGATAAATGCAATGTAATACAAAATTTTAAGGTTCAAAAAGGCCAATATTTAACCTTAAAATTTAGTATTACATTACATTTATTTGCCAGTATCTCCGGTATAACTTACCACCGGAAAGAGATTAAATTGTTTGAAAACATCTTAAACTGTACAGCTGTAAAGGCACTAGCCGAACTTAAAATTAAGTATTTTCATTAACTATTTACATTGCTGATACTGTAAAAACAACCTTATCTCCTCAATTGTATGACATTTTTAATATAGGCCTATTTTCAGTTAGTCTATAAACCTATTCAAGCTATTTCTGTATCTATAACACTTAAAATGGGTTTTTTTGATGTACTGTTTCCACTTCATTTCCCGAATGAGTATTGAAAAAGTATTCAAACCACAACAAAATATTGTATGATCTAAACTTTGAACATATTCTAGACAAAAACCTACATGTCACACACTATAAGTAAAATAAAAAAAAAATCTTACCTATTTGTAAGTCACCTAATTTACTTTTGGCAAGTGTTTGAATTTCGTGCATTTGCATCAACATCTAGAAAAAAATCTTTGCTTTGATTAGTGATGAATTAAACGTTGCCAGACTGATATATTATATGCGAAAACTTAAACCAACCCTTGAAGTCATTATATTACTGACCATTCAAATGTTATTCCAATCAGCCGCCACCAAAATATGCAAATCTACGGTAGATTTATGAAAATAGGTGCTTAATGAAGCTGGTATTTGTTGTATAAAATAAAATGTCTTCAATAACGTAGGTTTACTGCTACAAGGAATATAAATATGTTTTAAATACAATAAAAATCTTCTTAAAAAAGTGTTTTAGTAATTAATTTTTTAGATAAAAAAAACCATAGTGATTGATTGATTTTCCATATTAAAAATATGGCACACAATTAATGTTTTGTTCTTGTAAACAAAAGATTATCATGGGAATATGATCAATATTATACAAGACTTTTAAATGGTTTACAAAACTATAATATTATAAACACGAGGTGGTATCTGTCTGTCTGTTTGTCTCGTTGGTTGTCACGACTAAAATACTTGACCAAAATAGCTCAAAATTAGCACAAAGATGGCAAACATCGAAGAATTTCGTAGACCTACACAGATCCTTAATTGGATCCGTAATTTGGACAGATATTGCTTCTGTTCTTGAGCTGTAATATACTCAAAAAACCATTATTTACCATAACTTTTAAGTTTTCGGCGAGTTGTAAAGGGGTCAAGTGTTTACTAAACTCATTAAAAGATCCTTGGCAGAAGGATCGTACTTCAAGTACAGGATAAGACCGCTTACTTCTGACCACTTAAGCAGCAGACTTTTGAACTGCATCCAAAAAATGGGTATCTTCTAGTAGTTGAGGTAATGGTATAGAAAGTATGGTCCGTTAAGTTTAATACTCGGAAGAGAATAAGGTGACTTCCTGCACTAACATTTATATATTGGAAAGCTGTCTAACTATCAACCTCGTCTTCCCATCTTTAACTGATGGGATAACCTTCTCTCCACCTCCACAATTATCTTGGTTTTCAAATGATATAAGATAATGTAGTTGCCAATTATTTTAGGGCATCCTTAAACCTTTTATTAAGCACATTAACCACATTAAGCACATTTACGAAAGTTAATTGAAATTTTCATGTGAATTTTCAATTTCAAATTCAATTTTTCAATTTTTAAACTTGCAATTTAGAAATAAAAAAAATAACTATTGCGTGTAAAAAGTTATAGTTATGGCATTGAATGAAGTTTGACAATGTGTAACATTAACACGATATATTTCTTCTTAAATTTAGTTATAACGCTAATAAGGTCAAAGTTATGCTGTAAAAAATATTGTATTATGCAATTATAGCTCAGCTTAACTTGCCAAACTATAATATTTCCGGCATGTAGACTGTATTAAATTCCAAAGAGGAAATATCCAACCGCACCGGAAGTAAGGATGGTTGACAACCGTTGGTATCATTAAAATGATATAAATCATAACTAGCGGTCTGTTCGCCGCTACGACGGAAGTGTTATTAGTTATACAATGTCATGTTAATACCCAACAACGTTATTGTTACTTGTTGTATATTTATAAATATAAACATCACAACAAAAGACAATTTACTAGGTATATTGTATTTTAAGTGTTTTTTTTTATCCTTTTTATGAATCTAATGTACCGGCTAACACTGTAGTTAGTTTGTAAACTGATGTAAAGACTGGAATTGAGGGAGAGTATATGCAAATGCAATTAGTAGTGGAGAACTACCGGTTTTACCTCACTTTAGGCGTTTTTTCCCATAAGAATGACATGTGGATCATTTTTTGGCCACTAATTCCAAAAATCCTGATCTTTGCCCAAATATCCCTACAAAATTGTCAAACCTTATTTCTTAGTTATTCCCTATAAATATATTCGATATTAAGCAAAAATAAAAAAAAACTAATTATTTCATTTATTGACCCATGCATGTGTATATGTATAGTAGTATAGGTTGTCGCCGCCGTTTTTTGAGGAGCGGGGTTTTTGGGCCAACTCACCAACTCCCCCCCTCTCACCACTCCCCTCTGCCCCATGCACAATTACTAGTACATCTTCCATTACCCTTTCCAGTTGATATATTATACTCGCCTTTGGCTCGGCCAGGCCCCCTTTTTTGTTTCCCGTCATAAGTTATTTCCACGGGGGACAGGAATTTTTCCGGTAAATTTTGTCAGCGTTAAAAAACCAATGAAAATAAGGCAGTTGAAAGTATTTAATAGAAGGGTTTGTGGTGAATATCAAACACGGCTTGACATGTTACAGTCCCGATGTGGAGTTGCTGCTCTTAAGATTGAAAATTTGTTAATTTACTGTAAAACTTATATTGGGTTCAATAGTTATTGTAATAAATTCATAATCTTTGGAGTAAGAGGGAGGTAACAAGATTTAAAATAATATTAGGCCCCCTTCGGGGGTGGGTGGGGGGTAAAAATCATCGGTGAAAGGAATGGGCCCCCGTCGGGGGCTAGCCACGCTATTGTAATAAAAACATTAAAAAATAAAAAATAGTATACTTTTATTATAAACGTTATTATTATTGCCACTTGTACAGTTTCTGTAAGAGGGGTTACGGGGGGTGGGTGACTTAAACAACGACTTTCAACTTGGTTGTAATTAAAAAAACTACCGTTTCACAACATTAAACCTTCACAAATCAAAAATATCTAGATCGACAAGAAGCAGTTTTACATGAGATTTGAGTTTTTTTTTTTAGAGGGATGTTGTAGGTTTGGGGGTGTATAAGATGAGATTGGCCTCTTTTTTATTTTTCAAATGACTTACGACCATGAATAACTTACTAATTCTTACTAAGACCTTAATATGCTTGAAATGCCATTTTATTGCCCGCATGATAATTCTCTTTTTTTATTAACATGTGGGATATTTTAAACCATGGGGGGGGGAGGTTTAATTTGAAAAAAAAACTGTTTTAATAATATTTAAGGTAATTTGGACCGAATACCAACACCGCTAAAAATTTCAATGTTCAAGCGCTAATATGTGTGGGTAAGTGGGCTTATTCATAAATTCCAAGGACAAAACTATTGAAATGGGTTTTTTTGAGGGGGTTGGAGTATAGATAGGTAAAAGGAGCCATGGAACAAAATGTACACCATAAAATTTTGTTTACAAAACATTTGTTTGTTTATATATAATCTTGCGTTTATATAATTTTTAATTGACGAGAATCTTCAAAATCGGGATTTTTTATTTTAACTAAAACTATCACCCCAATTTTGAGGGTTAAGTAGGGTGAGTGAAAATTCCGAAATCGGTTAAGGATGAACTTTAGGCATATTTAAAAACAAGTAATAGGTCAAACATACCCAAAACGGATTTTAACCTACTCCAGGGCAGCCAACCCCCCCAAAAAACAAGGAAAAATGTAAAAATTTCAAGTTTAAGCATGAATTTGGGGGTGAAGGAGTGAAGATGGAAAAATATGTTAAATTACCAAGTTGTAGATCGTCAAAAGTAAAGATACATAGGTGCTATCCGTTTCTTGATCAGACCTACGGTTGAGCCGCAACGGACGTTTGAACAAAAAAACATGATGAAAAATTCCAAAATGTTGTGTTTAGAGCGAAATATAGGGGGGAAGGGGTGGAGATAGAAAGAAACTTTATATTATAAAATTGTAGCTCGTTTAGTTCTAAATACAGTAAGTGTGCTCCGTTTTTTTATTAGACCAACGGTTTAAGCACAATAAACGTTTTAAAAAAACACCTTTTTCGTACTTTTCAAAAATCCGCCATTTTGATTTTTTTTGGAGGGGTTAAAATAGGAAAGTGTTACTTACTTTTTGAAGTTTTCTGGGTGGTTTAGGACCAAGACCTATAATCGTGCCAAATTTCAGGTCCCTAGCTCTTCTAGAAGTATGTTAGAATTTGTATACCTGATCAATCAGTCAGTCAGTGAGTTACACATGCGGCTGTATATATAATTAGATTTCTATTTCAAAATCATGTATGTGCGTGGTTTGCACGTGAACTCGGCTCATGGAGCGGGCGTGCTCCCTTGGACATCATTAGTGGAAATCCATGAGTTCTGGCTACTTGGGAACCCAAGCCATTTGACATACAATAAATCACCCTTCCTCCTAATTACCTTTTCTACTAAATACATGTCTTTATACTTGATCTTTAATAACTCCTCTGTATAGAATCCTCCTCTGATTATATTACCATTTTCATCTTTCAAGATATAAGTCACAGGCTTTGTATTCTTAACTTCTGCTATTGTAAATAGCTCCCCTGTCCAATTCGGAGTATAACCTTTACTAAAAACATGTTTATACTTGGAAATCCTTACGCTATCACCTACCTTATATCTTGGCTTTTTAACTTGGACTACTTTAGAAGTCAACCTCTCATGCACATATTTACTATTCTTAATATTCACTTGGTTAGGCTTCATTCCTATAGATCTATGCACCTTATTATTATATTTTCTAATTAACTTTGAAAGTAAATCCAACTATTTATAACTCCCCTGAGCACTAAATTCCCTATATAACCAATTCTTTAAAGTTCTCTGAAACCTCTCCACAATTGCAGCCTTAGTTGTAGAAAATGTGTTGAAGATTGAATGTTTTTAACCCCCTTTGGTAGAATGGTTTTAATGGCTTCTGTAACCGCAAACCCTGTCTTATTTTTTAGCGGAGCAGCACAAGCTTTTTTAGAAAATGTATCTATTAAAGTTAAAATATATTTATTGCTGGATTTTTAACCATTTTGCCATATCTCAAATAGCTTTCAAGATATAAGTATTTTAAAACAATATTATGGACTTAAAAAATGTCAAGGTGTGCAAAAATGTCAAAAACTCTGGACTTTTGAAATTTTTCGTGATAACTGTTATTTGTACCCACATAAAATAATGTTAAAATTTTTGTTGGAATTTTTTATTTTTTATGTTGTAATATTATTTATAATCAAAAGTTGACACCCACTATGTGTGCCAGAATTTCAACCGTTTTGCCGTATCTCAATCCGTTTTCATAATATAAGCATTTTAAAACAATATTATGGACTTAAACAATTTTAGGTGGGTAAAAATGTTAAAAAAACTCTGAATAAGAAAGTACTATCTTTTGATGATGACAAGAGGTTTATTCTGGAAGATGACATTAATACTCTTGCTCTTAGTAATTATAAAATTGATCAAACGTAAATCTATAATTGCCATTATTATTTAACCTTTCCATGTCTATTATGGAAAAGCCATAATTAGTTTTGTCCCAACTTTAGAGGAAGAGATTGTTAAATTGGTTAAATGAAACGTCATTACCAACATGATTGTTATACACATGTTTTAAAACTTAAATTGTCTTGTTTGGATAATATTAGGAAATTATATTATAACATAAATGTTTGTGTACTTTGCTGCAAGATTTACACAAGTAAAAACAGTCAATATTTTTATGTCGACCTTTTGACAAAAATGGTGTAATATTTGGACTATTCATGTCATCAAATACAACAACTGACCGTGACTGTGATGTGAATTTTTGTGAACTTGTGTACTTCATCACACAAATTTCACATGAATAGTGAATTTCACTGTGACTGATGTGAATTCGTGTGTACTTTATCACACACATTTCACACAACTTTTATAAATTTCACACATATTTTACACAATTCATGTGAAATTTTTGTCATAATTTCACATGAATTGTCAATTTCACTGTGATTGTGATGTGAATTCGTGTGTACTTTATCACACATATTTCAAAAAAATTTTATAAATTTCACACAATTTTCTTATCTAATCTTAGTAAATTTCATCTAATTTACTATCAACTTACTCTTGCAAATTACTTTTTCAAGTTGCATTTTTATTGCTCAAACCTGGGGTATGATTTTGGTAACATATCAGATATTCTCAAACCATAGGAAAATGTTGGGTTAAAATATGTTTTTGTTTTTATTTGTTATAGAAAAAGAAGATAAAATGTCCAGATCATTGTTCCAGGAAATACCCTGCACATTTAGGTGTAGGGTAAAAACGTTTGCTGCATACCCAGCATCATCCACAAATTTAGAAGAGTTTCTTTCCACTATACAACCAGAAATAGTAAATACTTTCCAGCAATGCTTAGAAACACTTGGCTCTTTTAAAGCCAATTTACTAGTAGAAGTGGAGTATTTAAATGGAGACGATGTGGTGACTATAAACTTAAAAACAAAAAACAAGGGATTTTATAATTCTAGTAATTTGAAAGAGTTAGTTGATAGTGAATTAGACAAAATCAAGAATGAAATGCGAGAGTACCAGTTAAAGGGAAGTGGGCATACATTTTCAAATGTCAAAAAAGTTGAATTACGTGTAAACAGGCACTGTATATACTGAGATTTTATTTCGGTTGTGTACATTGTAAGTAATACAATTCTATTCTAATAGCCAATTTAGATTAGTCCATACAAACATTTTATTTTTATTTTTATATGTACAACAAACAAGCCACCATTCATCTGTTAATAGTTATGAAAATTGTGTAACAAATTTACATCATAGTCACAGCTAGTTGTTAAATAACATAAAATTTGTGTAAAAATTGTGTGAAATGTGTGAAATTTGAGTAAAAGTTTTCACACAAATTCACTTCAAAGTTACAGTAAGTTGTAATATTGTGTGATATGTGTTAAATTTTTGTACAAATTGTGTGAAATGTGTGAAATTTGAGTAACATTTTTCACACAAATTCACTTCAAAGTTACAGTAAGTTGTTATATTGTGTGATATGTGCTAATTTTTTGTACAAATTGTGTGAAATGTGTGAAAATTGTGTAAAATATTTTTACAAAAATTCACATCACAGTCAAAGTTAGTTGTTATATTGTATGAAATGTGTGAAATTTGTGTACAAATTATGTGAAATGTGTGAAATATGAGTAACTATTTCACATCAAAGTCACAGGCCACAGTCAATTGTTTTGTTTAATGACATGAATAGTACAAATATTAAAACATTTTTGACATAAAAAATATAACTAATTTTACTCATAGAAAAATACACAAACACGTATATTAATATTCAAACAAAACATCGTGTTTAGTTTAATCAATCCAGAAATCTCTGGCACTAATATTGGATTGATTTTAATAATTAACAAGGATAGGCTAAAACAAGTAGCAAATATTATTTTTATTTTCTTGTCGTACAGTATTGTACTTTTGTATTTGTATGTTTGAATAACTTTTCCATTTAGATTAAAAGTTGTAGCTCATCATGATAATTGACTCTCAGATTTACATTGCATAGCCGTAGAGATTTGTCTATTATAATGATAACACAAAAGTAATATTATAAATAGTTCATGTTACAATTCAATATAATAAATGTATTTGTTATTGTATAGTATGTTCACTTGATGTTTACGACTCGAGGGGACAAATTTCAGAGTATTTGATATAAAAACTTATATGTATTCTAGTAACAAATTTATAATAGTATTGATGGCATATTGTACAATAAACCTCTTGACATCATGAAAATGTAGTACATTTTATCCCTAGTTAAGGTTTGAAGGTGATGATTTGTAGATTTAATTCTTGCAAAATTCTCATAGTAATTTTGAACAGTTACAAGACAGATCAAATAATATAAGTCTATGGAGATGTTTAGCTTTGACAATATCTTTACTATATCCAGAGGTATAAAAAAAGTGCAAGTCACATTCTATTTCCTTGTAAAGGTCCTCTGTAACTATAGAAATCTTTTGTTCTTAAATTTGACATATAACTATATATTTCAACTAAGTGGGTCTTGTATTAGTGTCTTCAATTTACAAGGTTGTAAGCTATTTTAAATTAATTTTTAATTTTAGAGTATTTTCTTGTAGCAAGACTTAAAATCACTTGTATCTCAAAAATGTCAAAAGATACAGCAAAACGATTAAAATTTAAGTATACTTTATAACTTCCAACTTTTGATAAAAAACAATAATACATCTAAAAATTAAGAAAATTTTAAATATTATTTCATATGGATGACTCTAAAGGTAAGAGGTATTTACACAATATAACTGGAATAACATAAAAAAATGACGATATTAAACCACTCGTACAACTAATGTATAGATAAGATAGAAATATAGACAACAACATATCAAACAACTGGAAAGGGAAAATTGCCCGCGCCATGAGCCGAGTTCGTGTGCAAACCACGCACATACATGATTTTGAAATAAAAATATAATATATCAACTGGAAAGGGTAATGGAAGATGTACTAGCAATTGTGCATGGTGCAGAGGGGAGTGGTAAGGGAGGGGGAAGGAAGGGGGTGAGTTGGCCCAAAAACCTCGACCCACAAAAAACGGCGGCGACAACCTATACTACTGCAATTAGTAATACGTTGACTGTAAAACTATAATTATGCTTGACAATGCCTATTGTAGACTAATACGTGGTTAATGTACATTTTTGGGAAATCTATTTATTCGGGGCAAGTGCATAATACTTTGCATGAATTTCAATTATAATTATTAGCTCATTCACTAGCAAATATTACATGCATTAACATTCAAACATTGGAGAACACAAACACAAAGTCCACGTTTATTCGTGATATTTTCGATTAATTTAACAAGGAAAAAAAATACTCTTTGCATAGTAATATTAACGCGGTATAAAGAGGCATTTATGAGACTGCTAGCATTTGCCAACCATTAAGCCGGTTATGGAATAACTATGAATGGAGTATCCTACAAAAGGAGTATAAAGATATTGTTAATTAATCAGCACTAACGACCTGTCAGACATTATTGAAAGCGCGTAATACACCGAAGTGTTTAACATACTCTTAATAATATCATTGAATTTACATACACATACCACATTTAGCATGGCTACTATCTGACGATGAACTGTTAAAAACTCGGCAATGGAAAATTATGTAGTCTACTTTGTTCCAGTTTCAATTTATCGACGTCAGCAACGCAAATAACTTTTTTAAGAAAAATATGAATATTCTCATCCCAGAAAGCACGTTAGTAATTAGAAAACAATGACTGGAGTTTAAAGTTATTATATTTATTGCATTATATTTTCTTTCCGTGTTATGCTAAGTACAATAATCATCTACTTCGATTTATCATTGAATTTTCTGTGCACAATAATTGTGCACAGAAACTTATTATTAGCATAGAATTATTCTATGCTACTCAATCAGACAGGATCTGACAACGGTGGTGCGCCATTAAAATTGATATAGCGATTTTATATAAACACGGAAATAAACGCTAGCCTCTAATTAAATATTCAACTGTCTCATAAAGGTTGTTTATGTTCATTTTTTGGTAAAGCATGGGGAATAATAGATATTCAGCTGAATGCGTTTAACATAACATTATAATGACTGATAGTTGGAATATGCATAAACAGGGTCCTTTGTAAAACACGAATATATAGAGCAATCATCTGATACAGACAAATTGAGTGATATTGAATTGAAATTATGCTTTTGTAAAATGATACATTATGGAGTAAAAATAAATTATTAGGCTTAACTTATGTATTGCTATCAATAATTGTTATTGTAGTGCAATTAATTTGGTTTGGAATCTCCTTAATTGTTGTTATAGCGTAAATGAAGTGTAACTTTATCATTATGTAGTTATCACCACAACGGGGTTTTCAATACTGTCGTTCGACAAACCGAGATTTCTTCATTTTGTGGGAGATTGAACTCACGGGCACTTGTCAAAATAAGATAAAGTCTATCAACAACAACTCCATAGGTGAATATGAATAATCAATCACAAAATATAATTAGTTTGGAAACCAAAAAAAAATTTTCTTTCGAATAACAAACCACGGTAATCCAAAAAGTTCTTTTTCTCAGTTTTACATGACCGTGTAGTATACAGTTCATACAATCTTCCTGAAATACGTCGTACCTGTTCCTAAGCAAGGCCCTAAGAAATGTCATAATAAAAATATGTTTCAAAAGCCTGGTTTTGTATTTGTTGAAAATAAAATCTTTCAATGGAGTATGTATGAACCATGCATATTTTAATACCATAATATACTTAAGAACTCTTTGCAAGATTGCAATAACACATTCTTTACAATATAATACAATTTAATATATACATTTTATTAGGTTATTAAACATAATTTCAACTGTTTGAGAAGTTAAGAAAGTTTTTACCATGGCACAAAGAGGCAAAACAACAATAATTCTAAGGTTAATAAATAAGACCAAAGTTTAGCATTGTCGTCAAACCCTTGAGGGTTGCTGATTGAGTTAGAGTTACCAACGACCTCGCAACTCGATTTTCAAATAATTGTATTTATTATTTCCTCAGCAAACTTCTGATTCAATGCCAAATCAAAACATTTCATTTCCCTGAAATATTTAAAATGATTTTTATTAAAAAGTTGAAATTTACTTATTACCTAAGTATTAATAAAACATTTTATGAAAATTACTGAATATTCATGTGCATGATAATTTTTTTTGTAGGCCCTACTTATAAAACTTATTGTTGTATGTTATAAAATAGTAATATTTATTAATTGAAATCATTATGTCATTTAGATAGATATGTCATGATGCATATTTTGTAAAATATGAGATTTATTTATTCACGAGAAAACAGCAAGAAAAATCTTCTCATTGAATATTAAAAATCATTTATACCAGGTTTGTTTTCGGGTTAGTTTTCGTCGACCCCCGAGGTTTCATGGATTTGCCTTCATACGAACACCTTTGTCACTATTCATAAGGAACCCTCCGAGTGTCCCTAGTTTTGGCCTTAATGTTTGCCTATTTTTTGCGCATTTGCAAGGTTTTATTAAAACGGATGTGAGAAGCTTAAAAAAAATGTTAATTATACTGTTCTATACACCATTTTGTTTTGAAAATCATGGGCTTCAATATTATACATAAAACATAAGAAACATTTGTTTCCAAAAAATTTTTAGGTAAAAAAATATATTTTGGAAAATTAAAAAAAATAAGTTCGCGCTTAATGAAATTGTATAAATTATAGGCCTATAAATATTTGAAAACAGCCACTGTGTTCTAAATTTTATAAGGATTACAAATATATAATAATATAAGGAAGTAGATTTGCATACAAATAAGTTATGGGCAAAAAACAGATTTCAGTACATAGCGTTTAGCTAAGAATGCATAGCCTAACCATAGCTAGGAATCTGGCTGATAATTTACATCGATATCACTACCTACTTCTTCAGGATCATCAACCAGCCTCTCAAAATCACTTAAATCTTCTTATAATGCACCACGTATTCACTACTTTTGATTTTTAACACTAAAACAATGAATAAAACACGTAATAAAACACATCAGTCATCGGTGCGAGGTTAACCAAGCTGTTTAGAAATACGCACGTCAGCTGTCTGCTACAATTATTATCGGCTCGAGAAAAAAAGCGCTTAGAGACAGACCTCGGGAGAAAGCTTAGAATCTGCCAAATAAAACGATACCTAACTCGATCCAGTTCAATCCGATTCAGTCAGTCATAGAGCCTTCGCCGTAAACAGTGTTTGTGAATCGAAAAATCGACACAAAACACTACAATAACACTCGGAGGGAAAACGTAATCTATCCGGCAATGTCCGTCAACGATGATTCTTGATTCATAAATTATAAAGTATAATTTATAACAATAGACTAATGTTTTTGTCAAAGTAAACCATGATTAACAAACTTTCGTTCAACCTATTGATCCCATAACTACTTGATACCGAAATTGTTTATGACGAGATCCAGAAATTATCTTTAGATCTTGAAACCTCCATTTTTACTCTAGAAATCGACATTGGAGTTTCAGACTGTTATTTTAAACAGAACAATAGCTTTACGTGGCATCAGTTTGTTCATTGTATCAAGACAATGCGATGTTAACTGCTGCCTTTGTCATGGAAACTGCGATTCATCAGACCTTGGAAAACATCTGCAAATGAACAGTGGTGGATCGCTTTTGTATGAGACAAAGACATTCTAGATTAGTCACAATTTTTTTAAAAATTGTTTCCTGTTAATCAAAACTAGCATCATTAAACGCTCAAAATCTATAAAAAAAATACTAGTATAATAGTTACAAGGAACAGTTACACACGATTTAACAATAAATACTGTACGGCTTAAATAAATATTCACCACATACTATTACAAATATTGATAGTTTTTACGTTTCATCTTCAATTAAGTCACAAATAAGATTAAATTAAAAAAAAATTTACAGCTTTACCATCCTCCCATTCTCTTTCTATGTAACATAAAAGGTTTCCAAAAAGACACCAAATGAAAGAGGGGCTAGTAAAGGTTTTAATCAGTAGCAGTTTTGTCAGCTGATTGGTTTATACTGTTGCTTGAGAAGCAATAACAAATAATTGATGAGTTTCGTCAGAATTGCAATGGAAGAATGTATTAAAGTGCAGTGTCCCAGACAGCACACTTTCTCCTCAGGACATCCCACGGATATTGCGACAGGATATGCAAGATATCCCATAGTAGTTCTATGGTCAACCTGGGATATCCCAGGATATCCACAGGAATGCGTAATGTCCCCGCCCGGGGATGTCCTACGGATAAGCTCACAGCATATCCGTGGGACATCCGAGGTCATCCCAGGGTAGTCCTCAGGACATTCTCAGGACATATGGGACTAATATGGGATGTCCCTGGGATAAAGTGTGGTCTGGGCCTGAACATAAAAAACACAAAATAATATAGATTTAGTATGAAAAGCTCAATTATCAGTTCAGTAAATTGATTAAATAGTTAATAAACACAAATTTTGAAAAAAAACGAGAAAAAAGTTTTTGGCCCAGACGGCTCTCGAACCTGGAACCCTTGCCTTATGAGCCTCTTACCTTACCTCCTGAGCTATCTGCGCTTGGTGATTATGTGTGTTTTCAAGTGGTGAAAGAGTAGCCGACGATTCTGTTAATCTGTTTAGGCCTCAGTAGTTGAATTGTTTTTCTGGTAGTTGGAGAGGATACTGGTATTTGAATATAGATTATTTAATTACCATTAGATATGCACTGTTATAATTGATTGTTATATGATTAAAATTAGTTTTTGATTGTTTTATTAATTTAAAGTTAGAATTAAATTCACATTTCACACAACACTATGATAGAACTCTAGTTTTCCTGAACTCAGTGGTAGTAATATGTCAGTAAAGTTAATTCAGCCCTTGCTAGCCACTGTATTAACAAGACGTATTTTCAATCTCGGAAACCTTAAACTTTCAAAACAAATTATAAAACGTCAACATCTTAATGTGTGTGAATCTTATTTTTTAGAAAAAAACAGACCAAAATTAGGCTATTTGTTAAATAATGAAGACGGCCCAATTATAAACTCGGAATTACTGAAAATAATTACATCAAGAACAACAATGTAATATATCCAAAATTCAAAAGATTAATTTTTCTAATATTATTTTTAATTTTTACAACATCCTTTAAATCATCTGTTTTAACTTTGTTTAAAATTAATTTATTAAGTAAGTATTTACTTTTTTTACTAGTGTAAACACAGCCTGAAGATGGAAGCCTAGTTTCTGAAAGCGCTAGTGAAAAAAAACCAAATGATTTAAATTTAGATATACATTTCATCAGTGGTAGTATTTTTTTTCTTTAGTTTGTTACCGGGACATTACGGGACATTACAGGATATCCTGAGGTAAACTTACAAATCCCGGGACATTACGGTATATTGTAGGATATCCTGTGGATTTCGTACTCGTCCCGGGATTTTGCGGGATATCCTGAGGATAGCGTACATATCCCGAGACATTCTCAGGACATATGGGACTACTATGGGATGTCCCTGGGATAAAGTGTGCTGTCTGGGGTGTGGAGTAGCTCGTTGAAACCAAGTCTGATGTTGTTTAACGAAAATATACAATAATAATCCTTCTTAAAGACAGTTAGGGCTAGGTACTATCAGCTCATGAACACTGGCAGTTTGCATCACAAGAAAGGGAATGACCGACTTCGTGTCAGCGATGAAGATATCACGCCGACATCTATATATACTGGCCAAGATAATTCATATATTACATGTGTGCCCTTTTTGTGCGACGATTCGTTAAGCATCGTGAAAGCAAAGTGAACACAGAACAACTCAATTAGGAGAGCATTCGCAGAAATTAATTGTCTTATCATAATAGACCCTAACTGGAATCTACACTTGCATTTAAGTTAGATAAACTCCTTATTATGTACCAAACCTTAAAAATGTTTTCCTATAGGTACTTTGATTTTGATTTCATAACATGAAGTTTGAAGTTGTAACGGTTTTTTAAGCACCCTGTTATAAGATGATTACAAAATAGTATTTGGTCTTACAACTATAAATATCACAATTCAGTCGTGTAAATGTCTAGATGAACATAAATTTTTCAAAAGATTTGAAATTATGTAAGAATATTTATTTTCATCATACTGTCCGAAAAATGCCAGTTTTTAGCTCCCTAAACGTCCACAGAATCATCGTTTTTGTGTGACTTGAAAAAGCGGAACAGACAAAATATAGATAATGATAAAAATGTTGGCTCGCCTAACTCAAATTTGGTTTGAAAACACTGCTAACACGATAATTTGAAGTTATGTTTATTAAGAACGGAATGTAAACATCTATTACGACTTTGTATAACCTTAAATTATGTGGTCTAATTTTGTAACGATTAGAAGGTTATTCCCACAGTATGATACAAATAGTTGTTCATCACTCAGAGCGAAAGTGTCCTTTTTGGTTATTAATTGTATTTCCTGTATTTATTAAACAAACGATTGCGTACCAAAAAGAGCTACTTTTGTTTCTAGCGATGAAAACTACTAGTAATATACTTATAAATTATTATAGTATAGTCTATTGTAATATTTTGTATTACAAATTGTGATTGCTCTAAACGTTCTACTATAAAAGCAACACAGAGACTCAAATAATATGTGATTTCGATATTGTAAAATATATTGCAATATTTTGCCTTTTATCTCTCAAAAGTAAATTGCCAATAAATTTTAGATTGCAATAAACGATTCTCAGTCGATTCTGTGTTAGCTGTCAACCTAGATCCTGCTGTCTCTAGATTTATATGAAACACTTTTTGTCTCTCCAGCTCGACACAGTGTGCTAGATTTTATATTGAACTTTGAACATAAAAGTTACTACGCATAGATGCACCTTGTTAGCTTAAGTGAATACGAAGAATGTGAGAATGTGGCCACTTAGAGGAGCATTTAAAATGATAATAATGAAGCACTCATGATACTATTATCCGAGCCTAAAGCTGAACACGAATTTCTGACCAGAACTATATTGGGTCATGAGACATGAACAAGGTTTTGGTGTATACAGGGTGTTTTTTTTTAACTTGTTCCTTTATTTATCTTATGTAAAAATTCAATAGATAGAATTATATAGCTTGCGAGAATCATCTACAGTATTGACGTAGAGGTCACAGTTGTTGTGAATTTAACGTTAAGTTCCCATTCACCCCCTTTCTCCCCCTACCTTTAACTAAACATTTTAAAGGTAAAATTTTGTGAGGTTTATGAGATACGAACGACGTTTTGATGTATTTGTTTAATAATGATTATATAAATAAACTCGTTCGTTGCTTCATTAAATACAAAGTAGCCCTCATTAGTGAACTAATTTACAATGAATAAATATTGTAAAACACGTACCACAAAGTCATAATGTGAAATATTAATGAGAAAATATTGCAATAAATTGCCTACTTCAAACGGGAAGTTCCAAATCTCATGCAAACTAACTTTTAATTATCAAACCAACAAAATTATAAACAATTTTCAAAATAATATTTGCTTGGTACCGTAGACAAAAAGAAATAAATACTTAGTCCCAAATAATAGTTATAGTCCCAATTTATGTGACTCCAAATAAAGTCCGAATTAGTGTTTGATTATTGTCACTTCATCGTAGGAAATTTTATACAGTATAACCAAAATAAAAAAGAATATTTTCGTTTTATTATACAAGTTTAAGGTTATTATGTTACTATAATTAATTATACATGAGAAAAGACAATTTGGTTAGAGATGAGTGATGTACATAGATCGAAGTCCAGCAACACAGCATAACACAATTCATTACTATGAAAGCAAAGTCCACTCTAGAGTTTGACAGTGCATAAATCTTCCTCAAAGTAACAATGAATCTCAGTCTTTCAACACTTCATTTAAGCAAATTTCGTTGCTTCTGAAAGTAATTACTCTGGGGGTATTTCTCTACGTTGTTTTTAAGTTCTAAATTGGAATTATAATATAAAATGTTTTAGATTTAAGTTATAAAAGGAAAATATTTTCTATTTAGCATACTCATTGGTGAAAATTATGCTATTTGATAGTTTAAGTTCTAACTTGATCGCAAGACGGTATACGTTTAATTTTATCAACTTTCCAAGAACTATAATTCATTATGAAAACACATTGACCGTGAAATAATTTTATACTATGGTCAAAGGTAAAACCATTTTTGTCTTAGGACCTAAGCATGTCTTTGTATTTAAGAAACCTTGAAACCATATGTTACTTTAGTAAGTGCATTAAGATTTATGTTAAATTGAATGTATTGCATTTGTATGTATTTGAGGAATATTTGGTTAAGATCCTTATAACATTTAGCGTAAAAACGCTGTACACAAATATTAAAAAGTTATCTTTCTGTTAAGTTAATATATGAAAAACTTCCAAACGTTATCGATGATAGTTTATCTCACTCAAATTAAAATATGTTGCAATAAAACAAGTTGAGACGGGCAAGTGATATTGAGAAAACTGCATAAATATTGTTTCACCTCAATTACAAAGTTTCCTCTAAGTAGTAATATCCTAAAGCTTAAGAATGCATCAAAAGATAAAACTTTAAGACATGCCCACAGCACTTACCAATATGATTTTGAGAAGTCCGCTCCGTGTTTTAAAAGTTAAGGGTAAGCTAAAAACATTACTTACTATACTTAACCTTGGAAAAAACCATAGCGTGCAATTACTAATGTAATTGTAAATAAGGTCATCCAACGTAAATACTATAATTGTTTTTCTTCTCCTATAAGGAAATACTATACTTTATATTTTATCTGAAACTAGCTGTTACCTACGGGCTTCAACCCGTTTGCCTTCATAAGTATTAATAAATCTATTGATTGGTTAAGATAAGCTGAAATAAACTAAACAGAATGCAGCATTACATACAAATAATAACACCAGATCTTAATTAGGTAATAAATTGAAATAAAAACATACAAATAAGAACAGCTGAGGTATTTTTAACATTAAGTATATGGAAAGTTCCCTTTGGAAAGAAATTATGACCTCAAAGGGCAATTTAAAAAAAAAAAATGGTAGATTTGTGCAAGGTTTCTCGTCATGACGAACATTTTAAGTATATGGTTTATGGGGTGAGATTTGTAGTTTTCTCAAAAGTTCATGGGTACTTTGGGCTTTATATATAGACTTGCTGTACCCGCGGGCTTTGCCCCGCTTAACTTCATAAGTGAGCTCGTTCGCATGGCTTAATCACCTCCAGATTGAAGTTCGTTCGCTACGCTCACTCACATTTTGGTTGCAAATTAGCTGGTATCATAAATTTAAAAAAAATAATAGTGCTGCACCCTGTTGGCAATCCTTGTAACTTTAATGCTATTGAACATCATAGAACAGAACCAACTTGTTTAATGGAAACAGCTGTTAAGATTCATTAATTCCATTTAAATATGTGTCCTCATAAGGTTAACATGGGAAACTCCAGAGGCACTGGGGCGGAGCCCGAGAGTCCGATCAGAATAAAAACAACTTAGTTAGATACAAATATTGCAAATACTTCAAAACGTCATATTAGGTTGTATTAGAATCCTTAAAAATTTGTAGTCTTTTTATTTTAAGTATATGATTATAAATAGGTACTACTATTACTGAAAAATTGAAGGACTTGATCAAACATAGTGCTCTGTTGTATTGGTCTTATTCATATATGCAGTGATATATGTAGTTCATAATGTATGTGATGATTTAGCTCCAAATAGAATTTAAGAAGGGATATAATTTTGATATGTTAATATAAAGCAGCAACGGGGGTAATGTGGAGCTGTATAAGCAACATAAATATCAGCAGGACGTCCAGGTATTAGCTCGGTTAAGTAATCCAAGAAAACGCTTCGAAACCCACAGTTTTTATAGCAGTTCTAGGCCAAATTATATAAACATCATATATTTAAAGTTTTGTTTATTTCATACTTTTCTCTAGGGAAATTAATAGTGCTGTGTTACTAATTAAAACCTTCTCATTGATTATTATAGATTATTTGACCTAATGGACCAAAAATCAACCACGATACACTTTGATGTTTCATCAGTGATAAACAACATTGTGATATGTAAACAATAACTTATTCGAGAGGCCTTATTAGACAACACTTAAAAAAAAAAAACTTTTAATAAATTTGTTATCTTGACGTAAACCAAACAGGCTTTGTGAATAATCTAAAGATTTGCCTACACAACTCAAATTTTTTAGCTTTTTCAGTAGAAGCAGAATTATGGAATTTGCTACATATTCTAAAGCTCATAGTATCGTATTAAAAGGTAAATAACGATATATTACTTAACTTAATTTCCTTATAAACTAAAGCGATTACAAGTAGTAATTATACAGTATAAAAGCGTCACTAAAACACCTGAAAACAAGTTTTACATGACTTTCAATTTTAGTTCAAACAAGTTTTTAAATTTGTTAAATTTAGCTTTTATTTAGAAAAGGGATTAAATATGCTGATTGGGTCATATAAAATGTAACTTAAGGCAATTTAATAAATTGGTGGTTAGAGAAACATTTCGGTTTGCGCAAATAGTAGTTTAGACAAACAATATTCTAATGTACGAGTATGTTTACTTCAATGAATGACAAAAGAGCCATCCGTTTCCATTAGGTTATAAATAAACTGCATACAGAGATGTGAAGATTGTCAAGTGCGTTACAGTTTTTTATTTAAATGTTTGCGTTTTTCTGTTGGGGAGGAATGAACTAAATATCAACTGATGTTTTAAATCTCGGTTGCAGTATATTCAAGTTGAAAAAAAATCTTAAACATGATTTATACAGGCGATTCCGATGCAGATTTATAGTTCAGGATATTTATGAGTTTGATGACTCATATCTATCCACACATTTTAAATAAATGTTAACAACTTTCTAATTTTATTTAAAACATTGGAATTATGAATAAACCTTTACTTGATCAAACTCAAAATAAACTTGCGCTATAAAACATATTCGCATCTTAAGATAGTTATGTGGGCGAAGCTTCATTTCTGGTTCTGATATCAATTTACTTGTTTTGTAGAATATAGTTATTGTATGTTTAATATCAATTATATAAAAAAAATAAATAACCAATCTGTTCAGTGGATATACAGTAAATTAATTTATACACTTACATAAATAATATGTAATTTTAAATATCCATGTTGTAGTCCGTTCAAGCAACCCTATCAACCGTTCATGGACGGTATTTTTTTGTGTTCAAGAAAGGCGCACTGAATATTAGTAATGTTTACCAAATTAGAGTAGTCTTGGCACCTCAACATTAAATTTATTATTAAATGAACATTAAATATATTCTTGATATACTTTCACAATTATACAATAAATTATATTAAAGTCTAGTTCTTTTTCATAATAGTTGTAAGTAATATTTGTATTTTGTGAGCCCGTTAATCATATATTTATCTATGACATGTTGTAAAAAAAATGTTTAAATTCATCATAAAAGCAAGTTAAATTAATAGAAATGTATTATATTACACCAGCAATATGTAGCACTTTTATTTGGAGTGATGACGATTGGTCATGAACAGTCGTAGGAACTAATGCAGCGGCCAGCCACTGCGGCTGCGGTCTAATTATCAAATAACTTGGTTTGGCCGGAATGTGTTAATTTTAAACTATCATATGTAGTTATATACAACTGGTTAGTTATAAAATGTCAATCAAAGCTTTAATAAAGGTCTCAAATTTTACACGTCGTGGAGCTTTTTGTGGTATATATTAATATAGTCGTCATGAGAAAAATACTCATAATGTTGATATTCCTTTTACCTACGGCCGTTATTTAAAGTAGCTATATCAGTACAGTTCTTAGAATTGAAAAGTATCTCATAACAGCATTGTTTACTTTCATAACAGCATAGTTTTACTCATAAAAACACGGGTAACGGACCAATAAGTTTCAAGGATTGAGAGAGGAGAAGCAAAATTGTAATGATTCGAAATTCAACTAATCAGCTGTTCAGGCCAATTTAATTGTTGATTGGTGCAATTAGTGTTTGATACAATGTTTCGTTGCATCACTGTCAGTGGCAAATGAGAGGTTATAAACAAAAACATAACCTCTCTTGAAGTTATGAGTAGTGATTTTTAGTAATTTAAACACCATCGTAGGTAAAGTAGTGTACGCAACTCGCGTAAATAGTGTTAACGACACTCGTAGAAGTTTTTAAGGCACCCGCCAAGGCTCATACCTTAAATTTTCTACTCGTGTTATTAACACTATCTTTACGTGATCGTTGCGTTAGCTACTATTACCTCATTATAATATTATCTACCAATCGAATGACCTTATAAACCATGATTAAATGTCGATACAGTATTTATTAACAACACAATAATAAAAAATCTAATAACTATGTTCAAAACGTAAATAACACTAAACATTGCTAAAACGTAAATATATTTGAGTGTTTGTTGCGAAGTAGGCCTGACGCTAGGCGGAAAAGCTCAAAGGAAAATATATTATTGGGCGTTCAAAGAAATCTAGGGCGGGCATCAATAAAGAACCCAACCTATTTAAACTACCCCAGACACAATTTATTTCTCATGTTATTCCTGAATAATCAAATAATTGTGTAAAAATAATAACTTTAGAAAATGGTTAAGATATAGATATCTTGTGAATTAAGGCAAACCTAAACAATCCCCTTGGACAAGAATTCCTTTGGTTTGCCTTTATTAATTATTAAGACAATCCACCTTTCATTGGATATGTTTGCGAATGTTCTACATGAGTAATATATGTTGAACAATTAAGTGACAAACAACCATTTAAAATTAAAGAACTTATCCAAGTAATGGTTTGGTGACACTTAATGTAATTTAATTTGATACCTAAAAATATAACATTCAAGAAACACGCCATGCAAGTTATTTCAGAAATTTAATTTGGAATGAAAAAGTTTCATTTAACGGAACTTACTAAGGTAATATTTCTTAGCAATAAAACACGTACCAATGGCTTCAAGGCTAAAAGATTATGCTTGAACGCTTTGAGTAAAGGAATATTACATTTTTCTACAGCGAAGCATGATAGATCGCATTTACCACTTTTGTGTAATTTTAAATACTAAAATTATTACTGATTATGATACAAATAACAAAAGTAACATTATTTATAGTCATATTCACTAAGAATTTGCAAAATTAGAGTATGTGCTAATTTAAATGATGCAATTTTATAAGTAAATACATAAAATACTTAGTAATTTGACATTTTGTGCAATACGATGAATTTTTACACAAATATTTAAAAATAGGGATTGTGTTACTGTATTGCAATTTGGGTATCTTATATGTGTCAGTAGTTTGTAGTTGCTTCAATGGAATATTCATAATTCCATTTCCTGAATAAATGTTAAATATAATAATTCGATTTAGGCGTGTAAAGGTTATTTTGTGCATAATGTGTCTTGCCAAACAGCTCAAAACAAACAAGAAATCAATCGTTTCGTTAAGTATTGGCATGCACCCTTTTTTTAAACATGCAGTACAAATCTTTACTTCACAGAAAGGTTATTATTATTATTAAATAAAGGTTATTTTTATTAGAAATTATTAAAAAAAGGTTACTTATTAATGTCAAAGGTTATAGTTTGATAACCCTTTACAAGTGTTGTAGACGAAATTATATATTATATACTAAAATTTAAACAATTCTATTTAACTAAACTTTCAATCGACTCACAGATAACACTGAGAGACATAGATACTTGGAACTAAACAGATTTTCCATTGCAACATACATTCTGCATTCCATTGCAAAAACTAATCTTTGAAAACTAATCTGTTCCTCATTAAACTCTTTGAATACAGCAAGCTGTTAGGAAGTGTATTAATGAATTGATGTAATCAACTTTAATGTAATACTGGTAGTGAAGTTGAGGTAAGTTGAATAATTTGGTCCCAAAAATCAAATTTAAACTGTACGTTTCCACTGTTTGAATATATTTATTTGTTGCTAGAAAAAGCCAGGGGTTTAATCAATCAAACATAGATGGTCGGTTTTACTTCCCAACTCCAAGGAATAGTGCAAGGGTAAGATACACGAAAAAGAAAATTTATTAAAACAAATATATGATAATGGAAACTATTAAGATGCAAGGCTAGGTAAAACTCTCATGTTGCTTTTTTATAATGGTGCTATTCCATTTTCAAACAAATTTTAAAAAGTACACAGCTGCCTCTTTTAAAATGATAAATGGAGGAGGTATTAAACGGATGAGTTAGTTTGACGTAAATGAGGAAAGTTAAATTGAAGCTGACCCTTTTATGCCCCAGGTTCATTGTGTTTTTGGATTACACTATATTTATTGCAGGGAAAACTATAGAACTTGAATTAATTCAACACAGTTTGAACAGATACTTTTGTGTAAAGGTAGTATGGTTATTGGCTTTCATGGTAAAACAGCAGTATGGTAACACGGTAACGTTGATTGTGTCAATATATCAGCCCAAAAGATTTGTACAAAGTAAATTCCTTGTCAACGAACCTTCATTGCAATTGAACATTCTTGTGGCTAGCCACTAAGATTTAAAAAGCAAATTGATAGATACAAATTCCAAACGTAAAGGTAATAAAGACCAGCATCAAGTTCAGTAGCGAAGGCTTAATAAAATCAACGCCCTTCTGGATGGATATGTTTGAAAACAACTAAAACGGGACTACTATAAAAACAACAGGTGGACATGAAATTAAACTATTTTGGTCGTTAAGTAGATTTGGTAATACCGCGATGTAACAGTCTCTCAGTCTCTGCTTCTCGATTTGAAAACACGATAAATCCATTTTCAGTTTGTTTATGAACTCGTATAAGTTATTTTTGTACTTGAAAACTGACCAAGAAACTCGAGTAATTCTTTCAATGCGCACTTAAATGTCATTTAATTTAACAACTACCAGAGCAATCATGCAAAGAATGTGATTAACGGTTGATTTATAAATTATTAGTAAAATTAATTGAAATGATCCATAGTAAGATGTACATATTTCATCTAGATTTATATACGAGTACCATTAAAATTTAATCCCAACCATCCCAACCTCGGAGGTTATGTTTGATAAAGATCATGGCCATGCATCTACGTTGTTTTAATATATGTCTTTGTAAATATTTATATGTGTTCAATGTTTGTACAAATTATACTATATCGACAATGTCTCAAGTAACGTTTCGACGTAGAAACCTAGGTCTCCACTATAATAAAATTGGATCGTAAGGTAAGCCTTAGATTTAATCATAAAATAAAATGGTATCATTAACTCTGGCTTACTGTCCCAAAGAACACAAAAAATGTTTTTACCATGATAAGCAATCTTACAGTATAAAATTATTGTTCAATTGTTTGGATGTATTTTGAAAAACAATCTATAGCAATTAGCTTACCCTCTATAAATAAAATATGTTACAATTACTTGTTTGGCTCTTAAGATTGTTTACAAAGGGCGTAAGATGAAAGTTATTGCATTTCAAGGATTTTAAATGGCTTAAAAAACTAAAAATAATACCAAACAGCCCGAACCGGGCTTTTGGTTAGATAGTAGGCCTACTTGATCCCGAAATCATTCCAGTGAGATCTCGTCCCAGTGGGATGTTTACGAGATGCAAGAGTCAAACACCTTAAATAGTATAAACAAATTTGTTATGGAGCTAAATGTTACCATGATCACATTACTTAACATTACTTTAGGGAATTTATATTACGGCAACGTTTAATAAAACCTCTTTTGGTTAAATATATTACGACGATGATGAAAGATAGACAACGTTCCAATATAGTACAGGAAGTCGCCCTATTTTCACCCGAGTATTAAACTTAACGGACCATACTTTCTATACCATTACCTCAACAGACTACTAGAAGATACCCATTTTTTGGATGCAGTTCAAAAGTCTGCTGCTTAAGTGGTAAGAAGTAAGTGGTCTTATCCTGTACTTGAAGTACGATCCTTCTGCCAAGGATCTTTTAATGAGTTTAGTAAACACTTGACCCCTTTACAACTCGCCGAAAACTTCAGAGTTTATGAATAATGTTTTATGACAAAAGGAACAAAAACAGTGTCTCTTTCCAAATGAATAACATCCACCTTAGTATAATATAAGGGAGTCTGTAGGAAATTTGCGCATTTTAATAGGGTTTAACCTGATGTGTCCTTTTACTTTTTCAAGATCACTTCGTATCCAAAGATTATCATTCCAGAAAATATCATGATCAAAATAATATGAATGTTTGTTAAAGACAATAGTTAGATTAATGATATTCCTAATAACAGTTAGTATACCTATCAAGAGTAATATAATCAAGAGTATAGAGTCAAGAGTAATTCACCTACCCTAATCAGTCTAAAATAATCAATAAAAGTAGGCATTAAAAAACTTATTTTCATAATCGGTTTCGGTTCTTGTTTAAAATATGAGTGTTGTAAAAAGTTTGACTGAAGGTAATTAGTTTTTGAATTTAAATTCACATTTGAAACCAGAATAAAGCAAGTTGATCAGCAGCACAAGACTTTTGGAGGCGTTATTAGAAAAATCAGACTAAAGCAAATATTTATAGGGAAAATTCAAGAAAAGCATATACTTATAAAAATAAATCATATTTTTAATTACAATTAGTATTTGCACTACATCATAAACTTAAAAATTACCATAATCGTAAAAATAGTTCAAGTAGGAGGATATTGAATAATCTAGAACCAACGTGTATAAACATCAGTTTATATTGTTGTTATATTGCCCAACAGGTAATTGGTATAGCTAACCGAGGATACGCTATTTTGATTTCATCCTGATAACTTTGTTGTTGGTTGAGGGTTGTTTTGTTGTTGCATTGGAGTGATTTTAATCAAAAACCGTAATCGCCCCTGTTTTATACTCTGGCGCAACATTTTTACATGTAGTTTCTAAGGTTCTAAGCTTTCACGGAAATCTAATTAGTGACCAACCAATGAATGCTGTTAAGTAAATGGGATTCCAAAAGGTATTTTACGGGAACAATAAATCACCCGAGAAAGTAATTCTGATAAGCAGCAAGACATTGAGGTCACCTTGAAATGTCAGACCAGCGTCTCACGTTGACAAACTAACGACTTGGGTCCCTCGTCGGTGATTTAATGGTCTTGCATTGGCCCTTAAGCATCCTATCTATTTTATAAGCATTACCAACTCTTTGACTTGAATACACAATTTTTAGTTTCCATAATCTAAGGCCTATATAGGGATCATAAATAATATATAATTTTTTTATGACTAGATATCTAAAATAACTGTTTTGGACTAAGTGACATGTACCTTTTGGTCAGTTTTATTTGATTTAATTTCTTATCGCCATACAAATTAATAAAAGAGTAGAGAGTGTATTACTTTAAAATAAGTTTGATTTATATACCAGAAATTGAATAATCTCACAATACAGACCATCAACTTGTACTGAACTCACTAGTTCAATAGAAATAACCTTATCTTCTATAGCTTGTTTTAAAATTTGTTTACCCATGGACGACACGTGAATGTTAAATTTAAAACAGATGAAGCTACATTGAATGCACATTAAGTTGAGTTACAAACGATTGTACACGTCCGGCATTGGCCATGAATCACTTATTGATTACAGAAGAAGACGAACAGTATTTATTGTCTACGTCCATTAGGAATCTGTCCTAATTTTTTGCTAGTTAAAAAAAGTTTCAAAATTTTAATAGTTCAAGTTGCGAGCTAATTTAAAGGTGTGCGATCTCCTACACCAACAGTTAAAAAACATGGCATATTATTTTTTGTTTAACTATACGTTAAACATTATTCTTAGACGTAAAATCATAAACCCACTTGCAAAAAACTTAAGTCAGTTGATGACTAAAAAGAAAGGATTCAAATAAAGATAATAAATGAATGGTTGAAAACTAAAACAGAGTCATGAAGGAGGATAAAAAAAATTGTATTAGCATGTAGATTTAAAAGATTTCGTATACCAATTCCTAAGGGAACACTTATATTAAGGTACGTATACAATAAGAATATTTATCATAAACTAGTGGTCGTCCAGTGGTCGAAAACTCTACCAGAAATATGTAATGTACACGAATTGACTATTGGATACTGAAGTAGACATCCTATCTATATGGACCAGCTGTCACCATTTTTTTAATAAAAAAAAGTTGTTGTTGAGCTAGTTACCGAACGCGTGTCTTAAATTCTATTCTCTACCTTATTTTTTGTTGCTGAGAAAGTTGATGGGTCATAACAGTTGCTATAGCTCATAATAAGTCATTCCATAAGTTTGACTTGGTAAAAAATATCGTGTATTTGACAGAAATTAGTTATTTACATCAGCGCGATCTGTTGGTGGCTCACATCAACTACGACGAATTTAATAAAAAAACTGGCGACGACTTTAACATTGGGATGGAATGTAAAGGTACAGGCTTCTCTATTTTCACCCCACGCTGTACATAAAACATGTGATTGTAATTTCTTCCATTTGTTTTGATTTCCTGTTTATATTTCGTTGTTATTTTGTCACCAGCATGGCAACCCATAAAGCCCATGTTAATTTGTTTTAATTTCAAATTCATTTTTTTGTGCTTATATTTGAGCCTATTTGAATTTTTAAAGGGATTCTGCACTTCTAAAGGAAAATATCTTTCTAACGGTATATGTGCAGATTTTCCCTGCGATGCACACGTGCTGAGAAAAAAGGTCTTAAAGAATCATACTTGCCTATTAATATACTGTATAGATAGATAATAATAGGATTTTATTACATCTTAGATTAATGCCCTATCTTTACATTCAAAACTCAAAATGAAAATACAAAAAAGAAAACTTAAATTGATAAAGTGTGAAATAATTAGACAAAGGAGAGAATATAACTTAGCTTTAGGCTTGAATAGTATAATTGACTATTGGATATTGTTGTTGTATTAATAGTCAAAGGTAGTATGGAATATGAATGTTAAGAGATACATTTAACTTATTCTTTGTAATCTTGATTTGTCTTGAGGTTAGATATTGTAAGTATATTGTATATTGTAGTAAGTAGTTACAATATATTAATAGTGAAGAGAGAGGAATAATACTTAGTACTCGTTAGATACTTTGATAGAGAAACGTCACAAAATAATAGGAGTAAAAATTATTAAGTACAAACAGTTGTATTTCTGTAACAACAACAGAAAATTTTAGAGACCAACAATAATAATAAATCAAATGCTAATATAAAAAAAACCCACTCATAACAAGTGTTAGAGCCAGACCAAAGGCAAAACTCTTTGAATGCAAAAAAAAACTAAGTTAAGTTTTAATGCAAATACAGTATAATGCAAACGATCCATACCAGGTGTATGTGAAGTTTATAATTTATGATTCATTATTGTGGCTCATAAATCATCACTTATGCGTAACCTGCTACACCAGTCTCCACTGACCACTTAAATACCAATGCATTCTCGTTGATTGCTTTTTTAGAAACAACATATTTAATCTTAGGATATCTTCACCAAATACATAAATGGAACGCTCATGTTAAGGAACTATTTATTTTCTTTCAACACAATAACCCTTTTTTGAAAATGTATTGCTAGCCACACTGCAAGGTATAGTAATTAACTTATAGTTTCTTTTAAGAAAATTGTAGTCCATGTTGTAAATCTGTAAAGAAATCTCACTTTTCTGGGACACAAAACTCTAAAGGAATGATAAATTTAAAGGACTAACAAGGTTAAGGAGCCTTTGAACTAGGCTGGACTCAAAGCCAATAAACCTATCTTCTTTGTCGATAGCGTGCTTTAACCCGACCCTCACTTATGTAAAATCTTTGTGTTGTACAATATTCAAACTACTTCTTAAGTGTTGAAAGTCATTAAGCAGATGCAAGAGCTAGTTCAGATAAATGGAAATAGTCTGAGCAGATCCACATAATCATTATAAACACCTTCAACGTAAATTAAAAAATCAATTCTAGCTTAATATATGATAATGATTTGCTGTACTTAATTAATACATCATACGTTTAAGACGAATATGTCTACTTTGACATAATAATAAAACTTGTATGCATTGTGGGTTTAATAAATCTGTTAAATAAACAAGTCTTTATCCTACTTTGGTATCATAGTTTTTAGTTGCAAAGCATTGTCTATAGTAACTATTATTTTAAAGTTTCAGGAAAAGAGAACTTGTAAAAAGCCCTAGATGTTGTGGTTTTTTCGAAGTAGGTTATATAATACTTCTCACAATCTCCTAAGCAAAGAGCGATAGCTAAAATGAAGTTTAGATAGAAGGTAAAAGTCGTTAGTAACACGATCGCCAACCCCAAAGGCCCATTCAATTGTGCTCACAAAGTTATCAAGAAAAACTTTAAGGGCTTCAACACAACAAATTTGTGTAAAAAGTTACACATACTTAATAATTAAAGCCCATTGAAGGAAAGTAAATATTTAACAATCATTCATTAAAAAACATATTTGACTAACTGCGCACCAGAAAGATTTACTGGATTTGACATAAATTGACGAACATTTTGGCTTTCTTTAATCGAATAACCCTGGCGTAACCAAAAGAAATAAGAATACTTCCCTTCTAATCCGTACCCAATAATAATAACTCAGAACTCTCATAATTCATAATTTTATCCCCCAACTGGACAAAGTATTTATTTAATTATTTAACTGAGTTTTTTCATTTTATTAATAGCCTTTACCAATAATTGCCGAAAAAAAATACGAATTACATTTGACACTCATGTTAGACTCAAGTGTTTCCTTCGGATTAGTTTTATTAGATTGATGTCAAGCATGATTCGTGTCTCGCAATATTTGACCCAGAACCAATATGATGAATATGTAAGGCGTACGACGTAATATCACACGTTCACTCGGCTCTGTGGATGATTTCTAAGCGTTTGAAGCCGACTACATAATATGCATGCAAATAAGACATACTTAAAGGGTTGAAGTTGAACATTGTTTTAAATTTGAAAAGGATATTTGTTTATAAAAGTTTACAGCCCTATTTAGCTTTTTACTGTATGATAATAATCAATGAAAAAATCTCGTACAAACTGGGTTATATTTTGAAATTATTTCAACAGCTTATATATCTATGTACTCACATTACTCCTACCACAGGGTCTACCAAATACACCCATTGCAGCAAACCTGCAGGATTGTGAATTCCCATTGGCACACTTTTCATTAGAATATTTCTTAAAAATGTCAGACTTATTCAATATTTGAATAACTTTAGGTTTACCGAAAACTTGGGTTTGCTGCTACATTTTGATATTTTGAAGATAACGGTTCAGATAATTTATAATTATTAATAATCTCAGAGATATTATGTTACATTTGCACGTAACATGTTATTTACTATTTTACGTATCGTTTAACCATGACATAAGACGTTGTGAAACCAACATGGTTTTTTAAATCTTTTAAAATATTGCTTGACAAGGGCACAAGTTGTTATTCGTCAGAACAAGAAAAACAATTATATAAAATACTGAGGAAAACTTAACCCCCATGAACTAAAAATACAAATAATGTCGTCTTTGACATTTGTTTGATAAAGCTTGTTAAATCTGTATAACAGGTTGATCCATGTTACCACTTGTCAATTTGTGATAGATCCATGTTGATGACACACAACATGTGTACTCGGCTATTGACTAACATAGCGACAAGTCTTGGTGACGTTGGATATTGTTCGAAAACAATATATATTTTATTATATTCTACCGTAAACGTACTATCCTTAAGGTTGTTTATAACTCTTCTAGAATTGGCACTTTGCTGCACACGAGAGAAATGATTACGCCAGAGCCGCAGGCAAGTTTGGAAAGTCTCTCGAATGCAGCAAAGGCACTTTGCATTCGGTTTACACATTATATTTTCCTACAGTAATTATAAAGCATATAAACAACTAGCTGAGTACCCGTCCTTCGTACGGGGTTGGTATACAATGCTTATTGTAGTTAAATACTCGTGCTTTGCATTTGCAATGAGAGAGGACACGTTTTGAGAAAATTTGGTTTACTATAATCTACGGTATACTATAGTATATAGAACATCTACCACAGCTATAATGTTCTACCACTTCATCTAAACAAATTGTTTAAGACAATATAAAGAAGTAAAGTTCTCACAATCAGGTTTTTGTTGCTGCTTGGTTCAAATTAGCTTTTGTCATAAAATGTATAAAGAACTAATGGTACTGCACCCTGATGGTAAACCGTATAACCTTTTAATGCTATTGAATATCATAGAAAACAATTGTCTAGTTGAAACAGCTGGCAAAACTATTCAATTTCTTTTAAATATGAATACTCATAAGGTTAACATGGGAAACTCTAGAGCCGCTGGGGCGGAGCCCGAAAGGATTTTTGAGGTAAGAATATGTCTATATGTTAATCGGGAATGTGAGCTATCATCATACCAAATTTCAACACAATCCGACCAGTAGTTAATGCGTGATTGAACTTCAAACAAACAAACAAACAAACAAACAAACAAACACACAAACTTTCACATTTATAATATTAGTATGATAATTAGTCTTTCAAACACAATACAACACGTTTTATGGTTAGGTTAAATCCAAGCCTACGAACGAAATGGAAAAGGCTGCAACAGCCGATCGTAGTCGCGGTATCTTTAGTGCTTCAAGTATTACTAGCTTATTTTCAAGCGTACACGTATAACGTGCCTAATAACAGCATGAGCATGCTGTTATGTGTTGTTTCGTTTTAATACTGTGGCAAAAAAGAGTTCGTCAAAAGTAAAAAGAAAGCAGCAAAAGTAAGTAAATGCAGCAATTAGCAACTTTCTGTACTTTAATCAGTACAAGTGACTATAGGAAATATATATTGTAGCTTTTGGTAAAAAGTTATTACACCACACTACACTATTTTGACGAACTTCCCACGAAGGGTTTGGTCTAGAAAACAGATATTTGCCACCAGCTTAATCAAATGGGGTTTCATTACGTACTATTGTACTGTTATAAGTTTTACCGGACACCAACCAGCTGATATAATCTGCTGTATTTGGTGATGAGTGGTTAAGCCGGGTTTCCCTAGGCGCGGAGTCGGCCAGCGGAGAGAGGAACGCCGAGAGCGGACTCAGCTTGTAGGTAATTTAATGTTACTGTTTTCCTAGCAGCGGAGCGGAATGCCATGTTAATTTCAATTCCGCTCTCCGCGTTCCTCTCTCCGCTGGCCAACTCCGCGTCTAGGAAAACCCAGCTTTATAAACGAAAACATAACCTCTCATAGAGATTATGAGTAGTGATTGTTAGTCCTTTAGTTGGTAGTAATATAATATATGGATTTGAACAGATTTAGTAGTATGGCGTAAACTATCGTACGTCACTCGTCCAAAATGTGTTAAGCTGGGTTTTCGGAAAACCCCCCCAGCACCCCCCAGCAGCGGAATCGGCCAGCGGAGAGAGGAACGCGGAGAGCGGACTCAGCTGGTCTTAGGCAATTTAATGTTACTGTTTTCCTAGCAGCGGAGCGGAATGCCATGTTAATTTCAATTCCGCTCTCCGTTGTCCGCTCTCCGCTGGCCGACTCCGCGTCTAGGAAAACCCAGCTTTAACTGGCATGTGTTAGACGGATGTGCACTCGACTTCGTCTCCCACGGGAACGACCACACTTGTCCGGTAAAAACTAATTTTCAGGACTAGTAACGTAATATACTATCACAAAATAAAGGTTCCTCGTGTTTTATACTGAAATCATACATATATTTTGCTGGTTATCATCGTGCTCTGAATGTCATGAAGAAGTGAAAAACCTCACGCTTACAGTGATGTCTGTGATATTACGCCAGTGACGCCAGCAGTGCTAACTGTGTGTGAAATGGAGGGACGTTTTGTCACCTCCTGGTATTCAGTATACAGTAATTTTATAGATAAATGGAGTAAAACAAGATTCAGGCATCCATTAAATACTGGATTCATAAATCCTTATAAGGCTAGATATTTGTTGATAGAGCTATTGGAGCTGAAGTAATGTTAGACAAATCACATGGTGTGTTGTAGAAATTTAGATTGTGATATTTATTAAGTTCCAAAAAACCTTTAATTGATGTAGAATATTATGTAAGCAATTTATTTTTGTAATCAGGCCTTACGACTATTTAAAATGAAGTGCAGGAAAAGGAACATTGCATTTGCTCTTATATATTCTCATAATTTTAAAAAAGTTGTATTAAAACATGCAGTTGGGAGTTACGTGTGTTTGATACGGGAAAATTAGTTAAACCTCATCCAGTGAGCAGCTTAATTTTGTATAACAAGTGAAACTCAGCTTATCATAATAATAAATCCCCGCTGCTATTCGAGGATTTAGTGGTCATATTTACATTGTGTAACTAAACAATAATTATTGTACTGTGAAAGAAAATATGTTTTC
Organism: Macrosteles quadrilineatus; assembly: GCF_028750875.1. NCBI lineage: Eukaryota > Metazoa > Arthropoda > Insecta > Hemiptera > Cicadellidae > Macrosteles > Macrosteles quadrilineatus. The sequence continues at coordinate 152,115,244 of NW_026542594.1, forward strand.
ATATTATATGAAAAAAACAAAAACATAAATATCAATCATCCTCTGTAATTATTTGTAGAATTGGGTTCCTGGTAATACATAAACTAAACAACATAAATGATATATCTTTAACTACATATACTTTTAGTATTGTCTTCTAAAAGTAGTAATATTTTGTGTAATATTGAGTTATTCCGGCCTCTGAGTGGAAAATGCCAAAACTTGATCTGGATATTTAATTATACTCTCTAATTATTCAATGACATGTGTCTGAATATTAATATATTTCACCTAAAAGTGCGGCTAGGTATATAAGATGCACACACCTGTCCTATATACGAAACAAGTGTACAATTTACCACCTTTAGTACCATTTATACATGACTACATATATTTACAAGTCGTTACGATAATTTTTAAATTGGCGTTGTTAACGTAACATGTGTCTGGTCGTGACATGCAATAGTGTTGGTGATTATCAATTGACGTGGTTGACATTACAAATTGAATAGTTATTGTCGGAAACCCTATTGAAGAGGGTTTCCAGACAATAAGTATGTAAACGTTACGGTAAACAAATTTTAAAATGTATCTAATTTTTGCATTAACAATTATAGGAAGACTGGATACGAATATAACTGGTAAATCAATCGTGTATAATCCTCTCCTTAAGTAACATCCCAAAACGCAATGAGTTTGTTTATTCATCAGTGGCTAGGTAACATTCTAAACTGCATTATGAATCAGACTGCAGCAGATTCGACATACGATCAAAATGGCCAATCAATGGTTTGTTTAATAACATGTTATGTTCTTTATTGTTCACTTAAGTTTCAATTTTATTTGTTGTGAGTTGAGATTATTCTAGTTTAAATACAATGCATTACAATTAAATTAATTCATTTTAAAGGATTGTGTTAGTTATTAGTAAAAAAATTAACAACCAACAATCTTAAAGCACAAATACTACTTAATTATGTCTAATTTGCACAGCGTATTACGCACCCGACTGTAGCAGATTCAACGTAGAATGGCTTACTCGGTCCCTCTAAGATTTGCATATTGTTTCAAGAGTGAGTTTTGGACAGCAGCTTTAGGTATGTAGCTAGGCTACGTTGTTGAACGTTGTTTGAACGTTGAACGTTGTTTATATGTGGCATTTGCAAAAAGACTTAGAGTTATTTTGTAGCTCGGAAATAGTAAAACTTAGTAACTTTTTGATTGACCAATTTTTAAATTCATATGTATGCAGTGGTTGAATGAAGCTAAATTTTGGATGAATAAATTTGAGTCAACTTAATTATCAAAAACATCATGGATAAAAATAAGTTTATCCAACTTATTACGGTAGAAATTTTTTTTAAACATGTAAGAGGAAATATGTAATAATTAAATTCTTGTTTGTTCTTTATTTATGAACACAAATAATTAGTCAAATGAAGTTTCTATTAGTCAATACTGGGGCTTAGGAAAACTTGTTAACAAAGTGGAAATTTTTCAGTCTCCCTGTTAGGTATTACTTTATTTCCTTGTAAAAATATTCTTTTAGCAAATTTATACAGCTAAAAAGAATGTGGAAATACAACTGCAATGATATTACACTTTAAATCCCAATTAGGTTTTGTATTCAAATATGAACGAATGAGGCAGTTTTCAAACAGCTATAAGTTTTCAACGAGGTTTATGGGGATAAGTTTATAGTTTATGATGTCATTATTGTGGATCACTGAACCATCATCTACACCTGACCTGCCTCTATGGACCGCTTGAATACCAATATGTAACTATAAAACATGTCTAACCTAACATAGTTTTAAACAGGGTTCATAATGGCAATGTTGAAGATTTATGATTTTGTAAATGTAAAACAACGAACGACCACAAAACACAATTAACAGTTCATCGATTTCAAAATGTTGATCTAATTCAAGAATAAATATTTATCAACAATTTGTCCTAGTTTCCATTAGTCTTTCTTACTAATGACTACAATTTACTAATAATTTGTATTAATGTTTATTTATTTTTTTTATTTTAAAATACCAAATTAATGATAAAGTAAAAAAACTGCAATTAAAAAGGCACTACGAAATTCTAATACTTGACAGTATTAGTACAAATGGGAAATACGTTGAACCATCTTTAAATTGCTTTTTTAATATTTTGCCAAAATACTTCCAAATACTTTCTTATTAATGGTTTGAGAAAAATGACATGAAACATTTTGAACTCCTTTTAGCAAGGTATTCTTGTACTTATGACGATTAAATGTAAAGCTTCATAAAACATCATGTTAAGTATACAGTTTATTGTTTGTGTTAAGAGCCATCAGCAATCTTTAGTTGTTGCCAACCGAGCTCTTGTTCCACTGGGACTCATCGTTACAAACTCTTATCTTAGAATAAACATTATGTTAATAGACAAGCCTTTTAAACTAAACGTTATCTTTCCCTCTAGAATTCATATAAATGCAGACGACGTTAACATTTCTGCTATGTAAGTTCCTAAACATTTTTACAATGACCTTTGTTACCATGATTTGTATTATTGTACCATGATCCTCTATACAATATTTTGGTTTATGTTTAATATAAGTAGCAAAGATAAATTAGGCATTGACTCTGTTTTATTCATGTTCATATTTTAGGTAGAAGTTTTAGCAAAATGTTTGTTCCGAAATAGATATTCACCGGTAAATGTCTTATCTGAAGAACCAAGATAGTTAAGAAGAAACATACTGAACGAACCTTGAAACGTTTAAATGTCCATTTCAAGTTGACAAACTAACGATGTGCGAGATTTAGTATCTCTCCGTCTTCCGTCTCCACGCAGTTCTCCAAAATGCACAGTTTTACTTTCCGCACGCAACGACTTGACTGCAACGTTTTACCTGCGCAGGTAAATCGTACAAGAAATCCTTGAGTGTGGACCGGATTAATGGTCTGGTCCCATAGCCTACTCTTGAGTACTGAATATTTTTTTTTAAATCTAAACTTAGTCGCTGTTTGGATTTTTTCTGGAAACATTCCAAAACTGTATTCCCCTTATACTTTAATATTCATATATTTTTTTATATTATTTTTAGCCCCTGAGCTGTGATGTAACCAAAAAATTGTATTTACCTTTTGTCTACAGCTCAATGAGTTGTAACTTCCGTTACGGCCGTTTCGGCATTAACATGCCATCATCAGACGTCTTCGGCTGAAGCAGCGTCGTCATAGTAGAAACACATTACACGAACACGGACACATTTTACGAATACAAATATACGAAAATAATACTAACAGGCCTGTTGCACACACGTTACCGGTTGACATGATCAGAGCTAGATGCCGACTGGAGGTTAAATCCTGCATCGTTGTTGGCGTGGCGGTGTTATCAGCTGACCTTTTACTCCTGCCTTTAGTGTATTATTGTCCTGGTTTAAAACGCTGTTGAATATGAAGTGTGATTTATGTTGCAGTTTCTCATTTAAAATTGTGTCATCTAAACTATTTTCTTTAAAAGCTCTGTAAATTTCATATTCTTTGAGTGTATCCAGTTTATTTCCTTTCTTGCTTGTGCTGGATATATTTGTATTTGTAAAATGTGTTCGTGTTCGTGTTATGTGTTTCTACTGTGACGACGCTGCTTCAGCAAAAGACGTCTGATGATGGCATGTTAATGCCGAAATGGCCGTAACGGAAGTTACAACTCATTGAGCTGTAGACAAAAGGTAAATAGAATTTATTGGCTTTAATATTCATTTCCAACTTGAGATACCATAAGAAAACTCGTTTTCTTTATTCAATGTACCTATTCTCATTCTAGGATGGTGCACTTCAGACCGGAACCGTTTTCTACATCACTTCAGGCCAGGCCTAGAGGGTCGGAGCTAACTTAGGAGAGAGGACCTTTGGAGACCAATGTCCCTCACTTTACTACAAGACGAGCTTACAATAAGAAATAATAGCACGTAATATGTTAATAAATATCCAAATTTTAAAGTGATTTTAGAATCTTAAGTATTTTGATACTTAAGTGTAGCTAAGGGTTAACCTCGCATATATTAATGTATATATGTATATATGTATGTATGTATATGTATATGTATATGTATGTATGTATGTATGTATGTATGTATGTATGTATGTATGTATGTATGTATGTATGTATGTGTATATGTATGTATATGTATGTATGTATAATGTATATATGTATATGAAAGTACCCGACCGAGAAGAGTACTTTTATAAAATTAATTAAATTGTCAAGTAACAAAAACGTCAAACCACATTATACACAGTTTAGGACCAGACAATTTTCAATTCAACCTGATGTACTAGGAACACCCCTATACATAAATGCGTAATACTTCAGTTGAAAATAAATTTTCGTTCTTGTATATATAATGAACCAAAACATTTGAGTATAAACTCTTAATTACAAACATGTATGTTAAACCTTAAAGCAGATGATAACCAATTCAATACACATTCAGAAAAGTTACAAACAATTGTTCATGTCTGGTCTCGGTTATGGATTGCTTATCGATTACGATAAAATCACAGCCATTATACGTTCGTTCGTCGTAATAGGTTTTTAGTTTTGGGATATTTCATAACAATTTGGTAAACTTAGATGATTAGCAACTGTGGCATAATTAAAACTAATTTTTCTTTTGCAGACACTAATGAATTAGTTATTGTCTATTCCAAATTCGTAGATATGAACTATTGTTAGTAAAAAATTTTTAGGTAAATGGTTTAAAAAAAATAACGAGGTCGATAGATGGGGGAACTAAATAAATTAAAGAAAATTATAAGAGATTTATTTGGTCGCGTTCATGATTTATAAAGTCATACGTATGGCTCATTGAACCATCACCTACACCCGACCTTCCCTACCAGTCCCCGCAGATCTCTTGAATACCAATGTGTACAACACCATTAACATAACATTTCTTTATACGAGGTATATTTGGTCACGTTTATGATTCATGATGTCATAAGTGTAATTCAATGAACCATCACCTACACCTGACATTCCCCACCAGTCCCCGCAGATCTCTTGAATACCAATGTTTACAACACCCTTAACCTAACTTTGGTTTATACGAGGTTAATGTGGTCACGTTTATGATTTATGATGTTATAAGTGTGGCTCATTGAACCATCACCTACACCCGACCTTCCCTACCAGTCCCCGCAGATCTCTTGAATACCAATGTGTACAACAAGCTCAACCTAACATTGATTTATACGAGTCTTATGTGGTCACGTTTATGATTTATGATGTCATAAGTGTGGCTCATTGAACCATTCACCTACACCTGACCTTCCCCAAAAGTTCCCGCAAATCTCTTGAATACCAATGTGTACAACACACTTAACCTAATATTGGTTTATACGAGGTTTATGTGGTCACGTTTATGATTTATGATGTCATAAGTGTGGCTCATTGAACCATCACCTACACCTGACCTTCCCCACCAGTCCCCACGGATCTCTTGAATACCAAGGTGTGAAACACCCTTAACCTAACGTTGGTTTATACGAGGTTTATATGGTCACGTTTATGATTTATGATGTCACAAGTGTGGCTCATTGAATCATCACCTACACCTGACCTTCCCCACCAGTCCCCACGGATCTCTTGAATACCAAGGTGTGAAACACCCTTAACCTAACATTGGTTTATACGAGGTTTATATGGTCACGTTTATGATTTATGATGTCATAAGTGTGGCTCATTGAATCATCACCTACACCTGACCTTCCCCACCAGTCCCCACAGAGCTCTTGAATACCAATGTGTACAAATTCCTCAACCTAACATAGATTTATACGAGGTTTATGTGGTCACGTTTATGATCTATGGTATCATTTTGATGGTCCATTAAGACGTCAAACCTTCCACAGCATGCATACCGATAATGTGTAACTAGCCTACTTTCGGGTTTCATTGTATGCTATATGACCTAGAACCAATTTGTGTATTTTTTTTCGTATGTTGCTCAATTTAAAATAAATTTTTTTTTCAAATTAGATCAAAATATTATTACAAGTAAACTACAACAGTATACTAATTTTCTATTAATAGGATCTTTAAATTAAAGAGTTTTTTTTTTAGATTTATCCTTAACTATTAAGCGTATAACAACGTTTAAATATACTAAATTATTTGTTTTTGCCCTACAAATAGGGTTCAGAAAGAAATTGCAACATTTTATGTATTTTTGGGCCAAATCTAAGAAAATACAATTTTTACCCCATAAGCCCCCCGTTCTCATGGTTCGATCATGCTAGTTTGCGAACTTGTTCGAATAAACATAGATTTACATGTTTGTACTAAATTTCATAAAACTCTGATAATGTATCATGTTTGCTCAAGTTATTGTGTTAAGGACATACACATAAATTATTCAACCGGATGGTGTGTTTGGTGTCTGAGGACATCAAAACGAAAAACTAAATCGGTCCTGAGTCCAGGTTTTACAATAGGACCTACGGGAAAAGCTTATTCCCCATAAGTTATAAGGCATAACAGCATTTTAAATTTGCTAAACATAAAACTACTACACTTAGTATGAATGCTACGCCAAACAAATTTAAAAGTACTCCGTTAAAAGTAATCTAGAAACAACTTGAATAACGATTTCTTTTAATGCATTTTCATTTACCAAGATAAAGACATAACATTAGATACAAGGTGTTATAATTTAATTCAATTTTCCCAGAGAGGCTTAAGTCTCTGAAGGAAATCCTTAAACGAAAGGTTTCTTACAAAGTCCTTCCTCGTTGCAAGTCTCAAAGAGAATGATAAATTTAAAGGACTAATAACGTTTGGAGCCTTTGAACTAGGCTGGACCCAAGGCCAATCGACTTACTGTGCTGGTGCTGGTAGCAAACCCATACCTAAGTAGCTTTAGATCTTAACATATAGTTTTTGAAATAATTAGTTTTAAAGCGTTTTAAGTCTACTATTGAACAGATGCGAAACTGGACAAAACCTGATATAAAAAATATAGTACTAGAGTTTGGATTTAATGAGCATATTATTTTAGAAATGAAAAGCTATAGGTTAGTATGAGTAACTTGTGTTTATGTTTACATATTCAAACTATAAACTATGTAAGTTGTATGAAAGAAATAATATTATTATTTTATTGTCAAAACTTTTAAATAACAGACTAATATATTACTATTTACTTAAAAAATTATTACGTATTTTAACAAAGTACTGTATACTATTAAAACAATCCTTATTAAAAAGCTTTGGATACACTTTAGTGCATGAAAGGTTTTTACTTATGATATTTTCAGTTTTTCCATATATTAAAAATATATTATTTTTTCAAAAATTCGACAGTTGGTTTTGTGTTTACAAGTTGTGAAGAAATAAATTGTTGTGTTTAATTGTTTGAGCAGCAACCACCTTAATTAGATAAACTACTATATTAAAGAGTAAAAAAAAACCTTAAGAGTGTCATTTCCAAACTTTTATAAACCCTTTATGTAAATACTCAATAATTTATCTGCACAATAGCAATTTTGAAATTTCAATCTCTCTCTGGAACCATATTTTTTTGTATAATTATCAAGAGCGGGGATATAAAAAACTGGCTGATATAATTGAGAAGGAAAGGGAACTAATATTGATGAACTAATGGACCAATTACCATAAAACAGCTTGAAGAACTCTTTAACTTTAGATAGAGCTTTTATTCAAATAACCTTACATTAATCACTGCTCGCTTTCATCATCCGCAAGAACGTTTAAAGTTTTTGAGTAAGGATGGTTTTTATAGTTTTAAATAATGAGTTCTTTTAAATAGTTTTAAAGAACAAAGTCATTACGTCTAGGACCCTTTAATTTGTGGGAGTTAATCCCAACAATTGCTATATAATGTAAAGCACTTCAATTGCCTTTTACTCTTAGTATGCTTTAATTAGGTCAACAATCCTTGTACTGTATAATGATTTATTTTCAATTCAATAAAACCTAAATGAGGATTCGGGCTTATAGTACTATGGTTTTTACTGTAATAGTCTTTGTGGATATATAGTGCCTTAGTCTATACACTAGAAAATTCTAAGGTCCATTGGCCCGGGTGAGTGCCAGCCTCTTCTCCTTTATCCGTATGTTGGTGTTTCTGATTCAGTAAACATTCAAGTTTTCTTGTACAGTTTGTATGTAGACGTTCCTTTTTTTGAATTATCCATGACTGCTTACTATTGTCTTTGAATAACGCATAGTAATATTGTATGCAATTCCAAAAATATCTTCCTGTCGGATAGCAGCAGTTTTGTAGAAGTTTGCTAAACAAATATACAACTGGGAGAAATAATGAAAAATATATCAAATTTAACATGCTGATTTCATTTTAATACGAGTAACAAATAGGAAAATACAAGGTTATCTATTAGAAGAATTTCAAATAATATTTGAATTTGCATATTATGCATATATTGTGACTTTAACGACCAATCCGCATTGTCCTAGTTATGGCATTCTAATAGATTTATTTCGTTATGAAATTAGTATCATATGAATGTTTAACTTAATACACACTTGTATATCACGATAAGAGTATAATCATCTTGACATGATAACTAGTTGATAGTGATGAATAAAAATATATTATACATATCGTTATTCCAATGACTATTGTTTGTTTAGGTATAGAAAGGCATATATTTTAATTGTATATTTATAACGGATCAAGAGACTGGTGTTATAGTATTAATATTATGTTGGGCTTTGGAACAACCTTAAATATTTTATTTTATGATTATGATTCCACCATTTACATTGACATTTTTCACTATTAGTTGGAATGATAGGTATTTATTATAGATTTTATTTGTATATTCAGACGATACTATACACCTAAAGAAGTTTTATTTCGAGTTAAACAACCATGATAAAAACAATATATTCTAAATCAGATCGAAGATATTTAAATTTTCTTTAAACTAAACATTAGTTTTTAAAACATCTTGGCAGGTCGTACTCTAGTTTAAAATGTAAAACTAACGACATCCGACGTCCGTCTGTCTCCCTCATTGCAGTTCTAATGGAGCAGGAGTTCCTTTCAATATCCGATCTACTTTGAACGGGTCACTAGTTCTTCTTCCTGTGATGAGCTTACTGGAGCACAAACTTTAACAATACTATAAAGACGTCTTTAGCTAACATTTATTAGTGATCTGTTTGTTTAAAGTTATCTTAGAGTTTTACAAATAAAAGACCCATACAACCTCGAGGTTCAACTTTGTTCTTTGTATAGGAAAGGAAATGTCTCATCATTTTTAAATTTGGTTCCTCCTTTATTCTTCTAGAATAATTACATATACTGTACAATCTATATATATAAAATCCAATGTATGTTTGTTTGTATGTTTGTTTATTTGTTTGTTTGTCCTTTATGGACTCCAAAACCGCTCAACAGATTGTAATGAAACTTTCAGGTATTATTAAGCATTATTCAAGGATGGTTTGTGTGAAGTTTGGTGCAGATCCATCAAAAAGGCTCCGCCCCAGTGGCTATGGAGTTTCCAATGTTAACCTTATGAGTACTCATATTTAAATGGAATAAAAGAATCTTAACAGCTGGTTCAACTAAAAAATTTGATTCTGTGATGTTCAATAGCATTAAAAAGTTAATATGTTTACAAACAGGGTGCAGCACTATCATTTTTTTAAATTTATGACAACAGCTAATTTGCAACCAAAAGGTGAGTGAGCGTAGCGAACGAACTTCAACCTGGAGGTGAGTTGTCCAATGTGTCGTTAAAAGGTCTTGGCATGTAGTTTTGCTATCAAACAAAAACACTAACTTTTGGAATTCCATCAGGGCGCTGCCCCAGTGGCCTTCAAAGTTCCCATGTTATTCTTAGGGAGAAAATGTTTGTTTACATTTGAACAGATGAATACTTTGAAATTTACACTAATATTTGAAACAGCTGGTTATTCTAAAATTAGAGACATGTGCTATAAGGATTTATTAGATTAGCTAATTCACTGTTTTAAACCAGTTTTTATTTGCACAAAATCAAAACATTACAAAAAATGTTCAACATAATGGAGACTATAAGAAGTTGATCAGGACGGCCAATATAGGAGGAGGCCGTCGAACTTTAAATGGTAGAAACGAACGAAATACAAATACTGTAATAACTATTTTTGTTGAAACCCGAATACAGCAAGCACCCTTCTGTGTTGGGTTTAAGTGTGCTCTCCAACAGCCACCTGAAGATTTAACATTCAATTTAAGACTGTTGGATAATCGCTGCATAAGCTGTTGATTTTGGAAGACAAGGAGGCGGGTAGGACTACATCGGAAACAGAAGAGATGAGATATTAGATAAGTAGCAAGTGCGTTGGGAGCAGAGTGTTATTTATAGAATATAATATAGAATATAGAATATAGTATAATAATAGTATAATATATAATAGTAAATAATATATATATATATAATAAATAATAGTATAATAATAATAATATAATAATAGAATATAGTTATTTATATTTATAGAATTTTAACGTTTTAAAAGTAAACGTTCGGATGTATACCTAACATCGAGAGGCAAGGTAAGAGCGAATCTCAATGATCCCTATCTCTCAGGGTGGTATGGGGAAGGGAGTCGTGCTGTTAGGCTTTTGGACACATAATGTGTCGTCTGGGCGAGGATTGAAAGTATTTGAAGCCTAAAAAGAAAGAAGATTTTCACGGGGAATTGGCCTGGTAAATAAGTCAAAGATTTAAGCCAGGAGTAGGTGGGAACGAGGAGTTTGCTACACACATTTACTGACTTGGTTAAAATGAAATATTAACTATTTGAATTTGGGTTGGCGTGAATATTACAATTGGAAAAAGTGAGAGAGCCTGGATAATTTGATATACAAAGAAAACTGAATAAACTCTGTGGAGAATTTCTTAGTAATCCTTGAAAGAGGCGATTTGCAAACTATGGAAACATAGGAAAGTCATAGAACACCACCAAGGAGAAGAAATAGAAATAATGTTTCTTTTTTAGAATTTATAATCGTTATTATGGACAACCTAATGTGGTTATGAGTAAGGCTATTAATAGAAAACACTATTTATAAGAAATGTTGATTATATCGATCTGTTATGTACATCTTGAAATTATCCATAAATTTTGAGTAGAATATTTTCAAGTCATCAAAAATTATGACTGTTATTCGTTTTAAAATAACGCCTGTAATACTAAGCAATTGCTCGAATTCGAGAACAGGTACACTACACAAACAGACACAGGTACACATAAACATAAACATACATACAACATATACATATGCATACATAAACAGGTACACTAGTTTGTGTTTAATGTTTAAGGTGTATAGACTAACCAACCGGGCGTCTCTTATGTTTATTAGAAATTAAATAGCTCATATGTGAAATTAAAAACTGCCCACCCATCCCAAAGCAGTAGTTAATACTGTATGTAAAATGCAGTTTAGAATGGCCAACTTTCTTTACCTATATAGTCAATTTATTTTATAGTGAATTAATATTAGTATAGTTATCTATATTTATAATTGGTTAAAAACTATTGAGCTTTGCAAACAGTAACATAGCTAATATACTGGATATCCTTAGTTTTTAATTTGTATTTTTTACTATCAGCAGCTAATCAGCTTAAAATAAGTTTTATTAACATATTTTATTGGATGTGTGTTCTTTACATAGTGTAAAAGTGCCTCGACAATATGGAAATAGGAGAGTAACGTCATAATACAAATAAACAAGTTAACCTGCCATAATGGTTTGAATTCAGTAAAACAATAGTAAAAAAATGGTCACAGATAAGTTCCATTTAAATGTTTCATGAGTCAGATGCCGAAAACATTATTACCACTGCAGTGACTAGGATAGGATCTAAGTATCTACATTTACTGTTAATATACCTACATTTTATTTGTTATTTTCCTTGATATTCACCTTATAATAACTATGCTTATTTACTGGAATATTCGAAAGTAACATAACTGTTTTTATTCATATTGTATTTTACAGTACTGTTAGAAATGAACAATAACTTCCTGTTATATACCTTCCTGACCTTAGTCTCACATGTATCCAAGGACTTTATTAAGGAAGTAGGTGGCCATGGCCTATGGCTCGTTCGTTAACATTTCTCTCGGGTGCAGCAAAGTGCCACTTTGCCCACTAATTACACAAATAACTGTAAAGTTTGAAAAGTTTCTTGGATGCAGCAAAGGCAGTTTGCGCTCGCATTACACATTAGATTTCTCCTATAGTTACTATAAAGCGTATAATTAATTAGTCTTTAAATACTGTACCCCACGTTTTTAGGTTAGGTTAAATCCAAACATTGAACGAAATGGGAAACGCTGCACCAGCTGATCGTAGTTGTAATATCTTTAAAGTGTTGCCAACTTATTTTTAAGCGTACTTGTATTACATGCCTAATAAAAGCAGCTGTTTTGTGTTGTTTGATTGGAATACTGGTGTGCGGAAAAAAAACTGTGTGGCAAACGTAAATAGATGCAGAAATTATCAACTTTCGGTGCTAAAATCAGTGCAAGGAAGGCCAATTTGTCAGGTGACTGTAGGAAAATACATATTAGTAAGGTCGGATAAAACTTCTGACATCGTTAAAACTAGTAAAAAACTTGATTAATGTAAAAAAAGTAACATGTTATTTTCAGCAGATCTTAATTACAACTTGTGGCATTCAAAATAAAAACTTGTTTAACGTATTTGAAACAAATATATTTCAAAATGTTTAGCTACACAAAAAAAATCTTCAAAACACAGCATAACATTATCACAAAGGCCTTTTTAACATAGACAGCTTTCTAAAGTATGAATATGGCAAGAAAAAAAATCTATCAACATGTCTATTGAATAATCTGAATATATTGTCTTTATATATTTTTGAATATATTAAAGCTCTTCTCTAACTCCCCACCTTAAACCCTCTCATATTAAAAATTGCTTTACTGAACACGTTCGGCAGATAGACAGGTACAACATAATGGAAAAACTGAATGCGTTTAAGAATGTGAGATCCAATCCTGTCCTACCAAAACATTTTTGAAGGAAATCCGTGTTATCAATTAACGAATCAATCAATACAATATTTTGTTTTATGTTTGGGTTCCATCTTAATTCACCTGATCGAACGAAAAATACTTTTTGAATGGTTGCCTGGCCTACATTGCATGCTACCCATATTTAAGTTCAATACACAAACATTTCAAATTTCTGGGATATGTGTCATTATTGTAACTTCTTGAATAAAAAAAAAAAAATAATTATTATTGTACAAAGAATAGTAAGATGAAATTACTTCTTAAAGAGTTTGAATCGTTGATGCAACCCCCTAAACGGAAGCCGTACCTGCGGCTACACAAGTCTCAAAGAGAATGAATTATGTGAAGGTCTAATCAAGTTCAGCAGCCTCTGAACCAGATCAGGTACACCCAATAGATTTTCTTCTTTTTCTCGACAATGACATAGTATCCTACTGTAAATTTTTATTCAACACATGATAGATTATCAATAATACACAGCACAGGAATCAAACACAAGGGATCTTGGGGAGTTATCTAAATGTTTCATAAATACGAAACTTACCATTTTACAATCAATAAATTTGTACCTTTTTATGTTTCCTGTTTTACATTGTTACATTAAGCATATATGTATTGAGTGAGGTAACTTTTCATACTTTATAAAATTTAATGCATGCTTAAAATTTACTAAGACAAACTATTTAATCTGAGTTCAAACACTTTTAATTTTTTTACCCAGTAGATTCAGCCGTTTTACATGGCTCATTACGATTAATAAAAATGGTACTAGTATAGTATTTAAAATTCTTGGTTTAAACAACTAATTATTATGTTATAAGTAAAAACATCAAACGGTTTGAAAAGCTTATTATTTTCTTCTGCTGACAGAGTTTGTATTTGATTGCTGTTAAGGATGAAAGTAACCTAATATCCAAAATGTAATAAATGTATCAACATTAATGTAGTAAACAATTATTACGAGTATTTTATGTGTAAATGTAATTGATACTCAAATCATCAACGGGCAATACATTGTTATACTAATACCTCTATTTTAGTTGTGTAAGAAAACGAATACAATTTACTATTCAAAGCGTATTGATAGTATATGCCCTACATTGTGTACAATGTGACAAACAATTCCAGGTCTGTGTCCAACAGAGTAGAGGGGGTTTTTTAGTGAGTAGTCTGTGATAGATTCAGGAGTCTCACACTACAGGCTGGCTACCTGTGTGCGTAAAAGCATTTTCCCTCCTCTCCCAAAAAAAAAAAATATATATATATATGCCCTACATTTGATGTTATGTAAGTTTTGTACGATGTTTTGTATGTTATGTTATTGGGTATATCACATTACATTATATTGCAGATTTATTGTCAATGTTACCAGTAACCTCTCAAAACAATGTTAAATATACAATGATGTAAGGTTGTAACATAAAAATATTGACATAATTATAATTTGCTTTGATTAGTAATTCCCTGAAACGATGTTTCGTAGCTAATCTTAAAATGTGGACTTTATCTTCTAGTGGAAAAACATAGTCTTGTCAGGCAGAGAACTGTCTGTTTTTGCCTGTAGTTCTTGAACTACACTGAGAAAATACATTTTCCTACAGTTACCTAACAATGTACATGTTCTCTCACTGATTTGAGAAAGCAAAGTGGCCAATTCGCTCATCAGTGAGACAATGTTAACATTGTCTCACTCTAATTACTTTGTCTCACTCCAGATTTTCAACGTGAAGGCACGAAATAGTGAGCGCGTAACATGCAGGCAACGTCGTATGCGCGCGAAATACGTTGGCAGCACTGGCTGTAAATCAGCTGGTCAGCTGTTGTACTGTTGTATTTGTCACTTCACATTAAATGTTATATTAAAAGTTCACTTCTGTGTAAAAATAGGTTATGTTTCTTCACCAATTTATTTGTTTTATGGTAAGTGTAGGAAAAGTATAATGTGCAACTCGAGTTCAAAGTACAATTGCCTCACTCGAGAAACCATTCCTCACTCGCCTACGGCTCGTGAGTAAGGATTTCTCTCGAGTGAGTCAATTGCTCACTTTTCTCACTAGTTGCACAAATAACTATACCATTTCTTTAGCTTCCTTGTATTTTCCATTTGTCCAATGAAAATTCCTTGCCATAAATGTTTGGCAATTACAACATTGAATACATGTTTGTTGTGTACTACTCGTAACGGCTTACAGTAATCTGGGATAGACTAATGTCATAAATCCGTGTATAGTCATGATACTACTTATATTATTACTTATTATGGGCAAAACCTTTGGAAGTGCTTTGAAGTAGTTCTGTGTGGAGCTTTTAATTACGCTGAAGTTACCTATGTATGCAAGTGTACATGTTCAACTTTAAAAAAATAAAAAATAAAATGAACCCATTCTACAGCCGTTATGCACAAAAACTTCCTTTTTATTTATTTCCTTTAAACCTTTAAACAATTTTAGCTTTGTCGGAATTGGATACGAAGCCTTGTTAATGGAAACTTCGTGTTTTATTAAGTTAAGCAGTAAAGTGTTTCCCAACGGGCTGCTTAACTAAAATATGAAGCCAAAAGCACAGTCAACTTTCCGGAACCATGTGAATTAATAAGTTAAATGTTGTTTACAAGTCATCCTGTGGGATAGACACGTCCCATTTTAAATACCGCACTTCTCTCTTGCCTAAAACAGCTTAATATTGTGGATTGGTACGATTTCAAATGTTGCTTTCTCATGGTAGATTAGCCCTTTTACCGTATTAATGTATTATTATTATAAAATTAAAGGTTAAGTGGATGTACCAGTTCATACATAGCATAGTATATTGAATTGGAATATAACTTAAACTTATCTATACTATTATATAAAAATCTAATGGTGTCTGTCTGTGTGTGTGTTACTAATAGGTGAAACTACTGAACCAACTGGGCTTAAATTTTACAAAAATATAGTTACCATACCAAGGACCATTATAGGACTATTCACATTTCGATACTGACCATAGGCTTTGTCCCTTTGGCTTTAAAAGTTCTGAGGTGAACATTTTAAAAGTAAATATTGATTGGTCTCCATGGCTGCGATGAGAACACTAACAATGTTTGTTTACATTTGCTTTGGCATTTAAATGTAAACAAGAAGAACTACTAAACTGCATATTTCACAATTTCAGACAGCTGATACAAAGAAATTAAATATATAATATTTTCCATAAGGTAGGTTTATTTTAATCTAACCTTTTATCATGGATTATTTATTCTAAAACTATGTCAATGATTATAGAAAAAAATTCTATTAACGTTGCTGTATCAACTCCGGCTCTACTTTGGATTTTTTAAAGCATCTAATTAATGAAAATAATGTTATTATTTATATTATAGTATTATTATAGTAAAGACAATGGACGATGGAACTGATTAAAAGAACTGGTTTGTATATTAAGTTGTTTGTTGATATTTTGTAGAGTAGAATCAGAGATGCAATGAAACATATACTTGTATTTGCTATTAATTTTTTTAGTCCTTGATGCTTTGATAATCATATTAGTTTTGTTTGCTGTCTTTAATGCAAAATTATTTGTTTAAAATTTGTTATAGTACCTATAGATATAGTTTCTTTAATATGTCAAAAGACTGTATTAATAAGGCCCAGCAATATTTTTAAAGTTTATAACAGCTGACTTAGTTTTGCTAATGATTTATCTTATATATTAAAAAAATTTGGTTTTTCTTTTCCGAGTTCGTTTGGCTCTTCTACCCGACCGATTTTCATGATTGAGGTCTCAAATTGAAGGTATGCACGCTCAGATTTGCCATCAAGCATCGGCATATATTTATCTATAATCCTACTCGGCTTATACGTAAAAGAAATTTGCTCCCCATGTTATTCTTATGGGAGTTAAATTTGGTTTATCTTTGCCGAGTTCGATTGGCTCTTCTACCCTACCGATTTTCATGATTGAGGTCTCAAATTGAAGGTATGCACGCACAGATTTGCCATCAAGCATCGGAATATAGTTATCTACAATTCCACGCGATTTCTACGTAAAAGAAATTTGCTCCCCATGTTATTCTTATGGGAGTTAAATTTGGTTTATCTTTGCCGAGTTCGATTGGCTCTTCTACCCGACCGATTTTCATGATTGAGGTCTCAACTTGAAGGTATGCACGCACAGATTTGCCATCAAGCATCGGAATATAGTTATCTATAATCCTACTCGGCTTATACGTAAAAGAAATTTGCTCTCCATGTTATTCTTATGGGTGTTAAATTTGGTTTATCTTTACCGAGTTCGATTGGCTCTTCTACCCGACCGATTTTCATGATTGAGGTCTCAAATTGAAGGTATGCACGCACAGATTTGCCATCAAGCATCGGGATATATTTATCTATAATCCTACTCGGCTTATAAGTAAAAGAAATTTGCTCTCCATGTTATTCTTATGGGAGTTAAATTTGGTTTATCTTTGCCGAGTTCGATTGGCTCTTCTACCCGACCGAATTTCATGATTGAGGTCTCAAATTGAAGTTATGCACGCACAGATTTGCCATCAAGCATCGGCATAAATGTATCTATAATCCCACGCGGATTATACGTAAACGAAATTTGTTCCCCATGTATTTCTTATGGGAGTTAAATTTGGGGTTTCTTTGCCGAGTTCGTTTGGCTCATCTACCCGACCGATTTTCATGATTGAGGTCTCGAATTGAAGGTATGCACGCACAGATTTTCCATCAAGCATCGGCAAATATTTATCTATAACCCCACTTGGTTTATACGTAAAAAAAATTCCTCTCCATGTATTTCTTATAGAAGTTAAATTTTGTTTCTCTTTTCCGAGTTCGTTTGGCTCTTCTAACCGACCGATTTTCAAGATTGAGGTCTCAAATTGAGGGTATGTACGCACAGATGTCCCATCAAGCATTGGAATATATGTAGCTACAGTCCAAACCCGGATTATACGTAAAATAAATTTGCTCTATTGGTAGTTAAATTTAGTTTTTCATTTCCCAGTTCGTTTGGCTCTTCTACTCGACCAATTTTCATGGTTGAATTTTCAAATTGAAGTTATGCATGTCCAGATTTCACAACAAGCATCGGTTTAAGATACAATATACAAAATACAAAAAAAAATAATTCCCGATCACATAAACCAAGATTTGTATGACTTAGTTAGTAAGCACATGGTGCATGGGCCGTGTGGTATATTAAATCCTTCCTGTGTATGTATGAAGGATGGAAAATGCAAAAAAGATTTCCCTAAATCCTTTATTGAGGAAACGCAAGATAATGTTTATGGCTATCCGATTTACAAGCGTAGAAATAATGGGAGAACCATAACTAAACGTGCAACTGGAGACGATGTAAATGTTACAAATCAGTTCACTGTACCATACAATCCATTTCTTCTTCTATATTTCCGTGCACATATTAATGTAGAGATCTGCTCCAGTGTACGATCTATAAAGTACATCCATAAGTATGTATATAAAGGTCACGATTGTTGCAATATAGAGGTAGCAAGGGAAAACGATGTACTTGATCACGATGAAATTAATTTATTCCTGAATGCTCGATATGTTGGACCAAGTGAAGCTGCTTGGAGAATGTTTGCATATTGCATGCACGATCAATCTCACACTGTGGTTAGATTGCCAGTCCATTTACCTGATTCTCAGAATGTTTACTTCAGAAACGATGCCCCGGAGGAAGGTTTAATCCAAGCACAGTTAAAACTACCCAATTAGTAGCATGGTTCAAGTTGAACAGCAATCCTTCAACTAGAAGTCCTTATGTATATCCCGAAACACCAGTTCACTATGTATGGAAGGAAAATGAATTGCATAAACGTAAACACTATTCTAGAACGATTGGCCGAATGTATAATGTTTCACCTGCGGATTCCGAGCGATATTATTTACGTATATTATTACTACATGTAATTGGTGCTAACAGTTTTGAAGATTTTAAAACGTGTGAAAATTTCACACATCCTACATTTAAGGCAGCAGCAACAGCACGAGGATTAATATTGGATGATATGGAATGGCAGCGAGCCTTACAAGAGGCCTCTTCTTTTCAAATGCCATACCAGCTTCGACAGTTGTTTGCCTACATCTGTATATTTCAGTGTCCATCAAATGTTCTGAATTTGTGGAATCTCTTTAAGGACTCAATGTCTGAAGATTTCCTTAGATCATACCCGACCGAAGTAGCTTACCAATTAGCTCTGAAAGATATTTCAGAAACGTTAAAATTGCATGGTTTCTCTCTGAAGTCATTTGATTTACCATCTATTGATGAATTGCCTCAAAATACATGTATAGAGGAAACTATAGATGAAATCCAACATGATGAACTAGCGAAAATGATCGCTTCATCAAATGAAGAACAACGTGTTGTGATTGATGAAATTCTAAACTTACTTCTAAACAATGATGAGTCTGCAAGTGTTAAGGCATACTTCATAGATGGACCTGGTGGCACCGGAAAAACATTTGTATATAAATGCTTAATCCAGAGCTGCATTAATATTGGAATGCCAATAATATCCGTTGCATGGACTGGGATTGCTGCTATGTTACTTCCCTTTGGCCGCACAGTTCATAGCCGATTTAAATTACCACTGAATTTGAATGAACATTCTGTCTCCGGCTTAAAAGTCAACAGTAAAGAGGCTTCTATCATTCGTTCTGCAAAATTAATAATTTGGGATGAAGCACCTATGGCCAACAAATATGCTCTAATGCGTGTCAACCGGCTACTGAAAGATATAATGGATAACGATGTGCCATTTGGTGGGAAAATCATTATCTTAGGTGGAGATTTCCGGCAAGTGTTGCCGGTTGTGCCTCATTCATCTAGAGCCTCCACTGTTCAGAATTCAATTAAGTTTTCATACCTATGGCCACTATTCAAAATTTTTAAATTAACAAAAAATATGAGGGCTAAAACTAATGAGTTAGATTTTGCTAACTTTTTGCTCGAAATTGGCAATGGGGAATACCCAACAATTGATGACAAATCTGTGGACTTAACCCCACCACTTATCTCTGATTCAGAAATAGTTTCAGAAATTTATGGAAAAAACCTACAAACGCCTATGGACTCATCGTACTTATCAAAATGTGCCATTTTAGCACCAAAGAATGAGCATTGTGAGGAAATCAATAAAAGAGTTTTAGACCTCATCCCAGGCTCAAGCAAAACATATATAAGTGTTAATAAACTAATTACAGATGATGACAGTGAACTATTGCAATTCCCTATTGAATTCCTCAACAGCCTTGAGATGACTGGTTTGCCTTCTCACAAATAAGTCTTAAAGGAAGGTGCCATTTTGATGTTATTAAGAAATTTAAACTACACAGCAGGTCTTCTAAACGGAACAAGACTTATTGTCAAGAAAATGTATGAAAACAGTTTAGACTTAGAAATCATAACTGGCACAAATATTGGACAACGTGCACTATTGCCCCGCATTGATCTCTCTCCATCAGATTCTACAGTACCATTTTCTTTCAAACGAAGACAATTCCCCATAAAGGTTGCGTTCTGCATGACCATCAACAAGGCGCGGGGCCAAACGATTGATCGAGTTGGTGTGTACTTGCCTGAACCAGTATTAAGTCACGGTCAGTTGTACGTCGCCTTATGGAGAGGGAAATCTTTCGATACTGTAAAAGTAGAAACTAAATCAAAAGGTGGACGAACAGCAAACATTGTTTGGAAGGAAGTATTATAAAAGTCGTAATATTAATAAAGATTACCAGATGGAGGGAACTACTCCTGAGAATACGCGTACATGCAATTCTACCGACAGGGATGTCTATTTTACAAGAAATATTGTTGTTAATAAAACATTCTTAATAAAGCCTCATTCACGCTGTGTTACATATGAGTTAACAAATGTACGTGCTTTCTCTGTAGGTGCTTTTAGGAAGTGTGTGGATATTGTTCTGGATTAATAGATTTTCAAAACGGAAAAAAATACATCGGGACGATTTTCTCTGTGTTATATGGAATGTGTTATACTTTAATTTGGTCATAAGGCGAAATTAATCCAGCAGCCCTATAAGAGTTTAATTAAAGTTGTACCGCCCTTATTAAGTTTAGTATTTTATTTTTTTATTATTAATTTCAATGCTGCGGAGCAGCACGGGTCATCTAGTTGTGAGTGAAGAAACTGAAGATGGAAGGATTTGTGATTTAATAAAAAAAGTGAAATTAAAAAAAATGTTCATTTAAATTGAATAACTAGTATTTTTGCTACTTCGAAATTGAAATTTAAAATGCCAATAATAAATTTAAAGATATGTAATTAAGGGAAATGAAGGTAAATCATGTATGTCAAAGTTTTATTGGAAGATTTGGTCAGTTTTTCTCATATCAGCCTACACAAGATTTTAAATTAATCAAAACCAAAATGGTGGTATCCACTACTTACCAGATCCAAAAGTCATAACTTAAATGTTTCTATTAAGGCTATAAAAGTTGAATTTTGTTTCTAAAAGCATTGGCGGATGTGTAACTATCATATGCAACAGATGTAAAGATTAAAATGTTTCTATTTTGAGTCCTCTTCCCGTTGCAAAGCACGGGTACAACAGCTAGTTATTGATAAATCTATTGTTTAAGCCATACATTCATTCAGATACATATTCGTTATGTTAAGATAAACAAATTAAGTCAACTGATAACAATGACTAAACATAGAATCACAACTATCAATTCCTTGTCATCAATAATATTGATTAACTAACAAGTTTGTTGTAAAAAGAGAATATTGACATTTAATTAAACATATAAACCAAATAAATATATAAATGTTTGATTGAATCCATCCTTTAAAGAAATTATGGGTGGGTAAGGGTGTTTTTACCCTCAAACGATTGGCTTCTTGTACACAATTATTTGCAATCTTCCAAAACACATTTTCACTACTCGATAGCAATTAATTGTTATTTATTTCCACTCCAACTCTCTTTTAGTGGATAAGTTTGCAGTACGTTCAATAAAATATTAAATTTATGCTGAATAAATGGCATAATTTAGAATGCCTATTCGTCCATGTACAAATTAGAATAATTTTACTAATTTCCCATTCTACAACAAGTTTTAAAGCTGAAATAGAAAAAAACTTTAAATTTTTAATAGTAAAAAAATGAAAGTATATTGAGTTTAAGTACTTACAATTTAGTATTCTCTGTTTTCCTTAACAATGAGCCTTATTAATCAGTTTGATTGAATTTACCATTACTTATACAACATTGATGTATATCATTTGAAGATCAATTAATCATTTGATGATTGACATTAGACAATTAATTGATTAAAAAAGCTTGTTAATAACTAGAATGCATTGTACCAAATATTATTTGAAACCCCTATCAATCCCTTTGTTACTACAAGCCATCTCCAAATACGAGTACATATTGAACATTTACTAACCTAAGTTAGTCAGATAGATCAACACAAAGCAGAACAGTTCTGATTGACAAGTTAGCCTAAGGTCAACACAAACTGATCATGAGGGCTGATATCACCACTGTTACATTGTTGGGTGTAGATTTATCTGCTTGTATTCATATACATTTATAACGTAAATGCATTGACTAAATGTCGGAGAAAATTCCAAATAAAGATAGAGAGGACTTTAAGACATAGACGAATATGATTATATTAAATGCATTATTTGTTTTACCTTAGTTTATCTTAAACTATGGGTAAGAACTGTATAGTTTGTAAAGGTACATATTAAGATAAGCCACAATGTTGATTTGTTCCTGGTTTACGCCCCACTATTCCTAAACATGTTACAATATTTCCCAGATACATGGAAGATTCAATGCACGTATTGGTTCATTTGTTGATCGGAGGCGTGTTTAGGTTTTACAAGTCTACATTGATATTATACCAGCAAGTTTATACGATCGGCTTTTTGCCTCTAAATAATTTAACGAATACTGTGAAAACTTAGCAGTTAATGCTAAACAGTGAAACAAATGTTTCGTCCTATGATAAAATAAATATAAAAAAAACTCCTCCTGTTCACAGAGGGGCGTATCGTTTCTTTACTCTGTTTAGACATATGCCTGCCCTAACATTTGTAAGTATACACATTCCAGAACGTTAATATGTCGATGACAAAGGATAAAAAAAAATGAATTCCAAAGCCTTAAGAATAAAGCAAACAACCATAACAGATTTTTTTTTATCAGGAAGGCAAAGACAACGTCACATTAATGTCTGGTTTCAAGTCAAAGATTTTATGAAGTCGGGCGTGATGGCTATATCATCTGTAAATCCCTTCCAAAAATGTAGTCCAGTAGTGAACCAGTACCTACATTGTTCATAATAACGGACTTCCGTGTACTAGCAAGATGCAGAGTAAGTTCAGTGTCTACAGTATATTAGACTGCTGACTACTGTACTGGCGTGGAATATTGTTGTATGGCGTGCCCAAATTTCAATGTCCTATTTTGACAACACTGACAATTAAACAGCTGCCCATTGTCGCATGTTTGTAGTACATCAAAGGTTATAACAACACATTTACAAAACGGATAGTTGAAACCCTGCTTGACGTGTTAAAAGTGCTCATTTGTTCTACAGACACGAAAACCCCCCAAAATAACGAGAAAAGTACTATAAAATTAACTGTCGAGCAAACGGTTTGCAGTTTAGTAAGGAATTGTATGGAAACTGGGACTCATTAGAGACAGATTAAGGCCTTTATTTATCTTTGTAAAATACAATTGACAGAGAATATTGCTGCTATGAGTGACCATGTAAAGAAAGAGCCGTAAGCAAACTTTTCGAAATTCACAGACTTTCAAGCCTCCCCTTAGCGCATTTTGTGTAAGGATCTGCATTTACACTCTTACAAAACTCAGTTATCCTAAGGGCTCAAAGGCATGGATCATTGACGGCAAAGAATTTATAGAGGGTATTAGAACATCCGGATGCTGATGCTGATTTTTGGAAGGAAATATGATTATCCGTTGAATCAAGTGTTAATATCCCTAGGTATGTTATTCAGAATTTCCTAATGTGAAGGGATTAAAATCATTAAATAATACACGAGACATTTTTGGAACGATTAAAATAAAACATTCAAATGTTATAGCCTAATAACTCCTAAAACATGTCAAAAATCATTATAACGCTACCTGTAGAAAATCAACTGGTGGAAGAGGTACAATAGGGTCATTTTCCTATTCTAATATTCTCCGAATTGAAAAAGTTCAAGGATTTTGTTATCAAAAAAATAAAAAAAATTAAATTGAACTTTTAATATTAAACGTGGGAAACTGAAACTAGACCACCCTTTATTAGGAAATATTACCTCACACAAAATCAGGTAAAAGAGAATCTTAATTCATAGAGTTCCGTGAAATTTCATCCAATCTCCAGTTCCCTACCCACACCTCTCTGCCACAAAAATGGTAGGTATTGAATTCCCGCATTCTGCCTCAACGGAAAACCTTTAAGTTGATGAAAATATATCTTTTAGGGATTGCTGGTGTTGGTTATGTGATTTTTGTAAAGCATAGAATAAGTTATTGATTGTGAAGTTATTTAAAATACAAACAGAACTAATCTTCTTATGAATCAATCATCCTTTGAACTTTCATTATGTAACAGTTCTCTAAGGAACCTATCTCATGATTTTAAGTTAGGTTATCTGTTTTACGATGGTGAGATATAGTTATTAAGACCTAGCAAGTTGTTTCCCTAACAGATTGCTTGTCAAAGTGAAAAAAATACTCAATTTACATTTTAGTTTCCAGGTTTCCAAATATTGGACAAACTATATAATGCTAAAGGCATCTTTAGGATGTAGGGTAGCATTATATTTAACAAGTATAGTTGTAACAATTAAGCGTGTATATGCTTTATTTTTTGAAGATTTTGATGAAACCTACCAATAGGTGAGCAGGATTAACTATCCTATACCGCATTGAAAACAATAACTCTGATTTCGTATGCGACTAGTTCTCATCGTGTGTTTTAAGCTTATTATTTTTATTGAAGCTCACAGACAATGACATAAGAACCGTATATTCAAATAACAATGTATCTGACTGAAATCGATTGTATATCGGATTATAACTAAATGATAAAAAGCTAATCTAGTAACTGACAATCAAGTATAAACATAATAAGGTAAACCTCACGTACCAGTTAGTTTTAATATTATGAACTTATAGTAAATAGATATAGCTGGTTTTTAGCTGTGAAGAGGAGAATTGTAAAGAAATAAATCTATTAAAAGCACAACATTATTTAATTTGCCAGGAGTAAAAAAGTGTCACATACAGGAGTCACATACAAAAATTCGATGATAAATTTCACTCTTATTTGTTAAAAAGATTCAACGACCATCAAAACTTGGATAAATGTCAGCCCAACACGTTTTAATAGTGTTCATTACGTTTCTGATCTAGTAATCTCATCATGCAATATAATATAAATCACAACAAGTTATGTGATTTTTTGTTTCATACATCAAAAACAATGTTACTAGATACTAGGCGGAAGTATGTCTAATCTATGGTTGTACCTTAGGATCTGTTTAGAGTCTTTAAGTATATTTTATTTGTCAAACCTTAAGATAAATGTGAACAAACTGAATCTGATAAATGTTAGCTCAGCACGTCTTTATAGCATTGTTAAAGTTTTTGCCCCAGTAAGCTCATCACAGGAAGAAGAACTAGTGACCCGTTCAAAGTAGATCGGATATTGAAAGGAACTCCCTAGAACTGCAACGAGGGAGACAGATGGACGTCGGATGTCATTAGTCTCATAGTTAGGTTAAAAATATGAACACCAACACAATATTAAGAGTTGGTTAGAATAATTTCCATACTAAATGATCATCTTGAGTTAGTATTATTCAAATGTTGTTGCGAATGAAAATTAAATTATTCCAACAATCAAAGTATAAGTCATGCAGATAACATTTGCATGGCTATAGTTAATTCTAATTATCACAGCATATATATACAGCACATTGATATACATCTTGACTTTAAAAGCCATTAAGTATAAAAACAAACCACTATCAATAAGTTCGTTAGTTAAGGGTGGGCTCTACCTCAGCTCGGAAATCTCAGAACGATGTTCGAAGTGTCCGCCAGACTGCGCCGTGTCGGTTCAACCCAGTTGGAGGGGAAGGGGTGGGAGGAGCTAGGAGGTTCGCGAGTTGACTGCCGCTCCCCGCTAGGCAGTGCAGTGCCCTGCGGAGCTCCCGACGCACACACGCGCAAGCGCAACCTGGTTGTTTTTTGCGCGTCCGCATATCTTTTGCTTCTGCTCAAACCTCCATCATGCCCTGCCACCGACACTCACTGGCAGCAACGTGACGTTCGCTATCGCTCCCATAAGCTTATACAGTAAAAAGTAAAACATTCCTAAATATTGAGTCTTGTTTGTCATTATTGAATAAAAATAAAATACTTTAGTTATACTTTGTAAAGTATCACTACATTGAATTATAGTAATCTTATGTTTTTTTTTAATCAACTGTTATAATTATTTATTTTCTTTTGTTGATGTTTAAGATTTTCATTATTATTTAACTCTATTCCATCTGTAGCTACACCGTAATGGGCACAGAATCAGTCGGTATCTCACAAAAAAATTGAAAAAAGTGTTGTTAAACATTACCATGTTATTCTTATGGAGAAAATTAAAACCGTTTTAATTTACTTGTTTATGGATACACTGTATGTTGATAAAATTTGGCAAATTCATTAATTTCAGTATACTGACGTATGGTCAAGAAACACTTTTTACCTTCCCCGTAGCAGCACACCTAAGCACTCGTTAAATCTAATGTTATTTAAATAGGAATAAGTTTGTTTTATTTCTGGAAGTATCTATCTATAATATTAAAACGAAACAGTGTTTTTTTATTTCACGATTCTGAATCAACCACTCGACGGATTTTCATGTTTTTTGTGTTGAAAGAAAGATAATTTTGAGAACTAGGGAATGTCGAAGCCATAATTTTAGTTAGGGTCCCAGTTTTTTAGAAATTAAGTTTTAATTTTTAAAAAGTCTAGCAGCCGACGCTAAGATTCTAAACTAGCTTTTGGCATAAAATAATTTGCTTAACATAACAGCTGTAAACATTCAGCTTTTGTGTCACAAATTCAGCATTTGGATAAAAACATGGATAAAAATGTAAAGACATACTGAGGGTTGACTTATTTATACTATGTGTAATGCTAATCATTGATACGTTCAATTCTTTTGTAAGAGGATGACAGATTAATTTAATATACATAGTAAAATACTAGGATGTTCAAATTATTTTTTAAAGCAATCTTTGTAATATTCGATTTGTTTTAGAGCAATATAATTTGTTTTAACTAACAGCTGGTTAAATAAGAATGCCCTATTAGAACTATGAGGTTATTTACTCTGATTTTGTCATTGATTATTAGAAATAGGTAAGATTAGTGGACCACCGAGAAAAGTAACACCATCGATGTGTACAAGTCGAGGATCTGTACACGAGTTAAATGAAAAAGATTTGCAACTTATTTTACTGCTCATCTTTTTTGGAAAGGGTAGGAAAATCACAATTTTTACATGTTTTAATTCGTCTTGGCAGCTTTTTGTTTACAATCAATGTTTTTGAATGCTTGAACTTTGTTTGGATTAGGCCCGGAAATATTGATGTCATAAAGATGGAGATCAAGAATCCTCAGGAATACGATTTTAAATTACCACCACAACCTCAGACGGGTGTTATCCAAAGATATACAGATGAATGCCATAAATTGAACACAACGTCATCATTGACCTAGGATACTGCAATTAGACTAAACATCCTTTTATGAAATCTAAAAAAGTTGTTTGGCGTGTGTTTAGTTGTGGTTACATTTGGAGGCGCTGAATTTTTTATAGTTTAAATAAATGAATATGGGGAATTACGATGTACATTGATTCAATGAGGGTGGTATAATTATCAAGGATATTGGAACTGATAACGGGATAGATAATAAACATAGACAATTAATTACGTCACTAGCTTTACTAGCGTTTTTACTTTTTAAATTCCTTCAACATGTGACCAGTTCTTTTGTTCAAATGAATATTCTTTTTTTTGACTCAGCTGTTTACAAAACAAACTAATATGTTGTTGTGTTTACTTTTCGTTGTTTAAACTTATTTATTTAGCAATTGGTGCAGTGAAATTGACATAAAGGATGTGTGTGGACGAATCGTTTAATGATGTCAGGACACCAACGTTATAATTATGTGTACTGTGAATTTTATTGGATGTTTTCGTTTTATTTTAGGGAGTTTCAACTCAGACCTACTGGAAATTGTGTATTGTATGAGTAATTGTATTGTGGTAATATTGATTATGGAAGAGGTAGGTATGCGATGGAAGGTGATATCATTAACTAGGCCTATACACTTCTCAATTGATAATTACTCATTCTACTGTAGGCTGCAATAAAAATTTTCTTTATACGTGTAAACGAGCTGTTCTGAATTATATGCCTAAACCGTTTTAACTGACTACTCCCGTACGTAGGACGGGCTTACACCTCGTTTTAGTAAAAATACTTTAATCATACAAGTTGAAATTTGCTTTGTGAATAGTTTTGCTGTGACAGGGTATTTTATTTGTAGACCCGAGTTATGACTTGTAGTTGTTTTTTAACTTGAAGTTGAATGGCTGAGTGGTCAATAGTCTAGCTAGAACATTTGAGGTATCAGATTCAAGTCCCCAACTTGGAGGGGTTAATTACAAAAATTTAAAAATGCTGTTTTAATAAAACAGTACTATTGAGTACTGGCATAGACTAATCAACACGTATGTTTTATCTATGGTACTGGTTTTCTAAAAAAAACTCTTTATTATGGTTGTTATTAGAACAATCTCATACCCGACGATAATAAACAAACTTATATTTTGGTAAAGTTTTAAAGCTGAATCTGTGCAAGCAAGTTGCGTTGGCTGAGTATAACTGTTTACAAAGAGGACAGTATACTCATCTATTTACTTATTTAATACGCAAGCAGGTTTTTTGTGACAATTACTCCTCCGAAACTACTGAACCGATTTACATGTTTCTGGTGTCATTGGAAAGAGCCTAACGTGAAGTTGTGCAGGAAACTTTCTTTTTAGGGAAATAATTAGAGAGTGAGGCCCTGGTACCCTTTAAAGTTTTGTATTTCTCCATAAGATTAGCATGGGAAACAAAAAATTTTTATAAAACTCCAGCTGTTGTCAGAAATTAAAAATGAGAAGAAAAACCTATGTAAATTGTAAACCGTCAATAATTTTGCTAATTTAATAGTATGAAATGAAATATTCACTATTTGAATTTGGGTTTGCATAAATATTACAATGGAAAAAAGCGAGAGAGCTGATTTACATTACTCCTGATATACTGAAAAAGAAAAATGAGTTAACAACACTGTGCTGCATTTCTTAGTAATCATTGAACGAGCCGATTTTCAACTATGGAAACATAGGAAAGTTATATAACACCACCAAGGTGAAGAAATAGAAATATTGTTAAGAAGAAACAAGATCAGCTTTTGAAAAGTGATAAGATATTTATAAGAAATGTTGATTCTATCGATCTCTTATGTACATCTTAAAAATGTTATAATCTTTGAGTAGAATCTTTTAAAGTAATCAGAAATTATGACTGTTATTTGTATTAAAATAACGCCTGTATATATAGCAATTGCTCGAATTCGAGCAGCAGGGACACTAGTATGCGTAAAAACGGCGACGACGCAAAGATAGAATAGAATCAACCGAGAGGAGGGGAAATATCGATCGATGGCTGTGGTGGGAGAGCCGACGACAGGTTGAGCCGTTGGCCGCATGGCCGCGCCACTGCACGGCGCCTTGAAGAGCGCTTGCAAGCCTTTCGAGTCTGCGTGATTACATAGTTATCATTCAACTTTTTAGTAAACTAATTCCAGGTTCTTGTTTTTAAGAATCTATTGCACGTCTCCCGTTTTTTATTTTTTCTCTAAAAATTATTTTTATGTATTAAAACTCGTGATAAAGAACGCCTCTTTTAACATTTTTCACCAACCTTTGAGCCCAAAATTTTTTAAATTATCAAAATTTAAAAAAACGGGAAACCTACAATAACATTTGACGGAAAATATGACACCAAGATCTTTTAAATCGGTTCACAATTGGGGCTACAATCAGGAAGAACTAAAACCCTTACATTTGCGCGCGCCAGACGGGTAGAGCGCACCCTTAAGGAACTGTGGCATTAATCAGTAACTTGGCATTTGCTCAAGGTTCTCCAACAGCTGAAGAGTTATTCATACATGAAACTTATACCAGGCTAGAGCGTAAAGTGTTACTATAATACCAACAATATACTACATAGTGTACTTTATGTTTTTCAATACGAAACATTTGTATGGGATGTCAATCAAAATGGCCTCCCCTTAAAGTAAAATTGAGTCTTTAGTAAAAAAAAAAACTACACTTTAAATAACACCACTAATTTTATAAATAATAAATGGAATATTCAAGAAGTTGATCGCCCCAGTCTATTTATTTACAAATAAGCAGAACAGTTTGGCAACGACTAAGATATTACCAACATATAGAAGATTAAAAATTGAAACAAAAAAGTTCTATTTATTTAATTTTTTTATGAGACTTTCTTTTTCTTTCTTATATAAAGAAGCGCACAAGAGTATTAGAGATAGTTACTGTAAAACATAAAATTTCTAATTGCTTTCACCAATTACTTTACTTTAAATAAGCAAATCACCTTAATTTAATACCGGTTAAAAATTTTATTTTACGTGGTAACAAACATTGATAAAAAATGATCATCATTATCAATTGAGATGTGGATTGTGGATGCCACGTAGATGCACAATCTAATTGCAGTGTGTTTAATCAACTCAACCTACATTTTGCTCTTGATAAATTCAATTAACATGATGGACTACACAAGACACGGCCTTTGAAATCTCACTGAATGGGATATTTATTAGATATGCATTTAATAATTGTTGACCTTTTGCAAACAGACAGCCTTGTATTTGTATGCTTATAAAATACAATGGAACTGACTAATTTATTAATACTTCTCTTTTTCCACACACTTTTTACGCGCCTTTGACCTATCATATACACGTAGTTTAAGGATTTTAGTTATCTAACAAAACCAAAGTGTAATTACTTATCAATCTGCGAAAAGTTATCAAATCTTTATTACTCCACTTAGAAAATTGTCATTCAAATGACTAATGGTATTTGATTATTGCCAAGGTATACCTTTTTAGCTGATAATAGTACGGACTACCGTGCGAATATTTAACCCTTTCAGTTGATAATTATAATTTTACAATATTTTATCAGTTTTATATTTTAACTTAATTTTTTAGGGAATCATATTTGTCTTAAAATGTTTATGCTAATCCTAAATCTGAGTATGAACCATATTCATATTATGCGTTGACTTATTTTCAATGTACTATTTTTATGATTTTTTTTAAATACCAAATAAAACGTTGCATATCCTGCAGGTTTGCTAAAATGCGGGTTTACTGACATGTAGAGTTTATTTCAATAGTGCTGACTAATTGATTATTCTGCATGCAGTCAACAAAACATTTTCCGAATAAAGGTCCGGATTTAATTAATACTCGATTGAAATAACTCTATGGTGTGAACATAGAATACAATTACTTTTAAATTCTCTGAAAACAATGATTATGAAAAAAATAAAGTTAAGCAGTCTGGCTATAGATATGAAATTTTATGAACAATACAACGGTTTTACCTGACAACAGCAACAGTCAACAAACCTCCGTACCGCGACCGGCAATAGTAGGCCTACTCTAATTGTTAAATGTTTTCGTGCGTAATGTGTGTGTATTTATTTAAATGTTTCTTGACGACTCCATCATGGATGAAGACAAAGCATTCTTGCTAGGATACCACCTGACGATGCCTGAATAGGCGAAACATGTTGTGAGTTTACTTACAACAAAATTGAACTGTTGACGTAAATGTATGTACCTGATCATATTAGTCTAATAAACAGTTCAAGGGCTAAATCATGAATTTTAATACCTCTTTTTAAACACCCATGACCTCGATAGCGTTCTGAAATCTTCCACTTTACATTCCTACGCTGATGATTGTCAACTACTGTAGTTCTTTCCCACGCCCCTTTTGATTTTCATGAAGCAGTCAATCTCATCAACACTGACTTGCTAAGGGTAAAGCAATGGTCTGACGATCACGGTCTAAAATTGAATCCTGAAAAGTGTACTGTGCTTCATTTCTGGTCTTCTGGTTTGCAGCCTAAAAATAGTCTTATTGGAAAGGTAGAGCTGGACGTTCAAATTCTTGTGGTGTCTGATTCTGTTAAGGTGTTAGGTATCAGAATTGATTCTCAACTCAATTTTCGCTCACATGTTAGTTACATTTGTCAGAGAGTCTCAAATAGGTTGAGAATTTTACACCGTTTGAGAGGGATACTATCTGAAAATGCTAAGCTAGAATTGGTCAAATCAACAGTCTTCCCTATTATTCACTATGCACTTCCATCGTTTGGTGAATGTCTTACTCTTGACTGTAGAGTTCTTCTTACGAGGTTGCAAAACCGAGCCCTAAAGTTTGTCTTCAATCTGAGGAAGTTTGATCATATATCTGCCTATCGCAAACAGGCTAAGGTACTCTCTATGGAAAAACAATGTTTTCTACAAACTGTTTTAATTGTTCACAAGACACTGTCTTCTAATTTGCCTCCCTATTTGAAAAGGAAACTTATGCCTCGAACATCAGTTAGGGAACGCTGTACTAGGCAGGACGGCTTGCTTGAAATGCCGAGAGTGCGGCGTGAGATAGGTAAAAAGGGGTTCTCATACTTTGGACCCCAGGCATACAACACCCTCCCAAGAAACATGAAAATCATGTCATGTAATTCATTTAAGGCCAATCTAAAGCTAGTTTAGTTCCACTGTTTGTAATTATTGTGTACTTGTAAACATTTTGTGACTTTGAGTTGTCTTGAAAACCAGTGTATCTGAAGACCGCTTTAAATAAAGGCATTTTATTATTATTATTATTAATACAACGGTTTTGTCCGATTACTAAGATTAAGTTACAACAATCGTTAATTATTGTTGTGCAGAAAACAGCCATAAATTAGAAAGTTATTGATCAAAATATAATATCCCGATATTCAATGCAGACCATAAAATTAAATGAATAAATAAAACATAGTGAGGATGCAATGTAAAATGGTGATTCATTTGGGATATTTTATACAAGCGAGAGAGAGAGACAACAACCTGCCAATAGACAGTTTGCAAGTTGTAAAAGTTGTTAAACTGATATGAACAAGCCTCAATTGCCTTAAACATGTCTTAAAGTATATTATTAACCATTATATAATTATATATTTAGATTTAATTGGGATTGAATGTTATGAGTTGCTCATTAAAATATATTAATCAATTATTTGAGAAGGGGACGCCACCTAGGTCCGTACTTCAATCCCTAAACGAGTGAAGTATGAGTTTAGAATGGAAGTGAGATGATCTGTGTAGCTTTGTTAGTGACTAAGATCAGCTTGGATCAGCTTTTTCATTACCCAGAATCATTTATTTCAGGCCCGATCAGGAACGGCTGGGTTTAGTTTGAACCATCAAAAAGCTACTAAATTTTATCAGGATCAAACCTGCGACCCTTGACTGTTAGGCGAGCACTATAACCTAAGCACCCAACCAGTCACATATTTATAGTGACCAAATAGAAATCTCTAAAGAATGTCTTCATTAAGCGTAATGTAATGATATTGAGAACTTGGTTCATTAAAACAAGCACAATCAATGGGCTGATGGCCTGATTATCATGAACTTAAAAAACTCTCAAACTTTGGTTTGAAGTTTTATTTAAATAACCTTGCTTTAATCGTCACCAACTGCCATTAGCTTCTAATAGAAACAGTTAAACATATTTATGGGTTTATTTTGTTTAAAGTTTTCTACAGATAACAAGATTTAAACCAATCAATCTTAGGTCAAAAATGCACTTTTTATAAACAGTTGATCATATTCTAGAGATTAGATAAGAGTTCGTGTACCAAAATATTTAGGCTATGTTTTTTATAAGAAGCTGAGCTTGAGCTGAAGCTGAAGCTCCCTACATGAATATTCCTATTCCTAATGTTGCATTGGTTTTTAACTAAATCAATATTTTATTCCGTAACTAAATAAATAAACATCTGAAAATGAGTTTTCTAGCAGAATGTTTTATTTAAAATAGTATTTAGTAATAATTTTGCCACAATGTTTTATGGATTAATACTTTTGTGTTTCGTTTCGTCTCCATACGTTAAGAATGAGGTACACCTAGTATTGTTCTGTTGTTTGGTAGTTATACTTGCTCTTCTACAATTAATTGCAGATTTTACTTTTGTGTCTTAAGATGTATATTTGAAACAACTCCATCAGTTTTATACAGCGATCCCATTTTTGCATTTTCAGGAACCATATCCAGCACCAGTATTAAATGATCAATTCAGTAAGCATCAAGCAATACTTCGTAAACATGTATATTAGATTGTCAAAAGTCCATAAAGTTATGATTATAAGTAAAATATTTCACACTTTCATCCAACTAATCAATTATATCTTGTTCTTAAATGCTGTTCCAATTAGCTGAATTGTGTCAGACATATTGCCGTCGTTCAGTATCGTCTCTAGGGTGTTCTTAAGTTAAGACAACAATTAAGGCTAATGCGTCATTCGGGAAAATGTGTCGTATATTAAACTCATCCAACACTAACATTTTAATGGAATACAAAATAGTTGTTTACTTTTGTGATGAAAATGGGTCTACTAAATAATCACTAAAATGGTATTCTTCCTTTTACGATTAACGAAAAATACATACAAAAATGTAAGTACAATTACAAATACCCCCGCCGCAGCAAACCTGCCGACTAAGCGAATTTCCATTTGTCTGAATTGATTTTCAGTTAAATATATTTTAATAACATTAGGTTTAACGAGTACCTAGGTTTGCTGCTACAAGGAAACTAATAAAGTGTGTTTTTGAGTAAAATATTGATAGCTTAGTACAAAATAAATAAATTTGCCAAGTTTGATCAAAATATATTCATAAACAAGCAAACTACAACATTTGACAATATTCTCCATAAGAAAAACATGGGAATTTAAAATTTAAAATTTTTTTAATTTTCTCCGTTACTAATAATTGAACAAAAATACTTTTATATACTAAATTATTTGTTTTTTTAAGCTCTTTAAAAAGGCCTAAAGAGAAATTGGGAAATTTTGTGTTTTGAGGGTCAAAAGTGAGAAAAACCAATTTTTACCCCATAAAACCCCCCGTAAAGCCCCGTTCCCATGGTCCGATCGTGCTGGTTCGCGAACTCATTCAAGTTTATCCCGCTTTACACCTTTAAACCAAATTTCATCAAAATCGGACAAAAATTACTCAAGTTATCGCGTTCACGGACGTATATATATATATATATATATGTCTATATATATATATATACATATATAAAAATTTGAACGAATAGTGTTTTTGGCCTCTGGGGACATCAAAATGAAAAAGTAAATCGGTCCCGGGT
The DNA here is from genome assembly GCF_028750875.1 of Macrosteles quadrilineatus. Taxonomy (NCBI): domain Eukaryota; kingdom Metazoa; phylum Arthropoda; class Insecta; order Hemiptera; family Cicadellidae; genus Macrosteles; species Macrosteles quadrilineatus. Next base: position 152,150,911 of record NW_026542594.1, read on the forward strand.
CTAGGTCTTACCGTGCCACCTACGGTAATAGCTACTTCCCTATAGGGAAATTCGCTAAAAGACATTTTACAAGAATCTGTTTGAAGCTCGTTATTCCTGGTCATATTTTAAATGTCGGCAATCAGCATTGAGGTTGTACATTAAACGTTAACTTCTCACTCATTTCTAAAATCTGAAATTTGTTTTCATGTGGGTACATCCAGACATGTTTTGAGTGCCTTGGGGTTGATTATACATTTGCTCATTCAATATTTTGTTAGCTGTATAAAGTTTAAATTTTAATTATTATAATATAAAGCAGTAAATACTGTGTCAATAAATATTATTCATGTTTAAAGAGTGTTCAAAGTTTTTAATTCCGAAAACTGTATTGAATAAAAAACCATCAAAAAATGTAGCGGACACAAACGTTGAATCACCTTTAGCTGGCCTCTAGATAGTGTGAACAAAAATGTAAATTCTTGCTGATATTTGTCAACTCCTGATACGAGATCAATGTTGACGTCACAGGTGTGCTCTGCCACCGGTAAACATAGTGACAGGTCTTTGTGTATCGGCAAGCAAATACTCTACCAGACAGAAAATATCTGAAGATATGCGTTACCTATTGCTACCCATATCGTACGCTATTACAATTAAATTTAATGGCAAGACTTCAGAATGATTGTATAAACTCTTTTTTTAAAGGTTTAGTATTTTTAACTAATATTTGAATAAATTTTAGTTTGTAACAACTTTCATCCGTATTAGATTAATGTGTATTATTTTATATATTTGCATAACGTAATACGTATTATACACTCTTTTTCGTTGGTGATTTCGGTTTTTTTCTTTGTCTTATGCTGACAATCTCTTAATTTACTAAATAGGAAACTTATTTGTACAATCAATATCTTAACTTCAAAACAAAGATTTATGTTTCTTTACAGTAAAATTTTATAAAAGGAAAGTATAAGATATACAGAAGTACAGTGGAACCTCAACAAGAAGACCCTCGATAACAAGTCACCCTTGATAACAAAGTGTCATTTTAAAATCCCCTTGAATTTATTTTACCCCAAATCACATATAACATGCAAACCTCAATAAGGAGTCAACCTTGATCACAAGCCTCATTTAATAATCCCCTTGAGAGTCTTGTTATCAAGGTTCTACAAGTACTTTTAGATTATGTTTATATGATGTTCAGGCCAATGTATTTATTATAGCTATGTTACTGATTACTGCCAAAAGTTTCCTTACCTTAGCCGATTATTTATTAGGTCCAATGGTCAATGGCAGCTGGGTTTAGTTTCTAACCATCGAAAAACTAGGCCTATTGACTTTTCTCAAAGCATGTCTAAGTTCTGAAAACACATAAATTCTCGGCTTATGCAAGATCCACCCTTATTTCCCCCGTTTTTATTGAAGAAATTAGAAGAAACCTCTGGTGACCTGTTCAATAATGAAAAACATTGTCTTGATGCAAAATATTGAGCTTATTTCAAATATATGTTTGCATGTCTCATTTGCTAATAAACCTGAATTATTTCATTAAAGGCTTAACTATCACTAATTCACAGATGCACATGATTGTAGCGTTCCACAATGGTTCCACTTGCTCATTCCACTTGCTCATTCCACTTCCACTGATCACTGGTTAAATGTTTAATCCGATATCAATAACTAAGGTGAAGCAAACAGAGTCGGCAGACAACACTTAGCTGATTAACCCAGTGAATGTAATAACTTGCGATTCAAAAACAACATTGAGGAGAGGGAAAGAGATACAGGGGTAGAGCCTTATAATTCAGTTATCATGGAAAACTTTTGTAATATCCATTATGATATAAAATATTTAATGGCAACAGTTAGGAGAAAGTGGAATTTTAATTACACCAAAACTAGTATTATTAAATCACTACTTTTTATTAGAATACTTAGTTTAGTTTTTATTTTTATTTTACGGGAATTAATTGATACTAGTGGTCGTCCTGTGGTCGAAACTCGACCAAAATTAATTAATGTACAGACTTCTCTATTTTCTCCCCACACTGTAAATAACACATGTGATTTGAATTTCTTCCATTTGTTTTGATTTTCTGTTTACATTTTGTTGTTATTTCGTCACCATCATGGCAACCCATATGCTCCATGTTAATTTTTTGAAGTTTTCAAATTAATTTTTTGTGCTTATTTGTTAGCCTATTTTAATTTTTAGAGGCATTCTGCACATCTACAGGAAAATATCTTTCCAACAGTATGCGTAGATTTTCTCTGCGATGCACACGAGCTGAGAAAAAAGGTTTTAAAGAAACATGCTTGCCTATTAATATATAGATAGATTAGCCACAATTTACTTCATCATCAAATAAAATACGCCAAATGTTCTAATGTCAAAATCTGTTTTCTAACGATGGAATCACTTAGTATAGAATGTGTAGAAAACCAATAGTTTTGGAGTCCTGTTTTCAAATAATTAATGTCAGCGGGAATATTTATTTTAGGCTATCACAATTTGCTTATTCCTCATCAGTTTTGACTTCTCCTAACTCAATATGAATGCGCCAAATATCTGTGAACAGAGTTTGAATAGCAGTTGAATATAAAATTGAGTAGGTGTGTAGATATTTGCTTACAGCTTATGTATTCTAGTTGCGCAAATGTTTAACCAATGAATTTAAAGTAGCCTACCTTTTACCATAGTTGGAAATTGTTTGATTGTCAGAAAGTCTTGTTTGACACAAAGCGACATGTTTACCAATGGATGAGTACACACGTTATGTGCCGTCAACATGAATCCATCACAAACTGTCAAACGAGCAACATGGATCTAAATTTACACAGTTTTCTCCTTTTGTTTCATAGAAACCAGTTACGGGGTTTTCAGAATTTGTTGTACATTTTCGTTTGATTTAGACACCCTATCCATCAAATGGCCACGGACAACGTAATGTTTTATTTACTTTGAACGATATTTAATCCATTTTCATTCCTGATAAGATTGAAATATTTGAAGTACGATATGATAATTATCTTATACCTTTTTCTTACCTTTGTCAGATAACAGGGTGATTTTATTCTTCTGCTTTTCTCATTTTGTGCTCCTTTCTACTACTTGATAATTCATTATAAACTAGCTGTTACCCATGGGCTTCACCCCGTTTGACTTCATAAGTATTAACAAAATTATTGATTGGTTAAGTTAAGCTGAAATAAACAAAACAGAATACAGTTGGTAATACAAACAAATAAGTACAGCTGAGGTATTTTTAACATTAGGTATATGGAAAGTTCCCTTTACAAAGGAATTACGACCTTAAAGGGCAATTTATGAAATAATGGATAGTTTTGCGCAAGGTTTCTCGTCATGACGAACATTTTAAGTATATGGTTTATGGGGGTGTGAATTGTAGTTTTCTCAAAAGTTCATGGGTACTTTTGACTTTATATATAGATAAGTACCTATTACTTTAACCCATACGACATAAGTATAAACTATCTTTTTTGGCAAAAATTTTGAATACTTAAAATGTCATGAGCTGCGGTTTGACAAATTATCCAACAACTTTGAACTTTCACTCTATAAACGGATTCCTTGTTAAAGTGAAAACTATTTAATTTACACTCTAGTTTCCAGTTTTCAAAATATTGAAACGATGTGACAAACAATGTAATCCTAAATACATCTCTAGGATTTTGTATGGTATCAACTATATTTTTGTAACAATGACAATCGTAGGCTTTATTTTTGTATTTTGATAAAAACTAGCAATAGGCGAGCAGAAGAAACTATCCTATACTGCATTAAAATCAATAACCCTCATTTCGCTTGGAACTACATTCATCGTAAGTATGTAGAATGTGTTTTTAAAAATATAATTGAAGCTCACAGGCCTAAGTTATGACTTATAAAAGTCTTTAATCAAATAACAATGTATCTGACTAAATTGATTATGATTAGATGTAAAGGACAAAAAGCTAATCTAGCAACTGACGGTAAAGCATAAACAGAATAAGGTAACCTCAAAGACAAGTTAGTTGTAATGCTATGAAATCTATACATTCAATCTATGTATTTAATACACGGTTGTAAGTCTGATTTATTAGTCATTACTGGACCGATCTACAAGATTTATGGGTCAAATAATAGTCAGAGAAATATAGGATATGACATTAAAAGAATTGCAAGAAAACGTTTTATGGTTTTATTTTGAAGTGTTGGGTTTGCAGAACGACATACTAAAAGTTGCCAAAAATCGGTGCACGAGAAAACCACTAAAATCACAATTTAAAATGGCGGCTTTTTCCAACATTGTAAAAGTTTAAAAAAAAGATACCACATGTATTTTGTATTAACATTTTTTTAGAAACTGACTTGGGACCACAACCGATATTTATTGGGTCGTTAGTACTTCATTTTGATAGGGAACGCGTTTTTTGCCGCCATCTTGGATCCACCATATTGGACATAGATATATTTTTTTAAACGTAATGATAGTGTTGTGACACATCATTTCAAACTAAATTTTACACTGATTTTAATGCTGAAATCCGTTTTTAAATATCTTTTTTCGTTTAGAAGATATGTTCAAACGAAAACTCTCCCCCATACATTTCTTATGGACGTTTCGTAGTTTGATAATTTTTTTAAAATTATTTATCTCATATCTCCAGTTCTTATTAACGGTTGCAGTTCGTTCCAGCCTTAAAATAGTCAGTATTGTAAGGGCTTCCATTTGAGCTTTTTTAGCATTAAAATCAGACGAGTTAAAGACTAGCTACGAACCTCAGAACAATATCAATTTTAACTTTTTAGATATACCTATATTTTTATTAAAATATTTATAACTTGGGTTGTCAATACGTCACGAAGTTCTTTCTGGTCTCAAATTACTCAGTAAATGTTTAGCTATGATTATATTAATCATTAAACAACTTCGGCAAATATACGCATTATCCTCCTTATAGTCCAAGCAAACTAAGAAAACTCTCACAGGGATCATTAAAAAAATTGCAAGAAAACGTTTTATGGTTTTACTTTGTAGTGTTGGGTTTGCAAAATGATATACTATAAGTTGCCAAAAATCGGTGCACGAGAAAACCACTATAATCACAATTTAAAATGGCGGCTTTTCCCAACTTTGAAAAAAAACCAAATGCATTTTGTATGAACATTTTTTGAGAAACTGACTTGGGACCACCGCTATTATTTATTGGGTCGTTAGTACTACATTTTGATAGGGAACGCGATTTTGGCTGCCATCTTGGATCCGCCATATTGGACATAGACACATTTTTTTAAACGTAATGATAGTGTGTATGAAACACTGCTCTTGAACAAAGTTGCACCTGGAGACTAGCCGGAAGTATGTTTAATCTATGGCTGTACCTCAGGATTAGTTTAGAGTCTGTAAGTATATATTATTTGTCAAAATTTATTAGATAAATGTGAAGAAAATGAATCTGATAAATGTTAACTCAACACAACTTTATAGCATTGTTAAAGTTTGTGCTCCAGTAAGCTCATCACAGGAAGAAGAACTAGTGACTCGTTCAAAGTAGATCGGATATTGAAAGGAACTCCCGCTCCATTAGAACTGCAACGAGGGAGACAGACGGACGTCGGATGTCGTTAGTCTCAGAGTTAGGTTAAGAATACAAACTGCTAGGAGACTGTCAGACATTTGCAATAATAATATAAAATATCACAAGTCATCTTGTATGGAACACAAAAGAAAATAAAGTGCAGCTTGTTATTTGTTTGTTAAACAATGCATCGTCTCTTGGTGATTATTAAATTTGAAAAAGGATTTCATAAGAAAAAGGTGATTTTATAAGAATTTTATAACTACTGCGTAAACAAACTATGATCATGATATGATGAAATATATATTTAGTAAATAGAACTCTAGAACAAGAGAAAATACATATGGTTTTCAAGCTCTACAGTAATAAAAGTTAAATAAAAAAAAACAGTTGTTTAGCTATTTATATAATATAATCGTATGTAAAATCTGTAAAAAAATTTACTCTAGACTATATAGAAGAGCAGTAACGATTGTAACACTTACTGCACTCGAGCTATGATATAATCTAAACGGCTGTAGTTACCTTTTACAGTAAATATGAGTTTAACTTTTATGTAATGTAATTTTCTTACTACTTGTGAAAGCTAGGTACTGTTCTTTACATCCTATGTAAAAATCAAATGTTTGATAACTATCGACTCAGCATACATTTTAAGAACGCTCAAGTTAATCAAAATTACGGCTTTACAAGAACTATTCTGTTGGACTTGTTTTTTAATTAACCTCCTCGGTGTAAACTTCCTGTCCATAGTTTGTTTAAACATGCATTTAAAGAAACACCTGGATAAACAATCATTGACATATTTTATGAGGAGAATGTTTAATGTTTACAGTACATTGGTTTTTAAGTGGTCCGTAGAGACTGGGTGAGGCAGGTCAGGTGTAGGTGATGGTTCAATGAGCCACATTTATGACATCATGAATCATAAACGTGATCCTATAAACCTTGTATAGTCCGATGTGACGGTGATAGTCATTAAGTTAGACAAAACACCACAAAATATTGTGTTATATTAAACTTATATTCCATTTAAATTAAATATCTCATAGTATCTTCCATTTAATTATAAATAAATATTTGACCGAATATTGTGTGACCCCTACTTATATCTTTAGGCACTGTTTCTTGGAAAAAATAAATAAGGACTCCATTACCAAATCCCTTAAAGACACGTGTTTTTATTATTGTTATTATGATTGACATGTGCGTTTGCTTATTAAATACAAAAATTTTTTGAATTAAAATTGTTAGGCTTTTAAATTTAGATTACATTATCTGCAATTAGGATAACCTTTTATTTATGGTCTGGGTGAATATCAAAATTTTATAAAAGAACTTAACTATTGGTTATATACTTTCTAAGTTATGTATGTTAAATGCTTCTTATCCAAAAAAAAGGAGCTTAACTTCACTAGCTACATAAAAAAATAAAAAATATAAATATGAGAAAACTAAACATGTTTGTAAGTGAGTTTGGTAACTTTTTTTATAAATAGAGAACAGAATTAAGCCTAAAGGGTTGTCTGCCCGTCAGACTACATTAGGATACTCTTTGAACCTTCCTCTGTAACTTCCCCTACGCCATTAACAAAGAAACAGGGAAAACCAACACTTAATTCACACAGGTATTACAATTTATTTCGTAGGGGGCGTTTTTACAAACGTTTTCCAAATTGTGGATACTGTTGTATGTTTATTCATACGTATAGTAGTAGTTACGATCTACTTTAATTACCATGCTCATGACGCACCAACCATCAGAATTGCAGTGAACTATACATTCATTATTCACTATTTAAATGAAGTCATTTATGTTGCAAATAAGTGAATAAAAAAATCTTATAGATCTGATTGAAAGAAATAGATACTACAGGGTTTTGATCGATTCGTTTTTTATCAACTGGTATTTAAAAAAGCTACGTACAACAACGAACTTATGAACTATTCACACTGCTAACATTACAAAATCTGTTAACCAGTTTTGAATTTTTTAAGTTTTTAAAATTTTAGCAATTAATAATACGTTTTAGTGGTTCTATTTGCTGTAATCAACCTCGATGGCAAGGTATTGCTACACATGGTTTTGTACATTATAAAGATCTCTCTAATTATGACCATGTTACCTCTGCAGCTTAACGAAGGGCAGATTTGAAATTCTAGGTTACAGAGAAAATATACCAAAACTCTGTCGATACGGCCCTTGTTACGTTCAGCCTTTACTTACTGCTTTCCTGCTCACGAGAACAGCCTCTCTGAGGAAGGACATGTTGAAAAACAAAGAATTGAAAATTCTGTTGTGTTGTTAGTTTTAGCCTTAAATGCTTTGGTCCCGTTTGGAGATTCTGCAAAAGGTGTCTCAGTGGATAAATAGCCATCGGAGGCTCCAGTTGCCTCAAGTTATAAAAGACTCTCCTCAAAAGTGAGAAGAGAATTCCAATTGCTAATACTGTACCTAATTACTACAAATGCCTGGGATAACAACTTACAGACGTTAAGTTGGTATCCTGTAAGTTATCTGCAAGGAATTCCGTTCTAAGTTGACTGGTCTTCATAATAGAATTCTCCCAATCCTAGAATATTCATCCTGCAACACAATATTAAGAGTCTGTGGGAATAAACGTGGTACGGAATAGTTGACTTGAGTTAGTACTTTTCAAATTTGGTTGAGAATGAAAATGGAATAATTCCAACAATCAAAGTATAAGCCATGCAGCCAATATTTGCGCTTTGATAAATCTCTTACGAACATCAGTATGTACTATGAAGCTGGACATGAGCTAATGTTTAATATGATTCCATAAGGAGATTGTATTAAGGTTACAAGTATAAATATTATGTTTCTGGCAATCTTCGTTATAGTACATAACGAACAAAGATGATCATTTATTATATTTATTTTAAATCTGTAATTGAGTTGCTATACACAGTATACTATTGCAATAGCAATAGTGAGTTACCTGTCATCACACACCTATTGTAACAATGCATAATAGCACACTACAATGTATGATACATCATCAATTAAAATAAGAAGAAACACTGGCTTTATACCTAAATTTATTTCTTGAACACTGGGGCCTGAAGTCACTCGAGTATAGTCGAGAATGCAAATTGAGTGTGAAATGAAAGGATGTTTTATCGCCGTCCAGAAGGTTTTCCACCGATAGTGATTTACTTGTTTAATGGTTCAGAGGAAGAAGACTTCTAGTTGTCTCCATTTTTCTTTTCCGTTTAAGAGTAAACATTTACTTACCGTACCATTTTACCATATTATATTTTACTATATTTTACCTTTTTTAACATTTTACCATATATTAAATGAATGGCATACTGAAAACCCCTCTTTAACTAATCTTCCTTTCCTCCTGTTGAGGTGCCTTTTTAATTCTATGTAACAATAATAATGTATTTTGTGCTGTAAAAAATACTTGATTAAAATCAGTATTTTTACCATCCTTATTAGCAGGCAATCTAAAATTCCAAACAGTCCTAATCAGTCTTTGTATTACAGTTTTACCGTCACTAAATTTAAAAATGTTTTTTTGTTGTTCAAATAAATACCTGGTTGATAAAATTAAAGTTTGAAAATAATATCAATACTAATCTTTATTATCACATGTTAAGGTAGCAAAAGCATGCCTCATGATTAATAAAAAAACATATCACAATGAATAGAAAATAGATAAACAAAGATAAAGTGTGTTGGTAAACTTTAAAGAATAAGACTTCCTTTTGTTACGCTCAAATTTTTCCTGTGACCCATAAACCTGTCTTTCATGTTAAACTTGGTCGACACTTAATTTTTATTTTTTTAAGGGAGAGTAGGGAATATTCGTTTACGCACACAGGTAGCCAGCCTGTAGTATGAGACTCCTGAATCTATCACATACTACTCACTAAAAAACCCCCTCTACTCTGTTGGACACAGACCTCGAATTGTTTGTCACATTACTTAAAGTCAGGCCAACATGTGACCTAAGCACTCGGGCTCTCACCGTTTTTGGCATTTAGATACTTCATGACCTACACCGCATCCCGGTCAAGGTCGAGCTTCTTGGCACGGAGAAAACTCTGCATGTAATGTGACACACAGGTCCTCACCCTCCGTCATCAGGTGTGTCATCATCGGTATGACCGTGTCCACTGACAGCAGTCCTACTAACTGTTGAGCCTCCAGGCGGGGCCTTTCCCAACGCTGGCAGTGGAAAAAGGTATGTTCCACGTCATCGGGAATGCCTGGGCAGTATATGCAATCGGGTGACACGGCTTTGCCCATCCTGAACAGGTACGACCGGAAAAAGCCGTGACCCATCAGAAATTGGGTGAGGTAGAAGTCCACCTCTCCGCACCGCCGATTAACCCAAGGTTGGACTTGCTGTATCAGTCGCCTGGTCCAGCGTCCCCGAGTCTCCTGATCCCAGCTCTCCTGCCACAGCTGGTAGGTGCGGGTGCGTTCCTCTGTTCGTGCCTGATCCTCCCCTCGGCACTGATAAATTGCTTTTCTCTCCGCCGCCAAAAGTTTGACGGGGATGACTCCAGCAACCACCAGGACGGCGGGTCCGGACACTGTTCGGTAGGCGGATGCAACTCTTAGTGCTGCCTGACGCTGCACTAAGTCCTTAGTGTAGTGTGTCCTAAGTCGCGTAAGTCCTTAGCGCGTAGTATGTGCTCTTCTGTGTTGACTGTTTTAGTTGTGTCGGAAGTGAAGTATATTATATACTATTTGGTGTTCCCGTTTTATATTTGACTGATGCCACTATGGATTTTTTAGAAAATGAGAAATTGTGAGGATTGCTTGATAGTGTCGAAAGGGAAGAAAGATTAGAAGAAATAAAACCAAAACGAGATTTTCATTAGGGTATTACTCATTTACTTGGAACTGAATTTATGTACTTTAATTTATATTTCGTATCTTATTTGTTAATGTATAGTATCAATTGTTTAGTATACATAACCAAACTTCACGATTGATATTTTATTATCTATTTGTCCATTATATTATTATATTCTTTATATTATACACCTAAAATTTGTTAAACTGTGTGTATATATTTTATACATAAGACAATAAAAACATGTTTTTCAATTATATTTTGTTTGCATATATATGTATAATTGCATTATTGCGGAACAAAACTCCTCACACGCCCTCTCTCGTAACACCAACAGTGATACCTTTATACTAGAAAATTGCTCAATATTTTTATTTAAAGTATTTCTCATATTTAGTTGAACAAATAATTTTATTAACAATTAAATTAGGTTCCTGATTAGGTTATTCAACATTCATATACAATATTGCGTTATAACAACAAGTAAAATGGGTAAAATATGTGCTATTTAGTGTTGCGGAATAAAACTCTGCATTCGCCCGCTGCTGTTTTACTGGTGAAGTGCCTGCTCGAGGGGAAATACCCTTTGAAATTTTAACATTATGTTAAATATAATATCTCGAGCCTCACTGCTAAACTGTTGTCACAATAACTACGGACATTGTAACAGTTTTCCCAAAAACTGAGAGGGTGTGACAAAAATTGCTTAGTATAAAAATTAATACGGACTTGCACATAAGAACCAATTATACCATCGAGAGTTTGTTTTTGATATTTACCATCATGTTTGAATCCCCAGTAATATTTTTCATTGATACTATCACAACATGCGTATGAGTTGCTGCATTGACTATTTTAGAGTTGTTAGCAGTAAAAATTGTATTTAATTGATCAGGACCAAATATTATTAGTTTACATCAGTGTTGAAACAAACAAAGTAAATATTAAATATCGAGTTTATTTCAAACGATTTATCTAAATCCTCACATTAAACGTAAAAATTAAATTTAGATCGTTAACACGTAAAAAGAAACACTAAGGTCACGGACCGAAATAACTGAGGTATGAGTGCAGCAATATTCTCCAAGAACTATTCATTAAGGACAATTCGTCGTCGCTGCATCCGTGTATCTGATATTTACAGCATACTAAATTATTTAACTACAACCTCTAAGTACTTCCCCTGTTTCCTTTTATGAGCTTTAAATTTATTGCAAGATTATGAATTAATTGTAATATAAATAAGAGATAAATTTGCCTTGATTTAGTCTTATGATACCTCCTCAAAGGGCAACTGTTTCGTTGGATATGTAACCTTTTTCAAATCATTGTCAAAAATATCAATTTTTAATCATTCAAGACGTACACACGAACATTTAGACAACAGAAATATTATATTTCATCACTAGGGCCTAACGTGACTCTTTTCGATCCAAGCTGAAATATTAACGATTGTGGCGGAATCGAGGTCTAAAAATGAACGAGAGTTGAAAAGACACATTTAGCCCGTGTGATTAACTATATATTTCGTCATATTGCACCATTATTTTACAAAACTGAAATAGTTTCATTTAAAGGTAACCTTTCAAAACTATTGATTTCGAAACATTCAATTATTGTTTACAATCGAAATTTACTAAATTTCCTAAATTTACTAAAATTTACTAAAATTTACTAAAAAATTTACTAAATTTACAAAATTTAATAAGTTAACAACAGCAGACTGTTACTCCCTAGGGGCTAAAAACGATTTTTACTCCCTAGAGAGTAAAACTGCTACTTTAGACCCGCAACGCATGCATTAAAAACGGCTATTTTGCTGCAGTATGACGGAAAAAATATTTAACAAGTAAATGTGAGATTTATTTTCCTTTAAGCACTGTACAAAATGCAATGGACATCGTAAAAAAAATTGTCAATATATACAAACATTATACAAAACTTAACCTAAAAAAATTAAGCAAACACAGCACGCAAAATGGCTTATACTCACATTTGCTCGTATGTCAGGTAGCTCAAGAATCTGACTCTCTTGTGGCTACAGGAACACATTTCTTGGTTCATCGAGCACATACAGTAGATGTTTTAATCGAGCATTGTTTGTACAGTTTAAAACATAAACAATTTATTATTGTGTGAAATATTTGAATATTTTGAACCAGTAATTCCAGTAACTGTATATTCAACAACGTTAAATTATATATTTAACGTTGGACCGGATGTTATCAGGTTTAACAGAGTTTCACATGTTGTGTTCCAAAAGTAAGCAGCTTACTGAGGTTTCATAATTACACGCACTTTAACCAACTGATTCATCACAACTTGCCTGAATACTTACCATAAAATACTTACAAATAAATTATAGGCTCAGTTATACTCAAATGTAGCTTACTTTATTAAAATTATGTCCAGTAAAAGTAAATTTAAAAAAATCTAAATTAGATGTAACGGTTAGTTTTCTGCAAAGTTTTACTGTTAAAACGGGAACATTGTCCGTTATGCAGGTAAAGATTTTACATATTTGTTGAAACAGTATATTAGTTCAGTATGACTTCAGTCATGCGTTTGGCTAATATTATTTCTTTGGTATGTAAAAGGTAAGAGACATTTGATAGATTCTTAGTAAAGATTTTGTAAATTACTAGACCTTCAAACATATTTATTCTTTACAATTATAATAGGTAATTCAAAACTATGTCCCCGTTATTTGATCTGCTATGTCAAATAAGTTTTTATCTCAAACTACAGTAGATTTAATCGAGTAAAGTAAATCTATCCACTTCAATCCCAAGACTCATATTGTATCAGTTGCAGGTCTATCTAATGAGTCAGTCAATGTAATAAATTATCCCTTAGATGTCTTAAAAAGCGTTTCTTCAATGCCTGGTCATTTTACATATATAGTTTTTTAGCCGGTTTTAGCTATAGAAGAATCATTATTACCGTAGGTGGCGCCGTAACGCAAAGACCTGCTATCGATTTACTTTTTGGTTTTAGTGGACCCAGAGTACACAGTTTTTGTTCGAATTTGAATATGTAGTTCTTGGTTTGAAAATTTGTGGCCAATATTTAAAAAAACTTATTTAATTCCTACTAAGTTATTACAATTTCATTACTTTACCTAGAGTACTTCTTACGAGAAGCACACAAGTATAGTGTTTAGGCCATTAAATGGTATCGCCAGATTTTTTTTATAAAATTAAGGAAAAAATGTTGACGTCTATTAGCAATTACTTTAGCATAAAACGTAATGATCTTACACATAACGTTTTAAACAACGAATAAGGAGACAGCCTAGTGACAGCCTTACCATTCGAAGTGTGCCAATTTAATACTGTGGAGAATATATTCTACATTTAGTTATAATTTATCATATTTAAACTAATTTAAGCCCAGTGTCTTGATTGACGTTGGATAGTGGTAATTTAAGATTTTTATGTTAAATAATAACCAATGACACGACATTTCAAATCATAAAACTATATATTTTCTGATTAAAATATTTAAACGAGTATATATTACTTATACATCTATAAAACTATTTCCTATGTCAACCTCTATTTGACAAATTGGAGAAACAAGTTAAAAGAGTGGTTCGGAGAATTTAAAATTTGCATCAAACTAGTTAGAGAAAATTAATGCTGAAACTGAAATACCATGCTTTTATAAAGTAAGTGGAACTAATTAAACCTTTAAACGATCCGATTTATCAACAATCACCGTTTCTGCAAAAACACTCTCGACCTGGATATTCCTAGATCATCTGTTCACCAACTCCCAAGTGCTCTTTGGTTTAAACTCTAATCAGACTTTTTACATGAGGAAAAATATCTCATTACGACAAACGTTTGTTTTAATATTAAACCCGTAATTTAACTGAATCTCTCAAATTGTGGATCAATCTGCATGTATATAATTATGTATACCTGCAATTTAGATGATAAATATTTTATTATTGGTCTTAAAGCTCTGGTTCTACTATTTTAGGGCTTATTTGAAAGCCGTAACATACATCCTTGCAAACACAAAAACAAGAAATAATGATATGTTTTGAATCAGCAAAAATATCGCAATCGGCCCACGTCCTCGATCAACAAACGAGACAAAACGTGTGTGGAATCCCAGATACGTTGTGTGTCAGCCAACTTGTATCTGACAAACACAACGTCTTGAACAATGGTTTCTGGAATTGTATTCCCATTCTTTATCCTGCACTTAAACATATTAGCTTTTACCATATTAAAAAAAAGGTTATAGCCTACGAAAATTGATAATTTGGTAACAAAACGGATATGGAAATATGACGATTTAAACGATTGTCCCACGTTTGATGAGGATCATGAACAATTTGTCATGGATTCTGTGCTCACGGATACATATGTTTATGTACCTATAGCAAGTTAGCTGGAAATTCACTATTGACATAAAATGATTGATAGATTTGAAGATTATAAAGACACTATAAATACTACCAAGGAGGTGAAATACGCGTACTAAGGGATATCTGTGCACAACAGAAAATTTTCATTACCTACATACTAGTAATTGATAACTTTAAATATTAAAAATTAAGTAGGAAATTTTGTTTTGTGATTAACCATTATAAACTCCCATTTTCAATATTTTAAAATTATCAATATAGTTGCATATGTATTATGTGTTATTACAGACTTCTCTTATTTTGTAAGTAAACATATTGAAATAAATCACTAAGCAATTGAGTATTAGATATCACAATAGCTATCTTACAGGCTTGTGGTGTATGAAAGAACTCTTTGATATAATAATAGTCTTTAAAGACTATGCTAGATTCTAACGCATGTTTCAGTTGATTGTTGTTACTCTTTGGCTATTACCTAAACGTTATTATTTAGCTAAGTAACACAGTTTTTTTTAGTTATATCTAAGCCACATTTTGTTTCAATCCTGTTTAATTTAGATTTTAGATAGTTAATAAAGTTAAATAGTTAACAAA
Source organism: Macrosteles quadrilineatus (assembly GCF_028750875.1). Lineage (NCBI taxonomy): Eukaryota > Metazoa > Arthropoda > Insecta > Hemiptera > Cicadellidae > Macrosteles > Macrosteles quadrilineatus. The sequence goes on from NW_026542594.1 coordinate 152,166,289, forward strand.
AAAATAGTTGATAATGAAGAGTAAAACATAACAAGGTGTATTGTTTAGGTCACATTACTTATTCGGGATTATTTACGGCTCATTTTTTCCCCTAACACGTTGTAAGATCCCAGCACGATCTATGTGGAAGCCAAGCCAATTTCAGCTCGGTGATTATCACCTGCTAAGATCTCGTTTTAGAATTTATGAACTGTTTAGAAATGTTGTGTACAACCTAGTAACTTGGGGGATTTATTTTTTTCTATTGTTGTGTTGTGTTTTAACGACGGAGTGTACGCTTATACAAATTTAATTGGGAATACCACCACACGTTTTTATGCAATCATCAGAACACTGGTTAGATTAACCCTGTGCCTAGCCACAAAATGGGTGTTTGGGGCAACGTTAATTTGTGATGAGTTCTGTAGAAATTCATCTTTTTAATTGGTATATTAGTTACACTTTTGACCGGGTACCCAGATTATATACTACTGGCTTGAATTTATCGCAGCAAAAAAAAAAAAATGTAAAATTGGTCTAAATTTGTATATTTAGTTGATCGAATTTCTCGCTGCAAAAATGTTTCGCTGTAACAGCTAAATTGGTTAGGCTAATTGGTTTAGTTTGACGCTGACGGGCATGCACGGATATCAAACTAACTTCAAATTGTTTTTTTTTCAAACTAAGCTAATTTAGTGTTTACTTGTATTTAAGTATCGCGATTCATTTTTTTATATACTAGTGTACATGTTGCTCGAAATCGAGCAATTGCAAAGAAGTAAAGTAGTTACAGTATTTAAAAACCAATACTTGGTGGCGTTCTATGACTTTCCTATGTGTCCATGGTTAAAAAGTCAATGATTGCTTTCAATGATTGCTCAAGAAATACAGTACCATGTCAATTCATTTTTCTTATATGGTAAAATATATAAAATTGTCCAGGCTTTCTCGATTTTTTATATTGTAATATGTACGAATGTAAATCAAAGTAGTAAATATTTAATTTCAACAAAATCAATAAATATACCCAATGCGTTTTGTAGAATTGAAAAATAAATAACAGCAATTAAATTATACAGCTTATCAAAATGTAAACAATTATGTTCTACATCAGAATAACATGGGAACTTTCAAAGCCACTGGGGCAGAACCTAAGGGACTTTTTCAAAAATGTAAGGCAAGTTTGCAAATCTACGTGACACGCTCTTTTCAATGAGACGACAATGGATAAAATCCGTTAAGAAATGGCGGAGGAGTTTAACCGACAAAGTAATTATATAGATTTGCCGATTACAATTTGAATTTTACCTACCCTTGTCAATGTTAATCAAAGATTTAGGTGCTACCAAGACTAAGTAACAGGCATTATTTTTGCTGTGATTAAGCTTTAATCTCTTGCAAATGACTTACTGAAATAGTTATTAGGGAACTTGACTGACAAATATTCGTAATTTAATTGTTTCGGAACCTGTAAAACAATCGTCATATGTAATCAAAATACGGCATCCATCCAGAATAGTTATAATATTATAAAGTGATATTGCATGTGTATAACAGTGAGGTCAGTTAACAGGTTAATACAAGTTAAAGACGGATCCGTGGACGTTGTTTATTGTTGATTTAACACTCTGGCCCAATAAAACTTTGATAAGTATTAGCTCAGCACGTCTTTATAGTATTGTTAAAGTTTTTGCCCCAGTAAGCTCATCGAAGGAAGAAGAACTAGTGACCCGTTCAAAGTAGATCGGATATTGAAAGGAACTCCCGCTCCATTAGAACTGCAATGAGGGAGACAGACAGACGTCGGATGCAGTTAGTCTCACAGATTGAACCAGAATATGATCTGGTGGACATTTTGATATATTTTATCAGAAAACAATTAATAACATTTTTATTGATAGTTTAGAGAATATTTAGAGAATACGAGAGCTAGCCCCGTGGTCGAAAACTCGACCGAAAGTTTGTACTGTGCAAACTTCTCCATTTTCACCCCACGCTGTAAATAAAACACGTGATTAAAATTTCTTCCAATTGTTTTGATTTTCTGTTCTTTTTATTGATAGAGTAGAGAATATTTAGAGAATACGAGAGCTAGCCCCGTGGTCGAAAACTCGACCGAAAGTTTGTACTGTGCAAACTTCTCCATTTTCACCCCACGCTGTAAATAAAACACGTGATTAAAATTTCTTCCAATTGTTTTGATTTTCTGTTTATGTTTTGTTGTTATTTCGTCACCAACATGGCACATCTACAGGAAAATATCTTTCATTTAGTACCAACAGAGTGTAATTTGGTCGAGTAGTATGGTCAGGCTAGCTGTCATAAGTTTTGCAAAAGGTTTTTAGTATATAAGATAGTCATGTCTAAACTTTTTATGTTTCTTTACAATTTTAAATGTAACTGTAAACTGTAGCAAGTTATACGGGGTTTAATATAAGAGTACATTTATGCCCTTTTGATCATGAAAATATCGCAAGAAGATTGTTGTCATGCAAAAAAAAACTATTTTACTGCCAGTAACAACATTAACATATTTTACCATGTATACATAATGCTCTACATTACACATTTAAGTTCATTGATAAATTGTTTAGCAGAAAATAAATTGTTTAAAAAGACATTGAAATGTATTGTGATGAATATCAAGCCCATGCATTACCCTCATGGCAGTCCATGGAAATCAACAAATTATCAACTTACTGTAATCATACCTTGAGTATGAGTAGTTTGCCAATAAAGCCATTCATTGCAGATGTAAATATGATAAAGATGATATGTAACTAATGACTTCTTTATCAATCCATTTTTTACCCTATTGATTTCACAAGTTTATTTGTTGTTAAGTATCCCTTTGAGCAATTAAAGGTTTTATGTAAACCAAGAATGTAATGTGATATATTAAAAATAACCACTTCCCCTTAGGGAAATTTCCTAAAAAGGTTCGACACTTTTTTATTTATGATATATAGCCTATTTTAGTTTTCCGAATAAACCTGCTTGAACTTTCTAACCAGGCCCAAAATATTTATCACCACCTTAATGCTTTATCAATACAAAAACAACTATTTAGGATGCATTAAAAGTTAAGAGAAGTTTTGCTGGGTTTTATTCTCTTGTTTTGCCATTTTTGGTAATAGCTGGTATTGAAAAAAAGCCTTACACTGAAGTATTTACAATGTTATTTTCAATTAGGAGCTTTTAATATTGTACACAAAGTAAGAAGTCACGATATAGTCATATGTAACGTTAAAGTATGAAGTTCCAATACAAACGAAACTAGGTTGACATTTAATCAGTTTTCAATCATATGAGCCCATCTTACAGGTGAATTGTGTTGCTGTCTGTTGTCAGATATACAGTATCATATACATACATCTATTGGTGATTTAACGAGCTTTGGAGCTTATATTATGAACTTAGAATTCATAATAAGTTTGAAAAATATATTATATTTCATTATATTTTTATCATTTTATCTATATTTAATATTATATTTTCATATATTATATTATTTTATGCAATGTAAAATATGTGTTTATCAGTAAAATTTAATCAATCCAGAAATATTTATAGTTAAAGGAAAATCATCATTTTTCTGTATCATTTCCCGGAAACTAACAAGCCAGTTAGTCCAAAACGTGTGAATAAACTTCTACATTAATTTATTGAGTTTGTGTCAATTATTGAACAAGAGAGTAAAACACATTCTTTACCAAACAAAGTCATAAAGAAAATAATGAGCAATAATAATAATTATGTCATTAAAAAGCACAAAGTAAGAGTTCGTATTCTTAAATGATTAATTATTTTGTCTCAAACCATGGAAGACACCTTCCAAACAGAAAATTAATCTTGATTAAAGCACTGTGAACGAGGGAATAATATTAAAGACGAGTAAATAAATAAAAGTTTACACACAAATAAAACCACAATTTAAACTTTTTGATGACATAGTAGCTAATTAAAAATAACTTTTGCAAATGCAAGATGTTTAAAACACGATTCAAAAGAGAAATAGTCGCGAAAGAGTATTTATGGTAATTGGACTGTTAGAACTGCGGTGTTATTTCCTTATGTCTATTATTCTGTATTTTTATTATCCTCGTAATAATGGATCGGTTCTGAAGATTTGTTATTGGATTTCTTATGACCTGAGAAATGTTTAACATTTGTCGTACTTTAGCATAAAATCATGTTTTACGTCTCAATACTCAGCAGTTATAATATGTGAGTACATAGTTATGCTTGTGCTTACATTTAAGTTCATTAGTTACCTCGTAAGCAAAATTCATAGAAACATATAACTTGAGTATGACTTTATTTACTTTGAGTATGAACTTTTATTTATTTTGCATGTAAAACCGTCTGGTATAATATCACACTTGTAGAACCTTAACATGTCTCTGATCAACAAATGAGTCAATACGTGCATTGAATCTTTTTTATATCTGTAAGATTTACATAGTTTGTGAATTTAGTGAAGTACCATTGCAAGTCAGAAAGGTTTGTTTCTCGTTTACCACAAGTAACACCAGCAAGAATGTAAGATAAAGGAATAACTTGAGCAAGCTGTATATTTATCTTTAATAGAGCTTTATATACCTACCGATTGAAATTCACACAAAAGATTTAATCAATATTAATCGCCGTTATTGTTTATAAACACTCTTATGCTTGCCCAGATGGAGCTCCGGGTTTATGATGCTGAGTACCAAACTAGCCTGATTTAAGTCAGTTAAAAGGGTTTGCGTGATTTTTGAAAACATGTCAGGACAGCGTTTTCCGATTAGTCCATGGCTATCGAGAAATAAATGTACCACAAGACCAATAGATGTAGCCCATACCAGGTAAAGTTAACCAAGTAGTTATTGTCATCTCATGATCAGCCCTCATGATCAGTTTGTGTTGACTTCAAACTAACTAGTCAATCAGAACTGACTTGCTTTGTGTTTCACTATCAAGCTTAATGACAACTGTGTTTGGGATTTTCTTATTTTAAGAAATAGTGTATGTAACACGGTGCTATCACTTAATAGTTTACCTCTTACATAATATATTTTCAGTTATCGCCGATATGAATATTTAAGATTGGCTGCTGTGTCAATTAGTGAAATTCCTCAATAGAAAGACTACTTTTACAATAACGGAAAACACATTTATTCTGTGGAAATGTTACCAAAGTCACTAGGCATTTAAATCCACATTTCTTTGGTTGCATTTTTTTTTAAATAGAAGCATTATTAGACATACACATTTCCAAATGTTTGAGCGCCTGTTTTATCACGTAAATTTATTATTTGATCTAATTTATATATACTATCTTATTCATTGTATTTATATATACAACCTTTTTTACTACCTTAATATTTAAGTAAAAAATAATTATTTGATAATGCAAATATATTTTGTATCAAGTATTATAATGGAGGTAATAATACTCAAATAGCTCGGGTTTGAGGGTGATCAGGCCAATTAATTGGCTACTTAAGTAGTATCTTAGTCTTGAACAAACTCAAATAATACAACTATTAATCAAATTCACAGATGTTAACTTTGAGTGTGAGATTCTTGAGGGAACCTTAAATACTCGAAGTGCTTTTGTTCATTAGGTTTAGATTTAAATGGATTAGTGAATACCAGCAGTTTATTCATTTTAAATGTATAATTATTATCAACTTAGTTTACCTTAACCACCTTGTCAGATACAATTAAGATATACCATAGTAATTTAACGTACTCAAATACAGATAAATGTTCAGACGCTGGGAAATCTTCATAGAACTGCGTAAGAGACCGATATTGCGTCATGTGCCTTACATATTCATCATATTGGTTCTGGGTCAAATATTGCGAAATACATCTCTTGCCTGACGTGAATTTAATATAAATATCAAACAATAAACTTATTTGAATGTAAAAATTGTAGCGTAAATAATAATTCAAAATCAATTTCTTCTGAATGAAGTAAATAGATGGTAATATTTGAAGAAAAGGTTTGGTGTTTAAATTGTTGAAAAACAGTTTTGGATTCGATGTTTTAGTAGACTGTTTCCTAAAAAAAAACCGATGGGTCATTAAAAACTATATTTTATATTAGGAGCTTACAAGTGAAAAGTTGACGTTCACTACAAAACAATAAAAGTAGGTATTTAGCTACTATAGCAAATCTCTTTAACAGTTACAAAAACAAAGAGCCTATAACCTGAATATTATCCTGATGTAAGTTCATACAATTCATTTAAACTTCTTAATGGGGGTTTTTATTTATAAATATATTATATAAATATACTAGGAAATAGTTATCTTATGAATGTGTGATCTTACTTAAAGTTTGTAATAAGTTTTAAGATAAAGCAATATAAGATAAACACCTAAAAATGCACTCTCTATCAAAATTATATAGCGGTATAAGACTGGTTAGAAGTACATAACAATAACCTGCCGCAATGTTAACTATTTTACGGAAATTTTCTAGTGAGGTGACTATACATATTGCCAAAATATGTTTGACCAGCTCTGGTATATATTTGTTAATCACTATGTTTAGTAAATAATAAAATAGAAAAAAAAAACATACCTATTATTATACATAATGAAAAAAACAGTTTCAATTGAAATTTACACAAACTTCAAATGAAACGCAGAATCATTAATGGGTATTGTATATATTGATATTCAAGCAGTCCATGGAGAGTCTAGTGCCGGGTCAAATGTGGGTGATGGTTCAATGAGCCACAATAATGACATCATAAATCATGAGGTTTGCAACATTATCCTTGTACAAGCCTGTATAACCTGTATAAACCTGTATGTATAAATCGACGATGATCACAGTGAACAGTTTATTTACAGGATATCCCGTAAGTAATCAATTTATTATTGTGGTAACGGGTTGTTTTGCATGTCTTGGATGTACAAACGTGCTGAACTTCGTAAAACATGTTTTGAACACTTTCGGCTATTACATTGCAAAATTAGCTAAACAAGCCGATGTCAGATTTGTAGGCAGAAAATTGCAATAACATTTGATTAAATCAAAAGTCAAGGGATTGCGTTGCCATGTATGTAAATTGACTAACATAGGTCAACAATTGACTTATTTCCAACCTTTTTCTGTTTCATTTAAAATTTTTTACACGGATCAGTTGTTTCTCAGATAGGTTGATAAGGCAATGAAAAGGTGGTCCTATTAAGCAACGAAAAAAAACTAGAACAGTTGGTTATCATTAACATGAGTATCAGTGTGATTATAGTAACAATATTTGTCATACCATTAACAACAGCACAACATACGCTGCCCTATAAAACTCACTTGTAACAATATGCAAATTCCGGAGAGAGCTAGTTGGTCGTTCTAAATTGGACATTGAAACTGTTGCAGTTAGATGAATAGGAAGGCAGTTGGAACTTCACCTACTAACTAATCATTAAAATATACTTTTATTAAATGTAAAACAACCAATTTACTAAATTGAGACCTTTTCCTAGATTTTGCACATCACATTATTAAATTAAAATTTTATACAACATAGTTTTGCTTCTCCTCTAATGAATACAACTATTTTCTATGCTGCATAGTGAGTTGAGGATGATAAATATTATTGAATGGGTTGTAGATTCAAACCACTAAAAATGTACCTGAAATAGCTCTTGAACTTACTTTAGTTTGTTTTATATTTAGAGCTAATGAGGGAACCTAGCTTTAATAAAATATATAGCTTAATCTTAGTAGATGTTTTTTTATGACTCAACACACAATATTAATTACCTAATGATAAAAGACTTATTAGGCATGCGGTTCCCTGTATGCGTTCAAAACAGTAGAATAACCTTTACTTTTTGAGATTTGTTTTCATACAGATATTTTAACATTGGCTTATTAACACATACCTTTATTACTAAAAGCCTGAATCATATAGCTCTAAAACCCTTTAATTCTTTTTAAGTAGATTTATTTGTTATAAATAGTTTTGATTTTTAATACGTAATATCTTTATATGACCGGCTATTGAAAACTCTGTTAAATGACCTAAGTATTCATACTGTAGCGTAATACTGTTATGACATTATCAACATAAGATTTACCAGAGTAAAAACATATATCTTCTTACAACTTTAATCCTCTACTATTTGACCCTAAAAGTCACTCAAGTAAAGGCAAGAATGTAAATTGTGTGGAAATGAAAGGATGTTTTATCGCCGTCCAGAAGGTTTTCCACCGATAGTGATTTCCTTGTTTAATGGTCCCAAAAAAGACGAGTTCAGTTGTCTTCCTTTATTTCTTGTCTCCGGGAGGTATAATTGACTGATTTACAGTCATCATGATTCGTTGAACTTAGAAAAAACTCAAACATTTGTTCGTAAATAATTTGTTTTATCACAATACTCAAAAATTTCTTGATCGATAATGAAAACTGAAAATCCAAAACCCATGTATAAAAAAAGAACATTTCCTTACTAAAAATACCAAGTAAATAATTTACGTTGTTTGTAGGTTGTAGCTTACTCTAAAATGTATAAGAAAGATAATTATAGCTCACACCAACATGTTGTAATTTTTCCTGGCACCACAACAATTTATTACCCAAATGTCACACTCAGACCTGGTTATTTCACGCTCACTTACACTCAGTCTGAAACATTCCGTTCCTGAATAGTAAAAACTGTAATAATGTTTCTTATTATCGAACTATTTATTACAGCTTAATTGTTTCAAATTTACTACCTGTTATTTTTCAAACAAATCTCCTATAAATATTAAATAACTTCTTGATCAGCATTGTACGTGTTATTAAATTTACGGAAAGTAAATAAAAGAAACGTCTTATAACACTTAAAACATATATTTACGCTTATACTGATACTCACAAGACGTCTTATTTGTATATTTACCGTCTTGTGAGTAACAGCATAAGCGTAAATATACGTTTTCAGTGTTATAAGTCGTTTCCTTTATTTAATTTCTATAAATATTGTACCATGAGTCCTATTGTGCAGCATTTTGTATAGTGATAACTTGGGCGTTTATAATTTTGTTTTCAATTTAATCGTGTAAAACAATTTGCGGCATGTTTGGCCGCATGTAAAGATGAATTACGCAATGCAGTATTCGGTTGTGTCAGGGTGACGTTGAACGATAGGCCAACAATTTCGATAGGCTCAATTTTTCGATACTAATTAATTATTTAAACTGATATCTCCTAATTTGTCTTAGTCATGGATGAGAGTTACGTAAAAGTACTTCGTAGCAGTATATTCGCAGTTTTTCACTTCTATATATTTAAAATATGAAGTCATTAATATGTCTATTGATCTAGCTTTTGATGATTCTCTTAACCCATTTATGTGTGGAAATACAAATTAGGGTCATGTGAATTTAAAGAAAAATATGAAAGAAACCCTAAGCTGTTCATTAACCGACATGCACCGCGATGCCTGAGGTATAAGTGCAGCAATATTCTCCGAGAACTGTTCATTACGGACATATCGTCGTTGCTGCATCCGTGCAACTCCTAATTAGTTTATAGTCAGCAAAATATCAATTTAACTATACTAACCATCTTCCTGTACCATTTCAGAAGTAATTGAAACCTTATAACTAAATTATCTTCAGTGGATTACGAGTTAAGTTAAGGGAAAATTAATATTTATATCAATCAAGAAATAGATTAAATTCTAGGTAATAATAATTCGTTAAGACTTTCAACTCAGAGCTTAACAACTTAACTTGCAACTATAAACCAATTTTCTTAAACATAAACACAATAAGATAACGAATTAAAAGTTCTTATGCGCAACCTAAAACGCTAAAAAATTAAATAACTGAAAAATGCATTGTTTTCGTGCAGGATTGTTGCTTATTTTCTATTTACATGAACCGTCGATACATTAAGAACACGTCAATCCGTAAAAAAAAACATTGGAGCATAGAGCATGAGTTTACTTCGCGAAAAACATATGAATTATATTATAGGAAGATATATGCAGACAAATAAATATGAAAGTGACAGTGTTTCACTTGCATCAGACAGCTCTTCTTGCATTTGTTGATAAAAAAAATTGAAGAATATTTAAATTTTTATTGATCTGGCTTCATTAAGATTAATGAAGTCTTTATAAAAATTAGAGCTAGTTTGATGGCAAAACACGTTAAAGTGAAACACTCTCGATGTTTACTTTCTTGTAAACTAATAACAAGTTTACTGGGCAACCATATAAATTCACATATATTCACAAGATGCAAATACTCATCTGCATACGCTCATATTATACACAGTTTCTAATTATACACAGATATTTTTCTGCAAATTGAAGTCATTATGCTTTTAAATCATGTTCAATTAATTAGCAAGCTCTTAAGATATTGTATAAACTATTACTATTTAACTTATACAGTATTATGAACAGCAAGAAAAGTTGTCTTGATACAGATAACCCTCACCCTAACACAAAATTTCTTAATTACATACGTGTATAATTTAAATTAGAAATTGGCATGCTTATTAATTTTATTAAAATGGACTACAGCATCGTATAAATAAATTGAATAAAAACAAAAAAATTGATGTCTTGAATAAAAACAGATGTAACTGGATGTTTCGCAAGTGGCATAAATGTTATCTACTCTTTCAACAGAATACATTTCGTTATTGATTTAAACTTTCATTGATGATTTAAAACGCGAGCAGAACAGTAACTTTTATATGTATACTAGCTGGCCCGGCGAACTTCGTATCGCCTAAGTTATAGGTTTCCCCTAAGACAGACCGATGGAAAGAAAGTACCGTTACGTTTAATTTTCAAGATGATCTCGTTCGCATCGCTCAATCACGTCCTGGTTAAAGTTCGTTCGCTACGCTCACTCACCTTTGGGTTGGAGTTCGTTCGCTACGCTCACTCACCTTTAGGTTGGAGCTCGTTCGCTGCGCTCACTTGCCTTCAGGTTAGCTCGTTCGCTACGCTCACTCGCCTCCAGGTTGAAGTTCGTTCGCTACGCTACGCAACCTTTTGGTTGCAAATTAGCTGTTCATAAATGTAAAAGAAATAATAGTGCTGCACCCTGTTGGTAATCCTTGTAACTTTAATGCTATTGAACATCATAGAACAGAACCAACTTGTTTAATTGAAACAGCTGTTAAGATTCATTAATTCCATTTCTCATAAGGTTAACATGGGAAACTCCAGAGGCACTGGGGCGGAGCCCTTTTAAGAATTTCGAAACGGGAAATAGTTTACGTCCGATTCGCATACCTACAGAATTTACACACCAAATTTCATAACGATCGGTGAAGTCGTTCCGGAGGAGTTTGCAGACAAACACTGTGACACGAGAATTTTATATATTAGAAGAGATAAAAAAGCAAAATATCAACGAGTTGGCTAAAAAGCTACCTTATTATTTTTCAAAGGGGTTGGCTCTTTTCCCTTGTATATACCACACAGGCCACGGATGCCATCGCGAAGAAGGTATCCAGCAAAGCAAGGGGTGAGCCGGTACAGTACAAGGATGAACCTATACTCATAAAAATTGTGGCAGGTAACAGGATATTCGAGCTTCGACTCCAGAAATGCTCCAATGAACAGTTTTTTTTTTTTTTTTTTTTTTTTTTTTTACTATCGTCTGCAACACGTTACGTTTTAACGTAACCGTTCAAATATGTAAGAAAAAATCATTCTCAAACTAGGCCTAATAAAGTAATGTAATTTGCAAAGTTTTAAAACGCATAATAATTTTAAGTTTTTTTGTTAATATGTCGGGGGTTTTAACTTTATCGTTTACAGGTACATTTTAGCTTAATAAGGCGGATTTTAATTTAACGTTAGACCAGATGTTAACAGGATCAACAGAGTTTCACATGCTGTGTTCCAGAACTAAGCAGCTTACTGAGGTTTCATAATTACACGCACTTTAAACAACTGTTGTACCGTAACACAATTTATACCACTGCTCATTTTACTCTATTGAGAACAAATATTCGTACTTACATAAAGGAACGTTACCTATAGATCTTTTAAAGATCAATAGTTTTTACAATGAAATGTTCAGAATCCTGCCAAGTCTTTAGGTTTATAACGTGTTATGCCATTTGAATGATTATAGTTTATATTATTCTAAAGACAATTATAAAACCTATATTTTTATCCCTGAAACTTTATCAACAGTCTTATAAATATTTTAGAAAATGCGAAGGGACTCTGGGTATCATCTTCCTATAATCTTTAAGACATATTTGTCTGGTTTAGCCTTTAATATTTCGTTTTTAACATACTAAGAGCTATGTTTTTGAATAATCCTTTCATTAAATTTAAATTTTAATACTATGCTAGTGTAAAAATTAATGCTACGGTAAATCGTTAAATAAATAAGCATAGTCCGTGTTTGAAAAGAACAATGGATTCGGATAAAATTTGTAGCTAGTGTGTTCCGTTAAACCGGAAAATTACTCTTAATTTAAAACCTCCCACATGAAGTTGAAAATACACCTTTTAATTTCACTCATAATTTACATTCCTAACGTCACTGAAGTAATGCCCGAGGCTGGAACTTTAAGGAAAAGATCTGCTTTAGTATTTACTTAAATTTCCAGCAATGCAACACAGTACTGTAGAAATCGTCAAAACTTGATTTTTAATGTTTCGATAATTTAATAAAATAAATGATTCGCTAATTTTAATGAAATTATAAAATAAAGGAATAATCATAGTAACACGTATATGCGGATTGGCTAAACACATTTACGTCTCGTAGCATTAAATTGTATTTTAACATTTGGATCGATGGCTTAACATAGACATTTCCACTGGTTAAGTTGACATAGGTAATCTGTTGGTTTGGTTCTGAGGAGTATAGATGCTGGGCCCAATTGTAATTTATCTGATAGCAATAATTATAAACTAGTAGTACGCTTATTCTGCGCGTAACGGGATGAGTGAACATGAGCGCAATAATGAAAGAGTCCACCCACACCTAGCATACTTACCGGTGTCACTGGTGAACACAATAATGTTATTTGTATGGGCAAATCAACCCATGAGTCGGGGCAAATAATGGTGAGTCGTTGGCTCAGTCGGTAGCGTCACGCGGACTTCGGGCCCAAGGCAGCGATGTCGTGGGTTCGGATCCTGGTCACTGCCACTAAATTTTATCAGTACAGTTCACCTTTGTCCTGTACCGGCTCACCCCTTGCTTTGCTGTAAACGATCCACGAACGGGCGCTTAGTCTATGTGGACGGGCTAATGCAAGGTTAAAAGAGGCTGCCAACCTCTTAAAAAAAACAAATCTCAGTCAACAACAATCCTAACTTCTCGTCCATTAATTAACCAAAGTCATTGGTAATATACGTAATGTATTTCCTGTTTCCCTCTCTTCTCATGGCATTTTATTATTGCAGATACATTAATCTAACTGTCAAAGAGTTCCCATCACAAAGAGTCACACACTCTGGACTGTTCACCTTGACTACTTCCATCACCACTTCCTACGTCGTGGACCTGTTTCCCTCTCTTCTCATAGCATTTTATTATTGCAGATACATTGATTTAACTGTCACAAAGGGTTCCCACACTCCAGACTCCTCGCCTCGACTGCTCCCTTCGCCATTTCCTACGTCGTGGACCTGTTTCCCTCCCTTCCCATAGCATTTTTAGAATTGCAGATACTGTACATTATTTTAATTATCTCAAAGGGTTTCTAAATTCCGGAATGCTCACCTCGACTACATCCTTCACCACTTCCTACGTCGTAGACCTGTTTCCCTCCCTTCCTATAGCATTTTAGAATTTCAAATAGATAAATTTAACTTTCACAAAGGGATCCCACACTCCGGACTGTTCACCTTGACTACATCCTTCACCACTTCCTACGTCGTGGACCTGTTCCCTCCCTTCCTATAACATTTTAGAATTTCAAATAGATTAATTTAACTTTCACGAAGGGTCTGGAGTGTGGGAACACTCCAGACTGCTCACCTTGACTACATCCTTCACCGCTTCCTACGTCGTGGACCTGTTTCCCTCCCTTCCCATAGCATTTTAGAATTGCAGTTACATTAATCTAACTGTCACAAAGGGTTTTTACACTCCAGAATGCTCGCCTCAACTACTTCCATTACCACTTCCTACGTCGTGGACCTGTTTCCTCCCTTCCACAAGCATTTTAGTATTGCAGGTATATTAATCTAACTGTAACAAAGTGTTTCTACACTCTGGAATGCTCGCCTTGACTACTTCCATCACCGCTTCCTACGTCGTGGACCTGTTTTCCTCCCTTCCCATAGCGTTTTAGAATTGCAGTTACACTAACCTAACTGTCACAAAGGGTTTCTACACTCCAGAATGCTCGCCTCGTCTACTTCCATTACCACTTCCTACGTTGTGGACCTGTTTCCCTCCCTTCCTATAGCATTTTAGAATTGCAGTTACACTAATCTAACTGTCACAAAGGGTTTCTACACTCCAGAATGCTCGCCTCGACTACTTCCATTACTACTTCCTACGTCGTACACCTGTTTCCCTCCCTTCCTATAGCATTTTCGTATTGCAGGTATATTAATCTAACTGCCACAAAGGGTTTCTACACTCCGGAATGCTCGCCTTGACTACTTCCATCACCGCTTCCTACGTCGTGGACCTGTTTCCCTCCCTTCCCATAGCATTTTAGAATTGCAGTTACACTAACCTAACTGTCACAAAGGGTTTCTACATTCCTGAATGCTCACCTCGACTACTTCCTTCACCACTTCCTACGTCGTAGACCTGTTTCCCTCCCTTCCTATAGCATTTTAGAATTGCAGTTACACTAATCTAACTGTCGCAAAGGGTTTCTACACTCCAGAATGCTCGCCTCGACTACTTCCATTACTACTTCCTACGTCGTACACCTGTTTCCCTCCCTTCCTATAGCATTTTCGTATTGCAGGTATATTAATCTAACTGCCACAAAGGGTTTCTACACTCCGGACTGCTCGCCTTGACTACTTCCTTCACCACTTCCTACGTCGTAGACCTGTTTCCCTCCCTTCCTATAGCATTTTAGAATTTCAAATAGATAAATTTAACTTTCACAAAGGGATCCCACACTCCGGACTGTTCACCTTGACTACATCCTTCACCGCTTCCTACGTCGTGGACCTGTTTCCCTCCCTTCCTATAACATTTTAGAATTTCAAATAGATTAATTTAACTTTCACGAAGGGTCTGGAGTGTGGGAACACTCCAGACTGCTCACCTTGACTACATCCTTCACCGCTTCCTACGTCGTGGACCTGTTTCCCTCCCTTCCCATAGCATTTTAGAATCGCAGTTACATTAATCTAACTGTCACAAAGGGTTTTTACACTCCACAATGCTCGCCTCAACTACTTCCATTACCACTTCCTACGTCGTGGACCTGTTTCCTCCCTTCCACAAGCATTTTAGTATTGCAGGAATATTAATCTAACTGTAACAAAGTGTTTCTACACTCCAGAATGCTCGCCTTGACTACTTCCATCACCGCTTCCTACGTCGTGGACCTGTTTCCCTCCCTTCCCATAGCATTTTAGAATTGCAGTTACACTAACCTAACTGTTACAAAGGGTTTCTACACTCCAGAATGCTCGCCTCGTCTACTTCCATTACCACTTCCTACGTTGTGGACCTGTTTCCCTCCCTTCCTATAGCATTTTAGAATTGCAGTTACACTAATCTAACTGTCACAAAGGGTTCCTACACTCCAGAATGCTCGTCTCGACTACTTCCATTACTACTTCCTACGTCGTACACCTGTTTCCCTCCCTTCCTATAGCATTTTGGTATTGCAGGTATATTAATCTAACTGCCACAAAGGGTTTCTACACTCCGGACTGCTCGCCTTGACTACTTCCTTTACCGCTTCCTACGTCGTGGACCTGTTTCCCTCCCTTCCCATAGCATTTTTAGAATTGCTGATACATTATTCTAATTGTCACAAAGGCTTCCCACACTCCGGACTGCTCACATTGACTACTTCCTTCACCACTTCCTACGTCGTGGACCTGTTTCTCTTCCTTCCCTTAGCATTTTTAGAATTGCAGATACATTATTCTAACTGTCATAAAGGCCCCCCACACTCCGCAGCGCTCGCCTTGACTACTTCCTTCACTATTTCCTTCACTACTTCCTACATCGTAGACCTGTTTCCCTATCTTTCCATAGCATTTAAGTATTACAGATACGTTAATTTAACAGTCATAAAGGGTTTCCTTACTCCTTTCATTTCACTGCTCACCTTTCCGCTTCCTTTACCACTCTCGACGTCGAGGACCTGTTCCCCCCCTCCCCTTCGCATAGCATTTTAGTATAAAAATATATCAACACCTTTGAGTATAAAAATATACCAACATCTTTGAATATTTATTATTCAATGCCAACATTAAATTGAATAATGTAAAAAGCTGCTTTGTTCTAAATACATACATACCTATATACTTTTAATTTAAAGGTGAATTTTAATACTGAAGATAAACGGTATATAACTGCCGACTAATATTGTTAAGTTCAATTTATTATTCTAAAAGTTGTGAAATTTAATTAGCTTAAATAACATTATTCTGAAAGCTATGAAATTATAATGATATATATTCATTGACGCCAAACTGTTTACTCCATGAATGAAAGAGCTTAGAGTAAAAGTCGTTCTCTCTGCCATAAGTAGACAACAAAATTGTTGGTCGCAAAACGTAAACAAATAAAAAGAAGAAGAAGGTGGCTCCTAATGTTATTCTTATGGGACAAATTTAAAAATGTTTTTTAAGTATTTTATAATTACTACTGAGCGGAATCGTCTAGAATTTTAATGGTGTCTTTACACTGGTGTCATAACTATTTGTGCAAAATTTGAACGCTATAAGTGCAACGGTTCTTGAGTTTTAGGTGCGAACACACTCACGGACAACTTTTCTCCCACTCCGCTACACACGATACATAGATTCGTTCACTTCGTTCACTCATATACTATACATTATTATTATTTTGACGCTGGATACTAACATGAGCAAGGTTAAGATAGTGCCCGAAAAATAGACAGGTAAAAATATTCCTTTTTAATGAAATATAGTTTTTGTATTTCGAAGTAATTATACCAAGATCAGCTATTATTAGAAAAATAATCGATATACCCTTAAATATATTGATATCAGCCAAATTAGGTTATAAGCAAAACAACATCAATTCAGCAATTTATTTAATAAAGGTAAAAAGGGGGATTAAACAAAATTGCAACTAAGTTTAGCTTTTACAGATTTTGTAAAAAGAATGGAAAAAATGTGTCGGAAATTTGAAACCAAACTTAATTAAGTAAGGAGGACTAATTAATTAACCGTTTGATTAGCCCGATAACTGAACAACAACCGTGTCGAATATTATTAGGAAAGGTTCCTTGATGAGATTCTATAAAACGTTTTACCCTAGATATACCAAGGTCTAGGTAGTTTATAGTAGAAGTAGTTTATCTACTTCCCAGGACTCATATTTGTATTACATTTCACCTACGTTAAACGTTAGAATAAAAAAATGTATATATGCGAGAGAATATCCTTTAATGAACAATCAAAACTATTCTCTTCCTGCATACTACTACAGTACATGGGGTTGTAAATTGTGTCTATTGAAGATATATGTTTTAGATAGAAACAATCCGGTCACAGTTAATTAACTATTATATCGTAGGCTAGTTATAAATACTTTATATCCATCCGTTATTATTTATTTGTTTGTTAGATGTTTGTTAGTATGTACTTGTTGTGTTAGATGTTTTCAATCGATTTACAAATCGAATTGATCCATTCTTCGTGGGGCTTTTGAGATATTTAAAGCTATGGATTTTGTTTTTATATATAATTTTGAAAAGAAAAACATTACACTAGTTCCCACTAATACCAATTTTTACACTAATATACTGAAAACTGTTAGGCTATTTGAGACTATTTAATTTTTACAAACCAATGGTAACCTACTACCACACTATTTTACACTGCACATGTTTCAACTGAAAGAAATATGGTTGCTGATAAAATACACACACACATTTAGCGCAAACACAATAAGTTATTTAAAAACAAATTAAATACATTTTGGGCTACCGACCGAGCCACAGACTCACCAACATCATACATCATTGATTGATCATACATTGAAATAGTGTATACATTGATTATTTGTTAAATGTATATAATTATGACATAAGATCATAACCAAATGACATTTTCAAATATTAAGAATATAATTTAAAACAACGATCAATACCTTAATATAATAGATCAATATACTGGTTAAAAGTTGTAACAGGAATATGTATAAATGACGACAAAAGGAGTAATGATATGATGTAAATCAGCAAAAATATTGCAATCGGTCCACGTCCTCGATCAACAAACGAGACAAAACGTGTGTGGAATCCCAGATACGTTGTGTGTCAGCCAACTTGTATCTGACAAACACAACGTCTTGAACGTGGCTTATATTATTCTGGATTTTCTTTATCTTGCACTTAACATACTTATTTAGTGCTTATTACAAATGAGTTTGGGATTTTTTTTTAATTCGTTGAGGACAAGATTAGTTATAGTTAGTTACAAGATTAGTTGAAATATATGATCGGTTTAAACTGTGTAAAATATTGGTTTAATGGTTGAAAAGTCAAATCAGGTATGTTAATCGTACAAATTGGCTGCATATCACAAAGTTTCCATAGGGAATAAAATACATGATAATTGGCGGTTGTTTATTAAATCGACCAAAAACCTTTTTTAAGAAGTAACTTTTTCATTTACAATAGCAAGTACCAAAGCATCCTTATATCTTACATTAATAATATTGAACTATTGTTTTAGTTCAGGTTGATGATCCAGCTAAGCTGGTTCAAAACGTTGTACCTTTGACTATCAATACAACAATAGTATCCAATAATCAATGGTTGTACTATGCACTTATGCCAATCTTTTTGGATAATTTACGCTTAAGTTGTCAGGTTTACAAATTTAAATATATTCAGAGAATGTTTTTAACTATTACATACCCAGAAAAATGTTTTCCTACATCAATTATTTCACTACACACTAATGAAACTCTCCTACATCAATTATTTCACTACACACTAATGAAACTCGGGTAAAAGATTCCATCCCTTTATGGAATTCATTAACTACAACTGAAATAGGCTGATACACCTCCTGTCTAAAATCAAGGGCTGTAAAAGCATGAAAGTTAACATTTTGGATTTTAGTTGACATTAAATAAGAAATTTTAAACAGTCTTAATTTTACACATAACTTGTTAAAAAAACAATCGATATTTCAATTTCAATATATATTTATAAAAGTCAAATACCACTCACTTACTGGGGAATCACTATATTTCAAAAACTACAAGCCATACAACTAAGAAATTGGCATAGAGGTTCCAATGGACCTCTAGGCTTGCAATAAGAAGCGTTTTCAAGAAATTCCATTAGGGCTCAGCCCCAGTGGCTTTTCAAATTCCCATTTAATCCGTATGGAGAAAATATTTGTTTACATTTGAACACATGAATACTTTTGAATCTACACTGTTAATTAGGAGAACAGCTGGTTATATTTTATTGCATAGAATGAAAATATATTGTGACTTGAAATAGTATATTACGTTACTAGTCATGAAAATAAGTGTTTACCGGACGAGTGACGCACAATAGTTTACGCCATACTACTAAATCTGTTCAAATCCTTATATATTACTACCAACTAAAGGACTAACGATCACTATAGTGATAACCTCTAAGGAATGTTATGTTTTTGTTTATAGCCACTCATCGCTAAATACAGTAAATCAGCTGGTTGGTGTTCGGTAAAACTCATTACAGTACAGTAGTATGTAATGAAACCCCATTTGATTAGGCTGGTGGCAAACAGCTGTTTTCTGGACTAAATCCTTGCGTGGGAAGTTCGTAAAAACAGTTTAGTGTGGCGTAAAAGTGTTTTACTGCACAACAGTAAGTTAAATGATTAAAAAAATCAAAAACTGTAGGCCCTACTCAGGTTGATCATTAAACTTTTGAATTTAAATTTTCATGAGCGAAGCCAAGACTGGGTTGCTAGTAAGATAATAAAGATACAAGTAGAGTATATTACTATTAGATCATATATTAATTTATAAATCCGTCTCTGATTTTTTTAATTTTTTATACAAAAACTAAGTATACACATAGTATACATAGTTTACTGTTTTGTAATAATAAATTCTTCTTTCGTTTTTATTGTTATGAAAAGATCCTCGCGTAATCTACCTGGAAGTAAAGTCAATTTCAGCTCAGCGAATATCACCTGCTAAGATCTAGTTGCAGAATTTATGAGCTATTTAGCGATGTCGTGTACAAGCTGGTAACTTGGGGATCCAACTCACTGTAGATCACATCAGGCAATTTATACTTCCTGATTCCAAACAATATGTGCAACACTTTTATCTACGCTACTTAAGTATTGTTGTAGTTACATTGGGGATATCATTGAAAGCAAATCTTGTCTTTATAGCCCACTATTCCTATGACGGTCTTTTTCAATGACAATTGTTCTTAATATCTGCGTTGTTCTGGTTGGGGAGCAAGCTGGTCTAGTGGTTAGAGCGCGGGACTCCGGTTTCTGGGGCCGCGGGTTCAAATCCGGCCAAATCACCAATGGATTTTATCCAAGTAATAATGCCTTAACCCCTAGGTCTAGCCTGAAGTAATGTGAAAGACCGTTCCGGGCTTGTGCCTAGCGTCCTAGGACAAACAAATATTTGATTGAAAAATTGTTTTAAATTTAATGATACATAATGGTGATTTGGAATATTACATTTTCATTGAACAATTTTTGCCTGGTGTGAATCGAGTTACATTGATAAAATTGGATCCAGCGTAAATTTCTCTCTCAATAAAGCGATTTTTCAATTCGTTTAGGATAACACTGAAAGGTAAAAATATAAATTTATGAAAACTCATAACAAGAACAAATGTATACAGTTTATACATACTTTAAACGGTTTATGTTAGTCAGTAATAAGTATTGGTCCCCTATGATTAATCGAATCAAATATATTTGCGGCTGTAGGTACAAACTTTTAACTGTTTTATTTTAATTTTAAAAGTCTTGGTTATATATTTTTACTCCCTTCACTGATGATGCAGCTGATGGTAGGAACATAATATAAGTGTTGATCTATTACCCATAAAGATTTCGACCTTAAAGAAGTAATTTGTACACTTGTTAAACAAACAAACAAAAAACCTCTGTAATGATTTTAAATACAATCATTATGTGCAGCTCTTATTTATTTTCCAATAATAATATCATACAAAACCTCATTGATCGTATTTGTATTATTCCTCTGTTTATTGAAAATAATCTTAGTCTATGGAAAACAATTCAAATAAATAGAGAAATCTTCACCGGTTTGTAAGTAAATTGTAGTATGACGTCAAGACTCAATTAATTGCACTCCTGTATTGGTGATTGAATCTAATCGACATCACTCCAATGTTTGGAACCGTAGTTACGCTTCAAGCAGTAACTTGGCAAGTCTGAGGTATGAATACCTCATCAGCCCATGAGCAAAGTAGCTATTGTTTAGTTAAATCCTCAATTAACCTATGTTATTTGAATAGATTAATTGAAAGTAATTTCAGGTAAAAGGAAATTTAGTTAGACGGCAGGTTTTCTGTATCAGGGGTATTTACATTTTACTGACTACTGCATTTTATTATTTTACTGATTTACAGTGAAGGGATGTAAACAAACGTAGCGATGTAATTACTGTATATGTTTTTTTTCAGAGACCCGTAGTTACATTTTAAGAAAAGCCTCCGGGGTTCAACCTATTCTCTATCAGAGTTATACGGTTCTAACTAGTGATAAAGTAGAATTCAACTATGCCTAGTCATAACGAGGGCTTCTACTATTTTGGTTACTGATAACTGTATAAAAGTTTTACCTTGTGCGGTGGTACATAAATAGAAACATGAAATATATAGCAATCCCTTGTATCTGATACCATCAGAAAAAAAAACATATCTATACTTATTTAATATGCAAGCAGATTTTTTGTGACAATTACTCCTCCCAAACTACTAAACCTATTGACATGTTTTTGGTGTCATTGGAAAGAGTGTAACGTGAATTTGTGCAGGAATTTTTTTGTTTAGGGTAATAATTAGAGAGTGAGGCCCTGGGGCCCTTTAAAGTTTCGTATTTCCTTATAAGATTAACATGGGAAACAAACATTGTTATGAAACTCCAGCTGTTGTCACAAATTAAAATGTGAGAAGAATAACATATTTAAATTGTAAACAGTCAATAAGTTAGCTAATCTAACCGTTTGCTAACAGCATTTTATTGACTTGGTTAAAATGAAATATTTACTATTTGGGTTGGCGTATATTTATTTACTACTGAATTTGGGTTGGCGTAAATATTACAATGGAAAAAAGCGAGAGATCCTGGATAATTTGATGTACTAAAAATAAAACTGAATTAACACTGTAGTAATCATTAAAAGAGCCGATTTGCATACTATGGAAACATAGGAAAGGCACAGAACACCACCAAGGAGAAGAAAGAAAAATATTCAATAAACTTAATTACATCTTCTGCAATATTTAGTTTATTAGACAATTAATGTTAATAAGTAAGAACACTTCATAATACAACTTAAAACTATGATATTAAACGTTGATTATCGACCTGTGTATGTGTCCAGACCGAGCTTTTGTAATGGTAATAAGTCGTCCCTTTGGGAATCCTTTGTTGAAAAAAGCTTACATATTGATCGAACGTGACTGTAACGTAAATTACGTATAATAATAATACATAAGAATAACAACATAGAATAATACATAGAAGGAATAACAAACAAATAAATACAGCTGAGGTATTTTTAACATTAGGTATATGGAAAAACGTAATATGGCCTTTTTTCAAACCAATGTATCACTAATATAAAGGCTAAAATTAAAGATTCAACACAGATTCTCTCAAGTACGCATAGGACACAAAATTAGGGACTTAAGTGACTGGTGGTAAAAGGGGTGTCTATACAGTATTTTAATTCAACTTAAAATTTAAAATATTATTTTGTTTGTAAGTTAATAGGAAAAAAAGACAATGTTTGCTGTTTATAGAGGAGTAAGCGTGGCACAGTATTATACCAGTTCCAAGTTTATTGCGTAATTTAAGATTGGTTTTAAGTCAAAGTAATCGCAGAGTTTCCAATGATAAAACCATAAAATATATTATTGAATGAACGAAGTGAATTCTCATACATGACAAAATGCATCTCATTGCACAACGATAACTCGACAATGACTATGTATATCAACTTGATGTTTTGCACAAAGATTTTATAGCATATTAGCTTGCGTGGGATTGTTTATTGGAGATATTTTTTGCTGAAATAAATAAATATCGTTAAATAACCATTTTAATTTTGTCCCATAAGAATAACATTAGGAGCTACCTTTTTCTTCTTTTTTTTGTTTACATTTTACGAGCAACAATTTTGTCGATTGCTTGAGACACAGAGAACTACTAGCCAATGAACTCTTTTATTCATAGAGTAACTGTTGTACGGTATTCACATTATAACAACTTTTAGAATAATGTCTTTAGAAAAAATATGACTGGTAGTGGTTAAAAAGTTATAATATAATATATAGAAATTTATTGCAATCGAATTTTGAATGAAAGAATAAATTTTTACATGTTTAGAGGTTACGGTTGTTTGGTCCGACTACACGACGGACGACGCAACGGTCGACGAAGCCGTTGACCAATGACCGTTGATGTTTTATCCATGGTTTAAGTTACTACTGTAATCGAATCGATAGTTTCAATCGATATTAGCATAGCATAGTCTAAGGGAGTATTTTTTATCTATGGCATAGCCCAAGCCCACTTTTAACAAATAAGTGTTTTTCAAATTATATCTTCAGCAGGAATTCGTAGTGTGCACTCTGCGGAGCAGAAGTCAGAATCAGGAATCAAGAAATAACTGCAGTCTGCTAGGAGCTAGGAGACAACAGACTTTTACTTTGAGGTTAAAGTGTTCAGTTAGTAGTATCGAATCAATGTTTAAAAGAATGCAAATCAGTGACCAGTGTCTTATTAAATCAAATCTCAAGCTACTCAGCCTAAACACTTTAACGAGTATGTTTTATCTGTGGTTTAACCTATAACAATTGACGAATTGACTGTTTCTAGGCTACACCAACGCAACAAGTAAACTTAGTACCTGTAAGTATATAGTTGTTGACGCGTGTGTCAATGGAAATGGACGCAAGAACAACAACAGGAAGGCCATTTTCAGGATTTTGCCTAAGTACCTATTGACACATTTTAATTAGTCTTATCGAACTGTAAGTTGACTATGTGACAACCCAGCATATAGACACTTAACTAATTAGGCCTATTGAACGGTAATAGGCTAATAAAATGATAGCCTGCTACTGCTTTGAACAGCTAGCCTAGCCTACTTATAATAGCCTAATTCTGTTGAGGCCGAGGGTCAATATAACAAAGTAAGGACTGGGACTAAGCTAAGATAACCAATAAGTGAAGATCAAGACATTGGAGTTGACATAAAGTTGGGCCCATATGTCTACATTGATCCCTTTAAACCAAGCCAGTGGAAAAAGGCTGGTGGTGAGACGGACAGGGGAATTTCAAAAATATAAACTCAAGCGAGAAAGTGCTGTGTCATGTGAAGTGTATGTGTCAAGTGTGTCTGTTGACAAAGGCTAAGCTATCTTATGGCATATCAGTGAGTGTTATGTTAAAATCTGTTGCTGGTGTTGCTAATGCTGCATTACACATATACTTTCAAGTTAGGCCTACTGTATTTGTTTATCTAACTAACAATCTGATTTTATGCATTATTCACTGACATAGAGCGTAGGCCTCCCTAGCAAGTAAAAAAACAAAGATAACTTAGCCTAAGTTAATAGCCTATCTACTATGGACACGCGAGTTTGAACATGGTGAACAATATTATAGTACTGACGATTCGCCGGCTCCGTGTAAAAGTTGTAATAAACTAATTAAACGCGGCTGTCCGGGTATATACTGTGAAGGCTTTTGTGCAGGATGGCATCACCCAGTTTGTGTTGATGTTAACGAAGACAGTTATGATAAAATAAGTGAATTATCTGAACAAGTGAAGTGGTACTGCAAGTCGTGCTCGGGTAAGGTGGACAAGGCGATTGCCAACGCTACTTTAATTGACGAAATCCTAAACTTACGTGGATGTGTTGATAGATTAGTAAACTCTGTAAATGACTTAGTTTCTGACAATAAAAATATAAATAGGTCGATTGAAGTATTATCTGACTCTAATAAGAGGTTATGTAAATATCTTGCTGATGGACATGAGACTACGGTAGTCAAGAGTATAATTGGGGGTAGCAACTCCAGCTCGTTATTGACTTCAGCAGTGGACGTCAGATCCGGCTCAGGAGTGAATCAGACTGAGACTTTTGAATCTGAATTGTATTCAGGACTTGTGCCGAAGGGTGATCAGACTGAATCTGAATCCATTTCTCTTGTAGCACCGAATCCATTTGACATTGACAACGAAAACGAAAGTTATGATGAGCAATTTCCACCAATTCATCAAGTGAATAAGGATGGGATTAGAGACAATTCGGTTTGGAAAAGAGTCCCAAATCGGCGAAATCGAGGTCGTGGTAGTACTGAGAAAAGGAAGCTAAATGAACCAAAAATTGGTACAAGGACTGACTTAGCAATAACGTCCAAGGTGCGTGCTGCTGAGCGGAAGAATTGGCTGTTTGTTTCGAGGTTATCGGTTGAAGTTAATAAGGATGACATCGTGGATTATGTAAAGAGCTATTTAACTGACATTGATGTTGACTGTGTTGAACTAAAGCCTAAACATGATTCCTATAAGTCCTTTAAGTTAGGCGTGAAGACTGAAGACTATTCTAAAATTGCTGACTGTGGTTTTTGGCCTGTTGGGACCCTTGTGAGGGAGTTTGTCGTAAAGTCTTCTAGACCTATTAAGTCTAAGACTTTTTTTACCGAGACCTCAAATGAATCCAGGGTACCGGTAGTGAATCTAAATCTCTGCTCGATAAACATCCAGTGTATCAGAAATAAAATATTAGAACTGGAACTTCTGTGTGCACATAATAACCTGGATGTGCTTTGTGTAATGGAGCATTGGCTTCAACCTAATGAAGTTCAATTTTATAGTGGTATTGGGAACCTCAAGCTTGCCTCCCATTACTGTAGGACAAATTCCTATTCTGGTGGTGTTGCCCTATTTTTGAAATCTGGGCTGAATTTCACCTGCTTGGATGTAAGCAATTTTTGTGAGGATTTCGAGGGTGAGTTTGCTGCTGTATTACTACATGATTTGAATCTTATTATAGTTGCCATGTATCGTTCACCTAATGGTTCGATTGATCGTTTTTTTGAACTGCTTGAACTCTGTTTAGCTTTCTTGACTACATTTGGCCTGTCGGTGGTTATAGGTACAGACCATAATATAGACCTACTTAAGACAGGAAGGGATTCAATGGACTTTTTAAATACCCTCCGTAGTTTTGGTTTTTACAGTAGTGTTTTTGTGCCTACTAGGGACAAATCATCCATTGATTCTTTTTTAACAAATATTGACAGTTGGAACTATGTTGTTATTGTCAGTGATGACATTGCGGACCATAGGCACATTTTCCTTCAGCTTAAATGTACTAGGCCTATAGCTCGGGAGGATTGGTCAAGCAATCTGACAAAATCTGTATCATTCAGATTATTTAACGAGACTAGTTTGAATGTATTTTGTGGCGACATTGCGAGTCAAGTAGCAGTGTGGTTTAATGAGACTTGTGGACTCCCAGCAAATGATGCATTTAACAGTTTCTTTCAAAATTTTAAGGGTAAATTTGATTTCTATTTTCCTGTAAAACGCAAGACAGTAGCTTCACGTAACGGTGTTTCTAAGGACGGGCCTGCAAAGTGTCATGTTAGTAATTGGTACACTGATGAACTTGCTGGCTTAAAAAGGCACATACTTCTTGTTCATGATATGACCAAAAGTAGACCCGGTGTTACTCCTTATCTTCGTGAATTGCGAAGAAACTATCGTCTAAAGCTACGAGAGGCGAAGCTGGCTGCAGCGGCTGATAAAATATCCAGGGCTGCAAACCCGTGTAAGGCTGCTTGGGACCTGATCAATAAACATGGAGCTGGTTCCTTGGGTGTTGATGGCAAGTTTGCTTCTGCTGAGGAATTCAACCACTTTTTTGTAGACTCAGTGGCTGATATTGTGAGCGGGATTCCTGTAAATGAGTATAATTACATAGATAACATTCCATTGGCCCATGTAAATTTCCAGTGGAGAATGGTGAATGCCTTAGATATTGTAAATACTGTAAATAGCTTTAAATCCTCTAATAGTAAGGATATTTATGATATGTCGGCTAATTTTATGAAAAGGATTGTCATTTTGATTGCTCCAATCTTGGCCCATCTGTTTAGCTCCTGCCTTCTGCAGGGTGTTTTTCCTGATGTACTGAAAGTATCTAGAACAGTGCCAGTATACAAGAAGGGCCCTAGGGATGTAATGGAGAGTTTTAGACCGGTGTCTTTAATACCGGTGTTTGGTAAAGTATTTGAGGTGATCATGTTGAATCAGCTCTGCGACCACTTTGAGGGGAATAACCTCCTTGCTCTATTCAACATGGTTTTCGGAGGGGAAGGTCTACAGTTACGGCTGTAGATTCTCTCCTTCAAGTAATTTTGGAAGCTTTTGAGAGCAAGTCGTCAACTGCTGTTCTTTTGTGCGATTTATCTCGTGCGTTTGACTCTGTTCCTCATGACAACTTAATTGAGAAATTTAAGAAGTATGGCATTGGGGGGAGTGCCCTCAAGGTGGTGCAGTCTTATCTAGACAATAGGTCTCAGATTGTAAGTTGGAATGGTAGCAACTCGAGTGCCATTGAAGTCAGATGTGGAGTCCCGCAGGGCTCAGTGTTAGGGCCCTTCCTTTTCATTGTTGCCATGAATGATCTGTATCATTGTGTTTCTCATGACATGTTGTTGTACGCGGATGACACTACTTTGTTTATGAACCATACTGATCCTTATATTGCATGTAATAATGTTGATGTGTTGTTTAATGCAGCCTCAGATTGGTTTTCTGGTAATAACCTAGCACTTAATGAGGGAAAAACACAAGGTATATTGTTTAGCCTAAGCAAGAAAGTACTTGAGGGTAACACAGTAAAGTTGTTGGGTTTCACTTTGGACTCTGAACTTGGGTGGAGTGATCACATCGATGCCCTTTGCGTTAAACTTAGTAGAGTCACTCATCTGCTTAGGAGGCTCATGTGTGAAGTTCCCCTTAATTTTGTGAGACTCGCTTTTTTCTCTTTTTTCCAGTCCCACATTTTGTATGGGACAAGGCTCTGGGGTCACTCCCCTCATGTTCGGAGAATCCTGATATGGCAGAAAAAGGCAGTGCGAGTTATACATGTGGGGCACACTATCTTGCACATTGCAAGCCATTGTTTGTACAGTTGCAGATTATGACAGTCATTAATGTATATATTTATCAATGTTAAATTGCCATCAAGTCTGAGGAGTCTTGCTTTGTTTTAAACAAGGAGGTACACTCACATGATACAAGAAGTTCCAATAGCATACATTTGACTAGTCATAGGCTAAGTTTGACTCAGAAATGTTTTCCTGTTTCAGGCATAAAATTTTTTAACAGCCTACCTATTGAAGTACGGTCTTTGTGTACCTCTAAATTTTGTATGGTCACAAGAAAATGGTTAGTATTAAATCCTCTTTACAAAACTGAGGATTTCTTTGAGGCTATAAGGGCTAAGCCCATTTCACCTGGATGGTTTTGCCTGTAACTGGTATGTAAGTTTGCTATTTTGTTTTGCTTGGCTTGCTGTTTTGTTTTTATGCATGGTTTGCTGTGTGAGTTTGCATTTTGTAATTTATTATTTGGAATGATTTTATTTATTTCTTTTAGCAGTTAAGTTATTAATGTATGAGACAATGCCTATTGTACATTTTGTATTGAATGGCAAATAAAGCTTTTGAATCTTTTTGAATCTTTTGAATCTAGGCCTAGAAAGGTAATGTATTTAACGTTCATCTAGCTAAGTTATTAGGTATAGGCTTACGTGTTGTGGTAGGTTACCTACCCTATCTTCAGGGTGCAGTCCCGCAGTCAATTTAGCCTTAGCCTATGATATTTTATCGGATGAAATATTATTGTTCGAATCAAAGCGGCTGTAAACTTAGGCTGCACTTAAGTTTACGTCCTACACTCGCTCGAATGAAAAATATCAATTTATATGACTGTTTGATATATCGATGATTTCATTTGATTAAGTTTAGTTAGGTTAGGTTAACCTAATTAACCAAACTTGATATAAGTTACCGAATGAAATACTTAATTGATATATCGATCATCAATTCATACATCATACGATACATTCATCATACATTACCGGTAGGCCTACATAGGCTACATATATAGAATAATCAATATATCGATCAAAAATTACATTCGGTTGTTTGTGCCAACAGATATGGAAGTCTACCCGATTGTTGTGCTCCTACTTATTGTATCATCGGGTTCCATTTTTAGGCGATACCGTAGGCTTAAAAAGATACCTTAGAATTTTGATGTAAGTTATGTTTTTTAATATGAACATTTGGCTGCACTTTACTTTAGGTCCTACACTCATTCGACTAACCAAACGATATATCGAATGAAACAATCGATTAATCAATACATGTCAATCGATATTTTCATTCGATTGAGTGTAGGACCTAAAGTAAAGTGCAGCCGAACATTTTAAGCCTTGGATCTTTTGGTACTTTCCTGTTTTAAAGGGAATATTTATTAATATCAATGATTTTCTCGATTCTTATCAGTATTTTTGTTTTCCTTTACGATTGATTACAAATTGACAACTGATCTTGTTTATGCTAAAATATAGTCTATTATATGGATTAAGAAACGAAACTGTTCTAGGCCTATAAGCTAACCTAACATAACCAACCAGTCCGTTTCATAACAGAAAAGGCAAGTAGAGAATATTAAACAGAATTTTTAAATGTTACAGCGAGTTGGTTAGTTTGGTACTTTCCTGTTAAAGGGAACATTCATTATTATCGATCATTTGTTTCTCGATATATCGATATTAACAAATTGAAACATATCAGCTAACAACTACGACAAATATTGTTCAGTATAGGCTATCAACAAACAATAATGAAATGAAACTGTTCTAAAAAAAATAACCTAATATAACTAACCAAACTTGCTGTGTAACGTGTAACATTTAAAAACTCAGTGTTTAACTTGCCTTTTTTGTTATCAAACAGAATTTTTAAATCGTACAGCAAGTTTGGTTGGTTATGTTAGGTTAGCTTAGAACAGTTCCATTTCTAAATCCATATAGGCCTAATGGACTATTTTAGCTTAAACAAGATCAGTTGTCAATTTGTTGTTGTTGTTTTGGATCGAAAATCAAAAATATTGATATATCAAGAAAAAAATCATCGATAATAATAAATGTTCCCTTTAACAGGAAAGTACTGTTAGTTTTGTTAGGTTAGTTTAGAACAATTTCATTTAAATATTTTTTTAAAAATTACCTCCTTTGTTGATACTGAACTAGCCTATATTTATTTATTGTAGTTGTCAGCTGATATGTTTCAATTTGTTAATATCGATATATCGAGAAAAAAATCATCGATAATAATGAATGTTCCCTTTAACAGGAAGGTACCGATCTTTTTAAGAAGAATATTTTACACAGTGCTGCGGCAGTTAGGATGCGTAAGATTAGTTTATTTTAGTTTATGACAGGCCTAACTTAATAACAAGTAAGATTAGGCTAGCTTAACATTTCTAAAAAAAGAAGTTGGTTTATTCTGTAAGTTAGTCTGTTACCGATCATCAAATACAGTTGACACCAAACTTTTAGTCATCACCCTAACCTAAAGGCCAGATTTCCCTTTTGGACCAAGCTTATTGAATTAAAACTAATCCACAGACCAAACCTATTTAAGTTATTTGTTTTTCTAAACAAGTAGGGTTGAAATAACTTACACAAAGAATACGCGTCCGGTAACCGGACGTGGATTAGGCATTCGGCAGTGACGTCACTGGGTTGTGGGGGCCCAGAGCGCAATTACCTCAACGATACGATGTTTAGCCATCGATGTTTGTGGTGTAGTGGATAGAGTGCTCGGCTGATATGCAAGAGGTACCTGAATCGAATCTCATCGGTAACTTTAACTTTTTGTCAAAAGATTTCGCTTTGAATGCCATTTCTTCTAAACTGTACATCTTTTATTAGAATTTTTTGCATTTATAATTTTATTTTATGAACAGAATTTAACCTTCACTCGATTTTTTCATTATCAGCAAGTTTGCTTGGTTAGGTTAGGTTATGACAGTAACTACCGGATGCCTAATCGGCTGCAATTTACTTGACGTCCTACACTCATTCGATTGGTTTTTTCAATTCGATATTTTCATTCGATTCTTTCATTCGATATATCGTTTGGTTAGTTAGGTTAGGTTAACCTTACCTAACTAACCAAACGATATATCGAATGAAGCAATCGATTAATCGATATATCAATCGATATTTTCATTCGAATGAGTGTAGGATGTCAAGTAAAGTGCAGCCGCCTAATCCACATCCCATGCCGGACCGGACGCGCATATCTTCTGCGAATAACTTAATACGGTATTTGTTTTTATGAAATAGGAAAACAAAATTAAATTGGGTAGACTTTCATAAGTGGGGCTAAATACAATCAAACAAGTTAAATATACCTATATTGATCGATAGCCTAGGTATATAGATTATTTCATTTGATATATCAAGTTTGGTTGGTTAGGTTTGGTTAGTTAGGTATAATACCTGTTGAAGAGAACATTAATTATTATCGATGATTTCTTTTTGATAGCCTATGATATTGATATTTTTGTTTTACTTCACGATCCGTATTCCTTCTGATTTATTACCTTTAAACGCATTTAAATTAGCCTACCGGTACCACAAATTAAAAACTAACTTAGTTTATAGGCAAAAATAAATTCCTAAATATTCCTAATCCTATATAGACCTATTGAATGAGGAAAGACCTATTCTAAACTAACCTAACATAACCAACCAAACTTGCTGTAGGCTAAGTAACCGGTTCCGAAATTTTGTTTGATAACAGATGATGCATAAAGGGAATAGGCTATCAAACGGAATTTTGAAGTGTTAGGCCTATAGCAAGTTTTTTATTTTATTTTATTTTATTTTTACCTTCCAACGGTCAAGAACCAATTTACAATAATATGTTGTATAAGATGACTTAATCTAACTTAAACATATACATACAAAAGTATTTTTGACAAAATGACATGCAGTAAGTTTAGTAAATAATACAATTTGAGCAGTATCAAAATGGACGTACACAAAGCAGAACTTTAAACAACAACCAATGAACAAGAACAAAAAACAAGAATAGTAAGTGAAAATATAAATGAACAACAAACAATAAATATATGAGTTTCAACAATAACAATAAATATATGAGTTTTAACAATAACAATAAATATATGAATTTCAACAATAACAGTAAATATAATTTCAACAATAACAAAGAAAACAAGATTTGTAAAAAGAGAGAAAACATTCATTGGTTTGAAACAAATTAATAACCGTGATTTTGGGTGGTACTATGATGAGCGGTGGAAGTCAGCCAGTACCCTCTTCTTTGTCTTTGGCTGTCTGTGAAGATGTCGAAAGTGGCACAGAAGACATTCCCATTTCGAAGCATCCTTGCAAGGGGTCCATGGTACTGGTATCCACGTGCATAGTGCCTCCTTCCGAATAGATCCTGGGATTTTGTACCAGATGGAACACGAAAGTCCACTTCAGACAGCAAGGCAGGACAATCAATCAACCCGGTTACGAGCTTGGAGAGGAAGACCATATCAGATGCACAGCGCCTCGCTGTGTTTAAGTTTGGTTGTTTAGGTTAGTTTAGAACAGTTTCATTTGTATATAGGCTAATATTTTTAAGTTTTTAGTTGATACTGATCAATATTTATTCATCCTTATCGAAGTTGTCAGCTGATATGTTTCAATTCTTGTTATTATCAATATATCACATAGAAAAATGCAATACCTAGGCCTATATATCGAAAAGAAATCATCGATTATAATGAATGTTCACTTTAACAGGAAAGTACCTGTCAATCTTTATCCATAATATAAAACACAAAAATATTATAATAAACACACACTAACTATTTTGAAAAGGACTGGGTCAACTAACGCATTGAGACCTAATCGAGATGTAAACAAAATCAACCACATGGAAACCACAGCAACAGAATATTTAGGCATTATTCCATTTGTTATTCCACTATAACATTAGACCTAAGTACAACTAACAACTAAGTCGATAAAATAAACTGTAGGCTAGCCTACATTTGTCACAAACCATAAAGTGTAAGTTACGCTTTTTGACATCAACAAAATACTTGACGTCGGTCCAGTGAGTCCAGACCCATTGTCAACTATAGTTGACGCTGGACCTTGACAAAAACCCTAAGGCGCAGGTTTTATGCACGTGGTTGCTGCACTGAGGCAGACACTGCGTTTCTATAAGAACATTTACTCAAATGGATGCTTTTATGCACTGCAGTTGCTCTATAGTTGCGGTTTGCAAGTCCAGTGTGGGGGACATAGGAAACGCAGTTTTTTTTCGGCTTTAGGTACATTTGGTCTTTTGGTAGCTTTTAAATGCACTGTGGTGCAACCACTGTCACTGCTACCAGTGATATAAAACCTGCAGTGCTGCAGGTCCCAAACCGCATGCGAGTTTCGCAGACGTGGGGTTTTCGTGGCGCGGTACTATCCTCAGTGCATAAAAGGGGCCTTACGTCATCCATAGTTCACTGCTATGTGGTGAAGGAATTTTTTTAACATAGGCCTTATCTGTAGTGTGTGTGATAAAGAGATAGATTTACAAAGACGTAACTTGTTTTTTTTACAAGTTTTAAAATGGTAAAATTCAGTTAAATAATTACTTTTTATATTATTTGATTGTTACAGCGTACAGTACTGTAAAAGGGTGACACACAGTCCTTTTAGCGAATTTCCCTCTAGGGGAAGTAGCTATTACCGTAGGTTTCATGGTAAGACCAAGGCTTGGGACCGATTTACTTTTTCATTTTCATGTCCCTAGAGGCCAAAAACACTATTTGTTCAAATTTTTATATACAGACTGTCCTAAAAGTCCCGGAACGGTTTAATATTTTCTAAACGACAGATAAATCAATAAGACTAGAGGACCCATGCTGCTCCGCAGCGTTAAAATAAATATAATATCTTAGAAATAATAGTATTTATAATTTTTGAAAGCAATACAGTAGGTTTCTTGATCTTAACTGATTCAAACGATCAATAACTCAAATTTAAGCCTAAGTTTAAATTTACCGATTTTTTTTAGTCTAAGACAAATAAAAGACATAAACAATACTGGAGCTATTGATTTTTAATCATAGAAAAACCTTATGAAAAATTATTGTTATGTTGGTTGTTTTCTCCTAGCAATTGCTTGAAACTCGTCCGATTTGAATAACAAATAGCTTAAATGAAAGCCAATTATTTGGTATTTCAACAAAAGGTTCTTTGACCAAAATATATAGGATTATATTATTATAACTGGTCAAATCCTATACTCTAATACAAGCAATGTTTGCTTGTATGTATGTATGTATGCTTGCTTGCTTGCAGAAAGATCTCGAAAACGGCTCCGACGATTTTTTTCAAATGTTGTAAATTTAATAGTTTATTTTTGGCCTAAAAACAAGTTTACTGCAGTTAGAACTGCCAACAAAAATCTAATTACGTAGAAAAATAAAACTGAAAGTCACATATTTTTAACATTAGTCTCATGGGTTGCTAAGTAACCATGTTGGTTGAATTAAATAACAAGGAAAAAACATCACTTGTTACTATTGAGCAATGATTAAACAAAAGACTTGTAAGTTGTAACACATGTGTTCATAAAGGCAACTACCCACAGTATACTAGAAATTACAAAATACAGTACAAAAGCAAAAAAAACATCACTTGTTACTATTGAGAATGATTATACTGAAGCTTACTCGATACATTGTAGTAAAGGCTAACTTAGCAGTGCGGAGTGGGATCTGTTATGACGATTAGATTTAGGTAGATTTCCCATCCTTATGGAACAGCTGAAGCAAATTATATTGTTAGTTCTGTCCGGTTTCCTGTAGATGTCGTGCTTTGTTTACAATTTGTTTCTTGTTATTTCAGTAATTTAAAACCTCGTTTAACCAAATAATACTATTCAATCATAAACGATAACTCTTTCATTGTACTACCGTACTATATTACTATCGTGGCTATCTTTAACCAAACAGTGAGACACAAATAATGAGAAACTAACCCTAAAATAATAGAAACAAATTGTAAACAAAACACGAGATCTACAGAAAACCAGACAGAACTAACAATAAAAGTGACTTCAGCTGTTCCATAAGGATGGTAAGGTACCTGCAATCCTAAAATGCTATGGGAAGGTAAGGAAACAGGTCCGCGACGTAGGAAGTGGTAAAGGAAGTAGTCAATGCGAGCTATCCTGAGCTATCCACCTAAAAATCTACTTTTTAAAAAAACTATAAATTTTCTGTCATATCATGGGCACGTCCTGCAAGGAGTCAGAAGGAAATCTTAAATAGAAGCACAGGTTGCATACATGCACATCAAATTAAAGGTCTTTACTAGCAGAATAGAATTTTGGTCCGATTTTGATAAAATTTGGTTTGAAGGTGTAGTGCGGGATAAACTTGAATGAATTTGCAAACCAGCATGATTTGACCATGGGATCGAGGTTTAACTGGGGATTTTATAGAGTAAAAATAGGTTTTTCCATTTTTACCCTTAAAACACTAAATTAACCAATTTTTCTCCAGACCTTTTGAAGGAGCTTAAAAAAATAATTTAGTATACCAGTATCAAAGTGTTTTTGTACGGTTATTGGTTACAGAGAAAATTACAAATATTTTTCATTTAAAACTCCGAATGTTATTCTTATGGGGAATATTGTAAAATGTTGTAGTTGGCTTGTTTGTGGATATGTTTTGATCAAACTTGTCAGATTTATTTATTTTATACTAAGCTATTAATAAATATATTTAAAAAAACACACACTTTATTAACTTAGTTTCCATGTAGCAGCAAACCTAGGGTAGGCTACTCGTTAAACATAAATGTTTATTAATAGATTAATCGAAAATCAATCCAGGCGAATGGAAATTTGCTTAGTCGGCAGGATTGCTGTTATTAATATTAGAACAGCGTGGGTATTTTTTTATACACACCCATAATAAATTAAAATCATTCCCCTATTTACATAAAATGAAATAAGTATTTTGTTCTTGTATTTTAATCAATATTTTTATGCCTACATTGAATTCAAATTTAGTCTGATAAGCCTACTCCAAAGTTATCTACTTACTAGGTTTTTTTGCGGAACTCTAGCCCTTAAATTTCACATGAAACTTAGGTAGGTGGCGTATTCCCTAATGTTAGCTTACCCCATCACAGGTTTACCAACGCTAATTAAATATCCCTGCTGCAGCAAACCTGCAGACTAAACAAATTTACATCAGCCTGAATGAGTTTTCATTTAAATAGGTCTATATTAAAATTACATTCGGTTTAACAAGCCTACCTAGGTTTGCTGCTAGATGGAGGGTAATAAAGTGTTTTTTAGTGAAATATTAATAGCTTAGTATAAAATAAATCAATTCCGCAAGCTTTGTCAAAATATATCTATAAAAAAGCAAACTACTACATTTTACGATATTCTTCATAAGAATAACATGGGAATTTTAATTTTTTTATATTTCTCCGTAACCAATAACTGTGGGACAAAAACATTTTGAAATATATACACGCTCCTAATGTCTTTGTTTTTTTAAGCTCTTTAAAATTGTCTATAGAGATATTGGCAAATCTTTTATTTTGAGGGTCAAATACGAGAAAAACCCATTTTTACCTCATAAAACCCCCTTAAAACACCTCTCCTATGGTCCAATTATACTGGTTCTCTGGAACTTATTCAAGTTCATCCCACCTTACACCTTTAAGTCAAATTTCATTAAAAATGGACAAAAATTAACTTTCTCAAAATTGTGTTCACGGACACATAAGTTATATATAAAAATTTGAACGAATAATTTTTTTGGCGTCTGGAGACATCAAAATGATAAAGTAAATCGGCTCCGGGCCGAGATTTTACCGTGCCATCTTTGGTAATAGCTACTTCCCTATAAGTAAATTCGCTAAAAGCATTATCTTTTAAAAATATAAATATAGACTAATAGCCTAATATATATACACATTATGGGCAAGATCTGAAAATGATATGAACAGTTAAATGTAGTGATCTTATTCATATCAACCGTTAGATTGTAACATAACCGCTGCAGCACACCAAGAAAATTTGAAAACACTCAATCGATATTGAAATGATAATGAAAACTATGACCGATACTATAACTTATAAATATCGAAATTAATATTTAAATTCAACCAATGAAATACCATGTTCTATGCAGAACTATCCCAAAATTTATTTTTACATAATGGATCACAATTTGACAACGCAGGAACACCACTCACAGCAAAGAACACTTAAAAATAGTTTAGTATAGGCCTATTAAAGTATTTTTGTACAATTATTAGTAACAGAGAAAATTTAAAAAAATTTTAATTTAAAATTCCCATGTTATTTTTACGGGGAATATTATAAAATGTTGTAGTTTCCTTGTTTATGGATATATTTTGATCAAACTAGGCAATTTTATTTATTTCAACTAAGCTATTAATATTTTACAAAAAAAAACACTTTATTAGTTTCACTGTAGCAGCAAACCTAGGTACTCGTTAAACCTAATGTTATTTAAATAGATTTATGCCTAATTGAAAATCAATTCAGACAAAATGGAAATTCACTTAGTTTGCAGGTTTGCTGCGGTGGGGGTATTTATTTGCTCTAATGTAGCCTAATCTAATGTATGTTCTATGTCAATGTAAAATTTTAATACAGATGTACAATTAAGTCATATAAGTACCCCTTTCCTTGTAACACTTTATTTGGTCTTCTACACAGCAAAACCAGGAGTCTTGTTTCAAAATTGTTTTCCCTCATGTAATAGACATCTAGGCTACCTACAATTATCACAATTGATTTCATGCAATTCAATGTGATTATTAAACAGTATGTAAGTAATTATCGAAGACAAAATATAGTACCTAGGTACTTCTTGATTGTATGTACAGTAATTAATTATCTGTTACAATATTCTGTATAAACTATTACATAGGCAATAAAACAAATTGAAATATATATCATGTTATTTTTTACCTCACATTCAATTTCCATTACACTGTATTTATTGCTACTATATGTATACTACCTATACAGTACAGGCTACTAAAGCTACCAGGCCCTATTCAGAACATTCTTTAGTCAGGATTAATTAATTATACTTCTTAATTTTGAAAAGGATTTCTTCTGGTGACATGGTCCCTACACTACAAGATATAACTTACTTAAATAGTAGATTTTTCTTACATGCATTTTACATAATCATCATTTTGTGCCATCAAACAATTGATGATAATTCTGAAGTAGGCTACCTACTCAAATTAATATTTACAACTGTCCTAGGGTGCTCATGCATTAATTACTAGATCTGTTAAGCTTTTGTGTAAACATTACAGTATTAATATTCATTCTAATTCTAAGGGCTACTACACAAATTACATCTGTTTTTAATTTTGTGATTTGTAATTTTTATGGTTGATGTAGAAGATAGTCTCGTGCTGTTATTGTCTGAAAGTTTTATCGTAATAAAAAATATCAAAGAATTGTAAGGTTTTTTTTCATAGCTTGACTACTTTATAGTGAGTTACTAAGCAGAATTGAGAAATTTCCTTTTTACAGTAATCCATTGAAATATGTTATTTGTTCATGTATCAGTTTAGTTGTGCATCATAGAATCCTTTAGGTTTAAAAAATATGTTCGTAATAATACTTAATTTGAATAAGTGAAACTCAGACCACGATTTTTAATCATACTTTCTGTCACATGATAGTACTGCATTGTGAACTAAAGTTTAAAGTTTCCCTACCTTTTAACTGTTCATTTGTTATCATGATAAAGCAAATTCCCTCATTTTTGGTCCTTCCTCAATTTCCCAAAGTACAGTCGAGACCCCTTTTAGTGAAAATTAATAATTTGATCTAACTTAGGGCTTTAGCAAAATCAAACTGCTTGCTGGCAACTGATTCTGTAGAAAGAATAGAATTAATAGGTACCATTAAGAAGGATTATTTGTATGCATGGAATTGTCTTCGTTCATTCTCATACGCGACTTCAGAGCGTACTCCTAGTTTAATTTGAATTGAAATGTTTAGGAATTGATGTAAGTAGAGAGTAATTATTCATAAATTAATAAGCAGTTAAGTACAAGATGTAAGGGCGAGGCTATAAATAAAAATTATCACACTTATTTCACTATTGTTGTGTACAATGTAAGAATTGCTTCAATGCTTCATTTTGTAATACTTATAGTGGTATAAGGGATTATATCAATGTTGTTATAATAAAACAAGCTTTAGTTTAATCGTGTTATATATTCGCTATATAGATATTATTTGTCCTATGACTGTTTTTTTAACGAACCGTTTCAGTTCAGTTCTTCAAATCGAAAATATTGACTTAAAAGCATTGTATAATTACTTAACAGCATACTTAACACATACTTAACATTATACTTACTCAACAACAAGTAAAGGACCAATGAGGGCCAAGAATTGAGAGAAAAGTAAAATTGTAACTTGTAATCAGCTGTTAAGACCAGTTTATTTGTTAATGAGTGGTGCAACTAGTGGTTGGTTGGGAAAATAGTGAGTCCTTATGTATCACTATCAGTGGCAATGAGAGGTTATAAACGAAAACATAACCTCTCTTGGAAATTATGAGTAGCTAGTGGTTTTTAGTTATACAAAAACTGTCAAAATAAATAAGTGTAATCTACGCTACTTGCGTAAATAGTCTTAACGCAACACATATATTATATTGTTTATAATAAACCTTGGCTGGGCACAGATATGTACAAGGCAACCGCACTTTTATCCCCTTTATTAGTACTGAGTGCTGTGGTTTTCAGATGACCAAATTGCCCGTGTATTAAGGATTTAAAACATAAGCCAACCAAAAGTAATACCTTCGCCATTAGTGCTCTGTTGTTCTCTCTAAGTTCTGTTGTTAGTTATGGTGAAGCTTTTAAGCCTTATCTTTTATTAAAACGTAATTATGTTACAAATCACTTGAAATTTTGAAACAAAATATAATTAGAGTAGTTTGACACAAAAAAAATTAATTTTGAATTTTTCATGTGTGTAAGGTGTTTTACCTGGTATCACCGTGAGGATCTTTTATTTATTTATTTATTTATTTCCCAACGGTTTACACCAGTTTACAAGAATGTATACAATATTAAAAGATGGCAAAATACATGCAACAGTGAGTGGTAACAGCAAGAACATAATTAATGAACAAAAATTAACAAGTAACAAGTAACAAGTAATAGATACTATATAATAACAATCTTGAATAACAATAACAATAGCAATAACAAAAATAACAAAATAGACAAGGAAAGACGATAAGTTAACAATATAAATTAGAAGCAGTGAAGATAGTTTTGGATAATAGTACAATGTGGCAAAAAATTTGATTTTACAAAAAAAAAAAAAAACACTTGTCTTGTCGTTGATCTTGTTATTATTCTATGTATGCAAACCTTTCAATAATAAATACTTTCTCGATTAGCATTGTACGAATTACTTACTCTAATACATTTTTCATCACTCAATATTCAAAAATAGCCTATGTCTATACATCTAAAATATTCGAAAATCTTCAATTTCCATTCACCAGAAACAATTTGTGATCAGCTGACTTTCCTGACACTAAAATTACTTTTTCCTACAGTCACCCGACAAAGTTGGCTTCCTTGTACTGTTTATAGTACAGAAAGCTGCTAATTGCTGCATATTTATACTTTGCCGTACGGTTTATACTTTGCCGTACGGTTTATACTTTGCCGCACATC
The DNA here is from genome assembly GCF_028750875.1 of Macrosteles quadrilineatus. Classification (NCBI taxonomy): domain Eukaryota; kingdom Metazoa; phylum Arthropoda; class Insecta; order Hemiptera; family Cicadellidae; genus Macrosteles; species Macrosteles quadrilineatus. Next base: position 152,207,517 of record NW_026542594.1, read on the forward strand.
AGGATTCCAACGAAACAACACAAAACAGCGTCGTTCTATTATGCACGTAATCCGTGTACGCTTGGAAATAGGTTGGCAACACTTAAAGATAATAATACTATGAGCAGCTGATTGACTATTATAACTACGATTTAACCTGTCATTTCGTGTTTATAGTTTCGGTATTTCTGAATTTTCTGGACTTCTCTTTTAATCGTTTTAAAACATTCCTACGATCTTAATAAACAATAAAATACCTTTAAAGCATATTTTTAGGCGCAGAAACCGCTTCAAATTACAAAAACATACGGAACTATATTCTCAAAACGCAGAGCACATTTCTTGCCGAGGAAATATAGCGGAGTGATACGGACCGCGGGTACTACTTTCTATAGGGCACCATTTGTGTTGCCAGCTGAACCTAAAAACGTGTTGTATAGTGTTTGAAAGACTAATTATTTATATGCTTTATAGTGACTGTAGGAAAAATATAATGTGTAACACGAGTGAAAAAGGCCTTTGCTGCACTCGAGATCATTCCGCACTCGCCTGCGGCTCGTAAACATTGCTCTCGTGTGCAGCAAAGTGCCACTTTGCCCACTAGTTACACAAATAACTATTTCTACATACACATTACTTTCGCTACACAAACAATATTTTGCTTCAAAGCTACAACTGAAGGTTTTTAATTTTTTTAAGTTTGATGAAGTAGTTTTTTTCATCGTGATAAAAAGTATTGTTCAATACTCCTCACGAAAGTCCCATTTCGGGACTCGGTAGTGTTTCCCATGCTTGTCATCGACTCGCATGCAAAACACTACCTCGTCAGAAATGGGTCACTTTCGTGACTAGTAGTGAAATATACTATATACAGTCTTGTGTACGATAAAATGTTATTTTATGTTGTCAGTCCGTAATAAGTCATAAAAGCTAAAAAAAATAATAACTTTTATTTCCCAACGCATAAAACGTGGATTTAAAACTGTTGTGTGTGCATTTAAAAATATATTCGTCTTAAGAATAATAATAAAATATAGGAGGAATAATATTAAACTTTTTCAAATCTTCAGCAGGGTCGTGGCGTATCTCTGTAAAGCTGGATTGATCCCAGTCCCACGAGTGTTACACATCGTTATCTCGCTAAGGGATTTCAAATACTAGTAAATTGAACGATTTCGTTTCCATCTTGGCAACCAACGTTAACAGATCAAACTATGCCAAACTAGGTAGTTAGAAAGCTTAACGAACAAAAATTCAACTGTTTTATCAAAGTTATCTTTAACTGTGATTGATTTTATCTATGATCGTTTTGAAATATAAAAAAAAAAAACTAATTCCTCATAGAGTAAATTATGTGGTAAAACAAAATGTATTTTGCTATAGCAAATATAACATTTTAAATTATTATTCTAATAATTTGTTTATGGACGGATCTAATAAATAATATAAACCACTAGAGGTTTGATAGTGACGTCACGATTCTGGCTTTAACTTGCTAACTCGAGGTCTTCACCGTGGCATGAATACTATATTAGCTCATGTAGAAATACAATTATCGTACAGGAAGCAAGTGTTCAATAGTAGGTACTTATGAGTGGCAAATGATAAATGATATGATGATGAGAATGTTGAACCTCCGCATGCTTGAGCATATAATTCATATACATTAGGTAAAATAACGTAATTCTATTTTGAGATGAATTGAAAATGCTTCTTTGTCGAGGTGAACTTGGTGGTTTTTTTGTTACAGTTAACCTATTCTTGTATAAAGTTATGAATTTTTAACTGTTTAAGTGTTTAAGAGTATATGCTTACATTGTACTATAAGATGGATATGTTTCGTGGATAGCATTATAAGCGAAACTGGAGAGGCCTCGTTTTGTTTATTTTAATAATTTATTAAATATATTTTTTACAAAATTAAACAAGGCAACTGAATACACTGATTACATAATGAATTGATTCGATGTGCAAATTTTTATTTTATATGACAATATTAAATTTAAGAGACAACAGGAGTCTGGTAAATAAAAATCTTTCGGACCAAGAACCTAGAATTTGTAGAATATTATACTTTATTCTAAAGATATAAAAAAAAAATAGTTGGACAGAAGTAGTTTGAATACTTTAATTACTTTAAAATGGTAGTGAGGGGTTATACAAAAACATAAACTCCCAGAGAAGTTATACGTAGTGATTGTTAATCCTTTAATAATAACAAAACATAATAACAAGATGGACTAACAAAGTTTTCAAGTGTTTGGTTAGTTTGTAATGTTGGGGGAAATATCGTACGTCACTCGTCTAAAAATGTGTTTACCGTGCTCGCAATTTACCTTACGTATCCATACTCCTCCGCTAAACACAGAATTTTCATTATGACGCAAAAATTCACAAAACATTATTCAGGCTACGGATCACAGTAGTTACAAACATTTTATATTTCTCAATTTACATTCTATAAATATAACAATAAAAGTAAACGGCAATAGAAAATCTATAGTATGATAACGTAAAAAAAGAAGTTGAAGGTAGGTTGAAGGAGGTTGAAGGTTGGAGGTTGAAGGTCGTATTTTAGTAGTAAACACGCATTTCGCTGAAAACACAGCTATATTTTGCTAATTTATGTTTCTGTTTACATGGAGATTGATATAAGTCAAGAACAGTTGATTTAAAAAATAAAAATAATGAGAACATAGGGAAGGGAAGTAAATTGAAAGCCACTGATTGTTTCTCCCTTGTTCTAAAGTTCCTAGTAAACAATTATTTTAATTTATATCATTTTCGATGAAAATATACTACTATCTATACGTTTTGATGAAAATATATACAGTATACAGGGTGTTCAAAAAAGGTGGGGACATAATTTACGTAATTATTTTTTGGGTAAAAAATATAAAATCAAGAATATAATGTTTTATAAAATCACTTCGTTAACCAGATATCCACCATTTTGAAATTTTTATACATAAGTATTGTTATATTTGATTTTTTTCAACCGATCTTTATGAAACTTTGTATACATGTATTAAGTAAGAAGAGACTCATGTTAGAAAACAATTCATTTAGATTCAGCTTAAAATTTAAAAATGGCGGTAATTTAAAACTGTTAAGCTTCAATTCCCCAAAATGGATCTTCTGAAAAATTTCAAAAAAACACTTTTATTTAGCATTTTTAGTTCGCTAACAAACGACCCCAAGTTGAAAAAGGAACGAATAAGAAATAGCTTAAATATAAAGATTTTTAGTCGTAAAATTGGACAAGCATGACTAGCTTAGCCTTATAATACTCCATTTTACAAAAAAAATATCGTAATAAGCTATTTCTTATTCGATCTGTTTGATCTTAGTATAGTTTGAGAGCGGATTAAAAATACAATATAAAAGTATTCTTGGAATTTTTTCATAAAATCAGCGATTTTTTCTTAGTTTAAGTTCAAACAATTAAAATGGCTGCCATATTTAATTTGTTATTAAAATCAAGATATATATTTTTATAACATGGGTCCCTTCTATATCAACAATCATACCAAGTTTCCTGAAGATCGGTAAAAAATGCAAAACGACGGATATCTGGTTTACGAAGCGATTTTGAAAAACATGTTATTCCTGATTTTATCTTTATTTTGACCCAAGGACCCACGTAAATTATGTCCCTACCTTTTTTGAACACCATGTATATTTTAACAGGATGTTCTGGAGTAGGACCTGCAAAGTAGGACCTCAGATCATAGTTATCAAAAATAGCCTAATGAAGTATATTAAGAAAACAATTAAACTAATGATAGCAAGAACCTTGGTTGAATGTGACATTTAATTAATTACAAATGCTAACATTTTAACTTAACTATTAACAAAACTGTTCAAAAGTGGTAAACTAAATAACGAAAGAACAGTCAGATTAACAACATGTGTGGAAGAAAGCTTCACGAGACGTAAATAAATTTCAGTTGCTCTCTAAATTTCTAAGCCCAAGAAACCCCTCCCAACTCTAATGTGGTGCTTTAGCATTAGCAAACGTAGAGGCAATTATTTGGCAATGAATAAGCAGTAATGGCAAAGCAGTAAAGGCAAGTTATTGTAACGACTCTGCCCTTGTAGCGTACAGTACGAGTTTGTTCAACGCCGCACTCTCTTATTCACCCTACTGGGAACAATAGGCTAAACTCTAACAAACTGAAATCTTAGTATTATAGTGGTTTTTACATTCTATCGTTTTAAATTTTAAAAACTGTGGGTAAAAACCAAAATACAATCGATTAACCCTTTGTACTGCTATGAACTGTTCCAGTAGATGGTTTTACTTCATAAAGCAATTTTTATTCAATAGCTACAAAAATGTCATGGGTAGCTAAATGTTTATCACTTTTATATCGGTTTATTTATACTGTAAGTTAAACAGAGGCCGAATATTTAGGCAAGAAGATACAAGCAAACAGGAGAACTGTTATGCTGCTATACAAGACAAGGAAAGGACCAAGATCTTAGTAAACTTTGTTAGCCTGTGTAATTAAGTACAGTTCTGAAGATTACCTCTAACACAACTTTTTAACATTTAAGCCATGAAATAATCATTTTTAATTTTGAAATGTAGCTAGCTTTTGAGACAAAGTAAACATTTCAATAGTATATTTTTATAAGTTTTTCTATACAATGGATTTTATATTGCTTTATCTTAACAGTAATGATATCATTGGAAATCCCTAATAGTTTACTAATTTTCACTAATTACTTTAGGGAAATAGTAAGTAGTAGTCCAAGCTTGATCAACTTAGTTTTTAACAGTTATTTTAAAGTTATTTTTTTTATGAATCGATAAATAAATATAAGTACTCGTATAGTATTTGCAATGCATTCAGTTATATTCTATTGTTACATTGAAACACACTCTAATATAAATTGGATAGTTTTATGAATAAAACTTATGTTGACATAGATTCCCTAATATATGTAAACTGACAAGTGAAAACAGGTTTCAGGATGTAGGGTATTTGGATTTTTAGCATGTGTATGTTATTGTTAATTGATGAATACCTAGAACCTTCAAAAGGCTCATGATTAAGGCAGTTTTAGAATTATCTGCGAAAAAAAAAAACTTTGAACATATAATTATAAAACTGCTGCCATTAAAAGCTTTCGTCAAACCATGATCGTAAATAAGGTTGGCATTATGTAAGATAAAACTATAGCTAATCATCTGAAATAGGTGTTATCTCACAATTGACCAAAGGTTCCGGTGAAAATGTGAGAGGAAACGACAGCTATCTTGGAATATGTCCAACTCGTTTGGCACCTTAGCAGCCACGAAATTGACCACTTTTCCTGCCTTTATATAGCAATAGTACCTGTTTATTCAATTCATAGGAAAAATACTATACACAATATGTACTGCAGCAATAAAATGGCCCTTTACTAATAAATAATAAAACTATGACAACCCTTTCTATGTAATTTATTATGCTGTTAGTTTACTGTACACTGTAGAGGAATATTTTCAAAATTGAACAAACTGAGAACCTTTTTAACTCTGGTTATTTATTGCCTTTCGCGTTATTGCGAAATGCACTTTATACTCTTCGCGAGGCAAAACCTTTATATGGTACAATACTAATATAATCAACCATTTAATTATACGTAAGTATGTTAAGTTTCAGGGAGTTGACAGTATACAGAGTTAGGCAAAATTATGGACAGCCCCAGTTTACTTTGTAATGCGTTGCAGTATTAAAACTAAATTCGGCACATGTTTACAAAATTAAAAACTGCACTTTTCATACAAGAGACAACTTTTCCCCGGTCCCCAAAATTGGGTATTTTGGGGACAGCCCCAAATTTTCAAATATATACCCCTATCGAGTGAAATTAAATAGCGCAAACCAAAGGTTCATATCACAACCCCAACCAAAATGTCAACCATTTTAAAATTTGAAATTTGAGTTTAACAAGTATTCGATTTCTCATCTCAACAACCGACTCTGGTTCGGTTAAGTAAAAAACAGTTGACATCCAAGATGCAGGTACTTATTGAACGTTAATCCCATATGGGATTATTTGCATAATATAAGTTTTTTTCATTGTTGGAATTTAAAATACTTAATTGTTATCGTGGTTGCGGCAATGCCTATTTCAAATTTTAAATGGCTGCCAAATTGGTTAGGGGTGTGATATCGACCTCCAGTTTTCACCATCTGATTTTGCTTGATAAATTCTTTAAAATTCACTCGATAGGGATTTACGTTTGATAATTTGGGGCTGCCCCGAAATACCTCATTTTTGGGGCCGGGGCAAAGTTGTGGCTTTGATGAAAAATGCAGTTTTTTATGTTGTAAACATGTGTCGAGTTTGGTTTTCCTACTTTAACGCGGTAAAAAGTTAACTGTGTCCAGACTTTTGCCTAACCCTGTATAAATCATAGTGTAACCGAGAATATCAATTAAATAAAAAAGTTCTTTTCTTAATGGCCTTCTTTTCTAAGTAGTTTTCAAACGTTATAAATTCATTTACAGTGACTCATAAACGAGCCTGTGAAAGTCAAAGTGGTATAAGTAATGTTTTTCTTGTTTTGAGAAACAAAAGGGTTTATTAGAACTTTTACAATAAATCAGAAATTAATCTTGGGTGCAATATTTGGGTCTAAATTTATTGTTATTGAGTTGCTTTTACTTTTTTATAATTTTTGGAATTTTGTTTTACGTGACGTCATAGTTACATGTGACGTAAAAGACAACTTTGGCTTTTAATGATTTTTAACAGGTACATAAAAAACAGTAATTATAAGTCTTAGTCACACAATTTTTATGATTTATTTAAGAATAATATAGAAAAAGGCCACAATATGTATCATTAGGATTTAAAAAAAAACTTAGCTTTTTTACTTAGATTCTGAGGCCCTGCCAAAGTGGTATAAGTTACTCTAGTAACTGCCAAAATGGTATAAGTCACTCTAGTAAAAGTCAAAGTGGTATAAGTCACTCTAGTAACTGCCAAAGTGGTATAAGTCACTCCAGTAATTGCCAAAGTGGTATAAGTCACTCCAGTAACTGCCAAAGTGGTATAAGTCCTTCTAGTAACTGCCAAAGTGGTATAAGTCACTCCAGTAACTGCAAAAGTGGTATAAGTCACCCTAGTAACAGCCAAAGTAGTACAAGACTGTAACTTACACCACTATTGCTCTCAACGAAAACACTTATTCTTTGATAGCCAAAACAGATACCCTCTGTAACAGCTGTTTCTGAAGTCATCTGATTTATATAACTTTGTCCATAGATAATACGTTTTGATTAAATCCTGCTCAGTGGTACCAATAGCTCAAAATATTTTTAAGTTGACTCATATTACTTTGGCTTTCACAGGCTCAGGATGACAATAGCTAAGCCCCACATTAATGAATTATGCCTTATGTTTAAGACTAGTCCGCAAGTTATTAAATAGGAAAAAGGAATTATTAGTTTTGATCGTGTTTGGATCTAGGTTCCATGCTTTGATTTACTGTCTAAACTACAGTGCCCTTTCTTCCAGCAAATAATGGTTAAGGGTATCAATAGGACGACCATCGTACTCCATACATCCGAGGAGCAAACACAAAAGTTCCGGAATTATGCTTTGTGAATGGTCGAATGAACAATGTTTGTAAGCTTCAGTGTTTTCCGTTAAACTTAATTGAGTAATGAGTGGAATTAATTGAACTTAAAGCACAATCACCTTTTTTAATAAACAGAATAAGTTACCTATTATGATTTTATCTCCACTCTATTTATTATCAGCTCTACAAGATGATGACAAATGATCATTCTTCCAATGTTAGTCTCCTGGAATTCATTTCAAGGTCGGAACAGCTTATTTATAGCCAATCGAGCTGTAAAAGTGTGCTAGGAGTTAAGACAAAAAAAAATTTAAACTATCATACGTAAATATAAGAATACTTTAAGTGTTAATATAACATAAAACATGTCTTTTTATTTTTTTGTATACAGGGCAAATAAAGAAAACTACTAAAATAAAGAAAAATTATTACATGGGGAAAGTCCGAAAATGCATATTTAGCCAGATATCTTTTAAATAATAAATGAAAGAGTTCTTGATATTTCTCCTTAAAATTAGCCATCTTTTAGTAATGTGAGTTATGGGTACTAAACCGACCACAATTAATTTTGAATTGGACCAACCTAATTATTTTTGCTATCATAGGTCTCTTCTATCTTAACATGGATGCGAACTTTCTTAATGATCGGTTAAAAAACTTCAAAGATTCAAAATGTCATGTATAAAAAACAAAATGGTGGATATCTGGGTAAATATGTATAATCGGACATACCTTCACATAAACCCTTTTCCCTATTTTAAAATGACGATTCACATCCTTATGTACCAAAACGTTTTTATTGACACCCTGTATAAGTGTAACGCCTACAGCATTCATCCAAACATTAGACAAGGGTTTTGTAATTATTTAAGAAACGTTTCAATAGTGGGACAAAGCATTTTTTTCGGAATTGACAAATGCAGTTCAACATGGCAAATGTAATTTATGAATTTAAAGTAGTTAATTATACGATTTGTAATGATTGTCAATACGATTTTTAAGTGAAATGCCGATACTTTTATACAGTATAGATATTTTAAGAGTAATTTAAAGTTCTCCTTCTGTTATATAAATAAAAAAAGTTGTTTAATAAAAATGATTAAAACATCAAAAGATTGTAAAAATAAATATACCCCTGCCGCAGCAAACCTGCCGACTAAGCGAATTTCCATTTGTCTGAATTGATTTTCAGTTAAATCTATTTTAATAACATTAGGTTTAACGAGTACCTAGGTTTGCTGCTACAAAGAAACTAATAAAGTGTGTTTTTGAGTAAAATATTGATAGCTTAGTACAAAATAAATAAATTTGCCAAGTTTGTTTAAAATATATTCATAAACAAGCAAACTACAACATTTGACAATATTCTCCTTAAAAATAACATGGGAATTTTAAATTTACAATTTTTTTTAATTTTCTCCGTTACTAATATTCGAACAAAAATACTTTTATATACTAAATTATTTACTATAAAAGGTATAAAGTTACCTGAGTAAGTTACTGCCAAACTGATCCTGTTTTTTCCTTACGGATTACGCGTTTCGAAGACTAAATCTTCATCATCAGATCTTGTACAAGAACATATACTATCACTTCGAAACGAACAAAGATCTGATGATGAAGATTTAGTCTTCAAAACGCGTAATCCGTAAGGAAAAAACAGGATCACTTTGGCAGTAACTTACTCAGGTAACTTTATACCTTTTATAGTTTGTACTGTGATCCAGAGACAAAACAACTCTAAATATAAAGCTAAATTATTTGTTTTTTTAAGCTCTTTAAAAAGGTCTAACGAGGAATTGGGAAATTTTGTTTTTTGAGGGTCAAAAGTGAGAAAAACCAATTTTTACCCCATAAAACCCCCCCGTAAAGCCCCGTTCCCATGGTCCGATCGTGCTGGTTCGCGAACTCATTCAAGTTTATCCCGCTTTACACCTTTAAACCAAATTTCATCAAAATCGGACAAAAATGTATATATAAGTCTACACATATATACAAATTTGAATGAATAGTGTTTTTGGCCTCTGGGGACATCAAAATGAAAAAGTAAATCGGTCCCGGGTCTAGGTCTTACCGTGCCACCTACGATAATAGCTACTTCCCTATAGGGAAATTCGCTAAAATGAAAATAAAAATAGAAAAAAAATATAAAAACATTCTAGGATATTTTTTGGAGTTAACTGGGAAATAAAGAATCGGACCTTGAAAATGTAAGTGTCGCCATAAATAACAAGAAACAATAAACGTAACCCAGCTTTAAAGAGACACTTAAGAATCAGTTACTGTAATAGTAATTATTTCGCAATGAATAAGCAGTAACGGCAGAGCAGTAAAGGAAAGGCAATAAAAGCGAGTTAAGGCAATGCATTTTCCTTTCTGGAGGACAGCACACAAATTAATTAAGCACTACTTTCGTTTCTTTGTTATATAGCTATTATTAGGATCTCAAATCTCTATATACACTACTGTTAAAAGATAATAATATTATTTCCATTTGACTACGAGCTTGAGCTACGATTAACGAAAGACCCGTTTCGTTATGTACTCTTAAGGTTTTATAGGACAACTTAAAAAAGAGGGTTGGAAAAGAAGCCACAAAACATGTTCTGCAAAACATATTATTACGAACGTTAGTGTTTACTACGATAGGATGAACTGGGTATGTACATAGGTTATACTTACTTAAATTATATTTTTTTCCTAAATAAAAACACACACAAATTGTTGGGGCATATGACGAATTGATTGAAAGCAAGTGAATGTTTTCAAGAACATTGAAAGACTAACTCATTGTTTTTCTTGCTCTAATCTCAAGCTCTTACGTATTTATGAAAGGAATCGGTTGTTCCTTATGGATAGCAAAAGATATATCATAGTGTATGTCCCATTGTTCCCCTTCTTTAGTCATTACAAAAATAATGCTTGGTTATTATTTTAACTATTTAACCGCCCGTTCTTCGCCACGGGAATATTGTCCTAATAAAAAACATAATAATTAACAAATGCTGTTTATCTTTGTGTTTTATTTAGGGGCTGTTTTTTTTTAAATGAAACAGAACTGATAGTTGGCCTGTATAAACTATTTATGTTACGGTAATCAACACAATATTAGTATTACCAAATAAATGTTTTATATTAAATCGAGTTTGAGTCATTTGAAAGATAGTGTACAAACTGCGCAATGCTAAAAAACTAATACGCTACATATGCTATGAAGATAATTTGTTCATTCATGTATATACATTCGTTGTTTTTTGTTCACTACATTCATTGTGCGGAAATAGTCACTTAAATCACGCATCAGCAGTTGGTCACGTATCTTTGACCCATTCTGTGAGCAAGAACTGGGTTTTTGTCGTTTAGGCTATATAAGGTTGGGCACATGTTACAGTTCAATGTTACAGGTATTAACGATCCAATCTGATGGTAAAAGGAGTCCCGAATCTTAAAATTATATTGACTACCAGAATGATGTTGATTCATGTAAGTAAGACATATAAACTCGTCATTGCAAATGCAGTGTTGTTTGGTCTTACAATATCAAAAGAGTTTTTTTCATAGTTTGTTTCTTTTGAATTTTTGATACTTAATACTTTATTGATAGTCGATGTAGCCCCGTTGATAAGATTTTCTATGAACTCAGAATGTTGATTAGGAGCTAATTTTACCTGCCCCTTATAACAACATAAGGAGAATATATTTGTGTCCCTGTTAACTCTGACTCTTAATTCATAAATTTGAAGTAGTGACAAATCAAATTTAACGACCCCAATTCAAAAGAGTCGGTATTTTTTATAGAGACTTCGAGAGCACATTTAACACCATCACTGCTATTTACTTTTTTAGTTCGACGGTTCTCCACTTTTTTCGTTCTGGTTGTATCTTTATGGACAGTCAATTACTTTTTACCTTTTTTCTTTTTGACTTTTCACACCCTGGGGATTGTGATAAAATTGTATAACGCTGTAAATGACCCAAATCAACATGACCATTAAACATCAAGTCAAACACTTCTTCGCCAGAACTAAAATCGTAAGTTACAGTTTCTTAAGAAACTTTCCTGTGTCCTCGAAAGAAATAGTTAGGGTATAGTTCACTGATAAATTGTAGTTCTTTATATATAGAGTACTCACCATCTCGTGAAGGTAAAGTTTGGCACTGCTGAACGTCAGACACTGATCTTGAGTAAACACCTACTATTACATGTTTGTATGTTTCCCACTAATTAGCAATTATCTATACAACTTGCAAGCGGATTTTCTCATGATTGGAATAAATAATTTTATCGGAACAAACAGTTTCCGTCCCCTAGTATGGGTATTATTTCACGTTCCACATTAAACCTAAACTTAATTAGTACTTTTCTTCAAATCAGTTAGCAGGAAACCTAATACATTAAGTTATTCAGAAATACAAAATTTATACCAAAACATAGGCTACAATTTTCAAAAACATTTAAAATATCACGTTGTAGGCTAGTAAAAAGTTAACAAATACACTTTTCCTTGTTTGAAATCGTGTTATTTTAAACAGGAACTCCTAGATTCATGACATACTGAAAGTGTGGTTATAAAAATTAAAACAAATATCTAACAAAAATTAAACACCTGACAAATAATTTATAAACTGTGTATTAATATTCTGCATTAATAATTGTATTGACTCGACCTTTGAAGGGCTGTAGGTCGTAGCCCTTAGAAAAAACGTAAATTCTAAGCAAGTTCGGCAAATCTATGCATTATCCCCTTTAATTTGAGACATAAATCTTGTAGATCGGTCCAGTAATGACTGAGAAAACAGACTTACAACTGTGTATTAAATATATAGATTTATGATTGACATCTACATTTATTATATTGTAGACGTCCTGAGTAGGACTAAGTAAATTAGAGATAATCAATTATTTACAAGCCGATGATAACCATTCTCTTGATGATATTGCTGTGTTGCGGGTAAAGTATTACCAGTTTGTTAATTCTATTCAATCTACAAGAATATACCTTGCAAATTTATATTAAGATAGCAATAATAGTTTTTTTTTATTTTAATACACTAAAATCTAAAAAAAATACTTTAAGTTATCTGAAATTTTTTTTTTCATTTCTGCAAAGGGGCCTAAAGTTGACCTAAGGGTATTCGTTTTTAAAATTTATGTAAGATTGCAGATATATTGTATGTCTAAGAAAAATTTCAACAACATTCTAACCAAAACCCAAACAATTTAGGTGGATTTTGAATACAATAAAAAAAGGTTACACTAAGATATACCGTATGGTTTTTTTTTGGCAAACTATGTTCAACGATTAAGCAACAACTTATAGTTGTTAAGTCTATAACATTAGATAAAATAAATCTAAAATAATCTAAAGAAACCTTTACCACCTATTACATAGCATCCGCGTTAAAGGGATTAACTTACAAAATGAGCTTAGTAGCTAATTATTCATACGTTATATTATTTATTAAAAAAGAAGAAACAAGGTAATATAATAATTTAGATTGAATCAAATAATTATTGTGTTTATTAAAGTCTGACGTATTTCCAATCGTATAAACGGGGGGAGCGAGCTGGCGTAGTGGTTAGAGCGCGGGACTTCAGTCCCTGAGGTCCCGGGTTCGATCCCCGCCAAGCCACCAATGGATTTATCTAAGTGATAATGCCGCAACCCCTAGGTCTAGCCTAAAGTAATGTGAAAAACAATTCCAGGCTCGTGCCTAGCGTCCTAGGACAAAAAAAAAAAAAAAAAAAAAAAAAATTCTTATAAACGGGCCAAACCAATGCAAAGGTTAGATACATTTGTTTACATTTTTTGACCACCAATTTTCAGGATGATTAAGATCCTTATGCTATGCAGTCTATGTACCACTTATTTAAAAATAATACGGAATGGTGACTAATAGGTTTTATGTGGAAAAAATTGTTATCTAATTGATAAATTGTCAAATTAGTCAAAATTATCAATTGTTAATTGTCAAATAATTATTGACGATTGACGATTGGTAATACAATAATTGTTAACTAAAAATATTCTTAAAACCCAGTATATAATAAATTAGCTAGAAAGGGTAAAATGTATATGTTTGCAACATCAATACTGCTATATAACAAGCTAATGGTGTCTGTGTGTGTGGAAAAACTGGTTATTCAAGGGTGAGAGTTCCCCTGTGTAAAGACACGTGATAACACATAACGTCACCACAACACCACATTACCAACACCTCTATTGGTTATGGTTGTATAGTTCGTGCTAAACGAACCATGAACAAAACACTACATCAGTAATACTACCATCATTACTGGTGTGGTTATTGAAAGGTGATAGCTCCCCCGTGTAAAGACACGTGATAACACATAACGTCACCACAACACCACATTACCAACACCTCTATTGGTTGTGGTTGTGTAGTTCGTGCCAAACGATCCATGAACAAAACACTACATCAGTAATACTACCATCATTGCACGTGTGGTTATTGACGAGCGAGAGTTCCTCCGTGTAAAGACACGTGATAACACATAACGTCACCACAACACCACATTACCAACACCTCTATTGGTTGTGGTCGTGTAGTTCGTGCTTAACGATCCATGAACAAAACACTACATCAGTAATACTACTGTACCAGCATCACTGGTGTGGTTATTGAATGGTGAGAGTTCCGCTGTGTAAAGACACGTGATAACACATAACGTCACCACAACACCACATTACCAACACCTCTATTGGTTGTGGTTGTGTAGTTCGTGCTAAACGATCCATGAACAAAACACTACATCAGTAATACTACCAGCATTGCTAGTGTGGTTATTACAGGTTGAGAGTTCCCCTGTGTAAAGACACGTGATAACACATAACGTCACCACAACACCACATTACCAACACCTCTATTGGTTGTGGTTGTGTAGTTCGTGCTAAACGATCCATGAACAAAACACTACATTAGTAATACTACCAGCATTACTGGTGTGGTTATTGAATGGTGAGAGTTCCCTTGTGTAAAGACACGTGATAACACATAACGTCACCACAACACCACATTACCAACACCTCTATTGGTTGTGGTTGTGTAGTTCGTGCTAAACGATCCATGAACAAAACACCACATCAGTAATACTACTGTACCAGCATCACTGGTGTGGTTATTGAATGGTGAGAGTTCCGCTGTGTAAAGACACGTGATAACACATAATGTCACCACATTTTTGTAGTTGAATCACCTTAAGAATATTGTTGTAAATTCTACGATTCACAATGCTGCGCTCTATGTGACCTACACAATCAAACTTTATGGTTTTTATTTGAAATTTTTATTTTTGCTTCTTGGAGATGATCTTTTTCCTACTAAGTTTGAGGACATAAATATTATATTACTTATTAAGAGTAGTAGTAATCTAAAGTGAAAATTAAACTGCAAGGACTTTAATCACCCAATTACCTTACTGTAATCCGAAGTTTAATTAATCCTACAACTAGAATGGAGTCCTAGATTTGATATACTTGTATCTCTAAATTTTTACACTTAAATTAAACATTATCTAAGTCACAAAATAGCTCACATCCCCAATATTTTTTACACTTAACGATATCTATAAGAAATTAGATATATATTTACAAACCGCATTTATAAACATGTATTTATAATAAATAATATACAATTGTTACGTTAAACTATTATTATTTACTTTTATTTTATAATTTGATACCTGAAAATTAAATCGAGGGTCATATTGTAATGATGATTAGTAAAATGTTGCCCGCCATTAAGGTTTATTCGTTATGAAAGTATAGTAAAGATAATAATGTTACCTGGATCTTCGATTAATTCATTAGTTAAATAGATTTTATAGGTTACGTAAATCCTCAAACGTAGGCAGCTAAGGGGCACCAGAACCTCCGGGCTTGTTGTGACGGCGGCTTAATTATGTTTGCCGCTTTAGATTCAACATACTTCTAAAAACGTTTGTCTTATAATTTAGCCAAGAAAAGTTTTATATTGATTTCAAAATTATAAGTGATGAATAAGAGGCCTCATTTAAAGCAAAATATCTGCAAACGAAAATAGTTCCTCCAATCTAGTGGATGACAATTAATTATTCGCTTATAATCTTCATGGTAAAAACATTTGTCAATGTCAATACCCAACTTTATAACGATAAACGCAGAGGATACGCGTCCGGTAACCGGACGTGGATTAGGCGTCCGGCAGTTACTGTCATAACCTAACCTAACCAACCAAACTTGCTGATAATTAAAAAATCAAATGAAGGTTCAATTCTCTTCATAACATAAAATTATAAATGCCAAAAATTCTAACAAAAGATGTACAGTTAAGAAGAAATTACATTCAAAGCAAAATCTGTGACAAAAAGTTAAAGAAACCGATGGGTTTCGAACCAAGGACCTCTAAGATATCAGCCGAGCACTCTATCCACGACACCACGAACAACGCTGACCGAACATCGTATCGTTGTGGTAATGGCGTTCCGGGACCCCACAACCCGGTGACGTCACTACCGGACGCCTAATCCACGTCTGGTTACCGGACGCGTATCCTCTGTGAACAACAAAATAGAAGAATAATTGATTCTTTTAAGTTATAATATAATATTTCACAAAAGTTACATCTTGTTTTATGCATAAGGTATAGACTTTTTCATTAATCAAAAATGTGTTTATACAAAAGGTTACCTAAATATTTAAAGTATACTAACTTAATTAATTAAGTTTTTCGGGAAATTGTATAACGACTTAGCTGGTGTATCATTCTTTAATTTTTTATGCTTTATTATGACTATTGTGTATTTTTTTATCAGTGAAAAAAAAACTTAAAAGAATGAAAATCAAATAGGGTACCTAGTTTCAGTGTTGAAATCTTTGACTAGCTGTTAAGTTGTCATTTCATTCCCATGTGACCGTTTTTGTAAATAATACGAAATTAGTTCAATTAAGTTCTATCATGTGATAGAGTTGCAGGTTCGAAATTGATGGCAGTCAGTAGCTTTTTAGAGGTTCAAAACTTGACCCAACTGTCCCTGATCATCGGGCTTTAGATTAATAATTTTGAATGATGAAAGAAAATGAACTGCACAGATACTCCTATTCTACACTCATCCTTCACTCATATTTGGGTTAAAAAATGCACCTAGGTGGCGTCCCCATCTCAATTGACATTGATAATGCTAAAAAATGTGGCTAAAGTAAAAGTGATTAACATAAAATAAAAATGATAATACAATCTCATGTAAACTACAGAACTCTATAACAATTAATTGTTAATTATAGAGCATTGCACAATTAAGATGTTATAATAGACTAGCATTAACAGGGCAGAATTTTCTGTACTAGTTCTGACATGTTGGATGAGAGCCACAAACAATGCAGGTTTGCTCCATATTTACGATGGGTGCGGCATTGTGTTATTCCACTCAATACAGCCGATTTGAGAGTTGCAATAACAAACACTTACATGTGAACACGCTGTCGATAATCTTATATCGTTGGTTTTTTATTGTTTGATATTGTTATTATGAGGAAGTATAGTTCTGTTTAGCAGCCACAGAGATAATGCAATTTAGAAGGTAATATTATATTAAAAGAATACATATTATAAGGTATATTAATTTTTCAGGTATGCAAAATCCCAAAGGTCTGAAAAATGTAGGAACGTATCATTAAGTAATGTCTTAAGTTACAAGTTTAAGTTAGATAAAATATAACAGAAAATTGATTACCCCAAGGAAGTAGAATATTTTTAAGTACAGACCCCTTTTTTGTTGTGTTAATAAACTTAAGATACGATAGAATACTGCTGTAGTTTTGGAAAAACCCATGCTCTATTCTTAAACCTGAATACTACGCTTTATAAAAGCTAGTATGATTAATTAAACATTTAAACAACCTGATTTAATTCAGCAAATAACGCGTTGAGTATTAGAAGCAAAGACCGACATGATTGGCTTCTATTAGATGCTCTTGACCCAGATATACTGAGATCATCTGTTTACCTACTTCTGAGTTATATTTGGTACTACTTTTAATTGAAGATTTTATTACGCCTTTCAAAAGTAGCTCGATTTTAATTGTTTTCCCAATGCAATGGATCTGTAAATACAAAGTAACTGTAGAGGTCACCAAATGTAATGTAAGCACTAGTAGGACAAATTTGAAGAACACATAGGGGGGTTACATTCCTATAAAAAAACATGATTAAAGGGACATCATAAAAAAAACATTAGATACGTTATTTAACAGTTGTATTAAGGTCGTCCAAAATCATTGTGAGGTGCAAGACGATTTAATTACTAACCTCTGGTTACAACTGACAAATTATGAATGATCTCGTTTCCATAAGTTGTACACCACCAATATACGAGCTTATAATGAAGTAATCTCAACCAAAAGTACACATTTATATGATTAGCGTATAAGAGGATTTGCATTAATGGACTAATATTAAACATTATAATGGAAATTTTAGGAGACAAAATTATGTACTTAATTTGTAACCACATTATCTGATTAGAAGTAAAAGACAAAGTATGACTATTAAAGCCACATGAGATATAGTTATAGGTAAATATGTGCAAAAAAAATAAATTTACCGATTTAATGAAAGACATTATATCAAAGTACAATTTAGTATGTTACAGATCATGCGAGAAAATTATGAAACTGGTATGAATCATAACATGCATCATATGACCGAGTCATTTTTCACAAATAAAAAATTCTACTGTCAATGTTGATGAATGAATATTCCTCAACATTTAATGCATAAAAACGTCAAACTGCATGGTATTAATCCTGCATAGGTTATATTCTATAATGTTAAGTAGTAATATTTTGAGGTCTTCTAACCTTTGCAAAACTAAAATAGAGTGTAATGTATTTTTGTTTAGCTTTAAAATGTTTGAGCATGACAAAAAGAGTATAAGAATGTTGGCTGCTTTTTATCTCACTTCACCTATTTTATACATGCGATAAGATCCCAGCACGATCTATGTGGAAGCTAAGCCAATTTCAGCTAAGCGACTATCACCTGCTAAGATCTCGTTGCAGAATTTATGAGCTATTTAGCAATGTCGTGTACACTGCACAACCTGGTAACTTGGAGGTTTAACTCACTGAAGATCACATCAGGCAATTTATACTTTTTGACATTATATATTTGTACTAAATCTTATCTAAGCTTTTGTTATGAGTGCTATTACATACATACATGATATTACATATATTGATATTACATACATACATTTGCAATAGCTTAGGAAATATCTCTGAAGCTTTACTTCAATAATGGATCAGTAGTACTAAATAGTTAGTAAAAATTTGCTAAACTATTTATCTTAACAAACAGGTTTCATGTATATGCACTATTTATATAAAGAGAACTATTAGTACTTCACGTACCGTGTGGACTAGGCAACGATAAGGTGCAGATAAGTCTTGCCAAGAAGCGTCAATAATTACTCAATTCTCTAATAAATGTAATAAAGTTTACAAAGTATAAACATTTCTTATAAAATACTTAAATTTACTTTATAGTTAAATATTTCAAAATTTAAATGAATAATTTACCAACATAAAATTAATACATGTATAGCAAATGAAGTAATTCAATATATAACAAGGCCAAATGTAGGTTAAAGTTGATTAACTTTGATGCAATTTATTCAACACCACATTAATGCTAGTTTAATGAAAAGTTCTTTTACCTTTGATGTTCACATATAATTAACAAAATCTCATTACCTAATATAAACGTAATGCGTTCGAAAAATATGTGGAATGCCTTTTGAAAATATATTTTTTAATTAAATCACTTTACCAAAAAACCTCTTAACCTGATTAATTTAAACCAATATAGGCCTACCCTTTTTGTAAATTTAAAAATCAAACACAGAATAATTATGTTTGATTTGCCACTCTTATAAATTTAGGTACTGGGATTAGGCTAAGCAGTCTAAGCATATGCCAACTGGGAGTAGAACAAAATTATAAGAACCATAGGACGTCCCAATCCAATGTACTGTAACCACGTATTTTTTGTGTTTCAATGAAAAGGACATTGTACTATCAGTACAGTAAATCATATTGTATGAATTTTCTTGAATTAAAGGGAGAAACATCTTCTCGAAACCACACAAATGTTTGGAACGGTAGTAACCAAGCACTGCTGTAACTTAGCATGTATGAGAGAAGAATAGGTCCGTCAGTTTTTAGAGAGAAACAAACAATATAATAATAATTATATTATTATATAATTACTATATAATTATATTTAATATTATTATGGGTTAGTTTAAGGGTACATTAGTAAAGCATGTGAGATATTTAATTGCATCTAACTATGCAATGAATAGTGATTAGTTTGTTAACTAATTTATTAAATTATTTAATTTAAATAATCATAATAATAGTGATTGCGATAATAGTAATAATATCAGTGCAAAACTTTTAATTTACTAATTAATAATGAATAGTTTACGAAATTGAACGATGCTTTCCTTTTAATTTATAAAACTCTGGATGATGCAGAATATGTATGGATGTAGAATAATAAAAAGGAATAGTAAATATATGATTTAAAACTTACAAACTAACAACTATTTTACGTAATAACATCCACATGCCCATACACATCCACAACGAAACACTACTCTTTTTGGTTATTTTTAACAAATTAAGATAACTTTTTTAAACTAACCTAAATTCTTAATTACGATTTCCCAGCTTTTTGTGAATATATTTATTTTATTTTAATTAAGGTGGGATTGAACTTAAGATATCTTTCCATGGTGTGTTCCAAAATTGTTAAGAGTTAAAACCATGTTTCGTTGTCTCACAACCTTAAAACATTTTTAATTTTTTATGTTAAAACTTTTAACATTGAAGAAATGCAAGATATAAATTAATTACATAAAATAGGACAAATTACATTAACTCTACATGGAAGATTCAATAAGTATACCTCCAGATCATAACGCGATGTTTCCAATCCCTAGGATAAAGAACTAACAATCTTCCTTGGAAGCCAAAGCTCTGCAAATTTGTACCCTCAAATGTTCATATATTGTTGATTCGTTATAGTTTCCTGATGTCTCATTGGCCATTGTTTTGAATGCTCAATAACAATTTATATATCCACTAGAGTCTAGTTTTGCTATATTATATTTGGCTTTAAAATTAATAGTTAGTTGAACAAAATATCAACGGTACAAAACAATCTTTCAAATGATGTAATACAATACACAATACAGTTCAAAGAAAGAAAAGCATAAATATACTTATAAACACCTACCTTCACAGAGTAAAATCCAGACTGGCAAGCAATCGAAACCCTGCCGTATTTGGGTTAATGTAGGTACAGCCAAATCTCACCAATACATGTGATCGTATTTTGTAGCTGTAGATTTTTTTTACTGAATTAATCGTATAACCCTCATTTGAACCAACATATGTATACATTATCCATGATAAAAAGCGATGTATATACAGTAACTGAATTAATCGTATAACCCTCATTTGAACCAATATATGTATACGTTATCCGTGATAAAAAGCTATATCAATACGAAATATATATCAATACGTTATCCGGGATAAAAAGCTATGTATATACAATAATCGTATAACCTTCATTTGAACATATGTATACATTATCCATGATAAAAAGCGATGTATATACAGTAACTGAATTAATCGTATAACCATATTTGAACCAATATACGTTATCCATGATAAAAAGCGATGTATATACACTGAATTAATCCTATGACCCTCATTTGAACCAACATATGTCTACATTATCCATGATAAAAAGCGATGTATGTACAGTAACTGAATTAATCGTATAACCATTTTTGAACCAATATACGTTATCCATGATAAAAAGCGATGTATGTACAGTAACTGAATTAATCGTATAACCATTTTTGAACCAATATACGTTATCCATGATAAAAAGCGATGTATGTACAGTAACTGAATTAATCCTATGACCCTCATTTGAACCAATATATGTATACGTTATCCGTGATAAAAAGCTATGTATATACAGTAACTGAATTAATCGTATAACCATATTTGAACCAATATACGTTATCCATGATAAAAAGCTATGTATATACAGTAACTGAATTAATCGTATAACCCTCATTTGAACCAACATATGTATACATTATCCATGATAAAAAGCGATGTATGTACAGTAACTGAATTAATCGTATAACCCTCATTTGAACCAACATATGTATACATTATCCATGATAAAAAGCGATGTATATACAGTAACTGAATTAATCGTATAACCCTCATTTGAACCAACATATGTATACATTATCCATGATAAAAAGCGATGTATGTACAGTAACTGAATTAATCGTATAACCCTCATTTGAACCAACATATGTATACATTATCCATGATAAAAAGCGATGTATGTACAGTAACTGAATTAATCCTATAACCCTCATTTGAGCCAATATATGTATACGTTATCGATGATAAAAAGTGGTCATAACACAACAAACGGGTTTCGCCTCAAAAAAAAAAAATTGATTCAATATTTTCAATAGAAAAATTAAATTACTGATTGTAAGTTTAAATAATGACAGCCATTAAAAAAAGAAATATTTCTCGTTTCAGTTCACAGAAGAAACGTGCCTTTGTAGATCTACTCATTCAGTCGGGTCCTAGTTAAATATGACGGTCGCCATTAAAGTTTATATCTTCTCTCTGAAATAGAAAATATATATAATTCGTTTTAATGTCAGGAGAATGGAACATTAAAAATACAAGGAACCTACCTTAAATCAGTGTATTAAACTCCATCAGCGCCAATTTTTTGTTGAACATTTGACTACAATTCGTAAAGTAATAATGAAGCCAGATTTTTTAGTAAAACCAATTTTATTTTTTGCAATGTTTGGATACACCATTTACACATGTTATGATATACTATTGGGTAGTATTAAGTATAGAATTTGTGAAATTGTTTCCATTGCAAAAAATGAAATCTCGTATTATTTAGTAACATTTTGTAACCTAACATTGCAATAAAAATTTGAATGACCAAGCAATTATACTACTAAGTGTTTGTTCTTTAAATTAGTAGCTATACATTACTTATGTTTGCAATGTACCTTCATTAGATATGTGTTATTATTCTGTATTTTAATACATACACATATTTTTGTTAACAACCAAACAACAATCTACGCGTAAACAATATGTTTAAGGTTTACTCATGTTAAAAGGAGATATTTAAATGTTATTACTTAGACAAGCGCACATAGATAGTTGGCTTTAATTATTAAATTTTATCATGTATAAACTAATATACAAAACCACATCTGTAATCTGATAACGAGTTTCCATTAACAAACACCCCTGGGACAACATTGGTTCTATTATTAGCCGCAACCTTTACCATACTTTAAAGCTACTAACTTATTTATCGTTACATTGCTGGTCTAGATAATCATGCGAAGTTCAATTGCGAAGTTATATTCTAGCTTGGGTTGAAATAGTACTCAACAATTGTCTTTTATGAGCTATTACTGCTACCCTGTCGTTTGCAGCCTACATTAATCCATAAGTATAATTATGGATTATGAGAAATTTAGCTATACCAATTTATTATTTTACATGCTTGTAAACAGAAGTATACGTCTTCAGGTTGTAATCTATAAATAGGAGCCATGAATTTTTTTTACTAAACGATTTAGTTTTCAAATTTACAGAATTCTATTTGTATTTTATGTATATTTTACTATATATTGAAAACACACAATGAAACTAAAACCCATCTCATAAACACAAAATGTATGATTTACCAGTTATTACTATCATAACGCCTGCAAAAAGGGTATTCCACCTAACAGTTTTTTTTCAATTTTGAAATGAATTTTTGACTATCATTTGTTGCAGCTAATTCATACACCAAGAATTGAATGCAATGTAACTATCACTTTTAATACACGTTTAAATTACTACGGTATGGTTGCATTTTTTTTAGAAAAAAAAATATTGCCTAACATAAATTTTAATTAGGTTTTTTTGGAAAGTATCTCAATGCTACAGATCTAAAAATGTAGTTTGTAGTAACCTGGTAGTAGCATATGTGGAAGTAAGTTCCAAGAGACAAAACGTATTGCAGTCGCTATAAATATCTAAGAGCGATAAACTCCACCCTACTCTAATGGGCTGCTTTAGAATTAGCAAACGTAGAGGCAATGATTTGGCAATGCATAAGTGGTAATGGCAAAGCAGTAAATGAAAGTTATTGCAAAGACTTTGCCCTGGTTACGTTTAGCATTCTGATTCGCTAAACGCTGTATGGTCTATCATCTTAGCTTACAGCTTTCCTTACGATAGAGTTGATTTTGTTTAGTTGTCTTGCATATTATGATTGAGGGTAATGATTTTCTGACTAAATTAATTACCAGCAAAACACTACATTTTCTACATAATACACCTAATTTATTTAATGAGTTGTTTAAAAAAAGTAAAATAAAGGTAGTACAACCAAGTATTACTTATTGAGAAAAAAACCTGGGATTAAAAGTAAAGATATATAACTAAATATAAACTCCACCCGAAGAAACCAACTGCTTAAAAATACAAAATACAGTATAGTAACTTTTTGATGGCACTATAATATATTTTTAAGTCGTAGATTCTAGTATACCTTAGGAACTACGTTGTTTAACGTTTGTTTGATAATTAAATGTCTATAGTTATTTAAAATTAATTTCCTTTTGAATATATATTTATACATAAACTTTTCACACATTTCTGAAATTGTAAATTATATAACACTACCTCTATTTTCAAATAAAATAATGAAACAGGTTTATTTACCCTTTCTCACTGAAAAGGGCCGAGCTCTGATATAAATCATTAATCAACGCGACAATAGGCCTAATATCCGCATTATGCTATTGTGTTCTTTTTTGTGGACGATACTTTGCCGAGAGCTGGCCAGACCTGCATTCAGTTAATTTACATAATGAAATATTACTTTGGATGTCGAGTATTAATTACAGTTTTTGTAATACTTTGCAGCTTTTGGCTATAATTTACAATACATCTTTTGTGCAATTTTGTTTTTAATCAACATTAACCCGATAAACATCTTAAACCAAGGGTATTCACTATATTTGTATTGCATAGTCAAGGTTACTTTGTAAGGTAATCCTAAAGTAATCAGGATTGAAAGGTAAATAGAACTAGCTCTAACCTAAATATATGTATAGGATACATTTATTTTTTTTATAACCTTACTTCGAAATAAACTGTGTGAATGTAGAAAATACATAAAAAATATAGTTAACAGAATTTTTACAT
Source organism: Macrosteles quadrilineatus (assembly GCF_028750875.1). Classification (NCBI taxonomy): domain Eukaryota; kingdom Metazoa; phylum Arthropoda; class Insecta; order Hemiptera; family Cicadellidae; genus Macrosteles; species Macrosteles quadrilineatus. The sequence continues at coordinate 152,232,429 of NW_026542594.1, forward strand.
AGACAGTTTTGTATATTCAACACAAAATTCCGAGTCGTGAATAATTTATGAATATAATAATCTACAGGTGTATATAAAATAGTTCAGATTCAACTACAAAAATTCTACTTTTTCATTTTGAATGATCTAAAACCCTTGCACGTATTGTGAAGACATTTAAAAACTGTATTAGCCAACTCGTATTCTCCTAACCTAAAAGTTCCTTTTTGCAATGTCTCTAAAGTTGACCAAAAGGTTATCGTGGAATCGTGGAGAGATGGAACGACAGCTAGCTTGGAAAACTTCCAGCTCAGTAGACACCTTTGCAGCCACTTGGGCCTGTAATGGAGCAATTCATTGTCTGTAATAATATCTCCAATATGATTTACTGAGAAAGTACAATTAGGTAGTAACGAAAATAACAGATCAGATGCTTTTTTCTTGTTTCTAGATCCATGGTAAAGTCGCGTTTGTGTATCATGTAAATATATAGCATTGTACTAATGCTCCGCCATCATAGTTGTGCTCCTTGTCCCTACTAATTCCATGCAAGGGAAAGAAAAAAAAATGCATCATTTAATATAGTTATTGGTGGAGTATATGAATTTTTCATTGTGGATGAGTTTCTCAATACCAATAAATAGTTGCGTGTCCATTTGCTCTAGGTGTTTAGTTCCTTAAACTACAATGATACTTATTATTATTAAATAACTTCTTGATCAGAATTGTACGTGTTATTAAATTTACGGAGAGTAAATAAAAGAAACGTCTTATAACACTTAAAACATATATTTACGCTTATACTGATACTCACAAGGCGGTAAATATACAAAAAAGATGGTAAGTGGTGATCGATTTCGGTTGGACACTCCAATCATCATCAGACCCAATAGGCGAATGGGTTGCCTATTGAGTCACCACTCACCATCTTTTTTATATATTTACCGTCTTGTGAGTATCAGTATAAGCGTAAATATATGTTTTAAGTGTTATAAGACGTTTCTTTTATTTACTCTCCGTTATTATTTGTATGGTATTCTAATAAGTCGTTATTTTATGTCATAGAAGATTTCGCTAAACTGTGTATTTAATGTACAAACATTATTTGTGACGGATGTCATACAATGTAAAATAATTATCCAGCAATGAAGATATTATGACTATTAAGTAAGTTACTTGTTAATTAAAATTATCACTATTAGTTTTTTAGTAAAGGAAAGAGAAGAGAGTCTATTCAGGTTTTACACACTGTGTACAAAATACGTAAATAACACAATTTTAGCTGAACACTTCAATACAAAAGTTATATGGCCTAAACACGGCGTATAGTAGAAATGAAACCAAACAAAGAGTAGTTCCATGGGCTATGGTAATAACAATTACATGATATAAATCCATCTCAATACAAATTGTATTCGATATTCTTGCAAGTCAAAAGTATTTTAAAATATGTATTTATAATAAAACAAGAGAACACGTTTTTAACCCTGGAAATTTATTGGTGAAACATGTTTTATTGCGAAATGCACTTAAAGAACCATTACGCTAGGGAAATAACGCTGGTATTTATGTATTGCAATTATTTTACTATACAGTACTTCATACTATTCCATAGGAGTTTTGAATTATTTCACTGAAGTGTGTCTAGAAAATATACTACTACAACCCAATTTTAGATAAAAGCTCCATACATTAAAAATAGTCGTCTAGTTAAAATTACATATTAGCCTATATTAGTTGAAGCGTAGGCCTCTACATTAACTAGCCTTTTACGAAAATACAGTATCTTATGAACATTATGGTAAACTCTCAACCCTAAATTTAGGCTTAGTCAAGATCAAACCAAGAATACGACGTGATGTGATCCCAAATATAAGTAAAAATATTATGTATTAACCCTTAGGTAAGCCTTTAAGCATGTTATTCAACCGAATTATTTTGTTTATAACTCCTAAAAAACTCTTACTCCCTACCAACCATTAGAAGGTTGCAGCTACAAAATAATAACACTAAGAGATAGGAAACACATAGTGGAGAAATTGGTTAAGATACAAAACATCAACTTTAAAGTAAACGTAAATTTGTTTATAATACAGGGAATGGATCCCGAGGTATAAAAAGAAAATCTAAAATAAGAGCATATGTCGAGTAGTACATTAAGTTAAAGGATAAGACATGTAATGCAAAAGAGTGAAAGAGTTTTCATCTTGAGTCCAGACTTAAACATAGGTTTCCTGTAGTCGCGCCCCAATTTATTGTAGTACGTCAATTCCATTAATCCGCATTGAGACACACTTGAATACATACAAATAAAATGAATTTTGTAGGTATTAACTTTTCCATCCAGGTAAGACATTCCATCCCCATTTTGAATTTGTAGCAAGATTTTTTATCACAACCGTCGTTGTTGTGAGCCACCTACAGATTTCGCTGATCTAAATCACATTATTCTGTAAATACACAAACCTTTTTACCAAGTCTAACTTAGGGAATGACTGTTAGTGAGTTATAGCAACTGTTATGACCCATCAACCTGGTCAGCAACAAAAAATAAGGTATAAAATAGAATTTTTGACACTAGCGCATTCTGTGACTGGCTCACACAACTATGTTCTTTTTTCATAAAAAATGTGTTACATCTGGTCCATATAGATGGGAAGTCTAGGTGTTCCGCTCAGCTTGAGTTCTGTGAAATGTGTGAATCCTTCGTAGGCAGCGTTAGGGCTGTAGCTATTAGGTGTGTCGGCTATATATTGTATATTCTTAATAGTTTTACCGTCTTCATGTTCACATGACCATGTAATGTGTGTTTCTGATCATCAAAGGGCCGTTTGGGTTCAATTTGGGTTTATGGCACTTTTGACTGGAAAATCACCAAAATTCCATAGGTTTTTGTGGATGATATAAAAAGAGCATAAAATACAAACAAATAAGTATTTCATATAATTTATTGTTCAATGAAGGGTTGTGGGAAAAATTGTAAAGAATGGGTCCACATGTTATTTTAACGAAACAACGGTTATTGCTCTACACTACTTAGAATGAAACTGGGTATACAAGAGTTAAACATATCCAATATGATGAAATTCACAAAGCATACCTAGGGGTTGCGGCATTCCCTGACCCTCAGCGACCAAAACAAATTTAAATCAACCACTGTTAATGATACTCCAAAACCATCATGACAGATCATGATTATAAGAGAGTTAATACATAAATAATATAATAAGTTTCTCAAATCATCATAGATTATGAGAATGGGCTTTCACATGGGGTTGTATTGGGTAAATATAAGATTTTTTTAATTTTATATTCTGAAAACCTAAAAATTTCATGGGTTAATGAATCTGTTTGGAAAGAGCCAAAAAAATGAATCCGTTTGAAAAGAGCTGAAGAATACAAACAAAGTAGTACTGTTTATCGCATATTTCATCCCTCAATAAAGGATTACGGAGGTGTCGGTAAACATAGTATCCAATGAAATTTAAAGTGACCATTTTTAATGAAAATCCACTTTTAATATGATTATATGGTAAGAGAGTGAACATTATGATGAGCGTAACAAGTAATTATTCTGGTAAGACTACAAAAACATACTTTTTACAGGGGGTTGTATAGCGTAATATATGATTTCTTTGCCATTTCAGATTCTGAAACTTTCAAAATTCCATGGGCTTAGTGAACATGGTAAAAATAGCTTATATAAATAACAAACTAAGTAGTTAATGACATATTTTATTCTCCTATGAAGAGTCACCTAGAGGTAGGCTATAGGTACAAATTATGTCCCATGATATTTAATTCAGCATGAAAAGAAAAGTGAAAGCATCCTGGCCAGATCATGATAACAGGCTTTCATAGAGAGCTGTGGTGCAAATCTGAGTGTTTTTGTATTTGTTAACTAACTCTGTAAACCTCCTAACTACACATACTAACAGAAACTTTTTAGTAGATTGTAGAAAAAAAATACTATTTTACATAATTTATTGTTTGATTTAGGGTTATAGAGAAAATTGTCAATCCAATACACATTCATATATAAATGTACCATTTACCAAAGTCTTTATGCGACTATGTATAAGGAGGAGTTGACAAGGGATCTTGATAATTCTATTAATTTGGTGTAATACAATAAACATTCCTTTAACATTTTGAGTTTTACAATTTTACTACCTGTCTTGATTAGATCATGTGAACTGGCTTTTATGGGGTGAATATGGAGTTTTTTTGCCTATTTATCAAGAAAACATCCAACAAAATTTCAAATATTTTCGGTTCTACATTTTCTTTAATGACATCAAAAGAGTTATCAAGATCCCTTCTCTTAAGTTTGCTGACAATATAAAACTTTTTTGGAAAGTTGTTTCCCTCTATGACTTTCGAGTCCTTGCTGAAGGCTCTTAATGATGTCTCAGCTAAGACTTCAACAAAGAATTTGGTGAATCCCACTAAAACTAAGTTGAAAACATTTAGCATTTAGCAAAATTCTCTGGATATTGGACTCTTCATAAGAGTTTGAGCCAGACATTCACCGCATCTGCGCCAAGACCTCTGGAATTCTCAAAATGATCTCATGCTCTGCAAGACACTGTTTGAGCATCTGTGTGGAAACATGCCTGCTATATCCAGTAATTCCTCTGTTCACCAACAACTAGAGTACTACCCAAATGGTACTACCAAATGGTAGGATTCTGGTCGCCTTACCGCAGCCTTATTCCACTTGTTCACTATCTTCGTTTCGTCTCAATACGGGAAGAATGAGCGTACGCCTAGTACCTATTATTCTTGACGAATTTTGCATTAGAGACGGATTTTTTATTGAGTAATACCTTTTTTGAGAGGGCTATATTTTTTCAAAAGAAATTATTTTCCTTGGTGTTATTTCCGAAGTTGAAGTTATTTTTGAATAAATATTTTCAGTTGATAATCCACAATATTTTAGAAGTAAACTGTTTCATATCCCTTTTTTCATTTAGCAAAACAATATTGGCGACAGTTAGAGCTAAGTAGATTCATTTAATGTGCGGAGAATAAACTAACTAGAGATCGTGGCTGCAGCGACGAATTATCCTTAATGAACTCTTCCGGCAGATTATTGTTGTCTTTATAGTCCCTGTCTTTTAGATTAATACTGATTACTGTTACACCTAAACTGTTATCCCACTTGTAATGTTGAATGATTTCTGGTACTTACCAACATTAGACCGTTTTATTTTAAACAGTAAGGCTATTAAAGTTGGTACCTGTAAAATTGTAAAACCTTCATCACTTGGATGGGGAAAATTTGGTATTCATATCTAAAGCGTTAAGAGGGAGGTTAATAAATAATAGTTTGGATCATCATATACACGGATATATTATCTCGTTTACATACATTGTACATTGAACACTTTTGTTACCTGTTTAGCACACACATAAGTGGATTTAATTCGATTACATAACCAGAGATAATGCACCATTTACTTAGGAGATAAGGCAAATGTTATGATCATAAATAGCTTGGTAGATGAGTAGATATAATGCTCGCCAAGTTATCGAAAGGTTTCCGATTCGATCCTAGGAAAAGTCAAAATAGCTTTTAATGGTTTGGACTCAACTTCTCTTGGTTATAAGTATTGAGTCATTTAACTGTCCTTGTTCGCTCATCGTAAATATCTCTCACTTTACTCAATAATGAAAAAAGTATAAAAACATAGAAATAGGTTATTACTTTTTTACGTATTATATTGCTATGACAAATAAATCCAAACATCAAACAAAGATTTTGTTTGTTTAGGAGTAATGAAGTAACCTTACTTTAATGCGTAAGGTCTGTGGAGAAATATTTTTTGCAAAAACCACCAAACTTCCCAAGAGAAAATTTGTTTCTATTTCTTTAACTATGAACTGTCTGATGTTCACAATTTCCAATTGTAACGTCTACAAACCTTAGTGATATGGTGATTGATTCCTGCTCCATTTGTTCTTTCTTGATAGAACATTCACTTCCGCGATCCGGAAGTATCATTGGTAAGTATAATTTATTTCAGGTGTGACAAACGTATATTTTAATTAACGTTAAAAGGAGGGTCAATAGCATAAAGGGGTATAGTTCATACAACTATTATTCATAAGTCAACATTTTTCATACCATAACGTTCTGAAATGGAAATAGGGTGTAGATTTTCATTAACGATTTACATTGGATTCTTTATTAAATGTCAACCTGAATCTACTAGTGATTTATATTACGCAACCTTTTCTCTGTTGGTTTTGTACATTGTAATGCTCCTTTAAAGTATTGTATACTAATTTGAAACCTAAAATAAAATTACCATGCATTTTTATGTAGTTATTTAAAATTTAATTTGAGAAATTGTTTCACTGGAAAATACAGCCAGTACTATTGTTACTGTTATAAGTACGTTTATTATTGTTATAAGTATTACTGTTATTAAATATTACAGCATTAACACCTTTATAGTTGGCTATTCCCACTATTAAATAGTTTTTTTCGATCCCTAACTCTATTTGAAAATGTATAATAACTATGACGTATTAACAAATTTGCAATCATACAAAATACCATTGTATTAATTGTATTTAGAATTTTTAGTAAAAGTATAACTATAGTAGCTTAGCCCAACAAATAATTTGTTTCCAAACGTATAAAACAATATGCATTAAATAGCTCTAATGCATCCTTTATAGTCTTTAAGTCCTTTATATTTATGTTTTTATATTTAAACTCTGAAAAGTACAAAATACATATAATTAAAAACAAGGGGATAAAATATTTTGAAATGGTAAAATGAAATTCTATTTATTTGGCCTAAGATACCTGATAACAAAACTAGTATAATACATGTTATATGCTTTAGTGTGACCGTGTTATGTTTGATTTATAACTAATGTATTTTTGGGAAACCACCTTTATACTATGGATTCTAAAGTTATAATTATATAAACAAAATACAATTACTAGGTTCATGTTGCCTTAGGTATTCAAACGAAAGAAAAAAAAATTGCGATTAATGGTTTTCTTCAATAATGAAATCGATCTAACAAAACAAAATAAGCGATACGTTTCCAAGATAAAATGTATTAATGTGTATAAAAAGTTTACACACTATAAATTTATAACTTCAAAGTGCACTTTATTACGTCCAACCAAGAGGAACGTTATTGCTGTTTGTATATTACATTAATTGCACCTGTCATTGTTTGAATGGTACAGATACAATTACATAAAATGATGAATCGGAAACAACACATTAAGACATACTCTGCAACTCTCCATAAAATAAAAAAAGGTAAAAATAAATGTTTTGGAAGTAAAACAAAAAAATATATATATATTTTTACCCGTTTCCAAGGTTTAAGAAGAGCTACCACTTTACTTTTTCTATGAAAATACACTTCATTTTATACTTGATACGATTAGAATATACAAAAGGGTGATTTATTATGGAGATTAGCATTTTAACCAACGAAAAATCTACCAAAAATATGTTTTGTGCAGACTTCTTTATTTACACCTCACACTGTAAATAAAACATGTGATTGGCGTTTGTTTGGAATTTCTGTTTATATTTTATTGTTAGGCCTTTTTTGTCACCAGCATAGCAACCCATGAGGCCCATATTAATTTTGTCAATATTTCAAATTCATTTTTTGTGCTTATTTTGAGCCTATTTTAATTTATAAAGATATTCTGCACATCTACGGGAAATTATATTTCATTTGGTACCAACCGCGTGTAATTCGGTCCAGTGGTATGGTCAGGCTAGCTGTCATAATTTTGCAAAAGTATTTTTAATTATAAGACATATAATAAGGCAATTCATCCCATAATCTTTGTGTATGCATTATATTATTTGTGTGAAGTTAACTGTTCGTAAAACAATTAAATCTCCTTTCAATTAAATAAGTGAACAATAATCTGGTAGAATACTAAGCAAACAAACGTACTATAACTAAACCTACTTTACCGCTTCTGATGCGGGTAGATTCATAATTATATTATTGCTCTCTTAACAATACACAAAGATTTATGTAGTTTATCTAGAGTGTGTGTAACTTTACCTTAATTCAGCATATTTTAATATATTCCTTTATTGGTTTTATGATTCCTAAGTTCCCACATATGTTGATGATATTGTTGAAGCTCTCTCTCAATCCTGGCAGGACAAGACACTGAGAGAGCAGCAAAGTGACGTTCTGTGTCCCCAGGGATGACGTTGCATACAATAAATATAAATCTGACAGCAACAAACTACGTAGATGCTGTTGCGACGAATGTCTTGCAATGCTGTTGAAAACAAAATTGTTTAAACTATCTACAGACTGTTTATTAATCCAACTAGCTCTTTGATAGGTTAAAGGCTTGTAGTGAAGAAAATTTACAGCTATGATTTAGTTTTATAGTAGTTTTTAAATTAAGTTTTGTATTAAGACCAGTTATACGTTAAGCATAATATTTTACAATTCCATTCAAAAAGATTAGCTTGAAATAAATTTTTTGACATTTCTACTTAGGCCTAATTATATTTTTATCATTACTCACAATCATCTTCACTACTAACTCTACTCTGCATGAACAACTGCATCAACACAAGATGCCAAGCACGTCTTAGCTCATTCTGTTGATTGAACACGTGCACAGCATTCATCAGCTTAATTTTCTATGACAGTAAATTTAGTCTACTGTTATTGTTTAACAATAAGGTTATAGTATCTCTAAAAATCATTATGGTTATTACTGTAAGGACTGATATTACAACTTTAAATAGGCAAGATGAAAAAACGTTAAAGAACACGATATATTTATTATTATACTAGAGTATAGAGTAATAGTGACCGGCTTTACCTTAGCATGTAGACAAGTGGGCTTTGTCCTCTTCCGTTCTCATCGTCCATGGTGGTGGGGGCTATGTTCCCTTCTATTGCCATTGGACTTTTGGTGGCTTTGTTGATAGATGTATATTGTTTTTAGGTAACTCTATAAATAAAAATTAATCCATCTTAGAAAACGGGTAAAAAGCAAGACACATTAGGTTGGTTATGTTAGATAGAGTAGTTAGGTAGTAAGGGTAATATGGGTAATATGGGTAATATGGGGTAGGTATGGGTTATTATTTAGCTCACTTAAAATCGGGTGGAGTTCCTTTTCCTCCCAAAACATAATATAGTCACAAAACTTAGGGTAGGAAACGTCTGTTTTCTCCATACTTAGATATCACCCTAAACATTTGCTAGATCCTTTCCTTTTCTAAGGGTGAAGAGAGAAAATGTTTTCACCCAAACAGGCTGCCAGCCTGTATTGCGAGACTGCTGATGGATCAGACTCCTCCTCTACTCTGTTGGACACATACCTGGGACTGCTTGTCACATTTTTTATGTCAGGAAAACATGTTAAATAAGCACTAATTCTCCTACTGTTTCTGGAATTCACTTATATTATATGACACATTATATTATATGACACACATTATATGACCGTACTTTAGACCGCATCTCAGTCAAGGTCAAGCTTGTTTCCACGGAGAATAGCCTGAATAAAATGTGACACACAAGTCAAATATCTTCACGCTTCGTCATCATCGGATTGAGCGTGTCCACTGACAGCAGTCTTACAATGTTTTGAGCCTCAAGTGGGGCCTTCTTCAACGTGGGCAGTCGAGAAAATGTGTTTTCCACATCGTCCAAAGTGCCTGGGCAGTAGATGCATTTGGGTGACATGGTTTTGCCCATCTTGAACAGGCACGACTGGAAGAACCCATGTCCTGTCAGAAATTGGGAGAGGCAATAATCTATCACTCCGTACTGCCGATTAACCCAAGGCTGGACTTGCTGAATCAGTCTCCTGGTTAAGTGTTCTCACGTCTCCTGTTCAACTCTACTACCCATGGTGGTGGCGTGCTCCTCTATTCTTGCCTATTCCACATTGTGCATTGTGTTATTCCACTCAATACAAACGCTTTGAGAGTTGCAATAACAAACACTTACATGTGAACACGCTGTCGATAATCTTATATCGTTGGTTTTTATTTTTTGATATTGTCATTATGAGGAAGTATAGTTCTGTTTAGCAGCCATAGAGATAATGCAATTTAGAAGGTAATATTATATTAAAACAATACATATTATGAGAACTTTAATAAATGTCACGAAATCTACGACCTTTTTCAGGTATGCAAAATCCCAAAGGTCTGAAAAATGTAGGAACGTATCATTAAGTAATGTCTTAAGTTACAAGTTTAAGTTAGATAAAACATAACAGAAAATTGATTACCCCAAGGAAGTAGAATATTTTCAAGTACAAACCCCTGTTTGGTTGTGTTAATAAACATGATACGATGGAATACTGCTGTAGTTTTGGAAAAACCCGTGATCGATTCTTAAACCTAAATACCACGCTTTTTAAAAGTTAGTTTGATTAATTAAACATTTAAACAACCTGATTACTCAGCAAATGACGCCTTGAATATTATTAGCAAAGAAAGACATGATAGGCTTCTATTAAACGCTCTTGACCCAGATATACTGCGATCATCTGTTTACCCACTTCTGAGTTATCTTTAGTTCTGCTTTTATTCAACATTTCACATTGAAACCTTTCAAAAGTAGCTCGATTATAATTGTTTTCCTAACGCTATGGATTTGTAGATACGAAGTAACAGTAGAGGTCACCAAAAGTAATGTAAGCACTAGTAGTGCGAATTGAAGTACACGTAGGGGGGTTGCGTTCATATAAAAAAAACATGATTAAAGATATATCAACATTTGATAAGTTTTCTCAACAGTTGTATTAGGTTGTCCAAAATTATTGTGAGGTGCAAGACAATTTAATTAGTAACCTCTGGTAACAACTGCCATATTATGAATGATCTCGTTTCCATAAGTTGTACACCACCAATATACTAGCTTATAATGAAGTAATCTCAACCAAAACTAAACATTTATATGATTAGCGTATACGATGATTTGCATCAATGGACTAATATTAAACATTATAATGGAAATTTTAGGAGAAAAAATTATGTACTTTATTTGTAACCATATTATGGGATTAGAAGTAGTAGACAAAGTATGATTATTAAAACCACTTGAGATATAGTTATAGGTAAATATGTGCAAAAAAATTAAATTTGCCGATTTAATGAAAGACATTATATCAAAGTACAATTCAGTATGTTACAGATCATGCAAGAAAATTATGAAACTGGTGTGAATCAAAATATGCATGATATTACTGAGTCATTTTTGACAAATACAAAATTCTACTGTCAATGTTGATGAATGAATATTCCTCAACATTTAATGCATAAAAACGTCAAAATGCATGGTATTCCTGCTTAGGTTATATTGTATAATGTTAAGTAGTAATAGTTTGAGCTCTTATAACCTTTGCTAAACTAAAATAGAGTGCAATGTATTTTTGTTTAGCTTTAAAATGTTCGAGCATGACAAAAAGAGTATAAGAATGTTGGCTGCTTTTTATCTCACTTTACCTATTTTATACATGCGATAAGATCCCAGCACGATCTATGTGGAAGCTAAGCCAATTTCAGCGAAGCGACTATCACCTGCTAAGATCTCGTTGCAAAATTTATGAGCTATTTAGCAATGTCGTGTACACTGCACAACCTGGTAACTTGGAGGTTTAACTCACTGAAGATCACATCAGGCAATTTATACTTTTTGACATTTAGTGACTTATTTGTACTAAATCTGATATAACATTTTGGAATGAATGCTATTACATACATACATTTGCATACATATATATGATATTACATATATTGCTATTACATGCATACATTTGCAACAGCTCAGAAAACAAGCTTTACAATAATTGATAAGTAGTACTAAATAGTCAGTTAGCTGAACTATTTACCTTAAGGTTTCATTTGTATATACCATATAGAGAGAGAACTTAGTACTGCATGTATCGTGTGGACTATGCAACGCAGATACGTCTTGCCAAGAAGCGCCAATAATTACTTAATTCTCTAATAAATGCAATACAGTTAAGAAAGTATGAACATTTCTTATAAAATGCTTAAATTTACTTTATAATTAAAAATTTAAAAATTTAAAAATTTAAATCAATAATATAACAATATAAAGTTAATACATGTATAGCAAAAATGAAGTAATTCAATATATAACAAGGCCAAATGTAGGTTAAAGTTGATTAACTTTGATGCAATTTATTCAACACCACATTATTGCTAGTTTAATGAAAAGTTCTTTTACCTTTGATGTTCACATACAATTAACAAAATCTCATTACCTAATATAAACGTAATGCGTTCGAAAAATATGTGGAATGTCTTTTGAAAATATATTTTTTAATTAAATCACGTGTTAAAAACCTCTTAACCTGATTAATTTAAACCAATATAGGCCTACCCTTTTTGTAAATTTAAAAATCAAACACAGAATAATTTTGTTTGATTTGCTACTCTTATAAATTTATGTAATGGGATTAGGCTAAGCAGTCTAAGCATAGCCCAACTGGGAGTAGAACAAAATTATAAGAACCATAGGACGTCCCAATCCAATGTACTGTAACCACGTATTTTTTGTGTTTCAATGAAAAGGACATTGTACTATCAGTACAGTAAATCATATTGTATGAACTTTCTTGAATTAAAGGGAGAAAAATCTTCTTGAAACCACACAAATGTTTGGAACGGTAGTCACACTTCACGCAGTAACTTAGCATGTATGAGAGAAGAATAGGTCCGTCAGTTTATAGAGAGAAACAAACAATATAATAATAATTATATTATTATATAATTACTATATAATAATATTTAATATTATTATGGGTTAGTTTAGGAGTTCATTAGTAAAGCATGTGAGATATATTTCATTGCATCTAACTATGTATCAGTTTGTTAACTAATTTATTAAATTATTTAGTTTAAATAATTAAATAATAGTGATTGCTATAATAGTAATAATATCAGTGCAAAACTTTTAATTTACTAATTAATAATGAATAGTTTACGAAATTGAACGATGCTTTCCTTTTAATTTATAAAACTCTGGATGATGCAGAATATGTATGGATGTAGAACAATAAAAAGGAATAGTAAATATATGATTTAAAACCTACAAACTAACAACTATTTTACGTAATAACATCCACAACGAAACACTACTTTTTTGGTAATTTCAACAAATTAAGATAACTTTTTTTATCCAACCTTAATTCTTAATTACGATTTCGCAGCTTTTTGTGAATATATTTATTTTATTTTAATTAAAGTGGGATTGAACTTTAGATATCTTTCCATGGTATGTTCCAAAACTGTTAAGAGTTAAAACCGTGTTTCGTTGCCTCACAACCTCAAACATTTTTAATTTGTTATGTTAAAACTTTTAACATTGAAGAAATGCAAGATATAAATTAATTACATAAAATATGACAAATTACATTAACTTTACATGGAAGATTCAATAAATATACCTCCAGATCATAATGCGATGTTTCCAATCCCTAGGATAAAGAACTAAATAATCTTCCTTGGAAGCCAAAGCTCTGCAAATTTGTACCCACAAATTCTCATATATTATTGATTCGTTATAGTTTCCTGATGTCTCATTGGCCATTGTTTTGAATGCTCAACTAGAATTTAAAAATCCACTAGAGTCTAGTTTTGCTACCTATCTTATATTTGATTTTAAAATTAATAGTTGAACAAAATATCAACGGTACAAAACAGTCTTTCAAATGATGTAATTCAATACACAATACAGTTCAAAGAAAGAAAAACATAAATATACTTATAAACACCTCTTCACAGAGTAAAATCCAGACTGGCAAGCAATTGAATCCGTGCCGTATTTGGGTAATGTAGGTACAGCCAAATCTCACCAATGCATGCGATCGTATTTTGTAGCTGTAGATTTTATTTTTACTGAATTAATCGTATAACCCTCATTTGAACCAACATATGTATACGTTATCGATGATAAAAAGCGATATATATACAGTAACTGAATTAATCATATAACCCTCATTTGAACCAATATATGTATACGTTATCCGTGATAAAAAGCTATGTATATACAGTAACTGAATTAATCATATAACCCTCATTTGAACCAACATATGTATACATTATCCATGATAAAAAGCGATGTATATACAGTAACTGAATTAATCATATAACCCTCATTTGAACCAATATATGTATACGTTATCGATGATAAAAAGCGATATATATACAGTAACTGAATTAATCATATAACCCTCATTTGAACCAATATATGTATACGTTATCGATGATAAAAAGTGGTCATAACACAACAAACGGTTTTCTCCTCTTAAAAAAAATGGATTCAATATTTTCAATAGAAAAATTAAATTACAGATTGTAAGTTTAAATAATGACAGCCATTAAAAAAAGAAATATTTCTCGTTTCAGTTCACAGAGGAAACGTGCCTTTGTAGATCTACTCATTCAGTCGGGTCCCAGTTAAATGTGACGGTCACCATTAAAGTTTATATCTTCTCTCTGAAATAAAAAAAAATATATAATTCGTTTTAATGCCAGGAGAATGGAACATGAAAATACAAGGATCATACCTTAAATCAGTGTATTAAACTCCATCACCGCGACGCCAATTTGTTGTTGAACATTTTACTACAATTCATAAAGTAATATTGAAGCCAGATTTTTTAGTAAAACCAATTTTTTTTATTTTTTGCAATGCTTGGATACAAATGCTCACCATTTACACATGTTATGATATACTATTGGGTAGTATTAAGTATAGAATTCGTGAAATTGTTTCCAATGCAAAAAATGAAATCTCGTATTATTTAGTAACATTTTGTAACCTAAAATTGCAATGAACATTTGAATGACCACGCAATTATACTACTAAATGTTTGATCTTTAAATTAGTAGTTATACATGACTTATGTTTGCAGTGTACCTTCATTAGATATGTGTTATTATTCTATAGTATTTTAATACATACACATATTTTTGTTAACAACCAAACAACAATCTATCGATTGTTAAGTACTAGTTGGAGACAGAAGAATAATGTCATCAGCGTAAAGCAACATATTTATTTTCGATCCACCAAAATGGCATCCACCTCCTACCGCCTCCGGCAGGTCATTGATAAATAAACTGAATAAAGTCGGTGAGAGATTGCAGCCTTGCCTCAGACCTGTGTTAGTTTCGAAACTGTCAGTTACGCCTCCTTCACACCACACACTCGAACTGGTGTTGTTGTAGTAGTTTTTTAATACATTCAGCATGCGCGTCGATAATCCCAAACTTGACAGTTTAAAAAACATTGATTTTCGATCGATTGTATCAAAAGCCGCACTAAAGTCAACAAAAAACGCATAAAGTTTCCCCCCTTTTTGTGATAGACGTAACTTAACCATACAAGCAAGATTAAAAATGTTATCAATGGTGGAGTAACCTTTCCTAAAACCCGCTTGGAATTCCGTTAATATTTCATTTTCTTGAACCCACGTTTGTATTCTATTGTTTATGAGACTTGTGAAAATTTTGGCCACGCTATCAATAAAAGATAATCCACGGTAGTTTTCAACTAAATCGAGGTCTCCTTTTTTGTGTAGAGGGAAAATAATTGAGGTTTTGAAAGATTTTGGAACAATTTCACTTTTTAAAATTTTGTTGTAGATTATTAATAAAATAAACAAAAAATTTTCGGGTGCATTTTTGAAAAATTCATAAGGAATTCTATCTGACCCCGGGGCCTTATCACACTTTAATGTTTTCAAAGTATTCTTCAGTTCAGCAAGAGTGAAGTCACTATCTAATCGGCAGTTATCTATAAGCGGTTCCGCATAGCTGATCGCACCTGCCCTGATTGGGGGATTCAATAAATTCCTAAAATGTGTTATCCATCTTTCAGGCGATATTTCTCCCACAACATTACTACCTTTCTTTTTTAATGTGTTTATGGACCGCCAAAAAGATTTACTGTCACATTTCATATTACTTAAATCAAATATAACTTTATCATAATAAGACCTTTTCTTTATAACACACAATGTCTTATAAATATTTGACTGTTTTATATAATCGAGTTTGACTATCTTTGAATTTGTTTTCCTATATAGGTTAAGAAGCCTAAACATTCTTTTTCTTTCAGCTAAGCATTTGTAGTCAAACCATGGCTGCTTATTTCCTACTTTATTTTTTCCTACGACATTGTTTTGTTTGTGTTCAGACGACCTTAAGATACACTCCATTAACTCATTCACATTGTCCTGGTTGTTATTTGAGATTTTAACTTGCACTAAGTTCAGCTTAATACGTTCATTGTAATTTAAACAATCATTGGTGGACCATTTTAATTTAGGTAATAAAGGTAATAGCTTCCCCTCATTCTGCCCCTCTGCACCTGGGCTCACAGATGTAAACTGTTTAATATCTCTTTTTCATTTAGCAAAACAATATTGGCGACAGTTAAAGCTAATTAGATTCATTTAATGTGCCGTGGATAAACTAACTAGAGATCGTGGCTGCAGCGACGAGTTATCCTTAATGAACTCTTCCGGCAGATTATTGTTGTCCTTATAGTCCCTGTCTTTTAGATTTATAACGATTACTGTTACACCTCAACTATTATCCCGCTTTTAATGTTGAATGATTTCTGGAACTTACCAGCATTAGGCCCTTTTAATTTAAAACAGTATGGCTATTAAAGTTACTGTAAAATTGTAAAACCTTTATCACTTGGATGGGAAAAAATATAATGCTCGCCAAGTTGTCGAAAGGTTTCCGATTCGATCCTAGGAAAAGTGAAAATAGCTTTTAATGGTTTGGACTCAGCTTCTCCTGGTAACTAGGCATTGGGTCATTTAACTGTCCTGGTTCGCTCATCGTAAATATCTCTCACTTTACTCAATAATAAAAAGATTATATAAGCTAGATTATTATATAGCTAGGTTATTACTTCTTTACGTATTATATTGCTATGACAAATAAATCCAAATATCAAACAAAGATTTTGTTTGTTATAAGAGCAATAAAGTAACCTTACTTTAATGCGTAAGGCATGTGGATAAATATTATTTTCATAAGCCGCCAATCTTCCCTAGATACAAATTGTTTCTATGTCTTTTAAAAACTATGGACTGTCTGCTGTTCACAATTTCCAATTGTAACGTCTACAAACCTTAGTGATATGGTGATTGATTCATGTTCCATTTGTTCTTCCTTGAAAGATTATTCACTTCCACGATCTGGCAGTTAGTATCATTGGTAAGTAGAATTTATTTCTGGTCGCATATTTGAACTAACGTTAAATAGGATAGGAGGAACAATAATATATAATTTATACGAGTATTATTCATAATTCTAAATTTTTCATACCATAACGTTTTGAAATGGAAATGGGGTGTAGATTTTCATAAGCGATTTACATTGGATTCTTTATTAGATGTCAACCTGACTCTACTAGTGATTTATATTGCACACACTTTCTCTGTTCTTTTTAATATTGTAACTCTCCAACATACTGTATATTTGAAACCTAAAATACAATTAAAGTATATTTGAAACCTAAAATACAAATACAGTAGGTACTATTCAGTTTAATGTAGTTATTTAATAATTTGAGAAATGGTTTCCCTGGAAAATACATCCAGTACTATTGTTATTTCTATAAGTAGGCCTACTACTGTTATTAAATAATACAACATTAACACCTTTATAGTTGGCTATTCCCACTATTAAATATTTTTTCTGTCTTATTTGGAAATCTATGATAACAATGAGGTATTAACGATTTTTCAATCATACAAAACACCTTACTGTTTAAAATTTTTTTATGGATTGTTGACTTTTGTATATATACTTTTATATTTTCTTACAACCAACTTCTGTGATAGGTTTACTCTTATTGTTATCAAGACTGAAAACCAAGATTTAAAGACTGCTTCCTGTAATTGTTGTTTTTCTTAAGACAAGCAATTCATGTTTGCTATTAATTGTACTTGACGATGGCCTATACATATTCAAATATGTCTTTACATATTTATAAATTATTTTCTACTTTTCAGTGCATTTAAAAACGTTTTGTTTTAAAAAGTTTTTTTATTTATAAATTATTATATTTAAATTCTTAAAAGTACTAAATATTATAAAGGAGAAAAATATTTGGAAATGGTGAAATAAAATTCTATCTATTTTGCCTAAGATACTTGATAACAAAACTACTATAATACATGTTATATGCTTTAGTGTGACTATTATGTTTGCTTTTGTACCAATGTATTTTTCGGGAACCACCTTTATAAGATTCTACAACTATAATTATATAAAAAAATACAATTAACCCATAAGGCCCATATTAATTTTGTCAATATTTCAAATTCATTTGTTGTGCTTATTTTGAGCCTATTTTAATTTATAAAGATATTCTGCACATCTACGGGAAATTATTTTTAATTTGGTACAAAACGCGTTAATTCGGTCCAGTAGTATGGTCAGGCTAGCTGTCAGAAGTTTTGCAAACGTTTTTTAATATATAAGATATATATTAAGAAAATTCATCCCATAATCTTTGTGTATGCATTATATTATTTGTGTGAAGTTAACTGTTCGTAAAACAATTAATTCTCCTTTCATTTAAATAAGTAAACAATAATCTGGCAGATTACTGAGCAAACAAACGGACAAACCTATTTTACGGCTTCTGATGCGGGTAGATTCCTAATTTTCTTAATTGCTGTCTTAACAGTTCATAAAAGTTTATGTAGTCAGTGTATGTAACTTTACTTTAATTTAGCATATTGTAATATATTTCTTTATTGGTTTTGTGATTCCTACGTTCCCAAATATGTTGATGATATTGTTGAAGCTCTCAGGACAAGACACTGAGAGAGCAGCAAAGTGACGTTCTGTGTCCCCAGGGATGACGTTGCATACAATAAATATAAATCTGACAACAACAAACGACGTAGATGCTGTTGCGACGAATATTTCCTTGCATTCCTGTTGAAAACCACATTTTTTAAACTATCTACAGACGGTTTATCGATCCAACTAGCTCTTTGATAGGTTAAAGGCTTGTAGTGAAGAAATTTTACAGCTATGATTTAGTTTTCTAGTAGTTTTTAAATTAAGTTTTGTATTATCCAGACGTGATAACAATTTTTTCCAAAAATAATTTTCCCACTCACTAAACAAATTACCCGCAACTCATGTCTACGCACAGGCCCTGCCTATGTAGACAATTTCCATATAGGCTAAGTTGATAAGGTATTTTTTTTTCTTTGTGCCATTTAGTTTTAATATTATTTTGTAAGTTATTTTTAAGTCAAGGATTGTTTAATTTATTATGTTAAAATACCATGAACTGTATTTTTCAATTGGGAAATAAACATTATTTCATTTCATTTCATTATTTCATTTCATTAAGACCAGTTATAGGTTAAGCATAATATTTTAAAATTTCATTCAAAAAGATTAGCTTGAAATACATTTTCAGACATTTCCACTTAAATATATTTTCATTATTACTCAGAATCATCGTTACTACTACCTAACTCTACTCTGCATGAACAACTGCATCAATACAAGATGCCAAGCACGTCTTAGCTCATTCTGTTGATTGAACACGTGCACAGCATTCATCAGCTTAATTTTCTATGACAGTAAATTTAGTCTACTGTTATTGTTTAACAATAAGGTTATAATATATCTAAAAATCATTTTGGTTATTACTGTAAGGACTGATATTACAACTTGAAATAGGCAAGATGAAAAAAGTTAAAGAACACGATATATTTATTATATTACTAGCTGTAACCCGTGGGCTTTGCCCCGTTTAACTTTTTAATTTTCAAGATTATCTCGTTCGCATGGCTCAATCACGTCCTGGTTGAAGTTTGTTCGCTACGCTCACCCACCTTTAGGTTGGAGCTCGTTCGCTATGCTCACTTGCCTTCAGGTTAGCTCGTTCGCTACGCTAACTCGCCTCCAGGTTGAAGTTCGTTCGCTACGCTCACTCACCTTTTGGTTGCAAATTAGCTGTTGTCATAAATGTAAAAGAAATAATAGTGCTGCACCCTGTTGGTAATCCTTGTAACTTTAATTAATGCTATTGAACATCAGAGAACAGAACCAACTTGTTTAATTGAAACAGCTGTTAAGATTCAATAATTCCATTTCTCATAAGGTTAACATGAGAAAATCCAGAGCCACTGGGGCGGAGCCCGAAAGGATTTTTGAAATAAGAATATGCCTATATGTTAATCGGGAATGTAAACTATCATCATGCCAAATTTCAGCCCAATCCGACTAGTATTTTTCGCGTTCACTTGTCACAAACATACATCCATACATACATCCAAACTTTCTCATTTATAATATTAGTAGGATTCTACTAGAGTATAGAGTAGTGACCGGCCTTACCTTTAGCATTTAGACAAGTGGGCTTTGTCCTCTTCCGTTCTCATCGTCCATGGTGGTGGGGGTTATGTTTCCTTCAATTGCCATTGGACTTTTGGTGGCTTGGTTGATAGATGTATACCATTTTGGTGATGATGTATTGTTTTTAGGTAACTCAATAAATAAAAATTAATCTTAGAAAACAGGTAAAAAGCAAGACAAATTAGGTTGGTTATGTTGGATAGAGTAGTTAGAAAATATGGGGAACATACGGGTTATTATTTAGCTCACTTGAAATCTGGTGGAGTTCCTTTTCCTCCCAAAACATAATATAGTCACAACACTTAGAGTAGAAAACGTCTGTTTTCTTCATACTTAGATATCACCCTAAAAATTAGCTAAATCCTTTCCCTCTCTAAGGGTGAAGAGAGAAAATGTTTTCACCCACACAGGCTGCCAGCCTGTATTTTGAGACTCCTGATGGATCAGACTCCTCCTCTACTTTGTTGGACACATACCTGGGACTACTTGTCACATTTTGTATGTCAGGGAAACATGTTAAATAAGCACTAAGGTTTCTACTGTTCTGGAATTCACTTATTATATGACCGTACTTTAGACCGCAACTTAGTCAAGGTCAGGCTTGTTTCCACGGAGAATAGCCTGAATAAAATGTGACACACAAGTCAAATATCTTCACGCTTCGTCATCATCGGATTGAGCGTGTCCACTGACAGCAGTCTCACAATGTTTTGAGCCTCAAGTGGGGCCTTCTTCAACGTGGGCAGTCGAGAAAAGGTGTTTTCCATATCGTCCAAAGTGCCTGGGCAATAGATGCATTTGGGTGACACGGTTTTGCCCATCTTGAACAGGTACGACTGGAAGAACCCGTGTCCTGTCAGAAATTGGGAGAGGCAATAATCTATCACTCCGTACTGCCGATTAACCTAAGGCTGGACTTGCTGAATCAGTCTCCTGGTTAAGTGTTCTCACGTCTCCTGTTCAACTCTACTACCCATGGTGGTGGCGTGCTCCTCTATTCTTGCCTAATTGTCTCCACACTACTAATAAATTGCCTTCCTCTCTACCGCCAATTTACTAAAAAAGTCCCCCTTTGTATTAGATTCATTTACAATGCATATTGTATTAATCATAGTTTAGCTAGCGATTGGAAAAAAATAAATAAAAATCAAATCAACTAAGGTGTAGGACCATCAAAAATACAATTGCATTTCGATTCAATAATTTGACATTCTCTGTTCAAGAAAGCTGTCAAATTTAAAATTAACTTAATTTACTCACGAGAACGGAGAAAGGAGACAAATTTATGCTGTATATAGAAGAAAGTCATTATATTTTTCAATTTGGGGAAAAGAGAAACGAATTTTTGACAGTTATGTATTTTTAAATGCAAAGACCTATTATATGGATTCTACTTTAACAAGGTGTGTCATTTTCTGATATTCTCTGATATTCAAGGTATAAAATAAAAGTATCTTTCAGAACAATTCCCGACAACGAAACCAATAAAAATATGTGGGTTTCTAGGCCAATGGGACTGCAATGGTATACAACGTGTTCCATAGTTTCATGCTATTTATTTTCATATGTTTTACTTGCTGGTAAATAAAACTATCGTATTGACGTAATGTTTTTTATTTAACTGTTATACATATTTACCTTTTGTATCGTTCATATAAAATGATAAGAATATTTCTAAAGGGACATGAAACTATTTTTCATTAGTTGTGTAATCATGGTTAATCTTTAGATCATTCTCTACAGATTCTTGTGGTTTATTTTTACTACTGAATGGAGCTTATGTTGATGAAGGTTTAGTAAAATTTATACTTTAATACATTTATATGGTTATGCCAACTAGTTGTACAACTTAGGTAATGCATCATTATTCCAACCCCTTATCAACCAATGGCTGAGGACTTCCTTGCATAATAGAGAAAATGGTTTGTATATTTAATTTCATCATTGATTTTATTAGTTTATTAAATACAAAAGCTGTTTGTCCTTTTTAAATCAAAGTAAAACATTTTATAAAAGTGATTTAGACTTGGACCTACTTGGTTTCAAATAAGTCAAAGTCTTGATGTAATGCTGAACTATGATGTATGGTTTAATATGTTAAGAAAATTTTTTTCATCGTAATGATGGTTTAAATTATTTTAATAAAACATACATTCATCATGCTTATACCCTGTAAGCAAATATGTCTGCAATATATAAATTCCTGCAACAGTGATAAAGTAAAAATGGTGCCTGTAGTATTGTTTTTTTATATATTAGAAAAAAAATATTCTATTCAGCTCATGAAAAGAGGTATGTGAAATAAGTTCTCTTATTTACACTAGTTTGAGTAATGATTAATGCATTTTAGATAATCCTAAAATCATATTAAATTGATATAATTTGATAGGGATTTCCAACGTATAATTAGGCAAAATCATAACTAGTCATTATAAGACCTGCAATGAGAATAGTATGTGAAAGCTTTAAAATAGAACCATAAGAGGAGCTAAGGTGCGTAAAATGTTCCTTTGATCATGGCAAGGCAAAGGCAGTGCTTTTACTGGGTTCTTGGAACATTACCTTCAGGCTGACTCTGATTAATCGCTATTATTTTTAAAGGAGCTGATAAACATGCATATAGTATGTTATCATACAGGGTGCCCCGTTAACAAGTATAATAAAATTCGTAATAGGATTATTTTGTCAAAATAAAACTAAAATGAAGAATAATATTTTATAAAGATATCTCGTCTTGTAAGCAAGCTATCCGCCATATTTCGCTTTTAAAATTATTTCTGAAGAAAAATTTAGGATATCCTTACAAAATGTTACACTATTTTTAATCCTATTCATAAGCTTTGGAAAATATTTAATATTTTTTCAGTTTTATTCGTAATAGGCTTAAAACGTTTAATCGCGCTGATATCATGTCCAGTTTACTGGTTAAATAACCTCGTACCATTCGTTAATTTGAGTTGACGTACCAAACTACACGCAAGGATAATTTTTTTTAACAGGTTCCAGGTAAATCTAGTTAAAAACCTTCCTAGCTGCTAGGTGAGAGGCAGGTAGGCCTAATTGTGTTATTGAAGCTTCCTGCTTAAATGCAAATGTCTAAAATTAAATTTTAGCTTGGATTTTTATAACTAATTTATTTAAAACTAAACCAATGAACAAAATATAACTAATTTACGAAAAAACCTTATACGCAGAATGTACAAAAAGTGATTAACAATTTATCGTATTTATTTTTCATCAAAGCTAATAAGCAATTTTACACTTTATCTTAATCTTTCTTAATCTATCTTAATCTTTATCTTAATCACTTAATCTTTGCGTAATACCAACCGCAAACTTGCGGACCTGGGACTTCAGAGACCTAAGGCCCGTGTTCTACCACTAGACCAGCTTGATGCCCTGGCAAAACATGTTAGAGCCAACGCTAACGCTATGGGGTATAGTCCAAAGTATGATGTAGGATTATGTTGTATTTTATTGAAAAATAATTCCATTATTTGCAGCACATATTTGTAACCATCCTAAAATATCTTTTGCCGTTTGAGGTTGGTAGTTTTTGTTTGAATGCAATACAGTTTTATAGTATTTTGCAGGATAAGATTGAAATCCACATGATGACAAATTTTATGAAAAACTTTCTATCTTAGTATTTATATTGTTTTAGGCCACTAGATTATTTTCCATACGTGGAAACTGATAGCAAAGCTTCTGGTATCATGGCTGTGTAAGATCGTTTGATCAATATTCTGAAGTCGTTAGTCTCTTGAAAATAATTAAATGTGACTGATAGTTATAATGGTTTTCTATATTCCAGAATAATTATAAAACAAAATACTGTATTAAAATAATTATTTATTGTGTGATATAAACAGCGAGCACAGTGCTCTTTGGATATCAAACCAAGTGATTTTAAGTCCAAGTACTGACTGTAACCTTCAAAACTAAAAAAAGTAAAAATCCTCCTGCAACCCTGCAGACTAAGGGAATTTTCATTTGTCTGTTTGGATTTACACAAAAATATATCCTTAAAAATATTACATTAATTCCCTATTTAGGTAGCATTTAGTATAACGAGTACTTAGGTTTGCTGAAAAAAGGAGGGTTAAAAAGTTTCTTTTGTAAAATTAAATATGTAGTTTAGTATGAAATAATGGCACTTCCCAAATGTCATCAAAATATGTTCATAAACAAGCAAACTAAAACAGTTTATTATTCTCCATAAGAATAACATAGAGATTTTAAATTAAATTTTTTTTAATTCCATTTGGCACATTATATATTCAATATACTAAATAATTTGGGTTTAAGCTCTACAAAATGGTTTGGAAAGAAGTTGTCAAATATTGTTTTCATGGCCAAAACTGGAAAAATCCATCCCCATAAACTTCCGTTCCCATAGTTGGATCATCCGATCATGCTACAGTTTTTTCGAATGAGTGTAGTTTTAGACGTTTACACGAAATTTCATCAAAATCGGGTCAATTTGCTCGAGTTATCATGCTAATGGACACACATACAATTACACGTTAAACAGATGTAATTTTTGGCCTCTAAGGACCTCAAAACAAAAAAGTAAATCGGTCCCAGGTCCAGGTCTTACCATGAGCATTACGGTAAAAGCTTATTCCCTTTACGGTAATATGTTAAAAAGCAATTCTGCCCAAAATAAGGTTAGTAGTAAGTGGTAGTCCATCTTATCTTAGAATACCTATCAATATAAATATACAAAAATAATTACATAGGTAATTATGTTAAATTTGACATAACATTTATTTGCTACAGTTTTCAATTCAAAATGCTGCCAGTTGATATGGTTTAAACTTGTCAATCATAGAATAATTACGGATTCCTGTAATTCTGGTTTACACCATTGATCTAACCAACTACTAATTAAACAAGTATTGATTTGACCATTCATAGATCTGTTTGACCTGGAATTAAGCTGTTTTTATATCTTGTTTATCACATATAACTGCATAACTGACACAACTACATATATATACATATATATAATATAATAGCTACATGCACAAGTAATTATAGTGTACAATATTAAAAAACCTGGACTTTGCCAGAATAATTTTTAAAATATAAAAACAAAATTTAAAATACATTTGTATGTGATTTATATTTCGGCTCTTTCATTTTCAATCTTTAACTTTAGAGAATACGTAAAAGAGTAGATATAAAGTTGCAAAGATTGAATATTTACCTTATAACAAACACTTTAAACTTTAAGGTTATCTGAATATTATTTCATAAGGCATCAGAGCTCATACGGTTAGATGATTGTAATTTGACACAAACTTATGATGTACTAGCTGCTGTACAAGGCGAAGCCGAGAACCAATAAATAAATAATAGTGCTGCAATCTGTTGTCAAACCCTAAATTGTAACTTATTATTGCTATTAAACATAATAGAACCCAACTTATTTGCATAGTAGTTAAACAGCTGTCAGGATTTGTTTTTCTTTTTAAATACGAATACACATAAGGCAAACATGTGAAACTCCAGAGCCAATGTTTTTTTGTACGTTTTTTGGTTACGGAGGGGACAGAGGAGTGAAAGATGTTTGGGATAGGAATATGCTTCTATGCTAATGGGAAGTGTTATTTTATCCCACATCGAGCTTCAAACAAACAAACGAACCCATAAACTTTCAGTTTAATAATAGTGTATATACAGTAAATACACGTTTTTTCATGGGAACCCTTACAAACTTAGGTAAATGGTGTTCCTTAGATCAAAACTAGAAAAATGTATTATAACCTTAGGCTAGAAGAAAATGTTTAAGAAAATACATCACAGGCAAGTGGAATGTTATAAAATGTATGTAGAAACACAATTTGAGGTTTTACGCTTGTAGTTTTTAGAAGGTTATATTTTTAAGAATGTAAGGAACATTTTCTCAAAAAGGAATAATTATCCTATGGTAATCAAATTTCTAAACAATATTGATAAACATCCTGAGTTTTTTTAGTCCAATACAATATTGTTTACTATACCTAACATATTTTTTTAAATAAAGTTCCTAAATTTTTAGTCACTTAGAAAAACTAGTTTTTTTCTTTGAGTATATTCAGGTTAATGTTTGGAATGTGTTTCCAATTTTTTACTTGTTAAATCTTTGGGCTAATCAAAACACACATATATTTTCTTTTGCAGAAAATGAACAAATCTATCTTACTCTGTATAAGCACAACTGAAATCTGTAGGCAATGTTTTGTGGAACACATTGCATATTCATTCATTTATTCAATATTTCATAGCATTGATGTTAAACACAAAGATTATGGCCGTCAAACGTATTTTTTAAATTCAGATATGTAGAAAAATGTAGTGGCAGAATTGAGCAGATTCAATATTACATGGTTGGAGTTGTAGGCACTGGCAGCACCCATAAAATATTCACCTTCCTAGCCACATATTGCAGCCCAAGAAGCATTTGCCAGGAAGTAAAATACGCTACAATGTATAATAATTTATAATACTTTTTAATATTAATTGTTGATGTTGTTTTGAAGAAATTACGTTTGATGTGTTACTACAGTAAGATACTACTCCATACTCAAACTAAGAATGTTGTGTGCAGATATTAAAGTTCGTTATCATCAACAAATAGCTTATTTCCACGTTGTTAAAACAGTAGTTATTGGGAACGGATATTTAAGGCAAGACAGACAAAAAAGACAAGTCAGCAGAGATCAAGTTTCTGCATAACTGAATATAAGTCTAAAATATGTAAGCTAACTCAAGATAGTACCCTACATGGTTTATACATCTTATCGCGCACTTCCTATATAACATTATTTCTGGGACCAAAAACTTACATCAGTTAGGCTTCATCTACTTTAACAAAGTAGGTGAAGTTGTTAGTGTCCGTCACTTTCATGTATCTTACTGTTTGTTCTTAACCATTAAACAATGAAAATTATTTTGAAATTAACCTGTAAATACTCAAACTTTCTCAAATTGAACCATAAAATTAAGATATCTACAGAATGCAGAAATGCTATGGCAGGAATATTGAACATTATTGATGTTTTGATTTCGATGTATATAAATTGTACACATAAATATACATTGTAAGACTCAATTTTATATATAATGGTCGACGATTATCCAGCAGAGTGTCGGCTCTATTTGATAGTTACAAGTTAATTTCAATAGATATCGGTTGTTCATGTTGAGAGGGTTAAAGACTTGTTCCTACTCCGTGGTTTTAAGATTGTACGGAACAAATATTTAGTCAAAAAGTGTGGTAAAAATGTCCGGCAAAATTGATGTTTTCTATTTAAATTACATATCAACACAACTGGTGAACTAATTAAATTCCACTTTATATGGTTTCATCTTTTTTGTTAACCTAAATTCTTAAATTATGTTTTATGAAATACATTTCTGATGGATATATTTGCATATAAGGAAAACAATTAATATTAACAACCACTAATCATTTTAATACGTACTTTGCCGTAATTTCAAGACCTATAGTTAACACTTTAAACTTGAAATTCCAACCTATGAACACAATGAAAATAAAGATATAAAAATATAATCCTTAACCATTATCAATGAAAATTAAAGCGTAGTTGAATCATAATTAGTGTAGTTAGTCAAAAAATAGTAATGTTCTTTTACTGTTTTATTTCTAGAAAAAAACTTTGCTGACTAAACCATGTATTAATTCAAAAAACATTTGAGGAAATATTAACTACAATTATTTTATTCCAACAATGTTGTGGGAATTTGCCTGTAAACAGTAATACAATTTTATTCTTACTTTATTTTCATGTAATATTACCATGTTAAAAATAATCCAGATAAAAAAAATATTACTTTAGATTAATGCTTAAAAAAGGTAGCATTTCTTTGAGATTTTCCTATATCAAACGTTTTATTCTGGAAATGACACCTCAATTAAAACGGATCTTTACGATTACCTTTTTATAGAGAAATGTTTCAGTTAGATAGAAAATGTTTAACTGGTGTAGCCAAGACTTTTGCATGATTTCAATTGTTAATTAGTGTAATAAAAAAATTATATTAAATGTTTGGTTTATTAAATTGTTATCGTATGATTAAAGGTTTAAATATTATACTGACGAAATTACGTTATTGTTGTTTTTATCGGTTCTAAAACGTCAGCTAAAAGAGGACTGCAAAATAAATCACCTATACTTCCGTGCCAGGATGTCATTTCATCTTAAATCCCTTGATCCGACTGACAGGCACCTCAAAACGTATAATATCCACCTTACCAGTTCTGCCGCTTTCGTCATTGAGTGAGGATTCTCTTATTAATACTCGACTTTACGTTTACTACTATAATTTAACAAGTTATTGTTTTATGTGATGAATAAGCAAACTCCATGTATTTATTGTTGTTTTACTTTCTTCCTCTAAAGATATAATATAGAGTTTAGGGTAAGAAATGTCCTAAGTGGTTTTCGAAGTGAGGTCTGTGTGTGTGCGTATTAATGTGTAGTTGTGAACAGAGCTACAGACTACACCTGTCGTCCGACTTTGATGTTATTTGGTATGTTGGTACTGATACATGATGTCTCCAGGCTGTTTATTTATTTATTTTTAGAATCTGGATTTTTAATGGTGAATTAGCGAGAAATCATATGATAGAAAAAAAATTATTGTTATAAACATCAGCTGGATTGATGTATATTAAAATGAAATATGTTATGGTCCTTAGTCTTTCTAACCTAAATTCGGTAAAATTTACGGTGTAAAATGCGTTTTTTTAATTTTCCTAAAATATATCATTTTACCTCCTACCCTTGTTGTTGGCTTTCTAATGCGAGAAAGTATATGTCAGTTTGCCGATACCGTCTATTTATATGTAAGTTGGTGCGGTAATATTTTTGTTCGGTGAGATAAAACAGATCCATAACATTACTCCAAATATTTAGTTACCTATTGAATTCTTTGTTAGACACAATTTAAAAGCTATGAATAAAAGCAGAACTTGACTACAACACGAATAACATAGCTGTACAATTAAAAGTCATCCACCTGTATAGCATATGCATCAGTTCCACCATTGGGCAAATAAATGTTTCTTAAACAATGGAAAACATAGTTGTTACAATCAAACAAATATTATATTTCAACTAAATTTTATTTGGCTGAAAATAGTTTAGCATATAATTTGAAGTGTGGTAAAATGTTCAACATATACAACTCAATTGTCAAAGTAAAGGTTCTAAAAATTCCCAAATCTATTACTAAGTTTGAAATACATTCTCCATTTCTATTTTATTTATGGGTTGTTAGCTTGATTCCCTTAAGAGCAATAGAAATAAATAATAGTAACCACACATAATAATTAAATGCTATGATATATGCTTGTATAGTAAAAAATTTATTGGGTCAAAAATCTTTGACAACAGGTCAATAGTTATAAGACTAAAACTTTATTATATACATTGTCAATACTAAGTATTTTCATGCTCATAAGAGGCTTTTCAAACAAGCTCAAGAAAATATTATGATTGATTAGTTAATGTTGACTAGTTAACAATAGAATTGATTAGTTAACAATGATATGTTTTGATAATCTGATTCACCATAGTTTACATTCTAATCATGTAAATGAGTTTTACAATAAATGCAAATATTCTTTGTAATATATTATTTAACATGTAATTATACCTCATTTAAAAACAAACACGAATTTAAAATATTATGATTAAAAAGGTAGCCCAAACTGTATAGGAGGACAATCCATTGTAAATTACCTGCATAACGCTTGGTTACTTACATGATACAATGATTTTATTTATACTTTGATCCTTAACAGCTCTGGCAGAAAATCTAGAGAGTATAACCATATGTTTGGATTGTTGGTGGGGATATAAAGGAAATCCCAGTCAGAGAGGTACATTAATTTTGTATCTCTAAATGTAGCAACCCGACATAGGTTCCTCTTGTTTATCAGAGGCCTGAGACTTTCAGATTACAACCATAATATCATACAATAAATATATCAATGTATAAAAATGATCCTTAACATGTTTTACACATCTCGTATAAACGTATAGCTTAATATTCCACATTGGCCTTAAAAGGTGATTTATTAATTTTCCTTAACTCATAAATTAGATAAGTTTGAAATTAATTTAACTATTACGGTAATCCATGTAAGCAAAATAGGAAACATACCACATAGTCTATATGGCATATAAATTCACATACGGAAACACAAAAACTTTACACTTTATCAACTTCTGTTTGGTTACTTTATTTTATTTTTATGAAAATACACAACATGACGACATTAAAGTATACTATATGTACACCTCAAAAGTTTTAAATGTTACACATGCGATACATGTAATTAATTTCTATGGATTAACTAAGCATAACTTTAATTTCTTTTAAAACAAATAATATATTTTTTGTTTATGTTTTCCTTCAAACAAAAACTTACCTACGTCTACTACCTAAGACTTAGGCCGTACCTAGGATATACTTTGTATATCCTAAGGCCATTTTCTGTTGTTTATTTTAGCCTGGATTACTGTAGGCTATAACTGGTGCAGCACCATCACATAAATAAATTCTATTAGTGACTGGCAGGAGTTGAACTATACTATTTCACTCTTCCAACCTGCTATGCTTTTACGGGAAATAACTAAAATAATCACATTAGACACAGGAAGACCATACAATATTATTTTAATTAGGTCTCTATATGTTAAAGGTTACCAATTACTTAACTAGGAACAAACGAAGTCTACCTGAAGTTGTTCAAAATTATGAGTGAATAACTAATTAAGTAGTTTGGATTTGATTCTCAGACTATTTATAGCCCTTACTCAGACTTTCTTCAGCAAAATTATAAAAAAATCTACGAATCGTCAAGTTTGATAAAATGGGTATAGTTTATTGATAAAAAAAGCTGAGCCTTATCAACAGATCTATTAAAACTTAAAATTAGTTTGAAACCTCTCATTGTTCTTTATTTCAGAAATAAGTTTCGAAACGGCAAAAAAATCAATTTAGTTTTAAATATTAACTTTTATTACTTTGTGTGTCAAAATTTATGAGCACAAAAATATATATCTTCCTTAACTTAGTAACTTAACTGTAAATATTAAACTAAGTAGTAATTGGGTTAATGCACTAAAATTGATTTCATATTATGTGATTGGAAAATATGCAATAAAACAAAGAGTCTTTTTATTAGAAAATTACCATACAACTGTCGTAGCTAAAAGTGTTACTACAATTTCCCTTTCGTATCCCAACCATTTTGAAAATAAACTATAATTGCCCAATACAAAAGGCACAAGGTTAAAATTAAATCTTTCAAAAGTTCCCATTGCAGCTAGTCATCTATTTACAAAACCTGCTTTTACCGATCGAACATTTAAAGTGTAACACTGAATCTGCCCCTGTGTTCATTTACCAATTGTAATTTACCATGGATAATAAACGAATGTATATATGAAATTCCTATGTACTATTTATAATTAATTGTTTTAGATAAGTATGTCGTACTAAAAACTGTTACATAAAGGCCTTACATGAGGCGTCGAGAGGCCAAGGGAGATATGTGACTTTTTAAAAAATGTCATTGTATTTTTTTCATAGTCATAAAAAATAAAATAAAAATAAAAATAAATTCACTTATACCCCTTGGCTTCTAACTCTTAGGTGTTTAGTTTGGAGGCCAAGGGATATAAGTGAATTATTTTTTGAAATTCCACCATTTTTTAACAAAACCCGTTACCATGACAACATTTTTTTAAAGTCACATATCTCCCTTGGCCTCTCGACGCCTCAATATGAACCACCTCCACAGCAAGCCTGCAAACTAAGCGAATTAGCTTCACATTTCCGGAATATATCACTGTTAATGGACATAACCACATTTTTATGACTTTCATTGGCAACGCAGAATGGCAATAGATTTTGACAACGTGGAGAGTAAATGGTATATTATTGCATTAAAGCAATTACCGGTGCCTCTGGGACAGCTTTGACGCCGTCAAGCCTATGTAATTGATGGATGGATGAACAAAACTAGTTATGCCTTAGAGACGAGGTTGTGTCACTTTGTCATCGTTCGATGCCATTTAAGTAATGGGTTTCCATTTTACTTTGGATTGACAATATGCTGCTTGTGTTATTAAACATTATTAAACTCCTGAACTATTTTTTGACAACAGAGTTTTACCATTTTATCATTACTGTTAGCTTTTTACTCCAGTATATTATGTCTTTGATTGTTAGTATTGTAATTTTATTCCGTGGCTTTATTTTCTTAACCTATGACCGTTTCTTAAACTAGCCGTTTCATCACTCCAACCAAGAACAAAAAGAAGCAATAGAAAACTCAAAACCTTCGAAACTGACAGCTGTAACTCCTGGCCATTTTCTTATCAACTCTTCTCTGACAACTGTTCCTTACCCAACAAAGATCTCACCTCTTATTGATAATTTACCTCAAGACATCACCCGAAGCCTATGCTGCCGTTGGAGTCAAGAATATTTTAAGACCCCTCATCAGCGTTGTTTCAAGTGGAACCTGAAGAAAGAAAACCTCAATGTTTGCTAAAACACACCAGCTCCTAATAGCTACAGACCAGTTGATTCTCATTCAAAACGATCATTCAAAGTGTCTTCATACCATTAAGTTGAAGACTTTATAGTAAAGACTTTATTTACGCTAAATATAAATGCATTTGTTTTCCAAAAGCACGTTGCAAGTCATCATGATGATTTTGTAAATAACCCTACAACGAAAATATTTCATGCCAACCGGTGTTTTAAATAGGTAGAAGCTCAAAGTGAATAACAAATGTTGAGGAACGATCGAGTTTTGCAGTCTCTGGACCCAAGTGGAAATAGACAGGCTTCGTTGCTTTTGCAGCTAAATAATATATCAAAAGAAACACATCCAACCGTCCATAGAATATATACCTTTGAACTAATTATGGTGTTAACACGATTGGATTACCTATAAAAGAGACGGTTATGCTTAAATTAATTTAAATTTTGAGTGCAGTTTACATAGCTTAGCTCAGCATTATACTGGCTGTAAATAGTTTGCAAACAGTTGAAAATGGATATTATTCTGGTTCATACCAGAAGAGCATATCCGCACTATGTTTCTGATGTCATACATTTATGATATTTCACTTGTATAACTGCCTTCATATTGGTAATCAATACCTCAAACAATTAAGTGAAATATGTAGGCCTAAAATATTGCTAAGATGTTAATTCATTTCAGAATAAATCATATTCATGTTTATAAAATGTAATTTATAACTATGTGTTAGTAGTTGCAAAGAAACTCATGGTATTTATTTATATAGCAAATAATTTAATACAGGTAAAGAAAAAACTAACCTGCAGGATTGTTAAGTTATGTCTCTAAATTTGGGAAAATTTATGAAACATTAAAACCTTTTTGAACTACGGATGTTTTCAGTTTTGTTGTCGTTTGGTTTCAATTGAAAAAAAAAAACAATTACGAATAGAAAACTAGTTACAACTTTTAATAACAAATGACAAGGGTTTATGAAATATCGCACGTGTAAGAATAATAGGATCAATACGTAATTGTATCCTGCATGCAAATATCACTGCCATGAAACTCTGGTTGTAAACCGAACAGATAATCTTACAATAAGATTACCAACACACTGCGTAACGTCATTGGTTGACAGAAGGAGCTTAATTTGAATATCTATTGTCTAATACAACAGTCGAGACTATGGTCTTGTAAAGGCTTTATAATTAAAGTGGATGCGTGGTTAACATTACCAGGACATCGTAATTTAAATCTAAAGGTTAATTACAATATCGACAGGAAATATTGTAGCTAACTAAAACCTTAGTCAGCATATAACGAATGTTGGATTACTTGTACTTAACGATTTGTGTGTTTGTTAAAGAGCTGTATTCTGTACTTTCATACTGTAGACTAATATACAGGGTTACTAAAATTGTGGAGACCCCTGTTTTTTTTTTTAACGGCCCATACTAGAAAAACTAAACTCGGCACACCATTATGGCATGTTATGAAGTTCTTTTTGGGCATAACCGCCACTTGGTGTTCATCCCCAAATGGGGGATTTTGGGGGGAAACTAAAAAATTGCAAACACAAAGACCCATCGAGTGACCCCTCATTTTGAAGGTCCTGGTAAAAGAAAACCAACAACACAAGCTAGAGGTCTCTATCTCAGTTCAGAACAAAATGGCAGCCAATTGAAATTATCATAAGTTCCCAAAACCAAAAACGGGGATTTTGGGGGAAACTCAAATATTTTAATCGATAAGCCCCATCGAGTGACCCCTCATTTTGAAGGTCATAATAAAAGAAAACTAACAACGCAAACTATTGGTCTCTATCTTAACACAGTAAAATATGGCGGCCAATTGAATATAAAATTGCGAGTTATTTCTGATTTCTAAGGATTTCAATCAGCTTCCATTTTTTACTGGATTGAGATAGAAACCTCTAGTTTGCGTTGTTAGTTTTCTTTTACCAGGACCTTCAAAATGAGGGGTCACTCGATGGGGCTTATAATTTAAAATTTTTGAGTTTTCCTCAAAATCCCCCATTTTGGGTTTGGTAAGCATTCATTCATTTATTGCTCTTTACAATTTTTACATTGTGTAGCATTTTTACATTGTGTGATTCTAATATTTATAATTACATAGGGGTTATTTTATAAAATTACACTTTAAATTAAAATTAACTTTAAACAAATAAATCAATACATTTAAGAAATGGAGGAAAACTAAAAAACATTATACATTTATCAAGAAAACCTTAAAATATTTAACTCATAACCCCTGGGGAATATAATACTGTGGCCCTTAACTTCAACGGTGTGCAGTGAACTCATCCACCGAATAGAATGCCTGATTTTTTAAGTCACGCTTCAGTTTCGTTTTGAATATAAGGGAACTTTCCAGACTTTTAAGCCTTTCAGGAAGACAGTTGAGGAGTCTGACACCTACTTGAGAAGGAAGTTTCTCAAATGCAGCTGTTCGGTGTTGGACAGTGCGAAAACTTTCCCTTGCTCTAGTCCCATGGCTGTGCACAGCAGTGCCTTGGATAGGCACATGTTGAAACCGGCAGTATACAGCCGTTTCCAACATATACTGGGAAGGTAGGGTCAAAATTCCAAGCTCCCTGAAAGCTTGTCTACACGACTCTCTCCACCTCAGATTTGCAATTAATCTGATGGCTCTTTTTTGAAGCCTAAATGCCCTGTTAAAATTTCGTCTGGCACAACCCCCCCACAATCTTAATCCGTAGGAAAGATGGGGATGAATGAGGCCATAATAGGCCATGACCAAAACTTGTGTTGAACATAAAGGCTTGAGATTACGCAAGGCAAAAACCCCTTTTGCAATTTTTGGACAGATGCTATCTACATGATCTTGCCAGTTCAGCACTCTATCCAAGTGCATCCCTAAGAATTTTGTGGAATCAACCTCTTTCAGGCAGGTTTCATCCATCTTTACAGTTGGCGTTGTCTCGTCGTTACGGTGACGAAGGGAAAAATTTATGTACGTCGTTTTTGACTATAGCAAAACGGCCTAATAGCAAGTGGCTATTAGGCTTAAAAAGTACTTCATAACATGCCAAAAAAAGGTGTGTAGAGTTTAGTTTTCATAGTGTGAGCCGCTACAAAATTTACAGGGGGTCTCCAGACTTGGAAAGCTGTAAGTTAAATTCAACTTCTGAGAATTTCAATTGGCTGCCATTTTCTACTGGATTGAGATAAAGACCTCTAGTTTGCGTTGTTGGGTTTCTTTTACCAGGACCTTCAAAATGAGGAGTCACTCGATGGGTCTTTGTATTTGAAATTTTTGAGTTTCCCCAAAAATCCCCCATTTTGGGGATGTACACCAAGTGACGGTTATGCCCAAAAAGTACTTCATAGCATGTCATAAAGGCGTGCCGAGCTCAGTTTTTCTAGTATGGCCCTTTAAAAAAATAACGGGGGGTCTCTACACTTTTTACTAACCCTGTATACTTTCTTTAAATATAAATAAAGTAGCACACAGCTATGTGAACAAGAAATATAAACAATGATTCACAAACGAAAGAATAGTATAAGATTAGAGGAAACAAAACAAAACATACACATGCCCTTCATTAACACAACATCAGATAGTCTTGAAGAGAATAGAAACTCATTAGATTTTTACGTCTAATTTTAGTTGCTGGTGGAGTTTAGATTTTTTTATGCTAACCCTATTTGGGGCGGATGATAAAATTCTAAACCATATTGTTAAATTGTTGGTGCGTGGCATCATCTTGGTCACGTGTACTGAAGATCATTTGAAAATTTACAGCCAAGCAAAAAAAATATGTGATGAAATGTAAAGTAAAACTTAAATTAATGTCTAACATTTCTTGCCATTACTTTTTGAAAATGCGACGTATCAAAGTCAGATTTCCGGCTTAAATTTTCTTTTCTTTTTAAAGGCCATTAAAATGATGAACCACTTGATAGCTATTTAAAAATGTTTAGTTAGCCCCAGCAACCTCAATTTGGGGGTTGGAGTGGATTTAAAAATACCAACACAAATTACTTTTACATTACCCTAGTAACGTGTGTTGAAGCTCGTTTGAATATGCACCCGTTCATAAATTAAACAGGAGGAGAAGTATTATGGGACACGCATTGTAACGTATATGGTGAAAAGGTCCCGGGTGTTTTTACTGACAAAATGTGTTTTATATTTACTTTAAAAGGGGTTACCGGAACTTTATGATGCAATCAATTTACTTTCTTAACTATACAAATCAAGTCTAGATATAAAAAAAAAGCATTACCATTAGTTTCATTCCAAATTGTAGTACAATGTTAAGTTAAATGCATTTTTTTCTATTATCACAAGGCTGTTGTGAAAATATGACGTGAATTATTTAAAATATAACTTAAAAAACAAGATCCGGTGTAAGTGTGCCTTTGATCATGGCACTACAAAGGCAGGGAGAGCTTTGACTGCATTCCTGCAACATCACCTTTGGACTGACTGTGTTCAATCGCCATTGTAAGGAAAATGCTGATAAACATGGATGAAATTATAAATCTCCGATAAGATTTTATTGTTTAAATAATAATCTGTCACGCAATTCTAAGGTCAAAAATATTTTTAGTATTATGAATGTATTAATCCAGCGTGTTTTTCATTTGACAATTTTGGTCACTTAAATCTTTATATTTCGCTAAATATAGGCTTATTGAGATATAAAAATATTTTTAAATTTGTTCACTTGCCGTATTATACTTTTGTTTACAATAATTACGGTAATAGTTTATCAATACATCAGCAATAACATTTATTATGCTCTGAAATATTCAGTTCATTATATTACATTATTTTTCCTGTCTATATTGTACCTTACAAGTAATACGACGTTCAACACAATATACACGAAAATACAAAATTGAACTGAAAATTGAGCAAGTATGCATATAATACACTAAATAAATTAATTTGGTTATATCTAGTTTATTGTATAGGTTATAACCTAGTTTTTATCATCAGTAAAATGGGCAATATAACATGAATAGACTGTTACATATTGAAACGGAATATATATATTTTATTTTATTAGAACAAATGACATGTGTGAATCAGAACCCAATTTAAAGAATAATACAGGTTATAATCATTTATCATAAGGTAAACAGTTAATAAAATAACTGGTAGAAGAGTCCTCTCACTAATCCAGTTTTCATGTTGGTAAGTGATAAGAAGATTGTGTGAAAGGAAGGATATTTGTCCAGAAAATAATTTTCGGAGTGTGAGTGATAATGTCCTCTAATCCGCTCTCGTTCAAACAACCACTGAGGCGCACAATACGTCATCCTAGCAGCCTATGTCACTCAGACTTCACAATAAAGTTATAATCTCATACAGTGTCACACAGCAACCACAATAACGTCATATGCTCAGCCAGTGTCACTTAAACGCCACATTAACGTCATACTTTTAGCTAACGTCACTCAGACACCACAATAACGTCATACTCTTTAGCCGGTGTCACACAGCCACCACAATAACGACATACGCTCAGCCGGTGTCACAAAGCCACCACAATAACGTATTACGCTCAGCCGGTGTCACAGAACCACCACAATAACGTAATACGCTCAGCCATTGTCACAGAGCCACCACAATAACGTCATACGCTCAGCCGGGATCACTTAAACACCACATTAACGTCATACGCTCAGGCAGTGTCACTCAGCTACCACAATAACGTCATATGCTCATGCAGTGTCACTCAGCTACCACATTAACGTCATACGCTCATGCAGTGTCACTCAGCTACCACAATAACGTCATACGCTCAGCCGGTGTCACTTAAACACCACATTACCGTCATACGCTCAGCCGGTGTCACACAGCCACCACAATAAAATCATACGCTCAGCCGGGATCACTTAAACACCACATTAACGTCATACGCTCAGGCAGTGTCACTCAGCTACCACAATAACGTCATATGCTCAGCCGGTGTCACTTAAACACCAAATTAACGTCATACGCTCAGCCAGTGTCACACAGCCACCACAATAACGTCACACGCTCAGCTGGTGTCACTTAAACACCACATTAACGTCACACGCTCAGCTGATAACACTTAAACACCACATTAACGTCACACGCTCAGCCAGTGTCACACATCCATCAAAATAACACCATAAGCTCAGCCAGTGTCACACAGCAACAACAATAACGTCATATGCTAAGCCGGTGTCACACAGATACCACAATAACGTCATACGCTCAGCCAGTGTCATTTAAACACCACATTAATGTCATACTTTTAGCTAGTATCACTGAGACACTACAATAAGGCCATACTGTTTAGCCGGTGTCACACAGATACCACAATAACGTCAGCCATGTGGGTGAACGTTGTTTTCTAAGACTACTGTATTTGACAATGATATCTCAAACAATGTTAAAAATGCTTTGTTATCTTGTATTGCTTAAAGAACGTCCTATTGTCTCTACTCAATGTGACAGCCAAACATGTGGCACTTCTCTTTGTGCTTTCAAACTATGTACACGCACATAGTGACGATTAGGTGAAGCTATAATATAGTGATAAGAAATTGGTTAGTTTGCATTGTTGTTTTCCTTCAGCAAATGAGCTAAATAAAACCAGCCCAATTAAAAGTTTTAATGACGTATTTTTAACGTTATATTTTGGTTTCCTGCTAGGAAATGCTTGCATTACAAGACCTATATGTCTAGGTTTTCAAGTGATGAACAGATTATTTTACCCTTAAAGACTACCCTTAGCAATATGGGAGTACCCCTAAAGGTAATTTAAAATTAAAATACGCATGTTCACTGTTCAGAGGTAGCATACCCCCATATTGTTAAGAGTATTGCATATATTTTTATTTTGTGTCATGTAATTCTATGTTATATAATGTTTTAAAATAAAGTATAAAACTTATGAATTCAATTAATCAAAAACCAATTACGTATTATATCAATTACAAAAACTAGAACATGGGATTGATTATTTCTTGTATTATGCATCTATGGATAGAGTTGAGCTGATACAATATTACGTTGTTGTATTGGCAGCATTCATAAAATATTCCCTATCTTAACCACACGCTCGCATTGCGGTACAGTAATGAATGAGCTAGAATAAGATTCTTTATTACTTATTCCAAATGAAAAAGCATATCAAATCTTATATCAGATAGTGTATCGTATTTAAAGAAGAAAAATTAATATGAGGGTTTATATTTTATATTTAAATAACATTTTAGCTAAATATAGCTACAGAGCTAATATCATAATCAATGTAATATTTTTGTACAGTTTCATCATATATAATAAAACTTGATAGGTTTTTTTTATTTCACGATTACAAATTAACCACATATTTTTGTAAATATTGATCTGTGTTATAGGAAATGTGTAATTTTGAACTTTACATTTCAAACACTTTCGTACAAGAAAGATTTGTCGTAAAAGCAATTTGTGTAAGTATAAGTTTATCACATAACAATTTTAACTAATGTTTAGGATTTTTTCAGCAAACTATCGCTTAATTGTTTAAGATATAAAAGGGCCTAAAAGGGTCTTGATGTTCGAACGTGTGTATACATACCGAAATTGTGGTTAGTACTGCAAATATCCACTGGTGTAGTAGATCTATCTAAATTGTCCAATAAGCAATGTATCAGTAGAAACTAACGATTTATACCATATACCATAACCATCACAGTATTGCTCAGAAACTTGGGCACTGACCAAAGAACCTGAAAAAAACTTATTGCTGTTTTTGATAATAGAGTGCAGAGAAAATATGCAGACCAGTTAAATATAACCGAGGTTGAGATGAAACGTATAAACACCCGGAAACAGGGGGTGCTTTCCCAAAGTAAAAGCCTCGAATGGGCAGACTATGCGTGGTGGAGAGATGATACATAAACTTTTAAAATTGCATTCCCCTTGGACTTCCATCCCATTTTTGGACTTCCAAGTGGTCGTCTACCTTGTGTTACACCTTAGTCAGACAAGGCAGACGACCACTTGGAAGTCCAAAAATGAAATAGAAAGACCAAGAATGACAGACATCTCCAGACTGGGATCTTCATTAGAAGAGGCAGACCAAATGAGAGAATGGGAGGCCAGAATTCACTGGCCACGGAGGTAAGATAAGGTAGGTAAGTGATAGTATGCAATGGAAGGTAGTTTGCCGCTTCTACAGTCAAAAACCAGTGTGTGTATGTGTGTGTAAATCGACCACCAATCTTTCTTAAAGAATTTTCATGTAGAAAGAAAGTATATTTCTAATTATATTAAATAATATATTAAATAGCATATTATTTAAATTAATAATTAATTAATTATCAAATAATATATTTTAAATAATATATTAAATTAAATAATTATAATTATATTAAATTATCGGACTTCAAATGCAAAGGTAATCGGATGAAATACATTGGTGGTAACGTGAAATTTTTTTACAAGCAGATGGTTTTGCGTATTAAAACTGCCAGAATTTCTCTTTATAATAAAATTTGTTATACAAGTATTATTGGACTATTGTTAAGTAAAATATAAATATGAGGCGACGCCAATACAATTTACTGAGACCAATCGATTAAGTGACGTCAAGTTATTCATATACAGAGTC
Organism: Macrosteles quadrilineatus; assembly: GCF_028750875.1. Lineage (NCBI taxonomy): Eukaryota > Metazoa > Arthropoda > Insecta > Hemiptera > Cicadellidae > Macrosteles > Macrosteles quadrilineatus. The sequence goes on from NW_026542594.1 coordinate 152,274,019, forward strand.
TAAATGTATTGTAGTTATGTCTCATAAACGACATAAGAGTTCAGACTGTTTAATGCTAACTAATTTCTAGAACGAAATATTTGTTGGGGCGATGTGTTCATTTGTAATATTCAGCTTTTATTTGAATATCATAATAATCTCAATGGGAATAGTTTTTATTTTGTTTATCATTATTGAGAATGTCCATTGAAATAGCTAAGAATAAAAAAAAATAAATAAATATTCCTTTTAAGATTTCTTCCTATGGGATGCATATGACTTTGCTTGAGATTTGATATCCTTAGACCTTTGTAATAATTAGGCATTTTGAGAACATGCTACAAAGCCTTGTGGATGTCTTTACAACCATGTAAAACCTGATTGAAACTTACTTTGAGTACAAAGTTAAATGTTATGGCGTACTTGTACATTGAAACCTGTTTTATAACCCTAATATACATTTTACCTAACCAGTTAATGTGTTGCAAATTGATTGTGAAATAGCTCTATACTCCACTTAAATAACTCATGTTAAAAGGTCAGTAAAGGTTAAATTGCTTATTATAGGAAAGGTTTTAAAGAATCATATTATTTTTAACTTAATTCCGAATTTAGATACATATTATGTTAAAAGCTAATATTGAATTAAAATGTGCAAGAAGTATCCAATGAAATGCCAACTCTTTTTCATATTCCCGAGTTCATGTCAACAACTCCCGGTGCTCACGATCAGAACGTTAAAGTACTTTGTTCATTTTTCAAAGTTTTTAGCGTGCATGAAATAAATCTAACGCTGAATGGTTCTGAAATATGCCATTTATGCTAACATTTGCTTGTCGATAAATTGCTATATTAATGAATAGACTAATTGGATACATTAAATGTGGGCCTGCATATATTTATGAACCATTATCGTGGAAACCTTAACTATATAGGCCTAAAGATTTTTGATTATACAAATATGTTGATTATTTAATTTATAACTTAATATTACACAGAATAAAAGTGCAGAGAATGTCAATATTTTAGGTCTTTAATGACTTAAACAGATTAAACATTTCTTTCTATTCAAAAAAAGTTTGGGATAAAGATTAAATTAAAATATGTATAGAAACTAAAATTTAATCCATAGCTAAGTCGTTCTAATTTTTTTATAAAATATTGGTTAGTAAAATGTCTTAGGAACTTTATCTATTTATTTCGTACTCTTGAGAATGAGTTTTAAGCAAGACAAACGTGGTTTGTACAAAACGAACAAGCAATAATAGACTATGTGCTAAATTTGTATGTTTTATCAATTGTATACAATATATAATATTATAAAGAAGAGGCGGTGTCTCTTTGTGGGTGTGTATGTGCTAAACACAAAAACTATTGAATGGACTGGGCTCAAATTGCACACAAATAAAGCTAATTTAGAATAAAATTATTACTGTGTATTATTTGATGACTTGATGGGAAAACCTAACGTAACCTTCATTGACTGTGTTAAAATAGTAAAGATGTAATCACCATTACATTCAAAAGGATAATGTTACAACTGTCAGGGTTGAGTACATTTATTAATTAAAAACTAAAAGTACTAAAATAAATACAAGCCATTAAAAAGTTGTTTATCGTAAAACAATTTCCTTTTGTCATGTTTATGAAAATGACATCTATGTTATCTTATTTTAACTGTTACCTTTTTGTGGTTAGACCATAAAGTAATATTGTAAATTTGTTACGACGAGTACCGGCAAAACTCTAACTTATTTAGTAAGGTATTTTTACTATAACTTTTAAAGGTTTGGGAAATATGCATAGAGAACCCAGCGATATCTATGATACACTATATTGTTATTAAAACTTTAGTGAAACAGAACTACCTTAAAGAAAATTACTTTAACTTCCCTAGCAGGATGTCATTTCTTCTTAAATCCCTTGATCCTTGACTGACAGACACCTCATAAAGTATAAAGTCCACCTTCGCATGTTACCATTTTCCTTATTTAGGGAGGCTTCTCATACACAACTACTGGGTTCATAGAACGGCTATGGTTCCGCCGATTTGCTTATATATATATATATGTTTTTTTATGTTGGTTTAATTTCTGGGCCATCTGCCGTTTTGGTTTTTTATTTCTTTATACATAAATTGGGGTAAGATTTTGTCCACAGTAAATAGTCCAATAATAATCGTTAACAATAAATAAATAAGTTATAATAGAACTGTATAGTGCAAATCATTTGTATTGAGTGAATGGGTAAATAGCAACCCTATTGGCAATCAAGTTTGGAAAATAATTTATTTCTCAACATTATTGGGTATGTAAAATACCCAAGTATTTCTTTAAGTTCTTTTCGTGAGAAAATAAAAGAAGATATAAAGTTTCTTTTTAGTTCTATTAAACCCATTTTCACAGAAACAAAAACAACAAATAACATTGCATTTCGAATAAACTTAAAAATCTATTTTAAAGTCAAATTCAATATAATAGCATAGATTGAAGCGTAGACAAAGGTCCACTCCTTAATATATGAAAATATGTAATAAAACGCCTAAGATATTTCTCTAGTATGTGTTTTCACGTACTACATATAACACTTGATATCCATATGGCTCCTTATCACTTCAGATTATTTCAAGTTATGTATAAAAATAGTTTCAGCTAGTTCTACAATAAATTAACTCATAACTTCTCAATGGCCGAAGAAAATGTATCTATATACCTTTGTTCTGCCATAGCTACGATGAAATACGATGAATAAAAATGTTTAAGGTTGAGAGTGAATTCCTAAACCAAGATATCTATATCGTAACATACTTGTTTTTCAAGCTTCTAACAATATTAAAAACTTATATTAATTCTAGATAACTCTCTTAGATTATTTTCCAATGAAACACAAATTACCCGTTACAGTATAAATATCAAAGCGAACCAAACATTACAAATGTCATTAAATCAAAGTATTTTGGTTAAAACCGTTAAAAGTCTTCAAGAGAAAATGCCATAACATTGAACGAATGGCTATAATGTTTTCAAAGTGAAATTAAACTATACAATATTATAATAGTCTGCTAGAAAACTTTCACTTATAAGTAAAACAAAATTCCAATTTATTTTTAATTTCAAATTTAAATTCTAATAACTAGTACCATTTATATAAATAATATGTTGGAAAAAATGTGTCGTCACGGGCAGTAATGGAATAAACCAATATTGAAAAACCAGTGAAAAAAGTATAATACTCTGTTGTCTGTCCTAGCTCTCAATTTGTTAAGTCCACTGGGAATTTATCACAAAGCCAAGCATCTGGCAGCCAGCGATTTATTTTCCCGAAGGGAACAATATGTAAAGCAAGGTCCAGCGAAATACACTCACTTAAGAAACTTATTATTATATTAAATGGAAAAATTCCCGTGATAGAAAGCTGTGGCTGATGCTATTTGTTAACAGCGTATATATAAATGATTTATAAGAAAATGTAATAAAAATATATGCCGTTACTCAACTATTAAGGTACTAAGTTTACGTTATGTTTTCTTTCGAAAAACAAATCTCCAGAAATGTTCTGCAAAATCTCAAAAGAGAATTAAAACACCAAGAATATTATAAACAAGAATTGGGTTTGACCACTAAGAAGATATCTTTAATATAGTAAGTTTTTAGAAGACTAGCCCACTACAAAATCCACATTATACTACAGTTAGGTGTTTAAATAACTATAATAGAACAAATTGTAATTTTATTTATTTTCCCACTGGCAAGAACTAGAAAGTAGAGTTATTTGTTACCTTGTTTAGTAGCATTTGTTCTTGCAATTTTTTTGTGTGTTTCCTCCAATATATTATTTCGCCGTGGTGTGTGGCGTCTTTGTTGAAATAATGAATAAACCTTTTACAAATTCTAAGGCTTTATTTGAGTAAAAACCAACATTACAGAACAACACAAATAAACATGTTAAATTGGCATAGTAACCAGGACAGCTGATTAAAGATGTAATATCAAGGATATTAGAATCATCACATTCTCCCCAGGATAAAATTGTGTGCATAGTCTTGTAGGTATTTTGGAATATATAAAAATCTTTATGACATTTTGCTTCCAATAACGAAGACTACATCTAGACGCGTAAGACTTCCAGCAGACATTTTAGTAATGATTTAACAAATTTACTTTTTGATAAAGTGGTGGCTGTTATACACCTAAGTAGCTAAAGGTTGGCTAAACAAATGTAATACACCAATCTTGCCACGTGAAATGTATCATCAGTTTTATTCAACGCTGACCGGCTACTAATGAACGTATTAAAATATCAGTACCAATTGATTTCTCATTGATTTTGACTTTGAAGTAGAAACGGTGCTTTGCGTGGATTCGTTTTAAATTAACTTACCTAGAACCCGTGGAATAGGCTTACAAAGACAAAGTCACAAAGGGAGTTCCAAGAACTGACTATGCTTCTAATGAAAATTAAGTCATTAGCAGATAGCAATGAATATGCATTAGACGGGTTGAAAATTACTAATGAGAATGTTTGAATGAATTTACATTAATGAGTGAAATTTCAATTTCTCATACACAATCACAATCGGTGATAGCATCATGTTTTATTTGTAACATATCCATTGCCCTGCACATTTAATATTATGAACTATTATTATATTTTGGTTCACCTAAAATATAAATTTTTAGTTTGTCTCATCTTTTTTGTTTAGTAGAAACGTATGACATCAGGCTATTGGCTATTGATATAGGAGTAAATTATAAGATGTATGATTGGTATTTTATCCACTAAAACTGTTTCATGTGACATTGAAAGTAATACATTAAAATTCTGAAACATAATGAAGGGAGGTTCAACTTCTAGTTTGTATTATTTACAGAAAAAAATGCAGTATTTTTTAATTAAAGTAGTTGTTTGTAGTAAGACAAATTCTCATCTTCAGACAATATATTGTGTTTGTAACAGAGTTGATTGTTCTGCAATCGATTAATTGCTAGACATTCTTGAAGTTATAACTAAATCACATTGCCACTTTATTGAGGCACATCTTGGCTTTTATAGTCAAAAGGGGTACAAAAAAACTTTAACTTAAAAAACCTTAAAAGTATTTTAAAACTTAAAATTTTAAGTTGGATAATTAAAAGTTTTCCATAAATAAAATAAATCGGAATATGAAGTTCGATGTAGTTTGACTTTATATTTAAACAGTCTTACAATTGTAACTGTGGCTTACCGTTAGTAGATATTGGAAACTACTCATTTTGTAATGCGTTTGTATTTTTTAGAAACACTGGTAATGTCAACATTAGGGAATAATATAGTCGTTGTAGAGACAAAGCAGTATTTTAAACATTTTCGTTCAAGGTATATTTCACAACGTAAATAACAGATGAAACGACGAAGAAACCTTTGTTAAAGTAACAAGTACATTTGAGTGATAATTAAAAAGTAGAAACGCAAAATTCTGACGATTCTTTTGTTTGGTAATGTTTTACCACTCAAACTTCTACATATTAAACAAGATTTTTCTTTTGCGTCCCTAGTTAACGCTTTTTGTTTCATATTCTTCTTTACCTGAAAGCACAAATTATTCTTCTATAGACGATAAAGTGAACTTTATATTTTGAGTGTAATAATTTAAGCTATTATAAAAAACCTCATTGTTAAAACATTTTTGTAGCATTGACTCTATTATTTTCTATTATAACTAGAGCCAGGTATCCGATTTTAATTGATTAAAGAGTACGGGTTTTGTATGTTTATTTGATTGAGTAAACAGTAGTTTAAGTTTAAGTTTCTATGGTGGCTCTGGCTCTAATCAGGGTCCTTACAGTTAGGTCACATTAAATTTAACGTTACCCAATGTGGCTTCGAGGAACTCCGGGCCAACAGCTTTAAGCGCCTTGATTTAATTAAGCATAAAAGTTCACTACTGAGTTGGTAAATTGCTCTATGAAGCGATTAATATAATTTAACGATCTAAATTCTTAGGATAGGTTGGATTTAAACCTCTATAAATGCAACATAACAAAAGTAACTAATACATGATTATGCATTCATTACAAGTAGTAAAAGGCATAATAGTTAATGTGTAAATAAAACATTCTAAAACCCCTTACATGGTATCGTAAGGTAGGTGGTATCGTTACATGGCATCGTGGTACATGGTATGGTGGTACCGTACATGGTATTTATTACTTTCAAGATCCGCCACACAAGAGTTACACTGTCGTAAAAGAAGAAAGAACACTGCACGGAACTTCAATTACGGACATAGAAATGGATCAGTTTACAATTTACGATGGTATTATGGCATTGGTTTACGAGTGTGCAGACTTGATATATGTTTAGTATAAAGTACAACTCAACATTGTCAAGTATAATTAAAAGCATTTTCAAGAATACAACATCACAAAGTTTAGCTTTAAGACCAATTAACCTACTGAAATCCAAATTAGACAATCCTAAAGAAACCCCACCACAATTATACATGTCTAGAATGTATGAAATTAATTGTAATGATTATAATATGAAATATATTATCGAAACAAAATGAAAAGTCCAAACTGATTTAAAGAGCACCAAGTCCATGCGAAATACGGATGTCCTGAAAACCCAGCCCTTGCTAGCCACTGTATCAATATCTGTTCATATATTGAGATAGGACATTTTCAATTTAAGAAAACGTAAACTTTCAAAACAAATTACGAAACCGCAACAGCTTAGAACAAATTTACCAAAATGATTTGCTAAAAATAATGAAGACGGTTCAATTATTAACTCTGAATTATTAAACTACACCAAGAACAACATTGTTATTCTATTCAAATTTCTAATAACTATTTTAACTATTAAGATGTGTTTTTTTTAACTTTTTCCAATTTATCAACTGTTTTAAATTAATTTATTATTATGTAAATATTAACTTGTTGTATTATTTTTTAACACAGCCTGAAGATGAAAACCTGGTTTTTGAAAGAGCTTGTAAAATTAAAAAAATATTATATACCGTATTTAACTTTTGAAATTCAATTAAGAATTACATTGCAAGTATAATAACTCTTGTTTAAAGGTGTGATCTAATATATAAACAGGGATTAATTTATCAAACCAATGGGTAGCTTAGGAATAATTGAGATGTTGGGAAACACTTCAAATTTAGGACGCCGAACATAATCTGCCACCACCGCAACAAGGCTTGGGGTTCTCGAGGTTCCGGCGATCCTTTGCCCCAAACGTTTTATTAGGATTCCACTATCTCTTACGCTTCAATTAACTAAATTACTACATACGTTTATAAAGTCATATATTTTTTAACCTGAATTAATAAAACATATCATATATAAAAAAAAATGTTTTAAAATTAACTAAAATGTTTTGTGTTTAGGCAGTAAACTTGTAAGTGATTTTTTAAACAATTTAACAGACATAAAATTGATAAGTAAGTGCCACAAAAAGGTTATCTCCAACTGTAACGTCTCGATAATAATCAGTTTTGGATGGATGTCACAGGTTGACAAATCGGGGTTGAAGTGTTCTCCTCAATGAAACCATGACCTGGGGAGCATGTGTGGAATATATTTTAATATACTAGATTAAAAGGCGATGGCAATAAAGTATTGTTCGTAAATGGGTAAATGGTTATTAGGGATGATTCCCTATGAATCATATTAAGATAGGTAGTAATTTAATAGTAGTATTTATGGTCACGTGAGGTTGTTTTAATCAAATTACCAGTTCACTTTTTTGAGGTTGGCAGCCTCTTTTAACCTTGCATTCACCCGTCCACGTTACATAAATGTGTGTGGAACGTTCTATACCTACCTAACGTTCTACCTCTACTAAGTCAAGAGGTAGGCCGGAACATGACAAAAGTAAACTGAACTTATAATAATAAATGGCAGGTTCCAGAATCAGAACCCACGATATCGCTGTCTGGGGTGCGTAGAATGTGGCGCTACCTAGCCAGCACCCTACTCAACTAGATGAAATGCATTTAGATTAAATCAGAATTACATTCAATAAAAACAAAATGGTCTTGATAATCATTCTCTAGACCTGATTGATATAAGATATTTTTAATTCATGTAAAAACCTTAATCCGGTTGTATGATATGAGATGAATTTACGTTTGAGAAAGACCATCATAGATGTAATTACCTCATTGCATTTGATAACACAAAATACAAAGCCATTTATATTTAAACATGAAATTGATATAACCAGGGCTGGGACCGATTTATAGGCTACCGTTATAAACCTGAAAGTTGTTTACTAATAACTCTAACTATGGCCATAATCTTTTCGTTACAATTCAACTACCTAATTCTAACACTGAGGTTATGGAGGGCCAAGACAAAGTTTTTAACTTCTCCTACTCGCTCAAATTGTTTCTCAATCATGACAATAATATTTCAAGAAATTTTTTTCGTTAAAAGCGAATGATTTTAAATAACAAATACTGAAACCGTAAGTTATATCCATAAGTTTGGAAAACCACCAGGGTGGGTTTTGTAAGTAATGATAGAAGAATGTGTTTAAAGAATGATATCATAGCCTTTTTATTGACAATAATCAGCTAATCATTTACAAAAGTATTTTAAACATATACAGGGTGTTCTTTTTTAAACTTGCATCTTTATTTATGTAAAAACCGCAATAGATAGAAATATGCAGTTTTCGGGAATCATCTATTGACGTAGGGGGCACAATTTTTTTGAATTCGACGTTACATTCACATTCCCCCCCTTTCCCCCCCTGCCCCCAACTTATTTTTTTTTAAATAGCAAGGTACCCCTTGTGACATATCAAATAAAAGAGCATGAAAAAAAATGTTTGATGAAAAAAAAATTGAAAATTGGTTCAAAAATTTGTGAGATATTCCCCCCCTCCCCCCCCGGAACATAATTCTTTTTGTAGCAAGGTACCCCTTGTGACATATCAAATGAAAAAGCATGAAAAAGGAAAATTTTTGGTGAAAAAGATTTTAAATCGGCTCATGAATTTGTGAGATAATCCCCCCCCTTTTCCCCTTCACATAACTTGTTTTTTTTTAATAGCAAGGTACCCACCCTTGTGATACAGGGTGTTCATTTGAAAACTTTCCATATCTGTTGTGTGCAAAGGTAAGGCTTTTAACATTTGTTTGTTCTCATTTCCCCCCTAATTTGGACATGCCAAATCCAATAAAGTTATATTCAATTTTGAAAAATGCCCCAAAAGGGCCCAATTCGGGGGGTAGGGGTGCTTTTTGAGAAATTTTCAAATGTAAACATGGGTTGTGTGATACATCAATTTAAAGGTCTAATCACCCCGATCATTTTGGTGCAAAAAAAGTTTAATTATCTTTAACTGTATTTACAGGGTGGGTCAAAACGTTTTAAAAAAGGACTTTGAAGTTAAGTACCGTATTACCCTAACTACTGAACGGAACAGCGCCAAATTTCTTTCCAAGCTTATTCTTGAGCTACTCTTTAAGATAACTTGTAGTAAGGGCATTTTGCAAGTTATTTTCTAATTTTAAAAAAATCCCAAATTTTAAGAATAAAAGAAAGCTGAAAACTCATAATTTTTAAAGAGCAAGGTATAACAAATTTCATACCACGTGAAAGGTCCTTTTTTAACAAACATTTTACGTATTTAAGTTTTCTTTCTATCTCTTACCGTTTAAAAATTGCAGTAGAAAAACATAATTTTCTATGGTAAAATTGTAACTAGTTTTCTAATAAAACAGCCAAAATTCGTCAATAGACACATTAAATGGTGCAATAACTGAAGGAAACAATTCATAATTATTTTTAGGCAGATAGGCAAACAAGTCATTACGTTTTACTTTGTGAAAAACAAGTTTAATAGCTGATGAGAAAAACCCAAGCGTGGGCCGCTTTCTGTAGTACCATTGACTAGTCGTACCTAATCAAATATGGTGTAAACTTAAAAAAATAGACTTTATTTTACTTATTGGTCATAACAAAAGTGTTCCAGGATAACTGCAAAGTGTTTAACAATAGATATCCAGGTAAGACCTTGAGTCATATGGCTGTAAATGATTTAGTTAGGAAGTTTTCTGAAACTGGCTCAGTTACCAATGAGAAAAGAACAGGATGAAGGGTCCAAGATGAATTCTGACACACGTAAAAGTAGTCGATCAATTTGTTATGAATCCTACTGCACCGTTGAACAAAGTGCAATGTGTTTTATTAGAAAACTAGTTACAATTTTACCATAGAAAATTATGTTTTTCTACTGCAATTTTTAAACGGTAAGAGATAGAAAGAAAACTTAAATACGTAAAATGTTTGTTAAAAAAGGACCTTTCACGTGGTATGAAATTTGTTATACCTTGCTATTTAAGAATTTTGAGTTTTCAGCTTTCTTTTATTCTTAAAATTTGGGATTTTTTAAAAATTAGAAAATAACTTGGAAAATGCCCTTACTACAAGTTATCTTAAAGGGTAGCTCAAGAATAAGCTTGGAAAGAAGTTTGGCGCTGTTCCGTTCAGTAGTTAGGGTAATACGGTACTTAACTTCAAAGTCCTTTTTTAAAACATTTTGACCCACCCTGTAAATACAGTTAAAGATACCCTAGTAGCACAAATATATATTAAATACATATGAATAAATATATTTAAAATCTATTTTATATATCTCAAGTGTGTATTAATGTCAATTTTATATAATATTTAAAATATATTAAATATATAAAAAATATGTTTTTGAATCTATTAAATATTAAAAAAATATGTTCCAATAATATATTTTAGTGAATAATATTTAAATAAAAAATGTATTTAATATCTCTTCCAAACATCCCATGGAGCCTAAACATAAAAACACAAAATAGTAATGATTTAGTATGAAAAACACAATTATCAGTTGAGTAAATTGATTAAATAGTTCATAAAAACAAATTTTGAAAAAATTACTGGATAAAATTTTTTCAGCCTAGGTGGGTCTCGAACCTGGGTCCTTCGACTTATGAGCCTCCTACCTTACCTCTGAGCTACTTGTGACTGTTGTTAGCATTGGTTTTCAAATGGTGAAAGAGTGGCCCTCAGTTGCAATGGTTGCAATACTTGAAATATTTTTGATACTACAGTATAATATGATTCTGTTAATCTGTTTTGGCATCAAGTAGTTGAGTTGAATAGTGCTGTAGTGGATAGTGAGTAGTCTCCACGAATACAAATACAGTAAACTACAAAAATTAATTTAAATACTATGACAAATATTATGTAATTTATGGCATATGTAAATCAAATAATTATTTTTAGAACGTCATATACAACCCTAATTAGTTTCTTAAAAGGTCGCCAGTCACTAGCACCCTTTTCTAGCCAATCATTCGAGATTTCTATGACCACATTCATTGTCACATATTGCAATTTAAAAAAATAAAACCCATCAACACTTTTTTTTGTTTGACCCAAATGTAGCTGTCGAACATGTATACTGCCTCTTAAGTAACTATATGCTATTTTTTTCTTTACGTGTATGATATAGTGACACCATTCAGAGTACGTATTAATATTAACTTAATTTTAACGCTTTCACAATAGCAATTACAAAAAATGCATGTATAAATTGATAGACACTATAAAAAACAAAAAGATGCAAATTATTTGTTTGCTAATTATAAAAGATTATTGGCTATATATTCTACAAATATAATATTATTTTATTAATAAAAATATCTGACGTGTTTCAAAATATATTTATAAATAATTTAAATATATAATATAGTTTCAAAAATATTTTATATATATATTTAAAATATTCTCAACACATAATTTTTTTAAATATTTAATAGGAAAAATATACATATAAAATATGTATATTATAGATTCTATACTTGTTTTATCAATATATATTATGAATCTATTTTATATATTCAAAACTTATATTTAATTTATATTTTGCATTGCTTTTTAGTAATATTTTAAATATATATTTGAATATATCAAACTATTATTAAAGATATATTTTATATATATTTTATTCGAGATTCTATCAAATACAACTTTAAATATATAAAATATTTATAAAATACATATTTGTGCTACTAGGGTAATTAAACTTTTTTTTGCACCAAAATGATCGGGGTGATTAGACCTTTAAACTGATGTATCACACAACCCATGTTTACATTTGAAAATTTCTCAAAAAGCACCCCTACCCCCCGAATTGGGCCCTTTTGGGGCATTTTTCAAAATTGAAAATAATTTTATTGGATTTGGCATGTCCAAATTAGGGGGGAAATGAGAACAAACAAATGTTAAAAGCCTTACCTTTGCACACAACAGATATGGAAAGTTTTCAAATGAACACCCTGTATATCAAATGAAAAATAAATTTCACCAAACATTTTTTTTCATGCTCTTTCATTTGATATGTCACAAGGGGTACCTTGCTATTAAAAAAAATTAAGTTCCGGGGAAGGGAGGGGGGAAATATCTTGCAAATTTTTGAACCGATTTTCATATTTTTTCATCAAACATTTTATTTTTTCATGCTCTTTCATTTGATATGTCACAAGGGGTACCTTGCTATTTAAAAAAATTAAGTTGGGGGCAGGGGGGGAAAGGGGGGGAATGTGAATGTAACTTTGAATTCAAAACAATTGGGCCCCCTACTTCAATAGATGATTCCCGAAAACTGCATATTTCTATCTATTGCGGTTTTTATAATAATATAGATGCAAGTAAAAAAAAAAAAAAAAACACCCTGTATATAATTTAAAAGGGGAGATATATTATACTAATTGTTTTGAGATGCGTTTAGCACATAAAGGTAAGACTTATATACGAAAACATGCTTAGATAAATATATCTCACAGGTGCTATTTGTGCTATAAATTTGAGTACTTTCAATATCAATATGTAATTTAGAATTTTTATTGTTAATAATTGTGAATTCAAAATACCATCAATTTTTTTTATCTTACTTCGTAGGTTGACTTTTTCACTAGCTTTTATTTTCATGATATATATCTAGTAAATATAATTAACTAAGGATATGATTAATATTATGGATTTATAAAAGGCTTTAAATTTATTATTTTTATCAAGCTTTACTTCGTTTCATCCTGTCTCATAGTAACAAAATGTTATTTCTCAGCTTGCAAACTCAGTTAATGTGGGATTTCTATGTAATATGTTTGTAGTAGAAAATTACATCTGTCTAATAATCATCACTATCATTGGTCAACACTAATTGACTTAACAAAAACCAAAAGCAGCCTCTAATAACCAAATATGGAAGTATAACTATTTTTGTATATGTACTATTAAAAATCAATGCTTTAGAGGACCGGTTATTAATCATGGTCATTCTATAAGAAATGCAGATAAAAAAATTGTGTTTTTTGTGTGGCCGTAAAAACTCTTACGAATGAGCCTCCGGCGTTGTAATAATTACGGATATCCAATCAAATGAAATTATAAATTGTATATTTGCAATGAAAACCAATCTAATAATACTAAGTGGCAAAAAATGATGCTTGGAATACAATTAATCATAAAATACTTTAATGAATGTTAACATAAATATTTTTGTTGATAAAGATAAATAAGAATGAAATCTGTGATAATCTTTACGATTTATTTATTATTATTATTTTTATTTTTTTATCGTTTCACTATACTATAAATGCTATAAATGCCATAAATGTGTGCCATAATAGTGTTTGATAGAAACAATGCTATAAATGCCCAAGTAGGCGTTACTTTTGGGTGCACAATATCAAACTGCAATTGTATCCGTTTCAGCTTTTAAAATATTTACTTAGCTAAAAAGGTACAGTAAAAGGTTGCATAAGGATTTTAAAGGTATTTTAACGCTCACTTTATCCCTCTCATCTTTTTTGAGTTATTCGTTGGATCTAAGCAACTATTATTATAATGGTTTATCTGTGTAAAATGTTAATTATTCGTAGTCCTCATTAACTCTTCGGAACTAAAAATTACGTAGTGTTTTAAGAAGAGATGTTGAATATTATGATAATTTTACATTAAAATATTGCCACTTTATAAAACGTAGCATTGAGTTGAGAAACCTTTTAAGCTTTATGTAATCTTGGATCACCGCAGCTAGTCTGTTTCACAAACAAAGGATTACTAAAGAGCCTCAACGATGGAAAATTTTACCGACGCTCCTGCGCTTGAAAATATTTTACTACTGAAGATTTGGACCAAATAAATATATTATTTCTTGCTTTAAATATTTTTACTGGTGTCATTAGTATTGTCTTTTACGGATTTTCATTTAATTGAAGTATAATTTGAGGTCTCGTCAACGAAATATTCTGAATATTGACGTTATTACGTAACAAATCTTTTATTCTTTTACCACTACTCATAAAAATTTCATATTGTTTTAGTAACGTGAAATCCTTAAGCCTAAGAACCAACCAGACCACATAGTGTTCGTGAAGTCGGAACAGAAGTGATCAGACCTGGTTGTACTCTACATAATGGTTAGCCAGTTTAACTAGTGTGGAGTTTGGATATTTGTTCTCATAACTATGTGATATACTCGCGAAAGTTCTTATATTTTCCACAATACACAGGCAAAAAATATGGCTTACTAACATTAAGTCTCTTAAAAGTCGAAACGACATATACATGAATCTTACCTTTATCGCAAGACGATAGGTGTTGTTCTTATAGCAAAATCCCCGAAATACATTAAACTTAAATTAGCTGTAGCATAAGTAATAGATTCTGTGTCCGTAAAAATACTAAATAACTGTGTAGTTACTAAATAAAACTTAAAATTACGTACCATATTTTACACTAATATTTAGAACAAATATTTGAAAATACACGGATTTTAGGTAACAAAATTTGGTATATCATAACTACTCTGGCAGGAATAAATACTGGCGAGCAAAACAATCTTTGGTTCTTACCTTTTAAATAACTTTCCTTACATTCCTCTGATGTTGTAAATGCCTAAAAAATTGTTGTTTAGGTAATTGGCTTTTAGCATTTAATTATATTTCAGATGATTTTGCGTTTATTTAACGGTAAATTCAAAATAGATCCCTAACTACTTAAAAAGATTTTATAATGATACAGTTTATACATAGAATAGTTAGTGTAGGCCTATTTAATACAAATATGGCAGTATTGAACTGTGTTTGCTCTAACATTCAAGAGCTTTTACTTGCTCTAACTTGTGGTTTTGTTTTAATACTCCTGGCAGCAAATACCAACAAAAAGTTCTTGAAATCCTACTTACAGTCTTCCTCACGTTGTTTCATAAACATCTTAAGTAGTTTATTGTTGTCGGTAATAAAAAAATGTCATTAAAAGCAACTATAAAAAATAAATAAAAAAGGTGTTTAATGTAATATTATTTGTATCGTTTTATCTTTATTATTATTAATAGTATTGAAATCTTATACAATACAGGGTGTTCATAAAAAACTGATTGATTTTAAATAGTCATAGATCCATCAGAATTTTATAAAGTTACTGTTAAATTCAAGATAATTTTCTGTAGTTTATGATCAAACATTTGCACATGTGTTAAATTGTTTGCTGTTAAACAAATAATCAAGTCTGTATTCTAGATCTGCCCAAACTCTCCGCAACATTGGAATATCAATTTCATCAAATGTTGTCTCTGGTCTTTTGCTTCATTTCTTCCAAGATTTTTACTTTGTTAGCATAAACCCGATCTTTAACAAACCCTCAAACAAAAAATCACATGTCTGGTGACCTCGGATGGTAACGTCTACCGATGTATATAAGGTTATATATGTTACACTCAATCTCCGAACAGCCAATGTCCGAAATCAAATGCTCACTCCGCGACGTGGGTATTACACGTTGTCCACATCACGGAGTGGGTAAAAATTTCGGACATTGTCCGAAATCCGGAGATTGAGTGTAACTTTACATCAATGGTCCAGTCACGGCCAATCCAACGATTTGTTTAAAAAATGTTACTTTTTTGTTCTTGTTCATCACAACAATGTTAGAAGGTACTGCTAATCAGCTGATTATAAAAATTGTTGAGTTTTCCTAACAAAATAATGATAACTAGAAGTATCTACCTCTAATACAGGATGAGAAAGACAAAGCTAAAATCAAACAGTTGTTTATAAACTCTGTCTGGTCATGGAAGGTAAACAATTTTATATCAACATTGATAGAAAACATTGACATGAAACATGGTTATAGTAACAGGTTGATCGTAAATACCGAAAAAAATGTGCTGAGTGACTAGTTTATGTTCACGATCGGAATGCCATGTATATGGAAAATATTCTATGACTATGGGGAACTATTATTACAAGAATGTTTAAGGTTAGCTTGACCATAATAATCCTAAATATCCTTTGAAAAAAAAAGAACACTAAGCCTTGAACATTTAACTTATTATTATAATAAACTCATTATTTTGTTATTGACAGGGGTTTGATGTATTATGTCTGATGCAGATAAGTTCTTGGAATCAAAGAATTTTCCTAATCAATTTTATAAGAAAGTATCACAGTATGGTAATTGCATCCAAGGTACCATAACGATTAAGGAGATAATACTATTCCATTTTAAGTCAGAAACATTTTCATGAAAACGGGATTATATTCAAACGTAATGTTGAAAATGTAACTCTTAAACATTGATGTATTTGTTTAGTGGTAATATTGCAACGCAATTGTTTATAGAAAATAAAACAGATTCTGTAACTGTCACCTGGATAAAGATAGGGTAGAGACCTATAACTTTGTAAAATTTACGGTGTTTTAAAAATCAACTGCAAAGATTAACTTTGCCTAGTTATTGTGTAGACTTAACATATTACACTTATGTATAGCGCCTTTGAAAATTTTGCAGTTAATTTTTAAAACACCGTAAATTTTACAAAATTTACTCCTCCCAAAAAATTTTTCCCATTACATTGTGGGCATTGCTTGTATGATTTATATTCACGTGTGTATCTGTGTAGCTTTACTCAATTGTTTCTGTTTTAATAACTGTTATTGGTTTATAATATATCGATTTTCGGAAAAAAATATAATTGTTATGATAAAACAAATGCAAACATAGTTACTACATTATTGTTCAGCTATGTTGAAAATAAATCTCACGCAATGCTTCAATTTAAGCATAGTGCACTAGTTGAAAACGTAATCTTTCATAAGTTTGCACAAAGAAAGCTTTTCATAACTTGTTCATAAGTTCTCGAAAGAAAATAACTAGACGTTTCGTCTGGAGCAGTTTTTTAGAGAAACATTTTTGTGGATTGAATATTTAAATTGGTACGCTTCAATAAGCTTGATTTGTTTGGTATTATAAACAACTGATAATCAATAATTCCATATGTATAATAAATTCACTGTTAATATATATTAATAAATATATTATGACTTCACTGCTCTATGTTTCAATTTATCACGTTTTTTTTTGTCAACAATTTAAGATAAAAACAATTTTGTTTAGGTGTATAGATATATTTATGGAAATAGTATATTCAGAACTAACCGACTTAAAAATAATAATTTGTTTCCACATAGATTTCTTTTCCACTTCAATTAATTAAACTACATTTTTGAACCAAGGAAAAGTTAAAACGGATTACAAATTAACGAATATTTTAAGATTAAACCAACATAAGCGTAGGTTTTATTATTATTTTCTCCTTGTATCTTGGTTGCATATGTTTCGTATGTGTGGTTTTTAAAGATTACTTTAGCCACGCACTTTAAAGATACACGCCTTTTAACTGAACAAACATAACATTAGCTCGTATTTTACTGTTTGTTTTTTATGATAACATTTTAAGAATATGATTGTAAATAATTAAAGCAGGAGCCAATAATAAATATTCCCAATTTTCATTTAATTTATATGTATTGTTATGTTTAAGGTACATAATACATTACAAACAATAACCAGTGCCTCTGGGACAGCTTTGACGCCGTCAAGCCTATGTAATTGATGGATGGATGAACAAAACAAGTTATGCCTTAGAGACGGGGTTGTGTCACTTTGTCATCGTTCGTTGCCATTTAAGTAATGGGTTTATTTTTCATATAGTGTTAAATAATTAACTTGTGAGGTTTTGGTGTGGGATTTTAAAATGCTTAATTCTTTTAGCGAATGACACAAAAAGTAAAATATATTTCTTTTTATCAACAATAGTTTATCTTGAGTGTAATGAGCTTACAGCAGGGTTTATAAAATGTACCATTGTAATGTTATGTTGTATAAATGCTTGGAAAATTTCGCACTTTTGAAATATTTAAATCATCCTAGAAGAAAAAATTAAGTAGAATTTAGATGTTTTAAGATTTTTTAAGATTTTTTTCAAATATTGTTTAATTGGTTAGTCAACATTTCCTTTCACGTTTCTTAACAAATGTGTTCAAAAACTTTCGCCTTACTTAATGCTTGCAAAAGGTCTAATTTCAAACATTTTATAACTTAGAGGTTGAAAAAGTATGTTTATGACACCATTGCAATATTAATTCAACTTAATATACATGCTTGTTGAAAAAGTAAACTATAACTAACTAGTGAATAAGGTAAACTTGTAAGTATGTAATACATACTGAATTTTAATATCATTTTCCCAGCTTTATGGTAATAGAGTCTGGATATTCATTAAAAATGTAATTTTAAGTTTTCATTTGCATGTGACTTTAATTTCCTAACTAACATGTTTGCTTTACAATTTGTTTAGTTTAAAATGTTATTAACTTTAACACGAGGGTTGATTGACCTAAATATTTTTTTTAGATCATCTGACACCCAAGACACTCGAAAAAGTCCTAAAATTAAATATTATTAGTTTTTAGCCACCATCAGCCAACGACACTTTAACTGAACGACTGTAACCACTGGAATTATTGAGCAAAATACATAGTTTGCTACATTTAAAAACATTAATGAATTCTAATCCATGTGATTTATATATTTAAATGAGAAAATTACACCTTACTGTAAACAACGTGAGTGGGAAAATTCATGTGTTAAAACACGCACAAATGTACTCAATAGATAATTGTATTATAAACAAAGTAATGGGAAATGGATTCCTAAAACTTAGGCAGCTAGGACTCACCAGAGCCACATGCCTTGTTGTGGTGAGAGTGCAATTATGTCTCTACCGTGCCTACATCCAACCTAGCATGTTATATCCCTTTACAAGACCTAAGATAGAAATTATTATGATAATTTGCGAAGTTTATTTGCATGAAAATATTTTTTTTTGTTAGCAACATCAAGTTTACCAGATTCCCTCAAAACGAAAAAGTAAATTGGTCCCGTGTCCAGGTCTTACCATGAGACCTACGGTAATAGCTTATTCCCTATATGTCAAATTCGCCTACATTTTAATCATCCAAGGCTATAAAAAGTATTACGAATAATATTTCTTATTTTAATTTCGTAACTTAAATCATTATTGTAAAACATTTTATAAAAATGGTAAAGCTAAACGGAATAAAGTAATTTAATCCAGAATTAAATTGATTTCGTTATACAAAAAAATCCTACCTTTGAATACATAAACATGAATAACCATTTTCTTAGGTAAATTTTAGTTCAGGTTGCTTAAAGTGGATAAAAATCATAGAGATTCATTGTTAATGCATGAGATGTAATAGTAGGCATCATATTATTCCGTGAATTAATTCATCCCGCATGCAGATCACTGTAAAACTCTGACAGTAGGTGACCGGATACTCTCACAATCAGATTACCAAACACTGCATAGGCATGATAATGTCATTGGAACAGAATGTGTTCAATTTAAATATCTATTGTTTTATATAAAACTCGAGGCTGTGATCATACGGATGCTTTATGATTAAATATTTATATTTTACACCATAAATAAACCTGTGAACTTATTGATCCATATACATAAAACATATTACTAAACTAAATGTTAATAACCCTAACTGTTAATGTTAGTACCCTAATAAAGAAGAACTTACTAATATAGAAATATCGTCTTGCCATAGCTTTTAGTTTTGCCATTATATTGTTTTGGCAATTTCTGTCCTTCATTACGAATACCCCTCTACATTATGTACATGATGTATTTTCAAGCTCACTTGACCAGGGTGAAGTTCATGAAAATTTTTATGATGCATGGTTTTCTAGTCACTTGCAAATCACCCGACAAAATACAGACGTTTTTAAATTTAAATAAAAAATTTTTATCATATTGAATAATGTGATTAAATTCAACCATTAAAGATAGTTTAAATACCAATTCAACAATATAAATAGTGATGAAAATAATAAAATTAATAAAAAGTGCTGTATTTGTTTTTACACAGTATCAGCTATGTTAGTTAAAAGAAGAAAAGTGATCGTAGTTTATGGTAACAAAGGAAGAGTGGTTTTGCACGAATGGTTTGTGTTTATTAAAAATGTATCTAGCAAACATATGAGGAGTGTTAATTTTGTGACAACTTGTTATTTTAAATTTTTCCTTAAATAATAGCAATGCAACTGGAACATTAAAAGGAAACTGTATTTCAGTTTCCTTTTTGCTATTCTCCGCAAGGAAACATTTTTGGACATCGATTTTATCACCTGTAACGGTTGTTCAATAATGAATAAGAAAAAACTAAACATTCGTTTGGAAATCAGCTTGCCCCTAAAAAAATGTTTGTAGTGTTTTTTTTACCGTATTAATACGACAATGTTTTTATGATGTAAATAAATGCGTAACCCGGATTCCGTTGCACGACGTTGGTTGCATGATTTACTGCTGCGCTACGATTTTCTAAACCCATGAAGATTTCCACGTTCCGTATTTGTTCTTTATTTCAAAACCCTTCCCAAAATGTTGATAGTCTAATGATTACGCCAAAAACGATTAATTTTCAATTTTTAAGTGTATTCGTATCTATTTAAACTAACCATTTAAACGCATCTTAGCCATATTTTTAATGGTTTTTGGCTATAATGACTACTTGCTAATACTATATTATATTTATATTTTTTACGATAAATTTGATTCAAGATTTCAAATTTATTTAAGAATTGATAATGCATCAACCACTATATATTATATGGAAACATTGCAAGTGCACTAAACGTTTAGAAAAAGACCAGGACTACACGCTCGTAAATCTAGAACTAAATACAGTCGTAAATCGTAAACTGATCCATCTCTATGTCCGTAATTGAATCTCCGTGCAGTGTTCATTCTACTTTTACGACAAAGTAGCTCCTTCACCACATATCCTTATATTTATTTACCCCATTTGAAATAAAAATATATATTTATTTAATTAAAGCTTTACCGAATTGTGTTTCAAAACATCATTTAATTACATACTCGATTAATACCTTTTTCTTCTTCAAACAATATTCCAATGGTTCATCAGAAAATACCATAGAAAATACAGACTCACATACCTTTCCTAATAAATACAGATTTCTACGACTTAATGTTTTACAGTACAGTTTTCCAGAAAGAAGAATATTAGGTATCTCATAATCCAATATAACCATCACTACGAGAAAAGGTGACTTTTACCAACTGGGTGGCAGTTCGTAGTAGTGGTAAAAACATTTTCGAGAGTGTTCTTAGCTACTTCCCGTGCGTCCTATATTTGTAATTAAATATGTTTATTTAAGAGTATGTAGCTTTGAGGGCAGTTTATAAAGGTACGAACTAAAATCGTCAACCTTGTCAGGAAGGCCATTCCTCCAGACAGTAACAAAGGTTGCCGTTTAGTGACCAAAATCTGCAGTTTTACAACCTTTTGTTTACTTCGTCATCTTTAAAATACTTAATTTATATAAAAACCCATTTATGTTTACCGTGAGTTAACAGTATAAGTGTAAATACATGTTTTTAGTGTTGTTAGACGTATCTTGTATTTGCTTTTCGTAAAATATTTAATAATTATTAGTCACAATTAAGTTTCGAGTAGGCCAAATACCCTATTGATGAAACCCCGTCCTATAAGCAACAACATACTTAGGAGGATAGAGGGTTATGAGGTACAAAGGATATAGGGTTACATGAAGGATGTATATTCAACTGCTCATAGATATATAAATTAACAAGTTAGATAGGTTTCAGCCATAGACTGTAAGAAATTATAAAATCAGTACACTGGAATTCTAATGGACAACTTTTAAACGTGTCCTAATAAGTAAGAAATCTATCATCTAACAAAATCATTGATTTAAGATTTATATCGTATTATATCAGCATAGTATTATTTAAAATAATAGTATTTTCCGTAAATGGATTCTTGCTACACTTTAAAATAATTCATTACGAAGGTATGTAAGGTGCAGGAAAACGTTTCTATGACACCAAGATGTTGGCTGAGAATGAGAATGTTTATTGCCACAGCTTCCTACTTTAATGAAATTATGCACAAAGAGCCCGCGTTGAGCACTCGTTCATTTTAATTTACCTAAGAGTCTCATAAATAGGTTGGCACTTATTCTTGTTGATATAAATGAAAACGTTTCAGATACAATTAAGCTTAACCCAAAAAATGCTATACGTATACATATATGTTACTGTATTCAATTTTTGTTGGAACTGACTAAAAGGTTATGTGTACATGTTATGCCTATCACTGTGTAATATTATAAACTAGGGTTATAATTCTATAGCTTGTTTATGAGCATGTATCTCTGCAAACAGTTTTTTTTTCCTGTAAGAGTTTTCAAACCACACATTGTGCATTCATTATCGCTCACTAGAGTGAGTGATTTTTCATTGTATTGTACCGACCCATTGTCATTTTAGAGGCATGTACTACAACGTGCAGCTGTTGACTTGATTCGGCAATTAAAGCAGCTAGTTCAAACTTCAACAAAAGTATTTATTGTTACTAGTGCGTATTCATTTTGTGTTTGAAAACCTTAGGAAACATCGACTACCACGATGAATTTTGTTTTGCCAATTAATTGGAATATTTATTACAAACACAAACTTTTATAGTTATGTTATGATAAAAAAAGGCAATCTGAAAATAGAGACGCTATTGTAAAAGTACGTTTACTTTCCTTCTAAAGAAGATTCTTAACGTAAATGTTATCGCAAACACGTATTACGAATATCACTTTATATGTGTATGTTGAATTGGGTTGTGAACGTTACACACAGTCATTGTGTGCTATATATAAGATTTTTAAGTAATTCTGGTGAATTCACCCATTGAATTTTTACCTTTTTGTTAGGTTTTTGACGTTGTTATATTTTGTTACACCCCTGACTATCAAGCCTATCGTTTTTGTCCAGAAACCGTTTTTTTACGTTATTAGTATGCATAGACAAAATTATGGCATGATGCAAATAAAGATTAAACAATTCTTATTTCTTGAGTAAAAATGTAAACAGCATTCACTATTTAGCATTTATAAAATAAAATTCTTGTTTGGATATAAAATTATATTTAGTTACTACAATAACATGTTTGTGTCTTATAATCTTTGCCAATCTGCTAATCTTTGATTAGAAGATTGTTGTTCGATATTTAAAATAGGAATAAATATGCTACTAAGTAGATTTTGTTGGACCATGTTTTACATATTGTTCCCCTCAGACGAGTAAACCACTGGCTGCCAGATGGTTAGCTTTGTGATAAATTCCCAGTGGAATTTACAATATGCTATGTACAAAGGAATGTTTATCTTTTTCGCTGATATTGCAATATGTAGCTTATTTCTTTGCTGAAAACATCATACTTATAATAATTTCTTTCGAACATGAAAATCTATGTTTGAATAAAACATTCCAATTAAAGATACCAAGGAACCAATCCCTAATATTTTATATTTAATAAATTGATAACAGTATGGTTGGATGTTTTTCTTCGCTTAACTAATACTAAACCGTGAAAAAATGTAGGTCAACATAAGTTGAAATTGAATTACATGAAAATTCTTCGTTATTGAGGTGAACTTAAGACTGCATGGTTCTTTCTTAAAGTTAACCTCTAATTTAACTATAACTATAGCTATAATACTAACTATAACTAACTATAGTTATATTATAATTATAACTATAGTTATAAGTTAACTATGTTATATGAAGTTGAATTAATAGTGATGATAAGCTTAATTATATTCCAAATATATGCGTTTTTAACACGATAAAAACACCATATGGTACGTTAATCCAATATATTTTTTAGGTTTTTGGTAAATGATTTTCTATTGAATTACACTTCCAATACCGTTATAAGTTTATTACTCTCAGCAGTTTTTATAAAAATTCGGCTTGGCCTTTATGGTGTATGGTATGAACAACTCTTCTTAAAATGAAAGATGAAAATTTGCTATAGCCTTCTATATGTTCTGTATTGAAAAGGCTTGTTAGAGGGGTTCAGTACAACAATCTGCTATAAAAGTTACTGAACAGAAACAACTAAACATCTAATATTTCGTTTAATAATTAAAGTAAAAATCATCCTTTCAAATAAACAATATCTCGTCTTGTTTACAGGGCTGAACATTAAGATAAGGATCTTGCTGCAATAAGCAAAGTGACACGAGGTGAAGGTGGATTTTCTTCTTTTATGAGGCGCCTGTCAGTTGGGGATCAAGGGATTTAAGGTCATCTTGACGTAGAAGTAAAATTCCTCCTCTGATTTGGAATTTATTTTTGTATTTAACACATAACGTTTTCAAACTAAACAATAATTTTTTTATAAATATATAATTTAGTAAACGAAGTAGAGTAATACATTTTACAACCAAAGACATGTTTAGGGTGTTTCGGAAGACAAATGCTAGAGGTAGTTTTTTTGCAGTATGTTTTTCTTTAAATGTATAGCATTTATAATTAACCGCCACAGATTATTACAAAACTTATATACAACCTATAAGACATGGAACATGCTAGCTTACAAAATAATATTGAATGATAACAAAAAAGTGCCATATAATTTTAGTGCGCAAACTTCATTTTATATCTATAAGATGAACGTTCACGTCTCCATAAATATTTATAATTTCCCCCTTTATGCATTCAAATTATATTTTATATAGACAATAAAAACAGATTTACGTAGCAATAGTTTCGAAACTGATGTTTCATTTTTAAGCCTTGTTGTCTCAAATTAAATTATTATGACGTTCTCGTCAAAATACACAAATATAACGTTTAACACACATGGATACATTAACCTTCAATTTTTGTTATTAAGTATAGTAATGCAATTTACAACTATAGATATTTCTTTATGATGTTTCGCAAGACACCGTGCTACACGTAGTTCTTCTTGCAGTATATTTTTTACCTTAAATACATAGCATTTATTTTTTATCACCACAGATTATCACACAACTTACATAAAAAACTATAAGACATGTTAGTTAATATTGTTAGTTAATTAACTACTTATCATACTTAATCATAATGTTAGTTAATTAACTAATATTAAATTATGGAAAAAATCGCCGTATGATTTTAGCTCGCGAACTTTATTTTATATTCGTAAGATTAACGTTCATATCACCATAAATATGTATAATTTCCCCATTCATCCATCCTAATACCTTTTATTTAGCAAAATTAGCTCTTGAAAATCATTTTATAAAAAATTCAAACCAGTATATTTCTTTATCAATGCGAAAAGATCGAAATCAAGTACACAACTGGTGTATTAAAATGATGAATTGGTATTGAAAGGGTGTTAAAATGATCGTTCCCAAACATGCTACCGCAGCACAAGAAATTTTTTTAGAATCAAGTGTTCTTCAATAAATGAAGGAATAACACATAGCGTAAGAAAACATACTTGTACCATGTGATTGCAAAATATCATTAATAAATGTCTTTGGTTGGTAATAGAATATTTCGTATCTAGGGCTGAAAAAGGGGGTTTTCCGGCTCGAGATAGTTTTTAAGTCAGAGACGAAGTCGAGAACTTAAAACGATCGAGAGCTGCAAAACCATTTCGGTCCGTGGTACGAACGCTATTTTTCACCACACTATAACCCCATAACCACTATTAATCAAAATAATAATGCACACTAATAGTCAACATAACTACAACTTTAAGGTTATATGAAGAAATTATTTGAGTAATCAGGAAAAACAATAATAAATAGTTGTTTGACAGCAGTGGCATTAAAACAATTCTATTGCAATGTTAATTTAATATGCATTAATGTTTTAAAAAGGTAAGCGGGCAGCTGATTTTTGGCCCTAGGGATGTAAAAATCTGCTCGGTTCCCAAATGACAGTGCCAGCTGGCATGGACAACAATTCGTAGTTGTCGGCCTCCAATAAACATTTGTGTAACTGCTAAAAACATCATAGTTGTATATTTATTCATAAATAATAATTCTTTCCAAAATTAATAAAAAATAATTATATTCAATGCTTAATGCTTATAAACAAAGAACCATTAGAAGTTAAATAGAAAACAGGGAGTACATGTTAAAGCTCAATGGTCAAAGGCTCAAGACCAAGAACTGGAAAGGATACACTTCAATTCTGTATGACTAACAATGTGAGTAGTAGCAAGTAAAATGTGCTCTTGTTAGGGTTAATATTTTCCCCCTAAAAATATACAACAGTAGTGTGGTGACAAACGTATTGCTGCAGTTTGTTTGCCATATATTTTGTTGGAATAAAAACTAAATATTTTATTTTAAAAGGTGGCGTATTTTTCAAATACAAAAATAAATTTCAAATCAGAGGAAGAATTTTACTTCCACGTCAAGATGTCATTTCACCTTAAATCCCTTGATCCCCAACTGACAGGCGCCTCATAAAGGTACGAGATCCACCTTCACCTCGTGTCACGTTGCTTATTGCGGTAAGATCCTCCCTCATCTTGTGTATAACTCTGTAAGGTGAGCCATAGATTGCTACATCAAATATTGAATGAAATATTAATGAAATATATTACCACTCAGTTTTTTTTTTTATAGCAGATTTTAGTACTGAAGCCGTCAACAATTATTTTTAATACTGAGCTTACCGATGACTATAGCAATCAACTTCCACTGGTACTTTAAAAAACACATTTCATAGTATACATTTTTACCATACATAACTTTATAACTTTTAACATATAAAACTTTTTCACATAAAGGCAAAACCTAATCGAAATACTGAAAAGATGCTGAAGAAAATAAAGTAATAATTACGGTTTAGGAAGTTGCATTCAATAGAAGATTTCAGAAAAAACCCTCTACATTATGTTGGATTGTTTTCACCGGCTTTTTATGTGTTATAAATAACGCATACCTGCAAATATGTTGAGAGTTAATTTAATGTTGTTTTTCATGTAATTAGCTGATGAACAAAATTTTTAGCCATATATGTAAAAGGAACATCCTTTTTGGGTAGGTATTAGCTATTTCTTGAGCTTATGACCAAGCTTAGAATCACTTTTCATTCAACTTTATATAAAATAATTAACATACATTGACCATAATTTGTTTCAAGGATTAGTGTAACTTAAGGTGAGAAATCATCTAACATCAAATTGTTCAATATTTCAATATGAGACCTTGGGGCCGTAACTTTGGTATCTTTCATTGCAATTATTGTTCAGTCAAACATTGACTTTTACTTTAGTGAACTAACATTTTTATAAATGTTTTCATTAACGAAATAAACCACATATTAAAACACAGTGAAAAAAGATAAACATTCCGTTGTAACTCACATATTGTAAAATCCACTGGGAATATATTACAAAGTCAAGCATCTAGCCAACCAGAGATTTACTCGTCCAAGGGGAACAATATGTAAAACATGGTCCAGCAAAACCTACTTAACATATTTACTTCTACTGCATTTTTAAAATATCGAACAATAACCGTTCAATCGAATATTTCAATTTCAAATAAAATATTGTGTCCGAACGTAAATTAAAATATTTTAATTATTCAATACTTTTAATTAAGAAATAAGGATTGTATTTATTAAGCTTGATTGTACTTATACGTCAATTGTTTTACAAACTCTATTAACGTAAAAACAAAACGGTTAAACTTTTGCGTATGCAAAATTAAATCTATTATACAAACCACTATTCAACAAAGTCAAGCTACTGAGGTTCACAAATACAAATTGATTTCACTCAATACAACATTGTACTAGTAACAACAGCTGTTCGTGAAGTTGGTACGAGCTATTCCAATTGCAGTACCAATTCCAGAGCTGCACTTTGTAGTACCATACTTCAAATATCACAATGGGTCTGAACTATAATATGAAAAAAATCTCACTCTAGTGAACGAGCGTTTATGCACAATGTTTTGGTTGAAAACTCCCAGAAAAAATACCAGTTCGCAGATATAGGATCAAAAAAATGTAATATTAAAATGTATTACATTAATTTAGGTGATAATACAGAATACTATATACGGTAAATATAATTATTTAAATTTAGTTTTAAATCTAAATTAAACAGAGTTCATATAAGTATAGTTACAATTGTTAACGTTGTTCTAAAATTTCATTAGACATTTTTTCTCATATCAATCAAGATAACCTCCAACCAATTTTTGAGACTCTTAAATAAGTTAAAATGAAGGAGTGCTTAACTGTCTCTTTGTGTATAATTCCATGAAAGTAGGGAGTTTTGGTGATAAACATTCTCACTCTCAACCAACATCTTGATGTCATAAATAGGGATTTCTTCGTTTTTCTCCACCTTACAAACCTTTAAAATGAACTATTGTTAGGTTTAGTGAATATACATTTATGGACAACTACTGTATTTATATTTATGCTACCATAATCTTACTAATATTATAAATGTGAATATTAGATAATTCCCAAATTATTGATTGTACTGAAAGATATGAAAGATAGATTTCTTAATTATTCAGACCATTTAAAAGGTGTTGTATTAGAATTCTACTATGTCGATTGTATAATTTATTACAATCAATAAAATAGAAATTATATAATTTCTTAGTCTGTTGCTGATGTTTGACGTGTAGTTAGGTTATTTAAGTATTTAGTTATAAACGGTTGAATATGTTACGTTGACGTATAATAGAACTCTTCATCTAATTATTTTAGAATTATTTTAATCACGTTGGCCTTTTTAAAACTAAAATAGTTTTGACTATAAGTTTTAATAATTGAATCTTTTTAAGACAACGAAGTGGAGTAAAGGGAGTAAAATACTGATAATTTCAGTAACTTGGTGGCAAGATGTGTTACTGTCTGGAGGGAGGCCCTTCTTAAAAAGATAGATAATCTTAGTTCTTACCTTTTTAGCTGTGCCCTCGAAGCTTCATACTAACAATCGAACTTAATTATAAAGGCAGGACGCACGGAAAGTAGTTTAAAGTCACTCACGACTACTTTTATTCTACTACTTCTACGAACCGTTTTTTTTTTCACGTTCTTAGTAGGTGTCAACAAAATGATGGCATGATGCAAATGAAGCTTAAATAATTGCATACAAGACAAATTTTATTAATAAATCGTAATCTGTATTCAGTTTTCAACTGCTATAAAATAAACTTCTTGTTTGGATAAAATATTCAAAATATTTTAGTTACAATCAAATCATCAACCAGAAGATTGTTGTTCGATATTTAAAATAGAAGTGAATATACTAAGTAGATTTTGTTGGACCATGTTTTACATATTGTTCCCCTTGGACGAGTAAACCACTGGCTGCCAGATGCTTAGCTTTGTGATAAATTCCCAGTGGAATTTACAATATGTGAGTTATAACGGAATGTTTATCTTGTTTCGCTGATATTGCAATATGTTGCTTATTTCGTAGCTGAAAAACATTATATTATAAGAATTTTTTCGTACATCAAAATCTTTGTAAGACTGAACAATTTCGAATAAATATACCAAAGAACTAATTCCAAGATTTTATATAAAAAAAATTATAACAGTTTGATATTGGGCGGTTTGTTCGCATACTAATCAGTAAAATAATGTTAGTCAATATAAGTTGAAATGAAATTAAACGAAAATGCTTCCTTATAAAGGTGAATCTAGGACGTTATGTTCCTTTCTTACAGTTAACCACTAAGTTAACTAAAACTATTGCTGTTTTAATTCATCTTAGCCTTTATGATACTAAAACTTTTGGCATGAATAATAAAAAATCCTTCTAAAAATAAAATATTTCTTTTAGAAGTTTTGCAGGCCAATGTTATGTCATGTTTATTTAGCTTGTTTTTTTAGGGTAAAATGCAAGCAGTTGCCATATTCTATAGAAATAAAGTTTTGATCATATTCATAAATGTACAGTAGTTACTTTGAGACATGGGCATAGTTAGTATTGTATTGTATTACATACAATGTATTGTGCAATATACAATGTA
Organism: Macrosteles quadrilineatus; assembly: GCF_028750875.1. Taxonomy (NCBI): domain Eukaryota; kingdom Metazoa; phylum Arthropoda; class Insecta; order Hemiptera; family Cicadellidae; genus Macrosteles; species Macrosteles quadrilineatus. The sequence continues at coordinate 152,304,258 of NW_026542594.1, forward strand.
TTGTATGCAATTAAGTTTCATTTTACCTATAGGCCTATTGTCTACATCATGGTGTGAACTAAAGAAAACTAGTGTAGCTTTGTAACATAGAGTTTTCAAAAAGTGGTGCAATGTGACGAAACATATAGTTCATCACACGGGCAAATAGTGTCTTTTAAACCTTCGCTAATTTTCTGACCTCGGCTTTGCCCCGATCATAAAACTTAAGCACGAGTCAAAAAAGTCACTTTAGGCCCTAGTAATAAAATATACTATCATTCGAATCCAAAATAAATTTACAAAGATTTACATATATGTATAACCTTCGTATGGTTAGGCTAAATATTAACTGGAAAAATTTCTTTTGTAACAAGAAAAATAAGTTCTAATCTATTTATGAGGCTTATGCATAAATTAAAATGAAGGAGTGCTCAACACGGACTCTTTGTGTATAATTTCATTAAAGTAGGAAGCTCTGGCAATAAACATTCTCATTCTATGTCAAGATCTTGGTGGCGTAAACATGTTTTTCTACACCTTACAAACCTTTGTAATGAATTATTGTATCGTTTAGTTCAGTGAATTTTCATTTAGGGATAACTACGGTATTAATAGTGTACCATGCTACTATAATAATATATAGTTCCTAAATTATTGACTGTGCTAAAATATTTCCATTAGATTTCAAATGTATTGATTGCATAATTTCTTTCAACCAATAAAATAAAAAAAAATAATTTTTTAGTGCGTTGATGAAGTTTTACTTTATTAAAGTAGGTAAGCATAAGTTCTACTAATTTATTACAGTATTCATTTATTAATGGTTGCATATATAACAGTGACATATAATATAATTCTTCATAAAATTATTTTAGAACGAAGTTGATCAAGCTGGCCCAGCGAGCGCATGAGTTGGCCTCCTCAAAACTAACATAATTGTGTAAACGTTTCAATAATGTAATCTTTTTATGAAAACCAAGTGGAGTAAAGGCTGAAAACTGCTGATAATTTCAGTCACTTGGTGGCAGAATTTGTTACTGTCTAGAGGAATGACCTTCTTGATGAGTTAGACAATCGTATTTCGTTCCTTTTTTGAACTGTGCCCTCGAGGTTTCATACTCACAACAAAATCCTAAGTACAAAGGCAGGGCACAAGGAAAGTAGTTTTAGGGCACTCATACTACTTTTATTTTACTTCAACGAACAGCCAATTTGTTTGTAGCCACCTTTTCTTGTAGCGATGGTCAAACTGCATCAGTGGGTTCAAGGTCGAAATACAGGGTGATTCACCTTATGTGTTACTTACTTTCCGTGTCCGGAAATAAGACTTTTCCAAAGATTAGCTACCGATATGGCTTTGACATTCGCTTGTAACTGATCATCTATTGTGCAAGACTGGTCTAGGCGTGGACAAATCAGCAGATGGCCAGGATCCTGAACAGCACCTCACGCACACAAGATGTTTTCTTCGTCTGGTAAGAGACCCCATTTCTGCATGTTTGGCTTGCATTTCGGTACCTAATGTGTTACAATAGGCCTAGGTAATTTATTAGTCGTTAATTTTACAGAGTTCTTTTATTGGCCAACTTCCCTTATTTTTTGTAAAATTTTTCAACATACTACTTTTCATTTAAAGTTTTGCCACCATTTTCCTAAATGGTGTACAACTTAATTTTTCAATGAAACCCCACTTTTTATGATATTTTTTGATTCTACGTAAAATTGTTTACACTTTTTTTAGACATTTTTACACTTGTAATTGATTTGATACTCCAAATGGTTTCGGAGATACAGCCATAACAAGCCAGGTCCTATTTGTAACCTATTGTAACACTATAGGTGAATAACCCTGTATATTAATGATTTTGTACTCTACCAAAAATCGTATTTTAACAAACTTAGAGAGCAGATGTCATGATATATGTTTGGAGAAGGTAGTAATTGATTAAAACATTGATACATAAAGAAAAAAAAATTTTTTTTTGAAATTATACTCATACTAATACTTTAGTAAAACTTTATTTTAAAAACGATTGTAAAAAAACGATTTTTCAATGTAATACAATATTGCACAGTATAGATGATAAAAGTGAATTAAATGGAAACAATTTGTATATGAAATAGAGATAATTTCTTGATCAGCATTGTACGTGGTGTTAAATTTACGGAAAGTAAATAAATATACGTATTAGAACACTTAAAACAAATATTTACGTATATACTGTTACTCACAAGACGGTAAATATACAAAAGATGGTAAGTGGTGATCGATTTCGATTGGACATTCCAATCCTCATCGGACCCAATAGGCTTGAATGGCGTCCCTACTTTATTTACTTTCCAATGAAATAGAGTACATCAAATGAGGATCTGTAATGCAAGCGCTACTTTGTCTTAAAAGAAGAAAGAACACTGCACGGAACTTTAATTACGGACATAGAGATGGATCAGTTTACAATTTACGACTGTGTTTAGGCCTGGGTTTACGATCGTATGGTCTCGGTATATTTTTAAAAGTATAGTGCACTTGCAATGTTGCTATACAACTTTTTGAATTTTAGAATTTCGATTTATTTTCAACATAGTTAAACCAAAGTATAGAAATTATGATTTTTTTTTTGAAATTTGAAATTCGTAATACTTGTCTGAATATAGATGTACTCCCTCATTATCAAAACAGAAAAGATTTCAAACAGTTGACAACGTGAAATTAAGGTCTTCAAGAATTGCCTACGAAGTTAGGGTAAAGCAGCTCTGCCCAATAATAAAAAAAAACTTTAATTTATTTCTACCGAAACTGGTTTCTGTTACTGACTTTTAAGCATGATAGCACGTTCCGTTTAAATGTAATGCCACTAAATAGTTCTGCGATTAATGGTTTTACAGTTTTAAAAACGCATTTCTATCAAATAACTCTAGAAATCTAATATTATAAGAGTAATACTATCAATATATTGGTAGTGTTAACTGTATATATATATATTGTGTTTGTTTGTAATGTTTCAATATATTTGAGAGTTTTAAAGTAAATATTAAAAAAAGTTTAAGCTAATTTGGAATAACTTCTCGTAGGCTGTAGCAGCTCATATACATATAGCTCATCGTTTTACATTCTTTAATATCTACCTACGAAACGTTATTTGTAAGCAGAAGATATAAATTGTTAGGAACGTTTTTATCTCCTGGTATAACAAGGATGATTTATTGAATCTCCTATCATAAGCTAGATAATCAACAAACTGAACAATGTGAACTACGGGATGTGCTCATGCATGCATTGTAATAACGGAACTATTCAATAGACTAGACTATTCACTAGTGACGGATGTGTGCATCGATCGAAATGGTCAGTGCAATTATCCATTCATTTATTGCTGATGCATGTTGCAATTTCCTCATAATTAAGACCTGGATGTCTATAACTATATTTTGAAATAAAATGTTGATGTAGAATGTTTTTTGAAAGAACGGCAGTGCTGTAAGAACAGTTCTCATGACAATATTTTGCAATTTGATCAAAGGTTGTAATAGATTTTAGTTTATTTTTTTTTTGTTGAAAATTATGGAAAATATCTATAAATCAAATATTAAATACCAAAGTAAGTTAAAAACATAACTTAAAATAGATTGGTGTTTTACATATTTTATTGGAGATCGCAACATTTAAGCCTACTATACGTAAGTTTTATCGTCTTGTACTTACCAGGCAATCAATATAAAATAACAAGTATGATTTGACCAGGGAGTTGTAATTTTATGTAGGTAGTCTTTTAATTTAAAAAATTTCAATAGGTATGTTGTTTTAGAATAAACATATTTATTTGCTTCTTTTAGAACATAACAAAACCTATTCATTTAAACTGACAATCATATTATAGTGTTTTAAATGAGAGTTGTGAAAATAAGTTTCAAACTTTACTACCAGTTATTGTGGTATTAAGCCGGAGTCGGTGTAATCATATACATATAGCTCATCGTTTTACATTCTTTAATATCTACCTACGAAACGTTATTTGTAAGCAGAAGATATAAATTGTTAGGAACGTTTTTATCTCCTGGTATAACAAGGATGATTTATTGAATCTCCTATCATAAGCTAGATAATCAACAAACTGAACAATGTGAACTACGGGATGTGCTCATGCATGCATTGTAATAACGGAACTATTCAATAGACTAGACCATTCACTAGTTAAGGATGTGTGCATCGGTCGAAATGGCCAGTGCAATTATCCATTCATTTATTGCTGATGCATGTTGCAATTTCCTCATAATTAAGACCTGGATGTCTGTAACTATATTTTGTAATAAAATGTTAATGTAGGATGTTTTTGAAAGAATGGACGTACTATAAAAACAGTTCACATGACAATATTTTGCACTTTGATCAAAGGCTGTGATATATTTTAGTTTTTTTTTTTTAGTTGAAAATTATGATAAATATCCATACATCAAATATTAAATTCCAAAGTAAATTAACAACATAACTTAAAATAGATGGTGTTTTACATATTTTGTTGGAGATCGCAACATTTAAGCCTACTAAACTTAGTACTTTCCACTCTTTTACTCTTGTACTTTCCAGGCAATCAATATAAAATAACAAGTATGATTTGACCAGGGAGTTGTAATTGTTTTTAGTCTTTGGAATTTAAAAAATGCCAAAGGCATGTAGTTGTAGAATAAACATATTTATTTGCTTCTTTTAGAACACAACAACACCTTTTCATTTAAACTGTCAATAATATTATAGTATTTTAAATGAGAGTTGTGAAAACAAGTTTTCAAACTTTACTACCAGTTATTGTGGTATTTAAGCTGGAGTCGGTGTAATCATTGGTTACTGAATCGAGACTTAAATCAAAGTACCAGTTTTGGCTGAAATTGCCAACGCTATGTCTAGTAATGTACAAGGCCGATAACTCAATTTAATATATAAAAAATGCGAATACAAATTACGAATGCAACAATGAACAAACAAAAGTTCTTTGTTATCTGAAACAGTTGTAAAAATTTAATATTTAACATTTAAACTAAACGTTCTTAGTGTGGAATTTAGTGTCCAGCTTTCCCCAATTGCAAAATTATATCATAAACAGTTTTGAATGAAATGAAACTCAAACTCAAACTCAAATATCTTTATTTTTGACAGTCGTTATGAAATAACATTAAATGGAATGAAATGAAAAATGTCTTTATGTATGAGGCGAAGTTAGGACTAGCAATCCCTCTCTACTACTTATAACTTATTAACCTTTAGAACATAAATAAAACTATCCACTTTATAAATAAATTAAATAATCTAAAGTAGTCATTAGTTAGTCAGTTGAGTAGTCATTTAAACATGATGGAATTACTAATCCTAAAAAGTCCATTCACACAAGCTGCCAACAACCTGCCACACCAGCGCCAGAGACTCACTCATGCCTGCTGCTCAAAATCATAGATTTTATCTCTGCCCCAAACCTCGCACGGTTCTCTATGGATTGTTTATGGCCTGGAAGAAAATTCCAAATTCGAATTGCAGATACTAAGAAAGATTGATTAAAAACTGTTGACTGGTGAATTGGTGTAGATAAAAGAAGAGAGCCTCTACGAGTGGATCGGGTGCTGATGTCAGAAATAAAATGGAAGTTATCTGATAAATACTTAAGAATTTTACTGTTGATAATGGAGTGTAAAAGACGGAGGGTGTGAAATTCCCGAAGTTCATTTAGCCTCATTAATTAAAGCAGGTTGAAATAGGGAGTGACATGGTCATATCGTCTAAGGTCAAATATGAATCTGATACAGGAATTCTGCGCTCGCTGAAGTCTGCTAGAAACCTCATTAGTCATGTCATTGATCCCCACATCACAGTTGTTGAAATGAGTCAAGATGAGAGTTTTTACTAACATGATTTTCAAGTTCAGTGGAAGGTATTCTGCGAAACGTTTGACGTTGTAAATAGCCCCAAAAACTCTGACACAAGTGGAATTTACTTGGTCAGACCAATTCAAATGTTAGTTAATTGTCAGTCCTAAGTTTCTCACTTTGTCGCAGTATGTTTTGGTTGTTTGACAAAAAACAAAAAAATAAAATAAAAAAACCATTTATTCATAGTGATTATTTTACAATACATTATTGTTTTTAGTGGCAATAGATGTTTAAACAGACAAGAACATCAAAAACATCAAAACATAGCTTTCTTTGTTAAGTGGTTACACATTGAAGATTATTCCAAAACATTTCAAAAAAGTTTTGAAAATTGTGTGATGATTTTTTTATTACATGTCGTTACTCAATATCAACCTCAGTCGTAGTCATGGTTGTTCTAATTCAGACATAACACTTTAACGGTTATTTTAATCCTTTTGTACTACATGTCCTCTGAACCGTCTTTAAATATGAATTTTTAGTTTTTTTTAAGTCTTGGTTATTATTTATTAGCTAATGTTTAGCTTAAAATAGCATTATGCATGGATGACGAAACGTAATACACGAAATACGTGATACAGTATATTATATACAACTGGATAGTTTAATTTCGTTGATATTCACGTGGACAATACTGTTTTGTGGTGGTTAATGTTTAAACATTCAAGCACCATATATTCTCATGTCGACTTCATATACATTATTTGTTGTTAAGCCAGTTAGTTATAGTTGTAAACACATTTTAATGGTGAATTCAGCTGTTTTAAATACTACCGAAATAATTTAAAATCATACTATTTTAGTATGGTGAGCATACGAATCCATGACCTGCTAACAAAGTTCATACAGGATAGCCTTACTGACTATACAATATACACATCTTCGATACGAGGTGTATAGTTAAAGGCCTTACTTAGGAAACCACCAATGTGGGGCAATGTCATATTTTGTATGCAGGACAGTCAAACACAATGGTTGAAAACCAGTATTCTTTTCTATGCCTCAATGAATGTCCTACTATCTGCAGAACAAACTGTTGACCACGCTGCAATGTTTGAAGTTAGTCTTTGTGTTTCCTTGTGACAAAAACCACAACACTAAAGTTTTGTATAAGATTATACGTTTAGAAAGAATATAAGGACATTTTAGTGGCTATTTTATTATTCTATAGGCAAATATTTGGGAGCGAGAAAAGCTTATACAATATTTGTTGATAAATTTATGCCTAATAGATTATCGTACAGTTATGGAAGTATTTAAAAAATTATATATATATAAGTGTCTATAGTCATGAATTATCCCATATCAAGTCATTATGCATTGCTTTAATCGAAGCTACGGGGATTTCTGGAAGGCTCGCCAAAGGATGTTATTTTAGTTCATAATCTGTAGTTATAATTAACTGTTCATTAGACAAGCATCCATTTGACCATTCAATAATCTGATTGATCTAGGATTAAGTAAAGTTCATCGGTTATTCGAACCTTTATATCTGCAACTGTGTAGAAAGAAAAATTGTGATACACTGTTAATACTGTACTGTTCAATGAAATGGCGACCATACATAGTAGGTATTTTAAGCCAAGTATGAATGGAGATGAGTGTAGGATGAGTGGCGCGATCTTGTAGTCTTGTTAGTGACTAAGGCTGGCGTTCCTTAGACGCTGCTGTTAATTAATAGCCCATACAGCTAATGGCAACTAAGGGACCTACAGTTTATAGTGGAATGCGAACCACATTTTTCCTTGGTATATACGGATTGGTCTAATTATCAGGATAGTACTGCGGATAGCCGTAGTACTCACTCGTGTGGACGTTAATACACACCAGGGAGTATCGCATCCACACTGCATGCCTATAAATATCCACAATTCGTAACCTCCTAGTAGTTAGATTACCGGACGACGCCACCCGTCCCAGTCTATGTAATACACGAAGCAATCACGTTAGTATTATGTACTTTCTCTTTAAACTTACTCGTTTATAAGCTGGATGGCGCAGAATATACACCGTAAGTCATTTTTCCTTGTAGGAAATGGTAAACAGTGTGATCAATTGGTAAAATTCGAGACGAAAGCGGTTGATGGAATGTAATGGAAGAAACCCTTTAAGCTAGTCATTGTTTGTGACGGAAATTGCTAACGGTGAGCCTAGATTAGAGGGTAGCGGTTAAAAACATTTTATTAATAACTTCACTTGAGATATTTACAATTAAATAAGATTAATTACAAAATCAAAATCGTGAATATTTAAAAGAGAATTATTTTAATTCATTTCATTTGCAGGAAACCAGCATATTTTACGCTCTAACCCTACCTTGTTGTGCTCTAAGCCTATATTTATTTACTCTCCAATCTTAAGTTAACATTTTCTTGATCTTGTCCTTAGTTTTTATTTATTAAACCTCTTTAGTGATTGGGCAGTAACCATGTGATTTAACTTCAGTCATTATCGTATTTAAATATTCTAGCTAGAAGTGGGCCCAGTTTCTCCTCATATGTCCATTTAGATTTGAATGCTATGTTTCTTTTATCATTTTATTCATCTCGCTATCTATATCTATATTAATATATAAAAATGAGTCTGAGTGTGTTTGTGTGTCTGTCTGTTAATAACATTTTTTATGAAGGTAGCTTATATACCTGGTTAACATATAGGCCTATTCTTGTTATCATATTCCCCTTGGGCTACAAGAATACACCCCATGGGCTTCCAAAGTTTCAATGTTTACATTTTGGAAGAATAAAGATAGTCAAAAATATTAATTGAAGTCAGCTGTAAATACTATAATTTGACAGTTCAAACAGCAGAGGTTAAGAGGTACAGGTTCTGCTCCCAAGATTCTAAGTTTAATTAAAATATTTATGAAAATATACTTATTTTCATGGAAACAGAAGGATCATTATAGCCAAAATGATTTGGGATGATTTTGATATGGTAGCTTTTTGTTTACAAATTTGAACTGATAAAAAAATATTTGGAACAGGATTTTCATAGGTTTTAAAAACTTATAGAGAAATATATGTACTAGTAAAGTTTTAAAATTTAACTTACTCAATGTTTACACTTTCCTTTGGTTTTAATTCAGTTTAAAAACTAAATTCCAACTATACCTACTTTTATTCTGTCCAGAGGTAGCTAGTACCATTGACTATATCCTACTACTTATATTTTCTTCTATCATCTACTCCACTTTCACTTTTTTACATTTACAAATATCTCCTTAGTAGTTGTGTTTTTACAACACTGCTTTTCAATATGACTATGGAGAAGAAAATCACAAAACCTAATTACACGCAATTCACTTTTGTTTTTTAAATCAATGAAGTATCTGTAACGAAACTATGTTTCTTTACTCACTGTTTTAAATGATTAGGTAAATTACTGCAAATGAATACATGTTTTGAACTATGAAAAAAACGAGTAAAAAACGGTTATGTATTATGTTGTTGATTTATATTTAAATTGATGGAATTTGTGCCCTGATTAACAATATAATCATAGATGAAGTAATATAAATATAAGTAATATATGGTGTTTATTTATTCTATGATTTAATAGTGGTTGGCTTTCTAACAGAAAGAAATTCAAGTTTCCCATTAATTAGTTTATTTTCTTTATCATTGTGTTATATACACACTGATCTGCGGGTAAAGATTGAACTTAGAAAAAAGCTCAGTAGCTACGGTAAGAATATATATTATATGTGAAATCAATATTAACAGTTTTTTTTTCTTAACTATAGTACCTTTTTGTTGTACAAATTAAGGTACAATTTAGTAATTTTTACCGATAGTTTATAATCAAAATTTTTAAATAGTGCCTTTTTTTGAGGATATAGAAATGCCACCTTTAACCTTAGTCCGTGCATTAAATATAATCGGACTGCATAGCCCCAGCAATAATGTTATGTATGATCATGGTCCTGACAGTATTATTGTTTCATTACACGTATATCTGACAAATGTTTATGATTAATCATTGCATTTAGCCAAAAGGGTTATTTAGAGATATATTTCCGTGTACTGTATACACATAACACTAAAAATGTCTGGTAAGATAAAACAAGTTTAGACTTCGAAACATGTAATATAAGAAAGGTAAAACCTTAGTACAGGTGCAAAGTTCGTCTCAAGTAGTGGCAATATGATGGTCCTATGACACTTTAGGCACGTTTTCCCCATAAGAATAACATGGTGAGCTTTTTTTGACCACTTTTTTAAAAATCCAGCTCTCGGCCTATACAAGCCTATATAAATGTTCAATACCATTGTACAACACTATTATTATTTCAAATCCACATGCATTCACATGTATATTCTCAAAATCATCAACTTGACAGTGCGAGGTTTGTATGCGAACTTGGGCGCGCTCCCGGCTCATGGCATGCTCCCTTGGACATCCTTAGTGGAAATCCATGAGTTCTGGCTACTTGGGAACCCAAGCCATTTGACATATAATAAATCACCTTTTCTCCTAATAACCTTTTCTATCAAATACATGTCTTTATATTTGGTCTTTAACAATTCCTCTGTATAGAAGCCTCCCCTGATTATATTACCATTTTCATCTTTCAAGATATAAGTCACAGGCTTTGTATTCTTTACTTCTGCTATTGTAAATAGCTCCCCTGTCCAATTCGGGGTATATCCTTTACTAAAAACATGTTTATACTTGGAAATTCTCACACTATCACCTACCTTATATCTTGGCTTTTTAACTTGCACTACTTTAGAAGTCAACCTCTCATGCACATATTTACTGTTCTTAATATTCACTTGGTTAGGCTTCATTCCTATAGATCTATGCACCTTATTATTATATTTTCGAATTAACTTTGGAAGTAAATCCAACCATTTATAACTCCCCTGAGCACTAAATTCCCTATATAACCAATTCTTTAAAGTTCTCTGAAACCTCTCCACAATTGCAGCCTTAGTTGTAGAAAATGTGTGATAGTGATTAATATTTAATTGTTTCATTAGTTTGCTAAAATATTGATTAAAAAATTCTTTTCCATTGTCAGATTGAATGTTTTTAACCCCCTTTGGTAGAATGGTTTTAATGGCTTCTGTAACCACCAAACCCGTCTTATTCTTTAGCGGAGCAGCATAAGCTTTTTTAGAAAATGTATCTATTAAAGTTAAAATATATTTATTGCCAGAATTCTCTCTAGCATAGTTTTGCATATCAATTAAATCTATTTGTACAGTTTCGTTTATACCTAATACTTTAAAAGACCTTCTAATGAAATTCTTTCTTGCAGGCTTATGAAGTTCGTATGCAATTTCATTCATTTTTTATAACATCACTCTTTCCTTGTACTGTAAATATATTACCATTAGCCCCAATCAATAGATTATCTTCCATTCTTTTAAATACATAGTTTTCTGGTATATATGGTCTATTATCTATATACTTAAATCCACTCAAAGATGTGGGGTCGGCAACTAATAAATCAGGATTGTATTCCATCAAATTAAATTTTCTTCCTCCATATACAAATTTTGATCCATCATAATACATAGCTTGTGACATTAAACAAATATCATCTAAATATTCCCCCATTGGCAGATTTCTTATATATTGTTTTTTGGCATCCCAACATTTTTCTTTTTTATCAAAAGTTATAGTCTGTTCTTTTGTAACACAGTCAGTGTCATCAACGGCAGGTTTAACACGTACTAACCTTTTATTATTAAAATCCCAATAGCCTGCTTCCATTTTTGGAACTTGTGAAACATTCACAGCATCCTTACTATCTGTACCTTCTATCAAATTGCTAAGTTTCTGTTTCTTAGCATTCCAAACACCATTCTCTGATTCTAAAAATTCATAATTATTATCGTCTTGTACAAATTTACCATCTTCTTTTCGTATTAAAGTCTGTTGTAAAGTGGGCACATCATTTAAACTTTCACCCTTTTCTACATTAGTAATTTTCCGTTTCTTAGCATTCCAAACACCATTCTCTGATTCTAAAAATTCATAATTTTTATTGTCTTGTACAAATGTACCACCATCTGTTCGTATTAAAGTCTGTTGTAAAGTGGGCACATCATCTAAACTTTCACCCTTTTCCACATTAGTAATTTTCTGTTTTTTAGCATTCCAATTTTTATTCTTAGATTCTAAAAACTCATATTTAGTTTTACCTTGTAAAAATACATCACCTTTTCTAGTTAATGTCTGACCCAAAGTTGATACATCATCTACAAACTCCCCATCTTTAACATTACCAATTTTACGGTTTAAACAATTCCAACTATCGTCTTGTAAATTTAAAGTAGGTTCATTACTAGCCCTGGGTTCTGTAGGCTTATTATATGGATTATATAAACGATAAAATTTATCTATAAACATATTTTTATTTAATAAATAATTCCACTTTCTCTTAATTCCTCAATAATGGAATCTATTTCATTATCCACTCCTGAGTTACCGGCTTGGCGACTTAGCCAAAGAAGTCTTAACCTATCTACAAGCTCATTAGGATCATCCCAATAAATATAGTCTATTTTATTACCAGTCACTTGTCTCAAACCTTCACCAACAGATTTAAAAAGAGGTTTAATTATATTAAGATATTTAGTATGTCTATTACTTGAAATTGGTGCACCATCTTTGTAACTCTTTAAATGTCCATTTGTGGCTTCTAAAATCTCTTTATAATTTTGCAAATCAACCTGAGTATAATCCTCAGGTTCTTTTAAAGTTAACAACTGCCACAAGCCTTTTGTCCCCTTGTAGGTTTTATTTGCAACTGTGACATCATCATTGGCAATATCAACTTCCTTATTTCCAATAAAAAATTTATTTGCTTCTCGTCTAATACCATATGTAGTGTCTGTCATACTACTTTTACTGAGGTAATTTCCTAAATAGTCTGATGCTAAAAGACCAAAATCTAATTTCTGTGGAGTGGATTGCTGTAATGGTTGTAATGGTTGTAATCTTGGTATCATTGATATTCTAGATGGAGTCATTGGGAGTATCTCCATTTGAGGCCGCTCTGTTTTGCCAATAGCTGTGATTTTTTTTAATTCTTGTAATGGCTCTATTAAAGGTTGGAATGTTTGGAACCTCTCTTCAGCCTCTAGAAACTTGCCACGTTTTAAAGCTCTATATTTCTCTCGTATTTGATTTGCAGAGTCAACCAATTCTTGTTGAATGTTTTTCATCTTTTATTTACATTTTATTTATCTCATTTGACAAAGGATTGTACTCAAACACTTTATCATGTATTATCAAACAATATGCAGATGTATTTGCTGGCACATTTTCTGCAGTTTCAATCTCTAATTTAATATCAACAATTCCTTCCTTCACTGTTTCGTTCTGTCTAGAACAGTCTATTACAATTAGTGGATATTTCTTCATAAACTCAGCCCTACTAATCATAGGATCTGGGATAGTATTATAGTAAGTCTCTCTAAACCTCATAAACATCTCATAAGCTTTAGAGACATCTCCATTTTCAAAGTCGAGATTTAAATCACTATAAGGATAATATTCAGAGTTTAGAAATACTTTGAGATTTTTTAATTTACAGTGATCAAATTCATCAGTTCTTTTTCGTGCACTATTATCCCTAGCTGTTTGGAAACCAAATATAATATACCTAGGCTTCTCTAAACTTGAAGATGTCTTTACTGACCATGTATGTCTTGTGGTATTGGGATATGATGGAAGTTCATGCAGCTCTAAACTTCTAAATGCAATTTGCAAATTTTTATTTTGCAATAACATCTTTTGTAATTGTAACTTCTCTCCATCTGATGGTATCACATGTGGCATTACCCATTGAATTGAGTTAAGTGTAATTTTGGGAATCGTATCAGCAGTGCCACTGGCTGGAGCACTAGTGGTTGTTAATATACAATTCAAATCATTTTTGGATCTTTTCAACACCAATTCTTGTTTGACATTTACTAATACCTTATTAAAATCCTCAAATACACCCATTAACATCTCTAATGGCAAACAAGTACTGAACTTGCCACCTTTATGGAACTCTTTTAAATTCGTGTCAGAATCAAATGCTACATTTGACAATTTAGTAGTTTTATTGTAAGAGCTCAATATTTTCATAAGACTAGAAATTCCTGGGTTTCTTACAATGTCTATTTCTTTACCTGCAACTTCGTATCTAATTTCATCAAATAAGAACGCAAATGCATTATTTATAAAATGACCTTTATCATGATTTTCAATTTCTCCCTTAATATACAGATAACTCCTACATGGGAGAGTTAGCAAATCTTGATTATTAATACATATTCGAATTTCATCAGAATTATTTATTGCCAAAGTGTTGTGGGGAACATAGGAGTGATTTGTAATTTTAACCACACTATCGTCGAATTGGGATTTCCCTGTAACGTCTAGAAAATCTTCCATTTTTATTAATAGAAAATTTTAACTTTAGTCCTATTGACTTTAGGAACCTAGCATTTTGTACACTTATAGATAAATTCTTATAAATTCTCATATCTTTTTTATATGACAAGTAATTGTAGTTTCTTCTCCGTTAAAGTCAATTGCCTTGTCATGTTGATCGGCAAATGTAATACTGACAACATCTAAACTTCTCTTATTTACAGGAAAATATATAATATTTCTTGGAACTTCAATAATTTTGTAGCCAGGAGGAGCTTCTGGATAAAAGCTATGTATGGTGTGTGATTTGTTGCCATTTAAATAGGACCCGTTTGCAATATTACATTTTACTCTAATCACATTTACATTATTAATGTTTATTTTATTTGTAGATTCAAACTGAACACCAGGAGTAGAAACACCTTTAAATCCCAACAAGACAGACCCTAAACATGGTTTTGTAAAATCAAACACATGGCTAGAAAGTAATGTCGCTTTCATAGTTTTATTATTAGCTGTAAGGAAAAAGTCTGGGATTTGCTTTTGAATTTCCTTTGCAAGCTCAACCACCTCATATGTTCCTTCAGAAATTTCTATTGTAACTGGAGCATTGTGATCATAATAGAAAACATCATCACCTTCTCCAATGGTTAATTTGTTGCCTTTAAGTTGATTTAATTTTGGAATAAGCCCTTTGAATAAAAGTTTGGATTTAGTATTAATTAATGCGTCTCCATTTTTATCTATTATAACTTTAAGTTTACCATCTAATAACTGGTTTAAATCATCAACTGAGATATCTCCTTTTGGTAATGTTTTTTTCTCTACTTTATAATATGTTAAAGTATTTAGAGGTTTTTTAACATTAAATATAGAATTATAACTTTGAAAATCTACTAATCCAATTATATAATCATCATTTAATTCTATGGGAGGAAAGAACACTGACTTAAGCTCTGGCTCTGTACCCGAAAATGTTATAGTAAATGAATCCATTTTTATAAACAAAAATTTTTTATGAATGATAAACATAAAATTCCACAAATAGAACTATTTAAATCTTGTATTTGATCGGTTGTATAGAAGATTTTATATCCCTCAAAATATTTAATTACTTCTTTTGGAGGTTGGATTCCAAATGGGTCAAAATAAATTACAATATCTTTCTTTTTACGATATGCTGTCCAATGTGTGCCAGATGAGCTATCTAAATTAACTATTCCGCATTCTTTTACTCTTGGTTTTAGATTTTTTAGCTCGTTTTTTAGGTACACCCCCCTGAAGTGAGGCACGTCTTTTGCGGCCTCTAACAGCTGGTAGTTGTCCATCTTTTTTATTAAATTTTAATCCCATTCCCATTTTTGCTTTTGCCTTCATCAAATTTGTCACGGCATAAGCAGCAGCTTTTTCAGCAAGACTTGCGTCCTTGGCCGTAACTCTAGTCCAAGCTAAGTCTGCTAATCTCATGTCTGCTTTGTTCCGAGCAGCGGTATCGGGATTATTCATGTAGAATATGTCATGCTCTTTACAATAAGAGTCTAGTTTATTTTTTGGAGGTACATTTTTGGCTAGATTCCCACGTATATTCGTTCCAGGTCCACAGTACTGATATGATGGTATGTGAAGTGGGAATGGAAGGTTATTTATAAGAGTATTCAATAACCCTCGACCCCTGTAAGGCTTTAGGAATAAACCTTTGCCCTTTTTACATGTTTTCTTATTATCATTTTTTACCATTTTTATTATATAAAAAATGTCTTTTATTCAACAAAAACATAAATTTAAAATAGTACATACTAAGGAAAATATACCAAAGAAGTTGGGTCTATTTCCTACCAATATTCGATGTGTTATTTGTGGTCCAAGTGGAAGTGGGAAGACGGTTGTAATTTACAATTTAATTGTAAGAAAGGAAGGATTAAAATTTACAAACTTATATTTAATATCTAAATCTTTAGAACAAGAAAAATATAAAAAAATAATTGAAATATTTAGTTTGTGTGACGAAGTGAAATTACACACGTTTACTGACTGTGAAATCACACCAAATGATGTAAAATCACAGTCAGTTGTTGTATTTGATGACATAAATAGTCTAAATATTACACAATTTTTCTCAATGGGTCGACACAAAAATATTAACTGTTTTTACTTGTGTCAATCTTACAGCAAAGTACACAAACATTTACGTGATAATGTAAATTTCCTAATATTATTCAAACAAGATGATTTAAATTTAAAACATGTATATCACAATCATGTTGGTAATGACTTTTCATTTGACCAATTTAAAAATCTCTGTCATCAATGTTGGGATAAAACTAAATATGGCTTTTTCGTAATAGACAAAGAAAGGTCAAAGAATAATGGCAAATATAGATTTATGTTTGACCAATTCTATCAAGAGGATGGTAAGGGTAAATAAATAAAAGACTGGAGTTTTTTAACATTTGTATTTATTATATATCTACATACATTTGAACATAACTATGTTTGATCAATTTTATAATGACCAAGTGCAAGAGTATTGATACCATCTTCCAGAATAAACCTCTTGTCATCATCAAAGGATAGTACTTTTTTATTCATGGTCAAGGTTTGAAGATGATGATTTGTAGATTTAATTCTTGTCACATTCTCATAGTAATCTTGCCCAGTTGCAAGGCAGTTCAAATAATGTTGATGTCTGAGGAGATGTTTAACAGTGGCACCATCAGCTCCTTTAGCTTTCTTCACCTCTAAAGCTTGCTTGTCTTCTTCATATAACCATTTTAGAGGAATGTAAGAATATAACTTTGGTCTTAAACCACAATATCCATACATAATATGACCACCTAATTCATCTTTAAACTTTCCAGTGACTTTTTTATTTTTATCAGAGTATAAGAAATGGTCTTTACTGTATCCAGAGGTATCAAAATAGTGCAAGTCACATTCTATTTCCTTGTAAAAGTCCTCTGTAACTATAGCATACATTAATGAATCTGTATCTGTCATAAGAAATCTTTTATTCTTAAATTTTGACATATAATTATAGTGGAAATCATACATTATTACTTTACTAATATCCAAAATTGTCATTCCTAAATATATTGGTTTATTAAACTTTACAACTAATTTATTTAAATGTATAGCATGTAAATTGTTATCGAACTTTTTGCTACAGTCAAACCTTGGATTAGTGACATATTTTGTTAATAGTGACTCATCCTTGAGATATATGTCACGGAACTTTCGTTGATTCATAATTGTTCGACCAAAGAGACTATTATTTAACAATTTGTAAAAGTCTTTTTCGAAATCATTATTAGCACTTTTTCGTTTTTCAATATTAAAATTAATATAGGGTGCAAGCCATTTTGATTGTCTAAATTTTAAAATTCTATGGTATTTTGTAACAACCAACCCCAATTCCTCATATTTTTGTAATGCTTTATAATGTAAAATATATTTAGTTTTGTCATTTAAATTTGGTATTAATTTCCCATTCATTTTCTCTGGTGCCAATGGATAGTCATTATGTAAATCATGTAAGCTTTTATCATATTTTAAATCAACTTCTAAAATGTAACCAAACTCATAATTTTGATTGTATTTGTAGTCTATCTCATTAGTCCAACGGAATTCATCCACAGGCAGTGGCTCGCACATTGCTGTAGAGTATAGCGAGTTACAATCTAAATATATTAAATACACACTCTCTTGATTGGGATCATAGTGTTCACCCATATATCTATTATTGGCTTTAGCATAACGTGTGGAAATCATACTGACTCCTCCTCTGATTGCACTTTCTATGAACAAATGCATGTCAATATCTTGAAATAATTGTAATTTTATACCAGTCATTTTCAGACAGGCCTCCCATGTTAATCCAGAAAGTGAATACATATGTACGGGGTCAAGTTTATAATCCTTTAAACACAGGTCTCTAAAAGTCTCAAAGACATCAGCCAGTAGCAATACATCTGTTTTAAGATATAAATCATGATATTCTTGTAAATTATTTATATTAAAATGGGTCCAGACATTTTTAGCATGTTCATATTCAATGGGAGAGATATGTTCTTTAGTTAGAGTACTGTAAAATGCTTCAATTGGGGGTAGAGACTCTGCAAACGTATCTGGTCCCGTCATATATTCATAGGGAAATACACCTTTACGCTGTAGTAGAGGATTGTCTATGAATCTAAATGTATTTAAATTGGAAGCCAATTTATATAATGGAAGTGACAGAAAGTTATAGGAATCTAAAAATATTAAATCATCAACAGAGAATGAAATGTACTTTTCCATATCTTTGGCTATGCAATTTAATTTACGATCATATTTTCCCAAGTGTTGCATTATTAAATGTCCATCGTAATTTTTCAAGTTATGGAAGAATACTGGGATTTTCTTTGTTACTTTATAGTTTAAATTACAATCATTGTGGGCAGCTCCACGGTATCGGCCAGATGAATGACAATGATCTCGCACCCTATCAAAATATAGGGGTTTTTCACAAATATGACAATGCGTTGAGTTTTGGAAAGATGCCTCTTGTTCAGGAGTCATTACAAGAGGAATATATATCGACATTTGACGTTTAATGAAGTCATAAGTCTCAAATAACCTTTTGAAAAATACATCCATAACATTTGCACCACTATATAACTCTTCAGAAATAATCTTAGAATCTCTCACTACAACAAATGCAAATCCAGATGGAATATGGTTGTTAGAGTTTATAAAGCACTCAAAATCAGCATAAATTACAAATGGGGCTTTAAGTTGATATTTATAATTTTTAAATTGTAATGTATCTTGTTTCGACATTTCCACTCGTTGGGCATCAAAGTTTTTACAATATGTTATATGACGTTCTAATTTATCATTAGTGTAAAAATGTTGCAAACACAACTTGCAAAAATGTTTCTTATTCATATGTTTTGTAGAGTGGAACATTAACTTATTAAAATCACAAATTAAACAGTAATGTGATTTACGACCTTCTTGTAATAATAATAAATCTACATGAGTATTACTATTTAGTTTGGTCGTTCTTAATGGATATATACATTTCTGGTCTTCAACTCCAAATACATTAACACTTATATTATTCTGTCTTTCGAATTTATCTATATCAGATATTTTTACGGGATATTTTATATTTGTCATATTCAACTGTGTTTCATAGGGTGCATAGCTAGAGACTCTTTTAACATTTTGATGTGTATTATTCATTGGATATAAAGCTGCTAAAATTGACCAAAGGAAGCATTTATTGTCTGAATTTTTTATATTTAGAACTGCTTTTGTCAATTTAATACTTTCTGGTGTGGGGATATATGACTTTGGAGTTAGGGGCTTATACTTATAAACATGCAGTTGCCAATATTTAGTATGATCATATATCCATCCACTGCCTTGGGCTTGATATTTGTGCATGGATGCATCAATCTTTAAAAGTGCATTTTCAATTTGGTGTATTAAATCTCTTTTCTCAATAGTTAAGGTGGTAAGGCTTCTAAAATCTGCAATACATTCTTTTTCATTAACTAATTGCCCATTTTGATCCATTGAATATTTTATAAATTTAATTCTCCTTACTAAAGTCCATTTTATCGGAAGAGGACAAGACTGAAGAGTATTTTTAAGTTCAGTTCTAATCGATTCACCAACAAATTCAATCATTGTATATGGACAATTATTGCAAGAATTGACATGTCTTTTAAAATGGCCAACCACATTTTTCTTACAAAAATTACAATTCTTATGACTTTGTAATATATGCGATTTTAGAACCACATTATCATCACAGATTAAATCACATACCTTGCACAGTTTCACCTTCATTTGATGTACTAGCTTGTAGTGGCGGACCAAATTGCTCTTCTTGGACAGCGAGGCGGAGCAGTGTTGACAGGTCGGCATCACGCACGAGAATGAAATATCACCCGGATGCCACTTCTATATATAGGCTCGTCCCCGGTGACGTCACACGCCTGGGGATTCCCCAGTCGCATGACCGCTTCACTTGGCCCTTGTGACAGTGCCCATAAAACTATCTAAAAACGCTTATATCTCGAAAACGGCTTGAGATACGGCAAAACGGTTGAAATTCTGGCAAACGTAGTGGGTGTCAACTTTTGATTATAAACAATATTACAACATAAAAAAATCAAAAAGTAAGAAAAAAATTTAACATTATTTTATATGGGTAGGAATAAAATTTACCATGAAAAATCGTCTAAGTCCGTAAAAACTATCTAAAAACGCTTATATCTCGAAAACGGCTTGAGATACGGCAAAACGGTTGAAATTCTGGCAAACGTAGTGGGTGTCAACTTTTGATTATAAACAATATTACAACATAAAAAAATCAAAAAGTAAGAAAAAAATTTAACATTATTTTATATGGGTAGGAATAAAATTTACCATGAAAAATCGTCTAAGTCCGTAAAAACTATCTAAAAACGCTTATATCTCGAAAACGGCTTGAGATACGGCAAAACGGTTGAAATTCTGGCAAACGTAGTGGGTGTCAACTTTTGATTATAAACAATATTACAACATAAAAAAATCAAAAAGTAAGAAAAAAATTTAACATTATTTTATATGGGTAGGAATAAAATTTACCATGAAAAATCGTCTAAGTCCGTAAAAACTATCTAAAAACGCTTATATCTCGAAAACGGCTTGAGATACGGCAAAACGGTTGAAATTCTGGCAAACGTAGTGGGTGTCAACTTTTGATTATAAACAATATTACAACATAAAAAAATCAAAAAGTAAGAAAAAAATTTAACATTATTTTATATGGGTAGCATGCATTTTATATGTGGGAGCACGCACGAGTTCGCGTGCAAACCTCACACTGTCAAGTTGATGATTTTGTGAATGGATGTGGATTTGAAATAGTAATAGTGTTATACAATGGTATTGAACATTTATATAGGCTTGTATAGGCCGAGAGCTGGATTTTTAAAAAAGTGGTCAAAAAAAGCTCACCATGTTATTCTTATGGGGAAAACGTGCCTAAAGTGTCATAGGACCATCATATTGCCACTACTGTCTCAATTATAATCATTAGTAGTACAAGTTAGTATTTACTTGGCACTTAACTAAATATGGTGTTTGGTGTCTTCAAGTTTTATCATTCAACTGTGTGCTTTTTTCAAATTATAATTTATTTTATTATTTGGAATTAAACCAATACAATATAATATCAACCATTTAAATTCCAAAGTCCATAATAGCATTACTAATATAATGATCTATTAACGATACTTATACCTTAAACGTCAACCATTTGTAGCATTAAATAGTTTCTTAAGATAAGTGTAAAATAAAATACAAATAAACTATTAGGTTCTTCCAAACGTGGGGATTACGATAATGATGTGATACCACGTTTTAAAATTTAAGCTCGTGACGAAGGCATATTTTACGCTATTGAAAATTATTAAGCGCAACTAGCAAGAGTGATCATTAGTTAACTTTCCCGCTACTGTAATTGTTCCAATTATGAATTCTGTGATGGCGTACGTAAAAGAAAACATCTAAAACTAATTTAATGTAAATGAATCTTAATTATTTTATTTATTTTTGTTTTAAAAACAAGACTTTCGGATATCATTAGATAAATATACTAATTTATAACGTATTGCGACAGAGTTTCCAGTTACGAGGAGTTTACAAATGTATAATATACTTGACGTGACAATACAAACACACAAGCATTCTTAATAATTCTCGAATCTGCCATTTTGAATCTTTGATCGACTGCCATTTTTTATACAGCTGTTATTTTGGGCTCAAATTTGCGGCATTGTATTCTAATAATAAAGACCTTTAATGTGATGTGCATATCGACCTATGCTTATAGCTTACGTTTTTGATGATTGTCTTTCGACTTCTAGCGGGTACCTCACAGTATGATAGACGTTGTGAAATTAAGGAATCTTGGAACAGCTGTTATTTTCGATTCCATTGTCCATTCAGTTCTAGTTTTTGGCATTTTATTTTACTAACGGACGCCTTAAATTTGATAGCAAATTCGACCTATGCCACTGTTGAAGAATTTCGTCTGACTCCTCGTAAACCGTCCCCCTTAATGGATAAAAAAACAACAATAGCTTAAAATAGAAGATACTTATGGCTATAATTGATTTACCAAGTTTAATTCCTTTCCTATAATAGTATAAAATATATTACATCGTTCCGGGACTTTCGAATAACACTGTTTAGTAAGTTAACTTAAGTTTTTAGAGACAGTAAGATATTTTATTTTACGAGTTATGATGAATGTAACGTAAATAGCATGTAGGTAGCTTAAACGTGCCTCTCAAACTATCAAAATTCTAAAAGTGTAAACAAAGGCAAGATAAAAATAGTATAACGTTTTGTAATGTATACTGTTCTAGCGTTTGAATCTGCCAAATTGCAAACTAAACTACAAGAATATTGGTGAATATTTAATATAACATTTATTCAAAGATAATATTACCATTTCCTCAAAAGGTTGGTTAAAATGGGCTTTAAAGCTATGTTGAACAAAGATATTACGTCATATTCATAAACATAGAATAGTAATTTATATTTATCATATGCTTAGGTCCAACTTGAAAACGATATTAAATTACATTCTTATCAGATTACTCAACATTTAGCTTTCCATTTTACAGCAGAAACTAATTGAAATTTGTTTGACAGCTTTTATAATATTTGAGTGAATTTCTCCTTCATAATTAGCTTGATTTAAACTAAGTAAAAGTTAACTCGTAGAATTTATTACTGATGTATTTATAAAACATTATGTTCAACAGTTTCACGACAGGTCGTTTCAATTTATTAATAGATATAATAAAATGATATATAATATATCAATATATAATAAAAATGTTTTTAAATTGTTTGATAACTAAAGTAGTTTAACAGTTTCATAAACAAACTGCAATCTGTATTTCATCAATCATTTCTTATGAACATTCTTTATTTATTTTTTTTTTGTTAAATTTACAATATTACCTACAAATATGATGAACAATAAGTTAAAGCTAAAACCAACCAGTGAAAATGTTTCTTAATGAACTAGCTTGTAATTTTCCTCAGCTTATTACAAATGTTTGTTGTTTCAGCGTACGGTTCATAACGAAATGTTTTCAAAATCAATATTAATAAAAATTGATTTATTTACTATAAAAATTATTTGTTTATGTTAACTTTTTTGTGGATGGAATATGGTTGTTCTCCAACTTGATAACACAATAAATGTTATCGTCGTTTCAATAGCTGGTTTATATAACTACATCTCATATTGAATTGGCATTTTAATACATTACACAGTTCATAAATGTAAATGATATCCATTTTAATTTTTACTGTGGGTTTTATGTGGTTTTCACTGTGCTAAGTATTCTCATGGGCCGGTTTCAAGTATCGCTTTAACATTAGTAGTTATTAAACAGATGTGTTGCAAAATATCAATACATCGAAGAACATACGGTAGCTTTTATCTCTTCATTGTATTACTCCAACCCAGAGAGCACAGAATATAAGTTTCTTTTCTGTACTCTCTGCTCCTACCCAAGTCTAGTCAAGGAATCTTTATCCATGTCTTGATAATTAGTAACAAGCATAATCACAAAGCTCTATTATCTTACTCGTCTCAAAGGACGTACCATTAACTGCAGCACATATTTATGCCCACCCTACATTGTGATGGACCGTTTGAAGTAGGTCTCTTTGTGTTGGTTTCTGATGTCGACCACTATCAACGCTTTACTATCGAGGACTAAATTACAATTTGGTAATCTATTATAGTCAGAATTTTAAAAAGTGATAGTTTACATATGCTTTACAAATTAATACGAATGCTATGTTATACCAGTGCACGCTGATATAAAATGCTTATTTCGATTGTATTTTGAAACTGAACGTGAAATACCAAGTGGTAATTTAATAATTTACTCAAACATGTATATACCTTTGGAAATACTAAGCATAACCTTGACGACTCTATAACTCAGGTTTACAAAACCTTTATTTTATACCGACATTGCATTTCTTCTTCAATGATTAATTTAAATTTAAAGTTAATAAAATATAAAAAAAATGTCAATTGTCAAAAATTCACACTTTTGATGGATTTTAAACAATGGTTTGATAAAGCATATACACTAAAATAGTTGGAATATCCTAGTACCTATTATAAATTGAATTATAAGTAAAAACCCCTAATATAACTAATATTTACTTTACACTATTGATATGTAATGAATAAGTATATATTGAGAGTATTAACTAACTTTCAAAGAAAATTTTATCTGATAAAAATTAGTAGCAAAATACAAAAAAGGATGGTCATAAACACACCCAATTACATTGGTATTTAATTAGTACTCATGCTAATATTTGTGTAGATTTTAATTACATTCTATTCTGTAATTTAACTGTGGGTCGATTGTAACGCTGGTGATTTCCGGATGGATTTGTAAGGTAATTAATTTTGGTTGTAATCTGTTGTTTAATTAAATAACTAACTATTTATTAAACAAGCATTGATTTGAGTAATCGGTCATCTGATTGATCTAGAATTTACTACTCATTAGGAATCAAAATATGTTCAATTATCTCTAAATTTGTACGTATGTTTGGCTGTAATAATAATTTATTATTTCAAAATCCACACATACTTTTCCTAAAAAAAGATATAGATTTCACCATGTCATCAAAATAGTCGGAAATCGTTTCTTTAGTAGTTATATAACTGTCTAGCTTTCATACCAAAAAAACTATTCTGTACAAGACATACACTTGAGCTGCCATATGTGGTTTGTTCTAGTTATATTTTATGGATGGCGTCTGTGCTGCCACTCTGACAACTAATATTACAACAGCACGCACTTGGGTAAGTTTTGACTAATATCCTTCATGATATTTACCTATCTTAGTATTAGAAATGTTGTTGCTCTGTCGTGCCAATCAGTTCCACTAAAAGTGTTCATTGCTCTGAGTTATTTTTTTATTGTTCACAAATTACATTTTCCTCGAAAAGTTTCTTTATACGGTCAAAGTTCTGCAATACAAACAGGTATTGATGACCGAAATCTACCTTACTTTGTTTTTATGTAGCCAACTAATTACTAAGTTAACTGCAAATAACTATAAAATAAGTAGAAAACTAAATTGATCATGTACAATGATTATTAAGTATGTTAGATAAACGAAGCCTTAGTTATACTGATTGCTCTTCCAGAACAATAGTTGTCTACAAATTATTTAACTTCAATTTAAAGAGTTTCGTGTCCCATATAATTGGGCAAACCCATGAGGAAAGATATTATTAGTTTTAAGCGCTTTTTTGTGTACATTTAAATGGAAATTGTACTCATCGAAATGGATTTAAAGGGAAGAGATATTTTCGCTATCTTTTGAATCTTTCTCATATTAAGATAGATGTAATAACAAACAATTAGAAAAAAAAAACTTAAATAAACTTCGTTAACGTTTTGTTATGTTCATATTTACAGAGATTTAAATTAATTTGATACCTGATGTCTCCTCAATCATTCAAAAATCAAATAACTAAATCTTCAAATTTATGTTTATTTAATTAATAGTTAATAAGATCAATTGATTACAACAAAAATAAGTTCCATCACAGATCCCAATAAAAATTCCCAGTGTTGCAATAAACCAAAGGCGATTTCTAGTACATAGAATACTTAATATAACTCACTAATAAAAGTAATTCGATATCTTGGTGAGTCGGTGGCTCAGTTGGTAGCGTCACGGACTTTGGGCCCAAGGCAGAAGTGTCGTGGGTTCGGATCCTGGTCACTGCCACAAACTTTTATCAGTACAGTTCACCTTTGTACTGTACCGGCTCACCCCTTGCTTTGCTGGATACGTTCCACGCACAGATCTGTAGTCTATGTGGACGGGCAAATGCAAGGTTAAAAGAGGCCGCCAACCTCTTAAAAAAACAAAAAACAAAAAAATGTAATCTATATATTAATTTGAAACTGTTTTTCTTTGTCACGGCTATTTTGAGAGAACGGCTGGGCGTAGAAACTCGGTAGAGGTGTCTAAAGAAAGATCTTGGTCTGTAGATGAGCCATCAAAAGAGAAACATGGTGAATTCCCTTGGGGCTCTGCCCCCGTGGCCTTTAAATTCCCATCCCATGTTATTCTTATGGAGGAAAACGGGGTTTTTGTCACACCTAATTTGAGAGAACGGCTGGGCACAGAAACTTGGTAGGGTTCTCTAAAAAAAGGTCTTGGTCTGTAGATGAGCCATCAAAAGAGGAAAGAGGTAAATTCCCTTGGGGCTCTGCTCCAGAAGCCTTTAAAGTTGCCTCTTCAGATTTGTTTACATTACGACCATATGCATAATTCTACACTACTTTTTAATGCAACAGCTGTTAATATTTAAATTTTGATTTATTGAATTTTTCAAAATGAAGTACAGTACTTGCAATGGATTTTTCAGATTTTAAAATTGATTTTCTTCTGCATTGTGTCATGTTTTGCAATATAATGTTCTATTACCAAATCAGTGGAAAATCCTAATATCACAGTAACTTTTAAAATTATTTCTTATGGAGTTAACTTATATCTATTGTATGGGTTGGTTTCTGCCTTTTTTACCACTTCTTTGAGATTGTACGTAGGTGATATTCTTTGGTGTATTGCATCTGTAGACGAAACTTGGGTTGGTGTAATTATTACAATGGAAAAGAGCGAGAAATCCTGGACAATTTGATATAGGCAAAAAATAAAACTGAATTAACACTGTGCTACCTTTCTTGACCAATCATTGAAATAACCGATTTGCAAACAATGGAAACATAGAAAAAGTTATAGAACACAACCAAGTAAAAGAAATAGAAATAATGTTTTTTTACACTAAAAAACAAGATCAGCTTTTTGAAAAAAAAAGATAAGATATTTACAAAAGATTTTGATTATATCTAACTGTTGTTTAGATCGTGAGTATTTCCATAATCTTTGAGTCGCCTGTAATACTTCGCAATTGCTCGAATTCGAGCAACAGGTTCACTAGTTTTAATAAATTAGCTTTTCTTATACCCGTAATCTTAGTTGTTGACAAACGTTATTCTGCTAGTTAATAGATCCTAAAAATGCTATATTATTTCTTCATTGCATATATAATAATTTGAACTAAATATTCCTTTTTATATAACAGTCATTGTATTACTTAGACTTGTAGTTAAAATATATCAAGGTATTCCACCTTGTTTTGGATGTGTGGACAATCAAATTATTTCTTAAACTAAATTAACAGTCTGAAAATTTGAATTTAAAGTTATTATTAAGAAAGTATTCTATGTGAAATGCAACGTCTGTCTAAATAAAAACCAAGCATAAAGTGTTATGTTTAGTATTACTCCAATAAAACATTTAACACTGAGTATTTCACATACTGCTTTCAGCACTACAATCTCAATATGCATTTGGATTTCGGCGTGTACGGGTGGCCCATATAGTATCTGTATTCAGTGAACAGGGTATAAGTAAAATAACAGGGTTTTCTCATAAAATATTTTCTGATTATACATGGTAACCCATAAAAATGCGTTACTTTCAAAAGCCTAAAAACAAACAACAAAATATGGTATTGTTTGCAATTTATATTGGAAAATTTAGTTTTTGGATTATTACTTAAATACGAAAAGAAATAGATAGATAGTAGGTTAAATTTGAAAGTTGGTCACCTTAACAAGACGTTTAAGATGATATGTTATTTGACATTATGTTGCTATTTGATATTTTCGATTTACACAGCTACCAACATTACACAAAACTCGAACTTGATGAACAATTTTAATTTTAAACATTTGTATATGATACATCATTTTAAAGCGCTGTTAACCAGGATTACGATTTTTCTATAGGAACAGAAAAATGTTAAGCGGTTTGGAAAATACAGGGTATTACGTCAATACGAGAACAATTCACAAAAATGGCCACCATATTTGATACGAATTAAGAATTGAGTTCTGTTTTCACCAAAATGATGCACTAAGCTAGACCTTTTTTAAAGTTTTCAATGTGATATAGGTTGAAGGAAGGATTCGATCGCGTGACCTTCATTTCTAGAATAATCTGTGCTTGGATCATGTTCTAAGTATTTTAAATGGATTATTCGTATATGATTTATCGGGGAATAATTTCATTTCGCGTTTCTAGGTGAAAACGTACTCTCGTAAAAGTATGTGCACGGGTGGTCTGATTCACCCTGTATATGATTCCTAAGTTATCTATTAGTTCGTATTAATACTACTTTATTCGTGGACGACACATCGGAAACCAACACAAAGAGACCTACTTCAAACGGTCCATCACAATGTAGGGCGGGCACAAATATGTGCTGCAGTTAATGGTACGTTCTTTGAGACGTGTAAGATAATAGAGCTTTGTGATTATGCTTGGTACTAATCAACCAGACATTGATCAACTTTTCTTGGTTAGGCATGGAGTAATAAAGTTGAAAACAGCAAGCTATTAGCTTTCGACGTTTAAAAGGGTGTCTTATTTATTAGTGGCAATTTCAAACAGAAACAATGTACAATGGTTCAAAAAAATGAAGTCAACCCGTAAATTAATTCATATAATCTTTTATTTTTTTTTTATTAATTGTCCTAGCCATACATTTTTTAACATCTACTAGCCTACTGTTAAAATTTATAACCGAAGCTGACAGATAGAAACACTTAACATAGTAAAAACCATATAAAAACACACAGAACAAATTAAAATAGTTATTATTTGCTGTTCATGAACTAAAAACAGAGTAAAAGGATATTAAAATTTGAAAAGTAGTTACATTACCCATCAAAAGAAACGAAAAAAGTATCGAGAATGTTAGCAGGTCAGAGAACAACCACATTTTCTAACCGAGAAATACAACTAAAAAGATAGATGATGGAAAATAGTAAACATTACTATTTCGGACTCTATACAGAAATAAACTAAATATTTGACGTATTGGACGTGTTAGTTTGCTTTTATTAAAATAAATAAATTATTTTATAAATTTGTTCATGAAATGAGTTAACAAAAACAAAGGTTTCTAGTCAGTTGATGATAAAAATGTAAAGTAATTTTAGAAAATAATTTTTACACCAAATTGGTCATATTCCATCATTCATAGAAAGAAAGAGCAATTTTTTTTTTTCAATGTTAATCATTATTAGCACACTACCATAGTTATAAAACAGTTTAAAAACAATTATGTAGGGTTTATTAATAAATAAAACTACCTCGGATGAAAGAAAGTGTAGCAATTAATGTTATTTTGTAAATTTATTGATTTGAAAAGATTAAACTCAGCTAATTACGAAAGAAAAAAATACTGAAAATAATAAAAGCTGTCTGTTAAAATTTTAATTAGTTTCTGCTCTCAATTGGAAAGCTAGATTTTGGCATTACCTGACGAAGAATGTAAAACATAATTTCCAAGTTCTCATTAACACATTTTTTTACTGAAATATAATTATTGTATGTAAATATAACGCAGTATATATTTTGAACATAGCTTTTAAAAACAGACTAACCAATTGAAAATAAACAACGTTAGAAAAATATACATAATCTGGAGTGTGAATGGCTTTCGTAAGATGGAATAGGATAGAATAATGCATAATTTTAAATTTCAAAATAGCTTCGAGATGTTTACCTTTTAAAAGCATACTATCAATAAATAAACAAATTGAGCTTGACGAACACATTAACAATGTCTGATTATGAAGGACATAAGACATAAGACATAAGATCAATTTATTTCCTGTAAAACTTACAATATACAAGTCATTGGAAAACGTCAAATTCTTCATTATAAAATTTAATTTCCATTATTATTTTAAAGTTTACTAATGTGTGTAAGTACTAGCTTTATTTATGTCAAACGACGATGTTCGTGCAAAGAAATATTGAAGAAACCTTTTAGAGGATTTTGTTTATTGCCATGATAACAGTAGTTTCAGTCACGAATGCTTGTATATGGGGAATGCTTTGTGTTTGTATTGTCACGTCAAGTATACATGTGTAAACTCATCGCAACTACAAACTCTGTTGATACGAGTATTCATTTAGTATATTTATCGAATTTGTAAACGTCTTATTTTTCTAAACCAAAATGTAAAAATTATGAATGTCAGTTTACATTTAATTGGTTTTCGATATTTGTTTGATATATTTACACACCAAAGAATTCACCATTAAATCAATGCAGTTACGAGACCGTTAGCTAATAATCACTTGCTGATTGCACATGCACTGCACTGACTTGCATCTTTAATAAATCAATTATATTGAATACACGTTTATGAACTTTTTTTTCAAATAATATACATTATTGCTTAGGAAAAAATATCTCAAAGTCGATTGCACTAAACACTGTATCTAATTAGGTGCTATGGAAGTACTACTAATGATTGTAATTGAGACGTCATGTTTTACCTTTGTTATATTTAATTATTTAAGGACTAGAATTTTTTAGCTAACCTGACATTTTAGGTTTGAATAAAAATTAACGAAAATTTATCCCAAAATAACCATTTGATTAGATGCATTGATTAATCATAAATATTTACCAGACACACGTGTAATGATACAATAATACTTGCCCTAAAAACAATCACGTATAACATCTGCTGGAATGTTAATCCAATTATATAATGAAAGGCCAAACATGAAAGTTGCCATTTATGGATCATTTGGTATTAAGTATTACTATCTATGTTATGAAAACGCATAACCCAAGTCTGATGCATCTTGTCAAGGAAAACATAAATGTTTTTTTTTCTGGAGGTTGTAGTAATTATCTTCCTATAAAATTACATATACACAGAGTGTTAATGCTGTTATGCCTACTTGAGAGCTTACACAATTTCAATCCAAGTTAAAACGTCACTTCACATCTTCCTCAAAGTGATACTAAGTAAAGGAGTTCAGGAGATTATAATAAAAGGTAATGTTCAATATATATTCAGTAAGCGATATCAGTGTTACAGGTGCTTCATGCAATTCAGATGACGTGGAAGTTCTCAAACATTCCTCCTGCCTTTACTTTGAACGTCAACTGTTTGCAAGGTTAAACAGTTTCAGAAAACCTGGTGGTTGTTAACTTTGGTGTTAAGTAAGGGTTTCTCGACCTGGCATATCAAAAAATTGGGGTAGAAACCTTGAAGGGGTAAAAGGCTTAAACGTAAAATAATCCATTTCCTTAATACAAGCTGCACGTAAGTATATACAAAAAATTAAAACACCACCATCATGTTAACCCATCGAATACGTAGATTTTAAAAGAAGGTCACCACGTAAATGCAAACGCAACTAACATTGGCCCAAACATCAGTAATAGATCTGATGTAAGATGTATTCTTTACGTTAAACTATAATTGATTTTTTTAATCACTAATTGTTGCATATCTGAAATAATTTTTTTATTTATTTCATACGAAAACACCATTTAACAATAATATACATTGGCAGATTACACTGTTTTGCATAAAAATATAATAACAATAACAATAGTTAAATGATTAGAAAAAATAGCTCTATACAATAATAACAAGAATAGCAATAACAAACATAACAAGAATCAACAAGAACAATGAGGTGAAAGTTTGACCAGGTACTTATGCAAATACGAGAAGTGATTTGGAAACAGATTAATTTAACATGGTAATATTTAAAAACAATGTATACAAATCAATGGACCAATCAATCAAAATCAATGGATCAATGGATCAATGGATCAATGGATCAATGGAACAATGGATACAATGGAATGGAACAATGGATAGAATTAACTGACCATAAAAAAGAAATATCATACTGACTACGAGCGAAGACTCTTAAAATAAAAGTTATGCTTAACAAAACATCTAGCTATTTGCTTTCCCTAACTTTGCTCTGTAAGCCAAGAGATATCACAGTCACCTGGTGCCATTCGCTAAACTTTGGTCCTTATACAGTTTGTTAATACAGTTATACAGTTTGTTAGTTTGTAAATGGTTAATAAATAACTTCTTGATCAGCATTGTACGTGTTATTTCAAATGTCGCACAACACCTGTTACAAAATGAGCACTCACTAGGAAAAATGGAGGATAGTCTAGATATTTTAAAGAATTGTAAGAAAGGATATGTAATGAATGCTTGGGAAGAATTGCTTATGATTCACGCCCCTTTAATAAACACCATTGACCGTAAAATAAGAATAATACGCTGTTATAGTAGGCCTATTTATTATGCTAAAATACTATACTTTATATTAAAACCTTTAACTAGCCTATGAGCTTTTCACCTTAAATCTAACGAAGGTATTTACTCAAAGTCAAGGAATATATCAAACTCTTTACTGCTTTATTATTTTATACTACGATAATTATATTCACCACTATTCATAAGACTTTTTTAACTCGTTTCTTTCTATGGTACCAGCAGTATAAATACAAATAATGCTGAAATTGAAGGTAAAAAATCAAAACAAAGTTCAGCTATTTATCTGAAATCCTTATTTTTTATCATATAAGATATTGAAATTCGATATCTTTGTCAAAATATAGTAAATCAATACCAGTGGCTTAAAATTGCTGTAATTCATTGAATTAGACAAAATGATTGTAATTTCTTATTGGTAATTACTAAAATTATATACAATCTAGTTTTTATCTGGACCAAATAAATTAACCAAGCGTTGAATCTTTATAAAACTATTAGCTATTTTGCATTGGGTTATTTTATGTTATATTATACGAGTTGACAGCTTGAATAACACTCAACACAATGTTGCAGTATTTACGAGTCACCTGTTATTGTAGCCATGCCTCAAGTTAAACGCCAACATTAACACTGTGAAAATCTTACTGGTGATTTTTCACAAAGAAGCTCAACTTATGTGAACTTTAAAATACAGTTAGATACTACAGATGTCGGAATATCATTAGCAAATCTAAAACTAATGGACGATTTTCGCAACCTCACAAACTAGAAAATTTTGTAATATTTACCATACGATACTGAAGGTTAAGAAGAATATACGCAAATAAATGTATAAAACTAGTTCGCATGATAATGTACAATACAAGAAATGTAGGCAACATCGTGAGGATACAGCTTGGCTCAGATCCAAACAAATTCCGAAGTCAGCTGAAGCTGTAAAACGTTATAGTTTCTGATATTTGTAACCAAAGTAAATATCTGTAATACTCAACATATGACTTCCACGTGCATTATATTGCATCCCAGATAAAAAATATGTTTATTAGGTACTGTTTGTAAGAGACTTCCATTTATTTTTAGATTATTTTTCCCAATTTTTTTTTCATTAATTTTCACTTTAACATCTTAGGAAGCCTTAAATAATGTTCATCAAATGTTTATTCAAATGTTCATCAACATTTGAATATTGTACATCTAAAATATTTTTTTTTACTGTATTATGACTATAATTTAATAAGACTTGCTGATACATATTAGGTTGGCAGTAATAAAATTGAAGATTCCAAACATATCTAAGATGGTTAATGCAACATACAATATACATTTTATGAAAACATCGAAACTAGGCCTATACATTTGAAGAAATCCTAAGGCTATACGATCGTAAAACAAGGCCTAAATACAGTCATAAATTGTGAACTGATCCATCTCTATACCCGTAATTGAAGTTCCATACAGTGGGCATTCTACTTTTACGACAAAGTATTTCCCGCATTACAGATCCTAATATTTTTTTAATATACTCTATTTAAATATCAGTTTTCTTTTCTTGTAAATCGAAAAATACTTTATCCTTACGTAATAGGGCAATTATATGCCCCAAGTCGTTGCCAACAGACCAATCATTACGAGTGTGTTGCCAACACGATTATATCATTAAAAATATTTCAAATTTTAAAATAGTTTGGGAAGTATAGAAGGAGTTGTTTAAACTCAGTGGTAGACCGCGTGTTTTGTTGATAATAGCCAAAATAAACATAACATGTTTGTTGTTACATAACCATTAATCTAACAACTTAACAATATGCTTTATTTATTAAATCAGGTTACGTTTCCACATGAAACAACAAGCATTAAATAGGGCAGAAATTTCACAATATCGTAAGAAGTTTACTTTCACTGTTTAAAGTAAATAATAAGAAATCATGTTCATAATAGCCTTTTTATGTAAAACATTGATTTGAGGATACCTAGTTATTTAAAACTGCATATTAATATAGTCGTTTTAATTTCTAATAACATAAGATTAATGTAATTTGTTACCTTATTTAGCTACATAAATACAATCTGTAAAATATAGTACCTATTCGATCAGTGGTCGTTTCCGAATCGTGACCTAAATGTAAATTAGAAAACT
Source organism: Macrosteles quadrilineatus (assembly GCF_028750875.1). Classification (NCBI taxonomy): domain Eukaryota; kingdom Metazoa; phylum Arthropoda; class Insecta; order Hemiptera; family Cicadellidae; genus Macrosteles; species Macrosteles quadrilineatus. The sequence goes on from NW_026542594.1 coordinate 152,338,908, forward strand.
TTCCCTTTATTATTTTATGTGTAGTCAGTATCCGGATTTTTTCCTTTGTACTGTTTTTGGGTAGTGGCTTTATTTTAACATATGCTATGATTCTTTGTTTTGTTTACATTTACGATTTTATATTGTAACCGCCATGGCAACCCATAAGGCCAAATTATATAGGTCTTATCAAAAACTGGAATTGGTTTAGTCTAAACCTTCCAAAGCATTTGTCAAAACAACCTTGGTAAGTATGTTAAGCCGATATTGTGTTTAAGTGTTAGTTTGTGAATTACCCATAAAAAATTATTTTAGTAGCATCGTTAAATATAAAATATACAGTAGTAATTTCCCTAGTATGATATTCGCTAAACTTAAACAAATTTATTATAAAGGTAATATTTTGGCTGAGAATGAGAATGTTTATAAAGTGATATAAATGTTCTTATTTAGTTTCGTAGGATCTGTTTAGAACGATAGTAAACGAAAATTTTTGTTAGGCATTCGATTGTATAACTTAATAAAAGGTTAATTTGAATGTAATTCCACAGCAAAGACTGTGTTTTTTTTTGTTTTTTTTTGAGAAAAAAATGTAACATCCTAACCTTAATTTTCAATCGGTTAAATGAGGTTGGAACTAATTTCATATTGTTCTTAAATTGTAAAAGTTAAAAAGTTTTCTTCTGCAGGATTTTTTGGTTTTTAAGATTGATACTTTAATAAATACATTATTCATTTAATATGTCATTTAATCTAGTTTCCCAATACTGTATTTGAACCGGGCCAGTTACCAAAATTACTACACAAAAATATAAATACAATTTCAAACAAGATATTTATACTATACGAGTTTAGGTCATTATCAAATCAAATCAAATCATTTATTCAGCCAGAATTAACAATATAGAAGTTGTATTGGCTAAGTCAAAATGAAATAAAAGTTGGATTCATGAAATAAAATTATATTGTATTAAGTCATTTGTAATAATAATTTTTTAATAATCATGTAACAGTTCACATTAACAGACCCATGTTTATGTTGGTGTTTGACATGAGGCATGGCTACAGTAACAGATGAATCGTAAATACTGCAACATAGTGTTGGGTTACAATTAATAAATTATAACAAAAATAACCCAATAAAACTAGCTAATATTTTTATACAGAATTCAATGCTTGGATAACTCATTTGATCCACATGAAAACTAGATTGGATATAACTTTAGTAATTACTAATAAGAAATGCAATAATTCAGTCTAATTCAACGCATTACAGTAAATTTACGCCACTGGCATTTTTTTACTATGTATTTTGTCAAAGACATCGATCTTTAATATTGAAAATATAAAAAAAATAAGATTTTAGATAAATAGGTGAAATTAATTTTTATTTTTTGACTCAATTTAGAATTTGTATTTATACTGCTATGATCATAGAAAATATAAAAATTGTCTTATGAATAGTGGCGAATTTAATTATAGTAGTAAATAATAAGTTATAAATATTTTGAACTATGTATATACTTTGAGGAAACGCCTTCTTTAGATTTGTAGGTGAAAAGCTTATAGTTAAACGTCCTAATATAAAGTGAAGTATTTTAGCCTACTATACTATTGGCGTATTAATCCTATTTATATCATCAACATATTATTGCGATGATATATCTTAAAATTAAATTAGGATTTAAAATGTAATGTATCCAAAAGTTAACTAACGTTATAATGACTGAATGAAGTTTAGCGAATGGCAGGTGACAGTGAAATCTCTTGGTTTCCAGAGAGAAGTTAGTGCAAATAGCTAGATGTTTTGTTCATCATAACATTTATTATATGAGTCTTCCCTTGTAGTGAGTAAGATATTTCTTATTTATATTCAGTTAATTATTCAAGATATGCATTTAAGTGGTGACCTTCTTTTAAAGTACATCTATACGTTCGTTTAACATAAAGGTGGTGTTTTCATTTAGATTTTGTATTGTACTTGCAGCTTTTATTAAGGGAATATATGCTTTTGCGTTCAAGCCTTTGACCCCTTCAAGTTTTCTACCCCTAAACGATTTTTGGATATGCCAGGTCGAGGAATCGGTACCACACACCAAGGACGCTAACCGCTAGGCTGAAAACTGTTTAACTTACAAACCGTTGACGTCCAAAGTAAAGGCAGAAGTAATGTTTGAGATCTTTCGCATCATCTGAATTGCATGAAGCACCTGTAACACAGATCTCGCTTACTGAATATATATTGAACATTCTTTTATTATAATCCCCTAGACTCCTTTACTTAGTATTACGTTGTGTAAGGTATAAAAACACTTTTAAACTTAAGTTGAAATTATGTTTCTTATAGAGAAATCTACTAATAATAATTGCCAGATGAATAGTTGACATTAGTAAAAATATCCTGTATATGTTAATTTTGTAGCAAAAAAATTGCTACTACTTGTACAAAAAGTGTTGATGTATTCATCGGATGTAGCAAACTTGTTATACCAAGTAATCATTAACAAAAAACAATAATAAATGGATCGGTACAATTCATTACTATCTATGAATAATGTATAATCAACACCCTTAAATACTATATTTTTGTCTTGGAGTATTATTGGTATATGAATTAGAGCCGAAGATACATGAATAGCACCTTTTATATTTGCCCGTGCATTATCGGATTAAATAGCCCCAGGAGATGCTATGTATGACTGTGGTCCTGACATCATTATTGTATCATTACACGTATATCTGATATATGTTTATGATTAATCAATGCAACTAACCAAAGGATTATATAGGGATATAATTTTGTGTATTTGCATTCAAATCAAAAATATCAGGTGAGTTCAAACAATTCAAGTCCTTAAAACATTTAATGTAATGAAGGTAAAACATCACGTCTCCTTTACAATCATTAGTAGACACTATATTAAGTACAGTGTTTGGTGCGATTGAGTTTTAACATTCAAGTTTGTGCTAGTTTGTTCCAAATCAATATTGTATATTATTTGAAGTAAAAAATATATCTGTCGATGGATAGAAATCGTTATCCAAAACCATCCACATTTTAAAGTCCATAAAATGTTATTTAATATAATTGATCTATTAACGATTCAAGTCAGTGCTGTGCATGTGCAACCAGCACGAGTGATTATTAGCTAACGGTCTCGTAACTGCATTATTTAAACGGTGAATTCTGTTATTTTATATGTAAAAAACCTTATACAAATTACATGCAAAATAACAATTATTATTTCGTACATTTCGGTAAAAAAGACTTGAATTTGGAAAAAAATTATAAATACACTAATTAAATGTGTATTTCAAAAGGTTTTCTTGTAGCGAGGAGGTATAGAGGTATACTTCGCGTGACAATACAAACACACCAGCATTTCCCACACAAACATTCGTGACTGAAACTACTGTAAACCTGGCAATAAAGTAAATCCTCCCAAAGGTTTTTAGTATTTCCACGAACATCGTCATTTGACATAAATAAAGCAAGTACATACACACATTAGTAAACGTATATGTCAAGCTTTCTTTGAATTACTAGGGTATACAATGTTGGCTTAAGCTGGTGTAGTTAAAGATAACCTAAACCTTACCTAAACCAAACTTACCTGGTGGTAAGTTAACATAATTTGTTCCCCTTTGAATATATATATTTTATAAGTATTTTATAATTTACATCTTCACTATACACTGCTAGCATTGATTTATTTATTTACTCGATATTGAAGAGACATCCTACGACCAGTTTAAACATATGATGGTTTAAATTGACCATAGTGGTTAGCCCTTAAGAGTCTCTTTAACACTTTAGCAGTGGCTTGAGATTTGCCCTAGTTAGCAAAATGTCTATTACACATAACTAAGCCTAAGTTTGCCGTTTTAGTGGGTATCAACCGATAGCCACGCACAATCATTACGTTTGAGTTCCAATCATCTACAGTTATAGTAATATTTGGTCTTTATTTGACTCACTACCTGTAAGTGTTAGTGCTAGTTTTATACGACAGCGTATCCCAAAAGAAAGCATGGAAACTAAAGTTCTTTGTCACAGTAAGATTTTATTCACGAATATAGTTATGGTTAGTATAAAGCGAATAGCGTATAGTTAGCTTAACTTGCTTTTTAGACCATTCAAAATATGGTAGTATAAACATAGGCAAGATAAGAAGTGGTCTAAGGCTTAGTAATATTTTTGAGGCTGTTTTCACATTTGTATCTGACGATGACAGGCAGGTGAAAGTACTCATGAAATAAACAAATTACTAAAAGTGTTAGTAAAGAATTCTGTCTAAGCTTATTTACAGAAATATCACCAGTTCCTCATCAAGAACAACTTGGAAATTATATTAATCGACATTCCTCTAAAAATAACTCAAACATTTTGCCATCCAATTCAGAGCAGAAACTATTTAAAATTTGAGTCCGCTTTTATAATGTTTGATGATTTTTTAAATTATTAATTACCTTAATTTAATCCTATCAAAAGTCAACTTTTTATAACCGATTCATTTGCAAAATAACATTATACGCATTTCTTGCATCACAGGTCATTTCATTAAATTCAATGATATTGTTTTTAAACCTTTGGTAATTACGGTAGAGTACTAATAGTGTTTAATGTTAAATAAACGAACTGTTGTTTATACTGTGTCAACCATGGAATATAAACTAACCCGTGTGTAAGTAATTCTTCTATAAAATAGCTTAATATTTTTTACCCTTTCGTAATAAAAATGTTTGTTTATATCAACGTTCTGGTTCATAAAAAAATGTTTCTAAAATTGACATTTTGTAATAAGCATCCTTAAGCGGTCACTCCTTCAAACGTTTATTTTATTTCTGTAAAAGCTAAGAAAATATTACTTCTAAATATTCTAAATTCTAACTTTTCTGTGGTATTTCCTGGTTGAAATATATGGGTTTTTTCTAATTTGCTAACACTCTAAGTTATTTTTTTGTTTTTGTAGTTGGCTTATGTAACTTTTCCAGTTAATTGTAATGGCATTCTACTGTGTTTTAAAGTTTATATTTTGAATTATACATATTCTACTGCAGGTTTTATGTGTCCTGTGTAACCGTGTAACGTGTTTTCATCGCTCAGACTTAGTTTTTACCACTCGTGGATGTCAAAAGGTTCATCAATTTAAAAATAATTCAAATACCGTACTAATTAATATTCGGTTTGACTACATTTCTTTAAAATTTTGTACATTGTTTCTGTTTAAATGAATACATATAAACAACAAAAATTAATTACACGTTTGAAGTTAATAATGGGTAGTTTTAATCTATTGATTGTATTATTCCAAGCATGCCTAGTCAAGCAATCCTGATCAATGCCTGATTGATTAGTCCCAAGCATAATGACAAAGTTTTATCTTACACGTCTCAAAGAACACCCCATTAACTGCAGCACATATTTGTGACCGCCCTTTACTATTGTGATGTTCTGTTTGAAGTTAGTCTCTTTGTGTTGGTTTGTGATGTCTACCAGGAGCAAACCAGTATTATCGAGGACTACTGTATAAGATAATTTAGTCATGAGATATGATCTTAAATATTGTAAGGAAAACACTGTTGTTTACTAAATACTTTACGACTGTATACGGATTCTTATGTGTGGCTTCCCTTGCACGCTGAGATTATAATGCGTATTTCGATTGTAGTAATGTAAACAGTACGTGTAATAGGCTACTAACGGCCAAACAATAACAATCCTTGGCTTAAAATATAACAGTTTATCTAAACATGTATTTTACCTATAGTAATACTAAGCATAACCTTGACAATTTTATTTAATAACACTTTTATATTACACATACGTTGTATTCGTTTCACACGGACCGGTTGGAATATCCTAGTATCTATTAAATAATCTAAAGCAGTATCTTTAATAAAAAAAGATATTAAAAATAATGTTTTCCAACGAGCAATTTGCCCACAATGTATGATATTAGGCAACGAAGGATAGTATTGTCAGTATTTATTAACTTTAGAGCAGGGTATTGTTTGATAAAAAAGCAAAACACAAAAAAGGGTGTGATCATTCACACAGCCAATTAATTGCATTGGTATTTAGTTTAAATTCATGCTAATATTTAAATAGAAATTAATTAATATTCTATAATTAAACTTAGAGTTAATTGCAACGCTGGAAATTCCCGGGGGATTTGTGTTGGAATTTATCTTGGTTGTAATCTATTGTTTAATTAACTATTCATCAAACATTCATCGATTTGACCAATCAGTAGGCCTAATATAATTGATCTAGAATGTACTACTTATTAGGTATCAAAATATGTCCAATACGTCATCCATAAATTCAGACGTATGAAAATAAACAAAGTTAATACCCTATGGGTTTTTGTATTTTTAAACTGTTTGTATTCATATCTTCATTAATTTAATATATATTTCTTTTAAAGACTTTTCGATTGGTAAGTTTTGCATTTCAATGTTCAACAATATATTCTATTTTATATACCAACGGACATCTCCAACTAATCGACTGAGGTTTTAAACCTAATGAAAGATTTCCTGGAGGGATTACAAATTGTATGGGCTATGAAACGCTTCAAACTGAAATAACAGTATTAATAGACGACTGTAGTTCTGAAGGAGCATCAGTTGTGACTATGGCTTCACCAATCCAAAATCCCTAATAGCTTGGTAGTTTCACTTATTGAATTTCGCATACTTAGTCCTTTAACGTGTAAAAAGTTTAGAGGTTTTCTCAATCGACAAAGTACAAAGTAAAAGTGTATTACATTATATCATTAAAAATATAATATAACTGGTTAAACACAGCGTTTATTATATAATATGTTTGGCTGTAAATAAAATCAAATAAAGATCAAACATACGTGTTGAAATAGTTGTTTACAATAAAAACAATCCAACTATTCTTTCCTAAAAGAATTTTGATTTCGATACGCTATGGATGCCGAAAGAAATTGTAGGGGTCAAAGTCAAATACCAGGTGAAATCTCCTTTTGAAATACTCCTTTTAATAATGTGTCCTTTTAAATAATTCGTTGAACCATGCATAACGATTATTTTGGAGTTCTCAACTTTATTAAAATAGGTAAGAAATCTATATGTTAGTTAAAACCGTATACGCCAAGTGTGTGAGGTGAATGTGTCTTATGAACAATAAAATATAGCTCAGAACTATTTTTACTTTTTGTACAATTCAGTGCCACGGAAAAAGTAAAATAATTTCTATACCGAACAGTGATAAATATCAAGATTGATATTGGTCCATACCTTAATAACTGTATTCTGTTTTAACATGCCAAAGTGAGTTCAGCCGATGCAATATTAGTTATCAAGCGTGGCAGCACAGACGGTATCCATAAAATATAACCAGAACAAACCACATGGCAGCTCAAGGGATATGTCTTAGACAGAACAGTTCGTTGGTATGAAAGCTAGACAGTTACACCACTATGAAAGAAACAATGTTCTTCTAATTTTAAATTAAATGGTTTTAATCATTACTAAGTTGTGCATATAAATACACTAAAGCATTTAATAATTACCTAAACATGAGTTTAGGAACTTACAAAAGTTAATTTGAGTGACTTATTGCCAACTCTAAATAAAGTGTGTAACGCAGATGGCCTAACCTACCTTTAAAATAACAAATAATGACAACCTAAATATGAAATATATATTTATTGACTTAAGTATTTAAAATAATTATAAACAAAATGTTATCATTGTCCTGCTTTTTAACAATAAACAGATTTAACGTTCGTTCCCAAAAATACCGGTAAAGAATACAGAATACTAGTGTTCGATTGCAATATTTTTTTTACCATACTATGATGTTTTTAGCTGTTTTACATACGTCAAATTGGGTGCTAAAAGTTACTTTTAGCTGGCCATGCCAGCTGACATCGTCATTTGAGGACCGAATAGGTTTTTACATCCCTAGGGCCGCAAAATCAGATGCCCGCTTACTTTCTTAAAACATGAATGCAATACCGGTACACAATCAGTATCCACAGCATTGCAATAGAATTGTTTTATTGTCACCGCTGCCTAGCAACTATTTATTATTACTTTTTGCTTATTCCTCTAATGATTTCTTCACATAACCTTTAAGTTGGAGTTATGTTGACTATCAGGGTGCATTATTGTGGGAAATAGTGGCAATTGGGTATAGTGTGGTGAAAATTTGTGTCCGTATCACGGACCTAAATGGTTTTGCAGCTCTCAATCTTTTTATGTTCTCGTCTTCGTCTCAAATTTAAAAAAAAACATCTAGAGCCGGCAAAACCTCATTTTCGGCCCTAGGTACGAAATGTACTATTGCATCGTTAAAGAAGTATACTAGTTTGGGATTTTATAACATCGTTTTCAAAAGTTATTTTTGCTAAAAAAAAAATAGGACTTAGCAAGAAGCTAGATAGTTAATTAGTTATAATTACCATAAAAGAGGAAGTTATAGATATTTAGGGGGTCAGGAAGATTGATATTATATATATATATAGAAATTAAACTGTATTTGCTAAAATTATACGTTGTAATGTATAACCATCATTAAATGTAAGTAGTTTATAAACATACAATTTCCATGTTTCCTAGTTTGTAGTTTTCAAGTTTTGTGTTAATTGTCTCAATTTAAAATAAATGCTATGTACTTATGGCTTAAATACACATACTGCAAGAAAAAATTTAGTGGTGCTTAAATTATTATTAAATGTTTTAGTTTAAAAGGTTATTAGTTCAATACAAAAATAGATTCCAAATCAGGAGAAGAATTTTACTTCTACGTCAGGATGTCATTTCACCTTAAATCCCTTGATCCCTAACTGACAGGCGCCTCATAAAGGTACAAGATCCACCTTCACCTCGTGTCACTTTGCTTATTGCAGCAAGATCCTTATTTTATAAAGAGCCACTGTATTATTGAAAGAATTATTTTTACTTCATAACTCAATATTTATCAAAATATTAGGAGTTTAATTATTACTATTCAGTAGCCTATATAGCTGATTCTAGTACTGAATTCTAAATCTCCCAGACATTTATTTTCCTTACCAAACAAACTGAGAAGTTTGCCAAACTTACTACTTTTTTACAACAAAATGTGTTAATTCTATAAATGTATGTTTGAGAAAGGATTTCCGGAATGGAACAGCGGTTAAAATATAAGTTTGAATAAAGTTATGTAATTGAATAATGGTATTGGAACCGTCATGCAATTTGTTAAGAAATATTTCATCAAATTTATAATATCAAAACTATCTTGTATTATTATCAACAATTGTATATGTGTAATAAATAACACATTTTATAGTATATACTTTAAACTTAGTTCGATGTTGTTTGCTAAGTAAATATTACATGAAAAGAATTGTAAGCTATTATATGTAAAAAGTTATTTCATTTTTTTTTAAGTATTGCCTATTATTTTAGATTATAGCTAATCGTAACATTATTTGTTTAACTTCATAAAACTTACTTAACTTTGCTCGACCTTGTTTATCGATTGTATTTAAACATAGGAAACTTACTTCTCTATATAAAAAAAAAACTTAATATATTAAAACCTAAGGTTAGTTATATGGTGGCATTAATTGTAATGTGTTAATTAATTAATGTGTTGTTGTGGTGGTGGTGTTGTTGTAGTTTTTATTAAGTATATATATTGTCAGGGTTAGTTGTGTAAAACATATCAAGATGAGCAGTAGTTGTATTACTTTTATTGGTAAATACTATTTATCCCAATACACTGGAAAAACAACAAATACTACCTCATACTATCAGCATACATGACACCCAACTTAATAATGATTAAATAAACACGTTATTAAAAAGCGTAAGTTATTAGTGACTTATTGTTCTGGTAGTATGTTAGCTAAATTGATATTCCATAATATGGTTTTAAATCAAGTAAAGAATAAATAACTTTGTAACAGCCTTATATTTTAACAAGTTGTATAATTCAACTATTGTACTTACCGAATTTTTAATAAGATAATAGTTTATTAGTATTTTATGATATACCTATCTTAATCATAAACCTGTTTAATCTTACACACAGTTGACGTTCAAAGTAAAGGCAGAATTAATGTTTGAGATCTTTCGCATCATCTGAATTGCATGAAGCACCTGCAACACTGATATCGCTTACTGAATATATATTGAACATTACCTTTTATTATAATCCCCAAGACTCCTTTACTTAGTATTAATCTACACAAGATGTGAAATGACCTTTAATATTAGGCATACACGATCAGTTGAGGATACATTGAGGTAATCTAAGTAGGGCCTACAGAGCATTTTTATTAAATAATTAAGTAAATTACTTTAGTATAAAATTATGTATAAATGATAAAAATCAATGAATTTAATTTACCTTAGTGTACACTTTCACACACAACTATGCCTCGATAATCAACAATGAGTACACTTTCCTCGATATTAAGGCTGACTCATTTGTAATTTTACTAGCTTTGATGTACTGTGACCATTTCAGCTATTATAGTTAATGGCATAGCATATAGTTCTATAGCATGTTTTTTTTCGTTTTAGATAAGCGTTGAGCGGAGCGAGCGAAGCGACCGAAGCTCTTTGGGATCAACTTCAATGCAAACAATATAACACCATCACTCAATAACGGCTGAACACATTTCAGCCAAACTTAACAAGACTACTTAGACTAATAATGAGATGGTTTGTAAACAAACAAATTTCAATTAGATAATGCTAATGCAATTTAAAACGAACTTAAAATTTCAAATTTTTAACATTAGGCTTATGGGACTAAAGTAGTTATGACAGTTTTTTTGTTTACAAGAAAAATGTAAACAAGAGAATCATAAGGTATTTCTGAACTTTCTATACTTTTATTTTTAACGTTTTTTAACCATTCCTATGATTTTAATAAGCAAGAAAATGCTGTTAAAACATTTTTTTAAGGCGCGGAATTCACTGAAAATCGAAAAAATATACGGAACTACTTTCTCAATGCGCGGAGCTTAAACGAGGAGCGGAGGGATACGGACCAGTGACTACTTTCTTGGGAACCTATTTGTGTTGCCATCTGATTAGAAACAGCCAATGTTAGAAATCAGGATTTAATAAATGATATATCGAACCGCATCGAAATCGGTATTTAATCCGATAATACCTCATAGGTTATATTATGTTGAATTACATCGACGGTACAGCAAGATATTACACTTATTGATAAAACGCAGATTGAACACTGATCTAATTTAGGCATGTGGGGAGGTAGGTCGGGGTTTATGAGTATTCGTGACTACATTAAGTGTTTTGAAGTAAGGTTAGATTAGAAAGGTAAAGTGTAGGTTGGTTATAGGTAGGTGATCGGGTTGTTTATTTGTGTTGCACCATATAATTTTTATCTTTTGGAATGGAATAGTTGGTTAAGGTTAAACGGGGAAACGATTTCAAAAATGCTTGCATATGGTCTTAACTTAACAAACCATCTACAGTATTCTAGCTTTGACTTTATATAAAGTCAATGATTCTAGCAAATTATTACATACTGACCAAAAGAAAAGAGAACATTTGGATTTGGACCTTAGACCAAAGCAAAACTAACATATAATTTATGGAATGTGAAAAGTTGTATATCATTATATACTATTCTGTAATATTAATAATTGTTCGGCAAATCCTCATTTTAATGGCTCGGCTGAAAATGGAATCTGCATTTTGTGAAACAGTAATTTGGTAACAATTCAGTCATTTCAAATGTTGATAAGAGTAGCCTATCCTATATAAATACGTACTGTTATTTGATTGCCAAGCCACGGACTATACATACAGTAACGTCCAGTTACAACCGTAATAAGTAAACCTGGGCTTATAGAAGTACACTTTTAACCACGGTATGGATAATTGTCTAGGCCTGTCCAGAAGTAGGCTACTAATTTCTAATTATATTATCTACATTGTATATTTTAAGGCATGTCTTCCCTACTTATATTATTCTGTTTTCACTTAAATCAGCTGAATGCGATGTTTACTTATTACTTATGTTTATGCCTACATTTCAGCCATCTTATTTTCTTGTTCAATAAGTAAGTCTTTGTGCAGTTATTACGTTTTTACACATTGAAATACATGACTGATAATTCAATTTATTTTAGTCTTTTAAAGGCGTTTTACATTTGAGTCTTACATTAAAATAGCCCTACATTTTTCGTTGGCCTATGTTTTATCTTTGACTATCAATACAACTAGACATTCCATCCCCATGTTGAATTTGTAGCCAGCATTTTCATCAAAATCTACTGTATTCAATGGCCAATGGTATTATTAAGGCCAGTATTAAAATGCCATCGCTAAATCGTCCTAATAATGGCAGAAGACCTACATTCCAGTTACATTACAATCATATCCTCCATCAAGAATACTTGGTATTAACAATCATAAATTATTTCCAGCAAAGAAAGCTAAGTTTAACCGATGTTTATGCTGCACAGTTGAATTTAAATGTCACATTTCCTCTCCTGTTGTTATACAATACTCGTTTTTTAATAGGTACTGTTTTTTTTATACTTAAATACTTTAACCAATTGTAAGGGTGAAAAATGAAGTCCAATGTTTTGTTGTAGGCTACAGTTGAATTTGAATGTTAAATTTCCTTTCTCTTTTTTATACTTTAATGCCCTTTTTGGATGGTAATATCAGATTCCAACTATTGTAATATTTTCCTGGTCAAAACTACCATAATGCACTTCTCGAAGAGGTAAATTTGAATTCTTATAATTTTAATCTTTAAAACCAGCATTAGTAAATAAATCTATTGACCTTTTTTCATTTAGTTACTTATACAAATATCAAATCACGTTTGTTCCGCTCAACTGGCTTTCACCTCTCTGAAAGCAACCCTAGTAATTAATAATTAAGTAAATTACTTTAGTATAAAATTATGTATAAATGATAAAAATCAATGAATTTAATTTACCTTAGTGTACACTTTCACACACAACTATGCCTCGATAATCAACAATGAGTACACTTTTCTCGATATTAAGGCTGACTCATTTGTAATTTTACTAGCTTTGATGTACTGTGACCATTTCAGCTATTATAGTTAATGGCATAGCATATAGTTCTATAGCATGTTTTTTTTCGTTTTAGATAAGCAGTTAATAACGTATAATGTATGTATTAATGTGTAACGTTTTAAAGTAATAATTTATTTTACATGATTAATGCACATCTGTATTTGTTACTTTCGTTGAATAAACAAGTTATTGAGTTAAATATTTTCAACGTAAAAATAGTGTTATTGTATATACTTTATTTGGTTGAAATATAACTTGATTCATGACCTCAAACGATAGTTTTGTAAAGTTAAAATCAATGACGTTTATCCCTTACCTTTGCTAAGCACCGTTAAATGCTATTGTTATCTCCATACTATAAATATATTACAAAATTTACATGAAAAGATAATCGCACACACAAATAAGCGTGTTCATTACGTTTTTTTCGATAATTTGTAATCAACGGGTGTTATTAAGGGTTTAAAGTGTATACCACTTGTAGTCTTGAAGGCTAAAATCGAGAACACATATAAATGCCACATTTTACGATTGGCCGCGCATTATATAATCATGTATGATTGTGGTCCTGACAGTATTATTATATCATTAGCCGTGCCTCTGATAGATGTTTATGCTTAATCAATGCATTTCCAAAGGGTTATTTAGGGATATATTTTCGTGTAATTGCATTCAAACCATAAATGTCTGGTCATTTCAAACAGTTCAAGACCTTAAAACAAAGGTAAAACACCACGTCTCTGTTAAAACTAGGGTTGCTTTCAGAGAGGTGAAAGCCAGTTGAGCGGAACAAACGTGATTTGATATTTGTATAAGTAACTAAATGAAAAAAGGTCAATAGATTTATTTACTAATGCTGGTTTTAAAGATTAAAATTATAAGAATTCAAATTTACCTCTTCGAGAAGTGCATTATGGTAGTTTTGACCAGGAAAATATTACAATAGTTGGAATCTGATATTACCATCCAAAAAGGGCATTAAAGTATAAAAAAGAGAAAGGAAATTTAACATTCAAATTCAACTGTAGCCTACAACAAAACATTGGACTTCATTTTTCACCCTTACAATTGGTTAAAGTATTTAAGTATAAAAAAAACAGTACCTATTAAAAAACGAGTATTGTATAACAACAGGAGAGGAAATGTGACATTTAAATTCAACTGTGCAGCATAAACATCGGTTAAACTTAGCTTTCTTTGCTGGAAATAATTTATGATTGTTAATACCAAGTATTCTTGATGGAGGATATGATTGTAATGTAACTGGAATGTAGGTCTTCTGCCATTATTAGTACGATTTAGCGATGGCATTTTAATACTGGCCTTAATAATACCATTGGCCATTGAATACAGTAGATTTTGATGAAAATGCTGGCTACAAATTCAACATGGGGATGGAATGTCTAGTTGTATTGATAGTCAAAGATAAAACATAGGCCAACGAAAAATGTAGGGCTATTTTAATGTAAGACTCAAATGTAAAACGCCTTTAAAAGACTAAAATAAATTGAATTATCAGTCATGTATTTCAATGTGTAAAAACGTAATAACTGCACAAAGACTTACTTATTGAACAAGAAAATAAGATGGCTGAAATGTAGGCATAAACATAAGTAATAAGTAAACATCGCATTCAGCTGATTTAAGTGAAAACAGAATAATATAAGTAGGGAAGACATGCCTTAAAATATACAATGTAGATAATATAATTAGAAATTAGTAGCCTACTTCTGGACAGGCCTAGACAATTATCCATACCGTGGTTAAAAGTGTACTTCTATAAGCCCAGGTTTACTTATTACGGTTGTAACTGGACGTTACTGTATGTATAGTCCGTGGCTTGGCAATCAAATAACAGTACGTATTTATATAGGATAGGCTACTCTTATCAACACTTGAAATGACTGAATTGTTACCAAATTACTGTTTCACAAAATGCAGATTCCATTTTCAGCCGAGCCATTAAAATGAGGATTTGCCGAACAATTATTAATATTACAGAATAGTATATAATGATATACAACTTTTCACATTCCATAAATTATATGTTAGTTTTGCTTTGGTCAAAGGTCCAAATCCAAATGTTCTCTTTTCTTTTGGTCAGTATGTAATAATTTGCTAGAATCATTGACTTTATATAAAGTCAAAGCTAGAATACTGTAGATGGTTTGTTAAGTTAAGACCATATGCAAGCATTTTTGAAATCGTTTCCCCGTTTAACCTTAACCAACTATTCCATTCCAAAAGATAAAAATTATATGGTGCAACACAAATAAACAACCCGATCACCTACCTATAACCAACCTACACTTTACCTTTCTAATCTAACCTTACTTCAAAACACTTAATGTAGTCACGAATACTCATAAACCCCGACCTACCTCCCCACATGCCTAAATTAGATCAGTGTTCAATCTGCGTTTTATCAATAAGTGTAATAACTTGCTGTACCGTCGATGTAATTCAACATAATATAACCTATGAGGTATTATCGGATTAAATACCGATTTCGATGCGGTTCGATATATCATTTATTAAATCCTGATTTCTAACATTGGCTGTTTCTAATCAGATGACAACACAAATAGGTTCCCAAGAAAGTAGTCACTGGTCCGTATCCCTCCGCTCCTCGTTTAAGCTCCGCGCATTGAGAAAGTAGTTCCGTATATTTTTTCGATTTTCAGTGAATTCCGCGCCTTAAAAAAATGTTTTAACAGCATTTTCTTGCTTATTAAAATCATAGGAATAGTTAAAAAACGTTAAAAATAAAAGTATAGAAAGTTCAGAAATACCTTATGATTCTCTTGTTTACATTTTTCTTGTAAACAAAAAAACTGTCATAACTACTTTAGTCCCATAAGCCTAATGTTAAAAATTTGAAATTTTAAGTTCGTTTTAAATTGCATTAGCATTATCTAATTGAAATTTGTTTGTTTACAAACCATCTCATTATTAGTCTAAGTAGTCTTGTTAAGTTTGGCTGAAATGTGTTCAGCCGTTATTGAGTGATGGTGTTATATTGTTTGCATTGAAGTTGATCCCAAAGAGCTTCGGTCGCTTCGCTCGCTCCGCTCAACGCTTATCTAAAACGAAAAAAAACATGCTATAGAACTATATGCTATGCCATTAACTATAATAGCTGAAATGGTCACAGTACATCAAAGCTAGTAAAATTACAAATGAGTCAGCCTTAATATCGAGAAAAGTGTACTCATTGTTGATTATCGAGGCATAGTTGTGTGTGAAAGTGTACACTAAGGTAAATTAAATTCATTGATTTTTATCATTTATACATAATTTTATACTAAAGTAATTTACTTAATTATTTAATAAAAATGCTCTGTAGGCCCTACTTAGATTACCTCAATGTATCCTCAACTGATCGTGTATGCCTAATATTAAAGGTCATTTCACATCTTGTGTAGATTAATACTAAGTAAAGGAGTCTTGGGGATTATAATAAAAGGTAATGTTCAATATATATTCAGTAAGCGATATCAGTGTTGCAGGTGCTTCATGCAATTCAGATGATGCGAAAGATCTCAAACATTAATTCTGCCTTTACTTTGAACGTCAACTGTGTGTAAGATTAAACAGGTTTATGATTAAGATAGGTATATCATAAAATACTAATAAACTATTATCTTATTAAAAATTCGGTAAGTACAATAGTTGAATTATACAACTTGTTAAAATATAAGGCTGTTACAAAGTTATTTATTCTTTACTTGATTTAAAACCATATTATGGAATATCAATTTAGCTAACATACTACCAGAACAATAAGTCACTAATAACTTACGCTTTTTAATAACGTGTTTATTTAATCATTATTAAGTTGGGTGTCATGTATGCTGATAGTATGAGGTAGTATTTGTTGTTTTTCCAGTGTATTGGGATAAATAGTATTTACCAATAAAAGTAATACAACTACTGCTCATCTTGATATGTTTTACACAACTAACCCTGACAATATATATACTTAATACAAACTACAACAACACCACCACCACAACAACACATTAATTAATTAACACATTACAATTAATGCCACCATATAACTAACCTTAGGTTTTAATATATTAAGTTTTTTTTTTTATATAGAGAAGTAAGTTTCCTATGTTTAAATACAATCGATAAACAAGGTCGAGCAAAGTTAAGTAAGTTTTATGAAGTTAAACAAATAATGTTACGATTAGCTATAATCTAAAATAATAGGCAATACTTAAAAAAAAATGAAATAACTTTTTACATATAATAGCTTACAATTCTTTTCATGTAATATTTACTTAGCAAACAACATCGAACTAAGTTTAAAGTATATACTATAAAATGTGTTATTTATTACACATATACAATTGTTGATAATAATACAAGATAGTTTTGATATTATAAATTTGATGAAATATTTCTTAACAAATTGCATGACGGTTCCAATACCATTATTCAATTACATAACTTTATTCAAACTTATATTTTAACCGCTGTTCCATTCCGGAAATCCTTTCTCAAACATACATTTATAGAATTAACACATTTTGTTGTAAAAAAGTAGTAAGTTTGGCAAACTTCTCAGTTTGTTTGGTAAGGAAAATAAATGTCTGGGAGATTTAGAATTCAGTACTAGAATCAGCTATATAGGCTACTGAATAGTAATAATTAAACTCCTAATATTTTGATAAATATTGAGTTATGAAGTAAAAATAATTCTTTCAATAATACAGTGGCTCTTTATAAAATAAGGATCTTGCTGCAATAAGCAAAGTGACACGAGGTGAAGGTGGATCTTGTACCTTTATGAGGCGCCTGTCAGTTAGGGATCAAGGGATTTAAGGTGAAATGACATCCTGACGTAGAAGTAAAATTCTTCTCCTGATTTGGAATCTATTTTTGTATTGAACTAATAACCTTTTAAACTAAAACATTTAATAATAATTTAAGCACCACTAAATTTTTTCTTGCAGTATGTGTATTTAAGCCATAAGTACATAGCATTTATTTTAAATTGAGACAATTAACACAAAACTTGAAAACTACAAACTAGGAAACATGGAAATTGTATGTTTATAAACTACTTACATTTAATGATGGTTATACATTACAACGTATAATTTTAGCAAATACAGTTTAATTTCTATATATATATATAATATCAATCTTCCTGACCCCCTAAATATCTATAACTTCCTCTTTTATGGTAATTATAACTAATTAACTATCTAGCTTCTTGCTAAGTCCTATTTTTTTTTAGCAAAAATAACTTTTGAAAACGATGTTATAAAATCCCAAACTAGTATACTTCTTTAACGATGCAATAGTACATTTCGTACCTAGGGCCGAAAATGAGGTTTTGCCGGCTCTAGATGTTTTTTTTTTAATTTGAGACGAAGACGAGATGGTTAAAAACGTTAAAAATAAAAGTATAGAAAGTTCAGAAATACCTTATGATTCTCTTGTTTACATTTTTCTTGTAAACAAAAAAAACTGTCATAACTACTTTAGTCCCATAAGCCTAATGTTAAAAATTTGAAATTTTAAGTTCGTTTTAAATTGCATTAGCATTATCTAATTGAAATTTGTTTGTTTACAAACCATCTCATTATTAGTCTAAGTAGTCTTGTTAAGTTTGGCTGAAATGTGTTCAGCCGTTATTGAGTGATGGTGTTATATTGTTTGCATTGAAGTTGATCCCAAAGAGCTTCGCTCGCTTCGCTCGCTTCGCTCGCTCCGCTGAATAATAAGCAATATTAACCATAAAATAAAAATAATAATTCGCTATATTATAGTAGGCTAAAATACTAAATGCCTACTTTATGTTAACACGTTTAACGATAAGCTTTTTATCCAAGAATCTAAAGAAGGCGTTTCCTTAAAGTCTAGACATGGTTCAAAATCTTAACAACTTTATTATTTACTACAATAATTAAATACAGTATTCGCTACGATTCATAAGAAAATCTTTAGCGTGTTTCTTTCAACGATTAATTAATTATGAGCTTTTTCATAATTCGTTAGAAAAATTTTAAGCTTGTTTCTTTCTATGATCCCCAGCAGTATAAATATAAATCTGAAATTGAAGGTAATAAATCAAAACATCGTTCAGCTATTTCTCTGGAATCCTTATTTTTATTCATAGGCTAAGAGTAAGTATAAATTCAGATACTCAAATGCTTTGACAAAATATAAAAAGAGAAATCTTTAAGAAAATCTAAAACCAATGGAAGATTTACGCAACCTCTTTGATTAGACATAATTGTTGTGTTCTTACCCAAAGTCAATACTGAAGGCTTAGAAAAATATGGGCTAATAAAAGTATTAAACTAGATCGCATGATAATTTACAACCCAAGAAATGAAGGCAACATCTTAAGGATACAGCCTGGCCCAGATCCAAACAAATTCTGAAGTCAGCTGAAGCTGTAAAAAAGTAGAGCTTCTGATATTTAAAACAAAATGAAATATTTGTAATACTAAACACATGACTTCCACGTTCATAATGTATCAAGATATAACACAAAATCTAAATCATGTTTATTAGGTATAGGCTAATCTTAGTTAGCCATGAATAAAATGATGCCCTACATCATATGAACATAGTGTATCATAACTATATTTACTATAATTACTATACTGTTTTTGACCATCATTAAATATGACTTGATGATATATATTATTTTGACAGTAATTTAATTGTAGATTCAAAATTCAAGGTAGTTAATGCAACACACAATATTATACATTATATGGAAACATTGGAAGTGCACTATACGTTTAGAAAAATACCAAGACTATACGATCGTAAACCAATGCCTAAATAGAGTCGTAAATTGTAAACTGATCCATCTCTATGTCCGTAATTGAATCTCCGTGCAGTGTTCATTCTACTTTTACGACAAAGTAGCTCTCGCATTACTGATTCTTATATTTATGTCCTTTATGTACAACTTAATAAAACTAACAGCATTGTGTAATAATTAAGGATTTTAGCATATGTAAAAATTGCATATTAAAACTTTCACAAAAATACACCAACAAATTAGAAAGGTTTTAGCTATGTACTGAAATATAATCAATACACAGAAATTATATTGAAGGACTTTAAAAATGTCTAAATAATTACAAAATCCATCATCTAACAAAACCAACAATTAGCGATTTATACATGGTGAGTTTTAAATGAGTTCCCCCCTACTTTTTTCTACATTTCTTAAGATATCAACTCCGGACCACGTCAGATCATTGTAGAGTAGTAAGTACTTCATTTTGACTAGGTATAAATTTTTGGCCGCCATCTTGGATCCGCCATATTGGATACAAAGTTTTTTTTTCAAATGTAAAGGTAGGGTTGTGACCCATCGTTTTAAACTACTTTTTTATGCTAAATACGATGCTGCAATTCGTTTTTAAAAATCTTGATCCATTCTAAAGTAATGAGAACTTTTTATAACATTATTTTTAGCCCATTTTAACATTGTGCATTTAGAAACTAAGAACATAATCGCAAAATAGTGCTAGATAAAGATTTATGTATATTATGTGGTGTATACTTATCTTTATCTAGCACTATTTTGCGATTATGTTCTTAGTTTCTAAATGCAAACTATGCAAAACTATGTATCCAATATGGAAGATGGCGGCTAAAAATTTATACCCAGTCAAAATGAAGTACTTCCGGGTAAGATGGCGGTGGATGAGGATGTCGATCTGTGCGGGCAGTGTAATAAAGAAGTTAAAAATAATGATATGGCTCTAAATTGTGACGGGTTCTGTAACAAATGGTTCCATGGACGATGTGTTAATGTTGACAGCACGAAATATAAGACGATCAAGAAAATAGAAGATACAGTGATGTGGTTCTGTGATCCCTGCACCACCAGGCTCTCGGAGCTGAAGAAGTCTTGGACCGACTGTGATGAGTACTTAGACATACAGAAAATGTTAGGTAAAATGTTTATTTTACTGCAAAAATCTCTGCCATCAGGCCCTTCTAAATTATCGACTCAACAAACTTGCATAGAAACTGATAAATCTAATTCTAATTCCAACCTAACCTCTTCTCAAGATTCCCTGAAACGTGTTTCTAGACAGGATGTGACGTGTGATATGACAGACGACGTGTCGTCGGACAACCTAAATCAAATTGACAACCACGCCCAGGCGGATAACTCAGGACAAAATGATAGTTTGGGTGCTGGGCTTCATAGCAACTACGAAACCCTGACAAGTCACAATATGGCTTCCTCTGTCCCAAAACATTCGGATGGAAACCAGGAAGAAATAAATAATATGGTTACGCTTGGAAACTCAATTGGTGCTGAAAATGCAAGCAGCACTGAATGGAAAGAAGTAAGAGGAAATACAAATAATAACAAGAGCTACGCAAATGTAACTGCAGTTGGTACAAACAGGTCTACAGCAGACGAAACAAAGAAGAGCAAAGAGCCAGCACTTATGCAGACGAGCGAGAAGCAGAAGAAGGTTCAACCAGAACGAACACAAGTAGGAATGGCTAAAGGAACAGCGACTCGCCATCTTGAACAGAAAGTTAGACAATCACAGTTTAATAAAAACACTCGGAAAGTTGTAATTGGTTCGGGTAAACACAGTGATTTTATATCAGGGACGAAGAAAGCCTGGTTTCACCTAGGCAAAGTTAAAAGTGGAACATCAGTTGATGCAGTTAAACAATTTGTGATTGAAAACTTCCCCAACGTTGGTTGTGAAGTGGAGAAGCTCGAAACGAAAGGGATCAGTGATAGTTTCAAGATAGGAGTAGACTTTGCCGCTAAGGAAGAATTTCTCAACAGTTCAGTTTGGCCAAAAAATGTCACGATCAAACGTTTTTTATTCAGAATAGCCTCGGGGAAAACAGTGTCAGAGAGTCAAGGGAGACTAGGCCTAGGCCTAAACCACGTCAAGGTAATCTCCAACTAAAACCAAAGTTTAGTGACCTCACAAATGTAAATAAATCTAATGTAAATAAAATAGCCTTTCTAAATGTACAATGTCTAAGGACTAAATTCAATTTGATGCCAGTCTTCTGCTCTGAGTCATATCTTAACATCCTATGTATAAGTGAGCATTGGTTGGCGGAAGAGGAAATTGATTTCTACTCTAAATTCGAAAACTTTCAGCTAGTGGCATGCTACTGCAGAAGATTACGTCTAGGTGGAGGTGTGGCTATCTTTGCAAATGAAGACCTAGCAATAAAACCCCTTGATATGGAAAGGTATTGTGTCGAACTAGACCTCGAAGTGACTGGCATTGAACTATTAGAAACATCAATAATAATTCTGAGCATATATCGATCTCCAAATGGCCACATTGGCAATTTCTTTGAAGGGCTGGACACCTGTCTCTCCGACTTTTCAAGTTTGAATAAAACAATAATACTGGGAGGAGATTTTAACATCGCCCTTAATTGTGACGAAGCCCACACAAGAACCTTCGCAAACATACTACGAGCACACGGCCTATTTATTACCAGCGTAGCACCGACAAGGGGAGATCGATGTCTGGACACGATTGCAACGAACCTGGACCTGTGGGACTACGAGGTTGAGGTGACTGAGCCTCTGATTGCGGACCATGGAGCAGTGATAATGAGTACATACGACAGCTTGGTGAGTAGCACTCCAATTTTCCCTGCATGGCACCTAGAGTATGCACGAAGCTTTAGATTAATTAAAGAGGATCACCTTCCACAGTTCAGAGAAAGCCTATCACAGATTGACTGGACCTGCGTCTTACAGGTTAGTGATCCTGAAGAGTCTTTTAAGCAATTTTTTAATCTAGTCAATTATAGTTTTAACCATCACTTCCCTTCTAAGACAGTGATAAATTCATCCAATAGGCCTAAGTTAGCTAAGGTTAAACAGGGAAAGTCAAATGTTAAGATATGGTATACACCAGATCTGGCTAGGTATAAGAATTTAGTCTTAGCCTTAAGAGATAGATACCTATCGGCCTCCTGTCAATACAGAAAAGAACGACATCGTCTTATGTACAGTAAAGCTAAGAACTCCTATAAACTTAAAGTCGATGAGGCCAAAAAGTTTTTCAATGTTAATCAAATTGAAACTGCTTTAAATCCCTGTAAGGCAGCTTGGTCCCTTGTAAATGAGTCCAGGGGGAAAACCAAATCCAAAACCATGTTGAGCAACAGTAGCCCGGATGAGTTTAATAGGATCCTGCTTGACAATGTCAATGAAATTGTAAATAGTATTCCGAATACAGATCTGAATCCCCTGAATAGTATAAGTCAACTGATGTCTCATGTTAGCTTGACGGAATGGAAACCAGTAGATTCTGTGTATATAGTTAATTTAGTTTCAGGGCTAAGACCTACAAGTAGTCAAGATATTTATGGAATGACAACAATAGTCCTTAAGGCAGTGGTGTGTGAAATTGCATATCCCCTAGCTACGGTCATCAACAAATGCTTAAAAGTAGGGGCCTTTCCCAATATTCTAAAGGTGGCTCGTACGGTTCCCATATTCAAAAAGGGTGACCCGTCCAACTTAAACAGCTATCGGCCTATCTCGTTAATACCTGTCTTTAGTAAAGTTTTTGAGTCTGTCATTAAAGATCAGCTGGTAAATCACTTTGAATCTGGAAATCTGTTCTCAAACTTGCAGCACGGGTTCAGAAGGAGCCACCTGTAGCCATTCGACAACAACTGCTGTTACAGAACTGGTCAACAGAGTGCAAGCGGCTTTTAAAGCATCTGACTCGCTGGCCTTGACACTGTGCGACTTAAGCAAAGCTTTTGATTGTATATCTCACAGCATCTTGACAGAGAAACTTGAACGTTACGGGGTGGGGGGCGTTGCTCTCTTGTCCATTAAGTCCTACCTGGAAAATAGGCAGCAAGTGATATCACTTAGCGGTGCTCAGTCAAAACCTTTGCCAATCCAACATGGTGTTCCTCAGGGATCGGTACTGGGACCAATTCTATTTCTGGTCTCAATCAATGACCTTGATTTGAGTGGCTCAGCACTAAGATTTGCAGACGACACTACAATTTTGTCAACAGGTTCTACTCCTGCTCAAGCTCTCGACAACGCAGAAATTCTTTTCGAGGAAGCCAAGACATGGTTCTCAGCCAATAAATTCAAGCTGAATGAGGGTAAGACACAAAAGATCGTGTGCACCTTAACTAGACATCCTCAGATTGAAACTAAAGTTAATCTGCTTGGTTTCACGATTGACCCCAAACTGACATGGTTTGAGCATATTGAAGTTGTATGCAGAAGGTTATCGAGAGTTGTGTGTCTACTAAGAAAGCTGTCTAAGCTGGTAACACCACAATACCTACTGGTCGTCTATCACGTCCTCTTCCATAGCGTGCTAAGCTACGGCCTGCTGCTTTGGGGGCATGCGCCTAACTGCCATGAAGTTCTTCTAGAGCAAAAGAAGGCTATCAGGATAATAACGTTTAGAAAACGATTGGACCACTGCAAGCCTCTTTTTATAGAAACCAAAATTTTAACAGTTTACAGCCACTTTGTTCTCCTATGTGCATCATATGTAAAAAACAATATTCAAAATTTTCCGACCAGAAATACAGTCCATACGTACAGAACAAGACATAATCAGGAAATAGACCTTCCCTTTTGTAGGCTCTCTAAAACTAAAAATGCTTTCCCGACCATAGCGCACAAGATTTACAACAATTTGCCCCAAGAAATCAAGAACCTTGAAACAAGGAAGTTTGACAAAGTGTTGAAGGCAAGGCTAGTAGAAAGGCCACTCTATAGCCTGGATGAGTTTTTTAAAAACTAAACCGAAACTAAATTGAGGCTACATCCACCGCCATAAGTTACGTGTACGTATATGTAAATAGTAAGATACAAGCGTATCAGTCAGTATTTTATTTTATTTTTATTAATTCAATTGACACAACCTATCCGGCATTGCTGGTCTTGGTGAAGAAGAAGGTAATAAGGTAATAAGGTACTATCTACAATGATCTGACGTGGTCCGGAGTTGATATCTTAAGAAATGTAGAAAAAAATAGGGGGGGGACTCATTTAAAACTCATCCTGTATATTCTACTAGCAGAGTACCCGTCCTTGGTACGGGGTTGGCATATAAGTGTAAAATGCTTATTACAGTTATACTCTAACATAGCATTTTCAATGGGGGAGGACACAGTTTGATAAAATGTGCTTCTTTAAATTTATTGTATACTATAGTATTACACATCTATTATAGCAATAATGTTCTACTACTTCACCTAAACAATAGAGAAAAATAAACTATTAAAAATGTGCAAAAATTCACAAACCATTCATGCAAATAAAAACATAAAGATAACTGTAAACAATCCTACTTTGACAGTTTTCATTGCCTGTCACAGTTGCTGCTTCATAAAAATAGTGCTGCACCCTGTTGTTAAATCTTTTAACTTTTTAATACTTTTGCATATCATAGAACCAACTTTTTTAGTTCAAACAGCATGCTGACTAAATTCTTTAATTCCCTTTAAATATGAATACGCATAAGGTTAACATGGGGAACCACAGAGCCACTAGGGCGGAGCCCAAAAGGATTTTTGAGATAAGAATATGCCTATATGATAATCGGGAATATGAGCTATCATCATGCCAAATTTCAGCCCAATCCGTCCATTAGTTAATGCGTGATTGAACTTCAAACAAACACACAAACTTTCACATTTATAATATTATATTAGTAAGATGGTAGTATAGTACTATATTTAATAATGCAGCAATTTTCCAAAACGGATATTTGCTAACTTTAACTCATTATATAAATGTCTATAAGGTGGAGAAAAACGTATTTATGACACCAAGATGTTGGCTGAGAATGAGAATGTTTATTGCCACAGCTTCCAACGCTAATGAAATTATACACAAAGAGCCCGCGAAGAGCACTCGTTCATTTTAATTCATGTAAGAGTCTCATAAATAGGTTGGACTTATTCTTGTTAGTATAAACAAAAATATTCCAGTTAAAACTTGTTATAACCAAACAGATTTTATGCACATATGTAACCGTATTTAATTTTAGTTTGGAACTAAATTTGTGCATGCAAAATTGCCATGTAGTATTAACACCCATGATTGTAATAATAAATGTTAAAAACTTATTTATAAGACTGAAAAAAGCATATATAAAACTGTTATTTTCCTCTGGAAGTTTCCAACCGACCTTTTGCGCGTTATCCTGGTTCACTAGAATGAGATATTTTTAAATAGTAATGATCATTTTGATATTTGATGTTTGGTACTACAAAGTGCACCTCTTGACTTAATAGAACAATTAAATTCGCTCGTTCAAACTTCAACAATAGTTGTTTTGTTACAAGTGCAATGCTGTAGTGGACCTATTCAGTTTGTATTTTTACCCTCAGGAACTCGAACACGTCGAATGATGATTTGATTATATATTTATTTCTACCTAGATAGTCATAATCATAAAGTCTAATTAGAAGAATGTTGTTCGATATTTAAAATAAAAGTATATATGCTAAGTAGATTTTGCTGGACCATGTTTTACATATTGTTCCCCTAGGACGAGTAAATCTCTGGCTGCCAGACGCTTGACTTTGTAATAAATTCCCAGTGGAATTTACAATATGCGAATTATAACGGAATGCTTATCCTTTTTTGCTGGTATTACATCATGGGATTTATTTCGTTACTGAAAATATTATATAGGAATTTAACATTTAGCTATGTACCAGTATAGACTGAACATATTACAATTAATGCCACCAAATAACTAACTTTAGGTATTTACTATATTCAGTTTTCATAAGTTTTTTTTTTTTATTTATATTATATTACTTGACTTATATAGGTATATGAATTTCGATTACACAACATTTTATATAATTCACAAATAATTATAGTGAGTTACTTAGAATAGGAAACCTAAAGATTCGTCCCTAGAACAAAACTGCTATGTTTTGATTGGTCAGATATGGCAATTAGGAACAACTTCAAGGTATTGTAAGATTTCGCTATACGCAGTAGATTGTGTGATACCCAGTAGTTTATTGACAGTTTTCCTCACGATCCAAGCTGTATATTGGGTGTGATCCGTCACTCTGATGAACGAGCTCTCAGACAAACATCTTCTTACTCCGACCTCTTTCGTTGAGATCCCAGTTTGTCATCAATTTTCATCTGAATATGCGTCTGTGACTGGTTTGAAGGTTTATATTTTAGACTATCTATGTTCGTGAAGAAGAAAAACTCTTTCTCAAACATCCATTGAGTTATCATAGTTTGGATAGTATATTCTATTCCACCGGAATTCCAACAATGCCAACCACCAAACTATTGTTTCAACACCTATAAAAAGGGTAACAAATTTCAATAATCACATTTGAACTGTTGCTAGCCTGACCCATCAGTCTATTGGACTTTGGAAGTATCAGACTTTGGTGCGGGGAGACGGGTTCTAAACCTGTAACATCCACAAAGAATTTAGGGGTTAGATATCCAAACTTAAAAGCTTTTGAATTACTTTCATTAATACTAAATGCAATTAATATTGACAATAAAAAGTTATGACATCTCCAACATCTTAAAATTTATGTAGGCATAATAACCTACACAGGAACATGCGTTGTGGTTTGAATTGTCAACCTCGCTTGTACAAACCAACTTGCTAGAGAGTACTTGTACGGGGACTGACTGAAGTACGCAGCAATTGCTGTTTCAAGTGACTTCAGCATATAACCGATGTATGTGTTTGTATTTAACCAAACCAATTACAGTGCACAATGTGCGTAAGCCAGTTGTAAACCACTGCTTTAACACTAATTTTGAGATAGGATTATTCATAAAAGTGCATGTGTAGATATTTAAACTGTATTCCAGATCAATTAAAAAATTATGAGATTAAAGCTTATAATCGTCAATGATTATTTATGAAATGTCTTCGATTACGCAATCAGTAAGGTTTATATATATAAATGCTAAGTAAAATACCAGGGAAATTTAAGCTTAAGTTTGGAGGTTAGAGAAGTTAAGGCCAAGAGCACAACAATAATTGCTTATATTGTAAATATATCCTGATTCCCCCCAATTGAAATGGCCAATTTTAGAAGATTTGGTGGCTCAGTCGCGTCACAGACTACGGACCCATGACTTGCCCTTGCTTTGCTTTGCTGGATACGTTCCAGGCATGGGTAGTTAGTGTATGTGGACGGGCAAATGTAAGGTTGAAATAGGTTGCCAACCTCTTTAAAAAAATGCTTTAAAATAAATCTCTTACGATGTATGGTTTTGACTTTATACTTTATGTTATAAAATAAAAACATCTCAAATGCTGTTATTAAAAACTAATTTTTTTATCGCTCCCCTTTAATCTAGGATCACCATTGGCAATATCCGTCACAAACTATGATTTTAAAAGGTTTTCTTCCATTAGATTCCATCAGCCGCTTTCGTCTTGAGTTTTGTCAAAAGGATAACCGTGTTTACCAAGTCCAATACTATGTAGGCTAGGAAAGTCTTAAGCTCGAGTGAAATCTTATAAAATATCAGCTGAATTTTAATTTTCAAGAACGCTGTAGATTTTGTTAGAAAGAAAAGATTGTTGTTGATATTAGTTTATTATAAAAAAATATGATTGACGTAAAAATTAATTTACAAAATAATTAATTGGCTGGTACAAACAACACTAACAAACATGATGTATACTTAATCAGTTCATTAGTTATTGAAATATAGATTTACAGTCTTAAAATTGCAATAAGGAGGGAAGGTTAGTTAAAATAAAAAAAAAGATAACACATGCACTGAGATAAATGGTTTGTGTATACCTTTGTTTTCGTCGGCACAATTGCAGTAATTATAGTTGGAACAACTGATGAACCTTACATAATCCTCAATCAATCAGATTATTTAATGGTCAAATTGATGCTTGTGCAATGAATAGTTAATTATATCTATGGATTAACAACGAAAATAGAACCATCAGTGATCCTATTTGATCCGGAAATCCCATAGTTTCAATTAACACAATGCCTAGTGACAGGATGTGTGATAATAAATGATTATTGACGGTCATATATCGACTTTATTCATTATAATCATAACGGTACATTTTCTGTTAAAAATTAATTTATTAACAATATATAGGATTTATAATAACAAATATTTGAGTTTTTCTTACTCATAAATGTAATTTGTGTTATAAGAACGAAAAATGCCCACAAGTCAGTCATTAACTTCTCGTAAAACTCCATCAAACTCTGTACAAAACTATGGTTCTGTTGTTTTCGACACAAAGAGCCTAACATCAAACGGTACATCACAATGAAGAACGGTCACAAATATGTACTGCAGATAATGGGACGTTGTTTGAGACATAAGAGAATACCGGGCGTTTTGATCATTGTGTTTGAGACCAACCAGTCAAACTTCATATGGCATTTGGTGCGTTTTGGCAGATCATAAGAAGGTCTATTTTCTACGAATTTTTATGAGAGATTATAGATTCTTGCCTGGAATAATAAAACTGTTTTATTTTAAATGATTTCGGTGGTATTTGGCATAAAACTGTAGCCAACATAGCAAATATATTGTGTGCGTTTATTTTATTATCGCTTACTGTGTTTAACTATTATTGATAAATAAATGAGAAATTAATGGCAAAAATCATTGAGTAATATAGTATTATGCTTGACGTTTCAATATTTATAACCACCACAAAACGGAATTTTCTACGTAAATATCAATGACCTTAGCTATTAAGTTTTAAGTATACTTTATTAGTTATTACATATTTATTGGTTACTTAAGTATACTTATAATTTACTATTCAGCATATTTATTAAGATAATAAGCGATTACATGAATCAACATATATAACATGAAGGTAGGAAAGCTGTTAGCACGTTTGAACCATTCATTGTAAAGAACAATGTAAAGATACAATTCATGATACAAAGATATAATGTAAAGATGCATTGTAAAGATACAATGTAAAGATATTGGTCAAGCACTGTTGTAAAGATATTCAACAACTTTATGGACATATAAAGCCAAAATAAACTTTCGAGGTCGCAAATTCAGTTACATACGTGTCATCCTACTAAAGTTTAGATGTATGGATGGATGTATGTATGTACGTATTTTTGTGACAAGTAAACGCGAAAAATACTGGTCAAATTGGGCTGGAATTTGGTATGATGATAGCGGACATTCCCGATTAACGTATAGACGCATTCTTATCTCAAAAGTCCTTTCGGGCTCCGCCCCAGTGGCTCTGGAGTTTCCCATGTTAACCTTATATTTTAAAGGAATATAATAATTTTGTCAGTTGTTTCAACTATCCAAGTTGGTTCTATGATATTGAATAGTATTAAAAGTTACAAGGCTTACCAACAGGGTGCAGTACTATTATTTTTTTACATTTATGACAACATCTATTATCTATACTTATAAAAGGCAAAGCCCTCACTGACACACTTACTCACTCACTCACTCGCTCACTCATCACTAATTCTCCCACTTCCCATTTACCTAGGAGGCTGAAATTTGGCACATTGATTCTTTAGGCATTAAATAGGAAAACTACTTTTTATTCTGATCGGACTCTCGGGCTCCGCTCCAGTGGCTCTGGAGTTTCCCATATTAACCGTATGATTTTTCATACTTAAAAGGAATTAATGAATCTTAACATCTGTTTCAATTAAACAAGTTGGTTCTGTTCTATGATGCTCAAAAGCATTAAAGTTACAAGACACAACAGGGTACAACAGGGGACAGTTACAACAGGGTAACTATTTTTTTTTATATTTATGACAACAGCTAATTTGCAACTAAAAGGTGAGTGAGCGTAGAGAACGAATTTCAACCAGGACGTGATTGAGCCATGCGAACGAGATCATGTTGCAAATTCTGTTAAACTGGGCAAAGCCCGCGAGTACAGCTAGTATCCTATAAAGGCCTTAAGGTTAAATTTTGTTTTTAAAGGCTTATGTGTAACTATTTTATCGACAGATGTAAAGATCAAAATGTTTCTATTTTGTGTTCTCTTCCCGTTGCAAAGCACGGGTACAACAGCTAGTGATTTATAAATTAATAACATTTGAAATTCTAAATATTTGCCAAGCAATGTATATAGGTTTTATACAGTTTATAAATTTATATTTAAAACATTGTCGACTGCGAAATGTGGTCCATAAAATACTTCGAAGAACCGATAATTTTAAAATTGAATTAGTCCGACCATGTACATGATCACAACTGAAGTTGGTACAACAAGTAACAACTGATAACTAATCGAAAGGTTATTACAAAAGTTGCAAAACTGTATTTGTAAACTACTTTAGCTAGATTGTGTAGAGTGTTTTTAAACAAAACAACGACTGACTCATTTTTATTGTGTTAGTGTATCCGAGTGAAAAAATTAATTCTAGAAATGTTAAGCCTAAGAAAGTTTCTTTTTTAAGTGGACTGTATGGGGGAATATTGAGTTCAATATACCATGGACTTTCGGTTTTTAACACTAATTATATAACCAACCTATTTATAGTACCACAAAAATTAGTTCTTGGATTGGAGATGATCTAGTAGAGTATGGCCATACGATTTGGTTTCTTTGTGGTTCAATTTTGAAGATGTCCAAATCACACAGCTTTGTATCTGCACAGTTTAATCAAATTAACTAGTGTACACGTTGCTCGAAATAGAGCAATTGCAAAGAAGTAAAGTAGTTATTTAAAAACAAATAAAAGTCATCATAATTTCCAGAGATTTTTAAAAGACTCAACTCATAGATACGTACCTAACAGTTCCATATAATCAACATTTCTTATAAATATTTTAGAATTTTTCAAAAGCTGAACTGGTTTTTAAAAATGATTCCCACGTATAGCCGTGTTAGGTTGTCCGTGTTAATCTTCGTCAATGATAATGTAGTCTGCATGGTACCACCCATTGTCGCCAGTACGTTTACAAATTTCAGTAAATTTTTTATAGCGATAAAATTTTGTTTACATGACTAAGAACTACCTGATTTTCTGCATAACCTCTCTGTTGCAATTTTATTTGAATCAATTGGCATTCATTTGGCTAGTTACTGTTATATCGTAAATAAATGCAGAATTGAAAGGCCTAATGTCGTTCAGATGGTTTTTTTGTTTCCCTTAAATGTGAATACAGTAATGCGAATCCTTCAATGAAAGTGGTTTCTTGGATGTAGTCATATTCTTTTAAAATCACTTGACTTTTATGAAAACGTATATTTAATGATTAATGTCCTTGCCATCCAGTTTAATTCAGACTTAAAGGGGTTTCCTTTGTCAATCATCATAAAGTTAAGTCCATTTTTTCCTACAAAATAGTAGCACTTCGGCTAACATCCTTGTTCATTGTTTGTGGGAATCTTCATATTGTAGCTGTAGGTGTTCTTCATTAGATAGGTTGATAACGATAGTAATTTTTTTTTAAATATATATTTCTTCTACTTGGTGGCGTTCTATGGCTTTCCTATGTTTCCATGGTTAAAAAATCGCTTCTTTCAATTGCTCAAGGAATACAGTACCCTGCCAATTCATTTTTCTTATTTGGTAAAATATAACAAATGGCCCAGGCTTTCTCGATTTTTTACATTGTAATATGTACGAATGTAAATTAAAGTAGTAAATATTTAATTTCAACAAAATCAGTAAATGTACCCAATGCGTTTTGTTGAATTGAAAAATAAATAACAGCAATTGAATTATATACAGCTGTTCAAAATGTAAACAATTATGTTCCTCATAAGGATAACATGGGAACTTTCAAAGCCACTGGGGCAGAGGCCAAGGGACTTTAAAAAAAATGTAAGGCCAGAAATGGAATGGCGGAGGAGTTCAACCGACAAAGTTTCGTGTAGCGTATTAATTATATAGATGGGAGTCAATGTACACAATAGAAGGATTAAATTTTAATCAAACACAATAAAAAAAGAAATGAATACGAAATCAAATTTGCGTAAGATAAATTTTACGGAGGGAGTTGAATTGAAGTCCATACAATACTAGACCCATGCAGCTCCGCAGAGTTGAAATAAATGTCATATACGAGGAAGAATCAAATTTATGATTTTTGATTGAGTAATACACTATCTTGACCTTAACTGATTCATACAATCAATAGCTCAATTTAAAGTCTATAATTTACTGATTATTTTGAGTCTAAACACATAAAAACTTGAACAATCTTGAGCTATTGGTTTCAATCATAGAAAAACCTTATATAAATAATTTTTATGTTGGTTGTTCACCTTGCGTTTGCTTGGAAGTAGTCTGATTTTAATAACTAATAGCTTACATAAAAGTCAGTATTTCACTGAAGGTTCTTAGCCGAAAATATATAGGATTGTATAACTATAACTGGCGAAATACATCTCAAATTGAAGTAAGAATTAGAAAATTTATGTTTTTTTGGTCAAGTAATACAGCAGATAAATGTTTGCCGATGCTTGATGTGAAATCTGTGCGTTCGTACCTTCAATTCGAGATCTCAATCATGAAAATTGGTCGGGCTGAATAGCCAAACGAATTCGGAAAAGAAAATCCATTCCTTTTATTTAAGATTAAACGATATGCTTGTATTTGTCTTATTTGGCAAGAAACTTCAAATTGCTACAATCTCACCTTAAATAGATTTTTTTACTACATTGGTGTTAATTTGACTAATTTTTTTAAAAAACCGGGTTCTTTTGTTTTTGTGATAATCGACTTTAAACATTACATCTTCTTTTATAAAAGTTAAATTTGTCTTAAATCTGCCTCTAAATGAGTAATAAATGAATACACTGACTCCGGCTTAAATGCCACAATCACTGGCAATGTGTAAAGTCTTGTTCCATTACTCTCAGTTTTGGAAATAATTTACATTACTGACACTATGTAATTGTCAGTTCCAATAAAAGTGTTTTAATTTGTGTTCTAATTCAAATTACAGCAGATATAAGTATTGATTAAGCACAGCGTTTTTACCGCAAAACGAGACATGCTGTGTAAAACCCAAAAAACCAGATATGATGTTTTATTTATATTAATTCAATAATATTATGACAAAACTTAAAAAAGTTCTTTGCTTTTTGCCTCAAACTAATTCGAAATTAAATTTTGATTGTAAAATCTATTGAAACAATCCAGTTTTTAATCACGTAATACTATATCAATCGAAAATTTTATCATAAACAATTAGAATAAATTGAATTCCTTTCGTCTATGATGTTTTACATATTTGATATTTGTCGACTGTTGATTTTAAATTTAAAATTTATTTACCTATATTTATTTATTATTGGAATTTGATTATTACGAAAGTTTTTGTAAAAACTATTTAAGGAAAAGATTTTCTTACGATTTGTATTAAAACATATTTAATAACGGATAAACTACATGTTAAAATAAAAATAAAAATTCTATTAATGAATGTATTGAGAAGTGAATACCTTTATTACAATTTTCTTACGACTATTTAAGAACTTGTTACTCTTGCTTATATAGTATTTGAAATCCAATACACATTAGGTTTTCTCTGTTGATTGCGGTGATGTGGAATAAACATTTACAAGGACCATAATTGTACAATAATATTGTCAGGCTCTACCGCATGTCTGCTGGGGATACGTAATCCAATTATCCATACAGTAACAGATGGAAGGAAGCCAGGTATATAGATATTTCCAATACTCTCATCCAAGATAGGTTTGTTCGTTATTATATTTATGTTACTGATCACAGTAAGACTTTATTTTTATCTTAACATTGTTCTACGTCTTTGTTATGAAGGAAGGTTTGTGTGAGCGTAAAACCGACTTCAATGGAAGAGGTACCGTATAAAAAAGATTTAAACCATACCGTTATTCAAATTTGGTTTAATTAAGTGATCCGGATAAGAAAGTTTTGTTATCTGTGGGTGTATAACTTTCTCAAATGATTGATTACGTCTATCTTAAAGCAAGGTGAAAATGGCCAATAGTAGACACCCTGCTTTTAAAAATACTAGTGAGCATGTGAGTGTAAGTACGACTACTAGCAAACTTGTATAACGCTACTCTGGTTTCTATTGGCAATGGTTTAGTGCCTGTGTAAACGTAAATAAACGTCTCTCTAATTCCTAAATGACCAAGTATTAAGGTTGTCAAACTAGCCGCTTAGAATAGAGCGGATTACTGACTCATGGATTCGTATCATCAAGATTTGTTCCCTTTCTAACACTTTTTTCTACTTTAAAGCAAAAGTTAAGTACAATAGGAATAGTAGGCTTATAAGGAAGGATGTTTCATAAACTATTTTAAAATGCTATACAAATGTTCAAATTAATTGTTCTTAAATTGTTTTAAAATGTTCAAAACATGTTAAAAAAAATACTTAAATGGATGAAAAAAAATTAATTAAGATGTATATTTATTTTTGTCATATTTATTTTTTTATATTTTAATAATTACTTTTAGTACTTTTATTAACAAAATATAATACTTATCAAAATTTTATTTTGATTATAAATACTCCAAAAACAATCAAACCAGTCACCAGTCATATTGCATTATCCAGATATAAACGTTATTCTATATTTCTTTTGAAATGTCTCATGAATGCAGTCATATGTTGCTGGTATACGATATGCCTTTGGTAATACTTCGTGTAAATGTAGTAAAATTCATACAAATGATAAGCTATGATTTATATTTTTGTACGCAGCATGTGATCTTTAAAGCTGACTATAAACAACTGTGCTTCAAACCAATTATTTATAAAACTATTATCAAACATTTTTCCTGGTGACCTACGTAATTCGTGAGGAGTATACGAACTATACAACTATTTTCAGGTTATCTAAACCAAAATATCACTATTAGTATCTCATTCAAGACCACAAAGCATTTAAACATGAAATCACAAAATATAACTTTTCCTTTTAGTTTGATTTTAAAACGCTCTCATGTTCTCCCAAATCCGCTTTTAGAACATTAATCATGGTTATTGGTTTGAAAGTGTGCACAGAACGCTTTACTGCGGTATTAATTATAATTGTAATCATAAAACGCTTTACGAATTGTGTGATTCAATAGGTGGTTAATGGATTAAAAGCTTTTGAAATCAATATTTTTATCTCATATGTTAGTTGTTTATTTTTAATTAATTTTGTTAAAAAAAATTAATAGTTAGTTATAAGTCATTTAATTTATAAATAATTTAGTAACTAGAGAAAAAAATGTTTCATCTATAATAGCTTTCTAACACCAACCGTTGGGTTACCATGCAACAGACAGTGTACAGTTATATTGTGAAGACGGTCATGAGGTCGAAGAACTGAAATATAACTATAACATTAAATAAATATAAACAAAGCAATTGAATTAACCTAAGCCACGATTCCAATTCCAATAAGCTTATCCTGCTCAATTAAATAAAAACAAACTACTACACGCTAAATAAAGATAACCATCGTTATTCAACCTTGGCTATTTTATAGTGTACATTTACTAGTTGTCACTCAACACTATGTTGCAGTATTTACGAGCAACCTGTTACTGTAGCCATGTATCATGTCAAACACCAACATTAACACGGGTCTGTTCATGTGAATGATTTATGTTACAATCTCTACTTCTACATTATGTGAACTGCTTTGTATTTTCATTTAAGTATAGTAAAAAACGATTAAGAACGTCAGCATGTTTGTGCGTTTGTCCACATCGCGGCCATCATTTTACGTTGCTTGTAAAAGAATGGTTAATACCATTTTATTGTTATTATCTAACGTCGATATTTAAAAAAAATTTAAAAAATTTGTATAAAGTCATTTAGTTATAATTTTATACGATGGTGATGCAAAAAATTAAATGCCCATGGAAGTGAAATGCTTCACGTCTAGAAGATTAGAAGACTAAAAGATTAGGTCTACAGCTTAGCCATGTATTAATATTTGCAAGAATAAGTACAAATCAAGAACTTTTGTATTAGTAATTCATTTCACAACTAAAGGGCTGCAATATTTAAAGAATAAATTCGCACAATACCTGATAACAAAACTACCATATGCTAGTCATTTACCTCAAAAGTAGAGTTAATAATGTTTAACATATAACGTATAAACATTTATATACGAATAATCTATATTGTTTAAGTCATTAGATTTGTTCACATTTATCTGAACTTTGTATTTTAGTACTTAAGCTAAAAAGTGGAATGGCTGTTTTCAATCTGGAAGGTAATATTGGGTGGCTTAAAAGTGCATATCGAAACTTTGTTGAGATTTTCATGAGATGGGCCGAGATGAGCATTTGGATTGTTCAGTGCTCGGAACAGCTCATGCGTGCAATCCACTTTTCAGTCTATCCTCCTATGACGGACTGTTTATTAAAAGGCCTACTTTGGACACAATTAGAACACATTAATTATTATACTAATGGCAGGCTACATTTCTACACATCAGGATGTTTAATATTAACTGTTTGTATTCATTAACATATTAAAATATGAGTTTTACAGTTTAGATTACTTGATTTTAAAACATCTCCATTCTATCTAAGAGTTATAATGATTTAATTTTGTTATAATGGTTATATTGTAACACACCATCGTGTAAACCGTTGTAACGACCAATCTATTCTTTGCCAGAATTTAAACTTTAAATGTGTGATGCTAAATTGTTTAACTTAATAAATGGACGACACGCAAATGGAAAAATAATGTTTGACCTATTAATTTTTTTAAGTTTACTTTATAAAATGTTTCTAAACCTTGATGTTTAAACATCTAATTTCTAACTTGACAAAGTTTGGCGGTACTTAATTAACTAGTGGCTAATACAGACAATTGGTGAGAACATGGTCACAAAATAACAAATAGTATACCTTGCTACGTGGTTTGTCGCCTTTGTAAAAGTAAGTACCATACACTTGTTTATATGATAAAACTAAAGAAATATGGAGGTTTTTCCAAACAGTTGTAAATGAAATTTGATATGCATGTAAATTAGTAACTGGACCTCATAACAGTTTTTAATTTCAAAGACAGGTTAAAAAGGGAAACACTTGTTCATAACTATTGTCAACGATCAAAAATCAATGAGTCGCAGGTTGATAGTGTCACATAACAAAACAACAACTCTAGTACTTTGAAGTATAAAAGAATATGATTTAAATATTCTCCCAGAATGAATAATATTAAAACCGCTATTAAGATTTTTTTGTAGGCGTGGTTTACTGAATTTCCAATTAAATGTAATTTTAAATATTAAAATGAAATTTCTAAGAAAAAACCTCAGGTATTGTGTTTAAAGGCTAATTAGAAAAGCTGAAATACTTTAGTAAAAACGCCAGGTTCTCTTCTTTAGTGAAACCACGATTCTTCTCCTAAGAATCATCAAACTTGTAAAACCAGGCGTTAATTTAGTCATAGACCTATATATTACAAACGTGGATCGAAAATAATAATAAGGAAGTCAAAATATACT
The DNA here is from genome assembly GCF_028750875.1 of Macrosteles quadrilineatus. Lineage (NCBI taxonomy): Eukaryota > Metazoa > Arthropoda > Insecta > Hemiptera > Cicadellidae > Macrosteles > Macrosteles quadrilineatus. The sequence continues at coordinate 152,377,401 of NW_026542594.1, forward strand.
ATGCATCAAAGGATACTTTGGCATTTTACCAACCACACCTAATAATTATAAACTAACCTAACCTTAAGGGTGGACTACGTTTTGTGTTGGGTTAGGAAGATTTTTTTATACAAACTTATTAAAATCTTATTTGGAAGTAGATTTATCGGTGTGGTCGGTATAATACCAAAGTACTTATCAAAAATGTAAAAGGAGACCACTAGATGGTTTATAATTTTTAGATGGAATGTTCAGACGACAAGGACTACAAAAAAGACGGTCGTAAAACATGTAACAATTTCACGTGATATCTGGCGTTGTTAAATGACCAAAGAGGGTAAGAGGATTGAAGGTAAATTAAAAATATTGTAATTCTACCATTATGAAGGGCCAATCACCACACCAAACTATGTTTGTGGATTATATGTGAAAAAATTCCAAGTGGGCATAAAACCTGTTAAAATAAAACACCGGTGTGTGGTCAACGATTATACCTGATCGTTAGAGGCAGTAATTGTAACAGCTGTAACAGGCTGTTGACAGTTTTGCCCACCTTGCACTGTCATCAGCAGTGTTGGTGATGATGACGCCATGCCACTAACTGGCTGCTCACTCAGCCCTCTGATGACAACTAGAATGAGTTAGGCTGGATATCCAATAAAGTTTTAACTATTGTTTTCAACAAAATATCTCTACTAAACTTTATTGGAATTCATTTAGTCGAAACACATATGTGTATTCAATAAATATAATTTAATGCCATACTAGAAAAAATAAACTTGAGATTTACTTCCTCAACAGTTTACAGTTTACTTCCTACAAATCGTGATAGTATTACATTTTAACCTTTACATACACCTTTCTTCTTAGGCAACACTTATTAGTATATAAATATTCTTGAATTTTATGATTTACCAAACAAAAAGACGTTTTAACATTAAACAAGTAGTAAATTTTATCGGGGACATTTTAGTAAAGATTAGGGTGCCCCTACCACCCCTACCAATGGTGGTAGGGGCATGCTCAAGTTTTTAAATGGTAAGAATTGTTGACTTTCATGTTATAGGTCTTGACAAAACTAATTAATTGACTCAAAGAAAACGAAAATCGGGCAACTAATATCAAAATGCCCCCCAAAAACGATTAAAATCTAATTAACCATGAGGTTGGCTAAAAGTAATTTATACTCCCCATCCTTTTTTAACTATTTAACTTTTTAACTATTTGAGATATCTTCTTAAATATGAGAGGCTACAGTAACGGTGGGTAATTTAAAAAAATTTGCCCTTAGAGTAGTTGGGGGTTGGGGGTAGCTCAAAATTTTAAAACAGAAAGTATAGTCGAACTTCATATAGTCAAAAATCTTTTATTAATACTTAGATTTTAAGGCTTTGCGCCAATAGCTCTTACAGTATAGTAAGTACTTCTTAGTCAAAATATGTTTGGATTAGTGCTTGAAGTAAATTAGAAATACTGATCCCTACGAGTAAAACTAAGTGTTTTATGCATTATCAAGTTACTAATGATAGTGTTAAAAAGTTAAGAACTTATTAAACTCTACATTATATGAAGGTTGATCTTAAATCTAGGTTGATATTAAATCAAATTAATAGAATCACATATCTTATCTATTATACGTTTTATGGAAATTATTTAAAGCTGTCGAAGGCAATATATGAAAGAAAGATAAACTATTTGTATGCTAAGCCCAAGATTTAGATCCATTCAGTTCGTTAAAATGTATTAATTAAATATACAGAACTAAAAATGAATATGGCATGCTTAGAGAAAGGCATGGTTATATAGTTTGGGTAATGGCCATTGGATGGTGTTTCTGATTGCTTTTGACGCTAATTAGAACGCTGAACAGTTATAGAGATATCATCTGACAGATGTAAACGACTGTCATAAACATATTGGACTGAATTTCAACACGTTTAAGTCATATTACCCATAACACCTAGGAAACGAATAGTTGTCACCATATTTAACAAAGTTTTATTTAAAAATTACAATGGTACTATCAGAATGTTAATAATTGAAATTTCAATTAAATTTTTTGACGGTGTTTACGTTAAATAGAGGCTAAAGCAGTGACGAGCTGATAAAACAATTACAAATCCTTAAAAACTAATTACCTCGCACCTCGTTTAATAAAACAATTACTTCGTAGATAATTGAGGATTATATATTATTTTATGTGCCTTCTAAAAATAAATATTAAACTGATAGTTTTAAATGATACATTTTGAGTTTTTACGTATTTTTTTCAAAGTAAAAATTTATCTTTAAAAAAATTACAAATTAAACCATGTGAAACTGTGCGGTAAACTGTGTTTTCCTCATTTTAACTACTAATGAGTCTTATATACAGGGAAATCATGAAAGCAAAAGTTTAGGAAACCCAGTTTTCCAACTGGTGTGGAAGTGAGGTTACAGTCCAGTTTAAAGAGATAAAATGTGGCTAACATGTCAACAGTATATATAAATATCCAAATAAGTATAAATAAGTATAAATCAATAAGTATAAATCAATAAGTATAAATATAGTCAATATATCCTTTAATACTTAGATTTTAGGACTTTGCGCCAATAGCTCTTACAGTGGAGTAGGTACCTCTTCCTATATGTTTGGATTAGTGCTTTAATTGAACTAGAACTACTTAATATACTGATCCCTATGAGTAAAATTATGTTTATGCACGTGCCAAGATCAAGATTTTAGAGCGTAGCCCAATTAGTGTTTCATGCATTATCAAGTTACTAATGGGATAAAAAACCTAATAAAATAATTTTAAAAGCATAAAGAATTTATTAGTGCTAAATAGTTAAGAACTTATAAAAAGTTGATCTTTAATCTAGGTTAATATTAAATCTAATAGCGTCGCATTTCTTATCTTTTCTACTTTTTTATGGTTTTGGGAAGTCTTTAAAGCTGTGAAGGGATTTCCTCGAGTTTAAAACAATAAAACTGCGATAAAATATAGAGGTGGGAACTGAAACCAGTAATCCTTTCTTACGCCAACGTGCTAACTTATTCTTTTCCCTAATATGGACAATGTTATATTGTTATTTCTAATAAATGTGCACAAAAACACTATTCATATTCATCTGCTCTTTTAAGTAGGGAATTTATGTATTTTTAAGCTGTCAAACTTCAGCTTGCTTGTTTACCTTTAGTGAAATAAACAAAACGTGCCTGTATCTGACGCAAAGATGAATAAATATAATTACATTACACATCCGATGTTTTTTTTGAAATGAAGTCAAATTTATTTAAAGTCAATATTATAGCAACATGTTCACTGATAAACCTGGCAGAGATCAAAATAGTACTGAAACCGTTTTCCATTCGGCGTTTCTGTAAATTGTATAGCGAATTCCCCAAAGCCAATTCCCATACTCTGCGTGTGTGGTTAGGAAGGGAATATTATATGGATACCGCCTAAGCCTTCGAATCCAACAGTGTAATATTCAATCAGCTAAAATTTGTCTTTAGATGCTTAGATGCAGGTGAAAACAATGAAAGTGAGAGTGAACGTAACTATTATAATCGCTGTCAATGTTCAAGCTAGGAGTGTAATATGTCAAGTAGTTTACATCCATCAAACGCCAGGTTTATTCTACAAATAGATTACTACACTTACTATACACTATTTGGTACCTTCCTCCTCGTCCAAAGATATGGAGGGGCTTAACTCCAGCTACATTAAAATTCAAAAACAGCTGATTCAGGCACTGTTTGATACTGATACGCAAGGCTTTAGTGATGTTAACACTGCTTATGAGCGAGGCGCAACTGATGTGGAGCGCATCTGCATGCACCTTTTCATCATACATGAAATAAATAACAACCAAAATAGGGAGAAACCCGCCTAAGCCACATTGCCCACTGTACGGCAGATCTGGTTCCGCTAACTGAGCTTGCCCAAAATCACCCCTTGGGTCTTTAATGAGAAGCAATCACAGAGAGACTTTCAATAGCATATATAGACAGACCCTTAATGAAATACAGAGCGGTTTGATAACTCTTTGAGACTAATCAGACAAAAATATACTTGGCATAAGTGCGCAGTGAAAGTTAGATCAAGAACCAACCTCATTTCACTACCATCGATGAAAATAGTATTCCGTATGTCTGCCGGAGTAAAACAGTTCCATGTCACAACATTTTGTATTTTTTGAGAAACTCAACGCGATGATTCTCTTAACAGGTTGAAGATATGTGTCACGATAGGAATGACCACAATAGTAAACCCAGCAGCTATCTAATATAACTCAATTATTCTTAATGAAAAAGCCAAAATCTATTAAGATTGTTAAATTATAGATGTATTATATTATTAAATTGTTAGCGTGAAGGCCAAAATTTTAAAGTCATCATTTATGGTCATTAACCAAGTTAAAATATAGGCGAAAAGCACATAAAAATTAAACGTACAGTCGGGTGCTAAACATCGTTGGTAAAAACGAACTCCCTAATGGCTATGTGTAGCATTTATGTTTGATGGTGTTAGGGCCCAGTTGATGGTAGCATTTTCGTTTTTAAATGTTTCGTTTAAATAGTAATGTTGCTTAGGGTCTTTTATAATTTTGAAACTATTTAATATGGTGGTATTATAATTTGTTTTCCGTTATCATGAACTTTGTGCATGACGGGGCATAACATCGTTGGTGATTACAGGCAAAGCTGTTGCTTTGAGTCGAGGCTCTAATTGAGTAATCAATGATTACACCGACTCTGGCTTAATCACTAAAATCACTGATGTTTGTATTTTTCTGTAATTTAAAATTTTGAAATTATTACTTTAGGTACTAAGCAGTGTTCTATTATTACCTCTGAAAAATAAATGGTTTTGTTGTATCTATATGTTTAGACTTTTTCAATAGTGAACAGTGATAATGATTGTTGATGCCAATTTTAATTAGATGTATAAAATAAATAAAAAACACTAAAACTAAATTTACCCAATTAAGGACGATAATATTGGTATTTATGTAGTTTCAATGTATATTTGTTTTTTGACACAACAAGATTACTAGATTATTCGATATATTTGATTAAAAATAATGTACTGATGCGTTTAGGAGGCAGATTTTATATTAACTGTGGTGAAGTTCAATGTCCAAGGTCATGAAAAGAAATTTTAAAAATGATAGAAGGTGGATTATGGCTGAGTTTACGTTATTTCAGATACGATTACGTTGTAATTATTCAAGTTATTATTTTTATGTTTACTGTCCTCATAACCAGTATTCATAAATCATATGAACAAGCATATGTTAAACATCTTGTTTGAAAAAAATAGGCCAACAAATGCGTTATCTATAAAAGTCCATATAGCTTTAAACGCGTTTTTATTATCACAATTTAATCTATCCAAAGCTGACTGTTAGTTTGGTTCTGAATGCGTATTAATAACATAACAAAATCTAATGGATTGCTTATAAATAAAAAAAAAAAAACTATAACTTTGCCATTTAGACATTTTTATGAGCCGGTGTACAGAAAACCTGGCCTAACTTGTAAATTCAAAATAACAATATAAAACTCCATCCATGATATAATTTAAATAATATTGGCTATTATTTTCCATTGGGTAAAGTCGTGTCACATAATATAACGAGTTATTAAGATTTTGGAAAATTTTGTTATTATTTTGGTAATTTTTTTTATTTTCCGGAACATTTGAAAAATGTATAGCAATGTACGATCTAACGTATTTAATAATCAATTATAAAATTCATAAACCTAAATACTGTATGAAAGGCAAACCACAATAGGTAAAACACAGTAGACCACTTTATAACCAGTCACAGTGAATAAGTGTTGTTTGTGGTGACCAGATGTTCAGAGTTTTAAGTCGATGACGACAATTTATCAGAAATATGCTTTGCACTTTATACTCTATTATATAATTTACTGCCATATCGTAAAGTGGTGTTTATTATCGTTGCACGGTAAATATAAACTGTATTCTACTTATGAACAGGTATGGGAGTGATTTAGGTTAATGATAGACCTCAGGGCTTCGGTCACGATAGTTCTTTGAAGTAACGTGTATAACGGTTACGGGCTAGACTCTTGGTTATAATGAATGTATGATTAATTGATACATTCATTATTTAAAATATTTAAAGGATATATCAACAGCAAATCAACACCAAATCTTTTTTGCAGTAGCAGTTCTGTATTCTGTCGACAAATGATAAGACTAATTTAAATGTTTAAAAAATATTAACTTTAAATATTCAATTGAAGTCGTGTGTTAAAATGAAATCTTTTTGTTTGCAAATTTACGAAGTAAAATTTTTATTAGGTTAATTTGTGGTTGACAAACCTGTTATTTAATTATAAACTTACAGTTCTGTAAGGAATGGTTTTGCATTGTTTACAAAACAATATTTTTAAAGGACGTAATTATTTTATTTGAGATTTCCTTTAATAGCAAATGATCACTATTTAAATACACACATTTTTAGCAATTTGTAGTAGTGCTTTGTAATATGTTTTTTGTAGCTATCTAAACCCGTTCGATATGCTATAATTTCACCTTGTATAAAGTAATCATATATTAAGTAAGAGTAATTAAAAAGTATAACTAAGGTTGGTATGTATTTAAGTTATGTTTGCAAATTATTTCATTAACGGAAATACATCAAACATACAGAACAAAATGTGTCTTTTGTTAATTAAGGACTGAAAGTATGTCTACAGTTATCATACAATGTGTCATTTGGTTAAGGTAGTTTTGTTAAGGTAATAAGGTAGTTTATCTTATCCTACAAGATTTTACCTTTCACACTACTCTTCCTCATTTCAGATGATAAGTAAATATGACAAAATTGTGAATAAGTTGATTTTAATTGAATAATAATGAATAGGGCATGGGCCGTGTGAAGAAGAAATAAGTTCTTATGTGTAAAATGCTATTAAAATATTTTACAAAGAACATTTTGATTTCATAACTAAGTATTTTATGAACCTAATAAAAACGATTACCAGAAAGTAATTTGTTTGCGAAATTTAAAGTTGGCAATACCATTGTATATCCCGGCGCTTCAAACACACTGTTCAGCCACAAAACATCCTAATCTCAATGTTGTAAATAATTTTGTTGAGTTCAATATAGTTGTCATAGCTGTATATAATGTGCAACCCGAAATCAAAGTATCTTGTTTTAATTGTATTAAATTAACACAATAACTACCACCTATTTTATTATGTTTAAAATAATGACACTTTTACAACCTTTTTGCACTAATAACAATTCTGGAAAAGAGAACCGTTTTGGAAATTAAAGGAGTAATTATTTGTAAACCAAAAAGCTAGAGTCCTTCCTGTAGAAAGAGTTATGAACCACTTCCAGGGTTTAACAACACGCTTGAGGAGGAGACAGATTACTGTACTATACAGTGTGTAAATTAAGTCTTGAAACAAATCTGTATTTTTTTAAGTTACATAGATAGAAATAGTATGTTTGTGGTGTTGACTGTTAAGAAAGGTCCTGTAATTTTTTTACATCAAAAATATATTTTAATCCCCCCAACAGGGTAGGGGGTAGGGGGTGACTTATTTTTTTCAAATAGCAACCCCTATTGAGGGACCGCTCATTTTGAAGGATTTGTCAAAATATGATATATCACGCCTAGCCACAACGGCAGGTATTCCAAAATTTGATATACTGTACGTGAATCTTTTTATTTTACTTCGTGTATTTACACAAATTTCACAAATATTGAAACAAATCTGAATTTTTAAAACCATAATAATTAATTATAAATATTCTGTTTGCGGAATTGATTATTAACATAGGCTCAGCATTTTTTTAATCAACAATATTTTTAACCCTATAACAGGGTAGGGAATGTGGTGATATATTTTTTTAATGACAACTCCAACTGAGTGACCCCTCATCTTGAAGGGTTTGTCAAAAGAAATATAATGTAAAATGTAAAATAATAATATAATGTAAATGTAAAATGTATAATGTAAGAAATATAAGAAATATAAACCGGAAATAGATATTTCATCCATAGCCTAAATGGTGGGTATTCCAAAGTTTTATTTATGTTAAAAAGCACCCATTTAGGAATGAGGGGGGTGAGCAACCCCCATTCTAGGGGTGAGATATTCACCTCGGGTTTGTGTCATTGTGTTTCTTTTTACAAGCCCTTCAAAATGAGGGGTTGCTATTTGAAAAAAAAATAAGTCACTCTCTACCTCCTACCCTGTTGTGGAGGGGGGGGGGTTATACTTTTTTCTATCGGAACCTTTTTCAAGAATCAATGCTACAAACAGAATATTTTATCTATTTCGGTTTTAAAAATACATGTTTGTTTCAATACTTAATTTACACACTGTATGTATAAGGCAAGGGTGTTTTAACTCGTCTATTGTTATTTGAACGTTAACACTTTTTCCTGTAAATTTGCTATCAAATGATTGTCATAGCACACAATTTATTTAAAAGTACAATATTCGTTTTTATTGTTGCCAAAGATAGATAGCATATTGTGTGTGATATCAAGTATTTTATTGACAGTTTTCCTCACGATCCAAGCTGTATATTGGGTGTGATCCGTCACTCTGATGAACGAGCTCTCAGACAAACATCTTCTTACTCCGACCTCTTTCGTTGAGATCCCAGTTTGTCATCAGTTTTCATCCTTTTACGTCTTGGTATAGAGGTTTGAGGATACTAATGTTAGCGATAAAGCTTTTTGCATAAAGGCTTAAAATAATAATTTGATTATTCCTCAGATACTACTATACGCCTTCAATACAAACACAAATACAAATCATTAGATAAAAGTTATAAAAATCTTATATATATGTATATATAAATACATGATTCAATATATTGCTAATGCAGTAAAATACTAAGTAATATTATCTAGTAGTTTTAAAGAAAATTATTACCTTTTAATAACTTCCTTATAAGAGTTTTTCAGTGATTTTTTCGTTGAATTAAGGTTTATAATCAGTGAAATTGATCTATCGTGATCTAATTTCCTTGACGAGCTTAACCACTATTACAACATTTATTTGTTTCAATTATACTGATATTGATTAGTTATAATCATTCAACAATGAAAAGTCACAACAAATTAACACCCCCGCCTTAGCAAACCTACAGTCTAAGCGAAATTTCATTTACCTGGCTGGATTTATATTCAATTTCAAACTTTAAATATACATTAAGTACTTAGGTTTGATGCTACAGAGAAGAGAATATGTTTTTTTTTTTTTATTGTTGAAATGTTGATAGCTTAGTATAAATTAAACACATTTTGCCAAAATCTATCCAAGTACAACTTATTAACCAGCAAACTACACACTAAAGTGTATTTATTCTCCATCAAAATAACTTAGAAATTATACATTTAGTTTTTTTTATATATTTTTTTCTCCGTAACCTATATGCAGACACTACTCTTAAATAATCAAAAATAGTTGTTTTTAACCTCTATAAAACGGCTAAAAAAATTAAAATGGGAAACCCATTTCAACCCCATGCAAAGCCGTTTCCATAGTTATGCTGGTTCGCGAACTCTTTAGAATACACTTAGGCTTGTATATGTTAAGCAAACTTCTTAAAAATCTGATCATTTTTACTCGATTTTAAGTGCTAACTAATACACACAAATAATAAATATTTTCGCAAATGAAATTGAAATACATTAAATGATTTTTCTTTTTTCTCAAGTTAAATATTACGTCAACATTTGTCTGAGCTTAGTTCTTGAGTGATGTAACAAAAGTCATATGACTCTCAGTTACTTGTTAAAAAGTACGAGCATGGTGCGCATGGGATTATAACGACTATTGGCAATATTGGGTGGCTTAAAAGTGCAATATAGAGACTTTGATGAGCTTTCCACGAGATGGACAGAGATGAGCATCCACATTTCAGCGTACATTATACAACAGCTTACGCATGCACTACACTTGTATCCAGTTAATCTCTCTGTGATTGGCTGTTTATTATTACCTGCTTGCTGCACGGGCTTTGTGACGGCTTTGGATTGCCATGAAATTAAGTTGAGTGCCAAATTACTGTGTTGGTTCGTAATTGTACATTAAGTGTATAAAAGTGATTTACTAGTGTGGAACCATTTAAATCTGCATTTAACAAAATTAAGTTTTTCTAACTTATACATACGTAATATACTCATACTCACACATTATTACCTTCTCAGAATCGCTTTAAATTATGAAACCACAAAGCACTACTTAAAACCTATACATTGCTACTCTTCTTGCTATTCAGCTATGGTAGTTATAACCTCCTTTCACTTGTCATGTTATTGGTATATTTATCTTCTATTTTTGTATCTCTGGCTGGTATTAGGTCATACAGTAAGCAATAAACCTGCCTAGTGCCTATGCAGTTTTTTTTATTTGTACATTGTATCCAAACTATGACTAATGAAACCGCTGATCTTAGTCAATAACAAAGCTACACGCGTCATCACACACCATTCTACACTCATCCTTCACTCATATGTGGGTTAAAATACGCACCTAGGTGGCGTCCCCATCTCAATGATTGATCATTGATAACATATATTAATGTATTTTGATAATACTGGTATTAGTTTATTACAGTGTTGATATAGTCTGTAATATTAAATTTTTGTTAGTTTGAATACAGTGTCCATTGAGCATTAGCAATCCTTTCATTATTTATGTTTCCTATAATCACTGTGTTAAAAGGTAAAATATTATAATATAATTTAAAACTCCTCTTTTATTGGAAACACGGTATAGTAATGAGTTTTGAAATACAAAGTACAACACTGAATTGCGGTACTATCCACTTTACTAGTTGTGTCTGCGTTCTGATTGTAAAAGTTTGGAGTGGGGTAGTATAAAATACTTCAGACATACAATTAAAAATCCCGAAACCTATTTCCTAAAAAAATTAAATATATATATATATTACGTCATATACCTAAAAGTATAAGCCGCTACGAAATTAAATAGATTAAAATGCATAATAAAGCTCTCCATATATTAATGTAAACTCATTTGTAAATGGCTTATTCTTTCGCTTGCAGGATTTGAAACATGATATTTTTTGATAATTTATATCATTTGTAACAGGTTTTTGACAGCTTTGCAGTATCATTAGTAGTCTTGGTGATGATGACTTTACACCACTAACTAGCTGCTTACTCAGCCTAATAGTGAGAAAATGATGACTATGTTCCATGAAAAAGATGGTTCATATCATAGTATCTGTTTCTTCGTATGAGCAAGAGTATCATACTTTGTCGTATCAAACCCTTTTTTTGGTAAACACTCAATTTTGCTTTTCTTTATCATTCTCTTTTTTGCTCACTTTAATTTGGAAAAAGTCAGATTTGTTACTCGTTGGCCTTTCACATCATTTTGCTTGATGGGGAAAAATTTACACTGTAAAAGAAATTATAATTATCAGTAGTTTTAATGATACTATTGTAGATGTTGTAGAAGTATTTCTACAATATGCCATTATTTGTTTAAACTGACATTGTTGACAATTACATTACGCATTATCTTACCTTTCTAAATGAGATTTTCATTGTAAAATTACTTGGTCCCTTGAATACACAGAACTGCTAATTGTATTGTTTCAATATTTTCGTAAAGTTAATGGTTAGGGAATAGTTGTTCAAATACATAATTTTTTGAATTATGTTTCATATCTTATGCTACTAAAAACAGGCATATTATGCTGTAAAATGTAATCTTTTCAGAACAACCACCACAAGTGATTTCAGAAACCAAGTAACTTATATCTGCACCGTCCTGTGAGTAGTTAGTCAAACAACGATCCAATTGTCGAGGATGTTGTAAAATACTAATATTCAATATACAGAACGGCAAAGTGATTTTATGATCCTGAATTTAAATAAAATTAGATATTCAATTTTAAAAAATGTCTTTTTAGCAGCATACCATGACTAATTTTGTAGTTTATAATGCTATAAATATACAAAATCAGTCCATTTAGGTTTAATACTTAACTAAGGTAACCACCCGCAAACAATGGAAATATATTAAATTAAATTTAAAATTTTTGTTTTCTAAACCCTTTTTGGTTATTGTTTATTCATAGGGTACCCACATAAAATGTATTTGACGGTAAATAACGCCAGCCAACCGTTTAACATATACAGCTTACAATTACGTTTAAAACTTAACTAGTAGGCTTAGGTTGTGAATAAAATGCCCGTAGCATTTATGAAATACATGATACTCTCGAATACTTCAACCGTAAAAAACACAATCAAATGGAATACATATCTGAAACGCAGTTATATATAAGAGAACGTTGATCCGCTTCCATCTAATCTCGACCCAACACTGCCAATCTTCGTCGCAAACAATGGCTTGCTAAAAGGTTTCCTTCCATTACATTTTGTGAAATACTCTCGTCTTGAGTTTTACCAAATGGATTATAGACTTAACATGGTTAAGTTTTCTACGTAATAATTTCGCATATAACACAAAGACTAATGCTAAACAAGATATTATTATCGCGAAGATATTAATAATATAAAAGTTAATTGTTTTAAAAGTACTACTTATTGAACAAACTTACACTTTACCTAAAGAAAAGTAGACAATAGCAATGCAACGCACAGCCTATTTCCTTTTGGTTCTTATACTTAAATAAAAAAGGATAAATTGTTTAATTGTATCTGGTAACTATTTTCTAAGCTATAATTGTACCCTTACAGTCAAGGCGATTGCTAATGAAATCAGATTTTTAAACGGAAACATTCAACATTCTTGTAACAGAGAAGTCCAAAAAAAATTGAAAATTTTTCACAATATGAGAGAAAATATAGGTCTTTGTTATTTAATGGCATTTGTTTCTTTCTTTACGATATTCACGAAGTTAAAAATATTTCATACAGAAAACGAATACTGTACAGAATATGTTGAAGCAACACGTAGATGTAGTTAATGATTCTTATTGACTACATTAGTGTTTAATTGTAATTTTAAAACATTAAAACTCATTTTTATCTAGGCCTATACGCTAACGACTGTTTTCAATTATGTAAAGCGAATACTATCTTTCTCTCATTTAAAAGTTAAATTAGTCTAAATACTACTGGGAAATCCTAAGCGCAATAACTTTCCAAAACGAGTTTTTAGTTGGTTTAGAAGTTGTACGCCTCTACTCTTATCCTCTAGAGGTGAAATATAGTTAGATTTGTTAGGTATTTATGGTATTTTACAACTTTTTGTAAGCCTATTTATCTTGCAAATTTTTATTAAGAATAGATGGAAATTTGTATTTATTCTAATGGGGAAAAAACTTAAGAATAAAGAGAATGATCGAGCTAAGATTAAAATTTGTTTTAGAACTGTAAGTATTGTGTTAAAAAAGATTGAAACTAAGCATTGTGAACAATAAATAATACATAAAATAAATCTTTCCTTGATTATAAATTATAGATATGTATTGCATTCTATGTAAAAAGAGTATTAGCACTCTTCATATGGAGAAAAATGGTCATGCATTACGAAAAGAACACATTTCTCAGTTATTATTTATCCATCCTTAACAAATTATGTATAATTGAAAACTGCATAAAATTAAAAAAAATTGTCTAATGAAATTTTTTTTAATTTTACTGTTTTCGTAAAATTTGGCATCAAATGTTTTAAATGGCCGCCATTTTGAAATACTTGATGATTTTTTGTATATACAGGGTTAGTAAAAAGTGTGGAGACCCCCTGTTATTTTTTTAACGGCCCATACTAGAAAAACTAAACTCGGCACACCTTTATGGCATGTTATGAAGTACTTTTTGGGCATAACCGTCACTTGGTGTACATCCCCAAAATGGGGAATTTTGGGGGAAACTAAAAAATTTCAAATACAAAGACCTATCGAGTAACCCCTCATTTTGAAGGTCCTGGTAAAAGAAAACCAAAAACGCAAACTAGAGGTCTTTATCTCAATCTAGTAAAAAATTGCAGCCAATTGAAATTCTCAGAAGTTGAATTTAACTTGCAGCTTTCCAAGTCTGGAGACCCCCTGTAAATTTTGTAGTGGCTCACACTAGGAAAACTTAACTCCACACACCGTTTTGGCATGTTATGAAGTACTTTTTAAGCCTAATACCCACTTGCTTACTAAGCCCAAAATGGGGGATTTTGGGGGAAACTCAAAAGTTTTAAATGATAAGCCCCATCAAGTGACCCCTCATTTTGAAGGTCCTGGTAAAAGAAAACTAACAACGCAAACTAGAGGTTTCTATCTCAATCCAGTAAAAAAAGGAAGCTGATTGAAATCTTTAGAAATCGGAAATAACTTGCAATTTTATATTCAATTGGCTGCCATATTTTACTGTGTTAAGATAGAGACCTATAGTTTGCGTTGTTAGTTTTATTTTATTATGACCTTCAAAATGAGGAGTCACTCGATGGGGCTTATCATTTAAAATTTTTGAGTTTCCCCCAAAATCCCCCATTTTGGGTTTGGGAACTTATGAGAATTTCAACCGGCTCCCATTTCGTACTGAACTGAGATAGAGACCTCTAGTTTTCGTTGTTGGTTTTCTTTTACCAGGACCTTCAAAATGAGGGGTTACTCAATAGGTCTTTGTGTATGAAATTTTTTAGTGTCCCCCAAAATCCCCCATTTTGGGGATTAACACCAAGTGGTGGTTATGCCCAAAAAGTACTTCATAACATGCCATAATGGTGTGCCGAGTTTATTTTTTCTAGTATGGGCCGTTAAAAAAATAACAGGGGGTCTCCACACTTTTTACTAACCCTGTATATAAAAAGCAAAATAAGTCTTAATAAGATAAAAATGTTTGCCAAATCTCAACGCTCTATAGTTTAGGAGTTATTTTCTGTTGTACAATACAGACAGACGGAAAACTATGCACCACAGACCCATATTTCTATAGTGAAATGTGTTTGTCTTGACCTAAGCAATAACGCTATATACATATGTCCAGAGAGTTACGGTATACCCTATAGTATTTATAATTTATCTTTGACTATATAAAACAATTAATAGAACTACTTCGGTATCCAGTAGTCTATGGTTTTAGTTACTAATCTTCTCTAGCCGTACTTATATAATATAAGTAAAATATAATAATATAAGTAAAATATTCCATATTTTAAACGCTTGAATAAACAATGACACAATTACACTTGTAAGCATATTTTTACAGAGTTGAAATTACAATCCGGCTGTATATTTGGCTGTATACACCCTATCTGCATCCCAAAAACAGTCTGTCAAAGTAGGTGTGTTTACAGCAATGTTTATGTTTTTAATTTAATAAATAATTTTAGGTAGTGTGAGAATAAGGAGTTTTATTTTTAAGTGTGGAATTCATTAACTTAATGGCTTTATTTTTATTTAAATGTTTATACAAACCTATTGTATTTGAATGTTTAATAAAAATAATAAATAACCAAAGTAACCAGTTAATATATTAAGTTAATACTTTTAGAGGATTCCTAAAAGGTTATCTACATACGGCAGATCTATGGAATAATGATTATTGTTGTGACGTCGCCAGTGTGACGACGTCTTAACTTGACAGGAGACGGGACTAGTGAGAAATAAAAACTACATAATTAGATAATACCACGGGCTGCACGGACCGGGATAAAGGTGTACGGTTGCAGGACTAGGACGGACTGACGTAGTGGTTAGATGCACGGGTATAGCGTGGTCGCGGCAGCCCATGGGAATTTATTAAAAATCACCTGATATGACGTCACAGACGTGGCGTGATGTACACACACACTAACACACATTTACATTTTATACAAATCTGGTTTCCTACAAGAAACGCTGTTTTACAAATATAATATTGAATACATCAAATCATTAAATATACTACATCCCTCCCGTGTAATTTGTATACACATCTCTGCAAATATAAAAGTTTAAAACAAGTAAAACAAAACTATTAATTTAAAAAACAAACTTCAAAAATCACACATACAATTTTTACAAATCAAGGCGTTCGACTGGTTTTATTATTCTACTGGGATATCTACGTGCTGTTGTAGTAACAGGTGTTTGGGGATGTACAATGGGCGATTGTTGTGGAGAACGGACCATGGGAGTGCTAGGTGAGGAGGGGAAGGAAGTTACGACGTGTAGCAGGAGTACTACGATCAGGTGATCGGTTGGTTATACTGTGTCTATTTTTAGATTGGGAGTGGGATTGCTGTAACGGAGTTTGGGGGGATCAGCTGATGGTACTACTGCCGGCTCACACACGGTTTCAGGTTGCGCATTCCAGTCATTGTTACTACTGTACTTCCCTGCAAACATACCAATTGATCAATATGTCTCTTCCAAACAACACCTGAACTTAGTCTAACTTCATACAAAACATTACTCAATCTTTTATGTACAGTACCTTCTACCCATTTATCTTTTGAGCGGTAGTCTCTAATTAATACAAACTGATTTGGGTACAGAACTCTGGTTTTACTGCCACCAAAATACTCTCTTTGTTTGTTTTGTTTACACTCAACATGACTTGGTAAGTTAGGTTTTAGCAAATCTAACCTGGTCCTTAGGGGACGTTTAAACATCAGCATAGCTGGAGTTTCATTGGTAACAGCATGCACGGAGTTTCTATAGTCAAACAATATACGACTTAGAGCAACATTAAAATCAGTGTTGTCATTTAGTGCACATTTAAGCTTAGTTTTAGCATATCTTACTGAGTTCTCGGCTTGGCCGTTTGATTGGGCATGATAAGGAGGTGAGAAAGTTTGTATTACTCCATTTGACTTTAGGAACTGTTTAAACTCAAGTGATGTGAATGGTGGACCATTGTCACTGTGACAAGTTACTGGCAAACCAAATCTAGCAAACAAATCTCTTAAATGTACAATTGCTTGTTTGGCTGAAGTGGAACCTACTTCAAAATCCTCCAGCCACTTAGTATGAGCATCAACTACAATTAAAAACATTTTGCCTCTTATTGGTCCAAAATAGTCCAGATGTAATCTTTCCCAAGGCTTAGATGGATAGTGCCAATTATGCAAGAAACTAGAACGTTCCATAAGGCAGGAAGAACAGCTGTTTGCTAAGGCGTCTATGTTTTGGTCCATATTTGGCCACCAAATATACGACCTTGCCACTGACTTCATTTTTACGATTCCCATATGACTACAATGTAACTCTTTTAAAACATAATCCCTCATAGAATTAGGAACCACGACTTTGTAACCCCACATTAAAATGCCCATTTCTACAGTCAATTCTTCCTTCCTTTGGAAATAAGGTAACATATCACCTCTCTCTTCCGGCAAAAAACTAGGCCATCCATGCAGGACATAGCTGCACACTTTGTGTAAAAGAGGGGTTTTTTTGCGTTTCGACTTTAACGTGTTCAAAGGTTAGTGGCACTGAGCTTTCAAAAATGCAACTTAAATATGTGCCTTGCCATTGGAAATCATTACTTTCCATCGGATGTGGGACTTGTAGTGGTAATCGTGACAGAGCGTCTGCGTTACCATGACTTACTGCCTTAACATATTTGATGTCAAAAATGTAGCCTGACAAAAACAAAGCGTATCTTTGTAGCCTACTAGCTGCAAAAACTGGCAACCCCTTCTTAGGGCCAAAAATACTTATTAATGGTTTATGATCTGTACATAAGGTAAACCTTCTGCCATACAAGTACTGGTTACACTTTTTAACACCGAAAACAATGGCCAGAGCTTCTTTTTCTACCTGACTATACTTAACTTCAGTGGGTGACAAAGTACGTGAAAAATACGCAACAGGTTTCTCTACTCCTTCACTTGTTTTGATACTTAACACACAACCTAGCCCTGTTGAACTTGCGTCAGTTGCTAATATTACAGGCAAACTCGAGTCATAATGAGCAAGAATAGGGGCATTTGTCAATAATTCTTTAACCTTGTTGAAAGATTGCATACATTCAGCATTTAAATTAAATGAAACATCTTTCTTAAGCAAATTATATACAGGACTCAGAATGGTAGACATGTTAGGAATGAATTTTCCGTAGTAGTTTACTAAACCAATAAAAGCTTTTACTTCAGTTACGTTCTTAGGTACATGTGCTTTTACTATTGCTTCAACCTTGGCTTGGGAGGTGTGGAGACCTTCCTTGTCGATACAAAATCCCAAATACTCTAATTTGTCTGAAAAGAACTTGCATTTACTCTTTTTGATGGTAAACCCCTTATCATTTAGCCGTGTAAGAACTTCCCGTAACCTACTCAAATGAGTGTTAGTATCTTTAGTTGTAATCAAAATATCATCCAAGAATACTGCCACACCTGCCAAGCCTTGGAGTGTCTGTTCAATGACCTTTTGAAAAATGCCAGGAGCTGATGAGATGCCATATGGCATTCTCTGATAGGAAAATAGCCCTTTATGAGTACTGATAGTGCATAATTTCTTTGACTCGTCATTTAACTTAAGTTGCATGTAAGCTTGGCTGAGATCAATTTTACTAAAGGTTTGTCCACCTTGTAAATTAGCAAAAAGCTCCTCGATTCTAGGTAGAGGATATTTTTCCACTTCTAGGAATGGATTTAAAGTTACTTTAAAATCCCCACAGATTCTAATTTCCCCACTTTTCTTTAAAACTGGGACGATAGGCGTCCCCCACGATGAGCTACTTACAGGTACTAAAACTTCCTCAGTTTGTAATCTTTCTAACTCTGCCTCTACTTTACTTTTCAACAAAAAAGGTATCGGTCTAGGTTTGAAATACTTGGGAGTAGCATTCTCTTTTAACTTAATCTCTACAGGATCTCCCTTGTACTGACCTAACTTGTTACGGAAAACTTTTGGAAACTCTTTTTCCAACTCAACTACAATTTTGTCAAACTGCTCATTGTGTGATAACAACTTAAAATTTTTGTTACCCAACAAATTGGTTTTGAACGATATATTAACCCCTAATGCTTGAAGCCAATTACGCCCCATTAATGGATGTGTGCCTTTTTTAATCACATACAGATCTAGGTTATCCTTGAAATCCTGGTAACTAACATTCACTTTTATTTTACCAATTGGGACAATAGGTTCGTTAGTATACGAGCTTAAGGATAGACCGTTAGGCTGTAATTTACAAAATGACAGATTTTTGTTGTAAAAATCCTCACTACAAACACTGACACTAGCTCCAGTGTCAACTTCAAACGTGACTTGTTTACCTTCTACAATAGCATCAATTTTAAGTGGAGCTACTTTAACGTTGACATTACTATTATTATCTACCTTAATTTCGTCCTCAATTTGAAATAGTGTAGCAATATCGTCAACATACTCATCACAAATATCATTAGAATTTATCTGAGATTTCCTGTCAGAAACAAAGTTATGCATTTTGTTGTTTTTACTAAACTGTCCATTAGTCCTTTCAGTTTTCAAATTGTTCTTATCATTCTTAAAAGTATAAGTTTTGTTTGACTTACCTAACAGCTTTGATCTGCACACTTTAGCTAAATGATTCTTTTTCCAGCAAAAATGACATACCACAACACCCAATAATCTGCACTCATTTCTCATGAGACCGAAGCCACCACAACAAAAACACAGCACTGATTTGTGTTGAGGTCGAGGTGTTGACTTTGACGTTTGATTGTGCTGCTGGGCGCCGCCGCTGCTCCCTGAATCTCGTCGTCGTTGTGCCGCTGCCACTCGCAACACCTTGACGCCGCTACTGCCGACCGTCAACGCCGCTGCATTCTTCTCCGCCGCTTCCGCTGATGAGACGATTTTCACAGCTTGATCAAACGTTAAACTGGACTCTGATAACAGTTTCTGTTTGATAGTGTCACTTCTTATTCCACTAACTAGACGATCTCGAAGAAAGTCGTTCAACGATGCGCCAAACTCACAGTGCGTGGACATCTTCTTCAAATTTGCTACGTATTCGGCAACTCCTTCCCCCTCTAATTGGTTGCGTTTACTAAACTTGTAACGTTCTGCGATGAATGATGGTTTAGGATGTAAATGATCCTGAATTAACTTTACTATATATTTAAAAGATTTTGCGTTAGGTTTATCGGGCGTGCACAAATCGCGTACAGATTGTACGTTTTCTTCCAGACTTTCCTACAAGAAAAGCTGTTTTACAAATATAATATTGAATACATAAAATCATTAAATATACTACAATTGTCTTAAGCGTTCTCCTCCCGTTACGAAGCACGGATATGGTGGCTAATAACATACTAAAAATTACAGAAAATATGGGGCCAACAATTGAAGATAGCTTGAACTTGATTTTGAGAACAGTAATTTTTATCAGCTGTAACAGGCTGTTGACAGTTTTGTTCGCCTAGCCCTGTCATCAGCAGGGTTGGTGATAATGACGTCACTCCACTAACTAGCAGCTCACTTAGCCTACTGGTGATAACATGGTGAGAGCGAGAACTAACTAGGATGTATGTGGTATTGAATATGTTGTTGAGCTAACAAATATATTTTTTATCATCAACTTTGGTGGATGTAATTACTTTCAATTATCATTTAATTGACGTACACCTAGGTGCGTATTTTAACCCAAACATGAGTAAAGGATGAGTGTAGAATAGTTACCAGTGTGGCTTTTGATCTGAACTAAGATCAGCTGTTTCTTCAGTCAGGATCATTTATACATATAAAGCCCAACTATAATCAGCCACTTTTGTTAATGAAATAAGTGTAATATTGTCTTAGCAACATACATGTTAACATTTTGACAAAACCCAGTCATCATGTCCATTGTGATTTTACGTATGCGTTACTAAATAAAATGTTCCCAAATATTCTACAAATGATACAACATTACCCAGCTAATAAAACTACGAATTTATTTTTTCTTTAATCAAGTTCTACTACAAAGTAACTTGCTAGCTTAATTTAGAAATAAGTATACAAAGTATTATTAGGCTAAGTATAGATACTTGAGGGATTTAATCGTCATGATTTAGAAAGCATCTTACTGGAGGTATGAATTTATTTACTTAATTGTATTTTTTTATTAATCTTTTAAAATATGATAGTTGATCATAAAGTAGATTTTATACGAGATACGTATAAAAATACAGTAAAATATTAGAGGACTTTGAACCGCTTCAATCCAATCTCGACCCACCACTGCCAATCTCCGTCACAAACAATGACTTGCTAAAAGGTTTTCCTCCATTACATTCCATCAAATGTTTTCGTCTGGAGTTTTACTGGATGGATTACGAAGTTTTAACGATGTTCAACCTTTCTGCGCTCAAAAATATGCTCGATAATATTTTACAAAATATTAGTGGAGATATCATCATTTCAAAAAAGCATGCGCAATTAATATTCAATCAGTATAATTTGAACTCAATATCGCTATCTCAGAAAATAAATATGATATAAAATATAATAATAACTCTGTCATAAAGAAATCCATTATAAAGTATATCTAACAAAAAACCACTAAGTGGTAACACTTCCCCCGCCAAGTCAGCAACCCAAAAAAGACAATAAATCACCACTTTTCCGCCAAGAAAAACAATGTAATGTATGTAAGTTTGGCAACTTGGCGGCAGACTTTTGCTTGGTTTTTTTTTCATTTAAGTTACGTTCGTGGATAATTTCACAAATCAACTTCTCTAATTAATTAGTCCAACTAAGTATAATAATTTCGAGGTAATCAGTAAATATAAAACCATCACTATTATGATTTTATGAAATGTGGCACAAATAAGGTCAAGTTTTGTAAAATAAGCTGTCACCTAGCAATGTACTAATGGGAGAGATACTTGCTCAATGAAACAAATTTTATGGTATTTTTTAAAGTGATCAAGCAAAAGTCTGCCGCCAAGTGGCCAAACTTACATACATTACATTGTTTTACTTGGCGGAAAAGTGGTGATTTATTGTCTTTTTTGGGTTGCTGACTTGGCGGGGGAAGTGTTACCACTTAGTGGTTTTTTGTTAGATTGTATTTTTTTTTGTAGAAAATTAACAGTTAAAATAAAAATCCTCTTTTCTCTTATATATAGACCAGGGCACAACTACATATAAAATGCATTGGTGTTACATTAGTGTTCCGATAATTAAACCCGTATATCTAAAGACTAGTGTAAAGTGAGCCCTTATTAGAGAAGTAAAAATGTCATCAAACAGATTAGGTTTGTTAGAAATAGCATAAGGCAAAACAAATATTGAAAAACTCATTTTTATCCTAAATTTACATATCACTTTTTACATTCACTTTTTTGCTTGTTTAACATACGTAGACGGATTTTCCCGATTGTTTTATTTGTTTTAGTGTATCAAAACATAAAACTAACCTTAGTACTAGTACTAAGTTTCAAGTTCCTAGGTTTCATATGTTTTGATAAGTAGTATTAAACTGTTAAAAATGACGAGCTGCTGTACCAGTGTACCATCGGTACACTGCATTTTTCAATGGAAAGTATCGGGGAATATCACTGCTCTAAGTAATTTTATATAGTAAGTAGCTCAAATCATTCGGTATACCTGAAAAAAATACTTTATAAAAGTTTTAAAATAATTTTTCAGCTGTTCCTATGAATTTCTCTATTTTAAATTAATTGAGATTTAATCGCAGCTGATCCTTCTTTTGTTTTGATTTTAATCCCATGTTATTTAAATGGGCCAAAATCGTACTTTGAGGGCTTGCCAAGGGTTTATGGGTCAACGCACCGACTTGTGACCCTCAAAAGGCACATTTACACGCTAAGGGCTTTCAAACAACATAAAAAACATTAAAATTGAGCCAGTGGTTTGGGCTGTAGGTCCGTCAACATTTAAGGAGAAGAAGGAGAACACGGAAAATTTGTGAATTTTCAAACTAGTTTTTCTTGGCTCAAACACAACCTTTTTTTACATTCTTTTTTTTTATTTTACCAAGAATGATTGCCCCTATCCAGTGGATGAACAATTATTTTAATAGCTTTTGTTTCTTCAGAGCTATAGACAAGTAAAAAAGCCACTTTGTCACGTCATGTATATATACACTGCAGCAGCTGTGTACCGCTGGGGGACTTGGCGGGGCGGAACGCTGCCGCGTTCCTTAATTAATTATTTATTTATAACGGTTTATAAAATACTATTAACCACACAGACCATTTCTTTTGTTAATATGTCAAAGTGTGTTAAGGAAATCTGCATTTAATTTCTATGGAAGACACCTAATATAATTGAATACAAGTCCCGGGACAGTTTAATATTTCAAAATGTTATAAAGATAGAGCTTTAAAACTTGGTACGCAACTAATGTTCATTAAAATAATTGTCAAACATTACTCAGTGATGTGCTTCTTCCCCATTTATTCCAGTTGGATTATTTGTTAGGGGATATGTCTTGCACAGAATTATGTGCACATACAATTAAAGATTTTCACTAGTACAATACAATGCCGCAAATTTGAACTCAAGCGGACATCCGAGTCACAAATGACCGTTCATATTTTAAATCTGCCATTTTGAATCTTTGAACGGCAGAACGGCTGCCACTTTTTACCAGGTTATTCTTTTGAGCTCGAATTTATGGCATTGTATTCTACTAATTAAGACCATTAACTATGTGCACATCAACCTATGCATACGTTTATGTTTTTTCCCGACTCCTAGCGGGCGCCTTCCTGAGGAGGACGTAGCGTTCAATAGCAATGCAAATGTAATGCATCTTTGAATTGCTGTCATTGTTTACTCGGTTTTTAGTTTGAGTTCGGGTTTGTGGCATTGTATTTTAATATCAAAGACCTTTAATTTGAAAGTCATATCAACATATGCTTAAGTTTAAGATTTTGTTTGTTCCTCAGAGGAGTTAGCGCATCATTATTACGTTTTGAAATATTGAACCGTCCCGGGACTTCTTTTCCACCCGTATAATGGTATATGACATTTTCATTTACGCATTTGAGTGTATATAAAAATGCGAATTTTCAACTACGAAAAATAAATTATAGCTAGGACTGTCTAATTGTTGTACAGTTTATATACATCATACTGAATTCGACTATTTTATTGATATTTACATTAGTTTATATATATATATATATATATATATTATTATTTTTTATTATTATATATAAAACTAATATTGAATGTTGGACTGTTTACACTTGGGGGAGTTTGTCAGCAAAATATTACAGGAAGGGAAAAACATCGCATTTCTTGTTATTTGTAACTTTGACTATCTCTGCAGTGATCCAAGATTACGTGAAACTTTTAAGAGCTTCTAAATTTATTGCTCCTTTATAAATATTGACCAATATACAACGTGCACTTATTGCTATTTACAATTTTTTGTTGCTATTTGCATTATACTTTATTTAGTTTGATTTAATCAGTACCGACATTTTACTTTTATACATTATTTTTGATATTTAAAGTCAGTTGTATCAGTCCTATATTTTGTCCTAAAAGCCTTTATTTTGTTAGTTATACGTATGGTGATTAATTTAGTTTTTTTGAAAAATAAAATAGGCATACAGTTCACACAACCTAATCATTCTTTGAAAAAGGTCTATGTTCTAAATTTCAAACAAGTACGCTTAATCATTTTGTACTTAATTGTTCTTAAAATTCTACTCTACATTTGGAGCAAATAAATACCCAATATCTTTAACTATTCATAATTGAAAATCCCTTCTTAGTGTTATAAAAATAGGTAAATAAATACATAACTATACTACAGTCACAAATATTTACATGAATAGTGGATGTATTTTGTGAATACATCCTACGACTCTCAGCAACAATTGATAAACACTGTAGCACTTTCCATGATTTAATATAGATTTATATATACAGGATGTCCCATGAGTAAATACAAAAAAATCAGGGATAGGTTTATTGGGTCAAAATACAACACAAACCTAGAATTATATTATAGTTAATATTCAAATATTAATTATTAAACAATGAGAGCCATTTTAAACATTACAACTCAAATTGTTAACTGATTGTGTTAAAAAAATGCCACGAACACTTTTATTTAACCATCCATTCTTTAATAAACTTAATTAAGTATCTTGTTTTACTAGGAGCATATTGTTCTCGTATATTAGTTTAGTTAAAAATGTTGTTAATGGAACACATAATTTCGACAGGAACTCATCATGTACTGGAGTCCATAAATTTTAAACCTGAGATAATGACGGTCCAAGGCTCTTCATTTTCAACTCAAAAAATCTAAAAAAGATTTATGCATTTAATAAATACATATTGGGTTTATCTACATAATTATAGCTAAGTAATATTTAATAATAACCAAGAAATCAATAGAAATTGTGTTAAAAGTAATAACTTTAACTATATGATCTGATTTTTTAATCAGTCATAATCAAATGAGACTCGGTTCTTTCATTGCTTACAAGTTATACATTTATTTTTGTTGTAGTTTTAGTGTCTAGAATTTGTGTAGAGAGTTTAATGTGTCTGGCATATAAAAAATTTCCTCTTCATAGGGCCCCAGGCATATCAAACTGTGTTATTAAAAAGTTACAATTTGTGCCTATGGTATTAGGAAACGTCACGATTTGGTAATTTATTTATCGACCATAAAAAAACTAAGTATAATTAGAGTACGCGGATAGGGAAGTTTGGTAATGGCTATTGGATAGTGATGGTGATTGTTGGTAACTAAGCCAATTAGTTTGCTGAACAATGACAGCGATATCATCTGACAGATGTAAATTGTCGCCATAAACATATTGCATGGAAATGCTACATTAATTGAAGTCGTGTTTGCCATATCAACTACTAAATATATGATTTTTATTTGGCAAGTATAACAATAGTTGATTTTTGAATGCATGATTTTATTGCAATTTTATTCAACGTATATCCTTCGAAATTCATACCTTGAATACTTTTCACTTTAGGATAATTGTCTTGAATTAAATAGTCCATTTTCGGTCCACTATTGTTGATAGCTTATATTTGCAAGGTTATGCTATTTTGCTCAATCGACCTTAATCTTTGTGCATTTTATATGTTCCTCAGCAAAAAAGAAAAAAAAACTACAAACGAAATTTTGTTGAAGAATTTATTAAAATTCAATAATATATATATTATATGTACACAAATACATTTAAATATAGGGGGCCTCTATAACTAATACCACTAAACACATGTTAATGCAAACCTCAATAAAATTTTAACCTTATTAACTTTTTTAATTAATAATTGCCATGAGGGCATTTTTATCGAGGTTGTATATACTCGAAAATTTTTTTATACAAAAAAATGTTTACAAACCATTAGGAGAGAGGTGAGTTTAATCAAAGATCTTTTCTTGAAAAAAATATTAAGTTTATTAAAAATCTTCGGTACAAAATTTATTATTTACAAACATATCACAAAATCACAGTCTTTAACCTTTTAAATTCTAATACTGTACATTTAAAACAATTTACAGCAATTAAACATTTCTCAGTTAGTTACATCCAACAATTGAATAATTCCTTCTATCAACAATAAAACCACTTTGGTCATCTTCGTATGTTTGTACATTGTACATAGGATTAACGACATGAGCAGGTCGGAAGTGTTCAGTGTTCGGCAGGGTTAAACCTGCAACATGAAATAAAAACAGAAGTTAATAACATACATATATATATATGATTATTTTTACACAATAAATTAACAATGGACAGAGCTTGACTTAGTAAGTATGTAACAATATAGTACCTGCTTACTTCAGTGTAATGTAGTGTTCTTTTTCCATTGTAGTTTCTGGAGGCTCGCAGTCAAAAGACGCCATCATCAGCGCTGAAAAGTATAAAGAACATGTTGAAACAACAATGTAGACAAGATTTTATATTACTGTATCAATCCGTATGGAGAAGTCAGGAAACGTTGAATTGATTAATATTTTATTGTGAATAAGTTAGCTTCTATGATGTTCATATCATGATTGAAGCATTCTAATTGAGCCATGGTATGTCCGTTTGATATAATGCTGATATCGATGATTTGTATGAACGCTTGGATCCGAATCGAATGAATGCATCTAATATTCATGAAACTGAAATAGGTTGAAGCATGCTGGTTTGATTTTGAGATCAAAGGTTTTCCGAATACATTAATTAATCAATCAATTACACACACAAGCTATTTTACTATACATGTGAGTCAGATTATGTTTTATACACATTTAACATTGTAAACAATATTTACGTTTTTTAAACTTGTTTTTAAACTTAAATTTCGAAGGTTTTGTAATAAGGTTTGCATAAATCCTAGTTGAATGTTCAAATTAACTATGTTGAAACGAATATTTCAATATTTCTAAAGTATTTTCCAGCAGCTTATAATTGCTCTTACGATAGATATAACAAGCTCGGTGTGCAATATTTATCAAGATATTTTTAGTAACCACTGTTTGAATAATGATTCCATAATAAACCATTTTATGGATTATTTGAAATTGCAGTTGTCATAAACAAACAATGTTTAGTTAAATTCATATTATTTAATGTTTGTATTGTTTCCTTAAAATAAATTATTAATGTTTTACAAGTATTTTTTTACATACACGTTACCTTTATAAAAAATATCCAAAACATAAAGTGGAAAAACGTTAAGCAATTATAAACATACTAATGGGAAATGGCGAGATGAATTTCACACAAATTACATTTAGATTTAACTGTCTTGTATTGATGAGACTTTGATGGATAAGCTAAAATCCATTGGTAGACTAAACACACCTATGTTTTGTTTTACCATATAGTAGTTTACCAAAGTAGTTTACCTATGTTTATCATACAGTAGTTTATTTAGTTTGACGATGCAAGCAGAATCTTTACTGACATTCAAATTTTTGCTTTCCATTAAACCTTATAGAATAAATCTCTGACACAGTGGTCCAAAGTGCTGTATAGCATTGACCAATAACCAGCTTACACAATTAATAATCTAACCTAAATGTTTTGTCTTGATTACATTCTCTAAATATCATATCATAAGAGTGTAAGCCATTTTTCTCCGATACTGGGGGTTAGTATATTGTTATTTGTTAGAAATGTGTTATAAAAATAAAAAAAAACTAATTAAAATTAAAGTTGTGGATATTTATAGGTACACACTGTGGATACGATACTCCCTGGTGTGGATTAACGTCCGCACTAGTGAGTACGAAGACTATCTGCAGTACTATCATGATATTTAGACCAATAATTCGTTAATAACCAAGGCAAAAATGTGTTTCGGATTCAACTATAACCTCTGTAGGTCCCTTATTTGTCATCAGCTGTATAGGCTATTAATTAACAGCTGTGTCTAAGGAATATGTCGGCCTAAGTCACTAACAAGGAAACAAGATCGCACCACTACACTCATCTTTATTCATACTTGTCTTAAAATATCTACTTTATTGTAGGGTCGCTATTTCATTGAAAAGTATAAGGTGTAAGTATAAAGTACTGTACCGTTCTCAGACAGGACGGGAGAGCCCTGCAGGTAAGCTAGTGCCTTGGAGCAGCGTGGGAAAGGACAGGTGGTTTGCTGCCAGCCGATGAAGTCTGCCAGGCTCTTCGCAAGCGACCACGCTGCCTCCATGTTGATGTGGCCGTTCGACAACCTAGGGACATCATCGAACCTTTGTTATAACCATCGGCGTTGCTTGTGGTAAACCAGAGAGCAAGACAGTTTAAAAGTTATAGATGTGATTTCTATTTAACATTTCCTTTCAAGAAGAAACTCCATCGTAGGAATGTGCGTTTTCAACGCATAGTAAATAAGAGTTGATTCATTCACTTCCAGTAAATGAAGGTTTTGTATAGAAACTTACAACATAGTGGGTTGAGACACTTTAACAATTCAATAACCTCAAACTACTCACTTAAGCTAAGTAGTCCTTTTACTGAAGCCTGGTGAAAAAGAATAAAATGTTCAAATTAGCCTATAAAAATTGTTGTCAACTTTTTAATATATCTGCTCCAAACGAGTTGCCGATTTAAGGTAGCAGATCTTGCAAGTATGTACATTTACGTAGTTTTATGATAGTGTATTCAGTGTATATTAAATATAGATTCGTGATAATAACAGCTATACACTACTGTTCGAAAATAAAACTAAGAACATTGTCATGGATGTGTTTACACAATTTCGTATTTAAACTGTTTTAACATTCATGTAAAATAAAACACTGTAAGATACGCTTCATTTTCATAATTTTAACTTCTTACGAGTCTACGTCCAACAGGGAAATCATAAACGTAGCTTTCGAAACCCCGTTTACAGTTGAGTGTAGAATTTGCATGGTTACGAAACAATTCTCTAGAGATATAAGCGACTACAGAACATAAAATTATATATTACAATGTTTTATTTTAGAAAAAAAAAATATTGTTTTAGTTATGCATCGTTTAAATTGTTAAGATTTATTATTTTACACTGGCAAAAAAAAAACTTATAAAAAATTAATATTAGTTTTGCATTAATTTAATACTTTAGAGTTGTTTATGGTGATTATAGAGACCAAGCAATGGTATATAAATAATTATCATAATACAACAGTTGTTTTACAAAAAACTTCATAGGCCAAAGTGTTTACTATGTGATCATTCTTCTTTGAGAAGCATGAAGAACTAGTAGGTAAATATACAGAATAAATATTTATTTACTTTTTTGAACACAACTCGGTGAGGTTGTTAAGGTCCTTCACAAGAAGGCTGAAGAGAGGAACGACGATGTTCTGTCCAGAGCTACCAACAGACCTCCACACCGCAGCTTTGAGCGTGGAGCGGTAGTTGTCATGGTCAGAGGCGGCGTCCATTGCCTGTCTGAGAACCGCCAGTCTCTCACAGCTGCTCTTGCTCCACTGCAAACACAAGTAACGTACATTCAACACTGAAACTGATTATTAATAAATGACCTGCCTTAGAACCGCCAGTCTTCACAGTCTTACTCCACTAGAAGCAAAAATAGCGTACATATAACACTGAAACTGAGTATCAATGAATGTCCTACATGAAAACCGGTAGTCCTTTAGTTAGTTAGTCCGTTAGTCCTTGTTCTAATACTAACACACCTTCTCAGAAAAATCTTTCAAGATTACTTACACTGATAATCAATTCAGAATCACAGTAGAAGATACTGAGATTATCAGTGGAGTTTTTTTTTTTTTTTTTTTTTTTTTTTTTTTTTTTTTTTTTTTTTCTGCCAGAGACAGTAAAAGCCATGGATTATAAACAATTGGGACTAGCGACGAAGCATTTTATAGCTCCTGCCTTTCTTACTATCGATCTGGAGACCTTCTGACCATCAAATTGCGTTTTGTTGAGTGGAGTGAAGCGAAACTCTTTGGGACCAACTTCAATACAATGTTCATAACACTAAATAATGGCTGAACATGTTTTATCCAAACTTAGCAGTACCTCGGTACTGGGAATTAAATGATTATGTAGTTTTAAATAACTAGGTATTCTCAAATCAAAATTTTTTTCTTAATAGGCTATTATAAACACGCTTTCTTATTATTTACTTTAAAATATGTTTGATGATATCATCGTGTTGGCAATACACGATTGTCGTTGTATTGATTGTTATTGGGTTGGCAAAGACTAGGGGTATATTATTGCCCAAGAAGGTTAAATAATTTTTTGCGTTTTTGTTTTATAAGAATATATCTAATTCGCATAAGAGTGTCATATTAAGGGAAATTGCAGAATGCATTCTCAAAAACTGCCTGATATTTGTATAAAATGAAGACGAGCAAGAAACGTCTGAAACGCATGAACAACTACTTCTAGCATGTTTCGAGATATTTGTATGTAGAGCACTTGCTTGAAAACATATTTTTATAATTAAAATGTACAAAATGTAAGAAAACAAACCTTATAAGGTTTGTTGATAACTATTTGTGCAATTCTCTCAAAGCAGGCAAATCTTTAAAAAGTTACATCTGCTAATCGTATGGATACATAAAGGATTATTTCTGCCTGAGCTGAAAAATTTGGCCAAGATTGATACAATTTAAATTGGTTTAGGTTCAAGGTTGAGTTCAACCAAAACCAGATGACATTAGCAAGCAAACACAGGTAAAAATGCCGATACACAAGACATGTATGCAATTTCCACACATTTTCTAATGAAACTTGTTATAGATGTTGATAGTTTCACTTATGAAGTTACATTTATGAAATATTTGTATTTTGTATCATACATATAAAAGTTTTATCTATTTATTGCTTCATTAAAAACCATGAAACTGACTTGATCATTCCACTGAACTGGCTTTCATTGCTATGAAAGTAATCCTAGTATTTAGTTTGATCAAGGCAACACTATGTACAAGTTTTAGATGGTATACACGTTTTATTGAATCATACAACGTAGGCATTCTATTTATCATAATTAAGTTACCGTTTTAGACAGTCTTGAGACGGGGGCCATGTTTAGTCCTCCTAAAATGGCAGCAAGAGAGTTGAAGTTCCCGATGTTGAAACACTCCTTGGCAGCTTCCACCCAGAACTCGGTCATTTTCACCCGCTGCTTTTTCATTGAGTACTGGAAAATGGTTTGTATTCTATATTCTATACTACATAAGAAAGTGTTAATTAT
The DNA here is from genome assembly GCF_028750875.1 of Macrosteles quadrilineatus. Lineage (NCBI taxonomy): Eukaryota > Metazoa > Arthropoda > Insecta > Hemiptera > Cicadellidae > Macrosteles > Macrosteles quadrilineatus. The sequence goes on from NW_026542594.1 coordinate 152,408,936, forward strand.
TTCCATTAGTATGTATTTGTGGCAGTTATAACTATGCACACTTCATATATTTTATACGGCTACCTATTTATCTACTACGAAGATAGTTAATTATACAGTATACATGATGGTTTTATTGTATTTTTATAGTTTGTTAATTACGGTGAACAAATTATATTCAATGGACAATGGTCATTTTGTTATTAAAATATATCAAGAAGTCATTTCCTTACATATGTGAAAAACGTTAACTGAAAGAAGTTTCTTGTGTCTAGGACTTGACAGATTAACAAAACTTGAAGAAATCTTAGCAAATCAAGATTATTAATAAGTATTTACTAATTATATTTTCCCTTCGATTAAATTGCCTCAAAAATTACAAAGAATACCTTAAATGTTCACCACTATAGTTGTAAGCAAGGTAGATTGAAGATGTTGTTTACTTTTGACTTTTCAGGAACTTATTCAAATCTATTGGCCACTAAGTTAGTTTTTAATAGGTTATTTAATTAAATATGACATAACAAACTTTAAGGTGGCAATATTTCTGTTTAATTTTATTTTAACAACATGAACATATTCAAACCTTGCATATTTCAGTCGCCACCAGATAGCTGAGGCGAGAAGACCAAGAGATGTAGGCCTCAAGGTTGCTGGTGTTGGTAATGTGTAGAGGATGAGAGATGTCAAGCATGTATCCTAGAACAAACTCCTCCGGTCCTATATACGACATTCTCTCTAACTCTACGGCCGTCAGCTGCTGAGCCAACATCGAGGGAGAGCGGCAGACTTCTGCTGCATCTGTCTGAGAACAAACATTGCTTTGACACAGCTGTTGTATAGGATGAGAGACGTCAAGCATGTATCCTAGAACAAACTCCTCCGGTCCTATGTACGACATTCTCTCTAACTCTACGGCAGTCAGCTGCTGAGCCAACATCGAGGGTGAGCGACAGTTTTCTGCTGCATCTGTCTGAGAACCAACATTGCTTTGACACAGCTGTTGTAGAGGATGAGAGACGTCAAGCATGTATCCTAGAACAAACTCCTCCGGTCCTATATACGACATTCTCTCTAACTCTACGGCAGTCAGCTGCTGAGCCAACATCGAGGGTGAGCGACAGTTTTCTGCTGCATCTGTCTGAGAACCAACATTGCTTTGACACAGCTGTTGTAGAGGATGAGAGACGTCAAGCATGTATCCTAGAACAAACTCCTCCGGTCCTATGTACGACATTCTCTCTAACTCTACGGCAGTCAGCTGCTGAGCCAACATCGAGGGTGAGCGACAGACCTCTGCTGCATCTGTCTGAGAACAAACATTGCTTTGACACAGCTGTTGTATAGGATGAGAGACGTCAAGCATGTATCCTAGAACAAACTCCTCCGGTCCTATGTACGACATTCTCTCTAACTCTACGGCAGTCAGCTGCTGAGCCAACATCGAGGGTGAGCGACAGTTTTCTGCTGCATCTGTCTGAGAACCAACATTGCTTTGACACAGCTGTTGTAGAGGATGAGAGACGTCAAGCATGTATCCTAGAACAAACTCCTCCGGTCCTATGTACGACATTCTCTCTAACTCTACGGCCGTCAGCTGCTGAGCCAACATCGAGGGAGAGCGGCAGACTTCTGCTGCATCTGTCTGAGAACAAACATTGCTTTGACACAGCTGTTGTATAGGATGAGAGACGTCAAGCATGTATCCTAGAACAAACTCCTCCGGTCCTATGTACGACATTCTCTCTAACTCTACGGCAGTCAGCTGCTGAGCCAACATCGAGGGTGAGCGACAGTTTTCTGCTGCATCTGTCTGAGAACCAACATTGCTTTGACACAGCTGTTGTAGAGGATGAGAGACGTCAAGCATGTATCCTAGAACAAACTCCTCCGGTCCTATATACGACATTCTCTCTAACTCTACGGCAGTCAGCTGCTGAGCCAACATCGAGGGTGAGCGACAGTTTTCTGCTGCATCTGTCTGAGAACCAACATTGCTTTGACACAGCTGTTGTAGAGGATGAGAGACGTCAAGCATGTATCCTAGAACAAACTCCTCCGGTCCTATGTACGACATTCTCTCTAACTCTACGGCAGTCAGCTGCTGAGCCAACATCGAGGGTGAGCGACAGACCTCTGCTGCATCTGTCTGAGAACAAACATTGCTTTGACACAGCTGTTGTATAGGATGAGAGACGTCAAGCATGTATCCTAGAACAAACTCCTCCGGTCCTATGTACGACATTCTCTCTAACTCTACGGCAGTCAGCTGCTGAGCCAACATCGAGGGTGAGCGACAGTTTTCTGCTGCATCTGTCTGAGAACCAACATTGCTTTGACACAGCTGTTGTAGAGGATGAGAGACGTCAAGCATGTATCCTAGAACAAACTCCTCCGGTCCTATATACGACATTCTCTCTAACTCTACGGCAGTCAGCTGCTGAGCCAACATCGAGGGTGAGCGACAGTTTTCTGCTGCATCTGTCTGAGAACCAACATTGCTTTGACACAGCTGTTGTAGAGGATGAGAGACGTCAAGCATGTATCCTAGAACAAACTCCTCCGGTCCTATGTACGACATTCTCTCTAACTCTACGGCCGTCAGCTGCTGAGCCAACATCGAGGGAGAGCGACAGACTTCTGCTGCATCTGTCTGAGAACAAACATTGCTTTGACACAGCTGTTGTATAGGATGAGAGACGTCAAGCATCCTAGAACAAACTCCTCCGGTCATACGTATGACTTACACCAACGTCAAAGAGTTCGAAAACGAAATTATAACATTTAAATCTGTTGTTATATGCAGCTTCTTTCATTATAAAAGAAACTTTAAACTAGTCTCTGCGATGATCCACAAAGGTGTATTACTATCACAGTTAAAGTAACATGGCCATGTTCGTGGTGATAGCAGTGAAGACAAGGTCATTTATAACTGCCGATTTTTTAACCATCTATGGATTTGTCGGTTCATGAACAGACTACAGATTATCTATTTTTGAGGATAATAAATTAGTTTTGGAACAGTGCAGAGAGTTTTGAGAATATAGTGCATCATTTAAAGAAATATCACTTATTCATTTTTCATCCTATTCCATCTGAACCCAATATGCTCAAAATCTTGGCATTCATAAGAAGCATTAAGGAATAGTATGTTTTTTGATAATGTTAACCAAGGGGTTATTAATTTAGTTTGATCTAACAATATCGTAATTAAAGCGTCTAAAGACACAAACGACTTATAAACAGTTTCATGATATGTTTTGGTGTTCTCTAACAGAATGTCAACATCATTGTTCTCCTAACCAATGGCGTTCCTTGAAGGTTTGGTATAAACAAACAATTATTAATAGGTAATATAAATTAAACGTAACAAATATAACTGTTTCATGTTAAGCTTCAGGATGTATAATGCACTTGACATAATATGTGTTTTTAAGATATATTATGGAATATTTCAGCCCATATTACATTGAATTTCCTGGGGCAACAGTATTTTAGCTCAGTAATTAACGTTCTGCAAATGACATCGTTGACCAGAGTGGCGTTTAAACGTATTTAAATGCCACCATTTTGAAATCTGTAATACTAATAACTATTTCAATTCACATAAGAGAATAGGAATACTTGCTATGTTCAGTTAAAACTGCAAATCAGTAATCAGATAACTGTGAAATTCATTGTCCTACAATATAGCAGTTAATCTACTGTATAAAAAGTAGTTACTTATGGATAATTTTATATTGATTTTTAGCTTAGTGTCTGGTAAGAAAACTTCATTATGATTTCAACTTGATTCATCATATCTAAATTTACTTTTAATTCCCAGAAATATATTAATCACCTTACGTAACTTCCCGTTATTTCTCATTTCCTCTGAAAACATCAAACTGTTACAGGCAATTCGTTGCTTACAACCAAGAAAATGTTGTATTAACTCAACATAAATGCCTAAAATTACTAAATAGCTATTAATTGTAAAAGGAAATTTTAAGATACAAAGATAATTACCGCGGGTAGCTTGATGCGGTCGTGGACGGGGCGGCCGGTGTCTTGTGCGGTCAGCTGGTGTTCGAACTTGTCCAGCTTGGCTAGTCTGGCCAGTAGAGTCTGCAGCAGTCGCGACACATCGTCACAGACCCAGGGGACACAGTCGCAGCCCTGGGTGATGCCGCGGACTGCCGCCGTCATCGCCTCGTCGCGGAAGTCGTAGGGGAACATGTCCGTCCACTCTTCCAGCAGTTTCACCATCGGTGGCATGATTCGCTCCAGTCGCTCCTTTAAATGAGTTAAAACATTCTTACAACTTTACATACACGTATTATGATATTAACAAACTTTTAAATATATTTTTAAGTTAAAACTCCATATCAAACATTAATTTGTCAGGGTAGCTTAAGGTAATAGTGCGTGCCTTCAGATTTACAGAATTTGTTTAGTACTAAGTAGGTATCCACTGTCTTAAATGTCATCTGTAATTTATATGTCTAATGACACAATCTGTTTATTTTTTTATTTTTGAAATAATTAGCAAAACAAAATAGCATAATAATTTTACGTAGGCTTCTTTATTCATTCCAAAGACATGACTAACTCTTTAGAAATACATTAAAAGTATTTAACATATGGTAAAACAACAAAACACAGTTAATTTAAAAATATCAAAGACAGGCTTAAAGGATAATTAATAAGGTTCATGACACAATACATGCAAATTTAGATCTTGGATAAATTTCCAGGGTTTAAAGCGTTCCTTAAAAATGCCAAAGGTGTTAAGATAAGTAAACATGTGTGTCTCAAAGTTAAACATCTTTTATAAAGTTGCGACGCTCCTTTCTGCACTGGAAAAAAAAATATTAAAAGTGCAGTCGCAACCGTTTGCCGGGGATAGCTCAGCCTACAATGGCTGGGTAAAATTCCAGGGTCTGCGACAAGGTCAGAGAAACCACTAGGCCAAAAGCCGGGTCTAACCGGTATAGGACTGGCTCATACACGGGCACTGTGAACAAGTCAAAAACAAGTCACCAAAACAAACGTGCAATAATCACTACCAGGCCTACGCCGATTCTCCACTCTCCTAGGGGGTCGTTGCTGACTACGCAACTCGGGCTTCGTCCTAACTATCCCATAGTTAAGCCCAGAGTGCCTAAAACACGGTGAGTTACACGACGACTTGCCAATAAAAACCACAACGCGTGTTATCACCAGGCGGGGTCTACTAGGCCACTATAATCCAATACACAACTCTAATGCCCAAGCTAAGAATCAAACAGTTCACTCAATAATCGTACCACATAATAATATACAAGTACACTATAGGTAGAGTGACTACACCACTAGTAGCTGGTCTCAATAAATACCAAGCCAAACAAGCAAAACTAAATGGCAATTGCACTATTAAAATATTGAGCTACTTAGTAGCGGATAAATAAATATTAAATACGTTCCAAACGCTAGATAAATATATTATCTGATAGCCGGTACTCCGCTATCCAAGCTACCAAGCTAACGTGTTGGATTACTAAGCAAGCTGTTCAGGTTAAATTAAAATAATTAAATGATTAATCAATACCAACCCTACTGCTACTACCACTACTGCTACTATATCAACGTTATATTGCTTAGCCGGGCTTCTGTTAATAGGCTAATAAAACTAGCTACTAGCCTACTGGCCTCGTGCTTCCAACTACGCACGCCAAATCGTGCAGCCTAGGTTTGTCGGGCCTTACAGTTATTAGTAATATAACTAACTCTCGGTACAACGCAAAATAATATCTACTACAGTCAATTAAATTATATTATTTGCGCTCTAGCACCTGCCCAGAACCGTCAGGAATACACTTTAATATTATTCCTGACTAATATAAATCCTAACTACCGTCAGGCTTTGACCAGCACGGTTACAACTCTAACTCTCGCAATAAAACCAGATATTAATATTATCAAACGAATAATATCAAGTCGTCCACTCACCACAAGTGGGTCACAACACCCAACTTGAACGCCGACACTCACTGTCACCTTACACAACACCAACCACGACGACACCGATGTCACCCAAATCACTGGACGTCTCACTAGACACAAACACTCGCCTCTTCACTGCACGGGATCCATGACTAGAATGACCGTCCTAGGCTATCCTGAACATCTAGGATATCCCAGGCTTATCGGCACTGATACGCCGGGTCAAAGGGCGCTCGCTAGCTTCGCCGCCGCCGCTAGCTCACCTCAACAATCGGTGCGCGGCCAAATAGCAAAAATATACCCCCCTAGGGAAAATAGCTCGTTACACCCCCTACTTACATCGGGATAAAAAAAAAGAAAACGGCCAAAAAGAAAAAAAATCTTTGAACTCCGGCCAAAACAAAATACTCCAACCCCTAACCCAATGGTGAACCCTACACCACAGGTCTCAAACTCAAAACAAAGAAAAACTCTTCTACTAGCCACTACCAGCCAACATGGTACTGAAAGATTTGGCATCAGGAACCAGACGGGGATTTCCATTGCAAGGGCCTTCGGGGTCTTCGTCACCAATTTTGACACTGTCTATGCGGCCACCTTGACCAGAACAGTCATCACCCACACCCATTCTTACTACCTCTGTCCCACATGTCACCAATCCGAGGTCTCGGATGACATCCATACCCAGAATCATGTCTGTGGTGAGAGTGGGGACGTACAAGGCATCTCCCATCCACCGTCTTCCCGCAGCTTCTCCTGCTAGCCGAAACGAATACTCAGCCTTCGACCATGTCCCATCTGCCATCCTCAGAGGAGCGGTAATCTTACAAGGCTCTATCCCCTGGCGTTGAAGATGTTCGGCGACTCCTCGCCCAACCAAGTTGACGACGGACCCAGTGTCCAGTAACGCCACAAAAACGCTGCCCATCAGCACAACTTCAACAAAGGGCCTTGTCTCTGAAATCAGCCGGTCCTCGTCTACTCCACCAACCAGGCTGTTTAGTTTTCCGAGCCACTCGGACCACTCTTCTGAGGTCGTTCGTTTTCGGTGGCCTTGCCCAGTTGACCTCCGGATGCCTGAGCTGGCCTGCCGTTTCCCGCCCGACATCCACACTGACTCACCGTCAAACCAGGTTCGCCACACCCATAACAGGAGACGGTCCTTGGTTTACCACATTCTCAGGCAAAGTGACCAATCTCCTGGCACCTAAAACAACGTACATCCTTTGCACCATCTGCAACTTCCCTAGTCATTACGGGCCTTTGTTCACGGACCCGGTTAGAGTCAAAATCTACTCGCTGCCCAATCGACTTAGCCTCAAGAGATGGTCTCTGAAAATTATGTTTTTCAACCGCGGCCGTTTCAAAACACTTCTCAACCTTCTTCTTGGGAACATAGGCGGTTTCTAAAACCAGCACTACGTTGGGTGAAGGAGGAGGTCGGAAGGCCACCTTCTCCCGCAGATAGGCCTCGTATTCTTCAGCCAACTCCACCATCTCGGCCAGGTTGCTGAAATCACGCCGGCGTACCATCAGCTTGTACTCGGGTCGCATGTTGTTGTAGATCAAGTCCAATCTACCATGCTCGGACAACGTACCGCTACGCCTAAGCAAGGTACTTATGGCAACAACGTAGTCCCGGAAGTGCTCGCCTTCACCCTGTGTCCTTTTCCGGATCTCCTCATCCAAATTCCTCTGATAACCAGGTGGAAGGAACTGGATCTCAAATTGATGCCGAAAAGCTTCGAATGAATACAGGAGCTCCTTGCAATTCCTGTACCATAGAAGCGCTGAGCCTTGCAACAGCTCCGGCAGCGCTCTGAGCAGGTCCTCTGATTTTATAGAGTACGAGACCATCAGCTCTTCAAGACGCTCCAGGAATGACACAGGGTCTCTACGTCCATCAAACTTCAAACCCCACTTTCGGACCATGTCACATACTTTGGAGCAGTCCTTCGGCTCCATCCTGCTGGCCTCATTCGAGAGTATATCCGATCCACGTGGCACCTCCACGCTAGAAGGACGGACTGGTCTCTCCGAATGATCACAAGGTCGCTGCCATCCCTGGGGTTTACTTGGTAACCCAAAGGTAGGCATGGGAGCAGCCACAGCGGGGGACATAGGGTTGGCGGGTCTTTCGAACCCATAGCCGACCCCATTACTCGGCGAGCCCCTCGCCTGCCGCACCACCAATGCAAGTTGTTCTCGAAGAGTCCGGGTATCAGTCTCCAAAGACAACCCAAGAATCTCTTTGACCGCCTCTAACTCCCTGCTAATTCCCACTACCTCGGCTTGGTCAGATTCCGTATTACCCAGTACCTGAGGTACGGTTCTCGGGGGGTCAGGAAGCTCCTCAGTTGTAGTAGCTGGCGGTACATATGTCGGTGCAGCAGCCCCAGCCGTACACAGCCTATCATCGCTGTACCGACGGGCATTCCGCTGCTTCCAAAACGATGAAAATCTCTGCCGTAATTCCGCAGAAGTCCCAGTGGTCACCAAACCATACTGGTCCATCGTTCTCATGAGCTCCCCTTTCGAGAGGTCATAGATCCAACCCACGCGACCGTCCCGGGGCTGCGACCCCAAGGACATTGTCGCTGGCGCGGAATAGGTCAAAGAAGTTGTCACCGTCGTAGCCACGACCGATGAAATAGTCGGCCAAACGAGCGAAGAGGCCGGCCACAATGACGATGTCGTCATCACCGACAGTTCGGAGCTAACCCCAGAACTAGTCGTAGTAATAGCAGACGTAATAGGCGTACCGCCCAGCACAGACGTCGTACTCGTAGTGACAACCATATTTAAAATTCAAAACACCACGACAAATCCGGAAAAATAAGGGCGTAACCAATTAAAATCTATTTAACACCGTACTATTAAATCAAACCAATTATAGGCGTGAAAGTCAAACCACAAATGCACAGTAAGGGTTCTCACTCAAATAATATTCAACACTAAAGCTCAATTAATTAGTAAAATAATATTACTAACTAATATCTATGTATACAACCACTAAATAAATTAGGGTTCACAACACACCACGCTGTAACAGAAAACAGGTTAGGCCTACCCAACCGACTATAAAATCACAGCAGGTCTGCCTAAAACTCTGCTCAACAGCTCAGGTCCGCAGCCAATCTGCACAAGTCCGCAGCAAATCTGAACAAATAAAATTATTTTGTTCGGGCGCCGTTAATACGTCAGCAACTCAGCACCACTGCCAACCTCAGTCCCTGTTCGCAGGCGCCATCTTGCGACGAAAGTTTCTGCACTGGGAAAATAAATATTAAAAGTGCAGTCGCAACCGTTTGCCGGGGATAGCTCAGCCTACAATGGCTGGGTAAAATTCCAGGGTCTGCGACAAGGTCAGGGAAACCACTAGGCCAAAAGCCGGGTCTAACCGGTATAGGACTGGCTCATACACGGGCACTGTGAACAAGTCAAAAACAAGTCACCAAAACAAACGTGCAATAATCACTACCAGGCCTACGCCGATTCTCCACTCTCCTAGGGGGTCGTTGCTGACTACGCAACTCGGGCTTCGTCCTAACTATCCCATAGTTAAGCCCAGAGTGCCTAAAACACGGTGAGTTACAAGACGACTTGCCAATAAAAACCACAACGCGTGTTATCACCAGGCGGGGTCTACTAGGCCACTATAATCCAATACACAACTCTAATGCCCAAGCTAAGAATCAAACAGTTCACTCAATAATCGTACCACATAATAATATACAAGTACACTATAGGTAGAGTGACTACACCACTAGTAGCTGGTCTCAATAAATACCAAGCCAAACAAGCAAAACTAAATGGCAATTGCACTATTAAAATATTGAGCTACTTAGTAGCGGATAAATAAATATTAAATACGTTCCAAACGCTAGATAAATATATTATCTGATAGCCGGTACTCCGCTATCCAAGCTACCAAGCTAACGTGTTGGATTACTAAGCAAGCTGTTCAGGTTAAATTAAAATAATTAAATGATTAATCAATACCAACCCTACTGCTACTACCACTACTGCTACTATATCAACGTTATATTGCTTAGCCGGGCTTCTGTTAATAGGCTAATAAAACTAGCTACTAGCCTACTGGCCTCGTGCTTCCAACTACGCACGCCAAATCGTGCAGCCTAGGTTTGTCGGGCCTTACAGTTATTAGTAATATAACTAACTCTCGGTACAACGCAAAATAATATCTACTACAGTCAATTAAATTATATTATTTGCGCTCTAGCACCTGCCCAGAACCGTCAGGAATACACTTTAATATTATTCCTGACTAATATAAATCCTAACTACCGTCAGGCTTTGACCAGCACGGTTACAACTCTAACTCTCGCAATAAAACCAGATATTAATATTATCAAACGAATAATATCAAGTCGTCCACTCACCACAAGTGGGTCACAACACCCAACTTGAACGCCGACACTCACTGTCACCTTACACAACACCAACCACGACGACACCGATGTCACCCAAATCACTGGACGTCTCACTAGACACAAACACTCGCCTCTTCACTGCACGGGATCCACGACTAGAATGACCGTCCTAGGCTATCCTGAACATCTAGGATATCCCAGGCTTATCGGCACTGATACGCCGGGTCAAAGGGCGCTCGCTAGCTTCGCCGCCGCCGCTAGCTCACCTCAACAATCGGTGCGCGGCCAAATAGCAAAAATATACCCCCCTAGGGAAAATAGCTCGTTACACCGTGAACTAACTTAACAAATCAATGGTTTAGTTTTTACGTATAAATGAGTTTTAAATGAATACACACACAAAAATACGTTTGACTCTATAAGATATATCAAGACTACTATTGAATCTAATAGAATCGCATTTCTTATCTTTACACTTTTATGACTTTGGAAATCCCTTAACACCGTAAATGGCTATTTTCTCGAGCTAAAAACAATAAAACTGCGATAAAACACTGATATGGTGTGGTGGTGAGATGAGAATTCAGCAAACTTTATACCCATTTCCTCACTTGAGCAGTGTAACACTTTATTTACATTTACATATTATGTGCTTGAAACCTTTTGCTGTTCTTATTATAATGTAAGTAAAATATGTGTAAGCAACAAATTCGTGTGAGCAAATCTTTTTAAATTGAATTTCTAATAAAATTCAGCTCACCGCAAACCTTTGGTATAATAGACAAAAGCAACCGATATCTGACGAGGTGATCATTATCTGCATCCTGGCTTTGGTAACTAAAGCTTTGAAATCATAAATAAAATATTATCTTTCTCTAAAATCGTATTGTATGAAATTCCATAGTAATGATTGAAATCTTTCTCATCCTGACCTGTTTTATTAGTTTCAATGAAATACGTCGATGGAGTGATAGGATTGTTAGCAATAACTTTTAATTAATTACCTCATAGCAATGTTAGTGATATGATCAGTGCAATCTCAGGCCAGATAAATTCACTTTTTCACCGATCAATCCTGCTGCAATAGTAAGTTTCTTAACTAGGGCCGAAAATCAGGTTTTGTGGCTCGAGATATTTTTTTATGTTCGAGACGAAGTTGAGAACTTTAAACGATCGAGAGCTGCAAACCCCTTTCGACCTTTGGTAAGAATGCAATTTTTTGCCCCACTATGCTGAATTGAGAAAATATAATATGCACAGTAACAGTCAACACAACTGCAAATTTAAGGTTACCTGGTATGTGAAGAAATATTTAAAGGAATCAGTATAATCTTATCTTACTAATATTATAAATGTGAAAGTTTGTGTGTTTGTTTGTTTGAAGTTCAATCACGCATTAATCACTGGACGGATTGGGCTGAAATTGGGCATGATGATAGCTCACATTCCCGATTAACATATAGGCATATTCTTATCTCAAAAATCCTCGAACTCCGCCCCAGTGGCTCTTTAGTTCCCCATTTTAACCTTATGAGTGTTCATGTTTAAAATGAATTAAAAAAATTCAGTCAGCTTTTTCCACTAAAAAAGTTGGTTCTATGATATGCAAAAGCATTAAAAAGTTATAAGATTTACCAACAGGGTGCAGCACTATATTTTTTGCATTTATGAAAAAGCTAATTTGAACAAAGCAACAACAAAAAACCGTGATAGGCAATGAAAACTAACTGTCAATGTAGGATTGTTTACAGTTATGTTTATGTTTTTAATTTCATGAATAATTTGTGATATTTTGCGAAATGTTTATAATAAATTTTTTTCTATTGTTCAGGTGAAGTGGTAGAAAATTATGGCTATGCAAAATGTGTAATACTATAAAATACTGTAAATTTAAAGAAGCAAATTTTATTAAACTGTGTCCCCCCTCATTGCAAACGCAGAGCTTGAGTACAACTGCAATAAGCATTTTATACTTCTATGCCAACCCCGTACGAAGGACGGGTACTCTGCTTGTAGATAATACATATTATAATAAATGGTTGCCAGTCAACCGTGACGATAAAACAAGTCTATTGCAATGCATATGGATATATCTTGTGTAAAAAATATACATTAATGTTTTAAGTAAATAAGCGAACATTTTATTTTCGGCCCTATGGCCGCAAAAACCTTCTAGGTCCCCCAATGACGATGCCAGCTGGCATGGACAGCAATACGTAGATTTCAGCCATCAATTCACGTTTTTAAAACGGCTAAAAACATCGTAGTTTGGTAAAAACATTTTACTACAGCTGTTAAATTTTTTCAAAACGTTTTGGGATTCATTGTTTTAGGCTACCTTCAGTGTTGTAGATTTAACAACAATTTAGAATTATTGGTTTCTAATTATCAAATCGATGTTAATGCTTATGTTTTATAGATTTTTACATAAAATAGATACTTAGCATACAAAACAGAGCAAATTGTATAAATACAGGTTGTTTTTAAGTCAATCAAAACTACACAAAATTAAAGAAATTAAAATTGAATTTTTATATTAATCTGCAAAAGATGTTTACATTACTTTATTATTTACTTTCTAAATATTTGTGAACGTTCTTTTTCTCTTATAGCCCAGGGAAAAAGAAAATTACCTTACAGCGTCTTCAAAAGCTAATTTTGATCAAAAATAATAAAAATAATAAAAATATTGATATTTATCAAATTTTAACTTACTTTGGCAGTCGATGGTTTGTCAAGGTTGGTTTGCTGAGCGTGACAAGCGGCGAGGACCTGGGTTAGCAGCTCGTGAGGAAGAACAAAGAGTCTGGAGCTTAGCAGGAATGCAAACAGATAACCTCTGTCTGGGTAGGAACTGGTGGTGGGTACCAGCAAACCTGTCAGAGCCTCCAATGTACCAGAGACCAAGTGACCTTCCTCGTACAGCAGGGGAGGTGTTGGCTCCTGCAAATACATAGTCAGTAACACTAATAGTTAACCTCTGTCTGGGTAGGAACTGGTGGTGGGTACCAGCAAACCTGTCAGAGCCTCCAATGTACCAGAGACCAAGTGAACTTCCTCGTACACGAGGGGAGGTGTTGGCTCCTGCAAATACATAGTCATCAACACTGATAGTTAACCTCTGTCTGGGTAGGAGCTGGTGGTAGGTAACAGCAAACCTGTCAGAGCCTCCAATGTACCAGAGACCAAGTGACCTTCTTCGTACACGAGGGGAGGTGGTGACTCCTGCAAATACATAGCCAGGAACACTAATAGGTAGGCCTACTCCTTTTGTAATCAAGAGTGTAACCTGTCAGTAACACATAAGTAGCAATCCCATGCTATCAATAAATTCATAAGGGTTGTTTAAAATCTTATCCTATTCTTTTCAAGAATAAGCAATGAAGTTTTGTGGATGCATTAGGTGTGAGTTGCACTTTTACTTCACTGAAAGATAATGTCGATTCCTTTGGGATATTAGTATTATACGAATATTGTAATATAATATATAATTTACTAATATTATTAGTATTCCTTTGGGCTATTGGATTTGTAAACAACAGATCAACTAATTTAAATGATTAAGTATAAGTACATAATGCGATCTGTTGTGAAGCCTTTGTACTATATAAACAAATTATCTAACTTGCTCTATTTCAATGACAAATACCTAATGAGTGAACAATATTTCATAGTAGTTTAATATGTGAGTAGGTCTACTAGGTTTAAAAATATATGACCTTACTAGTGTAGTAATACTGAGATACTCAAATGAGAAACACAAATATGAAAATGTGATATTTATATTTTATGTTTGTAACATTTATGAATTACTGATACCAAATGGACGTTATTTGTTTTACAAAGGCAAAGATTTAGTTGAAGCAGCTAGAGTTTTTATTACCTTACTTAACTTTCAAAGTAAAGGATCTTAATTATCTTCCTCGTGTAATTGCATCAGATAAAGAAATCATCTTTATAGCACCTTCATTTAAAACTTTTGTTTTAATTAAAAATGTGTTAACACTTAAGAATTATTTAGAAGAATAGTCCGTTAACAAGAAAAGGATTACATCATTTATCCATCCGTTTTCTTATATACAAGAAAAGTAAGTCTCAAATATTTTATTAAAGTATTATATATAATACTTTCTACTAAATGCAAAATAAAACTAATAATAAAACCATTTTTACCAAAGTATTAAATTAAAAATGTTAATAAGTTTGCTAAATAATGTTTTAAAATGTGTTTTACAAACCTTTTCAAATGGGCTTTCATTTTAATATAAGATACTCATGGCTCACTTTCCTTGTCTTATAATAATATTTTTCAAAACCCAAAATAGAAAGAATCTCGTAGAGTACAACCGGCTCAAGATCATAAATTATATACAATTTTTCTCTCATATAAATCACCACACCTAAATCACAGCTTGTCAATCACCCTGTGCAGGTAGGAAATGTACACTGAACCTTACAAGCACAATGATATTGAACAATTTTATTTAGATTGTCGATTGCAGTAAATTAATATTTTTACAGGCATCTTATAGATCTTTATTGGTATAAAGCAGTTTAGTTTTGTAATATGATGTGGTATGAAATATCAAAATAGTGTCCTTGATTACGTATTAATATTCAAATATCACAAAATATTTAGTTTTTTGCATCAAATATGAGTTTTTTTTATGTGTAAGCTGCAATTGCTGTTTTCATATTTACAGTAAGCCAAAAGAACAGTTTCATGTCAAAAACGCGTTTTTAGTTTCATACTTGCCATCACAAAAACCTTTTCATTATAAATGTCTGTTAAACACAGTATACAATGCCATACAAACTTCTAATAATTTTATTGATTATATCTACTATCATCCATACAATATCTAATGCATAACCTGTTACCTATTATGTTAAATGTATTTAGTTAAATAGTAAATAGTCAGACCAGCTGTCAACTCCCAAATACCGTCATTGATGTTGTTAAAGCACGTGTGTTTGTTTCTATAAGTATTTACAATTTTATGTTAAGCGCATAGTACAATACTCACAGACTCATGGTAAGGTGGTGGACGTCCCTGGTTGTCTGGGTTTCGCACTCGGCCTTCCAAGTCTTCAGGCGTCACCGCCAACACCACCTTCAATCGTAAAAAAATATCAGCAGAATAGCATTTTACAAATATTAATATACCGGACTGTCAAGGCTTGTGTTTAGATTACCTATATCGGCATCTACTGGGCAGGATCAGGAAGAACTGAAGAGCACTCGTACGCATTTGAGGCTCAAAAGTATGTAGGACTGCAGTCAGTAGACATAATCCGATGATAACTGCCACAATTCATTCAGGTAATATGCACGCCCAGAAACTCAACATTGACCAAAATGTGGTCTATGTGGTAAATAAATTGAAAGAAAAACATCTCCAAGGGCTTAGGTCACCTGTTGACCCAGCTTGAAGTGATGTGACAAACATTCCTTGGTCTTTGTCCAACAGAGTAGAGTAAGATTTTAGAAAGTAGTCTGATCAATTCAGGATTCTTTCACTACTGGCTAGCTACATGTGTGTGCAACTTTTCTCCTGTCCTTCAACAAACAGTACTAACAGTGTAAAATATTTCAAGCTTATAATGCCTGTTTATAGCTGTTACTTTTCCTTTTGTTAACCCTAATGCACTGACATACTAACCCACATATACTCAGGCCCTCTAGCACTTCACCTTGACTAACTGACTCATTAGCTCCCAACAGGTTGCCTACCATTTCATCGAACCTGATACCAAGTGCTATGCAGTAGCAACGCTTATACTTACTCATAACACAATACCGAGCTTGCCAATTCTAGCTACATGTCATAAACCTGTCCTATTGCCTAAACACTTATAATGATAGCTCTAAACTGTTACAAAATGGTCCATAGTAAATAACCATAACTGAACTTCTTGTGGGTCTTTGCCTTCCTCGACCTGACGCCCGGTGGTGACGGAGGTGGAGGCATGGTAAAAGGCTTATGTGTAACTATTTTATCAACAGATGTTTCTATTTTTTGTTCTCTTTCCGTTGCAAAGCACGAGTACAACAGATAGTGATTAAGGCCTATTAATTAATAAAATTTCAAATTCTAAATATTTGCCAAGCAATTTATATAGGCTATATACGGTTTATAAAATCATATTAAAAAAATTGACGACAGCAAAATCTGGTCCATAAAACACTTCGAAGAACCGTTAATTTTAAAATTGAATTAGTCCGACCATGAACATGATCACAACTGAAGTTGGTACAAGTAACAACTGATAACTAATCGAAAGGTTATTAAAAAAATTGCAAAACTGTATTTTTAAAGTACTTAAGCTAGATTGTGTAGAGCTTTTTTTAAACAAAACAACGACTGACTCATTTTTATTGTGTTAATGTATCCGCATGAAAAAATAATTCTAGAAATGTTGTGTTGCGTAAGCCTAAGAAAGTTTTTACTTTAATTAAGTGGACTGTATGAGGGGAATATCGAGTACAAAAATGTCATGGACTTTGGTTTTTACACTAATTATATTACCCATTTATATTACCACAAAAATCACTTCTTAGGTTGGAGATGATATACTAGTACAGTATGGCCACAGACAATATAACTATAATGGCCATAGTTTATGGCCATACGATTTGGTTTCTTTGTAGTTCCGTAGAGAAGATGTCCAAATTATACAGATTTGTATCTGCACAGTTTCACCAAATTAATTGGGGTTAATGTACATACACAATAGGAGTTAGTTTTAATAAAACACAATAAAAAAGACACGAATAAAAAATAAATTTTCTTAAGATAAATTTTACGGAGAGGGTTGAATTGAATTCCATACAAGACCCATACAGCTCAGCAGCGTTGAAATAAATGTCATATACGACGAAGAAGTAAATTTATGATTTTTGATTGATTATACAGTATCTCGAACTTAACTGATTCAAACGATCAATAGCTCAATTTAAAGTCTATAATTTACTAAATTATTTTGAGTCTAAACACATAAAAACAAGAACAATCTTGAGCTATTGGTTTTGAACATAGAAAAACATTATATAAATAATGTTTATGTTGGTTGTTCACCTTGCGTTTGCTTGAAAGTAGTCCGATTTGAATAACTAATAGCTTAAGTGAAAGCCAGTATTTCACTGAAGGTTCTTATCCCAAAATATATAGGATTGTATAATTATAACTAGCGAAATGCATCTTAAATTTAAGTAAGAATTAGAAAGTTTATGTTTTTTGGTCGAGTAATACGGCAGATAAATGTATGCCGATGCTTAATGTGAAATCTGTGAGTTTATACCTTTAATTTGACATCTCAATCATGAAAATCAGTCGGGCTGAATAGCCAATCGAATTCGGAAAAGAAAATTTATTTCTTTTATTTAAGATTAAACGGTATGCTTGTATTTGTCTTATTTGGCAAGAAACTTCAAATTGCTACAATCTCACCTTAAATAGTTTTTTTACTACATTAGTGTTAATTTGACTACTTTTTAAAAACCTGTTTCTTTTGATTTTGTGGTAATCGACTTTAAACATTACAACTTCCCTCTAATCCAACAAAAGTTAAATTTGTCTTATATCTGTCTCTAACTGAGTAATCAATAAATGAATACACTGACTTCGGCTTAAATGCCACAATCACTGGCAACGTGTAAAGTCTTGTTTCGTTACTCTCAGTTTTGGAAATGATTTACATTTCTGACACTATGTAATTGTCAGTTCTAATGAATGCGTTTTTATTTGTGTTCTAATTCAAATTACAGCAGATATAAGAATTGATTAAACACAGCGTTTCTACCGCAAAACAAGATATGCTATTTAAAAACCTAAAACCAGATATTATGTTTTATTTATATTAATTAAACGAAATTATGACAAAACTACAAAAAGTTCTTTGCTTTTTGCCTCATACTAATTCGGAATTAATATTTTGATTGTAAAATCTTTTTAAACAATCCAGTTAAAATCACGTAATATTATATCAAACGAAAATTGTATCATAAACAATTAGAATAAATTGAATTCCTTTCATCTATGACGTTTTACATATTTGATATTTGTCGACTGTAAATTTTAAATTTATTTACCTATATTTATTTATTATTGGAATTTGATTATTACGAAACGTTTTTGTACAAACTATTTAGGGAAAATATTTTCTTACGATCTGTATTAATACATATTCAATAACGGATAAACTACATGTTAAAATAAAAAAAAAATACTATTAATGAATGTATTGAGAAGTGAATTCCTATATTACACTTTTCTTACGACATATAAATTCTTTTAAGAACTTGTTACTCTTACTTATATAGTATTTGAATAACCAATACACATTTAGTTTTCTCTGTTGATTGTGGTGATGTGGAATAAACATTTACAAGGACCATAATTGTACAATAATATTGTCAGGCCCTACCGCATGTCTGCTGGGGATACGTAATCCAATTATTGAATACAGTAACAGACGGATGGAAGCCAGATACATAGATATTTCCAATACTCTCATATAAGATACGTTTGTTCGTTATTATATTTTTATGTTACTGATCACATTAAGACTGATAAAGTTTGTTTCTTCTCTGTGTCTTAACATTGTTAAACGTCATTGTAATGAAGGAAAGTTGGTGTCAGCGTACAACCTACTTCAATGGAAGAGATACCGTATTAAAAATATTTAAACCATACCGTTATTCAAATTGGGTTTAATTACTTGATCCGGATAAGAAAGTTTTGTTATCTGTGGCTGTATAACTTTCTCAAGTGATTGATTACGTCTATCTTAAAGCAAGGTGAAAGTGACCAATGGTGCACAACTGCTTTTAAAAATACGGGTGAGCATGTGACTACGACTAAAAGCAAACTTGTATAATGTTACTCTGGTTTCTATTGGTCATGATTGTTTAGGACCTGTGTTAATGTAAGTAAACGTCTACCTAATTCCTAGATGACCAAGTTGTAAGTTAATCAAACTAGCCGCTTAGAATGGAGCGAATTACTGACTACTGGATTCGTATCACTAAGATTTGTTCCCTTGCTAACACTTTTTTTTAACTTTAAAGCAAAAGTTAAGTACAATAGGAATAGTAGGATTATAAGGACGTTTCGTAAGAAACGACAAACTATTTTAAAATGCTTTACAAGTATTTAGCTAAATTGTTCTTAAATAGTTTTTTTTTTATGTCCAAAACATATTTTTCAATAAAAACAATACAAAAATGGCTGAAAAAAGTAATAAAGACTTTTTTGTCATATATTTTATTTTATATTTTAATACTTACTTTTAATACATTTATTAATAAAATATAATTCTTACCAACATTTTATTTAGATGATGAATACTCCAAAAATATCCAAACCAGCCACCAGTCATATTGCATTATCCAGATATAAACTTTATTCTATATTTCTTTCCAAATGTCCGATGAATGCAGTCATACGTTGCTGGTATACGATATTCCTTTAGTAATACTTCGTGTAAATGTAGTAAAATTCACACAAATAATAAGCTATGATTTATATTTTTGTACGCAGCGTGTAATATTTAAAGCTGACTATAAACAACTGTGCTTCAAAAATAATTATTCGCCTATTGGGTCTGATGATGATTGGAGTGTCCAATCGAAATCGATCACCACTTACCATCTTTTTTGTATATTTACCGTCTTGTGAGTAACAGTATAAGCGTAAATATATGTTTTAAGTGTTATAAGACGTTTCTTTTATTTACTTTCCGTAAATTTAATAACACGTACAATGCTCATCAAGAAGTTATTTAAATAATTATTCATAAAACTATTATCAAACATTTTTCGTGGTGACCTACGTAATCCGTGAGGAGTGTGCGAACTATACAACTATTTTTCAGGTTATCTAAACCAAAATGTCACTATTAGACTCTAAGTGGCTCATACAAGACCACAAAGCATTTAAACATGAAATCACAAAATGTAACTTTTCCCGATAGTTTGATTTTAAAACTCTTTCATGTTCTCCCAAATCCGCTGGTAGAGCATTAATCATGGTTATTGGTTTGAAAGTGTGCACAGAACGCTTTATTGAGGTATTAATTATAATTGTAATCATAAAACGCTTTACGAATTGTGTGATTCAATAGGTGGTTAATGGATTAAAAGCTATTTAAATCAATATTTCTATCTCATATTTTAGTTGTTTATTTTTAATAAATTTTGTAAAAAAGTTAAGATACAATTCATAATTATTTATAATAAATTTAATTTATTAGTAATTTAGTTACTAGAGTTAAAACAAAATAATATCACGTGAAACAGCATTTTCACAGCATTGTTTCAACATGAAACAGACACTGTACAGTAATATTATGAAGACGGTCATGAGGTCAAAAAATTAAATTATAACTATAACATTAAATAAACATCAACAACGCACTTCAATTAACCTAAGCCACGATTCCAAAAAGCTTATCCTGCTCAACTAAATAAAAACAAACTACTATACGCTAAATAAAGATAACCATCGTTATTCAGCCTTGGCTATTTTATAGTGCACATTTACTAGTTGTCACTCAACACCATGTTGCAGTATTTACGAGCAACCTGTTACTGTAGCTATGTATCATGTCAAACACTAACATTAACATGGGACTGTTCATGTGAATGATTTATGTTATAATCTCTACTTCCATATTATGTGAACTGCTTTGTATTTTCATGTAAGTATAGTAAACAACGATTAAGAACGTCAGCATGTTTGTCCGTTTGCCCACCTCGTGGCCATCTTTTTACGTTACTTGTAAAAGAATGGTTAATACCATGTTATTGTTATTATCTAACGTTGATATTAAAAAAAGCTTTGTGGAAAATGTGTATAGAGTCATTTAGTTGTCATTTTATACGATGTTGTTGCAAAACATTAAATGCCTATAGACGTTAAACGCTTCACGTTTCAAGACTAAAAAATGAGTGCAAATCAAGAACTTTTTTATTAGTAACTCATTTCACAACTAAAGGGCTGCAATATTTTAAGAATATATTAGCACAATACCTGACAATAAAACTACCATGCCTGTCATTTGCAGAGTAAACAATGTTTAACATATAAAGTATAAACATTTATATACGAATAATCCATACTAGTGTACATGTTGCTCGAAATCGAGCAATTGCCAAGAAATAAAGTAGTCATTGAAAAACAAATAACTTAAAAAACGAATAAAAATCATAATTTCCGATGAATTTAAAAGACTCGACTAATAGATAACGTGCCTAACAGTTCCATATAATCAAAATTTCTTGTAAATATTCTATCATTTTTCAAAAGCTGATCTGATTTTTTAGTGTATTCTACAAATGTCTCTCACTTATAGCCGCATTAGGTTGTCCATGTTGATATTAGTCAACGATAACGTAGTCTGCATGGTACTACCATTGTCGCCAGTACGTTTACAAATTTCAGTCATTTTTATAGCGATAACATTTTGTTTACATTACTTACGAACTATAACCTCTCTGACACAATTTTATTTACTTCAATTAGAATTAATTTGGCTAGTTATTGTTATAACGGAAATTATATTTACCTGGAAAAATGCAGAATTGAAAAGCCTAATGTTGTTCAGATGGTTTGTTTTTTCCCCTTAAATATGAATAATTCAAATCCTTCAATTAAAGTTTTATTATGGTTTCTTGGATGTAGTCATATTCTTTTTAAAATCACTTGACCTTTATGAAAACATATATTTTATGTCCTTGCCTTACCAGTTTAAATCAGCCTTAGAGGGTTTTCTTTTGCCAATTATCATAATGTTAAGTCCTTGTTTCCTACAAAATAGTAGTAATATGGCTAACATCCTTGTTCATTGTTTGTGGGAGTCTTCATAGTGTAGGTGTTCTTCATTATATAGGCTAATAACGATAGTACTTAGCTAATTGTTTTCTCTATTTCTTCTACATCATGGCGTTTTATGACTTTCCTATGTTTTCGTGGTAAACAAACGGTTCTTTCAATGATAGCTCAAGAAATACAGTACAATGTCAGTTGTCCAGGCTTCTCGATTTTTCACTTTGTAATATATATGAATGTAAATTAAAATAGTAAACATTTAATTCCAACAAAATCAGTAAATGTACCCAATGCGTTTCATTGAATTGACAAATAAATAACAGAAATTAAATTATACAGCTGATCCAAATGTAAACAATGAAATTCTCCATAAGGATAACATGGGAACTTTCAAAGCCACTGGGGCAGAGCCCAAGGAACTTTTTCAAAAATGTAAGGCCAGTTTGCAAATCTACGCAACACGCTCTTTCCAATGAGACGTCAATGGATAAAATCGGTTAAGAAATGGCAGAGGAGTTCAACCGACAAAGTTTCATGTAGCGTATTAATTATATACTAGTGTACACGTTGCTCGAAATCGAGCAATTGCAAAGAAGTAAAGTAGTTATTTAAAAAGGAATAAAAGTCATCATAATTTCCGATGAGTTTAAAAGACTCAACTCATAGATTACGTACCTAAAGTTCTATATAGGCTAATCAAGATTTCTTGTAAATATTTTTTCATTTTCCAAAAGCTGATCTGGTTTTTTTAATGTTTCCCACTTATAGCCGTATTAGGTTGTCCATGTTGATCTTCGTGAATGATAATTTAGTCTGCATGGTAACACCTATTGTCGCCAGTACGTTTACAAATTTCAGTAAATTTTTTATAGCGATAACATTTTGTTTACATAACTAAAAACTATCTAATTTTTCTGCATAACCTCTCTGTCTCAATTTTATTTGCATCAATTAGCATTCATTTGGCTAGATACTGATATGTATCGTAAATTATATTTACCCGAAAAAATACAAAATTGAAAGACCTAATGTCGTTTAGATGTTTTTTTTTGTTTCCCTTAAATGTGAATAATAATGTGAATAATACGAATCCTTCAATGACAGTTTTATTAAGGTTTCTTGGATGTAGTCACATTCTTGTAAAAACACTTGACCTTTATGAAAACGTTTATATATATATATATATATATATATATATATATATATATATATATAATGATTAATTAATGTCTTTGGCGTACCAGTTTAATTCAGACAGAGGGGTTTCCTTTGTCAATCATAATAAAGATAAGTCCTACAAAATAGTAGCACTTCGGCTAACATCCTTGTTCATTGTTTGTGGGGATCATCATATTGTAGCTGTAGGTGTTCTTCATTATATAGGTTGATAACGATAATATTTTTTTTAATCTCTATTTCTTCTACTTGGTAGCGTTCTATAGCTTTGCTATGTTTCCATGGTTAACAAATCGGTCCTTTCAATGACTTCTCAAGAAATACAGTACTATGACAATTCATTTTTCTTATTTGGTAAAATATATAAAATTGTCCAGGCTTTCTCGATTTTATACATTATTATATGTACGAATATAAATTAAAATGGTAAATATTTAATTTCAAGAAAATCAGTAAATGTACCCAATGCGTTTCATTGAATTGAAAAATAAATAACAGCAATTATATTATACAGCTGATCAAAATGTAAACAATTATGTTCTTCATAAGGATAACATGGGAACTTTCAAAGCCACTGGGGAAGAGCCCAAGGGACTTTTTCAAAAATGCTAGGCCAGTTTGCAAATCTACCTGACACGCTCTTTTCAATGAGACGTCAATGGATAAAATCGATTAAGAAATGGCGGAGGAGTTCAACCGACAAAGTTTCATGTAGCGTATTAATTATATAGACTAGTGTACATGTTGCTCGAATTTGAGCAATTGCAAAGTATTACAGGAGTTATTTTAAAACGAATAACAGTCATACTTACCATTAATTTAAAAGAGTCAACTCAAAGATTACCGGTGTGTAGCTCAGACCGTGTTTATCTTCGTTATTGATAAACCTAAAGTATTCCTGCCGGTTTTCTCCTTCTCAAAATGCCTCGCTGTACAGGCAACACAGGTCATTGATTAGAGGGCCAATTGAGAACGAAAAGTCGTTTTGGGGTAGTGTTAGGGCGCATTTGTAACCTAGTAGTTGAGATTGTCCAGGGTCAGGTGCTGACTGTGATGAGTTAAGCCTATTACGCGCCACTGTTCTGTAGCTGCGGTTGTTATCACGATTACGCCTCCTGTCTATGTTTCGTTGTCGTCACGTCGGAGGCATTTCAAAGAAAAAAAACAACAAATAAACAAATTATAGCTTCACAAAACACCGATAAATGGACAAATTTAAGTTACAACCATACTAACACGATCCGTCTTGGGGGTTATGTTTACACAAACTCAAATAGTAAATAAATGTACTCAATGCGTTTCATTGAATTGAAAAATAACAGCAATTAAATTATACAGCTGATCAAAATGTAAACAATTATGTTCTCCATAAGGATTACATGGGAACTTTCAAAGCCGCTGGGACAGAGCCCAAGGGACTTTTTCAAAAATGTAAGGCCAGTTTGCAAATCTACGCGACACGCTCTTTCCAATGAGACGTCAATGGATAAAATCTGTTAAGAAATGGCGGAGGAGTTCAACCGACAAAGTTTCATGTAGCGTATTAATTATATAGATAGATTGTTTAAGTCCTTACGTCTGTTCACATTTATCTCAGCTTACTATTTTAGTACTTAAGTTAAAAAGTATAAATCTGCTTACTATTACTCTGGAAGGTAATATTGGGTTGCTTAAACCCAAGTGCATATCGAAACTTTGTTGAGATTTTTATGAGATGGGCCGAGATGTCGAGCATTTAGATTGTACAGTGCTTGGAACAGCTCAGGCATGCTATCCACTTTTCAGCCAATCTTTCTATGACTGACTGTTTATTAAAAGGCCTGCTTTGGACACAATTAGAACACATTCGATGGCATTATATCGATTACAGGCTACATTTGGACACATCAGGACGTTTGACATATCAGGACGTTTATTATGAACTTTTTATATTTATTAACATAATATGAGTTTTACAATTTGGATTACATAATGTGGCCTATATATTACAAACAGTGATCGAAAATAATAATAAGGAAGTCAAAATATACTATGCATCAAAGAGTACTTTGGTATTTTACCAACCACACCTAATAATTATAAACTAACCTAACCTAAGGGTAGACTATGTTTTTTGTTGGGTTAGGAAGATTTTTTTATACAAACTAATTAAAATCTTATTTGGAAGTAGATTTGTCGGTGTGGTCGGTATAATACCAAAGTACTCATCAAAAATGTAAAAGGAGACCACTAGATGGTTTATAATTTTTAGATGGTATGTTCAGACGACAAGGACTACAAAGAAGACGGTAGTAAATCATGTAACTATTTCATGTGACATCTGTCCTGGTGTTGTTAAATGACCAAAGAGGGTAAGAGGATTAAAAGTAAACTAAAAATATTGTAATTCTATCTTTATGAATGGCCAGTTACCACACCAAACTATGGTTGTGGATCACATGTCTAAAAATGCCGAGTGGACATAGAACCTATTAAATAAAATACCGATGTGTGGTCAACGATTATACCTGATCGTTAGAGGCAGTAACTGTAACAGCTGTTAGTAGGCTGTTGACAGTTTTGCCCACCTTGCACTGTCATCAGCAGTGTTGGTGATGATGACGCCATGCCACTAACTGGCTGCTCACTCAGCCCTCTGATGACAACTAGAATGAGTTAGGCTGGGTATCCAATCAAGTTTTAACTATTGTTTTCAACAAAATTTCTCTACTGAGGTTTATTGAAATGCATTTAGTCAAAACACATATCTGTATTTAATAAATATCATTTAATTCTATTCTAGAAAAAATGAACTTGAGGTTTAATTACAGTTTACTTCCTACACAACGTGATAGTATTACATTTTAACCTCTGCATACAACATTCTTCTAAGGCCAACAACATAAATGTTTATGAATATACTTGAATTTTTCGATTTGCCAATTTTATCGGGTACATTTTGGTTATAAATTAAATAAATTAATAGTAAACTGTACATTATATAGGGTGGCTGAAAAGTAACTTGCAACCCCCCCCCCCCTTAACTTTTCAACCATATGAGATAGTTGAAATCAGTTTGCGGCAACCTTCATGGTTATGAGGGGCTACAATAATGAACCTTAATTTTGAAAATTTAGCTTCTTGTGGTAGTGGTGGTAGAGGGATGCTCAAAAGTTTCGAATGGTAAGTATAGTTGACTTTCATGTTATAGGTCTTGACGAAACTAACTAATTGACACAAAGAAAACGAAAATCGGGCAATTAATAACAAAATGCCCCTCCAAAAACGATTAAAATCTAATTAACCATGAGGTTGGCTAAAAAGTAACTTATACTCCCCATCCTTTTTTAACTATTTAACTTTTTAACTATTTGAGATATCTTCTTAAATATGAGAGGCTACAGTAACGGTGGGTCATTTAAAAACATTTGCCCTTAGGGTAGTTGGGGGTTGGGGGTAGCTCAAAATTTTAAAACAGAAAGTATAGTCGAACTTCATATAGTCAAAAATTTTTTATTAATACTTAGATTTTAAGGCTTTGCGCTAATAGCTCTTACAGTAGAGTAAGTACCTCTTAGTCCAAATATGTTTGGATTAGTGCTTGAAGTAAATTAGAAATACTGATCCCTACGAGTAAAACTAAGTGTTTTATGCATTATCAAGTTCCTAACGGGATATAAAATCTGTTAAAATAATTAACAAAAGTGCAAAGAACTTTAGTGTTAAAAGTTAAGATTTTATTAAACTCTACATTATATGAAGGTTGATCTTAAATCTAGGTTGATATTAAATCAAATAGAATCACATATCTTATCTATTATACGTTTTATGGAAATTATTTAAAGCTGTCGAAGGCAATATATACAAGAAAGATAAACTATTTGTATGCTAAGCCCAAGGTTTAGATCCATTCAGTTCGTTAAAATGTATTCATTAAATATACAGAACTGATTATGATTATGGCATGCTTAGAGAAAGGCATGGTTATAGTTTGGGTAATGGTCATTGGATGGTGTTTCTGATTGCTTTTGACGCTAATTAGAACGCTTAACAATTATAGCGATATAATCTGACAGATGTAAACGGCTGCCATAAACATATTGAACTGAATTTCAACACGTTTAAGTCCTATTACCCATAACACTTAGGAAACGAATAGTTCACATTTAACAAAGTTTTATTTTAAAATTACAATGATACTATCAGAATGTTAATTATTGAAATTTCAATTAAAATTTTTGACTTTTTTTACGTTAAATAGAGGCTAAAGCATTGACGAGTTTTTAAAACAATTACGAATCCTAAAAAACAAATTACCTCGTACCTCGTTTAATAAAACAATTGCTTCGTAGATAAGTGAGGATTATATATTATTTTATGTGCCTTCTAAAAATAAATATTAAACTGATAGTTTTAAATGATGCATTTTGAGTTTTTACGTATTTTTCTAAGTAAAGATTAATCTTAAACAAAAATTACAAATTAAACCTTCTGAAACTGTGTGGTAAACTGTGTTTTCCTCATTTTAACTACTAATGAGTCTTAATTCTACAGGGAAATCATGAACGCAAAAGGTTAGGAAACCCAGTTTTGCAACTGGTGTGGGAGTGAGGTTACAGCCCAGTTTACGGGGATAAAATGTGGCTAACATGTCAATAGTATATATTTATATACATAGTCAATATATCGTTTATTAATACTTAGATTTTAGGACTTTGCGCCAATAGCTCTTACAATTTAGTAAGTAACTCTTCATATCATAATATGTTTGGATTAGTGCTTTAATTTAATTAAAACTACTTAAAATACTAAATTCAACAAGACTAAATAGCATCGAATTTCTTATCTTTTATACATTTTATGGTTTTGGAAAGTCTTTAAAGCTGTAAAGGGATTTCCTAAAGTTTAAAACAATAAAACTGCGATAAAATATAGAGGCGGGAACTAAAACCAGTAATCATTTCTTACGCCAACGTACTAACTCATTCTTTTCCCTAATATAGACAATGTTAAACTGTTATTTCTAATAAATATGACAATATACACTATTCATATTCATCTGCTCTTTTAAGTAGGGAAGTTGTGTATTTTTAAGCCGTTGAACTTCATCTTGCTTGTTTACCTTTAGTGAAATAAACAAAACGTGCCTGTATCTGACGCATAGATGAATGAATATAATTATATTACACATCTGATGTTTGTTTGAAATTAAATCAAAATTATTTAAAGTCAAAAGTATATCAATATGTTGACTGATAAACCTGGCAGAAATCAAAATAGTTCTGAAACCGTTTCCCATTCGGAGTTTCTGTAAATTGTTTAGCGAATTCCCAAAAGCCAATTACCATACTCCACATGTGTGGTTAGGAAGGGAATATTTTATGGATACGACCTGTGCCTTCGACTCCAACAGTGTAATATTCAATCAGCTAAAATTTGTCTTTAGATGCTTAGATGCAGGTGAAAACAATGAAAGTGAGAGTGAACGTAACTATTATAATCGCTGTCAATGTTCAAGCTAGGAGTGTAATATGTCAAGTAGTTTACATCCATCAAACGCCAGGTTTATTCTACAAATAGATTACTACACAGACTATACACTATTTGGTACCTTCCTCCTCGTCTAAGGATATGGAGGGGCATAACTCCAGCTACATTAAAATTCAAAACAGCTGATTCAGGCACTGTTTGACACGCAAGGCTTTGGTGATGTTAACACTGCTTATGAGCGAGGCGCAACTGATGTGGAGCGCATCTGCATGCACCTTTTCATCATACATGAAATAAATAACAACCAAAATAGGGAGAAACCCGCCTAAGCAATCATTGTCCACTGTACGGCAGACCTGGTCCAGCTAACTGAGCTTACCCAAAATCATCCCTTGGATCTTTATGAGAAGCAATCACAGAGAGACTTTCAATTGCATATAGACTCTTAATGAAATACAGAGCTGTTCGATAATTCTTTCAGATTAATCAGACAAAAATATACTTGGCATAAGTGTGCAGTTAAAGTTAGATCAAGAACCAACCTCATTTCACTACCAACGATGAAAATAGGATTTCGTATGTCTGCCGGAGTAAAACATTGGCATGTCATAACATTTTTGTATTTTTTGAGGAACTGACAGCGATGATTCTCCTAGCAGGTTGAAGAAATGTGTCATGATAAGAATGGCCACAATAGTAAACGCAGCAGCTATCTGATATAACCCAATTATTCTTAATGACAAAACCAAAATCTATTAAGATTGTTAAATTATAGATCTATTATATTATTAAATTGTTAGCGTAAAGGCCACAATTTTAAAGTCATCATTTATGGTCATTAACCAAGTTAAAATATAGGCAAATAGCACATAAAAATAAAACGTACAGTCGGTTGCAAAAATACCGACATTACCGGTTTGTAGATTTCATTGTTGGTATAAACGAACTCGGCTATGTATAGCATTTACGTTTGATGGTGTTAGGTCCTAGTTGATGGTAGCATTTTTGTTTTTAGATATTTCGTTTAAATAATAATGTTGCTTAGGGTCTTTTATACTTTTGAAACTAATATGGTGGTATTATAATTTGTTTCCTGTTATCATGAACTTTGTGCATGACGGGGCATAACACCGATGGTGATTACAGGCAAAGCTGTTGCTTTGAGTCGAGGCTCTAATTGAGTAATCAATGATTACACCGACTCTGGATTAAAATCACTGATGTTTGTATTTTTCTGTAATTTAAACTTTTTAAATCATAACTTTAGGTACTAAGCAGTGTTCTATTATTACCTCTGAAAATTAAAAGGTTTTGTTGTATCTATATGTTTAGACTTTTTCAATAGGTAGTGAACAATGACAATGGTTGTTGATGCCAATTTTAATTAGATGTATAAAATAAATCAAAAACACTAAAACTAAATTCACCCAATTAAGGACGATGACATTGGTATTTATGTAGTTATAATGTATATTTGTTTTTTCACAAAACAAGATATCTAGATTATTCGATATATTTAAATAAAAATAATAAATGTACTGATGCGTTTAGGAGGCTTATATATTAACTGTGGTGAAGTTCATTGTCCAGGGTCATGAAAAGAAATTTTCAAAATGAGAGAAGGTGGATTTTGGATGAGTTTACATCATTTCAGATACGATTACGTTGTAATTATTCTAATTATTATTTTTATTTCTACTCACCTTATAACCAGTATTCATAAATCATATGGACAAGCGTAGGGTTATTGTGAAAATGTTTGGAAAAACTATCAATATGTTAAACATCTTTGTTTGAAAAAAAAGGCAAACAAATGCGTTATCTATAAAAGTCCATATAGCTTTAAACGTGTTTTTGTATTATCACAATTTAATTTATCCAAAGCTGTGTGTTAGTTTGGTTCTGAATGCGTATTAATACCATAATAAAATCTAATAGATTGTTTATAAATGAAAAAACTATAACTTTGCCATGTAGACATTTTTATGAGCCGGTGTACGGAAAACCTGGTCCAACTTGTAAATTGAAAATAAGAATATAAAACTCCACCCATATTAACATTTAAATAATATTGGCTATCATTTTCCATTGGGTTGAGAGTGAAGCCGTGTCACATAATATACCAAGTAAATCGACATTTTTGTAAATTTTGTTATATTTTTTTTATTTTTTTTTTATTTTCCGGAACATTTGAAAAATGTATAGCACTGTACGATCTAACGTATTTAATAATCAATTATAAATTGCCATAAACCTAAATATGAAAGGCAAACCACAATGGGTAAAACACAGTAGACCACTTTATAACCAGTCACAGTGAATAAGTGTTGTTTGTGGTGACCAGATGTTCAGAGCCATGTTCAGCCATGGAAAACATAAAGTCGACGACGACAATGTATCAGAAATATGCTTTGCACTTTATACTCTATTGTATAATGTACTGCCATATCGTAAAGATGCGTTTAATATCGTTGAACGTCAAATATAAAATGTATTTTACTTATGAACAGGTACTTATGAAGGGAGGGATCTAGGTTAGTGATAGACCTTAGGGCTTCGGTCGCCATGGTTACGGTTTAAATACTAACAATCACCAATGGATTCGATCAATTTGATGGTTCCGCGATCATATAGTTCTTTTAAGTAACGTGTATAACGGTTACGGGCTTGACTCTTGGTTATAATGAATGTATGATTAATTGATACATTCATTATTTAAAATATTTAAATGATTTATATATACAGCAAAGTCAACACCAAATCTTTTTTGCAGTAGCAGTTCTGTATTCTGTCGAAAAATCATAAATCTATTTTAAATGTTAAAATATTCAATTGAAGTCGTCTGTTAAAAAGAATTCTTTTTGTTTTTAAATTTACAAAGTAAAAGTATTTATTAGGTTTGATTGTGGTTGACAAACCTTTTTTCTGGTTATAAACTTACAGATCCATAAGGAATGGTGTGCATTGTTTAACAAAACAATATGTTTAAAGGACGTAATTGTTTTATTTGAGACTTCCTTTAGTAGCAAATGTTCGCTATTTAAATACAAACAAATTTAGCAATTTGTAGTAGTGCTTTGTAATATCTTTGTTGTAGCTATCTAAACCCGTTCGAAATGCTATAAGTTCACCTTGTATGAAGTAATCTTATATTAAGTAAGAGTAATTAAAAAGTATAAACAAGGGTGTTATGTATTTAAGTTCTGTTTGCAAATTATTTCATTAACGGAAATATATCAAATATACAGAACAAAATATGTATTTTGTTAATTAAGGACTGAAAGTATGTCTACAGTTGTCATACAATGTGACATTTTGTTTAGGTAGTTTTGTTAAGGTAATAAGGTATTTACCTTATCCTACACGATTTTACCTTTCACACTACTGTTCCTCATTCCAGATGATAAGTAAATATGACAAAATTGTGACTAAGTTTATTTTAATTGAATATTAATCAATAGGGCATGGGCCGTGTGAAGTGGAAATAAGTTCTTATGTGTAAAATGCTATTAAAATATATTATAAAGAACATTTTGATTGCATAACGAAGTATTTAATGAACCTAATGAAAACGATTACCAGAGAGTAATTTGTTTGCGAAATTAAAAGTTGACAATACCTATGTATATCCCGGCGCCTCAAAAACACTGATCAGCCACAAAACATCCTAATCTCAATGTTGTAAATAATTTTGTTGAGCTCAATATAGTTGTCATAGCTGTATATAATGTGCAACCCGAAATCAAAGTATTTTGTTTAAATTGTATTAAATTAACGCAATAACTATCTACCATTTTATTATGTAAAAAATAAATAAATAATGAAACTTTTACAACCTTTTTGCACTAATAACAATTCTTGAAAAGAGAACCCCTTTGAAAATTAAAGTAGTAATTACTTGTAAACCAAAGAGCCAGAGTCCTTCCCGTAGAAAGAGTTATGAACCACTTCCAGGGTTTAACAACACGCTTGAGGAGGAGACAGATTACTGTACTATACAGTGTGTAAATTAAGTCTTGAAACAAATCTGTATTTTTAAACCAACATAGATAGAAATAGTCTGTTTGTAGAGTTGACTTTTAACAAAGGTTCCGTAATTATTGTTTACATCAAAAATATCTTTTAACCTCTCTAACAGGGTAGAGGATAGCAGTAACCCCTACCCCCTACCCTTTTAGGGGAGTTATACATTTTTTTTCAAATATCAACCCTTATTGAGTGACTCCTCATTTTGAAGGATTTGTCAAAATATGATATCTCACCCCTACCCATAACGGCAGGTATTCCAAAATTTGATATACTGTACGTGAATGTTTTTATTTTACTTTGTTTATTTACACAAATTTCACAAATATTAAAACAAATCTGTATTTTTTAAACGTTAATAATTATAAATATTCTGTTTGCGGAATTGATTTGTTAACATAGGCTCTGCATTTTTTTAAATCAACAATATTTTTTTCCTACAGTCACTCGACAAAGTTGGCTTCCTTGTACTGTTTATAGTACAGAAAGCTACTAATTGCTGCATATTTATACTTTGCCGTACGGTTTATACTTTGTCGTACGGTTTATACTTTGCCGCACATCAGGATTTCAACGAAACAACACAAAACATCGTGGATCTATTATGCACGTAATCCGTGTACGCTTGGAAATAGGTTGGCAACACTTAAAGATAATAATACTATGAGCAGCTGATTGACTATTATAACTACGATTTAACCTGTCATTTCGTGTTTATAGTTTCGGTATTTCTAAACTTTCTGGACTTTTCTTTTTAACGTTTTTAAAACATTCCTGCGATCTTAATAAACAAGAAAATACCTTTAAAGCATTTTTTTAGGCGCGGAAACCACTTCAAATTACAAAAACATACGGAACTATATTCTCAAAACGCGGAGCACATTTCTTACCGAGGAAAAATAGCGAAGTGATACGGACCGCGGGTACTACATTCTCTAGGGCACCATTTGTGTTGCCAGCTGAACCTAAAAACGTGTTGTATATTGTTTGAAAGACTAATCATTTACGATTTATAGTGACTGTAGGAAAAATATAATGTGTAACACGAGTGAA
This sequence comes from Macrosteles quadrilineatus, assembly GCF_028750875.1. Taxonomy (NCBI): domain Eukaryota; kingdom Metazoa; phylum Arthropoda; class Insecta; order Hemiptera; family Cicadellidae; genus Macrosteles; species Macrosteles quadrilineatus. The sequence goes on from NW_026542594.1 coordinate 152,442,828, forward strand.
AAAGGCCTTTGCTGCACTCGAGATCATTCCGCACTCGCCTGCGGCTCGTGCGTAAACATTGCTCTCGTGTGCAGCAAAGTGCCACTTTCACCACTAGTTACACAAATAACTATTTCCCCTTTAACAGGGTAGGGAATAGGGGGATTTATTTTTTTTTATAACAACTCCAATTGAGTGACCTCATCTTAAATTGTTTGTCAAAAGGAATACAATGACGCAAACCGGAGGTAGATATTTCATCTATAGCCTAAATGGTGGGTATTCCAAAGTTTTATTTATGTTAAAAAGCACCCATTTTGGAATACCCGCCATTATGGCTAGGGGTGATATATTCACCTCGGATTTGTGTCATTGTGTTTCTTTTGACAAGTCCTTCAAAATGAGGGCTCGCCCAATAGGGGTTGCTATTTGAAAAAAAAGTCACCCCCTACCCCCTACCCTTTTAGGGGGGTTATACATTTTTTTCTAAGCGGAACCTTTTTCAAGAATCAATGCTACAAACAGAATATTCTATCTATTTCGGTTTATAAATACAGATTTGTATCAATACTTAATTTACACACTGTATAAGGCAAGGGTGTTTTAACTCTTTTACCGTTAATTTGAACGTTAACACTTCTTCCTGTAAATATGCTATTAAATGATTGTCATAGCACATAATTTATGGCGTTTAACAGTACAATATTCGTTTTTCTTGTTGCCAAAGATGGATAGCATATTGTGTGTGATATCCAGTAGTTTATTGACCGTTAGTTTTCCTCGCGACCCAAGCTGTATATTGGGTGTGATCCGTCACTCTGATGAACGAGCTCTCAGACAAACATCTTCTTACTCCGACCTCTTTCGTTGAGAACCCAGTTTGTCATCAGTTTTCATCCTTTTACGTCTTGGTATATAGAGGTTTGAGGATACTAATGTTAGCGATAAAGCTTTTTACATAAAGGTTTAAATTCCTGATTTGATTTTACCTCAGATACTACTATACGCCTTCAATACACACACGAATACAAATCATTAGTTTAAAGTTATAAACATCTTATACAGGGTGTTTTAAGCGAAGCGTTAGACTAAGCGAATTTTCTTTACCTAGCTAGGTTTATTTATAATTTCATTAACATTAAATATACATTACTTACTACTACTTACTACAGTACTTAGTTTGATGCTACAGAGAAGAGAATATGTTTTTTTTTAATAAAAGCATAAAAAGAAACACATTTTCCAATAACTATAAAAAATAAAACCTATTAACAAGCAAACTAAACACTAAAGTATATTTATTTTCCATCAAAATAACTTAGAAATTTTACATTTAGTTTTATTTTTTATTTTATTTCCTCCTTGACGTTAATGCAGCCACTACTCTTCAATAATCAAAAATAGTTGTTTTAACCTCTATAAAACGGCTTAAAATTAAAAAAAATGGGAAACCCCATCTTAACCCCATACAAAGCCGTTTTCATAGGCATGCTGGATCGCGAACTCGTTTGAATAAACTTAGACTTACACATTTTTAATAAATTTCTTAAAAATCTGATAATCTTTCGTCGATTTTAACCTAACCTAAATATTTCCCCAAATGATATTGAAATACATTAAAAGATTTATTTGTTCTCAAGTTAAATATTACGTCAACATTTGTCTGAGCTTAGTTCTTGAGTGATATAACAAAAGTCATATGACTCTCAGTTACTTGTTAAAAAGTACGAGCATGGTGCGCATGGGATTATAACGACTATTGGCAATATTGGGCGGCTTAAAAGTGCAATATGGAGACTTTGATGAGCTTTCCACGAGATGGACAGAGATGAGCATCCACATTTCAGCGCACATTATACAACAGCTTACGCATGCACTACACTTGTATCCAGTTAATCCCACTGTGATTGGCTGTTTATTATTACCTGGTTGCTGCACGGGCTTTGTCGTGGCTATGGGATGTCATGAAATAAAGTTGAGTACCAAATTACTATGTAATTTGTAATTGTTGTAATTGTACATTAAGTGTACAAAAGTGAGTTACTGGTGTGGTTTGATGGTTTTTAGTAAGTGAAAACAATGCTTCATAATAGATCAAAATCACCTTTTTTAACTTATCACGTGTGTATGTTTCCTTCCTCTAACAGTTTAGAACAGTTTTAATCTTCATTTAACAAAATGAAGATTTTTAAAACTTATACATACGTAATATACTCATACTTGCGCCTTATCTACATTCTCAGGATAGCTCGACATTATGAAAGCACAAAGCACTAATTAAAACTTATATATTGCTACTCTTCTTGCTATTCAGCTATAGTTATAACCTCCTTCCACTTGTCGTGTTATTGGTATATTTATCTTCTAGTTTTTTATTTCTGGCTGGTATCAGGTCATGAACTAAGCAATAAACCTGCCTAGTGCCTATGCAGTTTTTTTTTTAATTTGTACATTGTATCCTAACTATGAATAATGAAACCGCTGATCTTAGTCAGTAACAAAGCTACACACGTTATCACACACCATTCTACCCTCATCCTTCACTCATAGTCGGGTTGAAATACGGACCTAGGGGGCGTCCCCATCTCAATGATTGTGTTCTATTTCTAATTTAAGAATATTAAACACACATCTTGTTTCAACAAACTCTATTTCCAAACTAAACCAATGTTTACAAAAACATGTTTACAAAAATCATCTGTCAACAAAAGATATTTAAACACAAATAAATCATATGACTAAAAGAACAGACTTAATACAACATCCCGCCTCAAGATGTCTACATTTTCATGAAGCTCGGTACCGCCTCGGTATCTTGATGGACCTTCTGTAACGGGTAACTGTGCTAGCGTCTGGACGATCACGTGGGTTAGATAGACAATTAAGGACCGTAGATGAACAGTTTGAAAGAATACAATCTTCTCCGTAGTATGGTGCAGGAACTAAGAACTTCCGGTTTCGTCGAATGGTTCTCTTGTCAGTGTCCACAAGGTAGGAACGTGGTTTGTTCAATTTCCTGACTACTTTACCATGTCTACGTAGATCTGTGATCCATACCATGCTTCCCTCTTCTAATTCACTTAAACCACTCGCTCCATGTCTTTTATCAAATTGCATCTTATACTTCGACTGGTACTTATTCTCCCTATCAAAAAAGTCTTTATTTTCCACAGGATTTCCAACCAAAGTAGATGGAAGATTGTCTCTTATTTTCCCTCCAAACATAAGTTCTGGAATCAATGGTTCACTGTGATTAGTTGAGTTCTGAATACACACTGGACACGATTTGATTTTTCTTTCTATTTCTTGAGAAATTCCAGGCCACCACATGGTTCCCAAAGCACGTTTCCTTGTTTTTGTGATTCCCAAGTGTCCACTGTGAAGCCTCTCGAGCATTTCCGCTCGTAGTTCCTGAGGTATTATCATCCGAGTTCCTCGAAGCAATAACCCATCAATACAACTTAACTCGTCTTTCACGTTAAAGTATTCTTGAATCTCATTAGGTAAACTTGATTTTCCAGGCCATTCGTCTAAAATTGTTAACTTGAGTTGTGCACATATTGGATCCCTCATTTGTGAGTGAAGTTCTTTTGTCACATTTTCGTCTGTAGTGTTTATACTAATCATACTGATTTCATGGACAAAGGCTTCCACTTCTTCTGTCAATTCGCCATCTTCATTAGCCGGAATAGGACTTCTCGATAGAAGATCTGCTATGGCAAGTTCTTTTCTTGGGGCCCAGGTCATGCGATAATCATATCTCATCATACGCATTCGGAATCGCTGTAGCCTTGGTGAGAGCTCGTCCAAATTTTGTCTTTTGAAAACTGAGACAAGCGGTTTGTGGTCGCTCTCAATTGTGTACATTTTACCCATCAGGAAACATTTTAAACGGTCACTTGCCCATGTGCACGCAAGCGCTTCTCTCTCAATGTTACTGTAGTTTTCTTCAGCAGGCGTTAGAGTCCGAGATATATATGCCACAGGTTTCTTGTTTTCTCCTTCAACTTGTAGTAAAACCACTCCAAGACCTTTTTTTGAAGCATCACAAGAAAGAATCGAGGGCTTTTCCGGATCGTAAACAGTTAAACATGGCTGTGATGATAAAATATGTTTTACTGTGACAAAAGCTTTTTCCTGAGTTGGTCCCCAAAAGAAATCATTTTTAGTCTTTAACAAGCTCGTAATTGGCTCTAAAATCTCACTGCAGTTCGGAATAAATTTAGCCAGAAAAGTGATCATGCCCATGAATCTCTGGACTTCATTAGCATTACTTGGGGCTGGTAAGTCCACAACTGCTTGTACCTTGCTTGGATCAGGCTTGATTCCTTCCTTAGACAGCACAAACCCCAAAATAGTCACAGTCTTCTTGCAGAACTCAGACTTCTGCTTATTCAAAGTGATTACATTAGCTTGCACTCTCTCTAGAACGGCTCGTCGTGTTCCTCTTTCGTTCTTCCCCATATCAAACAGTCATCAATGTGGACTAAACAGTTCTTTGCCCCTTCTAAAGCTTTTGACATACGGCGCTGAAACTCTTCATGAGCAGATGTAATTCCAAAAGGTAACTTACAGAATTTATACCTCCCGAAAGGGGTGACAAATGTTGTGTAATCTTGTGACTCCTCTGCAAGGTTCAGTTGCCAGAAACCGGAATTCGCATCGATCTTGCTGAAGTACTTGGCTCCCGCGATCTCGGACAATGAAAGTTCAATCTTTGGAATAGGATAAAACCGACGTTTCACACTGTTGTTGAGTTTGGATAGGTCCGCGCAGATCGTAACCCCACCTCTCTTTTTTGCGCAAACTACCAATCAGTCGCGTGTTCAACTGGGACAATCACTCCTTTTTCAAGCATATTCTCTAACTGCTCTTTCACCTTGCTTTTTAAAGGTATTGGTACAACCCTGGGGGTAGATATAGCATAAGGAACTGCATTCTCCTTGGAGCGAGTGGTTTTAGACTTTCAGTTCGATAAAAATCCACTAAGCTGCCACCATGTTCTATTTCTAATTTAATAATATTAAACACACATCTTGTTTCAACAAACTCTATTTCCAAACTAAACCAATGTTTACAAAAACATGTTTACAAAAATCATCCGTCAACAAAAGATGTTTAAACACAAATAAATCATATGACTAATAGAACAGACTTATACAACAATAACATATTTTAATGTATTGTGATAATACGGGTATTAGTTTATTACAGTGTTGATATAGTGTGTAATATTCACTTTTTGTGAGTTTGAATACAGTGTCCATTGATTCAAAGTATTAGCAATCCTTTCATTATTTATGTTCTCTATAATCGCTATAAAACTTTAAAGGTTAAATATTATAATATAATTAGAAAATCCTCTTTTATTGGAAACCTAAGGTATAGTAATGAGTTTTGAAATACAAAGTACAACACTGAATTGCGGTATTATCCACTTTACTAGTTGTGTCTGCGTTCGGATTGTAAAAGTTTTGAGTGGGGTAGTATAAAATACTTTAGACATACAGTTAAAAATCCCGAAACCTCTTAAAAAAAAAAATTAAATATATATATTACGTCCTATACCTAAAAGTATAAGCCGCTACGAAATTAAATAGATTAAAATGCATTATAAAGCTCTCCATTAATGTAAACTCATTTAAGTGTAAATGGCTTATTCTTTCGCTTGCAGGATTTGAAACATGATATTAGTTTTGGTAATTTGTATCATCTGTAACAGGCTTTTGACAGCTTTTCTCACCTTTGCAGTATCATTAGTAGTATTGGTGATGATGACTTTACACCACGAACTAGCTCACTCAGCCCAATGGTGAGAAAATGATGACTATGTTCCATGAAAAAGATAGTTCATATCATATTATTTGTTGCTTCGTAGCTAGAGTATCGTACTTGGTCGTATCAAACCCATTTTTTGGTAAAAATTCAATTTAGCTTTTCTTTATTATTCTCTTTTAGAAGAGATTAGTTACTCGTTGGCCTTTCACATAATTTGGCTTGATGGCAAAATTTTACTCCGTAAAAATTTTGTTATCATCAGTAGTTTTAATGATACTATTTTAGATGTTGTAGAAGTATTTTTTGAATCTTATTAAGTAACTGCCATTAAACTGACAGTGTTACATTACGTATTATCTTACTTTTCCAACTTTCCAAATGAGATTTTCATTGTAAAATTACTTTGAATACACAGAACTGCAAATTGTATCGCTTGAATATTTTTGTAATGTTATTGGTTAGGAAATGATTGTACAAATAAATAATTTTATGAATTATGTTTAACATGTTATGGTTTTAACAAACAGGCATATTATGCTGTCAAATATTATCTTTTCAGAACAACTGCCATTTTAAGTGACTTCAGCAACCAAGAAACTTATTTCTGCACCGTCCTGTGAGTAGCTAGACAAACTACGACCCAGTCGTCGTGGATGTTGTAAAATGCTAATATTTAATATACAGGGTTGGGCAAATGTGTGGATACCCCTAGTTAACTTTTTAATGGGTGACACCAGGAAAACTAAACTCCACATACCTTCATAAAAAATAAAACTGCACTTTTTGGACGGCATCCCAATTTTTCCCGGGACCCCAAAATGGGGTATTTTGGGGGTAGCTCCAAAATTTTAAATGTAAAGCCCCATCGAGTGACACCTCATTTTAAGGGCCTTTATTAAAGAAGCATATCAGCGAAAACTAGAGGTCTCTATCTCAACCCAGTACGACATGGCGGTCATTTTAAATTTTCATCAGCCTGAGAGAACCCACTTAAATGTAGGCATCACTATCCCATATTAACTTTTTAGTGGGTTATACCAGGAAAACTAAACTCCGCATACCTTCATAAGAAATAAAAATGCACTTTTTGGTCGGTATCACAATTTTTCCCGGGACACCGAAATGGGGTATTTTGGGGGCAGCTCAAAAATTTTAAACGTACAGCCCCATCAAGTGACACCTCATTTTAAATGCCTTTATTAAAGAAGAATATCAGAGAAAAACTAGAGGTCTCTATCTCAACCCAGAACGACATGGCGGTCATTTGAAAATTCATCGTACAATTTAACCGCATTAAAAGTTTCTCTCAGGCTGATGAAAATTTAAAATGACCGCCATGTCGTACTGGGTTGAGATAGAGACCTCTAGTTTTCACTGATATTCTTCTTTAATAAAGGCATTTAAAATTAGGTGTCACTCGATGGGGCTTTACATTTAAAATTGTTGAGCTGCCCCCAAAATACCCCATTTCGGGGTCCCGGGAAAAATTGTGATACCAACCAAAAAGTGCATTTTTATTTCTTATGAAGGTATGTGGAGTTTAGTTTTCCTGGTGTTACCCATTAAAAAGTTAACTAGAGGTATCCACACATTTGCCCAACCCTGTATAGAACGTCAAAGTGATTTTATGATCCTGCATTTAAATACAATTTTATATTCAATAAAGAAAATCTTTGTTGCAGAATACAATGACTAATTTTGTTGTTTATAATGCGATAAATATACAAATATAATCAGTCCATGTAGGTTCAATACATAACTAAGTTAACCACCCGCAAACAACGGAAATATATTAAATTAAATTTAAAATTTATATTTTCTATACCCTTTTTGGTTATTGTTTATTTATAGGGTAACCACATAAAATGTATTTGACAGTAAGTAATGCCAGCCAACCGTTTAACATATAAATCTTACAATTACGTTTAAAACTTAACTGTAGTAGTCTTAGGTTGTGAAATACAATGCCCGTAGCATTTATGAAATAAATGGTACTCTCGAATACTTCAACCGTAAAGAACACAATCAAATGGAATACATATCTGAAATGCAATAATATATTAGAGAACGTTGATCCGCTTCCATCTAATCTCGACCCAACACTGCCAATCTCCGTCGCAAACAATGGCTTGCTAAAAGGTTTCCTTCCATTACATTTTGTGAAATATTCTCGTCTTAAGTTTTACCGATGGATTATAGACTTAACGTGGTTAAGTTTGCTACGTAATAATTTCGCATATAACATAAAGACTAATATTAAACAAGATATTATTATCGTGGAGATATTAATATTATAAACGTTAATTATTTTAAAATTACTACTCATAGGACAAACTTACACCTTACCTAAAGAAAAGAAGATAATAGCAATGCAACGCACAGCCTATTTCCTTTTGGTTCTTACACTTAACTGTAAAAGGGTTAATTGTTTAATTGTAACTGGTAACTATTTTCCAAGCTATAATTATACCCTTTCTACAACAGTCAAGGATAATGAAATCAGATTTTTAAACGGAATCATTCAACAGTCTTGTAACAGAGAAGTCCAAAAAAATTTGAAAATCGTTCACAATATGGCAGAAAATATAGGTCATTGTTATTTAATGACATTTGTTTCATTCTTACGATATTCACGAAGTTAAAAATATTTTATACAGAACACGAATACTGTACAGAATATGTTGAAGTAACACGTAGATGTTTTGTTAATGATTCTTATTGACTCCATAAGTGTTTAATTGTAATTTTTAAAGCATTAAAACCCATTTTTTATGTAGACCCATACGCTAACGACTGTTTTCAATTATGTAAAGCGAATACTATCTTTCTCTCATTTAAAAGTTAAATTAGTCTAAATACTACTGGGAAATCCTAAGCGCAATAACTTTCCAAAACGAGTTTTTAGTTGGTTTAGAAGTTGTACGGCTCTACTCTTATCCTCTAGAGGTAAAATATAGTTAGATTTGTTAGGTATTTATAGTTTTTTGCAACATTGTTTAAGCCTATTTATCTTTTTTTTTTGTAAGAATAGATGTCAATTTATATTTATTCTAATGGGGAGAAAACCTCAAGAATAAAAATAATGATCGAGCTAAGATTAAAATTTGTTTTTAAAAGATCGAAACTAAGTATTGTCAACAATAAGTAATACATAAAATAAATCTTGCCTGGATTATAAATCATAGATATGTACTGCAGTGAATGTAAAAAGAGTATTAGCACTGTTTAAATGGAGAAAAGTGGTCATGCATTACGAAAAGAAGACATTTATCAGTTATTTTCTATTTATTCGGGGATCTTCTAAGACTTTTTTTAAATTATTTATTTTAAATGGCTTTTGTGTGTTAATTCTGTTTTTATTTCACCAAATTAGAGGATTTATAAAAAAAAAAAATTATCCAAATCAATTTTTAGTCACTTTGGGGTAAATTTCAAAATTATAAGAATTTTTTTAAAAAATTTCAGTTTTGAATAACTTTTTTCTTTATCAACATAATGTAAAAAAGTAAATATATTTTACTTTCCCACATAACAATGAACGTTTCTGTGTATTGAAACCATGGTAACTCAACAAATACAGCTTTAGTAGACCTTTTTACAATAATATGAAAAATGTTACACAAAAAGATCAGATTTTTAATGTAAAACATACAATTTTATAGGAATAAATAATTGCAGGATATTCTCTATACACACAAACCTTCTAAATACTACTAAGAACGTCTGGTTAAAATTTCATTGAAAAATAATAAGTAGTTTTAAAGTTATTCAAACTTACGTAAATGTAGTAAATAAAAAACGTAGTTTTGAGAAAACGCCGTTTAAAGTTTTCATTTTACTTATTGTTGCTAGGCGCAACATCTTCAATTTTATTATAAAAATCACTGAAAAAATTCTCCAAATCAAATAAAACTTTGCATACATGTTCAGTAATAATTAAGGAATAAAAAATTGTCACTTTTGAAAAAAGTCAAAATATTTTATAAAATTGCCTATAGATGGAGGCATATCCCCTTGAGAAAACTACGTAAAACTTACTAATTTATTTGTCTTTTGCAGCTTTTTTTGTAAACTTAACGGTTTTCGTGAAATTTGACATCAAATATTAATGGCCGCCATTTTGAAACACTTGATGATTCATAGTATGATTTTAAACCAAAATAGGTGTTAATAAGATAACCATTTTTACAAAATCTCAGCGCTGTATCTCAAACCACCGTTAAGAGGTTTTTTTGTGTGTACAAAACACAATACAGACAGACTGATAACTATGTACTACAGACCCATGTTTCTGTGGTGAAATATGTTTGTCTTGACCTAAGCAATGACGCCATTTACATGTGTCTTGAGAGTAACGGGACACCTTATAGTATTTATGATTTAGCTTTGACTATCTATGAAACAATTAATATAACTACTTTAGTATCCAATAGTCAATGGTTTTAGTTACCAAACATCTCCTAGCCACACCTTAAATTTTCCATATTTTAAATACTTAAATAAACATCGAGGTACTGTCATCATGTGCTATTTCCATTAACAACAATTACACGTGTAAGCACATTTTTACAGAGTCTAAATTACAATACGGCTGTATATTTGGTGAAATACACCGTATCCGCTTCCCAATCACAGTTCATTCCCAGACTTTTAAGGCAGCATATTAAAGGAAAGCCAAGAGTTTAAATAATGCCAATATTTTGATATGAGTTTCAATTTTGTGTATACGAAGTACTTCGTTTTGTAACATACTAAAATTCACGGAAAGTGTATGGCCAACAATTGAAGATATCTTGAAATTGATTTTGAGAACCGTAATTTGTATCTGCTGTAACAAGCTGTTGACAATTTTGTTCACCTAGCTCTGTCATCAGCAGTGTTGGTGATAATGACGTCACTCCACTAACTAGCAGCTCACTTAGCCTACTGGTGATAACATGGTGAGAGCGAGAACTAACTAGGATGTATGTGGTATTGTGTTATCACTATATGTTGTTGAGCCAACAAATATATTTTTCATCATCAACATTTTGATGGATGTATTTACTTTCAATTATCAATTATTTGACGTACACCTAGGTGCGTATTTTAACACAAACATGAGTAAAGGATGAGTGTAGAATAGGGTAAGATGACCAGTGTAGCTTTTGCTCTGAACTTAGATCAGCTATTTCTTTCTTCTTTTTTTCTTGAAGATAAGATCAGCTGTTTCTTCAGTCAGGGTCATTTATTTAAAGCCCAATTATAATCAGTCACGTTAATTAATCAATTATTTTCTTAACAAGATATGTGTAAAAATGTTGACAAAACCCAGTCATCATGTCCATTGTGATTTTACGTATGCCTTACTAAATAAAATTTTCCCAAATATTCTACAAATAATACAACATTACCCAGCTAATAAAACTACGAATTTATTTTTTTCTTTAATCAAGTTTTACTAAAATTTAACTTGCTAGTTTAATTTTAAAATAATTATAAAAAGTATTATTAGGCTAAGCAAATATACTTCGAAGCACAATTTAATCTAATTTAATTTAATTTAATTTAATCTTAGTTTTAGAAAGCATCTTACTGGAGGTATGAATTTATTAACTTAATGTTATTTACTTAATCGTGTTTTTATTTTTATATTAAAATATGAAAGTCGATCATAAAGTAGATTTTATTCGAGATACGTATAAAAATACAGTAATATATTAAAGGACTTTGAACCGCTCCAATCCAATCTCGACCCACCACTGCCAATCTCCGTCACAAACAATGACTTGCTAAAAGGTTTTCCTCCATTACATTCCATCAAATGTTTTCGTCTAGAGTTTTACTGGATGGATTACGAAGTTTTAACGATGTTCAACCTTTCTGCGCTCAAAAATATGTTCGATAATATTTTACAAAGTATTAGTGGAGACATCATCATTTCAAAAAAGCATGCTCGATTAATATTCAATCAGTACAATTTGATCTCAACATCACTATTTTAGAAAAAAAATATGATATCGAATATAATAATAACTCTGCTTTAAAGAAATTCATTATAAGTTATATTAATTAATTAATTTATAACGGTTTAGAAAATACGTTCAACCACACAGACTATTTCTTTTGTTAATATGTCAAAGTGTGTTAAAGAATCCTGCATTTCCTTTCTATGGAAGATAATTGAATACAAGTCCCGGGGCAGTTTAATATTTCAAAAAGTTATATAGATCGAGCTTTAAAACTTGGTACGCAACTAATGGGCATTAAAATAATTTTAAAACATTACTCAGTGATGTGCTACTTCCTTAGGGGATATGTCTTGCACAGAATTATATGCACATACAATTAAAGATTTTCACTAGTACAATACAATGCCGCAAATTTGAACTCAAACGGACGTCCGAGTCAAAAATGACCGTTCAAAGATATTTTTACTCTGCCATTTTGAATCTTTGAACGGCAGAACGGCTGCCACTTTTTACTAAGTTGTTCTTTTGAGCTCGAATTTGTGGCATTGTAATCTACTAATTAAGACCAATAACTATGTGCATATCAACAGCATACGTTTACGATTTTTTGCGACTCCTAGCGGGCGCCTTCCTGAATAGGTAGCGTACAATAGCAATGCAAATGTAATACATATTTGAATTGCTGTAATTTTTTACTTAGTTTTTAGTTTGAGTTTGGGTTTGTGGCATTGTATTTTAATATCAAAGACGTTTAATTTGAAAGTCATATCAACATATGCTTATGTTTAAGATTTTGTTTATTCCTCAGAGGAGTTAGCGCATCATTATTACGTTTTGAAATATTCAACCGTCCCGGGACTTCTTTTCCACCCGTATAATGGTATATAACATTCTCAATTACGCATTTGAGTGTATATAAAAAGCGAATTTTCAACTACGAAAAATAAATTATATCTAGGACTGTCTAATTGTTGTACAGTTTACATAAATCATACTGAATTCGACTATTTTATTGATATTTACATTAGTTTATATATATATATTTTTTATAATTATTATATATTAAACTAATATTGAATGTTGGACTGTTTACAATTGGGGGAGTTTGTCAGCAAAAATTACAGGAAGGGAAGAACATCGCATTTCTTGTTATTTGTGACTCTGACTATCTGCAGTGATCCAAGATTATGTGAAACTTTTAAGAGCTTCTAAATGTATTGCTCCTTTTTAAATATTGACCAATATACAACGTGCACTTATTGCTATTTACAAGTTTTTGTTGCTATTTGCATTATACCTTATTTTGTTTGATTTAATCAGTACCGACATTTTACTTTTATACATTATTTTTGATATTTAAAGTCAGTTGTATCAGTCCTATATTTTGTCCTAAAAACCTTTATTTTGTTAGTTATACGTATGGTGATTAATTTTGTTTTTTTGAAAAATAAAATAGGCATACAGTTCACACAACCTAATCATGCTTTGAAAAAGGTCTATGTTCTAAATTTCAAACAATTACGCTTAAACATTTTGTACTTAATTATTCTTGAAATTCTACTCTACATTTGGAGCAAATAAATACCCAATATCTTTAACTATTCATAATTGAAAATCCCTTCTTAGTGTTATAAAAATAGATAAATAAATACATAACTATACTACAGTCACAAATATTTACATGATTAGTGGATGTATTTTGTAAATACATCCTACGACTCTCAGCAACAATTGATAAACACTGTAGCACTTTCCATGATTTAATATAGATTTATATATACAGGGTGTCCCATGAGTAAATACAAAAAAATCAGGGATAGGTTTATTGGGTCAAAATAGAACACAAATCTAGAATTATATTATAGTTAATATTAAAATATTAGTTATTAAACAATGAGGGCCATTTTAAACATTACAACTCAAATTGTTAACTGATTGTGTAAAAAAATGACAAGAACAATTCTATTAAAACCATCCATTCTTTAATAAACTTAATTAAGTATCTTGTTTTACTAGGAGCATATTGTTCTCGTATATTAGTTTAGTTAAAAATTGTGTTAATGGAACGCATAATTATACAGGAACCCGTCATGAACTGGATTCCATTAGGTTTAAACTTGAGATAATGACAGCTCAAGGCTCTTCATTTTCAACTCACAAAATCTAAAAAAAGATTTATGCATTTAATAAATACATATTAAGTGCTCTACAAAATTATAGCTAAGTAATATTTAATAATAACCAAGAAATCAATAGAAATTGTGTTAAAAGTAATAACTTTAACGAACCATTATTTATATGATCTGATTTTTTAATCGGTCGTAATCAAATGAGACTAGGTTCTTTCATTGCTTACGAGTTTATACAACTATTTTTGTTGTATTTGTAGTGTCTAGAATTTGTGTAGAGTGTATGTATTTTCCTCTTCATAGGACCCCAGGCATATTAAACTGTGTTATTAAATAGTTACACTTTAAGCCTATGGTGTTAAGAAATCTCACGATTTAGTAATTATTTATTTATCAACCATAAAAAACTAAATATAATTAGAGTACGCGGATAGGGAAGTTTGGTAAAGGCTATTGGATAGTGATGGTGATTGATGGTAACTAAGCCAATTAGAACGCTGAACAATGACGGCGATATCATCTGACAGATGTAAATTGTCGCCATAAACATATTGCATGGAAATTCTACATTAATTGAAGTCGTGTTTGCCATATCAACTACAAAACATATGATTTGTATTTGGCAAGTATAACAACAGTTGATTTTTGAATGCATGATTTTATTGCAATTTTCTTCAACGTATATCCTTTGAATTTCATAACTTGAATACTTTTTCCTTTAGGATAATTGTCTTGAATTTAATAGTCCTTTTTCGGTCCACTATTGTTAATAGCTTATAAATGCAAGGTTATACTATTTTTCTTAATCGACCTTAATCTTTGTGCATTTTATATGTTCCTCAGAGAGAAAGAAAAAAACTACAGGAAACGAAATGTGTTTAAAATTTAATATATATATGTTATATGTATATAGTGGGACCTCTAAAACTAATACCACTAAACACATGTTAATGCAAACCTCAATAAAATATTAACCTTATTCACTTTTCTTAATTAGTAATTGCCATGAGAGCATTTTTATCGAGGTTCTATATACTCGAAAATTTTGCTATACAAAAAAATGTTTACAAAACCTTAGGAGAAAGGTGAGTTTAATCAAAGATCTTTTCTTGAAAAAAATATTAAGTTTATTAAAAATCTTCGGTACAAAATTTATTATTTACAAACATATCACAAAATCACAGTCTTTAACCCTTTAAAATCTAATACTGTACATTTAAAACAATTTACAGCAATTAAACATTTCTCAGATAGTTTCATCCAACAATTGAATAATTCCTTCTATCAACAATAAATCCACTTTGGTCATCTTCGTATGTTTGTACATTGTACATAGGATTAACGACATGAGCAGGTCGGAAGTGTTCAGTGTTCGGCAGGGTTAAACCTGCAACATGAAATAAAAACAGAAGTTAATAACATTCATGTAGATATATAATTATTTTTATACAACACATTAACAATGGACAGAGCTTGACTTAGTAAGTATGTAACAATATAGTACCTGCTTACTTCAGTGTAATGTAGTGTTCTTTTTCCATTGTAGTTTCTGGAGGCTCGCAGTCAAAAGACGCCATCATCAGCGCTGAAAAGTATATAGAACATGTTGAAACAACAATAATAGACAAGATTTTGTATCACTGTATCAATCCGTATGGAGAAGTCAGGAAAAGATGAATTGATTAATATTTTATTGCGAATAAGATAGTTTCAATGATGTTCATATCATGATTGAAGCATTCTAATTGAGCTATGGTATGTCCGTTTGATATAATGCTGATATCGATGATTTGTATGAACGCTTGGATCCGAATCGAATGAATGCATCTAATATTTATGTAACTGAAATAGGTTGAAGCATGCTTGTTTGATTTTGAGATCAAAGGTTTTCCGAATGCATTAATTAATCAATCAATTACACACATAAGCTATTTTACTATACATGTGAGTCAGATTATGTTTTATACACATTTTACATTGTAAACAATATTTACGTTTTTTACACTTGTTATTTCAAAGTTTTTGTGAAAGGGTTTGCAAAAATCCTAGTTGAATGTTGAAATTAACTGTGTTAAAGCGAATATTTCAATAATTCTAATGTATTTTCTATCGAGCAGCTTATAATTATGATAAATATGACAAGGTCGGTGTGCAATATTTATAAAGATATTTTTAGTAACCACTGTTTGAATGTTGATTCTATAATAAACCATTTGATTGATTACCCAAAATTGCTGTTGTCATAAACAATGTTTAGTTAAATTTATATTATTTAATGTTTGTATTGTTTCCTTAAAATAAATTATTAATGTTTTACAAGTATTTTTTTACATACACGTTACCTTTATAAAAAATATCCAAAACGTAAAGTGGAAAAACGTAAAGCAATTATAAACATACTAATGGGAAATGGCGAGATGAATTTCACACAAATTACATTTATATTTAACTGTCTTGTATTGATGAGACTTTGATGGATAAGCTAAAACCCATTGGTAGACTAAACACACCTATGTTTTGTTTTACCATATAGTAGTTTACCAAAGTAGTTTACCTATGTTTATCATACAGTAGTTTATTTAGTTTGACGATGCAAGCAGAATCTTTACTGACATTCAAATGTTTGCTTTCCATTGAACCTTATAGAATAAATCTCTGACACAGTGGTCCAAAGTTCTGTATAGCATTGACCAATGACCAGCTTACACAATTAATAATCTAACCTAAATGTTTTGTCTTGATTAAATTCTCTAAATATCATATCGTAAGAGTGTAAGCAATTTTTCTCCGATACTGGGGGTTAGTATATTGTTGTTTGTTAGAAATTTATTATATAAAATACCCCCGTCGCAGCAAGCTTGCATACTAAGCGAATTTCCATTTACCCGGCTTGATTTCTACTAAAATATTCCCTATAAATTTACAGATTTATTTCCTATTTAAATAACATTAATTTTAGTGAGTAGTTAGGTTTGCTGCTACGGGGAAGATGTTGAGGTGTGTTTTTTCAATTGAAATATTGATAGCTTAGTATAAAATAAGCCAAATTGCCAAATTTGATTAAAATATATCCATAAACAAGCAAACTAGAACAGTTTATTTATTCTCCATAAGAATAACATGGGAATTTTAAATTTACAATTTTTTAAATTTTCTCCCTAGTCAATGAACATTCAAAAAAACTTCAATATACTAAATTATTTGTTTTTTTAAGCTCTTCAAAATGGTCTAGAGAGAAATTTAGAAATTTAAAGTTTTTAGGGTCAAAAATGAGAAAAACCCATTTTTACCCCATAAAACGTCCCATAAACCCCTGATCCCATTGTCCGATTATGCTGGTTTGCGAACTCGTTCAAATAAATGTAGGTTTACACGTTTGTACCAAATTTCATCAAAATCGGATCAATTTTGCTTGAGTTATCGCGCTAACGGACACATATATAAATATATATATATATAAATATATATATAATATATATATATATGAATTTGAACGGATGGCGTTTTTGGCCTCTGGGGACCTCAAAACGAAAAAATAAATCGGTCCCGGGTCTAGGTCTTACCATGAGACCTACGGTAATAGCTTATTCCCTATATGGGAAATTCGCTAAAAAAACTAATATATTAAAATTTTGGATATTTATAGGCATGCACTATGAATACGATACTCCCTGGTGTGTATTAACGTCCGCACTAGTGAGTACTAAGAGTATCCCCAGTACTATCATGATATTTAGACCAATTCGTTAACCAAGGCAAAAATGTTTTTTTTTATTCAACTATAAACTCTGTAGTTCCCTCAGTTGTTATCGGCTGTATGGGCTATTAATTAACAGCTGTGTCTAAGAAATATGTCGGCCTAAGTCACTAACAAGGAAACAAGATCGCTCCACTCATCCTACACTCATCTTCATTCATACTTTAAAATATCTACTTTATTGTAGGGTCGCTATTTCATTGAAAAGTATAAAGTATAAGTATAAAGTACTGTACCATTCTCAGACAGGACGGGAGAGCCCTGCAGGTAAGCTAGTGCCTTGGAGCAGCGTGGGAAAGGACAAGTGGTTTGCTGCCAGCCGATGAAGTCTGCCAGGCTCTTCGCCAGCGACCACGCTGCCTCCATGTTGATGTGGCCGTTCGACAACCTAGGGACATCATTGCACCTTTGTTATAACCATCGGCGTTGCTTATAGTAAACCAGAGAGCAAGACAGTTTTAAAAGTTATAGACGTAATATCTATATAACATGTTCTTTCAAGAAGAAACTCCATCGTAGGAATGTGCGTTTTCAACACAGAATAAATGAGACTTGCCATAGGTTAACAATTAAAAACCGACCAACGTAATAATCTAAAAAACCAATACAAATGATACTGTACATTTCCAGTAAATAAGGATTTTGTATACAAACGTACAAAAATATTAGGTTGACAGCCTGTACAATGCAACAACCTCAAACTACTCACTTAGGCTAAGTAGTCGTTTTGCTGTAGCCTAGTAAAAAAGAATAAAATTTGCAAATGAGCCAATTAAAGTTAAATGAGCTATTAGTTGTCAGCTTGTTAATATGTCTGTTCCAAGCGAGTTACTGATTTAAGGTAGCAATTCTGGTAAGTACTTTCATTTACGACGTTTTATGATAGTGTATTCAGTCTATATTAAATATAGATTCGTGATAATATCATGTATACACTATTAACTGTTCGAAAATAAAACTAAGGACATTTTTATGGATGTGTTAACACAGTTTCAAAGTTTAACTGTTTTAACATTCATGTAAAATAAAATGCTGTAAGATCCGCTTCATTTTCATAATTTTAACTTCTAACGAGTCTACATCCAATAGGGAAATCATAAAAGTAGCTCTCGAAACCCCGTTTCATGTTGCGTGTAGGATTTGCACGGTTACGAAACAATTCTCTAGAGATATAAGCGACTATCAGAACATAAAATTATATTCTACAATGTTTTATTTTATAGAGAAAATATTTTTTTTATTCATGCATCGTTTAAATATACGGAGTAGTTAAATATACAGAATCACTATTTATTTACTTTTTTGAACACAACTCGGTGAGGTTGTTAAGGTCCTTCACAAGAAGGCTGAAGAGAGGAACGACGATGTTCTGTCCAGAGCTACCAACAGACCTCCACACCGCAGCTTTGAGCGTGGAGCGGTAGTTGTCATGGTCAGAGGTGGCGTCCATTGCCTGTCTGAGAACCGACAGTCTCTCACAGCTGCTCTTGCTCCACTGCAAACACAAGTAACGTACATTCAACACTGAAACTGATTATTAATAAATGGCCTGCCTTGAACCGCCAGTCTTCACAGTCTTACTCCACTAGAAGCAAAAATAGCATTCATATAACACTGAAACTGTGTATCAATGAAAACCGTTAGTCCTTAAGTAAGCTAGTTAGTCCGTTAGTCCTTGTTCTAATACTAACACACCTTCTCAGAAAAATATTTCAAGATTACTCACACTGATAATCAATTCAGAATCACAGTAGAAAATACTGAGATTATCCGTGGAGTTTTCCGTGGAGACAATACAAGCCATGGATTATAAACAGTTGGGACTAGCGACGAAGCATGATTGTTATTGGGTTGGCAACGACTTGGGGTATATTAGTGCCTAAGAAGGTTAAACCTTTTTTGCGTTTTCGATTTATAAGAATATACCTAATTCGCATAAGAGTGTCATAGGAAAATTGCAGAATGCATTCTCAAAAACTGCCAGATATTTGTATAAAATTAAGACGAGCAAGAAACTCCCGAAACGCATGAACAACTACTTCTAGCAATGTTTTGAGATATTTGTCAGTAGAACACTTACTTGAAAACAATTCTTTTTATAATTATGTTAAATGTACCAAATGTAAGAAAACAAAAATCACAAGGTATGTTGACAACTATTTGTTCAATTCTCTCAAAGCAGGCAAATTTTTTAAAAGTTACATCTGCTAATCGTATGGATCCATGCAGGATTATTTCTGTCTGAGCTGCAAAATCTGGCCAAGATTGAGAAAATTTCGATTGGTTAGGCTCAAGGTCGAGTTTAACCAGAACCACCAGATGACATTAGCAAGCAAACACAGGAAAATATCGATACAAAGGATATGTATGTAATGTCCACACCTTTACTAATTAAACTTATACATGTTGATAGTTCTGAGCGAAACTGATAAGTTACATTTATGAAATACAGTAGTTTTATTTTGTAATATATCTATAAAAAATGTGTTTATTTAAAACCATAAAACTTGATAGTTCCGCTTAACTGGATTTCAGTGCTATGAAAGCAGTCCTAGTATTTAGTTTGATGGTATACAAGTTATATTGAATCATATAACGTAGGCATTCTATTTATCATAATTAAGTTACCGTTTTAGACAGTCTTGAGACGGGGGCCATGTTTAGTCCTCCTAAAATGGCAGCAAGAGAGTTGAAGTTCCCGATGTTGAAACACTCCTTGGCAGCTTCCACCCAGAACTCGGTCATTTTCACCCGCTGCTTTTTCATTGAGTACTGGAAAATGACCTAATTGTCATTCTATAATCTATACTACATAAGAGAGTGTTAAGTATTTACATTAGTAGGTATTTTTGGTAGTTATAACTATGTACACTACACATATTTGCATTAAATTGCCTCAAAAATCACAAAGAATGATTAAATGTTCACCCCTATAAGTGTAAGCAAGGTGGATTGAAAATGTAGTTTACTTTTGACTTTTTCGAAACTTATCAAATCTGTTGGCCACTATGTTTTTTTTTCAATGGATTATTTAATTTAATATGACATTACTAACTTTAAGGTGGCAACATTTCTGTTTGAATTTCTATATCTTTAATCTTACAAGCCTGTAACATCTTTCAATATAGACATTGACACTGATTAACCAACATTTTGAAATTAAACAAACAACATGAACATATACCTTGCATATTTCAGTCGCGACCAGATAGCTGAGGCGAGAAGACCAGGAGATGTAGGCCTCAAGGTTGCTAGTGTTGGTAATGTGTAGAGGATGAGAGATGTCAAGCATGTATCCTAGAACAAACTCCTCCGGTCCTATATACGACATTCTCTCTAACTCTACGGCAGTCAGCTGCTGTGCCAACATCGAGGGAGAGCGACAGACTTCTGCTGCATCTGTCTGAGAACAAACATTGCTTTGACACAGCTGTTGTAGAGGATGAGAGATGTCAAGCATGTATCCTAGAACAAACTCCTCCGGTCCTATATACGACATTCTCTCTAACTCCACGGCAGTCAGCTGCTGAGCCAACATCGAGGGAGAGCGACGGACTTCTGCTGCATCTGTCTGAAAACAAACATTGCTTTGACACAACTGTTGTAGAGGATGATAGACGTCAAGTATGTATCCTAGAACAAACTCCTCCGGTCCTATATACGACATTCTCTCTAACTCCACGGCCGTCAGCTGCTGAGCCAACATCGAGGGAGAGCGACAGACTTCTGCTGCATCTGTCTGAGAACAAACACTGCTTTGACACAGCTGTTGTAGAGGATGAGAGACGTCATGCATGTATCCTAGAACAAACTCCTCCGGTCATACGTATGACTTACACCAACGTCAAAGAGTTCAAAAACTAAATTATAACATTTAAATCTGTTATTATATGCAGCTTCTTTTCATAATAAAAGAAACTTTATACTAGTCTCTGCGATCATCCACAAAAGTGTATTACTATCACAGTTAAAGTCACATAGCCATGTTTGTGGTGATAGCAGTGAAGACAAGGTCATTTATAACTGCCAATTTTTGAACCCCCTATGGATTTGTTGGTTCATGAACAGACTACAGATCATGTATTTCTGAGGATAATAATTTATCTTTGGAATAGTACAGAGATTTTCGAGAATATAGTTCATCTTTTATACAAATATCACTTATTTATTAGTCATCCCATACCATTTGAACCCAATATCTTCAAATCTTAGCATTCATAAGAAGCATTAAGGAGTCGTATGTTTTTTGATAATGTTAACCAAGGGGTTATTAAATTAGTTTAACCTAACAATATCGTAATTAAAGCGTCTAAAGACACAAACGACTTATAAAAAGTTTCATTATATGTTTTGGTGTTCTCTAATAGAATGTCAACATCATTGCTCTCCTAACCAATGGCGTTCCTTGAAGGTTTGGTATAAACAAACAATTATTAATAGGTGATATAAATCAAACGTAACAAATATAACTGTTTCATGTTAAGCTTCAGGATGTATAATGCACTTGACATAATATGTGTTTTTAAGATATATTATGGAATATTTCAGCCCATATTACATTGAATTTCCTGGGGCAACAGTATTTTAGCTCAGTAATTAACGTTCTGCAAATGACATCGTTGACCAGAGTGGCGTTTAAACGTATTTAAATGCCACCGTTTTGAAATCTGAAATACTAATAACTATTTCAATTCACATAAAAGAAGGGGAATACTTGGTATCTTCAGATAAAACTGCAAATCAGTAATCAGATAACTGCGAAGTTCATTGTGTTACAATATAGTAGTTAATCTACTGTATAAAAAGTAGTTACTTATGGATAATTCTATATTAATTTGTAGCTTGGGATTTCAAATTTATTCATAATTACAATTTTATAATACATCATTTCAACTTGATTCTAAAATTACTTTTAATTCCCGGGAATATATTAATCTCCTTATGTAACTTCCCGCTATTTCTCATTCCCCCTGAAAACATCAAACTGTTACAGGCAATCCGTTGCTAACAACCAAGAATATGTTGTATTAACTCAGTATAAATGCTTAAAATTAAATTTTAAAATTACTAAATAGCAATTTGTTGAAAAGGCCATTTTAAAATACAAAGATGATTACCGCGGGTAGCTTGATACGGTCGTGGACGGGGCGGCCGGTGTCCTGGGCGGTCAGCTGGTGTTCGAACTTGTCCAGCTTGGCTAGTCTGGCCAGTAGAGTCTGCAGCAGTCGAGACACATCGTCACAGACCCAGGGGACACAGTCGCAGCCCTGGGTGATGCCGCGGACTGCCGCCGTCATCGCCTCGTCGCGGAAGTCGTAGGGGAACATGTCCGTCCACTCTTCCAGCAGTTTCACCATCGGTGGCATGATTCGCTCCAGCCGCTCCTTCATAGAAGTTAAGTCATTCTTACAAGTGTATATACACCCATTATGATATTAATACACTTTTAAATATATTTTCAAACTTGTTAAGGCTCTAAAATACCATATTAGACATTAATTTGTCAGGGTAGAGTTAATACCTTCAGATTTACAGAATTCGTTTAATACTAAGTGGGTTTGCCACTGACCCAAATATAATTTGTAATTTATCTGTCTAATGACGACATATTATACTTTTATTTTTGAAATAATTAGCAAAACATAATAGCATAATAATTTTACGTACCGGCAGGCTTCTTTATTCATTCCAAAGACATGACTAACTCCTAAAGAAATGCATTTAAAATATTCAACATATGGTAAAACAACAAAACACATTTAATTTAAAAATATCAAAGACAGGCTAAAAGGATAATTAATAAGGTTCATGACACGATATATGCAAATTTTGATCTTGGATAAATGTCCAGGGTTTAAAGCGTTCCTTAAAAATCTCAAAAATGCCAAAGGTGTTAAGATAAGTAAACACGTGTGACTTAAAATTAAAAATCTTTTATTAAGTTTACTAACTTAACAAATCAGTGGTTTAGTAAAATAGGTTTTAAAAGAATACACAAACAAAAAAATACGTTTGACTCTATAAGATAGTACTATGGAATCTAATAGAATCGCATTTCTTATCTTTACACTTTTTATGACTTTGGAAATCCCTTAACACCGTAAATGGCCATTTTCTCGAGCTAAAAACAATAAAACTGCGATAAAACACTGATATGGTATGGTGGTGAGATGAGAATTCAGCAAACTCTATACCCATTTCCTCACTTGAGCAGTGTAACAGTTTATTTACATATACATATTATGTGCTTGAAACCTTTTGCTGTTCTTATTATAATGTAAGTAAAGTATGTGTAAGCAACAAATTCGTGTAGGCAAATCTTTTTAAATTGAATTTCTAATAAAATTCAGCTCACCGCAAACCATTGGTATAATAGACAAAAGCAACCGATATCTGACGAGGTGATCATTATCTGCATCCTGGCTTTGGTAACTAAAGCTTTGAAATCATAAATAAAATATTATCTTTCTCTAAAATCGTATTGTATGAAATTCCATAGTAATGATTGAAATCTTTCTCATCCCGACCTGTTTTATTAGTTTCAATGAAATACATCGATGGAGTGATAGGATTGTTAGCAATGATTTTCAAATAATTACCTCATAGCAATGTTAGTGATATGATCTGTGCAATCTCAGGCCAGATAAATTCACTTTATCACCGATCAATCCTGCTGCAATAGTAAATTTCTTAACTAGGGCCGAAAATTAGGTTTTCTGGCTCGAGATTTTTGTATTTTTTATATTAATCTGCAAAAGATGTTTGCATTACTTTATTATTTACTTTCTAAATATTTATGAACGTTCATTTCCTTTTATATCCCGGGTAAAAAGAAAATTACTTTACAGCGTCTTCAAAAGCTAATTTTGATCAACAATTAAAAAAAAAAATTCATATGTTTTAAAGTTTAACTTACTTTGGCAGTCGATGGTTTGTCAATGTTGGTTTGCTGAGCGTGACAAGCGGCGAGGACCTGGGTTAGCAGCTCGTGAGGAAGAACGAAGAGTCTGGAGCTTAGCAGGAATGCAAACAGATAACCTCTGTCTGGATAGGAGCTGGTGGTGGGTACCAGCAAACCTGTCAGAGCCTCCAATGTACCAGAGACCAAGTGACCTTCCTCGTACACAAGGGGAGGTGGTGGCTCCTGCAAATGCATAGTCAGTAACACCAATAGTTGACCTCTGTCTGGGTAGGAGCTGGTGGTGGGTACCAGCAAACCTGTCAGAGCCTCCAATGTACCGGAGACCAAGTGACCTTCCTCGTACACGAGGGGAGGTGGTGGCTCCTGCAAATACATGGTCAGTAACACTAATAGTTAACCTCTGTCTGTATAGGAACTGGTGGTGGGTACCAGCAAACATGTCAGAGCCTCCAATGTACCAGAGACCAAATGACCTGCCTCGTAAACCAGGGGATGTGGTGGCTCCTGCAAATACATAGTCAGTAACACTAATAGTTAACCTCTGTCTGTGTAGGAGCTGGTGGTGGGTACCAGCAAACCTGTCAGAGCACCAATGTACCAGAGACCAAGTGACCTTCCTCGTACACGAGGGGAGGTGGTGGCTCCTGCAAATACATAGTCAGGACAAGGAATATTATTAGTATTCCTTTAGGCCATTGGATTTGTAAACAAAAGATAAAATAATTTAAATTATTAAGTATAAGTACATAACACTATCTGTTGTGAAGCCTTGGTACTATATAAATATATTATCTAACTTGTTTCTATTTCAATGACAAATACCTAATAAGTTAGCAATATTTCATAGTATAATATGTGAGTCGGTCTACTAGGTTTGAAAAAAAATTATCTATATATGGCTTTTGAAATATTTGAAATACATGGTATTACTGTAGTAATACTGAGATACTCAAAATGAGAAACACAAATACGAAAACGTGATATTTATTTTATATGTTTGTAACTTTTATGAATTTCTGATATCAAATGGATGTTTTTTGTTTTACAAAGGCAAAGATTTAGTTGAAGCAGCTAGAGTTTTTATTACCTTACTTAACTTTCAAAGTAAAGGATCTTAATTATCTTTCTCGTGTAATTGCATCAGATAAAGAAATCATCTTTATAGCACCTTCATTAAACACTTTTGTTTTAATTAAAAATGGACTTGTAGCGTCAGCACTCTAAAATTATTTAGAACAATAGTCTGTTAATATGAAATGGATTACATTATTTATCAATGCTGTTTCTTATATACAAGAAAAGTAAGTCTCAAATATTTTATTAGAATATTATATATAATACTTTCTACTAATTACAAAATAAAACTAACACGTAAATCACAGCTTGTCGATCACCCTGTGCAGGTAGGAAATGCACACTGAACCCTACAAGCACAATGATATTGAACAATTTTATTTAGATTGTCGATTGCAGTAAATTAATATTTTTACAGGCATCTTATGGATCTTTATTGGTATAAAGCAGTTTAATTTTGTAATATGATGTGGTATGTATCAAAATAGTGTCCTTGATTACTTATTAATATTCAAATATCACAAAATATCTAGTTTTAGCGAATTTCCCTATAGGGAAGTAGCTATTACCGTAGGTGGCACGGTAAGACCTAGACCCGGGACCGATTTACTTTTTCATTTTGATGTCCCCAGAGGCCAAAAACACCATTCGTAAAAATTTGTATATATATATATATATATAAATCTATATATATAAATCTATATATATATATATAGATTTATATATACATATATATAGATTTATATATATATATATATATAGAGATTTATATATATATATATATATATACGTCCGTGAACGCGATAACTTGAGTAATATTGGTCCGATTTTGATGAAATTTGGTTTTAAAGGTGTAAAGCGAGATAAACTTGAATGAGTTCGCGAACCAGCATGATCGGACCATGGGAACGGGGCTTTAGGGGGGGTTTTATGGGGTAAAAATTGGTTTTTCTCACTTTTGACCCTCAAAACACTAAATTTCCCAATTTCTCTCTAGGCCTTTTTAAAGAGCTTAAAAAAACAAATAATTTAGTATATAAAAGTATTTTTGTTCGATTATAAGTAACGGAGAAAATTAAAAAAATTTTAAATTTAAAATTCCCATGTTATTCTTATGGAGAATATTGTCAAATGTTGTAATTTGCTTGTTTATGGATATATTTTGATCAAACTTGGCAAATTGATTTATTTTGTACTAAGCTATCAATATTCTACTCAAAAACACACTTTATTAAGTTCCTTGTAGCAGCAAACCTAGGTAATCGTTAAACCTAATGTTATTAAAATATATTTAACTGAAAATCAATTCAGACAAACGGAAATTCGCTTAGTCGGCAGGATTACTGCGGCGGGGGTATTTTGCATCAAATATGCGTTTTTTTATGTGTAAGCTGCAATTGCTGTTTTCATATTTACAGTAAGCCATAAGAACAGTTTCATGACAAAAACACGTTTTCATTTTCAGACTTGCCGTCACGAAAACATTTTCATCATAATGGTCTGTCGAACATAGTAAACGATGCCATACAAACCTCTAATAATTTTATAGATTATATCTACTATCATCCATACAATATCTAATTCATAACCTTGTACCTATTATGATAAATGTATTTAGTTAAGTAGTAAATAGTCAGACCAGCTGTCAACTCCCAAATACCGTCATTGATGTTGGTAAAGCAATTGTGTTTGTTTCTATAAGTATTAACAAATCTATGTGAAGCGCACACTACAATACTCACAGACTCATGGTAAGGTGGTGGATGTCCCTGGTTGTCTGGGTTTCGCACTCGGCCTTCCAAGTCTTCAGGCGTCACCGCCAACACCACCTTCAATCGTAAAAAAATATCAGCCGAATTGCATTTCACAAATATTAATATACCGGATTGTTAAGGTTTGTGTTTAGAATACCTATATCGGCATCTACTGGGCAGGATCAGGAAGAACTGAAGAGCACTCGTACGCACTTGAGGCACAAAAGTATGTAGGACTGCAGTCGGTAGACATAATCCGATGATAACTGCCTTTGTGTCACACATTCAGGTAATATGCGTGCCCAGAAACTCAGCATTGACCAAAATGCGGTCTATGTGGTAAATAAACTGAAAGAAAAACTGTCCCGAGGGCTTAGGTCACCTGTTGACCCAACTTGAAGTGATGTGACAAAAATTCCTTGGTCTTTGTCCAACAGAGTAGAGTAAGATTTTAGAAAGTAGTGTGATCAATTCAGGATTCTTTTACTACTGGCTAGCTACATGTGTGTGGAACTTTTCTCCTGTCCCTTAACAAACAGTACTAACAGTGTCAAATATTTCAAGCTTGTTATGTCTGTTAATTGATGTTACTTTCCTTTTGTTAACCCAAATGCATTGACACAAGTACTAACACAGATATACTCAGGCCCTCTAGCACTCCGCCTCGACTAAATGACGCATTAGCACCCTACAGGTTGCCTGACTTTTAACCGAACCTGATACCAAGTGTAATGCACTAGCATTGCTTAGACAAATACTCATAACACAATACTGAGCGTGCCAAGTCTAGCTACGGTTCATCAACCAAGTCATCAATAATGCTCTAAACTGTTACAAAATGGTCTATAGTAAATAGCCATAACTGACCTTCTTGTGGGTCTTTGCCTTCCTCGGCTGCAGGAGGCAGACCTGACGCCCGGTGGTGACGGAGGTGGAGGCGTGGTCAGGCCAGGACGACGGCGGCGGCGCGGGGGTGGTGGTGAGCGTCGGTGACGGCGGGGTGCGAACACACACTGCCGCCGAAATCCGACTGGCAAACAGATACATCGCCATCCGGGCATTTAGAGGGCGAGTAGACTGCCGGCAGGACACGTGACGTCGCCACTACACCACTAACCCACTGTCCGCATCCTGCAAAGACAGAGAAATCATGTAGAATGCTAGTAGATAGCCAGCAGTACACTTGACGTCGCCACTACTCCACTAACCCACTGTCCGCATCCTGCAAAGACAGAGAAATCATGTAGAATGCTAGTAGATAGCCAGCAGTACACTTGACGTCGCCACTACTCCACTAACTCACTATCCGTATCCTGCAAACACCAACACGCATTTAGAGGGCGAGTAGACTGCCAGCAGTACACGTGACAATGCTAATAAGTGACTATCCCACTGTCCCAACCCTGCAAACACAAACATTTATAGGGCGAGTAGACTGCTAGCAGTAGGCCTACACGTGACAATGCCAATAAGTGACTATCCCACTTTCCTCAACCCTGCAAACACAAACAAACATTTAGAAGGCGAGTAGACTGCCAGCAGTACACGTGACAATGCTAATAAGTGACTATCCCACTGTCCCAACCCTGCAAACACAAACAAACATTTAGAGGGCGAGTAGACTGCCAGCAGCACACGTGACAATGCTAATAAGTGACTATCCCACTGCACAAACAAACATTTAGAGGGCGAGTAGACTGCCAGCGGTACACGTGACAATGCTAATAAGTGACTATCCCACTTTCCTCAACCCTGCAATCACAAACAAACATTTAGAGGGCGAGTAAACTTCCGGCAGTCCACGTGACGACGCCAATACATGACAAACCCTTTGTCAGCATCTTGCACCCACATGTTTGGGTAAGTGGACTCTAGTATTCTGAGTGACGCTAAAACTACAAACCATTTCCACTCTTGACATTCTTACCAACACATGGATGGTGATAAGATCACTGCATACACTTTTTCGGTACAGTAATTGCTGTAAAACTAAATTATTTTATGCCTAAAGAATTTTATGACTTGTGTCAACTAGTTCTACGTAAAACAATTACACACATTTTACTGGTCTAAACCACAGATTTTGTATATTTAACTTAACAAGTTAAACACAAAACATCTAAGGTGGTTACATAGAATTAATTCTGAAGCTTTAAGATAAAAATGCCTTATCATAACTACGTGACAGATGGTCTCTCCGTAATAGGCACAATCTTTTCTAATTTGATACCAAAAACTAAACAAGAGTTGTATCGTTATTACCAAATCGCGTGCCTACGGACGACTAATTATTTGCCTTACACTTTTAAATTTAAACGTTTTATCATAGGTATTTTTATATACTTAAAATTTTTATTATAACAACATTTTAATTCAATAATGTTGCTGTCAGATTCTAGAATAATAACTGTGATTTACAAACCAACGATTTAATTCTGTTTAGGTCAGATAAGCTTTAGCAAATCAAACTGTGAAATGCTGTGTAGAGTGAAAATAAGAAAAGTTGATCCAACCACGGAATGTAAGCTAAAGTTTATAGAAAGCAATCAATAATGTAATCAAGTTAAGGAACCCATTCGTCAAGTCATCAGCCTCCTTGATTGGTTTTGGTTGCGCGAAATTGGCTTTCGTCAAATACCACTTCTTTCAATACTTAAATAATAAACTCTTCGCTATATACCAATCAAATCATAAACTGGACCTTATTATTTATTATATCTGCAGTTAGTTCCCATTCATGATGTTGTTTGAAAAGGTCACATAGGTAAATACTTTGTTTGTATACATTAAATTGGTAATTAAAATAAATGTGCCATCGTATCATCCCAAAACAATTTAAAGGAATTTTAGTAAAACATTGCACTTAAACATTTATATCTATGTGCACATAATTAAATTGCAAATTAGCACGGATAATAATATATATTTCCCCCTTTTATGAGCTTTAAAAATCCTACTCACTATTTATCTTCTCGTAGAATTGGGTAAATCTATTGTTACAACAACGAAACAATTCAGAGGCTTAATTTTTTTACAACTGAGATTTTTATTGTACAAAGAATTTACAAGTTGCTGATTAAAAAATTCAGTTCATTCAAAATATTACTTAACAAATATTTGTCATATATTACACATCCATCGGTTTATGTACATTCATTCAAGATTTTTGAAAAATATTTAGTATCTTTTAAAGAATTAATTGTAACTATATTTATTATTTTTTTGTTATATGATGAGTGGCTCGTAGGTTATAGTTAGGGGGCGGGGGTACAACACCCATTTGACAGTCTTCCCTATCTTGGATTATAATATTTATCCAATCTTGCACTGTCAAAGTCATTAATTGTATTTGCACTTCAAGGCACATAAACTATTAATGAAACGTATCCACAAGACTTTATGGCATTTTCTGTAAAAATCTATTGCCAAGGAGGTACAATAATTTGCATTTATAAAGCCATTATTTTAGGAACTGCGACATTTTTTGTCTGACGAAAAGTCAGTTAGATTTATTGGTCTACAACATTGCCTGAGGAGAAATTACTGCAATACAGAACTTGCCCAGAGCCGAGGGTTCCACCAAGGGAAACTATTTTTGCTCTGTAAATTGGAAAAGTTTCGTTTGTTTTTAGAAGTTTGCTTGGTTGTGTGTGGCTTGGTAAACTATGCTTTGAAGTACTCCTAGAAAGAGGTTATTACATGGATGGGTGTTGTACTTCTTCTCCAAAGCTCTGAAAGAGTTTCTATTCCAAATGGCTTACCAGCACTAAATTTGTCGTGGTAAATTGAAATCTAAAGTTACTTAGTTTTAATGTGTACTGAATAAATATTATTATTCAAAACATTTCGTAAAAATTGTCATCAAAGATTTAAAAATGTAATGCTTGCTCTAACCTTTAGGAAAAAACATTTATAACAAAAAAATAGAATTATATTATTACTTTTTTATTTTTTTTTATTTTAAAAGTCATTATTTTCTAAAGGTTTTTCATACAGGTATTTCAACAACCTTTTTTTAGATTTTAAATACAGAGTGACACTGTGTCGATTTACGACAAAAATCAATTAGCCCAATATATCGTTTGGACGTTTAATTAAAGAGGCGCTGCTTTACCAAAGCTATTTATTTACAGCCATGAGTGTTTTTCAACCGTTGACATATTACAAAAAATATAACATTTGATGTTAGCTTACATTCATTCGTTAGTGGTTCAACTATTGAAAGAGTTATTTTCCTGAAGTTTGTCATGCAATAGTTTTTTATACGATTAACAACTAATTGAATAAAAAATCGATTGATGAATATGATTAAACCGTGCAAAAGATATTCGACAAAAACCAGGTGACTGTTTGACTGTCAGTTTGAATAAACGAATAACCATTATGTTATTTACAAATTGAAACTAACTTAATCTGTAGTATATATTATAGTGTTAGAACAGTTTTTATTATTACACAGCTAGCAGTTAGTTAACCGTCCCGCGTTGCTGCGCTAAGAACTATAATTTTAAATGGTAATTTGTTCTTTATAATCCATATCTTTATATATTTATTAGGTGTATTAATGTATAAATTTTCTACTTTGATAAAGGTCTTTACTTTTTATGTTCACATTTTTAATACAGTAGGGAGAATTCAAACGTTATTGAGTGAACAGGTGTGCTGCGATTGGGGTTTAATATATTTGGACTTATCTAAAAATTAAATAGTTTCCTCTGCTGCATTCTGTGGATATATTGTGGCAATATTCCAAATCATGACTAATACAGAATGTTGTGATTATTCAAACCAACAGTTGGTGAAAGTTAACATCTGTTTTAAAATGATATTTACTAGTGTACCTGTTGCTCGAATTTGAGCAATTGCAAAGCATTACAGGCGTTTTTAAAAACGAATAACAGTCATAATTTCCGATGACTTTATAAGAGTCGCCTCAAAGATTATGGAAATACACAAGATGTACACAACAGTTAGATATAATCAAATTTTTTTTGTAAATATCTTATCTTTTTTCAAAAGCTGATTTAGTTTTTTAGTGTTTTCTACAAATGTTTCCCACTCATAGCCGCATTAGATTTTCTATAATAACGATTATAAATGAAAAAAAAAATATTATTTATATTTGTTCTACTTGGTTATGTTTTTTGTCTTTCCTATGTTTCCATTGTTTGCAAATCGGCTCTTTCAATGATTGCTCAAGAAATTAATGTAGCACAGTGTTAATTCGTTTTTATTTTTAGTATATCAAATTGTCCAGGATTTATCACGTTTTTCCATTGTAATAATTACACCAACCCAAATATCGTCTACAGATGCAATACGCCAAAGAATATTGTCTACGTGCAACATGCCTACGTACAATCTCCAAGAAGTGGTAAAAAAGGCAGTAACCAACCCATACAATAGATATAAGTTAACTCCATAAGAATTAATTTAAAGAGTTAATGTGATATTAGGATGTTCCACTGATTTGGTAATA
Organism: Macrosteles quadrilineatus; assembly: GCF_028750875.1. Lineage (NCBI taxonomy): Eukaryota > Metazoa > Arthropoda > Insecta > Hemiptera > Cicadellidae > Macrosteles > Macrosteles quadrilineatus. The sequence goes on from NW_026542594.1 coordinate 152,475,651, forward strand.
GAACATTATATTGCAAAACATGACATGATGCAGAAGAAAATTAATTTTAAAATCTGAAAAAACCATTGCAAATACTTCATTTTGACAAATTTAGTAAATCACAATTCAAACATTAACAGCTATTTCATAAAAAAGTAGTGTAAAATTTGCATATGGTCGTAATGTAAACAAATCTGCTGAGGGAACTTAAAAGGCTTCTGGGGCAGAGCTCTAAGGAAATTTACCTCGTTTATCTTTTCATTACTCATCTACAGACCAAAACCTTTCTTTAGAGACCCCTACCAAGTTTCTACGCCCAGCCGTTCTCTCAATTAGCTGTGACAAAAACCCTGTTTTCCTCCATAAGAATAACATGGGATGGGAATTTAAAGGCCACTGGGGCAAAGCCCCAAGGAAATTCACCATGTTTCTCTTTTGATGGCTCATCTACAGACCAATACCTTTCTTTAGACACCTCTACCGAGTTTCTACGCCCAGCCATTCTTTTAAATTAACTGTCACAAAGAAAACCAGTTTCAAATTAATATATAGATTTGTAAACGTTGTAGTTCCAAGAGTGACACTGGAGCCCTTAGAACCCTCTGGGGCGGAGCCCTTTTGACGGATCTGCTCCAAACTTCACACAAACCATCCTTGAATAATGATTACGAGTTTCATTACAATCTGTCGAGCGGTTTCGGAGTCCATAAGGTGCATACATTACATACATACATACATAGTTTTCCTTTTATAGATATAGATATCAAATAGCATGGACCAATCAAAAACAAAATAAATAAAAAACAAAATAGTGTTTAAATAGCAAAATACCATAAAAAACAAATATGATTTTTCACACTCATCTAATTAAAACATTACTCTACGTATATTATTGGAGAACTATAACCAGCCTTCATTGCAAAGGTAAAATTAGTGATTGTTTGAAATAAAGCACTTATATCTTCTAGGAAAGTAAACAGAATGTTATAAATGCTTTAAAATAATCGTTAGGAGCAAATTCTAAGGTTTGCCATATTTAATTAAGATTTATGACTGAAAAGACCTATTAACATGTTCAATTATGTAAATCCATTACACCGAGTCAACGTCAACACTTGACTCGTTGACGTGACGTCAGCACTGTCAGCTTAATTAATGTTACGTAATCACTCGACTTTATTGTAAGAGGCGCGAAGCGTTGACACTTCGCTTCAACGACCACAGCCTTACATTGATGAGTGTATCATCAATGTAACAACAAATATGGACAGAAAAAGAAGTTATATAATAACCACGTGTCGTTATCCTTTACTGAATGCTTCTTCTTTAAATATGTAAAAACTGCGTTGTGATAAAACATAAATACCAAACTCGTTTGTACATGATTTAGGGCAAGAAATAGATTGCAAAAATCGGTTTAGGTTTGCTAAGCCATCACCACAGACAAAGTAAAGAGGGTGAAGACGGTTTATTTACTGAAATTTCAAGACCACTTCACATCATAGTCAAATGACATTAAAATTCATTTTAAGCTTTCTAAAAGTTATAAAATATAAATAAATGTTCCTTAAGTCCATTTTAACTTTTAATTAATAACTAAGTTGTGGCCTGTAAAACAATTAATTTATCTTTTTCAGACAGAGTTGGAAAACTACTCCTTACTAAGAGTGCCTAGGACTAATTTAATTGAACTAACATGATAAATGAGCTATTTTGTATGTTCAACTATTATCAATATTTACAAGTAGTTTCAATATACAGTGACTATTCCAAATACGGTAAGCCAATACGTCATTTGGAACTTATAGAAGTAACACTTCTTAGTGTAGCGACATAGCGTAATGGTTTATAAAGGATCATCAAATTTTCTAGAGCACAAGAGTATTTGCCATTCTAATAATAAAAAAATGTTATATAAAAATTCAGAAAAACAACAGACAGTGAACTTTTATTGCTTGTTTCTTGATTCTTAAAAGAAACGTTTTCTTTGCTTTAAAGAAGATTTACGTACAACTTAATTATTGTGAAACTTAAATTGTAAATGCTTAATATATAAGCATTATATAAGCATTATATATATATAAGCGTTACATCAACGTGGTAAGTGGAAACTTGTTTAATCTTTTTTTATGATGTTCCATTACTCTGAGGTAATAAAATTACTTATTCCAAAGTGTAAAATGGCATGATTAAAACTGGATAACTATTACAGTGGTTAAATCTATCGATCCAGGTTCTGGGGTTAGACAGAAACCCACATACCTGCTATACATGTGCGAAAAAACATTTCATTAGCAGCAAATTTGCACATTACAAGTTGATTTCTAGATGTTTCATTTAAGTTTTATAAGAACGGGGTTTCCCACAGTTAATACGTATTTCGTTAATCCTACCTGCAGTATAAAAACTTTGGTATATTTAGGTTTGCTTCTTTAAAGAATGTGTTTTTGCTTCAGATTTAATAAGGATAAGTTGTAGAAAATATAATAGTTTAATAAGTTTATTCACTCTAAGGTAAACGTTAAGGATATCGTCCGATATTTACTAATTAAAATATATACGAATCAAATAAGTTTAGACTACTTTTATTGAGTTTTTAAGCTAAGTTATTTAAAATTGTATGTAAAGAATTTTTAAAGATATTATTTTGATTATGCACATCTCCAGCTCATTCTATAAAAATTAGTTTGATAACTAATTTTGAAGATATGTACTTACAAATTTAACATTTAATAGTACATCTGAACATTCATTTAACATTAATTTCTTCAAGGTAGTAAACCACAACAATGGTTAGTTATCGAGCCTTCAAATTTCAAGTTATTGGTTTTTCTTTCCGGACAGCCTATAAGGAGAACATACCACTCCAATCTAGTCATTGAGCTATTGACTATGACAATGCAATGGATTGTATGGAAATTTTAAGTAATATTTTTTTATAGTTTATTATTTATTATTGTATTATTGTATTATTTTTATACATGGTTATACTTAAGGCTGTATCAGCTAACTTACATACTTTAAGTCCATTGCATTTGCTGACAAAACTACCAGAACCAATGAAGGTATGTATGCATTTACAAAATACTGCAACATGAATTAATTTTGAGGTAAAAACTTTTACAGTAAATAATTAGTTATAAAATATTATAGAACTAGCAACAGTGCCCGTTGTGGTTAAATACAACGGTCTCTAGTAAAATAATGGTTATGAAATCCATACACCACTTTACTCACTAATATTAATGGTACAGTTTAAGCACATAACATTAAAATCACACATTTAACATAAGGAACACACTTTAAACATGAATGCAAATTGTAAACAACAACAATTAATCAAAGAAAAAATAATTAGATAACAATATAACAATAAGCTGTTGAGTTATTAACACTTGTTTCGTATGATTTGATTATTAGCTCATCTACCCGACCGATTTTCATAAAGGTGTGGACGTACCGCAGATTTGCCATCAAGCATCGGTATTCATTTTGATTTTGACGTATATTTCAAGTTATGCACAAACTGCCTCCCTGTACATTTCGTATGAGGGTTAAATTTTTTTTTCGAGTTCAATGTTTTGCAGGCGGGCGATGGTTTACAGAAGGGCTCTCCTACCTGCCCAATTTTCATAATTTTGGTCTTAAAATAAAGCTATGCATGCAAATATTTGTCATCAAGCATCATCATTAATTTATCTAATGTATTACTCGACGAATTAATTTTTTCTCTTTAATTGAAGATGTATTCCAACAGTTCCAGAAGTGTTCCAGACATTATACATTTTGATCTAAACACCTTAAGTGAAATACCAGCTTTCATTTGAGCTATTGATTATTAAGATCGGACTACCTAAAGCACACTGCTGAATCACGAATCAACAATAAATACAATCGTTTTAGTACCTATCTGCAATCAATGATACGTAACTCTATTTTATTTAAGTTATTTTATATGTCTTGGTCTTAAAATACTTCAAAGGCTTTCACTTGAGATATTGATAGTTTTAATTAGTTAAGTTCAAGATACTGTATAGCTCAATCAGAAAATATAAATTTGATTATATCTTGGATATGGATTTTAGTTTTAGATTTATTTACTTAATTCTAATTACGTTATTCTATTTGTTTTGACCTAAGAACCTTCATTGGAATACTGTACCAGCTTCCATTTCATTAAAGGACGCAGCTAAATCACGATCAACACAAATTGTTCAAAAAAATGGAGTTATTTATCATCGATTTATAGCCAAACGATCTTGCTTGCAACCTCAACAGTACTTTAATAATTATTCGCGAATCTTCACAAATTAGGCTATCCAACGACCTATTAATAAATAAAATCGGTTCAGTAGAACTGTAGATTTAATTGTACAAAGTTTAACAACAACATCTTTAATTCAATATTTTCTCACTACTATAAACCTGGAGGTTGCTTAACGTTTTTGCAAATAACTTTGAAACGGAGAGGAAATCGACCAAAGTGGAAGGTGATATTCTGAAAGAGAATACAATTTCCTACAAATTACAATTATGAATTTCTTTAATATACTCAATAAAGGCAGCCTAAAGTTGGCTACAAATATAAAATTAAAAATATAAACCTGGAATAAAAGGAGTTTTAAATGTATTATTTTTTATTTTTTTACCTTAAATATCTAATAAATTCAAATTTTCATAATTATTTGCAAATCTACACAAATTAGGCTTTCTAACGACCCATTAAGTAACAAAATCGCTCCGGTAGAAGTCTAGATTTAGTTGTACAAAATTTAACAAAAATGTATATAATTCAGAAATTTCTCACCACTATACATTTGGAGATCACTTAGATTATTGCCAATATCTTTTAAATGGAGAAAAAATCGACCAAAGTGAATGTGATATTCTGAAAGAGAATAAAATTTACTACAAATAACTACTATGTAATTCTTGACAATACTTAATAAAGGGAGCTGGCTACGAATAGAATCTTGAAAACAGAAACTTGAAAACCCCAGTTTTTAATGTATTTTTGTTATTTTTAATTTTTTACCACAAATATTTAATAAAATCACAATTTTATAATTATTTGCAAATCCACACGACTTAAGCTTTCCAACGACCCATTAATTAATAAAATCGGTCCAGCAGAACTCTAGATTTAGTTGTACAAAGATTTTTAAAACTTAATTATATATAGAACTAGCTGGCCCGACAGACGTCGTCCTGTCCTATTGTGGTTTTATGTCACATGCTCGGTCATTTTCAAGATGAGCTCGTTCGCATGGCTCAATCACGTCCTGGTTGAAGTTCGTTCGCTACGCTCACCCACCTTTAGGTTAGAGCTCGTTCGCTGCGCTCACTTGCCTCCAGAGCCACTGGGGCGGAGCCCTATTGACGGATCTGCACCAAACTTCACACAAACCATTCTTGAATAATGCTTAATAATGCCTAAAAGTTTCATTACAATCTGTCGAGCGGTTTTGGAGTCCATAAAGGACAAACATACAAATATACAAACATACAAACATACATTGGATTTTATATATATAGATAGATGCTGCAGTACTGTACAGATCAGCTGGCTTTTGGTATGTAACAAAGCTGCACAATGCACACTGCATTACACCTCACCCCGCTCTCATCTTGCATCTGTAAGTAGCTACATTGCATAGTAGTTACATTGCAACTCTGTTTCAGAGTATGTTTTAATTCACTGCAATGTCTGTTTTGTAAAGAGTCATTATGAATGCAAGAACAACTACACTGACCTTTCAAACTAACCAGACATTGCTAACTCTGGCTCGTGGACTGATGCTATTGTCTATTAATTAATTAATTGAAAATTAAATATTAACTTTTTAGATTAAACAATATCACCGTTTTATAACAGTTAATGCAATAAAATTAAGTTTTGAATCGCAAATACTTTCAGATAAAGGGCTCGCTGAACCGCTCCTCTATTTACTTATTCAGTTAGTTTACAAAAAATTTAAAACCCTACAAATTAATATATATGATTCCCCACTGCTATACTAAGGATTGTTATAGTAGTTTTATCTGGTTATTAAATTAAGGATGTGTTTATTGTGTCTCGTAGTATGCTTCTTTCGACAAAATCAACCTCTAAAATATATTCATTAATTGGGCAAAGAGACACATCATTCAATTTAAAATATATGCAAAAATACCATCGTTACAAGGCAAGAACTTATTTTACTCTGGTATTAAACTGTATATGGAGTTGAAAATAATATTGTCTACGTCTACAGTAAAAAAGCTTATACTTGATACATTTTCTTACAAAGAGATTCATTAAAGATATAGCATTACATTACGATCTTTAATAAAGTAAACCTTAACAACATACTGTATACTGGTTTAATAAAAAGGTATTTAGGCTCTCTAGTACCGTAAACAGTTAGTTTAACAATGTTCAAATTATTTATATTTTTCTAAATTTTAAATTTGTTAATGGGTCTTATAAAATTGAACGATTGCATCTAATAAAGTGTAATCTAATAAGTCCATAATTTTGTTTAGATTAATCTTTTAAGAAAGTGTAATTTTTTAAGACGCTAAAACACTATCTTTCACTGTGGTTTAAAAATATATAGCAGAGGTTAAAATGTATACTTCATGTTTTTATCCTACTAATATTATAAATGAGAAAGTTTGGATGTATGGATGTATGGATGTATGTTTGTGACAAGTGAACGCGAAAAATACTGGTCGGATTGGGCTGAAATTTGGCATGATGATAGCTCACATTCCCGATTAACATATAGGCATATTCTTATTTCAAAAATCCTTTCGGGCTCCGCCCCAGTGGCTCTGGAGTTTCCCATGTTAACCTTATGAGAAATGGAATTAATGAATCTTAACAGCTGTTTCAACTAAACAAGTTGGTTCTGTTCTATGATGTTCAATAGCATTAAATTTACAAGGATTACCAACAGGGTGCAGCACTATTATTTCTTTTACATTTATGACAACAGCTAATTTGCAACCAAAAGGTGAGTGAGCGTAGCGAACGAACTTCAACCTGGAGGCGAGTTAGCGTAGCGAACGAGCTAACCTGAAGGCAAGTGAGCGCAGCGAACGAGCTCCAACCTAAAGGTGAGTGAGCGTAGCGAACGAGCTCCAACCTAAAGGTGAGTGAGCGTAGCGAACAAACTTCAACCAGGACGTGATTGAGCCATGCGAACGAGATAATCTTGAAAATTAAGAAATTAAACGGGGCAAAGCCCGCGGGTTACAGCTAGTATTATGATAATTCTTTAATTTTTTTTTTCTTTAGTAAAATTTAGAACAAGTAATTATTAGTTTTTGCTTTAACTGCATTAGCAAAAGTGAGTATTTTTACTGAGATTAATCTTATGAGAGCTTTTTTGAATATTACTTTTTAAATACCTACAACTATTTTTCGATAATAGTCGGTTATAAAAATAAAATAATATGATTGTGTTGTGCAATAAGTACAGTAACATACAAATGTAGTTTTAATTTAGTTGTTATATGTTTAAAATTTAACTTAACTTTAAAAACGCATTTGATTTCACAATAAAAAATTACGATTAGCGTTAAATAACATATTACCTATACGTTCTCAAAAGAAATTAGAACAGATTTGTTTTTAATAGAAGAACTAATTGTATAAACATTGTTGACCGGTTATTTTTAACATAATACAATTATTGAGTTGTGTAAAATAGTGGTATCCTAACCCAGAAAATGTTAAATATGATCTTTTGGTAGACAAATGTATGCTATTTCAACTAAGAAATGCAAATGGGAGCAACCGCAGTAGTATTGAGCTGAGCGTCGGCCTCGCTTATCTTACAAAAATAAAGAGTTGCAGTATTCCTTAACCATCGTATTATAGCTTAAATATATAAAAAATACTGAGGTAGTATTAACGATACATACAGTTTAATATTATTGAATTACTATTGTATTTTCATAGCAAAAGGTTAAATTAAAGTTTTATGATTTGAAAATACCACAAGAAACCATCAACAACTGTAAATAGGCTGAAAAGTAGTGTTATAGTATTTTAAAAATGTAATAATTGGTTATATATGTAAAATCGAATTAAATTATGTGATTGAAAAAAACAAACAAATGAAAAACAAATACGAAAGCTGTTTATTTAATAACATTTAATACGTACTAGAGGTCATCCAGTGGTCGAAACTCGACCAAAAATATATAGGCTTACAGTTAGATTTTTTTAGCTAGAAGGGGTTGAGGTATGTTGGAATATCTTTGAGGATGAACCTTTTTGGCTGTAGTGAGTGTGATCATGTGTTCATACATGTCAATTTTTTTAGGTGAAATCAAAACAAACAGACTGGCACGTTGTAAATTAGGGGCATGTTGTTTTAATTTACGAAAGAATGCTCATTAAAGATCAAATAAATTAATTTAGTATTTGTCATTGTCAGATTTTTTAGAAAACATTAAGTATTTAGGCTACTGTATTTTATAAACCAAATTCGAATCTGCTACCTTGGCCTATCGTATAACGTTTTCCTGTTTGGTACCTGGTAAAACTTAAAAGATTTCATAAGTAAATTATTAGCAATACAATGTAGCTGTTAATTATAAGTTAAATAGGACAAAACTCAAAACATTAGTCTATAAAAGTTTATCTCGTCATATCGAGAGTATATAATTCTGAACCCTAACTTAATTGAAGCCCTTAAAAGGTGGGTCTGGGTCTTAAGATATTTCTAAACGAAACTTAAATCATCATTATGTCACATCAGTTTATCATGTGTATCCCAGTCACAGCAACTAATAATATAATGATCGACATTAATTTTGCAAGAAGATTCAATATTTTAATATTTGCTCATGTTAAATTAATTATTTTTAAAGCAACTATCACTTAATTTGAAGACAATAATTAAATAACAATTCATTAATTAGTTGATTTGGAATTAGGAATCACGTCTTTATTTCACAGTAAATATTCTTTAATGACCAAGTGATTTTATTAAAGTAGAGTAAGTATATTTAACTATTGTCAATTAAAAGAATATATTATGCAAGTTTGTTTGTTTTGATTTAACCTCAAAACTTGACACATATGAAAACATGATCACACTAAAAAGGTTTATCTTCAAAGATATTACACCACAGCCCGCTTCTAGCTAAAAAATCCGATGCACTGTACAGACTTCTCTATTTTTCACCCCACACTGTAGATAAATCATGTGATTGGATTTTTTTCAATTTGTTTTGATTTTCTGTTTATAATTCGTTGTTATTTCGTCACCAGCATGACAACCCATAAAGCCCGTGCTAATTTTTGTTTAATTTCAAATTAATTTTTTGTGTTTATTTCTCATTCTATTTTAGTTTTCAAACGGATTCTGCACATCTACAGGAAAATATATTTGTAACAGTATGAGTAGATTTTCCCTGCGATGCACACAAGCTGAGAAAAAAGGTTTTAAAGAAACATTCTTGCCTATTAATATATAGGTTGTTAGAATCTCATTTATTGGAAAAAAATGTGTTTATTAGTTCTCTGGGAAATTGTTAACTTAGGATGTTTTCACTGAGGACTCTTAGTATGGATTTATGTATGATTTATGATTTAAAAAGGAGAAATCAGTACTCTTTACTAAAGTTTGCTCTCTTTTTAAATGTTGCATATTATTTCATATAATAGTTTTCGTGTGTTGCTTAACAATCAGCATTTAGTTAAACAAGATTTACTTAATAATAAAAACAGTTGAAATATTCAGGAAAAATATTTTGCTTGCAGTATATGCGTAGCGTCGACGCCCCGAAATATTATTGAGCTAAAACTGTCTTTAGTGCGTTGACATCGTATCGATTAACGGAGGATTGTAAAAGAATATATTATTAGAGAGAAGGGTCCATATTTTATAAAAAATGGCATTTGTTAAGCTGTAGAATCAAAGGACATAGGTTCCATAAGAATTTAACAGTGTTTACATTGTAATGTAGCATTTTCTTTGTTTAGGCTATTGAATCTTTTTACAGCAGTTTTTTACATATTAATTTTATTTTTATATTATTGCAATCCAGTTGGCTTGCATGGATGTCATGAACGGTTTATACATATACTATGATACTATCATACTTGTTAATAGGATCGATTTTATAAGTTGGTTTTCGCTTGGATACCAATACTAGTTTTGTGCAATTTATTTACCAAGATTCTGTAGATAATTTACATACGCAAAATAATGTATTGCATAAAAGAATTTCGCTTAAGCTACAATAGTAGTTTGTTACATATAAATGAGGCTAATATTATCTACAAATTGTATATACCCGTAAGAACTCTACCACATACGTATCATGCATGCAATAAAAAGCTATGATCGTTCTATGGATATTGGATGGTGCACAGAACCTTTCGTCGTTGAAAATATTCCTAAAATATTCAACATTTTTGTAAAAAAAATTCTTTTTCGTACAATGAAAAAAATAATAATTTATTAAATATCATACTTAGGTATTTGAATAGTTGGTAATTACTTACTCAATATATCACAAAGCGTTTTACTAGACCATGGTTAAGTTATATTTTTTTCAATCAACAGAAGCAACTCGCGAAACTAAGAGCACACGACAACGATGACAGGGGGGTTCTGTTCCACGACGCGTACTACACGGGGTACCGTGGGGGACTGACAGGAGCGCCTTCCCCCACCATCTACACCACCACCTACCACCCACGCCTTACCTTAGGTCTTGACTACGTCATCATAGTCACCTGCGCTTATCATTCGAAAATAATCATTGTACTTCTATTACATCCGTCCCTATATCAACTGAACCACTTTTTACAGTCTCCTATTGTACCATTTCTACATCTAAATCTCAACTTTTTACTTCCAAAACTTTACTAGTCCGAAGGTTCGAATGGTCAACCAAACCATTATTTTACCTATCCCTAATACACCACTCCTCAGGAAGCGATCTGCTCTAGTGGTAGGGTGGAGGCTATCGTCCCTGAGGTCCCGGGTTTATATCCCGTCAAATCACAAACGGAAAAATCTAGTGATAATGCCGCAACCACTTCGCCTCAAGAAGTGTGGAAAACAACCCCGGGCTCGTGTCTCCAGCATCCTAGTATGAACAAATTAAAAATATCCACCCCTAAAATAATTTATTTAACAACAACTTAATTTACACCTATGATGGAAGTTATAATTTACTTAACAATAATTTTCCTTATTTGGTCTACGAATATTGTAGGCTCTCAACATTCTTTTCAGTTTCCTGCGTAATCCTACGATAAATATCTAAAGTTTATTCCTTTGAGGATTGCAAAGTATACTTTTATAAATTAAATTGTTGGATTACCTAGCATGCACATATGTCAATATTTCAGCTACTACTCAGATAATAAACTCCTTACTTAAATGTTGATTTATTGACATTTCAATATTAAACACAGAGTAATTATTCAGCGTCACGTAACAAAAGCCATTACCAGTATTTTAGATGATTTAGTTAAACAGTGGAAAATTGGACCAAAGTAGGTATGATATTGAAGCCCGAACAGAATTTTTACAATTAAACTTGGGAATCATACAAAACTTGAAGTTATAATTTTCCATCATGAAACTAACAAAAAAATGATTGCTAGATGATTATGTTGGCTAATACATGAGCCTGTGACATACGCTACTATTGTTTGTATGATGAGCAATTTACTTGTATCCATTACACACAGGTTTTAGATACATCTTATACGAAAAGGGAAATGACATGCCTCTGTTATCTTTGTTGGGTATGTGTGTGTGTGTGTGTGTGTGTGTACACCTTGTTTCCTTTCTATTTCACATTGCCTTGGCAGAAAACAATATTCTCTCTTTCAATGGCAATCTGTTTGCTTTGAACGGTTTCACACTTCTTTGAGACAAGGAATACTTCCATATAAAGATCAGCATATCAACACGGTCTAACACAATCCAAATAGTAGTATAAAGAAATCGTCCGAGCGCATTACTTGTGAGACTATTAGTTAACTAGCAGAGTGCCCGTTCTTTGTACGGGGTTGGCGTGTAAGTATAAAGTGCTTAAGACAGTTATACTCGTGCTCGAGTTTGAAATAGAGGAGGACACGTTTTAAGAAAACTTGGTTCTTTAAATTTGGGGTTTGCTATATTATAACAGATTATCATCGCTATAACTTTCTACCATTGCACCTAAACAATAGAAAATAGTTAATTACCAAACATTTACACTATATAACAAATTATTTATTAAATTAGACACATAAAAAACTGTAAACAATCTTACTTTGCCAGTTTTCATTGTGTATCACACCTTTTTGCTGCTTAGTATAAATCATGAATACAAAGAAATAGAGCTGTACCCGGTTGGTAAGCTTTGTAACTTTTTTAATGTTATTAAAAAATTATAGAACCAACTTGCTTGGTTGAAGCAGCTGGTCAAATTCATTTTGGATATGAATACTTATAAGAATAACATGGACAATTTTGAACCCCCGTGGGGCATAGCCCTATAGGATTTGCACAACTTTAATATGCCTGTGTTTCATAAGACTATCAAGTATCACTCTGCAAAATGACAGCTCATTCGGTCCAGTGGTTTTCACGTGATGGAACTTCGGAGTTACACAAACATCCATACTTTCACATTTATAATATTAGTAGGATAATAACAGCAAAATTTTAGAACACTTATAAAGCTTAACAAACGTACTCTTGGTATTACATTGAACAAAGCATACTAAACACACGCTATACCATAAATATAAGTCATTTAACTTTAGCATTTGTAAGAGAGAATCACAGCACTCTTTAAATATTTAAAAACGCTTTATTTTAAATCTAAGCTCTTGAATTAGCAATCATGTGCTATTAAGCTATCTTTATAATCAGACTATCTTTTCAATGCTATGTGTGCCAACTATATATAATAGTAGTTATATATCGATTTATGTGCCTTGCCTTGGATAACCTTTTCTTGTTCAATGTTCGTGAACGTATATGCAATGCCACTTTACTCACTTTGAACCTTTGAGATCGATTTAATTCAATGTATGACGTGCATCTAAAACTACATTAAGTTTTTGATACTTGATTATTGAAAAAAGTATAAAAAGGTTGCATAGTTAGTCGTCTATATATATATTAAACTATATCAGTTTAAGATTTATTTGTGGCTTTTATTCAAGCAACAACGTCTTTCAACTGTAATGACAAAGGGACTTGGAGACAAAGACAAACTAACAGTGGCTCAAGAAAAGCTGTCCTAACAGCAATTTGACTTCGGACCAAGTTGACAACTATTAAACATGACTAACAAGCTAGCGATTATTTCTTATGCTGCAAAGAAAGATTATTCATTAATCCAAACAACTTAAGGTAAACAATTAGGAAGCGTGGCAAACATTTTTGAAATTATTGAATATATATATACATCTATTAGTTTTATCTTACTCAGAGGATATTATTCAACTAATAGTTGGCACACAAAACCTATAACACTACTATGGATTAAGTATCACAACAGTTAAAAAAATATCAAATGAATCGTCGAAAAGGATTTGTGCAATAATTAATTATTGAAGAATTCATGCGAGTTAAAAATTAACTAGGGTTGCTTTCAGAGAGGTGAAAGCCAGTTGAGCGGAACAAACGTGATTTTATATTTGTATAAGTAACTAAATGTAAAAAAAGTCAATAGATGCTGGTTTTATTGATTAAAATTATAATAATTCATATTTCTTTTTACTACATCTTGTTATTCAGATACCTCTTCCAAAAGTGCATTATGGTAGTTTTGACCAGGAAAATATTATCAGTTTATTTGGTGCAACACAAATAAACAACCCGATCACCTACCTATAATTTACACTTTACCTTCCTAATCTAACCTTACTTCAAAACACTTAAGTCACGAATACTCATAAACCCCGACCTACCTTCCCCACAAACCTAAATTAGATCAGTGTTCAATCTGCGTTTTATTAATAAGTGTAATAACTTATTGAACCGTCGATGTAATTCAACATAATATAACCTGTGATGTATTATCGGATTATATATCGATTTCGATTCGGTTCAACATATCGCTTATTAAATCCTGATTTCTAACATTGGCTGTTTCTAATCAGCTGGCAACACAAATAGGTTCCCAAGAAAGTAGTCACTGGTCCTCCACTTATGGTTCTCTTGTTTACATTTTTCTTGTAAACATAAAACTGTCATATGGCTACTTTAGTCCCATAAGCCTAATGTTAAAATTTTGAAATTTTAAGTTAGTTTTAAATTTCATTAGCATTATCTAATTGAAATTTGTTTGTTTATTAACCATCTCACTATTAGTCTAAGTAATCTTGTTAAGTTTAGCTGAAATGTGTTCTGCCGTTATTGAGTGATGTTGCTTTATTTGTTGCATTGAAGTTGATCCCAAAGAGCTACGCTCAATAATAAAAAACTTATGACAATAGTATTTTATTGGAAGAACTACACAAAGTAGAGCTCATAATGTCGTCCACACTCAAAGGTGACACTTCAGTTAAGAATCCCAGTAAACCGCGCACTTTACTGGATTTGGTGTGACGATAAATTGTTTAAAGTGTTCTGTTACAAAGGAACTTTGTGATACAATTGTTCTTTCAAGTGAAATTCTTTGTTAGCCAGTACATTATTATATTCCAAGTAAAAATTATGTGTTGCTATTAATTATAATTTGTGGGTTCTACGTAATATAGCCTACCCATGTTTAAAAAAGAATATTATTAGTTATTACTTACTCCAAACAAGTTAAGCTACTAAACGAGAAAAGGATTTCAGGATAACTTGACTGTGCACCATTCTTCAAATAAGCCGGGTTCACAATGTAGATGTTTTTAATTGTATAATGTTGCACTGTATACCCGAAATATTTTAACAAATAATGTATATTTTTATACTCCTTAAATGCAAAGATGTCACAATGATGAAATCTTATAAATACTCAAGTTATTGAACAGATGCTTGAGGGACTATTAAATTGATAGTTACAATACAAAACAGAAGGAGGATGCTGTATTTAGTACATACTTAACTGTTAAATACTTAATGTTCTTAGAACTATCTAGTACAAGTAACGTGACAAGTCAGTACACAATATGAACAATATTATGACATATTATATATATATATATATATATATATATATATATATTATTCCAGGGTGGCCAATTGAATATAATTATGAAGTGAATTTAGATCCACTTCCTTTAGCTTGAGGATCAGAGCCAAGAGGGTCGCCAAGTTGACCAGTGAACGAGGGGAGTCAATTTATAATGACTCAGCGAATTATGGTTCAGCAATTTATTACTTTAAAAAAATCAAATAACCCTTTTACACATATACTAGAAGTAACCATTATTAGTATTACCCAATTATATAGACTGGTACATTACTCATTACAGCAGGGGTTGGCTGGGAAATGTTTAGCTTAGATTTAGCTAGGTACAATTCGACTCCCGTCTGCAAAACCATTCACAAGCTTAAGTTAAAATAAATTAATATTACAAGACACCTGTTGGTAGAATTATTAAAAGAGATAAAACATTGGTTTGGATTTCTTATAAAGTGTTCAGCAAAAATCATTCATTGAGTTGAGTTACTAAGTTATTAAAGTTACAAGAAATTTGCAAACTCAAACAGGCTAACTGACCACACGTGGCGAACGAAATTTTACAGTAATAATGACTTCTACAAAATTGGTTGATTATGTATCTCAAATAATTATGGCACCTGAAAAAGCACTTAAACATGACTATAATAATCCTTAAACTAAATAATTGTAAAACTTACATAATCACAGGAGCCATGCAACCTTGTAGCCAGCACCCCCACTAGTACAATGATTTACGATTTGAAACCCAACGGATAGATAAGATTTGCGGACCTCGGCCACCGCAAGTGGCGCTAAGGGCGGGAAATTCAAATTAAATAAATAGACTTTAAAATTTACTCCACAAACTACGTACTAGCATAACATTTCCCCCTGCTTTTTAAAATTTTACAAGCCTATAAAAAAAAAACAAATAAACTCACTTAGCTCTTCTATACATTACAAATCAATTATTTTCACTTAATATATCCAAACCTAAATTATACATTTTCTTATTTAAACAAAATCAAAGTTTTCTGACGCTGGAGCGTCCGTTTGAATTACAACTACTTGGCGGGCAACAATCGCAATAGTTCTAGTTTTCCTCGTTGCCGTCCGCCAGGGTACAGAGCGCTGCTATCGCTCGGTCTAACATATGACAGGTTACAACAATAATCAAGATAAGACAACTTAACTTTCACTCTGAAAAATACGGCAAACTGATCGTAAAATAAAGTCAGACATTTTCATTTAGAACCTTTAAGAGTAAAGTATTACATTTCCTAATCTAAACACACGCTGTTAGTACCTAAATCTTACTTTAAACTAACTTTATATGACCTAGTATTCCTGAAAGGGTTTGGCATCGTTTTACAGTGACGGGTGTCTTATTACTCAATTTGTATATGGTTTAATAATAATATTGGCCCAGGTATTTCTCAGTAGATAACTTTAAAATGGCAG
Organism: Macrosteles quadrilineatus; assembly: GCF_028750875.1. NCBI lineage: Eukaryota > Metazoa > Arthropoda > Insecta > Hemiptera > Cicadellidae > Macrosteles > Macrosteles quadrilineatus. Next base: position 152,492,205 of record NW_026542594.1, read on the forward strand.
TGAAACATGATGATTTAATTTTAAAATTTAAAATAACACCTGGAAAAGTGCTACAATTAAGCAAATATGTCTAAAATTACAAAGTATGTATTATGTCTTGAATTTTTTTTTAAATAACCATTCAACATAAACTGGTGGAAGTCACACTGAACCTATGTAACTGAAAAGAAAAAAGTAAAATTAAACATTTCGTAAAAAAATACTTAAGAATACTTCTTAGAAGTTGAGCTGTTGAACGTCCTGATGATAGTGAACCCTTTTTTTCAATTTACCTTATTCTTTAAAAACTATTTACAGTAGGTTATAGTGAGGATAAGTAATAAATTATATTGTAAGACTGTAATTGGTATACTCTAATTTCAGTTCAAAACTTAAAATAATGCAATTCTTCAATATTGTATAGTAATGATTCTGGAGTTTCATCTAATAACGAAAATCCAACTTTCAGAGATCTAGATTGTAATTTGCAAAGCCTTATCCGGGTATCCAAGCAACGGCAGACTGCGATAGGCTAAGTATTGGCTTACCTTTCTTAAAGCGATGCTATCTTCATATCTATAGGGAATTCCCAACAGTTTTTAAGGCCCAATTCTGCTTTAAGCTATGTAGGCTCACCAGGAATCTAAGAACAAAACACATTAAAAAAATCATATAGTACCTACTTAAACATGGAGTGACTCATATACATTTCCACCCACCCTGGTTGACTAGCGATAAAATCATTTATTTTCTTTAAAAAATAGGACCATTACAGTGATTATTACATTAAGATATTATACCTAATGTTAATGTATAGTATTTTTTTGTTCTTGAAAGATTATGTGCTATTAGAGAGCACTCTAAGTTTCTACTCCATAGAAAAAAAATCACATACATATTTTCGGTCGATACAACTTTTAAAATTCCATTTTATTTTTTTTTCGCTGTTGCCCTTAAAAATATTTTTCGGATAACTAGATTGAAAGGAATAATTGAATTGAAAGTTATCAATGAGTACCTTTAATAACAACCAACAAAATATGTCATTGATTAGTAATATTTTTATATACTATACAATCAAACCATTTATCGGATTTTGATGAATAAAATAATTGTTATCTGAAACGGAGCTAAAATAAATTGTATTAATATATCGAGAGCATGGCAATGTATTCTCTTTGATTTATGTTTCAGCTCTTTAAAGATTACTATGCATGTGTTTCTGAGCTTATGTTATAATAATCATATTATTAATACTAAGTGCACTTAACAACGCAATGAATACAAGTAATTAATTTATAATTAATACAAGTAATTAATACAAGTAGTTAATTTGTCACAGATTAAAAAAAAGTCATATTATTTATTAAACAGCTAATTTAGTAGTTAAATTGCTTTGTATACTTATAAAACATTTCAGTCGTGTCAAGAAATTGAACAATAAAGCTTTTAGTTGTTAACGTTTTATAACCTAAAAAGCAGAATCGAGTCTCGTTTTAATTTATCTCTCTGTAACACCAAAATGTAACGGTTAAAACTATCAATATCCAGGGTGTCCAGAAAGATTACTTAAGTTTCGATGGAAGGATAAAGCCTGATAATTGTATTACAAATTTGTAATCCTATATTTTACTATTTATTTCTAAAAACAATTTTTATTTTCATAACCAAACAGTAGGGAAACGACAGATAGTTGTGTGATCGTTACACGAAACACGTGGGATGAAATATATCCTGTGTTTGAAATGTCGCAACAAAGCAGGTCTGTCTATGTCATTCCATCTGATCCTTAAACGATTCTGCACGGGTGGTTGGTCAATCCTCCGCCATCCTGGGACTGTCAGGAGTTCTGTGTGTAGCCGCAATCTTTAAAATATAAATTCCTTGCAAGAGGAGCAGTCATTGTTCTACGATACTCACTGTTCAAGAAATGCATGTTGAGTTTCCACATAACCATACCCTGCATAGAAATTTTTTTTTTTTTTATTCTGATCACAAAGTTTAAGCGGTATTAGGGAAAGGAGTCTGAATTTTGTGAACGGACTACAGTCAGCGATAACCTATTAGCTTACATAAGTTTTAAACATATTGTAGCTTTTGTAAATTACAATAGCTATGACCCTTTAAGAGCATTTTTGAAACGGCTATTTACACAACAAACATTTTTACTAAAAAGCTAAGATATAGAAATTCGAAGATATTATGTGATTTGATAGCTAAAACAATTTAGGACTGAGAGGACGGTGTTTAAAAGATCTGATTACAGTAGAATCCTTCTTATCCGGGCACTTTTTAACCAGACATCAGATCCACCGCACTTCAATCTGCACAAGTGACATTATATGTTATTTAAGACTGATAATGATTAGGAATAAGTAAAATAATTGTCTATATAAATCAACATATTTAACTGGGGTAAATTTTTTTATATAAAAAGTTGTCTTGTGTTCTGAAAGTAGATAACTCAAATACAAATGTTGAGGGTAAAATATAACACAAATTTAATGCAACTACTAAGCTAATGAAAAGAGCCTTCCGTCAGTATCGCAATATTTCATGTCTACGAACTCAAACCAAACCAAATATTAAACACATCACCAAACGGTAACATAACGTATTTAGACCCACTGAGCTGAATATGTGTGGCTCAAAGCACTGGACAGTTTTGTGTCAAAGCTTCCTGGAAATTGCCATTAGGCAGTAAAAATAAATTCATTACTAGGCCTACATAAAACATTCGGAAGATTTATAGAAAAAGGTTAACTACTTTTAACTTTATAACATTAACAGTTAGACAATAAATAAAAAAAACTAACCATAGGCCTAGTACTTTTTTTAGATAGACAATTATACATTATAAACAGGGAATATTTACGCATTTTGAAAACATTAACAACCTACGTTCTACCACAAATTTATATCCACTAATCCACTAAACATTGCACCGAAATCAATTTCTTTAACCTAACAATTTTAATCAGCACATCGGTTTAACTAACTGGACTTGATTGGCAGCAAGTGGGTGGTACTGAAACGACGTTTCTTGTGGGAAAGATTGGGGTCAGTGGTCACGTGTCTAATTACAATGCTCTTCTAGATTTAAGTAATATATTTGGGTTTGCTTTAAAGTGAAGTTGTATACGGTGCGTGTATGAACTCTATGAATATAATCACCCATTTGCCTATATGGTCCGGGGAGCGAGCTGATCTAGTGGTTAGAGAGGAACTCTGGTTCCTATGGGGCCCCGGGTATAAATCCCGCCAAATGACCAATGGATTTGATCTAAGTGATAATGCCGTAAGCCCTAGGTCCAACCTGAAGTAATGTGAAAAACAATTCCGGGCTCGTGCCTAGCGTCCTAGGGGGAAAAAAATTTGCCTGTATAGTCTGATGATTGGAGTCTCCAATCAGAATCAATCACTATTTATCATCTGTTGTGTAGCTTTGTTTTCAATAGTATTGTATTTTTTTATCACAACCATCACGACATTGGAAAACCAATTCAGTCGTAATTATATAAAGATCTTAAAGGTTCAGGTGATGTTTATAAATCCTCCATAACGACCAAATCAAAAATTGGATTCTATTTTGTAATGGAATCTGTGATTGTCTGTATGACTAATAGCTCTTTGGTGGATATCAAGCTAAAATAGTCACCATGGTCTGTAAAAAGTGTCATATTTATTAATCAGGAACAGTAAAAATATTAATTGTTTACTTCTTATCTCTATTCTTACGAAAATGCATTTAACTTGGAATTTCCATAAAGCTGATAAAACATTTTATAAAACTATGCCATATGTCCGTACATCTCTCAGTTACAAAAATGTTATTACAGCTATAATAATGAGTGAGTAGTACTACATTATATATACATAGTAGTAGTACCACATAGGTGATCTTATACGCTATTTACAGCACGTTCAAGAATAAAAACCGTCACCTATTCCAATCAGTAGCAAGGCAAGGATTTTTACTACCATTACTAAAAACACATTTTAAGACATTTAAATGAAACATTACTTAACAAATCATTTTTTGTAGCACATAATAATTTTAATTATAAGCAGTTGAATATATATGTACAGGTTGTATTTATGGAATAAAGAACTATGGCATTTTGGTGTTGTTGATATTTTGAAACACCTGTCGTAAAATTTCACATTATCTAAGCGAAAAAAAAACTTAAATGTGAAACGACTTTCTTGAGTAAACAAATTCACATTGGTTTCAGTTAGAAACCACGCGGTCTCTTAATGTATAACATTCTAAGGTGGTGGTTTTCACAATTCCTTTGAAGCGTGTTGTACATGTATTTGAATGCATAGAGGTAACGTAACAAGTAGTTGGTTGTTTGTTTTTCTTCCTTTATACTTTGACAAAGACAGAACACAGTATTTTCCTAAGAGGAAACATTCTTAAAATGATTATGTCTTTCTATGTAGTCATGCACATTATTATTAGATCAAAACTAACAGTCCAGTAATAATGTGTTTTAGCCTAGCTAGTAATGTATTATTAGTGGTTTGTAGTAAAGCTCGCTTTCAACGAATCGAGTTAGAAGGTGGAGGGAATTGCCAGTTTGTATTAAATATAGAAATTAATGATATTTTAACGGTGCCTTAACATCAGGGTGATATCTTAATACTAAGGTCAGTGATCGATGAGTTTTCAATATTAATGATGAGATGACGGCATTGTTTATGACTACGATCAGCTGGTTCTATAGCTAAGACAATAATTATTAAATACTTGATGAATAAGGACAGCTGGGTCATATTTTAAACCATAATCTGATTTTGACTTCTATCAGGATCGAACTGGTGTTACTGGACCCCCAGACTAACAACCAGTCACTAGAGTACTGGACTATCTTGATGGACATAAACTCAATTTATAATGCCGAAATAATTAACAGAACAGATAATCAAGTTTTAATTAACCTCATACTCACTACTAAGACGATTATACCACATTTGAACCTAATACTTATAAAATGCAATACTGTAATGAGATTGGAATTAAACAATCAATCCTTTTGTCATATAATAAAACGTCAAACGTATTGTACCGTCTTAAACACCCCTTAAAGAACGTGTAGCTATGTATAACATAACATACACGTTAAATAAAACCAATGATGAATGCTGTTAAAATTATGGTTCAAAATAATCTTAGTTAATTTAAGATAGATTAAGAAAGATTAAGACAAGAGGCTTAATATATTCAATTTCAATTGGCTGCAATATTATATTTTTCGTAACTATTTGCTTAGAAGGTTTTATTATGTGCAGTGATGAACACGTTAGAAATCATCACCTACACTTTTCATCCCACACACGATGTGGGATAGTCAACGGTTATGCCACATATGCTTCAATGAAGTCTTCTGAGTTTCTAAATTTTAAATAAATAACACATTGAAGGTTTATTGAGTTACTAAGATAGATTTTATTTTTAAAAGTTTGTCCACTCTTAAAATAGAAGCTTTAGTGACAGAAAAGTGCATATAAGTTACATCTGGAATGAATTCATGTGTTGTCAATCTTTAACTTTATTTATATTATAAAATTTGTTTACCGTCCATGTGTTGGTATTTTGTCTTTTGTTGTTTTATTTTTCAATTAGTTCAATGGATCAAGATTTAGTATTTTTAATGTTGTAATAAAAGTTTGTCACCTTTTTAATATAATCATTTAATACAAATCTTCATTTGCATAATCTGTAAGATCATATAAGATATTCCATTTGGTTTGATTTGAAAAGTATAGTTCCGTCTAAAACAACCCTATTCTAATGTTTTCATTTTATTACCGGGAGTTGTTTACTGGTATAATATTTCATCAAAAGACTAACACAAAGTAGAGCTCATAATGTCGTCCACACTCAGAAGTGACACTTCAGCTAAGAATCCCAGTAAACCGCGCACTTTACTGGATTTGGTGTGACGATAAATTGTTTAAAATCTTCCTCTGCAATGGAACTTTGGAAAAATATCCTTCGTCTTGGGTGAAATACTGTTTTTGTCTATGAGATAAAACAAATAACAGTATTGTTTTGTGGTGCATTCCTTCAATAATGTTATTGGTTCGTATATATTTAAGATGAACATTTTTGTTTTGCTTCAAATTGAAATCCCAATACCAATCGATATGAACATTCATCAATCATCTTGTAATGCGTAAAAACAACTTACATTTATACCCTTTTACCCTAAATGTACAACCCAAACACTGTCTTATTGAAATATTACATTGAATTACCTTATTCGTGTATATGCATTTTATTCCACATCCTATGACCCTAATTAAAACACCTTAATAAAATAATCATCTCTGTATATGATGGTTCTAATATAATAACAGAAATAAGATAGTAAAGAGGGGGTATAGTGTTTGTCATCAATTGTCATTAATCGATTAATAAAGCTAAAGAAAATAAAAATAAAATTAATTACATGCGGATAATGTGTAAAGACTCTAAAGTAGATAGATGGATATGATAAGTGATTAAGGAAGGGATCTAATTAATCAAAGTTCAATACCTACAAGGCATACAACGCTGTCTCTTAATGTCAATATATGAAATTAGGCTAAAATAAACTAAAACCTGGTAGAACAAAACTGTAGTCTAAGTGAGCTGCCATTTGACTTATTAGATTTTAACTGAAAATATTTCCGTACACATATCAGATTAAATAAATATTTAAATAGCATTGGATTGAACGAGCAGTACGTTTGATGCTAAATGGAATGAAAATTGTGTTTACTCGTAAAACTGTTTATTTATTCTTCATATGAATTACATGAATAACTTTTAATGTGAAGTTGTTTTTTAACTTTCTCTGTAACCTTTGACCGTACAACAACACCCCAATACAGTAAATTAATAATAATCATATGCAAAGGTTTTTGCATTGTATTAAGTATTTTCATTTGGGTGAAAAGCTCATTAAAAATAAAAGTTATAATTAATCTAATAAGTATTTTCAATGGGATGATAAGCTCATAAAAAAAAGTTATAATTAATCTACAAACCACTCCAAATCGTGTTTTTAGAACTAATGATCGTTTATCCAGCCCTACATGTTCATCAAATAATTCCAAACATACAATCATAGTTTCGAGTATTGTTTATGTCCTCTAAGGATACAAAAATTAAAAAAAATCGTTCCCAGGTCCTACAATCCCAACTGCGGTAATAAATTCTTCACTGAAGAGGAAATTCACTAAAATAGATCTCTTCGTATAATCAATATCAGATAGTCAAGCAAAAAAGTACTAACACTATTCTACGATGGCCTATAGTAGCCTAATATTTAAATATACTAGAAGCTCTAATGGGAAAACAATCTTCAAATATTCATGTGGATTCTCTTGTATCAGTTGCCATTATTTGTTTGAATAAACCATTATTCCATTTTAATTTCCTTTTTAGCTCCTGACTGTAAGAAAAAAATATAAAATGTAATTGCTTATACTGTAATAGTTTAACTGGCTCGAAAACTCATTTCTAAAACAAAAAGCCGACAAAAATCCATTATTTAAGAAATTCCATAAACGAAACAATAAAAGCCAGATGACACACGTACGCTGTGTTACAAATATGACAACGTAACAGATCTGGATGTGTCATTCGATTTTTGCAGTAAATGGTTCAGCACGGGCGGTCGGTTAGCCCAGTATGCTGCGATCATTTGTTTTATGTTTTATATAAAGGATTTTATATATGCCTTTGTAGGGATGGAATGTTCATTTTGAAAAGGATTCTACTATTAAATCTAGTCCTAAAAGTTGGAATATTTTATTTGCCGTTGCGGAAACATTGTACAATTTTTCATGGTATTTAACTTATGAATTAATGTTTATATAAAAAAAATCTGAGGGAGAATTTTTTTTACTAAGTAAAATATCCGCTAGTAAAACCTTTTCTGAAATAACATTTAACTGTGCTAGGAATTTTCTAAAAACTTATCTACAACACTTTGTGTTAATAGTTAATTATTGCAGCAAATTGTAGAAACATCATTATTAACAAAGAATATTGCCATGCACTTTGAAAAAGATTATTTTTTACAACACATATTTCTTTCAGTACCACAATAGGCGTACATCTGACGTATACTACTAGAAACAAACAACACCCAAGCATCTTTGTTTCCGTTATAAACGCTTTCCAAATTCTTAGATAGCGTTTATATGTTTTAAATGGGATGTATTTGATAATTTTTATAAGTGTGCGTAATGTATCCCGAGTTTTAAATGGTATGATATACAAACTTATACTTTTAATATGTTTTATAGAACGAATAGCAGACATCTGGGCTATTCTTTAATATTAAATGTCCTTTTAATATTTCATTTTCCTTTGATTTAAAACTTGGTCATTTTCTTTTGAAATTCATAGTTCTGACTTGTTTATAATGATATTATTTTATTGATAAAAGAAAATTTATCAAGCAATTGTAAAATTTTATGATTGTTAATATACACTGAGGAATATTTGAGATCAATACTCGTAAATAAACACACCCATTTCATTGAATATCTTTAAGTCAATATTTGGAAGTGTTGTAGATAGGAAGTATTCACCGTAGTTTTATAAAAGACTACAGCTAACTTGGTTGCATAATGAGAACTAAAAGTTGTATTATACGGCAGAAGCAACAAGTTATAAATTTTTACTGTATTTAAAAAAAGGCTCTAACATATTATAAAGCATCCACAAATGCACGTGAATTTTCAAGCACTGGTTGTTACTTTACTCACGATAAAGAGTATTTTTACAATGTCATATTTTTTATACATTGACCAGACCACGTCTAGTTAAAATACCTTCATGCTTTGATGGTTGATGGTTCCAATGTATCGACATTTATTAAATAATTTTACTTTGAAATAATATTATTAGTGTATGTATTTTTTGGATGAATTGCAAAAGTTATATTATTACCACGACTTATAACTATCATTAGAAAATTCGCATTAAAAATATATTTTGTGTAAAAATAATACTCTAAAAACTTTAAATAGCTGCAAGTTTATACTAAAAAAAATTAATAAATCCTATTTACAGTTATAGAACGGTTCAAGGAAGTGCTTATATGTTTTTGCCTATTAATTTGGAGGGATGTTTTTGCGGCTTGTTACATTTATCCACACACTAAAATTTAATATAATTTAATATATTTTACAAAAGTGATATTTTTTTACTAGCTACTACTTTTTTACTGTTCAACTAAGAAAAATATTTCCATTCTAATTATAAAAAAAAAAAATGTAACATGGCATAGAAACGTATTTTAAAGTAGCTCCTTTATTAATTTTTCAGAATTCAAGTTCATAATAGATCATTGTAAATAGTTATCTTAAGGGAACATAAATGAAATGGGCACGAAATACTTCGTAATCATTGGTCCAGGTGTTTTCCACTGGCTAATTTCTCATCGTGACAGAAAAATCGCTAAAAGCATTTTTCCATCGATGATTCGGCACTAGAGCACAATGCTGTAAAATAATTTTGCTCGAATACAGTCTTATTATTACAGGATTATTGTCTCTTCGAGTGGTTTCAAAACATGGTTCATAGGTTTTTTTACAAACAAAATAATAATTATTTGAATAACGCATTAAAGATGTTCAAAAAATATGAACAAACTACTCTACAAGTGGAACACTGACGATTTAGACACACATAAATGTATTTTTTTTTTCACACAGTTGTGATATACCGGTTAATCCTGCCATAATTAACTTGTATATATCCAGGTCTGTCAACTCAAAACACTTTATTTAATATTTTCGCCTATTTTTCCCAGAAGGTTACATAAGTGGTTTCATGTAAAATTTATTGGTGTTCATCAAAGGATACAAATTAAATATTTGAATCTGTGACCAGAATTTAATTTGGATTAATTTGATTTCGATTTTTAACTTGGAAAAAAAAGAATACTAAAACAGATGTTTACAACATGTCGAATCATTGTCCCAAACTAGTGCAGTTGGATATGAAATTGAATATGGCTGAACAGGACACAGTTCTAAAACAGCCCTATTAGGGTTTCAGCTCTCTGAAATATCACGATCACGTCACGAAATTGAAACGAGAAACTGGTCTGTTCCGAGTTATATTCAGGTTTTAAGCACACGCACGTTCAGATTCATTAAATAATACATTTTTAACTTAAATAATATAGAAAACCATTAATCAGGTGTGTAATAAGTTTTAATCATATTTAAAATAATGTCGTATAAGCTAACTATACACGTTTAATATATTTCAAAAAAATCCAGATAAACTTTGTTTCTTATAATTTACGTGTCTATGAAAGTGTCTTAGTTGGTTCAAGTACTTCGTAAACGTTTATATATCCCATTTTATGATCTTTGAAAATGATTAATAGTCAAATTAATTATGAATAAGGCAAATTATTGTCTCTATATGAAACTAAGTATTTCACCTGGGTAAATAAGATAAAATGTAAATGTAATAAAAATTGCATTTTGCAGTGTTCTAAAAGTCAATAAAATACAGTACAAATGTAAAGGGTGAAAATAGAAAAAAAATTGATCAATCAAATTATATCAATTATTTAAGATGGGGACGCCACTGTGTCATATTTTAACACAAATATGAATGAAGATATATCCACTAAGCTAATTAAAAGAGCCTTCCTTCAGTATCACAATATTTCATGTCGCCGAATTCAAACCGAACCCTATATTTAACACATCACCAAACGGTAACATAAAGTATTCAGAACCACTGAGCTGGATATGTGTGGCTCAGAGCACTGGACAGTTTTATGTCAAAGCTTCCTGGAAATTGCCATTAGCCAGGAAAAAGGAATTCATTAATACACAAAACATGAAGTAAATGTATAGAAACAGGTTAACTACTTCTTACTGCATAACTATAGCATAGCATATCAGAGCTATACCACAGACAAGGGAAAAAACGTTTTTATTTCCTAATTTAATTTCCTTAGTCAATGGCTATACTATGCAAAGTGGAAATAACTAAATAACCATTGTACTGTTTTAAGTACATAGTAATGTATTATAAACAGTAAATCATAACCCACTTTCAAGTCTTTGACAAACAGCGTTCGACCAGAAATTATTAAATAAAAGCTGTTCTCCATTCCACCGAAATCACTAAAATTTTATATGGTTTTTCAGGTTTACTAAAATTAAATGTTGTTTTTTCACCTACTGCTTTCCTTGATAGGAACCTATATTACACATTTGGTTGGTATAGACAGATAAGTAAACTAGTAGTTTTATATCACACAGTGATGCATCATAGTATAGGTGTAAGGGGAATGTAATGGATATCACGACCCATGCATGGCTACGTCCTTCAGGAAACAGACATTCAGATTGTTAACTGGTGCAGACCAACATTAGTAGTCTGTATACATCATAGTGCTACATTATAATTATAATTAAATATCATTGATTGTAAAAATTGTGTTTACCGTATGAATAAATAAATAATTAAATTATATAACCTATGTATCATAGTATACAGGCCCACACTAGTAGACAATGTATACCTCACAGTGCTTTATATGGTAGCATGCTAGTAGATATCCATTTTAAAGAAAAATCCATTTTGAAATCCATGGAGAAAGAAGTATCTATTTTATTCAGATGAGTACACTAATGTATGTTTTAAGATGTTGAATTTTAATAACATATATGGTATGCAGATAAATACATAACAGGACTATATTTATAACATCATACGCGAAAATGTAATACTTATTCAAAAGTATACTTATAATTAAATATTATTATAATTTTAAAAAGATTTTTTACGCTTGTTGGAAGTGTTATCATATTAATTATCATATGTTCTTTGTTTTTATTTTCTTGTTGTTTATTAAATAAACAGCAATAAAAAACGTTTATGTTTTTATGTTTTGATTAAGTTTGTCTAGAGTTGTGGTAGTTTCATGATATTACAATATTAAAATAGTTTGATATAGACGTAGTGTTACTTCATATAAGTAGAGTTACCAACATAGTGTCATGTATGAAAAGTTGAGAACATGAATAATACAACCTCCTGAACCAATTGATTTTACTAAAAAAACGTAATGCGACAGAAAACTGGAAGTTATTCCAATTCCAATGGAAGAATTACGGTACTTTGGCAGAACCTTTCAGCTCAAAGTCTACCAAATTGTCAAATAAGAAGATTCGGTTTGCTCTATTCCTTTCAGTAATAGGAGGTAAGGCTGTAAGATTAATAACAAGCTATGCAATGAACCATCTGACGCGGATAAAATTATTTTAAGACTTGATGAATATTTTGAGGAGGCAAAGAATTCTACACACGAACAATATTATTTTAATAGTGCCAAACAAGATGCTCAAGAATCATACACGGATTACATCAACCGACTTCATGAACTCGTTGGTAAAATAAATATCAATTTGAAGCCTTGGCCAATCTTTTGAAAAAGGAAATTGACGAGCAGCTGATATGCGATCATTTGTTTGCTAAAGATAAAAAAATTGACACTTTTTAAGAACTTAAAAACCTGGTAGAAAAAGATAGATAGAAAGAAGATAGATGTTAGTAATATTCACATCTATATTATTAAAAGACTTTTTAGGATTTTTGTGTGCAGCAAATCAACTTCTAAATATTTATTTGTATAGTCATATTGGGTATCAAATTAAAGCTATCCTCTAGATGTGCCTTTTGCGGGTTTGGATGATATCCCGTGAAAGCCCTTCGTCCTTTAGGCTTTTAAAATGCCATAGTTTGTGCTGAACTCTGTTTTCAAACATCTGAATTTTTTCATGATTACTTTGTTTACATCAAAACAGATGGCCAAGATTCAATTATTTCGTTTACATCTATATGAAAATGGGGTTATCTCTAGTCGGTGACGTTTCAGTGAATTCAAGTAAATTGTTATTTGTAAAATGTAAAAAATAAAATTGCTTCCGTTAGATATTGTGTTGCGAGAGGATTTTGTGTTTCATAGTATGATTTATTCATGTTTTAGGAAGTTAAGGTAAAATATTATAATGTTATTAGTGTAAAAAAGAAGAAAATTACTTGCGATAGATTTTCTGTTTTCATTGTATATTTCATTAGTATCTCTATTTTTTTTTCTAAGATGCCTTGAAGATATAGCACACACAATGAAAATAATAGGGCTCGCAATGCAAGTAATAGGACATAATAACAAGTAATATGATAAGACATAATTGTTTTCATCCTTATTACGAATACTAGAATAGTACCCAGCATGGATCATAAACATAAACAATGATGTTGTTGGCCTGAATCCTATACTAATAGCATTAACATATGTTTTCGCAGTTCCATTTAAGCTATGTTAAATAATCTTTTTTTCGGGCCAAAAACTTCATTTGTTAATGTTTATGATCCATATCAGTTCTTTTCAATCCTTATCAATTACATTATTAAATAGATAACGGATTTTGAAGTCAAGAAGGGACACAGGCTGCTAGTATTAATTAACATAGGTTCTTTATTTTTATTTGTTGTTGTTTGTGTTTTGATTTAGTTTCTTTTAAATTGTGATAAATGTGGTTTCATGATATTACAATATTAAATTAGTTTGATATAAAAAAAAAACATTATGTGCGTTGAAGAAAATATTACATTAGAAATAGAAACCTTTTAAGAACTTAAAAAATATTTTGGAAAAAGGAAGATGTTGGTAATGTTCACATATTAATTGACATATGGTCTTTGTTTTAATTTGTATTGTTAATTATTTATGTTTTGATTCAGTTTGTCTTGAGTTGTGATGAAGATAGTTTTATTAAATTACATTATTAAATCAGTTCGTAATAAAAGGGGTGTTACTTTATATAAGTAGAGTTATCAACAACGCTTCAATGTATAACTGCTCAATATTATCGTTGAAACTGACATGTGTGATATCACGTTTCACAGCTTGATGTGTGACCATTTCATCACAATTATTGTAACTTTTCATTTTTAATTGATTCCAAAAACTACCCTTGTAATTTGTTGGTTTACATCGTACGAAACTATATGATTAAGTTAAACATGTTCGGTATGTCAAATGTGTGCAAACCTATTTGGTAATCCAAGGTGAAGATTCAAATTATATCTGTCTGTCACCGTTTTTTAAGGTTAAAACAGTACCCCAGGCTATTACACATTTCACAATTTCGATTACTAAATTCTTAATTTAAAGAGTCTAGTTCCGTGTTTATTTTCTGGGAAGGCGTCTGACCAGGGTAAGGCTAAGGGGTGAAGGCTTGAACGTAGCAATAATAATAAACTGATGTTCCTCCTAGAGTAACTACAATGTAGAAATATGTTTTCACAATTTCCAGTGATTGAAAATTATTTCCTAGCATAATATCTAACAGTAATTTTATTTAACCGTCTTTCCTATTTTTACACGTAACATTCTTAAAGAATTCATTAAAATATGTTTATGGAATTCATGCTTTAGTTACATGCAGTTACAGTATATTGTTAAAAACAATGGGGACATGAGATAAGGTTAAATCAAGTTTAGGCTATAAAAAAAAAAAATAATAATAATCAAGCTCCCAGAAATAAAATAATTAAAAATAATAAATTGACTATCGTCCATTTCCCTGTAACATAGGATTGGGGAAGGGAAAGTCAAACAAGCACGTTTTAGTTGAAAGTGCTGACTCTCCACATCGTATCAGGTCTGGCGTTAGTTCAACGTTTGTTCGTTGTCGAAAACATCGATTGTAAACGTTTATTGTTAGGACTATGGGTTAAGTGATAGTTATAATCATATAAATAATTTTTTTTTATTTGATGTGTATAAAATACAAAGGTAGAAACTTATTTTATAGAAGCATGGGAATTGACTCATTTATTTTTAAGAACTACTATCACTATAACAAGTAGATATTTCATCATATAAAACCAACCCAAAGGTCATCTACGTCATAAATATTCTGTTTCATAATCTGATATAGACATAATAAAACATACTACTAATTATGTATCCATATCACTAATTAATTAGCGTTAAATTAGTTTTAATGATTAAAAAGGAAACACTGTCTTTTTTTTCTCTTTTGTCGCAATTTATGTTAGAATTTAACGAATAGTCAAAAAGAGAGAAGCTATAATTTCATTATCAATTTATTTTCACATAACGAAGCTGTGTTATAATGAAGTAGACGAATATAAAACTGCTTTTGGTTAGATATCGAAGCTCAGGTCTAATACTCATTTTATTATGCATATCAGGTAGTTAACATTATATTCCTTACATGAAATTATATGGCAAAAAAGTGTATTTATTAAAATTATCAAATAGTAAGCTCTTGAAAGTAAGACCTCATGCACGTAATCTTATAACGACTGAAACAGTTTTTTTCTACAAAAAAGGAACTGTACGTTTAAAAGGAATGACGAGTGATGCAAGTTCTCATACAAAAAGTTCCTTTGTCAGCTTTTATCACTTCAAATATCTTTCTTCACATCACATCACGTCTATGCCACCAGGTCACAAATGCTTTATCCATAAACATATTGATTCTATTGGAGAAAATTTAAGAGCTAAGGGCAAAATTGTATTCAAGAAATGGCATCTTCATTATAATTATGAGATAGTTCTATGGTCAACATTATAATGGTAATACGAATATCAATTTGCTACTTATATATAAAAGATAACTTCATATTTACATAAGACAACTACCTGCTCTAAAATAAGAAGGCTACATTGAAATAAATACATTGAAATAACTTCAAACATCTTACTAAATACTAAAATCGTCCATGGCATCAATTACGTGATTGTGTATATGTGTGTTTGTATGTGTTTGCAGACTCCTGGACATCCCAGTCAAACATAAAGGTAAGTGTAGCCCACAATGATCTTTATAAATTAATAACACCGTGCCTAAAAATATGTCATTCAGAAAAAAAAAACCATTGATTTATCTTTTATCTCGAATCCGTTATTAAAGCTACATACGAAAAAACTACACTGTAGAACAAGTCAGATATACTGTATACGGTATACAGACAACTCTTAATGTTTTTCAAGAATTTTACACACACTCATGATAGCTGAACACCAATATTATAGGTCTAGAAGCTCTATTGCACTGATTTTGGCTAAATAGTTAAGCCATAAAAGTAGTAGAGGATTGAATCGTATGCTCTGTTATTAGGGCTAAAAGTATTATTAAAATTAATTGGTATACTGAAATTCTTAATGTTGTTTCATCAAAAACTAAAGTACCGTTTAATGCAGATTAAGACACGTAGTAACAGTGCAATCCAGCCGCCAGATCCATTACGTCTCTAGTTTATAAGTAAAACAGCAGCTAAGTGTAATTTCCTTATAGCACTATCCCATTTATTTAATGATGTTATAATTTTTATAAATCTTACTTCGTATTTTCATTGCACTAGCTTTATATTGCCCAAATACTTATATACTCCTCTATGTAAAATGTATACACATTTCATTAATTTTTTTTATAGAATACATTTTATGCATGTAAATATGTTTAGTAACAAATAGTATGTTTTCGATGTAACAGAGAATAAAATCACAAGAAACTAATTTTTGAACTCTGTTTGAATGGTTTAATTTAGTGAAGTACAAACAAAAGTTGAGAAAATACAAAACTCGGCTGGTTCTAAAGAGTGTTGGCATCGGAGTTCTTAATTAACTACTGAGCCGCGGCTTTATACTGGCTCTCACAGCTAACATTTACTCTTGACATTTTTAATAAAAAATGTGCCATTGTGGCCACGTAAAATGTTTATTTAATTTTTCATTTTAACCATTTAAGAACTGCAAAGTATCGCTCAATATTTGGTTCCATCTACGTTTAGTATTGATTTAACCCGAATCAATTCGTTTTAAAACTTTATTCTTTGGACGTACCGGTACTAATAAAAAGTACAATTAATTAAATTTGTATTTAGTTGCATACATGTTAATGTGAAGAAGAACTTCTTTAAGAATTCTTTCTTTAAGCCCTATCTTAATAGACTGTGTTTCCAACATTTGATCAAAACTCACAAAGTCTTACAAATATAGTTCTATTGGGATCCAACCAACTCTTCTTCTGTAGCATTTTCAAGTGAACAGATAGCGGTAAAGTATGTAATTAATTTGTAATATCCATTATGAAGTAGAATGCGAAAGGAAATATAATAGCGTTGAAAATATATTATAATTGTGTTGCATAGTGAATTAAAAAGTGATGATTATAATAACTAAATGTTGTGCAATGAAAATAAAATACGAAAATTGTTTTAACTAATAGAGCTTGACGGGATTGTATGTGTTGAGCAGCATAAAATAAACATGGTTAATTTATTTTACAACAAATAATATATTGCAGTGGGATAAGAGGTATTACAGCACAGAAAATTAAAAAAAGAGCAAGGATTTTCTTTTAATTACAAGTTTTAAACGACTCATGATCATAAAATTAAATATTATTAAAACTGATTAGCAATAAACTCTGGATATCCATCTTGAGCTGTACACGTCGAAAATGATAAACAAACTACTATGAATAAAAACAGTATAAATACGTTAAAAACGGGTGTATTACTAATATATAAATAACTAATAATTGGAATTTCAAATAAACATGTAGACCTATACAAAAGAAATGAGTTGCACTTGGCAGCAGTTTTGATTAAAAATAGAGTAGAGGCTTGGAGCGATCATACAACATTGGCATGGCCAGCTGTCGCTTACAATGATTATTCTATTGTGTTTACTCTAAAAAAAAGACATGGATGTATAAGTATCCACATCATTGTAGGATATATCACAGAACAAGTAAGTTACTTAATTTACATAATGCTGTTTTGTTTAAATGAAATATAATTCATTATTGAATAACTATGCGTACTGATTGCTTAATTTGGCTGATAGATATTTCATAATTTAGCTGCAAAATTACAGTTGTAGCTCAACGATGCATGAAAAAATAAATTTTTCTCAGGGTTATTTTATGTTACAAGATATCTAACACTAATGGTCATCAGAAAACTAATAGTAATATCTTGTCATTTTCTCTCCCCTAGTTTGGTAGATTTAATTTGATGGTTAATTGTTAATAATTGTTAGTTATAGTTAATTTCAGTTTGCTGTCGTGGGTACATGTAGATCGCCTAGGTACACGACTCAATACCCAATGCTCTGACCACACACTCCCGAAGGGTATATAACCTGGACTATGGGATCATCCTCTTAGACCAATACACTAATGAGCAAGTACATAATTAGAGGATTCCATAATTTTAGAGCTCTTTAACTTTCAAAGGCCCACTGTATCAACAATTAAACAATTAGCAGAATTCTATTTTTTTTTTTTTACTAGTTTGAGTTAAATATAAATAACTTTTTTACAAAGTTATAATTTAAATTTTTAAGCACCCTTAAAATAGCTCATTATACCTCACAAATAAGAAACTATTTACAGCAAATTACCAAAATCTCAATATGTAACATAAATTGTACGCCATCTTATTCTACAAATGTAACAGTTTTCCCATAATTTTCAAATGTAAGATTTTATTTTTTTATTATGTTAAGTAGTAATCGTAGTACAGTGTTGCAAACTGCAAACGGAAACTATGTTTAAATTATATACGTATAGTGTAGCATATCAACCTAAGTCCATACAAATCAAAATCATAAAGGAATAATAGGCAAATGTAGGCTTAGTCAGGTTTCTCAGATCGTCTAGCTGTTACTAGATTTTTTCCTATTTTTTGGAAGTATTTTCATGAAAATAATAGTGTTTACTTGATTGTAATCTTTAATGCAAAATAAAAAAAAACCCGCTTTATCATACGTAATGTTTCATTTTTACAATTGTAAAACATATTGTTGGCAAAAAAATGCATTATTTTATAAAAAAAAGTTAAATATGTTCTAACAGAATGGGTGAAAAACCATTCTGCCAAACTTGTATCTAGCACCAGGTTCTATGCAAGGATAAACCACTACTTTAGGTCTGTTAATAATTCAAGGGTGTAATGCATGAGGGGCCTTATATCAAGCTAAACCAAAAGAGACATCTTTCCGTATATCATGGATGCTTATTTTTTTTAACCAGACTTAGTTTGAAAAGCAATTCATCCAGAATATTCTTTTGTGCCGATTTAAAACTACCATGCCTACCTATTGTACGAATTTAATAATTTGTGTTAGAGCTTTGTTATCAAGTTTCAGTTTAAATAAAACTACCTTAAACAAAACATATAAACTAACATTTTAATTGCTTAAGCATTTGTAAGCAAATACGGAAATATTGCATTAACATTACTTCAAAACAGCAATTTTCATAGCTATAACAACAGCAGCAAACACCGACCATAAATAAATACAAAATATTTTTTTTTCGCTAAATGCTATTTACATTTTTACATATTCCAAACCAAGTAATTAAATCCCATTCTTCATAAGGATAACATGGGATAAAAACATATATGTATATAACACATTTAGGGCCATGTTTACCTATTTCTACATTTGGGGTCATCAAATTAAAAAGGTTAATCGTTCTTGGTTCAAGGTATTGTTAGTAATAGCTTCTTTTTCTATAGGGGGAATTTTTCCAAACCAAAATTAGGATCATAAATAGGATTGTTACAAAATGAAATAACAACTGATATTTAAAAATAAATACAGTAAAATGTATAACTTATTAACTACTTACAATTTGGATAGTTTAATAATTTTTAAAATAAAGCAACATTCATATAACAATTTTTATTTAAACATATCGTTGTACAGGTTTCACAAGGTTTCACCTTTGAATATGTTAATGACATGAGTAAATTACTCTTCATCACTGTTTTAATTACTAACAAGAGACGTGAAGTCTCTGGTGATTATCTAACGCTGGGTTACTAACAGAATTTGCAAGTTACTTTCAAGTTTTCTAAATTATACACACCTCACTATTAACAGTCAATGAGTGAACACATATTTGAACTTTCTCCCTATACATCTGGTATACAACGCTCGTTTATGTATATATTTTGTTTTAGATCTGTGCCTATTGATACGGAAATGAAGTGTACGGCCCCTCTCACAATACAATACAATACAACAAAATACAACTAGCTTGTTATTATTATATATATCACATTATTTCCTGAATTTCATCATCCAGAGTGTGATTTGTTATTAACCCAATTGAAGGATCTAAATATACTATAACAATTGCTCTTTTTATGGCTTTAACGAATTTTAATTTAATGTTGTTTCCCATTGTCTATGCCACTCCAATGATAAAACATCACTTACATATGTACTATAGTTGAAAGAATTGCATTCTTTCTAATATTTCTCTTGAGATGTTAAATGTTAAACATCCTGTTTAACATGAGATGTTAAACATCCTTGTTCATACTAATAGAAAATTTAAAAACAATTTTACTTGTTTCCGAAAAATATAAATTTCGTCTAGAACACGAATACTAGAAAAATGTCAAAAATATATTTTCAAAACACTGACGTAAAATTAATTGCTTAGCAAATTCACTTGAAAGCTATTCTGAAATGAAAGGTCCAATATAAAGGTGAGAAATGCGGGTTAATTAAGACCAACACTCCTGAGAATCAACGGAGTGTTGTTTCGCTGACGTTTGTTTATCCTTCACCAAATTAAACTTTCCAAACATAAACTTTTCAAACATAATTTCAGAAATTGGTTCCCGATGGTTTACTAGATATCTGAACTATAAGTTCTATTTCATGGCATACAATTCTTTCTGAAATAGTAAATAAATGATTCCAGAGGATGAGTAAAGAGTAAGTATAAATATACTACATTAATACAACATTAATACAAATTACATTGATTTTTAACGAAAGAAAGAACTACAAAAAGAAGGACAAGCAAGAATTAAGTGTAAGTTAAATGTATATATCTAGAGTACAGACTTTTTAGTTGAATTATCAAGCTGGTAAAAACTATACTTAACAATAATTTTAGATTTATTCTATGTATAGGTGTTTTGAAACTGCATATTTATCTTATAACGACAAATAAATAAAATATAGGTACGTCAAATTAGTCAAACAATACTATTCCAATCTTTTTTAGAAGATTATTGCCTGTCCACTGTTAAATACTCTAGTGCAAGAACAGACTCATATAATTAGTTTATAGTAATAGCACACATGTTCACTCCTAACACTTAACATTATTTTGTACATACGAATATCACACATTGAAAGCAAGGGTGTCAAGGCTTTGCTTTCAAAGATACATCACCTTTGTATAATAATAACAACATGTAAAGATTGATTACCAAACCATTGCCAATATGCTCAAAGTTTACATAAAAGCAAATTGAATAAGAAGGCTAGATTTCTCGGCCTGAATTGTTTAACTAAAATAGATTATCCAAGTTATAATAACAAGCATATCTCAAATTACGTTTGTTAGTCAATATAAAGCAAGGGTACGATAATTTAATCGTTATAACACGCTTTTTTCGGCAAGTAAAAGAATACGTGTGACAGTATTTGTTGATAGACTGTATTTGAGTAGGTAAGATGTGCAAAAATGCTGAAGAATGGATGTATCATCCACCCCAACCAATGATGAATGAAATATGATTTTCTTGTCGGGTTTTTCCACGACTAAAAGTGGAGGAGTTTAACAATTTTTTTGGCAAACTAATGCCTTGCATAGTAAACCCCTTGACTTATAACATTAAAACTGCCTTATGTGTATTTGCCCACGCATACAATAATATATTAGAAAAAGTTTTATCTTTTAGGTAAAATGTTCTTATTTGTGTTTTATCTTAGAGTTTACAAACGTAAAAACGTTTAAAGCAGCACATAAGTATTGCACGTCATGTTGTCGACTGTAACAAAATAGTATTGATAGTTAGTAGGTCTGTTGTTATTTAATAAAATAAATATTGACAGCTATAATTCAAGCTACTAACAGAAAAAACACTGCCTATCCATTATAAAAATATGAACAAATAAAGCCTAATCCACTACATTTTAATTTGTTTAAAGATTTTATATGAAATTCTTAAAACATCATAGAATTACAGTTTGAGAGGGGGTACTACGCAATAGTCTATTTTTAGAGCATCATATATGTTTTTTCAAATTGAGCTCCTAATTAGTTTCCAAAATAAATGAAATCGTAAAATATTGAAAAGGGACGTCAACAGCAGACGGAAATTACACTTGGCAGCAGTTTTCATTAAGACAAACTTCCAGCATTGTTGGGGCTACACCTCTACTTACAACCAAAATCGCACACTCTATGTGTTTGTTAATTTAATGTAAAAATGTAGGCCTACTAATGATTTAAAAATAATAATGTATAAACAAACACACGAACAAATAGGTATCATATCAAATTCACTTGTATGAGTTCTGTGGGATCAAAAACAAAGATTTCCATCCTAAACTCAATCTCGAAAATGTTGAAGAAAACAATAGGCTATTTGCTCCATACACACTGTGTATAGGGGCAGCAAAAAAATATAAGAAAATATCACACAAACTTGCATCTTTTGGGAACTGCTTTTAATAAAGTGGCAAAATATACATCGGAAATATATAGACGGTATCACAGGAAAAGAAAAGCAACCGATTTTATACATAAGGAATACAAAATTTAATATGTTTTCAACAAAAAGAGTATTACAATTTGCATAAGGAAATTTATTGCAGTCTCTTATAATGTAACGACACCCTTCGGAGAGTTTAAACGAAAGATATCAAGTAAAATATCAATTATGTCATCGCCATCTCTTGAAATTCAAATCGGATGGGGATATTACCAATGAAACGAGAGTCAGAGAGTAGGAAAAGAGAATAATTTTAAGTGTTGTATTAGAACATAAGTATGGAATTATCTTACTTAGTGTTATTTGGTTTTGATTAGTAGTAGAGTTTTCATTATTTAAGTAACAGAACGATGGCTATGTGTTTTGTCTTATCACATTAGACTCACATGGATAAAGTTGACCATTTATTTGATTAAGTTTTATTTATAAATAACACAAATGTTATTATTTAAACCAGTTTTATCTAAAATTTCTTTGGATAATAGCTCCTATTTTAATGTAAAAAAAGTACAGTTGACACCAATTATTGTTGTCTCAATGTTAAATATTTATAGGTCCTTTAGTTAGATCAATCTTAAAAATGGGAGTTTTAGGAAAGGTTCAACTTAAGTCTGAAGGAAACATACAACAAAACAGACAATCGCGGTCGAATTCATCACAGTGGCCTCATTCTGAATATGATTGGACTCCAAACTTGTCTTTCATTCAAATTGTAGTTTAAAACAATAAAAAATGTTCATAAATTCAAATAATTTATTTTACAAACATAACAAACAAAATCTGTCATAGCTAAAAAAACAAAGTAAAACTGCAAACATTGGGATTGTGAAGTTTTTACTAGTTAAACGTAAAATAACAAAAGTGCTAGCTAATAAATTATTAGATTTCGAGTCCCATAATAAAAACAGACAATTGCAGTCAAATTCATCACGGTGGCCTCATTCTGAATATGATTGCACTCCAAACTTGTCTTTCCTTTCAATTGTAGTTTCAAACAATAACAAATTGTTCATAAATTCAAATATTTTATTTTATTTTACATACATAACAAACAAAATTTGTCATAGCTAAAACAAAGTAAAACTGCACACAATGAGATCGTGAAGTGTCTAAACGTAGAATAACAAATCTGCTAGCTATTAGTTATTAGATTTCGAGTCCCTTAATTTATTCGTATATTTTTTATGCCGTTGTTAACAATTAATGTTTGATAAGCACTATCTTTCACATAGCATTTCCTTGTTTAATTACTCTTACGTTATATAACCAGGAACCGAGAGAAGATTTACAAACATTAAACATTTCAATAGTTTTCGTGTTTTAAGTTCAATATTGCTATGCCTAATGACAGATGACAGTACAAGACTCTCGATTACTCAGTTGACTGGTAAGTAATATTACCTACAGTTAAATTATCTGCGGCTAAATAGAGTACGATTCCATCACAGCGTTTTCTGGGCTGCCAAACAACTACCTTCCCAACCCGTAAATCAACAGGCTTAACTAATTCCTCTCCATATACAAATAAATCTAAAAATAAATCCAATTGAGCTTTGATTTACAAGAGACTATTTTAAGAAAATGTTTTCGTTTGTGCACTAAAATTTAAGGGAGTTTTAAAATAAGAGCTAAAAGCATTGAGTTCCAAAATTAACCGTGACTACTTGTAAGTCTGACCCTTCTGTAAAAAAACGTGATTATCTAGAAAGGCACGTGGAAAAACTAATTTATGTGAAAATATGTTAGGTTACAAGAGGTAATTTATTCTCTAAGCACAATTTTTTCGTGCTTATATACGATGCCAAAATCCAAAAGCTGTC
Source organism: Macrosteles quadrilineatus (assembly GCF_028750875.1). Taxonomy (NCBI): domain Eukaryota; kingdom Metazoa; phylum Arthropoda; class Insecta; order Hemiptera; family Cicadellidae; genus Macrosteles; species Macrosteles quadrilineatus. Next base: position 152,516,616 of record NW_026542594.1, read on the forward strand.
ATTATAGGTTTTATCGTTTTACTTAAAGAACTGTCAAGAAACATACTTATTTACTATCAAGTCTGCGGTTAAAAGAAAAATCCAGCACAAAGGAGAGACTTGCTTTGACTTTAAAACTGTACGTTTTAGAACTCTACGTTATATGTCTTCTTTTATATAGAGTATTTTAAGGGATTTAACCTCATGTAAGACTTATTATACACGGCTCGGTTCCTAAGTATTGTACACACTTTGAGATACACTTAAGTTTTAGAATTGTCAAATTGTTATTGAACCTTGGTTAACATCTACACACGACTTAATGGACAATTTTTCAGTTATATAATTGCCACCATTTGTGTCACTTTAATTATAAAATTTAACGAAACATATAAATATGATTTCTTTTGCTTAATAATTTTTTTTCAACAATAGGTAAATCAAATTTTAATACGTTGTAAATTCTCCCAAAGCGTCTCAGATAAAAAATTAACCATTTTTACTGGAACATAAGCAATTATAGTATAAATCGTAAGATTATTGATGAATTTGTATAGACACTGTGGTTTATGGAATTGCTTTGGGTAATTTATAAGTCGATGTGGCAGTTAATAGTATAAGAAATATAGGCGAAATTTAAAATATATATAGTAATTATTACATGTAACGTATTACGTGTAATCATTTGTGTAAGTTTTGTAAAAAGTGATCTCCCCTTTTAGTTGTTTTATGTATAAAGTTTTGATGGAAATTTCCTTTAAAAAAAGGAGTAAACTAATAAGGATAGAATACAAAAATGTGCAATATGGCATCAAACAAGGATGTACAGTTTTAAGAATCAATATTCTCTTAAGGACTCTTTTATATCACAAGTAGACATGTGTTAATATCAATCCGGATTCACTTGAATGAGAGTAAAAAAGTGAAGAAGTGTGCTTAGTTCATATAATCTACAAATTTTCTAACTATTTCTTATTTAGAATGCTATTACACTTGGCTCACGGTTGTTGCAACTTACACAGCCTTATAAAACATTCATGCCACAAAATCTTTGAACTAATGATTCTTACTGAGCTGAAACTGTTACTAAAGAGGAACTAATATTAAAAAATATATGATTTTTTTACTTTTCGCCTAACTCTGACGTATGTAAAAAAAACATGACATTGTATCATGAGGTTGATAAAAGGTAGCTAGCAATTAATGACATGTACATATTACTATTACTATTACTGTATCATATTAAGTATCTCATGGACTACAGTGGTATGGTTCAATATGGAACTGAATTAAGTTTTTGTTTACACCGTTAAAAATGTAAATCAGTATGAGGTATATACACTTTACTTGTGCTGTGAGGGAAGACTTTATCTTGCAAGTGAAGAAGTTTCCTCAGTAAAGAGATAAAGTCTGGTATCTTGTTGGCCTGAGGAAAATTCGTTATACTGAACCTTGACACAATACCAGAGTGGTAGTGTAGTGCCTAAGGTTATACATTTATTCTTATATATTAAATAGTACATTGTAGATTAAGATTTTTACATTGATTATTATAAGGTGGAGCTAAGTTACATTCTAAATTTGTCTTCAGTGAAAATTATAAACAATGGTGAGTTGTAGTTCTTGCAATAGGAAATAATACACTTTTTTAAATTTAATATCAAAATTTTATCTCCATTTTTTATGAGTATACAGAACATGTGAGGCGCATAAAGGTAGAACAAATCATAACCATCTAAGATCAACGAATAAATAATGGAAACCGTTTGGTTTATTCGTAATAAACTTAGCCATGGCAATAGAGAAACAGATGCCCGCTTAGCAAGTCTCGCCATCCAAGGGAATATTAAACATCTGGAAAGCTTCTCTCCAGGATTTGCGACATTACACGCCTCAGACCTTTTATCTTTAAAGAAAGTTTATAACACTTGTCTACACAGCTTTAACGTTCTTTTTATTCTCACCAAATAGCTAACCTGTTTATTTTATCTTTCGTTTTATTACTTTTAAATTGAAAAACATAAACTTTTACTAAAAAGCGCTTTAAAAATATTTCACTTAAGTAAAATGATCATAAATTTCCTATAAATTACTCTAAATTTAATTTTTTTTCACAATAAATTTGACTGTTTTTATGCAATTAAAAGTTAAATTGTTCGCATTTGTGCGGGAAAATAATTTTCTTGACTGGGTTTAAAACTACTTCTAAAACCTATACTAGTTGTAAAACACCATTAAGCAACATTAAAATTATAAAAAATAAATTGGACTTTTTCTAAGTCAAATCTTTTTGCGACGTAAACTATTTTTTTACGAACTACTTATGATGGGAATCGTTTTGCATTTCTGCAAATACGTATTCATATTTATTGAGCTCTTGAACGATACTCTAGTTTTGTATCCACGCTAGAACACACAGCCTAGGGGCAGCGCCACTTCAGAACACAGGTTGAGGCATTACAACTCGACTTCCAACCTTCCGCTGCTTTCACACCAAAACCTTCTGTTCCACTAACACATCTACTGTTCCATATAAAAGGGTATTGTTTATTAGTATTTTCCTTCCATCAAAAACTATTTGAAATATAGTTTGATTTTAAAATTAAAAGTGCAAAAGTGTATGGAAAAATATAGAACATCAATCTTAATTAAATATCTCACAATCACTTCGCAAACCCCTTAATATTAGTAATTTGCATAAAGTTGATCATACAAAAAGTAAATTATGATAACAGGAACATTAAATTTAGTTTTTATTGATATCTTTATGTAATCTCAATAACATAAGTAAAAAGCAAGAAATATTTTAAAAGTGTATACAATATATTTATCAGTAGTATTTTTTACGCCAGTACATCCTACATAATAATTATACTTGTCAGATGTTCTAGTTATCCTAATTTCATACATCCAAGCATCAAGATGGATTATATATTCATAGGAACCTACATGATGGACACTTCGTTGGTGGCAGCTTGAGGATCTTAACTTTGTTAAGATGAGAAGCGGTACATCAGCGAGTAAACGCACATCACAAAGGGAGTTTAATCTGTGTTAGTGGAATTGCATTATTGTGTTTCAAAGCGTTTTAAAGGATTTATTTTTATATTTGACGATTAAATTGCTTGGTTATATTTTTTTTATTTTATCTCTACCTAAAGGCCGATAGCCCTGAGTGTTTTAAGGATAATTAATATATCATTTAAATACATAAATTTGCATATTGATTTTTTTATTGCTAATGCAGTAACACACTTTTTGGTAGATCACAGCTGCTAATCTATATCTATACTATTATATAAAAATCTAATGGTGTCTGTCTGTATGTGTATTACTAATAGGTGCAAAAACTACTAAACCAACTGGGCTTAAATTTTACAAAATATAGCTACCATACCAAGGACCATTATAAATAGGACTAATCACATTTCGATACTGACCGTAGGCTTTGCCCCTTTGGCTTTAAAAGTTCTGAGGTGAACATTTTAAAAGTAAATATTAATTGGTCTCCATGGCTGTGATGAGAACACTAACAATGTTTGTTTACATTTGCTTTGACATTTAAATGTAAACAAGAACTGCTAAACTGCATATTTCACAATTTCAGACAGCTGATACAAAGAAATTAAATATAATATTTTCCATAAGTATAAGGTAGGTTTATTTTAATCTAACCTTTTATCATGGATTATTTATTCTAAAACTATGTCAATGATTATAGAAGAAAAGATTCTATAACCGTTGCTGTATCAACTCCGGCTCTGCTTTGGATTTTTTAAAGCGTCTAAGTTATGAAAATAATGTTATTGATATGTTTTCATGGAAACAGTATGAAAATTACAATGTATAGATGTTTTGTATGAATTTGGAAGCTACTTTAAATAAATTCTAACTGCTTAACATGTGTTGGATTAACTTAACATAACTTGCACATCACTTTGTTTTTTAAATGTATATTTAGGTAAATTGAGTTATTTGTTTTGCTAAACCTATGCTTAAATTAAACTAAAGAATATCATCAATAACTAAATTGTACGTTGTTCATTTTTGTTTTCTGAAATCTTTTGTATATGTGTAACTAAATTTAATTATCAAATGGTAATACCAAATACCTGTAATCTTATTTTATCTTAACATAGCTTTCATTTCATATTTATTTTATTTGATACATTTATTATTTGTATTTTGCCACACCACTGTTTAAAGTAAACCACAGAAAATATCATAACACTAAGCAGTACACAGTTTTTAGTGTTCTAATGTTTCTAAAATCAATTAAATATCTGTTACTATGTTTACTTAATGGTCAGTGTGAAAATGTAAAGGCAATATACGATGGAACTGATTAAAAGAACTGATTTGTATATTAAGTTGTTTGTTGATATTTTTTTAGAGTAGAATCAGAGATGCAATGAAGCATATACTCTTTTTGCTATTACATTTGTTTAGTCCTTGATGCTTTGATAATCATATTAGTTTCGTTTGCTAAATTATTAGTTTAAAATTGTTTATAGTACCTATAGATATAGTTTCTTTAATATTTCAAAAGACTGTATTGATAAGGCACAGCAATATTTCTAAAGTTTGTAACAGCTGACTTACTTTTGCTAATTATTTATTGTGAGTGAAGAAACTGAATATGGTAGGATTTTGTTAATTTTTTTACAACATTTATTTCTGGTTCAATATTACATTATTCACAGAAGTTTGAACAAAAGTAGAAAAAAATAAGAAAATAACATAAATAACATAGCGGGTTCGCTTAAATTTGAGACACCCTGTAACATAGTAAATTTTAGATGCAAGTCACGTGTTCAATTTTTTTTTTTTTTTTTTTTAGGCTTCGTCCAACAAGAAGTTTTGAGGAAGTCTCTGGCGTAATCTTCTATTTTCTGTGGTTTCGCCAGATTGAAGGCCAGTACTCCAGGAACATTGTGTGGAGAATTTAGAAATTTGAAGGTGGATTTTTCATTGAAGGTCGAGACAGATTCTATTCCAGACTCTTCGTGTATGTGTTTATTTCTAACGAACCAAGGAGAATTCACTGCTAGGTATTCTAAGAATTTTATTTTGGATCACTTGAATTTTGAACAGTTTATTTTTTGAAATAGATAATCCCCAGATAGGTGATGCATATGCTATTAATGGCCGAATTATTGATTTATAGATTAAAACTGCACAAGCTGGTTTTAGAGTCGATTTTCTATTTATCAAAGGAAAAAGCTTTGCAAGGCGTGCATAACCTTGGGACAGTTTTTGATTAACGTGGTAGTTCCAAATAAGTTTTTTGTCCAGCCAAACTCCAAGATATTTTATGGCCTGGTCATCAGGGTTCCACGGTAGAAAGTTACCATATATTTGAATTTCATGTGGCAATGTATGTTTCTTCAAGGAAAATACTTTGGTTTCACATTTAGTTGAATTAAGTTGAAATTTCCATTTGTAGAACCATTTAATGAGGACGTCCACAGAGTGTTGCAGAGAATATGTGGCCTCGTGGATATCGGAATGTTGGCACAGGATAGCAGTGTCGTCGACGTACAGAGCCAATGAAGCTTCCTCTGGAAGAGGGATGTCTGCCATGTACAGATTGAACAATACAGGGCCCAATATTGAACCTTGTGGAACTCCTGCATTGACTCGTCGAATAGATGATTTAGAAGAACACATTTTTACAGAGAAGGTCCTGTGACAGAGAAACGATTTTACAATATTGGTTTATTATTTTGGGAATCCAAAATTAATTAATTTAAACACAAGACCGTCATGCCATACCTTATCGAATGCTTGAGATATGTCAAGGAATGCCGCTACTGTGTGCTGTTTCCTCTCAAAACCTATCACTATAGTTTCATATATACGTAAGATTTGATGTATGGGCGAATGTTTCGGCCAAAATCCAAATTGATGAGCAGGAATTATATTTGCAGCATCTATGTAACAGGCAATTTGTTTCAAGATTATTTTTTCCAAAACTTTAGAAAGTGTAGACAGTAAGCTGATTGGACGGTAGCTCGATGGAGAAGACTTTGGTTTATTGGGTTTATGGATAACTGATATTCCCGCGTGCTTCCAAATAGAAGGGAAGTAAGATTTAGACAAACATGCATTAATAATTGATGTGGAATATGAAAAGCCTTTATTGGTGAGATTTCGCAAAATAATATTAGGAATAAGGTCATGGCCGGGTGACTTACGGAGTGGAAGCTTTTTAATTATTTGTGAATTAATATAAAGAAGAGTGAAACTTAAAAAAATTTTCATTTAAATTTAATAATTAGTATTTTTGCAACTTCAAAATTGAAATTTAAAATGTCAATAATAAATTAAAAGATATGTAATTAAGGGAGATGAAGGTAAATCATGTATGTCAAAGTTTTAGTCAAATATTTGGTCAGTTTTTCTCTTATCAGCCTATACAAGATTTAAAATTAATCAAAACCATAATGGTGGTATCCACTACTTACCAGATTTAAAAGTCATAACTTAAACGTTTTTATTAAGGCCATAAAAGTTGAATTTTGTTTCTAAAAGTGTTGGCGGATGTTGGCGGAACTATTATATGCAACAGATGTAAAGATTAAAATATTTCTATTTTGTGTCCTCTTCCCGTTGCAAAGCACGGGTACAACAGCTAGTATAAAATATTTTAACAGTGTATGATGAAGTGGGAATATAATTTACACTAAAAAGACTTAAATTGTCCAGTATTCCCTAACTGAGCCTGTAATTAGAACACTAAGTTGGGTCTTTGATCAAAACTTGTTTCACAGACAAGTAAAACTCCAGTAGTACTCAAAGATATTGTCAAGACAGTCTTGTTATCTAGAGGATGGTTTGGTAAAGAGAAAACAGTCTCCCTGATAGAGTTTAATTTTCTATGCTTTTCTTTTTTTCTTTCTATTAATTACACTTCGGAGTATTTGTAAGGATGTGACTAAACTAGTTAGTTCTTCTAAGCAAGCGTTTGCGTTTAAACGAGTTAAATACTAACTAGTGTTTTATAAGGTAATTTTGATGGCACCTAATAGTCAATACGAAAAATCAGCGGTTTTTAAGACTATTATTTGAATGAAAATCTGAATAATTTAACAACATTAACACAAGAAATTTTTTAACAATGTGTGACAATGTGTTTTTTTATGTTTTACGATAGTGCGGCCGGTGTCAGAACAACACTACTGGTGAGCCAGCGTTTACTGAATAGTTCCCTGGATATATAACCAATAAATGTATCGTTTAGTTAACGTAAGAAAGGGCGATCCATGCCTTTACGTTATTCCTTAAAGTAAATTAAAATAAAATGTGAACACTTGAGCCAGTACACATGACCGTTTGAAAATAAATCCATAAACAACTAACATCATTGCTCAAGCCTACGCACAATAGTTAATTGAAAAGATTAAAATTAATTTAAAGCTGGCAATGCACCCTGAAATAAATGAATTTTAACATAATAATACTTTTTAGCTTTTGGTGTACAACGACAAGTAGTTACAGACTAGAAGTTTTGAAATAGTAAATAACTTGGACACGATTGAGGACTATTCACGCTAGTTAAAATTATTGATTAACTATATTCTTATACGGGCCCGCGTATTTTGAATAAGCTACAACTAGTAATTTAACTAGTAATTTTAAACTAAATAAGTGTAGTTTATTTAGTTTTAAGTTGTTTGGGGTGGTTAAACTAGTTCGTGAATATGACCTATTTCATAATGAACATTTGGCAACAAGACGCCTTCCATTATAATGAAAAAGAGGAACTGACCATATATTCATGTTCTTTCAATTAAATGATTTTTTTTTGTTTTAAATCTCAAGCTAGACAGTTTATTTTATACAGAGTGACTCAGACATTACAAATACCAACCTTAGCCCGGTGACACACGCAGGTGATCTCCGTTTAATAGCGACTGTGTTGCAGCCTAGCTGATTAGCATCGACCGAAGCTTCTCTATTTTACCAATTCTTAATTCCATAGCACACTTACTTTAGCAATTAGTTTTTTATGGCAACAGTTATACGAGCAGATACCAGGTACATAGTGTAAATTTATCACGTTTACAGAACAACACTTTACTAAAATGCACATTGAGTTTTGGTATTAACTATGTAAAGTGAAACACTGTTAAAATAAAGTATCACTTAATCTTCATGTTATTAATACCAATTGACAACAGTATGGCCAACATTAATACTGTTCCAATCGGTTTCAGTCTTAAATTCGTCTTTAAATTTCGTCTTAAATCTTATAACTGTAAATAAACCTGAAACTTATCCGTAGGTTTCATCAACTTCCTGTATGCCAAAAGTGGCAGTTAGTGTCTATGCACTTGTGTGTATATCACACATTTGTTCAATGCTCCCACGAAATCAAATAAATACAGGTAAACACTGTGAATACCAACGTATACATGTACAACTTTTAAAATTGTAAATACACAATGCTTTTTTTTTAAACGTGTTATAAATTTCAGTCTAACATAAAAAAATCTAATGTGTTTCCCATCTTAAGTTAAATGCAATTCAGTTCAGTAAATAAGTAGTATTTTTAAAAATATTTTATGCAACAAGTTTGTTTCATTAAACATGATTCCGTGTACATTTTAGATATATTTATAGTAATCTTACTAAACTATTGCATTATACAAATAATACGACCAATCTCAAAAGCATTCCAGGATGGTATTTATTGATCCCTCGATGCCTTATTGCATAATGTTATAAAGTTAATTTGTGTCAATCAAACTTTAATTAGAGTGCCTGGCCTGATGCATACCTACTATATTGCATATAATAAAAATGTGTTATGCAAAATAGTATTGTTCATCATCTGGGTTAAAATTTCGTTACCTTCTACAATATAGTTGCAGTCACAGATCCATGTGCTTTTAATTTTTTTTTTTTTATGAATACATTACCTTGTTATATTCTAGGTAATATATGTCAAGTAATGTTTTGCCATTTCAGCCCGAATTCTGGCAAGAAATTAAGTAGGTTCAGCACTTTATTGTTTATCGATTTGTGAAAAGACTCTTAATAAGGTAAATTCTTATATCTTTCCTATAACAAAGAGAACAGTGGCTTTAAATCAAAAGAATGCAGTCCATCATTTCATCAGCTTGAGACGTGTAGTCTATACCGTTAAAGAGATCATCTTAACTATGAAGTATGAACAAAGTAAACAATTATTTTTAAATAAATGAGGTTAGTTATGTAGTAAATACAATTTGTAAAATCTATGATAAATTAAAAAAAAAAAGAATAAAGTAATGGTGATACATATAAATACATAGAGCAGTAAGTAGTTAAAGCGTATGAAACTTGAGTGGACAGTTAATCTCTTAAGGGTGCTGTAATATCTTGTGACACGAATCACTTCGAACTTGATGTGACACGTCGTATATTGCGTCATTGCAAGACCGTACACTGATGTATCGCTGTGTAACTTGAGTTGACACTCAATCACTAAAGCATGATACAATATCAGGTGACGGATTTCAGCTTATGTCACATTATATTCTGTAAGAAAGATACGGAACTGACTTCATACGATTCACTAGTTGGATGCGGTATATGTTTCATTCACTACTAGTACTTGATAGTTTCAGTAACTTAAATTTTTTAAATTAATTTGAGTAGGTAGAGTAAAAAACTTGAACCACTTTCTGATGAATGTGTAGTGTAAGTAATTGTTGCTGGATTGTTGCGAACTAACACTGATGAAACGAGGGAATAAAATACATAAAATACTTCATTAATAATTGATGTAAGAAGGAAATATATTGAAACATTAACACTTCAAACTGTGAACATATTAGAACAACAATATAACCAAGCAGCTCATATTAAAAGATACATTAAACAGATATTTGATTATATGGCACAAGCAAAATAATACAATTTAAAATCCTCAACAAGGACCATTAAATATATTGAAAATGATAGGTCCTACTGTCATAATATTTAGTTAGCCATGATATTCATAACTTTCTTACTGTCTTACGATTATCTTTAAATACTAGTTACACACATAGTACAAGTAAACCCCACTCCAATGGTTTACCTGGTTACTTGTACGTAGGCTAATAAAAATCTCTAATTATGTTGATTTACACTTTTAGACGGTTTGACTCGCTTCTCCTCACAAACCTGTATCTTTAATATTTTCATCGTACAATTATCTGCTCTGTGAGATCCATGTCACTATTTGGGAGAATACATTTGGATTTATCCGAGAAAAATTAAAAATTAATCGCAAGGTTATAATTGTGATGATTGTGCAATAAAATCCAAGGAACAAGAGTCTTGGTAACGAAACAAAATAAATGTAAACAATCAATAAACTGTTGACTTTAGCAACTTACAGCATCCGATATATAAAAATTCAACAAATCTCCTTAGTGAAAAGTCAGATCTAATCTGCTTGAAACTTCCCTTAATAACTCAAAACAGCAATATCTTATCCTATCACATAACTACACAGTTATTTGATTGTATTCGATGATTATTGTAATCATCTTGTGACATCACTTGGTCTAATAACTGATATCCATCCAAAATTTAGCGATGTTGAATTTATAATTTTACTACTCTAATATAACATTGAATATTCATTAGAACCTACAGTACTAGTACTCTGCCATAAACAAGCATCCAACGGCTTGCAATGTCTCTTTAAACCTTCTTTCCCTTTAAACTTCTGTGCATACAAAAACGTTAAATGCTATTTGTAGCATACTTAATATAGGGTATATGCCATGCTTAAAATTTAAAACATTTAATGTGGTCAACTAAAGTTAGCAATTTTTGTGTTTTGGTAGGCAATGTATTAACAATGACGTAAGATTCAATTTTTCTTCAGTAAACGTGTTAAGACCAGTCAGTATGTAAGAAATTACGAGAAGGGGTTTTTTTCAGACAACATCACACCCACCTTAACATTGAAGTTTAAGTGATTGCAAAAACATAATACACTTTTACATTTCAATGTGGGATAAAACTAGGTTTACTATTTAAAAGGCTGAATACTATCGTTACTATTTTAAAAATCTCTGATTACAGAATTGATGATCCATTTGTTTTGTAATTGTTTTCAAACCATACCATCAGATTTAGCAAGATATTTTTTTAATGAGGAAAAATTATAATGTACTGTATGCCTATAGTTAAAGCAAAGTAATCAAATAACGGAACCGTGTTCCGCAGTCTGTCATCCTCAATGTTGCATTAATGATGGACTGTCAGATGTGCCAGTGCTGAACAACGAATGGAGATTAATTGTAAGTGAAATACCTCAAATAGCTACATTACATCGCATACAACTTGTTAAATTGTCTAACAGGAGTAAATTGAGTTGTAGCTGAACATTAATTGGATACATAAAGTATTCGTTTGTATGAAAAAATCCTTAAAGGATACCTTTAATGGTACTTTCCTGTTAAAGGAAACATTCATTATTATCGATTATTTTTCTCTCGATATATCGATATTAACAAATTGAAACATATCAGCTGGTAACTACGATAAATTTTGTTCAGTATCAACAAACAATAATGAAATTAAACTGTTCTAAAAAAAATACCTAACATAACTAACCAAACTTGCTGTGTAACATTTAAAAATTCTGTGTTTAACTAGTTTTTCTGTTACCAAAAGGAATTTTTAAATAGTACAGCAAGTTTGGTTGGTTATGTTAGGTTAGCTTAGAACAGTTTCATTTCTTATTCCATATAATAGACTATTTTAGCCTAAACAAGATCAGTTGTCAATTTGTAATGGATCAAAAAACAAAAATATCGATATATCGAAAAAAATCTTCGATAATAATGAATGTTCCCTTTAACAGGAAAGTACCCATTTAATAGTAAAGGGCATCTTATCAGTAGAAGTGCTAACAAATGAAATAATAGACTTTAGAACTACTAATTCCAAAACCAACTTTTTAACGTTTTGGACTAGTATAAATCAACATTTTTTTTTACTTTATTCACCGTCCAATAAAGTCATTTTAGATGAATATTTAAGGAGTAAACTATTTAAATATTTTTGAAAGCAGATTAACTTAGTCCAAAAATTAAGCTATTTAGCAAATTAAAACTTACCAGGTTTTTGCAAAGCTGACAACGGTACCTTAACGTTCCTGTATTTATTAGATGTTTGCTAACTTGTTCATCTTACTCTTGTTGCCACAAGTTTAAGTGGGCTGTCACTTTGTAGGAGTGACCCAATCCTAAGGGGAGTTATTGGTGTAATGGAAAATGGAATTACGGTCGGATCTAAAGTTGGTTATTATTGATTGCTGCTCTCATTTAGATACGAATGTTTGACTACACTTAAATGTATTCGTACGATCCAGTTTTCTTTTATTGGTCTTGTTTGTTTTAAAATAAACATATGGCTTAAAAAATTATCCCATCTTTACAAACAACCATTCATATCACTGAACTCAAAGCTTTTGTAACTGAATTTTGAAATTTCCCCGCACTGCAGTATTTTGCTGATTTTAACAATTAATATGCTACATTTTATCTTTACACTTCAATATGTGTAGTCTGCTTACTGCTTAATCCTTCCTATCAGTAATTTTGGCTCCAAAACATTATGTAATTGTTAAATAGTATCGGTAACGTCTAAAAACTACTAAGTTATAAAAAAAAAATAAATGTATGAAGCGTCCTTTTTATGGCTGACCTAAAAATTTTTATAAAATCACTCCATAATACATAAAATGCAACCAGTAAAACAAATCCTCATGAAAGAAATTCATCACTTAACTTTGAATAATTTAATTTTTTTTAATCATGCTCCACCGCTGAAGAATGCTAAGTTAATAATCTTTGCTAAAATGATTTATTTTTTCTAACTGCCTGTATGAATAATTTTATTACACTTTATGTGTCAAAACGTCTTACTAAAAATTTAATCCAGTAAATTTGTATTTAAATTTACTCATAGCGAGAAAGTTTTGGGGTAGTTTTGATTTTTTCCATTTCTTATGTATTTTGGGGTGCTGAATCCGAATCTGAGGTTTGCCAACAAAAATTCTTGACGCAACATTGACAAAAATGAGAAAAATATGGAAAAAATTATATTTTTTGTAATATTTAGCTTATAACTTGCAAACTATAACCTTTTTGTTATTAGTCTATATTATAAAAATTAAAGTACACAAAGTTTGCTATAAAATGTACCCCTAATGTGATAATCTCCGATGAACCGTTAAGGCTCCAGAGCTATTTGGAAATTGGAACATTTTGTGTTAGTTTTTAAATTTCTCCAATTATTCTGTCAATGACATATATTCATTGTATATGCCCAGGCAAAGGTCTTATATAAATACAAAGTGTTAAAATTGATTAATTTTGTGTTACTGAACCGTTGACAGTTTATTTAGTGAACAGAAAAGCCACACGAACTGTTGCCGTTTAAATTATCCTCACTCAGAGGGTTGTAATGAGGCAGGTTCTGGCAAACGTTTCGATGCATTATTTGTGAGCATTCTAGCTTGTTCATCTGGACAATTAAAAAAGGGTAAAAGTAAAAAAAAATTACACATAATAATAAGTAATACCAAAATCAAGATTATCAAAATTAAAATAACAGCAATCTGTTAATCATGTAATATCGTATGCACCTGATGACGTGATATTTAGATATACGTAAATAATAAAATGTTATGTAGGCATATACTGTTGCCAAGCATTTACATTGTGTGTAGATTTAACAAGTTAATAAATAAAGGAATGTGCGTTTGGTACTATACTTACTTTCTTACTTACTTAGATTCTAGCATCACAGCCCATCGTACATCCTCAATCGTATTGGCACCCATTATAAAATTTTCTGTGTAAAATTTCAAGACCGATGCATGGCTTAGAGTGATTGGCACTGTTACCATAGACCAATACTAATTTTTTTCACCCCCATTCATTCACCCGAATGTAAATGTAAACTCTAAGCGAGTTATGTCCACACAGCTGCTTGAGTTGGGGGCATTGAGGCAACGTTGGATTTAGTTTTCTAGCCAAAATTTGTATTGACTATCTTAAGTCAATTAACCCTTACTACTCTCATGTAGGCCTATGCCCTAAGCCCTAGGACCTACAATTTATCAAATCTACACACAATGTAAATGCTTAGCAACAGTATATGCCTACACAACATTTTATTATTCACGTATATCTTAATATCACGTCATCAGGTGCATAAGATATTATAATAGATTGGTGTTATTTAAATTTTGATAGTTTTGATTTTGGTATCTCTTATTATTATGTGTACATTTTTTACTTTTAACCTTTTTTTAATTGTTCAGATGAACAAGCTAGAATGCTCACAAATAATGCATCGAAACGTTTGCCAGAACCTGCCTCATTACAACCCTCTGAGTGAGGATAATTTAAACGGCAACAGTTCGTGTAACTTTTCTGTACACTAAATAAAAGTCAACGGTTCAGTAACACAAAATTAATCAATTTCAACACTTTGTATTTATATAAGAACTTTTCCTGGGCATATACAATGAATATATGTCATTGACAGAATAATTGGAGAAATTTAAAAACTAACACAAAATGTTCCAATTTTCAAATAGCTCTGGAGCCTAAACGGTTCATCGGAGATTACCACATTAGGGGTACATTTTGTAGCAAATTTTGTGTACTTTAATTTTTATAATATAGACTAATAACAAAAAGTTGATAGTTTGTGAGTTATAAGCTAAATATTACAAAAAATATCATTTTTTCCATATTTTTCTCTTTTTTGTCAATGTTGCGTCAAGAATTTTTGTTGGCAAACCTAAGATTCGGATTCAGCACCCCAAAATACATAAGAAATTGAAAAAATCAAAACTACCCCAAAACTTTTCTGGTAAAAACACAAATTAACTTAATTAATTATTGTTATTTTAATTTAAAGGATGTTTACAGTATTTTATTGTTACTACATTTCATCACATTGTTTTATTCACAGAGTTTATGATTAGTTATTGTTATGTTCTATGTAAAATAAATGCTGGCCTACATTTTTCATGGATCAATAGTCACTTATTGAACCGAGAGTACAGTAAATATAGGAGAACATATTTTTTATTTGTTATGAAGAGTTTTGTCTGTATTAAAACTGTGTGGATTGTTAATATACGATATATTTTACAATAATAACTGAACCGTTATATGAGCGGTTTAGTATTTTATTTTATTTTTATTTTTATATATTTATGCTGAGTTTTTTATAGAAAAAATGGGTGGATTTATAAGCGTAATGGAATGAATTCACACAATGTGTTATGCAAAGTAGGCTAAGTATGAAATCCTCTGGGGAAGGAAGAGGACTTATTCCCGGAAATTAAAACAGTAAACCACTGAAGATTTCAGTTTGGAATCTAAATGATGTGTTAATCTTATATTCTTTTGTTCTTAAAATTAAAAAGGTCTTAACTTCCAAAAAAAAAAAAAATAGAGGTATGTTGTGCGATTTCTAGAAGGTGACAAAAAAGTCTGGAAACGGCTTAATATCTTTTTTACTAAATTTGTTGTAAAATTCAAATCTTTCACATCAACTTATATGTATGAAAACTACTTTTTGCAAGCAATGCCATTTTTTGACCTCCATCAGGGGACGACCCATAGGCAGTAGGTACATAATCTTTCATGTAAGCATAGTTTGATATGCACATTATTTTAAAGACCTGGTCAAATGGAGTTCATTGCCGGAAACCGTGTCTCAAAAGGTTCATCCGTTTTACAATGGTGGCTGTCCAAAGCTCTTGTGGAATATACCTGCACAGGCCTTAGTATTGGTAAATACTCGTAGTCAACATTAGCCGGAAAAGCTGAAACCCGGTTAAATTTGTTTTGGATATTGAGCTAGTTGACTTTAAATTACAATTTCAGCTCTCAAGCTAATGTTGAATACGAGTATTTACCAATACTAAGGCCTGTGCCGGTATATTTCACCTGAACTTTGGACAGCCGCCATTTTGTAAAGGATGAACCTTTTGAGAAGCGGTTTCCGGCAATGAACTCCACTTGACCAGCCATTTAAAAATATGTGCATATCAACTTATGCTTACATTAAGGATTAAATACCTACTCCTCATGGGTCGTCCCCTGGTGGAGGCCAAAAATTGGTAATGCTTGAAAAAAGTAGTTTTATACATGTAAGTTTATGTGAAAGGTTTAAATTTTCTAACAGATTTAGTTAAAAAGATATTAAGCCGTTTCCAGACTTTTTTGTCACTCTGTACATATGCTTTGTATTAGTAAAATCTGTATCAGTTATCTGCAGGTATATTTCAGTTTTATAAAATATTAATAACAATTAATTGTTCTAAGAATTAAGATTGGAAAGATATGTATGGGTACACTTGGTGAAAACTTTATGGCGTTAATTTGAATTGTGATTATTTGACAGTTACAGTTTTACCACAGAGACTACAACTTGTCACCAACCATGTAATGTGAACACTGCTACATTAGTTGCTTTTAGAGGGCGAGGAAACAGTGAATTGTTTGTCTACACTTAACAAACTAAAGTCAATAGAACTTTGGAAACAGTGTTTCCTGGGTGGAATATTCACTGCGGAAAGTTAACTGTCTGCTCTGCTACTTAAACCTCAGGTTTAATATTAATAAACTACATAAATAGGCACAACTATTGTATTACAGAAGTTTTTAGGTATACTCTTTGACTATTATTCTAATTGTCAATGGTATAATATATTTTTTTTAATATGTGCAAATAAGAAGTGTCTGCATTTCTATTATTGTATTCTTTATTCCATAAATGTTGCATGGTTTTTAACTGTTTTGTTAAATTGCCAGATGTTTATATACATGTTTAGAAGCATTATTAATCGTAATTTAATAAATACTTCCGCCGCAGCAAACCTGCAGACTAAGACAATTCCCATTTGCCTGATTGGATTTACACTAAAATGTCTCCTTAAAAATATCACATTTATTCCCTATTTAGAAAGAATATAGTTTAACGTGTATATAGGTTTGCTGCAACAGGGAGGGTAAAAAAGTACTT
Source organism: Macrosteles quadrilineatus (assembly GCF_028750875.1). Taxonomy (NCBI): domain Eukaryota; kingdom Metazoa; phylum Arthropoda; class Insecta; order Hemiptera; family Cicadellidae; genus Macrosteles; species Macrosteles quadrilineatus. The sequence goes on from NW_026542594.1 coordinate 152,533,638, forward strand.
TTATGTGTTCCAAGTCCCGTACAAAGATTCTTGGGAAATTTTATCTCCTTACGTGAATGAAGTAAATAAATAATTTTGACCAGACTAAGCGTTAAAATTAGTGTTTGTTTGTAAAATGAATGGTAGATGTGTAAGAACATAGACTACTTTGGTAACACGAGAGCCGTCATAAAAACCAATAAAAGTATTTATTTAGTCAATGATGATAAAACTTATTTATTTTTATAATATTTGAATATAACTGATAATTAATTACGGTAAATTATGTTTATAGATACGTTCAACCGAATTTTGTTTGCCAATCTCAGAGCTTTTTATGTTTATTGATTTCATGTTTAATAAATAAACAGCTCAAATTATTATAGATAAAATATAACCCCAAAAGTTCTCTTTCATTAAAAAATATATACTACCATATCCACATAATTCAACATTGGGCCATTTATACACTTTTGATTTAAAAAATGTTAATCTTCATGTAGCTCTTAGTTTTTGTATATATCTTGAGTTTGTATACTATGCAGCAATTCTTTGAAGTAAAAAAATGTATTTCCTTCTTCACCACCTGTCAGGTTTTTCACCACTTACTTTTTTCCGTTTCACTTAAAATATATGTCAATTGTATTAGTAATATATGTAAATATATGTTATTGCTTAGTAATAAATCAGGATTGCCTTGTCCTTTGTTTGCATCAGAGGCATCCTACAAAAATATATTGTGGCTTTATACATTGCATAAAAATTAAATCAAAGTATTTTTTTTATTAAACAGCTTGTTCATCATTATTGAAATAATAACACATCTAAGTAGATGTTACCTGTTACTCACATAAGGAATAATACAAAAAGTACTCTCAGTATAAGCCGATGTAAATCTGCGGCTTAAAGATTAATTGTGAACTCGGACCAAAACCTCACGAGAATAAACTAACTTTTTTCTCTGACTTTGTTTTATTATGGACTATATTCAGCAAATTACAACAATTTGGTTTACACTATTTTTACTACAGAAACTCTTATTACTTTGTAATTAACCTTTAAACAGTTGTGTTGAATAAGTATACTAACTAATCCCTTATTAAACAACATGCACTAGAAAAGATTTAAATTCTAACTGGCTCTTGTAATGTCAATGGTAAAGTATCTGCTTAATAAGTGGATGAATTGTTAACGTTACTTTGTATTTGAAATTATACTACTAGTATTCATCTACTGACAGAATATCCTGTTGTACGTTCAGACCTAATATTCTGGGATTTGAAGAGAATTAATATTTTGGTATTTAAAAAGAATTGACTGTACATAGCAGAGTAACTGATTTCGAGTTTAAATCGTTGTTAGGAGTTCCTGAGAGAGAGATTCGACGAGCCACAATTTTTGATGTGGGTTTTGTGGTATGCGAGGATTGAATGTGTGTGTGTGTGGGAGGTGTATTTGAAATATCCTGTTCATCGTAAAGTATCGTTGAAGCAAGAGAAGATTTTATTATTTATTCTTATGGAAACGTATTCAAGTAAAATCCTGATACTGTAATATGTTTAATATAAAATAAGCAAAGGCATTATTCTGGCTAAGTTGCTATCGTGTATGAGCAAAAAAAAGAGACTAGACCAAAAATTCCTATTCTCCACAGTTAAGTGAAAATCTAAAATGTGAGTTAAAGGGTAAACGAAATTATGATACAATGGCACAGGACACATGCTTACTGTTTAATATGTAGTTTAAAGTCTGGTGTTTAGATATAATAGAAGAAAACCGTATATTATATTATACAGAGTGGTTCACATACTCCCCTCTTAAATGGGCTGGTCTATAATGTGAAAAAGAGAATTGATATCAATATACTAGTCACATATTGTATTTATCCTGTAAAATTGACCTGTTGTCCTTTATGTCTTCTTTCTTACACACTTCTTAGTTTGATGATGAAATTTTCTAGTAAAATCCTTGGTAATACCTGAGCCGGTAACTTGTAACCGATTCTTATATCCATCGAAGATACTTAATTTTTCAAAGGTAAATTTTTATATTAATGCGTGATTGAATTGTATTTTAGTTTAATCGTACAGGTAGGTTTCAAACGTTTAAGTCCGTATTTTCTTACTTATTAAACATTGCTCAGTGAATAACATTCATTAAAATGGTACGTTAAATACTAACCAAATAGTACTGCGATAATTGATTTTTTGCAGTAAACACTTTTGTTAATAGATCAACAACATTCTTGAAAACGGTTTTCTCCCACTTAAGTTATAAACAAAAATACTAAGAAACTGTTTGAAGAACAACTACGATCGTTTTAATTTTACAAACACCTAAAGGCTAGTAGAAACGAGCATTTAAAGCACAAAAGTGGTTCTTTCTTAAACTGATATAATGTTTTCTAATAGAATTTCCGAGAAACCAAATAACAGAGCATTTCACAGTTTGATCAAAGAGAAGGTGAAATACATCTCGGGTTTGTAAATATTGAACGTTTACACAGCTCTGGTGTGATATTGCGAGTCTACCTCGTGATCTTGACACATTATAAAAAAACAAATGCACAAGAGTGTAACTATTGACATTAAATGTGTTTAATATGAGACACGGTTTGTAAATGCTTTAACAAAAAGACAATACTATCTTATCGATCGAACGTATGTTAACTATCAACAAGTCGAATGTTTGTATTACATACTGTATTTTATATTGTTACACAGGATGGCGAATTGTAATGTAGGAGTATGAAAACAATTTGATTGGTGGTAACGAAGGGAAACTTAAGCGAGATAGTTTGAATACAAATACAACTACAAACACAGCAAGAAAAGTTGTCTAACAGCGATTTGACTGTTATGAAACTTGCAATGATTGAACTATCCTAACAAGCTGAAATGCGTTTCATATTAAATTATAGTTTATGAACAAAGAATTCTGTTAATTTTACTACCAGCTAAATCAAGCTTATTAACTAAACGCCTGGTTAGCCTTTTATATGAGATTTATATCTACGTAGTGATTAACATAATAGTTTCTGTTTACAATAAGGTTTGAATGTTAGTGGGAACAATAATAAGTTTGACATATGTTAATGTAATTTTTATTATATACAAATCTATAAAGTATTGATAACCCAAATGCTTCCAAAGTTATGTTATTTAAAGAAAACAAATTTGTTTATAAACATACTAGCTGTTGTACCTGTGCTTTGCAACGGGAAGAGGACACAAATTAGAAACATTTTAATCTTTACATCCGTTGCATATAATAGTTACACATCCGCCAACACTTTAAGAAACAAAATTCAACTTTTATAGCCTTAGAAACGTTTAAGTTATGACTTTTAAATCTGGTAAGTAGTGGATACCACCATTTTGGTTTTAATTAATTTTAAATCTTGTGTAGGCTGATATGAGAAAAACTGACCAAATCTTCGAATCAAACTTTGACATACATGGTTCCATGACCTTCATCTCCCTTAATTACATATCTTTTAATTTATTATTGACATTTTAAATTCAATTTTGAAGTTACAAAAATACTAATTTTAATGAACATTTTGTTTTATTTCACTCTTCTTTATATTAAATCACAAATCCTTCCATCTTCAGTTTCTTCACTCACGATAAATCATTAGCAAAACTAAGTCAGCTGTTATAAACTTTAGAAATATTGCTGTGCCTCATCAATACAGTCTTTTGAAATATTAAAGAAACTATATCTATAGGTACTATAAAAAATGTTTTAACAAATAATTTAGCATTAAAGACAGCAGACAAAACTAACATGATTATCAAAGCATCAAGGACTAAAAAATGTAATAGCAAATACAGTATATGTTTCATTGCATCTCTGATTCTGCTCTACAAAAAAATCAACAAACAACTTAATATACAAACCAGTTCTTTTAATCAGTTCCATCATCCATTGCCTTTACATTTTCACACTTACCATCAAGTAAACATAGTAACAGATATTTCATTGATTTTAGAAAAAAAGGACACTGTGTACTACTTAGTTTTATGATATTTTCCTTGGTTCAATTTAATCAGTGGTGTGGGAAAACACAAATAATAAATGTCCAAATAAAGTAAATGTGAACTGAAAGCTATGTTAAGATAAAATAAGAGTATTTCGTATTACCATTAAATAATTAAATATAGTTACACATATACAACAGATGTTAGAAAACAAAAATCAACGACATAAAATTTAGTTATTGATGATATTTAATTTCTTTGTATCAGCTGTCTGAAATTGTGAAATATGCAGTTTAGCAGTTCTTCTTGTTTACATTTAAATGTCAAAGTAAATGTAAACAAAGATTGTTAGTGTCCTCATTGCAGCCATGGAGACCAATCAATATTTACTTTTAAATGTTCACCTCAGAACTTTTAAAGCCAAAGGGGCTTCTTAGTATGGTAACTATATTTTTGTAAAATTTAAGCCCAGTTGGTGCAGTAGTTTTTACACCTATTAGTAACACACATACAGACGGACACCATTAGATTTTTATATAATAGTATAGATGTGTAAATTTAATATTTGTAGGCTATATTATAATTTGATAATCTTACAGCACTTGCGAAGGTAACAGATTGAACAAGATTAATACAGATTCAATAAGATTAAACCTCCATAAAAATTATTATCATACCGTGCATAAAATGTAAACAAAATTGTAATATTTAAACTTGAAAGGTTGTATCAATGTTCTTTTACAGAGCAATGATGTAAAACTATTTTTATGTATGCCTCTACTTAATTTGACACGTGTACTGAAGCTTGCAGATGATCACAATCTCAGTGTCAACCTCAAACTTATCTCTCACCAGACTTTGACGTCACATCTCAAGAGTGACACAAGCTTATGAGTTATTGATACATCTTGAGAGTTGAGATGATTATTGAACGTAGCAAGTTGGATAATGACGCACTTCATAAATCGATGTTTCGTAATAATGGTGAATAAGGTAATGTTTGGGTCTATAGCTAAATTATTTGTCTTAAGAAAATTAATATTAGCATAAAATTACCTGAATGTACAGTTAATGTAAATACTGAGAAGGAAAATAAAGTATGCCTAGAAAAAAAAAATTAAATATGTTGATCTTTGAGCTACCCTACCCTTAACTGTGTTCATTAATTGCAAGGAAGATAATATTGGTTATTAAAATATAAAATATGGTAAAACCATTAACATTTTTGGTAATATAATTTTGCCTCTTTAAAAAGACTTAAATGTAACAATTTTTATTCTGATATTTCACTACAAGAACTATGGTGGCAGTACTTACGAGATAATTTTGTTTTTAAGTTGGTTGTTAAAATGGTTCTAAAATCTGTTTCGAAAAACTAAGATTTAGCAAAATAAAATTTTAGGTCATAGGAGGATAAAAGTGTAAAATTCCTAAAAGTAGCTTAGTTTGTATGGTAGTATGTTTTAATTTTGAGGAGATAACACCTTTTGAAAGCCTAGAAAGACTCACTTATACCACAAAATTCCATAATATATATTTTTGTTTTGGTTTTATACGTTGTCCCTTCAGTTCAACGACCTAATTTCAGCTCTTAAAATTATCTGTTTCAGCAGGTAAAATATAAATTATTACATTATTATTTAGTTTTCTACTTAATAGTATATGTTGTAAATTACTGTTAACAATGAGCTCCTAAAATTTAACTAATACAGTTTGTTTATAAAATAAGAAAAAATAAAGTGGTATCAATATATATTATATTTTCTCTCTATTTTTGCAGTTTGAATAATTGTTGTTCATTAGAAAAGAGAATGACGGATGGGTGCAATAATCAATGTAAACAACTGAATTGTAAGTTAGAAAGTAGGAAATCTTTCATAAAAGATTTATAAAAAGTCAACTGGCAAATCGTATTTTATGTGTTGAAGGAGCTTAGTAAAATTACTCTTTAATTAACAATGAAAGTAAAGTTAATCGTCGAAATGGGTTTAAGTCTGAGAACTGTAGACGGAAATTACACTTGGCAGCAGTTTTCATTAAGAAGACAGAAGAGCCTGCAGCGATTCCCGACATTGTTCTGGTCGACTTTATGTCCGTTTACACCAGACTTCCTACAATATCAATTCCAAACAACTACAACTTCAATGTCTGTATTAGATACATATTTAGTTTTATGGTACGGTCACTGCTTTTGAGAATGATATAGTGATATCTTATATTAAGGATAGTATATACATTAAAAATAACACGTTTCAAACATGTTAGACAAGAGCTTTAAGACTCCTAATAAATACATTTTAATTTCGTCGAATAATAAGTATTTACCTGACAGTTATGTACCAAAGCTTTGTTTGTTTGGATAAGTGTAGTAGTATAAAGTATAAATTAGGTAGATAAGGTAGTTTTATGTCTTATTAATAAGTGTAGTGTTGGAGATGAAATAGCTGTGTGATCGAAAGGTTAAATTAAGAACTGAATATTTTACAAGGTCATTGGCTAAGTTTATAACGCTCTTGTTGGGCGAGGGCTCGGTTATGGGCTCTAATATTTACTTAAAATCATACTATTATGACAGGTCACATCATAAGTTAGGACAGAAATCTCTAAGCCGCATATTTCATTATGTTTCTAGGAATTATTCCTGAAATTAAGGTAAATACAGGGTGTGGCAAAAAATCCGATCCATTTTATGCAGCGCACTGTTCAGCGACAGATCGTCTGAGGGTGGTTGGGGTAGGCTCGGTAAAGCCTACACGATGCTATTAGATAAGATTCTTCGGATACAGATGATCCGAATAGTAGTGGTCACCTGAGTAACACATGTTTAGAGTCATTTATAAAAGTAATGATTCACTCACAGCAACTTAACGGCATTTACATGCATTCTTTAAATAAGGTTTACATAAAGAGATTCCGTTGCGATTATCTGTATAATCAACAAAATTAAACAGATTAATAAAAATGAATATATAGGGATCAGAATTTAGATCAAACCTCAAAATTAGTGTAACAGAGCGGTCAGACATGTTCAAAGCAGATTTTTTGCAGTTTTTGCGAGGGACTACGAGGACTGTTTACCACAGCAGCCCGAACTCTATCAAATATTAGTTGTCTGGCGTCCGATCTTATTTGGACGGCTTGTCAGCTTCTTTTTGAACGCAGAAGCCGTTGTTCTAAAGTTGATAAACCACCAAATGATTGTGCTCACCTTTAGGCATTATACACCAAACACATCTTGCTCAGGTGAACACCGCTCTAATACCAGAGATAATGTCATAGTGTGGGTTTTTCAACGAGCCTAACTTCACCACTCTCAGATGACCTGTCACCGAACGGTGCGCTGCGAAAAATAGATCGGTTTTTTTGCCGCACCCTGAACTTGAAATAGTTTGTCACATCGTCTATAATTAGCCATATTGCCTGCATCCTGGCTTCACATTACAACACATACCTACACTTCATGCAACTATTGTATAATAGCGACAAATGTCACCATTACAGCCATTATGTGAGGTAAGTTGTCACATCATCCATCTATAGTCATATTGACCTACATCTTGGCTAAGTTACCTTTATATTACAATACATTTTATATTACAACCTACATTTCATGTGACTATTGTATAATAGCGACACATGTCACCATTACAGCCATTACGTGAAGTAGGTTGTCACATCATCCATCTATAGTCATATTGACACACATTCTGGCTGGGTTACCTTCACATTATACAATACATCACCTGTACTTCATACAATGGTTTATAATAATGACAAACGTAACCATTACAGCCATTTTATGTGAGGTAGGTTGTCAACATCCATCTCTAGTCATATTGACACACATTCTGGCTGGGCAGCCTTCACATTACAATACATATCCTACACCTCATACAACTGTTGTTTAATAGTGACAAACGTCGCCATTACATCCATTATGTGAGGTAGGCTGTCACAACATCCATCTCTAGTCATATTGACACACATTCTGGCTGGGCAGCTTTCACATTACAATACATCACCTGTACTTCATACAACTGTTGTACTATAGTTACAAACGTCACCATTACAGCCATTACGGGAGGTAGGTTGTCACAACATCCATCTCTAGTCATATTGACACACATTCTGGCTGGGCAGCCTTCACATTACAATACATATCCTACACCTCATACAACTGTTGTATAATAGTGACAAACGTAACCATTACATCCATTATGTGAAGTAGGTTGTCACATCATACCTACCTCACAACCTTACGTCATATTGACTAACATCCTGACTGGTTTATCGTCACATATCAACATATCAAGAAGACAGATTCATTTACAAGACAGTTAGTTTGCAATCGTGTTTAGGGCTATAATTTTAATTTTATATGTGTTATTTACTCAAACTCGCATAATTAACTTAAACTCGTCCTAACACTATCATTTCTACAATATTTTCCTGTAATGTTATCCGGTATGACTTAGTTGGAAATTTGCTTTTGAACCAACTTTTTCAACTGCAATAGTTTAAATGAAGTACAAATAAGTCAATGTATGGAATAAAGGATTTCAATGTTTTGGGCTCCTTATGCAGCGTTTCAATCTGCATTCTACTGCTCAACTACACTGTTTCCCTTTTGTTTTATCTATTTGACATCTGTTGTTCAAATTATTTTCAGTAGTAGTTTAGTATTTATTCCTGCAAAAGCTTTGTAACTTTTGAAGGCCAATCTTATCAAAAACTGGTTTTAAAATAAGATAACCAAGTTTTCTTTGTAGCCTATTGCAAGCAAGATCCTCTTTGTATGTATATTACGCCTCTTTAATATATACAAAGTGGATCTTGCATCCTCAAGTACATCCTCATGTACTTAATACCTACCACCAGTTCAATGTTGGATTTTCGTATTTTATGTATCCAGGTCATAGTATAAAGACAATAATAGGTTTTTTACATACCTCAGTCAAATAGTCCAAAAATGGTATTGCTCAACAGCTTACATGTTTCGTTGCGAAGACAACATTATCAAAGCTTGCAACTCGTCAAAAACACATTTAAAACACGAACACGAACACAGAAGACATTAATACGGTACGAATACACAATTGACATTTAGATAGCGCTATCATAATACTGATTTGGTCCGGCGCGGCGCGGGGCTGGTAGCAGACTGGAGGTCTACGTCACGTCGTCTCCTCTACTGTTATCACTGATGTTATCAGATCTTCGATCAGCTGTTCCTGAGTTTAATATTGTATTAAAAATCGAGTGAGACTGGAACTGTAATTTTTCGTTAAGGATGTGGTCCTTACACTGTTCGTCATTATAAATTTTATAAATCTCGAACTCCTCCAAGGTGTCAAGTTTGCTACCTTTCCCACAGACATGTAGAATTTTTAAACCATCGTCAATGCTACTCATTGAGTGATTTGAATCAACCAGGTGTTGTGCGAAGGCTGATTTTTGTTTGACCATTTTTGGAGTTGGCCTATGTTCTCTGTAGCGGGTTTCAAATGCCCGACCCGTCTGGCCTATATATTTGCATGGGCAATCTGGGCAACTGATCTGGTAAACACCGGTGTTATTTAATTTGTTGCTAGACCCTTTATTATGCAAGATGTTCCTAGTACGGTTGGTGGTTCGGAACGTTAAGTCGATGCCTTGCCTATTTAGTTCTTTTTTAAGGCTGTTTTCTACAGAGTGGCTGTACTCCACGCAAACATATTTTCTCTCACTCTTATCTGGTTTAATATCTTGTTTTCTTTTGTTCTTATATTTGCTAATTAATCTGTCTACCAAATCGTGTTTGTACCCATTGGCTGATGCGATATACTTTATTAATGAGCATTCTTTGTTATAATTATCGGGGCTTAATGGAACAGTTAACATTCTGTGGATCATGGAGTTGTAGGCTGCTATTTTTTGCGAAAACGGATGGTAAGAAGTGGAGTGAATTGTTTGAGCTGAAGTGGTTGGTTTTCTGTAAATACTATAATCAAATTTGCTGTTATTCTTCGTGACTGTGAGGTCTAGGAAATTTATTCTATTGTTTGACTCTGTTTCTAAAGTAAACTTTAATTTGGGTGCGATGTTATTCAGATAGTTGAGTAGGAGGTTTAATTGCCTATTGTTGCCATCGAATAAAACAATGGTGTCATCCACATATCTGAAGTACCGGAGAATGCTCATTAATAAAGTATATCGCATCAGCCAATGGGTACAAACACGATTTGGTAGACAGATTAATTAGCAAATATAAGAACAAAAGAAAACAAGATATTAAACCAGATAAGAGTGAGAGAAAATATGTTTGCGTGGAGTACAGCCACTCTGTAGAAAACAGCCTTAAAAAAGAACTAAATAGGCAAGGCATCGACTTAACGTTCCGAACCACCAACCGTACTAGGAACATCTTGCATAATAAAGGGTCTAGCAACAAATTAAATAACACCGGTGTTTACCAGATCAGTTGCCCAGATTGCCCATGCAAATATATAGGCCAGACGGGTCGGGCATTTGAAACCCGCTACAGAGAACATAGGCCAACTCCAAAAATGGTCAAACAAAAATCAGCCTTCGCACAACACCTGGTTGATTCAAATCACTCAATGAGTAGCATTGACGATGGTTTAAAAATTCTACATGTCTGTGGGAAAGGTAGCAAACTTGACACCTTGGAGGAGTTCGAGATTTATAAAATTTATAATGACGAACAGTGTAAGGACCACATCCTTAACGAAAAATTACAGTTCCAGTCTCACTCGATTTTTAATACAATATTAAACTCAGGAACAGCTGATCGAAGATCTGATAACATCAGTGATAACAGTAGAGGAGACGACGTGACGTAGACCTCCAGTCTGCTACCAGCCCCGCGCCGCGCCGGACCAAATCAGTATTATGATAGCGCTATCTAAATGTCAATTGTGTATTCGTACCGTATTAATGTCTTCTGTGTTCGTGTTCGTGTTTTAAATGTGTTTTTGACGAGTTGCAAGCTTTGATAATGTTGTCTTCGCAACGAAACATGTAAGCTGTTGAGCAATACCATTTTTGGACTATTTGACTGAGGTATGTAAAAAACCTATTATTGTCTTAACAATATAGTCCAGGGGCCGAAAACATGAACATAGTATAAACTCTTTAACACACAACCCTTCAACCAGCCCACATAGAAAGTTTTATATTGAAAATATATAAAAATTATATTTGAAATATAAAGCTATATATTTGCTAATATATATTGTCAATATATTTTAAATATGCAAATTATGGGACCGAGGAATATATTTAGTTATATTTTATTTGTGGTATTTATAAATAAATTACCAATATACAGGGTGACAAAAAAGCCTGGAAACGGTTTAATATCTTTTAAACTAAATCCGTTACAAAAATTCAAACCTTTCACTTCAACTTACATGTAATGGAAACTACTTTTTCCAAGCATTATAATTTGTTTACCTCTACCAGGGGACGGCCCATGAGGAGTAGGTACATAATCTTTAATGTAAGCATAGGTTTGTATGTAAATCATTTTAAAGGGTTAGTCAAGTGGAGTTCATTGCCGGAAACCGCGTTTCAAAAGGTTCATCCGTTACAAAATGGCGGCTGCCCAAAGCTCTTGTGGAATAAACCTGCACAGGCCTTAGTATTGGTAAATACTTGTATTAAACATTAGCTTGAGAGCTGAAACTGTATTTTAAAGTAAACTAGCTCATAGACTAATATTATTCAATCTTCAAAACAAATTTAACCGGGTTTCAGATTTCCCGGCTAATGTTGACTATGAGTATTTACCAATACTATGCCCTCTGCAGGCATATTCCACAAGAACTTTGTACTGCCACCATTTTTTTACGGATGAACTACTCCTCATGGGTCGTCCCCTGGTGGAGGCCAAAAATTGGTAATGCTTGCAAAAAGTAGTTTTCATACATGTAAGTTAATGTGAAAGGTTTAAATTTTCTAACGGATTTAGTTAAAAAGATATTAGGCCGTTTCCAGACTTTTTTGTCACCCTGTATATATGCTTTGTATTAGTAAAATCTGTATCAGTTATCTGCAGGTATATTTCAGTTTGATAAAATATTAATAACAATTAATTGTTCTAAGAATTAAGATTAGGGAGATATGTATGGGTACACTTGGTGAACTTTATGGCGTTAATTTGAATTGTGTTTATTTGACAGTTACAGTTTTACCACAGAGACTATAACTTGTCACCAACCATGTAATGTGAACACTGCTACATTAGTTGCTTTTAGAGGGCGAGGAAACAGTGAATTGTTTGTCTACACTTAACAAGCTAAAGTCAATACAACTTTGGAAACAGTGTTTCCTGAGTCGAATATACACTACGGAAAGTTAACTGTCTGCTCTACTACTTAAACCTGAGGTTAAATATTAATAAACTACATAAATACTTTAGCACAACTATTGTATTACAGAAGTTTTTAGGTATAATAAATTTTTGAATATATGCAAATAAGAAGTGTCTGCATTTCTATTATTGTATTCTTAGTTCCATAAATGTTGCATGGTTTTTAACTGTTTTGTTAAATTGCCGGATGTGTATATAAATGTTTAGAAGCATTAATAATCGGAATTTAATAAATACTTTCCGCCGCAGCAAACCTGCGGACTAAGACAATTCCCATTTACCTGATTGGATTTACACTAAAATGTCTCCTTAAAAATATCACGAAAGAATATAGTTTAACGTGTATATAGGTTTGCTGCAACAGGGAGGGTAAAAAGTTGTTTTATGTGTTCCAAGTCCCGTACAAAGTTTCTTGGGAAATTTTATCTCCTTACGTGAATGAAGTAAATTAATAATATTTATCAGACTAAGCGTTAAAATTAGGGTTTGTTTGTAAAATAAATTGTAGAAGTGTAAGATCATAGATTACTTTGGTAACGCAAGAGCCGTCATAAAAATCAATAAAAGTACTGATTTAGTAAATGATGATCAAACTTATTTATTTTTATAATATTTTAATGTAACAGATATTTAATTACGGTAAATTATGTATAGAGATACGTTCAACCGATTTTTTTGCCAATCTCAGAGCTTTTTATGTTTATTGATTTCAAGTTAAGTAAATAAACAGCTAAAATTACTATAGATCAAATATAACCCCATAAGTGTTCTATTATTTTAAAAAAATACTACCATATCCACATAATTTTACATTGGCCATGCATAAACTTTTCATTTAATAACTGTTAATATAATCTTTACGTAGCTCTTAGTTTTTGTATATATCTCTAGATAGCTGATGACAAAATAATTAGGTACCCTTTTATAATACTATGCAGCAATTATTTAAAGTAAAAAACTCTATTTCCTGCTTCACCGCCTTTTAAATATTTTCATCGCTTAAGTTTTTTTTGTTTCAAAATATAATATGTAATGTGTGTTTATCGCTTAAGCATAAATCAGGATTTCCTTATTCTCCGTTTGCATTGTTACATCGGGGGCATCCTTCAAAATATACCGTGCTTTATAAATTACATAAAAATTCAATCAAACTATTTTTTTTAATAAACAGCTTGTTCATCATTATTGAAAACACGTCTAAGTAGATGTTACCTGTTACTCACATAAGGAATAATACAAAAAGTACTCAGTGTAAGCCGATGTAAATCTGCGGCTTACAGATTTATTGTGAACTCGGCCCAAAAACTCCCGAGAATAAACTGACTTTTTTCTCTGACTTTGTTTTTTTATGGACTGTATTTAGCAAATTACAACTATTTGGTTTACACTATTTTTACTACATAAACTTTCATTACTTTGTAATTGACCTTTAAACAGTTGTGTTAAATAAGTATACTAACTAATCCCTTACTAAACAACATGCACTAGAAAAAATGTACATACTAACTGGCTCTTGTAATGTCAATGGTAAAGTATCTGCTTAATGAGTGGATAAAATGTTAACGTTACTTTGTATTTGAAATTATGCTACTAGTATTCATTTACTGACAGAATATCCTGTTGTACGTTCAGAACTGATATACTGGGATTTGAAGAGAATTAGTATTTTGGTATTTAAAAAGAATTGACTGTACATAGCGGTGTAACTCATTTCGAGTTTAAATCGTTGTTAGGAGTACCTGAGAGAGAGATTTGACGAGCCACAATTTGTTATGTGGGTTTTGTGAAATGCGGGGATTGGGAGTGTGTGTGGGAGTTGTATTTTAAATAACCTGTTCATCGTAAAGTATCATTGAAGCAAGAGAAGATTTTATTATTTATTCTTATGGAAACGTATTCGATGAAAATCATGTTATGTTTAACCTAAGCATGATAGATAAAAGAAAGTTAGGAGATTCTTACTATAAATTTAAATGAAAAAAAGTCAACTGGCTAATCGTATTTTATGTGTTGAAAGAGCTTAGTAAAATTACTCTTTAATTAACAATGAAAGTAAAGTTAATCGTCGAAATGGGTTTAAGTCTGAGAACTGTAGACGGAAATTACACTTGGCAGCAGTTTTCATTAAGAAGACGGTAGAGCTAGCAGCGATGCCCGACATTGTTCTGGTCGACTTTATGTCCGTTTACACCATACTTTCTACAATATCAATTCCAAACAACTACAACTTTAATGTCTGTATTAGATACATATTTAGTTTTGCGGTACGGTTACTGCTTTTGAGAATGATATAGTGATATTTTATATTAAGGATAGTATATCCCTCCGAGCGTCACTCGTCAAAAAATTGACTCAAGACACACTTTGTGTAGTGTCACGCGTCGATTTTTCGACGCACGAACATCGTTTACGGCAAAGGCTCTATGACTGACTGAATCGGATTGAACTGGATCGAGTTAGGTATCGTTCTTTTCGTTAGATTCTAAGCTTTCTCCAGAGGTCTGTCTCTAAGCGCTTTATGTTCTCCGAGACCACCGATAGTTGTGTGATCGTTACACGAAACACGTGGGATAAAATATATCCTGTGTTTGAAATGTCGCAACAAAGCAGGTCTGTCTATGTCATTCCATCTGATCCTTAAACGATTCTGCACGGGTGGTTGGTCATTCCTCCGTCATCCTGGGACTGTCAGGAGTTCTTTGTGTAGCCGCAATCTTTAAAATATATATTCCTTGCGAAAGGAGCAGATATTGTTCTACGATACTCACTGTTCAAGAAATGCATGTTGAGTTTCCATATAACCATACCCTGCATAGCAATTATTTTGTCTATATTCTAATCACAAAGTTTTAGCGGTTAGGAAAAGGAATCTCTCACCTCCACTTAAGCCGGCTGAATTTTGTGAACGGATTACAGTAAGCAATAACCAATTAGCTTACATAAGTTTAAAAATATTCTAACTTTTGCAAAGTAAAATCTACGACCTTTTAGGAAGCATTTTTGAAACGGCTATTTACACAACAAATCTTTTCACTGAAACGGTTCATAACTAAGATATAGAAGTTCGAAAATATTATGTGATTGGTATCTGAAACAATTTAGGAAGGAGAGGACGGTGTTTCAAAGATGTGATTACAGTAGAACTCTTCTTATCCGGCACATTTTAACCAGACATCAGATTAATTACACTTCAATCTACACAAGTCACATTATATGTTAAGAATGATAATGATTAGGAATAAATACAATAATTGTCTATATAAATCAACATATTTAATTGGGGTAAAAGTTTTTATATAAAATGTTGTCTTGTGTTCTGAAAGTAGATAACTCAAGTACAAATGTTGAGGGTAAAATATAACACAAATTTAATGCAACCACTAAGCTAATGAAAAGAACCTTCCGTCAGTATCGCAGTATTTCATATCTCCGAATTAAAACAAAACCTTAGATTTAACACATCACCAAACGGTAACATAACGTATTCAGAACCACTGAGCTGGATATGTGTGGCTCAAAGTACTGAACAGTTTTATGTCAAAGCTTCCTAGAAATTGCCATCAGCCATAAAAAAGTAATTCATTAATACGTAAAACAGGAAGAAATGTTATAGAAACATGTTAACTAATTCTTACTACATAACATTTACAGTTAGACAATAAATATTTTTAAAAACTAACCATGGGCCTAGTAATTTTTTTAGGCAGACAATTATATATTATAAACAGGGAATAATTACCCACTTTGAAGCCCTTAACAGCCTTTGTTCGAGCAAAAAATTATATCCACTAATCCCCTATCCATTCCACGGAAATCACTTTCTTTAACCTAACAATTTTTATCAGCACATCGGTAAGTGCTGCTAGCAGTAAGTGGGCGGTACTGAAATGACTTTTTGGGAAAGATTGGGGTCAGTGGTCACGTGTCTAATTACAATGCTCTTCTAGATTTATATATTTATATAATATATTTGGGTTAGTTTTATAGTGAATCCCGTGACGTGCATATAAACCGTTAGTTGCGTTCATACGGTGCGTGTATGAACTCTATGAATATAATCACCCATTTGCCTATATGGTCTGGGGAGCGAGGTGATCTAGTGGTTATAGAGGAACTCTGGTTCCTATGGGGTCCCGGGTTTAAATCCCGCCAAATCACCAATGGATTTTATCTAAGTGATAATGCCGTAAGCCTTAGGTCTAGCCTAAAGTAATGTGAAAAACAATTCCGAACTCGTGCCTAGCGTCCGAGGGGGAAAACTATTGCCTGTATGGTCTGATGATTGGAGTCTCCAATCGGAATCAATCACTACTTATCATCTGCTGTGTAGCTTTGTTTTAAATAGTATTGTATTTTTTATCACAACCATCACGACATTGGAAAACCAATTCAGTCGTAATTATATAAAGATCTTAAAGGTTCAGGTGATGTTTATAAATCCTCCATAACGACCAAATCAAAAATTGGATTCTATTTTGTAATGGAATCTGTGATTGTCTGTATGACTAATAGCTCTTTGGTGGATATCAAGCTAAAAGAGTCACCATGGTCTGTAAAAAGTGTCATATTTATTAATAAGGAACAGTAAGAATATTATTTGTTTACTTCTTATCTCTATTCTTACAAAATTACATTTAACTTGAAATTTCCATACAGCTGATAAAACCTTTAACAAAACCCTCTTAAAAATTCATCACAAAGTTCATCTCTCTTAAAAATGTTATTACACCTATAAGAAAGAGTGAGTTGTATTACATTATATACATAGTAGTAGTAACACATATGTGATCTAATAGGCTATTTACAGCACATTCAAGAATGAAAATCTTCACCTATTCCATATCAGTTAAAGTAGTAAGGCATGGATTTTTACTACCTTTACTAGAAACACATTTTAAGACAGTTGAATGAAACAGTACTCAACAAATTATGTTTTGTATCACATAATAATTTTAATTATAAGCAGTCATGTATGTACACTGTACAGGTTGTATTTAGGGAATAAAGAGCTATTGCATTTTGGGTTTTTTGTTATTTCGAAACGCCTGACTTAAACTTCCATATTTGCTAAGTGAAACAGAAATTAAATGTGAAACGACTTTCTTTGAGGAAACAAATTCACATTGGTTTCAGTTAGAAACAACGCGGTCGCTTAAAGTATAACATTCTAAGGTGGTGGTTTTCACAATTTCTTTGAAGCGTGTTGTACATGTATTTGAATGCATAGAGGTAACGTAACAAGTAGTTGGTTGTTTGTTTTCCTTCCTTTATACTTTGACAAAGACAGAACACAGTATTTTCCTAAGAGTAAACATTCTTAAAATGATTATGCCTTTCTATGTACTCGTGCACATTAAATTGATCAAACAGTCTAATAATAATGTGTGTTAACCCACGATTACTAGAAAAATACCGGTATGGATCATAAACATAAACAAAGTGACGGTTTTGGCCCGAAATAAACATTATTAAACATTGCTTAAATGGAACTGCCAAAACATACGTTCAATGCTATTAGTATAGGATTCGGATCAAGAACGTCACTTTGTTTATGTTTATGATCCATGCCGGTATTTTTCTAGTAATCGTGGTGTTAACCTAACTAGTAGTGTATTATTAATGATTTGTATTAAAGCTCGCTTTCAACGAATCGAGTTAGAAGGTGGAGTGAATTGCCAGTTTGTATTAAAAATAGAAATTAATGATATTTTAACGTTGCCTGAACATCAGGGTGATATCTTAATGCTAAGGTCAGTGATCGATGTGTTTTCAATATTAATGATGAGATGACAGCATTCTTAATGACTACGATCAGCTGGTACTATAGCTACGATAATAATGATTAAATAATCGATGAATAAGGACAGCTGGGTCATGTTTTAAACCGTAATCTGATTTCAACTTCTATCAGGATCGAACTGGTGTTACTGGACCCCAGACTATCCACTAGACACTAGAGTACTGGTCTCCACACAGCTATATACTCTTGATAGACATAAACTCAATTTATATTTCGAAACAATTAACAGAACACATAATCCAGTTTTTATTAACCTCATACTCCCTACTACGACGATTATACTACATTTGAATCTAATAATTATAAAATGCAATACTGTAATGAGATTGGAATTAAACAATCAATCCTTTTGTCATATAATAAAACGTCGAAAGTATTTTACCGTCTTAACACCCCTTAAAGAACGTATAAGGATATATAACATACCATACACATTAAATAAAACCAATGATGAATGCTGTAAAAATTATGGTTCAAAATAATCTTAGTTAATTTAAGATAGATTAAAAAGGGTTAAGACAAGAGGCTTAATATATTAAATTTCAATTGGCTGCAATATTATATTTTTCGTAACTATTTGCTTAGGTTTTATTTTGTGCAGTACACGTGATGAACATGTTAGAAATCATATCAGCTACACTTTTCATCCCACACACGATGCCATGCATGTGGGTAGTCAACGGTTATGCCACATATGCTTCAATGAAGTCTTCTGAGTTTCAACATTTTAAATAAATAACACATTGAAGGTTTATTGAGTTACTAAGATAGATTTTATTTTAAAAGTTTGTCCACTCTTAAAATAGAAGCTTTACTGACAGAAAAGTGCATATAAGTTACATCGGGAATGAATTTATGAGTTGTCAATCTTTAACTATATGTATATTCTAAAATTTGTTTACTGTCCGTGTGTTGGTATTTTGTCTTTTGTTGTTTTTATTTTTTAATTAGTTCAATGGATCAAGATTTAGTATTTTTAATGTTGTAATAAAATTTTGTCACCTTTTTAATATAATCATTTAATACAAATCTTCATTTGCATAATCTGTAAGATCATATAAAATATTCAATTTGGATTGATTTGAAAAGTATGGTTCCATCTAAAACAACCCTATCCTAATGTTTTCATTGTATTACCTGGTGTTGTTTACTGGCATAATATTTCATCAAAAGAGTAACACAAAGTAGAGCTCATAATGTCGGCCACACTCAGAGGTGACACTTCAGTTAAGAATCCCGGTAAACCGCGCACTTTACTGGATTTGGTGTGACGATAAATTGTTTAAAATCTTCCTCTGCAATGGAACTTTGGGAAAATATCCTTCGTCTTGGGTGAAATACTGTTTTTGTCTATGAGATAAAACAAATAACAGTATTGTTTTGTGGTGCATTCCTTCAATAATGTTATTGGCTCGTATATATTTAAGATGAACACTTTAGTTTTGCTTCAAATTGAAATCCCAGTACCAATCGTTATGAACATTCATCAAACATCTTGTAATGCGTAAAAACAACTTACATTCATTCCCTTTTACTCTAAATGTACAACCCAAACACTGTCTTATTGAAATATTACATTGAATAAGCTTATTCGTGTATATACATTTTATTCCACATGCTATGAGTTTAATTAAAACACCTTAATAAAATAATCATCTCTTTGAAGAGGGGGCCGATGGTTCTAATATAACAACAGAAACAAGATAGTAAAGAGGGGGTATGTTTGTCATCAATTGTCATTAATCGATTAATAAAGCTAAAGACAATAAAAATAAAATAAATTACATGTGGATAATGTGTGAAGAATCGAAAATAGATAGATGGATATCATAAGTGATTTAGGAAGGGATCTAATTAATCAAAGTTCAATACCTACAAGGCTGTCTCTTAATGTCAATATATGAATTTAGGGTAAAATAAACTAAAACCTGGCAGAACAAAACTGTAGTCTAAGTGATCTGCCATTTGACTTATTAGATTTTAACTGAAAATATTTCCGTACACATATCAGATTTAATAAATGTTTAAATAGCATTGGATTGAACGAGCAGTACGTTTGATGCTAAATGGAATGAAAATGGTGTTTACTCGTTAAACTGTTTATTTATTCTTAATATGAATTACATGAATAACTTTTAATGTGAAGTTGTTTTTCAACTTTCTCTGTATCCTTTGACCGTACAACAACACTTTAATACAGTAAATTAATTATAGTCGTATGGAATGGTGTTTGCGTTGTAATAAGTATTTTCAATGAGATGAAAAGCTCATTAAAAAAAGTTATAATATATTTACAAACCCCTCAAAATCGTGTTGTAAGAACTTATGACCATTTATCCAGCCCAACATGTTCATGCCATAATTCCAAACATACAATCACAGTTTCGAGTATAATGTCCCCTAAGAACAAAAAAAAATTTAAAAAATCGGTCCCAGGTCCTACAATCCCAACAGCGGTCATAAATTCTTCCCTGAAAAGGAAATTCGCTGAAATAGATCTCTTTGTAGTCAAGCAAAAAAGTACTTACACTATTCTACGATGGCCTATATTAGCCTAATATTTAAATATACTAGAAGTTCTAATGGGAAAACAATCTTCAAATATTCATGTGGATTCTCTTGTATCAGTTGTCATTATTTGTTTGAATAAACCATTATTCCCTTTTAATTTCCTATTTAGTTCCTGACTGTAAGGACAAAATGTAAAATGTAATTGCTTATACTGTAATAGTTTAACTGGCTCGAAAACTCATTTCTAAAACAAAAAGCCGACAAAAATCCATTATTTAAGAAATTCTATAAACGAAACAATAAAAGCCAGATGACACACGTACGCTGTGTTACAAATATGACAACGTAACAGATCTGGATGTGTCATTCGATTTTTGCAGTAAATGGTTCAGCACGGGCGGTCGGTCAGCCCAGTAGGCTGCGATCACTTGTTTTATGTTTTATATATAGGATTTTAAATATGCCTTTGTAGGGATGGATTATTCAATTTGAAAAGGATTCTACTATTTAATCAGGTTGTAAAAGTTAGAATATCTTTTATTTGCCATTGCGTAAACATTGTACAATCTTCCATGGTATGTAACTTAAGAAAAAATGAATTAGTGTTTATGTTTAAAAAACAATCTGTGGGAGAAGTTTTTTTACTAAGTAAAATATCCACTACTAAAAACTTTTTTGAAACAACATCACTTTGCTAGGAATTTTCTAAAAACCGATCTACAACACTTTGTGCTAATAGTTAATTGTTGCAGCAAATTGTAGAAACATTATTATTTACAAAGAATATTGCCATCCACTTTGAAAAAAATTGTTTTTTACAACACATATTTCTTTCAGGACCACAATAGGTGTACATTTAACGTATACTACTAGAAACCATCGATGTATAACTACTAAAAACTTTTTTGAAACAACATCACTTTGCTAGGAATTTTCTAAAAACCGATCTACAACACTTTGTGCTAATAGTTAATTGTTGCAGCAAATTGTAGAAACATTATTATTTACAAAGAATATTGCCATCCACTTTGAAAAAAATTGTTTTTTACAACACATATTTCTTTCAGGACCACAATAGGTGTACATTTAACGTATACTACTAGAAACCATCGATGTATAAAACTAACATGTTAGTTTTATATGTCGATGCTAGAAACAAACAACATCTAAGCATCTTTGTTGCCGTTAGATATGCTTTTTAAATTCTTAGATAGCATTTAAATGTTTTAAATGGGATGTATTTGATAATTTTTATAAAGTGTGCGTAGTAAGTCCCGAGTTTTAAATGGTATGATATACAAACTTATACTTTTAATATGTTTTATAGAACAAATAGCAGACATCTGGGCTATTCTTTAATATTAAAATGTCCTTTTAATATGTCATTTTCCTTTGATTTAAAGCTTGGTAATTTTCTTTTGAAATCCATGGTTCTGACTTGTTTATAATGATATTATTTTATTGACATAAAATGAGGTTACTAACCTGTCGTCAATCAGTCCTCTATTGTCTTCGATGAGTATAGTTTCGGGGTTAAAACCCCATTTTCAAATCTTCTCTTCAGTCGTCAAATGTGAAACATATTCTTTTGCATAAGCCGTCGTCAAAATTACTTCACACATACACATAAACACACACGAAAACATTTATAGTTACAAATTATGTACATGCGCGTGAGGCCGGCCAAAGACGAAACCAGACTGCCATCATTTGAAGAGAAGATTTGAAAATGAGGTTCCCGAAACTATAGTCATCGAAGACAATAGAGGACTGATTGACGACAGGTTAGTAACCTCATTTCAAAAATCAGAAAGCAGAAAATCTTTATTGAGAGTAACTTAAGAATAACTTCGATTAACTAACTCACACACTTATTTAACTATGAAACAATTCATCCCTAGGTCAAAGACCTGTTTGGGATGTTCTATTACGTATATACACATATAAAAACTGATCAAAAGATGGGATCACCGACATCAATAAATGTTACACTCTAAAGCAACTCTAAATAAAATCATTTTATGTCAATAGATAAATCCTGGATGCAAATTATGTATACAATATTTTATTGATAAAAATTAAATTTATCAAGCAATTGTAAAATGTTATGATTGTTAATATACACTGAGGAATATTTGAGATCAATACTCGTAAATAAACGCACCCATTTCGTTGAACATCTTCAAGTCAATATTTGGAAGTGTTGTAGATAGGAAGTATTCACCGTAGTTTTATAAAATACTACAGCTAACTTGGTTGCATAGTGAGAACTATAAGTTGTATTATACGGCAGAAGCAACAAGTTGTAAATTTTTACTGTATTTAAAAGGCTCGAAACATATTATAAAGCATCCACAAATGCCCGTGGATTTTCAAGCACTAGTTGTTTCTTTACTCACGATAAAGAGTATTTTTACAATGTCATATCTTTTATACATTGGCCAGACCACGTCTAGTTAAAATACCTTCATGTGTTGATGGTTGATGGTTCCAATGCATCAAAATTTATGAAATAATATTATTTTGAAATAATATTATTAGTGTATGTATTTTTTGGATGAATTGCAAAAGTTACATAATTACCACGACTTATAACTATTATTAAACATTTGTACTTAAAAAACATTTTGTGTAAAAATAATCCTTTAAAAACTGTGTAGCCTATAGCAGCAAATGTTTACTTTAAAATGGAATAAAACCTATTTACAATAAATAATAGAACGCTTCACTTGATTACTTGTATGTTTTACCTATTAAATCGGAGGGATGTTTTTGAGGATTGTTACATTTATACTCACACTACAATTTAACATCAATTAATATATATTCAAATTGTGCTTTGATGTCTTTGCTAGCAAAATGTCAAACTGACAAAAGTCTTTCCATTCTAATTTTTTATTTCAAAAAGAATAAAATAGTAACCTGGCATATGACGTATGAGTAATAAAGTAGCTCTTTATTATTTTTCAGAATTCAAGCTGTTAATAGAGTATTATAAATAATTATCCCAAAATGTTAAACCTTTATTTACTATTTTCAGATTGACATTATGACACAAAAAGAAAAAAATTTACTAACAAATAAAAGGAGAACATAAAATTAAATGGGCACGAAATACTTCGTAATCATTGGTCCAGGTGTTTTCCACTGGCTAATTTATCATAGTGACAGAAAAATCGCTAAAAGCTTGTTTGTACCGATGATTCTGCACTTGAGCACACTGCTGTAAAATAATATTGCTTGAATACAGTCTGTAACTGGAATATTGTCTCTACGAGGGGTTTCAAAACATGGCTCGTACGTTTTTTTTTTTAAATAAAATAATAATAATTTTAATAACACTTTTAAGATGTTCAAAAACTCCACATTAACCAAAAAGTGTTCTACAGTTCTTTCTGAACATTTTGATGTATTTCACATGATTAAACTATTTTTATGCTGTGTCATATTTTCCACAATAAGCAAGTGCTGCACTGGCCCCATTTTTCGAAAGTTCACAATTCCCCTCCCCACTCCCTGGGGAGGGGGGTTGGCCCCATTGGTAAAATTTGGTATATTAAAAGTTTTGTTGTTAGATGCACTTTTAACAATAAAAGAATTTAATATGAAATAGACATTTTTTATTTTCGTGGAGTATCCCCAACAGAATTGTGTTTCCTTCCGTTTCCGGGGCGATTACCGAAAGATAGATTTTTTAATTTATATTCAGGTACGGAAAAAGACATATCTCAAGTTCTGATATACATAATACAATATTTTTTTATTTTGTAGGTGACATTCTACTCTAGAAAATGTAGTATGGAATAATCAAAGTTCAGGGGGAAAAGTTTTGTGATGATAAAAAAAATATTTCATAATAAATAAAAATTAAAATAAGATTTGTATTGAAATATTTGATGTTTGGTAATTCCCATTCTACAGTTTGTAGATGTACACGTACTCTAAAAAAAAAAATTATCTTTTACCTAACTCCACATATATTTGTTCCCGTAAACGTCTGTTTTTAGAAAAAAACCACCCCCTCACCCTAAAAAATTTAACAATGCTAAATTCTTTAACATACAAATAATTTAGTTTATTGCAAACTGATTTTTTTTATATATAGAACGCCTTAATCATGCCATAATTAACTGGTATTTTACGTTTTATCTGGGTATCAACTCAAAACATTGCATTTAATATTTTCGCCTATTTTTCCCAGAAGGTTACATAAGTGGTTTCATGTAATATTTATTGGTGTTCATCAAAGGATACAAATTAAATATTTGAATCTGTGACCAGAATATAATTTGGATTAATTTTATTTCGATTTTTAACTTAGAAAAAAAATAATACTAAAAGAGATGTTTACAACATGTCGAATCATTGCCCCAAACTAGTGCAGTTGAATATGAAATTGAATATGGCTGAACACAGTTCTAAAACAGCCCTATTAGGGTTTCAGCTCTCAGAAATATCACGATCACGTCACGAAATTGAAACGAGAAACTGGTCTGTTCCGAGTTATATTCAGGCTTTAAGCACACGCACGTTCACATTTATTAAATAATACATTTTTAACTTAAATAATATAAAAAACCATTAATCAGGTGTGTAATAAGTTTTAATCATATTTCAAATAATGTCGTATAAGCTAACTACATATACACGTTTAATATATTTCAAAAAAATGCAGATAAACTTTGTTTCTTATAATTTACCTGTCTATGAAAGTGTCTTAGGTGGTTCAAGTAATTCGTAAACGTTTATATATCCCATTTTATGGTCTTTGAAAATGATTAATAGTCAACTTAATTATGAATAAGTCAAATTGTTGTCTCTATATGAATCTGAGTATTTCACCTGGGTAAATAAGATAAAATGTAAATGTAATAAAAATTTCATTTTGTTTTCTAAAAGTAAATTAAATACAGCACAAATGTAAAGGGTAAAAATAGAATAAAAATTGATCAATCAATTATTTAAGATGGGGACGCCACTGTGTCATATTTTAACACAAATATGAATGAAGATATAACCACTAAGCTAATCAAAAGAGCCTTCCTTTACTATCACAATATTTCATGTCGCCGAATTCAAACCAAACCCTATATTTAACACATCACCAAACGGTAACATAAAGTATTCAGAACCACTGAGCTGGATATGTGTGGCTCAGAGCACTGGACAGTTTTATGTCAAAGCTTCCTGGAAATTGCCATTAGCAAGGAAAAGGGAATTCAAAACGTGAAGAAAATGTATGGAAACAGGTTAACTACTTCTTACTGCATAACATTTACAGCAGGGCTATACTATGCAAAGTGATAATAACTAACTAACCATAGTACTGTTTTAATGATATAGTAATGTATTATAAACAGTAAATCATAACCCACTTTTAATTCTTTGACGACCAACGTTCAACCAGAAATTATTAAATAAAAGCTATTCTCCATTCCACCGAAATTACTTGAATTTTATATGGTTTTCAGATTTACCAAAATTAAATGTAGTTTTTTCATCTACCGCCTAGCTTTCCTTGATAGGAACCTATATTACACAATTGATTGGTGTAGATGGATGGAAACTAGTAGTTTTATATCACACAGTGATGCATCATAGTATAGGTGTAAGGGGAATGTGATGGATATCACGACCTATGCATGGTTACGTCCTTCAGGAAACAGACATTCAGATTGTTAACTGGTGCAGACCAATGTGCAAGCCAACATTAGTAGTCTGTATACATCATAGTGCTACATTATAATTATAATTAAATATCATTGATTGTAAAAATGGTGTTTACCGTATGAATAAATAAATAATTAAATTATATAACCTATGTATCATAGTATACAGGCCCAAACTAGTAGACAATGTATACCTCACAGTGCTTTATATGGTAGCATGCTAGTAGATATCCATTTTAAAGAAAGATCCATTTTGAAATCCATGGAGAAAGACGTATCCATTTTATTCAGATGAGTACACTAATGTATGTTTTAAGATGTTGAATTTTATTAAAATATATGTTATGCAGATAAGTAGAGAACAGGACTATATTTATAACATCATACGCGAAAATGTAATACTTATTTAAAAGTATACTTATAATTAAATATTATTATAATTTTAAAAAGATTTTTTACGCTTGTTGGAAGTGTTATCATATTAATTATCATATGTTCTTTGATTTTATTTTCTTATTGTTTATTAAATAAACAGCAATAAAAAACGTTTATGTTTTTATGTTTTGATTAAGTTTGTTTAGAGATGTGGTAGTTTCATGATATTACAATATTAAAATAGTTTGATATAGACGTAGTGTTACTTCATATAAGTAGAGTTACCAACATAGTGTCATGTATGAAAAGTTGAGGACATGAATAATACAACCTCCTGAACCATTTGATATTACTAGAAAAACGTGATGCAACAGAAAACTGGAAGTTCTTCCAATTCCAATGGAAGAATTACGGTACTTTGGCAGAACCTTTCAGCTCAAAGTCTACCAAATTGTCAAATAAGAAGATTCGGTTTGCTCTATTCCTTTCAGTAATTGGAGGTAAGGCTGTAAGATTAATAACAAGCTATGCAATGAACCATCTGACGTGGATAAAATTATTTTAAGACTTTGATGAATATTTTCAGGAGGCAAAGAATTCTACTTACGAACAATACTATTTCAAAAGTGCCAAACAAGATGCTCAAGAATCATACATGGATTACATCAACCGACTTCATGAACTCGTTGGTAAAATAAATATCAATTTGAAGCCATGGCCAATCTTTTGAAAAAGGAAATTGACGAGCAGCTGATATGCGATCGTTTGTTTGCTAAAGATAAAAAATAGACACTTTTTAAGAACTTAAAAACCTGGTAGAAAAAGATAGAAAGAAGATAGATGTTAGTAATATTCACATTTATATTATTAAAAGACTTTCTTTTGATTTTTGTGTGAAGCAAATCAACTTCTAAATATTTATTTGTATAGTCATATTGGGTATCAAATTAAAGCTATCCTCTAGATGTGCCTTTTGCGGGTTTGGATGATATCCCGTGAAAGCCCTTCGTCCTTTAGGCTTTTAAAATGTCATGGTTTGTGCTGAATTCTGTTGTCAATAATCTGAATTTTTTCATGATTACATTTGTTTACATCAAACCAGATGGTCATGATACAATTTAGTTTACATCCATACGCCAATGGGGTTATCTCTAATTGGTGATGTTTTAGTGAATTTAAGTAAAATTTTGTAGCGTTATTCATAAAATGTAAAAAAATTACTTACGTTAGATATTGTGTTGTGAGAGGATTTTGGGTTTTCATAGTACGTTTTATTTATGTTTTAGGGAGTTCAAGTAAATATTCTAATGTCATTTGTGTAAAAAAGAAGAAAATGGCTTGCGTTAGATTTTATGTTTTTATTGTACGTTTCATTAGTACTGTTTTTGTAATTTTTCTAAGATGCCTCGAAGAGATCCCACGTAATGAAAAAAATAGGGCTTGCAATGCAAGTATGTAATAGAATATGATGAGACATAATCGTTTTCACCCTTATCAACTATATAAAATAGATCACTGATTTTGAAACCAAAAAGTGACGCAGGCTGCTAATATTAATTAACATATGTTTTTTTGTTTTAAATCTTTTGTTTGTTATGTCTTGATTCAGATTGTCTTGAATAGTGATAAAGATCGTCACTACTCATGATAATACAATACTAAATTCGTTTTATATAAAAAGTACATAGTACGCGTGGTAGGAAAATATTACATTGGAAATAGGCACCTTTTAAGAACTTTAATAAAAAAATGTTGGTATTGCTCACATATTAACTAACATATGTTCTTTATTTTATTTGTATTGTAGTTTATTTATGTTTTCATTGAGTTTGTCTGGAGTTGTAATGAAGAAATGTTCATGATATTATAATATTTACCTAACCCGCCATGTTAAACTTCCCTATCCTAAGCGTGATGTATACAACTTCCTTACTTCTCGAGTGATGTAAAGTATCAAAAAACTCACTCGGTGATGTAATGAAACCCATTTAAATAACATTGAGTGGATAACTTAAAAAATATAACTCTATGGAGCCAACGACGTTTAACGCTAGAAATCAGCTGTGTGCTTGAATTTTATTGTTATTGTTATGTTTTGGAGAATTTTCCTAACCTAGCTTTTGTTTGTAAATTAACCTTACTGTTATAAGATGAGTGAAATGGGTAATGAAAAATATTGTTCGTAACCTCCTGTATATTGTCGGGTCAGGTAAAATCTTGTACGTTACACGTTACGCAAGAGCGTGTTTACATCACTTAGGTAAATTATGCAACTCGCTTCGCTCGTTGCACAACTTTCACCTGTGTGATGTAAAAACGCTCTTACTACACTTGTAATGTAAATAGCTATTAATTAGTTTGATATAAAAGTGGTGTTACTTTATAGATATAAGTAAAGTTATCATCAACGTTTCAATGTAAATATCTTATCGTTGAGACTGGCATCGTGTTATATCACGTTTCACAGGTTGATGTGTGACCATCACAATATTTGTAACCTCTGGTTTTTTAGTGATTCCACAAAATATGTTTTTAATTTGTTGTTTACGTCGTACGAAATAAAGTCATTAAGTTAAACAACTTCGGTTATGTCAAATGTCTGTAAACCTATTTGGTAATCTAAGGTAACGATTCAAATTATATCTGCCGTCACCGTTGTGTTAATGTTAAAACAATACACTATCAGCTATTTCACAATTTTGATTACTAAATTTTTTATTTAAAGAGTCTAGTTCCGTGTTCATTTTCAAGGCGTCTGACCAGGGTAATGATGCAATAATAATAAACTGATGTTCCTCCTAGAGTAACTACAATGTAGAAATATGTTATCACAATTTCCAATGATTGAAAATTATTTCCTAGCAAAATATCTAACATTGATTTCATTTTACCGTCTTTTCTATCTTTAAACGTAACATTTTTAAAGAATTCATTAAAATATATTTAAGGGACCATGCTTTAGTTACATGCAGTTACAGTATATTGTTAGAAACAATAGGGTCATGAATTAAGGTTAAACAAGTTTAGACTTAAAAAAATTAAATAATCAAGCTCCCAGAAATGAAATAATTAAAAATTATAAATTGACTATCGTCCATTTTCCTGTAACATAGGATTGGGGAAGGGAAAGTCAAACAAGCACGTTTTAGTTGAAAGTGCTGATTCTCCAGATCGTGTCAGGTCTGGCGTTAGTTCAACGTTTGTCCGTTGTCGAAAACATCGATTGTAAACGTTTATTGTTAGGACTATGGGTTAAGTGATATTTATAATCATATAAATAATCAATTTTTTTATTTGATGCGTATAAAATACAAAGGTAGAAACTTATTTTATAGAAGCATGTGAATTGACTCATTTATTTTTAAGAACTACTATCACTATAACAAGTAGATATTTCATCATATAAAACCAACCCAAAGGTCATCTAGGTCATAAATATTCTGTTTCATAATATGATATGGACATAATAAAACATACTACTAATTATGTATCCATATCACTAATTAATTAGCAGTAAAATTAGTTTTAAAGATTAAAAAGGATACACTGTCAGTTTTTTTCTCTTTTTCGCAATTTATTTAGAAATTAACGAATAGTCACAAAGAGAGAAGCTATAATTTTACTATGAATTTATTTTCATATAACGAAGCTGTGTTATATTGAAGTAGACGAATATAGAATTGCTTTTGGTTAGATATCGATGCTCACGTCTAATACTCATTTTATTATGCATATCAGGTAGTTATACTTTGTATTCCTTATATGAAATTATATGGCAAAAAAGTATATTTATTAAAATTATTAAATAGTAAGCTCTTGAAAGTAAGACCTCATGCACGTAATCTTATAACGACTGAAACAGTTTTTTTCAACAAAAAAGGAACTGAACGTTTAAAAGGAATGACTAGCGATGCAAGTTCTCATACAAAAAGTTCCTTTGTCAGCTTTTATCACTTCAAATATCTTTCTTCACATCACAGCTCGTCTATGCCACCAGGTCACAAGTGTTTTATCCATAAACGTATTGACTCTATTGGAAAAAAAATTAAGGGCTAAGGGCAAAATTGTATTCAAGAAATTTTGTCTGAAAAAAATCATCTTTCAGACAATATGAGGTAAAACGTAATGAAGTCAGGTTATACCTCATGTTGCAGTATTTTATAACTGAAACTTAATTATTCTATTATTTACTACATAATTTTGAACTTAAAGATGTTTTATAAGGAATTAGCAACGCCGAACTAAATGTTTTCGCTACATTTATGAAATCAGTAATTGTCTTTGTATTTTGAACTATAAAAATGTAATTGGCCGACTTTCATATTTTTTTTAGGACCAAGTTATTTTTTCCAAAGTATGTCTCATCTACCCAACATACTTAGGACATTACAGTGAACAAATGGGTAAAGTTGCTAAAGATCGGTTGGAAAATAATATTAACATATCTTTAAGTTTTTATTTTTTTTAAGGCAATATAGAACTAGCTACAGTAGCTTCTACGGTTTATAAGTGGCAGTATTGCATATTTAGAAATACTGTAAGTATATATTTCAATTTTAAAAGATTAACTTAAATATAGACCTTTTTACATTAAAAACCCTACTTATATTCCAAATCAATGGATCCAAAATAATATAATAAATACCATAGTGTAGCATTAAATACAATAATTAATCTACTTGATATTGATCTTTCATAAGATTAAGATTCTTCTTAACATTAAGATGTTTTATCTTAATTCTCAAATCTTTGTTAAGCTTCTTTACTTGTATCACATTGAATACATTATACAGAATGATGTAAGCAAAATCCTACAAAGCTTTTATTGCATTTATTTATCCAAACATAACCCTGATTTGCCCTGATACTAAATAGGTCGACAATTTTGACCATGTAAATAAAACTCAGGAGAAATTTCAAACAGCTGGTTTATAGGCCGATTCCAATAGAAAGTGATGTTCTTAAGAAAACGTGGAACATTTGGAATACCTTTGGGGTGGGGCTCTAGGAGACATTCAAATTTAAAATATGTCTCCATCTATCCGTAGTACATTGGCTTTATTTCTGTAAAACTTCAGCTTAATTGGTCCCCTGGCTTTTTAAGTAAATGACTATGTAACATTCTCAATAACACCCTAACGTTTTACATTTATAATACCGTATTAGTAAGGTAAGATAATGTTATCCTACTATGCATTCATATAACTTCAATTGCCATATAAGAGTTTGTTTACTGTGTTTTTTTACGATGTCAAACTTTTACCAAGAAGCTCACTTGACATTTAGAAATTTTCTTATAAACACAGTTCAAAGTCAGTTTTCAACACTTTCCAACTGCAGTTCGTGATATCAAGACATTCCTCTGCGTGGTTACTTAAAAAAGCTTCTTCCACTTCAATAATTAGATTGCTCAGCCTCCATATTGGTTTTATAATTGTACTAGCAACGAAATTTTTTCAGTTCCTAATTCTAAGATTGAAAAGTTTTGTTTGGTTTTATTCCGTAGGTAGCGTGCAATTAGACGTAAACCTTCATACATCTAGCGTAAAAATGTCTCTTAAACTCCATAAAATTCAATACAGTTTCGAAATATAGTTTTATGAAAAGGTACAAGATTTTCAATATAGGTTTTCAATGAAAAGGTTAAAAAGTTGAAAAGTAGGTAGTTAAAAACTCTCACTTTCAATCACGCTCAATTAGAGAAATGCATTTTTCTCTATAATATTAAGTAAAGGTGTCTACATTATAAGGTATAGTTCTATGGTCTACATTATAATAGTAATACGAATATCGATCTGCTACTCAAATATAAAAGATAACTTCATATTTACCAAAGACAACTGCTCTAAAATAAGAAGGCTACTACAAATCAAAACTAATTTGAAATACAACCGAAAATACACTCATGACTTCAAAAATCTTACTAAAATCCACTGAGCACTCCAACTGAGCATAGTCCAACAAATCATAAACGTACATACAGTTTGAAGAAGACACATTTACACAAAATACGTAATTGTCCATGGTACGTGATTTGTGCATATGTGTGTTTGTATGTGTTGGAAGACTCCTGGACATCCCATACAAAACAAAGGCCAGCGAAGCCCTCAATGGTCTTTAAAAATGAATAACACCTTGCCTAAACATATGTCATTCAGAAAAAAAATATTGTTATATATTTTTCACGAATCCGTTATTAAAGCTACTTACGAAAAAAAACTACATTGTAGAACAAGACATTTATATACTGTATACGGTATACAGACAATTCTTAATGTTTTTCAAGAATTTTACACACAAATACGAAAACTGAAAACCACTATTATGGGTCTAGAATCTCCAATACACTGCTCTGTTATTAGGCCTAAAAGTATGATTAAAATTAATTGGTATACTGAAATTCTTAATGTTGTTTAATCAACAACTAGAGTACCGTTTAATGCAGATTAAGACATGTAGTAACAGTGCAATTTAACCACCAGATCCATTACGTCTCTAGTATATAAGTAAAACAGCAGCTTAGTGTAATTTCCCTGCATTATCCCATTTATATAATGATGTTATAATTTTTATTAATCTTACTTCGTATTTTCATTGCACTAACTTTATATTGCCCAAATATTTATATGCTCCTATATGTAAAATGTATACATATTTCATTATTTTTTTATAGAATAAATTTAATGCATGTAATTATGTTTAATTACAAATTGTATGTTTTCGATGTAAGAGAGATGCAATAAAATCACAAGAAACTAATTTTTGAACTCTGAATGGTTTAATTTAGTGAAGTACAAACAAAAGTTGAGAAAAAACAAAACTCGGCTGGTTCTA
Organism: Macrosteles quadrilineatus; assembly: GCF_028750875.1. Lineage (NCBI taxonomy): Eukaryota > Metazoa > Arthropoda > Insecta > Hemiptera > Cicadellidae > Macrosteles > Macrosteles quadrilineatus. The sequence goes on from NW_026542594.1 coordinate 152,567,163, forward strand.
AAGAGTGTTGGCACCGGAGTTCTTAATTAACTACTGAGCCGCGGCTTTATACTGGCTCTCACAGCTAACATTTACTCTTGAACATTTTTAATGAAAAATGTTTCATTGTGGCCACGTAAAATTTTTATTTAATTTTTCATTTTAACTATTTGAGAACTGCAAATTATCGCTCAATATTTGGTTACATCTACGTTTAGTATTGATTTAACCCGAATCAATTCGTTTCAAAACTTTAGTCTTTGGACGTACCGGTACTAATAAAAAGTACAATCAATTAAATTAGTATTTAGTTGCATACATGTTAATGTGAATAGGAACTTACAATTCTTTCTTTAAGCCCATTTTAAAAGAGTGTGTTTCCAACATTTGATCAAAACTCACAAAGTCTTACAAGTATAGTTCTATTGGGAACCAACCAACTCTTCATCTGTAGCATTTTCAAGTGAACAGATAGCGGTGAAGTTTGTAATTAATTTGTAATCTCCATTTTGAAGTAGAATGCGAAAGGAAATACAATAGCGTGGAAAAAATATTATACCTGTGTTGCATAGTGAATTGAAAAGTGATTATTATAAAAACTAAATGTTGTGCAAAGAAAATAAAATACGAAAATTGTTTTAACTATAGAGCTTGCCGGGGATTGTATGTTTTGGGCAGCATAAAATAAACATGGTTAATTTATTTTACAACAAATAATATATTACAGTGGGATAAAAGGTATTACAGCACAGAAAACTTAAAAAGTAGAGCTAAGATTTTTTTTTATTACAAGTTTTAAACTACTCATGATCATAAAATTGAATATTTTTAAAACTGGAGAGCAATAAACTCTGGAAATCCATCTTGAGCTGTACACGTCGAAAATGATAAACAAACGTATAAATACGTTTAAAACGGGTGTATTACTAATATATAAATAACTAATAATTGGAATTTCAAATAAACATGTAAACATGTATACAAAAGAAATGAGTTACACTTGGCAGCAGTTTTGATTAAAAATGGAGTAGAGGCTTGGAGCGATCATACAACATTGGCATGGCCAGCTGTCACTTGCAATGATTATTCTATTGTGTTTACTATAAAAAAGACATAGATGTTTGAGTATCCACATCATTGAAGGATATATCACAGAACAAGTTATTTACATAATTTACATAATGCTGTTTTCATTTGATTGAAACATAACAATTGAGTAAGTAAGAGTAGAATTTCCTTTATTTGGCTGCTGGATATCCAATAGTCAATCATATTAGCCAATTTAGATGCAAGATTATAATTATGGCCCAACAATGCATTGACAAATAAAGATATAAAAACTAAAGCGAGCACAGTGCAAGCTCAGGTTTGTTTCATAACACCATAGCTAACACTAAATGGACATAAAAAGGCTATCTGTCATATTTTGTCCTTTACTTTTCCTTAGTTTGGTAGATTTAATTTGACGGTTAATTGTTAATTGTTGTTAGTTATAGTTAATTTCAGTTTGCTGTCGTGGGTACATGTAGATCGCCTAGGTACACGACTCAATACCCAATGTTCTGACCACACACTCCCGAAGGGTATATAACCTGGACTATGGGATCATCCACTTAGATCAATGCACTAATGAGCAAGTACATAATTAGGGGATTCCATAATTTTAGAGCTCTTTAACTTTCAAAGGCCTACTGTATCAACAATTAAACAATTGGCAGAATTCTATTTTTTTACTAGTTTAAGTTAAATATAAATCACATTTTTTCACATTTTTAAGCACCTTTGAAATAGCTCATTACACTTCATAAATAAGAAATTATTTACAGCAAATTACCAAAATCTCAATATGTAACATAAATTGCACGCCATCTTATTCTACAAATGTAGCAATTTTCCCATAATTTTTCCAAATGTAAGATTTGATTTTGTATTTTGTTAAGTAGTAATCGTAGTACAGTGTTGCAAACTGCAAACGGAAACGATGTTTAAATTAGATATGTCTCGTAGCATATCAACCTAATTCCATACAATTTAAAATCTTAAAGGAAGTTTAGGAAAATTTAGGCTTAGTCAGGTTTTTCAGTTAGTCTAGCTGTTACTGGGATTTTATCAAATTTTTAGAAGTATTTTCATGAAAATGTATAGTGTTTACTTAATTGTAATCTTTATAATAAAAAAAAAACTGCTTTAACATATACGAAATGATTTCACTTCTACAATTATAAAACATATTGTTGGTAAAACAAATTCATTATTATATTTTTCAAAACATTTTTATACGACCTAACAATAAGGGCGAAAAAACTTTCTGTAAAACTTGTATATAGCACCAGGTTCTATGCAAGGAAAACCCACTACTTTGGGTCTGTTAATAATTCAAGAATGTAATGCATAAGGGGCCTTATCTCTAGCTAAACCAAAAGAGACATCTTTCCGCATATCATAGATGCTTATTTTTTAACTAGACTTAGTTTGGAAAGAAATTCATCCAGAATATGGTGTACCAACTTAAAACTACCATGCCTACCATTTGTACTAATTTAATAATTTTTGTTAGATCTTTGGTATAAAGTTTCAGTTTAAATAATACTATCTTAAACAAAACATATAAACTAACATTTTAATTGCTTAAGCATTTGTAAGCAAAAACGGAAATATTGCATTAACATCACTTCAAAACTGCGTTTTTCATAACAGTTACTATAACTACAGCAGCTAACAACGACCATAAATAAATACATAATTTTTTTGCTAAATGTTATTTAAATTTTTACATATTCCAAACAAAGTAATTAAATATTATTCTTCATAAGGATAACATGGGATACAAACACATATGTATATAACACATTTAGGGCCATTTTTACCCATTTCTACATTTGGGGTCATCAAATTATAAAGGTTAATCGTTCTTGGTTCAAGGTATTGTTTTTAATAGCTTCTTATTCTATAAGGGAAATTTTTCCAAACCAAAATTAGGATCCTAAATAGAATTGATAAAAAATGAAATAACATCTGATATTTAAAAATAATAAAATATAATGGATAACTAAATAACTACTTACAATTTTGATAGTTTAATAATTTTTCAAATAAATCAACATTCACATAACAATTTCTATTTAAACATATCGTTGTACAGGTTTCACAAGGTTTCACCGTTGAATATGTTAATGACATGAGTAAATTACGCTTCACCACAGTTTTAATTACAAACAAGAGACGTAAAGTCTCTGGTGATTATCCAGCGCTGGGTTACTAACAGAGTTTGCAAGTTACTTTCAAGTTTTCTAAATTATACACACCTCACTCACTATTGACAGTCAATGAGTGAACACATCTTTGAACTTTATCACTCTACATCTGGTATACAATTGAACAAAGGCATTTGTATTGCCAATGTTTTATATTGTTTTAGGATAAAAGTTTATATGTTCTTTAATGTACATATTTTGTTTTAGATCTGTGTCTATTAATACGGACACGAAGTCTACGACATCTAACCAGCTTCAGTTGACGTGCTTGGACCACGATTCCACCCCTCTCGCAATACAATACAATACAACTAGCTTTTTATATTATATATCACGTTATTTCCTAAATTTCATCATCTAGAGTGTGATTTGTTAATAAAGAAAACCCAATTGAATATACTACCTAAATATACTATAACAATTGCTCTTTTTATAGCTTTAAGGAATTTTAATTTAATTTTGTTTCCCATTGTCTATGCCACTCCAATGATGAAACATCACTTACATCTGTGGTTGTGTACTATGATTGTACTATGGTGAATTTACTATGGTTGAAAGAATTGCAGTCTTTCTAATATTTCTCTTGAGATGTTAAATGTTACACATCCTTTTTCATACTAATAGAAAATTTAAAATAATTTTGCTTGTTTCCGTAAAATATAAGTTTCGTCTAGAACACGAATACTAGAAAAATGTCTAAAATATATTTTCAAAACACCGACGTAAAATTAATTGCTTAACAAATTCACTTGAAAGCTATTCTGAAATGAAAGGTCCAATATAAAGGTGAGAAATGCGGGTTAATTAAGACCAACACTCCTGAGAATCAACGGAGTGTTGTTTCGCTGACGTTTGTTTATCCTTCACCAAATTAAACTTTTCAAACATTAACTTTTCAAACATAAGTTTGAAAATTTGTTCCCGATGGTTTACTAGATATCTGAACTATAAGTTTATTTTAGGGCAAATAATTCTTACTGGAATAGTAAATAGATGATTCCAGAGGATGAGTAAAGAGAAAGAGTAACATAAATACTACATTAATACAAATTACATTGATATTTAACGAAAGAAAGAACTACAAAAAGAAGGACAAGCAAGAATTAAGTGTAAGTTAAATGTATATATCTAGAGTACAGACTTTTTAGTTGAGTTATCAAGCTGATAAAAACTCTACTTAACAATGATTTTAGATTTATTCTATGAATAGGTGTTTTAAACCTGCATATTTATCTTATAACCACAAATAAATAAAATATAGGTACGTCAAATTAGTCAAATAATACTATTCCAATCTCATTTAAAAGAGTATTGCTTGTCCACTGTTAAATACTCTAGTGTAAGAACAGACTCATATAATTTATTTATAGTAATAGAACAAATGTTTACTCCTAACACTTAACATTATTTTGCACATAAAATACCACACATTGAAAGCAAGGGTATCAAGGCTTTGATTTCAAAGATACATCACCTTTGTATCATAATTACATCATGTAAACATTGATTACCAAACCATTGCCAATTTGCTCAAAGTTTACATAAAAGCAATTTGAACAAAATTTGAACAATTTGAATTTTTGCCTGAATTGTTTAACTAAAATAGATTATCCAAGTTATAATAACAAGCATATCTTAAATAACGTTTGTTAGTCAATATAAAGCAAGTGCACGATTAGTTTAATCGCTATAACACGCTTTTTTCGGCAAACAAAAGAATACGTGTGGCAATATATGTTGGTAGACTGTATTTGAGTTTTAGGTCAGATGTGCAAAAGTGCCGAAGAATGGATGTATCATCCACCCCAACCTTGAAATAAGATTTTCTTGTCGGGTTTTTCTTCGACTAAAAGTGGAGGAGTTTTAACCATTTTTAGGCAAACCAATGCCTTGCATAGTAAACCCCTTGATTTATAACATTAAAACTATTTTTTGTGTATTGGCCTACGCATACAATAATAAATTGGAAAAGTTATATCTTTTAGGTAAAATTAACTTATTTGTGTTTTATCTTAGAGTTTACAAACGTAAAAACGTTTAAAGCAGCGCATAAGTATTGTACGTCATATTGTCGACTGTAACAAAATAGTATTGATAGTTAGTAGGTCTGTTGTTATTTAATAAAATAAATATTGACATCTATAATTCAAGCTACTAACAGCAAAAACACTGCCTATCCATTATAAAAATATGAACAAATAAAGCCTAATCCGCAGCATTTTAATTTGTTTAAAGATTTCCTATGAAATTCTTAAAACATCATAGAATTACAGTTTGAGAGGGGGTACTACGCAATAGTCTATTTTTAAAGCATCATATGTGTTTTTCAAATTGAGCTCCTAATTAATTTCCAAAATAAATGAAATTGTAAAATATTGAAAAGGGACGTCAACAGCAGACGGAAATTACACTTGGCAGCAGTTTTCATTAAGACAAACTTCCAGCATTGATTCTTCAGTATTGTTGGGGCTACACCTCTACTTACAACCAAAATCGCACACTCTATGGGTTTATATTAATTTAATGTAAAAATGTACGAATGATTTAAAAATAATAATGTATATACAAAACACACGAACAAATAGGTATCATATCAAATTCATTTGTATGAGTTCTGTGGGATCAAAAACAAAGATTTCCATCCTAAACTCAATCTCGAAAATGTTGAAGAAAACATTAGGCTATTTTCTCCATACACACTGTGTATACGGGCAGCAAAAAAAAAGAAAAATACTGAACAAACTTACATCTTTTGGGAACTGCTTTTCCAAGTGGAACAAAGTGGCAAAATATATATCGGAAATATATAGACGGTATCACAGGAAAGAATTAGATTTTATACATACGGAATACAAAATTTAATATGTTTTCAACGAAAAGGGTGTTACAATTTGCATAAGGAAATTTATTGCAGTCTCTTATAATGTAACGACACCCTTCGGAGAGTTTAAACGAAAGATGTAAAGTAAAAAATATCAATAATGTCTACGCCATCTCTTGCAATTCAAATCAGAATATGGGGATATTACCAATGAAACGAGAGTCAGAGTGTAGGAAAATATAATAATTTTAAGTGTTGTATTAGAACATATGTATGGAATTATGTTACTTAGTGTTATTAAGTTTTGATTAGTAGTAGAGTTTTCATTACTTAAGTAACAGAACGATGGCTATGGGTCTTATCACATTAGACTCACACGGATCAAGTTGACCATTTATTTGATTAAGTTTTATTTATAGATAACACAAATGTGATTATTTAAACCAGTTTAATCTAAAATTTCCTTGGATAATAGCTCCTATTTTAATGTAAAAAAATTTACAGTTTACACCAATTATTTTTGTCTCAATGTTAAATATATATATATCCTTTACTCAGATCAATCTTAAAAATGGGAGTTTTAGGAAAGGTTCAACTTAAGTCTGAAGAAAACAGACAAAAAACAGACAATCGCGGTCGAATTCATCACGGTGGCCTCGTTCTGAATATGGATTGCACTCCAAACTTGTCTTTCCTTTAAATTGTAGTTTCAAACAATAACAAATTGTTCATAAATTCAATTTTTTTATTTTACTTTACAAACATAACAAACTAAATTTGTCATAGCTAAACAAAGTAAAACTGCAAATATTGAGATCGTGAAGCGTCTAAACGTAAAATAACAAATCTAATAAGTTATTAGATTTCCAGTGCCTTAATTTACTCGTATATTTTTTATTCCGATGTTAACGATTAATTTTTGATAAGCTCTATCTTTCACATAGCATTTTCCTTGTTTAATTACATTTACGTTATATAACCAGGAGCCGAGCAAGGTTTTACAAACATTAAACATTTCAATAGTTTTCGTGTTTCAAGTTCAATAATGCTATGCCTATTGACAGATGACAGTACAAGACTCTCGATTACTCAATTGACTGGTAAGTAATATTACCTAAAGTTAAATTATCTGCGGCTAAGCCCCCCACACACTACCAGACCATACCTCCAGACCAGACCGTCTGGCTGCAACCAGACCGTCTTGGACGGCTCTAAACACTCCCAGACCAGACGGTCCTAATTCGTAATTGAGAGACCGTGGTGAGAGCTCCAACAAATGGATAAAGATTGTCACGATGGTCGGCCGTCTGACAGACAGCGCTACACACTCACAGACCAGACAAAAATAGTGGTGGGGGAACCTCAGACCGTCTGTGGTCTGAGGGTTCAACCATCAGACACGCAGACAGTCTGGTCCGAGAAAATCGGTCTGCAGACAGCCCCACACACGATAAGACAAGTGCCAGACGCCAGACCAGACGGTCTGGTCTGGAGGTCTGGTCTGGTAGTGTGTGGGAGGCTTAAATAGAGTACGATTCCATCAGAGCGTTTTCTGGGCTGCCAAGCAACAACCTTCCAAACCCGTAAATTAACAGGCTAAACAAATTCCTCTCCATATACAAATAAATCTAAAAATAAATCTAATTGAACTCTAATTTACAAGAGACTATTTTAAGAAAATGTTTTCGTTTGTGCACTAAAATTTAAAAAGGAGTTTTAAAATTAAAGCATTGAGTTCCAAAATTAACCGTGACTACTTGTACGCCTGGCCCTCTGTAAAAAACATGATTATCTAGAAAGGCACGTGGAAAAACTAATTTATGTGAAAATAGGTTAGGTTACAAGAGGTTATTTATTCTTTAAGCACAATATTTTCGTGCTTATTTGCGACGCCAAAATCCAAAAGCTGTCATTATAGGTTTTATCGTTTTACTTAAAGAAATGTCAAGGAACATACTTATTTACTATCAAGTCTGCGGTAAAAAGATAAATCCAGCACAAAGGAGAGACTTTCTTTGACTTTAAAACTGCACGATTTAAAACTGAACGTTTTATGTCTTCTTTTATATAGAGTCTTTTGAGGGATCTAACCTCACGTACGGCTTATTATACACGACTCGGTTCCTAAGTATTGTACAAATATTGAGATTCACTTAAGTTTTGAAATGTTCAAATTTATATTAAACCTTGATTCACATCTACACACGGCTGTTGAACTAGCGTTTAAGAATATAAATTTTCCATTTATATAATTGCCATCATTTATGCCACTTGTATTATTAAATTTGACTAAACATTTAAATATAATTTTCTTTTGTCCAATAGTTTTTTTTTTTTCACTATTAGGTAAATGAAATTTTGAATCGTTCTAAAATCTGTCAAAGCGTCTCAGACACAAAATCAACCACTTTTACTGTAACATAAGCAATTATAGATTGAATCGTAAGGTTATTGTTAAATTTGAATGGACTATGTGGTTTAGGGAAGTGTTTTGGGTAATTTATAAGTCCATGTGGTAGTTTATAGTATAAAAAATATAGTATAAATTTAAAATATGTATAGGCCTAGTAATTATTACAAAATTCAATCATTTGTGTAGGTTTTGTAAAAAGTTATCTCCCCTTATAGTTATTTGGTGTATATAGTTTTAATGGCAAGTTCCTTCAAAATAAAGGAGTAACCCAATAAGGTTAGAACACAAAAAATGTATATAATGGCATCAAACAAGGATATAAAGTTTTAAGGGGTATAGTAAATCAATTCTTTTAAGGACTTCTTTATATCACAAGTAGACAAGTGTTATTTTCTATCCGGATTCACTCAAACGAGGATAAAAAAGTAAAGAAGTGTGCTTAGTTCATATAATCTACAAATTTTCTAACTATTTCTTATTTAGAATGCTATTACACTTGGCTCACGGTTGTTGTAACTTATATGCACAGGCTTATAAAACATTTATGCCACAAAATCTTTGAACTAATGATTCTTACTGAGCTGAAACTGTTACTAAAGAAGAACAATCTAATATAAATTTTTTTTTTTTACTTTTCGCCTAACTCTGACGTTTGTAAAAAATATGACATTGTATCATTAGGTTTATAAAAGGTAGCAATTAATGACATGTACATATTACTATTACTATTACTGTATCATATTAAGTATCTCATGGACTACAGTGGTAAGGTTCAATATGGAACTGACTGAAGTTTTTTGTTTACACCGTTAAAAATGTAAATCAGTATGAGGTATATACACTTTACTTGAGCTGTGAGGGAAGACTTTATCTTGCAAGTGAAGAAGTTTCCTCAGTAAAGAGATAAAGCCTGGTATCTTATTGGCCTGAGGAAAATTCGTTATACTGAACCTTGACACAATACCAAAGTGGTAGTGTAGTGCCTAAGGTTATACATTTATACTTATATATTACATAATATAGTGTAGATAAAGAGTTTTACAGTGATTATTATAAGGTGAAGCTAAGTTACATTCTAAATTTGTCTTCAGTGAAAATAATATGTGTTGTAGCTCTAACGACAGGAAATAATTCCCCTTTTTATTCAACATCAAAATGTCATCTTCATTTTTAATGAGTATAATACAAAACACATGAGGCGTATAAAGGTAAAAAATAATAACCATCCAAGTAAAACGAATAAATAATGGCCCCGTTTGGTTTATTTGTAATAACTTAGACAATGGCGATAGAGAAACAGATGCCCGCTTAGCAAGTCCCGCCATCCAAGGGAATATTAAACATCTGGAAAGCTTCTCTCCAGGATTTGCGACATTACACCCCTCAGACCTTTTATCTTCAAAGAAAGTTTATAACACTTGTCTACACAGCTTTAAAGTTCTATTTATTCTCACCAAATAGCTAACCTGTTTATATAATCTTTCGCTTTATTAGTTTAAAATTATAAAAAGCGCTTAAAAAATATTTCACTTAGGTAACATTATTATAAATTTCGTATAAATGACTCTAAATTTAATTTTTTCCAAAATAAATTTGACTGTACTAATGTAATTAAAAGTTAAATTGTTCGCATTTGTGCGGGAAAATAATTTTCTTGACTGGGTTTAAAACAACTTCTAAAACCTATACTGTACTAGTTGTAAAACACCATTAAGTAACAATAAAATTATAAAAAGAAATTGGACTTTTTTTAAGTACAATCGTTTTGCGACGTAAACTATTTGTTTACTAACTACTTATGATGGGAATCGTTTTGCATTTCTGTAAATATATATTCATATTTATTGAGCTCTAGAACGATACTCTAGTGTTGTATCTACGGTAGAACACACAGCCTAGGTGCAGCGCCACTTCACAACACACAGCCTAGGGGCAGCGCCACTTCACAACACACAGCCTAGGTGCAGCGCCACTTCACAACACACAGCCTAGGGGCAGCGCCACTTCACAACACAGGTTGAGGCATTACATCTCGACTTCCAACCTTCCGCTGCTTTCACACCACGACCTTCCGTTTCAATACCACATCTTTTGTTCCATATACAATACTTATTAGTATTTTTCTTCCATCAAAAACTAATTAAAATATAGTTTCCTTTTAAAATAAAAAGTGCAAACGTTTATAAAAAAATATTGAAAATCAATCTTAATTAAATATCTCACAATAACTTCACAAACCACTTAATATTAGTAATTTCCATGAAGTTGTTCATACAAAAAGTACATGAAGATAACTGGAACATCAAATTTAGTTTTTTATTAATAGCAGACCTGTACCTTTATGTAATTTGAATACAATAAGTAAAAAGAAAGAAATATTAAAAAATTTTAGACAACATATTTATCAGTAGTTTTTTTTTTTTACGTCAGTATATGTACATAATAATTATACTTGTCAGATGTACAACAGTTATGTTATATATTATCCCAATTTCATACCTCCAAGCATCAAGCTGTATTATATATTCATAAGATCCTACATGATGGACACTTCGTTGGTAGCAGCTTGAGGATCTTAACTTTGTTAAGACGAGAAGCGGTACATCAGCGAGTAAACGCACATCACAAAGGGAGTTTAATCTGTTGTTAGTGGAATTGCATTATTGTGTTTCAAAGCGTTTTAAAGGATTTATTTTTATATTTGGAGATTAAATTGCTTGGTTATATTTTTGTATTTTATCTCTACCTAAATGCCGATCTCCCTGAGTGGTTTAAGGATAATTAATATTTAATTTAAATACATAAATTTGTATATTTTATTTTTTTATTGATAATGCAGTATCATACTTTTTGGTAGATCACAGCTGCTTTTATAACATATTTAAACACTGTATGATGAAGTGGGAATACAATTTACACTAAAAAGACTTAAATTGTCCAGTATTCCCTAACTGAACCTGTAATTAGTACACTAAGTTGGGTCTTTGATCAAAACTTGTTTCACAGACAAGTAAAACTCCAGTAGTACTCAAAGTTATTGTCAAGACAGTCTTGTTATCCCGGGGATGGTTTTGTAAAGAGGAAACTATCTCCCTAAATGAGTTTAATTTTCTATGTTTTCTTTGTTTTCTTTCTATTAGTTAAACTTTGGAGTATTTGTAAGGATGTGACTAAACTTTTTAGTTCTTCTAAGTGATGGCTTGGGTAAACAAGTTAAATATACCTAACTAGTGTTTTATGAGGTCGTTCTGAAGGCAGGTAATAACGTAACAACGTAATCAATACAAAGAAATCAGCGTTTGTCATGATATTGTAAAAGGTTTAAAATATCTGTAACTACCTCGTGATTCCTCTGGTCCTATACTGGACTACGCGCGTATCAATGCATTCGCATCCTCATCAGGTCACAAACTGAACTTAAACCATTCTTGAATTGGTCGCGTCAAAGTTTACAAAAATTACACAAACTATTTCACCATTTCAAGAATGGTTTAAGTTCTTCAAGTTTGTGACCTGATGATGATGCGAATGCATTGAAACGCGCGTAGTTCAGTATAGGAACATAGGAATCACTATCTCTTTACAAAATAAGGTTAGTACATAGTAAATACAATTTAGTAATGTCGCCAGTAGATGTAGATACAGAATAAACTAAAATTAATACCTAAAAATAAAACAGGCCAGTAAGTAGTTAAGGAGTATGAAACTTGAGTGGACAGTTAATCTCTTAAGGATGCTGTAATATCTTGTGACGGGAATCACTTCGAACTTGATGTGACACTTCGTATATTGCGTCATTGCAATACCGTACACTGATGTATCGCTGTGTAACTTGAGTTGACACTCAATCACTAAAGCATGATGCAATATCAGGTGACGGATTTTAACTTATATCACATTATATTCTGTAAGAAAGATACGGAACTGACTTCTTACGACTCACTAGTGGGATGCGGTATATGTTTCACTACTTGATAGTTTCAGTAACTTAAATTTGTTTTAAAAACTTCGAGTAACTAGAGTAAAAAAACTAGAACCACTTTCTGATGAATGTGTAGTGTAAGAAATTGTTGCTATGTATATTGTTGTGAACTAAGAACATTAAAGATATTGGAAAGAATAAGTTCTGCTGTCATAATATTAAGTTAGCCTTGATTTTCACAACTTTCTTACTGTTCTAAAGTATCCTCAAATACTAGTTACACACATATTACAAGTAAACCCCAAACCAAAGGTTGACCTGGTTACTTTTACAGTAGGATATGGAAAATCTTTTTCTTTTTCTAGTAAATCAACATCAAACCGGTTTAAATTAAAATCTTGTTGGTAAAATGGATATTATTTTATAAATGAATGATATAAAATCATTTATTTAACATTCATTATTAAACCATTGTATCTTAGAGCCTATCCTTTGGGGAGATACTATTTGAAACTGGACATCAATTATTCGGAGTTCCTTGAGTTAACATGAATAAGACAAATAAATATTACGAGTTTCAAATAATCATGAAACTCATTGTAAATAAAAGGGAAATCACTCTGGGAAGTAGAGCCTCTAATTATGTTGATTTCCACGTTTAGTTGGTTTGACTCGCTTCTCCTCACAAATCTGTATCTTTAATATTTGTATCGTACAATCAGCTGCTCTGTGACATCAATGACATTCAAAATTTAAAATTAATCACAAGATTATAGTTGTGATGATTTTACAATAAAATCCAATGAACAAGAGTCTGGGAAACGAAACAAAATGTAAACAATCAATAAACGATTTACTTTAGCAACTTTCAGCATCCGATATTTGAAGTCCAAAGGATCGTAGTGGTCTTTAGGCAGAAAAGTCAACAAATCTCCTTAGCGAAAAGTCAGATCTAATCTGCTTGAAACTTCCCCTTATAACTCAAAACAGCAATATCTTATCTTATCACATAACTGCACAGTTATTTGATTGTATTCGATGATTATTGTAATCACCTGGTGACATCACATGGTCTAATAACTGATATCCATCCAAAATTTAGCGATGTTGAATTTATAATTTTACTACTCTAATATAACATTGAATATCTATTAGAGCCTACAGTACTAGTAATCTGCCATAAACAAGCATCCAACGGCTTGCAATGTCTTTTTAAACCTTCTTTCCCTTCAAATGCATACAAAACTTCTACGTAAACTTCTATGCATACTTCTATGCTATTTGTAGCATACTTAATATAGGGTATATGCCATACTTAAAATTTATAACATTTAATGTGGTCAACTAAAGTTAGCGATCTTTGTGTTTTGGTAGGCAATGTATTAAGATTGGATATTAAGATTGGTAACAATGACGTAAGATTCAAGTTTTCTTCAGTAAACGTGGTAAGACCAGTCAGTATGTAAAAATTGCGAGAAGGGGTTTTTTTCAGACAACATCAAGCTCAACTTAAAATTGAAGTTTATGTGATTGCAAAAACATAATACATTTTTACATTTTAATGTGCGATAAAACTAGGTTTACCATTTAAAAGGCTGAAAACTATCGTTACCAATTTAAAAATCTCTGATTACAGACTTGATGATCCATTTGTTTAGTAATTGTTTTCAAACCATACCATCAGATTTATCAAGATAATTTTTTTGATTAGGAAAATTATAATGTCTACCCTGTATTCCTATAGTTAAAGCAATGTAATCAAATTACGGAACCGTGTTCCGCAGTCTGTCATCCTCAATGTTGCATTAATGATGGACTGTCAGATGTGCCAGTGCTGAACAACGAATGGAGATTAATTGTAAGTGAAATACCTCAAATAGCTACATTTCATCGCATACAACTTGTTAAATTGTCTAACGATTAGGCGTAAATTGAGTTGAAGCTGCCCATAAATTGGATACATAAAGTATTCATTTGTATGAAAAAAACCCTCAAAGGAATAGAAGGAATTAATTAAAGGAATTAATAGTAAAGGGAATCTTATTAGTAGAAGTGCTAACAAATGAAATAATATACTTTAGAACTACTAATACCAAAACCAACTTTTTTAACGTTTTGGACTAGTATAAATCTACATTTTTTTTTACTTTGTTCACCGTCCAAAAAAGTCATTTTAGAAGAAGAATATTTTAGGAGAAAACTATTTATATATTTTAGAAAGCAGATTATCTTAGTCCAAAAATTAAGCTATTTAGCAAATTAAAACTTACCAGGTTTTTGTAAAGCTGACAACGGTACCTTAACGTTCCTGTATTTATTAGATGTTTGCCAACTTGTTTATCTTACTCTTTTTGCCACAGGTGTATGTGGGGTGTCACTTTGTAGGAGTGACACAATCCTAAGGGGAGTTATTGGTGTAATGGCAAATGGAATTACGGTCAGATCTAAAGTTGGTCATTATTTATTGTTACTCTCATTTAGAGACAAATTTTTGACTACACATAAATGTATTCGTACGATCCAGTTCTCTTCTATTGGTTTTATTTGTTTTCAAATAAAAATATGGCTTAAAAAATTATCCCATATTTACAAACAACCATTCATGTCACTGAACCCAAAGCTTTTGTAACTGAATTTCGACCTTTCCCCGCACTGCAGTATTTTGCTGATTTTAAAAATTGATATGTTACATTTTATCTTTACACTTTAATATGTGTAGTTTGCTTACTGTTTAATCCTTCCTTTGAGTAATTTTGGCTTCAAGAACAATATATACATATATATTTTTGAATAGTATTGGTAAAGTCTAAAAACTACAAGTTATTGAAATAAATATTAAATGTATGAAACGTACTTTTTATGGCTGACCTAAAAACTTTCATAAAACCGCTCCATAATACATAAAATACATCCAGAGAAACAAATCCTCAAGAAAGAAATTCATCGCTTAACTTTGTATAATTAAAAAATTTTAATCATGCTTCACCGCTGAAGAATGCTAAGTTAATAATCTTTTTACCATAATTTATTTTTCCAACTGCCTGTATGAATAATTTTATTTCACTTTATGTGTCAAAACGTCTTACTAAAAATTATTATTATTTTAATTTAAAGGATGTTTACAGTATTTTATTGTTACTACATTTCATCAGATTGTTTTATTCATAGAGTTCATGATTAGTTATTTTTATGTTCTATGTAAAAAAAATGTTGGCCTACATTTTTCATGGATCGATAGCATGGTCATCTATGTAACTGAGAGTAAATATAGGAAAACATGTTTTTTTTTTGTTTTTTTTTTTAATTGAAGAGTAAAATTAGGTTTGTCTTAGTGTCCATTTGTCTGTATTAAAACTGTGTGAATTGTTAATATACGATATATTTTACAATAATAACTGAACCAAATACTGATAAGCTGTTTAGTATTTAATTTTATTTTTATATATTTATGCTGAGTTTTTTATAATAACAATGGGTGGTTTTATGAACGTAATGGAATGAATTCACACAATGTGTTATGCAAAGTAGGCTAAGTACGAAATCCTCTGGGGAAGGAGGAGGACTTATTCCCGGAAATTAAAACAGTAAACCACTGAAGATTTCAGTTTGGAATCTAAATGATGCGTTAATCTTATATTCTTTTGTTCTTAAAATTAAAAAGGTCTTAATTTCCAAATAAAAATAAAGATATGTAGTGGCATTTCCAGTATTAACAAATATAGTATACAAGATGGCAAAAAAGTCTGGAAACGGCTTAATATATTTTTTTACTAAATTCGTTGTAAAATTCAAATCTTTCACATGAACTTATATGTATGAAAACTACTTTTTGCAAGCATTGCCATTTTTTTATTCCTACCAGGGGACGACCCATGAGGAGTAGGCACATAATCTTTAATGTAACCATAGGTTGTTATGCACATCATTATAAAGAGCTGGTCAAGTGGAGTTCATTGCCGGAAACCGTGTCTCAAAAGGTTTATCCGTTTCAAAATGGTGGCTGTCCAAAGCTCTTGTGGAATATACCTGCACATGCCTTAGTATTGTTAAATGTTCGTAGACAACATTAGCCGGAAAGCTGAAACCGGGTTAAATTTGTTTTGAATATTGAATAGTATTAGTCAATGAGCTAGTTGACTTGAAAGTACAGTTCCAGCTCTCAAGCTAATGTTGAATACGAGTATTTACCAATACTAAGGCCTGTGCAAGTATATTTCACAAGAAATTTGGACAGCCGCCATTTTTTAAAGGATGAACCTTTTGAGACGCGGTTTCCGGCAATGAACTCCACTTGATCAGCAATGTAAAATTGAGTGCATATCAACTTATGCTTAAATTAAAGATTAAGTACCTACTCCTCATGGGTCGTCCTCATGGTGGAGGCCAAAAATTGGTAATGCTTGCAAAAAGTAGTTTTCAAACATGTAAGTTGATGTGAAAGGTTTACATTTTCTAATGGATTTAGTTAAAAATATATTAAGCCGTTTCCAGACTTTTTTGTCACTCTGTATATATGCTTTGTATTAGTAAAATCTTTATCAGTTATCTGCAGGTATATTTCAGTTTGATAAAATATTAATAACAATTAATTGTTCTAAGAATTAAGATTAGAGAGATATGTGTGGGTACCTTTGGTAAAAACTTTATGGGGTTAATTTGAATTGTGCTTATTTGACAGTTACAGTTTTACCACAGAGACTACAACTTGTTACCAACCATGTAATGTGAACACTGCTACATTAGTTGCTTTTAGAGGGCGAGGAAACATTGAATTGTTTGTCTACACTTAACAAACTAAAGTCAATACAACTTTGGAAACAGTGTTTCCTGGTTGGAATATTCACTACGGAAAGTTAACTGACTGCTCTGCTACTTAAACCTCAGGTTTAATATTAATAAACTACATTAATAGGCACAACTTTTGTATAACAGAAGTTCTTAGGTAAAATACATTTTTGAATATATGCAAATAAGAAGTGTCTGCATTTCTATTATTGTATTCTGAATTTCATAAATGTTGCATGGTTTTTAACTGTTATGTTAAATTGCCGGATGTGTATATAAATGTTTAGAAGCATTATTAATCGTAATTTAATAAATACTTCCGCCGCAGCAAACCTGCAGACTAAGACAATTCCCATTTGCCTGATTGGATTTACACAAAAATGTCTCCTTAAAAATATCACATCCATTCCCTATTTATAAAGAATTAGTTTAACGTGTATATAGGTTTGCTGCAACAGAGAGGGTTAAAAAGTAGTTTTATGTGTTCCATGTCCCGTACAAAGTTTTTTGGGAAATTTTATCTCTTTACGTGAATGAAGTAAATTAATAATTTTGATCAGACTAAGCGTTAAAATTAGGTTTTGTTTCTAAAGTGAATGGCAGATGTGTAACAACATAGATATACTTACTTTGGTAATGCAAGAGCAGTCATAAAAACCAATTAAAGTACCCATTTAGTAAATGTTGATAATAATTATTTATTTTTATAATATTTGAATGTAACATATAATTACGGTAAATTATGTTTAGAGATGCGTTCAACCGATTTTTGTTTGCCAATCTCAGAGCTTTTTGTGTTTATTGATTTTATTTTTAGTAAATAAACAGCTAAAATTACTATAGATCAAATATAAGCCCATAAGTGTTCTCTTATTTTAAAAATATACTACCATATCCACATATTTCAACATTGGGCTATTTAAAAAATCAGAATCTGTCCCTTGCTTTTGGTCGGTAATTTTTTGTTAGAACAGGCCTGTTTCTTAATTTTTTTAATTGTTTTATGTATTTATTCGTATTCGTTCTGTGTTTATCTTCTGACGATTTTAACTACAGATCAACTGTACTTATATACCGTAAGCTGGCGATGGTGTTTTAACACCGAAACATGTCCTGAATTAACATATTTTATTGAGCTGTGACTGGGTTTCGTAAGTAATTTTGTCTTACATTATAATCTTTATGTAGCTCCTAGTTTTTGTATAAATAGCTGATGAAACATAATTAGGTAACCTTTTTTAATACTATGCAGCAATTCTTTAATGTAAAAAACTCTGTTTCCTGCTTCACCGCCTTTTAAATATTTTCATCGCTAAAGTTTTTTTTTAAATATAATATGTAATATGTGTTTATCGCTTAAGCATGAATCAGGATTTCCTTATTCTCCGTTTGCATTGTTAAATCCGGGACATCCTTCAAAATATACTGTGGCCTTATACATTACATAAAAATTAAATCAAAATAGTTTTTTTTATTAAACAGCTTAGTTCATCATTATTGAAATACTAGCAGAGCACCCTTCCTTCGTACGGGGTTGGCATATAAGTAGAAACTGTTTATTGCAGTTATACTCAAGCTTTGCGTTTGCAATGGGGGAGGACAAAGTTTGATAAAATTTGGTTCATAAATTTACGGTATGATATAGTATAACACATCTACCATTGCCATAATGTTCTACCACTGCACCTAAACAATAGAAAACAATAAATGATCAAAAATTCGCACAATATCATAGATTATTCATTAAATTAAAAACTCAAAAATAACTGTAAACAATCCTACTCTGACAGTTCTCATTGTGTATCACAGTTTTTCATTGCTGTTTACTTCAAATTAGCTGTTGTCATATATGCAAAAACTAAATAATAATAGTGCTGCATACTGTTGGGAAACCTCATAACTTTTTAACGCTATTGCATATTATAGAACCAACTTGTAAAGTTGAAACAGTTGACTAAATTCTTTAATTCCCTTTAAATATGAATACTCATAAGGTTAACATGAAGAAGAACAGAGCCATTGGGGCGGCGCCCGAAAGGATTTTTGAGATAAGAATATGCTTAAATGTTAATCAGGAATGTGAGCTATCATCATGCCAAATTTCAGCCCAATCCGTCCAGTAGTTTATGCGTGATTGAGCAACACACAATCACACACACAAACTCACAAACTTTCAGATTTATAATATTAGTAAGATAAGATTACCACATCTAAGTAGATGTTACCTGTTACTCACATAAGGAATAATACAAAAAGTACTCTCAGTGTAAGCCGATGTAAATCTGCGGCTTACAGATTAATTGTGAACTCGGCCCAAAACCTCCAGAGAATAAACTGACTTTTTTCTTTGACTTTGTTTTTTTATGGACTGTGCAAATTACAACAATTTGGTTTACACAATTTTACCACAGAAACTTTGATGACTTTGTAATTGACCTTTAAACAGTTGTGTTAAATAAGCATACTAACTAATCCTTTATTAAACAACATGCACCAGAAATGATTTTAATACTAACTGGCTCTTGTAATGTCAATGGTAAAGTATCTGCTTAATAAGTGGATACATTGTTAACGTTACTTTGTATTTTAAATTATACTACTAGTATTCATTTACTGACAGAATATCCTGTTGTACGTTCAGAACTGATATTCTGCGATTTGGAGAGAATTAATATTTTGGTATTTAAAAAGAATTGACTGTACATAGCGGAGTAACTCATTTCGAGTTTAAATCATTGCTAGGAGTACCTGAGAGAGAGATTTGACGAGACCACAATTTGTTATGTGGGTTTTGTGAAATGCGAGGATTGAATGTGTCTGTGTGTGTGTGTGTGGGAGGTGTATTTGAAATAACCTGTTCATCGTAAAGTATCGTTGAAGCAAGAGAAGATTTTATTATTTATTCTTATGGAAACGTATTCAAAGAAAATCCTGTTATGTTTAACCTAAGCATGATAAATAAAAGAAAATTAGTTACTGTAAATTTAAAAATGATTAATGTCTTTATTATGTTTGATAGGATTTTTCAAAACGCATCTCATAGACTCAATAAAACACTAATACATGCATCTTTAAAAATAAGATAAAAACATAAAAACTACAAAACATCATTGTTACATGACAACGTGAGTCGTCAGTATTTTACAAACCTATCATAGATTTGCAAACTACACTTTGCCATAGTCGATACTACTTCATGTTTAACTGGTGTTTAAAATAAGTTGGGTGAGACTGATTCTTGACAATAATCTTAATAACCACAATTAATTTCTTGTAAGCCCAAAACAAAATAAACATAAATGACTTATTATTATGTGGTATTGTAGGAATAAAATAAGTAAGGGAATTCTTCTGGCTAAGTTGCTATCGTGTATGAGAAAAACATAGAGACTAGACAAAAAATGCCTATCGTGGAAATCTATAATCTGAGTTAAAGGGAAAAAAGAATGGTGATACGTGTCACAGCCTACTGTAGGCCAATCATTGTATTTAATGTATTTATGCTTACTGTTTCATATGTAGTTTAGAGTCTAACGTGTGGTTGTAATAAAGAAAACCTTATATTATACTATACAGAGTGGTTCACATACTCCCCTCTTTAAGGGACTGGTCTATAATGTGAAAAAGAGAATTAATATCAATATACTAGTCACATATTGTATTTATCCTTTTAAATTTACCTGTTGTCCTTTATGTCTTCTTTCTTACAAACTTCTTGGTTTGATGATGAAATTTTCACGTAAAATCCTTGGTAATACCTGAGCCGGTAACATGTCACCGATTCTTATCCAGCCAAGATACTTAATTTTTCAAAGGTGAGTTTTTATATTGATACGTGGCTGAATGGTATTTTAGTTAAATCGTAGAGGTAGGCTTCAAACGTTTAAGTCTGTATTTTCTTACTTATTAAACATTTTATAAGTTAATAATATTCATTTAAATGGTACGTTAAATACTAACCAAATTGGACTGCGATAATTGATTTTTTTTTCAGTAAACACTTTTGTTAATATATCAACAACATCCTTGAAAACGTTTTTCTCCCACTTAAAAAATACTAAAAAAACTGTTTGAAGAACGACTACGATCGTTTTCAATTTAAAAAAAACACCTAGTAGAAACGAGCATTTTAAGTGCAATGGTGGTTCTTTCTTAAACTGATATGATGTTCTCTTATAGAATTTCAGAGACACCAAATAACAGTACATTTCACAGTTTGATCAAAGAGAAGGTGAAATACATCTCGGGTTTGTAAATATTGAACGTTTACACAGCTCTGGTGTGATATTGCGAGTCTACCTCGTGATCTTGACACCTAAAGAAAATATATTATCAAAACAAATGCACAAGAGTGTAACTATTGACATTAAATGTGTTTAATATTAGACACGGTTTGTAAATACTTGAACAAAAAGACAAAAGCATCTTCTCGATCGAACGTGTTTACTGATGTTAACTATCAACAAGTCAAGTATTTGTATTGGATACTGTATTTTATATTGTTACATAGGATGACGAATTGTAATGTAGGAGTATGAAAACAATTTGATTGGTGGTAACGAAGGGAAGCATAAGCGAGATAGTTTGAATACAAATACAACTACAAACACAACAAGAAAAGTTGTCTAACAGCGATTTGACTGTTATGAAACTTTGCAATGATTAAACTGCCCTAACAAGCTGAAATGCGTTTCATCTCAAATTATAGTTTATGAACAAAAAATTCTGTAAATTTTACTATCAAGCTCATGAACTAAACGTCTGTTTAGCCTTTTATATGAGATTTATTTCTACGTAGTGATTAACATAATAGTTTTTGTTTACAATAAGGTTTGAATGTTAGTGTGAACAATCAAAGGTTTGACATATGTTAATCTAATTTTTATTATATACAAATCTATAAAGTATTGATAACCCAAATGCTTCCAAGTTTATGTTATTTAAAGTAAACAAAAAGTATTTTGAATCATATGTGTGTAAATTTAATGTTTTTATATTATAATTTTACTATCTTACAGCACTTGCCATGATAACAGATGAAAGTTATCATAACGTGCATAAAAGGTAATCAAATTGTAATATTTAAACTTGAAAGGTTTTATCAGATAATTTTTTTTTTTATAGAGTTATGATGTACAACTACTTAATTTGACACGTGTACTGAAGCTTGCAGATGATCCCAATCTCAGTGTCAACTTCAAACTTATCTCTCACCAGACTTTTACGTCACATCTCAAGAGTGACACAAGTTTATGAGTTATTGATACACCTTGAGAGTTGAGATGATTATTAAACGTAGCAAGTTCGATAATGACGCACTTCATAAATCGATGTTTCGTAATCATGGTGAATAAGCTAATGTTTGGGTCTATAGCTAGATTATTTGTCTAAAGAAAATTAATATTAGCACAAAATTACCTGAATGAGCAGTTAATGTAAATACTTAGAAGAAAAATAAAGTATGCCTAGGCAAAAAATTATGTTGATCTTTGAGCTACCCTTAACTGTGTTCATTAATTTGCAAGGAAAATAATATTGGTTATTAAAATAAAACAAAAATATTTATGGAAACATCATTAACATTTTTGTTATTATTATTTTTCCTCTTTAAAAAATACTTAAATGTAACAATCTTTATTCTGATCACTGCAAGAACTATGGTAGCAGTACTTATGAGATAATTATTTTGTTTTTAAGTTGGCTGTTAAACGGTTCTAAAATCTGTTTCGTAAAACTAAGATTAAGCAAAATAAAATTTTAAGTCATAGGAGGATAAAAGTGTAAAATTCCTAAAGGTAGCTTAGTTTGTATGGTAGTATGTTTAAGTTTGGAGGAGATAACCGCTTTTGAAAGCCTAAAAAGACTCACTTATACCACAAATTTCCATAATATATCTTTTTGTTTTGGTTTTATGCGTTGTCCCTTTAGTTCAACGACCTAATTTTAGCTCTTAAAATTATCTGTTTCAGCAGGTAAAATATAAATTATTACATTATTATTTAGTTTTCTACTTAATAGTATATGTTGTAAATTACTGTTAACAATGAGCTCCTAAAATGTAATTAATACACCTTGTTTATAAAATAAGAAAAAATAAAGTGGTATCACTATATATTAGATTTTCTTTCTATTTTTGCAGTTTGAATAATTGTTGCTCATTAAAAAAGAGAATTACGGATGGGTGCAATAATTAGTGTAAAGAACTGAATAGTAAGTTAGACAGTAGAAAATCTTCCATAAATGATTTATAAAAGGTCAACTGGCTAATCGTAAGAGCTTAGTAAAATTACTCTTTAATTAACAATGAAAGTAAAGTTAATCGTCGAAATGGGTTTAAGTGTGAGAACTGTAGACGGAAATTACACTTGGCAGCAGTTTTCATTTAGAAGACAGTGGAGCTTGCAGCGATTCCCGACATTGTTCTGGTCGACTTTATGTCCGTTTACACCAGACTTTCTACAATATCAATCCCAAACAACTACAAACTTAAATTTCTGTATTAGATACATATTTAGTTTTGCGGTACGGTTACTGCTTTTGAGAATGATATAGTGATATCTTATATTAAGGATAGTATATACATTAAAAATAACACGTTACAAACATGTTAAACAAGAACTTTAAGACTCTTAATAAATAAATTTTAATTTCGTCGAATAATAAGTATTTACGTGACAGTGATGTACCAAGGCTTTGTTTGTTTGGATAAGTGTAATAGTATAAAGTATAAATTAGGTAGATAAGGTTGTTTTATGCCTTCTTAATAAGTGTAATGTTGGTCATGAAACAGCCATGTAATTGAAGGTAAAATTAAGAACTGAATATTTTACAAGGTCATTGGCTAAGTTTATCACGCTCTTGTTGGACGAGGATTCGGTTATAGGCTCTAATATTTACTTAAAATCACACTATTATGACAGGTCACATCATAAGTTAGGAAAGAAATCTCTAAGCCGCATATTACATTATGTTTCTAGGAATTATTCCTGAAATTAAGGTAAATACAGAGTGTGGCAAAAAATCCGAACCATTTTATGCAGCGCACTGTTCAGCGACAGATCGTCTGAGGGTGGTTGGGGTAGGCTCGGTAAAGCAAACACCATGCTATTAGATAAGATACTTCGGATACAGATGTAACGAATAGTAGTGGTCACCTGAGCAACACATGTTTAGAGTGGTTTAAAAAAAGTAATGATTCAGTCACAGCAACTTAACGGCATTTACATGCATTCTTGAATTAAGGTTTAGATAAAGAGATTCCGTTGTGATTATCTGTATAATCAACAAAATTAAACAGATTAATACAAACTAATCTGTAGGGATAAGAATGTGGACCAAACCTCAAAATTAGTATAACAGAGCGGTCATACATGTTCGAAGCAGATGTTTTGCAGTTTTAGCGAGGGCCTAGAGGACTGTTTACCACAGCAGCCCGAAGTTGTCTGGCGTCCGATCTTATTTTGGACGGCTTGTCAGCTTCTTTTTGAACGCAGAAGCCGTTGTTCTAAAGTTGATAAACCACCAAATGATTGTGCTCACCTTTAGGCATTATACACCAAACACATGTTGCTCAGGTAAACACCGCTCTAACACCAGAGATATTGGCATGGTGTGGGTTTTTCAACGGGCCTAACTTCACCACTCTCTGATGACCTGTCGCTGAACGGTGCGCTGCGAAAAAATATCGGTTTTTTGCCGCACCCTGAACATAAAATAGGTTGTCACATCGTCTATAATTAGCCATATTGCCTGCATCCTGGCTTCACATTACAACACATCGCCTACACTTCATGCATCTATTGTATAATAGCGACAAATGTCACCATTAGAGAAATTACGTGAGGTAGGTTGTCACATCATCCATCTCTAGTCATATTGACCCACATCCTGGCTGGGCAGCCTTCACATTACAATACATATCCAACACCTCATACAACTGTTGGTTTATAGTGACAAATGTCACCATTACAACTATTATGTGAGGTAGGTTGTTACATCATCCACCTCGAGTCCTATTGACCTACATCCTGGTAGGTTACCTTCACGTTACATTACATCATCTGCACCTCATACAACCGTTGTTTAATAGTGACCAGTGTCGCCATTACAGCCATTATGTGAGGTAGGTTGTCACATCATACCTACCTTACGACCTTACGTCATATTGACTACCATTCTGACCGGTTTATCCTCACATATCAACATATCAAGAAGACAGATTCATTTACAAGACAGTTAGTTTGCAATCGTTTTTAGAGCTATAATTTTTATTTTATATGTGTTATTTACTCAAACTCGCATAATAACTTAAATTCATCCTAACACTATTATTTCTACAATATTTTCCTGTAATGTTATCTGGTATGATTTAGTAGGAAAATTGCTTTTGAACCTACTTTTTCAACTGCAATAGTTTAAATGAAGTACAAATAAGTCCATGTATGGAATAAAGGATTTCAATGTTTTGGGCTCCTTATGCCGCGTTTCAATCTGCATTCTACTGCTCAACTACACAGTTTCCCTTTTGTTTTATCTATTTGACATCCGTTGTTCAAATTATTTTCAGTAGTAGTTTAGTATTTATTCCTGCAAAAACTTTGTAACTTTTGAAGGCCAATCTTATCAAAAACTGGTTTTAAAATAAGATAACCAAGTTTTCTTTGTAGCCTATTGCAAGCAAGATCCTCTTTGTATGTATATTACGCCTCTTTAATATATACAAAGAGGATCTTGCATCCTCGAGTACATCCTCATGTACTTAATACCTACCACCAGTTCAATGTTGGATTTTCGTATTTTATGTATCCAGGTCATAGTATAAACTCTTTAACCCACAACCCTTCAACTAACAACCTAATGAGGAGATAAAACAAATAAAAAACATAATGAAGTAGTTTTTTAATTAATGATGTATTTTACCCTGCACAACTCCAATACACTCTTTAACAACATAAGGTCCTGGACAATGGCACGTTCATACCAAAATAGCTCATTCATTTAGGGTGATATTAAGTAAGCTAGGTTTTATATCAAAATGATATGTAGTTGATTATCTGCATCGATATTATCTTTGATATTTGCCTTAACTTGCTCAGTTGGATCACTTGGATCCAAGTATTCAAGTTGTAGTACTTTGTGCACATTTGCCTAAAAACAGGAAACAAAGCTTTTTTCTTGTGATTTCCCTATACGTAATATCTCACGTATCACCTTTGTTTTTTTTGTTTTGTTTTTTTTTTTAATCATCAAAGCGTATTATAAAATCATTCCTATCTAGCCTAAGTGGGAAGGTAATGTTTACAACCTGTGACATATGATATTGCCATATGGACTAGAGACTAGGTAATTTGATCTTAAAATATGCTACATAGATGGCAATTTACTACACCATAAATTTGCATGTATTTTCAGTAGGCAGTAGTTAGTCGTAAAATGCAAGCAAATGCAAAAGCGGTTCAGAAGCTCTAAAGTCCCTTTACTGTGCCTTGGTGAGGCAAACTCTCGAATATGGTTCACCAATATGGAGTCCTCATCAAAAGTTATTAATAAATGAGCTGGAGAAAATTCAACGAAGATTTGTTCGAATGGTGGGCTTTAAGATGGGATTCCCATACCTTCAGGTGCCCATTGACACTATATCCCTGGCACTTGGTCTTCAGTCGCTGGAGGAACGTAGACTCATTGCTGACACGGTCCTGCTGCACAAGATTATCAACGGAAGAGTCGACTGTCCTGACATGCTCCGCCAAATCAATTTCAAGACTCCTTCCAACACAAGGTCGACTGATCTGTTTATCAAGCAACAGCACCGCACTAGCTACTCAGCAAACAGCACGATGGTTCGGGTCCAGGGAGCTGGCAACAAAGTGACAAGGCATGTCGACTTTTTTCAAGACAGCGTAAATATACTGAAAAAGAAGATCATCAGTCTCAGTCAGTCCTAATTAAAAATTGTTTTTTGTTGTTCAAACTGTAACTCTTGTCTGTTAAAAATTTCACTTAAACATTTCTATTAGTCAATCTATATATCTATCTTTATCATTTGTTATTGTTGATGGTAGGTTTGTTGTTATTGTTTCATATTTTTATTTATTGTTGTTGTTTGAAATTATTATTTATTTGTATACCTTTTGTTATTTTGTCAGTTTTTGTTTTGTTTGGCTAGGTTTGGCATTGTTACTGTTGTTTGTTATTAGATCATTATATATTGTTCATTTTATTTCTAATATTAAGCACAAAAATTGTTATTATCAATTTAAGTCATCCTGAGTTTATTGTTTTGTTTTGTATGCTGTAAAATGGAGATGTCCGTTGAAATAAATAAATAAATAAATAAATAAATAAATAAATAAATAAATGCTTTTCTGTAAATTACAAATATTTTACACACATTGTATAGCTAAATATGTCCAAGCATAAGAACATTAAATTCAAATGTACAAGTATTCTAGAGGGAAACATTAACAATTGAGAGTAAATTTGGTTATCATTTTAAATGTCATCAGTCAAACAAATCACGTTTCTGTCTGGACGCAATCTATCCCTATTTTTGGGTAAAAGATTAATAAGGCGTGAGTAAGTAAATAAATAAGAGTAAATAAAATAGTGCTAGTTTTGGTTTTTTTAACTAAAATTTAAACTTTCTTTGTAAGGGTGAGCAGGATAAGATTCCTTCTACGTATACTGCTTGAACGACTTTGGATGGATGGACAAAGCTAGAATGTCATGACAGTTCTTTTCCACTTCTAAAGTTTGACGATTTGGGTTTCCAACAAATATCTAAATGTACGCTTTATTTGTTTCGTCATAGTTAGGTTCTTTTAAATTTATGTAACTTATGTTTGAAACTGTGTTAAATTAATAAAATAAAGTAATTGAAGGAAACATATTAAAGCTTACTTTCTTAAAAATTAGATTAACCTATTTAGTTGTTTAATAAGAATATTTGAATACAGCCAACTTGTCGCATCATTTTAAACATAGCAACACAACATGTTTTCAACTTACATAAGCCACAATCAACAACATTTGTAAATTCAACTTTCTAATTTATATTTACAATTCAATTTAGAATCAATTAGCTGAATACATGGAAAATAATAGCTCTACTCAAATAAAAATAAAAATAATCAATGTGGTGAAGCTCTATGATTTTTTTTAAATCAAACAAAATATACTTAAGATTTTTCGGAAACATAAAAATGTTTTACAGAAATGTATATGAAGAAGTATTTTTTTATGAATATGGATTTATGTGGTATGCAGTACCATGTTTTTAAATGGCTCTTAATTTTGCATGAAAACTGTTAAAAAAAGGTTTTCAAATGTACGTAAAACTGTTTTTATTGTGCCAGTTGAGAAAGTAGGTTAGGAAATTCAGTGAAGTGAATAAAAATAGTAATTTCTTATTAGTATTTTCTAACTAGTTTTAGCTAATTCTCAAAACGAGGTGAATAAGAATTTGCTAAGACTAGTTAGAATATACTTGGATCATTTGGCAATTCCTAGTATATTCTAACAGGTTAGAACAAACTAGGCCTAGAAAATACTAAGATGACGCAAACTTTCAAGTGTAAGATGAGGAAAACAAAATAAACAATAATTTCAATAAAGTAAACTTTTGTATTAGGCAAGCTCACGTATTTTAAGTCGGCGCGGCTCTATGATGATTTTTGATACAAAATTGAAAGAGGGTGTCCATTGCAGGTGACTATCTATAACTAAAGGTGTTAATCTGCATGTCTTTTTCATAGTTGTGCGTAAAGTGTTATTTTATTATCGTAATCAGAGATCGGCATTATAGTGGTATTAACGAGTATCTTTAAAAAGATTATAACGCATTTAAATGTTTCTAACTTGGAAAAGTAATGTTTTAATACTAAACTAGTTTCTTTTCCCTATCATAATATAAAACTAAATTATTTTCCTATTCATATAGATTAATTATTCTGAAGTAAACATAAAATATAAGAAAATATTTCCTTTAATATATAAACAAAACAGTTCAGTATGTTTTTTTATATATTTATGTTATCCAGCTACAATTTATTGATTTTCAAAATACACGTACAATATTTAATTTCAATCATATTTAACAGAAGAAACCAAAGATCTCTCACTTCTAGAACTTCAACGTTTGGTACTGATACAGCAGATCAAACTGATCAAAATTCAAATTAAAAAGGAAACGTTACAGTTGGAACTTGGAAGTAAAGAACTCTATTGGAAGTGACATGATTATGGGCGACAACATTGATGACACTGACGGCTTCTTTGGAAATAAATACATTGTTTTATAAACATTGTTAAAGTCTCCCAACTTCTATTTCCTACCCCATATCCAAGATTTGTAATAAATAAAAAAAATATTAAAAAAAAACATAAAAAAACTTAAATTTTGTTCATAGAAGCAAACACTGTATGGGGGACTTTACAAGTGCACATGCTTCTACTCCAGTAAAGTACTGGTAAATGTACTGCTTGGACTTATCTACATCTAACTCACGCCTGATAGAGTACGTTTTTCTGTTCCGTACATTCATAAACATAGCCACGATGACTGATAACCCTTTTTTGGCCTCCGTCACCAGAATGCTAGCCTGCCTACCCCTAGCTTAAAAATCTTTAAGAATATACTAGCCCTGGCTAGTAAAAACTAACGTTTATTCACCTACAAAGGTTAGAATATTCTTAGTCATTTGATGATCTTAGAATTTACTAGGGGTAGTATATTCTGACTACTTTTATTCACCTAAAACTTAGAATATACTTGAAATCAGCTTAGTTTAAGCAAATACTAGTTTTTATTCACACCACCCAATACGTTTAAGCGCGGAAACAACCAAAGTGCTCGCAAACGTGATGTGACTATTAGTCTGAATCTTTATTCTCACTTGTATAACTTCAACGACAATAGTAAAAAAGCCCCGTAAAAACATCCTGCAATGGTTAATACACCATTAAAATTGTATATTTATTAAAAAAAAATGTGCATGCTCAATCTTTTTGCAATGCTATTGTTAGCTTTATTTAAAGTCTGAATCTTATTTAGAGTTAGTAAATAACGAATACGAAAATATATTATCATGTTTTATGGAAACACATAAAAGATTTTGCAGTGAGAGTATTTCTTGGGCAGTAGTAGTATGGAACGTAAATAGTTGTATTATAAAGTTTGTTTAGTATGATTTTCTTGCAGTTCAATTAATTTCAATATACTTTGGAGGAAATTAAGACTTGATTTTCCGTAGAGGAAATATTTTACTAACAACGATTTTTATTACAATAGGCTAGACAACGTTTTATAAGCATACTAAGTATAAATTGATGTGACCAGCTCCTGGTAATTTATTATTGGTTGACCTAAGTTTTATCCTTAAAGAATTTCCCACACTTTCTACATGGGTGAGAAATATTCCACTGAATACATAATGTTTTAATATAAAAGTAAAATTACGTTTCGTGTTGTGCTTATCTTTATAGCTTCAATAAATCAGTAATCACCTGGATAAACGTTCTGAACGAAGCTGTGTTTATTAATTTCTATTCTATACTTCTATACTATCTATACTACTATTCTAAATTCTACAATTTAATACAATCAACTTAAAACCCCTAAAGTATCTAAAACATACTTTTACTGCTCCTCTGTCTATGTTTACTTCACTTTTTTCATTTTGATTTATATTATATTGAATTTTTTAAGGACTGGGTTGACCATCGGTACTGGACCAATTTAATGAACGTGTTTTCTAAGGAATTCATATTGCTGATTTACATATAAGTAATCCTTGCGATTTCAAAAACTCGCCTCTCTACCCCCGGGAACTGTAGAAACGTTATGTTTATTTTTACCATTCCACGCACACATAATGCGTATACCTGTACAGTGTGTACAACCTTGTTAACAAACATTGTGCATGCAAATGACACAAAGGATGTATTGCTGGGTATGTAGTGAATTTTAATCGTAATAGCTTCTTTTTAGAACATTGGTACAATTTTAGAGTGGATAATCAATAACACATACTAGTTTGTCAATGTACAATTAATACATAACAAATATTAATGTTTAGTACCTTGATTGCTCTTCAATAGAAAGTAGTTTTAATACAATCATTATTATGTTTTATTCAAAAGAAATTTATGTTTGAGTATGTCGTATTTTTTTTTTTTTTTTTTGTTTTAGACAAAAAAATTTCGATAAATGTTATTATAAAAAAACGGATAGCTCAACAGTATTTGCTAAACCCAATTGAAGGTGTCCCTGTGATCTGATTAAGCAATATAAATACAAAGCCAATATTCAAACACTGGTTCTCCTCTCAGCTCTCCTAGTATGTACCGGAGTAATAACTAACAATTTCCCTTTGATGGACAGATGCCGTTGAATTGGAAACTATCGCTGATGTCTATGCATATGCATGAGGCACCTGCAGGTATTCAAAACCAATTTACGTTCTGATAACATCAAACATGTTACTAACAGTAGTCTAAAATACAGCAAGAAGGTATTTTCCTTTTTTAGTAAACTAACTAAGTTATGAAATGTGACCTTTAAACATAAACATAAACATGATATTATCAACGTGTTTATTTCACTCACTCTGTTGTGACTTTCATATAAATGCAGGTTTGAAGGGAACCGCATAAAAATATTAAACTAATGTACCATATTAGTTTCATTAAACAGAATTTTTCCGTTTATCTATTGTGTATTGACTGAATATATAAATGTGTTGAGCGATTTTCACATTAAGTATACACTAAAAAGATAGGCAATACGATTTTTCCTACAGTTACCTAACAATGTACATGTTCTCTCACTGATTTGAGAAAGCAAAGTGGCCAATTCGCTCATCTTAACATTGTCTCACTCTAATTACTTTGTCTCACTCCAGATTTGCAACGTGAAGGCACGAAATAGTAAGCGCGTAACATGCAGGCAACGTCGTATGCGCGCGAAATACGTTGGCAGCACTGGCTGTAAATCAGCTGGTCAGCTGTTGTACTGTTGTATTT
This sequence comes from Macrosteles quadrilineatus, assembly GCF_028750875.1. Lineage (NCBI taxonomy): Eukaryota > Metazoa > Arthropoda > Insecta > Hemiptera > Cicadellidae > Macrosteles > Macrosteles quadrilineatus. The sequence goes on from NW_026542594.1 coordinate 152,599,358, forward strand.
GTCACTTCACATTAAATGTTATATTTATAAGTTCACTTCTGTGTAAAAATAGGTTATGTTTCTTCACCAATTTATTTATTTTATGGTAACTGTAGGAAATAGTTATTTGTGCAACTAGTGAGAAAAGTGAGCAATTGACTCAATCGAGAGAAATCCTTACTCACGAGCCGTAGGCGAGTGAGGAATGGTTCTCGAGTGAGGCAATTGTACTTTGAGCTCGAGTTTCACACTATACTTTTCCTACAGTTACCATAAAACAAATAAATTGGTGATGAAACATAACCTATTTTTACACAGAAGTGAACCTCAAATATAACATTTAATGTGAAGTGACAAATACAACAGTAAAACAGCTGACCAGCTGATTTACAGCCAGTGCTGCCAACGTATTTCACGCGCATACTACGTTGCCTGCATGTTACGCGCTCACTATTTCGTGCCTTCACGTTGCAAATCTGGAGTGAGACAAAGTAATTAGAGTGAGACAATGTTAACATTGTCTCGCTGATGAGCGAATTGGCCACTTTGCTTTCTCAAATCAGTGAGAGAACATGAACATTGTTTGGTAACTGTAGGAAAAGTATAATGTGCAACTCGAGTTCAAAGTACAATTGCCTCACTCGAGAAACCATTCCTCACTCGCCTACGGCTCGTGTGTAAGGATTTCTCTCGAGTGAGTCAATTGCTCACTTTTCTCACTAGTTGCACAAATAACTATTTTTGTCTGTTTTTTTACTGAACACCATTGTACATTTTAAGTTGGTTTGTTATTACTTTCTTATTAATGTTTTCATTTTTATTGGCTGGTTAAAATTTTTCTTCTTACAGAAAACAATTTTTTTTCAAACCTTGGTTCTTATTGCATGTTAAATTATACTATCCATTGCACTGCATGTGTCCTAGTTCTAGACTTTACTTCAGCCCAATCACGTTCGATTTTGTCAATGTCCTATATTGCGTTTTATGTTTTTTGTAAACGTGTGTCCTTTCTATGTTATCGTGTGTAGTATACGTTTTATTTATTGAACTCTGTTCATTAAGACCTTCGAATGAAGTGATTGCTTGGCACCTTGAGGCCTGATGATGTTTTATAAGAACCGAAAGTAGTTGCCAAAAAAGCAACACGAATTACTATATGTAGGTATTGTAAGCCAATTTAAGTATAATACAGTAATCCGGAGGCTACATATCTCTCTCAAAATGAAGATTTTTTATTTAACTAAATAAAATCTTATTTGGAAGTCAATTTACAGAAATGAAGCGGTTATTAGTTATCATAGATATGGTAATTATGTAACAGGTGATCCGTCAATGAATTTTTAACTTGGATCAGCCCTTAAACCTTCTCATTTTCTCTTGGAATTCAACACCACTCTTGATTGGCATTACCAATAATAGTTAATACAGTTTACAACATTAAATAATTAGTAATAACTCATTTGGTAAATGCGTCACCCTTACATAAATATGTACCAACTGTTACACAACAACAAAAATACTCAATTTGTTATTAATTTTATAAAACTTTAAAGACAACTATTACTTTCATAACTACAAAACTAAGTTTATTTTGAAAATTATATATGTTTGTAAAAATTACATTATATTTTTATATAAGTAAGCTTTAATAATCATGTTTATATTAACGTCAGTTTAATTCATTCTTGAATGAAAATTCAAAGTCAATTAGTAGGTATGACCACTTACTAAGGTTAAACCCAAGAGCTGTCAACGAACATTACAGTCTCATTAGTGTTGAGTAGTCGACTTAGTTCTGATTCGGTTAGAAAAAGATTAATTATTTAGAAGTTCACTCTGATGGTAATTTTATAAAGCTGAGCTGTACATAACAACATTTTGACAGATCCCATAATAAAATAGATATTATACCTAACACAGGATGGTATATACTCCATTACGGAGTATTTAACTTAAAATGCGTAAATAACTTTACAGCACCAAACAGTCTTAATCCACTGTCTTCGTCGTTTCCCTAAGCCTATGCCAACGCAGTTATCGCGTTATCAACAGATTTATAGAGCTATAAATTCTCTCATCAACAGCCTGTAAATCAACACGTTCCCACACTGTCTATTTGTATTTTGTTAACTTAAAATTATTGCCTTGGTTTTACAACAGTGTATATTTGTTTTCTGAAGGAAATTATTAAAATAAAACATGTATGTCATTGAAAAAAAAACATCATGTACTTGAATATAGATTAGTTTAGGCACTCTAAACATAATTTGTTACTGAGAAAAACTCCAAACATATTACACTGTGTGCTGAGGTCCTATTGATGTAAATTAAATTGTGAGAATCTACACTAATGAATCAATTATCCTAGACTAGGAGATTGAGCTGGTCAAGTGGCAGTCGTGATTCGGTTTGAATCCTGTCAATTCTAGCATCCTAAGATGTTGAAGGTAGGAAATGAATGAAAGAAAAGAGGACAATTCCTTTCAGGAGGTTTTGATTTCACTATTTTCAATACATTTTAAGGTTCAGTACATTTTATTATCATGGGCCTCATGCCCTGGTCTTCTCAAAATTTTCTAAATTTACTTTATGTGCATGTAAACTACATATAAGTAAAATTTATTTATTTCATACTAAGCTATTAATATTTTACTAAAACAGACTTTATTAGTATCAGTTTCCTTGTGGCAACAAACCTAGGTACTCGTTAAACCTAATGTTATTTAAATAGATTTAATTGAAAATCATTCAGAGAAATGGAAATTCGCTTGGTCGGCAGGTTTGCTGCGGTGGGGGTATTTTTAGCGAATTTCCCTAAATAATTTATAATTTAGCGTTTAAAAGGGTTTTTTGTACAGTTATTTGTAACGGAGATAGTTCTAAAAAATATTATTTTAAAATTCTTATGTTATTCTTATGGAGAATATTGTAAAATGTAGTAGTTTGCTTGTTTATGGATATATTTGTACAAACCTTGACAAATTTATTCATTTTATACCTAGCTATTAATATTTTAGGCTACTTAATACACTTTATTAGTTTCCTTGTGGGAGCAAACCTGGGTACTCATTAAATCGAATGTTTTTTTTTAGATTTAATTAAAAATTAATTCAGACGTACGGAAATTTGCCCAGTCAGCAGGTTTGCTGCGGTGGGGGTATTTTATATTCATACCTTGGTTTTAGCTCTAATTTAATAAACCGTTAATAGTTTCAATACTTTTGCGCTCATTGAATAAAAGAATCCGTCTTTTAGTTATTGTCGTTTCAAAAAAGGTGTTTAAAAACCCGTGGATAGGATTATGGTTTCGTTGAATATTAGAGTAAATTCTAAAGTAAAAGAACAGTTTTTACAAATCGTTATGACTTTTTTTACGAGTTAACGTATTTTCAAACCTAAACAAGATAGCTTAAACTACTAATTGTAGTTGGCTATTTAATATCACAAGAGATCGGCTGTAACTATATCTCTGCAATGACGTAGACATGACTGGTAATTCTCATGAATATGTATAAGATCCCGGCAGTCGCCAGGGACTAGTAGATATGCATACAATGTTATCTGGTTGTTGGAGTGTTAATAGCTGCGATTATGCTGAATCGTTCTGGTAATAACAGTTAAACCAAGTTCATCTGACATATTGAACTTCGTGTTACGTTACTTAAGTGGTTGGGGATTTATTTATTAAGGTTAAATTAAATCTTTCTTATACAGAAAGCTTGGTTTCTGACTGTAGCTTTAGATGTTTTTTTTTTTTCATTTATATAACAACTTATAACAACGAGGGGCCCGTGCGCAAAATTGCGTTTTTAATAGAGTTCAAAACTTATTTTCAACGCAGAACGAATATTATTTCATCTGCCAGTGATTATGGGTGTCTAAGACATGTAATAGGTAAATAAAACGTTCCTTCACTGTTTTGTATCTTGTTAATCTGATTAGCACAGTACAATTACACCTAAGCCTCAACATCCAAAGTAAAAGCTATCTTTCGATAGTACTTCCTCAGGGGGGCGATCCTCTAAGGGTCTGAAGAAATTCTTTGAGGTAACCACATGTTATATGCATATAAAATTAAAAGCATTGGCAAGCAAAACACAGAGCTGCAATTCCGAACTCAAACGGACAACAAAGTTAAAAACGGGGTTCGTTTAAAGATTTCTTGAACTTGCAGTTTTGTATTTTTATCGGCTCCTATTCTTAGCTCAGTTTTCCGATTGAGTTCGGGTTTGTGGTGTTGTATTCTGTATATAAAATAATAATGTGCGTAATGATTTTCTATGGTTAAAACTCAATTACCTTCACCTGATATGGTATGTTTTTCTAAATAACTCTCCTGGACAAACGGCTTAATTCAAAGGTTAAAGCTTTTGAATAATCTATTCTTAGTATCAGAGAAAATAACAATTCCTCGAAATAACGTGTTAAATACGAATTGAGAATAATCTGTGAAACTGGTCCGGCTAGGGATTCCGAGAGTAAAGGTTTCAGTATATTTCTGGCAACGACTTTCAACAACTCTTTCATTCAAGAAGTCCTTCCTTTCAAAACTTTCTCTCTTAATTTTTAAATTAATTCTATAAATTTATTTTCTTTCTAAATAACTGACACTATTTGAATTAATGCTTAATGTCATCTCACGTTAGATGATTTTTTAGGTCAATCTATGAATTAATTACCATCCAAACGTAACCTATAATTACCACAATACTTTAACCTTAAAATCAACTGGATACCATGTTAGTATTCTTATACTCATAACCATGTTAATATATTAAATAGATGCATATTGTTGATCATTAACATAATAAATAATAAATAAAAAACAATCATGTAAATGCTACAACCTGATGTAAATTAAATTTTGAGCTATGCAACTTATGATTTAAACGTTTTTATCATGAACTTATAAACAATCTTAAAATCAAGTTAAATTTTTGTCCATTACGATTTGTTTCAAATTTTTGGGTCTGCCAACAGTTCTAACTTAGAAAATACCCAACATTTATACCGGATGTCAATTATTTCCATTCGCACCAAATCAATTAAATATTAAAGTCTTTACTTGTGGTTATTAGGAGGCTTAGGTAATAATTAGCAATTAGCTTGAGCAAACGCGTTTTTCAAGCTCCTTAAATATATTGTTCTTGATATAACTTATTTAGTCAAACTGGTAGGGAACAATAAAAACAAAGTTTATATTCTTAACTTCCTATTTTATTTCTGTTTAAAACAAACTAAGCTAATGACAATTTCAATGCTAAAACACACAGTTCTGCCAGATTGTCTAGCCTTATTAATAACAGAACCCGTCCGAACCCCATCAATTCTCGTAGGTACGATAACTTATAGTATCAGATCGGTGGTCAGATCTGTTATTGTTGGTTTACAATTCAGCAATATTTATTGCTCGAAGGGGGACCAACAACACAGCAAGTTTCTTCCTACCACGCTATGTTATTAAATATTTCCATTTCAATATCAATATTTCAATTACATTGACAATGATTTCAATATCATTGTCTCAATAATATTAAGACAAGACTGCTATCTAATTTTATTAAGAAAAATGAAGTTGCAGTTTGAAAAACTTGTATACATATTACTCTTACTAATAACAATATAAATACCCCTAAATGTGTTCAATTAGCATTAACATTATTACCTAATTGAATATCACTAAACATATATTCTTAGTGGTTTGTATTGTAGATTTTAAAGTACAATTTTAGCAAATGAATGTATGCATTTTGAGCATTTTTTGTGCAAAGAAAAAGATTTTAACGCATACAGAATATCTGTGGCAAAAAGTGTCTTTGTTTTCAATGAAAGGGAAAGTCATACTCTGCAAAGCGCGTCTCTACACAAAAGGTTTCTTTGTCAGTATGTAGCTCAACTTTACCTCTCGTCAATGACAGAAGCATTGTAATCTAGAAATTCGTATGTCACTTTGATGAACAGCTTAATGTGAATTACTAAACAAAAAATTCATATTTATTTAAATTTATGATAAAGATTTTACCAATGACACTACCAGATGATGGTGGAATTTTCTTGATTAGAGATTAATCAAGATGGAATTTTCTTATACAATATACTAATCTGTAATTATATAAAAATGTAAATGTCTGTTTACGATATTGTTTTAATGGTTAAACCAATTAACCAACCGAGCAAGGCTCGGTCCCCCGGTACTATAATTATGATAGTAACGAAAGATGTTCATATCGTTCACCCTAAACACAAAAATTCTGTTTTATCCACTTTTTCTAAGTTCGAAGGGGATAATCAACGGCTGAAATTACAGCCATAAGGCAACAATGGTAGATTAGGAAATACTCAGCATTCACGAACGTATAGAGTCTATAGCAGTTCGTAAACATTGTGTGATAAAGGGAAGCAATAGTGACGTTTGTCACTAATGTATAACAGTTACGTGAAGTGTGATTTTGTGTAACAGCTTGCAGGTAACTCAGTTAGGAAATAGGCCAATGTGACCATTGAGCATGTTGTGACAACATCTTCATAATGATTTTAATAATCAAGTTTGTCACTTTTATGACAATTACTTTGAGCGTCATAAGAATATAATACAATTTAATGGGGCTTTAATAATCTACTTTTTGTCGGAAAAATATATGTCCGTGAGCGACTATATAATGAAACTTGAGCAATTTTAGTTTGATTTTGAAAAACATCGGCATGAATGTGTGGCCAGGATAAATTGTATTAAGGTTGCAAACTAGCAATATTAGGTAATAGCAGCGGTGTGTCATGGGGTTTTACATTTCTCTAAATTTGATTTTTCAAATATTTACCCTTAAAAATGCAAATGGCCCACAGTTGGCCTATTTACAGCAATCATGTTGGGCTTTAAAATTAAATTTCGTATATTTAAGTGTTGTACGATTACAAGTTTATAAACAAAAAAATAAAACTTTATTAAAATTTACAAAGGACTGTACATTTGAAATTACAATGTTATACACAGGTTGTCATGTATGTAAGTACAACTATTTAAAGAACAGGCTAAAATAAATTTTATTTCAGCTAAAACAAAGCAAAATCCAGAATAATATTTTTCAAAACAAAGCTTGAAGTTTAATGAGAGGCCCTCCACACTTACATGACAATAAGTTATAACAGCTAATAGCTAAATAATAATACAAATATATCTTTCAAAACACGTTAAAAGTATTTTTTCGTTAAACTAAATAAATTAATAACACATGGATAACACACTCCTGGCAACAAGACAAAATACTGTAACGTCATTGGGTTTTGTTTACGTTTCATTCCCTAACAGACTACTAACTAGGTATACTAAAGTTTGGCAAAAAATATATAAATGTTTAGCTACAAAAGAAATGTTAAGCCATCACACCGGTATAAGGCTGGGTTATATGAGGCCATTTTACTGCCTGCCTTAACCTCCCCTTTAGAATGGAGTGGTATTACTTACTTGCAGCTCAGGTTGAAACCCAGTATGCATTATTTGTTATCAGCAAAGCATTTAGGAACTAACAATATAAATAAAACATATTCATAAAAGTTTAATGTTAATCCAATTATGCTTTCATCTCTTTCAAATCATTTGCTGAGTAAATTCATCAACAAAACCTTAACCTAGTCAGGATAGAAGAACGAACTTGTGGGTGGATTTTCAGGGGGAAAAATACTTAAAACATGACGACTCTCCCCTGATTTATGTGGTATTCTCAACCATTACTCATTTCGCAAACCAACATACTTCAAAGTGCAGACTAATGCGAGATTAAAGTAAACTGACGATGCTAGTCAGCTATTTGTCTTGGTGACCTTAATCTGATTAAGAATACATTTTGAACTTATCTCCTTTCCATCTTGTATTGTCTGTAAGTGGAAACTACTTAAGTGATAAAATATTATACGCCAAATAAAAACAAAGACAAAAATAAATAAATATAAAATGAAAAGAAAGATACAAAATAAATGCATATTGCATTATACATTTGCATTACAGTATGTTAGAACAAATCAAACATTATTCTTATAAAAGCTAACAATTTGTAATTGTTACTGTGTAAAATGACTGGGTAAGGCTAAATGAACGTGATTTTAACGCAAGTGGATGTGATTTATAAATAACACTACAGCAATGTTTTATGAACAATTCCTTTCTTTTTAGTGTTGTTAAAGGTTTTATTTGATTTATATTGGACTATTGATCTAGTATGAAGTAGGCCCTACTTTCCTTTAAATTATATTAGCCTATAGCTTAAATATCCTGAAAGATATTATCATAAACTATAATCAAATGTTGCAGTAAAATTAATACTATTCAATATCTTTTATACTACGTTATACCTATTGATATTTATGGTTTTATGTCAATGTATCAGTATATTAATGTATATTAGAAGCGCTCGTTAAACATCTTAAAATCATTTTTTTATTGACAAATTTATTAATCTTCAAGCCGGATGTTTGAATTAAATATAAATCAGCAATTATCGTAGTGATGGATTAATAAAATTAAACTAGACACAGCTAAGGTAAAGCGATTCTGTTCTACACTTGAGCTGGGAGGAAATCTAATTGACTTATAAACTTTATAGATACTTATAGTTAGAGTACTTATTCTATTGAGTTACCTATAGAGTTTAGCCAATGCTGAATCAGTTGTTATTTATACTTCTGAAATGAACAGATATCAAGTAGAAACATTGTTTACTCATTTTCTCAGTTTACCCCTCATTTATTGTTATGTAAAATCTTCTTTCAAAGATTCTAACAGCAGCCTTGGGTGGGACACTTAAATTAAAAATTAAAATAACTACCTGAAACAAGAAATATAATATCTGAACTATTTGTTAGGAATTTACCAGGAAACCATTAATATGTTTTTAGAATAAATAGTTCACAATAAAATGTTGCTTATTACTGTATGGTGTACTTGTGCACCTTTAACGCAAACCTTTCATAAAACTGTAAATTCCTCAAGAAAGAGGCATTTCAATCAAACGGATTATTGTGATCCGTGATGGATGTGTGTGCGTTTACTGTTATGTATTGTTATATTTTGTAAAATAAACTCAGTGTTTGAGCTAAAGAGATGGAATTCGTCCCAAGGGAAATATGTTATCCTGCATCCAGACATGATATGAAGCATGAGGATGGTGGTACCCGTGGTTAAACGTGTATACATCAGTCATGACACTGTCAGTTTTTGTAAATTTATTTTTATATGGTTATTTATATACATTTTTCTGTATTAAATAATTTGCTATTGAATTTACAAGTGATTACCTTTCTACAAAGTTTTTATTTTCTTAGGGCTCGTTTTATACCTTCAGTAAACTGTGTAATTTGATTATTACGGGTTGCAAGATTTGTTAGTTGGTGATATTATTTTTATTAGTAGGGACGCCATTCAAGATTCTTGTCATTCGTCTATTGGGTCTGATGATGATTGGAGTGTCCAATCGAAATCGATCACCACTTACCATCTTTTGTATATTTACCGTCTTGTGAGTCACAGTATAAGCGTAAATATATGTTTTAAGTGTTATAAGACGTATCTTTATTTACTTTCCGTAAATTTAATAACACGTACAATGCTGATCAAGAAGTTATTTATTATTTGAAGTAAAATTATACATAATAATAATATTAATAACTTTATTTTACATATTGTATAACAATAAAACCATGAAGATTTCTTAAAAAAAAACACGTGATATATTAAACGATTCGGTTTGTAAAGTTATGCGTTTTAGACAAATAATTCTACTGTGACCACTTTTACCAAGCCACAGTATTTCCCCAAGATGTATAGAACTCGTATATATTAGTTACGTCCAATAACTTTAGAAAAATCTATATATTAATTTGAAACTGTTTTTCTTTGTCATAGCTATTTTGAGAGAACGGCTGGGTGTAGAAACTCGGTAGAGGTGTCTAAAGAAAGGTCTTGGTCTGTAGATGAGCCATCAAAAGAGAAACATGGTGAATTCCCTTGGGGCTCTGCCACAGTGGTCTTTTAATTCCCATCCCATGTTATTCTTATGGAGGAAAAAGGGGTTTTTGTCACAGCTAATTTAAGAGAACGGCTGGGCGTAGAAACTTTGTAGGGGTCTCTAAAGAAAGGTCTTGGTCTGTAGATGAGCCATCAAAAGAGGAACGAGGTAAATTCCCTTGGGGCTCTGCCCCAGAAGCCTTTAAAGTTGCCTCTTCAGGTTTGTTTACATTACGACCATATGCATAATTCTACACTACTTTTTAATGAAACAGCTGTTAATATTTAAATTGCGATTTATTGAATTTGTCAAAATGAAGTACAGTATTTGCAATGGGTTTTTCTGATTTTAAATTGGATTTTCTTCTGCATCGTGTCATGTTTTGCAATATAATGTTCTATTACCAAATCAGTGAAAAATCCTAACATCACAGTAACTCTTAAAATTATTTATTTTGGAGTTAACTTATATCTATTGTACGGGTTGGTTTCTGCCTTTTTTACCACTTCTTGGAGATTGTACGTAGGTGATATGCATCTGTAGACGAAACTTGGGTTGGTGTAATTATTACAATGGAAAAGAGCGAGAAATCCTGGACAATTTGAAATAAGCTAAAAATAAAACTGAATTAACACTGTTCTACATTTCTTGAGCAATCATTGAAATAATCGATTTGCAAACAATGGAATCATAGAAAAAGTCATAATAGAACACAACCAAGTAGAAGAAATAGAAATAATTTGTTTCATTTATAATCGTTGTCATAGACAACCTAATGCGAATATGAGAGGGAAAAATTTGTAGAAAACACTAAAACAAACAAGATAAGCTTTTTGAAAAAAGATAAGATATTTACAAAAGATTTTGATTATATCTAACTGTTGTGTAGATCGTGAGTATTTCCATAATCTTTGAGTCGCCTGTAATGCTTCGCAATTGCTCGAATTCGAGCAACAGGTACACTAGTATATATTATATTGTAACGCTATAAGGCAGTATTCTATTAGCTTGGTTCTCTAATAAAAAAACAGTTTTTTTTCTCTTATTATAAAAATAAACAAGTAAAATTGTGAATTTACATTTGAAGAGGTTATTGTGCTGTAAGATAATTTTAATTTTGTCTTAAACACTTTGCTAATAACCTATTCAGTAAAAGTATATTTGAGTTCATTAGTAAGTTGTTTAACTTATAAAAAAAAGTTTACTATTTTAAGAAATTTTAACAATGATTAAAATAAGTTCATGGGTATAAATTTATAAATAGTAAATATTATGTAAATACTTGTACCATAAAAAACCATTAATATTTAAGATGATTAGCGAAACAGTTTCAGAAAGTGGATGGAAAATCGTTATTATTCTTTTTTTATTGGTTATATACAACATATGGGCTAACTTGTATGTTGAGGGAGTTTAAAATATATAATTAATATTGCTAGCTTATAAAATAAAATTAAACACGGTTATTTATTAACATTGCTATATATAATAAACATTTAAAGTTCAATATGTAGATTATTTCCAATATGTGTTTCTCATGTGTTGTAAAGTAATAATACATGAACTATTGGGGATTTAACATTACATAAAAACACCAAAAATTGTGAAAGAATCTTGTTGAATATTTACTCTTACTTATTCACAGCAAAGTCAGTTTGAATGTAGGACCAGACCCTCACAGCCTAGAGGCAGAACACACAGTTTGTGGCATCTCATCTGCACTTCCTAGCTTCCGCTGCTTTTACCACCACATCCTTCTGTTTCACTTCCACTTCCTTTGTGCGGATTATAGATTCAAGGATAAACCTTTATGTTTATAAGAACCAGCATGGATAAACTCGGCGATCTCAGGAAAATATTTTGCTTAATTGAGTTTTATTCAATCACAAATCTCACACGTAATTGCGCGGCCAGTTTGAATAAACTTTGTGATAAATATAAAAACCTCAAGGGTATGTGAGTACTTACAATGTTTTCAACTGTTCGCCTTGAGTTGGAAGATACAACAATATTATTATAACCCCTTTACCCATGGATGTTAATAAATACACTGAACACAGTCCATACTACAATTTTGGTCAATCAAATCAAGTATTCAGTTATGTCTACGACGCATGATATCAGTTATTTTTAATGCGAGGAATTTGAATCTTTTGTTTTCCATCTTTGAATACGAATGCGTGTCGTAGTAACTACGACCCCCTTTTATAGCTCCAGTAATGGTGAATTAGTATATAAATAAATGTTATATGATTTTTCTTTATGTTTAGTGTTGTGAATCCCTTATATTTCAGTATGTTATCGGTAAACCATTTACAATATATACACCTCGGACAATATATACACCAATAAACACCTCGGAAATTTGGTTACATCTCAAAATTCTTAATAGTAAAACGCTAATTAAAATGTGCATCAATTAAATAGATTAATGAAATCATCATCATAAAATAATCAAAATAAGGTGATACATTAGTTATGCTACACATCATAATGAAAACATGAATAGATTTCGATACATTTAAGAATGATAATAACCAATTAAACATTTTGTGTAATTCCATACTACGTGACCTTCAGTATTGTCATATCAATCAACTGAATTCAAATGTAGAGCATGAAAGAAGTAATCTAAAAGGATGCATTAATCTTATCCTGTCATGATTCCAGACCCTACATCATTTCTGACAGCTTCATTAGGGGTTTGAACTGTGTTTTTCCTCTTTTTACACCGATTGGAAAATCATTTATCTAGTGTTACCTTGAAAACCTCTAAGTATTACCTAAATGTCACCTGAACAAGACTATAAATATTACAATATTAAATAATACGATGGTTTGCATTACATACACATAATTTTAGGTCTATCTACGAAGCGATATTTTGAAAACCAGAGGCAGAATAATATTAGGTTCAGTAACTATTCTACAATACACTTTTTGAGTGCAAAAACATGTAATGTTGGATTTTTGCAGTCCAAAAAGACAAACAGCAGAAAGAGGAAGTACAGTAGAAAATATCTGATTGACTTGAAAACTGACCAGAAAAAAAACTCCATGAATACAGCTATGCCTCAAAAAGAATAATTTTTACGAAAAATTGTCTGCTGTTATGTTTAAGAGACATCTTTGGCATGACTCCATCCTTCTATACATTACCTCACTTCATTTTTAAAACAGAGAAAAGCACAACACCATTAATATACAGACGTCAGGGATTCACAAAAGTCATGAAAGGCTGATTCTCACAACGTTAAGCATGATGTGAATGTTGATCATATACATTCCATGAACACCTCGGAAATTTGGTTACATCTTAAAATTCTTAATACCAACATGTACGTATACAACAATTTCACCAGTGAGATACAATAAGACTCCTGAATCAAAACTATATAATATTAAATATAACCAAATGGGATTTAATAGAACCAGTTTTTATTTGATATGTGCATTAATATAGCGTATTAATATGTACTAAGTTCAATGTACTGAGCAAGTCATTACCATAAAATAAATATCTATAGAATGACAAATATACTATGGTCTAGATTACACCCTGCACGTATATACTATAATAAAACCAACTCGTGAGAGGAAGTAAAATCTACATTTAGTCATTGAACTTCCGATAAATAAAACTTCGTCTCTATCTAGTTCGACCATTTATCCAGTCTTTCAACAAGTTTGCAAAGACAGAGTCCTCGTACTTTTTTCTACAATAAAAGTTTTAATGGTGGTCTTAGAACAAATAACTATTTTTTACGTGTTTGGCTACGTTAGACACACTTTTAGGACTCGAGGTAACTTTTATATTCTAGCTTCACGAGGGAATGTGAGATGATATGCATTATTTACACAGGTGTTGTGCTAGGCCAGTTATTATCTAAAACTCCAAAATATATTTTTAAAGACCTTTGCTGAGAGAATTATTATTTGTTGTTGCTAGAAGACTTTTTTGTTTTCAAGTATTCAAATTTACAGTCATGTGCTTAATTGTTTTGAAAGATAGTTGAGTTTTAGTTTTGCTTTTTGACAAAGACAGGCTTATTAATGGTGTCGTATCAATACTTTATTTTGCATTTGACTAGTTTTTGCGAAAACACAAAGTACTTTTTAACACCAAAAGTACACATTTAGACTACGGCACGGGGTGGTCGATCATATGATGTAAAGTACTTGACACTATATTTACATTTTTACGAAGTTTTTAGTCATAAAAAAAATGTTTATAACAATAGAAGATAAAAAAATTGGTTTGGCACAAATATAGAACACAAATCTAAGTAAAAATAATTAGTAATTTACGACGCAAATTAGGTAGTTATTCAGTAATAACACTAGTTTATTCATTGTACGAAACTAAATACTAGACCAATAAAAATACCTTTAGTGGACAGTCCAATTTTTACGTTGCACCGGTAAAAATAAATCGTATGTGTTTCGTATGCATGGATATGCCTTAATTGATTTTTATCATCTGATTTTATCTGTTTTAGGTAAAATATTACTTTTGTTTAATATCAGTTGGCCAACAAAAATGTCTACCATTTAAATATTTCATATAATTTTATAATTATATTTCTCTTCAAAATTGTATGACTATGTGAAATGTCATAACCAATCTTAATGCTGTTAAAATAACTCATGATTTTATAACAAGAAAGTTACGGGTGATTCAAACATCAAAATGAATCTAGAGAGAAATTCACAAGGGAGAATTTTAGTTTATTTCCTACAATGACTTTCAGCAAGTCATTCATTCGTGAAGTCCTTCTTAATCAAAACTTTCTCTTTTCTTCCAAACCTTAAGGGATTAAAATTAAGCATCTTAATCAAAAGTTATTTATGTCCTCGTCTTTCAGTTTTGATGATAAACTATTGACAAATAATGGACCACATATCGACTATTAGCAAAAAGATATTTGATTTGTAAGCAACCTTTTAAGGAATGAAATATCATGCTACTTTTCATATTCTATGTGTCAAGATCTTCTGCTCCTCAACGAGATCTTCTCGACATCCATTTTATTCATTCAACAGGTAGGCAATAGGTGAATCTACTCAAGGCAGCAATGTCGTGGGTTCGGATACTGGTCACTGCCGAAAACATTTTATCAGTACGGTTTACCTTTGTACGGTACCAGCTCACCCCTTTGCTTTGCTGCATACTTTCCACGCAAGGGCAGTTTGTCTATGTGGACGGACAAAATTCAAGGTTAAAAGAGGCCGGCAACATCTAGAAAAAAAACGAAAAAAAAACAGAAAAGATTGGTGTGTTTTGAGACAAAGCTATCAAAATATATATCGCAATTCCGTAATTTTGCTTTAATAATTTTAATAATATAATTATGTAATTGTAGTTTAACGTACAATACGTATTTTACAACTATATTCAAGTGTTTTATATCCCAAGAACAGATGGAACCATTGGAACCATTGTGGATTGGAAGATGGAAACAGTTTTTACCATCTTTATAGACTGAAAAGCAAAATTATTTATGTTAGTGATGTTCCACATAGTTAGTTCTTATAATGCTCAAGCAACGAGTTAAAGTTCCAACAATTAAATCAAAACTCTATATATTTCTCTTCTATTAATGATGTAAGTGGCAATTAGTGTGTCTGATTTTTCCAGTTTGTTGGTACCACAGAAACCAGTTCATAAAACTAGGAAGCACTGGTTTTTTTTTACTGTTGAAGTACCATAATGTAGTTTTGGCAAACAACGCTTTTATTGGCGGGTAACATCTTTTTAAAAAACAAATTTTATTTTTATATGTTATAGTAATAGCAACCGTTGTATTTTTGGATGCTGTTGATTGAGGTAGGCCTATGATAAAGTCATTCCTATTGAACCTATTATTAAAAGGGAAATAAATATTTTTAACAGCCTGTGCTTTAAGAGGTACTTGACACAAGTTAATAAGATCTTATAAGATGGGGGTAAATGACTATGTTGTAAATAAGCATGTATTTGCAGTAGGCATTACTCAGTCATGGAAATTTAAGCAAACGCTCTTTCTGTAAATTACAAATATTTTACACACATTGTAAAACTACATATATCCAAGCATCTAACATTAAGTTTAAATACACAAGTAGGCCTATACTGGAGATAAAGTTCACAATTTAGTGTGGATAGGTAATAATTTCAAAAGTAAATAAAATTTTGATTGGTTTTGGTTATTTACAATTTAAACTTTCTATGTCGAAGAAAAGGGACTAATGATTCCTTGTACGTATACTGGTTGGAAGACTTTGGATGGATGTACAAAGCTAGAATGTCACGAAAATGTTGTTCTACTTCTGTAAGCTTTAGAAGTAGAACAGAATTTTCATGACATTCTAGCTTTGGGGTTTCCACAAACAAAAAAGAATATTTCCTTGGCCTTACCTAAGTAAGTTCTTCCAAATTTGTGGAATTTATGTTTGGAACTCCGTTGAATAAATAAAATCTACACATCAAAGAGAATTATTATAGCTTACATTCTTAAAATTAGATTAACCTTTTTAGTTATTTAAATAGAATATTTAAATATAGCCAACTTGCAGCTCCAATAGAAACAAATAGAAACATAGAAACAAAACATTTGTTCATTAGACATAAAACCAACATCAACAACATTTTAAAATTCATTATTCTAATTTATATTTACAGTTCAATCCACAAACAATTAACTGACTCCCTGCAAATAAAAGCTCTGTTATCAAAGTGGTGAAGCTCGTTTATTTTACTTTATCTCTAACTTTTAACTTTATTTTGACTCACCACTACTAAATGAATATAGTCCAATTTACTCCAAATGTGCATTTTTATAAACACGAATAAAATACACAAAAAACCTTTACAGTTATAAAACAATTTTTCTAGAATGTAGAAATTTTGAATTTACAAATTATCTGGCTTATTGTGGTATGACATGCGTTAAAAGTCTTATAATTTAATTGAATGTATACTTTAATACTGTGACATAATAATGTATTCAAATGTTTTCAAATTGTATAAAGAAATTTGTTTTTTATTGTACCAGTTAAAAAAAGTAGGTAAGGAAAAATACGGTTAAGCGCGGAAACAACCAAAGTGCTCGCAAATGTGATGTGACATTTAGTCTGGACCTTTATCCTCACTTATATACATTCAAAGACAATACAAAAAGTCCCGTCACAAATATTCTGTAATTGTTAATACAACATTAAAATCATATATTTATACTTAACAAAAAAAATGCGAATGCTCATGTTTTCTGCAACCCATTGGTGTCACCTTTTTTCAATAATCTTATTTTTAGAGTAAGAGTGTGACGAATGCGAAAATATGTCATGTTTTATGTAAACACATTGAAGATTTGGCAGCGAGAGCTTTTCTTGGGTAAAAGTAATACGTAATGTAAATAGTTGTAATATAACGTTTGTTTAGTAAGGTTGTATTGCAGATCTATTAATTTCAATAAACTTTGGAAAACAATAATCCTTATGTCCAGTAGAGAAAAGATTTGTATTAACAAGTATTTTAATTATAATAGACACAGTTTTGTAAGTATTACAAAGTACTTTGATGTAACCATCTCCTGTTAATTTATTGTTGGTTAAAGTAAGTATTAATCGTAAAAGAATGCCCTACACTTTCTATGTGGCCAAGAAATATTCCACTGAAAACTAGAATTTAAATAAAAAAGTAAAATTTAGTTTCGTGTTATAGGTGTTTTATACCTTAAATAATAAGGGTTTTTATGCCATGCAAACCACAATAATTAACTAATTTAACGTTGGGTTCAAATCTTTGTTTACTCCTTCTTTACTTTTATGCCTAATACGCTCTTTGTGTAACGAAGAATTTTTTTATATTTTTAGTCTATGTGATAAACAAAACACCTAAGAAAAAGCACAGCAGGATTGACCAACGGAAATGAACAGAAATTTATCATTTATTTCTTAAATGAACGTGTTCTGTAACCACTTCGTCTTTCTTATTTGCATATAAATAAACGCAGCGATTGCAAAAACTCGCCTCTGTACCCTCGGGAACTGTATAAACGTTATGTTTATTTTTGCCATTCCATGTAGACATAATGAGAATACATGCACAGTGTACAGCCTTTTTAAACAACATTGTGTATACAATTGGCACCAATGATGTATTGCTGGGTGTGTAGTGAACTTCAATCGTAAAGGGTTTTTTTTAATACCTTAGTTAAAATAACCGTATAATCAATAACCAATAGTTTGTTAATATACAATAAATACATAAAAAATTTGGGTGTTTGGTAATTTAACTGCTCTACAAAATAAAGTAGTTTCAATAAAATCATTTATTTTGCCCCAAAGAAATTTCTGGTTGAGTAAGTTAAATGTTTCAGTAATGTTTAAAGCCATTGTAAGTGTTGATACAATTTTGCATTAAAAATGCTTAGGTCATAATGAATTATCCATTGGATATATAGTAGAAGTGATAATTTTAATGCTTAACATGCACATTTAACATCCTGGTTGGAAATCAGATAACAAGTATTAGCTAACCATAATTGAAGGTGTCCCTGTGATCTGATAAAGCGGAAGAAATAGAATGCAAATATTCAAACACGGGTTCTCCTCTCAACTCTCCTAGTATGTACCGGAGTAATAACTAACAATTTCCCTTTGATGGACAGATGCCGTTGAATTGGAAACTATCGCTGATGTCTATACATATGCATGAGGCACCTGCTAGGTATTCAAAACCAATTTACGTTCTGATAACATCAAACATGTTACTAACAGTAGTCTAAAATACAGCAAAGACCTATTCCCCCTTTTTTAAATCCAACTATTTTGTAATATGACATTTAGGTTCAAAAATATCATATTAAATTTTGATAATATTGGTTTATTTCACTCTCGTCGCTGTTACTTTTCCACATGTATGTATGACGGGAACCCTCTAAAAATGTATCAAATTTACCAGTACCATAAGTTTCATTAAACAGAATTTTTCTTCGTTCAACCATTGTTAATTTAAGACTTACATACAAATATATTTTTCTTCTTCGGAAACTTGATGTATGTAATCTTCGATCACATAACAGAATTTTCATATAAAGTTTCAGTCAGTTATTTTTTATTATTTTACTGAACATCTTTTACCTGTTGAATATTATTATATTTTTTTCCTTTGCATTGGGTAGTAGAAACTTTGCTTGTTACAGGAGCCTACATTTTCAAACCTTGGTTTTTATTAAATGTTTAATGAAACGGTATATTGCTCTGCATGTGTTTAATGATCATTTAAGAGTTTGAATCTATTACAAAGATAAATAGGGTTCACATATCGAATAATATATTAAAGTGTAATAATTGCTTGTTTAAAGAGACCCAATAAATTATATTAAATAAACGGTATCAGCATTCTGACACATACTTTCTCCCATAAGTTTGTCAACAACCTCTTTATCATGTGTAAGCGGTGAGAGTAAATACGGAAATGGAATTTGTACAATTTTCTTCAGAATTTAAAGGACTATAAGATACTAAATTTTTATAAAAAAACGTTCGAGCCAATTTGGGGAAAATGTGATTTTCCGTTATTTTATGGGGTTTTTATGGGAAAATAACATAATTTACAATAACTTTTGAACCGTTATTTTTACAGAGATGGGATTTGTACCATTTTGTTTAAAATATAAAGGACTATAACATACTAAATGTTTATCAAAATCGTTCGGGCCATTTTTGGGAAAATCTTATTTTTCCGTTATTTTATGGGGTTTTATGGGAAAATACCCATTAAAAATAAAAACTTCTAAAAAATGAAAAAAACTATCAAAATTGTAAGGACCATAACATACTATGTCAAATAAAAACCGGATTTTTGTCTAAAATCCTATTTTTCGTTATTTTATGGGGTTTTATAGGAAAATAACATAATTTACAATAACTTTTGAACCGTAATATTTACATTAATGGGATTTGTACCATTTTGTTCAGAATTTAAAGGGCTACAACATACTAAATTTTTATCAAAATCGTTCGGGCCATTTTTGAGAAAATCCGATTTTCCCGGTTTTTTATGGGTTTTTATGGGAAAACCCCCATTAAAAATCAAAATTTCAAAAAAATGAAAAAAACGCCTGGAGATACCATGGATTAGAACCTACATACCAAATTTTATCGAAATCGGACCACAGGTGTAGTCTCTAGCTCTGTACACATCCAGACACACAGACACACAGACACACAGACACACACACACACACACACACAGACATCACTTCGAAAACCACTTTTTTGGGTCCAGGGGGACCCAAAACGAATATATCCACTCAAAACTCAAACTCGAAAATTTTGACGAAAACAATACTTTCTCCATATACTATGGTATAGGGGGAGAAAGTAAAAATACATTACTTCAATGTAAACTAGAAAAAAATTATGGGTTATATTTTGGATCATAGAGTTTTGATAATAATGTAAAAGTTGATATGTAAATGGATTATGAACTTATATCTGAACAACCACCATCGAACCATTTAGGAATTTAACACCACTCTTGATCGGCTACACGAATAGTAGATAATAGAGGTCACAAACCTTACATAGAGTAATAAATGTTTTGGCAAATGTATAATCCTTACATAGTTATGTACCAACTGCTGCACAGCATCAAAAACACTTAATTTGTTATTTATTTTATTCTTTTTTAAAAGGAAAGTATTCCTTTCATAACTACATATGTAAACTAACTTCAAATATGAACCAATTCTCAATAAAGTTAAATAAAATTAGTCTCAAGTTAGTTGGAACAAATTTACTATTTCTTTTTCAACACATAATGTTTACATTCATGTTTCTATTTTAACTATCATAATTAAACATCTGTTAATATATTATATCTTTACAAAGAGGATAATATTGAATTATATAACAATATTACATTTTATAACACACTCCCCCTTTTCTTGCGAGGTCGCAAAATAAGAAGTCTTCATTCAGTCCTTCTCCGGTAACTTCCAGTGGGTACAGTCGTTGTATGGGTCAATCTGTTAATTTCTTTCACTCGGTTTTCAACAAAAACAGACCACTTCCCTTGCTTTGCAATCCATGCTAGAACTACGGTGGAGTCCAGCCAATAATAAACTGGGACTTTGGGGTTGTTTAGACACTGTAAAGCTAGACATGAGAGTCTCACACCAGTAATTGCACCCATTAACTCAAGACGAGGTAAAGTAATTGGTTTGATTGGTGCAACTCGTGATTTGGCTAATATAAGATTTATGTCAATGATACCATCTACTTCGGTTCTTAAGAATATACAACATCCAAAAGCAGCTTTACTGGCATCACAAAAAACATGTACTGTACTTGAAGCATTCAAAAATATTCTCCTACTCAGTACGCACATTTTCAGACAGCCAAGTTCCTCGACCCATTTTTGAAACTGTACCTCTAGGTTTTGAGGTAGTTCTTCATCCCAACCTACCTTCAACGTCCAAGTCGTTTTCAAAATAATTTTGGGAATCAGTCCAACCGGAGCAGTAAAACCAATAGGATCGAAAACCTTTTGAGCACATGATAGTAATGTCCTTCTGGTAAGTACTGAGTCTTTAATATTCAAAGGTTGAATATTACAGTACAGTTCATCTTTAGAGCATAACCATCTAAGTCCCAAGACGTTCTCAACTTGGTCAGGAGTTTTAAAGTAACCGTTACCAGCCCAACCCCTTAGGTTAAAGCCTTCTAGCTTTAAAAGTGTTTGAGCATCATTTATAAAATTCTCTTGCTCAGAAATACTGTTCACTCCCGTAAGGCAATTGTCAACATAAAAAGTTTTTAGCAAAGCCTTGGCTACATGCCTAAGATTGGTAGGAGCGTTTTCCAGAAGATTATTTAATACTGCTCCCAAAAGAAAAGGACTACACGACAAGCCGAAGACAACTCTAGCATGGCGGTAAACGATCACATGATTGTCTTCCCACCACAAAATCGTAACATGTCTCGATCATCATGGTCAATTCTAATTTGTAGAAAAGCCTTTTCAATATCAGCCGTTAAAGCAAATGCATGTAACCTAAAATTAGTCAGTACCTTAGGTGTTAACTCTATCAAGTTAGGTCCAGACTCAAGACATCCATTAACAGAATATCCATTTATGTCTTTAGCGGAAGCGTCAAAGACAGGTCTGATCCTCGTGGTGCTTCCCTCCTTGACAACAGCCCGGTGTGGTAAATAGTAACTTTTCAATGGCTGTGAAATGTTTTCATCTGTCACTCGCTCAATGATGCCTTTGGTCAAGCAATCCTTCAATACTAAATCATAATCAAGATACATATTACTCTGTTTCAACTTACGTGTTGTTGACAACAGACGTTTTTTGGCTACTTCACGGTTCGTATCCAGAGGGGGGTGGTCTTCAATCCAAGGTAGTTTTACCTCGTAGCGTCCATCCACATCTCTGGCGACAGTGTCTTTGAAGAACGCTAAAACATCTCTATCTCTCTCCTCTTTCTGTTGCTTGACACTCGGATCCATTATACCCATTGTCTCTAGTTCCCAAAATTGCCTAATATCTTGTGAAGATTGGAAAGCCACAAACATGGAGGAGACAAAAGAAGATTCCTCGTCAGACGTGCCAACAATTAATTGTCCAGCCCAATCGAGTTTTTACAGCTACAAGTTGCTCATTTACCTTATGAAACTCTGGAGTGATGATCTGTGTCCAAACGTCAGCTCCTAATAAGACATCAATACCAGTGAAGTCATCGCCGTCACAAGAAGAAACATCAGTCAGAAATATGTTTTCTTTCTCTAAATGAGTGATCAAGCTGTAATCACAAAACTTAGGAACATGATTACAGATAACATGTGGTTCTACAACGTTGTTACTTGTCCGAAAGTTCTCATTTATTGAGCTAAAATTTAATTCATAGGTGTTATGATATTTAGGACCGGTTTGTTTACCTCCACAGACTTCTTGCTGGATCAGAACCTTACCATTGCTTGAGAGACTCAATTTAGATACACAGAGACTAGAAATGAAGCTTTTCTGTGAACCTGAGTCACATAAGATTCTAACCTTTTTCGGTTCCCCATTTACATTAACAAAGGCATACAAAGTTTGTAAATAGGTAGTTTTACTTTTGTTGTTCAAAGTCGAAAATGAACTAGTACTTTGAACCGGAGTTTGTTTTGACTTGTCCTCACCACTCGGCTTGGATTCATTAGTGGTAGGGATCTTTTGACATAAGATTGCCAGATGTTTACCCATACAGATGTGACATTTTACCTGAATCCTGCACTTACTTGCCAAGTGTCCCTTCTTCAAACATTTAAAACACAACCCCTTTTTCTTTGCAATCTCGGTTCTTTCTGAGGTTGTCTTATCAAAGATGGAAAAACAATCTGATGAATTGTGAGTTGATTTTCCACAAAATGCGCAAAGATTCTTATTAGGGTACATACCTGTGCTCATTTTAGGATCCTGATGTCCATCAGACGATACCAGAACTGCTGCTGAAGGTGTCTTAGGCTTACCAGTTCGTTGTTGTTTCTGTGAATCTTCATTTACCTTGTTATTTTCACTACTAACTACCCCAAAACATCCTTCTCTCAACTTAAATCTCTCCTCTGCCTCGACTTCCGTCTTTAGGAACAACAATAGCTCTCGTAAGCAATTACCAGGCTCCATTGTGGTCACATTTTTGCCTACTCGATACCTTTCCCAAACTTTAAAAATATTCTCTGGTATTGAAGTTTCGACAAGAGGGAATAACATAGCGGCATATTTTTCCTTAGTGACGCCCAAAGTTTCAAGAGCCCGCAGCTGCACTTCAAGTCTATCATAGAGGTTAGTGACAGACACCTGGCTACTTTTACTTAACACTAAGGTCAACAGCTCCCTCACATAATACTCGATTGGTAATTCGTCTTTGCCAAATCGAGATTTCAAGAGCTCGATTGCTTTATAATAGTTTTCCTGAGACAAAGGAAAACCCTCGATCAGTTTTAGAGCCGCGGAACCTGGTGTCATTGATTGAATTAAATATTCGAATTTATCTTCATCACGTAGACTCTGATCATTATGGATTCTCGAAAACTGTGACCAAAATCCATTCCAATTTTTGAACTGCCCGTCAAATTTCTTTAGTTCAATTTTCGGTAAACGAATTTTGGTTTCATGTTTAGAGGGGTTCAACTCACCTCGGTCGCTGCAGGGAGAGGTTTTTACCAGGTTTTTGTATTGGGCCTTCATGTTGAACCACTTGTCTCGAAACTCTAACGAAGCGTCGTACTCTGCATCCAGGTCAGCGTCAGAAGTGTTCTCGCCTAGCATCACGTCTTGTATCTGTTCATCAATAGTGAAGAGATTGTCACATGTCGCCTCCATACTTAAATATTGTGTTTCAATGGCTACCAGGAGTTCTTCTTTTGGCAAATCTTCTTTTAAAGCATTTTCAAAATTATTATGTGCTTTCAAAAATTGTCGCCGAAGCTGTCTTCTCTTCCTGTTTAAACGTATTAGGTCATCTGCCATTTTTTATTAATTGACCTTCAGGTTTTATACAATAATTAATACTTAAAAATTATTTATTCTTCTAATAATCCTGGCAGGGTCGCCAAAAATGTAAACTAACTTCAAATATGAACCAATTCTCAATAAAGTTAAATAAAATTAGTCTGAAGTTAGTTGGAACAAATTTACTATTTCTTTTTCAACACATAATGTTTACATTCATGTTTCTATTTTAACTATCATAATTAAACATCTGTTAATATATTATATCTTTACAAAGAGGATAATATTGAATTATATAACAATATTACATTTTATAACAACATAACTAAATTTATATTGAAAATGAAGTATATTTGTTTGTTTTACAAAATGACATTTGATTTTTAACACAGTATATACATTTCAACAAGTTGGATGATTATGTTGTTAAGCATGTTATAGATAATATTATAACCTAATGGGATGCAACATACACATGTAGATTGTTACTAAGTAAACTTGTTAGTTTACCAAGATGACAAGTTTATAGATTTTTAGAAATTGTTGATAGAGCGTAAATAAAAATATATCCAATAACACATGAAACATACATTTACACTTATACTGTTTTAAAAAGACGGAAAATATAAATAAATGTTGGTAATGTGTGATTTCGATTGGACAATCCAATCATTATCAGACCCACTAGGCGGATTGTCCAATCCAAATCGAACACCATTACCATCATTTATGTATATTTACCGTATTGTTTAAACAGTACCTAGGTGTAAATATTGTATACGTATCATGTGTTATATAAACGTATTTGTATTTACTCTCCGTAAAATAAATAACACGTATTGTGCTGATTGAGAAGTTATTAATTTTTAAAATAAAATACTTGCCAAAAAAATGAGGAATATTATAATATCTCTAATAGTAAGATTTATTATAATGTAATTCAAAAATATATATTATGGCATTTTTGGAGTATTTAACATAAGCATAATCCATTACGGAATGATCGAATCAACAAACATAAAGTTAGATGTATAAAAAGATGATTCTTATAATAGAGTAAAGAGAGTTTTAAGTATTAAAAGAAATCTTTGTACTGGCAGTGTTAAGCAATTTTAAGTAGTTTTTATTTGTAAGTTTCACGTTTTGATATGTAATGTTAAGCTAGTTGTAGTTGTATGGGGGAGCGAGCTGGTGTAGTGGTTAGAGCACGGCACTTTGTTCCCCGAGGTCCCGGGTTGAAATACTAACAAATCACCAATGGATTTTATCGAAGTGATAGTGCCGCAAACCCTAGATGTGAAAAACCATCCCGGGCTCGTGCCTAGCGTCCCAGGACAGAAAAGTTGTAATTGTAAAATAGTCAAATCCTAATACATCATCAACCCCACTTTTGACTGTAATTTTTAGGAGCTGAACGCACACATAGACTGACTGATAATATTTTTTTTAACAGCCTTTCTAGTAATAACGTTTTCTAAATCACTCAACCATTACCAATTTAAGCGATAGTTTTAAATACTATTAATGAAAATAAATGTAACGGAGTAGAATAATAAAATCCCTATCACACATGTTTCTCAGGGTAGTAATGGTAAAATATATCAAATATCAGGCATGTTCACGTAAAAACTACGGATTACAAACATTATAATGTATCATAGTTAAGTTTGGGTAAGACATGTAAATCATAAGATTATGTTTATGCACGGCATTAAAGTGGCAACGCCATATGTTTAACATTAAACCCCCCTTTGTCCGTTGAAGGAACAAATTAGACAGCTTACAACCAGGAGAGTTATGGCTCTGGGATTATGGAAGGCAGCGGTAATAATAAAACTGCAACTTGATTTACTGCAACTAATTGTGTGGATATGGAGGGGTTTAGTTTAAAGATGTTTTATGGGTAGTTTATGATATTTCAATGCTTATCTTTAGATATTGGTCCATTAGCTGTTATCAGCAACTCAATGGGCAAAGTAGTATTTTTTAACAGTCTTTTTTTTACTAAATATATACTTGTTAACTTGACTTTGCTGACCATTGTATGTGTTTATTTTTGTAAAACTCCCTGATAAGACGTGCGTTATGAGAAATGTATTCACCGTTCAATGTAGAGATCCTTCTAAATGTTCATTAATTCATATTACCGTATAACAGGGTGACTGCTAACGACAGTTTCATTAATACCTAAATGAAAAATCAAAGTAAATTAGTAGGCATGACCACTTACTAGGGTTGAAACCAAGAGCTGTCAACGAATATTGCAGGCTCATTAGTGTTGAGTAATCGACTTCGTTTTGATTCTATTAAAAACAAAATTATAATATTCAAAAGTTTTCTCTTATAGTAATATAAAATGTTGAAATTTCCTTATACTATTTAAAAAAATAATAAATTGGCTGTTATACCTAACACGCAATGGATTTAGGCTCAATTACGGAGTATTTACCCTAAAATGCATAAATAACGTCACATCACCAAACAGTCTTAATCCACCATCTTCATCGTTTTCCTAAGCCTCTGCCAACGCAGTTATCGCTTTGTCAACAGATTTATAGAGCTATAAATTCACTCATCGACAGCTTGTGAATCAACACGTTCCCACACTATCTATTTATATTTTGTTAACTTTAAAATATTGCCACAATTTTACAACAGTGTAATTTTGTTTACAGGAAATGATTAAAATAAAACATACAATGTTATTGCATTAAAAAACAAAACGTAATTTATTTGAATATTTACGCGTAGCCACTCTAAACATAACAGTTTAACTGAGAAAGGCCCTAAACATGTCATTCTTTGTGCAGAGGCCATATATTATGTAATTTACTATTATTGAAAATTCATGAATAAGTAACATCTCCTGTACAAGTAGATTGAGCTTATCTAGGGGCAAGCTCGCTTCAAATTCGAAAGCTGTCAAATCTAGCATCCTAAAATGTGGAAGGTAGGAAACAAATCAAAGAAAAATTAAAACAAATTCTGGTCATTTTAATTTCAATATTTTCAATACATTTTGGAGTTCAGAGTATTTTAGCACCATGGGTGCTAGGACCTAAACATAACATGTATTTTAAACTACATATTAGCCTAAACCTGTCGGTAACCTTTAAATTACTTGCCCAAAATTACAAGGTGGCTACAAGGTCCAGAATAAACCTTTAACAGGACCAAACCTACGGCCTTTTGATTTGTAAGAAATCTAAAGTATATAACCACTATACATACTACCATTAAATGAAAATAGTGTCCTAGGCAATCGACTATAACTGTAATAGATTTCAAATAGCAGCCAATCAGCATATTTAACTGTGATCTGGCAAATATTATTTAAAATTTGCTCTCTTCATGCCACCCTGCCTTATTATAACTGGTTTTATAGATTAAAATAATTCAGCGATAAATAAATTTATCCCGGTCCATTGGGTGTTAAAGAATCAATTTTATTTTATTTTTCAAACTTTTTTGCGAATGGCCTGATAGGCAAGTTGCAATTTGTAAAAGCTTACGATGTTTAATATTTTTCTATTGTTTTTATTTGCCTTACTAAATGGGAGAACAGGATAACTACCTCAGGTCTTGGCTAGTATCATACTCGTACCTACAATGGCACTTAAATAATACATAGGTAACTAGTGCAAATAGTTAGTTATGATGATCGTTATGGAAACGTAAAAACGTTGGTTTTTACAAATTACAGTATGGTAGGAACAGGACGTAAATCAAAGCAGTATTATTATTAGGTTAGGCTAGTAGTATTAGTTATTAGAATAGTATTATTTGGTTAGGTTAGGTTAGGTTAGGTTATTATTAGGTTTGTCAACCTCCGTGACATCTTGAGGATATATACACCTTTCCTTCCCTGTACAACAGAATATGGTTTAAATACTGTGTCACGTCTTGTGGAATATCATCATCAATGGTAGTGAACTTAATTGGTGAAGAATACACAACATCTGACCATTCATAAAGTCACTAAAGGGCGTGGGTGCAATAAAGTAGGTTCTGTTTCGCAGTACTATAGTAAAAACGATGGAGTAATATTGTATTGTAACATTATTTGTGTATTTTAAGTAGTATTAATAGTATTCGAAGTATAAACTATGTAATGGAGCCTGACACCATTAGTATTTTTAGTCTCTCAGCCCAATTTTCTCCATTTGTACTTTTTTAAACTAAATTGATACATTAAACTTAACTCTAAACCTTGGTTTGAAATTACAATATATGTAAGAATAAAAATATCTATTTATCGGGTTTGCAAAACCACTCCTACAATCCATACGATTTTCACAAAGTAGTCCAGAGTTTTCTTGACGTTTGCGTTATACTCGCCTGGAGTTGCCTGATAAGGAGATATAATGGTAACAATGGACTCGGTAATGTGATAGCCTTTTACAAAGGTCGCAGTATTACTCTACTCTTACAAAGATTAGGACTGTAGTCGTTCGGGGTTCGTTCCTATTCTTTCTTTAAATCCAGTTAACGGGAGGGAATGTTTTGTCTAAAGAGAAAAGTAAAATATTATCATTATGTACGAAAAATAAGGATACATAAATAAAAGTACCATTTAAAATTACTATACAGGTATAGGTATGCTAGGTCTGGTTTGTGATTTTTTTCGGAGTAAAATATATATTTATGTAAAACATATTGCCAATCTAATGACTGAATGAATTTTATTTATTGCTATTATTTGTGTTTGATCAATATTTTTCTTTTGGAGAAGTCTTTTCAAATTTTTATTTTTTGTCAATGAACATGTTGTTTAAAATATCATGTTTTCCAAGATTTTGAATTTGTGAAACATTTTTAATTTTCATTAAAAGCCCCAAACTCTTCTAATTATTAAATAAAAAATGTCTTGAATTATTCATTTGTGATTATTTATTTCTATATTTATACATAATATGATTATATTTCTAGTATTTATTTGTTTTATATTATTATTTATTTATTTTCTATTATAGTTTTTGGTTATAAACAATGCTTCTCAAGTAGCAAAGCTGTTCAATACGCTCAATCTCTTCTTCTCCAATACATAGAGGTTCTTCTGACGCCTTGTTAACCTTGTTGTGAGATGTTGGGAAGTCCAAATCTTCCTGACATTTCCTTAAGGACTTGAATTTTATAACATGTATCTTGGTGTCTCTGTGATAATAGACATGTATTGTCTGCGGAATCCAGGTCATCCAAGGACTGATAATGCCCCACTGCAGTCCTCTTCTTCTCTCTTCTACTAGTCTTCTCACTACATGATCTATGACGATAGTCAAAAGGAAAGTAGAGAGCAAGCATTCTTTCCTCACACTAGTCTTCGTTAAAAAGGGGACAAGTGTTGTCCCATATCCTCCACAACGCATTGAAAATTCCTGTACAATTCTTTCATTATATTTATGATTTTTCAGGTATACCACTCTCTTAAGCAATGTTCGCTAATGAGACTTATTTCAAACTGTCAAAGTATCTTTCACAGTCAATTAAAGTGTCATAAACTAGAGATTAAAACTCTAGCAACTGCTCAATGATGATCCGCAGCGTGTTTATTTGGTCAACACAAAACCTGTTCGTTCTAAGCCCAGGCTACTCTTTCCTAGACCTTTCATCAATCCTTTAGTTCCTTTAATCTTAACAATACAATCCGATTGAATATTTCGCTGTTTACTGGTAGAAGAGTAATAATACCTCTATAGTTTTAAAATTTGCTAAAATCTCATTTTTTTAGGAATTTTTACTATGACACCTTTTTTCCAACTATTTGGCATAGTTTCCTCTTCCCATATTCTTAAGGAAAGGGTAAGAGTATCGTATCTGCAGTTTCTAGATTAGCCTTAAATAATTCTCCAGGAAGGCCATCGATTCCAGGTGCTTTTGTGTTACGGTTACCTTCACATTACAATTCATCACCTGCACTTCGTATTACCGATGTGTAAATAGTGACAAATGTCACCATTGCAGCCATTACGTGAGGTAGGTTGTCACATCATCCATCTCTAGTCATATTGACCCACATCCTGGTGGGTTTCCTTAACATTTCAATTCATCATCTGAACTTTTATAAAACTGTAGTATAATAGTGACAAATGTCACCATTACAGCCATACCGTGGGGTGGGTTTTCGCAGCATCCATCTCGAACCATATTGACCTACATCCTAGTGGGTTTCCTTAACATTACAATTCATCATCTGCACTTTTATCATAATAGTGACAAATGTCACCATTACAGCCATTACGTGAGGTAGGTTGTCACATCATCCATCTCTAGTCCTCTTGACCCACATCCTGGTGGGTTTCCTTAACATTACAATTCATCATCTGCACTTTTATACAACTGTAGTATAATAGTGACAAATGTCACCATTACAGCCATTACGTGAGGTAGGTTGTCACATCATCCATCTCTAGTCCTCTTGACCCACATCCTGGTAAGTTACCTTAACATTACAATACATCATCTGCATTTTTTTACAACTGTTGTATAATAGGGACAAACATCACCATTACAGCCATTACGTGAGGTAGGTTGTCACATCATCCATCTCTAGTCCTCTTGACCCACATCCTGGTGGGTTATCTTAACATTACAATACATCATCTGCATTTTTATACAACTGTAGTATAATAGGGACAAACATCACCATTACAGCCATTACGTGAGGTAGGTTGTCACATCATCCATCTCTAGTCATATTGACCCACATCCTGGTGGGTTTCCTTAACATTACAATTCATCATCTGCACTTTTATACAACTGTAGTATAATAGTGACAAATGTCACCATTACAGCCATTACGTGAGGTAGGTTGTCACATCATCCATCTCTAGTCATATTGACCTACATCCTGGTGGGTTTCCTTAACATTACAATACATCATCTGCATTTTTATACAACTGTTGTATAATAGGGACAAACATCACCATTACAGCCATTACGTGAGGTAGGTTGTCACATCACCCATCTCTAGTCATATTGACCCACATCCTGGTGGGTTTCCTTAACATTACAATTCATCATCTGCACTTTTATACAACTGTAGTATAATAGTGACAAATGTCACCATTGCAGCCATTACGTGAGGTAGGTTGTCACATCATCCATCTCTAGTCATATTGACCCACATCCTGGTGGGTTTCCTTAACATTACAATTCATCATCTGCACTTTTATACAACTGTAGTATAATAGTGACAAATGTCACCATTACAGAAATTATGTGAGGTAGGTTGTCACATCATCCATCTCTAGTCATATTGACCTACATCCTGGTGGGTTTCCTTAACATTACAATTCATCATCTGCACTTTTATACAACTGTAGTATAATAGTGACAAATGTCACCATTACAGAAATTATGTGAGGTAGGTTGTCACATCATCCATCTCTAGTCATATTGACCCACATCCTGGTGGGTTTCCTTAACATTACAATTCATCACCTGCACTTTTATACAACTGTAGTATAATAGTGACAAATGTCACCATTACAGCCATTACGTGAGGTAGGTTGTCACATCATCCATCTCTAGTCATATTGACCCACATCCTGGTGGGTTTCCTTAACATTACAATTCATCATCTGCACTTTTATACAACTGTTGTATAAAAGTGACAAACGTCACCATTACAGACATTACGTGAGGTAGGACAAACTTCAACCTGGAGGCGAGTTAGCGTAGCGAACGAGCTAACCTGAAGGCAAGTGAGCGCAGCGAACGAGCTCCAACCTAAAGGTGAGTGAGCGTAGCCAACGAACTTTAACCAGGACGTGATTGAGCCATGCGAACGAGATTATCTTGAAAATTAAGTAGTTAAACGGGGCAAAGCCCGCAGGTACAGCTAGTTAATATATAAATAAATAGTACTATTCATTCTATTAAATATTTAATAATTATAACAGTTTAGGTTCTGTCATCAAAATAAAAATGTTTCGCCTATTCCAAAAGTGTATATAATGTGTTATTTTAAATAAATTTGCATTATTTAAATATTTATGCGCAGATAATCAGTAACAAAACAATACCTGTATAATATTTTTAAATGGTACGTAATTTATATATACTTATTTTTCCAAAATAATTATAAAATTTTACGTATCTCATTAAAAAGCTTTCCCTCCCGTTAAATGGATTAAAAGAATGTATAGAACGGACCCCGAACGACTGCAGTCCTAATCTTTGTAAGAGTAGAGTAATACTGCGACCTTTGTAAAAGGCTATCACATTACCGGGTCCATTGTTACCATTATATCTCCTTATCAGGAAACTCCAGGCGAATATAACGCAAACGTCAAGATAAACCTGGACTACTTTGTGAAAATAGTATGGAGAGTAGGAGTGGTATTGCAAACCTGATAAATATATTTTTTTATTCGTACAACTATTTTAATTTGAAACTACGGTTTGGAGTAAAGTTTATTGTTTCTTTTAAGTTTTGATTATTTATAGATTTGAATAGAGAAAATAGCGTTCAGAAAAAAAAGAAAAAAGCAACAACTAATGGTTTCAGGCTTTATTAAAATATATACTGATAACTCTATTAATACTTTAAATACTACCTACTTAAAATTGCACATTGTTCTACTGCAAAACTGGACATACTGCATAGAATCCAGTCCCTTTAGTATCTTATGAACGGTTTTATTTGGTGTATTATTTTCTTATTAATCCCAGTTCACTAAGAGTAGTATTCCACAAGATGTAACACAGTATTTAAACCAGATTGTCTTGTACAGGTAAGGAAAGCAGTTTATCTCCCCGAGATGTCACGGAGGTTGACAAAATTGTTATACTGCTGTGATTTACATCGTTACCCTT
Organism: Macrosteles quadrilineatus; assembly: GCF_028750875.1. Taxonomy (NCBI): domain Eukaryota; kingdom Metazoa; phylum Arthropoda; class Insecta; order Hemiptera; family Cicadellidae; genus Macrosteles; species Macrosteles quadrilineatus. The sequence goes on from NW_026542594.1 coordinate 152,632,640, forward strand.
GCATCCCTTAATTTTTAAAACTAACATTTTTACGTTTCCATACGTCAATCATAACTATTTGTACTATTTGCATCTAGGTATCAGCTAAAGTGATATCATGTTTTCTGATTCATTAAGGCAAATAGCAGAGTGCCACAGAAATGGAAAACCAATTGAAAAAAATTAAATATTGTAAGCTCTTACAAACACTGTAACTACTTATTGGGACATTCGCTAAAAATACAAATTTGTGCAAAATCTAAATTTGGCAACACATCATTGATTCTTGAACACCCGATAGACTAAGATTATCGTGGAATTATTTTACTTTATAAAACCAATTATAATATGGTAGAGTAGCATGAACGGAGCCAATTTTGAATAAGGTAATATGCCAAGTCATAGGTAAATTGGCTGATAGCACATGCAAATTAATCACTGATATCACAGTTATAGTTGACTGCTTGAGAACCTATATTTCGTTTTTCATAGATACAACAGTATACCAGTGATTTGAGTTAAATAATGCTGAAAACATGTAATGAAGCTGTAACTACCATGAGAACCAGATTGAATTAGAAATTAACTTTGTACCTTGGTAGTTATATAGTGTACATTTCCTACAAATCTAAATGTCGTACGTTTGATCATGTGAAAGGTTGGTTCTGTACCTAGTACCTTTTGTCAAACTAAATTTGGGTAAATAATTTGAATCCAACTCACATGTGTAGGCTTACTATATGTATAGACTATTCTCAAGCCCATAGTTGTAATATACACTGAACATAAAAAATTTATTGAAAATGCCAAAATTAAAATTACCTGGAAAGTATTTTACTCATTTCATTTAATTATTTACTACCTTCCACATCTTAGGATGCTAGCATTGGCATGATTCGAGCTGAAACATGATTACAACTATGTTAACTCATTCGCCTAGTCTATGAGAAGTTATTTATTATAGTAGATTCTCACAATTTAAATCACGCCAATTTTACTTTTGCACACAAAATAATATGTGTGCAGTTTTCCTAAGTTAAAAGGATATGTTTAGAATGCAAACGTTTATGTACATTCAAGTACGTGATGTATTTATCTTAATAACAGTTTTATTTTAATAATTTTCTGCAGAAAGCAAGAGTACACTGTTGTAAAATTAAGGCAACATTTTTCGTAAAAAAATACAAATAGACAGAGCGGGAAAGTGTTAATTCACAGGCTGTCGATGAGAGAATTTATAGATCTAGAAATCTGTTTACAAAGAGATAACAGCGTTGGCAGAGGCTTAGGGAAACTATGAACCGGTGGATTAAGATTATATGGTGGTGTGACGTTATTTTTTCATTTTCAAGAGCATTCTAAAGAACATTCTCCGTAATGGAGCTTATAACTATTCTTTGCTAGGTATTACATCTATTATATTATGCTAAAGATAGTATAATATGTTTAACATGGTACTATCAACAACACAACAACAACTCTTTAACGAGGTTCTGTCAAAAATTGAAAACGAACCGCTTAACTATATAAATTTTTGTTAATTTTGAAATTTTTAACAGAGTGAACTTTTGAATATTATAATTTTGTTTTTAACCGAATGAAAACTAAGCCGACTACTCAACACTAATGAGCCTGTAGTATTGGTTGACAGGCTAATAATATTTCTTCGCCTGTGTTAAATCTTGGCTTAAACCTTAGAAAATGAGTCTTCCTAATTGACTTTGAATTTTCATTCAAGAATCCTTATACTGTCGCGAGTGGTCATTTTGTTGTACGATAGTAAGAGTTACTGAACTCACATTAGCTGACATTACCGAAACATCATCATTTTCAAACGTTCTTCAAAATATGTTTTTCGTACATTGACTAACGACCATGTATATTAAAACTGTATTATCATACGAAAATAATTAAAATGATAAAGATAATATTTTAATAGGTTCAGGAAACCAGCTAGCCAAGAAAATTACCATAAAATAACCTACGTCTTAAACTCATATGTTTAATACTAGCCTACCCTTTGAGTTAATGATAAAATCCATTAATCAATTGTAACAGAAAGACAGATAATATTTTCTCAAGGCCAATAGGTATTTTTTTCGGCTGGCCACTAGACAACTTTATCTTTATCATTGTTGGAAGCGCGCTCCAACCTTTATCAGCCGGACCTTGACTCGCACCTGTCTGGGACTGTTTGAATACCCTATTGTTTTATGTCCACGTTACATGGTTACATGGAATCTGACCCCAGAAGATTGAACTACTCTTCAATAACCTATACATCTTCGAGCAATGGAGTTTAGGAAACATGGTAAGCTGTATGATGAATTATTAGTTAATTTCATATTTTTGAAATAGTAAAAGTAGTTTTTCAAAATTGTTCCCTTTTGTACCAAATGAATAAATACCAAATTCTTTTCCTTAAATTTTTATTCAAAAGTTCAAGAGCAGGTTGTGGATATTTATGAATTAAATTAATATCCATAATATTAATATTATATATTACATTAATATAGGGTTACATTTCTTTTTGCAAAATATTTGGAACAAAATCTTTTATTTTTTATTTAGATAATTGATAGGTAAAAGTTATAATTTGTGTAGATTTTCTCATTTTATGTTAAAATTTATCCGTGTGAGATCATGTTGTAACATCGACCCCCAAAGTTGTGTTTAATTTTTAACTTTTAAGTTAAAATTTTATTTGATGAGAAAATTTAAAGTTAACCAGCTGTTTCATTGTCATTGATAATTTTGAAGAATTTTGTGTGAAGCTCAATTTAAAGTTTTTTTTTTGTTACAAATGTAATCTGTGCCAGAGTTATATAAAGTTTCATGTTTTTTTAGTCCGTCAATATGTAACTGTGAGTACTTAAATTTTATTTCATTATTACGTTAGTTTAAATAGTTAATTATGTCAAGTCCAATATGCAACATTTTATTCTTGAAGTCAAATTTATGTCAGTGCTGTCTGTTTGACTAAACAATTTAAATTTAGGAAAATACCTAGGCTAGGCCTATTTCAGATGAATTTTGTTCTTGTATTTTATTCGCTGGAAATAGAGATAAATATTTAGTGTTGAATATAAAATTCAGATGTACAAATTAATTAATGTTATGTTAAATTTAAAACAGTATTAGTTTTCAACTATAGTATGCTCTGTAATATTTAAACATAATGTCTGAAATTTATTATTCAAAAACTAATGTCAAATGTTAATTATTCTGAGATTAGTAACCATCTTGTGCTATGGAAGAAAAGTATGAATATTAATTATTACACTGTTTTTATGAAAACTGATGTATAGAATATTTTGGGAAAAAGTTTATTATGTATTAGAATATTTAGGGTTTCCGGTCTTGGCTGCCACATCTCTCTCATCGCCCAACACAACATATTCAGTCAATACAGAGCGAAAAAAATAATTAATTAACCACTATATGATCATGTGAACCTTAGTTTTTTTAGTTTGGGAAATTTGTTTTGTTTGGTTGACATTTTGAAATTATACAACAGTTGTTGCCCTACTAAGACTGCCTGTGGTCCAACAGCGGCTCAGATCTAACAGGCATGCTGTGAATGATAGTTTAGATCTAACGTTAGCTAAGGATCTACCTACCAACAAATTTGTCATCTGAGTAAGCTTGTCTGAGAACTTTGGAAACTAGCATTTGAGAAGTTAACTGAAATTATTATTTACTCAATCAGAAGAAAGTGTTACACTGGATCATTAAAAGATTTTTCTTCTCAATTAGTATCTTTGAATTTTTAAAGTCATTTGAATTCAGTTAATGAGAGTCAATTTATGATGGTTGAAAATATAATAACTTATTTTCATGATGACTTACTTTTATTATTTGGAACTCTCGCGTAAATTGCTTGAGTGGTTCAGAAAACGTGATTACTAGAAAGGCTTTCAAAAGGCTCTCAGCAGTCTACGTGCACGTTAACAGCTCTTAAACATTTCTGTCAAAAAGTGAGGTTGATAATTTATCAGGATGAAACTATTATACAACTACCACTAACTTCACAGTACATATCAAAACGTTACACTTAAAACTAATAACAAACAAATAAAAACTGCTTAGTTATTTAAATTACTTCAAACTGAAAATGCAAAGATTTATACTTATAATTAAATTATTTATATGTTTTTTTTATGCAACTATATGGACAACTAATGTTGAAAATATAAGAACCTTCTTTCATAATTTCTTTATTTTATCGTTTCAGCAGGCTTAACCGGTGTTAATCTGTGACTGGCTCACACAACTACATTATTTTTTTGTAAAAAAAATGGCGACAGCTGATCCATTTAGATTGGATGTCTTCTTCTGTATCCAATAGTCGATGATATAACTAGCTTTATGTTTGTTGGTAATGTCATCCCGTTTAGGATTAGGGTAGTAAAACTCTTTAAAATAGGATAATAAATAAAAAAATAAATAAATAAATAAAAATATAGTGAATTTTACTACTGTAGGGTAGTCAATCCCATGATCTCCCTCGTTATGCTTTTGCAAGTATTGTATAAAAAAAATTCAAAAAATCTGTAAGTTTGTCGTCTTAGGGAATAACTATTAATACGTTTACTCCCTTACCATCTCTATACGTATATTTAATTCCATCGGGTTTTAATATTATCTACAAAGATTCTCTACAACATAGTCATACAGTTTATTGAAATGTTTGAATTCAGGGAAAATAAAATGTTATTATTTAAAATGAAAGAAATATGTAATGATTTTAAATATGAATTTAGTTATGTAATATATTATGGAGGGATTACTTGTCTATAAAAATGAATAAAATGAATGATAAGTTAAGTTTTTGTGTAACAGTTGGTAACAGGTTTAACAGTTGGTATCTATGTGTGGATGGTACATTTACAAAACCAGTTATTACTGGTTATGTGAGGCATAAATCTTATTGACTATTATTGGTAAAGCCAATCAATTGACAGATCACCTGTTACATCATTACCATATCTCTGATACAAATAACCACTAATTTTCAGTTATTTTGAAATAAAGTCAGCTTTAAAAAAAAAAAATTTCATTACGGTTTAAAATATTCTATTTGTGAGTCCAATTTACCTTTGTAATAGATTCCGATTCAGACTCTTTTATGATCATTGAACACGTGCAGTGCAATAAGTAGTATACTGTTGAATCAGTTAATATAGAAATAAACTTTGGATCCTTAATCGGCCTTTATAAGTACTTAAATATTTCAATAAACTTTAATCAGTTATATAAATTTATAATTGTATATTCCAAATTTATATCAGTATAATTTAAGTGAAATTGCAGAAATGCAATACATATAATCTTGTTATAGTTTTACCACCAACCACACAAATCTTTTCTGTTGAACAAATAAAATGAACGCTGGGAATTTCTCGTTCACGAGCAGAAGATAGAAATACACTGACATAAGCAATCTTGACACATAGAATATGAATTGTCACATGATATTTTATTTTTCAAAAAGTTGCTTACGAAAAGCTTTTGTAGGTTTTGTACAAACCGATATATGTCCCATTTTTTTAAACATAATTTAACAAATAAGTTTGTATTTTGAATTTTATTAAATTGGCTTGAAACATTAAAAATTAAACCAAATAAAAACAGACGGATTACGACATCAATGACTTTCGATTAAGTTGCTTAATTTTAATCTCTTGAAGGTTTGGAAGAAAAGAGAAAGTTTTGATTGAGAAGGACTTCACGAATGAATGACTTGCTGAAAGTCATTGTGTGAAATAAACTAAAATTCTCCCTTGTGAATTTCTCTCTGGATTTATTTTGATGTTGAAATCGGCCATAATTTTCATTTAATAAGATCATGAGTTATTTTGACGGCATTAAGATTATCCATAAGCGTCAAAAAACACAAAATACAATGGTTTTAGTATATACATAATCCTATTATTATCATGTGTTTTACACATAGCTTACCTCTAAGCATATGACCTAGTTATATTGTCTAAATGCGTGATTTACTTTATGTGGTATCACGGACGATGTCAGAAATGAAATTCAGTCGATGGAAAAATATAGGATTTAATACAACACGATAAACTAGCCTCTATTCTTAAAAAATATAAAAAACTCAACCACCTTTTGAAACAACTAAGCACATTGTAAATTGTAAGTTTAATTACAGTGTTAAAACAAAACAGTCGTCTAGCAACAAATGAAAAGTTTCTCTTGGCAAAGATCTTTGAAAATATATCTAGGATTTTTTATAACAACTAGCCTAGCAGTAAATATTCTGTGAAATTATACTTTTAGGCAGAGATGTGTGTGTTTCATGGCATGTTTTTTCTTGTGAATACGTGTGATTTTTATACTTTCTCTTTCTGATATTTGGTGTGAAAAAATTTAAATATTACATACTTTTATCATTTACAAAGTGTACGGCTTAATAACGTTCATATTATTTAACTCAAGGTACCGTTTTTTAGTAAGTTTTGAAGCTACTGTAGACATTACAGAAATGAGATAACCCCCCCCCCCAGAAGAGAGTTGTGAAACCCTCGTATACAACATTTTTAGGGTTGGTCACCTTGGCTAGAAAAACTAATCCATCTGCATCAGAGGTTTTCGATAGGCAATTCATTAATTGCTTTTCCAATTGTAAAAAGAAGAAAAACACAGTTCAAACCCCTAATGAAGTTGTCAGAAATGATGCAGGGTCTGATATCTTGACAGGATAAGATTAATGCATCTTTTCAGATTAGGTTACCTCTTTCATTGCTGTACATTTGCATTTAGTTGATTGATATAACAATATTGATGGTCGCGTAGTATGGAAATAAACACAATGTTTAATTATAAACATTCGTAAATGTATCGAAATGTATTCATGTTCTCTTTATAATATGTGTGTAACCTTACTAATGTATTGTATACTTATGTAATAATTTAATTTATTATGTTATGATGATGATTAAATTTATCCATTTAAACAAATGCACATTTGGATAGATTGATACCATTGAACATCGTAAATCGTTTACAAATAACTTGAAATATAACTGATTGGTAAAACTAAACAACAAGAAATGTCATATAAAATATTTAAATACAATATTTAATTATATTTAACTATTTCACTATTTCGAAGATCTTAATGTGTTTAAAATTAGGAAATAATCTAACTATTACGATAATATTGTATGACTTTTTTTAAGTGGGTGTGATTTTTATGTCACGAAACATTTTCCCAGTAAAACACTGCCTCTGTTTGTCCATGGTATCCTCAAAGAGTGACTAATTGAAGTCTCGAAACTGCATTCGTACACGTGTTCACATCCTAAGATGAAAAACCACAGAATAAAATTCCTCGCATAAAACATAAACTCATTGAAATCATGAGTAATTGCTTTTACTGAATACTTTATGTGATTGACCAAAAACATAGTATTATATAGACTGTATTGAGTTAAATGTCATTAATGGTTTAAAGAATTTTTAATAATATGTTTGCTCCATTCAATTAAGGCGAACAGTTGAAAACATTGTACTTAGAGGTTTTTATATTTCACATAAAGCCAAGTTTATTCAAACTGGACGTGAAATTTGTGATTGAATAATTTCCAATTAAGCAAAATGTTTCCCTGAGATCGCAGAGTTTATCCATGCTGGTTCTTATGACTCTATTTATCCGGACAAAGGAAGTGGTAGTGAAACAGAAGGATGTGGTGGTAAAAGCAGCGGAAGGTGGGAAGTGCAGATGAGATGCCACAAGCTGTGTATTCTGCCTCTAGGCTGTAAAGATCAAACCGGGTACATACAAACTGACTTTGCTGTGAATAAACAAGAGTAAATAGTCACAAAGATTCTTACACAATTTTGTGGTGTTTTTTTTTATAATAAAACCCCAATAGCTCATTACATTACATAAGAAACACCTATCGGAATTAATATATTAATTTATTTTATAATTATAATTTTTTTAAATATTCACACTTTTTCGAACAGAATTGGATGTCATGTGTTTTGAAATAAAATTACCAACCAACGCTTCTTGTAACCCAGAATAAGCGCATTAACATGTTATAGATAGTAGAAAACCGGCTTAAATAAAACAAGAACTTTATGGAAAATATTTCACTTCTATAAATGCAATAGCACTTGTTAGATTCAACGAATGTATATAAATAATCATATAAAAAGTATTTACTGACGGTTTTTTATAAATGCTGCATAGAGTACAACCACGGGTACCACCATCCTCTCCTCATGCTTCATATCATATTTGGATGCAGGATAACATATTTCCCTTGGGACGAATTCTCTCTCTTAACTCAAACACTGAGTTTATTTTACAAAATACAACAATAAACACTCACACATCCATCACACAGCACGATAAAAGGTACAATTGGAACGCCTCTTTCTTGAGGAATTTACAGTTTTATGAAAGGTTTACGTTTAAAGGTTTATAGCTACAAGATCATTTTAAAAGTAAGGAGTGAATTTCTTCTGTGACAAATTCCTTCTTTATACAAATGATTTATTTGTTCTAATAAATTTGAAACTAACTGTATTTCAAATGTATGTCAGTATTTGCAAAGCCAATAGGGTTCCTTTTACCTTATCCTGATTATAAAATAATATTTTACATAGCTTGACATTCACATATCAAGAGACCACAAATAAACAATACTCAAAAGTAAAGGATAATAATCATATAAACTAGTTTTAGTCGATGTCATCCTAGGGGTCGTCTTCCCCGATGAAAATGTTCAGACCTCATTCTTAGTGAAGAATCTTCTTTTCTTCTCTTCACATGACCAGACCATCTCAGGCTCCTACTGAGCCATTATGTCTTATTTTGGGCTATTATGTCTGGGTCTGGATGGATTTCCCTTAATTCTTTTGTTGTTCTAATGCTCCACACACCATTTTCGTTAATGGGCCCAAAGGTATGACGTAATATTTTATTTACAAAAAAATTATTTTCTTTCGTGTCCAGAACCGTAGAGGGCTTATATGGACGATTAAATGTCCCTGGGATAAAGATCACTCACTATATGATGATACCTAAGGCTGTAAATAAAAAACAGTTACTGACGGCAAGGGATCTCGATACCTTGATACTAATTTATTGCAACCTATTAACAATAAAACTGAGATTTACTCAATAGAAAGCGTCAATTGTCCTTTCTCATACATAAAAAACTTTAAAAGTATATTAAGATAAATTGCCAATGGACGGGAGTATTTCATTTGGTCCAAAATCGTTTGGTCCACAAGTTGTAAAACAGTTCGTTTGGTCCAAAATCGTTTGGTCCAACACTTGTAAAACAGTTCGTTTGGTCCAAAATCGTTTTATGATCCAGTTGGGGAGTATTTCATTTGGTCCAAAATCGTTTGGTCCACAAGTTGTAAAACAGTTTGTTTGGTCCAAAATCGTTTGGTCCACAAGTTTTAAAACAGTTCGTTTGGTCCAAAATCGTTTGGTCCACAAGTTGTAAAACAGTTCGTTTGGTCCAAAATCGTTTGATCCAACAGTTGTAAAACAGTTCGTTTGGTCCAAAATCGTTTGGTCCAAAAGTACAGGCAAAACCAGAATTACAATTGTGCATTGTGGAGTAAACTTATGAAATAGACTGTACGTTTCACTGTGGACCATTCGATCGGGTCGTTTTATCCAAAACTCTAATACGAGTTCGTTTGGTCCAAAAGTATGAACTATTGCGTCCCTCACATAGAAGGCGTTCAAATAATCGCCGTCACGTCGTCAACCCAACCGCCTGCCTTCCGAGGCCTATTATTTGTTGTTTTGTGATATGTTTCTAAATAATATATATGTTTGCATTTCTAAACACGTACATATACATATATTTATTTATATATAATGTGTTTGTGTAATGTTTACTTTTTATCCCCAGTCAATCTTAAAACAACGCGTTTTAATTCCCTAGATTTGTGGATAAATATTGACTTTGCTTTGAGTTTGCATTTAATGTTAAACAGATGGTTTATTTTTTAATCTTACTAATATTATAAATCTGAAAGTTTGTGAGTTTGTGTGTGTGTGTGTTGCTCAATCACGCATAAACTACTGGACGGATTGGGCTTAAATTTGGCATGATGATAGCTCACATTCCCGATTAATATTAAAAGCATATTATTATCCCAAAAATCCTTTCGGGCTCCTCCCCAGTGGCTCTACTGGCTCACATGCTACTGCAAACCATCTGTCAAGATATAGGTACTACTGTAATTTAAGGTTTCTGTGTTTGGATGTTATTAGACACGATAAGAACACAATGAACTTCTTCTGCAGATGAACAATCTGTTGGTTACGAGAAATATAAGCCGAATTAATAAATGCCACAATTCAAGCGCATTAAATTGACTCTGGTCTGAGAAACTGTTTATAGTATGGAGTTTGGGACTTTTTGATGTCACCATCTGGGTAAGTAACTTTGAGAGATCAATGATTTTTGTTGCTGAGTAGCGCCAGTAAACATGTACAGCACTTCTTCAGTTAAATAACATTCATTGACTCTATTGTGTATTCTTTCACTAAGCTGAATTAATACATCAAAGTAAACTCTCTAAAAGTCTGTAATAAACTGAAATTTAGGATTAATAACTTTCTATAACTTATCATGCATTTATTCATAAAATTATTAAAAATTTAATCCAGTTACTGAAAACCACTATTATTTTGAAAAAATATGGGCAACGAGCCTGAATGTTTGTCTCAGACAATTATGCCTATCACAAAGAGTAGACCTATAATTGATGTACCTTAATGATGTGTCTATGATAAATAAAAGTAGCCTATTTAACATTCATTTTCATAGACTGTAAAAGCCTTCTGCACTTTTATTATTCTGTATCGTATTACATAATGGGAAATTGTCCAATGATTAAATACACATTTATAACAATAATCTCGTGATGATCTGTCGGTCTTGAATAATAAGACAAAATATCGCCAAAAGTAGTCAAAAAGGCAGACACCAACCAGTACAATAGATATAACATAATGCAATAAGAAATGATTGAAAGAGTTACTGTAATATTAAGTTTATATAATTGTTCGTAATGGAACGTTATATTGCTAAACATGACATTATACAGAAGAACATCAATTTTGAAATAAGAAAATAAGATCCTTATATATAATTCTGTAAGACTAGATTTTTACCAGGAAATTGTGGACGTCCAGAAAATATGAGTAGGCTAATTAATGTAATTTTCATGTTCTATTTTAACCTTTTGATTAAGAATTATAAACAACGATGGAGGATCAATAGTAAACACACCATTTTAAATAGGTACCGGTACAACAATACAAATTAAGGTGTGTTATAAACATTTAAAACACGTTGGTCCACTGAATTTCTATACACTTTGTATATTAAAAGGTCGCAAAATGTGATAAAAATTGTTAATTTATAAGATTTCCAACCGTATGATACACTATTGAGCTTTAAGTTTGCTTATGTACGCTTTAGTGGTTTGAATACTACAAAACATGGTGTCTTTAACGTTTAAAACATAGAAAGTCGACATGTTTAAAGCAGAAATTGTTTTAATAATATTATTGTACACGACGGCGGATATTTGAACGCCTTCAATGTGAGGGACGCAATAGTTTATACTTTTGGACCAAACGAACCCGTACTAATGTGTTGGATAAAACGGTTTTGGACCAAACGAACGAGTTTTTAACCGTTGGACCAAACGATTTTGGACCAAACGAACTGTTTTACAACTGTTGGACCAAATGAACGGGATTATATAAACGTACAGTATATTTCATAAGTTTACTCCACAATGCAAAATGTTACTTCTAGTTTGGCCTGTACTTTTGTATAAAACGATTTTGGACCAAACGAACGTGTTTTTAACCGTTGGACCAAACGATTTTGGACCAAACGAACGGGTTTTTAACTGTTGGACCAAACGATTTTGGACCAAACGAACGCGTTTTTAACTGTTGGACCAAACGATTTTGGACCAAATGAAATTGGATAAAACGATTTTGGACCAAACGAACGAGTTTTTAACTGTTGGACCAAACGATTTTGGACCATTTGAAGATGATCCCAATGGACCTACGTCAGTGGATATTTAACAGCGCTTTCATTGTTGTACGGTGGTGTGTATCTGACCACTTCCACTGTTGTGAGTAAATTGTGTGGCTCCTAATTCCTTTTTAAACTATCTATATCTACAAGTGGCAAACTAGGAAAATATATCACCTCAACAGTAAGTTTGAATACAATAGTTACCTCTGAAATATAATTACAAACTGATCCACCAATGGCTAAACAAATTCACAAATGATTTAATTAGATTTCCTCCTAGAATAAGTTTAAGACAGGGTCAATTCGCCATAGCTATTTTGTTTTCATTCCATTTATACAATAATTCTTGTTCTCAGCAACGCAAGCTCCAAATCCAAAGCCAGGCATAAAGAGTTTTAAAAAGAAATAAAAGTACATTATCTGTATGTAAAAAACACTTTTGAGACACTTAAATAAGAGTGCTCTGGAATAATTGTGTGTACACAGTCCTGTTATCTTAAAATAAAGATACTGTATTATAAATCTATATTTTAAATGCTGTAAAAAGGTTACGATGCATTGCAAAGAGTAAATACAAATGGCTTTATTGCAGAATTTAAATGTTGTCTTAACGTTTATGATAAATTATTTGTGGATTTTAAAAATTATAATAGTAGGTATTTAAATAAAAAAAATCTTAATTCTAATTAATATCATCCATAACAAATAAACAAAACTAGGGAGAAACAGCTGTGTATTGTGATTGTTTCACAAATATTGCTCTAGTGTTTTTATAAACCTTGTACACCTGCGTTCAACCGCATTTCATTTACCTTTACCCAGTCATTTTACACAGTGACAATTACAATTGCTAGCTTTAAAAAAAAAATGTAACAACATTGCACATTTTCCATTATAATACAAAACTTTGTAATATGCTATTATTTTAAATTTTATTTAAATGTTATCTTATATTTCTGTATTTATATTTTATTTAGTGGATAATTTAATAACTCGGTAGTTTTCACTTACAGATACTACAAGATAGAAAGGGAACAAGTTCAGAATGTAATCATATTCAGATTGGGGTCACCAAGACAGATTAGTGAATGGCATCGTTAGTTTCCTTTAATCTCGAATTAGTCTGCACTTTAAAGTATGTTGGTAAATTAGTCAATCCAATGAGTGAGAATGCACATCAATCAGGGTAGCGTTGGCTTGTTTTCAAGTATTTTTACGCTGCAAATCCAACTACTAGTTTGTTCTTCTATTCTGACTAGGTTATCGTTTTATTTTTTGTTTGTAAATGTGTTAATTTGTTGTTATTAATGGTAAAACTCTAAGAGGCGAAAGAAGTAGTTGATTAAATTGTACTTACTTTGACATATCGTCATTTCCAAAACGCTTTGCTGATAATAAATTAAGCACAGCTGTGTTTAAACTAAACTACATGTTACAAATACCACTCCATTCTAAGGCAGGCAGTAAAATGGCCGCACATAACCCAGGCTTATACCGGTGTGATGGCTTAAAATTTCTTTTGTAGCTTAACATTTAGATATCTTAACAAACCAAAAAAATCATGGTGTGTGAAAATCATATACTAGTAGTCTGTGAGACATTGAAATATACACGAAAACCTACTTAACAATATTTTGTCTGGTTACCATAATTGTGTAATTTATTTATGTCATTAATGTGCTATGTGCCATTTATTTTTTTAACTTTACCACAATGATTCATTTTTGAAGCATTTTATAGATATATTTTTATTTCGCTATTAGCTGTTAAACATATTTTCATGTAAGTGTTGAGATTACTTTAACCATCTAGCTTGTGTTGAGCCTTAAACACAACCTGCAAATAGACAGGTTACGTCTAGGAAACCTCACCTAAGAAGTATGGTCTACTTTATTTTTTCATAACCCAGGAAATAATAAGTTTAAGTCCACCAGTGGTAGCACAGTAAGGTTAGCCAAAAAATATGTTTTCCGAAAAGAAATTTTGTATTGCTGCATCTATTCATGAAACTCTAGATATTGTCCAATAAGTATAGTCTCGCCCCTTATATACAGTTTCATAAATATTTGTGCTTGTGCTAGGGTGGAAGGGGTTGTCAAAGGCAGTTCCTCGCTACGGTACCAACTGCGCTACACTCCCTGTTAGACGAAATCCAGCTATGATAGGCCTACCGTTCGTGATTTAAAAACTATTAAATAATCGTACAACATACAATAATGTTTCAGCCCAACACGATTACTATTATGACAGTTGGCCATTTGTATTATTAAGGGTAAAAAACTGTAAAACTATTTTCATAAAAATGTCAAAACCCCATTACACACCACTAATATTACTTAATATTGCTAGTTTGTAGCCTTAATATAATTTATCCTGTCCACCATTCATGCCAATATATTTCTAAATCAAACGAAAATCGCTCGATATGATTGCATCCCCATTAAATTGTATCATATTTTCATAATGCTTAAAGTAACTGCGATAAAAGTGATAAACTTTACTATTAAAAGCACTATGAATAGTAGGTTGTCACATCATGCTCTACGGTAAAACTGACCCATTTCCTAACTGAGTTACCTGCAAACTGTTACACATATATCACACTTCACGTAACTGTTATACATTAGTGACAAACGTCACTATTGCTACACTTTATCAAACAGGTTCTCACACAATGTACCTATACTAACTGTTATAGCATACATACGTTCGGTCGCACATGCTGAGTTACAACTTCCCGATTCATATTTCTTGCTTTGTGGCTGTATTAAAACTTTCCTGTACTGAAACCTATCAATATTGATATAAAATATAGGTGGATGAAACAGAATATCTGCATTTATCACCAGTAATAAAATCATTTTTGAGTAGTAGAGTGCACGATATGGACATCTTTAGTTATTACCATATATACGTTACTGTGATACAAACGTACAAGCCATATAAATATAGTTGAATACGCAATGAAAGCAATTGTGTCGGCCTGTCAACTGTTACATCCTGAACACCACGACATTTCCGTCCACAGGTACAGTCAACTGCAGTTAATTCCCCCAACAATGCCACATGACCAGTGATCATAGGTTTAATAACTTATACTAGTGGTTTGTTATTTAGTCATATTACGGAATAAATGGATATTAAGAAACTTGTAGAGAACATTAAAACAGTAAAACCACGTGGTCATCGTTCCTGTTCTTGTAACACATTTAATTGTGAATATTTATTATTTTGTCGGTGTCTGTCTCTCATGGTTTAAAGAGGAATTATATTATTGAAATTGTAGTTACAGTATTTTTCAAGATTAGGTAGTAGGCTGTTTAGAGTATTATTTTCGTTAATATTCTGATTACTGTATCTTTTTCCAGTAAAGAATTGTTTGTTTATGTTTGTACGCAGTGTGCGTATTTATATATAATAAAACTGTTGTTTTTTTAGTGTCCGTTTATTACTTTTTAAAGTTTACTCCTGAATCATGATCTATGAAAGGAGAAGATAAACTATTTGTCATATCATTGATTACATCAATATCTACTAAACAGGTGTAGTAACGTACCACTAAAAAGTATACAGACACTAGTGTACTCATTCATCTGCACCAGTTAACACTCTGAATTTTACCAGAACTGCGTCCAGGCATGAGTCGTATGGGGACGGGTGGCGTCGTCCTGTAATCCAGCTACTAGGAGGTCACGAATTGTGGATAATTATAGGGATGCACTGTGGATGCGATACTCCCTGGTGTGGATGAACGTCCGCACTAGTGAGTACTACGACTATACGCAGTACTATCCTAATAATTAGACCAATTCGTTAATTACGAGGAAAAAATGTGGTTCGGATTCCACAATAAACTGTAGGTCCCTTAGTTGCCATTAGCTGTATGGGCTATTAATTAACAGCTGTGTCTAAGGAACATGTCGGCCTTAGTCACTAACAAGACTACAAGATCGCGCCACTCATCCTACACTCATCCTTCACTCATATTTGGGTTAAAATACGCACATAGTGGCGTCCCCATCTTAAATAATTGATAATTGATAAGTGATAATTGTCCATTATATATTCCACTCTACACACATGTAGTCGAGTACCACTAGAAAGTATACAGGACACTATTTAGCTCGTTCATCTGCACCAGTTAACACTCTGAATGTTACCATCCCGCAGACAAGCACAATATAGCTAATTTTATAAGATTACAGTTTACCATATTCTATATGAAAACTTAACCAACATCTTGTCGTGTCTTTAGTAAAATGCTCATCATACATTTAAAATATATATGCATTTTTTTAGGAATTCATATTAACTTATATATCAAAGAAACAAACGAATTTCTGGATTACAAAGCTTCTGTCATTGACGAGAGGTAAAGTTGAGCTACATACTGACAAAGAAATCTTTTGTGTGGAGACGCGCTTTGCAGAGTGTGACTTTACTTGCGACCCCTTTTCATTGAAAACAAAGATACTTTTTGCCACAGGAATGCTGTATGCTTTAAACTCTTCTTTTTTTGTAAACTATAATTTGCACAAAATGCATACATTCATTTGCTAATATTTTACTAACATATTGGCGATTTATGTCCAACTATTTTCCATTTAGCAATAATGTTAACAGCTAATTGTAAGCATATAAAATTATTACAACTTTAATTAGTAAGATAAATTTTTATGGATTTACAGGTTTGTAAAACTGCAACTACTTTATTTCATTTAAGACAATAAGGCACACTTTAATGCTCGCTTACTTTTATATTATTGAGGCAGTTATATTGAAACAATTTGAAAGCTGTTTTAATATAGTGTTTTAATATAGTTTTAATATAGTAGGAGGAAAATTGTGTTGTTGGTCTCTTCCTGCAATCTATACAAAGTGTCCAATAAGTAAACAGCCAAACTCCAGGAAATGGTTCTATGGGTCAAAATAAAAAAATCAGGAATAAAATTTTTTCCAAAGTCGGTTCGTTAACCGGATATCCGCCATTTTTTTCATATAAACAGTTTTATCTTTGATATTTTTTGATCCTTATGAAACTTGGTACGTATTTCAACGTAAAACAGACCCAAGTTAGAAAAGAAATATCATCTCAATCCAATCAAAATCTGTAAAATGGTGGCCATTTTAATTTGTTAAATTGATATTGTAAAATAAAAAAAAAATCGATTACACTTTTATTTGGCATTTAAGATTTCCTATCAAACTACACCAATTCTAAAAAGATCGAAAAAATAACTGAAATATAACGGGTTTTGGTCGTAAAATGATGTTGAACAAGGCTAAACTACTCAGGTTTGCCTCATTTTACAAACTAAAAATCGCGATGTATTAGTTATTTTTCATTCGATCTTTTTGAACTTTTTACCTAACTAATGGTTAACATGATGTTCAATATGTGAGTTGAACTTGGTTTAACTGTTATTACCAGAACGATTCAGCATAATCGCAGCTATTAACAATCCAACAACCAGATAACATTGTATGCATATCTACTAGTCCCTGGCGTCTGCTGGGATCTTATACATATTCATGAGAATTACCAGTCATGTCTACGTCATTGCAGAGATATAGTTACAGCCAATCTCTTGTGTGATTAAATAGCCAACTACAATTAGTAGTTTAAGATATCTTGTTTAGGTTGGAAATCACTTCCAGTTGTTTATTTAGAAGTGTTCATGGTGAACTGTTAAAGACATTTCTTTTACTTTAAGATATGCACCTAAGCCATAATTACTGGTCCCAGTCATCCAGGGAGTTACATTTTAAAAACATAGAAATAGAAGAAAAGATTTAAATAACAAGTAAAAATTTAACTGTTAGCTTAACAAGATTTTTCATTGTTAATTGTTACCTACTTCCAGCCATAAAATATAGCGAATGTTAACCCAGTCATTTGAGCCAACCAATGAAAAATCCGTTCGTTTTACTTTAATGACATTTCAAAATAGTATTGTTTTGTTATGCACAGCACTTACTGTATTACTCAATTTTAAAGTAAAAATCAATTTGCTCAAGCTTTTTTTTCTCGAATTTAAATAAGAAAATATTACTCTCATCCTGTTCTTATTCAAATTACCGATGCCTCTTTAAAGGCCTCAACCCTAATTGGGAGTCACTTTGAAATTTAACTAAGTTTAACAACACTTTCGTAACATTATCATACATAATTTAAATTGTATTATGTTTGAGATTGGACAAAACCTTAACTGCTTTAATTTTATTCCGTATGCATTAAGAAATATTCAATATTATGACTACTAGCTGTTACCCACGGGCTTCACCCCGTTTGACATCATAAGTATTAATAAAACTATTGATTGGTTAAGTTCACCTGAAATAAACAAAACGCAGTAAAATAAACAAATAATCACACCTGATTTTAATAGAGTAATACATTGAAAGAATAACAAACAAATAACTACAGCTGAGGCATTTTTAACATTAGGTATATGAAAAGTTCCCTTTAGAAAGGAATTACGCAATTTATGACATAATGGATAGTTTTGCGCAAGGTCTCTCCTCATGACGAACATTTTAAGTATATGGTTTATGGGGGTGTGACTTGTAGTTTTCTCAAAAGTTCATGGGTACTTTTGGCTTTATATATAGATATGAAATGACCAATTTAACTACTCGAATACAACGTCAAAATATAACCAATTTTTTTGTTCTTTTCAGATTTTTTATGTGAGTTTAATTGATATGTATATGTACTGTATTTACTGTATTTATATGTAACAGAAATGTGTATGTTTAACTTTATTATTTTTTTAGTGTCTCCTTCCAATAATAAATAATTTGTTTTAATGTTGCTTTATATATACAAACATGGTTCTACAACCTTAAACACAGGGCTGTGATTCAAATTTTTATTTGATTGCAAGATCCGTTGACTTGGATATTATCAGTATCACTAGGATGTAAGCTAGGTATATTATACCATAGTGCATTTCTATATGATTACATTGTAAACCTGTTCCGTTATCTAGTATCTGTCATAAAAAAAACTACTTTAAACATCTGATTGAATAAAATGTAACATGTTACATTTTAACATGTTACATAATGTCTACCTACAATGAAATAATACCTCTAGTTTTACTATTAGAGTAATTAGAGTATCTAATTTTACTATTTTACTACTGTAACACGATATAATCATAACGAGTTTTGGGGAAGACGAAAACGCATAAGTGACTGGAACTCGTGAGTTTACTTAACCTGTCTTATAGCATAACACAAATAACCAACGTAATGTTAAAATCATGATATAAAGGAAACGATTCAAGCCACGATAGTTTTAAACTGATAACTTATAAAGATGTTTACAGAGCAAAGGCTAAACATGTTGTACAGCCATCACGGCTAACACTGATATATTTTACACTGAATGGGCTTGCATATCTCATGTCAACGAGCAACGAAGAACGTAGGTTTATAATGTTTAATGTTAATTTATTACAATATCTGAGGTAAAAAAGTGTTTAATTAGAGTCAACTTAGTAAGTCATGCCAGGAGTATTAAATATCTGGAAAAGTCTCTGGGAGATTTGTCACACGGCTCCCCTTGGACCTTTATATCCTAATTGAACGCTTTCGTTCAACGTTATATCATATTTCCTACAAGATAATTTATTTTTCATAGATAAATAAATTTAAACCACTACTTTGGTCAGTTAAAAACTCATCTTTGTACAAGAAGTTATAATTTGGCCTTAAACCACAAAATAACCAAATTCTTGTTATTTAAGTTTTAATAATTTAAATAAGATTAGCTGACAGCATTAAATTTGATTACTATGATAATATAAGAAATTTGACAGTTACCATAAACATAACAATAAATATTTTGGCCTTTTAATTATATTTTTACTAAGGAGCTTGCTAATGAGTTTTGGAACTTTTACAATATTTACTTTAATATTATTAATTCTAAGACTAATTTCCTTAAAATATCACTGTGTATTTTTATCTTAGGTATTCGAGAAAAGTTAAATGTAAATCAATAAACGTGTCTGATTGTTCAACCTTATTTGTAACGTAGAGACGTAAAGACATATTTTTGAGTGCGTCTCCAAACATCTTACATACTTTGAAGCTGAGACGTGCATCCAATTTCTAAGGTGAGAGCTCTCAAAAGACACAGTTTGTTTCTTATGAAAGTCAAGACAAGTCTTTGTGCTGAATACTTCGGTTTTACCTAAGGCAGACATTACATATTGTGTGTCTTGTAGTGGCACGTGGGCACTTTCAGTTTCCTACTTATAGCTTTTGTAGATAAAAAAAGAAAACTGATAAACATACATTAAATAAAGTTGCGCTGGGATATCATGATTTAACTAAAAAAATCGTATGAGAAAATAATTTAAATAATATAAGGTCATATCAATAATATTTTTATCAAAACATAAAAAACACTGCTGATGACAACCTATGTGACATTGTAGACAGCTGTACATACGCGTGCTCTAGTGGGGGAGGGGGTATTTGACAAATATAGTTGAGAAAAAACCACTTCCACGTACGTTAATTTAAAGTTTTAAACGCATTGTCATATTAGTTCAGTCAAAATCGTGATAACAACACTATAGGGATTAAATACTGTTTTATGGCTACCCTAAAAATAAATGTCAATAGAACTATGAGGTTTATGAACAACAGTGTTGTGCAACCTGTATTATAACGCAGGTCAATGTTTCTTTGCATAAAATACTGCCTTTTACTAACTAAAACTATAAAATTAAGTTCATCATCGACAAATCACTGAAAACTAGAATACAATAGAAAAGTACTTTATTGATTACTATTAGAATTATGAGAGAAAATACATAAACACAGCCCCTTAGAACCCACACAACAATGGTTCTATAAACAATGTGAAACTTTAAAATAAAGTCTACATGAGCAGAACAGAACCATTTCACAAAATGTTCCAGCTAGCACTTATTGGATATCGTTTTATATTCTATTTCCTAAAATGGTTTGAGTTGCATAAGATAGTGGAGACATTATTGATATTTTACTTGACATCTTTCGTTTAAACTCTCCGAAGGGTGTCGTTACATTATACGACACTGCAATAAATTGTCTATTGCAAATGGCGAAACTCTTTTCCTCGAGAATACTGTATATTATATCCTGTCGTTGTACATTTCTTACTTGGCAGAGTGAGTATCTGCTTTCTTTCTTTTAAACAATCTCTAGGTTTTAAAATCAATACCAGCATATTTCTTTTGTTCTCATTGTTTCATAAGTACCTAATTTGCTTGAAATGTTTTAGGATGTATATACTTTTATATTAGCAAGTGACTATTTAACCTTTACGATATTTTTCGTCATACTACTTTAAACTAAACCTAAAACAAAACAAACAAATTGTTGAAATTTATCCCAAATTCCCAATGACTAAAGTAATAACAATCACTACTCATAACTTCTAAGAGAGGTTGTGTTTTCATTAAGAAGCACGTCGCAAATTATAATTAGCTGTACCAAAGAAATAGCTATTTACCTTACAAGTGTAGTATGAGCGTTTTTACATCACGCAGGTGAATGTTGTGCATCGAGCGGAAGCGAGTTGCATAATTTACCTAAGTGATGTAAACACGCTCTTGCGTAACGTTTAACGTACAATATTTTACCTGACCCGACAATATACAGCATGTTACGAACAATATATTTCATTAACAATTTCACTCATCTTCTAACAGTAACGTTAATTTACAAACAAAAGCTAGGTTAGGAAAATTCTTCAAAACAAAGCAATAAAATTCAAGCGCACAGCTGATTTCTAGCGTTGAACGTCGTTGGCTCCATAGAGGTATATTTTTTAAGTTAAGCACTCAATGTTATTTAAATGGGTTTCATTTCCTCACCGAGTGAGTTTTTTTTTCAATTTTACATCACTCGAGAAGTAATTAGCATTACCTATCACTGCACTACAAAGACTAATTTGAATATTTCTTTATTGCAGTTAGTAAAAACAAATAACAAAATGCTTTTTCGTCAATCTGCAGCATAAACAGCCGTTTTTAATGCATGTGTTGTGGTGATAAATTAGCATTTTCACTCCCTAAATAATTTTTAGTCTCTATTGAGTAAAAATCAGCTGTTGTAAACAGTCGTAATTTCGATTGTGACAATCGTATCGATCGATATTATTTAACGATTGATTCATTAGGGAAGGTTAGATTCATTAGGAAGGTAGGAAGGTTCATTAGCGCATTGTTGTCAATCGCTCGACATATCGATCGTATAATGTACAATCGTAATAGACGAAACGATTAAATCACTTACTAAACAGCCTTTTTATTTACATTAGCAGAATTGAAAACAATTTGGAAGTCGTTTTGAGAAGTTACCTTTATATAACAATTAGTTCGTTTTCTAGCTTAGTTTGTTATAATATTGATGCAATATGACGAAAAATATAGTTGACTACACAGGCAAAAAGTGTCTTTTCAACCCTCGCTTATTTTCCGTCCTTGGCTTCACCTCGGCCGAAAAACTTGACCTCGTGTCAAAAAGAGTCACTTTAGGCCCTAGTGATAAAATATACTGCCTTCTTTTTAACATTCAAATTTATATTGATTGGTTCAGTTGTGGCCGTTGCAAATTGAAACAGTTGATGAACCGATAACAAATATGTGTTTTGATGTAAAAAAAAAAATAATAAAAACATTACTTTTGCATAGTAAACATTCGTTTTGCGTAGTAATGATGACTTTTTGCATGTGAAAAACATTAAACAAAAATTTGTGGTTTCACAGTAGTGTAGAGTAAAAACTATTATTTAATTTCCTTCCTATATTTATGTTATATTGTTTGCAATAATAGTTTTAACTTTAAAATAACTACTTCCAATAAGTACTTTACAATCGCTTGATTGTTTACCACAATTAAACTGACAAAGCTTACCAATTTGTTTATGACGTCGGTTATATTTTATCGCATGGGCTGTATCTACCTGTGCAGATAAAGTACACCGGGTCTATATGATATTCTAATTGATAAAGTTTGTTCAGTCGAACAGTTTGAACTTATCAAGTTACTTATTATTTCAACCAATCGCTAAACATTTTAGAGATGCATTTGCTCATGGTTGTTACAAGTATCCTTGTCGCTTACCTTTTGATTGCCAGGTTCTTGATGAATTAATAAGTTTATGCTCTATGTACATTTCGCCACGTGCCATGAATCGCCCACGAATGTAAATAAGTGTAAATAAAATAGGATAGTGCGTTTTTAGTGACTAAGTGATAGTGATGTGAGAAGAAACAAGAAACAGCTCCTGACGATGCCACAATTGTGGCGAAATGTACATAGAGCATAAACTTATTAATTCATCAAGAGCCTGGCAATTAAAAGGTAAACAACATAATTAATTTGTTCTTTAAACTGGGAATACCACATAAATTCTAAAAGTAACCAAGAAGACACAATCCTTTTTTACGTCGTCCTTATGAATTATTCCACCAACATATTTGAATTGTATGAGTTGGTTCCAAATAACATCGGTATTTCATGGTAAAGGTTGATCTAGGTGCAGTACAAATTTATTCTTTTAATTTTTACATAAATGTATAGTTTTTTTAATGTCTTAATTGACTAGGATCATATAGTAACTAAATTATTAATAAAGTTTTTTTTTATCTGACGTTTAAGTTTGTAAAAAAAATACCCATTTTTTTTACAAACTTAAACGTCAGATAAAAAAAAACTTTATTCAATTTACCGTAAAAAAGTTATTCAGCAAAACAAAATCTTTTTACTACCGAAAGTAAAAATAATCTAAGTAGTTTTTCTATTGATAATATTTTTTTATAAGTCTATATAGTTGAGCAGATAAATAGTTTTTAACGATAATAATAAGTTAATTTTAATTCAGTATTGTAGAGCATGGTGGTTTTAGCATACTTTGTTTAAGCTTTTGCGGAAATAGCAGGAGTAAGATTAAAAGTCTTGGAAAATAACACAAAACATTGAAGACTTACAATAAGTTTTCAATTAAAATTCATTTTTATAGCCCCAGGATTGCGTAATATGACAAATAATGGTTAAAACATACCTCGTCAGACAATCCTTAACATGTAGGTAGTGTCGAAGTTGCTACATATGTTTCGGCGGCTATTTAAGCATCTCCGCCATCGTCAGGCAAACAAAAGGATCCACTTGATGTGTCGTCAGAATAAATAAAATACACATTTTTTATTACATTTTTTAAAAAACCTACCTACATGTTAAGGATTGTCTGACGAGGTATGTAATAAGTTTTCCCCGTTGTATCCAAAAACCAATTTTTGCAGCTATTTAGAATATTGTCATTCAACCTACCATGTTTCAGTAATTTCCTGATAAAAGGTAACTTCAAAGAGAAGACAACCTCTCACCACTTTCCCAATGGCACGTGAAATCAGGGCATACTTCCTCTACGACGTTACCTCTAAAAGCTTCCTTCCACTTGTATAATGAGGTTACTCATTCTCTAAATTTATTATTGGATTATTCCTAAACACTAAACCAATAATATGGGATTGTCAATAGCTTTTTAAATTATTTGTTTGGTAAACCACCGAGAATAGTATCCAAATTAAAGTCTGAAAAATCTAATTAGGTGAAGGATAAACAAACGACAGTAAAACCAAATTCTTTTGATTCTAAAGAGTGTTTGCTTTAATTAACTCGCGTTTCTCAGCCTTATATTGGATCTCTTAGTTCGGAGCATCTTCTAAGTGAATATGACATATATTTATCCATGCTACTGTTCTTTTTATATTTTCTGTATCTTTTAATATAAACCGGTAATGGGAAATTACAAATAAATACCCCCGCCACAGCAAACCTGCCGACTAAGCGAATTTCCATTTGTCTGAATTGATTTTCAGTTAAATATATTTTAATAACATTAGGTTTAACGAGTACCTAGGTTTGCTGCTACAAGGAAACTAATAAAGTGTTTTTTTAGTAAAATATTGATAGCTTAGTACAAAAAACAAGCAAACTACAACATTTGTCAATATTCTCCATAAGAATAACATGGGAATTTTAAATTTCCAATTTTTTTAATTTTCTCCGTTACTAATAATCGAACAAAAATACTTTTATATACTAAATTATTTGTTTTTTTTTAATCTTTAAAAAGGTCCAAAGAGAAATCGGGAAATTTTGTGTTTTGAGGGTCAAAAGTGAGAAAAACCAATTTTGACCCCCATAAAACCCCCCGTAAAGCCCCGTTCCCATGGTCTGATCGTGCTGGATCGCGAACTCATTTATGTTTATCCCGCTTTACACCTTTAAACCAAATTTCATCAAAATCGGACAAAAAATACTCAAGTTATCGCGTTCACGGACGTATATATATATATATATATATATATATATACATATATAAAAATTTGAGCGAATGGTGTTTTTGGCCTCTGGGGACATTTAAATGAAAAAGTAAATCGGTCCCGGGTCTAGGTCTAACCGTGCCACCTACGGTAATAGCTACTTCCCTATAGGGAAATTCGCTAAAAGGATAAAAGATTATAAAGATACCCAAGCTAAAAGCTAACTCACTTACTCAATGAAAATAAAGTGGTTTTGATTTTTAATTATTGTATAACATTAGTTTAAGGAAATTTTGAAGAAGAAAAAATAAAAAATACAACACTAGTTAATTTTCCTAGTATTTAATTCTATATAAACCGTACTGTTATATAATTATAGTACAATTATTAAGAAATATTTATACATCATAATCATAATATACATTTTTATATATTGTATATATCATTTTTTAGTCTAAAATAATGTTTAAATTACTTCAAGTGTTAATGTACTTTGGTATGTAAAAACAACTTCAAGGTCTTGTAGTAAGATAGTCATCAGCGTTGTATGTATAATCACCAAAGGCTTCCCGTCTCTTGCTCTTAATTAATACCGTGGCCAAGCGTAATTTCCTTACATCATTAGCATATTCAACGATGAAGCATTTTTGATACAACAAAAGGACCTTTTTCTGTAACACCAAACAACATCTTTCAAAGAATATCATTTTCGAAATTGGTTAGTAAATTGATTGTTGTAAAACAAAGATTTGACTCAGCAATTATTTTAATGTTTTTTCCACTTTGCTTAGTCCAAGTTAAATAATGGTAATTGAAGAGTAATTTTTTAACTATGTCCCCACAACCACTAACACTCTTCTAGTAACTGAAATCATCCTCAAGATTAGTAAAATGCAATATTTATATTATTCGTTTTATATTTTATCACTATTTAGTTGTAAAGTTTATTATAAACATATTTCCAAAAATGTATTTTACCCAGATATCCACAGTTTAATTTTTTACACATAAACATTCTTATCCTTGAATTTTTTCACCAATCTTTACGAACTTGAGATTTAATTTTTCGTTTTGAGGTTTCCAGAGGCCAAAAACACCCTCCGTTCAAATTCATATATTGTCCATTATTACGATAACTTGAGCCAAATTAATGCGATGTTGATGAAATTTTGTACAAATGTGTAAACCTATGTTTATTCGAACGTGTTATCGAACCAGCATGATCGGACAATGGGGGTTTTATGAGGTAAAAATTGGTTTTCCCCATTTTTTACCCTAAAAACATAACATTTCACAATTTCTTTCCAAACCATTTTGTGGGGCTTTAAAAACATGATTTGATATATTGAAGCGTTGTTGTATGCCTAACGGTTACGGAGATAATTAAAAATAAAAACTTTAAATTTCAAATCCCAATGTTATTCTTATAGGGAATAAATAAACTGGTGTAGTTTGCTTGTTTTTGGATATATTTAAATCAAATGTGGTGGTTTATTTTATTTTATACTAAGCTAAAACCTGAGTACTAATTTAAATTTATGTTACTTAAATAGGAAATAAATCTGCGAATTTTCAGGGAATATGTAGAGGTTCAGTCCGGTAAATGGAAATTCACTTAGTCTGTAGGTTTGCTGCCGCGGGGGTATTTTTATATGTAAAATAAGGCAAAATGAGGTGGACACTGACTAGACAGAACGACAATTAGTAGTTAAGTAGCTTGTAGTTAGTTTGTAAGCTATTAGTTTTCTGAACTGACCTATGAGACGGCACAAGGGCGTTGTTGTTTTTGCCATGTTTATCAAATAGCTTCATGACTGCGATTTCAAGTATGATTAAAATTATAGTATCAATAAAATTATTATTATTTAAATTTTCCTTTATAATACAAGGTAATGTAACATGTTTGTTATACTTTATTACTCATAGTAAAACCATACTAAAAATGTACATCTAAAATAAAAGCAAATGAATAACTGCTTGGTGAAAATATTGAGTGGTTTAAAGCCGTGAAGACAAGCGTGATAAACTTTTATTGGAGATAAAAGGTCTGAGGGGTGTAATGTCGCAAATCCTGGAGAGAGGCTTTCCAGATGTTTAATATTCCTTTGGATGGCGAGCCCTAAAGCATCCATCATATCATGGAGCTCTACACACTTAGATACACCATAGTTATAAAACGGCAAATAAAAATGAAGTTGTATAGTAATATTAATTTTCAGGTATATTAGTAAATCAGCTCTTTATAACTAAAGAACTAAAAATATCAATAGCGCAAAAACATTTCTTGTTTGCACTAATTGAGTAATTTTACAAATACAACTTAGGTTATTTCCATCTGAACCAAAAACCTGCATTTATCATAACGTGTTAGAGTATCAAGAGTAAAGTATGTGGTATGTTTTGTTGTTTTTACATATTATCTAAAACATTATTGTCTTTAGGGTAGTAAAACAATTATTTGCAGGCTGAACAAAGGTGTAACCATCAAGTAATGCAAATTGGTAAAATATACCTAGCACGCGTACATTCTAGCGATAGTATCTTATTCAACGGATCCTGCTGTCAAAGCACAATTAGAGAAAAATGTAATCAGCTGTTTTGTTTTACTATTACTATTACTACTAATACTAGTCATAAAATTGGTCCTTTTTATACATTTGGAATACATCTTTCACAAATGAAAGGTTGTGTCCAACCATTTATATTATACAATCCAAGTGATATAATGTATAAAAAGGTATTAACGGATAGTCGACATTTAAAGTGAAATTTGAGAGAGACAAAACGTTTTACGTGCAATCAGTAGTTTGAATATACTGTAGATAGGATTAGTAATTATTTCATCTTGTTAAAGTGCAATAAATGGATAAATAAAAGGATTGGCATCAGTAAGTGAAATTGTACTTTAAAACTTGTAATGCAGTTTAAAGGAACAATACTGTAGACATAAAATACAACTAATTTGGATTTTTTTTAATTAAAAAAAGGCTTTGTTGTTTCGGTTGGTTGTTACAATCGTCTAAGTTACCTTAAACAAAATAATATAGGTGGAAAAAAATTAAGTATGCCAAATACTTGAACAGTGAAAAAAGTCTGTTTAGCTATTATTTTATTACTTTATCAGTTTGTAGGTTTCTATAATGAAGTTCCTAGGATAGGATTATGGTTTCGTTGTATATGGTAATGTATATACTATAATTTATTTTTGTAAAAAATACAACCGACTTAAAAACGCTCTAAAAAGAATGAAATAATTTTAATAAAGTAAACTTTTGTGTTAGGCAAGCTCACGTATTTTAAGTCGGCGCGGCTCTATGATGATTTTTGATACAAAATTGAAAGAGGGTGTCCATATTGCAGGTGACTATCTATAACTAAAGGTGTTAATCTGCATGTCTTTTTCATAGTTATGCGTTAAGTGTTATTTTATTACCGTAATCAGAGATCGGCATTATAGTGGTATTAACAAGTATCTTTAAAAAGATTATAACGCATTTAAATGTTTCTAACTTGGAAAAGTAACGTTTTAATACTAAACTAGCGTCTTTTCCCTATCATAATATCAAACTAAATTATTTTCCTATTCATATAGAACATTTGTGTGTGTTATTTTCATAATGCATTTATTCTGAAGTAAACATAAAATACAAGAAAATATTTCCTTTAATATATAAACAAAACAGTTCAGTATGTTTTTTATACATTTATGTTATCCAGCTACAATTTATTGATTTTCAAAATACACACACAATATTTAATTTTAATCATATTTGCAGTTTGAGCCGTTCCAACTTGAAATACGTGAGCTTGCCTAACACAAAAGTTTACTTTAGTGACTATATAACTTTTTATATATTAATTACTTCAGGTTTTTTGATAAGCAAAACTTTAGCATGTTTAGCCTCTGGATCACGTAATTTACTAATAAAAAGGTTAAATACCTGTAGTACTCTCAGTGATCCTGGAATTTAGGTCAGCGACCCAGGTTTCGAACCTAAAGGTTCATTTTCAAGCAGGTACCAGTTAAAAACACATAATCCTCTTCATAACTGTGGAGAGTCGTTATAACACGTAAGACACGAACACGAAAACACTGAACATTAAACAAAATTGGCCAATTATAATACTGGTACGGTAGCGTGCGTGGTGTAGCCGGCAAAAGATGAGTCATGACTGGGCACGCGTACGCGTCGATGTCGGAGCGTGACGTATGTGCCCCCTCCCACTCCCGTCGTCTTTGTCAGATCCTCGCCGTACACTGACACTGCCATCTATCATATCTATTGCAGTATTGTAAATTAAATTTGACTCGAAGGATAATTTTTCATTGAGCAAATGGGTAGGACTGTTTTTAGATGATCGGTATATTTCAAACTCTTCGATGGTGTTCATATGCTTGCCTTTTCTGCAGTAATGCAATATGTCCAGATTGGTATCAATGTCGGTGTAATTATGGTTTGTGTCTATCAGATGGTTTGCGAATGCAGATTTGGTAGATTTTTTAGGCAGGTGTTCTTTGAATCTTTGCGTAAACGAGCGAGCTGTTTGTCCAATGTAGTAGCTGGGACAGTCATTGCATTTAATTTTATAAATTCCTGTCTTATCAAAATTAGCAGTGTTTTGTACAATTCGTGGTTTTAGGAGATAAGATAATTTATTTGACGTTTTAAATGACATTTTATAATTGTTTTTAGTCATTTCAGATTTAAGGCTATTGTTCAATACTGTGCCATATTCAGTGGAAAATTGGTTCAGCTAAAAGTGGTGCAAGCCATGTAGGTGGTTTTGTTTGATCAAGATATAGCCTAGTCGAAATTGCAAATCATCTTCCTCTAGGACTTTCCGAAGCAGGCATAGTACTATTGATATGATATAGTAACTGGGTAGAGAATATCAATAAACATTCCACATCTGCAAATGCATGTTTAGTAATTAAAATATTTAACACTTTTAAGGCAATTGACGATTATGACACTGTCACACTTCTTATGTCGTGTAAGGAATAATTGCATTTAATTTATATTTAGACCTGTTTTACGAATGCTTTGGTTTTCACAATACACCTTTATTTGTCAATATCATACAGCTATTCACTGAAACATATATGTTTTTGTAAGTCAGAATATTCAATACTGAAAACAGAATTACTGTATACACAAATCAGGTCAAACGTTAAAATACATTTTTTATAGTAACCAAAACAAAATCAATTTTTCTCAATGTAATTCATTTAGGCTCCATGGCAAGAAATAGTTTATTGATCAATATGAAGCAACTGTTTCATGAAGAATTGTCTGTAGCTCCATTTAAATGGTTTCAACTAACAGCTGTAGGAATGTTATTATTATTTATTGCCTTCTCTGCACAAATGTAAACAATCTGCACAAATGTAAACAAAATAAATGTTGAATATTTAAGGTTTTCAGAATTTTTCACCGAAACAAATATTGTACTTAAACATAATACATAAGGTACCAAATAGAAACTCTCCTGGTTATTTTGGTGGTGGAACCACACTGATCGGTAAAAGAATCACAGAGAAATTGGTGAACATACATAGAAAAAAAACATCGCCACAAACAAATTGAGAACCTCCTCCTTTTGTTGGTAGTGGGGAAATCGGTTAAAAATGAAGGAAATGTTCCAAAAAGCCATGCATGACTAACTTTTAGTAAACGAGTAAAATTAATTTTCATTCCTAAACAAGATTCATTAAATTACCAATCGTTGGTTTGCTATACAATCACACAAGAGATTGGCTGTAACCATATCTCTGCAATGACGTAGACATGACTGGTAATTCTCATGAATATGTATAAGTTCCCAGCAGTCGCCAGGGACTAGTAGATATGCATACAATGTTATCTGGTTGTTGGAGTGTTAATAGCTGCTATTATGCTGAATCGTTCTGGTAATAACAGTTACACAAGTTCAACTGACATATCGAACTTGAAAAAACTTGATTAAATTACAATCCATATATTGGTTTGATTAATTCGTAAGATAAATCTCACTTGTCATCAGTACCTATAAAAGAATGTTTTATTTGAATTTCTTCTAATTTGTATCCTTATACATTTTCAATACTTGAAATTATCCTGCTAAATTTGTTGTAAGACTCTTTTTATCGGGGCTAAAAACAGCTATAAATATTTGCACACCTGTATAAAATTATAATCGCTATCATTAAATAATTTGAAGTACAATTTCAAAACTTGTTTATGAAATCCACAGGTTAGAACAAATGTAACTTGGATGGGATGAACTTATGTCAATAACGTGAAAGCTACTTATACAACATGCTTAATGGACATGGTGTGTTGGCTAGTCCTAAATAAACTCAAAAAAGGTCGTAAGTCGAATCTTACTGTACTTATTTTCTTAATAATCTACAATTAATTAGATACTAAAATGTCAATTTCTTTCCACTTTGTTTTTTTGAGGAAACAACTTTGTTATCTGGTCTAAGCTTTCTTGGGCAGATCTTGTTGTTTTTGTAACCTGATATAAATTGTCATGTCATAGGTTACTCTGGCTATTGCAGATGAGTGAGTACATGTTATTTACAAATAAGGACTTTTTATTTATTTAATCGTGTATGTACAATTATCAGATGTACTTGTTTAGATATGACTTTTAACAAGTATGTTTTTGATCTTCAACCTTCTTTGTCTTCCACATGGCTTTTACTAACAGATTAGAATTACAATTAAAATATTCTTAATGCAGTACCGGATTTATATACTGAATGTATAGTGTTAAATATAGTAATAATATCATTACAAATTAAAACTTTTAGGGTCAAAACTAAACGATAGATACTTCGTAAATGGCAAGTACCGAGGCTGTAGTCTTATTAAAGGCTTTCACTGTAATTGGTTTATAAAGCTTTCAAGTCGGTAATTTCATTTTTAAATCAGGAGCTGACGGCGTCACCGTTCCAAATTTAAACTCAAAAACCTTTAGTCATTATGATTCTAAATTAAGTATTTAACCGATTTTCTGTTTACTGCGTGATCAACTTGAAATAATAATATTGTTTTTAAGACATCGTAAACTTACTATTGTAGACCGGTAAATACGGTTTGTTATAAACCTAATGGACACCTTTATTTCGATTTTAAGTGTATTAAACATTTAGAGGAGTTTGAAACTAAGGGAATTTCAATGCTATAATATAAATATAGTTCCTTGGGTATATTAAATGACACAACAATACTGGTCAGTACAATGGACTGGTTTTTGTTTATTTACTCGAAAAAGATGTTTGTGTTTTATGTACATTTAGGAGGGTTATGTTTGGTTTTAAATTGAGGTTGTATACGTTTTGTAAAGTATTGCTCAACGTTTCATTTTTTATTTATATAGATTATTTATTTATATAAATTAATGTGAAGGGGCTTGACTAAAATTGAAGAATTATGGTAAAACATGTCATTCATGAAGCATCAATATGAAGCAATTGATGCTGTTGCTACACTAAGGTATGTTGTCATATTCTTGCGGATCTATTAAGATCAAAAGTATGGGTTCTGAAAATAAGTAGGTTTACGCTTTTAAATCAGTTTATATTTTCAAACTAAATCATATAGTTGCTGTATTTTAAAACACACATCAGCACTACTTTAATAGCTCTCTAGGTCACATTTTCTTCCCGTTGCAAAGAACGGGTATACCAGCTTGTTTACTTTTAAATCTCTCACCTCAAATTTTTGAAAGCCCACGGGGCAGAGCCCTAAGACAATATCGAAGCGGGAATAGTTCTATATGTATCCTCGGAGCTGTAGCCTTATTTGTTTGCAATTTGAGCCCAGTCGGTTCAGTAGTTTTTGAGATTATCTCATACAAACACACACACACACACAGACACCGCCTCTTCTTTATAATAGTATCGATAGAGATGACACAACAATAATGTAATAGCCTAAGCTACGTCCTACGATCTCCATGCTATGGAAGCAGCAGTAGTACTAGTATGATAGAATAAGGATGATCATAACTAAATGGAGTGTTATCGAAACTTATTAAAAATTTCTTGTGTTTAGTACTTTTTAGATCGTTTTTTTCACTGTAATGAAATATAATACATTTCCTTTCATATTTTTGAGCCGAGGTCCTACTTTTCGTGGATCATAAATAACTATCAAAGTCAATTACAAAGATTATTTATTACAAAGGTTATTGACAAGACATGATCCAACAAGAACATTGAACGTCTAAATAATTAAAAGAAAATTAACTTAAAGGATTTCATTTTACAATATAATTGGATGTAACGAAAGTACGCTGAATGAATTTTTATTTAAATTTAACTTTGTCTTTAGAAATATAATGGTATAAAAATGGATTGCTTAATTCCACTGAACAACGGTTTGTAAAGACTCGTCGAGGTGGAAAAGTCAGCAAATCGGCTTACTTGAGAGCTGGGATTGGGTTACTGATCTGCTAGTATCTCTGTAAGGTTTAACAGCACGTGGGTGATTAGTACGGTCATAGCCTTCAAATTACGTTTTAGGATATTATTGTCCTATTGACTGTAACCTTGCTTAGTAACGGAGAGAGCTAAAACATAATAGTACATCACTCTGTTGTTAAACCTTGTAACCTTTTTATAGGTACTAATAAACATCATGGAGCTTAACTCATTTGTTTTGTTGTTGCAACAACTGTCTCGGTTCTTTGATTCTGTGGTGTGGCGTGATCGTGATGTACCGGAGAGCTAAAATCCAACCTAGTTTTAAACATGGAGTGTTGTAAAATCAGATTTGCACCTCAACAGAAATGTTTTTAAGTTTTTTTAAAAATCGTCTAAAACTAGAAAGATACAACAGTCTTACTTACTGATTCATTGAGATGAGTTTAGTCCTCAGGAACATTTAAGAAGGTATTTTCCGAATAATGTTTTGACATGTGTCCAGCAATCGTAAATAACTACTTTCCGTTACTTAGAAAAGTGATGATATTTTTCATAGCCGTATCAAAATGCTGAATATTTCTATCTCGATACTCCATAGTAAATTAAAGTAGATCTTTTGACGTACGAGTATTATAATCTCCTATTGTATGGTAATCTCGTATAGTATGGTATTCAGTCCCTCTGACACTGAAGTCTGTCAAGTCTCTTTGTTGGAAAACACCATACATACTTTAAAATACCCTGCAACCTTTTTTTATTTACATACACTAACTTATATTTAGGAAAAGACCTTTAGCTTCTGATGAAACACGGTAACTAAGACACAGCGTCAGACCAGAGGTGGAATACAGTGTTGTTGGTTTACAAGCCCAGTATATTTATTGCAGAGAGGGACCAGCAATAAAAGTTCTTCCCACAACCTAATCCGGATCTAGACACATTATATCCTATGTGATGCCTAAAAATACATGTTAAAACAAAATACTAATTTATTTAATATATTATTTTTGTAATTATTATTAGAAATAATATCTTAAATACTCAACTTGTACTTAGTATTTAAGTGTTAAATACCAAGATACAGTGTTTATTTATTTGGCTTAGGTTGTATTACCAAATATGCAATACGAGCTAGATTCAACTAAAACTGGCTACCATTGAAAAAATACAGGAATATACGTTTTATGTCGTAAAACAAAACTCTTGGAAAACTAGAATGAATGAATTCTGTGGATAACATGTTAACTTCTAGAATATTTACCAAGTACTTGATGGTTTTAAGAAAAAATCTTTCTTTGTGTTCGATAAAGAAGGGGCTGCAAGTAAGTCATACTCTGCGTAGTGCGTCTCCACACAAAAGGTTTCTTTGTTTGTATGTAACTTAACTGCACTTCACCGCTCGTCAATGCAACTAAGTTATCTTTCAATCCTAAAACTTGTTTGACATGTTGGTGAATAACCGTATAAAAATTATCCATCGAGAATTTAAAGTAATTTTACACAATAAATCAAACTTTTTACCAATCCATAAAATGATCGTATCATTTTTAATGTAATTTAATTTCGTCCATTAACAAAATATCTTACATGAATGGACATATTTTCTTAAAATAAATAATAAATTAATGACATTCTTTTCGTTTATTGTAAGCAAGAGAATGCACTAAGGGAAACTAATTTTAACACAATAATATTTTAATCTCCCACTTATTCAGTGTACTTACGTTAAATGAATTTATATTGTAAACATAATAGTATGCTGTACGTAAATTTGTATTTAATTATTTGAAGGTTAAATTTCCATAATATAATTGATTATTATATATTATTTTGTCAGACCTACCTTGTAAAGCATTATTATAAAACATAAATAATATAGTAGTAATTTATGTTTAAAATAGAGAAACAATTCTAGGTCCTGGTGACTAAACAATATATCTTGGTGAATATAATTCATATTTGTTTGTGTTGCTGTATTTCTCACTTATTACTTTAATGTTAATCCTACAACTTATAAAACATAAAATTAAAAATTACAACATCAATTAAAAAAATAATTTTATTATTTTTTTTCATTCATTTTATTATGGTAATTTTCTATTACCAACTGAGAATGACTCTTTCTCTATCTAGAGTATGTTGTTTCCTCCAGGGAACAACTGAAAACAAGTGAGGGATATTTATGATTTATTTGAAATTATTGAATAATAATAAGTTCATATCTAGTTTAATTAAATATGGATGTCAAAAAATGACGCTACCTTTAAATTGTTGACGTTAGATAGTAATCTAACCGGAATTTGAACCGTCACGAATTTGTTGTAAAATACCAAGGGTGTAAAAATAAAAATTTATAAAATAAAATAAATTTTGTGTTTTTAATATCATATTTTGTGACCAAAAGGTCAATTAATCCACGTTCATATCCATATAATTACAGTAATTATTTTGTTAATTCATAGTGTTAACTGCTTCAGATAAACAAGTAAACTAGTGTCTGTATTATTTCAATGGGACACCGTAGTGTACAACCGTAGTATCTGTGTAGAATGGATTAATGGACATCAACACACGACTCATGCCTGGCTGGGTCCTTCTGGTAACATTCAGAGTGTTAACTGGTGCAGATGAACGAGTACACTAGTGTCTGTATACAATCTAGTCGTACACTACTACAGCTGTGTAAACGGATATCAATATACGACTCGTGTCTGGCTGCGTCCTTCTGCTAACATTTTATGTGAAATAATAATATAGTCCTTGTTAGTAAATTGTTTAGTAAGATGTTTATACTAAATCAAAATACCTTGTTTTATTTACTATTTTGTCCGTTATCCTTTCTGACTGTCCTCAAAGGTAAAAAATAACACATTTGTCTTCTTAATTCGCACACTATAATTTGTCCTGTATTTAAATATCTTAAAAAAATATATAGAAAATGTGTTATTATTTATAATAATGAATGTTATTTTAGCTGTACTCAAAGTTCATATTACAATAGAGGACTAAATACAAATAATGTTTACTGTACTGTGTCTTGGATATTGGATAAGCCTTCCCGTTGGCTATTCTAAAATTTGTTCAATGGACAACATCAAGTAATAGCGTAGCCATCAAGTATATAATATTGTTACACCTGTCATACAAGCCATTAAATTTTGGTATTGTTGCGAAAGTGATTTGTGTTTGACTGTACCTGTGGACGGATGTGTTGTGGTGTTCAGGATGTAACTGTGGACAGGCCGACAAAACAGTTTGTAACTCATATATGACTTAAAGTTTGTTTCAATAAACAATTAACATTGTATTACAGGTCTTACAATTGATAAATTGTGTATGGTATTATTTATAAAACGTATACATTCATACAATATAGTTTTTGTTGTGATTTTGATATTTTACTTGCGCATTTGATGTAGTTACCTAATGATTCAAGGTGTTGGATTAATGTGTTGAATTTAATATTCGGGATTAAAACACAAATAATCGTCACTCATGATTTATTTCATAGACATAATTTGTTTGTTGGTTATTGTATAGTGGGAAAACAATTTTATAAAACCTTTTAGATAAATCATTTTTGTTTTCTAGATTGTATGATATTAGGAATTCAACATATACATTAGGTCTAGCAATTCAACCATACTAAAACCTCAAGTTGTAAAAGTTTAAGCAGCGTGAAAGTAACGCAGATAGAGAAACAAAACTGGGCAAATCCCTCGGAGTGTTGTGCTGCAGAGTTCTTAATTAACACAAACTCTACTCTCAAAACTAACTTTCGACTCAGTGTAAAGGAAATAGTATTGCCTATTATAAGATGCTGCAAGGCATTTATAAGATAGTTAGAACCAA
Source organism: Macrosteles quadrilineatus (assembly GCF_028750875.1). Taxonomy (NCBI): domain Eukaryota; kingdom Metazoa; phylum Arthropoda; class Insecta; order Hemiptera; family Cicadellidae; genus Macrosteles; species Macrosteles quadrilineatus. The sequence continues at coordinate 152,670,283 of NW_026542594.1, forward strand.
CTACATAATAAACCAGAAAGTACAAATTAAAAAAAAATAAGTAAAGATTTTAGCAACAATTGTAAACATTTATTTCGGTTTGTATGCTCCCTTTTGTGCAAAGGGTACATTACACATGTATGTTGTTTGTAAGTTTTCTTTTTAATTCCCTTTTAAACTTTATCATATTTAGTAATGCAAAATTAACCAATATAAACACTGTATGCTAAGTAGCCTAGGTACCTTTTCTTGTGGAAGATTTGATGTGAGATTTTGTATAGCCAATTTGAGTGTCATGAAGAGATAAAAATGCTCTGAAGACAGTTAATTTAAAAACCTAAAAAAATATTTCAAGGTTGAATTTTCAAATTGTTCATGCTTACTAACAAATGGGAGTACTAATAAAAATAACACTAATACTGAATTGATGAAAGATTTGTATTCTTATATTTATCTTATCTTCACTATAAGGTGTTAATTTTAATTACATTGTAACATAACAAATCCATTCAATCCTTCACACAAATTATATTTTTAGAAAGGCAAGCTTGTTATCCATGTACAGATTATACGTTTTTATTTTAAAGAAACTAAATATGCTTGGCCATATTTGTCCACCATAAAGCCCAAAGTAACTGTAGTATGAATCATTGATCATTCATAGTATTATGAAATGCAAGCTATCACTTCATGCATCTCGGCTCAAACTGAACTACATTCTGAGTTTCCTTCACAATAACAATGCATAAATCATACTATGTAGCTTATATACACATCATATGTCACCGTTTCAACCTTAAGGTGAGTCAGGTTGTGTCAATATCATAATGAGTTTCATAATTGCATATGTACTATCCATACATATATAGAACACGTATATAGCTTAAAAGGTTGTCTTAGATAAAACATTTAGTGTAGAACATTTCGCAGATGATAAAGAATTTTACCTTCCCAATATTTACAATGTCTTATAACTGTAGCCAATTAAAAATATCGTTTAAACCTAATAAATATCTGGCGTTTATCGGATTTCTGGTGAGTGTTTGTAAAAAGCACGATCGACTACGAATTTCACATCTATACCATTTTAAAATTACAATAACGATTTTTTTTTCTTCTTTACAAGACCGAAACCAAACAGTAAAATATTCCCTTTAAAATGAAAGAATGTCAGTAAAGTTTAAAGCTTCTCTATTGATCACAAATAATGCATGTTATGTTTTTTTTTATTATTCCATCCAGGAACTTGCTTTATATGTCTTAAGAAAGCTTATAATCCTTATAGATGTAGTATTATATTATCAGATGATGACATTGACAATTCTGCTTGAATCCAAAACGAGGTGTTAAACTACCATAAAAAACATTCGCACTGAATTGAGTTTAAGTTCATTAAATATTACTGTACAATGGGATTGTATAACATGGTATAATTTCCTTTTGCAGCTTTTAAATAAATGACCCATAAAAATAGCCCTGTGGAGGAATAAATAGACAAAGTCTAAATGTTAACAAATTAATGTATTGAATTTTAATAAAAAAATAAATCCATGTTTAATTAATGTTCTAATATTGAAGATTAATGTAATTTTTGCTCCTATTACAATAAAATTATCCAATTTGTACATTTATTTGCACACATACATTTATCTTTTCGTTTAAATAAAGGGTTGCAATGCTATCCCTCTCAAGAATATTGCATTCCGGTCCTTAAGAAGAAGATAAAAACCATTTTCTTGGTCAAATGATTATTTTTCAAATACTACTACGATGTTCAAAAACAGACTAACAACTGGATTGCTGGCATTGCACATCAATCTTTTTTGATTTATTTTTTATTAATATATCTGCGATAACTATGCAACTTTGAAACACTAACTCGTTGTTATAGAAGGTATAGTTTGGTTCAGGTTGAGACCTGAAGGACAGACTCATAGAAATCTTTTAAAGGAAGAATTTAAAGAATTACACATTTAAGCTACAGGTTTTCTTTCATCATTAGCTTGTTTATTTGTTACTCGTGTGGTATGTATAGTGCTAGTTTAGAAATAAGAATGCTAAAGACATTAAAATTATTCAAGCTGGATTAAAATAAAATAAAACTTCATAAAAAGTCGTTGAAGTGCGTTACAAGATAACACTGTTGACGATAAAGAGCGACGATAGACACTTCGGTGGAGCACCGCACTAAAACACTACTCTAGTAGATTTGTTAGAGCTATAAATTGTTAAAGAGCTACAGGAAATAAAACGTGTTTTTTGCGTTTGATTGCACAAATGGTTACAGCTATGCCCTCTTCAATGTTGCTGAAATGAGGAAACGTTGGGTTTTCCTGTAGAGGCTGGTTGCTTTACATGCTAACAACCTACTCTTATTTTGAGTTTACTTTCATTTTCAATTATTTTTTCATGTTATATCTGTATGAGAAAGTTTTAAAAATATGCAAATGTAACGTTAGGTATGTAAGAATAATCGTAGATTCATTGTGAAAGCTGTAACAAGATGTTATTTAAATTATCCAATATGTTTTGGTTAGTTAATATTTAATCTTGGTGTGTATTTTGTCTTCATTTCTGTCATAAGAATGCCTAAAGGTAAAAAAATAAATTGTAGGTATATAGAAAATAGTATATTCTAATAATCTTTGATATAGAGCTGCTATAAAATATGACAATGGAAATTTGCAAGGAAAACACTTTAGGGAAATCTAAAATTACTTTTGATGAACTTAAACGTGTAGATAAATATATATATAACCAACTCTTGATTATATGTACATTCTTAAGGCATCAATACATCTTTTAAATTAAAAAGTTAATTTTATATCCCTCTTTTTATCGTATGTGCTGTATGAAAGTTGATAGAACTGTATAGTACGAACATGCAATTTTAGCTAGAAGAGTTTACAATATTTGGTTGTACTCGTATTTTGCAGTTACATTTTAACCACATATTTAACAAAGAAAACTTTATTTATCATAGTAGCTTTGAAACATCCTTTTTACTTTCTTCTTTGTACCTTTGGTGACTAAACGTTGTAATTTATATACTGTATAGCTTTATTACACCGAAGAGTACCTAGTCGAGTGGTCTACATTTGTCGACCTCCTGACCCAGACCACGTCGTTCCACCACTGTTTGCTTGAGTAATGGTGTTAGTATAAAACCAGATATTTTACATAGATATTAGCCTTGACTTTCATTTCATATGATCTGACATTCATTCTCCAAGTTAAGGCTGTGACCAGTAATGAGTAAAAAATGTCGTATTGAATTGAGCCACACTGCAACTGATTGCGCTAATTTAAATTAACGATTTCTGTCAAATGCGACACGTTAACCGAGTTAAGTTGATAGGGGTCACTTAATGTTCGGAATAGCATATTTAATAAAACAGAATCTTAAACACTAGTGCACTATGTGACTGGCTCATTAAACTAAGCTATATTTTAATACAAATTTGCGTTACATGATCTATTTACAGTAGATGGAATGTCTAAGACAATTGTATTACAAAACGAATTTTGTTTGATTGACAGTAACTCACTGCTTTATCACTAAAAGAATTTCATAAGAGGTTATCGTCTTCCAAATCTATCAATATCGTTTGTATTGTTATCTAAAGTTTTATAAGATAAAGGGTGGTCCATAAATAACGGATCGTCTTAAAACATATGTCAATCAGCTGTTGTTACTCATAGAAATTTCATTGTTGTTGTTGAATCACCAAAAACAACAGAATGTTTTCTTGCCGATTGTGCTTCGGAGAACAGATCCCCGAACTCGTGCAATGTCCTCATCTGTACGTACAGACTTTGATCTCCCCGGAGGTTTATTATTGAGAACAAATCCTTTAGTTCTTAAATTAGACATCTGTAGATAGTATTCTTAGAGGGAACCGCACCATGACGAAGGACGTTGAAATGATTTCAAAATAACCGCTGAGTTACAATCACAGACTCGTTATTTTTTAAATAGGCTTTAATGCAATTTGCATGGTGTTAAACTGTCCAACGATCACTGATAACTCAAATGACATGGCATTTGTTGTTGTTTAATACAACAATGAAAATTCTACGAGTAACAACAGCTGATTGGCACGTGTTTAAAAATAGTCCGTTATTTATGGACACCCCTTCAGTACTATTATCATTATAATTAAAAGGCTTAATTCCAATGCTGGGTCTTATAGCGTTTATAATGTAAACTTGTAATTTCCTAACTAAAAAAATTGGGATATTCTGGACTCTGATACTTACTATTCATATAATCTAGTTTTTAACCTAAATTATGTTTAAATTTCAATGACAATTAATTGGTCATAGCCTTTGGAAATGAACTTTTAACATAAAATAATATAATGTAAAAAATGGCATTTTTAACGTTTTTTGAAACTACAAATTGCTACTGACACTAAATCTATACATAACACTAATCGCAACAATTTTAACTGTACTAGGACCCTAGTGCGCTAACATGTGGAAACCGTCGGTTTCCGTATATGTTTTATATGAAAACTAACGAATTTGATAATGCAACAACATTAACAAATTCGTTAGTTTTCATATAAAAAATATACGGAAACCAACGGTTTTCACATGTTAGCGCACTAGGATCCTAGTAGTTATCATGTCTTAGTATGATACCTTTTTAGTATGGTTTTCTTAATATAAATGGTAATGGTCTTAGTATCATGGTTAGTAAAATGTTTAATTTGTTCGGTTACAATATCAATAATGTAAAGCCATTTCACCGGTCTAAGGCAGGGCTATGTGCGGCAATTTTACTGCCTGCCTTAACCTCCACTAACATTGCAGTGGTATTAGGAACGAGCGGCTAAAGCAAAACAAAGCATTATTTACCAGTAACACTGAGAGGGAGCATTCCTTAAAACAAACTATCAACTAATTGTTTTGGATAAAACATCCCATATGATTTGAAAATATTAAATCAGACTTTCATAGATGTTAATTACATTACTCATAATGTCACCTTTCCCGTTAACTAATAATTAACAAAACTACATTTTATTAGATTAATATATTGGAACCGCGTGATTGAAAATATTCGCGCTTACTTGTAGCAATACATTTACAGTTCGAATCTCTTTTAAGGGTTGACAAAGTTTCCCTGATTTATGCACGGTCCCTGTAATCACTCATTTTCCAAACCGACGTACTTTATCTAAGTGCAGATTAATTGCAGAGTAGAGTGAATATACCAGTCAGCTGTTTGTCTTGCCCCAATCTGAATATGATTGCATTCTGAACTTGTCTTATTTCCATCAGTCGGTGTTTACAAATGGCAACTACAGAAGTAGTATTTACCTACTTGAAAACATTTGAAACTAACAAATTATTTTAAAATCTTTTTACCAAACAAGCATTATTAAAGTCGTTTAATTATTCTTATAGAACATGGTACAGTATCTGCTTTCCTTGTTGTAAGTTAACAATAACTGAAAGTGAAACTTAGTTATTGGTTAGTACTACACAGATATCATATGTGCACATAGTAGTGTATATTACTTGTTATCATTATGGAGAATCAGTTGACTCTTGTGGAATGCTTTTTTTCTTAACTTCTGTATTGTTTTTGCTGCAGCCAACCTGTATCGAAGCTTACTTCCGTTTTGGTGATTTGCATTTTTTTTCTGAAAAGTCCCAAAAAACTAGCTTTTCATATAAATATGGGAAATATTTTGAAACATTATATTCATAAAAAATTAATAAATACTATTACTAGACTATCTTTAACATGTCGGGTTTCTCCGATTAAATATAATATATAACTCACAAACGTCAGTATATTTTCTAAATATTTCTTATGAATTATTATTTAAATGATGTTGAAATATTCTTTGTGGCGAGATTTCTATGTCAAATAACCATTTGCATTAATTCTTTTTTACGATTAAGCTCCATCTAATAGCTTCTAAATAGTACAATTTTAGTAAAAACCACAGTTTGTATACAAAGTTTCAAAATTATGAATAATATTGACCTTAATTAATTGAATTGTTATTCAATTTTGGTTAATAAATTTAAAAACAATACAAAAAGAAATCTTGATAACAAATCATTGACCAAACACATGCTTCTTTCAATCTAGAATAAGACATTTTGAGAATTTTGACAATACAAGGAAATAATTTAATATAGTAATATTGTATTTTTTTAAATACTTATGCACAGTAACATTAAAGTACCTTTTTTATCCAATTTAGACAGTATAAAATACAATATGATATATCAACTGAGCGAGATCACTCACCATCAGTTCCTTTCTTTTATTTATAACCTTATATATATCATCCAGGTTCGGATCTGTACGCTACGCTAATGGATATTTTACACTATTTCCCTGGAGAAATTCTAACTATCGTTATCTTAGTAGCCAATTTAAGCACACACAACAATATACAGGGTGAGTTTTAATTGTCCCCCCCAAACTTTTTTCTACATTCTTTCAAATATCAATCCCAGACCACTTCCAAACATTGTTGGGTAGTAAGTACTTCATTTTGACGAGGTGGTCATTTCCGGCCGCCATCTTGGATCCGCCATATTGGATGCAAAATTTTTTTTCAAGTGTAAAGGTGGGATTGTGACCCATTATTTCGAATTAAATTTTTACTCTAATTACAATGCCGCAAACCGTTTTTAAAAATCTTGATTCATTCTAAAGTTATGAGGGCTTTTTAAAACTTTATTTTTAGCCCATTTTAACACTGTGCATTTACCAACTAAGACCATAATCTCAAAATAGTGATAGATAAAGATAAGTATACACTACCAGTAATTGTCGACCTATTTTCACTTGGTTATGATTGATGTATTTTTTTCGGCCGCCATCTTGGATCCACCATTTTGAAATGTGATAAATTATTTTAAATATGAAGGGGGTGTTGTGACCCATCATTTCGAATTACTTTTTTAAGCTAAACTCAATCCCGCAATCCATGATTTGTTATCAAGTTTTGTTTATGAAATATTGCAATTTTTTTGTTAAAAATGTCAATATTTCAAAATCAAAAAAATGAAAATGAAAAACGGATCATGGAATTAAGTTCAGCTTAAAAAAGTAGTTCGAAATGATGGGTCACAACACCCCCTTCATATTTAAAATAATTTATCACATTTCAAAATGGCGGATCCAAGATGGCGGCCGAAAAAATACATCAATCATAACCAAGTGAAAATAGGTCGACAATTACTGGTAGTGTATACTTATCTTTATCTAGCACTATTTTGAGATTATGGTCATAGTTTGTAAATGCACAATGTTAAAATGGGCTAAAAATAAAGTTTTAAAAAGCCCTCATAACTTTAGAATGAATCAAGATTTTTAAAAACGGTTTGCGGCATTGTAATTAGAGTAAAAGTTTAGTTCGAAATAATGGGTCACAACCCCACCTTTACATTTGAAAAAAAAATTTTGCATCCAATATGGCGGATCCAAGATGGCGGCCGGAAATGACCACCTCGTCAAAATGAAGTACTTACTACCCAACAATGTTTGGAAGTGGTCTGGGATTGATATTTGAAAAAATGTAGAAAAAAGTTGGGGGGGACAATTAAAACTCACCCTGTATGTATTTAAACATCACTATAATTTACAAATAAAATACTGTATTTATACTTCTAAACAAATGACGAAGTTTTTCCAAACCCTTTTTACTAATGACGACAAAGATTTTTCTTTTCTTATATGCAGGTTTTTACCTGGAAAATGTTGTTGTGGTTTTTTTATCTTTTCAGATAAAAATCTGTTACATCACTATAATATGTTTTCAGAATTCTTAAGCGTTTGATTTACTTATGATTAAGGTATGATGTTGTTAGGAGTTGGTCCCCAAGTAGTACTCATAACAAAAATTTTTTGCTGGAAGACTTTTTGCTTTCACCAACAAGTGCCATTTTGAAGAAGCTATATTTCAAACAGCTTACCCAATAGATGAGTAGAAAACATTCATATACATCAATTTCCTAAATTATGTAGGTCGTATTATTACTTTTTAATCAGCCCAAGAGTCGTTTAGATATTTTATTTGCCATCTTTTTAGTTTTCCTGAGCCTCTATTATCGCTTTGCTAATATATATTTTGCCAATAATATGTATAGTGACGTATATTTTGACGTTGACACCTTCATTATCATTTCACTGTCATTCAGGCATGTAGCTATCACAATTGAAGTGTTATATGTTGTACAATTAACAAAATTAAATTCAATAAACTTCAGCCTTGTTAATACTTTTATGCTTGTAGGGCCTACTTACTTTATTTGATTGTTAGTATTCGTGTTTTTATGAAAAATTTTACCAAAATAGTTATACATGTTTTAATCTACTAAAATACAAATACAGTATATTTATTTACTCTACTTAAAGAATTTTGCTTTCAATCAGTTTTTTGTGTTTCACTTTAATAACGATTATTTAACAGTTCATTATGCTTTAAGTAAAATCTTTAAAGGAAAATAAGTTTCAGCGATTATTTTTAATATTCTTAGCTTTGTTTAAAGTGTTTAATTTTGTCTTTCTAAAATAAATGGAATATCAGAGCTAAAGAGATGGAATTTTCCCCGAGGGAAATATGTTATCCTGCATCCAGACATTGTATGAGGGATGAGGGTAGCGGCACCCGTGGTTATATGTGTATGGAAAACAGCCATAAAACTTGATGATTACTGAAAACAAGAATTGTATGTACTAATAGTAAAACATATCGTTAAACCTTGATGAATAATACCTTTGAATATCAATTCAACACGTCAATAGTCTAATTGATTTTTGGTTATTCTAACGAGTGAGAAATTTGACTACAAGTAGTCTTTTTAACATAATTTCTTTCCGAGTAATAAAGTATTGGTTGTAAAATTTTATTTAGAAATCAATGTTTCTTGAAACGAGTCTTTTCATGAGAGTAGCGATATACGACGGTATATTCCATTTCGGCCACTTGCTCCTAAGTATTATAGTCTTACGAGATGTTTTGAATTTATATGGATTAATTGAAAGAAGATAAGTGGGTTTGGAACATTTAAGATATGTTTTATCTAATGATATGTAATTCAAAATGCCTCTTTGAAAGCTTTAGTTAGGTTATCTAACATATCTGATCGCAATATGATGATTGTTTTGATATGTTTTAAATACAGATATATCAATCAAATGATTCAGAATAGGCAAAACTCCGCTGTTGCATATTATATACTAATGCTAACTATACTTCACTCAATGTATCCAATTATTCGTGGAATTTATTGATAATTTAACATGGAACACATTCTTAAATGCAATTGGTTTAATTGGTGTAATAATACGGCTTGCGTTCACTTGTATGTAATTAGTAATAATAATAAAGATATATATAATATAAAAGGCAAAGCCCTCACTGACTGACTCACTGACTCACTCACTCACTCACTCATCACTAATTATCCCACTTCCCATTTACCTAGGAGGCTGCAATTCGGTACACTAATTCTTTGGGCATTAAATAGGAAAACTAAGTAGTTTTTATTCTGATCGGGCTTTCGGGCTCCATCCCAGTGGCTCTGAAGTTTCCCATGTTAACCTTATGATTTTTCATATTTAAAAGGAATTTCTTAACAGCTGTTTCAATTAAACAAGTTGGTTCTGTTCTATGATGTTCAATAGCATTAAAGTTACAAGGATTACCAACAGGGTGCAGCACTATTATTTTTTTTAAATTCAGGACTACAGCCAATTTGCAACCAAAAGGTGAGTGAGCGTAGCGAACGAACTTCAACCTGAAAGCGAGTTAGCGTTGCGAAGAAGCTAACCTGAAGGCAAGTGAGCGGAGCGAACGAGCTCCAACCTAAAGGTGAGTGAGCGTAGCGAACGAACTTCAACCAGGACGTGATTGAGCCATGCGAACGAGCTCACTTGTGAAGTTAAACGGGGCAAAGCCCGCGGTACAGCTAGTAAGGATATAAAACTGAACAAACGGTAGCTATGACATTTTTTCTAATGTTATAATTATAACTGTTATAATTCTTCAATATTTAGAGTGTATATTTGGAGTGTATACAGTGTCCTTTGGTAACCTTATTTTTAAAGCAGACGTGTTTATTTGTATACATAATTTCTTTTCTCTACGATCAAACTATGAGGTACAACATCATTTTCCAGAACATCAATTCTACTAATTAGAAAATGATTGGCTATAAAATTATCTTTTGTAACAAAAGAAATTATGGTTAAACAAAAAATTTGCAATCAAATAAATTATCCATGGATATAAAACAAATTATCGGAAAACATTGATGTAAAAGTATCGAGCACTTAGCGAGCAATTTAATTCGTATTTCTATTATGCATTTAAATACATTCGATTTAACTGTTAAAAAATCTCCATATTACATTGTCAAAATTTTTACAACAATTCACCAAATAACTTCAAATAGCTCAGTTAGCAGCACGACAGAGCTTAAATCTCTAAAAACATTTTCAAAAGGACAAACCTTACCCTTTACAAAACATCACTATCAAATTTCAAATTATTTAAAAAACTGGAACTATTGTTAGTATAAAATATACCTTTGTATAAGATATTAGAGTACGATCTTACTTAGGAAATGTAATTTTCACCCGAGAGGAACTTATTTTTGCTAACATTATTTATAATTTTAACGAAACCAGTAATTGGAAGCAATAAAAAAAATGCGTTTCCAACCAAAACCTTTCAGAGCATTAACAAGGCTCATTAATAAAAAGGCTTTGAAAAATGTATAGAAGGGAGGAATATTAAAATCATTGAATAGCTCATACCTTACAAAGGAGTACTAGAATTATTTTCTAAAGCAAACAACTTCTATACATAATTTTAAACTGTATGCCTATTGAAATTATTTCCTTTCTCTTTATTTTAACAATAAACACCCAACGACCCATGATTTTTTCTTCAAGAAGAACTGATAATACTGGGTTAGATGAATTTCAAAATGAAAACATCACAAATAATAAATGATATTTAATTTCATGAGGCCTTTTAGCCGCTGTGCTGGCATCATCAGACACATCACAAAACCCTTTGAGGCAAAAGGCCTCATGAAATAAAAAATCATTAAATATTGGTGATATTATTTTAAATTTTACTCATGAATTTACTTGCGTCTATAATTACATTTGGCGGTCAATAACAATTTCAATAATAATGGTTTAGTTTACCTCTGTCAATATGGTCCATATTGACAGAGGTAAACTAAACCATTATTATTGTTGCTGTATGGTCCAGAGGCTACCCATCATGGAACAATTTCAACAAAGCTAATTTATACACTTTAAAACAAATAATTACATATTAATTTAAAGTTGTTATGTGATACAACAATGGTTTGTACACGCGTTTATAAATATATATTGTGTATTTAATGAGTTTTCCCATTTTGTGATCATATAATATTGTATAGTCCTGACCTAAAGTCATTACCTAATGTCAATTACCTATTTATTCATTAACGACCAAACTGTGCAAGTCAAAGTTTTAATAGTATTAAGCGATTAAATCTGTCTTGCATTTTGTTTCGTCAGTTTTCTTTAACTTTGGTCACCTAGTTCCCACAATTCCGTAAGAGATTTTAGCAACGTAGATAACAAAGACGTGATTGAAAATTTACTAGTCATAATATAGTTTCACCCTAATATGTACTCAAACACAAGAAATTTATGAATAATTAATGCGTATTAACCCTAAGAAAATAACAACTTTTAAAACTTTTTATAATGCATATACATTAAAGCATATTCTATTCAACCTAATTTTTCCAAAATTTTGATTAAATCTCATAGTAATTGAGACTTTTAAAAGCTAATTTACTATCCATAAGAGACTAAATAACTCTTAATTTGAACATTACTCACGTTAATTTTAGGTTTCCTAAACTAATCAACAGCCATAACAATACGAATGAATTACTTTTATGGCCCCTATTAAATTCGTGACAGAATTGAGGCTTACAAAACAATTTAATTTCGATTAACAAAATATTTTACCCAACATACGTATATAGTTAAATACAGTACAAACTTTTTGTTTAAATATTTAGTCCTTGCAGTGTGGCTGTATTTGGACCAAACAACTGAGATTATTAAATAGGTTATAAATATTGTATTTAATTAAGGTTATATATTGAGGTTATTAATAACTGCGGCATAACTAATTAATTAAGATATCACACACAAGACAATATAGAATTAACTATTACTTATCATAATATTCTTGGGATAGATCATGCAAAAAATAACCGAAATTCTTACGCTATTTTTTTAAGGTTAGTAAACTGTTGTATTTGGTTTATTTATGGAATATATCCATACATTTAGGAAATTTTTTTTTAATTTTATATTAGGCTTTTAGCGTTCACAAAAAAAACACTTTACGCCACACTACATTATTTTGACGAACTTCCCACGCAAGGATTTAGTCCAGAAAACAGCTGTTTGCCGCCAGCTTATTCAAATGGGGTTTCATTGCGTAATACTGTTCTGCAATGAGTTTTACCGACACCAATCAGCTGATTATACTGTATTTTCGTGGCAATTATTGGTTATAAACAAAAACATAACCTCTTTATGACTAGTGATTATTAGTCCTTTAGTTGGTGGAAATATATAAGGATTTGTACGTATTAAGTAGTATGGCGTAAACTATCGTACGTAACTCGTCCAAAATGTGTGTACCGGACTCGTATGGTAATCCCGTACTCGACTTCGTCTCGCACGGGAACGACCACACTCGTCCGGTAAACACTTATTTTCAGGACTAGTAACGTAATATACTATTGTATGGTCCCCCGAGCAGCAAACCTAAGAATATAATGTTATAGCAGGTATAAAATCAGGTATAACAGGTATGTTTAAGTAGGTATAAAATCTAACATATTTCACGAACATATTTAGTGAAAATCTATAGTACTAAAAAAACGTCAAACAAAATGTGCTTATCTCAATATTTTGTTGTGCAATTAATTGTTATTACTGTACAATGTGTTCATTTCCAATAATGTATAGACAGATCAACACAGCCTAGAGGCAGAACACACAGTCTGCTATATCTCACCTACACTTCCTCACTTCCTCTGCTTTTCCCGCTATATCCTTCTATTTCACTTCCACTTCCTTTGTGGTAAACACGTTCATATTAATGAATACACGCGTTTGGCCTGAGGAAATTCTTGGTTTTCGCTTTGAGTTTTTTTTTCAAAATACCAGTGTGATGATAGGAATGCTATACTTATTTCCTAGACCGGTATATAATAATTTAGCTTAATGAGTACTCCGTATTTTTGGAACTTTGGTCACAAACCTGTTTTGTTATAAATAATAATTCAAACCAGTTTAAAAAATAAAAAATAAAAAAGTGTACCAACATATGAGGATTTGATAAACTATCTATTTCCAGCGGTGAATTATTTGGCTTTACAATGACATAAAACTGCACATTCTTTGATTGTAATTTTAAAAACACAGTAATCAATCTCCATACAAACTAGTTTACTTTGAAACTTATTTGAATGATAAAAAAGATCACAATGATGTTTTTATTCAAAATGTCGGCAGGTATATTTTAAGAGTTAGATTGTAGTTTGTTTTTTTTGTTTTTTTTTTAAACCTATCACATGTAATAAAAAGTATTTGCAGTGTTTTATATAACAACTTATTAAACAGATTGTTTATAAATTAGCTATATGCTCGGTCCCTATATACTAAGGGTTAAAGTAAGAAATCTTGTCTTACTAATATATTTTATATTTGTATATCATAAAATATAACAAGAACCTATAAAATGATCTGGTCATTGCCATTGAAACTTTGTATAACCAAAGAAGAAGTTTTGTCTTTATCTAGTTCAAACATTTATTCAAAGTCTCTTTAAAAGGTTTTCCACGATATAGTCTTCGAATTTTGTTCGTCAAAGAAAGTTTTCAGTGGGGCTTTAGAACAAATCATTTCATCCAACAAAAAGCCGGTAATAACGTACATGATTTTTAACTGATGATCATTAGCATTTATTACGATCCCAATTATAAGAGAAATTACAATTTTTATTATTAATTTAAGTACTAACATTATCAATAATTAATTAATTTTAAAATGTAACCCATTATATTTTATTTCTCATCATTGATATAGTCTGCAATTTGTTGATTCCATTAGCATAGCTATATTATATTATTAAGTCTGATAACCAGCAATAATTTAATTGTTTATTCTATTAAGGTTAATTCAAACAATCGTTTGATCGTTTATTGTAAATTGAGTGATTGGTAAGTTAATGAATAAGTCTGGAAGTATAAATATAAAGTCCAGAGCTCAATGCTTGTTGAGTTATAATTTATCGGTATTTTATGACGCGTTTAGGCTAGTTTAAATATATATGAATATATATATTAGCTTAAACATGAATCGGGGTGGGCTTAGACCAAAGTATATATAGATTAATGGTTTAGACGTTGGGGACGGATTTTCACTTATAGATTTAAATTCATAACTACTTTAACATATCAAAATGGCTAAATAATGGCTATATATAAACATGAATGTGTACCTAATTTGTCTATGCAATATAAGGGAAACTATATAAAACATGAAGACACCATTTTTATTTTAATAATACCCCAAATTTATATTCAGACAATCATGAGTCTTTATGCTGAAGTTCCATTTTTTTCTGAAACTAAAAAATATATCAAATTACAAAACTTTTTCAAATAACTTTAATTGTTATGAGCATTGGGTTATTTTCAACTCAAAAATACTGCAAATCCAAGGAAAAATTCCCAACGGTAGTCTAGACGTAAACTCCCGCCGGTCACGTCGTTAAAGCTAGGCCTAGGCATGCGTGTTACGTGTTTTTAAATGTTTCTAATGTATGTAAATTATTTGTGAACTTTGACGACCTTCGGAAGAAGTGATAATGTCCTTGGAAAACCTGAAGATGGCTCCGTTATGAGCCGAAACTAGTTGTTTCACAACCACTTGAGATTGTCGACATTACAGGTATTTAATCCACTTTAATTGGAGAATTTTAGTTAATTTCCTACAATGACTTACAACAACTCAATCATTCTAGAAGTCCTTCTTAATCAAAACTTTATATCTCCTCTAAAACCGTTGCAAAGAAAATTAAGTGACTTATTTGAAAGTTGTATTTCGTTAGCTTATAATTAATTTTTCCTTATCGATTCTTATTTTCAATAAAATTTAATTAAATTTATAAATTTTAACCGCATCATAAATTTTACTTGTACATTTTAATAATTTAAAATGTACAAAGGAAAAAAATATCAACTCATAGCAAAAAAAAAGGTTCAAAATCAAAGGAACTTTAGCAGCTTGCACTACATCATTATTAAGAAATGCAAAATTCTATCACGTTTCATATTCTATCTGTCAAGATTGGTTTTATCGTGGTATTTCTATCTTTTTTCTCCTCGTCAACATATTTTCATTGTGTATTTATCATGCAACCACTTAAATAATACTAAAATATATTACGAATTATAAAAAATATAAAATTTACGCTGTATGATATACTATAGCTGTTGTACCCGTGCTTTGCAACGGGAAGAGGACACAAAATAGTAACATTTTAATCTTTATATCTGTTGCATATAATAGTTACAAATCCGCCAACACTTTTAGAAAAAGAATTCAACTTTTATAGCCTTAATAGAAACGTTTAAAAGTTGTGACTTTTAAGTCTGGTAAGTAGTTGATACCACCATTTTGGTTTTGATTAATTTTAAATCTAGTGTAGGCTGATATGAGAAAAACTGACCAAATCTCCGAATAAAACTTTAACATATATGATTTACCTTTATCTCCCTTAATTACATATCTTTTAATTTATTATTGACATTTTAAATCTCAATTTTGAAGTTGCAAAATACTAATTATTAAATTTAAATGAAATTTTTTTTATTTCAATCTTTTTTATATTAAATCACTAATTTTCAGTTCCTTCACTCACAATAAATCATTGGCAAAACTAAGTCAGCTGTTATAAACTTTAGAAATATTGGTGTGCCTTATCAATACAGTCTTTTGAAATATTAAAGAAACTATATCTATAGGTACTAAAAAAAATAAAAATAAAACTTAGCATTAAAGACAGCAGACAAAACTAATATGATTATCAAAAGAATCAAGGGCTAAAAAATGTACTGTAATAGCAAACACAGTATATGTTTCATTGCATCTCTGATTCTACTCTACAAAAATATCAACAAACAACTCAACTTAATATACAAACCAGTTCTTTTATTTAGTTCCATCCCATTGCCTTTACATTTACATTTTCACACTTACCATTAAGTAAACATAGTAACAGATATTTCATTATTTTTAGAAATAAAAAAACACTGTGTACTGCTTAGTTTTATGATATTTTCCTTGGTTTAATTTAATCAGTGGTGTGGTAAAATACAAATATTAAATGTATCAAATAAAGTAAATGTGACTCAAAGCTATGATAAGAAAAATTAGAGTATTTTGTATTACCATTTGATAATTAAATATAGTTACATATATACGACGGATTTTAGAAAACAAAAATCAACGTACAATTTAGTTATTGATGATATTCTTTAGTTTAATTTAAGCATAGGTTTAGCAAAACACAATAACTTAATTTACCTAAATATATGTATAAAAAACAATGTGGTGTGCAATTTATGTTAAGTTAATCTAACACATGTTAAGCAGTTAGATTTTATTTAAAGTAGCCTCCAAAGTCATACAAAACATCTATACATTGTAATTTTCATACTGTTTCCATGAAAACATATCAATAACATTTTTTTCATATCTTAGACGCTTTAGAAATCCAAAGAAGAGCCAAAAATTGATACAGCAAAGGTTATAGAATATTTTTTTTCTATAATCATTGACATACTTAGTTTTATAATAAATACTGTAATCCATGATAAAAGGTTAGATTAAAATAAACCTACCTCATTAGTTATGGTAAATATTATACAGGGTGTCCGGTCATAAGTGTTAAATAAAATTTTGCATTAAACTACATGGTAATGGTGACAGAATGTCGCAAATTTGAGGTTCCCAACTTCAACAGTTAGAGAATAACAAATAAATTAAGATTTTTCAAAAATTATTGTAGTTGTTATGAAAAAGGTTATTTTACTCTGTTAAAAATGCACTTACTGTCAGTTTCAATGTCATTTTCAGAATCCTCACAAAGTTTTAAATAAATATAACACATAATCGTTGGGGTACGTAAAAATATTCTATTTAAAATTCTTCGTTAAACAAATTATTTTTATATCGACGAAAATGTAAATAACATTCAGCAGTTTATTTCTCGGTTGTTGAGTTCCGGAGAGGTTATCAAATATGACTAAAAACTTCCTTATTTAAAGGGCTTTACAATGATGTATAACAACATTTACCTACTGTCAAATCCATGGTGAATTTTACGCACTATTGTGAAAAATCACGGTCAAGCCAAAACAGATATTGTAAAAAATAATAAAATTTTACTTACTATTTTATGAGCTGACCACTGATGATGAGGGTATGTATAATTTATGATTGACCAGACTACACTTCCATCAAACTAAAGAGTTTTTTTGAAGACTTTGGAAAATTTGTAATTAAAAAACACAACACATTAGTAAAAAACATAATACACACTACAATTTAAATATGAAATTATAGTTAACCCATTAAACAAATCAATGACACACTTTGTCCGAAGCACAAATCACAGTTTGGGTGTAAAGTGCCCACCGTTTTCCCGCAAGCAGGCCCTAGCTCTTTTGCGGATTGCGCCAACTGTGACCTCATACGTCAATTTTTCCCTTACTTTCCCAGCAGCCTCAAAGATTCTCTCCCGTAACTCAACTTCAGAGTTTACAACAGTTGAGTAAACTAGACTTTTCATGTAACCCCAAACAAAAAAATCTAACGGGCTCAAGTCTGGAGATCGAGGAGGCCATGTCACACTTCCTCCACGTCCAATCCATGTCGGGTAGTTTTGGGATAGCCACAACCGAACACTTTCAGTAAAATGTGGTGGAGCACCATCCTGCTGAAATATGATTTCAGCTCTTTGTTGAGGATCAATTTAATCCAACAACTGAGGTAGAGAGTGCTGAAGAAAATCTAGATATAAATCACCGTTCAGATTTCCTTCGAAGATATGAGGACCAATTAACCGATCTCCAATCACACCTGCCCACACGTTGATCCCAAACCTTTTTTGAAAAGAAGCTTCTCTGGAGGCTTTTGGATTTTCATTATTCCAAAGATGCATATTGTGAATATTTATCACACCTTCTCTGGTAAAACGGGATTCGTCAGTCCATAGTATTTTTTTAAGGAAGTGATATTCAACAATATCACGTTGAAGAAGCCAGCGGCAGAACTCCTTTCTGGATTCGAAGTCACGAGGCTCCAATCCTTGGACCTTTGTAAAATGATACGGATGGAAGTTATTGTCCTTCAACACTTTTTGTACTTTCCACCGGGACATACTAGTTTCAAGGGCAAGCTGCCTAACACTAGTAGTAGGATTATCCATAACTCTCTGAATTACACCCTCTTCAGCTGCAACATCATGCACAGGTCCTACTTCTTTCTTCTTCTTCTCAACCGATCCTGTTTCCAGCAAACGTTGATGCACTCTAGTATACACCTGAGTACTGGGGGTGGTGCGATCAGGATACCGATTCTGGTACTCTCTCTGAGCAGCCGACGCATTGCCGTTACACAAACCATAAATAAAATGCATTTCAACATACTCCCGAATCGAAAAAGACATAGTTGACCGATCACTGTCCACATGTGACTGATAGATCGTTTTAAAATATGACTACTGGTTCGCTTTGTTTTCTTATCGCTTGGATAAAGTATTGTTATCAGTAAAATACCTGAATCTATTAACTAAATCCATTCAACAAAATAGAAATTCCGGGAGATAATTTAAATCTTATATGAAAATTATACGATAACCGTAACTTTATCACAAACACATTTTACTGCTATGTTTCTTTTCTTAGCTGGGTAGTTATAAACAAAGCGTTGCATGCGAGAAAGAAATACAAATTATTTGTTGCCTGCACTTAAATGTATTATTCTTCACAATAGATTTTCTTTGCCCTACCATGTTTTTTCACAATAATGATCGAATTACATTAGGAAATTTGAAATTCGGTAAAAACTATTATACACCATTGTAAAGCCCTTTAAATAAGGAAGTTTTTAGTCATATTTGATAACCTCTCCGGAACTCAACAACCGAGAAATAAACTGCTGAATGTTATTTACATTTTCGTCGATATAAAAATAATTTGTTTAACGAAGAATTTTAAATAGAATATTTTTACGTACCCCAACGATTATGTGTTATATTTATTTAAAATTTTGTGAGGATTCTGAAAATGTCATTGAAGTTGACAGTAAGTGCATTTTTAACAGAGTAAAATAACCTTTTTCATAACAACTACAATAATTTTTGAAAAATCTTAATTTATTTGTTATTCTCTAACTGTTGAAGTTGGGAACCTCAAATTTGCGACATTCTGTCACCATTACCATGTAGTTTAATGCAAAATTTTATTTAACACTTATCACCGGACACCCTGTATTTAATTTCTTTGTATCAGCTGTCTGAAATTGTGAAATATGCAGTTTAGCAGTTTTTCTTGTTGTCAAAGCAAATATAAACAAACATTGTTAGTGTTTTCATCGCAGCCATGGAGACCAATCAATATTTACTTTTACAATGTTCACCTCAGAACTTTTAAAGCCAATGGGGCAAAGCCTACGGTCAGTATCGAATTATGTGAATAGTCCTATAATGGTACTTGGTATGGTAGCTATATTTTTGTATAATTTAAGACTATTTGGTTCAGTAATTTTTGCACCTATTAGTAACACACATACAGACAGACACCATTAGATTTTTATACAATAGTATAGATTTATCGTGCACGGAAACAAGGAAGGCATTTCACTCCGAAATTTAATAAGAGGCCTCTCAATGACTTTGTGTTGGTTGTGTACTGGAGGCTTAAAGAATGTAAATTATTAAATTTTCTAATAGAATTAAAACCAGACAGAAATACTGTGGTATATTTTACGCCACTACCTTGGATTTCTTTTCAGGTGAAGGTCAAAGTTTTACAGAAGATTAAAATAAACTACCTTTAAGCTGCATTCGAAAAAATTGGTAGGCTATATATTATTTTATGTTTTAATCCATTTGTAGCAGCCAAATTTGAAGTCCATACATGAACTCTGATATTTCGAT
The DNA here is from genome assembly GCF_028750875.1 of Macrosteles quadrilineatus. NCBI lineage: Eukaryota > Metazoa > Arthropoda > Insecta > Hemiptera > Cicadellidae > Macrosteles > Macrosteles quadrilineatus. The sequence goes on from NW_026542594.1 coordinate 152,690,565, forward strand.
TTGTTCCTATGTTATTTATGAATAAATGTGTCACGAGTAAAGATCGTGGGCTTATGAATGCACCTATATCAAACATACAGAGTGTCCCGTAACTATCTGGACACATGTATATAGCGATATTTCTTGGGCCGAGACAAACCCATTCATGCATTAAGAAAAGAACACATTTCTCTGTTATTATTTATCCACTCTTAGCTAATAAGGTATCATTGAAAACTACATACAATCTACTAACTTTTTTGTTTCTTGTAATCTTTTTGTAAAATTAAAGGTTTTCGTAAAATTGTACATAAAATATTTTAATAATTGGACGCCATTTTGGTACGGTTGATGATGTTTTTTAATAATTTTAAAGGGAAATATGCCTTAATAAGATAAACGTTTTTGAGAAATATCAACGCTGTATCTTAAACCTTATTATTTTCTTGTCAAAACACATAGATATAGACAGACGGAAAACTAGGCACCACAGACCCATGTTCCTACAATGAAATGTGTTTGTAGGACACCCTGTATAACAGCTCTGCGTCAGTTTATTTGCATTGTAATCCAACGGCAGATCATTTTCATCTTAAGTAATAATTAAAGCACAACAATAATTTCTCAAAGCTATCTTTGTTTATCTATCTTATTTCATCTTTATTTCAGAAATTTAAGATTTTATTTAATATTACATGCTTTCACAGGTTAGTAATAAAAACCATGACACACGCATCTCTTTATAATCCCTGATTATCCCAATTTATAATCCCAGTTTCTGTTTTAAATTGGTAATAAAATATATTTTTTGAGACAGATATACTATTAGTGGGGAGGCAAATGTAGTTAAATATGTCAAATAACAAAGTTGGCTCACCCCGAAAGGTAACCGGTGAACACTATGCTAGATGATATTGTATAGTAGTAGAGATGATATTTTGACCGGTGTTCACTCTGTATGAGTGGGACTCTCTTATCTGGACGCCATTTTCCAAAATGGCGGATGTCAACGTTTGATCTTTAAATAACTCGAGCAAAAATGATCCGATTTTGATGAAATTTGGTATAAACGTTTAAACTTACATTTATTCGAATGAGTTAGAGAACCAGCATGATCGGACAATGGGAGAGGGGGTTTATGGGGGTTTTTATGGGGTAAAAATGGGATTTTCTTATTTTTTGCCCCCAAAGCACAACATTTTCCAATTTCTCTCTAAACCATTTTAAAGAACTTAAAAAAAGAAATAATTTAGTATATTAACGTTTTTTGTACCCTTATTGGTTACAGAGAAAATTTAAAAAAAGTATTATTTAAAATTCCCATGTTATTCTTATGGAGGATATTGTCAACTCTTGTAGTTTGCTTGTTTATGGATATATTTTGATGAAACTTGGTAAACTTATTTATTTATACTAAACTATTAATATTAATATTCTACTAACATTCACACTTTATTAGCCTCCCTGTGGCAGCAAACCTAGGTACTCGTTAAACCTAATTTTAATTAAATTGAATTAATTTAAATACAAATCAGGCAAATGGAAATTTACTTAGTCTGCAGGTTCGCTGTGACGGGGTATTTTATTCTTTACATTTCTTCCTAACCCTAGTGGTTCAGGAGATATAAGCAGTTAAAGTTGGGGGTTTCTCCATGATAAATACATCGATCCGTTTTAACTGTCACCCTAATGTATTTTCTGTGCTATTCCGTTGCATTTTTTAAGAAGTGCAAAAACTTTTGAATTGGCATAAATAACAAAGCTAGATTATCAGGCACATCTCAGATTCGCAAGATGCGTTAAAATATTAAAAGTATCGTTTTATTTTAGTTTTTTCCATGAATTGTGTTTTGGCGGCCATTTTGTGGGATCAAATCAAATTTTAAGTTGCAGATTTAGTTTCCCCACCCTTTTAAACATTAAAAACTATATACTACACACTATATCTAGCAAAAATGTTTTTAATCAATTTTCTCTGGGAGCGATTATTATTTTAATTTAAATACCATAATATCAGGTACTTTACCAAGTCGGATTTTGGTAGACTTTTTTTGTTGTTGTGTGGAGGTATAAAAGTAATGAAATCCGTCGAAAAACCTTTTTAAACAATTTAGTTGAACCTCCACTATATACTGTATTTCTCTTTAATGACCGGACTAATACAACTCCACAGACTTTTCATGCCGTAGTTTATGTTTATCAATATTGCTCTTATTGCAAAAACTGGCATAGCAACTTGCTTTATGCCATTTCGGATCTTTTAGCTCTAGTATTTATATGTCTAACTTGAGACGCTTCAATACATCCAAATTATTTACATCACTGTAAGACAAACGTTTATAGTAGCATTCCAACTCGATTTATTCCATCTTTGCCACCATTTGTGAGATTTTCATTAAATACAACAACTTGGTAAAATATGCATAAATCCCAGTTTGTTAGCTCCGAAACTTTACGCTTCACTGGCAATCTGGCAACAGGTATCAATGTCTGATCCATTTAAGAGATGTTTCATGTAATATTTGTTTTGTATAATTATGTATATTGAAATACCACCACTGAAATAATACACTAAACTGAAATACACAAAACTGAAATACCCTAACTGAACAATCAAGCTGAATCATTTTTATCACATAATTAAACAGATACAAAAATGAAACAATCATCTTCAATAATCATATGTCAACGGTCAACAGCTGTTAAACATTACCAACTGAAACCCTGTGCCAAGTTGATTTTCCCTACTGATTCTCTTAAAATCAGCTGTCTCAATCTTCAATAATTATACACCAAATAAAAACTTTACTACGATACTTTTAATATTTTAACGCATTGTGCGAATCTGAGATGTGCCTGATAATCTAGCTTTGTTATTATATGCCAATTCAAAAGTTTTTGCACTCTTAAGAAATGCAACGGAATAGCACAGAAAATACATTAGAGTGACAGTTAAAACGGATCAATGTATTTATCATGGAGAAACCCCCAACTTTAAATGCTTATATCTCCTGACCCACTAGGGTTAGGAAAAATGTCAAGAACAAAATACCCCCGTCACAGCGAACCTGCAGACTAAGCGAATTTCCATTTGCCTGATTTGTATTTAAATTAATTCAATTTAAATAAAATTAGGTTTAACGAGTACCTAGGTTTGCTGCTACATGGAGGCTAATAAAGTGTGAATGTTAGTAGAATATTAATATTAATAGTTTAGTATAAATAAATAAGTTTACCAAATTTGATCAAAATATACATAAACAAGCAAACTACAAGAGTTGACAATATCCTCCATAAGAATAACATGGGAATTTTAAATAACACTTTTTTTAATTTTCTCCGTAACCAATAAGGGTACAAAAAAACGTTAATATACTAAATTATTTATTTTTTTAAGTTCTTTGAAATGGTTTAGAGAGAAATTGGGAAATGTTGTGCTTTGGGGGCAAAAAATAAGAAAATCCCATTTTTACCCCATAAAAACCCCCATAAACCCCCTCTCCCATTGTCCGATCATGCTGGTTCTCTAACTCATTCGAATAAATGTAAGTTTAAATGTTTATACCAAATTTCATCAAAATCGGATCATTTTTGCTCGAGTTATTCAAAGATCAAACGTTGACATCCGCCATTTTGGAAAACGGCGTCCAGATAAGAGAGTCCCACTCATACAGAGTGAACACCGGTCAAAATATCATCTCTACTACTATGCAATATCATCTAGCATAGTGTTCACCGGTTACCTTTCGGGGTGAGCCAACTTTGGAATTTTGGCCATTCGCCTCCCCACTATATATTATATTGATGAAGTAAAACTATTTTAGCCTAATATATAATAGTTAATTTATTATACCATAATCTCAAGGAAGTTAATGTCAGATTTCAATAGCTTCATTTTACCGACCTAAATTTGGTTAGTAAGTACTAACAGCGTATGACAAAGTAGGGGTCTTGGGTTTTGCTGGATTGCTAACAATATATTATACCGTGTCAATTAATTTGCATGTATATGAGGTATGTATGGCCCCTAAAGTGCTGACATAGCCTACGCCACTTCAGTAAATTAACTAGAAACTGCAGCTTTAAACATTTGTTATCTTTTCAAAAATTTTCCATCTAATAATTCCGTAAAAGTTTTTTAGCAACGCACAAAGAATGCAAATCATAGTGTACATCAAAGGTACTTCCAAGACTGAAATTTTGTCCGTTTTTTTTTCTTCCAAAGACATAATGTAATAATTAAATCGAAAAAAAATGTCTTAAGAGACCGAAAATCCTATCTTCTTAATATTGTTATAAAAACTCTGGGCCATTTTATAAGGCAACAACTTTTCTCGATTAATACATAGTTTAACTTATGTATTGTGATTCGGTTTCTGTTACGTATTTTTTTATGTTTTTAAATCTGCATTTACTTGATTTATGATTTAAGAAACATAACTCCAACTAATATTATTCGATACTGAGGAGTTCTCATACAAAATTATAAATTGCTTATATTGTGCCAGTTAAGAAAGTAGGTTAGCAAAAATAAGGTAAAACGCGGAAACGGTTCAAGTGCTTGCAAACGTGATGTGACTATTAGTCTGGATCTTTATTCCCAATTGATCACCTTAAACGACAATACTCTAAACGACAACTTCACAATAAACATGCAGCAATTCTACCTATGGCAACCTACTGTAATGTATTATAATTTTATGCATTAACTTAAGCAAGTATTTTTTCTAAAGTTTTCTTTTTTCGTATAAATCTTTTATCTTTTATGACTTTGATAACAACTGTACATACATTTAATACATTAACTCCACGTACTGTTCAATATCATTAACATAGAGAGGTAACTAGTATTTTTACATTTTTGAAAGTTTAAAATGTAATATCTTGTAGTGAAACTTGAGTGAATATCCATTGATGGGTTATGGTTAATGAGTAATGCAATGTACTACAAAACATGATGTAATAGTACTTCTGTAAGTGTTACAAACATGTTATTTGCTTCTCACTTTCACATAGTTTTAAATTATGTGATAACATATTACGTAAGTATTAACTTGGACAAGACAAAGGATCAATTTGGAAGACAAATTGACTATTTTATAAAATCTTCAGTTTAATGAAGCAGAGGTGTAGAAATGCGCGAGAGTCGAAAATATACATTTGACCAGCGTGATGAACAGTATTTCTCGTTATACTGTACCATTATTAAAGATAACTACTAACTAGTTGACATTTTATGATAATGCTGCAAATTATTTTTGCTCCAAAACTAGTTTTTATCTTTTTTCATGTTGACAGCCACTGAATCGCTTTTTTCAACAAGTGAATGAATAATGGTTTAAATACCTTTACTGATCACTTTGGATCACTTTAGGATCGCTTTGACAGTAAAGGTATTTAAACCTTTCATTCACTTTTTATCTTTATTAGAGGTTCTATGTTATAGGTTAGTGGAATTGGAAAACATAATAATATACAGTATATAACTTTATTAGTTGTTTTATGTATTAAACATTCTATAATTATCTAATTTTAGTAATAACTATTTTCTATTCTTTACAGTAAAGAAATTTAAACCTAGATAAAGTATTTAACGGATCCATACATTTGTTATTATTCTATAAAAGACCGTTTTATTTCCACAGGTTTTTGTCGATTATTTGAATGGAAATATACGTAGCGATGGCAAAAACTCTCCGTACCCTCAGGGACTGTAATGGTGTTATGTCTATACTTTCCATTGTATGCACATCTGATGCACCTGTGAACAAACATTTTGTAGCATAATGAAACTATGGATGTATTGTTGAGTGAACTAATAGTTTTGGTATTATTTTGGTGTATTTTTGAGCAATACCACCAATACATATCATTTTAACCTATTTCGTAAAATATACTTGCTATAATTTACAGGAGAGAGCTACATAATAGCTATTAAAAGTCGTAGGTTTTTTACAGTTACAACTATCCTTTGACAGCTCCTAATCCAGCTGCAACACACTAATAAATAACTACACTGATTCTCTTTGTTTGACTGAAATCGTTAAAGTAAAAGCTTTATCTAAAATATATAAAGTTTTTTTATAAATGTTCCAGAAGCTGTACAATACAAAATTATTGAGACCCACATATTACTGTTTATCTTAACAAGCGGGTGAAGGTAAAATAATGTAGTTAATTATGATTCCATATAAATATGTATAAATGTATATTATACATAATAATTATGAAGTAACACATTCTCTGCATATGTTCAATCTGTTATCATACATAAACTATTAGCTAAAGCAAAGGTTCCCAATTTGCATCTCAAAAGTCTGATTAAGATCAATGGACTATAAAAAAGCTCCTAAAAGTTTGAAAATCCCTTTCTCACAAGAAACATAACAAAATTTAAATATGTTCATAATATCTTTTTTATTTAATCATTTGGTTCAATTTTATCTTTCATTACCATTCCAGAAATAAAAATAATAAAACTGACAAATTCGTAGAAATAGTTTGTTTTTTTTAGTTTTTTTAGCTCATGTGTATATTATTTATTTTAATAAACATTTAATTGTGAATTCAACATTTATACTGTTCCCGTGATAAAAAAAAGTCTAAACAAATTTAATAAGAACTTGTATCCAAAAATGCATCATGGTCTGGGGTTTCGACTCAATAAAGGCTGATAAAGTCTAGTATCAATATTTTAGTAAGCACTTGGAAAAGATTTTACTATAGAGTTAGTCCATTTTTATTTTTTTCTATATAGATCAAAACACCCTTTTACTAAGCATTTAGGAGCTGTAAATGCACACGTACACGATGAGAGACTTTTAAAAGCTTTTCTACTAATCACGTTCGCTGAACCTGTCAACCAATTTACGCCAGGGTTCCAAATTCTAGTGATACAAAATCACATGTAAAACTATCTAGTCTTGTCCCACGTATGCAATTTAGATCAAAATGATCTTGTTACAAAATTATAAAGAAACAAAAACCATCAGTATGCGGATGTAATTGTGAGCACATTACACCTCATGTAAACATAACAATGTATCATAGTTAAGTTTTGGTAAGACGTGTAAATCATATGGTTATGTTTATGCACGGCGTTAAAGCAACAACATCATATGTTAAGATTAAATCCCCCTTTGTCCGTTGAAGGAACAAATTAGACAGCTTACAACTAGACAAGTTATGGCTCTGGGTTTATGGAAGGCAGTGGTAATAATGAAACTGCAATTTGATTTACTGCAACTAATTGTGTGGGATTAGGTTGGTTGTGGATTAGGTCAAAGGATTGTTTTAGTTTTGTTTTTTTTTCGCTTACCTTACGAGTATTGTGAAAAAATGGGTTATTTTATCACCAATTTGCATGAATGTTGATACAAAATATTTCTTTAACATACAGGGTTGATTAAAAATTAGTCCTAAGATGAAATTCTCATAAAAAGTATGTTTACAGTATGATTCTAATTTTGTATTATTAAGTTTAGAAAATGTTTCGAAATCAAAGCATTAGTTTAAGCATCATTTGTAAAAATAAAAATGGTTCATCATTGTAAATGTACATCAAAGCATCATTTGTTTCATGATCTAGATTCGTTTTAGATTTACCCAGTTACGGACTTTATAATAACTTTATATCTGAACTCAAGATCAATAAATGTTTAAGGAGACAACATACAACATGTTCACCATGCAACTTGATTGAATTGTCATGCGAATTTCCTGAGATGTTTTGGGGTTTGTTCAAAATGTTACAATGTGTTACAATGAACTCCCATAAAATGTTTAGGTGAAGAAAGGGGTTTTTTTGTGATAACGGGAAAAGAATTAAATAAATAAAACCTCTTGAAAAGTGGTTCGAATTCCTTACATCGTCATACGCGAACACGAGCGCTTGACATAAATTCTATGGCACGATTACATAATTCTCGGGGTTTACAGATTGTTTTAAAGACCTTACAGATATGCGGTTACATTAATGATAGAACGGAAGAGGTAAGGTGTTTTGTCAAAGGGGATACAAATGCAGGTAACTAAAGACAAGACGAGTATGTAACTAGATCATTATTACTGGGTGAATACAGTTAAGGAAAATAGTAGTAAAAACAGTGGGCATGACTGCATTTATATTCTGTAATGGTATATTCATACAACAATATTTGGAATAGCCATGATGTTTGTAAATAACGTAGGTGAGAAAAGCTTTCCTAATAAGAGAAATGTTTATGCTGTATGTTGATGAGGTCGCGTAGTACTGGAACTAATATACAATAGAATTCTAACCAACCACTAAATCGATCCGAAATCTTGAATCAGATTCACAGCATGAAATCAATACTTTTCTTCGAATGTATAGCCTTAAACCACGGGAAGGAACCAGAGAAAAAATAAGTTTATGGGGTGAAGACAGCTGAGCTAAAGGTAAGATTACACAATCTCAGCCATATAACGTGGCTTAACTGACTTATGAAATACATTTCAGTCACATAAATTAATGCCAATTTAACTGTACAATCATTGCGTTTGCAACAATATCAGGCTCTTGAATGATGTTTATAGTTTCTACGTTACTCATATATGCAAGGTACAGCAATCCTGACCAGCTACGAAACTACATGTTTTCAAAGATAGTTAATTTTTAAATGCAACTCTTACCTTTAAAGAAATAAATTATTTTCAGATACCGGAAGTTAAATAAAGCTGCTAGTAGAACGATAAATAAAGATATAAAGGTCTGAAGGGTGCAGTAAGGATATTCTCAGGGAAGAGCTACTCAATTTATATATTACCTTATGCCCTAGGGTGGTATTCAATAGCGGAAAGTGTGCCGGAAAAGGAATGACTCATATTATTTAGAGGAATTTTAAGTGTTTAGTTAATGTATAATTTATAACCTCTTTAATCACCTTACATGACTGGAAATGTTATGACATAAAAATACCATCCGCATTGACAAACAAACATCTTCATCTACTACGAAAGATACCATAGAAAGATTTATTGTGAAAACGTAAAACGTTAGGTAAAATAACCCTTATAAAGGATATGTAAATTACAATATATTTATATAGGTACCCTAAAACTCTAAAAGATTTTAAAATCTTATTAGATTAATAGAGAGAAAGTTATTTTTTTTATTAATTAAAACTGCAAAATTACTAATTTTAACTTTGGTCGTTTCTGTGTTAACTTTTCCATGCATATTTAAAGACAAATTGGTAAGTAAACATTTAACCACTATTTACATTTGAAATATTTCATTAACTTTAATGATTAATATAAAAATTATGATACTGTATAGACTATTAACTTATTTATTTGGTTATGAAACCCCCAACTGCCTGAAATACCGTTAAGGTCTAAGCAAGATAAGAACATCGAAGGTTTTTTGTTATTATCTGCTATTAAATGCCCGCCACCATATTAGCCACTTAAGAGTATTTTTTACAGTAGTTGGTGGTATATCCAACATAACACAATATTTAAACCCGATTGTCTTGTACAGGGAAGAAGAACAGTATATCTCCTCGAGATGTCACGGTGGTCGACAAACTTGTTATACTGCTGTGATTTACATCGTGTTCCTTCCATCGTGCAATTTGTAAAACTAACTAGAGTTTTTTTCTTTTACAAACATTATTCACGCTTGTATTCACGCTTGTTACTTTGTTCTTGTATAAAGTGATGTATGTATGACATTATTTAGGTGCTTAGATTAAACCCAAAGTTTAATTGTTGTTGTTGTATCGAGTCGACGTAATTGTTACAGACTAAAATAAAGATTTACGAAGTTAATTTTATAAAGCTTATTTGAGAACATGCAACCAACGACACAAATGCATGTTTCAATTATAATTTAAAAAATCTAGATATTTTTGGACAGTTTTTCAAATCTTGATGGGCTGTAACAAATACAATATTTCTCATGCAACATAGTAACGTATATGCAGTGAATTTAAACGTAGTAATTAATGGGTAACTAAAACATGGTGGACCAACGGGAGAAAGAGAAGCTGGTTGATAAAACTCAACTGTTAGCGTCAATAAGGTCCAGGTCTGTTGGTTCTAATTCTGAAAAGGAATCAATTTTAAATCCAATGTCATTTGTTTCTCAGCTTATCATAATTAGTTTGTCTGAAACAGGTCAAGATTTATCAGTATTTGGAGTGTTGATTTAATGAGAACGGCATTGAAAGCACACATACACAGAATAAAACAACTTATATACAAATACTAGCTGGCCCGACAGACGTCGTCCTGTCCTAATGTGGTTTTATGTCAAATACTCGTTCATTTTCAAGATGAGCTCTTTCACATAGCTCAATCCTGGAAGTTCGTTTGCTACGCTTACTTGCCTTCAGGTTTAGCTTGTTCGTTACGCTAACTCGCCTCCAGGTTGAAGCTCGTTCGCTACGCTCACTCACATTTTGTTTGCTAATTAGCTGTTGTCATAAATTTTTAAAAATATTAGTGTTGCACCCTGTTGATAAACCAATTAACTTTTTAATGATATTGAACATCACAGAATAAAATTCTTTAGTTAAACCAGCTGTTAAGACTCTTTAATTCCATTAAAATATAAGTACTAATAAGGTTAACATGGGAAACTCCAGAGCCACTGGGGCGGAGCCCTTTTGACGGATCTGCCCCAAGCTTCACACAAACCATCCTTGAAATATGCTTAATAATTCCTGAAAGTTACATTACAATCTGTCGAGCGGTTTCGGAGTCCATAACGTTCAAATATACATATATACAAACCTCCTCTTTTATAAATATAGATTAGGAAAGCTGTAAACTAATTACTAACGGTTTAAATTAGTTATATTGTGCCAATCTATTCAACACAAGACAACTTAGCTTAGCCTAAAAGTACAATAAACTTTATTTAATTAAATGAGAAAACAAAAAGTAAATAATATACCACCCAGGAACGTTTTATTCATTTTTTAGTTTTTACTGAAGTAAAACATATGAAATACACATTGCGACGATACTGTGGTTAAATTTAAACCGTTGATGACAAATAAATAGACAGTTCCTGAACCGTGCTGGGACGTGTTGATTTACAGGCTGTCGATGAGAAAATGTATAGCTCTATAAATCTGCTGACAAAGAGATAACAACAGCGTTAGCAAAGGCTTAAGGAAACGATTAAGACGGTGGATTAACATTTTATGGTGCTGTGACGTTATTTATGGGATTTATAACATAAAGACAATGTGTAAAACGCTCTAATTATTTATACTTTTGTTATTGAAACTTTTAATTTTTTGTATTATTCAACGGACATAAATGTAATTCCTTTCTGAGCAGTAGAGTAGAATGACAATATTTGTAAGGATGAAATATTTACCTACGACCGTTTTTTAAAGTAGCCGTTTCAGTACAGTTCTTAGAATTGATAAGTATCTTATAACAGCATTGTTTACTTTCATAACAGCATAGTTTTACTCATAACAATACGGGTAACGGACCAATGAAGTTCAAGGATTGAGAGAGGAGAAGCAAAATTGTAATGATTCGAAATTCAACTAATCAGCTGTTCAGGCCAATTTAATTGTTGATTGGTGCAAATAGTATTTGATACAATATTTCGTTGCATCACTGTTAGTGGCAATTAGCGGTTATAAACAAAGAAGTTATGAGTAGTGATTTTTAGTAATTAAAACACCGTCGTAGGTAAAGTAGTGTACGCAGCTCGCGGAAATAGTGTTAGCGACACTCGTAGAAGTTTTTAAGGCACTCGCCAAGGCTCGTACCTTAAATTTTCTACTCGTGTCGTTAACACTATCTTTACGCAATCGTTGCGTAAACTACTATTGAGATGAAATTTGATTTTGCTGTTTAGCAACCAAAATACCAAGCTACGGCCTAAGCTGTTGAAAACAAAGTAATTCAGGATCTACCGGGAGTTTGCACTATGCTGCCTCGTCTGAATTGGGGAGCGAGCTCCAGAAGTGGTGTTCGGAGTTTCGATCCAAGAGGTACCGGGTTCAGATCCTGCTTATTTCCAATGACACTAAGCATAAACATGCTACGCTGTGTGATGCAACCGTATGATGCAACGATCATCAAGTCTTAGCCTGAAGCTCACAATGAAAATACGTAAGTATTTACTATTGTTCAGTATTTACTCTGAGACTGATTTAATATGTAAAATGGTTTTGGGCTTGGTTCTTTCGTCCTAGGAAGTGAAAATAGGTAAAATATTACAGGTATCGTCTGAAGTAGTCCGACAAGGTAGTATATAAGTGACAATGAGCTACAAAAGAAATATACCCCCTGAGGTAGGCTGGGATATCACTGTTGCAAATATATGTAACCTTTTTTCGTTTGCCTATCGTCCGATTGCTTCTGTTTATCCATTTAATGGAAGGATGTGTGTATTTAAATATGATGAAATTTGTAATTGAGAAGATAATGTGTAAAATATAGATCTGTAAATTAATAACCACATTGAAATATGTAGTAATGTTTTTTACTAAATTTTTCAGTGGTAACTTTGCTTATGTTTTGACTACAGGTTTGAAAACAAATTTCATATAATTTCTATTTTCTCTCATTTTTAAGAGTTTTTTTTACCTTTTTAACCTTTAAGGGTTATGTCATATTCCGCCCGAGTTTTATTTCGCCCGGAGCCTAATTACTCCCAATTCGCCCGCGGTCCCAGATTAACCCCTATAATCCTCCGCTCTACCTGCGTCAGGAGTCCTATTCCATCCACGGTGGCGAAGCCCCGCCTCCTAGGACCCCACCCACCCCCAACTATGTAAAAGCCCTCCCCTACCCATCACCCCGTTATCCACCTCCGACTACACGGTTATTTAAGCTTAAAATATTTATTTGACAAACCAAGCGAATTTCGTTTATATTAATATAAAGTTTAAACACGAAGTTTTAAGCATTAAAATATAAAGGAGCATGTGCCCTTATTGATGTAGCCGTTGTAAAGATATGTTAAATCTTTATAATCTGGAACTTTCCTTTGCGTTGAAACGCTTCAACAGTGATATTGAAACATGTTTACGACATAACAGATTAATAAAATTTGCTACCTATGTGCTGTTAGTTACTGTATGTTTGTCTCCCTATCCATAATGTGCAAATAAGCAATTTAATTATTTAAAATATTGCGTTTAACGGCAAACAGAAACATATGATAACACTGCAATCCAAGACATGGCCAAACAAAGGCCACTAGTTAGCGGCTTCTAGTGTTAAATACCCAACTGCACACCTTTAATTTTTCTTTATTATGCAATGTAAATAATTCACCTATTGGGTTTGATGATGATTGGAGTGTCGAATCGAACTCGATCACCATTTGCTATCTTTTATGTAAATTTATCGTCTGGTGAGATAACAGTATGAGAGCACAAAAGTTTTAAGTGTTATTAGACTATCTTTTTTTACTTTTCATATACAATGTAATATAGTAGTTTATGCAAGGAATGCGTTAAGATAGTGTCGTTTATTCTTTTTACGCGAGTTGCGTACACTACTTTACCTACGACAATGTTTTCTTTTTAATAACCAGACAGGATGTGGATGAAGCGCGAGGGATGTTGACTTGGAATGTCTAAGCGTTGTCCGTGAGAAATAACAGGGGAGAAATAGCAGAGTTTCGCATTTTTCTAAGAGAGGGTGGTCATTAAGGATTCGTCATCGGTATGCTTCTTTTTGGGGAGATGAGAGCTAAATCTCATTTCCATATGTGCCGTTGACTGTTACACATCGCGATGGAGTACACAACTACTAATAGAGGTGCGCTTAGTCTTATTCACAACGGGTATGGCTGTTATAAAAAACGGGAGAATAAATCTGGTGAAGTGATCTGGTGGTGCAGTAAATCGTATAACGGAGGTTGTCTTGGAAAGGTGATTGTTAAGGAAGAAGTAGTGTTAGTGTTGAGGGAAGAAGCTCATCAGTGTATTACGGACGTTGCAAAGTTGGAAGTGAAAAAAGCTATTGCTAACGCAAAGAAGAGGGTTCGACAAGAAGACAACATAACTGTGGCAAATGTATGTAAACAATATCTTGAATAACATTTTCCTTGTCAAACAATTTTTCGTAATACATCTCTTTTTTGATTGATACTGAAGTCGAAGTTAAATTGTTTCTTTTCTATGGTTCGAAAATAATTTGTACACCGTACTTGACGAATTTAAATGTTCGAACGAGGATTCATAAGTTGTAGTACATTTTCATTTTAATTTAAACAAGCATAACTGTCTAACAACTATCATTCTGTGAAAATAACCCTCTAATTGTTTCAAAATAAGACCGCATTATTTTAGGTTATAATAAGTCTTCATCAATGTTTTCATTCCTGTTGTTTAAAAACATAGATTTTAAATATCGAGGGAGCAGCGTTTTCATAATGCACTAAAATATTAGTTTTGGGACGAGTTACGAACAATATTTTTCTTTACATTGTCATTACTTTTTGGTCCATTTACACTGTCATTACTCCAAAATACAGTAACACTGAATGAATTAGGTTATATAAGAAACAAACAAAGTTTGTTTATAAATTGTTAAAGCATTTAAAAGGATCAGAACAGCTGTTTGTTTTTGTTTAAAAAAAGTCTAATAACACTTAAAACATATATTTGTGCTCTTATACTGTTATCTCACCAGACGATAAATATACATAAAAGATGGCAAATGGTGATCGTTAGATTCGACACTCCAATTACATTGTACAATAATAATTGATTTACATTGTATAATAAAGAAAAGTCAAAGGTGTGCAGTTGGGTATTTAACACTAGAAGCAGCTAACTAGTGGCATTTGTTTGGCCATTTCTTGGATTGCAGTGTTATCATATGTTTCTGTTTGCCGTACAGAAACATACAGTTACCGTACAGTAACTAACAGTTCATGGACAGTCAATTGTATTAATCTGTTATGTCGTAAGCATTTATCAATATAGATTACTGTTGAAGCGTTTCAACCCAAAGGAAAGTTCCAGATTATAAAGTGGTTGGGGTGATGGGTAGGGGAGGGCTTTTATATAGCTACATTATCTGGGGGTGGGTGGGGTCCTAGGAGGCGGGGCTTCGCCACCGTGGATGGAATAGGACTCCTGACGCAGGTAGAGCTGAGGAATATAGGGGTTAATCTGGGACCGCGGGCGAATTGGGAGTAATTAGGCTCCGGGCGAAATAAAACTCGGGCGGAATAGGACTACACGACTAAAAATATCCAAACTATGGTACGATAGTGGTAGCAAAAAGAGGGTTTTATTGTTTGTCAATCTTAATATATGCCTGTTAAATAATAAAATGTGTGCATATCAAATTATAAATGTAAGAGGTTGAAAAATCATAAATAGGTTTGTTCATGTAAGATATTATCCACGAACAATAAATGTTTCCCTGAAAAGGGATTAAAATGGCCATTAGAGTAACATACAACTCGCTTTGCCGGTTGAAATATGTGGCTATAAATTAAATAACGGAAGTGGTGGTGAGTGATCTGAAAAGACTTTCTTTAGCAGGTTTCTATCTTGATGTTATTTTACCATTACTTTCCTTAATATTTGTTATTACATAAAGATTTTTGTATTCATGATTTTCTCATGAATATAAGAATCATTATATGATAACAATTTCACAATCTAAAAGATTATAAATACAGTAACTTAATCTATTCACTGTTTATGGTTATTGAAAAAGTTAAGGATAAATATTTTAAACGTGTTTATTATATGATTGTCTACGACTAATATATTTTGCAAAAGTGCAAGGGTTTTAAGCTACCGCATACACAGACCCATTTCTATATTTAATATTTCGTCATAATATCATACATACTTGACCTAGTATAAATTAATATAAAACATAAAAGTCATCGAATGTGTGTTTTTGTGCGAGTTTCAATTAAATCTTAACGTAACTCCAAGAATAACATTTTAAGAAACCCCTGGCCTGGTAAATGTCATCAATCTAGACTGCCTGGATATATGTATTAAAGCTAACAAGAGTGGAAGATAATACAGTTGTACAGTATAATATAATCTCTATTATTATCATAGAGAAATGCTGCCGTTGAAAAAACACCGTTGAATGAGAGGATTATCTTGGAATGGAGAACCTTTGTTCTGTGTGTATTGAATGAGAAAGAGTATTAGTCAATTTTTGTGTGATTAAAAATTTTATAGTGCTCGACTTATTGTCAATAAAAAATTTGCAATCCCATTATTTACAGTTTTTATGTAAAGCGTCCTCATAGCCTTATAATGATGAAACATTGTGTATGATTTTATACAGTGTGTAAATTAAGTATCGAAACAAATCTGTATTTTTTTAATAGAAATTGATTGAAATATTCTGTTTGAGGTATTGATAGTTAAAAGGTTTAGCAATTTTTCACATAAACAATTGTTTAACCAACCTAACAGCGTAGGGGGTAGGGGGTAACTTTTTTCAAATAGCAACCCCTATTGAGTGACCCATCATTTTGGAGGGTTAGTCAAAAGAAATACAAGGACGCAAACCCGAGGTGAATATAGCATCCCTAGCCAAAATGGAGGGTATTCCAAAATTTGATTTAGGCCTAAGTAAATATAATTATAATGAATATGATTATAATTTAAGCACTGTATAAAATCATACACAATGTTTCATCATTGTAAGGCTATGAGAATGTCATTACCCCCTATCCTGTCAGGAGGGTTAAATAATTTTCTATGTAAACAATTTGGGGAACCTTTGTTAACAATCAATGCGATAAACAGAATATTTCTATCTATTTCGGTTTAAAAATACAGAATGTGTTTCGATATAAATTTACACACTGTATAACGGGGAATGTTAATGTTAATGTTTAGATCAATTGGAAAATTAAAAAGGTTGCCCCTTAGTCATAAAATGTTTTGATCGTTGATTTCTTGGAACCTCACTGATTTTAATTTTGGAGTTTTTGAAAAACTGTATTTACAAGAGAACAAAGAAAACAAACTGTTCATTTCTCGTTAAAGTCGAACCAATTCTCAATGCTGATGACTTTTTTTGCCCCAGATAAAACTTGATACCAGTACGTATTTATACATGACAACGCTATACCTCCTAAAAATTTTAGTATTTAATTATTACAGTATTATTGGTAAAGTTAAACAACTTTTGTTTGCTCGCAAGTTAAAAAAAAACATAATGCCAAGAGTTCACCTGGTAAGCAAGATTCTAGGATTAAACTTCATCACATTTCAATAATATAATATCTTGTTTATAGAAGTGTAAGTAAATTGTTATTTTAATTTTTTTCAACCATCAAGTACTATCCAAAGTAATGTGTTTGTTGGAGGTAGTATAAATTGTAAATTTAATCATATTCATGCTGGGCTTTCTCATCCAAGACAAATGACTGAGTCAAACAGTCCGTTTTATCCAGTTTCTGATTAAACCCTTTCCCTCACAACACTTATATCATGTTTTATGGATTGGTGTGAACAACCCAACTAACATTTATTTTCTTATGGAGTACATATCAACGTATGATTGTTGATTCACCTCTACATCACAATGATATATTCGACAAAAATAGATAAGCAATTCTATAGCAGGAGTTGAACTACTATGGTTTCGAAGCTTAAGCATGGTCAATCCTATTCAACGCCAACCGTTCAAAACACTGAACACAAACAAGCATTTAGAAACATTAAAAATCAGCGTGGCCGCGATTAAAAGCTGTGGTTTGTACGTCGACTCTTAAAATAATCTTTTCCAAAAACTCTTGTTAAATTATAAGTGTAATTGTGTAAAGTTTTTATCAAATATGTTCAATATAAAAAGAAGGAAACGAATGGCACAAATTATAAAACGAATGATGAAATGAATGATGGAAAACAAATTATATAATATGTAGAACCACCAGGATATTAGTAAAGAACAATTGCCACCATTTTGTCTTAAAAATAGCAAGAAATTCTAGAATTGGAAATATCGTAGTCAGTGAAAGGCGGCAGCGTTATTATCAAGGGACTGTGAACCTTCGTAAACCTAAGCTCAAAGCCGGTGATCCAGCAAGATCCACCGAGAGTAGTTTTGTCCATACCATAAAAAACAAACCTTCACATTACCATTACGTCTGTAAAAAACTGTGTTAAATGTGTGCGTCTTCTCAGCTATGCAAATAAAATTACAAATGGATGATGTTTTATTATCTAAGCTCAGAAGAAATATCGTATTAAACAATCCGTTGACAATTCCATCTGCCTCTTGTATTTACTATGTCAAAAGTAATTCGTTTAAAAATATTTTCAATGTGAGCAAGGAAATAAAATAATATTATAATCTGCGTAGTAAGGTAATACACATAATGACTACCGTTTTCAATTGTTTGATAAGAACATGTTAATGATAATACGTAATTCCTAAATTATAATACGGTAAATAATTATAATACAGTATTGATAATAATGTTGGCACTATTATACAACAGTACGAGGTACAGAAGTACGAAGTTAAATATTGTAATGTGAAGGCTGCCCAGCCAGGATGTAGGTCAATATGACTAGAGATGATGTTGTGACAACCTACCTCACGTAATAGCTGTAATAGCTGTAATAGCTACGTTTGTCACTATTATACAACAGTTGTATGAAGTGTAGGTGGTGTATTGTAATGTGAAGGCTGCCCAGCCAGGAAGTGGTTCAATATGACTAGAGATTGATGTTATGATGACCTACCTCACGTAATAGCAGTAATGGTGACTTTTGTCAATATTATACAATAGCTGTGTGAAGTAGCTAGGTGGAATAGTGTAATGTAAATTTATGCGTAAAAATGTTTCTTCACAGTACAAAATTAATGCTATCAGTCTTTAAAATAACAAAAAAATGGCTATAGGTATTATAATAATGTTTTACTTCTGGAAGCATTTCAGAACTTAAGAGATATTTATACTACTAATCCACCAGGCTTCAACTAATAAGTACGTAACTGTAAATGATGGGATGGATCATGGGAAACGCCCCAATGTATGACTGTAAAGTTTTACGACAGTATACAATGATAAAAAAACACTGGTTATAACACAGTAGTTAGCAATCATCTTGAATCTAATTATAAAAATAAACTTTAATTAATATCTGCTCAATAAAGACAAGTGGTTGAGACCACTTATAAAGCCAGACATGGTACGTTAGAGGAAACGAAGTAGAGCGAATCCTTTAGAGATAAAAAGGCTAGTTTTTTTAATATGAATCTCGGAGCAAAATTTAGTCTGAATTTGCAAAATATTGAATAGTGAACTTAACCTATAGAAGGTATTTTGGAATTAATTTACTAATCATTAATTCTAAAAGTTTATTTCGCTGAAACGTATCTCTTGTTCATGGATTCTATCTATTTAATTAATTATTATCACATACATAATTGTACGAATTTTTTTGTTTAGTTGGTAACTCATAAGATTTGCTGAAACCCTTGAAAGGTGATAGTTTACAAGAGTTAAGACTGTACGAGGTCGGTTGTGAACGGACATAAAGTCGACCAGAACAATGTCGGGAATCGCTGCAAGCTATACTGTCTTCTTAATGAAAACTGCTGCCAAGTGTAATTTCCGTCTACAGTGTCTGACTTTATCCCATTTTGAGGATTTACTTTCCTTTAACCGTTAATTAGTGAGCCATTTTTCAGCTTGCTTAACATTAGACCCAGCTGACTCTTATACTTTTAACGACTTTTCTACATAACAGTGAACTTTATAGTTTAGCTAAGCTTCTTATTTAAACAATTTTACTTCTTCAGTTAGTTTAGCAGTCTATAATATAAGGTCCTACTTATAAAATCTGTATATTGCTTAAAGTGATTTTTTAATTGTCCAATTTTAAATTATTTATATACTTATAAATAATTTTATATTAACCCGAATTGCAATGTTTTCCCAATAGCCATAATCGAAAACAGTTTTTTCCGAAGTCTTTTCACCTTTTCAACCAACAATTCAGTGATATATGTGAGTACAGTAAGTGTTTTATAATTTAAGTTAAAAAGAATAACAGATCACTATCTTACTAGTACAACTATAAATAACCTCACCCTCTATAACAAATTAATAACTCTGTTGTACATTTATAAAAAAAACCTCTTTAAATATATTATGAGATTTATTATTAAGCTTTTAATTTTGGGCAACTTATAAGTGAGCAAAATAGCATTCCTTGTGAAAGGCATAAGTTAAAAACAGTTTAGCACAAAACTGTACTTTGAATCCCGTACTAAGTGTTTACGATATTGTATGTGTTTGTAATTCTGAATGATTTAAAGAAAATGTCTTATGTGCAAACTTCTAAGCCAGATTTAAATCAAGACCAATTTTCTAAAGTGCTTGAATTAATATCTGTGCCCTGAGTCTCGAAACAGAGGAGAAAGTAAAACCAATTCAGAAGTATCACATCTACCTTCAACATATTAATATTTTGTAAATTCCAATAATTTTTATATCGCAGTTGACTTGCATTACAACTATTTGAGCATGCCGTTTGAAATAAGAACAAATTAACCTTTAAATTACATTAACTACAGCACAATGTAGTGGGGATTCGGGATAAAGAGTGTTACATTTGATTATTCATGTTAAAGTTAAGATACTATCGGAATAACAGTTAACGAATACACCTCTAAGACAGTGTTTATAACACAATCTATTTGAATACATGGTTGGATATAAATTAAAATAACTTAAGGATTGATTGATTTTGCTTACACCTAGTGTTTATCTACAGAAAATCATCATAAAACTACACATGCACTTGCAAACATGTAGTTATTTACAACATCGATTTATCAAGTGTGCCGCAATTAAACTTTTCATGTTAAATATCCCCTCGACTCTAAAGTTATACGAATTACTTATTAAAACTTGTGACACATGTCAAAGTCTTGTGGGAGTCAAGTTAGAAGTTGACACTGAGATTGCCTTTAGTTGAAAGCTTCAATACACGTGTCAAATTATGTAGAGGCATTTACACGTGTCAATTTTTAATATGGACGTTTAAATGATTTTCCATAGCTGATTCGATATAAATTCAGTTTCAAATATTAAAATATGATTTAACTTTAAATTGTTTAGTAGGCCTAACTACAATTTGAACCGGTTGCTCGAAGTAATCAATGGACTTTATTATTTTTCTATCTATAGCCTTATAAAGCTGTAAGACGAAACACCAACACGAATAACGTGTACATATATATTTGAATTTATTTGCATTTTACCCTCAAAATAACATGCATATTTCCAATCATAACTTGTTAGCATGTATTTATCTATTGTTCGTTTTACAGGCTAAGTAGTGTTGCTGAAAATACCTAGTATTGTGTTTTGATTATAAATCAAATTCTCTAGATTTGTAAAGGCTTTGAGAAACTAAAAGTTTTAAAGTAACATGTTTTAAATCATCTCAAATGATTTTACAATACCGATTCTGCATTGTAAGTTTAGTAAATATAATATTAAAGCCTACACTTTATACTGTAAATCGCACTTCTCTTGCTTTTACAAATGCATTAACATTTCAAAACCAATGCAACATGCACGCACATCATGTGTCAACCTTTTTCCAACACACTTAAGCTATTAATTACTTAATTCACTTGAGGGAATACACAAAATTGTTTTAATTTTTCAGGAACCCAGAGCCCATCTAATTTGGCACGACGGTCACTGTCAGAAATATTTTTCTAAAAGTTCATTGACCACTCTAAAAGATTAGTCCTTTGTTATGAATGAGATTACTTTATACATTTTCATGTTATATCAATGAATGTAAAATATAACGCTTTTCTTATCAAATGAATACACATAGAACTACAGATCTAATAGATTTATTTATAACATGTTAATTACAGACTGTATTTTATTTGCCTATATAAATACTGTAGCCACATGTTAATTAATTCTATAGGCCTATCATGAATCAAATACATAATGTCAGACCGAAAGAGACGATCACACATTACACTTTTTGATGTGTCTAAGTCCATAGTTTAATTACTAGGTGCACGCTCATTCTTCCCGTGTGTGGACGAAACGAAGGTAGTTAATAAGGCTAATAATAACTTAATAAGTTAATAAGGCTGAGCTTAATAAGGTTAGTTAAGGCGACCAGACTCCACCGTAGTACTCTAGGTTGGCGCACAAAGGACTAAACTGGATCGAGCAGGCATGCATGCTCGATGCTCAAACACTTCAGTGTCTTGCACTCTTGCAGAGCGAGCAGGAGATCATTTCGAGCATGCCTGAGGCCTTGATGCAGATGTGGTGAATGCTTATGGTCATAACTTAAATGAAAAGTCAACAAAACACCATGGCCTCTGTTGGTTATATGTTCAGAACAGGCTGCCATATAGGAAATATTCAGTATCCAGAGAATTTGGTTTTATGCTAAAATTTAACAACTTATTCTTGGTGGGATTAACATCATATTATCTTTGGACTTGGGACAAAACTTAGCTGAGAACATCATTATCAGCAAACTAAAGAAAAGGGATTTTGAAAACTGTCTTTATGTCAATAATTAATATAGAGATCAGAAAATATCTACATTTTTGTGGATGTTTTCAAGTTAATTTAGAAAGAAATCTATATTCACCCCATAAAAGCCAGTTCACATGATCTAATCAAGACAGTTAGTAAAACTCAACCTGATGAGTGTTTATTGTATTCAACCAAATTACATTAGTAGCGGAGCTTTACCTTAGTCGCATTAGAACTACATCGGAATCTCTGTATAGGAAATTTTCTCTGTATAGTAACCCTTTATCAAACAATAATATTATGATAGAGTGACTATGATAAATCGAAAAAAACAACAACAATAGATCTGACAATAGTAATTGTTTTTTTTAGCTTTAAAAAATCTTCAGCTAGAATGTGGAATTTTGAAGTTTTCAAAGTAAAAAATACAACAATAAAATATATTTGCCCCATAACCCTCTAAGAAAGCCTGTTCTCATCATCTGGATAGGAAGCTTTCACTTTCATGCTAGATAAGTCTTCACTCTCTTACATCCAGTCATATCATCAGAGTTACATCCAGAGTTTCATCAACAGTTCAGCCACTTTTGATTTAATCCCAGGATGATAATTTTACCCATAGCATCGAGGAATTAAAGACACAATATATTTCTTTGTTTGTTTTAAAGCTCTTTTTAACACATCCACTAAACCCATTGGATTTTCAAGTTAAATCCCATACAACTCCCTGTGAAAGCATACTCTCATGGTCTGGCTAGGATGCTTTGTGTAAATCAATTATATTATATATGTGTTCACTCTCTTATATACAATCATATCAAAAGTGGGGGTTTAACAACCATAGTCATTATAAATTTCATGGGATACTATTTTTTCCTATATACTACCACCGTAACCCTTCATCGGGGGAAGTCACAATATACTACTTTGTTTTTAAAACTCTTTTAAACACATCCACTAAACCCAAGCAAGGAATCTTAAGGTTTTCTGAGTGTATAGTTACAAAAATTCATATTTACCCCATAGGATGATGCTTTGTCAATGATGCTTTTCGAAACTCATTATATTGGATATGTATTTACTTTTGTATACCCAGTTTCATCCTAAGTACAGTAGACTCCCTCTTATTTGGACCCTCGGGACCGAGACCAGTCCGGATAATGGTTTTTCCGGTTAAACCGATGTCCCCAAAATCTCGTTAAAACGGACTGTTTAAATGCATACTCTAAACAGTATTTGACTTAAAATTAGGAGAGCATTGTAATTAGACACATAATCATTGGTCTCAAATCATTCCCATAAGAACAATCGTTTCTGTACCGCCCACTTCCTATTTCCTACCGATCTAGTCCGGTTAAACCGACGTGCTAATAAAAATTATCCAGATTAAGAGATGTCACTTCTACCAAGTCCAGTTAAACCGATGTCCGGTTAAAAGGTGTCCGGATAAGAGGGAGTATACTGTAGAGCAATATTGTGGTGTTGTTGTATTAAAATAACATGTGAACCCCTCTTAGCAAATTTCCCTATAGGAAAGTGTAGCTATTAATGTAGGTGGCACGGTAAGACCTGGAGCTGGGACCGATATACTTTTCCATTTTGTTGTCCTCCGGGGGCCAAAAACATTATTAGTTCAAATATATATAAATCAATTAAGTAATTTTTGTCCGATTTGGATTAAATTTGATTTGAAGGTGTAAGGCGAAATAAACTTCAATGATTTTGCGAACCAGCATGATCGGACCATCGGAACAGGGTTTTACAACCGTGACTGTTTTATGGGGTAAAAATAGGTTTTTATAATTTTTGACTCTCAAAACACAAATTTTCCTAATTTCTTTTTAAAGAGTTTAAAAAACAAATAATTTAGTATACCAAAGTGTTTTTGTAACTTACGGTTATTGGTTATGGAGAAAATTCCCAAAATTGCAAGTTTAAAATTTCTATAGTATTCTTATAGAGAATATTGTAAAATGTTTTGCTTGTTTATGAAAATCATTCGGTCAAACTTGGAAAATTTATTAATTTTACACGTAGCTACTAAACTGTTACTAAAAACAGTAAAAACACACTTGATTAGCCTCACTGTAGCAGCAAACCTAGGTACTCGTTAAACCTAATCTATAAGTATAAAAGAGGATGTTTGTATATTTGGCAGTGATAAACTCAGACACCGCTGAACCGATTGCCACGAAACTTGGTAAATACGTGTAGAATTTCATGGAATAGGTTTATACACCATCAATTTCGTGATCCGTCCAATCGGCTCCGCCCCAGTGGCTCTGGAGTTTCCCATGTTAACCTTATGAGAAATGGAATCAATGAATCTTAACAGCTGTTTCAATTAAACAAGATGGTTCTGTTCTATGATGTTCAATAGCATTAAAGTTACAAGTATTACCATCAGGGTGCAGCACTATTATTTATTTTACATTTATGACAACAGCTAATTTGCAACCAAAAGGTGAGTGAGCAAAGCGAACGAACTTCAACCTAGAGGCGAGTTAGCGTAGTGAACGAGCTAACCTGAATGCAAGTGAGCGTAGCAAACGAGCTAACCTGAAGGCAAGTGAGCGCAGCGAACGAGCTCCAACCTAAAGGTGAGTGAGCATAGCGAACGAGCTCCAGCCAAAAGGTGAGTGAGCGTAGCGAACGAACTTCAACCAGGACGTGATTGAGCCATGCGAACGAGATCATCTTGAAAATTAAGAAGTTAAAGGGGGGGAAGCCCGCGGGTTACAGCTAGTGTTATTCAAATAGATTCATTTAAAATAAATTCAGGCAAATGGAAATTCGCTTAGTACCTACAGTATGCAGGTTTGCTGTGGTGAGGGTATTTTACCATTTTTTCTACAACCATTCATTAGACAATAGACATGAAATACTAATTTGTTTGAATATCATCCATAAAACCCCATGAAATTTTGATGATTTTAGTCAAGTGAAAAATCCCATATTCACCCCATACCTCTTTGAAACATGACCAGAAACACACATTACAAGGTCATGTGAACATGGTGGCAGGTTAACATGAAGACTGTAAAACTATTGAGAATACACGTTATATATAAATATATATTTTTTTTTTTGGGGGAGAGGAGGGAAAATGCTCTTACGCACACAGGTAGCCAGCCTGTAGTGTGAGACTCCTGAATCTATCACAGACTACTCACTAAAAAAAACCCCTCTACTCTGTTGGACACAGACCTGGAATTGTTTGTCACATTACTTCAAGTCAGGCCAACATGTGACCTAAGCCCTCAGGGCTCTCACCGTTTTTGGCATTTAGATACTTCATGACCTACACCGCATCCCGGTCAAGGTCGAGCTTCTTGACCGGAGAATACCCTAGATGTAACGTGACACACGGGTCCAATTGTCCTCACCCTCCGTCATCATCGGTATGACCGTGTCCACTGACAGCAGTCCTACTAATTGTTGAGCCTCTAGGCGGGGCCTTTCCCAACGCTGGCATTGGAAAAAGGTATGTTCCACGTCATCGGGAATGCCTGAGCAGTATATGCAATTGGGTGACACGGCTTTGCCCATCTTGAACAGGTACGACCGGAAAAAGCCGGAGAATACACGTTATATAGCGGACATGTTAGCTACAGCACTAACGCTGCCTACTCGAGTGGCCCTAACTATGTGACGGTATTACAACTGCCACTTATTAACATAATTCCTATATAGGATTCCCACATTTTACAGTACTAAAGCTGAAGGTGTATTTAATGTATTTTAATCCATTGTATTTTTATGGATTCAGGTGTGTCTCAGTGTAGACTAATGGAATTGACGTAGGCCCTACTGCATTTTGGGCACGTCTACAGGAAACCTGATGTCTAAGTCTGGACTTGAGATGAAAACTCTCCTACAAAGCATTACATGTCCGCTCTACATAGTGTCTTATCATAACCGCTCTATTGTCGTGTACTGGTTTAGGAGCTACCATATATGCTTAGTTGTGTTTTAAAATATGTTTAAACCATTGCATCTCCTGCCACGTGCGGGATAATGTCAGAAGGTTCATGATTACGAATTACATAATGCCGACATCCATCACCAGATGACTTAAGGCTATGGCCCTAACACAATCAGTGAGATAAAATTGCGCGCATGGGTAATGGAGTGAACATGACCGTGAAATCCTTTTATGGGGATAGCCCAACTCTGCGCGGTGGTCAAATTTATGCCAGAAAAAGTTTCATGGCCCCGAAGGGTCCAGTCCAACTCCGCACGGTGGTCTCTTTTAGTGTATAGTATAACTCCGCTCGGTGGCCACATCTAATCTCTATGCTACCTTGTGATTTCTGATGAGATATTACGTGTTTAATATAAGGTATTCTATATACATACCGCGTGTCCCCAATGTTACACTTTTATTTGTTCTTAGCGACTGTACTCATGTGACAAGTTAGGTTTGGTTAGGTTCATTATAGGTAAATTCAAATGAAACATAAGTATTCTATTTTGTATTAATTAACTTTATTCTATTAGTTACTGTGGTTTCGTACATTTTAAATTTGTGTACATTTGTAACAATTTCGAACTTCAAATACAAGCCTGACGGCTGTGAGAGCCAAAATTGACCACCGTGCGGAGTTGGACAGTCAGTTTTGACATATTTCTGACCACCGCGCGGAGTTGGAAAAGCCCCCTTTTTCTTTAGTGGTCTTTGGTGAGAAGTTTGAGTACCCAACAAAAAAAACAAATAAACCTCAGTCATTTAGCAATGAACATCAGCTTTCTATACTTTAATACTTTTTGATGAAATGGCGACCATACAAAGTAGGTATTTTAAGCCAAGTATGAATGGAGATGAGTGTAGGATGAGTGGCGCGATCTTGTAGTCTTGTTAGTGACTAAGGCCGACATATTCCTTAGACACAGCTGTTAATTAATAGCCCATACAGCTAATGGCAACTAAGAGACCTACAGTTTATAGTGGAATCCGAACCACATTTTCGCCTTGGTATATACAAATTGGTCTAACTATCAGGATAGTACTGCGGATAGTCGTAGTACTCACTCGTGCGGACGTTACTCCACACCAGAGAGTATCGCATCCACAGTGCATGCCTGTAAATAGCCTATCCACAATTCGTGACCTCCTAGTAGCTGGGAGATTTAAAAAAATATAATAAATCCCAGCACCTGATCCCGTGCTGGGAGATAAAAACTCGCAACGGGATATTTAATGGATTCCAATTCTTAAAAACACAAAGCGAAGCGTACGCCTACATGTCAGTTACAGAGCTGGAAGTTCAGAAGATGTATGTCATTTTGTTTACAAAGAAGGTTAATATATGGTCAGGAGACTTGTGTGGCGTACGAAGGAACAATGAATTTTAGTTTGATTTAAACGCAAAAAGAGGCATTACTAAAAAAACCCTTTAGGTAACTTCAAAATTTATGGTTCTTGCCTAATGACCACATGCATGGTTCTTGCTTTAAGTTTAAACTTTTGACCATCTTTGATAACATTAAACATAAATTAGAGTTTTGTTAGTGGTTTTTCTAATAATTTTAATAATTCAAGTAGGCCCTAACAATTTGTTTCTATGATAAAAGGTTAGGCTATTGTTTATAGCCTACTGGATACTTGCAAAGCCAAATGTACATCTATATAGCCTATAATACGCCTACACAAAATTTGTCCACAGAACTCTACTGCCATTTCATATACAATTTTGACCATTGGTTCACGTATTTTTAGAAAGAGTATGTAGTGTAGGTGTGCAAACTGTTCCTAAATTTTTGCAAAGCCACTGTGGTCATAAGAAATGTCGCATCAAAAGTCGTGTCTCAACGCGGACTAATGGAATTGACATACTGCATTCCAGGCATAACTATAGGAAACCTAATGTCAGCGGCTGGACTCAAATGAAAAAAAAAATCGCAAACTCTTTTGCAATACATGTCCGCTCGGTCTATTCTCAACATTTAAACATAACCTCCGGGGAGGCTATCTACTGTATTACACCAAATTTCATTAATAGTGGAGGTTTACATTAAAAACACATTAGAGCTGGGAATATAGGCCTAAAGTGGTCATGTTATCTCTAATCTTTCATCATACAATAAAATTGGTTTGATTTTTGATGCAATTTAACAATCCCAATTAATGCATATGGTCTGATAAAGACTGTAAAACTCAACCTGGTGAGGAATTGATATATTTGTATAAAAAAGTAGTAAGTGTCAACCTTAGTCACATTAGAAATACATGCGAACCTGCATTGGCGATTATCTAAGTAACCCTTTATCAAATCATAAGAAGGGTGGTTTACTAATTTGTTAGTTATTGTAAATTCTCTCAATAAATTCAATAAAAATTAAGTTTAAGATTTTCAGTGTCATATTAACAAACAACTTTATTTCACCGTCATTTAACCCCCAAACCATAAATTCATTCCCACGAATGTGCGTCTACGTGCATAAACTTTGACAAATTTCATCACAATCAGAGCGTTATTATGCTCATGTTATTGCAATGGCTAAAGTTTTGGTCATCGGGGACCCTAAAATTAAAATATAGAATTCACAAGCTAAGCTACCGTACTTTTATGTTAGGTTACTTGACATTTTCTTTAGCCTACTCTGCAACCAAAACCATGTTGAAACAAAGTTGGCAATCTTCGAGGACCATTTCTTTAAGAAAGGCAGTTTTTATGTATGGATCCATACTTCACTTCTACCTCACCGCTAACTGGCATCATTTGTAAACAGATTGATACAATTTATAGCTCTGTAGCAACCATGTATGCTTCGCTGTGTTAAAATAATTGTTTAAACCATTGCATCTCCTGCCAGGTGCGAGATAAGGTTAATAATAGGGTTTTTTATATAAGAAACGCCAAACTTACCTAAGTTAAACAAGTTTCTAGGCTACTGTAAGTTAGGCCTGCTACAAAAAGTTCAAGCTTAATGTAAGTTTATTGAACATAGCCTAAAATGTTTTAGTGGCTTAGTTACCTAAGTTAGGCTAGTTTTCAAGCGTTCGACTAAAACCTGACTGAAGTAAGTTAAATTCTTAATTTCAAAGAGGCTAGGCTACAAATATATTTAAATAAAGTAACTAACACAACTTTTACAGAGCAACTGAAGTAGGCCTAGCTTAAGTTAGTAGTCAAGCGTTCGACAAAAACATTAAATCAATTTAACTTAACTTAAGCTACGGTTAACTCATTTGTCAACTTGAGAGTGATGTTTTGGGGTCATTATGGATATCAATTCTGTTTATTAACAGAATAACCCACTCATTCACTATTTATGGCCTTTTAGGATACTTAAGTTACTTAATTGTTTCTTGTCTAAAAATGCCACCAGTGTCGAAATTGAAAAAAGGGCACAGACTCTATTAAGTTATTTGACAGTTCTAATTGATAAGGCCTACCGACTGGTGTCTACAGTCGTATACCGGTATATGCTAACTTAACTTAATCCCATTTAAAATGCGCTCTGTCTCCAGATTAAGTTTAATCTGTTCGACCAACCTAAGTTACAACTCCCTCATTTGAACAGAAGTGGGCCGTAAAAATGTTGGGGGTTTAGCCCTAACTTAACTTAATATTTCTTAGGGACTTAAGTTAAAATCGGTTAAAAGTATGCCCCTCAATTTAAAAACATAAAGCTATGGCCTAACTTATATAAAAATTAATTTGTTGCCTAATTTAACTATGCCCCTATGCTAGAGCATAGCCCAGTCTAGGCCTCTAAGTTAGAGGCCTAGCTTAACGTACCTTCTACATTAGATTTTATGTAGCTAACTTATGTATTTTAAAATTGACAAGACCTATTGTATTTTGTAGTTACTTAACGGTCAATAAAATGTCTTATTTTGTACTGAATCTATGTTTGAGAGTGGATAGGTACCTAACCTAGGCCTTTATTGGTACGGTAGTAGTAGGTTACCTTGATCTGAAAAAATGATGGTCCAGTACAACTGACACTGACAACTGGGTTTCTTATTAGGATTAGTCAAAGCGTCAAAGCTAATAAAAGCTAAAGAGTGATATCTGAGAATAGATGTTTACAACATTAGTTTTTACATTACCTATTTTTAATGCAATGAACTTAACCCTAAACCCTAGTAGTAGCCAAAAGCCAACTTAATTACGGTTTCAATCATAGAGTAAGTTGAAGAATTTACAGAGGTAAACTTAATGTAACGCATGATAAAAAAAGTTTTAATAAAATAAAAGTTTAAATCAAGGCAAAAAAATAAATAAATTTACTAAAAGAACACAACAAACAATTTTGAAGTTTTTCACTGCTGACGACGGACGGCTGATTTCGCTAGTCAAATGAACAACTAACCGAGTAAAAAAACGTGTATCAAATAACTAACTTTATTGAGTTAAGTTAAATCGAAAGCATTCACGAAATTTATTGGAATATAGTTTATTAAGAACTACACAAAAAAATAAATCCGTGGTACAAGAATCAGATTTTTTAATGCTGTAATAAAAGAGCCTTTTATTAACATATTTTTAGCATGGAATTTTTATAGGCTGACAGTGAGGACTTCACTTCGTTTCGTCCAATTACAAATCTCAGGCATACTTAAATATTGCCCTACCCAATATAGTTAATTACTGTATAATACAAGACAACGATATGCAATAGATAAACTACAATATTTTAAAAATACAGTGTAACATTGTGAATAAAAATACGTTTTCAAAACTATTATTTTTCCAAGCAATTTATCTTGCCTTTTAAGAGGATTTAAAATATTATTGGTAAATATTATCTTCAATATTTGAACATCTATCTATCTATCTATATAATACGTGAAGCGGTTTTTTGTTAACGCAACTCCTCCCTTATTTGTGGACCAATTTCAAAGTTTAAGGTGTCAAAATATTCGTCTCAATATGTAGTTTTGCAATAGGGTTTTAGAATTTTAAAATCCCCACTCTTAAGGGCGTGAGACCCTGTCAAAGGTCGGGTTTTCCCCATAAGAAATACATAGAACAAATTTAAAAACAAAAAACAGCTGTTTATAAACTGAAACTCATTAGCTTTTTAGGAGTAAACTAGTGGCTTTTAGGGGCAATAGCCCCTATATATATTATATATCCTGTCTCATGGGTTGAACCTTGAACTATTGGGTTGATCTCCATTGGGTCAACTTGAATTATCGTTTAACATTTTTGTATATTATAATATGTATTATTACATACCTGCATAATACATATTGTTGTCTGCACTGTTTAAAATAAAAGTTCCAAAAGACTGTTCATGCGGTATTATAAAAACTTTCTAATCATAAATACAACTAAAGAACATTTTTAATTATAATCTTCATGACAATCAATGAAATATATATAAATCTCTTTGAATATAGACAAATTCACTTAGATTAAACACATAGAGATAATGTCATCCTCCAGATTGTAAAATGCTAATTACAATGTCAGAAAAATGTATTTTGTATTTTGTATTTTGTTTATAAACAAAATCTCTCTGAAAACAACATTTGTTGCATGGTAGGCTATCCATTTTAGTCGATTCCTTCGTCTTTATTTGATTCTAGTACCTAGATTCCCATGTTATTTAAATGTGAATTATTTTATTCCGTAACAACGTTTTGGTGGATATTTAAGAAAAATGAATATTTTTCCCCAAAATTTCATGCCGAGACCTTTAAAATGAGACCTCCCCCAGCTTTCTACGTCCTCTCGTTCGCTCACAATTTCATTGTAAAATTTTGGGCTTACGGAATTAGATATATAGATATACGTGTTTGTAATATTCAACAGGTTAAGACCAAGCTAAACAGTTATCCAGTTTTGTTGCCTCAAGTTCAAAGAATAAATATTGAAAACGAGAGGAGACAATTAATAACAAGATATCTTAAGCGTATAAGGAGAGTAGAGAAAAACAGGTCTGGTCTAACAGATACCCATCCAGATACACATGTACAAGAAATTTTTACTTCTGACACTGACAGATCGAGATTGCTCAAAAATTTAGTAGAGACTATAATAATGCCTTGACTATGATAAGTTCAAAGTAGTAAGATTATACCAAATCTTGGCAGACCTTATGTTTTTATTGTAAACTGTTAATTATTACTAGCTCTACTTTAATTGAGAAAAACACAAATGGATTGTTTACTTCTAGGTTGTGTTGCCAGTTCCTCGGACAACTTTTTTTGAGATTTTCTGTTTTTTATCACTAAAAAATGGGGGAGCGAGCTGATCTAGTGGTTAGAGCGCGGGACTTCAGTCACTGAGGCCCCGGGTTCAAATCCCGCCAACCACCGATGGATTTTATGCAAGTGATAATGCCGCAACCCCTAGGTCTAGCCTGAAGTATGAGAAAAACAATCCCAGGCTCGTGCCTAGCGTCGTAGGATGAAAAAAATTACTAGAGAAAGAATAATTACTAGTACAATATTATTCTTGCTAGTCCTGTTTTGTGTCTTTTGATAACACATTTTAGACATTTTGTGTTTATCCTTAGATGCATTTTGAAACTTCTAATCCATCCATAATATGTCACTTAGCTTATGCCTCTCTGGCAGATGTACTTTAAATTTAATATTTCATTTATTTTATATTATTACAGTTTTATAATTATCGAGTGTATAACTTAGTAATTTTAAATCGTAAAAAAATATTTATTCGCACAGATAAAGATAGGGCCAAATTGCTCTTTCTTACTCTTACACTTATGAAATAGCTACAGTAAAAGAAAACTCACGTTAAAGGTTAATTGTGTTCAAAAACTGAACAAGAAGGATTATTTAGAATACAATTATTTTTGTATATTAAATTGAATAATACTTTTAATATTAATTTTGACTATTTCTATACACTATAGGAGGACCGAACCAACACAAATATATGTCACTATTATTCTAATGTACACACCACTTATTATAACTTAAGTAGCCTTTTCATTAGTTTATGGATCAGTGTATATTTGTATAATTACTGTAGTAGTTTTCCACATAATTTAATGTTTTGATTAAAGTTCAATGCAATACTTGTAAGGTTTACTATTATGTTTTTCTCTAATGTATTTGCAGCTATTGTTTACTTTTTGAGAGGAAACAAAAGTCGCAAAATGGAGTCTTCATGAATTATTCTTTATGTGGATTTGAATTGCATGAAAAGCCAAATGTCATCTATTTTTGAGACATTGTTTTTTACGTCTGAAATGACTTAAATAGTATATTTCATTACAAGGGCGTAAAGTGACTTTTTTCAACCCGAGCTTAAGTTTTACGATCGAGGCAAAGGCAAGGTCGGAAAATGAAACCCCCTGGTTGTGAGAAAATGAGCCCTTTGTTTCAGTTCTAATCGTTTTAAGTATTTTCCATTACATCGATTCCCATCGTGCTGAGTATACGTATAGGTATATTATGACAATTATTGATTTTTTGCCATAACATCCGTTGTATAAAGGCAATGCTGCAACTTAAGCATGTTGAGATCTCGATAGGCTATACAGAGAATTAAGAAAGTCAAGGTACAACCATAGACCGTTGAACTATGGTATACCACACTGACTTTAGTATTACCAGATAAACTTCGATAAAATGCCCCAATTCATTCTAAGAATCATTATTGTAGTTAGCTATTTGAGTGGTTGATATGTTTACCACACTTCGATCATATCATCAATACGCACCTTGGTAGCGTCCAAGGTGCCTTGGTTAGTATAGCGTCCACATTTCAATGGGTAATAAAAATATAATTATATTGACTTTATTAATGAAAACCCTTATAAACACGATTTATATATTGGGATATAACCTTTTAATACTAACACTTGATCTTTATTTTTTCCTGAGTATGAAATCCTGAAATTATAGACATATTTCTGATTGTACCTTATATACCAGAGTTCTCTTGTGCTACTACTGTTCTGAAGAATTGTCAATCCAACATTGGTTTTAAACCGGAACCAAAGAGGATATAAGTGTTTCAATGTATTCCAATTTAATTCAAATTATATGTATATACTTAAAAGGAAATATAACAAACTTTTAGGGTATAACTAGTAAATAGGTTGACAAAATATTCATTTACCTTTCATCAAAAGTAAATTTCACTAACTATTTTTCTCATAATTGTTTACTGGATTGGCTGGTTGTACGTTTCAGTGTATAATTTATCCAACTATGATAACATTCCCGAATAATATTCTACTAATAATTAAAAAGTGTTTACACGTTATCTGGATGTTTTCAATACTTTATTTACAGAACCTGACAATTTTATAATTCAAACATATATAGATATAATTTTTATAAATACAAGAAACCCACATGATGTTCACACTGTTTTGATACAATTATTTTCTCAATATTCCTCAGGTGTCAAGATCACGAGGTTGACTCGCAATATCGCACCAGAGCTGTGTAAACGTTCAATATTTACAAGCCCGAGATGTATTCCGTCTTCTCTTTGATCAAACTGCGAAATGCTTTCTTATTTGGTTGCTCTTAAACTCGAACGACAAATCAATATCCCCTATAAAAGGCAATATTTGTTCGTTTTTAATTTTTCGTTCATACAAGACGTCATACTCTCATCACACTTGCTGCATGAAATAAAAAAAGGTAATCATATGCCGGTCCCATGAGGGTTGAGACATAACTTGGAGCACTTTCTTAATCAAACGGTTCAAAGACAATGAAACTTTGGCACTCTCGTTCACTGGAGAGCTTCCTCAACAACTTGAGTGGAATGACGACGAGTTGAACCTAAACATTCGTCAACTAATTCTTAAATACCTTAATCAGAAATGGCTACCATACGAATGTAGGTATTTTAAGCTAAGTATGAATGGAGGTGAGTGTAGGATGAGTGGCGCGATCTTGTAGTTGACATTTTTATATCGCTACGGCCTTGTATTAGAGGAGGCCAAAATGTTTCTAGTAATAAAATACCACATAAAAAATTGCTCCTGTTGGATAAAAGGTAAGTTTTTTATGAGATATGTTTAGGAAAGTAAAGTAATATATTTGATAGATTTGAACCCGACTATTCTCGTAAAGCTCGCTTGTGAGGAAATGAGTGATTTTCTTTTACAGAGCAATGGAATGGTTATTTGTGCAACTAGTGAGCAAAGTGAGCAATTGACTCACTCGAAAGAAATCTTTACTCTCGAGTAAAGAGCCGTAGGCGAGTGAGGAATGGTTTCTTGAGTGAGGCAATTGTACTTTGCACTCGAGTTGCACATTATATTTTTCCTACAGTTACCATAAAACAAATAAATTGGTGAAGAAACGTAACATATTTTTACACAGAAGTGACTTTTAATATAACATTTAATGTGAAGTGACAAATACAACAGTACAACAGCTGACCAACTGAATTACAGCCAGTGATGCCAACGTATTTCGCGCGCATACAACCTTGTCTGCATGTTACGCGCTTACTATTTCGTGCGTTCACGTTGCAAATCTGGAGTGAGACAAAGTAATTAGAGTGAGACAATGGTAAGATTGTCTCACTGATGAGCGAATTGGCCACTTTGCTTTCTCAAATCAGTGAGAGAACATGTACATTGTTAGGTAACTGTAGGAAAAATTATTCGTTTCAATGCAAAATGCATGACAAGTGTGATAAAAGTAATGTTTGTTTGCTTTTACTTCAACAAATGATGCACCTACTAAACCTTTTGGTTTACCGTGTTAAAAATTAATGTTTAATACTTAAGTTATATTTCAATTAGTACTAACTAAGTAGCAGAGCAGTCAGTTAAACTTCCATGCTTGATATTCCAGCCAGGAAACATTGTTCCAAAGTTGTATTGACTTTAGCTTGTTAAGTGTAACCAAATAATTCACTGTTTACTCGCCCTTATGAATCAGATGCAATGGCAATGTTTTATGAGGAGCTCAAATAATATAATAATTCATTATATCATGGTTTAATTTATTTAAAAACTATTAATAGTAGAAATGTAATTAGATATAAAATTTAAGTAGCAAAATTTAACCATATCATTTTTAGCATCGTCGTATTTTACTGGCAGAGCTTTTATTGCTTATGTCATGAATATTTGCATTGAATGCTGCATAATCAGTAGCTATAACTGCTGCACAACTGGGTATATGCAGATGTGACCATTATATAATAATGTTGTATTTACACAATGGTATACAAAATCCAAGCAACGTAAGTTTCCGTTTACTATAAGTAATTGCCTTACAGATTTTTTTTTATCAACAAAACCAATGTATTTTAGTAGCATGTAAACTATTTCTTAGCTATGTATTTATTTGTATTTGTTTATGTACTCGACTCTCATATCATGTTAAATAATGAATTTGTGCTTTCTTGACTTACTACACAAACCAGTATTATTCTTTTCATATTCCAGCAAAAACCTGAAAATACCTAATATTTTAAATGCCGCCGCATGTGAATTTCTAGTAGTCATTACATCATTAAATGTTTTGAGAAAATTATGAGAGAACAAGCCTATTATGAATGCTTCCTAAACGGAAAGTTTCAATACTTTATTGTTTTAATTTCCGGGAACAATAGTCATCTTTCTTCCCAAAGGTTTTCGTTCTCACATAGCATGGCAGATTTTTAATATATGGATTATCATAACTAATATCCCCTCTCAATAGTGAATAATACTGGAAACAAAAAAACATAACAATAAAAAATTTATTAGTGAATTCGTGGAAAATCTTATAATACTACTTGGTATAGTCTACTATTGTATACTATGAAATGCAATTTATAAAATACTTATAAACTAATATGTATATAATATTAGTAGTGCATGGAACCATAAAACACGACAAAAGTATTTTTTATCAAGCAACAAATACCTGGAGTGAAAACTTACGATTAAAATACTACTTATGGAGACACAAAATTCAAATACTAGTTTGTTGCATTATATTTACTCGTACTAGAATTTTGCTAAGGGGGCTATGCAATAATTTGCTCAAAATACTATATTAAAAATAAAAGCACTTATGCCGGCGAGTAGTTTTTATATATAAATCACAACATCAATAGATAGCAAAACACTTAATATTACGAGTTAAAATTATGTGAATTGTGTGAGTATCTATAATTGTTGATCTCAACATACATTCCATTTGAGTAATAATGTGTTATTGATCTAGTAATTTGGTGTTCAATTACGCATTGATCAGTTAATGAATGGTATGGAATTATTGCTGTGTCGTTCAGTGAAAAAATAACTACACTTTTATCCAACCTGTGGTGATACATATACCTTTTTACATCACTGCTAAAAAAATTATGTGTACAAAGCTAAGGACTACAACAATTGTCCAAAATTCATTATAATCAATATGCAGGTTTCACATCACAATAACTCCCAAATCCCGGGTGTATCCTGTTTCTAATAATTCTGTATAACTCATAAAATGTTAATTCATTCTATTCCCTTCCAAATTATTTGCTCAATTGTGGTTCCATAACTAGGACGGTGGCGTCGTCCTGTAATCCAACTACTTGAGGTCATGAATTGTGGATATTTATAGGCATGCACTGTGAATGCGATGCCCCTGGTGTGGATTACTGTCCGCACTAGTGAGTACTAAGGCTATTCGCAGTACTATCCTGATAATTAGACCAATTCGTTAATTACAAGGCAAAAATGTGGTTAGGATTCTACTATAAACTGTAGGTCCCTTAGTTGCCATTGGCTGTATGAATGGGATATTAATTAACAGATGTGTCTATGGAATGTGTCGGCCTTAGTCACTAACAAGACTACAAGACCGTGCCACTCATCCTACACTCATCTCCATTCATACCTGGCTTAAAATTCCTACTTTCGTATGGTCGTCATTTCAAAGTAAAGCATTTAAAGGTTGTATATATTTATAAATAATGCGTTTGTAGATAGCAAAACAAAACCTCTGTGCCTTTGTAAAATTGCAGTTTCTTTTTTTAAATATCACAACATAAACTAACTATGGAAATGTCACAAATTAATTGATAAAATATCGATATCGAACGAGTTTTTAATTTTGGTACATTGAGAAAATATTTATTTATGAGTTTGCTCCTTCAATTATCAACGGATATGTGATAAAGGTATATGCTAAAATACAAATAACAAGGGATAATTTTTTGTTTGATTAAACTGTAATACTACACTGCTAACAGTTAAATTCCACTTACAACATGCTATAACAAAATCACTCATTTTCAAATTTGGAAATACAGTATTTCATAGTATGTTTTGCTTATTGGGTTTTTCTTTTATTGAAAATGTTAAATTACTTGGTGGTTTAATGGTGGGGTGAAGTTTAGACGAGCTTTGGATATGATAAAAAGAGGAGACGTTCTATATAGATGTGCTAAACGGACGTTCTATATAAAGATGTGCTAAGCTGGCCTATAGTAAACGTTGAATAATGTATTACTGCAGTAGACAAAATCAAAGTCTGTTACAAATATTTTAGTTAATTTAAATTTTAAGGTTTAGTTTTATTACCATTATGATGAATCCAAAGTGTTAAAAAACTTACATAGAATATACATTTAAAAGCTATTAAAACAAATTGTGATATTTGGATTATGTTATTTATGTTACAGTTGTATTATTTACATTTTTATTTTTTTAATTATTTCAAAAACCGATGGCACAGTTTATTTATTTACATGGTGTTTCAATTTATGCACATAAAAATCATTCTCCAAAAATGTTTAAAATTGCAATTTTTTTAATTCTTAATAATATTTTTCAGGTAAACTCCTAATGTTTTAAGTATTGTTTATTTGGTTAGGTAGGTTAACATTTTAATGACTTTTACCTGCATTTATAGTTTTCTTTTTAGTGAATTTTCCATATAGGGAATAAGCTATTACCGTAGTACTCATGGTAAGACCCGTATGCGGGATGGATTTAATTTTTCGTTTTGAGGTCCCTAGAGGCCAAAAACACTATCCGTTCAAATTCATATGTTATGCGTTAATTCCTCCCAGACTGGTGGTAAAGCTGACGTGTTTTATGAAGGTTTATGTTTTGGTTTTTAAAAATGTCTACCATCAAAACATTGAATGCGATAGTGGTCTAAATACAGAGAATTCGGGGAATGTCATTTCACATGGTACTGTCAGCGAGGTATTTGTTTGTGTCAGTTGACGAGTAGTTTCCGATAAATGTTTTGTGTTACATTAAAGTCATTTTGTTGTAACATTTGTATACATAATTAAAGCCAAAATAGCAGAGTCTTTTCGACCATAATTGATTAAAAAAAGCAAACCTCATACTAAGTTTTTTATTAAATATATCAACGTATACACACCAATATTGCTTTCTAAAATGAAACTGTAAGTGAGTGACGTATTATCAAGGAAAATTGTTAACTATGAAGACGTTAACATTCCACTTCTTGGCATTACCAGGTTTTACCCTAGAACCGAGAGCAATTAACAACACTTTGTGTAAGATCTCATTAATTTGTAATATAGTTTCTGATATGAGTATTGCTCTTAGGTGATCAGTTTTCTGTGTTGAAAAAATTTAGAAAACACAGAAAGATTGGTCGTAAACAGTACGAAAAGACACCATTACGCATTTGAAAAAGTATTGAATTAATACAATTTCATATAACTACATATTTTATAGTGGCATGAAATTTTACATGGTTAGTTTTAAATACATTGACGAGAAGTTACGTAACATAAGCTGACATTGTAACCCAGTTGAAATTGTATTATAAAGAAGCAAGCTAGTGGAAGGGGCATTTAAGAACCATTACAAGATTCGAAATAGCTTTATTTATTGTACTCTAATAACATTCATCAAAGCTGACATGGCTGATTTATTGGTTAAAGTACAGAACTTAAATCAGCTTATAAACCAATGGATACCAATGGATCCATTTAATGTGATGGTGTAAACGTGGTAGTTCTGAGCCCACTTGAAGGTAGGTGTAGTTCCTCCTACTATGTAAGCTTTGGATCTTAAATAAGAAGATCGCTCTTCTTCGGTTTTCTTCTCAAATTCTGTACATAGTTTTGTCAATATGTTTATACCTAATTATGAGGGGGGCCCCAGATTGTTTTTTGTGTGTTATTTCTTAAATCCAATTTAACTCATGTTTGTAGTGATTGAATCACTCTGAGGAGCGGGCTGATCTTCTGTATAGTGCTGTACTTCGTACTCCAAGATCCCGGGGTTAAATCCCGCCAATCACCAATAGGTTTTAGCTAAGTGATAACGTCGCAACTTCAAGGCCTAGTGAAGTAAAGGGAAAAATAATCCTTTGGTAGAGCCTAGTTAAAACAGCTGAATCTCTCTAAGGTGTTTAATCGATGAGATTTTATTGCTTGCGCTGTAGTAAATAATCCAAATGCAAGTGCGCCATTGTATAGCTATTCTACTACAACTCACCAAGGTTTCTCATTTTAAGATACTTCTCTATTGTATTACTTTATTTTGATCTAATTTACTTAGGTTGATTAAGTTGATGCTTTCCGAGATTGCGGTATTTTTCTGTTGACTGTAGGCTATTTTAGCAACTAAAACCTTTTCATATTATCTTGAAAGTATTTGATGACTTTTAGTTAATGTTAAATTATATCAATACTTGCTCTTGGTCTTATGATAAATATAAAAAATTAATATTTAACAAGCATATTGCTGAGTAGCTTTCGATCTAGCTTGATACATCTGATCCAATTAATAAAAGGACCGTGTTTGCAATGTATTTAAATGTCAATTCAAAAAACCAAAACTGTCATAAAGTGTATAAGTGGGTCAAAACCAACTCGTAAACACATTAAGCCCGCTAGACAGCACAAACATCCGACAAACATTTCAGACATGTTATGTTTTAGTGACCAAGTTGTCTTTACAGCAAATATCAACATGAAATTATTAAAATTAGTTCTTTAGAAAATAAAGGTGCAAACCCTACCAGCAAACCGATTCATTTTTCTACATAGATATGTCCATGGGAAAAGATATATATATATATATATATATATATATATATATATATAACTGTACTTGTGTGATTTGTTTAATGCATTTTTAAGATATTGAAAGTGAATGATAAATTTATATTTTTATTATGAATTTATGGTCTTGATTAACTGATACATAAAATGGCACTATTAAAAATTATAAATAGTGAAATGCCAAGTATTGTATATATTACAACATTAATTACTGTTTGTAATTAAATTCTAGGTATGTTATTATTTTTTTTAATTGGACATTGAAAGAATTATTAGTTGAGAAAATAATTTATTCTTCATTCTAAATACTTTTAATTCAGCCTGTTGAAACTTCAAGGCCAATCATTTGTTGACGATTTTATTATTTATTTATTTATTTGTTGGTCAAATATGTAAAATGACCAAATTTATTTACTTTAAAATATGATCATAGGCTTAATAATTGTTTGGAATAACGGACCACTGTAGCATCTACTTAATTAGGTTTACAATTAGACCACAAAGTAATCTCTTTGATCAAAACTTGTTCCACAAACAAGTATAATTTCAGTAGGACTCAAAGGTATTTTCAAGACAGTCTGGTTATCTTGTATTTAGTTTCTTGAAACGTAACAATCTTCTTTCTATTGCAATCTCGTTTTAAATCACAAATTTTAAATCCTACTACTTTCATATGTTTGTAAAATAGATACCTTTTAAAGGAAAAATAAATAATTTAGTGTTCTAAAACTTCATACTCACCAAAACATTTACGATACAAACTTATTATAACATTGGCTGAACAATATAATTACCTCGTTACGAACATGTATTTGGTTCTATCCTGTTTTTTCAACTATTTAAACAAATATCAATTTTTATTTCAGCGAAAGCCAATTCAAGGCTTTTAATCAGATTTCTTGTGTTTGTCAGAGATTTTAGTTTCTGTTGTAATATTTTCAAGTGGTTACGTATGAATTATTGACATATAAGGCTTTATAATAGGTAGTTAGTTGGTTTTATTAGAGTAAAAATTACAAAACTGTGTCCAATATCTTTGGTTTTTAATCCATAAGAATATTTAATGAATGCAATAATTGATTGGAAACGACAGAGAAGCAACTGTCAATTAGTTGCATAAATCCGCTTAAACACACCAGAGCGTAAGTAACAATTCACTCGCCAAACATCAATAATTAGTTTAGGGGACATCACTATTGGCTTGATCAAGTTAAAAAAAGATTGAGAGACGTTGTTTTATTTCCCAAAGATTTTTTACTAGAAATGTTATCATTTTGCCGAAATCCATTATTAGAACCCTTCAAGAAATACTTACTTTTGCATTCAATAGTTTGAGATATTTATGACTTTGTGCAGTTTGAACTATCATGTATAATAGTTCTTCCATAAAACTTGTTGGGAAGCAATGAGGCTACAAGAAGACCCCGAAGAGATGCGATTATGCCGAGACGAGCAGCTTAGAAGATTGACTTTGTTGTGAACTTTCCAAGGCAACCCTCTTTACCTTTGTAATATCCTGTTTATTTACGAGCCTTGTGGATATATTTTATCGGGCATTAAGGAAAGTGTATACATCGTACGTTTGAGTTTCCGGGTCAGCTGTAAATAATTGGGATAATAGTTTGTGTTCCTGCTGTCATATGTTTTGGATCAATGGCGTTTTAAGATGGTAAGACTTAAGTACCACTCTATTAGACGTTTTCTATGGTGTCCGAAGTTTTCGTGCTCGTAGCATCATCGTCAATATTTAGAACTCAAACTCTAATATCTTTATTTTTGACCGTCATTACAAAGTGCATAATAGAGTCAACAAAATTTCTCTTACAAATAAAAACAATATTTCGTATGGATAAAACCTAAAAACTAAAGATCATTGCATTCTTAAAAAGTCTTCAACACAATTTTTAAATAACACTACACTTCGGCTGTGGATAAATTGGCACAAAGAGTAATAACCATTTAAGCAGCTACTGTTATGACAGAAAGGTCATGTTCCTTTTAAAATAGATATCATTTTTTTTTTTTTATACGTTGATTAACAACAACACATGTAAATGTAACTATTTACGTAACAGCCAATTTACAGTATTTTCTTTTTGTAAATGAAGCATTGCTATGTCATTAGCATTATTTTGTTGCCAATAAGCTGTACGACCTTATGAACGAAGTCCCTAACAGTTCAAAAATTAAAGCCAATTTCACTACAAGTATATTCGATTACACGTAACGTTCAGAAAAGAGATTTGACAGCATATTTATTTAATTATCATCCATATTTTGTAACTAACGCCATAGTCATTTTTGTTTTTACACTTGTTACTCATTAGACAATGCTAAATAGTCAAAATATTTTATAATTAAGTTCACTCTACCGCAGTTTATCACTGTTTTATAGGTTTGAATAATCACAACATGTTGTATTAGTTATGATTTTAAATAGTGCCACAATGTTTCCACAGAAAGCAGCACAGAAAACTATTTTACTAATATATTAAACTCCAATTGCAGCACACCTCTGCACTCAACGACATTTTCTCTAATGTTAAATATATAAACATAAAAACCTTTATAAAAGTATTATAAACAATAAAAGGGATGGAAAATAATAGTTGTTAAGCGCAGCAACGCGCGCCGGGTAACTGTGAGTTGTTTAATAAACTAAACTTAAAACTAGACTGGGGATTGTTTATTTTTAATCAACACCTGGCTGATTGTTCATTGATACAAACAAACAGACCGCGAAACCACAAACCGAACAATCGGACAAACATTGGCAATTTTGGACATTCTCTATAAATGTTTACTGATGTGGAATGTATCTAAACTCTTAATAGGTTAAATGGCGTTTAAACAAATATCAACGTTATAAAATTAAGTTCACTCATAAAGAATTTACGAAGGATCCATTCATATGATCGTTTAAAATATCTGGTTATAACCATTGTTTACCAACCAAAGGTTTATTTCATTTAACTAAGTGTCGAAAATCACCAAGTTTGGATGCAAATTATCTATTATCTTAACCTGCTACCATCCAGATATCGTCTCAAGATAAAAAATAACAAATTTCCCAAAGGACTAAATGTGATGCCAAGACATATCTCTTTAGCTAGGGAATACGACGTCATAATGCTACCTGTATGCAATTTTATAAATTTAAAAAATTATGTACCAGGGTAAAACATTTATGACGGAATAATTTACTTTCCCTCAGAGACAAGCCTAACGTAACTGTGCGTAAATAATTTTAGAGTTGGTAATCTGCAGAGCATAATAATTCTTTACAGTAGATTATACATTATACAAATTCCGTTCAACCATTAATTCAAATTATTATATTAAACAAATTTTTTTACATCACAAAATGAGGCAAAAATATTCTAATGTACATACGTGAATGACCTTAGATACAGTCTCCAGTGTTAAAAAGGTGCAAGCTTTGCATAAGCACTTAACTGTTGAAATATAAATAAAATTATATCAATACCTGCGTTCTTTTCACAACTCTGACAGCC
Organism: Macrosteles quadrilineatus; assembly: GCF_028750875.1. Classification (NCBI taxonomy): domain Eukaryota; kingdom Metazoa; phylum Arthropoda; class Insecta; order Hemiptera; family Cicadellidae; genus Macrosteles; species Macrosteles quadrilineatus. Next base: position 152,735,480 of record NW_026542594.1, read on the forward strand.
GGAGCGAGAAGGATGAAACTCTTAGTGATATAAATCTGGGTCTCTACTGTACAAACTGAGGCAACCCTTTAGCACCTGACTCAGCACAGTTTATCTTTTTTTTTTATAAAAGAGGTTGGCGGCCTCTTTTTGCCCGTCCACATAGACTAAGCGCCCGTGCGTGGAACGTTTGCAGCAAAGCAAGGAGTGAGCCGGTACAGTACAAAGGTGAACTGTACTGATAAAATGTTATCGGCAGTGACCAGGATCCGAACCCACGACATCGCTGCCTTGGGCCCGAAGTCCGCGACGCTACCGGCTGAGCCACCGACTCACTAAATTTCAACACCGACAAACATATAGAAACATCTATATGTTTCTACGCCGAGCCTTACTTAAAATTATTGAGAAAAACTGTTCCAACACACTTGCTTAGTTGATGAGATGAATTGGTTACTAAAGACAATTAGCAGGAATATTCTGTCAAACACTAATGAAAGCCTTTGTGTTAATCTATTATACTATATCTTACGTTTTGATTTTCCTCGATCCTGCTGAAAATAAATTAATGTATATTACCCATTAGGATATACATTGATTATCCCCTATACATACATTAAGATTTAGATCTGTTTTGGATCCTGTTTTGGATCTAAATTAAACTGTTAATTCAAAACACAAATAGTATTGTTATAGGAATTACGTTCAGGAATTCTCACAATAATCAGGGTGTCACCGACCTGTCTACCAAACTTTTTAAGGTACCATTACTGGACCAATGACAAACTAGATTATCATGTTAGGCATGTCCAAAACTTGTTACACGTAGGCTTATAGTTAGAATTTTTTTTAGATAAAAACGTTTTCATCTAATTTCTAATATGGAAAATAAACTATTTTCTTTCATAACGTCTTTTTCATTTTTGCTAACCTATGTCATTTTTATTTCACTTAGGTGTAAAACATTTAAACATACCTTCATTCTGAAATAAAAAATTTTACAAACTTTGAACTTTTTACAAAATAGGATTTTGAGTTATTAATCTATATATCTAGTTGACATGCATTTGAAAAGTTCGTTATCAAACGGAACACTATTTTGTAAAATACAAAATGGCGGATGTTCGAGTATCTTTTGAGTAGTTTGTCTTTGGTATATGAATAACACCGTAAAAGCACGATAGAGAGTTTAGGTCTCCAAGGACGATTAATTATAGTTTACAATTAGATTCGGTTAGTTAGCCATAATGCCATATCTCTAGTTTCCACAACGCCCATAGCCACCCTAACAAAGCTATCAACAGTTCATAATTTGTTTTGTTTGCTTATTAATAACTAACTAAATAATATATACAAACCTTATAATTAAACAACATAGCTTAAAGTTGTATGCTTCTAGGATATGCTGAATTTTTGCAATTCTGGATTTTAAATGGTCTGTAAAATACAACTAAAAACATTGTAAACTCTTTTAAACTGTCTCTGAACCGTTATTAGTAAAGACATAGTAGCTCAAAAGGATCAAAAGGAGTAACTTACCTAAAACCTTTCACTGGTTTATATTTATTTAGGGCTTGTAAGCTTAACATGAAAGCATTACTAATTTTATACTGAAACATCAAAGATACATCGGATTTGTTGTTTTGTGTCTTAACATTTACGACGCAGTAACGTTAGAAGAGTACTGAAGGGCTTTATGTTTAAACTACTTTTACAACTGCAATGTTGTAAGATCTCCTTTATTCTAAGTTTTAAACTGTTATGAAGATATAACCGATACTTTTCAAATGTGAAAAAAATATACGATTAATTAATAGTGTAGTACAATCTGTCCTTAGTCTAACATACTTCCAATCCTGTTTCTACTGTATTCTTGTTACTTACAACTATAATAATAGATATTCTATACAAATACCATACTATTTTCATAAAACGTAATTAAATCTCATTATTTATCATCATTTTTATTTGCTGGTTCAATGTTTTGACAGATTATTGCAATGAAGTAAATAACACAAAGTCATAGATTTTAATTATTGGGTGTATCGGTTAATTTTTTTAATAACCTTAATATGACGTTTGATTGATGAGACTATGAGGTGTATTCAAACATTTCCTCCACGTCTCGGTAGTTGAATGTGGAGATAAGACGAGCGTCAATTAGATCAGTTAGTGACAACATAGTTACGTCCTACGTGCTTTACATACTCCTCAATGACATATTGGTGTGGTAATATGAGTATGCATTGGTGAAAAATAAAGTTATAGCATTTGGTAGATTAAGTTATTTGGTAGATAATTTCTAAAGTCATAAATGATATTTTTGCTTTAATAAGTTAATATGGGTGTAAATGTGTACTAGAAAGAGTATTGAACGTTTCAATGTTCATAGAATAATAAATAAAAGCAGATTTCATTTAGCACTAACAACTTTTGGCGAGTAAGAAATCGTTGTTTTAACCTCCTTAGAGATCTGAGTATCTTTATGGAGTCATGATTGCTCATTCAGAAATAACCAGATGTTTTCTCTTGCTACCATAATTGGGTGGGTTTAATATAATTTTCCAGTCCTCATCTTGGGCCTTAGTCCGATATTGATAAATTTTGTTTTACCTTACTTTACTTTTAATTAATTGTTAATAAAAGCATTATATAAGTACGAGTACTTCAGAATATGTGTATTTGTAGTTAATTTACCAATAACAACTACATATTTTTAATTCCTAGCCAATTTTGGACATATTATGTTAATAGAAGAGTAACCGTCCTTCGTACATGTTTGGCGTATAAGCATAAAATGCTTATTGCAGTTATACTCGTGTTTTTCGTTTGCAATGAGAGAGGACACGGAAACTTTTGTTCTTTTAATTTACGGTATGCTATAGGATAGCCCATCCTACCTAGGATAGCCATAATGTTCTACCACTGCACATAAACAAAACTAATAGTGTTGCACCCTGTTAGTAAACCTTATAACTTTTTAATGCTATTTAATATCATAGAACCAACTTGTATAGTTGAAACAGCTCAACAAATTATTTTATTCTTTTAAATATGAATACTCATAAGGTTAACGTGGAAAACTGCAGAGCCACTGGGGCGGAGCCCGAAAGGATATTTTGATATGTAAATGGATCTATATGTTAATCGGGAATGTGAGCTATCATCACACCAAATTTCAGCCCAGTATTTTTCGCGTTTACTTGTCACAAACATCCACCCATCCATTCATCCATCCATCCATCCAGCTATCCATTCATCCACCCATCCATCCATCCATCCATCCATCCATCCACCCATCCATCCATACATCCATCCATCCATACATCTTAACTTTCTCACTTATAATATTAGTAGGATTATTGTTATTAAATTACAATAATTGTATGGCTCATTAGGTATTATTCCATCATTACTAAAGCACAGTATTAATTAATAATAATAATTTAAAAATAATAGAGGTATTTAAAAATTCTTAAGGTATATTCATATTTCACCCTTGTCATTTTAACTCTATGCAAATTTCCAACGTTTCCACATTGTTGTTTTTCTTTTTTTGCCCTGCAGTTTTAAAAACGATTCGACCAAAATTTGAATAAACTAATCTGAAAAATACTTTCCATGAATGATACATTTTTAATTCCTAGTTCCCCATTTTTCTTTCTTTTTTCAGTTTATTTATGTATATAATGTATACTAAGGTGTAACTAAGGTAGGATTAAATTTAGGAATACTTTACACTGTCTTCGGATTGATTAAAATATTTTGCCCTGGAACAAATAAACGCAAAACTTTTGAAACGTTTATGATGTTATATCATTATAAGAAACTATAACCTTGGTGCGCTTACCTAAATAAATAGGAATTTAATGAAATACAGTTGACCATGACAATAATTCTACATCCAAGAAATCTTTTTAAGTTTACTGTAGCTCTAGATATAAACTTGTGTTACCATCTTGTATTTAATATAAACAATTCACAGTTGTAAAAAATACATATATTGACAGTACACTTTCGGGATTACCGTCACCGGTGAAATACTAAAAAAAAAATGAACAGTAACTACAGAAGACAACGTTTATAACACCATCTATTTGAAGTTATTGTTGGATACAAACTAAAAAGCTCGATGATTAATTGGTTCTGCTTACATTTTTTACCCACAAAAAATCACCAATTATCAAGCCACGCACGTGCAATCTTGAAGTAATTGAGGAATATCAATTATACCACGTGTGCCGAAATTAAAATTTTCATGTTGAATATAAATCCCCTCAACTCAAAGGTTATGTAAATGTCAATAACTTATTAAAACTTGTGACACTCTTATAATGTGACGTCCAAAGTCTGGTGGGTGCAAGTTTTAAGCTAAGATTGCCATTAATTGAAAGCTTTTCTACACGTATCAATTTTAAACTGCTATAACAACATTAGAATAAACTTTTAAGTTTGAATATAATTTTAGATTATATTTTATGGTCACTATAGTTTAATCGGTCGTGTGAAGTAACTTTATGCATGTAAGTTTTAATTTTTCACGTAATTTAAATACAGTGTATAAAGTTAAGAATTACTACTTAGTTCTCTTGGGAGAAATCAAAACTGTTTACAATTTCGGGAAACTTGGGTCCTAGTACAAATTTACAAGACGTGCGCTGTCAAGAATATTTTCGTCTGGATGTTAAGTTTGGAAGTCACTCGAAATATTGGTCTTTTATAAAGAAAGATGTTGCTTAGTATTTCTCTAAATTATAACAACATACCTAAAACATCAACTAAATCTGTTATGCTCGTTGGGTATATTTACCAAATTTATGACGTGATAATAAAACATAATTTTATGTACTCTATAAAAATACTGTAGCTACAGATAACTTTGTTTCTTATTTAAAGTGAAGATATACTATGCCGAAATAAAAAAAGATGCCTCCTATTATGCAATATAATGTACAGTACTTCTTTCTAGCATTTAAATATTGTACTACCCCATATAACTTATGATTACTATTTGAATACAGTATAATTTTATACAATATTATACAGAAATCCTAGGTAAGAAATATATCTAAATATCATATTTAAATTGACCTCAGTCCTTAGTACACACACAGCCACAATTTTGTTTTGTTCACTTATAAGTTTTTTTCTACAAAAAGGTTAAACATACGAAATTTAAACTATAGACAGATATTTATGACATTTTTTTCAAAGCCACAACAAATTATGACAATTTTCCAAATGCATAAAACAAAATGGCGTCCATTTAAAATTTTGTTTCTTAAATTAGTCAAAAATCGTTGATTTTACAAAAGTTACAAGAATAATGTTGTTTACAAGAATAATCTTTTTTTTAAGACAGTTAATTACAAATCGATTGACACCTTTTTTTTAAGATTTGACGAATATTAACTGAGATGCAGCTTTAGTGATACTTGACCGCTGTAGGTTAGTTGCAGTGCAAGCTGAAAAAAATGTCGGCTGTGTGAGTAACTAAGAATTTTCGGACAGTTAAAATATGATATTAAAATATGTTCTTACCCAGGAACAATGAATGCCCTAAAATATTGGTAGAGGGTTCCGAGACACCCTGTTTCGTATAGTTAATCCAAATAGTTTTGTCTTTTTAACATGTTTCCAAATTAAACCCTAAAAACCACTCCTGCTTGTTAACAGATCAACTTAGAATATAATTATTGACATTATACAATTTTGTGTCAATATCAAAACATTAATCCAATACTAAGTTTCTTGGTATTTAAAACTATATGACAGGCCTCCAGGTCATTTTCCTGAGAAATAGCTTTATGAAAATTAATGATAAATAACATTTGAAATATGTATTAAAATATATAGGTTTATGTATATATATATTAAAATATTTTTAAATATATTAAAATAAATTAATAGTTTTTTTAAAGACGGGAAATTAATTTGAAAGATGGCCGTTGTGATAAATTTTGATTGGCCACTAAAATCATCATTTTTCCAATAACACTCATAGTGGTTTAATAAAAGTGAATGTGTATATTGTTTGTAAATTATATGAATGTGGAGACTACCATTTTTTAATTGGCAGGTAAATAACAACATTTAATCAGATGCAGAATTCGTTAAAATATTTCTCATTATTATTTTTATAGGATTTTCTTGAACATGTTTTAATGTATAAGTTATACGACTATGATAGATACAATAATCATAACAGTGTAATAATCTTAAACTAATAAATAAATGTATTTATACGTTACTTTGTTTATTTTTAAATACTATCTTAACAAAACCTGAATATTTTTAAAGTTACATATATTACAGGTTGTTGATATAAATACAAGAAACCCACATGATGTTCACACTGTTTTGATACAATTATTTTCTCAATATTCCTCAGGTGTCAAGATCACGAGGTAAACTCGCAATATCGCACCAGAGCTGTGTAAACGTTCAATATTTACAAAACCGAGATGTATTTAACCTTCTCTTTGACAACATGCGAAATGCTTTCTTATTTGGTTGCTCTGAAACTCGAACAGAAAACTCAATATCACCTTACAAAGAGAGTATTATTTTTACATTTTATACATGTAGACTATCATTTAACACTTCCATCTTTTATGTTTTTGAACGTCATCTTCGTACTTTTCATGTGTGTTTTTATTTATTTTTATGTAGCTTGCTTTGTAGTCATAACGGTGAATAATAGTTATTAGTTGATTAAAATATTTTAACTGATAGTGGAATGGCTACGGGTACCAATCGTATCAAGGTTGATAGGAAAAAAATATATTGGCATATGCTAAGAAACAAATTTTAGTTACTTTTTTAAGGGAGAGGAGGGAAAATGCTTTTACGCACACAGGTAGCCAGCCTGTAGTGTGAGACTCCTGAATCTATCACAGACTACTCACTAAAAAACCCCCTCTACTCTGTTGGACACAGACCTGGAATTGTTTGTCACATTACTTCAAGTCAGGCAAACATGTGACCCAAGCCCTCAGGGCTCTTACCGTTTTTGGCATTTAGATACTTCATGACCTAAACCGCATCCCGGTCAAGGTCAAGCTTCTTGGCGCGGAGAATACTCTGGATGTAATGTGACACACAGGTCCAATTGTCCTCAACCTCCGTCATCATCGGTATGACCGTGTCCACTGACAGCAGTCCTACTAACTGTTGAGCCTCCAGGCGGGGCCTTTCCCAACGCTGGCAGTGGAAAAAGGTATGTTCCACGCCTGGGCAGTATATGCAATCGGGTGACACGGCTTTGCCCATCCTGAACAGGTACGACCGGAAAAAGCCGTGACCCGTCAGAAATTGGGTGAGGTAGAAGTCCACCTCTCCGCACCGCCGATTAACCCAATGTTGGACTTGCTTTATCAGTCGCCTGGTCCAGCGTCCCCGAGTCTCCTGTTCCCAGCTCTCCTGCCACAGCTGGTAGGTGCGGGTGCGTTCCTCTGTTCGTGCCTGGTCCTCTCCATAGCGCTGATAAATTGTTTTTCTCTCCGCCGCCAAAAGTTTGACGGGGATGACTCCAGCAACCACCAGGACGGCGGGTTCGGACACTGTTTGGTAGGCAAATGCAACTCTTAGTGCTGCCTGACGCTGCACTCGGGCGAGCCACATCCTATATACCTCCTTATTTAGAGCGTCTGCCCACACCTCAGCACCGTACAAGAGTACGGACTGAACAGCAACTCGGTTCAGCTTTAGCTGAGCTAGCTCAACGCTACGTGCAGCTATCAAAGCTGCAACGTCGTCCGCGTACCCAACCAAAACAGTTTCCTCAGGCATTTCAGACCTCAGGAGGCTGTCATACGCGATATTCCAGGGGTCTGGGCCGAGTATGGAACCTTGGGCAGCACCGGAAGTAACACTCATCGTCCGTGGGCCCTCTGTAGTGTCATACATGAGGAGGCGGAACCGGAGATAATCCTCTATGATACGCATGAGGTATGCCGGGACGTGGAAGGTGTTCTCCAGAGCATCCAGAATATCGCACCACCTCACCGAATTAAATGCGTTTCGCACATCGAGAGTTACGAGCAGCACAACCCTTCGAGAGTAGTGGTTAAAATCCTCAGCTCTCATCACGGCTTGCTTCACCTCTTCAACAGCGTCAACCGTAGATCGCCCCATCCTGAATCCATACTGGCGAGGGGACAGGCCCCCTGCAGCGACCACGGCTGAATTCAGTCGAGAACGGATCAACTTCTCGAGGACTTTGCCAGCCGTATCCAACATACACAGAGGTCTGTAAGAGGATGGCAGGTCTGGGTCTCCCTTCCCCTTCCCAACAAGCACAAGCCTAGCTGTTTTCCAGCACGAGGGGAAAACTCCTTCGACTAGGCAGGCGTTGTACATGCGCAAAAGGATCAAGGGGTTAATAGTCAAAACCTTTTTGAGGACTTCGCCGGGTACCCCATCGGGTCCAGGTTCCTTATTGTTCTTCAGGGATAGGACGGCCACCTCCACCCTTTCAAGACTGAAAAGTGGTACGTCATCCACCCTTCCGAAATCCCGCAGTGGGCGTATCCTCTCCATAGTGGCCCCATCCATGACGGAAGGTGGAGAGCGGGTGCCAAGTTTCTTGGTTACAAGTTTGTAACCCTAGCGCCACGGATTGGAATCGATATCGTCCCTTAATGTCTCCCAGCAACTGCGTTTACTCCGGTTGATGGCTCGACGAAGAGACCTCCTAGCCACTCTGTAAGCATCCGACTTACGACGTCTGTCTACAGGTTCTCTGTCCCTGGTAGCACGTCTTCTGGCTCTCAATGCTGACCGACGCAATTCCGCAATTTCGGCAGTCCACCAGTACCTAGGTCGCTTATTGCACCGGGATCTCCTGCGAGGCACAGACTCATCGCAAGCCGAGACGATTAGTCCAATCATGTATGTAACTAACACCTCTGCGTGAGCAACGCTAGTTGCGGGGGGAACCACCGGTGTTCCTCGTAAGATGGCTTCATTGAATTTTGCCACGTCCAATTGTTTAATATTCCATCGAACGGGCACTTGACGAAACGCGGCTACTTGTCTCTGATGACCATCCAGTACATCAAAAATAATGTACTGGTGGTCACTGCCCGTGTAATCCTCCAGGACTCTCCAGGCTCTGATCCTTGGCAAAAGGGACTCAGATGCAGGGGTTATGTCTGGGATCGTTCCCCGCATCCCAGGGTGCCGGAAGGTTGGCGTGTTTCCCTTGTTGACGACAACGAGTCCGGCTCTGGCAGCAAAAGTCCAAAATGTACTTGCCCCGAGGATTGGTGAGGGTCATTCCCCACTCGACAGCCCTAGCATTAAAATCCCCACCCACGACGACGTGTCCTGTGCTATTGCGCACGCTCTCTTCCAGGCGGTCTATCTTCAAACGAAATTCACGGATGGCCTCGTTGGGAGTAAGGTAGACACTAAAGTAAGTGACATCCCGGCACCGAAACCAAACGAAACCTCGGCCCTTCGCGTGACCCCGTACTTGTACTTTCGCTGCATTACGCGCCCAGAATGCAGCAGTACCAAGACTATCAGGGAACCTAAAAGATGGGTCCCTATCACGGTACTGGTACTGTTCGCTGACTAAGAGCGCGTTGACATCGTGTTCTAGGGCAAGATGACATAGAAGTGCGTCAGCCGACCTGGATCGCTCAAGATTGCACTGAAGGATTCTTATCTTCGTGAAAGGGCTTTCGCTTGATGTAGTGCAGATTTGAATACACTACACTGTCCAGACCCAGCTATATGCTTCAAGTGTTTGTCAGCGAGCCCATTTTCTTTGCAAAGGAAACAGGACTCGACTTGGCAGTCCTTACGGACGTGACCGACCTCCCCGCACCGAAGGCAGTTCTTGCTTCGGTCGGGTCCCTTGCAGTTTCGGGAGGAATGGCCGAAACAGAGGCATTTAAAACACCTCTTCACTTCCACTCCCCGTCTGAGCCTGCAGTTGACCCAGCCGTCTCTCAGATTCTGGAGTGACAGCACCTTAGTGGCATGTGCGTCTGCCATTTCGGCGACCGCCATCCGCTGCTGACTCCTGTTCGGTTTTGTGAGCCACACCTTAAGAAAAGCCGTTTGCCCGCCAAGCTCAGGGATAGCTTTCTTCAGGGCTTCAACAACATCAACCTCCGTTGACACACAATCATTGTCTCGAACCTCGACTAATGTCTTTGGCTCAAGAGCACGGACGGCGCCCTGGCCTTCAACAGCTGCCTTCAGTTCGGCAGTAAAGGCTGCTTTGTCTTTCGACTTACCCAGTTCAAGAAGAACGTCCCCGTCCCGGGTTCGTCTAATCGACCGTACAACCGTATCGGTCTGCTCTGGCTTAGCCCCGGCCTTAATTGCACCCAAGACCTCGGCGAAAGATCTTCCCCCTGAGGGCTTGACCAGGATTGCCTCCGTCCTGGGCTTTTTTGGCCGGGTCTTTTTCGGAGCAGAGACCGACCCGGGCCCAGTTTGGGTCGGCTGTGCCTTCACTGCCACATTCTTTATAGAGGCGACCTCCGCCCGCCTCGATTGCCTCTTCTCTTTTCGGGAACGGCGTTTTTCCCACGCAGCCCCAGGTGTCTCTACAACTGACCCCTTTCGGGAACATCCTTGAGGGGGGTCGTAGATAGCTGTGGCTGTTGGTTCTTTACAGGAGCTGCAGCTATGACCGAAAAGGATCTGGGCACAGCAGACAATAGGTCAGTCTGAGTCGCCTTGGCCTTTACCGTGGTCCTTTTGGTCTGGACGCCTTCTTCTCTTTTTTGAGGACTGTCCGATGTGGAAGGCCTTTTACGTTTCTTAGAAGGCAGTGTTCTTTCGTCAGACAGAGACACAACCTTCTCGGCAATCTTCTCCATGGCTGCCTTGCTCACCACCCGGCAGGCAAAAACGAAGCCAAGGTCATCCTCAAGTTTGGCCATGCCGTTTTTGACCACTTGATTTACGGCTTTCTGGGTCCGGAAGGTGTCCAGCATAGCCTTGATCGTAGCTTCCATATCTTGGAGCCGGGTTTCAATGTCACTCTCTGCGTCAAGATATTCCTGACGCAGAAGCACCATCTCAGAGCCTCCCGACCTCAGCGGTGCTGTGAGTGGCTCCTCCGGCATCCCTACAGCAGAACTGATCGCCAGGGGAGTTGCTGGCAACGCCGGCTCGACACCTGCATCTCCGACGTTTTCCGCACCGTTCCAAGCCCCACTTGCCGAGGGAGCTCCTAAATGGGGGAACTCCTTAGTGCATTTGGTGGCAGGTGGGGGAGATGTCCTCACGTTTTTCGGTGGTGGCGACCGCTGCACCTTGGAGCTACGGACAAAAGCGTTCCGCTCCACTTCCAACGTCTTTTCTGGCTCATTTGAGCTCTTTATCAAAAATGTGTTTTGAGGGGTTTAATTTAAAGCCATCGTGTTTATTCCAGCGCATCGTGCGGCAAGGAGCGGCCCGGAATCAGTCAGGAACGGGTATACCCTCGGGGACAAAAACCCCTACCCCAGTTCCCCGGGGCCTAACCTCCGTTTGCCCAGCACCGGATACCTGACGTGCCGGGGGTCGCCCGTCGCAATGCAGAGCCCGACCCATGCCGCACTCCCTGACCAAGGACCGAAGTGGCTGGCTTCTCATGACCCACTAAGAATACCCATCGGCAGTGCAGAGCACACATCAACCCCTGCAACACAACAGGGGCACTCCCAGGGACTCCCAGTGAGTTCGTCGGTCACCCTTTTAGTCGCCTCTTACGATAAGCCCGAGAAGGCTGCGGTGCTATTCTAACCCGGTACCGCACGGGGTAGTTTTTTTACTTTAATGTCATATATTGTTGTAATGATTAGTGAATTAACTTATTGACATTGTTGTTAATTGATTGCAATGGATTGCTGTCATTTGACAAACATGGTTTTAATTGCTGGATTAATAAAAAATATAATTTTTTTGTAAATACATTGTTTATTTAGTTAATTTGGATGTTTGTCTGGGTTTGATAACAGCATTTCGATTAATAAACAACACTACAAATTTTCTCACTGGTAAAAGTCCTAGATTCTTGGGATATATTTTTGTCGTTGGAGAATATGGTTTTACCTCAAACAAAATAAAAACACGACGATGAAAAGCATATGCCAGTCTTATGACGCTTGAGACATAGCTTGGAGCACTTCCTTAATTAAACGGTTCAAAGACAATGAACCGGTGACATTCTCGTTCAATGAAGAGCTTCCTCGACAACATGGAATGGATATATGACGAGTTGAGCCTAAAGATTCCCAACTAATATCAGATGTTTTATTGTATTGATAAATTTAAGTCACGTTCAACGCTAGAAATCAGCTGTGCGCTTGAATATTGTTACTATGCTTTTAAGTATATTCCTAACCTAGCTTTTGTTTGTAAAAAAATATGTTAGAAGATTAGTGAAATAGATAGTTTGCCTTCAGATATAGAAATTGAAGCAACTACAGTTATTAATAAATTATTACCAATAAAATCAAAAGAAATATACGAAAGAGAGTTATATAAATATAACTCAATATTGTATATTGTGGGGACATGAAAAATTTTGTACGTAATCCCCTGTATATTGTCGGATCAGGTAAAATCTTGTACGTTACACGTTACGCAAGAGCGTGTTTAAATTCACCTAAAGTGATGTAAACACGCTCTTACTACACATGTAACGGTAATAGCTATTTACATTAAAAGTGTAGTAAGAGCGTTTTTACTTCACGCAGGTGAATGTTGTGCAACGAGCGGAAGCGAGTTGCATAATTATTCACCTAAGTGATGTAAACACGCTCTTGCGTAACGTGTAACGTACGAGATTTTACCTTACCCGACAATATACATGGGTTTACGTACAATATTTTTCATTATCCATTTCACTTATCTTCTATCAGTAACGTTCTTTTACTAACAAAAGCTAGGTTAGGTAGGAAAATACTTTAAAGCATAACAATAACATTCAAGCGCACAGCTGATTTCTACCGTTGAACGTCGTTGGCTCCATAGAGTTATATTTTTTAAGTTAAGCACTCAATGTTATTTAAATAGGTCTCTTTCCATCACCGAGTGAGTTTTTGATAGTTTACATCACTCGAGAAGTAAGGAAGTTGTATACATCACGCTTGGGATAGGGAAGTTTAACATGGCGGGTTAGGTAAAAGCTATTACATGGCCTTTTAATACACAACCAAAACCTTAATATCAGTAATCAGATGTTTTATGTTTACTTGGAAATTCTTGTTTTATATTTTAGAATATCTCGGTAGCAGAACCTGTACCACTTAACCTCTGCTCTTCGAACTGTCCAATTTAAGTATTTACAGCTGACTTCAATTGTTATATTTACATTCTTTCAAAATATAACATGGGAAATTAGGAACCCCATGGGGCTTAGCCCAAGGGAAATATGAAAACAAAATTATATAGTATTGCATTGTCATCCATTTGTGAGCTATCTTTTAAGTTTCTAGTCTCTAACTGGTCAGAAAGCTAGTTTAAAAGCGATATCAAAATTTGCACCGGACAAAAAGCGGAGAAAGCGAGCTAATAAAAACAAGCCCATGGGACGTAGCCTAAGGGAAATATGAATTGCATCGTCATCCATTTGTGAGCTATGTTTTAAGTGTCAAGTCTGTAGCCCATCGGGAAGTTAGTTTAAAATTGATTGCAAAATTTGTACCGAACAAGAAAGCGAGCTAATAAAAGCGTTTTAATAAAATGCATACCAAGCTTCATAAAGATCGGTTGGATCAATCCAGAAATAAACATGTTTATGTAAAAAATACAAAATGACTTTGGTCTAACTCTAATAAACTGATAAAAAAAAAAAACTATAATTGCGATGGTTCATAGTTAATCTACGCCTGGTCGACCAGCTGATTGTTCATTGATATAAACAAGCAGGAAGTGAAACCACAAACCAAACGATTGGACAAACATGGGCACTTCAGTTTTAGAGATTCTCCACAAATGTTTACTGAAGTTGAATTCATTCAAGCTCTTTCCAGGTTAAAAGGTTTTTACATGGAATAATGTCAACGATACAAAAAATGATTTCACTACTAAAGCAACTATGGAGGATCAAAACAAACATTGATTATACATTTCTGGTCTCAACCATTGTTTACCAACCAAAGGTTTAGTTCCATCAACTAAGTGACGGAACTCGTCAAGTTTAGATGCATATTTTGAACCTCATGCTACACCACCCTGATATCATGTCAAGATGTAGAATAACAAATTTCCCCATGGACTAAATGTGATACCAAGTCATATCTCTTTAGCCAGGGGATTTGGCGTCATAAATCATAATTTGGAATTCTGTTTTAAGTTTGTACCATCATACAACAATCTATAGAAATATAATGTGTATATCGATTAATAATCTTGTAACCTTATAACTTACTGCTAATAAAATATCTTTAATTATTTTTTTCTATAGATTCTAAAAAGGTAACAATTATTTTGCAGTTTTTAAAATATATGGCGTAGATATAAAAATGTTTAATCCCTCCAAGACAGTTTTAAGCGTCCAAATTACGATATCCCATTTGTTTTTAATATTTCGATGTTTAAGTGGTTGAAATGTTATTATTTTTTTAACATATTAAAAGCTATCTATCCATGGTTTGTTAGCCTACTCAATTTCTTTAAATGTATATTTTTTTTTCTTTTGGTGTGCTAGTGTGCTCCAGAAACGGTTAAAATGATTTCACATATTAATTAATTGTTCACCTAAATCACAAACCCATAACTATTGATATTTTATTGTTTGTTAGTAGCTGTTCTAGCTCAGAGGCTGACACTTTCGTATACCTCCACTCGTATTTTAAAATAATAATGAAAAAAAATAAAATTTATGAATCGAGTTTTCAATTTGACCATATTACATTTAGCATCAGCTTACGCTTGACCTGATCGCACAATAATATGACGGTAAACAGGCAACGTATTAAAGAAATACAAATACGTTTGGTCCGAGTTATCTGTAGTGCACATCGGGAAAGTGCAAACAAAAATTCCCTTTGACCAACGATGTAAATAAAAAAAATATATTTTTTTACTTTGTAAAAAAAGGAAACACTATGTCAAAAGTTACAATTGAATACCTCGGATACCGTTTATAATGTTTAAAAGCTATACAATTACAAACATAAAATTTATACAAATAAACTGTTGAAATAATATAAACTGCAGCAAACCCTGCGCTCATTTCATAACGCTGACAATAGAAGATGAACCTCTAGCAATGTAAGCTGGGTATCAGCTACAAACTGAGCCAACTTGTACAGCACCTGACCTGACTCAGCACAGTTTATCTCTATCTATCTGTGCCAAACCTTTAAATCTAAAAGAAAGACTGTTCCCACAAATTAATAGTTGGTGAGATGAATTGGTTTCTGAAAATAATTATTAACTAAAACGATTTCGCTATCTAACACTACTGAGAGCTCTGGAGTAAACCTAACGAAATATATGTTTTGTTCTGATTTCCTTAAAATTCATAGTAGTAATCCCGGAACTGCGATGTTTACTTTTTTAACATTCAAAGTGCTACATGTTTCAGAGAGCTGTCCTTTTTAACACTGCAGTCCAGGAAGTCGAACTACGGGTTTCAATAACTTGAGGGGAGAAAATTTCTGTATGAGTAGCATCTTAACTTAAGCAGGATCATAAAAGAGTATCTTATTTTTGTTTAGTTGCATATTTTTCTATTACAGAGTTGTTACTATTTCAGCGAATAAATGTCTAGCCTATAATTTGTAATAAAATGCTTTTTGTAGATTAAAAATTTCGATTTATGATGTAGTTTTAACGATTAAACCCGATTAACCACAACCGAGCAAGGCTCGGTCCCCCGGTAGATTTATACTGAAACATAAAAGATTACATCGGATTTGTTGTTTTGTGTCGTAACATTTACGAGGCTGTAAGGTCGGAAGAGTACTGAAGCGTATGATGTTAGTGCAAACCCCGGCTGAGACTGTTTTAAGACACTGTTACAACTGCAGGTTTTTATACCTCCATTTTACAACACGATATACGCAAATTGTCGTATACTTCAAATCAATACCTACAAATGTGAAAAGAATATACATTGATCAGTTGTAATCTGTCTGAACACCAAAACATACCTTAAATTACATGTTTTGGCGGGTTTTTATCAAAATATTTGCCGATCTCAATCATCTTGCTTAAAAATCTTGCCATCTTAACGATTGCGATGTTCCCTACAAATACCAAATAAACTTTTCATTTATACTGTATTATCATTGACTATTGGATGCTGTTTTAATGGTCAAAGGTAATACTGTACAAATTATCATTTTTAAATAATATTTTTGACTGGCTTTGTGTTGTCAACAGATAATAAAGAGTATAATCTGTTATCGTGATATCAACATCTGTTATTGAATACTCTATTATTCAGAAACGCTTTTGATGGATGGCAATGACGTTGACAAGTGAGCAGATTTCGCAAGCGACACAATATTCAAAACTACCCAAAAACCTAACCAGTAATCCGGTTGTCGGTAACCATAATATGACGTTAGAATCGTGTAGCAATGAGATGCACTCAAACATTTCCTCCACGTCTCGGCAGTTGAATATGGAGATAAGACGAGCGACAATTAGATCAATTAGTGCCAATATAGTTACAAGCTACTCTTGGTCCTACGTGCTTTACATACTTCTCAATGACATACCGGTGTGGTGATACGAGTACTGTATGGTTAGGTAAGGTTAGTCAACTTCTTAAGAGACTTTTGTAAGAGAGATAATATAAATTATCACCATTTTATTAATGTAATCGCCACACTAAATATAGGCAACTAACTTTAAAATGTACATCAGCATTCCGTTTATTTGTAGGTACAATGAAAAACAACTAAATTCAATACATAGAGAAATTATTTCTGGTACTATTATGTAGATTATTTCTTAAGTTGCATAATGTTTTGGCCTTAATAAGTTATAATGGGTGTAAATGTGTACTAGAAAGAGTAGTAAACGTTGAAATATTCATTGTTTTAATAAAAGAGTGGATTTCATTTAGCACTAATAACTTCTGGCGAGGAAGAAATAGTTGTTTTAACCTACTTCTTCCTGAGTTTAAAGAGATCAAAGAACGGTATCTTCATGGAGTCAAGATTCCTCTGTAAGCAATTACCAGTTGCTCTCTCTTGATATCTTATAATTGGAAGTGTTAAGTATATTTTTGCAACCCTTTTGTATAGCTTTGTATACCTTTATAATTAAACTCAATTGTTCTATTGCGCTTTATAACTTCACTTTTCTTTATAAAGTGTAATAAAACTAGGTTTGTACCCTTGTGACTTTTATTGCTAATATAAAACATAAATTTATAACTCTTTCAGTTTTGTTTGTCTGAGCCCCGGCTGAAGAAATAGCTGGCCCTTTTCAGTACAAAAGGTTACATGTCACTCAATTCAACATTCACTCTGCGTACATATTTAAGTAAATATTTACAACCAAGTGAGAGACTAAATACATGAATCCTACTTACTTTCGTTTGATCATTTTCTACTATTTTTTTTGTATGAACAAGTTTTATTACTTAAATTAGCACAATATAATTAAATGGTTCCCAAAAAACAAGAATGGAATGATTGTAGGATAGAGTAGTTATAAAGTTATGTCATTAACTGCTAACTTTAGCGAAGTGTTATTACTGTACCTGCAGTAAGAAGTTTATAGATAGGGAAGGTAATTATTTGCCCAACAACTTAAAATACTATTACCCTGAAAAACCAAATGGTAGATAACTGTTTATGTAGATGTTATTGGTATATTAAATTATTAAATGAAAATACGAATTAAACTTTCCTGTATCACTTACACAATGTGACACGTTATGAATCTGGCTACTAGAGAAAGTATATTATTGAACTAGGTATAACATAACAAGGTACATCAGTTGTAAAAGCTTTTACAGAAAGTCTCACTGTAAGGTTTGGGACAGATACTATACGCTTGAGTACATACAGACCTACAACATCGTAAAAGTTACGACACAACACAAATCTGATGTGGGTTGCAAACATCACCATTACGATCAACTTTACAATATCACTCATGTGTCGAAACTATTGCTATCTTAATATTTAAAGTTTAATATTTTTAATATGTTTGTACTAAATTATTTGAGTTGTTATACTTATTTTTACCTATAATGAAGCTAAATTCAACAATGATTTAGTTATAGTGAACATTTGAACATGCATACGATCATTAACGACACTCGCTAATTAATTGGGTTCTTCTAATTACTTAAGTTTATTAGTACGTTTTCGGTAGTTCTTAACCTTCGATTTGATTTGAATACTAAAAAAAAATAATTTTCCAGTGGCGGTATCCATTTATTAATTTATTTCGACAACTACAAACGGTTATATTTCCTGACACTTGGTGTAGAATATAACAGAATATCCAATGTTGTAAGGTTAGTTATTGGCTTTTTCTCAAGTACAGCTCCAGCTTCGTGGTGTTGAAGACAGAAACCAAAGAAGTCACTAAATAGAGTGTTCATGAATTATTTTGCGGATTTAAATTTCATGTGATGGCTTATACGTTATTGGCATTATTAATCAAAGTTTGGTGATGCATTAGATCTCTGCCTGTTTTAGTAAAAAAAAAAACTATTTACTAAACTATTATCCGTCAAATTTTAAGTATCTTATATGTTATATAGTTTTGTCTAGCTTTTGCTTAAGTTTTATAACACAAATTACAATTTTGTAAATATCTAATAAATCAGTTCTTAATGTTATCGATAGGACAAATATATTTCTTATTTATTTATTTTTAGTATAAAAACTATCATTGTAGGTTCCATAGTTATTTTAACCAACCTTAAAAATATTTTTTAACCTTCAGCTTACTGGATTGGTGGTATTTTACATTGAAACAAATGTCAATTTTAATAATTCTTGATTCTATAATGTTTGTATAATGATAGTGGAGCTATCATTATACAAACATTAAAACCCAATATACAGTATTTAGTTTATTATGTAAGAGAGAGCCGGACCTAGATCCAGGATCACTATAACTTACGTTTTGAGATCTACTACGTTACAAGGAACATTAAAATAAATCAAGGTATAAAAAAGACCAATGGGTTTTTACGTATATTCTCCCTAAAGGGAAAAATGAAATGCAACTCTTTATGATTTAAAATGTTTGGTGATTACTCGCTACTCCTTGCAACTTGCGTTGATCCTTTTATTTCCTTTTTTTCTTTAGAAAAGAATCCATTTTTTAAACAGTACTTATGAACTTAAACGTATTAGGGTATTATGCGTGAATGTTTTAAATATAAACTTCATTTTTTTCATATTTATTCAAAAAGGTTTTGGTTTTTACAAGTAGACAGGTTTTTTAGTATTGTTGTTGTTAGCTTGCTACATTTTATTAATTTGCATCTAGATTTTAACTAGCCAACTAACCGTTATAAATTAATAAAATATTTGTTGTGCATATTATTCTTTTCATGTATAATTCGTGTGATAGTAGCCAAGTCTACTGCAAATTGTCGCATTTCTTCTGGTATGCTTTTCTGTTTATCATTGAATAATGCATATTAAGCCCTTACTTATAACTGATTTACATTTATATATTTGTTAGTACTCTGAAGCCGATTATTTTTATACTGTCGTGCTTCTACAATTCCTTAATATCATTCCCTCGGGGGGAGCGAGCTGGTCTAGTGGTTAGAGCGCGGGACTCCGGTTCCTGGGGTCCCGGGTACAAATCCCGCCAGATCACTAATATAATGGATTTTATCTAAGTGATAATGCCGTAACCCCTAGATCAATCAAATCAAATCAAAACATCCTTTATTCATTGTGTACAAAATATACATGAATAGTGTCAATTCCTAAGAATACCAACATAAAAATAATACAGTGTGTAAATTAAGTCTGGCACACATTTTTTATCTTTTTTTCTATAGTAGATAGAAGAAATCCATTTGCGGGACTGATTAATAAAAAATGTTAGGCACTTTTTACAAATTTTGAAAATAAAAATTCCCTTAAGGGCAAGGGGGGGTGGGGGGTAACTAAAGATTTTCAAATGACAACCCCCATCTTGTGACCCCTCATTTTAAAGGTCATTGGAAGACAAATCCAAAGATGTGTCTGAAAAAAAAATTTTTGCACCCTATCCAAGATGGCGGTTTAAAATGTACTTAGGGTTAAACCGGTAAATTAGGTATGGCACACATTTCTTATCTTTGTTAGTCTTTGTAGATAGAAGGAATTAATTTGCGGGACTGAGTAAGAACAAATGTTTGGCACTTTTTCATAATTTTGAAAAAAAAATTCCTCTTAAGGGTAAGGTGGGGGTGGGGGGTAACTAAAGATTTTCAAATGACAACCCCCATCTTGTGACCCCTCATTTTAAAGGTATTTGGAAGACAAATTTAACGACGTGTCTGAAAAGGTTTTTTTTGCATCCTGTCTAATATGGCGGCTTAAAATGTACTTAGGGTTGAACGGGTGAATTAAGTCTGAAACATATTAAACAATTTTCAGACACATCGTTAAATTTGTCTTCAAAACACCTTTAAAATGAGGGGTCACAAGATGGGGGTTGTCATTTGAAAATTTTTAGTTACCCCCCACCCCCCCTTGCCCTTAAGGGAATTTTTATTTCCAAAATGTGTAAAAAGTGCCTAACATTTGTTATTAATCAGTCCTGCAAATTGATTTCTTCTATCTACTACAGAAAAAAAGATAAAAAATGTGTGCCAGACTTAATTTACACACTGTATAAGTAAATAAGCCGGACAACACTCATAGGAAAAAGTCATTGAGCTTATAGCAACAATTGATACATAAAAACTTAAATAAACTTTTTTTAAATGACCTGAGGGAAGATGCAGACTTAATGCAATCAGGCAGGTTGTTATAAAATTTAATACCAGAGTAGTGAGGCGAAAGTTCAAAGGTAGAAGATTTGTGTTTGGGATATGTAAGGCAGTCTTTGTGTCTTGTGTCATAATTGTGGTTGTCTGAGCTAACAGAAAATTTAGAGATGTTTTGTTTCATAAAAATTAGTAAATTATAGATGTAAAGGCTAGGAAAAGTAAGAATGTTATTAATTTTAAATATATCTTCACATGAATCTCTAGTTTTGAGAGAATAAATCATTCTAATGATTCGTTTTTGCAAATTAAAAAGAGAGAGCTCGTGCCTAGCGTCCTAGGACAATAAAATATCATTCCCTCAGGTTTCAAGATCACGAGGTAGACTCACAATATCACACCAGAGCTGTGTTGTAAACGTTCAATATATACAAACCCGAAATTCACCTATTTCACCTTTTATCCAATCAAACTGTGAAACGCTCTCTTATTTAGTTTCCTCTGAAACTCAATAAGAAAACTTTTTTACCTACAAAGAGAACAACCTTAAACTAAAATGTTCTTTTCCAGAAGCCTAAGGCATCCACAGCATTCTTTTTTCTTAAAAGTATTTCTTTGTGTTTTACCATAAATCTTAAAGTTAAGTTTAACTTTAACAGTGGGTATCGTTTCATTATTCACTTGAACTGTTTATTATTGTAAGGATACATTATTATTCATAAAACTATAATAAAATATCATAATAATCATACTAATATTGCATCAAATAGGCAAATGTAGGCTTTATTACATAAATTATATAGATTTTTTTGCTAATACTGACGTTTCGTTCTATTGAGGTTATTAATGTAATTATGCGCTATTAATGCTAAAGCCAATTAAGAATTCTATGTTGTATCATTCTGAACATGTTATAAATTAATAAAAAAATAGTTCTTTTACTAAGTAGTAATTGTATTTCTTTTAAACATGTTTGGATGACTAAAACATTTTACTAAATACATTTTTTTAGTAAATTTTAAATGCAACAGTTCCCTTCCCTCAATCATTGGTAAAACCCCTTAACCGCTCGAAAAGTCAGACTTTGTAGGAATATGTGGTAGGATAACACAATATACTTCAGAGCAAACTGAAAACAAGACTTTGAAATGGATGTGGGTCTTGTGAGAATTGAGACTTCATACCTTGAAGCACTTACTTAATTAAACTATTCAAAGACGATGGAACTGTGACATTCTCGTTGATTAGAAGTCTTTGCTAACAACATTGAGTGGATTTACAATGAGGTTAAACAGATTCCTCAGCTAATATAAATGAGTTTTTATCTGTTTTGCGCATAAGAAATTTATGGACTCGTGTGCCTTTTGCGCATTTTAATAAGGCTTAAACTTGTATCTGAGGCAAAACAAATAATTGAATATCCTTTTACACTTGACATTTATAGTTGCATGTTTGTTTACACCTTTTTCCAAGTGAATAGACAACAACTATTTTGAATCTGGTCGTATAAAGGATAAAGACTGTTTTAAATACCTCACTTAGGCTAAGTAGCCAATTTTAAATTAATTTTCTTTAACTGTATCATCTATTGTTTATAATCTGACTGTGGTTAAACTACACTTTTAAAACCATTATAAATTAAGTTATCCAGCAGCATTATTCACCTTGGTAAGCGAACTCTAAAAACAAATTAAGCCCTTTTGGGGGGGGGGGGGTAAGATCCTAATTACCTTTTTTACTGTTTAAAATATTTTACCACAATTCCTACTACGCTACTTGCTATACAATATTAAGTAGTACTTTTATTTAGATTAGACGAATATTATTTATTGGGACTGCATTAACTATAGAAATATTGAGATAAACTGACGTGAGCTATAGGTTTTTTTCACTGTTGAGCATGGTGCACGGAATCGTGTGGGATCTCGACATAGGAGAAGAATGACTTCTTATTAATCTTTTTTATCCGGCCTTTTTGGGTAAAACAAAGGAATTTGAAAGGCTTAGCCTAATTGAGTGCCATCTAATTGAGTTGTGGTTATTGCCTTGAATACACCAAGAAATATTACATAATCCTTTTATAATCTCATACGTCGTGTGTAATTTAAGTAAAGTAGCCATGTGTTCCGTATTCAAGCATCTACGCAACCTAGGTGAATCCAGACTTCATTCATATTTTGTTCTGACCCTTGCCCTGTCACGTGATGTCTGGCAATTTCCCCCATTCCCCATGTACTCTTCAACCCGGCATCATGTTCTCGCCATTTTCCCTAGTTTTTTATTATAATATTCCCCTACTCTATTTGTGGCATATAAATTGAACTTATATTATCGTATGTTTATCTTATGTATTTATTTGTGACACACATAACAAAAAAGTGAACTGAATAGTTAAAAACTGTATTCAAACTGTTCTTGGTGCAACTACCGGTCGCGTACGCGAAAGCTGGCCAGCAAACATCAAGTGCGTCAACGGTCTACTAGACATCACTTCAGTAAAAAGGAAGGTACCAAATCACATTTCTTCCTATTTAAAAGTTTATTATTTTGTGCTCACAGTGTGTCTCTAAAGCTGATCTTAACATAATATATCTCACATCCCTCATTTTTTATACAGTCCACCATATCGAAGTTTACCCCCCATTCGCTGGTCCTGTCGAGCCGGACTACATTTGCCAATTAAAATATAATTGATACAGTACAATAATTTATTTCTCAAATGAATGTTTATGATCAGTGTCACATCCCTAACTGGTAATATTTTGTCTTGTGAAACATTATTACGAACAATTTTAATGTCCATTCCTGTTTCATACCAGACAATTATTTTCATGTTCAATTTTGTCACTGCCACCTAAATCACGTCAAGTTAGGCCTACCTAGTTTGTCTTGAAATAAATCAAGCGTAGAACATTTTTAGGATTGAATATTTATTCACATCTCATCCATGAAATCCTTTTAAATAATAAGGTCTCACAATCAATTCAGTCTTATTATTTGGGTTTATAAATAAAATTGCAAAGTTAGTTAGTAGTTATTTCCCTGAAATATTCTATCCCATTGTCCGCCATTGCAACAACGTTCTGTCCTTTGCGATACACTTTGGTAGTTGGTAGTTCTCAACTTCGCCAACAGATCGCTCTGCGCTACATGGCAACCAATAACCTGCAAGATTAGTGAAACGGTGGAACTGAGGACGAACCAATCACCTGTCTGCTATTAAACTGAAAACTCAACTCATCAAAACTCTGTTCATCTACATCAGCTGTTTGTTTAAATATAACCCGATATTGAATTGAAACATATCAACATAACCTGCAAGTTTGTTTATGTTGTTGAAAAATGAAGACATTATTTATTTAATCAAATACTAATTGAAAAGGGTCCTGAACTGGAGAAAACTGGTAATTATTGTTATTGCTATGCTCTCTTTATTCATTATTGTAAATATTATTGTCAACAGAGATTATTGGTGATAATAACAAATAGATAATTGACTTCACTTTACTATTGAAGTTGAATTGCAAATTGATTTATGCACTTCAGTAGGCCTAGATTTATGAGATCATTATTAATTTAAGATTTTGGGCTATTTTATGAAAACTCATCTATTCTTGTTGTGTGTTATTTAATTTGTTTGTTCATGATGAGATTCACTACCCTACAAAGAAAAGCAAAACTTGTTAAAAACAGGTTTCAGAAAATAAATAAATATTTGTCAAACCAACTTCCTCGAACTGAAGGTCAAGAATTGACTCCTGCTAATATACAGCGTTTACACAATTATAATGAGGAGGTCAGAGATCTATTTACTGACTTTAAAACTTTATTTAATAGAGTTGTGACTGATGACCCTGCTTCTGATTGTGATGAGGAGGAATCATTTTCAATGCATGATGAACTTTCTGACTTGTATGTAGCCCTTATAAGTGACATTAAAGTTCTTTTGCCAGTTGAACCTGTTGTAACACCTACTCCACCTCCAGCTTCTCTGCGCCTGCCTAAATTTGAGTTGCCTAAATTTAGTGGTAACTATGAAGAGTGGGTTAGTTTCTATAATATTTTTGAAGCCTCTGTCAATGCGAATAATTCTGTCTCCCCAGTGAATAAGTTTCAGTATTTGCTTAGTGCCCTGAGTGGTGAGCCCTTAGACTTGGTTAAGAGTCTTAATATTACTCCTGAAAACTATGTGGTAGCCCTTCGACTTCTCAAGGATCGCTATGAAAACAAGAGACGTATTGTCACTCAGCTCGTTACAAAAATTCTGGATTTGTCGCCCATTACTAGTGGTTCGCTTAAGAGCTTACAATCATTTCTCACTGTATATAAGGAAAATACTCAAGCCTTGAAAAACTTAAATCATGACATTACAACTGAAAACACCCTGTTAGTCTTAACACTTTTAAAGAAGATCCCAGCTGATATTAGAAAATCTTTTGAAGACTCTCGTGCCTTAAACAATGAGATCCCTCTTGTTAATGATTTAATGACCTTTCTTGAAATGGAATTCAAACGTTTAGAAGGTGCTAGTATTTGTCTCAGTTCACCATCTACCTCAAAGTATTCCACTGGCCAAAAGTGTCCTACAAACATAACTAGGCCTAATAAGTTTACACGTGAAAGTAAGCCACATTTCACCAACCATACAAAAACTGCTCTTGTCGCCACAACCAACTCTTGTAGATTTTGTCAAGCTGCAGATCACAACATATACAAGTGTCAAAATTTCCTAGCTAGAAGTGTGAGTGAAAGATCTGAGTTTATTCGCAAGAATAGGATCTGTACAAACTGCCTCGGTTATCTTCATAACACTTTCAACTGCCCCTCAAGTAAAGTGTGTCAGATTTGCTCCAAACATCACCATACTCTATTGCATGAGCCCACACGTAGTTCACTTCAGTCACAGACAAGCTATCAAACTAAGCTGTCTCCTCGAAATAAGACCTACACACCTAATTCATCTGCAAAGAATACAACAACTATTAATCCTACTGCTTCTACAAACGTTAACGCTTTTGTAGGATTGTCTAGTCAACTCAATCCAACTAAAACCACAATCCTTCTTGGTACATGTTTAGTTCATGTCTCTTCACAACATGGTCAACATACTGTACTCCGTGCTGTGCTCGACTCCGCTGCCCAACTTACCCTTATATCAGAGAAAGCTATTCAACTCATCAACGCCCCACGTACTCGACTCCATGATGAAATAAAAGGAATCTCTGGTGCAGTTATTAATTCTAGAGGTATCGTACATGTCAACATGTCTGCGATCAATGGAAATCCTTTGGCTAAAAACCATCCTTGTATGGTTTTGAGTAGTATCACATCACCTCTGCCTCAGATACCAGTTTCACACCAGGTTAAGGAATCTTTGAAACATTTTATCCTAGCCGATCCCTGTTTCGATCAGCCTGGAGAGATAGATTTACTTATCGGTGCAGACTTATTTGCCCTAACCCTCACAGGCGAACAGCATAGATTAGGACAAAATTTACCTCAAGCTCTTGGAACCATTTTTGGTTTTGTTGTGATGGGCCTCGCTCCTGTAGCCTCTGTAGCAGGAAACTCATCAAACACATTTCCCATCTCACTCTTGACAACTCATGATTTGGATCTTCATAATTCACTTCAAAAATTCTGGACGCTAGAAGAACCCCCAATACGGATCAAGGCTCAGACTGAGGAAGATACCTCTGTTTACAACATTTTGAAAACACCCATAGACGTGATGACTCAGGTCGTTACATAATCGAGCTGCCCAAGAAACCAAATCATTCCCCTCTTGGTGAATCTTGTACCAAAGCACAATTGAGACTTAGCTCGATGGAAAGGAAATTCTCTAATCAACCCGAGTTACAAAGGCTCTATTCTGAATTTATGGATGACTACATTGAATCAGGTCATATGACTATTTGTAAAGAACCCCCTACCTCTGAATACTATTATTTGCCTCACCACGGTGTCTTCAAGGATAATCCCCCGAATTCAAAAATACGTGTTGTTTTTGACGGCAGCGCTAAAACTACTAATGGCATATCATTGAACGACATTCTCATGCCTGGTCCCAAACTTCAAAATGATATCAGTGATGTTTTATTGTATTTTAGATGTCATAAAATTGTATTCACCTGTGACATACGTCAAATGTATCGTCAGATCTTGGTTTCTGATAAGGACAAAAGTTATCAAATGATATACTGGCGTGCTAGTCCAGATGATCCACTCCAAACGTACAAACTCAATACAGTTACATATGGGCTTAATTGTTCCCCTTTTATTGCAATCAAAACCTTGCACCAGCTAGTTTTGGACGAAGGTCAACCATACCCACAAGCTTCTGATATCTTGACCAAGTCTATCTTCTATGATGATATTATAGCTGGAGCTGAAGATCTTGATAAAGCTATGTCAGCTCAAAATGAACTGAAAACATTGCTGTCTAAAGGCGGTTTTGAACTCCGTAAGTGGATCAGTAATGCACCCCAACTCTTGGATCAGATTCCAGTCGAACACAAAGAATCACCAGTGGAGTTGACTGATGGTAGTGAGGCCTTCTACAGTTTATTGGGTTTAAGATGGACCCCAGAGACAGACATGCTCTCATACAAAGTGAGGAATGTTGAAGTAGGCCACTTGCTAACCAAGAGAATGATTCTCTCAACAATCGCTAAACTCTATGATCTCCCAGGATTTCTCACACCTGTAATATTTTGGGCTAAAACACTCATTCAATATCTTTGGACCACAGGTCTAAAATGGGATGATCCAATTCAAGATGAGATAAGAACAAAATGGATTTCCTTTTTAGAAGAACTACCCGTGATCCAAAACCTAAGGATCCCACGTTACATCTTTACCTCAACTCATAAGCTTGCAGAACTTCATGGTTTCAGCGATGCTTCGGAGAAAGGATATGCTGCAGTAGTCTACCTCCGTGTGATCAACTTATCGAATGATGTTAAAATTAATCTGATAATGGCCAAATCTAAAGTCGCCCCACTAAAAAGAGTATCTCTGCCTCGTCTCGAACTGTGCGGTGCTCACCTACTTGGAAAGCTCCTGCAATACTGTTCAAATCTTCTTTCGTCCCACATTAAGATTGACTCGATGTATGCTTGGTGTGACTCTACCATTGTTCTTACATGGATACGCACTCACCCCTATCGCTTAAAAGTCTATGTGGCCAACCGTGTCTCAGAACTACAAGAATTAATCTCTCCTGAATCATGGCATTACGTCAAGTCCCTCGACAACCCAGCAGATTGTGCAACCCGAGGACTCTCCCCATCTCAACTCTTAAGCCACCAATTGTGGTGGAAGGGACCTGAATGGTTATACTTGTCATCAGATCTTTGGCCAAAGCCCGAATTCAGTTTAATCACTGATCAAGACACTCTTGAAGTCAAACCAAATCCCTTGAATGTCCTAGTTAACGTTGAAAAGTTAGAAAATGACAGATTTGATTTACTTGAAAAATTTTCATGCTTTAGAAAACTTGTAAATGTCACTGCCTATGTTCTACGATTCATCCATTATCTTCGTGGGAACGCCCGACTAGCTGGACAACTTAGTTATAAAGAGATCTCTTCTGCTAAAATGAATCTCTTCAAACTCATTCAAATTTCATCTTTCAAGGATGACATCACAGCTCTGAAAAAGGGCACTCAGTGCAGCTTAAGACTGGCTCGGTTATCACCTTACATTGACGATAACGGTTTGGTAAGAGTAGGCGGTAGGTTGAAACATTCGAACCTTACTCAAGATGCCAAATACCCAATCCTGTTACCTAAATCTCATAATGTTGTAAAACTGTTGGTCATGCACTATCATCTCAAATATTTACACGCAGGCCCTCAGTTGCTGCAATCGATCCTCACTCAAGAAGTATGGATATTATCTGCTCGTAGTGTAATCAGATCTGTAATCTTTAAATGTCAAAGATGTTTTAAGTTGAAACCTACAAATCAACCTCCACTTATGGGAGACTTACCCGAAACTCGACTACGGCCTGTAAGACCATTCTATCATACTGGCATGGATTATAGCGGTCACTTTGAAGTGAAAGTACACACCACTAGGAATTCTCAAAAGCTTAAGTCATACCTCTGCCTATTTGTTTGCTTTACCACAAAATCGGTGCACTTGGAAGTTGTAACTGATCTCTCAGTGGACTCATTCATTGCTGCTCTTAAAAGATTTGTTTCTCGTCGTGGACTTTGTGCTCACCTATACTCTGATTGTGGAACGAACTATGTCGGTGCCTCCAAGCAACTGAATAAGACCTTCCAGAATTTCATTGATGAAAGGAATACTCAAGATGCTCTCACTAACTTCGCCCTCGATCATTCAATTAATTTTCATTTCCAACCACCAGCCGCGCCTCACCAAGGAGGCCTTTGGGAGAGTGCCATAAAGAGCTCAAAGTACCATCTCAAGAGAGTAATTGGAGATCAAATTCTAACACTAATGGAGCTGATAACCCTTGTCACGCAGGTGGAAGCAGTATTGAACTCTCGTCCACTAACAGCTCTATCAGCAGATCCATCTGACATCACAGCACTCACCCCAGGTCATTTTCTCATCGGGACATCTCTTGTCGCAGTACCTGAAGTAAATGTATCCGATATTCCTGACAATCGACTAAAGCATTGGCAAACAGTTCAGGCTCTACATCAGCGCTTCTGGAGAAGGTGGCACCAAGAGTATTTGCACCAGCTTCAACAAAGGAAAAAGTGGATAAGCCAAACAAGAATCTTGAAGTAGGCGATTTAGTCATTATCCATGACCCAAAAACACCACCACTTCTCTGGCCTCTTGGTCGCATTGTGAAGACATCACCTGGAGCAGATGGCATCGTTCGAGTTGTCTCCATCAAGACTTCGAGAGGAATCTTCTGTCGCCCTGCTACCAAGGTGTACCCGCTCCCCTAATCACAAAATATTTCTATTTAATGTCCTATTTCATGTTTATATTTATAATTGTCATATATATCATATCTTATAATTAGGTGTGTCATCATTATCTATTGTGTATATATATCTACATTGTATTACTTGTGCCCATTTATGAGTCAATGAATCAATTTATGAATCTCTGTTGAACCATGTATGGTTCAAGGCGGGCGGCATGTTCCGTATTCAAGCATCTACGCAACCTAGGTGAATCCAGACTTCATTCATATTTTGTTCTGACCCTTGCCCTGTCACGTGATGTCTGGCAATTTCCCCCATTCCCCATGTACTCTTCAACCCGGCATCATGTTCTCGCCATTTTCCCTAGTTTTTTATTATAATATTCCCCTACTCTATTTGTGGCATATAAATTGAACTTATATTATCGTATGTTTATCTTATGTATTTATTTGTGACACACCTAACAAAAAAGTGAACTGAATAGTTAAAAACTGTATTCAAACTGTTCTTGGTGCAACTACCGGTCGCGTACGCGAAAGCTGGCCAGCAAACATCAAGTGCGTCAACGGTCTACTAGACATCACTTCAGTAAAAAGGAAGGTACCAAATCACATTTCTTCCTATTTAAAAGTTTATTATTTTGTGCTCACAGTGTGTCTCTAAAGCTGATCTTAACATAATATATCTCACATCCCTCATTTTTTATACAGTCCACCATATCGAAGTTTACCCCCCACCATGAGAGAAATGACTAAAATTACATTGCATTTATTAAGACTAGTATTTAACGTTTTTCTTTGGGTTAACAGTGTCCAAAACCCTCCTTTCTTGCAAAACCATTCCCTAGCAAATTGTGGCTCGTCAAAACCCCCCTCAAGTATTTTTAATAGTAATTTAAAATTTAATATGTTACTCTCTTCTGTGACGTTTAGTTCTGAGAGAGCGCAGAACTAGACAGGACTTGTTGCTTGACATACCAAGGGTTGTTCTTGATGCTGGTAGAAGAGGTTTTTCTTACTTCGGGCCGGCTCAGTACAATGCACTTCCCACGCACTTCCTTGCAAGCTAAAAGCACTGTCTTACAACAGTTTTAAGAATCACCTAAAGAGTTTGTAACTAATCTTATTTTGTTTCATAGTTATAAGATGTTTTATTTAGTTTAAGTCCTGACTTGAGTCAATTTGTAAAACAGTTTTGTAATTGAAATTCGCTCATGAATAAAGACCTTATTTATTTATTTATTTAAGTTTGTTTAAAGCAGTATTAAATATTTTCTTCGAATAATACGATATATAAGTAAATAGTTTTGTTCAAATAAAGGTCGCATACAAAAAGCTCAAGGGCCCTAAAAACAAAAGGAACTAGTTGTCAAACCTCCGCGAAAAAATAAAACTGTGTAATCTTTTAACTCTTACAAGGTTTTAACTCTAGGATTAAGCCAAGTTAATTCATTAGGTAAATAAACCAAATAACGCTGCATTTCTTCTTCTAATGTATTTAATGGAAAGTGAAAGAGTACAAAACCAAAATACGGATATTACAATGTGAAATATATTTTTAATATTGATTATTTTGTAATAATGTTAATTGGGCAACATGTTTTTGAACAGTCAAAACATGATACAAGTGATTCAATTAAATATATATATATATATATATATACATAAAATCATTACGTTTTCCACTCAAACTGCATTATAGTAAGTATTCTACAAATGGTAAGAGGATATTGTATAAAATAATCTTAAAATATGTCAATTCTTTACTAACGAACTAAAATAAGTAAACAAGGTACATCTAGATGCAAACATTTCTAGATTATTTGACATCATATAGATTTTTATTCAGTCATGTGAACTAAATTCCGAACTTATTATTCCTGTAACGTCACGCAGCTTATTCTAAAACCTTTTTACCCGCGGCAGCTTCCTTCTATCAACAAAAATACTTCAGACTCCTTACTCTTCTTAGCACACTTTGATATTCACATACTGGACTTTTAAGGTCCTTAACTTGTACAGCATTTATCGATAAAAACTATTATAATATTTAATGCCTAGGTTAAATATTAAAGCCTTTAATACCTCATTTACTTACCTTGGTGGTATTTTGTAATTTGGTCACGCGTAATCGCAATAGTGAAAACTCATGTAGTTGATTTAATAAAATCTAAGGTTAAAACATTTATAACAATGCTGTGGTAAAACAATTGTTTCAACAAAAATTATAATAAACTGTAAAATAAGTATTGGGAGGGAAACAGGTCCGCGACGTAGGAAGTGGTGAAGGAAGTAGTCAAAGCGAGTAGTCTGGAGTGTGTGAACTGTTTATGAAGATAAGATTAAGGTATTTGCAATCTAAAAATTCTATAGGATGGGAGGGAAACAGGTCCGCGACGTAGGAAGTGGTGAAGGAAGTAGTCAAGGTGAGTAGTCCGGAGTGTGGGAACTGTTTATGACGATTGATTTAAGATATTTGCAATCTTAAAATGCTATGGGAAGGGGGGAAACAAGTTCGTGACGTAGGAAGTGGTGAAGGAAGTAGTCCAGGCGAGTAGTCCGGAGTGTGGGAACTGCTTTTGAAGATTAGATTAAGGTATCTGCAATCTTAAAATGATATGGGGAGGGAGGTAAACAGGGCCGCGACGTAGGAAGTGGTGAAGGAAGTAGTCAAAGCGAGTAGTCTGGAGTGTGGGATCTGTTTATGACGATTAGATTAAGGTTTCTGCAATCTTAAAATGCTATGAGAAGGGAGGGAAAAAGGTCCGCGACGTAGGAAGTGGTGAAGGAAGTAGAAAAGGCGAGCAGTCCGGAGTTCGGGAACTGTTTATGACGATTGGATTAAGGTATCTGCAATCCTATAATGCTATGGAAAGGGAGGGAAACAGGTCTGCGACGTAGGAAGTGGTGAAGGAAGTAGTAAAGGCGAGCAGTCAGGAGTGCGGGAACAGTTTATGACGATTGGATTAAGGTATCTGCAATCTTAAAATGCTATGGGAAGGGAAGGAAACAGACCCACGACGTAGGAAGTGGTGAACGAAGTAGTAAAGGTGAGCAGTGTGGAGTTTGGGAATGGATTAATGTATCTGCAATACTAAGACTGCTTTCATATTAAACTAAAGATTTTACCTGAGCAAAGCTCCGGTCCCCAGGTACTAATTTGTAAAACGTGATATATAAAGTATGTAAATTACAGAATAGCTTCGTATCATAAATTATATTTATTTTCACAGCATTAGGCTAATGCAATATTAGTTTCCAAGTGTCCTGGGCACCTTATGTTGAAATATGGCTTAATGATCCGTCTTTTACAGAAATCAAATTGACAGAAAATAAAACATTTTAAATTCGCTTTTTACTAAATTATTATGGTCCACGGAAATTCAATAGGCCCAATTCACACCGAACGGACGTCGGGCGGAGACGTGGCACGGACGTGGCGAGGACATATGTCCGTTCCTCGCCTCCCCATGTAAACAAATTGGTCAATGCACACACAAGTGACGTGGCGCGGGCGGCCGCCCTCCCGCCACTGCCACGTCACTTCGGCGTCCCTCGTGGCGTATCGGAAGTGGCATGACCGTAGCGCGCCCGTTGTTCGGACTGCAAATATTGTACTATACTTACCAAACTTCTTGTGTATAGTGTGCTTGTACTTCAACCTTGTTGTGTAGAGTTGTTTTTGTGTGTAGATTGTAAGTTATTTCTTCAATATGTGAGACGACATTGCATTTAATATAAAATTTTGTGAGGAAGTAGAACAATTCCCTTGTTTGTACTAATTAAGTTGACAGAAATTAACTAACACCATTGACATTAATAGAAATAAGCAAAAACCAAAGCGTCTAGTCTACATACAGGTTGTCTCGCCACTGTACCGTCCCTACATATGCAAACATTCCTTCCTAGTCTTTTTATGACTTTACTGGAGTTCCAGGGTCTCTTGTCCTTCCTCACCTTGCACCAATAAATAGGCTGTCCCGTTTCGAAATCTTTGGTAAAGGTATATATTCGGATGATCCTGTCTCTACAGTTTAGTTTCCACATTTCTCCGGAGGAATGAAATCAAGCTGACATTTCAATTTCCTACTTAAAAATAACTCTGCTGGTGATACTCCAGTTGTCACACGAGGCGTTATTTCGTCGATCTTTTATCTTTGGTTCTCGTTTTGATTTCTGCTACTTTATTTGACTATCCTAATGGAATTTGAGCGTGTCATCTATCTGAACCTATTTGTTATTATTAATTTTCATAACCCAACAAATGTATCAGTACTGTCTTAAGGTATTGGCCCCACAGAACAGTGCCTGTTACTACTTCCATTCTAGAACGGTAGTGAAAAACGGTTCCGTTTCATTATTATGTGGCACTGACTGTCACTTAACCTGAGTTTCAACTCTTTGTTTAACATGATCTTCTATTCTATCTTTTCATTTTTTCTTAATAGATCGTGTACCTGATACGAGTACCAGTTCGTTGTTGTTCAGTGTATTTGTAGGAGTCAATTCTTTCCAGAACTCCGCATTATTCAAAGTGCATATCCTCAAGTAGTGATCTGAGTTTTACTCCCAAATATAAAGCAAACGGGATTTTTTATCCTACAGTTACTTTTCAAATGTTTGCCTTTGCATATGATGCAAGGACCCAAAGTAATAGCATAGAATTCGTCTGATTAGTTAATTTTTAAGCTACCCGAAGCAACTTGAATACATGAGAGAGTTTTTGCTGACTCTAGGACATCAGAAAACTATTCATAATCTTGTTTAAGTAGATTTTTTTATACTTTGATTTGTTAAACCTAATATAAATGCATTTAAATTGATAATTTCTAGGCTAATTGGACTTAGAAAAAGTGATAGCAAAAATGGCGATGCGTACTCACTTGTAGAATTTCCAAGACAGCGAGCCGGTCCTCTTCGCCTATTCTCCGCGTCTTCCTCATGGCCTTCTTGATCGATAATACTTAGTCTTGCCAATATGTACTATATGTAATATGGTTACTACCGTTGATTATATAATAAACAAAACATATCTCTTCTGGTTTATAACAAAACCCATAATGAAAGCTGTCATTAATGCTTGTTGATAAAATTGGTTAGGAAAATTACAAATATTGATCATACATTTTAGATTGTTAGCAAAATCTGTTCATCAATCACAATTTTGTTTGTGAGAAAGAAATTTTACCCTTTCAGTGACAGCTTCCAGATTTATAGTCTTAAATCTTAATTGTAGTCTTAGCTTTGTAGTTGAAAGATAGTGCTTCAAACAATGCCTCAAAGGAGAATTCGTTGATGGATTTCGGCTTCCAAAAGTTTATAAGTGTTTCTAAGACTTATGGACTTAAACAACTAATAAAAAAACATTTTTTGGTGACATCGTCTATTATTTGTGAAAGTGAAAGACTAGTCACAAATTTAGTGTGCCAAACCTCAATGGACATCTTTTCCTGGTCGAACTATTCACAAGAGAGCCTCGGAAAAACAAATCCTACGGACTGTTGCTCCTGCTCTTCTTCCAGATGACTTTGGTGTCTTCTCGGCATTTCGTAGGGTATTCTCGTCACCGGTGATGTATCTTGTTTGTATTGTGATTAAATAAAACTAATTTAATAAAAACTTGTATTATTACAAACAACACAACTAGATAACTAAAACAAAAACATACAAAAGCAAACCTTTAGATATGGCTATTAGACCATATGATAGTTTGCATTTTAATTCTATGTTTGTTTGCTACCGAAATTATACAAGGTGTATATGTCTCCCATTCTATGCTAGAGATCAATTTTTTATCGGTTGCAGCTCATTGTTGCATTCTTGTCAATAGCTCGACTTATCGATGGTATAATGCACATTGACACAATCGTAAAGACGAAATGATAAAACCACAGACTTATAGCTGTTGTTTTGCATTTGAGAGGTTGTGTTATATGAAAAGTATTTTCGTTGACCTACTTAGTTTTCTCAAATAATGGTGCAATATGATGAAAAAGATATTGTTCATCACACTGGTAAAGTTTCCTTTCAACCCCATGCTCATTTTCTTGAAACTTGAGCTCGGGTTGAAAAGAGTAACTTTACGCCCTAGTGATGAGATATACTACTATGTTATGATTTTCAATGTATTTATTAAATAATTACTTACTCCTTATTATTTTACTCGTCGTTCGCAGGTAGAAATGTAGAATGTAGAATGCTGAAAATTTAGAAATTCAAAGATATTTCAGCTAAAATCCATCTAATCTCTAATCTAATCCATCTAATCTAATCTCCATTAGTTTTGTTGAACTGGCAAAACTGACAAACAGTTCATTCGTTATGTATATGTAATTCACATGGTGGATTGCGAAACCCGGTAGGATCTCAAAGTATGAGTATTGAGTATTATATTAATATAAAATATAATACATTTTTTCTTTCTCATAGAATCCTAAAATAAATTAGTATTGTGATTATATTTAATGATAAATTTAACAGATAATTTTTCAAGGAGTTTCTTGGGTTTTCAATGTGATGCATATTATATTTAAACATTACATAACTAATTATATTATCACTTTAAGTGAAGTCATGAATACGAATTAGTTCAAAAGGCAAACATTACTGTTTCTGAATAATAATTTATTATAGTTCTCAGTCGTTCGATAATCCTCCGAAGATAAGATTTTGCTTCCCTGAGATCACAAAGCAAAGTTGCAAGCAGATCAGTGACACGACCCCAGGTCTGCCTTGGTAAGCGGATTTACTCACTATTCCTCTTCGACAACCCTTTATACCAACAGATTTTAAATCACAGCGTTTCGTAATGATTACAAATCTTTAATTTAAATAATGTAAAAACTACTTTTAAGCTTTTCAGATTGTATGTAACAATTCTTCTCAAACTTTTTCACATAAAAACTCACTTTTATAGAGGAGTGTAGATAAACTCGTGGGCCTAAAGTGGCGATCGAGGCGAAGTCGAGTATTTCGTCCGATTTCGTCTTATACAATTATGTTAGTGTACATTGTACTATCGACATGTAAACTATCCTACTAATATTATAAATGAGAAAGTTTGGATGTATGTATGGATGTATGTTTGTGACAAGTGAACGAGAAAAATACTGGTCGGATTGGGCTGAAATTTGGCATGATGATAGCTCACATTCCCGATTAACATATAGGCATATTCTTATGTCAAAAATCCTTTCGGGCTCCGCCCCAGTGGCTCTGGAGTTTCCCATGTTAACCTTATGAGAAATGGAATAATTGAATCTTAACAGCTGTTTAAATTAAACAAGTTGGTTCTGTTCTATGATGTTCAATAGCATTAAAGTTACAAGGATTACCAACAGGGTGCAGCATTATTATTTCTTTTACATTTATGACAACAGCTAATTTGCAACCAAAAGGTGAGAGAGCGTAGCGAACGAACTTCAACCTGGAGGCGAGTTAGCGTAGCGAACGAGCTAACCTGAAGGCAAGTGAGCGCAGCGAACGAGCTCCAAGCTAAAGGTGAGTGAGCGTAGCGAACGAGCTCCAACCTAAAGGTGAGTGAGCGTTGCGAGCAAACTTCAACCAGGACGTGATTGAGCCATGCGAACGAGATAATCTTGAAAATTAAGAAGTTAAACGGGGCAAAGCCCGCGTGTTACAGCTAGTTTACAATAAGGCAACAATACGCTACAATCGATTAAACCATCGAGGCATACTTTCGAAACGTGCGATTGCTTACAATCGAAATTTACAACTGAGTTGACAACATCTGATTTTTTCTCCATAAGGGCCAAAAACCATATGGTATTTTGACCCGCAACGCATGCATTAAAAACGGCTGTTTTTGCTGCAGTGTGACGAAAAAACATTAGATAGTTTTAACGGAATTGGAATTCCACTAATTCCGTGTAAGCAAATTTTAATTTACCTGGCTGGAGCCAGGTAAATGAAAATTTGCTTAGTCTGCAGGTTTGCTGCGGCGGGGGTATTTAGTACTTTTAGTGTGTATTACTTAACTTTGTCAAAATACCGGAATAATTGTGATAGTGGAGATAAAGTTGTGAATTTAATCAAATATCTATGCTAAAAGAAAGCTTTTTTTCAACTATTTTATAACGACAAGCTTGAATTTTAGCGTAGCAATAGTTGCGATTTAGTCTGGATGTGTCAGCGGTTTCAAGATCATGTACACATTTATATGCAAATTTAAATTGCCTTGCACAATGTTAGCTATCTAAGATAGCTGGAGATCACTCTGCGCATGTTTTTATTCTATATTATAGAATAAAATAATAATTGGGATATGTTAATCCATTACCAACAACTAAGCCCTCTCTAAGTCTGAACTATTGTTTGACGACTAGTTCCGTCAAACAACACATGTCTAATACTTTATGTATACATATACATATATTCAAAAACTGATCACATTAAAGCTTATTCTGTATACCTACCTATTAAAAAAATATTTGATCATTGTATTTAGGTATACAGTTATACAGATATCGTTACATTTTTCAGGGGATTTCTTCAACATCTTCTGCAACTTTCTGTATTATTATATTATTATTATTATTATTATTATTATTATTATTATTATTATTATTATTATTATTATTATTATTATTATTATTATTATTATTATTATTATTATTATTATTATTATTATTTCTTTGTCATGAGAGCCGAAGCCCCCTGACTACATACCCGGTACCTGTCGTGAGACTTACCCGGGCCCCATGATGTAGGCCGAAGCTTACGCATCAACCTTTTGCACATCATGGGCGGATGACTTAAGGTCATCAGGCTCACCGGCTGCCGAAGCAGACCCTTCGGAAAGAGGGTTGCCCCTCAATCCTAACCAGGGTTTCCGGCTACTTGTTTAAGCGTCACTCCACCTGGGTTCCACTAGGTCGGGACCTAGAGGACCATGGTAGAGCGCCCCGACGCATTTAGTGCAAGTAACACTCGGGACCTATCTAATCCCTGACAGGCAAACCCGCCATCAATAGCCAGAAGGAAGGGGACCGTCAGCACGCTGACGGGGGGAACCCCAACCCCCCATTTACACACTACCCGATCGAGGCCTTACCCAGTTGCTGGGAAACCAGAGATAACCAGAGCGATAGATCCCCAGATACCCCTGGCGGGCTCGGACCCAGCACCCGATCTACTTCGTTTGCCCGTCAGACCCAACATCACTGCCAGGCCATCAGGGTTTCCCAAAAGGAGGCAGGTATAGAAGTGTGACCCACCCGGATGAACCTATCCACCAGAGGTGGCGACACCCTTGACTCAATTGAGGTTCCGGGAAGAACCCCCCACACTCAAGATAACCATACCGTCCGTGCTCAGAGACAGGGATTGGTTTGCATAAGTGCCTACAAACCGTTACCCTCACACTGCGGAAAGTTACGTTGCCCTTGAGTGTCCCCGTGAGCTACGGGTACTTGCCCGTTTTCACCTCCAGGAAAGGTTACTTCCAAAGTCGAGGATTTGCCACACTGAATGCTGGTCGCACACAACAAGCAGGCCGAAGCCCAAAGAACCACAGACACAGGTAGGTTAGAGAATATGATGCACTTCCATCTCTCCTAGAGCTAAACACCCCTCCATCCTGGATAAAGGAATGTCACTGGGACCCAATGCCCAGTCGTCCATGTCTGTGGCCTACTTGAAAATGCCGATACCAACACCGAGCAGTTACCTCCCCTTTGGGGGCTAAGTTTTTCACCTCCCAGGACGAGGCTACTTCCAAAGTCGAGGATATGCCTCACAAAATGTCAGTCGAACACAACAGGTAGGACGAGCCCGAAGAACTCAATCACAACCACAAGCTACAGGCAGGTGAAAGATCTATGAACTTAATCAACACTAGCAGAGCTGAACACCCCACCACCCTGAATGGAGGGAATGTCACTGGGTACTCTCACTTTGGGTACAACCCAAAGAGGCTGGCTTGTCCAGTCGTCCATAGCTTGTGGCCTACCTGAAGTGCCGGTTCCAACACCGGGCAATTACCTCCCCTTTCTACCTGCAACTTTCTGTATGCAGGAAAACTTGTATTCTAAAAAACTTAAACTTTATTATAAACATTCAAAGTAATGAACTTTGAACGTTTAAAATAAAGTTTCAGCTGACTCGAACACAACATTTGATCAAGTATTCGATACTCCAGATTTCCAAACCATCACAAGTCTAGGAAATTAACAGAAGTCACATCAAAAACATCAAAAATAAAATGACTTCCGTCTCAAAATATTGCATCTACTTTGAGGAGTTCAGTGTTCAGTGTCTGCTATAGTTACATAGCGACAAATTAGACAATAGACAAGTCAAGTCAGGAGCGCAGTATGACATCTGTCACATATTAGCCCAGGAATTTTAGACAAAATAATGCCCTAAAATAGAACAAATTAATAACTAGCTGATTTTTGGTGTGGTGTTAGTATGTCATTAGGTAAGTATTTTCTGAAAGTTCCCCTCACTTCCTCCGCTTGCTTCACCCAGTAAAGGGCTAGAAAGGGTCTAAGTGATGTAAAAATACATAAATATTTATTGAGTGACACCAGTGTCACCGATTTTAGTGGTTTTAGTCTTAAATCATTCAGAATGAAAGTAGTCATGCTAAATAATCATCACAACAATACTTCATAGCACTTTAGGGCGTTTTATTTTATATATTTAAATTTTTATAGTAAATTTTAGGTTATTTAAAGCGTTTTTGCTGAGAATTTCAGTTTTTGACAGCTACTACCCCCAACTTATTATTTGTTATTTTTGTCCAAAAATATATCCAAGAAAATTTTAAAATCAATGAAACAATTATATAAATCATTCGTGATTTTGGATTGGCAAAGTTAGACCGAAATATAGATATAAAGTTAAGAGCACCGAACCGCAGCGTATGAATCCTTCGCACATTTTTTACCATTTAATTTCTCATTTATTAACTCAAAATGGTCTAATTAATAAATAAACTCACATAAAGAATGCTAGTAAATAATAATATTAAAAACCCCCATATCCATGGATACGAAAAAATAAATCATAAAAACTACAGGGTGTTGAGAAATTTAAGTTTGGATATTTTAGGTTGGCAGCTCTGAAAAAAAAATGTTTGCCCAACAATGCTTTCACACCTGTTATAATGTACGTACACAGCTTTATACGTATAATACCCCGGCCGAAGCAAACCTGCAGACTAAGCAAATTTCCATTTGCCTGATTTAGATTTACACTAAAATGTGTCCTTAAAAATATCACAATTATTCCTTATTTAAATTAAATGGTACTTAGGTTTGCTGCATCAGGGAGGGTAAAAAGGTGTTTTTTTGTAAAATGTTAATAGTTTAGTATGAAATGAATCCATTTTCTAAATTTGATCAAATATATTCATAAACAAGCAAACTAACACAGTTTACTTATTCTCCATAAGAATAACATGGGAATTTTAAATTTATAGTTTTTTTAGAATTTTCTCCGTAACCATTAGGCTCATAATAACGCTTCAATATACTAAATTATTTGTTATTTTAAGCTCTACAAAATGTTTTAGAAAGAAAAATGCTAAATTTTAAGTTTTTAGGGTCAAAATGGGAAAACCGAGTTGCTTACCATGAGTACTACGGTAATAGCTTATTCCCTATAGGGGAAATTCGCTAAAAACGTAATTATGTTTGA
The DNA here is from genome assembly GCF_028750875.1 of Macrosteles quadrilineatus. NCBI lineage: Eukaryota > Metazoa > Arthropoda > Insecta > Hemiptera > Cicadellidae > Macrosteles > Macrosteles quadrilineatus. Next base: position 152,776,906 of record NW_026542594.1, read on the forward strand.
AGTTGTTTTAGAAGACTCGTGGTAGAATTGTTCATTTACAATATGTGATGTGAATAAGTAATAGAACAATTTTGTTTTATATAGGTGTTGTGATTGTTGACAAGTGGAAAATGGCGTAAATCATCACTTAAGTCTATTTTTTCACACAAACTTCATAATAAATGGACTTGAATTAAAATACAGTTTTGAAGCTACGCATTTTTCGCTTGGTGTCATGGAAAGCTGGAGTGTGGAGAGAGCCTTCCTGAAGCAGGGAACCTGACAAAATGTCGTCACCCGAGGTATTTCTGCTATTTTACATGCCAGTGAAGAGCGTGGGGACAACGTTCGACATATTTAGGAAGGTAAAACATCCTTAAAGGTCCATGAAAAGTGTCAAACTTAGTATACACGACCATCGTCCATTGCTGCAGCTAATTGCGTCACAGCGTCAGTCATCTGATTCGTCCTGTTTGGACCTAGAGGAGGGCCCTAGTCGTCTCTCTCTCTCTCGTTCAAGCATTGATTCGGTGTTTGACATTAAAGTTCACTGTTTGTTTTGTGGCAAATATGCCTTGAACTGTGCCAGTACAAAACTCCCACAAAAATATAGAAAGGTTTTACCCTACCAATATTTAACTCCGTCTTACCCCGAATAGCCGGTGTTGGAGACTTAGTAGCCGCCCAAGCAAAGTATTGCCGTGACTGTTATTCAACATTTTTTTGAAACCCATCAGAAAAAGGTGTAGGTAGACTGAAAAACGTCACTACAAGAGATGCATTTTTAAAATTATGTGGTTACATTGAAAATAACGACGAATCCCAGTTTAGCGTCACTGATGAGCTACCTAGAAAAAATGGAAGAATTTTTACCAGGAAAGGAAATTTACAGTTCATAATACTTAGTTAGGAAGCTGTCCGAGCATTTTGGAGAGAAAATTACATTTTCGGTAACAGTTGTAACGTTGAGTGATACTTCTCACAAATTATTACGGGCGTCATGGAACGCTGATAGAATGACGGATTTGGATACCAAAAATAGAAGAAAATAGTTGAAGAGGCTGCCCAGATTATTAGGGAAGAGATGAGGCATCTAAACTCAACTTGTTCTGCAATGGGTAGCCGCTGTTTTGGAGGCTGCGCCAATGGACCTCCCACATCTCTGTAGGATGATGAAGATGTTGATGCGGGATTGTAGTTACAAGAAATATTGAATGTAGGTAAAGAATATGCTTTATTTTGGACGGGTTGAAATTCACCCCAAGAAACTGATCCGTACTTTTCTGAAATGTGCAGGAAATAGTATATTTCGTACCAAGGGCCGAAAATGAGGTTTTGCCGGCTCGAGATAGTTTTTAAGTTCGAGACGAAGTCGAGAACTTAAATCGATCGAGAGCTGCAAAACCATTTCGGTCCGTGGTACGAACGCTATTTTTCACCACACTATACCCTATTACAGTACCACTATTCACCACTATAATAATGCACACTGATCGTCGACACAACTACAACTTTAAGGTTAAGAAATAATTTGAGGAATCAGCAAAAATATAAATAAATAGTTGCTAGGCAACGGTGACAATAACACAATTCTATATTGCAATGCTATGGATTTTGATTGTGTATTTAAACCCATTCATGTTCTAAGTAAGTAAGCGGACTGCTGATTTTGCGGCCCCGGCCTGTAAAAACCTGCTCGGTCCCCAAATTGGCGACAGCTGGCATGGCCAGCAAAACGTAACTTTCAGCCACCAATTGACGTATGTAATACAGCCAAAAACATCATAGTGTGGTGAAAAATTATTAACTTATCTTAGCTATTTTTTTTATTTGTTGATATGTGAGTATTAGTTGTATATAAGATAAAAAAAAATAAGGTAAAGAAATTCCAATATAACATATCTTACAAATGATGCAAGAGTTTTATTTATTTTTGTATATATTTTTTTTTTTACAAAAAATAAAATATAGGTATCAAATAAAAGGCCTTAAAGTGCTACGAATTATTGTTGCGGCAATTCTTTAGCATGACCACTTTCATTCTGGATGATTCAAGACTAAAACCACTAAAATCGGTGACACTGGTGTCACTCAATAAATATTTTTGTATTTTTACGTCACTTAGACCCTTTCTAGCCCTTTACTGGGTGAAGCAAGCGGAGGAAGTGAGGGGAATTTTCAGAAAATACTTACCTAATGGCATACTAACACCACACCAAAAATCAGCTAGTTATTAATTTGTTCTATTTTTTTACCTAAAGTGCCTGGGCTATATAATTCAACTTCTCATTCACATTATATTACATTATCGCTTATTGAATGATTCTCTACTTAAGTTGAGAACACTTAAAATGATTGCCAACCTTCATCTTCATTTTTGGCCGCCAACTTTAATAGGAGTAAATTTCAGTTTGCCTTATTGACTTTTATTTTCACACCAAATACAGTACATTTCATATTATTTTGTTTGCATTAGATGCAATCATATAATAGTTAACATTGCATCAATCCACAAACTCCACAAAAATGTAGTTTGTTTTTTATTGCTCCAAAGCCACCATTTAAACTTACTTTATGAAAGAAAAGACTGAAGACTTTATCTTTGTAAACTTGTTGAGGGACTTTTCACAAACGGATAAACTAGACAGCGAAGGAAACTTCTTCGTTAGTTGCTTCAAGTCAAGTCTCGCTCTAAATGGTAGGACGTAACTTTATTAATGAGTTGTTTTTTATATCTAAACACAATTGATACAGTGAGCTTATAAAGCGTGCCTTTGTAAAGAAACAAAATGAATGTTTTTTATTATAGCTGGGACTTGATAAAACTCTTAATATCTTCATACAAAAAATTTAAATTAACATCAAGTTTTATAGGGAGGTGTTGTGTAACCATTTGTATCACAATAGACACGGCGGTGTGATTCTTTAAAAAGGTGTCGCATTAGAAGAAGAAGAAGAAAAAGAGGAAGAAGAAAGAGTGTTTATTGAAAGACAATAAAAATAATACAGTGTTTTCACATGCACACAAAGAACAGTGGTCAAAGACATGTGTGTTTTATGGTTGACATACTGATTTTTACAAATTTTAAACGAGTCCATGAATCACGACATACAATTCTTTATAAACTAAAATGATTTCCACTACAAAATATATACACATAGTACTACATACTAAAAAAGAGCAGATAATAAATTAATCAAAAATAAAATTGAAATTTACTGAGAAACTAAGTTTATCCTACAAACATTTAATAATTCACAAAACAAGCCTGATACTTTAATTATTTTACTTTAATAAATACTTAATAAACAATATTTTGTACATTTTTTATGTTAGATAGATTCCCCCCTTTGTATTGAGACCTCAGTTCTTAGATTTAATAATTACATTCCATTATTAATTCCCATCTTTTAATCCACGACTCTTTGGGTGTCACATTAGTAATGGGTTTGGTTCATCCCGTTCTTATCCAACAACCACATTTCAAAATCAACCCTCGTTAGCAAAAATATTGTAACCTTGAAATAACTCTGACCTTTATTGGGTTAAATACTAAATAGATTAAATAATAGATGAAAATAGCATTATCTCACATGTGGAATGATCAATCTGATATGGTTTCATCCGTAAATTATTGTGTACCTTTGCCTTAGATACAATAAGATCATGCATAACATACGTTCAGTATGCAATATAGTAGGTATTCACCAGACCATCCCTGGCAATCAAAGAGCAATCTACTCTAGTTAGCTTTATGACAGTAACTGCCAGAGCTTCAAGATGCTTTACTATTAAACCTATCTTAGCTCACGTTTAAAACCTAGTTAAAAAAAAAAACTTAAAATTTACGATTACTAGGATTATTTTTAAAGTGTGCATTACATATTTTTTAGTAACTATCTTTGTGTCTGTTAGTAGATAACAGCAATTTAGTTATTTTATTAAAGTAAATAATGATGAGAAATGTATGTGTATGCAAATATTTATTGGGTACGGTGGCTATAGTACAATAAGGGATAATCCAAAATCAGAATATTTTACATGAGATTAAACGAACGTTGATATATTCAAAACTAAGTTGCACTCTCTGAACAGTGAAAATTTGATGAGTATAGCAAACTGCAAGTATAAAACATTGAAAGTATATCATACAGGTACAGGTCATTCTTACTGCAATTTTTGCACATATTGCAAAGTATCTAACTGCCCAGTTTTATAAACTATTTCCATTTTCGTTGCAATCATGTACATGAAACCCCTATGATCACAAATCACATAAAAACACGCAATTTTCCTGTTCAGAATTTCTTTAAAATAAATGTTATAGGTCTAATTTAAAACTTAATATGTACAAACGATGAAATCCGTTTGAAGAAACACTATTTTATGTAGAGGGAATTAAAATTAGAATTAGTTAAGAAGATACTCGTATTGTCAAGGTATATTTTATGCTGGATATAGTTTAATAACACCAAACTGTTAGAGTGTTTTTACATCGTTAATTTTTTAAATCAGTGTAAATTTTAAAGTTTTTCTCTTTAAATAGTAACTAGTTTATAAATTATGTTGCTTTCATCCTGTCATTTAGTTGCTGGAATAAAAATAATCAACGTAAGTGATCTGTGAAATAAAGAAGTGATAAAACAGAGAAGAGTTGGTCGATGCTAATCGGGTAGGCTGAGACACAGTCGCAATTAAACTGGGATCACGTCCTTGTGTCCCATTTAAAAACCCCGTCACATTAAATTTAAATTTAAAAATCATTAAGTACAAGAACATTTTCTGTAGGCTAGTTCAATTTTACTTTTTACAGTAGACGACAAGGGATAACACTTTTATAGTTGTGTTCACAAAAAAACATTATGGTTAGTTTTATCGAATTTCCAATGAAAGGAATAAGACATTACAGTAGGTCTCATGGGTAAGACCTAGACCCGGGACCGATTTTTTCCAATATAATTTTGATGAAAGTCAGTACAAACGTGTAAATCAACAATTATTCCAACGAGCTCGGTAAGCAGCATGATTGGATTACGTTAACGGGGATTACTGTAACGGGGTAAACATTTGTCTTCTCCCCATTTCCATCAAAACATAACATTTTGCAAAATTTTAAACCATTTTGTAGAGCTTAAAAACATAATCTAGTTTACTATATTTAATAGTTTTGTTGTACGCCAAATGTTTAAGGAGAAAATTTCAAAAACATGTAAATTTATAAGCTGTTATTGTTTTGCTAAACCACATCTCATAATATCCCATGTAACAGCAAACCTAAGTCCTCATTGCCTAATTTTATTTCAATACGGAATAAATCTGAGATTTTCAAGGAAACATTTTATTGAAAATCCAACTAGGGAAATGGAAATGTGCTTAGTCAGCAGTTTGCTTTGGTGGGGGTATAAAAATATAGTTCAACTGCTCGAGAAATTTATAAACTTTATCAACAATATACCTTGCAGCATGTACGAACGTTAACTTACAAGAGCCTCGTAAATTTAATCAAAGACTTTTCTAGGAATACAGTTAGTCAATAGCTTCAACGAGTAATTTACACCTCAACTATTTTCAAGTTTGCTAAACTGTAATTACACAGATTTTCCTGCTTAATAACCGCAAGCTTGTAAGTTTGATTATAAGCTCTTAAGAAATTGTATTTAAAAAAATCTCAAGCTTGTTTTAACAAAAATAATTAAAATAGATTCTTTTCGTTAACACATAATTCATGTATACTTAAGTATTGAGAAAGTATTTTAAGGAGCAATTTATTAAAGACACATTGAGAGTAATTGATTTACCAAAATTGAGGAATTAGTCTCAGCTGCATTGTTGGACTCAAAGATCACCGATTATTCGTAAAACACCTTTCTCTGATAATTTCAATCAATGATTATGAATTCAGCTATGTATATTTTCCGTGGAAACATAAATTACTGTGTGATCAGGAAACACAAAGGTAAATTCAGAAATAAGAATACGTTAAGAATTTAGGGATCAAATCTTGTGATATAAAGGTAAAAGTAAAAGTTCCTGTCTACCAGTTTATTATTTCCCAGTCATACATACTAGACTTTTCAGACTACAATCACCACTCATTCTTCCCCTCCTTAACGCGAGGTCAGATTCCAGATTTCGAATCGTCGTAAACATTTAGTGATGGAAAATATCCACAAAAACTGTTAAGCAGCCTGGGTGTTGGTTTGGATTGAAGAAGGAGGAAGCCTTAAGCAGTAAATAGGAGGATATGTTTATTTAAAATAATGCATTAACATTATTATAAAACTCTGAACTGAGTTTCTTGAAAGTAATATCTTTGACCAATAGTCCGTGGTAATATTCTCTTTCAATCCGTAATCAAACCTCTTGAATCAATATTTCGTTTATTATCCATAACACATTCAGTGATGCATTAATTTAAACAATCCAGGGCCTTTCCACTAACTCTATCAGAAATCTTAGAGAATTTTTAGGTATCAAAACTTTCAGTGCCAATAAAACTGAATGCCATGATTTTCTTAAGCGAATGTAACCTAATTTTAGTATAAATACTTCTAGTACTTTTACTGATAGTAAAATGCAATTTGTACTAAGCCTAAAAAAGTCAATGTAATCAATGGCTATTATCAAGTTATTGATATAATAAAAGGTCCTTTTTTGCATCAAACAATGCTTTTTTGTATACAAAAAAATATTTAATTTAAAATCGATTTATCATGATCAATTTGAACATTTATACAACTCATATTATTCAACATTAGTTCCACTTACATTGTTATAGGTACTTGTCATAATATGCCCAAGGTATCCCAGCAGATGTGTTACATATTCATAGGGTTCCACATGCCGGAGACTTCATTGGTGGCAGCTTGGGGAACTTAACTTAGTTACGATGAGAAGCGGAACATCAACGAGTAGACCACTATAGCTGACTAATGAAGTTTAATCTGTGTTTCCTTTCGTTTACGGGGCGATTACTGAAAGTTTGATATTCACATATTTTAAAATACAGGAACTGATGTAAGTCAGTGTCTATGTGAGATAATCTAATAATTCTGTTATAATTGTTATTTTGGAGGTTATAATGTATTGTACAAACTGTAACATGGATTTGCACAAATTCACTTTTTAAATATTTTTCATTTACAGTAATAATAAAACAATGTTTTAGAAAAAAATGTTTTTCTCAATTTGTGTGATACAATTTTTACATCTATAACTATTGGTTTCAATTTCCATGCTACAGGTTGTGCACACACATGTGTTCTACAAAATAAAATTTACAAAATCAAGATACCTTATACCTAACTAAAGATACTTCCGTTCCCATAACTATAATTTTTTTCAATAAAATCATCCCCCTTAGGGGAGGGGTTAAAATGGGGTAACCCCATATTTTATTTTTATTTTGATAGCTTAAAACTGATGAGTAAAAACTAAAATGTTTCATACATAAATAAAGATTTATTTATTTTGGGTGGAGTTCCTCACAAACATATTTTTAGTAGGAACTAAGTTGAACTTACAGAAAATCTCTCAGTGAAATAGTCGGCTTTTGATTAACAATAAATAAAACTGTAAAGTGCTCCGTTAATACAGGTTAATTTATAAATAGTAATTCTCGTATATGAATTAAAACTGTATATTGGATTGAACTGTACGCAATGGTTTTGAATAATATACATGCAAAAAACATTTGAGTTCCTAACAAACAATTTTTTGCATAGTTTTGTTACCATGAAGGATTTTTCATCCATACTGATAATAGGTAATTCTTAAAATACTTTGTGGTATAACATTTACATACAACATTTATAACCGTACAGTATGAACATTGTGATATACTCAATACTCATTGTGTTTTATTTTTACCATTACAATGTGTATTGGTAATAATTCGGAGATAAAATTACCATTTTAATTGCAAGGTGTTTGAAGAAAGAAAAGAGGATAAATAATGGTATCAACTTAATCAGAACACAAAGTCGGTTCTTTGATCAAAACTTGTTCCACAGAAAAGTAAAACTCCAGTAGGACTCAAAGGTATTGTCAAGACAGTCTGGTTATCTAAACGATAATTTGTAAAGAGGAAACTATCTTATCCTAATTGCAGTTTAATTATTGCTCAGTCAAGTTGACTGTACTTAGGAGTATTGTTGATTAACATTTTCTTCTTTAAGTAAACCAATAAATTAAAAATATATTTTATTTACAATAGATGTTTCTATATTCTCTAATAGCAAAAACGTTAGCTATTCATAATGAGTATAGAATTAGCCCGACGAAAAATCAGATTATAAACATGTACTTACACAATTATCAGATTAAATCATTTGAAATCAAAATAATACATATATTATATACGAGGTAGAGAAATGAGAGTACCCCAATTTACTTTCACTGTTACACAATAACTATTGGTACGTAACTATTGGTAACAATTGGTAGTGAATGAAAACCACTGTTTATAACCTCAATTGAACTATGCAATTTTAAAAAACATTGGTCTATGGAGTAATAAACTGCGTGCTTTTGTGGTTGAACTTTTTTTTTTAGATTAGTGATTAATCTCCACTGGGTTGTCGTTTATAACTATTTCAACGTTGGTTGACATGGTGCTGTTCCAGATTAAAAATTATAAGGTGAGGGGTATTCACGGGAAATACAGCATAAACTTAAATATGTGGAAGCCACCAAACTCCAGCAGCATGGAGCCACCGTATGCAAAACCGATCTATTGATGACCGAGTAAAACTAAGGTGTGTGCAGGGAGATTTTATCAATAAAAATAACTCTTCCACAAAACCCTGTTGGGAAGCAATGAAGCACTTCACAAGAGGACCCTGAAGAGACACGATTATGCCGAGACGAGCAGCTAAGAAGATTGACTTTGTTGTAAACTTTCCAAGGCAACCCTCTTTACCTTTGTAATATCCTGTTTATTTACGTTTCTTGCGGATATAATTTATTACCCCTTAAGAAGTATTGTATTTGTAGCTATTCGGCGAAGTACTGTAGCTATTCGGCTTGTAAGTCGAGCCTATAAATTATAAAATAGAAATATCAAGTATTTTAATTGTGTAATGATACTGTAGCTACTCGTCACAAGAAAATCCTTAAACATAAAATAAATAACACAAAACAAAATTTATCTTGTGTTATTTATTTTATGTTTAAGGATTTTCTCATTTAATGTTAGCTTTGGCTTATGAACTAATCTATAAATATATTTAAAAAACTAATTCACTTATTTACCAAAATAAAATATTGGTGATAATATCCCTAGTATTTATAAAACCTAGTCTTACAATAATATTAAGGGATGGAGTTTTATCGGCTCGTCGTATTATAAAGCCTGCCTCAACAGCCTTATTGCTCATTGATATAAAATCAGACAGTGTTTGCTTTAACACTAACAGATGTTATATGTCAGATTGTACGGAAGGGTCGTTAGTAAACCAGAATTAAGAACCCCGAACGTAACATATTTAATTTGACAGATGTTCACTGACCAAAAGGTTTTCATAAATTACAGTTAAAGTGTAAACAATTATTTTAACGGCGTGTTTCAAATAACTTGAAAACGGGAGAGAGATAATTCTATTGCATATGAAAGATTGGACTGCCAAGATTGGATGCATATTTTGGAGCTCATGCTGCCACACTGATATCATGTCAAGATGAACGATATCAAATTTCCCCCAGGACTAAAATGTGATGCCGAGTCCAATTTCTTTAGCCAGGAAATACGACTTTTAATTTCCAATAATGTATACTGATGTTTTTCGTTGACGTCATTGAAAAACCATGGTAAATAAAATGTATATTGCCATTAAACTTAACGTTTTGCCAATACATTTTGCCACAAACATTTTGTTTGTTGTGTTTATCATGAAATTTCAGTAAGGATAATACATCTATGTTTTATTGCAATACTACAACCTAGGTGAATCGACCCCTGAAACTTATTTGTCTATTCTGGCAATGGTTTGTTTGTCATTTGCTTTGTCTAATTGGGTTGAACACCCAATGATAAGAATGGAAAAAGGTTGAAAAGGAATTCCATACTCTAAATCACTAACATGTATGAATCCACTATCAATTATTAAGGGGTTGAATTTATTAGTAAAATGCGAGATTTTAGTCCACAAGGTCTCTGGGGAAGTCACACCAATCACCGGTGGATATCCACAAGTGGGTGGATTATATTATATAATACAAGTGGCAATTCCACGACTCTGTAAGCCTAGCCAAAAGAATATGTAAAACGGTTCCGTGCTAAAACCTAGCGGAGTACGACGTGAATGTGGGACATAACCAACTGTACACTACTAATAGCCATATTTATTTGATAACGACAATGTTTTAATGTTTTTCTCCAAATATATTCTTACAAAAATGTAGGCCTAAATATAACGACAAATCGTTTTATTTGTGTACACTTTAACATCCCTGGAACTGAGATACTAAGTTGTGTGACGGCTTTTCAATAACTAGGAGCAATGCAATAGTGAACTGCGTGGAAATATTTAAGTATATAAACTGTAAACATTATAGATACAGGTAACACAATATTTGTTTCATAATCGAACAACCCCAGTGTTGGATCTCAGAAATGTATTTTAAAGTTTAGAAAGTCTTGCTCTTACGATATTACAGATGTAATAGAATATATTTACTTTCGTCATATAAACAAACCGACAGCGACGTTCACGCTGCAATCCCTACGTCAACAACTATTCTGGACCATGACATGACTCCAAAGTGATAAGAAGGTAACAAACTGAGCCAACCCGTCCGTCACCTGACTCAGCACAGTTTATCTCTGTGTCTGCGCCAAGCCATACAACTTATAAAAACTGATTACGCAGATTTGTAAGGTATTACGCATACGCTGATTCCAATAATAAATATTCAATTATTTACTCAGCTTATATTTATGAAAACACTTCTGAACTTCCTCAACAAACACAATTAACACAACAATGCTATGAACTAGATAACAGCTGATTTATTTAATCATCATATATATTATTTAATATTTTCAGGTATACAATGAATATAATATTGTAATGTTTGTCGTGATGATTATTTACCATGTAACCACTTTTATGTCAAAGTATAAATTCAACCGGTTGTGAAATAGCATGGTAAGTTGGTTCTTAAAACAAACACCTGTTCATATAGGTAGCTTACTTTTATTCAATACTTAAGTACATCCTCAAGTGAAAAAGATTAAATAAGGGGGACAGTAAGCCAGCAATGAGATAACAAAAAATTACAACCTAATTCTCTGTGGTGTTTATTGCAATAGTTAAATAACATGCTTGCGACTACTATTATTTCACTACAATGCATGCAATGTATGGATACAGTAAATTCCATTCATAATCGCAGCTATTAACTGTGAACTAATCAGGCACCATGTATGCATCCAACTCACCCTACACTATACTAACATCTACATATTCATGATAACTACGATTCCAAATAGATAGTTATTCAGTTACGAGCACATCAACCGGTGTACAGTGTTTCCTTCAAATATCGTTCAAAAAAATATTTGGTTCTTAGTATACGGAACGTCTTTACCCTCCTGAGTATTACATTTTCAAACTGATTTCAACAGACTAAATGTCTAAATGTTTATATATTAACCCTAACGGAATTTTATGGAATATAAGCCTTCCGATTATATAGGTCTACAAATACTAAAACTTGGTACCTATATATACTTGCATTTTTTACTTCCGCCAGGACATTTGATGTCCCACTTACTTTAAGTATGAACTTTTAGTTTTTCATTCATTTTTTTATTTCCGTGTGAGCGTTGATTTATCATTCATGTTGACGACCTTCAAATTAAGGGGCAAGACATCCAGTACTGGCCTTAGAATGACTAATCTGTTAGCCGAAGATAGTTGCCCTATATCAAGATTCTGGATTGCACCAATGCAGGCATGTACACTCAGTTACTATTCGTATTGCCTAAATTCTGTAGCGGGTTGTAAAATGCAGAATCTGTCACCGTGCAGAGAGATGGTGAAACTTACATAATATGTTTCTGTAAAAGATTACATCGCATTTGTTGTTTGTGTCGTAATATTTACGGCGCTGTAAGGCAGAGGCAGAATACTGAAGGGCATGATGTCAGACCCGACCTTTATGTGGCTGTTTTAAGACAATTTTACAACTGTGGTGATGCGGTGTTTTTTGTTTCCCTTTAATAACGGAAATCGTAACGGAATACTTAAAAAAAGGTATGCATACACATTGCTAACAACTACTGTTGGGGAAGTTGATTTTGTGTTCAGGGCCTGACTACATAGTGTCGTCACTTTTAGGTAAAGGGTGCCAACCAATTTTTAAATAAAATAGCAACATCTGGTTTTTCAATGTAAAATGTAAAAATTCACTATCCTTTTTAGCCTAGAGTACCTATTTCATCAGGACGACATTGAGGTCGATATTGCACTTGCTATTATTTATTCATTAGTATTATAACCATAACCCAACAATTGAATTGTATCTCAAATTAGGGGTACCTTAAAATTCTAATGATACCTTAAGGGTGAATAAACTGTATACCAAATAATGTTCAGTAACTTTTGAATCATGAGACCATGAGGTGTATTCAAACATTCCCTCCACGTCTCGGCAGTTGAATGTGGAGATAAGACGAGCGACAATTAGATCAGTTAGTGACAACATAGTTACTTGCTACTCTTGGTCCTACGTGCTTTACATACTCCTCAATGACATATCGGTGTGGCAATATGAAATGTAATGCTCCATTAGATGGTGTAAATGTTGCTGGAGACCATTTGGGTTTTTTTATTCCAGATTTTGCTTTGTCGGTTTTTGTACTTATTTATCTTGTAGGTTGTAGAGTAGTGGCCAAAATTACAATATTTAGTCCGGGTCGCTTTTGAGGTGTGGATAAAAGGCTAGTTTACTAGTGCGTCTGTGTAAACAAGGTATTAAGGGATTAGATATTAGGGTTGTATGGGTTGTATGATCGCCTTTCCTGAAAACAAATTTTGTATTTTATATTCATTAAGTATTTTTCTTAATTTAACTCCGGATTCCCAACTGTTTCCCGTGTTTTAAAGTTAAAATGGGTATACATATGTAACAGGAAGAGCAGGAAACGTTGAAATTTCCATTTCTTTAATAAAAGTACAGATTTCATTTAGCATTTATTAATTCTGATGAGGAAGAAACAGTTGTTTCAACCTACTTCTTCTAACTACAGTTTTAGTAGTACGAATGTATTCGTGCAATTCTGTTTATTTCAAAGAATCTATCTTGACGAAACTCTCTTTCAATCGCCATTCTCTTTTAGTGGCTTATTATTTTCAATGCATGCTGGGTTTTAGAATTTCATGTTATTTTGTAAAAGGTAGTAGGCCTATTGAAAAAAAATAATGCGTATGCCAAAGTGTTTAGAATAAGAGTTAAATTCTTTAAATTTTGATTGAATACATTTTGTATTAAATGTGACAAGTCAAATTGTATTATGACATATGTTTTATTTTTTATCAGGAATATAGATTATATACTAAAGAACCACATACCAAAACAAGACATGTTTTTACACTAATACAAGTTTTTTACTAATGTGTTGATTCGTTATGGTTGGAGGAGTAGTGTTGAAGTATTAACATTGGACTATTTAATTTGAAACTCTCTTAGGACTCCACCCACTGGCTTTTAAAGTTGCCATGTTATCTTAAATATGAAAATTCTTGACATAACGATTACCGTATTAGTATATGAACCAGCTGAAAATACTGGTGTTTTATTAGCACTGTAAACATTTGTGGATGATTTAGTAAGAGTGTCAAGTTAAAGGGAGATCGTAATAGTATTGTACAATTTTGCGTATGGCTTTCTGTAATATTTATATAATGAGCGATGAATAGGTAAAGTGGCTTGCCTCAACGAAGTTTTCAATCGAAAGATTGAATTTAGGGTAAAACAACGTTGTTTTATTAAACATCAATATCATGCCATTTATTGCATTGTTACATTACTACAGTATGTTGTTAGAATCTTTTGAATATATTGACTTCAAATAATAGTTTAATTTTACAAGCTTTTGCTCATCTAAATACGCGTATCTTTTAAATTAAATCATACAGTAATTTAAACACGCATTAGCACCACTTGTGAATCGTACTAGATTGCCTGGGAAGTTAAGGCCCCTTAACTAAATTTAAAGAAAATAGTCTTTGCAATTTATTGCCAACGTTATTACGCTAGGTGGTAAAGTTAGATGTTATTACTAAATAATTTATGGTTTTGTAATTATTTCAGACAGCAAATATTAGAAGCAGAAGGTCTACTATTCTTTTTCGTGTTTCTTCCCGTTGCAAAGCACAGTTATTGCAGATCGTATTTTAATAAATATGAATATTTGCAAGTGAACGTAAAGCTATTAATATAATTAATACTTAACTGAATACTAGCAACTGAATATTGAGGGTTTTTTAATACTGGTGTTGTGTTTTCTACAATAAGATGAGATAAATCCCATTCAAGAAACTTTGTAAATATTCTCTTCACGCCAAGCGGATATTAGTTCCGCCCCAGTTGATATAATTTTACTCTCCAAAAAAAATACAAAAATAGAACAATTTTCCCTGTGATTTTACCAAGAAATAATCCCAAACTGGTTTTATGTTCAAAAACATAAAAAAGGTCAAGTTGATGAGAATAATTATAGCCTATAAATCATAATTATACATAGCAACGGTATTATGTATGTATGAATTTCAACATATGGTGTTTTTAGCCTCTGCGGACATCAAAACAAAAATTTTAATCGGTCTCGGATCCAAGTTATACAATAAGACTTAATAACGCAATAACGTATTAATAACATGTTCCCTGTATGATCAATTCGCTAAGTGCCTTCTTCTAAACTTCTAGAATAATTGAACAATTTTCAGGATTTTAGAGGAAGGAAGTGCTTGAAAAAAATACAGCCACTAAGAAGCTAGACAGCTTCACCATCCAACTAATCATATATTCCCAATCATCAAACTTTTTTTAAAGAGGTGCTTTTTTCTTGTTCATTTCAAAATTCCATTTTATGTATTACAAGTTACTGCAGTTTTTATTAGTATAGTTTGAACTGATTCCGAAATCCTAGTTCTCGTGATGACTGGACTGGGGCTGTTTTAGGACTATGTCCTCTTCAGCCAAGGAAAGGATTGCAGCATTAAAATACTGTCTTTGCCAAGGTTAGTTATAGGAAAATAACTTTACGCCACACTACACTATTTTGACGAACTTCCCATGCAAGGTTTTAGTCCAGAAAACACCTGTTTGCCGCCAGCTTAATCAAATGAGGCTTCATTGCGTACTACTGTACTGTAATGAGTTTTACCGGACACCAATCAGCTGATTATACTGTATTTGGGTGGCAATGAGAGAGGTTATGACTATTGTCGGGATCACGTAAGTTTGCAGTTGGTGGCAGCCAATCACAAGACAAGGCTAGTGCGACGTTGCCACATCGCCCGTTGGCAATACTAATTAAAATATATTAAGTAATATTTTCAAATCAGCTGGTATTATTAGATTTGGCAACAACGCACGGTTCTCATTGGTTCATTCAAACCCTTATGGTAAATAGGCTCCTCCCCAACTGCAAACTTATGTGGTCCCGACTCTAGTCCTTTAGTTGGTGGTAAGATGAAAGGATTTGAACAGATTTTGTAGTACGGCGTAAACTATCGTACGTCACTAGTCCAAAATGTGTGTACCGCACTCGTATGGTAATCCCGTACTTGTCTTCGTCTCGCACGGAAACAACCACACTTGTCCGGTAAACACTATTTTCAGGACTAGTAACGTAATATACTATTCCGTCTTGTAATTTCCTGCAAAACAACTTTTTTTGTTTTTAGCTATTTGGTAATTTCAAATAATTTAATGTTTTTTTCGTAAAGTCTAAGTATTGCAATAAAAGTAAGAATTCTACATTGTATGGTTTTTATATTTTTGTCTCAACTGTAGTTGCAGCTGTTGTCACACTCTTCAGAGGAACCGAAAAGTAACAAAATCTAGTCTTCATGAATTATTCTGCATGCAGATTTGAATTTCATGAGATGGCTTGGATGTTACTCTATTTATATTTTGAATCAATGTTTCTTAAAGCTCCAAGTAGCTTTATTGGGCTCTAAGACTACCGTTACTATACACGATTGTGAATATATGTTTGATTGATGTTGTATTAAATATTCAGTGTTTGAATGGGTTCAGCATAGAAATCAAATTTAGAAAACAAACATTTCCTATGGTATTCGATGGTTGGTGAAGGTACGTATAGTCACAATACTGTCCTTAGAAACTGCCTTATATATTCTTAATCATTGGATTTGCATGCCTATTTCCTCTTGAGGTTTCCCGAGTAGGAATAGGACCGCATGTCGTAAGAGGCGACTTATGGTGTTCGGAGATTCAGTTCATTTAGTTATAACAGGTTGAGTACTGCGCTTAAGAAATTAAATCTGCATTAAAAATTAATATTTTTTGTAATACAACCAATACAACAATGTCTTCATTTTAACAAGTTGGTAACCGGACTGGAAGATGATCCTCTACTGATATGAAGGTAACGAACTGATTCAACACGTCCAGTGTTTGACTCAGCACATTCTATACCAATGCGCCATGTTGTCTTTTGACTCTACGTAAATTTATTTCACACAGTTACATTACAGGCTGTCAAACAATTATGTTTAAATTTTGAAAGTAGGCCTATATTATTTTTTTAACGCTACAGGTTGGAGCAACAGTGACCAATTTTGTAATGGACCAATAAGATTAAACTTTGTGTTTGTGTGGGTAATTATAAGCATTTGTGTACTGTAATCACAACTACTGGATAACGTGTACAGTTAATGTCTAAAGTGTACTATTGTTTGTTAAATATTTGTTTTAATAATCTTTTTTCAATCATTTAACTTGTGAAATACTACGGATATATTAATTTCTAAAACAATCTTTTATTTTTTTATACCACTTATATTTTAAAGTATCTCCTTTACATATTCTAGTGAATACAATCAAACAAATAATTCAATACATTTTCATAGCTGAGAGCTGTGGAATTAGTACGGCCAGACTAAATGTCCAGGTATACAATAGAATGTTGCTGTGTTTATTGTGATAATTGAATACTATCCAACAACTATTATTTCACTGTAATACATGCAATGTATGTGTACTAGATGCAGTAACTTCCGTTCATGATTGCAGCCATTAACTGTGTACTAATCAGGCACCGTGTATGCATCCTACTTGCCCTGAACTACTAACACACTGTGTAGCTGTACATACTGGATTCATGGGAACTCCCGGTCATGTTCACACTCCTTAGAAACCTACGAGTAGGGTACATCAACATCTAATAATATGAGTGTTTATTTCACGATAACGATAGCTAATAGGATACTTTAAATAAGTTACTCCTTTGTTTTCCAATTTCTAATCCACGTAACACTGCACTCAAATAATTAGTTGATAGTCTTTAACCTTTTAATTTCTCAGTTAATTTCTTTTTTAACTTGTAAGTGCTGTTAAGTGTTCCATAAAAATATGAAAAATGTATCATATCTCTAAATATATTAAGAATGACTGTAAAATGATACTGTGGTCACATTAATGGTTGTCATGTAAGTACCAACATTAAAACCTATTTATTAGCATCTGCCAGCATGTATGTGTAGTCAATGGAATAGTATCTGACACCTACAAATATCATTAGGGTGATATAACCAACCGAGTGTTGTGATCTCGTTGATTTGATTCAGGGAAAGTAAAGTTGGTTGATGCGTTTAAATTAATACTTAAATAGTGTAAAACCTAGTTGCCTGTAAACATAAAAAGCTGGAAGAATATAATTCTGGGTTTTACTATAATACTAGATTGAATATATATCAATTAGCAAAATCTTTGGAGATACCCAAGCGTTTTATATGGGTTTTATTTTCAATACTTAGGATCAGGACTTAAAAAAAATATAAATGGAATTGGTAATAGTTGTTTGTAGTTTTAGAAATATGATTGCGCGGTTTTTCTAAATATGTTTTCTTTGAAGGGAATGGTTATTTGTGCAACTAGTGAGCAAAGTGAGCAATTGACTCACTCGAGAGAAATACTTACTCACGAGCCGTATGCGAGTGAGGAATGGTTTCTCGAGTGAGGCAATTGCACTTTGCACTCGAGTTGCACATTATATTTTTCCTACAGTTACCATAAAACAAATAAATTGGGAAAGAAACGTAACATATTTTAACACAGAAGTGAACTTTAAATATGACATTTAATGATACAACAGTACAACAGCTGACCAGCTGATTTACAGCCAGTGCTGCCAACGTATTTCGCGCGCATACGACCTTGTCTGCATGTTACGCGCTCACTATTTCGTGCCTTCACGTTGCAAATCTGGAGTGAGTGAGACAAAGTAGTTAGAGTGAGACAATGTTAACATTGTCTCACTGATGAGCGAATTGGCCACTTTGCTTTCTCAAATCAGTGAGAGAACATGTACATTGTTAGGTTACTGTAGGAAAATCAATTTTTAAATTTTTACAACAACGGAAACTAGGAGATTTGTTGACTTAAAATGTAAACTAAATGGAATATTTATCAATGCAGGTGACTTTCTTAAGGCAATTTCCCAGAAAATGTATTCTTTCCCTCACATTTATTTGTTCTGTACTGTCTCTTAAATGTTTGGTAAATTTCAATTGGCTATTTTAACTAAAATAACAATAAAAGCTACTTTGCTGGAATACCAGCAACTGGATTATTTAAGTACAAACTAGAGGACCCATGCTGCTCCGCAGTATTAAAATAAATATAATATCCAAAAGATAATCAAATTTATGATTTTTGATTGAGTAATATAATACCTTGAGCTTTACTGATTCAAACTATCTCAAATTAAAAAAGTAATTTGAAATTGTATATGAAACATATTAACAATACTGGAGCTATTGATTTTAATTATAGAAAAATGTTCACCTTGCGTTTGCTTAAAACCCGTCCGATAAGTCCGATAGTCATCGTCCGATTGTTTGAATAACTAATAGCTTAAACGAAAGCCGGTATTTCACTGAAGATTCTTAGGCCAAAATATATAGGATTATATAATTATAACTGGTGAAATTTAATCTTAAATTAAAGGAAGAGTTCAAAAATGAATCATATTTTTGCTCGAGTAACACAGTAGGTAAATATATGCCGATGCTTGATGTGAAATCTTTGCGTGCATCCCTTCAATTTGTAACCTCAATCATGCAAATTGGTAGGGTAGAAGAGCCAAATGAATTTGGAAAAAAGAAACCAAATTTAACTCCCGCAGTAAATACATTGGGAGCAAATTTAGTTTACGTATAAGCCGAGTGGGACTATACATTAATATACAGGGTGATCAACTCAAGGAGGCCACCATTGGGATATCGGAAACGGTAAGAATTAGAGAAAACTTTAAATGGGGGACATTCCTTTATTTTTTGTGGCAGTTAAGAATATGATTTTAGTTTTTGAAGATTCAGCCGCCATTTTCCAAAATGGCGGCCAACTTTGAAATTTCTTATGGAACACCCTGTATTTTATCATGTTTTCGGATAGAACATGCAATTTAAAAACTTTTTTATTCTTGACATTTTTTCGATAAACCTACTCGTTTAGGAGTTACAGCCTATGGAAAAATGACTTCCGGTGTACATTTTACATCATGTAGCTTCAAAAAAAGTAGGTTTATATCGAAAATGCGAAGATAAAATAAATCAAATAAGTCTTAAAATTGCATCCACATTCCAAAAAGTCCATAAAATTCGTTAAAAATATTAATTCCATTATTTAAAAATGGCGGCCATTTTCCAAAATGGCGGCAAACTTGAAAAGTGGAAAACTGTGTATTTTATGGTCTTAATGGAATGTGGATGCACTTTTAAGATTTATTTGACTTATTTACTCTTCGCATTTTCGCTATAAACCAACTTTTTTTGGAGCTACATGATGTAAAATGTACACCGGAAGTCATTTTTCTATAAGCTGTAACTCTTAAACGAGTGGGTTTATCGAAAAAATGTCAAGAATAAAAAGTTTTTAAATTGCATGTTCTATCCGAAAACATGATAAAATACAGGGTGTTCCATAAGAAATTTCAAAGTTGGCCGCCATTTTGGAAAATGGCGGCTGAATCTTCAAAAACTAAAATCATATTCTTAACTGCCACAAAAAATAAAGGAATGTCCCCCATTTAAAGTTTTCTCTAATTCTTACCGTTTCCGATATCCCAATGGTGGCCTCCTTGAGTTGATCACCCTGTATACGTACCTTATAGTAGTTGTGAGATAACTAAGTCAGCATTGTCACAAACATCACTAACATTATCACCTTAAAGAGTAAATAAGTCAAATAAATCTTAAAATTGCATCCACATTCCATTAAGACCATAAAATACACAGTTTTCCACTTTTCAAGTTTGCCGCCATTTTGGAAAATGGCCGCCATTTTTAAATAATGGAATTAATATTTTTAACGAATTTTATGGACTTTTTGGAATGTGGATGCAATTTTAAGACTTATTTGATTTATTTTATCTTCGCATTTTCGATATAAACCTACTTTTTTTGAAGCTACATGATGTAAAATGTACACCGGAAGTCATTTTTCCATAGGCTGTAACTCCTAAACGAGTAGGTTTATCGAAAAAATGTCAAGAATAAAAAAGTTTTTAAATTGCATGTTCTATCCGAAAACATGATAAAATACAGGGTGTTCCATAAGAAATTTCAAAGTTGGCCGCCATTTTGGAAAATGGCGGCTGAATCTTCAAAAACTAAAATCATATTC
Source organism: Macrosteles quadrilineatus (assembly GCF_028750875.1). NCBI lineage: Eukaryota > Metazoa > Arthropoda > Insecta > Hemiptera > Cicadellidae > Macrosteles > Macrosteles quadrilineatus. The sequence goes on from NW_026542594.1 coordinate 152,797,766, forward strand.
TTAACTGCCACAAAAAATAAAGGAATGTCCCCCATTTAAAGTTTTCTCTAATTCTTACCGTTTCCGATATCCCAATGGTGGCCTCCTTGAGTTGATCACCCTGTATATGCCGATGCTTGAAGGCAATTCTGTGCGTGCATAACTTCAATTTGTGACCTCAATCATGAAAATCGGTCGGGTATTAAAGCAAAACGAACTCGGAAAAGAAAAGAAAATTTGTTTAATATATAAGATTATAGACTAGACCTTATTCAAACAGGTGAAACATAATGTTACATCGGTTTTAAAAGCTTTTACAGAAAGTATTACTGTAAGGTTTGGGACAGACACTATACGCTTGAGTACATACAGACCTACAACATCGTAAAAGTTACGACACAACAAAAATCTGATGTGGGTTGCAAACATTACCATCACGATAAACTTTACCATATCACTCATGTTTCGAGACTATCACTTGCCTAGTAAAGTTCGTACTGTGTATCTTGTTATATTACTCTTCTAATAAAAATTATTCCCTGATGGAGCATTATCATAAACACGCCTTGTTTATTTTATAATGGAAAATTCGAATGCATAACTCTTAGTAACGTACTATATTCTTAATAAGGTACAGGTTGGAAACCCTTGTTTATGGTGGTGGACTAAGAAGGTTATAAAATAAAGTTCTTGCGTTACAGCTAACTTGTAAACTATTGCTATTATTTTAGCCCTTGGGGCTGGTTTCATAATGTATAACAACCGATAACCACTAGCAATACTAACTAATAGACCCCCAATATAGTATTAATATCAGAATAAACAGTTTACTCTGGATGTAGTAGTTATTAATGTTATAGTGCTAGGGGATATTACATAATACAGACCAATTGACAATATTAACTCCTAGACCACCAATGTGCTATAAATATGAGAACAAACTGTTTACTCTGTGGTGTAGTGGTTATTAGTTTTGAAGCAATGGAGATGATTACATAATGTAGGTCATTGCTAATCCTGCAACTTACGTCTAGGTCGCCAACGTACTGTCGATGTGGTCAATGTCTATTTTCACATTTCCTGCACTGCGATCCCTCAAAACCGATAACCCCGCCGCAGCAAACCTGCAGACTAAGCGAATTTCCATTTGCCTGATTGGATTTACGGTAAAATGTCTACTTAAAAATTTTACATTTATTTCCTACTAGCAGAGTACTCGTCCTTCGTACGGGAGTGGCATATAAGTATAAAATGCTTAGTACAGTTATACTCAAGCTTAGCGTTTGCAATGAGGGAGGACAAAGTATGATAAAATTTGCTACTTTAAATTTATGGTATACTATAGTATTACACATCTACCATAGCCACCACTTCACCCAAACAATAGAAAGAAAAAAATTATTAAAGATTCACAAAATATCACAAATTATTCGTGAATTTAAATTATAAACATAACTGTAAACAGACAGTTCTCAATTTGTATCACAGTTTTTTGTTGCTGCTTAGTTCAAATTAGCTGTTTTCATAAATTAAAAAAAAAATAATAGTGCTGCATCCTGTTGGTAAATCTTATAACTTTTAATGCCTTTGCATATCATAGAACCAACCTTTTTAGTTGAAACAGCTGACTAAATTCTTTAATTCCATTTAAATATGAGTACTCATAAGGTTAACATGGGAAACTCTAGAGCCACTGGGGCGGAGCCCGAAACGATTTTGAGATAAAAATATGCCTATATGTTATTCGGGAATGTTAGCTATCATCATGCTAAATTTGAGCCCAATCCATCCAGTAATTAATGCGTGATTGAAATTCAAACACACAAACTTTCACATGTATCTATACTTATTTAATACGCAAGCACGATTTTTGTGACAATATATACTTATTTCATACGCAAGCACGATTTTTGTGACAATTACTCCTCCGAAACTACTTAACCGATTGACATGTTTTTGGTGTCATTGGAAAGAGCGTAACGTGAAGTTGTGCAGGAAACTTTCTTTTTAGGTAAATAATTAGAGAGGTAGGCCCTGGGGCCCTTTAAAGTTTCGTATTTCTCCACAAGATTAACATGGGAAACAAACATTGTTTTGAAACTCCAGCTGTTGTCAGAAATTAAATATTAAATAATTAGTCTCCATGGAAGCATGAGAAAATTCACAATGTTTACATTTGCTTTGACATTTCTTTGTAAACAACCAGAACTGTCAAATGTCTATTTCACAAATTCCGACAGTTGATCCAAAAAAAATGTATTTTCCTTCCACCATATAAAACAACTATGTGGTAGGTTTATTTAATCTTAAACTTCATGATAGATTATTTATTATAAATCTATTTCAATGATTATGAAACAGATTTTTCCCGTTGCGAAGAAAAATTAAAAGTGAGAAGGAGAATATATGTTAATTTTAAACAGCCAATGTGTAAATTATCTATGTTGTATTAAAAATGTGTAAGAAAACTTATAGTTTTGTATGTTGGTTTGTATTTAATGATATAAGTTATTAATTATAGAATTTGTATTTTAAGGATTTGGCATATGAGTAAACCTGTGATAAATAACACCATTTCAGAGTTCTGCCAGTTTTTGCCTAACTCTGTCCTGTAGAGTTTAAAGTAGCATACACCTTATTGTCTACAAATTGGTTAAATGCTTAAGGTACGGTATTTTATAAAAGCTGACAGCCTTTTTAAGTTGACTTAAATTGTTAAGCTTACCTTTTCCCATCCATGGGCAGTTTGATTGTTAAAAATTAACCCTTTAAACTGGAATAGGTATGTTATGTAAATTTTGAGTATTTCCATTAGTTAATAATCTTTTAGTTGACTGTTTTAAAATCATCGGAAATTATGACTGTTATTAGTTTTTAAAGTTATTTGTTTATAAAACACTCCAGTACTTCTTTGCAATTGCTCGATTTTGAGCAACATGTACACTAGTTTATAATATTAGTAAGATTTAAATAGAATTAGTTTTAACTGGTACTTAGGTTTGCTGCATCAGGGAGGGTAAAACTGTTTTTTTTTTTTAGTTGATAGTTAGTAAGAAGTAAAAACATTTTCCAAATTTGATCAAAATATATTCATAAACAAGCAAACTGTTGTTTACTTGTTCTCCATAAGAATAACATGGGAATTTAAAATTTACATTTTTTTTTTAATTTTCTCCTTAATTATTAGGCGCATTGTAACACTTAAATATACTAAATTATTTGTTTTTTAAGCTCTACAAAACAGAAATTGCTAAATTCTATGTTTTTTAGGTCAAAAATGGGAAAAACCTATTTTTAACCCATAAAACCCCCCGTAAACCCCCGTTCCCATAGTCCGATCACGCTGGTTCGCGAACTCGTTCAAGTTTATCCCGCCTTATACATATTCGGACGCTTTCTTGTATAAAGGGTGTGAACAAATGCAATAGACCAAAGTTTTTTTTTTAATTTTTACCAATCATCTTAATTTTTATCTTTGAATATATTTACAATGGAGTTTATACAACAGATCCTCCGTCATTTTCTATTATTCTTATTCAAAATATAATTTAGAACGTGAAAATGACATTATCTACTCAAATCCATATACAGGTAATTGAGAAATTGCTGTATTAAGTTTAAATACCCTCGCCGCAGCAAACCTGCAGACTAAGCGAATTGCCATATCTCTGATTGGATTTACACTAAAATGTCTACTTAAAAATTTAACATTTATTTCCTATTTAAAAAGAATTAGTTTAACAGGTACTTAGGTTTGCTGCATCAGGGAGGGTAAAACTGCTTTTTTTGTAAAATGTTAATAGTTAGTAAGAAATAAAAACATTTTCCAAATTTGATCAAAGTATGTTCATAAACAAGCAAAATACAATAGTTTACTTATTCTCCATAAGAATAACATGGGAATTTAAAATTTACATTTTTTTGGAATTTTCTCCGTAACCATTAGGCGCATAGTAACACTTCAATATACTAAATTATTTGTTTTTTTAAGCACTACAAAATGGTTTGAAAAGATTTTGCAAAATTATATGTTTTTTGGGTCAAAAATGGGGAAAACCTATTTTTACCCCATAAAACCCCCCGTAAACCCCCGTTCCCATAGTCCGATCATGCTGGTTCGCGAACTCGTTCAAGTTTATCCCGCCTTACACCTTCAAACCAAATTTTATCAAAATCAGACAAAAATTACTCAAGTTATCGTGCGGATGGACACATATATATATACAGGGTGTTTCACGGGAACCCTGACAAACTTCAGGAAATGATTCCTGGGGTCAAAACTGGTAAAAAAAGTCCTATAAGCATATGTCCTAAACTCACTCGTTTTCTAGTTATACGTAGAAATGTGTTTTTTTAGGTTTTCAGTGTATCTGTTGAACATTTTAACCTCTAGATTGAAAAATCTACAAGATATTTTAATTAAACTTGCATAGCTAGATAGAATATTAAATTACAAAGATATTTCATAAATATTATGTGCACACATGTTGGGTATCACTGAGAAAAATGAGTTAAAAAATCAAATTTTCCCGAAAAAATAAGGATCCAAAAATTTGTTTTATTTTTGACAGCTCTTCATATTTAAACCATTTAGTCGTTTGGCTTGCAACTTTACCAAAAGTTGTAGAATTTAATGGAGAACAATAAAATATCAACTTGTGTATACCTTTTATGGGGATTATCTTTATCAAAATCAAAAATATTGTAAGGTAACACATATTAATTTAATTTGAAGGAATAAACAAAAATGTATATTTAGCTTATTTATAAACATACCTCACTAAAAATTCGTATATTGGTTTTCCTAGTTGAGAAGGTTCGTATAAAGGCCTAAAATCCTCCATCCTTTTCATTTTTTATGGTGTAAAAAAAGCATACTCACTCACTTTTCTATGTTAACATTATGAGGAAAAATAAAATAAAATAGCTCTCATATTTCTAAGTACATATTTAATTAAAACTTTTTATTTGACATAGTTTAATTTGGAACTAAATAATTATAACCTAGTATACCCAAGTTTTACATGTTGTGGTATGTTTTTAATTAATATTAATATAATAATGTATCATAATAATTTTAATAAGCTTTAAATTACTGCAAATTAAAGAAGAAAAACAGTAACTAGGGAAACATCATTCTTTTTTTGCCAATATAAACTATGAAGGCTTGAAGTAAAGTTTTTTAAACTGATGAGGTTTTCAAAATGGCCTCCATTTTTAGACAGACACAGTCTAGCACGTTTAACCAGAGATGATGTAGCTGCTCTTATCATGATAGGATTACTTTTTATTGTTTCTGCTACGGTGTGAATCTTCTCTACCAGCTCTTCTCTTGTTTGAGGCTTGCTTCTGTAAACTTCTGTTTTCATGTATCCCCATAGGAAGTAATCCATCGGAGTCAGGTCGGGCGACCTAGGGGGCCAATTCACTGGTCCTTGATGAGCAATAAGTTTTTCCTCGAAACGGTTTCTCAGCGTTTCAACTACAGCTCGACTCCTGTGTGGGGGAGCACCGTCATGTTGATAAAACATCCTTGCCATTGACTGGATGGGAACATCTTCGAGCAGTTCCGGCAAAGTGTTGTTTAGGAAATGTAGATAACTTACACCGTTTTGAGCACCATCTAAGATGTGAGGTCCTACAAGTTTGTCATTTAAAAGACCGCACCAAACATTCACCGAAAACCTCTGTTGAAAGTTTGTCTCCACTGTGGCATGTGGATTGTCTTCGGCCCATATGTGGACATTTTTTGAGTTGTTTATTCCATTCCGAGTAAATTGAGCTTCATCAGTAAAGAGTATGAACTTAATTTGGTGACGATTTCCTGCTACCCAGCGACAAAACTGAGACCTTCTTAGGGTATCACCAGCGTGAAGCGCCTGAACCTTTCTTAAGTGATAAGGATATAATCCTTCATTATGTAAAATTCTCCAGGTTTTAGAAATAGACACCAGGTGCTGTCGTGAAAGCTTTCTTACGCTTGTTCCTGGGCTTTGCTGAACAGAGTGTAAGATGTCATTTTCAACCTCTACAGGAGTTTGAACTACACCGTCAAGGACAACTTTTCTAACACATCCTGTCTCCCTTAGTCGATTAAATAGATCTGTAAATACTTGCCTATTAGGCGTACGCCTATTGGGAAATCTTCTAGCGTATTCTTGAACGGATGATCTTGAATTTCCATCACAAAATCCATAAATAAATACCATATCTGCATATTCACTGTTAGTGTACATGATATTCACTGCCAATAACAATGGACTGGAAATTCAATGTAAACAAAGTATGCAACAATAAAAATTGCATCAGCTGACCGAGCAAAACAGATGATTTATTAACTGCATTTACAGGTTTACCAATATTCTATTTAATTCAAAGCTATTTTTAGTTGCACACTAAAAAATGTAATCAATTACGAAATAATAACAACAAATATCGATTTTTCAAATACCTGAACCCTTATAATCCGATCCCTCCTGAAACCCAATGAGCTTCAGTTGGTAAATGTTAGGATTTTAAATGTTTATAATAATGCGTCCAAGTTAGTGCACTTCCTAGATTTGTTGAAATTGATTGAGTTGTAAAATATTTTACTTTCTTCCATAAAATGTTTTCACGTCAACCTATACTAACTATGAAGAACTTATTTTTAAAATAGCATTTACATTTTTAAATTTAAAAGGTCAAAACGTCCATTAGGACTAATAGTTGAAAAGACTAATTATTTCCCGTAAAGGATAGGATTGTGCTAGTTTTGTGCAAAATGAATATAAAACTGGAATTTTTGGCATTAATCCTAAAGTCCTCAATCAAAATAAGTCATAAGCCAAGTTTTAATAAGATATGTTCAGAAATTTGCAAGTTGTCATATTTTATTTTTCCCTATAAGGTTAACATAGAAAAGTGAGTGAGTATGCTTGTTTTACACCATAAAAAATGAAAAGGATGGAGGATTTTAGGCCTTTATACGAACCTTCTCAACTAGGAAAACCAATATACGAATTTTTAGTGAGGTATGTTTATAAATAAGCTAAATATACATTTTTGTTTATTCCTTCAAATTAAATTAATATGTGTTACCTTACAATATTTTTGATTTTGATAAAGATAATCCCCATAAAAGGTATACACAAGTTGATATTTTATTGTTCTCCATTAAATTCTACAACTTTTGGTAAAGTTGCAAGCCAAACGACTAAATGGTTTAAGTATGAAGAGCTGTCAAAAATAAAAAATATTTTTGGATTATCATTTTTTCGGGAAAATTTGATTTTTTAACTCATTTTTCTCAGTGATACCCAACATGTGTGCACATAATATTAATGAAATCTCTTTGTAATTTAATATTCTATCTAGCTATGCAAGTTTAATTAAAATATCTTGAAGATTTTTTAATCTAGAGGTTAAAATGTTCAACAGATACACTGAAAATCTAAAAAAACACATTTTTACGTATAAATAGCAAACGATTGAGTTTAGGACATATGCTTACAGGACATTTTTTTCTAGTTTTGACCCCAGGAACCATTTCCCGAAGTTTGTCAGGGTTCCCGTGAAACACCCTGTGTATATATATATATATATCTATATATATATATATATCTCTATATATAGATATATAAAAATTTGAACGAATGGTGTTTTTGGCCTCTGGGGACATCAAAATGAAAAAGTAAATCGGTCCCGGGCCTAGGTCTTACCATGAGACCTACGGTAATAGCTACTTCCCTATAGGGAAATTCGCTAAAACATATAATAGTTTCATTTCTGAGGTGTTGCCTTCCGGATTACTTAACAAATACTAATCTAGAGGTTAAATACCTTATTGCCAACGTAATCCTTGGTAGAATTAATGGCTACCGGTTTCAACACACTTATGGTGTCATTGTCAAGCCTAGACGTGGTTTTTCGCTCCTAGGAGGTCGTTTTTGAAGACTTTATAACGACCTCCTAGGAGCGAAAAACCACGTCTAGGCTTGACAATGACACCATAAGTGTGTCGAGACCGGTAGCCATTAAGTCTACCAAGGATTACGTTGGCAATAAGGTATTTAACCTCTAGATTAATATAATAGTTATTTTTGAAAAACATAAAATAATTGTTTGGGAAGCTAATTTTTTGACTTGGAACCTTTTATATGCATCATCACACTTCATTTACTTTGTACTTACACCAAAATGTTGTTGTCACACTGTGTAAAAATCACCCTGTATAAGGTTATTGCGTTGATGGTCTAATACTGGAAAACACAATTACGATCAAAACAATACATGTGTCAGCAACAAATTGAATTGTTCGTTGTTTTTCCTTCCTCAATAAAATAAGATAAATCCCATTCAAGAAACTGTTCTAGATATTCTCTTCACGCCCAGCGGATATCAGTTCCGCCCCAGTTCACGTATTTTACTCCTCTAAAGTATTCAAAATAGAACACTTTTCTCTTTGAATACGTCTACGTCTCTAATATTAAAATATCAAACGGATTTGAGGTTAAGTAAACAGAATAAGGATCGACCAGAGTATAGCATAGTGCACTTTTTATTCTTATATGGTACACTCAAACTTTACTTATTTCTTTTCTTTTACTTTCATATATGATTGAATATAGTTTAAAATAAATTATAAGTGTAGAATTTACCATAACAGGTCTAAATCAACGGACGAAACCGGCAATACTATGTACTTCTTTGTCCATCACTTAAACCATCTCAATTAAATACAGTTAGGAAGGTGTTTCAAAAGATACAGCCACTAGTGAAACTAGATAATTACGAAAATGTCTTGCAAATCTTTGAACTTTACAAATGCAATTTTGGCTCTGTTTAATCTATTGTGTTATATTTTCTAAACTAACATTTTAAAGTTACTGTAAACATTTCTCTACTTTGGGCTAGCAACATTTTCCCGTGGGTAATACATGTAAAAATTTAATACACATTAGAATAAGTTGAGATCTCTTAAATTTACAATATACCCTAAATAATGGACCAACCATGAAATTTGGATTGGAAATTACAGTAACGTTTCTTTAATAGAGAAATAATATTGTTTTAGCTTCCATACGAATACAAATTGGTATGTAACCTGAATATAGTCTGGAGGAATTAAACCGCGTTGTATTGGTTAACGTTTCCTCTAAATTGTATACACCTACCTAAAAGTTTTTTCCAGGTAAATTATAATACGGTTGAAAGTAAAGTAGGTACATGGTAGATAGTTTTTTAGTTGAATCATACGGTCAATCAATCTCCAAAACAGTTTGAAATTATGTTGGATGATATTCTATGCGTACCTGGAACAGTTGGTTACATTTATTGTGTTCCTTGAACCGACGTAGTTCACAAAGGATACATTCCACGTAGGCTAGATGCTGTTAACCTACATCTTTGACGGTTTTATGCATAATTTGCCACAGGAGATTGCAAGGATGTACAGTAGCAACTTTCGTTACCGAATATACTTGGTAAATGGTTCTGTGGAATAATGATCTCATAGAAAGGCTACTAAATTGACAATCTTCTTAAAACGTTTCCTGAGATTAAAATGATTAACAATTAATACAAGCACCGAATAAATTATTTACTTACGAATTGTATTGGACTGTCACAATAATTGGTACCTAGGAATGAGGCTTTTCCAAAATCATTTTTAAATTCAATACGAAGTCGAGGACGTTAAGTGGTTAAAACAGTTTAAGTGTTAAAACATATATTTTATTCCTGCTAAGGAGAGTTGTGTTTACATAGTACAATACAATTAAAAAGATGTTTTGTAGCAGTTATATGAATCAAAGAATTCATAGAAAGACTTTGTGATACCCGATTGAGCAGCTAAGAAGATTGACTTTGTTGCGAACTTTGAAAAGCAAGTTTCTTCACCTCTGCCTCACCCTGTAGTTAAACCTTATACTTTTTTCAGCATGGCTTAGCAGGATTTACCATTGCTCTCTATTCCGAAAGGCAAATAAACCGTTTTATGTCAAACTATATAAAAAGCTCCATTAAAAATAATGTAAAATGTTGTTAGTATCTAAAAATTAAAGCGTTTTGACCTTAGGCAAAAGTTGTATGTTAGCAAATTTTTCTATTTATGATATATTTCATTTAAATTAAAAACTGATATTCATTATTTCCTAAAATTCTTTCTACAATAAAGTACGGTAAATATGAAACTGCATTGGAAAACACAAATTTACTAAATTCCTTAGGACAAACAGTTAATTACTAAACACTGATATCGTTTTCTGTTAGTGTGTGTTGTTTTCCCGAGGCATTGAGATAAGACATCTAGTTTTTGTTGGTGATAAGGAAACTATGTTCGGTGTGATTCAGACAGTGTTTTCCTGTGACGCAACGACTATGTCACATGACGCATGCTTCGCTACAGTTATCACAGAGTATCACAGTTAGTTGTGTGGCGCTGGTCATTGGTCATTGATCATCACAACCGCGATGGATCTTACAAGAACGGTGTTTGTGTTATTGACTCTGATGCTATCCGTGGAAGTTTCCGCACAGGTAACCCTTAGTATAAAAAGTATCTTAGAATGTCCATGGGACTGGATGGGTGTTCTGAAGACTAAATAAAAGATTGATTACCATTATAGAAACTTAGTTTCATCTAATAATTTTAAACCTAATAATCAATCATATTTTATAAAAACGTATGGTGTTTTTCAAAAGAGGGCCGCCACTATTTCAACTGTGGAAACCCCACAGTTTACGTTACGTTAGGTTAGGTAAGGTTAGTTTACAGCTTTACTCACACGTTTTTTCATATTTATTTATTGACTTCTTATTTCTCTTATTTATTTAGAAATAATCACAAAAACTAACCATGTAGGGAAACTTTAAATAGCTTCTGCTCTCTTCTGAAAAAGATTACTGACTACATGTGCATTTTCATCTTATATAATAATATTTTACGTAATGCTGTAAGTAAAGTATATTTCGCACTTACTTGGCTATCCATTGAATTTGATTGGTTCATAAACATCACTAATCGTTATTCAAATGTAAGCTTGATTAGAATAGGATTCGTTAACTTTGATTATATTATGTAGATGAGGACTTGGCAGCTATAAAATTGTAATGTATAAAAAATTTATTTTTTATCCATTGGAATACTTTTTTGACTAAAGCATTATTAAAATATAATTATGGTACCCTTGAATGGCTTTCATTTTATTATGAAAAAGGTCACTTGAAACACAGTCACCAATGACATTTCTAAGTAGTTGTTTTTTTTTCATAAAATAACTTGAATAAAACAAGCTCTGTGCTTAAAACCTCTTTTATTTTTTTTTGTCATAAGCATTTATAGGTTATTTGTAATAGGAGGTTCCAAACCCTGGTTTTATCACAATATAATCAGGTTTTAAATACCTACCTAATTAATTTTAAGTTACAAGGTAATTGTGAATTGTGTTATTAATTTTTAAACAAAGGAGAAGATAAATGCTAAAAATGAATCGTTAGGAATATCTTTTAAAATCGTTGCGATAAATTATCATTCATTATAGCCTCCTCAGAGCTAAGCAATTTACTGATAGAGCTGGATCCAGTTACCCTTGATCAATGATCAAACTCTCTGGGTAGCAGAGTGGTTATCGTACTCACCTTCAAAAAAAAGGTCGCGGGATTGACTCCAATTTAGGTCAATTCTGGACCCAAATGCCTCTGGTTTTTGGGCTAACAATTTGACCTTGGCCAGGAACAAAGCTATGAAGGACGTTTCTCCGATTTCACGGTAATTTAAATTAATATTTTAGTTAGGCCTATAATAGTCCCTTTTGTGCTCCCATTCTAAAACACTGTGTTTTCTTCCTTGTTTTGAAACGATTTCAATAAGTTTTGTTTGCAGTTGAAGGAGGAAGGCGAAACCGACGTGAATGTGACAACTACCACGACGACACTTGCGGGGGTGTTGAAAGAGTACCTGGACGACATCGAGACTGTGGAGCTGGCGGTGGTGAAGTGCGCTACAGGTCACAGGGAGCGACACCAGGGGGCGGCAGCGGCGCTGGGGGCGGCACTGGACCGCTGTGTGGTGCAAGGTCGGGGGCGGAGGGACCTCACTGTCTGTGTTGAGCAGCAGACGCGGAGGGTAGTTAGTGACGTCAGACAACACATCACCGCACTCAAGAACTGTGTAGATACTTTATGACAGTAAGACACTAGGGATTGCAGCAGTATTGGGGGTGGCACTGGACAGCTGTAGGTGCAAGGCCGGGGGGGTAGGATCTCACTGTCTGTGTGGAAGAGCAGACATCGAGGGTAGTTAGTAACGTCAGACAACACATCACTGCACTCAGGAACTGTGTAGATACTTTATGACAGTAAGACACTGGGGATTGCAGCAGTGTTGGGGACAGCACTGAACAGCTGTAGGTGCAAGGCCGAGGGGGGTAGGATCTCACTGTCTGTGTGGAAGAGCAGACATGGAGGGCAGTTAGTGACGTCAGAAAACACCTCACTGCACTCAAGAACTGTGTGGATACTTTATGACAGAAAGACACTAGGCAGTCCTTCCTCTCTTGACTATACTATACTGTATGCTCAGGATGTGCTGCGGTAAGTGGACAAGCTCTGACACAGTCTGTTGGCGTTGATCATAGAAACACCCAATAATAGTTTACAGTGACGATACCAGCAAGGGAAGTGAAGGGAGTTAGTTGATGTATGGATGTCCCATGGACACCTTTGAACTTTAAAAAAGTGTAAAGGTATATGTCGAAACAGGCACCAGTGCTATATAAGTTCCTATGAATTATTTATATAATTTAATAAAACAGATACTAACATTTGTTTATGTTTCGGAAATAGTTTACCCTCTAGTCCTAGACCTAATTCGTTTGTAAATTGTTTGTAATTTGTTGTATTGAGAGTTTATAACAGTATAGGTAATTACTATTCTAAATTTATATTGACAAATGGAGTATTTTATTTTCAATATTGCGTAAACTTTTAGTTTTCGAATTGATTAGCCTTGACACCTTCAATATTTTTACTATGGATAAGAATCTACTTACGTATGCCAGAAGGTGTCACTTTCATATATTATTCATGCTGTACAATGTTTATTTCTATATGTGCGTGTGTTTCCCGTAAATAGTCATAAACAATCTCTCCATGTAATAAATTTTACATGCTAGAATGCTGCTGAATATGAGCCGTGTATTGAAGGTCGAAACATGTACAGCATGAACAATATCTACAATTGGCACCTTCTGGCATACGTAAGTACATTCTTATCTGTAGTATTTCTTTTTCTCAATACATAACTTATACTTACGTCGAGTATAGCTTTCAAATTGAAACATTTTTATGGCTTATCTCTTCACAAAAATTACTTTCAACATAACGGTTGAGATACTTTGTTTTGTCTGGTAGTTAGGTTAAACATATCTTGCCTCTTCAGCACAAGTTGTATATGCGAGGATTCAAAAGATGAAGTGCATCTATTAATTTTACACTGCACAATGTGTTTCAGAGAAAGTCAAAAAGAAGTATAGATTAGAATTAATCTTGAAAAATAACACTGAAAAATTTTATAGCTTTGTTTTAATTAAAATCAAATTAACTTCACATAATAGGATAGATGAAAAGTATTGAATTACAGATATTTTAAAGAGTTACGCAGCAGGTTTTTGTTCGTAACAAGCAGCTGATATCAAAGGCTAAGGTCATGTCAGAGCTCAACATCTTTATCTTATAAATACTTGATGGATTCCAATAAAATTACGCTTGAGAGTGACCAGTTAAACTACACGAGATTGTTAGTTTTTAAGAATCAAATTTATTTGTGATGAAACCAAACAGTCTAATGTATGATGTATATTTAAAGCTTACTAGCTCAGCAGCCAGTCCCAACTTTCAGTTTTTGATAATTTCATTGCATTGGTAGACCTGTTTTCTTATAAAAGTTTGCTTCTTGGCCAATTGAACCATACTGAACTGATTTCCGAGTTTTTATTTCTCATAAGCCTTATTGCTCACAAGCCTTATTGCTCACAAGCCTTATTGCTCACAAGTTGTTATTGCTTATAGCCTTAAATTATCGTTCAAAAATTCAACTCTAATGAAAAACTAATTAAGAGGCTTATGAACTATTAAATTAAAAGATGATTCAAGCAAGTTCCGTTGGTATTGTACTTTTGATCCACGCCCTGAAAACATGGCTATAGTAATTTGTTTAAGTTGATGAAGCAGCTTTGCTTTAATCAGTTAATTGGAGTAGTCTGAGAGAAGACTCTTGCGTAATTCTAAATTGTGTTGATTACAGCCAGAATCTGTTGTGTTCCTAGTAACGACTGAAAAGTTGTTCTAAGTTATTCCACTCAATTTAAACATGCATTTGTAATGGCGAAGTACACAAAGTCCGATTAAAACAGTTTGTACTGTTTTAAGTTCTTACAATTTTTTAATCCACATAGGCCTACACCACTACGTATTGTGTATATTTCTCAACTCATTGTGATAAAATTTGGCAACTCATCACATCATTATGATGACTTTTCTAGCTTTTTCAAGAAATCTAAATTTTGCCCCCCTCTCCCTTTAAGGGTAGATGGGGGGCAACTAAAGATTTTCAAATGTAAAGACCCATTTTGTGACCCCTCATTTTCAAGGTCTTAGTTATTAGAATACAATGCCGCAAATTTTAACTCACTCAAACGGATAACCGAGTTGAAAATGGCAGCTGTTCAAAGATATCTTGAATCTGTCATTTTAAATATTTGAACAGATGCCATTCAGTTGTTCTTTTGAGCTCAAATTTGTGGCATTGTATTCTTCTAATTTAGACCTTTAATTTGATGTGGATATTGACCTATCCATACGTTTATGATCTTCCTCCGACTTCTAACAGCCCACCCCTGAGGAGGTAACGCATAACTGATTTATGTATTAAAATCATAAACGTATGGATAGGTCGACATGCAAATATTAAAGGTCACAACATGGGTCTTTACATTTGGAAATGTTTAGTTGCTCCCCATCTACCCTTAAAGGGGGAGAGGAGCAAAATTTGAATTTCTTGCAAAAGGCTAGAAAAGTTATCCTTTTCTGTTAAGGATAATACAACATTTTATCAAGTAGAGTATACGTATATACGAATATGTACATTTATTTAACCATGCAATATTTTTACAGACCATTATAAGGTGTTAGGGACCCATTATATTAGCGTTTTCTCTAAATTGCATGTATTTAAGGAATAGTTGAAAAATTACCTATATGTATTTTTTCTGCCGTGTTCTTGGGTCCAATAGCTTTTTAGTAGTGTCTGCAATTTAAATTTTTTCAACAAATTTATTTAACCATAGAATAGAGAGTGGCTGTGATTCAATTTTAATTTGTGAGTATTATTTAACTCTAGTACCTGCATTTTAACACTGATGTTCAATATAACTTATCCCTCAATAATTGTTATTTTATAAATAGTTTGTTTTAATATGGGAGAGGTGGAAAAAAACACTGATATGTTAAATATATTAAATACAAATGTGCAACACGTCAAGATATACCAAGCGGAAAATCATTGTTTTAGAAGGAACATAAATACCATAAGAACATTCCTCAGAATAAATAACTTAAGACC
Organism: Macrosteles quadrilineatus; assembly: GCF_028750875.1. Lineage (NCBI taxonomy): Eukaryota > Metazoa > Arthropoda > Insecta > Hemiptera > Cicadellidae > Macrosteles > Macrosteles quadrilineatus. Next base: position 152,813,346 of record NW_026542594.1, read on the forward strand.
TACGAACCTAAGCTGCATTAAAAGGTGTTGGATTTGAAAGACTAAGTGTAAGTTGATGCAATTAATTCTTATAAAACACAGGACTGATACGCAAGACGAAGTCCCATGATCCTCTTGACTTGAAGGCGTATTTATTCGTCGCCGATATTTCCTAACCGCTTCACTGTGATGACCGATTCATTCCTCAACTCACAACCATCGCGTCGATATTCTGCTCTGGCGTCACTGCTCGCCAGATGCAAATAATGTCATCTGAATATCTAAACTTGTATTGTTTCCTGTGGGAAATTCTTGATTTTACACATTTATTTTTCATTCATTTGCAAATAAATTATAGAATATTTTCTATTCTTGTAAATTAGTCAATATTCCTGAAACCTAAAACTATAACAAATACATTCTAGCTGTGCCACAGAATAATTAAAATCTGCAAAATTTCTGTTGCACACGATCAAATGAAGGAAAGTATTCATAAGCTCTTTCAAGGCTCAAAAGGGCGCTGATTCTTAATGTCTAATAATGTTACGTCAGTAAGAATTTTTAACATAACCTAACCTATTGTAGACGTGAAGTAATAAAACAATTTTTGTTCCCTAATATTTTAATGAAAACTAGAAGAGGGATGGATGAAATTGCCTCTCTTGTGTACCGTGCACTACAGTCGCTTCTAGATTTCAGTAAGTGAATTCTTAAGCCGGTAGCCGGGCGAGTACAATACATGAACACAAAACACATTGTGACGAAGCCATACATTGTTGCGAGAGGCATTGTGTCAGAGTAAGCAGTTGAGATATCTGAGTAGGCATAGTGTACTCTCTCAATATTGCATATAGCCAAACAACATATACCTAGTATTTTGCTCATCTACATTTCAACTTCTAAACCTAAGTAACAGCTCTTTGTATTTTCGATGCCCCTATTTCTTCATTATGGTTATTAAATGTGTTTAGTTATGTATGAAGCAGTGTCACACGCTCAAAAGTTCCAAAATGCAAGAGATAAATATTGTCTTGTATTGGGCCCCGCGGCCCCGGGCACGATACGAGCGGTGAGCGTCGAGCGACAAGCGTTGAGCGGCACTCGAGCGTCACCAGAGCGTCGAGGGTGGTTGCGATACAAGCGGCGTTAGAGCACCTGTTTGAGCGGCTTGCACTTTTTACCTGAAAAATTTCCCTAAAAATACCATATTTTGATAGAAATTATTTTATTAATTTAACTGACATGACATATGCTGCTCCCACTTCATCCCACAGCTTCCTTGTAAACATAGTGTTCTTGAAGTTGTTGTCATTATCAGTCCATAATGATGAACAACACTGGACTTCACATATCAAACTTTCAAATTAAATGTCACTAAGCTTTTTCCAAGCAACAATGTAATTTTTCTTAAGTCTGGCTGGAGGCCAAAACTTACTGAAGTGGTTCAATTACGTCCGTACTATTATAATAAAACTGATCTTCCCCATAGATTAAGGTATGCCGGTTTCACTTACTTGCACAACAATATACAGTAAGTGCAATATTTAAGCAGGCAGTCTTTTCTATGAGTCATTTCGAGTATATTTAAATGTAATAAGAGTGTCAGTAGTTGCATTTGTTAGGTACACCAGTTTGTTGTATCACCAGACTAAACCACTTGAATGTGTACCTAACATCTCAGCTGACTTCTAGGTAGAGCGTGTGTGAGTGTAAAGTTGATATTTATCGCACCATTTGTCTGACAAAGCGTCCAGCCTTGTCACAGGAACACTCGCCACAAATCAGGTGAAAGCCTTTGTTTTGTAGTGAGTTTTTATGGCTAATACTTCAGTTCTGTAAAATTATTTTCCACGCATTATGTAACTTGCATCTCTATTTCTAGTGCGATAATTAATCTAAAGTCTGAATTGGTAATAACTGATCCTTTGAAATCAGAATATGTTATTTAAAACTAATCGCTTCTGAATGCTTGTTAGGGCTGATGGATCCAGACTAATTGATTCAAAACATCAAAGAGAACACTGATAGCTGTTGTGATTGGGCGTTGGCGATAAGATCAACTACATTTAGTGACTGACAGAAAAAATGCGATTCCATGAAAAAAGGTTGATGAGTATGGGGGAAAATATAAAATCTTGTATTTCACGAGTAAGTCTTGTACCCATATCGGTGTAAGAAAGTCTACTATTAGTCAGTATGTTACTCAAGAAGGTAAAAACATTAACAATTGGACGAAAACTATACACGGTAAAATTTATTATCTAATTTTGTCTCCTGTTTTTGTATGGATGATCCGACGGGCTTTGAATATGTATTCACATAGAAGTATATTCTCTGTTATGTATTTCCTTAACTTATGAATATTCTGATTTTGTTTTTATACGAATAGTATTAACGATAAAACGAACTTTGCAAAAACATAACCAATATTGCACCCTTAAACAATATTCAAATATAAAAGAATATTTAACAAATATGTTTATGAGTGAAATGTAGATTTCTTGATTCTTGTTTTAAAGAGCTCGGTTTTTTGAGAAGATAAATTTAAATTACTACTGTGTTATTGCAATTGCACCATCAAAATATAAGTTCAGAAAGAGCTGAACGCTTTAGTAAAATTTAAAACTTTTCAGCAACAAATCTAGTGCTAGAGTCTAAGCGTAATTCATAAAACTCGCTAAGACTTGCCTGAGGTGGAGTAAGGTTGGAAATCTAAAAAAGTTTTTAAAAATTTATGTAGTTTAAGAAATAGCGGAGCGTAGGGAATGTTCAGTTTTAGCGTTTTAGTTTCAAGCCTGGCACCAGTGGCACCTCAGTTCACACACATGAATAAACCCTTAGCAGTAATTCATTTCAACAATCCCATTTTAGTCCATATTGTGTTCATCCATTTAAGGTGCAACATTTTAAAAATCACCACCATAACTTAATTTTCCTGTACCCAGTAACTACTCAAATTCCTTCTGGGGTTTCTTTTCTTTTTCCGTGTATTGCTAGACAAATCCCTTACATAAAAGTATAGCTTTAGGATTTTATATTAATGAAAGGATGAGTTTAGAAAGTTAAAAACTATCTGTCTCAGAAGTATTTAAACAAAATTTAAAAAGTACAAGGTCATTGTATAACCATTGACTTATAATATTTAACTTAACATTACTTGGGATTAAACTTAATTTAAGTGCATAGTAAATGCTAAAACTGTATTTAATGATTATCATATTTTAGTTAAGATGTGTTCTCAATCTAGTCCAGTCAAACTAAGACAAATTACCCTTAACCCTGGGCAAAATTGCTTCACAAGCGATTTAAGTGGTATTCAACTCAGAAAATGTTGCTTTATAACATATCCAAAATCCGACAAAATCCATCCATGGGAAAGTGACTAAAATCAGAATTTAAAATGGCGGCTTTTCCCAACATTGGACAAATTGAAAAAAACATATTTCACATGCATTTGTTATGCACATTTTTCGAGATATTGACTTAGGACCACCGCCTGTATTTATTGGGTGGTTAGTACTTCATTTTGATAGGGAACATGTTTTTGGCCGCCATCTTGGATCCGCCATATTGGACATAGATAATTTTTTTCAATGTAATGATAGTGTTGTGACACATCGTTACCAACTACATTTTTACACTGATTTAAAAATGTATTTGTCCAATGTTGGGAAAAGCCGCCATTTTAAATTCTGATTTTAGTCACTTTCCCATGGAGGGATTTTGTCGGATTTTGGATATGTTGTAAAGCGACATTTGTTGAGTAGAATACCACTTCAATCGCTTATGAAGCAATTTTGCCCAGGTCAAATCATAATTTTACTAGACTAATCTGTTAAACTAGGGATTAGAATGTTGGGAACATAAATTAGTAACATAAATACCCGTAAGAAGTTCGTAAGAAGTTTAACATTTGAAATATGTAAAGAAACAATTAAGTAATAAACTAATCAGTCCACACCAGTCACAGCACATGTAAACATTAGCTGAAGATGATAACTTTTAAACTAAATGTATAATTGGTAACAACATTTAATTGGTATTTAAACTGAAGTATACATTGAAATCTGTTATTTATTTTTCAGAATAGCCTTTTTACAGACGAAACAAAATTGTAAACTTCACTTGCATATCATTTAGAACTAGTGACAGTGATGCGACAAGTTCTAAAATGTTACTTTAAAACATCGTGTCATTACATGTTTTATGGGTAAAAGGATACGTGATTATTAAAATATTTTACCAATTAAAAGACAAATTAATAATAGATCACGACTATTAAACCAAAGCATTTATTCCATTAACGAGATAATCTAAATTTACAATTTTGACTTGTTAACAACAACACCAACAGCACGCCAGTTGAGCAAGACATGACAGGCCAAGCTCCCTTTCCTGTCCATGTCAGGTTTTGTTAACTTATAGACACGTTTGCGTAACGAGTTTGTGAGTTTACTTTGTTTGAATTTTAGTTTCTCGTCGAACATGTTGACTAGATTTTAATTGCCGTTTTTTACAGTTATATTACTTCTCTTTGTTTTGTCTTAAAAAAGAAAGTTTTTATGTATTTAAACTAAATGTATAATTGGTAACAACATTTAATTGGTATTTAAACTGAAGTATACATTGAAATCTGTTATTTATTTTTCAGAATAGCCTTTTTACAGACGAAACAAAATTGTAAACTTCACTTGCATATCATTTAGAACTAGTGACAGTGATGCGACAAGTTCTAAAATGTTACTTTAAAACATCGTGTCATTACATGTTTTATGGGTAAAAGGATACGTGATTATTAAAATATTTTACCAATTAAAAGACAAATTAATAATAGATCACGACTATTAAACCAAAGCATTTATTCCATTAACGAGATAATCTAAATTTACAATTTTGACTTGTTAACAACAACACCAACAGCACGCCAGTTGAGCAAGACATGACAGGCCAAGCTCCCTTTCCTGTCCATGTCAGGTTTTGTTAACTTATAGACACGTTTGCGTAACGAGTTTGTGAGTTTACTTTGTTTGAATTTTAGTTTCTCGTCGAACATGTTGACTAGATTTTAATTGCCGTTTTTTACAGTTATATTACTTCTCTTTGTTTTGTCTTAAAAAAGAAAGTTTTTATGTATCATAAATTTACTAACTGCGTTATTTGTGTGCAAATGATTTTAAAAAAAGCTGTTTTAATACAAACTCCATTGTTTAGTACAGAGTTACACTGTTTCATTTTATAAATAGTTGGCTCGAAAACCTATGAATCTAAATCTGATAAAAAAAATGGCATTGGTCATATAAAAACAGCTTAAACACAAATCAAAAAGTAAAATAATGCAAAATATTTTATGGGTTGCAATATTTTGTATTGTGTGTAGGTTTTACCAAAACAGTTACAGGAACAATTATAATTTTTTTTTTTTAAAGCGAAAAAACAATTTGCACTATTTTTATACTGTAGTATACAAAATAACCGAACTTAAAAAGCAACCGATTCATTTTAAAAAGAATGGTATAGGGACGATACTTACCATGACTACGAGGTAAAAATATCTAATAACACTCAGCTCATCTTACTAATATTATAAATCTGTATTTATCATATTTATAAGAACCATACTTTACTTCGATATAAAATGTAAAACAACATAGATATCTATTTACGTACATAAATAAAATAATATTTGGGATATTATAAGGCAATTGGTGTGGTAAGTTAAATATACCCCCTTTTACAATCTATTTGTATTATACAGTATCTCGGATTGCAGAACAATTTGAAGACAAATATTATTGTGATATGTTATTAGAATGTATTTTGTTACTTATAATATATGCTTAAAACTGTGCAAATTAGGGAAAGTCCACGTTTTGTATTGTACATTGCAAAGTTACAATTTGTTTACCAAAAAACATAATAAATTTGCTTTTTCTTACTTATAAAGCCATTCAACAAGGATTATTTTGGCAATGCATTTGCAGTACTACTCGTTTTCTTCTAGTTAAATCAGACCTCCGGGAATAATTGAGCGGAGCGAGCGAAGCGAGCGAAGCTCTTTGGGATCAACTTCAATGCAAACAATATAACACCATCACTCAATAACGGCTGAACACATTTCAGCCAAACTTAACAAGACTGCTTAGACTAATAATGAGATGGTTTGTAAGCAAACACATTTCAATTAGATAATGCTAATGCAATTTAAAACGAACTTAAAATTTAAAATTTTTAACATTAGGCTTATGGGACTAAGAAGCGAGCGAAGCTCTTTGGGATCAACTTCAATGCAAACAATATAACACCATCACTCAATAACGGCTGAACACATTTCAGCCAAACTTAACAAGACTGCTTAGACTAATAATGAGATGGTTTGTAAGCAAACACATTTCAATTAGATAATGCTAATGCAATTTAAAACGAACTTAAAATTTAAAATTTTTAACATTAGGCTTATGGGACTAAAGTAGCTATGACAGTTTTTTTGTTTACAAGAAAAATGTAAACAAGAGAATCATAAGGTATTTCTGAACTTTCTATACTTTTCTTTTAAACGATTTTAAACCATTCCAATGATTTTAATAAACAAGAAAATGCCGTTAAAACATTTTTTTAAGGCACGGAATTCACTGAAAATCGAGAAAATATACGGAACTACTTTCTCAATGCGCGGAGCATAAACAAGGAGCGGAGGGATACGGACCGGTGACTACTTTCTTGGGAACCTATTTGTGTTGCCAGCTGATTAGAAACAGCCAATGTTAGAAATCAGGATTTAATAAGCGATATATCGAACCGCATCGAAATCGGTATTTAATCCGATAATACCTCATAGGTTATATTATGTTGAATTACATCGATGGTACAGTAAGTTATTACACTTATTGATAAAACGCAGATTGAACACTGATTTAGGCATGTGGGGAGGTAGGTCGGGGTTTATGAGTATTCGTGACTACATTAAGTGTTTTGAAGTAAGGTTAGATTAGGAAGGTATAGTGTAGGTTATAGGTAGGCGATCGGGTTGTTTATTTGTGTTGCACCATATAATTTTTATCTTTTGGAATGGAATAGTTGGTTAAGGTTAAACGGGGAAACGATTTCAAAAATGCTTGCATATGGTCTTAACTTAACAAACCATCTACAGTACTCTAGCGTTGACTTTGTATAAAGTCAATGATTCTAGCAAATTATTACATACTGACCAAAAGAAAAGAGAACATTTGGATTTGTACCTTTGACCATAGCAAAACTAACATATAATTATGGAATGTGAAAAGTTGTATATCATTATATACTATTCTGTAATATTAATAATTGTTCGGCAAATCCTCATTTTAATGGCTCGGCTGAAAATGGAATCTGCATTTTGTGAAACAGTAATTTGGTAACAATTCAGTCATTTCAAATGTTGATAACAGCAGCCTATCCTATATAAATACTGTTTACCAAGCCACGGACTATACCAACTATACATACGTCCAGTTACAACCGTTGATAAGTAAAACTGGGCTTATAGAAGTACACTTTTAACCACGGTATGGATAATTGTCTAGGCCTGTCCAGAAGTAGGCTACTAATTTCTAATTATTTTATCTACATTGTATATTTAAGGCATGTCTTCCCTACTTATTATATTATTCTGTTTTCACTTAAATCAGCTGAATGCGATGTTTACTTATTACTTACTAGCAGAGTACCCGTCCTTCGTACGGGGTTGGCATATAAGTATAAAATGCTTATTGCAGTTATGGGTGAGGACATGGTTTAAGAAAGTTTGGTTCTTTTGTTCTACCACTGCCCCTGAACCATAGAAAAATTAGAGGTCTCATTGTGTAATGCATGTGTTAAATGCAAAAAATTATAGTGCTGTACCCTATAGGTAAACCTTAAAAAACCTGTTAATGCTATTGAATATCATAGAACTAACTTGGGCAGTTGAAACAGCTGACAAAATTCTTTAATTCCTTTTGGATATATTTTTATCAAATTTGGCAAATTGATTTATTCTATACTAAGCTAATAGTATTTTCCTAAAATCGCACTTCGTAACCCTCCCTATAGCAGCATAACCTAGATACTCGTTAAACCTAATGTTATTGAATTAGATTTAATTGAAAATAGGCTGCAGGTGTGCTGCGGTGGGGGTATTATGGAATTGTAATTGATGTAGAAAGAAGACTTTGTGGTAGTACATGATTAACTCTAAGTTATATAAGATACTAAAAAAAAATCCCTTCGGTCCCAATTAGTAGTGTCGGTCGCTTAAAAATTTGACTGGCGCTACTGCAACCAGCGCTACTATTCGTATTCGCTAGCTGCTGTACCCGTGCCTTGCAACGGGGTCAGTATGCAAAAGAGTTAATGCTGGTTATTTGAAAATGCCAAATGGTTTCACTCCCTACCATTTATTTTAGAAACGAAATTGAACTGTATTAGCCTACTTAACTTGATAATAGTAATAGGTCTAGTACTTTTTTGTTAACTCATACTGTGAATAATTATTTAGGCTACCTAGGATACAAAACCAATGATATATTTTAAGGTGTAATAAAATAACCTGTTTAATGGTTTGGACTGTAAACGAAAAGCTATAACAATAGTTCCAAACCATTCAATAGTGTAGTTTTCTAACATATTTTAGGGAAATGACAATCAGGCAAATGGAAATTCGCATAGTCGGTTCGGTTTGCTGCAGCAGGGATATTAAATTACTGTACACAAAAATAAATCCAAAACATAATTCTCATACAACTCAGGATAAGGGCCTAGGTTGATACGGCAATGGTTGTAGAATCTTAATTATTTCCTATGTCAATGAATAATTTCTTTTTACAATGAAATATTCACTGTAAAATATTATTACAGCATATCACAAATATTAGAAAAGACTCAGTATAATTGATTATAAACATAAGCAAATTATGTAACTGAAAGAATCCTATTATAATGAAATGACATTAACATATGGTTTGACGGCTCCATTTAAGTAATGTAAAATAATGTTTACATTCAGGCTAGTGACGTCATTATTTTAAATATGATCCCTACCCTCTCTGTTCTAATATTCGTGCAGTATTTAAATAAATGGTTTAACCAGCTGTGTGGAATTGTGAAATCAAAATTCATTTGACAGTTAGTTCTGCTTGTTTACATTTTTAAACTTTGTAGGTTTGTTCTTTGTTACCATGGATACCATCAATCAATATTTACTTTTAAATCTCTCACCTCAAATATTTGAAAGCCCACGGGGCAGAGCCCTAGGACAATATCGAAGCGGGAATAGTTCTATATGTATCCTCAGAGCTGTAGCTTCATTTGTGTGCAATTTGAGCCCAGTCGGTTCAGTAGTTTTTGAGATTATCTCATACAAACACACACACACACAGACACCACCTATTCTTTATAATAGTATAGATGTTTATGCCTACATTTCAGCAATCTTATTTTATTGTTCAATAAGTAAGACTTTTTGCAGTTTTTACGTTTTTTAACATTGAAATACATGACTGATAATTCAGTTTATTTTAGTCTTTTAAAGGCGTTTTACATTTGAGTCTTACATTAAAATAGCCCTACATTTTTAGTAGGCCTATGTTTTATCTTTGACTATCAAATATCAATACAACTAGACATTCCATCCCCATGTTGAATTTGTAGCCAGCATTTTAATTAAAAATCTACTGTATTCAATGGTCAATGATATTATTAAGGCCAGTATTAAAATACCGCTAAATCGTCCTAATAATGGCAGAAGACCTACATTCCAGTTACATTACAATCATATCCTCCATCAAGAATACTTGGTATTAACAATCATAAATTATTTCCAGCAAAGAAAGCTGAGTTTAACCTATGTTTATGCTGCACAGTTGAATTTAAATGTCACATTTCCTCTCCTGTTGTTATACAATACTTTTTTTTAATAGGTACTGTTTTTTTATACTTAAATACTTTAACCAATTGTAAGGGTGAAAAATGAAGTCCAATGTTTTTGTTGTAGGCTACAGTTGAATTTGAATGTTAAATTTCCTTTCTCTTTTTTATACTTTAATGCCCTTTTTGGATGTTAATATCAGATTCCAACTACTGTAATATTTTCCTGGTCAAAACTACCATAATGCACTTCTCGAAGAGGTAAATTTGAATTATTTTAATTTTAATCTTTAAAACCAGCATTAGTAAATAAATCTATTGACCTTTTTACATTTAGTTACTTATACAAATATCGAATCACGTTTGTTCCGCTCAACTGGCTTTCACCTCTCTGAAAGCAACCCTAGTATTTACATCACTCCGTACTAACAGAAAGTATCTATTTTCTGTTATTCTTCATGTGTGAAATTGTAAGTCGTGATAAAAAGTATCGTCCACAATGAGCTTTGGTGTTCCTGTGGTTCATATGATCATGTGTTTATGTGTGCCTTTGCCTCACACATGAAACTCGAACATGCGCCAGAAAATTACTCTTGACAAAACTTACGATGAAATTACTATTAACGTGAACCCTAGGCGAAGTAAACGTTTGGCGACTGATTTGCCACACTTGAAAACTCCCAACATTTCAGTGGATACATACAATCACAGATGAAGGCTGTTAAAGAGATGCATCTGAAAGGGTTTTGAATTAATTGAAAAGAAAACTGAACGAACAAATTTTCCCATTTCTATAAAATTGAAATAAAAAGGTAAATATATTTTGATTTGTTCTCTGATTAAGTATCGGACAATTTTTTGCTTAGATTTCATTGGTTTCTACCATGATCATCTTGAAGTAACAAATATGAGTAAATAAATAATGAGAAAGTATTTTAGCTGCCACCGGTAAAATAAAACTGACAATTTTCAATAACCAGTAGAGTAGAATGAGAAAGTGGTCCCACAAACACGTTATTGATGCTATTTCATCGCCGATCCGAACCTTTATGACGGTGTAAGTGGACTTCCATTTCAGTAAAAAGTGTTGGAAGTGCCACTTCGTTACAGTCAGTGGAGCTATAACCTACTGCATGGACCGCTCACTCTCAAACAAAGAAACATTTTGTTCATTTTTGTTGCTAGTGGTAAATTGTATTATTCATGAAACTATAACATTGATGACTTTATAATTGCCATCTATATAAATAAAATTAGAGTTTTGTCTGTACATTGCTTAGAATAATGAACTTTTTGGTTATTTTTACATTTCATAGGTCAGAGAAACCGAATCAAACCTTATCTCAATTTCTGTCTGTCTGTCTGTCTGTCTGTCTGTCTGTCTATCTGTCATTCTCTTGGTAACGCTAAAATACGCACTTTATTACAACTACTCCTCAATAACTATAGCACTGTCCCGCCTGAAACTTATTTTCCAAATACTATACATATATGAGATGGTTTTAGACGTATTTCATCGAATATGAGACAGTTAGATATTTAACAGTAAACCCTTGAAAATCAAGTTTTTGTCGATTTTTGACGTGGAATTTCTGGAAGCCCATGTTAACCTTATGAGAAATGAAATTATTGAATCTTAACAGCTGTTTCAATTAAACAAGTTGGTTCTGTTCTGTGATGTTCAATAGCATTAAAGTTACAAGGATTACCAACAGGGTGCAGCACTAGCACTATTATTTCTTTTACATTTATGACAACAGCTAATTTGCAACCTGGAGGCGAGTGAGCGTAGCGAACGAGCTAACCTGAAGGCAAGTGAGCGTAGCGAACGAGCTAACCTGAAGGAAAGTGAGCGCAGCGAACGAGCTCCAACATACAGGTGAGTGAGCGTAGCGAACGAACTTCAACCAGGACGTGATTGAGCCATGCAAACGAGATCAGATAGTAAAAATAAAAGTAAGCCTACCGTTATAGGATCGACCGGCAGACACAGAGGTAATTTAACCTTTTATTGATTGTCATACCGATCCGGAACAACAAAAAACAACATAAAATGAAGCTATGTATAATAGTTTGGCCAGCATATCTTAAAATATGCAAACCAACTGCTGTTCGTTATATAAGAAGGTTTCAACTGAATATTATAAGATCCCCGTGCGTAGAACGGGTACACAGCTAGTTCTTCTTTAACCATAATCAACTCACGATTTCTGGTGAGTTGAATGAATAAAATAATAATGTGTTTGTTAAAGATAAATGTGAGGTGATTTAATTTCCAGTAAATACATGAAAGAGCTGTTTAACTTTTTGATTCGCACTATACAAGGCTATTGTTTTTATGCTTGCTTTATCATTTTTTTTTTAATTTAGTTGTGTTTCAACTATTTTTATGTGTAGTTGAAGAATTGAATCCAAACCTCACCAATGTGGGTTGTCCATCAATAGTGAGACAAAGCACAAATTAATTTTAAATAATTATTGAATACTAAAACGTGGCTATAATCGCTGTAAAATCTAAGTAACAAGCTCTTTTATGCTGACGTATCACAAGTAAAGGACCAAAAACCAAAAGGACCAAAAGGAAACAGCATTTTTTTTTCGACCATATATATTTAATGTCAATCAAGATTCGTCTTCGTCCCGCATAGGAACAGCTGCACTCGTCCGGTAAACACCACCTGGATTAGTAAGGAATGTAATATTTCTGATGAGATCAGAAACGAATTTTGAGAAATTTATACAGAAGTCTACTCTGAAGATGATGGTTCTCATGGTTGTTCTTGCAGATGTGGTTTATAAAATACTAGCAGAGTACCCGTCCTTCGTACGGGGTTGGCATATAAGTATCAAATGCTTATAGCAGTTATGAGTGAGGACATGGTTTAAGAAATTTCGGTTCTTTTTGAAGTTCGTTCGCTACGCTCACTCACCTTTAGGTTGGAGCTCGTTCGCTGCGCTCACTTTCCTTCAGGTTAGCTCGTTCGCTACGCTCACTTGCCTTCAGGTTAGCTCGTTCGCTACGCTCACTCGCCTCCAGGTTGAAGTTCGTTCGCTACGCTCACTCACCTTTTGGTTGCAAATTAGCTGTTGTCATAAATGTAAAAGAAATAATGCTAGTGCTGCACCCTGTTGGTAATCCTTGTAACTTTAATGCTATTGAAAATCATAGAACAGAACCAACTTGTTTAATTGAAACAGCTGTTAAGATTCATTAATTCCATTTCTCATAAGGTTAACATGGGAACCTTTGCTCCAGAGCCACTGGGGCGGAGCCCGGAAGGATTTTTGGGATAAAAATATGCCTATATGTTAATCGGGAATATGAGCTATCATCATGCCGAATTTCAGCCCGATCCGACCAGTAGTTTTCGCGTTTACTTTTCCCATACACACAGACACCACCTCTTTCTTATAATAGTATAGATAAATCTTGGTACATTAAAGCTTACATGGTTTTAAAATGTCACAAGTCCACATGGACATTGCGTTTCCCCCTATACATTCACCGCCGTTTGAATTACTTAAATATATGTTTGATAAAAAACTGAAATACCAATGAAACAAGATTTGATTAAACATAACATACTAATCAAATCCAGAAAGCTCAAACTACTGAACGTAATTGCTCACGTGATTTGAAAGCAGGCTACAATTAGAGACAAACTGTTTGCTGACACGTGATGTGCCATGTACCAATCACACAATCAACAGTCTCAAGTTTCATCACAACTGGACAACACTCGTTCACTTACTCCCTAGGTTTGTCACTCCATCTCAGTCGCACACTGGACGACACTCGTTCACTTACTCCCTAGGTTAGTCACTCCACCTCAGTCGCACACTGGACAACACTCGTTCACTTACTCCCTAGGTTTGTCACTCCACCTCAGTCGCACACTGGACAACACTCGTTCACTTACTCCCTAGGTTTGTCACTCCACCTCAGTCGCACACTGGACAGCACTCGTTCACTTACTTGTAGGTTTGTCACTCCATCTCCATCTCAGCCGCACACTGGACAACACTACTTCACTTACTCCCTAGGTGTGTCCCTCCATCTCCATCTCGGTCGCACACTGGACAACACTCGTTCACTTACTCCCTAGGTTTGTCACTCCACCTCAGTCGCACACTGGACAACACTCGTTCACTTATCTTCCTAGGTTTGTCACTCCACCTCAGTCGCACACTGGACAGCACTCGTTCACTTACTTGTAGGTTTGTCACTCCATCTCCATCTCGGTCGCACACTGGACAACACTTGTTCACTTACTCTCAGGTTTGTCACTCCACCTCCAGCTCAGTCGCACCACTCACGGACTCATTTACAAATAAACTTTGTAACCCATAGTAAGATTAAATACATTTTTGTATGATTTTTCAGAAAAGGAAACTATTCAACGATTAATATTCTTGCTTAGTCTCATTATTTTACTTTCTAGATAGTTAAAGGGGTAATATATTACTTTGATATGTTTAAGATATGCCGGTCCCCATGGCATTAAAGGCTTTCAACACTTGAGCTAGGAGCAATTGTTCATTGCAATATTTGAATCCAATAATCCAAAATAAAAGGCTAAGGTCTAATTATTATCTGCTGCATTTCCTTTTTCGGTGAATCGTTGTTTTAGTCACCGATTTTGCTTGTGCAAAGATAAATGTGCTGATCTTCCCACATCATGCACCTTTTGGTTTTATTTTTACCCCTTATCTAAAATATAATTTTGCACTAAAAAGGTCAGAATCGTAGGTCTGAACTAAATTCGTGTTCATGGAAAACACTAATCATGTATATTTTCATAACCAAATAACTTTTAAATCCCTAAAATAAACTAGGATTTCTTTCATAGCAGCGTAAGCAAATTTGTACCACTTTTCACTACTTTTTGGGAAGAAAGAAATTTAAACGTCTGTGGATTAAACTAAACTATTTTATTAATTGAAATTATAAGTTCGTCGAGGATGAGAAGCTTACTTGCACTATTTAATGTCAATGGTAGAACTACGTGTATATAGCATATTTAGATAAACATAGATTCTACAAATTTCTAATTAACGTAACAACTACTTTAAATTGCTTATTTTTACATCTATTTACTAAAAGCAACATTATTTTTTCTGACAATGAAAATTAGTTGACATTGGCGAACTAACTCGTTTCCACATGGTACATGCAATCATAACAGGGTTCAGTTTTCACAATGATGAGAAGTCTAATGCATTGTTTAAAGTCATTACTAAAATTGCGTGTTTATAATAGCCTATTTAGATAAATGTTAATATAACAATTATTTCTAATAATGTGTTTCTAATAACCTATTCATAGCTGAAGATTAACATTGACTTGACAGTTTTCTAATAAGCTAAATACAACTGATTTAAATTGTTTGTTTGAGTCCTAATTTATGTTACATAAAGAAAATCTGTAAAATAATGTAACTAATTTTACCTAACCCGCTATAATAAACTTCCCTATCCCAAGCGTAATGTATACAACTTCTTTACTTCACGAGTGAAGTAAAGTTTCAAAAACTCAATCGGTGAAGTAATAAAACCCATTTAAATAACATTGAGTGCTCAACTTAAAAAAATATACCTCTATGGAGCCAACGACGTTTAACGCTGGAAATCAGCTGTGCGCTTGAATTTTATTGTTATGCTTTAAAGAATTTGTCCTAACCTAGCATTTGTTTGTAAAGGAACGTTACTGTTAGAAGATGAGTGAAATGGATAAATGAAAAATATTGTACTAACCCCCTGTATATTGTCGGGTCGTGTAAAACCTTGTACGTCACACGTTACGCAAGAGCGTGATGTAAAAACACTCTTACTACACTTGTAAGGTAATTAGCTATTACACCACACTAGATGTTTTTAGCTGTTTTACATATTAATTAATTGTTGGCTGAAAGTTAACTTTTGCTAGCCATGCCAGCTGTCATCGTCATTTGGGAACCGAGCAGGTTTTTACATCCCTAGGGCCACAAAATCAGCTGCCCGCTTACTTTCTTGAAACATGAATGCATATTAAATGCACAATCAGTACCCATAGCATTGCAATAGAATTGTTTTATTGTCACAGCTGCCTAGCAACTATTTATTATTATTGTTGCTGATGCCTGAAATTATTTCTTCACATAACCTTAAAGTTGTAGTTGTGTTGACTATCAGTGTGCATTATTATTGTGGTGAATAGTGGTAATACGGTATAGTGTGGTGAAAAATAGCGTTCGTACCACGGACCGAAATGGGTTTGGAGCTCCTGATCGTTTTAAGTTCTCGACTTTGTCTCGAACTTAAAAAACTATCTCGAGCCTGCGAAACCTCATTTTCGGCCCTCGGTACAAAATATACTTTATCAGTGGTAGTTTCAAACACTGAGCTAGATATATAAATGGAGGTAGTACTGACACGGATGCTCTGCAAAAAAATCGAAACTTTGTAATTTTGTTAGGTTGGTACCAACTAGGGAAATCAGCTTATTGACTCATGGCTTTATGTATGTAGAATCCTCTAATTCAAATGTACTAAGTACAATTTACTATATCCCTCAGTACAAATGGCGGCCAACGTCTGGCAAGTCTCACTTAAGTGCTACCTCCAGTTTTATCTCTAGATCAGTGGTTTCAAAATGCAATGTAATACCATATGCCCAAACCACCATGAAATGAAAAATTAAATGAAATAAAAAATTAAATGAAATGAAAAATTCTTTATTTTACCAGGCAAAATTAGGCACCATGCTGTATTACCATAAATGTTTTGACCAATGGTTTTACCCCAACGTTATTTTTTTTCCTTTGTACTGTCTTTATATATATATATATATATATATATATATTAGCTCTTTAAAATATTTATTTTTACATTTTTTATTGTTACTAGCAATTACCCGGTGCGCGTTTCTGCGCTAACAAAATACATCCGTCTGTGTGAAAAGCATGTTTTTTCTACATTTAAACCGACGATAGTCAGGGATTGCCCTAGTGCCTTATAATGGTGATTGCGAAAGC
Source organism: Macrosteles quadrilineatus (assembly GCF_028750875.1). Classification (NCBI taxonomy): domain Eukaryota; kingdom Metazoa; phylum Arthropoda; class Insecta; order Hemiptera; family Cicadellidae; genus Macrosteles; species Macrosteles quadrilineatus. The sequence continues at coordinate 152,830,214 of NW_026542594.1, forward strand.
AAGACACTAAGGAAATTGTAGTTGCTTAAGATCGTTGGGGTAATTCGGATGAAATCATCAGTATTCTTGGGATTAAGACTATTCCTCCCTTAAACCTACCACTGATAATTTTTCCTTTGATCAATTTTGACGTAATTTCGTTAGTCTGGTATTGTTGCGCAGCTTCGGTGGAATAAAGTTTCGCATTAGTATTGTATTATTGGAGTTTGTTTCTTTTAATGAAAGTAATGTAGTGGGTTAATGACAAATTGAGAGGCATTTGAATACCCGTGATAGCACGCACGATTATTATTCTTTTTTTTAGAGGTTGGCGGCCTCTTTAACCTCGCATTTGCCCGTCCACATAGACTACAGATCTGTGCGTGGAACGTATCCAGCAAAGCAAGGGGTGAGCCGGTACAGTACAAAGGTGAACTGTATGCCTACTGATAAAAGTTTGTGGCAGTGACCAGGATCCGAACCCACGACACTGCTGCCTTGGGCCCGAAGTCCGCGACGCTACCAACTTGGCCACCGACTCACCCAAGTTAAATTATATATAAATAAATTATAATAAATTATATATAAATTATTCACTTAATAATTTATGTTAGATTGTGTGGGTATAGGTCGAAAGATAAACATATTAAGGCATTGTCATTCCTTTTATTGTTTATAATACTTTGATAAAGGTTTTTATGGTTTTAATATTTAACATTGGAGAATTTAAACGTTGTTGAGTGCACAGGTGTGCTGCGATTGGGGTTTAATACATTTGGACTTATTAAATACCCCCGCTGCAGCAAACCTGCCGACTTAGCGAATTTCCATTTGCCTGGATTGATTTTTAAATTATTAATCTATTAATTTAACATTTATGTTTAACGAGTACCTAGGTTAGCTGCTACAGGGAAACTAATAAAGTGTGTTTTTTATTAAAATATCAATAGTTTAGTATGAAATAAATGAAAACGCCAAGTTTGATCAAAATTTATCCATAAACAAGCCAACTACATACAACATATTATAACATTCTCCATAAGAATAACATGGGAATTTTAAATTAACAATTTTTTCAATTTTCTTCGTAACCAATTATCGTACAAAAACACTTTGATATACTGAATTATTTGTTTTTTGAGCCTTTTTAAAAAGGTCTGGAGAAAAATTGATAAATTCTGTGTTTTAAGGGTAAAAATGAGAAAAACCCATTTTTACCCCATACAACCGGTAATTGGCCCCATGGGTCCTGTTAAACCCCGTTCCCATGGTCCGATCATGCTGGTTCCCAAACTCATTCAAGTTTATCCTGCCTTACACCTTCAAACCAAATTTTATAAAAGTTGGACAAAAATTACTCAAGTTACCGTGCGGATGGACATATATAAAAATTTGAACGAATGGTGTTCTTGGCCTCTGGGGACATCAAAATGAAAAAGTATATCGGTCCCGGGCCTAGGTCTTACCATGAGACCTATGGTAATAGCTACTTCCCTATAGGGAAATTTGCTAAAAGTAAAATAGTTTTCTGTGCTGCACTCTGTAGAAACACTGTGGCACTATTTCAAATCATGACTAATGCTAATACAGAATGTTGTGATTATTCAAACCTACAAAACAGTTGGTGAAAGTAAACATCTGCTTGGCCCACTTAAAACCCTCTGGGGCAGAGCCCTTTTGACGGATCTGCACCAAACATCACTCGAACCATCCTTGAAAGATGTTTAACAATGCCTGAAAGTTTCATTACAATCTGTCGAGCGGTTTCTGAGTCCATAACGTATATACACACATACACACATACATACATACATAGTTCCTCTTTTATAGATATAGATTTCGTAACCCATCGGAGCAGCCTATAAGCATAAGCCTAGTATTCAAAATTGAAAATTTCAAGTCAGTTTTAAATTGTATGGGCATTATCATAGATAAAACATAGTCCCTTAGTAGATTTCCCATCCTTAAGTAACAACTGAAGCCAATTTTATCGTTAGTTCTGTCCGGGTTTCTGTAGATGTCGTGTTTTGTTTACAATTTGTTTCTATTATTTTAGGGTTAGTTTCTCACTATTTGTGTCTCACTGTTTGGTTATATAGCTAGTGGACGAGTTATTGTTTGTGATTACATATTTTTAAATGAGGTTTTAAGTTACCTATACTGAAATAACAAGTAACAAATTGTAAACAAAACACGACATCTAAAGAAAACCGGACAGAACTAACAGTAAAATTGGCTTCAGCTGCTCCATAAGGATGGGAAATCTACTAAGGGACTATGTTTTATCTATGGCATTATCTAATTGAAATTTGTTTCTTCAAAAACCTTTCCAAAATTTGTCAAAATAACCTTTGTAACTTTTTGTGTAATATGTTCAGCTGTTATTGCGTTATGATGTAACAAGTTTTGGGTGTAGTCAATTTTAAAGAGCATCCGCTTCGCCACTTAATAAAAAAAATATATATCTTGTAGGAACGCAAGTATCCAGGAAAACAAATATGCAAATTCGACCAAAACGACACAATTCATGCCAAATTAGGTAAAGGACTTTTCCATTCTAGTCAGCTCCTAAAAAACAACTCTCTTATATTTGAAAAAAACAATGCATTTTTTAAAAGCTTACTCGGTTTTGCTGTAAACTGAATTACATATTATTTTCAGATTTTCACTTTGGACGGATCTGTTTATCATAATACCATTCAGTTAGAATGAAGGTAAGTACACTAGGTCCACAGAAAGTCTTTCACACATTTAACTGATTCAAAATCACTTTTGATTGCTGGAAAGGAAACCTTTGGTACACTTAATTTTGTTGGCTGTAAGAGGAAATTCGAACTTAAGCACATAGGTAGTGAATTTGTTCTTTGCATATTTAAAAACAATAATAATTTCAAGGGACATTGAAAGCAATAACGGGCTGTAATATTAACTGATTGATGGTTGACAATTATTTTTTTTAAATAAGAACTATTAAGTTCTACGGCAATTATTACTACAGGTATTTTATTGCCTGACATGTTTATTACCAACATGTGTATTATTGTTAAGTAGCATTATTACAAATAAATGTAAAATGTAGTGTAAGTGAAATGAAGTTTGTTATTAAATAATTTGCATTGTTTACAATAAATGCATTATTAAAAGAATATATTGGTTTTGTAGATAACTAACCACTTCAACAGCTATAACGTATGCATGAATGGTATCAAATGAGAGACTAGCAAAGAATTGAAGGAGTTTTCACAGTCAGAAATTACATTTTCTACAATACGCTGTTAGGCGTTTCCCAAAATCGCACACCTTCAACCTTCAACCCCAAAAAGGTCCTACTTCTTAGGTTTGAAAATGTATTGGATTTTCAACGTGTATTTAATTATTTACATTACTTTTCAGACATATTTGTACTTTTAATTCTCTCAACTCTGAAGGAAAACTCCCAAAAGTTACATTTAAAAAATTTCATCCCTTCAATAAAATTTTTATTGTTGGATTCTCAAAATATTTAAAATCAATTATATGGACACTACTTGTGCAATTATGGTCTACTGTCACTTATTCTCATACCTGCTAGATACTTGACATCTAGTAGGATGGCGTTTTTATACTCTAAATATTTAAGAAATTTGCATTCTCAAATATTTACTCCCCCCTTAAAAAATTATACAACCTCCCCACAACAATTAATTCTTAAACAACTTTCATTGTGGACTGGGTATCTTTCAAAAATATTAGTCTTCGGTTATAACCAAGGAATACTTTAAAATAATATACTACATTTATCCCCCCTACCCAAAAATGATCACCCTATAAAGTGGAGGCTGATCTTTACCCCACCCCCCCTGGTGGGAATTTTGGAAATATTCATTTTTGCTCGTATTGACATGAACTTAACCCTTAATTTGGCAAACAAATCTTTTTTGAAAACTACTTTTTCCTTGCAATATTTCAATCAAAAGGGTCCAAAGGAACTTCAAAAAAATAATTTTAAAATTCTTATAAGTATTTTTCACAATTTTTTCATGTGTGCCATTTTTGGCACTTTACCAAAGATGCGGAGATTTCTCTAGGAATCTTATGAGTTGAATTAAATACAACAAGTTTATCTGTATAGCACTTTAAAATAAACTTTAGGGTTTGAATAAGTCGACAGTATCACATATTGGATATCAAAATTGTATAACTATAATTATATGTAAGATATAAAAAAATCAATTACTCCACAAAAGTTATCAATCCAATATAAAATGGTATAAACGTCATTATAAAAAATGAACTAAAATGTATACACATGTAAAACATCTACAAAACTATGTGATTACAATAGAAAATACATTATTATATATTGATATTTCATTAGTCATGCCTATCAGGAAAATCGTTTGAAATTTCATTAGAGTATGTCCATCAAGAAACGTAATCTACTTTTGGTGAAACCCCACAAAACAATTTCTATTTTCTTTCAGTTACAGCCTCGCATTGCACTTTGAACACTCTATCGAAGATTTTTTATTTTTGCAAAATCTGCATCAACCTCTTGATGTATACAAAGAAAGGGTGTTGTCCAACACCATCAAAGCGTACATCTTCAACATACATCAGAGCAGCTGGTGTGAGAAGAAGTAAATCCTTGTCTTTTAGAACTAGTCTTTTACTTCTTTGGTTAGCGATTAAAAAATCCCATAACAAAAATTTTTTAGTGACATATTGTCTTGCACTTGCAATGCGTTATTCCACGATATGACGATACGGTGTAATATTTGTAAGTACCAAAGTCTTTATCGGAATGCACAGTCAACTTTTATATAAGAAGATTCACTTTCAGCAGGAAATAAAACTCTTTTAGCGAATTTCCCTATAGGGAAGTAGCTATTACCGTAGGTCTCATGGTAAGACCTAAGCCCGGGACCGATTTACTTTTTCATTTTGATGTCCCCAGAGGCCAAAAACACCATTCGTTCAAATTTTTATATATCTATATATAGAGATATATATATATATATATGTGTGTCCATCCGCACGATAACTTGAGTAATTTTTTTCCGATTTTGATAAAATTTGGTTTGAAGGTGTAAGGCGGGATAAACTTGAATGAGTTCGCGAACCAGCATGATCGGACTATGGGAACGGGGGTTTATGGGGGGTTTTATGGGGTAAAAATAGGTTTTTCCCATTTTTGACCCTAAAAACACAAAATTTCACAATTTATTTTTAGACCATTTTGTAGAGCTTAAAAAAACAAATAATTTAGTATATTGAAGCGTAATTATGCGCCTAATTGTTACGGAGAAAATTCAAAAAAATTGTAATTTTAAAATTCCCATGTTATTCTTATGGAGAATAAGTCAACTGTTGTAGTTTGCTTGTTTATGAACATATTTTGATCAAATTTGGAAAATACATTAATTTTTTACTAAACCACAGTACCTTTTACTTTTTTACCCTCCCTGTTGCAGCATACCTAAGTACTCATTAAACTAATTCTGTTTAAATAGGGAATCAATGTGATATTTTTAAGGAGACATTTTAGTTTAAATCCAATCAGGCAAATGGAAATTCGCTAAGTCTGCAGGTTTGCTGCGGCGGGGGTATTTGGTAGATATTTGTTGCCATGGATGGTCGGGATTTTTTGTAAAGCCAAAGTCTTTTCTAAACAGCCTAGTGAAAAATCTTTTGTCACAAAAACATTTTTATTTTACAATTTGTGGAAATAAGAGACATACATTTACAAATATAAATACCTTTCACAGTTTTATAAACAGTGTGCCACTTTAGGCGCGCTCAATAAACTAAAAAAAATAACTGCATCTTTGGTAATGTGCCATTTTTGGCACGCCCAAAAATTTTCATTGTTCCCTGGTTCTTTGGCAATGTGCCATTTTTGTCACACTCAAATTGTTTAGTTTATAAAAAAATCAATATTCATATTTAAGCTAATTACTAACCTGGGTTATGTTTTCTCATCTTTACCTGTGCAAATCACTTAGATATATAAGTAAACAGCCTAAAATATTGAAATAAAAAGTAATTTACTAACCTTCTACACTAAGCCTCCATACTTCCTTTTCTATATGTTGGTCTGAAGTGATAGTAATTTCCAAAACATTCACTATAGTATAGTTCACTAAACCATAATAGCAATAGGCAAAGAACCTTTGGACGCCGTTTTTTGGAATTAAAAAGTTAACAGGCGAACGTGACATTTTTTTGAATCTTCATGTGCCAATAATGGCACGCTGTCAAATTAAGGGTTTTAAAGGTTTTTTAGGTGTTTGCCACTTGTGAATTACATCATGTTCCGGAAAAACATGAAAATATCATGATAGTTAGAAATGCATATGAAAATGCAAGTATGGCGAAGTCATCAGGTTGTTCTCAACGTGACATGCAAGCAGATGAAATTAAACGAAGGGAGCAAAGTATTTTGCAAGTACTTGACACTTTTGGACAATTGAAAACCTTGATCAGAATTCCTAGTGGTACACCCGAGTGGGCAGATGAAAGACAATTCACTCAATATAGATAATCTAGGAAAAGCTGCCTACAAAACTTTTGTGCAAGACAGATTTATTGTAAAGAACAAAAAATTTCATGAACCACTTAAGAGACAAAAAAAACAAAAAACACAAAAAAGTCATAAATTCCCACAGGGGGGAGGGTTTCATATTGGGGGCTCTTGGTCTACCAGCATTTCTCTATAAAACTCTTCAGGTGCATTGGACTAAATTATTATAGACAGGCAAAATACTTGCCTGTCAACAGGGGAAAATACTTGATATTTATTAGGATTGTTGCCCCAAAGTTTCAACATTAAAAAATCTGTAAATATTAACGCCATTTTTATTTGTCTTGGCTTTTTGACGCTTCTTTGTCTTGTCCTTTCAACCCCTCCTCCCCCCCCCCCGGGAAATTTTGAATTCCCCCCTTTTGTTATTTTTATGGGGAATAAGCTTGAAAGTAGCTTACTTTGGTGGCTTACTTGGGCTGATCTGAACCTTTTAGAAACGTGATAGAGACTTGAAATTTGCCAAGGACGTAGTGAGTAATCTAATAAGCCTCCACCCTCCCCAGCGAGCCAAAGGCGAGTTCTACCCTATACACTGTATCAAGGCTTTCAAAGTTTCTCTTTCTGTGTTTGTTGTATTTATAGTACCTACTGATTATTCCATATATATTTTTATTAATCTATTTTATGTCAACCTGTAATATAGTTTTATTCAAGATTATTGAATTTGTTAGATGCTGCAGAAAGAGTAAATTTGCCAGATGTTTCTAATATTGGTATTCATCTTTCTAGAGCATGTGCATTTTTTATATTTCCCTAATTTTTCAGTAAATCTATAAAAATTATCACTATATTGTAAAACAAATAATTTCCTAAAGGGGTCTACTCTCATCACAGAGATATAATTAATCCGACATATAAAGTTATAACAAAGTTATAATGAAGTTCGATAATTCATAATCAGACCAGTGATCAATATAATTCACAGATGGTTCTATATTACAGATTCCTAACTTGAAGAGCTACGAGTATCTTAACGTGTTACAAAAGAGATTTGATCAGTTTTGTCAACTGAGCTGTCTGCACGGACTGCCATACCTGAGGAGTGACAATTCACTTCCATTTACTGAGAGGTGGGGAAAATAAAGGCTAATAAATGAGTAATTTAAGAGAACTTCACCAAGTATATGCAATACTTAAATTCAAATAAGATTGTGTACATGTATCATCAACATCATTCACCCTTACCATTATCCAACCTCTTACGGTGATTTATATTACATCATAATACTCAAAGTCTATAAATAAAAACAAATATCCATGGAACTGTAGACGAGGAGGATTAGCAACACAGTACAGCATAGTTAGCATGTGAAAAAGAGAAACGAGGTTTTGATTAGGTAAAAGTAACTGAATAGGCTACTTACAGAAAATGTAAACTAGTACTGACCCAAAAAAATAATTTTTAAAAGTGAAAGACAATAAGTGTGAATTATTCACTAAAGAACCTAGTGGAGGAAGGAAGAAACTATTTACTAGTGTGGGGGATTAAATTTTAATGCAGAATTGTAAATGGTTTTGTTCAAAACCATGAAGCAAGATAAGCGATATTTTGTCATATAATGTCAATTTGCAGGATAAAGATGCATTTGATATGATTGCTAATTAAGTGTAGGTATTGAAATAGGTTTAAATATTGTCAAAAAATTACCTAAGTAACTGTAAACTGTAGAAATGTTCCCGTATATTTAACTTAAGATAATGACATTTAAGCTTTCAATTCATAAAATATAATCATTGATTACAAAAATATGGACTATGGTTGTTAGTATGTTAGAACAATGTTGTTTATAATATGTTTAATACATTGTACGAAATGGTTTTTGGCAGGGTGTTCTGGATGGCAGTTTTCATACTCAACCTTATTCTAAGCTCATATATAATGCACAACGCATTTCTACAGTTTATGCACACTCCCTTCATGATTGTGTACGACTCAGATCTGAGCTTTATCTGGGATATCCCCTTCCCTGCTGTAGTTGTGTGCAGCTTTGTGACAGTCAAGCGATCTGTCTTGGACCTATCAGTCACTGACGATGTGTAAGTATCTTGTTGTACGATAAGAATCATCTCCTCAGTCAATGACGATGTCTTAATATAGTGTTGTACGATAAGACACATCTCCTCAGTCACTGGCGATGTGTAAGTATCTTGTTGTACGATAAGAATCATCTCCTCAGTCAATGACGATGTGTAAATATAGTGTTGTACGATAAGAATCATCTCCTCAGTCAATGACGTTGTGCTAATATAGTGTTGTACGATAAGACACATCTCCTCAGTCACTGGCGATGTGTAAGTATCTTGTTCTACGATAAGAATCATCTCCTCAGTCAATGACGATGTGTGAATGATGTGTGTAGTGTTGTACGATAAGACACATCTCCTCAGTCACTGGCGATGTGTGAATATAGTGTTGTACGATGAGAAAAATCTCCTCAGTCACTTACCATGTTTGGGTATAATGTTGTAAGATAAGAATTATCTCCTCAGTCAATGATGATGTGTATAGTGTTGTACGATAAGACACATCTCCTCAGTCACTGACGATGGGTGAATGTAGTGTTGTACGATAAGACACATCTCCTCAGTCACTGACAATGGGTGAATGTAGTGTTGTTTGATAAGACAAATCTCCTCAGTCACTTACCATGTTTGGGTATAATGTTGTAAGATAAGAATCATCTCCTCAGTCAATGATGATGTGTAGGTATAGTGTTGTACGATAAGACACATCTCCTCAGTCACTGACGATGTGTATAGTGTTGTACGATAAGACACATCTCCTCAGTCACTGACGATGGGTGAATGTAGTGTTGTACGATAAGACACATCTCCTCAGTCACTGACAATGGGTGAATGTAGTGTTGTATGATAAGACATATCTCCTCAGTTACTGACGATGGGTGAATGTAGTGTTGTACGATAAGACAAATCTCCTCAGTCACTCACCATGTTTGGGTATAATGTTGTAAGATAAGAATCATCTCCTCAGTCAATGATGATGTGTAGGTATAGTGTTGTACGATAAGACACATCTCCTCAGTCACTGACGATGTGTATAGTGTTGTACGATAAGACACATCTCCTCAGTCACTGACGATGGGTGAATGTAGTGTTGTACGATAAGACACATCTCCTCAGTCACTGACAATGGGTGAATGTAGTGTTGTATGATAAGACACATCTCCTCATTCACTGGCGATGTGTAAGTATCTATTTGTACTATAAGAATCATCTCCTCAGTCAATAACGATGTGTGAATATAGTGTTGTATGATAAGACACATCTCCTCAGTCACTGGCGATGTGTAAGTATCTTGTTGTACGATAAGAATCATCTCCTCAATAAATGAAGATGTGTGAATATAGTGTTGTACGATGAGACAAATCTCCCCAGTCACTGACCATGTTTTGGTATAATGTTGTAAGATAAGAATCATCTCCTCAGTTAATGATGATGTGTAGGTATAGTGTTGTACGATAAGACACATCTCCTCAGTCACTGACGATGTGTGAATATAGTGTTGTACAATAAGACACATCTCCTCAGTCACTGACAATGGGTGAATGTAGTGTTGTATGATAAGACATATCTCCTCAGTTACTGACGATGGGTGAATGTAGTGTTGTACGATAAGATACATCTCCTCAGTCACTGACAATGGGTGAATGTAGTGTTGTATGATAAGACACATCTCCTCATTCACTGGCGATGTGTAAGTATCTTTTTGTACTATAAGAATCATCTCCTCAGTCAATAACGATGTGTGAATATAGTGTTGTATGATAAGACACATCTCCTCAGTCACTGGCGATGTGTAAGTATCTTGTTGTACGATAAGAATCATCTCCTCAATAAATGACGATGTGTGAATATAGTGTTGTACGATGAGACAAATCTCCTCAGTCACTGACCATGTTTTGGTATAATGTTGTAAGATAAGAATCATCTCCTCAGTTAATGATGATGTGTAGGTATAGTGTTGTACGATAAGACACATCTCCTCAGTCACTGACGATGTGTGAATATAGTGTTGTACAATAAGACACATCTCCTCAGTCACTGACGATGGGTGAATGTAGTGTTGAATGATAAAACACCTCTCCTCAGACGATGGGTGAACATAGTGTTGTACGATAAGACACATCTCCTCAGTCACTGACAATGAAAAAGATGACATAAACCTATACCTATACCTTAACCTATACCTAAACCTTACAGTAAAATTCCAATGAGATATTTTTATGTAAAAAATGTTCAACAATAACAAGCTTCCAAAAAATATAATTTCATCAGGCCTAATTTGTTTTGTCATGTAAGATGAGGGTATTTTATTTCACCAATATAAAATTCATACATGTGCTGTAGTTGATCGTGTGTCTTGTTTTAGGGTTAAACTTTATTATTCCAGCCTGGTTTGTAAAAACAGAGAACTCTTTAAGGGCAAGAATCTCACCATTACTCGTAAACAGATGGACAAGTTTTATGATTTCCTTGTGAAGGTGAGGAGCAAACGCCAAAAACATTTGTTTTTTATGTGTCTTGTTCTTAAGTGGGTAATAATCTTATTTGTCAATAATCAAAGTGCAGTGATTTATATCTATTGGAGTGCTCATTTGATATATTTTTAAGTTTTATATTATCATAATTTATTGTACATTTACATGTTTGAATAGAATATGTAAGTTTAATATAAAAAAATAAATGTTCCCCACATTCAAGCTGTGTTGTGTTCAGATTGCTAATGATACTGCTTTCTGGACATCCTATAAATAAATTAAATGCAAACCCGACAAGTACCACATTAATCCTACACAACAAATTATTGATGAAAAGTGGCGTAATTTAAGGGTTGAGACGAAATAACATTTTAAATATACTGCCCTTTTTCATTTCTGCAGAGAAGTTTTGTCTTGTGTAAATAGTCACTCCTTAATATTTCCAGACAACCCAGCCTACACCAGATAGCCAAGGTTTTGCGAACAGGTTTTGTAAGGCCTTACACCTGTTGTCACAATCACTGGTATCTGCTACATTTTTTAGGCGAGTCCCACCTGTGAGGAGCTGATGAGCTCTTGTAGCTGGAAAGGAGAGAAGTTCCCCTGTTGTGAAGGCCTTACACCTCTTGTCACAATCTCTGGTATCTGCTACATGTTCTAGGTGAGACCCACCTGTGAGGAGCTGATGAGCTCTTGTAGCTGGAAAGGAGAGAAGTTCCCCTGTTGTGAAGGCCTTACACCTCTTGTCACAATCTCTGGTATCTGCTACATGTTCTAGGTGAGACCCACCTGTGAGGAGCTGATGAGCTCTTGTAGCTGGAAAGGAGAGAATTTCCCATGTTGTGAAGGCCTTACACCTCTTGTCACAATCACTGGTATCTGCTACATTTTCTAGGCGAGTCCCACCTGTGAGGAGCTGATGAGCTCTTGTAGCTGGAAAGGAGAGAAGTTCCCCTGTTGTGAAGGCCTTACACCTCTTGTCACAATCTCTGGTATCTGCTACATGTTCTAGGTGAGACCCACCTGTGAGGAGCTGATGAGCTCTTGTAGCTGGAAAGGAGAGAAGTTCCCCTGTTGTGAAGGCCTTACACCTCTTGTCGCAATCTCTGGTATCTGCTACATGTTCTAGGTGAGACCCTGCCTGTGAGGAGCTGATGAGCTCTTCTAGCTGGCGAGGAGAGAAGTTCCCATGTTGTGAAGGCCTTACACCTGTTGTCACAATCACTGGTATCTGCTACATGTTCTAGGTGAGACCCACCTGTGAGGAGCTGATGAGCTCTTCTAGCTGGCGAGGAGAGAAGTTCCCATGTTGTGAAGGCCTTACACCTGTTGTCACAATCACTGGTATCTGCTACATGTTCTAGGTGAGACCCACCTGTGAGGAGCTGATGAGCTCTTCTAGCTGGCGAGGAGAGAAGTTCCCATGTTGTGAAGGCCTTACACCTGTTGTCACAATCACTGTTATCTGCTACATGTTCTAGGTGAGTCCCACCTGTAAGGAGCTGATGACCTCTTGCAGCTGGCGAGGAGTGAAGTTCCCTTGCTGTGAAGGCTTCAAACCTGTTGTCACAAACTCTGGAATCTGCTATGTGTTCAACTCCCTACCGTCTAACCTTCACTTAGCAGATAATACGTTAGTATTAACAACTAAAGAGAATAATTTTAGGATTTCACATTTTAATATGTATTATCTTTGACTACAATAGTCAATGGTATTTACTATATAATATGTGTCAAAATATTATTTGCCTTCCTTCTGTTCCTTGTTTCATTTGTTCAAAACTATTGTATTGTAAAACATATGATTTAATCTTTGTTTACATTTAGTCAAAACACAAAATATTAGGATACTTGTTGTAGTACAGTTTTAGTTGATTAAAACTTTACCAATCTGAGGTGTTTATCATTACAATTTAATCAACTAACTCAACAACGAACTGAAGACAATGAATAAACTTCTGAAGCCCGGGAAACTTAATATTGACCCTAATACAAACAAATGCACAAGAAGAATGGATACACTGGTACAGAACATTTGGCAATTTCATTGATTCCTTGACGCCTGCACCAAATGACAAGATGAAACTTAATTTTCTCGTAAACTTTGTTGGACCAAACGTTTACGGCTTCATATCAGAATGCAAAAAATGTCAAGAAGCAATTGAAATTTTAAAAAAATTATATGTAAAGCCTAAGAATGAAATTTATGCCCGGCATCGACTTGCCACGCGAATGCAGGGGGCTGAGGAATCATTAGATGAATTTTTCCAATCACTGAAAATCACTAGTAAAGAATGTAACTTTCAATCAGTTACGGCGGAACAGAATCACAGTGAAAATATCAGAGATGCTTTTATCACTGGGCTTCGATCAAATTATATACGACAAAGATTGTTAGAGAAATCAACACTGTTGCTTGAAGAAGCTTTTGACCAAGAAAGGAGTATCGAAGTAGGCCTAGCAGAGTAGTTTAAAGTAGTTCAAGCAGAGTCGTACTTAAACTGTAGATGCCACCACTCAAATCACGCAGTCAAATCGCGCAGATAGCAATAGTGCGAACTCAAGCCAATCACCTAACGAAGCAAATTTGGGGGACAATACTTTGTTTTCAGCTGCATTACCGTTTCAGAAGTGTTATTTCTGTGGAGAAAACAGACATAAGCATGATGTTAGTCCTGCAAAAAACTTCAAATGCTATAATTGCAATAAAATTGGCCATTTCAGACGTGTCTGTAGATCAAAGAAAGATAATGTAGGCCTAGATAATGTCTAAACCCTTGGGGCGAAATTCTGCTAGTATTTGTGCACCGTCAAATAATAATTCAAAAAGTGTTTGTGCTTCATCCCCTCCGGTCTTATCTAAAGCTACAGTATCAGTAAAGGTAAACTCTACTCTGGCTGATGCTTTGATTGGTACATGAAGTTCTGAGAGTTTTGTCAGCAAACAGGTTGTTCAACATTACAACTTGTCATGTCGTCCTGGAAAACTTAGTGTAGCCTAGCTATGGCATCCACATCACTTAATTCTGAAATAAATGAGGTCTGTCTGGCAAAGTTAGAACTTTCAGGTACCTAACGTTTATGAGGATGTAAAATTGTATGTCATGAAAAATCTGTGGGCTGACGTTATAATTGGCCACGATATCTTACGAAATCACTCAAGTCTTGAAATTTGGTGGAAACAGTGCTCCTCTCAAGATATGTGGCCTTGCTCAAGCTGGAATTGAACCGATTCAGTTGTTCACAAATTTAACTCCCAACTGTAAACCTATATCGCAATTAAGTCGAGACAGTTTTCACCTGAAGATAGTGAGTTCATAAAATCGGAAGTTAATAGAATGCAACAAGAGGGTATCATAGAAGAGAGTCAATCACCTTGGAGAGCACAAGTTCTGGTTGATTTTAGGGAGAATCCAAGAAGAAGAGGATGGTTATTGATTACTCTCAAACTGTCAATAGATTCACTGAGCTAGACGTGTATCCTTTGCCGAAAATTGAAACAATTGTCAACGAGGTGGCTAAGTACAAATTTTATAGCACCATAGATCTGAGCTCAGCGTATCATCAAATACCAATTGTGGAAGGTGAGAAACCATACACCGGCTTTGAGGCAGATGGTCGATTATTCCAATTCAAACGAATCCCGTTCGGAGTAACTAACGGAGTGCCTGCTTTCCAAAGAGTCATTAACGAAATCATACCACAGGAAAAACTAGTAAAAACCAAGGTTTATTTAGATGACATTACTATTGGAGGAGACAGTGAAGAAGAACATGATCGGAACCTTGAAGCCTTCCTAGCGGTTTCCCACAAGTATAATTTGACGATCAACAATGAAAAAAGTAAGTTTCGCCAGAAGTCAATAAACTTACTTGGGTACCTGATATCTTATCGTTCCATCAAACCTGATCCTGAACGTCTCCGACCACTCATGGAACTCCCAGTACCAAAGGACATAGCAGCTCTTCGACGAGCCATGGGGATGTTTGCTCACTGCGCAAATCTCATTCCTAAGTTTTCGAAGAAAATACAAAGCATTCAGTAATAATCAAAGCCTTCCTCTACCACCAGAATCCATCCAAGCCTTTCACAAACTGAAATCAGATATATCAGAAGCATTCAAGTCACCAATTGATGATGAAGAACAGTTCACTGTGGAAACCAGCAAGCACATAATAAAATAGAGAGGACACGGCGTTTAACCAAATGCACTGATGATAGTGTGGCCAAATCCGCCATCTTGGTCCGTTTAACAGCCTGAATCCAAGATCCGCGAGCTCAGTTCGCATTAAAAACCCCGCGACAAATACACGAACCTAAACATTAATAGTTGACAAAAAATTCTGAAAATTTGCACACTTGTAGATATGATACTGAAGAAACCGGTGGTGTTAATATATGATTATTAGTTTTTATAGTAATTGAGTTATAAATATGTTTAACACTTATGTAGTTTAATTTTTCAGATTCAGACATGAAAAAGTTGTATTGCGAGGACATTTTTTATTTTTTGGTCAGAGAAATTTTGTCAGTGGGAAAGTTGTGGATAAATAAACAAATTTTACTATCCGATTCACCAAAATATTTATCATGTTCGGTATTCTGAAAAAAATCAGGTACAAAAGGGATCCATTGCCGCTGCTCGGCGCCACGCCCGCTGCGCCACCGGGCCGTCGTCTTGTGCAGTGTTTTAATGTTTTACTTATACTGTTGTACTGTAATATTGTAGTTATTAAAGACATTTTCAAATATATTGTCCCAGAAAAATTACAGTTTTATTGAGATGTTGTCTGATTTGATTTTTGTGAAGACTTTTGTTACTTATTTTACAGTAGTAGCGAACTCTAAAATTGAAATATTTTTGAGCAATCATTTTAATTAGGTACTAAACGAAAATGATTTTTGTCCATATTGTTTCATATCCTGAGAAATGTGTACTATTTGGAAACAAATTTACTCCTACACATTGTCCAAGTAGGGTACTTTGTTCGTCAAGTCCTCAATTACATTGTTTTCCTTTACACTAATATCATTAACTTTATATCTACACTATTCTCATCAAGCATAGCAGACAACTAGCGCACTGCACACGCCGGGACTACTGTCGGGAAAATATGTGCACTCGAGTTTGAGCCTAAATTTCTCTTGAGATGAATTATCCGATTTTGTTGAAACAAAAATTAAATATAAGCTGGTTTAAATACATTTTACGTAGTAACAATTAAAACTATTTCCGTTTACCAGAAAAATTTATATTGTTGAAAAGTACCGGTTTTTAAGAAACTCTGCACTAACACTGAAGTTTAAAATTTTATTTTAAACAAACCACTGAGCCAATCTTTCTGAAATTTTTATGGCTAACTGGTAGGTTTATTGTTAACAGTTCCATGCATTTTTACTCACAATAGTTTTTATGCTGATGTTTGTTTTTAAAACGTATGCTAACATCGTTAATAAGACGCAAAAAAATTTGTTCAAAATACCATCGCGTTTGTCATGACTCAAGAAATAACACCAATATGACAGATTTAAAATGCGAACAAAGGTGTTTTTTAAACAGACATATATTTGTAAACAAAAATTTCTCCCGCGACTGGCAGCGGGCCGCCTGGTGTTTGTACGATATTTCCCAGCCGGGCGGTGGCGCATGCGAATCTGCGACGTTGCTGATGTGTCCCTGGCATCACACTGACATTGCTTTTACACACAGCCATAAAAATTGCAGAAAGATTGGCTCAGTGGTTTGTTTACAATTAAATTTTAAACTTCAGTGTTAGTGCAGAGTTTCTTAAAAACCGGTACTTTTTAGGATCTTTCAACAATATAAATTTTTCTGGTAAACGCAATTTATTTTATTATTACCACGTAAAATGTATTTAAACCAGCTTATATTTAATTTTTGTTACAACAAAATTGGATAATTCATTCCTGATAGGCTCAAACTCGAGTGCACATATTTATTTCCCCGACAGCACAGAAAACATACTCGACAGGTAAGTTAGCGCCGCCATCTTTGTCCGTTTCGCCGACTAGTAAGACTGCCACGCTCCAGCGCCCCGAGTAGCTCTTCTATTTTCTTATGTGTTTGCTGGTGGAAACAGATGCCTCTGACCACGCCCTGAGCGCGACTCTATCCCAGGGGGGAAGACCCGTTGCCTTTTTCTCCAAAAGTTTGACACCAACCGAACGGAAACATCCCATTGTAAAAAAAGAAGCTCAAGCAATTGTGGAGTCATTAAAGCACTGGAGGTATTATCTTGTAGGAAGGGTTTTTCAGTTAATCACAGACCAAAAGTCGGTCGCTTACATGTTTGACAACAAGGCCTCTGGAAAAATAAAAATGAAAAAATCCAAAGATGGCGCATGGAACTTTCGTGTTACAAATACAATATAGTTTACAGACCGGGTGTAGAAAACTCAACTGCCGATACTCTCTCTTGTGTTTGTTCTGTTACAGGAAGCCTTAGTCTCAAAGACATTCACAATTCACTGTGTCATCCAGGTGTCACGAGACTCCATCACTGGGTTAGAACAAAAAATCTCCCATTTTCACTTGACGATATTAGGAAGGTGACTTCATCTTGTACGGTGTGTGCCTAGTTGAAACCGAGATTCTGTAAGTTTCAAGGGCAATTAATGAAAGCAACAGCACCTTTTGAAAGACTGAATATTGACTTCAAGGGCCCTTTGCCATCTTCAACAAGAAACAAGTACATACTAACTGTTGTAGATGAATTTTCTCGATTCCCGTTCGCTTTTCCTTGTGCTGACGGCTTCATCAACAGTAATCAAACACTTACAAAGTCTCTTTTATCTTTTTGGAATGCCTTCTTATGTTCACTCCGATAGATGAACCTCTTTCCTGTCCCAAGAGGTTCAACAATTTCTTAACTCCTGTGGAATCGCATCCAGTCGTACAACGCCCTACAACCCCAGAGGAAATGGACAGGCTGAGAGGTATAATGGCATCATATGGAAGACAGTGAACCTTGCTTTGAAAACTCACAGTTTGCATGTTAGTCAATGGGAAAAAGTGTTAGAAGAGGCGCTGCACTCCATATGCAGTTTGCTTTGTATTGTGACAAATGCTACTCCACATGAAAGGATGTTCAACCACATGAGGAAATCCTTTTATGGCCAATCCTTACCCATGTGAATCTCAGCACCAGGACCTGTATTGCTGAAGAAGTTCAACCATTCCAGCAAGTATTCACCTGCAAGTTGTGGATCTAGTCAATGCCGGTCCTCAATACGCCAGAATCCGTTCAAGAGATGGCAGAGAATCAACCGTTTCCTTGAGGCACCTGGCTCCTTACGGGAAGGATAACGGATCTCCCATAGATCATGAAACAGACATTGATCAAGTTCAAGAACCTGATCCATCAAATCAATCAACCTCTCAACCAAATGGAAGTATACAAACGGCTCTAAAGCGGCAACCTGGGGCCCATTTCATAATAAAGTACAAACTAATATTATTAGTAAATCAGCTGATCACCCAATGCAAATCTAATGGAAATTACAAGTTACAAGTTGTAACTTGTAGCTTGTAGTTTATTATGAAATGGGCCCCTGGTCGAGAATGCAGGCCACCTGACCGTCTGATTTGTCAAAATGAAGCCGGGAAGAATGTCATAATATTTTGCCTTCCTTCTGTTCCTTGTTTAATTTGTTCAAAACTATTGTATTGTAAAACATATGATTTAATCTTTGTTTACATTTAGTCAAAACACAAATTGTTAGGATACTTGTTGTTTTATTAAAACCTTATTAATCTGAGGTGTTTATCATTACAATATGCTATACCTTTTTTAATTTTTTAATTTCAAGAATATAGTGTAGTTTTAATGTAATGTTCCTCCACCATTACTGGTTCCTTTATCTATTTTTTTGCTAAATTTTTTAGTTTAAGTTTTGGGTGAAATTATCCATTTAGGATCATCCTGAACCCAAAAAGATTCTTTCAAATTGATTTCTGTGTTATGATATGTAAGTATGTGCGTAATAATCTATGGTATCTCCAGGAGTCTTTTTCATTTTTTTTTTTTTTTTCCATAAATCTAATTAATGACAAGACAGTTTTTTAAGCTTTGATTTTGATTAAAATTTAGAATGTTGTGGTCCTTTTTTAACTACCGTATAAAGAAAACTATACTCCCGATGCTCTAAACATCATTGTTCAAAAGTTATTGCAATTTGCGTGATTTTACCCATAGACTATCATAGTTACTTTCCCCCACTTACCTATTATAAGGATTTTTGACAAGCTAATGGGAGGAAGTATATGTGTAAGTTTGCTTATACCATCTATTATTTATGTTTTAGGATTAGTGGATCGACTTATATACTTAAGTACACTTCTAAACCTTATTTATGTCTGAGACCTTCCCCTCCTTTTCCCAAAGGCCCAACTAAAAACCTCCAACGGTTGTGTTCAGTTTACTGACCCGCTTTCCAGGTCTCATATAAATAAATAAAATGTATCCCCAAAAACCACCAAAAAATCCTACACAACAACCTCTCTCACTGTCTCTGATGGGGAATCCACTTCATAGTTCCAAAATCCAACTCTTTTTTTTACAACTAGCAAATTTGCCAAAACCAAGTCTGATACTATATATTACGGTAACATCTGTCCGACCATGAAAAAGACCTGCACTTACCTCAGGCTCAAATTTGATTCCGTACTATCCTTCATTTATTAATCTGTGTCCACAACAATCCACCATCCATACTTTCCTCTCTGGCTCGGTTGAAACTCCTCTAGTCACTCATATTTGTCTACTCTTGGCATCCCCAGATCAAGCATCCAATCCCCTGAAAAACTTTCCTTCAGCCATGCCTCCCAATTTTCTTTTTTAGTAACTCAACCTTATTGCTACAATGCCCGCTCCAAAACTCAT
Source organism: Macrosteles quadrilineatus (assembly GCF_028750875.1). Lineage (NCBI taxonomy): Eukaryota > Metazoa > Arthropoda > Insecta > Hemiptera > Cicadellidae > Macrosteles > Macrosteles quadrilineatus. The sequence continues at coordinate 152,850,160 of NW_026542594.1, forward strand.
ATCTATAAATTTCTTAACCACCTGAATCTCAAAAACAAAATATCCGAGTATTTTGTGTTTTAGAAAAAAACCTTTTTCTTTGTGCAGAATGAAGCAGTTCATGTTCAATGACAGTTATCCAAAGAGTTCTCGGTACTGGTCACCCATGAATGGTTACCCACAGCCAGACCTAAGAAAAGACCCTCGTTACAGCACACTGCCGAGGTGGAGTTCCCAGACTGGGGAAGACCTCGGTCTCAGCGTAGAGCTGCGGCAGAACATGGACGACTGGCAAGACCTGTGCGTTGGAGGTCACCAGGGGTTTAAGGTCAAATACAACAGTCCTCATTATCAGATACATTTGTACAATAGATCAATAGTAAACCATAATTCAAACATTTGCACTGGCAGACTACCAAATGGTGCATCTCAACTTCTAAAGAAGGAGGTGGGAGTTTGAACTGAACATAAGTGAAATTTCACAACCTACTCTAATTTTCAAGTATGCTAGTCTTATAGTCACTAAGTAATTATTCTACACTCACTCTTCTTTTACCTTTGAGTCACACTCACTCATTAGCCTACCTTTGACAGATGTTTAAAGAGTATTATTATCTTTGTTTAGGTTGTGGTTCAGTCACCAGCAGAGTTGCCAATATATACACATCAAGCATTGAAAGTTCCAATGAAACGTGACTTTAAAATTTATCTTTCTCCAATCACAATACGCACTCCTCTCGACTACCTTCACACAGACCACAGATCTAGAGGCTGTCTGTACCAGGGGGAGATGAAACTGGACAACTTTAAAATATACTCAATCACTAACTGTGTCGTACAGTGCATCATAGATGAAGCAATCACGTCATGTGGCTGTGTTGGCTTCTACGCTCCAAGTTAGTTCAATGATGCATAAATTATACAAAACAATAAGTCTAAGTAATTAAAACAAATCATCACCAAGAGTGCTATAATTATGATTGTACTAGTATTATGAGTTAATTATTACAAATCTGTAATATTTTGTTTTATTTATTAGGCATTTCTCATTTCTCAAATTATAATATTCCTACCAGCACTCTTGGCAATATGTTTTATACATCTAAATTACAGAATATATTTTTCAATGGGCCTTACTGATATAACATAGAAATAAAGAATTAAATATAGACCGTCAGCTGTGCTGCGATTACCATGGGTTCTGACGCACACCGCTAGGAGCGCCTTGTAGTTACGCGGCCATAAACTATGGTAACTATGGTAACCGCAGCATGGCTGACAGTCTATATTTAATTATTTTTGTCTATGGATATAATCATAGCCTCCTCTAATACAAGACCGCAGCGAGACAAAAGTGGCAACACCGCTGTCCCAGCAAACTGAAACAGCTGATCAGTAATTTATAATGGAGCATATAGGCAATGTTTGTATTTTTCCTTTTGTTATTTCTGTTATTACCATGGTAATAGCATAGACTAACCAATATGTTTTATCTATGGTAATAGGCATACTGATACTGATACTGATGATACCTGTGGGGAATATATATTACACAGCCAAGTGTAAGATATATTGTGTCCCAGTGTCCTCCAAAATAGTCTCCAGTCTTTGCCTACAGAACGCCCTCCAATTCTAACTCCTTAATGAAGTTCAGCGTCAGGTAGTGTTACTGTGAAAAATCTCCAACTGCTACTTGGTTCATTCCCACCCTCTTGGCTCTCTTTTACCCAACTGCATCACATTCAGCCAATAGATATCTGGGTGTTTCTTCCCCTGATTAGCAGAATCGGCAGTCACATTCCTGGACGATGTTCATTTATTTTCTTATATGGCCTCTGAGCCTACAATGTATTATCATAGACTAAATGTTTTATCTATGGTATTATCCAGATAGAAAACCTGTTAACATTCTCAATCTTTATATAACTGTAGGAAAAATATAATGTGTAACGTGAGTGCAAATTGCCTTTGCTGAACTCAAGAAACTTTCCACACTCGCCTACGGCTCGTGGGTAAATATTTCTCTCGAGTGCAGCAAAGTGCCACGTCGCCCACTAGTTACACAAATAACTGATTAATTTTGGAGAATTTGACTGGCAATATTTTTAACGAGCATCCAGATCGCCAAACGTTTGATTATCACGCTATCTGTATGAGCTGGCTGAAGCCACATTATTATGTACTTATAAGACACTTTATTACTGTTTGAAAATAAGCTACCTCGTTTGAAAAAATATCTTATTAGCTACACAACTAACTATGAATTCAAAAATGGATAAAGCTACAAGAAAATGTTCTACAAATTTAAAAACCAAAATGTATAAACTGATTTTCAAAACTTGTGAATGTGAAATTCATACTTTTATCAAGATAATCACCTTTCCTATGTATTTTTGGGGAGTTTCATTTGCAATCAATTTGCAGGGAATTCATCTGTTCCTGTGTGCTCGAATAATAAGGAAAATCTCTGTGTGAGAAAAGTTGTAGGTAAGAATAAACAACTGATAGAAATATGTAGAACTTTACTGTATGCTGTAATAAGTTATATAAGAATCACAATTATTGTATGAGGCACAAAATTATAACGATGCTCAAGTGAACATCTGCAGTGGTTGGTATATAAAGTTCATACTATTCTTTGGTCTAATCAGCAAGCACTTAGAAAACTTGTATATTCAAGCACTTAGAACTAGCACAAAATCCAAAAATAATGTTAATGTATTGCTTACATTATGTAATTATTTCTTCCTACTGATTGAGTCAGAACAAATTTCACCACCTCTCTCTTGGCTCCTGGTCTTTTGCAATATTTCTCTACCTAATCAGGTGCAAAGACTTGTGGGTCACACTTGCGAGATGCTCAAGGAGTATGCAACACATGTGACTAACAGTTTAATTTTGTAAAGGATACTTGGAGATTTTTGAGGTAACCCAAAATGTTAATATGCAAAGTCCCTCTAAATTGTAACTCATTTTGAACTCATCCTAAAATACTTCATAAAATAAAATACTCCAATATTAACATCTTGTACATTTTCCCTACAAAACGTTTGTTTCAGTGAGGACGAGGGATTATTTTTAAATGTCTTGATCATGTTCTTAAGCTTGATGTATTTCATAGATGAATTAGATGAGTTGATGTGCTAAAGTGAACTGTTGTGACAGAGGAGCTGGTGTCCAGCAGGATGGCCATTGACAAGGATGCCAAGCAGCGTCAAGGATGTGTCTGCTACCCCGTCTGCAATGAGCTTACTTACGATTTTACCAGTAACCGTAACCTGTTCTTTCACGAGAATGAAAGTGGGATCTACGAAGCTACGTATGAATAATCTAGACACAATTTTTTTAAGGGTTTTTACATATATTTTTTTATATTAATTATAAAATCTAATGGATTCATCAGATAAACTACTGAACATGTATAGTTTAATGTACAGTTTCCCTTTGTACTTTGATTTATGTTTACAATATTTCTAAAACAAGGTGTTCTCGGAAGTCCAAAAGAAATAGTCCAGGTCAATTTCATTGTATCAAAATATACCAGGTCCAGTCGTCCCAAAAAGAATGGATCAAAAGTAAACTGGCATAAATAATTTTATTATCTTATAGGCCTACTAGTGCACCTGTTGCTCGAATTCAAGCAATTGCAAAGTATTACAGGTATTATTTCAAAACGAATAACAGTCTTAATTATTTCTGATGACTTAAAAGAGTAAACTCAAAGATAATGTAATCAACCACTCTATTCCAGTTATCAAAACTGAAAACGAACGCTCTTGTGTGTACCTATGATGTGTTTACTATGAACAGCTGTAATTAAGACAAATTATTTGTCTATTTAAGTAAACAAAATAATTTTCTCTTTTCATAAGAAATACATTGGGATTTTGATGGCCTGTAGGGCAAAGCCCGAGGACTTTTATTACATGAATTGGTGAAAGGGGGTGTCTACACAAAAATACTTAATTTTGACACATCATTTGTAAAAATACATCCATTATTAACGAAGGAGTAGTGTTTCGTATAAATCGCCTTCGCGTATTTTATATAAGGATATTAAAAATATTTGGTTTTTCTTTTCCGAGTTCGTTTGGCTCTTCTACCCGACCGATTTTCATGATTGAGGTCTCAAATTGAAGGTATGCACGCACAGATTCGCCATCAAGAATCGGCATATATTTATCTATAATCCCACTCGGCATATACGTAAACAAAATTTGCTCCCAATGTATTTCTTATGGAAGTTAAATTTGGTTTTTCTTTTCCGAGTTCATTTGGCTCTTCTACCCGACCAATTTTCATGATTTAGGTCTCAGATTAAAGGTATGCACACACAGATTTGACATCAAGCATCGGCATATATTTATCTATAATCCCACTCGGCATATACGTAAGCGAAATTTGCTCCCCATGCATTTCTTATGGGAGTTAAATTTGGTTTTTCTTTTCCGAGTTCATTTGGCTCTTCTACTCGACCGATTTTCATGATTGATGTCTCAAATTGAAGGTATGCACGCACAGATTTGCCATCAAGAATCGGCATATATTTATCTATAATCCCACTCAGCATATACGTAAACGAAATTTGCTCCCCATGCATTTCTTATGGGAGTTAAATTTGGTTTTTCTTTTCCGAGTTCATTTGGCTCTTCTACTAGACCGATTTTCATGATTGAGGTCTCAAATTGAAGGCATGCACGCCAAGTTTTCACATAAAGCATCGGCAAATATTTAACTTCTGTATTATTCGACCAAAACGCATAGGTAATTTGATTTATATTCTAATTCTTACTTTAATTTAAGATGTACCTTCTCCAGTTTTAATTGTATAATCCTATATATTTTAGTCTAAGAACCTTCAATGAAATACTGGCTTTCATTTAAGCTATTAGTTATTCAAATCGAACGAGTTTTAAGCAAACGCAAGGTGAACAACCAACATAAAAATTATTATATATATTAGCTCCAGTATTGTTCATGTTTTTCTATATGTTTTAGATTCAAAATAATCAGTAAATTATAGGCTTTAATTTGAGCTATTGATAGTTTGAATCAGTTAAGACCAAGATACTGTATTACTCAATCAAAAATCATAAATTTGATTATTTCTCAGATATTATATTTATTTTAACGCTGCAGAGCAGCATGGGTCCTCTAATCAAAGATACAAAATTAACTTTATTAACATTTTAATTAACATTTTTTTCTTAAATTGCTATATTTTTCCTACAATGGTTTCACCGCCTAACCTCTACATGGTCTCCATTATTTGCTTTAAGAAAGTCAAGTCGGTCTTCCATCTCTGACCACACATCGTAGGGCATTTCATTAGATATTTTTCCAAAGGCTGTTTTGGGGTTGGTCAGGTTGCCAAGCTTAAACAGTTCCTGTTCTAATGATTTGATTAAAAGTGGACTGGGATGAAGACTCTGTTGAAGAATCAGTGGCAGACTGGTCTCTGTTTGAACATGTTTGTTTGTTCTGATTTATAAATGGTTTATTTTATACTAATATAATATGGACTTGACATTAATATCAGAATTTCACTCTTTGCATTGTTTACTTGAGAAACCCACTTTCGTACAAACTGAAACACAAGCATCCCCACACACAAGTGTTTTTTGCACTTTAGTACAAAAAAATTGCATAGGCCTACTTAAAAAATATTCCCAACACCTATATATTACAAACTACCAATTATTAATAGTTTTAATTTTTATATTTTTTATAATTTTTTTTATATTTGTTTTTTAATTACGGCGATTTCCGAAAAATGACTATTTCTAGATACTTTTATGGGTTTCCATTGAGTCACCATACTTAAAAACATATAAAACAGCATACACTTTTGCAACACAACATACAACAATCCCATATAACAAATATAAAAATAAACAAAAAATATTTTGTAAAATTCAAGATGTTTTCTAAGAAATTATTATTTCTACATAATTGTTAGTGTTCATTGATCTCAGCAAACTTAAAAATATATGAAATGATACATAACAACCAACCCTATATAACAAATATAATACTATTCAAACAACGCATTTGGTAAGATTGAAGATGGCGGTGATTTCTATAAAATTATTATTTCTACACAGGGCCGGTTCTAGGAATTTTTCAGAGTTAAGCGAACACCCGAATCAGCGTCACTCTTTGACAAAAAGTCAGCCTCTCGACGGGTCTTGAAACTCGAGACCTCCTGATCACTAGTAAGATGCGCTATCAATTATGCCACGAACGCCACTGGAATCACATTGTCCCGTTACGCTAATCATGTCGCCTCAAGAGAAGACATTATAGCCACTAGAGATATGACGTCACCACACCTTTAGCCATCGTCCCTTCCGTATGCCCATCCGTGACAAGTGGCGCTGCGCGCTTGCTTATCTCGAGCATGAGCGAGTCGTGAAATGAAACCCTCAGACAGGCGCCGCGCTGTACGCTGCCGACTGCCGAGCGTCAGCTCACTACAAATCGAAACTGCAAATGGCATTGAGTCCTTCAGTTGTAGTGCTGTACAAATATACACATTTTTCAAGTGCTGTTGGTACAAATAGAATAAATGCCTTTATTGTGGTGCTTTGAATAAATACTTGAACTCTGAGCAAAAATAAACAAAATTACGTTGATCACTTTAAAAAAAATTGTTCCGTTGGCGCCACGGCGCCACTTTTTTGTGGCGCCATATGCGGCCGCGTAGTTTGCGTATGGGTTAAACCATCGATATATAACAATGGTATATGTGTGTTTATATATCGATGGGTTAAACCGGCCCTGTTTCTACACACTTATTTTGAGTGCTTTCACTGATCTCAGCGTGGTTAAATGCATAATTAAACAATATAAGTTACAACAACCTTAACAAATATAAAAATAGTCAAACAAATATTTGTAAAAATCCAAGATAGTGGTGACATTTTGAATTCCCCAAAGGTGACGGAATATGTCATCATGCATTTTCTTGAAGCTTTACATGTCATAGTAACTATCCATACATAAAAAAAAAACATTAATCCAATATTTTTGGGTTATCCAAAATAATAACACAGATTCCATCTCTAAACCATTGAATACACTTTGCTTTCAACTACGCCTCCATATATGACAACTGTATATGACAACAATGGAACAGCTGATTAGGTACTGTTAAAGGGTAGGTACTGACTTTTGTACAACCCTTGGTAGACAACAAGTATGTTAAGCTGTAGATTTGATCCATTCTTTTATCGACACAGTGTATAAAAGTGTATGTTAAGTGTATAACAGTCTAATAAAGTTAAATTATTTTGGAAAAACAATTACATAAAAAAAACATGATATTTTTTATTCTCTTGACTACTTTTAGATCAGCTGTTTTCATTATTTGTCTGTATTGTTTACAATGGAATGAGTATATTTCATTACTAGAACCGAAAGTGGCATTTTCCGGCACGCGCACATGTTTCATGTGTGAAGCAAAGCCAAACAGAGGAAAACCAAATTTCACGTTCAAGGCAAAGCCGAGTTTTTGAGAGTTATTTTCATGTATGAGGCGAAGCCAATGACGGGAATAACGGAGCGAGTGTCGGAGAATAGCTTTCGGTACAAGTTATGAACAATACTTTTCATCGCAACGCACATACAACATTACATACCTCAGTAGTATTAAACTAGTTAGAGACTCATTGAACACACTACACTCTTTATCATTGAAAATATACAAAATGTAATAATTCAGAAAAATAACAATGCTGGTTTAGTAACATGTTTTTTTGTTTCAGTGACACTAAACAGGCTTACTCAAGAGTATCAATATTTTACAGTAAACTGAAATTTCTCGGTGTTCGACGACAAGCAGAAACTTCCTTTTATGACTTTTTAGGCAAGTTTAAAGTAATTATTGATACTATATAAGTTGACGCAAATATACAATAATTATTAGTATTAGTTAATTGTATTGGTTCCAAACCGAGTCATCCAAATGAAATAATAACTGTATTAAAAGACTATTAATTCAAGTCGTTCAACGAAGCATGAAAGCCCAATATGTGAGAAAGAGAAGAATTTCACAGCAGCACCTCACTCAGGGATTTACAAGCTTGTATCAATCTCAGTTCCTCTATGTATTTCCAGCGTATTGAAAGCCACCATTTAACTATGGATCCTTATTATCCTTATTCATCACTTGGCCCTTATTTATACGCAATACCAATAAATATCATCCCAAATGTCCAGATGTTGTAAAGAAAAAAAGAAAAATAACTCCCTCTTATATATTTAAATAGATATTTAAATATATACTACTCTCTTTACAATGTTCTCAACAAATGACTTTTAAATGCTTGATTCTTTACAAATCTTGGTTGCCCCTGGGTTGGAAGAACAAAGTAAATAAAAATAAACAACAGAGCGTTGGCAGTGGAAGCTTGATGTTAAATAAAAATTTAGTGGGCCCTGTAGGATTAAATTATTCCCAGAGATCCTTAGGGGATGTCCCTGGTACTGTTTAAAGTTCTTCCAGTGCTGAAAACAATCTTAAATAACACTGATTCTACTTTGCACACTACCACACTAATTTTAGTGTTGCACTTCAATGTGAATCTTGTGTAGTGGCTTCTTACTTGCTATAATTACCAAACCTCTATTGAATGAATTTGTATAGTACCAAAAATGAAATGCCAAGATTAAGAAGACCAAGACATTAAGAATTCGATAAATATATAACAATTTGATTTATTCAACAATACTTTTATCAACAGAGCAACAATGCGATTTTTTTACAATTTAATATTGATACTGAAATGACTCGAACAAATATTTTAAAATATCGATACTAATTACTCAGAACTTGAGTACAATGGCCATTGATACCTTTCTTGAAAAAAAACGTGAAACCAACCCCTCGGTAGGAGAAGTGATTGAGGCGGTTACAATTCAACTACGACAATGACGGTGAGGCGTGAAATTTAATTTAATATTGAGACGACCCAGACATTCACTAATCCTCCTCGTTGGCCAACGATTAAAAAATTATAGATTGTGTCTCGAAGTCCAACTTGTTACACATTACTACTGTTTGTAACTCAATTGTATGGTGTGAAAGATTAATTATTATTTATTGCTACAGAGTGTTATGGCGGGTTCTTCTATCATGCAACACACACACGCTCACATCTACAGTCGCTATTTCCTCGAACCAGCAGTCCACCTCAACTTCCAACTATTTTATTTCCCAATTTAAACATCCATGGCTGTTACACTCTCAGTAAATATTTGATTGAACAGTGCAAAAATGTGAAAATAATGAGTTTACAAATAATAATATTATAACAAAATTTTTTACAAGTTACGTTAAATTTCTCTACAAAAACCTGTTCAGTTATTTAAGCCTAAAAGCATAATAGTATCACAGTCTACGATTTAATATTGATTGAATAGCTAAAAATGGATATAAAACTCACTTACAAAAACTCAAACTTGGCGACATGTGCTTATGTAACAGGAAATGACAAAGTATTACATGAAAAATGATGGCATGTGCGACCCACTGAAACTATTATAAATAAGACAATAATTAACATATATTACTTACAGTTTGGACGTCCAACACAAAGATACAGGGGAGGGAGGAAATGGTGAGCTTTTTTGCGAAAAAACGCAAATGAATTAGTTTGATCAATGAATGCGTGAAATTTTCAATGGCGGTTTGTGTTAGCTGGTAAAGAAGTTTTGCGACTTTTTTCCCTTCTCGAATTGATTTTATTTTCACTCGCACAGCAATTATATCCCTGCGGGATATAAGCTTTACAATTTGATGAAAATAGAAATTTGTCCAGCTAACACTGCGAATGGAATTGATTTGCACGACCCGATCGAAAGCTCATCTACTACTTTGGAGCGAACAGGAACACAACTGACTAGTGACCGCTCCCCGGCTGGAGGCTCTCCCCTACCACTCGTAGTGCATGGTGCATTGTGGGTATCGTCGTCCATTGTCTAAATCAGCTGAATAGGTCTTCCCGTTTACTCATATTTGATGTCCATCACATCAAATTCAGTACAATATAAAGGGTGATCCGTTTTCAGTTTCCTATATTTTATTTTGGATAGAACTCAAACCATTTTATATTTACTTACTTACTTACTCCTGTGGCCACACAAATCCCAAGTGATTTTTGGCCTCGCCAACAATGCTCCTCCACTGCTGCCTATCTTCTGCTGCCTCCAAACTCGCTCCTAACCTCCTGAGGTCCTGCCTCACTTGGTCATTCCATCTTAATCTGGGCCGTCCCAGCGGCCGTCGTCCTTCTGGTTGCCCCATCCACACCTTCTTAATCATACTGTTATCATCTCTTCTATATACATGTCCCAGCCATCGTAATCTTCTGCTCTTTACCATTGCTATGATATCTGGGTCATTATAAAGTTCTCTTAATTCTTGGTTCTTCCTTATCCGCCATTCACCATTGTCATTAATAGGACCAAACACTCTACGTAAAATTTTATTTTCAAAAACTATCAATTTCTTTTCATTTTGCTTTGTAAGTGTCCAGACTTCTGCTCCATATAGTAGAACTGGTTGTATTATTACTTTATACATCTTTATTTTAGTTCTTCTGGTCAGGAGTCTACTTCTAAATAGTTTTGTTAGACTCCAATAGCACCGTTGAGCTGCTGCTAATCTACATTGGATTTCGTCGTCTTGTCTGCTTTCACTTGTTATTGTCACTCCCAGATATTTAAAATTGTCAGTTTTTGTGAATTTAAAATTTAAGACTTCCAAGTATGGTTGGTTATCAGGTAGTCTACTTATCTTCATTATCTTAGTTTTCTCTTCATTTATTTTTAATCCCACTTTTTGTGTTTCAGTGATTAGCTTTTCTGCTAGCTCCTTAATATCTTTTTTATTTTCTGCTATTAGTGCCACATCGTCTGCAAATGCTAGAACGTTTGTCTTCCCGCTAATCTTTGCACCTCCCTGAAGACTGCTCACCTCTCTCAGCGCTTCTTCAATGACTATATTAAATAATAATGGGGATAGTGCATCGCCTTGTCTTAGTCCTGTGTTAATTCTAAAGGTGTCTGAGTATTCATTTTCTACTTTGACTTTTGATATGGTCTTAAATGTGCACATTTTCGTAAGATTGACAAGTTTCTTTGGAATCCTGTGTTTTTCCATCAACTTCCACATTTTTGGTCTTGATATGCTATCATAAGCTTTTGCAAAGTCAACAAAAAGAATATACAAGTCTTTGTTGTATTCCCAGTATTTAGATGCTATTTCTTTCAATATGAAAATCTGGTCGGTTGTTGATCTGCCTGCCATAAATCCTGCCTGGTGTTCTCCCACTATGTTTGCAGCGTATTTCTCTATTCTATTAAGAATTATTTTAGAGAGTATTTTGTAAGTTGTGCTTAAGAGTGATATTCCTCTTATTTTATATTTGCTTGAATATTATTTGATCATCGAAATCATAGACATTTACATTCACAGGAGAACTATATCAGGCAAAAAGGCCACCCTACAGCAGCTGTTGATTCTCTAAAATTAGTTGTTTATGGTTTTTTTTTATTTTTAACAATTTTTAGGATTTACTTGCGCTAAAACTCAGCAATTATAGTCTCAGAAGTTGTTCCAACTATAGTTTTGCATGTATGAGGTGAACATTTTCATTTTCCCATATTTGCAAAGACTGTTTAGTAACATACCCAGAGATGATTGCATTTGTCTCATCAGAGAAGAAGGTTTCCAAAAAATCAGTATCATCTTCCTGCTGTAATATATCCATTTTGGATAAATTAATTCTTCTTCTCTGTACATGATCTCTGGATTTCAGTTTTAGGGTCAACTGGATGTCTCAAAAATGAAAGTACAAAATATGCTAAAGGGAGCTGAGCCAAAGGCCTGTGGGGGCTGTGGGAAAGGGGGGTGAGGTGTGCGAACGATTACAAAGTGACAAAATTGATAATTGTGACTCTTCATTCCCTCTATCAGTCACAACACAACAGAAATGGCCTTGGCTGGTCGTACTCCAATGATAAACAGGCCTTACTCTTTCTCTAATGATTCCACTTTCCTCAATTCACTATATCTCATTAAGTCTTGAATTGTTCGCTCAGTAGGACGGTTAAATTGACCATACTTTTCTCTCAAATAACAGTACCTATGACTTCTTATTAGGAATTATTATTCCAAGGAACAACTGAACAATTTAAACATGTTTAAATAACCAGACCTTAATTGATCAATTTTGTGAATGAGTTGTTCAACTTTTGACGTATTCAAAACAAACAACAGTGATTATGCTGTTCTTGTCAGTGCTGCCAAAATGGGAAACTAAAATTGTATTGTCTTTCACATTATAGCCATATGATTATAGCCATTGGTATTGCAATACAAGGCGCTATGTTGAGATTCGCCAATTTGTCACATTAGGCTATCAGCATAAATGTAAACAGAACAACCATAAGAAATGGGAAAAAATGTTAAAAGCCAGGGAAAAGATGAGTTAGCATTTGATAATGGAACCCAAGCCTCCCTGGTTACTCCTAGGGCAGTGTATTTCTCATGTGTTATTACAGGTAATTGCGGAGGATTGCTATCTCTGATGACTGGCTTCAGCTTCATCAGTGGACTAGAGCTAGTGTACCATCTTATGTTGCGCCCATTCTGCTGTTTGATGTTCAACAAAGTGAGAAACAACAACCTGACTGTAGTATCTCGTCCACCTTTGCGGGTCCTGGCAATGAAGCATCAACTACGAGTCAAAGATCACTACTTCACCAGATCATAAGATATTAAGAATGTCAAGAACAACAAATACAAAAAAAATTCAAAAATAGTTAAGAGACTTTGCATTAGACTTAATTGCCCTGTTTCCTGTACCTAATGATCAGTTTACTCAATGTTTCAGAATTTTACTCCTTTTTAGTCACATTAATAATAAGATGTGTAAATGTAATTTGAAGGGGCTAACATTGTGGTAGAGGTGGGGGTACTTCAGTACTCTAGCAGGTTGAAAATAGCAGTAATTTACAGTGGAATAAATCTCTCACAGCATGAACATAGGGCTTTAGCATAGTTAATACAGTAACTATACAGAGGGCCAAAAGAACAACTTCAATTGGTAGTTTAGGACAGATTTTAATATACAATAAGAAGTAAGAAAATACAAATAATGTCAATCCATAGATTCCAGAAATAAATGGTTAAAATTATAGTACATTAGATACAGTTTTTTAAGCTATGGCTTACTCCACTAAGACTGTTAAATAAACTTATGTCTCGACCTTTGGTCTCTTTTTCATTCCCTCCACTGACTTTGGAATGTCTGGTCTCTAAATGCTTTCCATAGCGTGTGCAGACCAATATTTTCATGAAATCTAAAAATGTTGTAAACACAAATTTTTACACTAATTACTTACAGTACACATTTTCTCTTTTGATTGTTCGCGTTGATTTATTTTTAATGCTACTGAGGGTAAAAATAAAATTCTGTTTACAGGTAAAAACAAAGAAAGTATGTTTTTAACATATTTCAATAAAAAATTCACATTTTTATGCCCTAGGATTTTTGTATACCAAATGTTAAAGTTTCTTGCAACCATTGCGAAAAGTTACTTATTTGGGTCTTTTTTTCTTTTGTGTTTTGATTGCATAAACTGATAGTATAAAAACCGGTGGCTGTTTTAGGATTTAGCTTTAAAGTAAAGACTGATACAGAACGGGTAACACTATCCATTTTACTGCCACTACTTCACTGTAGTTATTGCAAATAAAACAGGTAGACATAAGCTATGTTAGTTTTTAAGAGCACCAACCTAACTTTTTACAAATTTCCAACACACATATAATAGATACCACCTGTACTTATCGCACACATATCAAAACCCCTGTACTTGGCAGTCCTGTGGCAATTCACATTTTACAGTGACGCTATACAGCCCCGCCATATTTACTCACATGTATATTTCCGCTACATCACAAATTATATAGCCCATTCTCCTAAAAATAGTGTGTACCAAAGTAGAACCGTAGAACTAAAAGAGTGTTTTTTTCACCTCATCTGTGCGGAAATTAAAAGGTGCAAAAGTGTCAAGCGTTTATATTGTTTTATATGTTCATAGGTCTCCTGACACTCTATTTCTGAGATCCAAGTTCATAAGAATCTACTGTATTATGTTATAGTAATTTACGCAACAATTGCGTATAGATAGTATTAACGACAGGAGTGGAAATTTAAGGTATGAGCCTTGGCGAGTGCCTTAAAAACTTCTATGAGTGTTGTTAACACTATTTACACGAGTTGTGTTTACTACTTTACCTACGACAGTGTTTTAATTACTAAAAATCACTACTCATAACTTCTAAGAGAGGTTATGTTTTCCTTTATAACCTCTCATTGCCACTGACAGTGATGCAACGAAACATCGTTACCAAACACTAATTTCACCACTCAACAATTAAATTGGCCTGAACAGCTGATTAGTTGAAGTTCGAATCAATAAAATTTTACTTCTTCTCTCTCAATCCTTGAACCTCATTGGTCCGTTACCCGTGTTGTTGCTGTTATGAAAGCAAACAATGCTTTTTCCTACAGTTACCTAACAATGTACATGTTCTCTCACTGATTTGAGAAAGCAAAGTGGCCAATTCGCTCATCACTCCAGATTTGCAACGTGAAGGCACGAAATAGTGAGCGCGTAACATGCAGGCAACGTCGTATGCACGCGAAATACGTTGGCAGCACTGGCTGTAAATCAGCTGGTCAGCTGTTATACTGTTGTATTTGTCACTCACTTCACATTAAATGTTATATTAAAAGTTCACTTCTGTCTAAAAATAGGTTATGTTTCTTCACAAATTTATTTGTTTTATGGTAACTGTAGGAAAAGTATAATGTGCAACTCGAGTTCAAAGTACAATTGCCTCACTCGAGAAACCATTCCTCACTCGCCTTCGGCTCGTGTGTAAGGATTTCTCTCGAGTGAGTCAATTGCTCACTTTTCTCACTAGTTGCACAAATAGGCCTAACTATTGTTATGTGAAACTTTTCAATTCTAAGAACTGAACTGAAACGGCTATTTTAAAAAACGGTCGTAGGTAAAGATATTTTAACAATAATTTGTTCTTCCTTGCATTGAAGTCATTATTTTATTCTTTAGTGTAAAACATAAAACTAAATAATAATTTTTGAATGTGTTATTATTACCATTATCAAGTGAAATGGGGACGTCAACTAGGTGTGTATTTTAATCCAAATATGAGTGGTGAAGGATGAGTGTAGAATGGTGTGAGTGATCTTTGTAGCTTTGTTACTGACAGAGATCTAATTAATACATAGTAAATGACATATTTGTTTCAAGAGTAGTTTTAATTAATATACACTATTTATGTGATCATTTATATTGTTGCACTTGTTGATTTAAAACTAATTACATTTGTATAAACGGAGAATCAAAGATATCACAACCTGATGGATCAAAGACTAAAACTATTAAAAAATAAAAATATATTATGTATATATTTACAAAGTATACAAACACGAGGAAGACTTAACGGCTGTAAATATGTTACATTATGATTTGAGGGTCAGGCACTGAAGAGGCGATAGATTTGTGAGGTAACACTTGACCTCCGTTGACATACAACTCATCTTTGACAATGACGTCTTCTCCTAGCACGGTGGTGTTCTCCATACGTACCCACTGGCCCACCACACAGCGCCAGCCGACGATACAGCCGTCTAGCCACGAGTGTGAGCGCACTGTCGCACCGCGCAACACCGTGCTGCGCTTAATGCACACTCCATTCTCTATGACGACGTTGGGGCCAATCGTGACGTTAGGTCCGATACGACAGCCTTGGCCTATCTTGGCTGTGGGATCGACCAGGACATTGCCGACAATACCCTCACCAGCATGCAGCTGCTCTGGTGATTTCTGCCGAAGAGAGGTCAAGTAGAGGCACATACCTGCAACATTAACTATTCTTAAGATCTAATTTTGGTTTCTTGATTACAGAATACGATTGTCTGTTTTAAATAGATACATACTGTTACAGTAAATAATTCTTATCAGTATTCCATCAGTTTACTTATCAATTGGATTAGATCCAGTTCAGCATGTTTTAACATCCGGCAAACGGTGTACATATGTGCTTTCCATGGCCCCCACAAGGATGGGGCTGGTGCAACTCTGGTCACAGTAATTTTTTATTTTTGTTTGTTTATTGAACGATATTTTACAGCGGATCATAGATTTAAAATTCAAATAGCTTACATGTAGTTATTACAAAACCAAAGTGAAAAAATGAAAAATTATATTATTCTAGATTTTAGGTTTAGTGTTATGAATTGGTGAAATGGTGAAATTCACTTGACTAGTATTCAGACATTATTAATTATTTTAGTGAAAAGAATGTTAAGAAAGCTATGATTATATAGATCATAGACCATCATACATCAAAGTTTAGGTAGTACCATTAAGGCTACATTATCAATGACAAAGGTAAACATGGACAACCTAATTAATGCGGCTATGAGTAGGAAACATTTGTAGAAAACGCTTAAAAATAAGATCAGCTTTCCAAAAATAATACAATATATAGCCTACAAGAAATGTTGATTATATCGAACTGTTAGGCTAGGATTATACTAGGACGCTGGCGTCCGAGAGGCCAGCGTCCGGGATGCTAACGGGGCATTAAATCAAATGGGGGCGATTATACTAGGGATGCCAGCGTCGGATGCTAAAAAAGCCACCGGACGCTCGATTTTGTGCCTCCTTGGGAACGGGGTTTTATGGGGTAAAAAAGGGGTTTTGTCATATTTCTCCCTAGGTAATTTTAATTAGCTTAAAAACATATAATTAAGTAAGTTATATTAAAGTGTTTTTGTACGGTTATTAGTTACGGATAAAATTCAAAGAAGGGTAAATTAAAAATTCCCATGTTATTCTTATGGAAAATAATTTGCTTGTGTATGGATATATTTTGGTCAAACTTGGCCAATTTGTTTCATACTAAGCTATTAATATTTTACTAAAAACACACAATATTAGCCTCTTTAAAGCAGCAAATCTGGGTACTCGTTAAACCTAATGTTATTTAAATAGATATAAAAAAAGTTACAAAACATTGAAATAAAATGGCAGTCCGAGAGGCTAGCGTCCCAACACAAATCACGTAATTTATCGGCTCGAAGTGGGACGCTAGCGTCCCGGACGCCAGCCTCTCGGACGCTAGCGTCCTAGTATAATCCTAGCCTTATGTACAATGTGATTATTTCCATTAGTTGCATATAAACCTTGAGCTGACTCTTTTAAACTCATCAGAAATTATGACTGTTGTTATTCATTATTAAATAACTCCTGTAATACTTTGCAATTGCTTGATCTCGAGCAACATAAAATACACTAGTCAGAGTATTTTATGTTGCATACAATTAAAACGTGCCAAACACATTTGAATTGTTTGGCTCCCAAGTTAGTCATAATCTTATAATTTTTATAACTTGAATTTTATTCCCGGTTAGTTGGCCTACAATAAATCAAAACACAAAATGGAAATTTACTTTCAGTACCTTAAAATAAAAGTGGATGATTTACTTTAATAATGGTTTTACTCATGTGGTCAAATAGAGTCTATTTCAAATCGTGATTTAAGTTTCAATGGCATTAAAACTTCTTCTTTTCAGTTTCACGGAACAAACTGATCCAATTTTAAGTTTACACAGCTCTCACACATTTAATCTTATATGGATCCTTTTACACAATGCAACTAAATGCCATAAAATTGACTCTGCAAAATTATGCACAAACCCTTAACAGCAAATATCTGGCTCTATACACCATGATCTATTATGCCTTGGGGTTTGCCGATTTCTAATCTAAAGGTAAGAACAACTCAATTTTTCTAAGGTTTGAGCATTGAAACCGGGCTAGAGCTAAACTTTTAATTTCCTAATAATATTGTGAAATGATAGCTATATAACTTATAAAATAGTCCAGATAGCTATGTAAATCGATGTTGAATTACCAATAATCAACATGTCTAGGATAAACTTCTGTTGACAATTAGGTATCACTTTGTCTTGTTCAAGCATAACCCGTTTTAACATGATCGAAGTTCAAGAGGAGTGTTTTTTTTATTATAATGTCGACCTCAGAAAAAAAAACCAAGACAAGTTTTACATATAGGTATCCTAAAATGACTTCTGGTAAGGTGACTACGCTACACCTCTGACCAAATATATTTCACTTACTCATGTCCCTAAACCAACGATCACATAAGACCAATAGATGGAGCACGCCTATCTAACTAACATTAAAGCAGGTGAAGCCAGGTCCGCCATCTTACTGTAGGATAGAAGCGCTAGATGTCGATGAAAATGGCACCAAAACTCAATGTTCCGCTTCAAAATAACTCGACATTTAGCCTACTTAGACTTAAGTTATATGGTTGAAACTTCGTATGAGTGAAGTCAATAAGTCTATGACACTATTGGTTTTAATTAAAAGTTTAAAAGTTAGTATTTTCTATTTTAAATCTTCAAATAAAGTCGGTACTTTTAAATGAGTTTTAAAATATGACATGAAAAAGTTCGTCGGCTGCTACTTTTTTTATTTTTTGGTCAGGTAAGTTAAAAAACGGTGGATTTTGTAGCTAAAGAGTTGAACCTTTTGGATCATATTTTTTTAAATTTTTAGCTGGTGTAGTTTGGTTGTAATTTAAATTGTAATATAGGGGCTACCCGCCGCGCCGCGTGGCGTCATGCGGGCAGATTCTGCCTACAACGTCACTTGTAATACAGTTTAGATACTCAAATTTGGAGCTATACAGAAAAGTTACTAAACTAATTAGAAAAACACGGATTACATATAAATGTTCTTCGTTTTATTCTTTGTATTCATCTAAAAATTAACATTTTTTAGCTCTTTCATAAAAATTAATATGACAGTCAGAATATAAAGGAGAGTTGTATAAAAGAGTTTCAGAAACTATCTTGTCACTTTGAAAATTCGTAGATTGTAAACCAAACATCAGAACTTTATGAAACTTTAATACGATGTAGATACATATATTATAAACAGATTTGTAGCTTTTCAGAATTTTCCTTTCGCCCAAAAGGTTTTTGTTGTTAATTATGTAAACTAACTTTTTCTAAGAAACGGTAAACGCTAGAAGAAAAATCAAAAGCGTATTTTGAAGGTCATTGTGTTAGTAACAGAAATATTTCTAATACAAAGGCGTATTGTCATGGATACCATTGCTATCGACTAACATTTAATTAGTTGCGCGCGGTACTAGGGCTCATCACAGCCGGCAGCCGCCATCTTAGTTAAGATTAGTGAAAAATACTGGCTTCACGTCGCGGCCAACATGCTCCATCTATTGGTCTTATGTGATCGTTGCCCTAAACGTACGTTTCAATTCAAGCCTCTTCATGATTACAAATTACACTAGGGAAAAACAAAACTACTAAGAAACACAAAGTCGCACCAGTGTGCAGTGCTCCAAATGATTCAATACTTTTTGGCTGGTGACACGTCTGTGGTGGCGAGCAGAGTCGGGGGCTCTGGCCACGGGCGTGATAAAGCCACCAAAGTGGTCCAATGTGCTTTTGTACATATAGACTAACTCAATGAATTTGGCTGGTTGTGCTACCATGATGGCCTAGTGTGCAAAGGCCTTTATAATGCAAGAGTTAAATGTTACTTGACTTGTAAATTACCTAGAAAAACAAGTGGTACAAAAGAAGTTTGCTATTCTTACCTTTCAGAAAATCTTTAGGTTGACCAACATCCATCCAAAAACCTTGTAACTCCATTGCATACAATTCTTTTTCTTGAGCCATAAATGGAAAAACTTCTTTTTCTATACTCATGGGGCATAGCTGAATTCTCTTGAAAACACTTGTATTCAAGATGTACATTCCAGCATTTATTTTGTTGGACACAAACTCTTGAGGTTTCTCAATGAAACTCTCAATGCATCCATCTTCACCGTACAAAACCACTCCATACTTGGAGGGTTCTTCAACCTTAGTGACTACAATTGTGCCTTCCTTTCCATGACTTTTGTGGAATGATACCAATTCTTTAAAAGGGAAATCACAAATGACATCAGAGTTTAGTACAATAAAAGGTTCGTTGCTAAAAGACAATAAAACATCTTTCGCAAGAGCAAGAGGTCCAGCAGTGCCTAAGGGTTCAGTCTCATATGAAAACACTAGAGTCACTCCTAATTTCTCGGCTTCTTCTCTTAACTCCTGCTCCATTTTATCTTCCCTGTAAGAAAGAGCCAAAGTGACTCTTTTGACTCCTGCCTCCACAAGGGCTCCTATCTGATGTAGTAACATTGGCTTGTTGGCAAACTCCACTAAAGGTTTAGGCCTACTGAGAGTGAGGGGACGAAGTCTTGTACCATATCCTCCAACAAGAATAAGAGCCTGCATGTCCCCTAGTTTTGAGTCTGCTCCTCGCATTGTGAATCTGAAAATAATTGTATCATTGAAATAATGTCATACTCTTTACAGTAATATACTCAGTACCAGGTGGTGCTAGAATATAAGAGGAGTGTGACAGGTCGAAGAGAATGTGGGGAATTTTCTTTATCAATTGCCCAGGCAGATTTACATTTGTTGCTGGAGTTTTCAATGAATAAGGCATTATAATTGAGCTTGGCCACCTTTACTGCCCTTTTGTAGTTCTTCACTAGGGTCTTATACTCTAACTTACAAAGACTGTCACTACTTACAAAGGTCAGATCATAGGCATGTCTTACCTGCTGCCTGAGACTGTCAAGATCAGGAGTGTACCAGGCACGTGAAGTGTCCTTTTTGAGTTTGGTTTTGAGCGAGACTTGTACACAGGAAAACACTCGTCAAACACATGCATTAAAATTTCACGAAATACAGAAAACATGTCCCATTATCTGTGTAGTCAGTCGAAGTCCAAAATTGATCAACTAATCATGCCAATTAATCAAGTTAATTTTGAATTTGAAATTTGAGATATTTTGAAGAGAAAAGTGTCTTTTTAAGGCAAAGGTGCTGATCTTATCAGGCTCCTGAATATTATCATTGACTATCCTGAACAGAATGCCATCATGATCTGAATAATGGAACGGTTCAATACAACAAAATACATAATATTTGGGGATGCTAGAAAAGACATTGTCTAGGCAAGCATTCCCTCTGCTAGGCTGGTCATTGTGGAAGTAGAGGTTAAACTCCCTCAGAAGGTTGAGAATAGTTGCCACCGACCTCTTGGTAGCTGACCATTCCATCACAGACGTCAGGATTTCTTCTAAAGCGTCCAAGAAAAGCCGCTCATCACTGTCTGGGGTTCGATATATGGAGATAACACATAAGTCTATGTGAGGTAACAAGGACACCACATGCTTCAACTATTTTTTTCAATACAAAAGGGCCGACGGATCAAGAGGTCTGCAGTTAAGTTCCAAGCGAGCGTAAATAAGAGTACCATCTCTACCATGTTCTAATCTAGAGAAATTGTTGACTAGGTTATATCCGCTGAGGTTAAAAAAGTCTATACCTGCCACAGGAATCCAATGCTCAGAAAGACATATTACATCACACCACTGATGCATTGTAAAGTTCTCAAGTAGAGTTAACATACCTATCAGCCCTTGGATGTTGAGGAAGAAAAGAGTAAGCACACAAAAACTCAAATTTGAAGGCATTTTACTTACTTTGTCTTTTGCACCATCCATGTTTATTTCTTTGAGTCGGTTGGCACTGATTCCTCAAAAAAATTCACAATCTGAGTAGGCCTATCGTCAGTAGAGCTACTTATAGGTCTAGGCCTAGAAGTATGAGGCGGGGAAAAAATGCCGATTAGTATACCAGTGGGCCAGATATCAGGGTTTATGATTTCATCTACATGCTCAGGCTGTACACCGATTTTATAAGAATTATAAGATGTGTGTCTCGTAGGAAGATTTTCACAGACAAAACTGAGATCACCACATGATGCTTTCAAATGGTCACTTTCAGTTGTGTAGTAGCTTGAAATCTTGTAACATAGATCCAAGATTGTCGAGGAACCGCAGTGAGTTTGTTACTACTGTTCTTACCAGATACCAGTTTTTGGCTTTTACTTCTTCAATTTATTACCACCACAACTCAAAACCATTGAAAAACCAGTCACCTTCAATAGCAAACTGAAGCAATACTTAACAGATAGGCCACTGCACAGTCCCCGACTTCATTGAAGAGCACACCTTCCAACACCAGAGACATGAATACTGTAGGCCTACAAAACCCATTTTAACCCTGGTCCCAAGAAGAAATGTGATGATTCCCCGATCCTGGGATTGTGGAGAAGACACCGGATGGTAAATGGTAAATAAGAATCAATTTTATCCAATGGAGTCATAAATCTAAGTTCCCGTAGGCCTAACTTAAGTTAACTTAGTTCAGTCCATTTCAGGAGCAGATGCGTCAGAGGTCAGTAAGATACCAGATGGCATGTGTTAACCTTTTCACAAATTATAAACATTTACAACAAAATTGTGGGCGATTGGGAAGTCGTAGAATGACAGGAGAGGGCTCAAATTAAAAGTCTCGAATAGTTTAATTCCCAAAATTATTGTTACACAATATTAGTTACGGTATAACGTAAAATGTTCTCCATAAGAAAAACATTATAAGCCATTTACTGCTGATTTTTGTTTACTTCAATACAGCTGATCATGATTTATCACTCCAGTACCGGTACGCAATATTAATATTTTGATAACTTTGTCGCTGAAAAAATAATTTGAGTAGGCCTAAGTTATTATTTCAAAACATACCGTAGCCTATGTTAAAGATTTATTCTGCACTTTTTTTTAAACTTACTATCATTTTTAGTTTGAGATGTATTTTACTGTTTAATCAATATTTTGTATGAAGTGGAATAGTAACCTTAAAGGCTACCGGTACCTACTCTTAGAAAATAGCCTGGGAATAAAGATAAAATACTGTAGATTCCGACGGACCATATATTTATTTATTAAGCAAGTAGCCTATACTATGACAAGTTCCAATGGGCGGAAAAAATTTTGTTGGAGGAGATTTTAAACAGGTACCTACCTACTGTCTGTTGCTCCAAGCAAAAAAAGGCTGCACTTTACTTTACGCCCTACGCTCATTCAAATGAAAATATTGATTATTAGATTTGCGACGAGATTTTCTGCACTGGAAAAATATTACAAGTAAGTGCAGTCGCAACCGTTTGCCGGGGATAGCTCAGCCTACGATGGCTGGGTAAAATTCCAGGGTCTGCGATAAGGTCAGGGAAACCACTAGGCCAAAAGCCGGGTCTAACCGGTATAGGACTGGCTCATACACGGGCACTGTGAACAAGTCAAAAACAAGTCACCAAAACAAACGTGCAATAATCACTACCAGGCCTACGCCGATTCTCCACACTCCTAGGGGGTCGTTGCTGACTACGCAACTCGGGCTTCGTCCTAACTATCCAATAGTTAAGCCCAGAGTGCCTAAAACACGGTGAGTTACACGACGACTTGCCAATAAAAACCACAACGCGTGTTATCACCAGGCGGGGTCTACTAGGCCACTATAATCCAATACACAACTCTAATGCCCAAGCTAAGAATCAAACAGTTCACTCAATAATCGTACCACATAATAATATACAAGTACACTATAGGTAGAGTGACTACACCACTAGTAGCTGGTCTCAATAAATACCAAGCCAAACAAGCAAAATTAAATGACAATTGCACTATTAAAATATTGAGCTACTTAGTAGCAGATAAATAAATACTAAATACGATCCAAACACTAGATAATTATATTATCTGATAGCCGGTACTCCGCTATCCAAGCTACCAAGATAACGTGTTGGATTACCAAACAAGCTGTTCAGGTTAAATTAAAATAATCAAATGAATAAACAATAACAACCCTACTACTGCTACTGCTACTACCAACTTTATGTTACAAATCAAATCAAATCAAATCAAAGCTTTATTTTCCAATAGACATTACAAATGCATGTGGAATGGTCAATGAAGGTATTATGTTGGGAAACATTTGTCAAGGAAGAGTACAATAGATGTAGAGTACAAGGTCAAATCAAAATATACAAAGATAATATAAAATACATGCAGATGAGGATAACTATAAGAGAAAAAAAAGTACAATCATTACTCAATATTTAATGGTTTAGGAAATTCTAAAAAATCTTTAAGTTTGTAGAACGGATTCTTAACTAGCCACATATGAATTTTAGCTTTAAAAACTTTGTAAGGAAGTGATAGCAATTTGTTGGGCAATTTATTTAGACATTTTAGGCCCAGAATTTTATGACTTTTCTTTGTTTTGCTCAGTCTAACATGGGGTATATCAAATTGATGTCTGTTTCTAGTTTGAAAATCATGAAAATCACTCCTTATGGCATGTGAGTCCATTTCCTTAAAACTAGTTAACATGATATTAAATATATATAAATTAATAACAGTTAAAATATTAAATTCAATAAAAATGGGGCGACAATGTTCCTCAGGATCAACCCTAGCCATTATGCGCAGGACCTTTTTTTGTAATATTAAGACATCGGAGACATGAGAACTATTACCCCAAAAAATGATACCATAGTTCAAGGCAGACTGAAATAAAGCAAAGTAAACTGATCTTAAATAACTAATAGGAACTAAATCATTAAGCTTACGAAAAAGGCAAATCATTCTACTTAACCTAGTACAGAGTTGCGTTATATGATCAGACCAAGTCAGTTGTTTGTCAATATGGACACCTAGAAACTTTACCACATTGGACAGTTCAGCTTCAAGTGGGCCTATATCATGTAGAGGTCTAAGGCAAAATATGACTGATTGTGTTTTGTCTTTATTCAAAAGAAAACTATTAGCTGAAAACCACTCAGCAGCAGTATTGACTGTGTTTCTGACAGTTGACTTAAGATGCAAAAGGTCACTGTGACAAGATAGCAAGGTAGTATCATCCGCATAGAGATAGGAATTGCAACTAAGATTCATAGGCAGATCATTTATAGCAATTAAAAACAGAAGGGGGCCCAAGACGGAGCCTTGAGGTACCCCACAGTTGCTGAGGGCGATGGAGGACCATTCACCATCAGCGTATACCGCCTGTCTACGATTTGCTAAATAAGACCACAAAAGATTTAGAGCACTGTTTCTGATTCCATAAAACTCCAACTTATGCAGCAAGATCTCATGGTCAACACAATCAAAGGCCTTGCTAAGATCAATGACGGTGGCCCAGGCAAAATCTTTATTTTCAAAAGCCCTGTGAATGTCCCGAACCATGGCATCAATTGCATCCACAGTGGACTGTCCAACTCTAAAGCCAAATTGTTGTTTGTTAAAGAGAGAATTGTTTTCAAAAAAGCTGTTAATCTGATTGTGAATAATATGTTCTAGAACCTTGGACAGAACAGGTACTAGACTAATAGGCCGATAGTTTCCTGGGCAGTTTTTATCCCCTTTTTTGAAAATAGGACAAATTTTGGAAATTTTGAGACAATCAGGAAAGAATCCCCCCTGTAGACAGGCGTTTACACAGTAAGTCAATGGTGAAATTATTACATCAACAATTTCTTTAATGAACCAGTTGGAGATATCATAGATATCTTTGGATTTGGTATTTTTCATTTTAGTTATGACTGACATAACCTCACTACAAGTGACCAAAGAAAAGTGAAACTCTGAATTGTTGAAAGGAACTTTTTGTAAGAAATGATCATAAGTATTTGCAGGTTTCTTAATACTGTTTCTAATACTGTTAACAGAGTTAATAAAAAAACTATTTAGTTTATTTGGATGAAATGGAAGCTTATTACCGCTTCCGAGAGATTGGGAATTTTCTTTTACAATTGCCCAGGCTGATTTACATTTGTTGCTGGAGTTTTCAATGAATAGGGCATTATAATTGAGCTTGGCCTCCTTTACTGCCCGTTTGTAGTTCTTAACTAGGGTCTTATACTCTAACTTACAAAGATTGTCACTACTTACACAGGTCAGATCATAGGCATGTCTTACCTGCTGCCTGAGCCTGTCAAGATCAGGAGTGTACCAGGCACGTGACCGTTTCCCTTTTGGGTTTGGTTTTGAGCGAGACTTGCACACAGGAAAACACTCGTCAAACACATGCATAAAAATTTCAAAAAATACAGAAAATATGTCGTTACCTGTGTAGTCAGTCGAAGTCCAAAATTGGTCAAATTTATCCTGCCAATTGATCAAGTTAATTTTGAATTTGAAATTTGTGATGTTTTGAAGAGAAAAGTGTCTTTTAAAGGCAAAGGTGCTGATCTTATCAGGCTCATGTATGATATCATTAACTATTCTGAAAAGAATGGCATTATGATCTGAAAAATGGAACGGTTCAATACAACAAAATACATCATCTTTGGGGATGTTAGAAAAAACATTGTCTAGGCAGGCATTTCCTCTGCTAGGCTGGTCATTGTGGAAGTAGATGTTAAACTCCCTTAGAAGGTTGAGAAGAGTTGCCACCGACCTCTTGGTAGTTGTCACGTCAAACTGTGCGTTGACATCTCCACCAATGACGATCCTATGGTTGGACCATTCCGTCACAGACGTCAGGATTTTTTCCAAAGCGTTTAAGAAAAGCCACTCATCACTGTCTGGGGTTCGATATATAGAAATAACAATAAGTCTATGTGAGGTAACAAGGACACCACATGCTTCAATTATTTTCTCAATACAAAAAGACGACAGGTCAAGTGGTCTACAGTCAAGTTCCAAACGAGCGTAAATAAGAGTACCACCTCTGCCATGTTCTAATCTAGAGAAATTGCTGACTAGGTTATATCCGCTGAGGTTAAAAAAGTCTATACCTGCCAGAGGAATCCAGTGCTCAGAAAGACATATTAGATCACACCGCTGGTGCATCGTAAAGTCCTCAAGTAGAGTTAACTTACCCATCAGTCCTTGGATGTTGAGGAAAATAAGAGTAAGCACACAAAAACTCAAATTTGAAGGCATTTTACTTACTTTATTTTTTGTACCATCCATGTTTATTTCTTCGAGTCGGTTGGCACTGATTCCACTAAAAAATTCACAGTCTGAGTAGGCCTATCGTCAGTGGAGCTACTTATCGACCTAGGCCTAGAGGAACGAGGCGGAAAAAAATTGCCGATTAATATACCAGTAGGCCAGATATCAGGGTTCATGATGTCCTCTACACACTCGGGCTGTACACCGATTTTAAAAGAATTGTAAGATGTGTGTCTCGTAGGAAGTTTTTCACAGACAAAACTGAGATCACCACATGATGCTTTCAAATGGTCACCGATGTCACTTTCAGTTGTAGTAGCTTGAAATCTTGTGACATAGATCCAAGATTGGCGAGGAACTGCAAGGAGTTTGTTACTACTGTTCTTACCAGATATCAGTTTAGTCACCCTAGGATTATTACTTTTGACTGATCTAGGCCTAGGTTGTCTGGTCTTTTTGCGATAGCACACTCGCGAAAAACCATCCTCATCCTTACTCCTACACTCTGCATGATCACATGAAGACTCCAAAGACTGAGGCCTAGGACTAGGGTTTGCCGGTGCTTTAACTGAAGATAGGCCTGTAACAGGCTTACTAAGTTTACTACCCTGTATCTTGCCAGTTGAAACACTAGGTAAATTAGAAGTGCATTTTTTAGGCACAAAGTTAAGTTTTTCCTTGTTTGCAGCCGATTTAAGTGCATCAGAAAAGGTTTTGGCGGGATAATTTTCCTCACGATTAGGCCTAGACCAAACCGATTCAATATCAACACTGCTTTGTTTCTTGGGCATGATTTCACTGACGAGACCCATAATTACATCAAAAAGTTTATCATTACTTTCTTCTAATTTTGCTAGACGATCACACAATAATTCTATCGTAGCAGGGGGACCATCCTTCAGTTCACAAACAGGAACAGGTGGTTCATGTCCTTCTTCAATGTCTTTCTTGCATGCTGAACAAAACCAAGTAACTATATCACCAAGGCTCACAATACGGTCATATTTAACTTTCCCTAACTTAATACAGTGAATGTGAAACCAATTTTTACATTTTCCTTCACATTGCAGGGCATGGTCATTATTATTAACGATATTTTTGCAGACGCCACATTGACAGTTATCCTCATCTGCCGCCATCTTGATACTTAGCTGGGCTTCTGTTAATAGGCTAATAATATTAGCTACTAGCCTACTGGCCACGTGTTTCCAACTACGCACGCTAAATCGTGCAGCCTAGGTTTGTCGGGCCTCAGAGTTATTAGTAATATAACTAACTCTAGGTACAACGCAAAATAATATCTACTACAGTCAAATAAATTATATTATTTGCGCTCTAGCACCTGCCCAGAACCGTCAGGAATACACTTTAATATTATTCCTGACTAATATAAATCCTAACTACCGTCAGGCTTTGACCAGCACGGTTACAACTCTAACTCTCGCAATAAAACCAGATATTAATATTATCAAACTAATAATATCAAGTCGTCCACTCACCACAAGTGGGTCAGTACCCAACTTACACCAACACTCGGCGCGATCACACCACCAGCATATTCCGACACCACTGTCACGTACACCACTGGACGTCTCACTAGACACACGCTCGCTCTTCACTGCACGGGATCTACGACTAGAATGTCCTTCTCGGCTATCCAGTAGTCCCAGGATACCCAAGCTTATCCGAACTGATAAGCCGGGTCAAAGGGCGCTAGCCAGGTTCGCCGCCGCCGCTTGCTAATGCCAGCAATAAGTGCGCGGCCAAATAGCAAATATTTACCCCCCTAGGAAAAAGGCTCGTTACAGATTGTTTCATTCGATATATTGTTTGGTTAGTTAGGTTAACCTTACCTAACTAACCAAACAATTTAACTTATTGAATAATCGATATATCGATCGATATTTTCATTCGAATGAGTGTAGGACGTAAAGTATGCAGCCCAAAAAATGTTCAAATAATATAGCCTAGCATGCATGGTAGTAAAGGTGGAGCATCCAAATATATAACTGTAAAACTTAAAGGTAGTTTCTGTTTATTTACGTTTCTTAAACTAACCAAAAATATGCCTGTCAATGCTGATGAAAAGTAATTTTGTGATTGGTTTCGATAACTGAGTAATGAAACCTTAACCATTCGCAAAAGAATTAGGAATCAGCCGATGATTATGCCCATTTTGTTGGAATATGTAAAGTCAATCGCACCTTTTGAAGGAATACCACCACGTAAATTTACACTAATAGTAACTTAGTTTTTTAATGTTGATCAGAAACAAATCTAGGGTTAAGTTAAGTTTGGTCAATAGCGTGCCTTTACTTTACACTTCTTTTTAACCTTAAACAAAAGGAGTGAGTATAAACTAAGAAATAATAACTGTGTCGGGGTGTCAATTTCTTTTTTTTACCAAAACTAAGCTTATCTCAATAACTTACACCTTTAACTTATTTGCCTTTTCACATTTGACGAAGACAATTTCAAAAATTCCAATCAGGGAAGAATTTTTATCCTCATTAAACACAAGACCAAAGCTACCTTAGTAAACCAGTGTTTATAAAAGATATAATTACTACCTTTTCATTTTATACCTCTAATAAGAATTCTAATTATGTATTGAAAATAACATCAACAAAAGTAAACAAAGAGACTGTGTTTTACACACAAGATATGGTGTGCAGGGATAAAACTTACCTATCCTGACACATAGAAAATTTGATTTTGAGTTTGTTTAGGTACCGGTATTACAATAATAAGTTGTTTTACATTTGAGTTTTTTAGCGACTTTATGTCCCTATAAGCCACTAAGTTAGTTGTAATTATTTTGTTGTGTGGGCCTTGTGGTGTTTACTTTTTATAATCATAAACCATGGATTAAAACACACTTAACTTAAAGTTAATCCTGGAAATCCTTAGCTTTTTAAAATTTAAGTTCGATGAGAAAATAAAGAGCGTTGACAATGAAAAATACTCACCAAGTTAGATACGTGTCAGCCGCTTATCTATCTTCTGATGCACTTAACCTCAAGTGTTTTGATAAAAGAAAGCTGGGTTTTAATGACAAAAGTTGCCACATTGATTGGCTTTTAAAGTGTAAAGTGCAATCATCCTAACAAATCTTAGCTTAGGTTGCAATTTATTCAAAATTCTCCATTTTATAGGTTAATTAATATATTGATTACACAGACACGTCATCTCGAACTTTTGACGTTTTGTATGATGCTTCGCGACGACGACAACATGGACGTACAACAATAAACAACATTGCAGCAGAAGCCTTTTTTTTATTTTATCAACATTTTAATAGCCTTTGAATGTTGCCTGTAACTTTGATGTTTGTACGAAAGAAAATAAATAGGTATACAATTACCAATTAATTAGCATATTATTGTAAATGGTTGCTACACGGCCGCCTAAAGGTCCGTCAAATAAATGAACATAGATTTACAATACTACAGAGTCAATGAAAAACAAAGTTAACAAAATTGCCATGACGAATGGACCAATTTATTCATGCAATAAAGAGTGGGCCTCTTTATTGCTACATTGGATGGATATTCTTTATCAATAGACATGAGTTAGTCCATGAGCTGAATTGATGACTATAATCATTGACAATACACCTCATAATAATACAATTACCTAATCGTCACAGCGGTCACAGCTCTGAAATTTCCGTATATTACGGCAGTCAGCTTCCGTTCTCGTATCTGTCATCATGCATGGTGGAAGGAACAAAGTATCATGCGATCGTGGCAAAGCGTAGGCCTAATCTTTCAATTTCGTGAGCGTGATCCTCACGGACATAAAAACTTTTACTTTTAGTTGGGCTTGAGTACTGAGAAAATTGGCTCGAGCTTGGTTTTCTGACTTTTTGCTTGGTCTCTCAAGCTTATAGGCCAGGCTCTGCTCGGCCCGAAAATCGACATTATACTATATATCGATATTACATAAAAATCAACAGTTTCCAAAGCCAACCAATTTTGAACCGATCTGATTTGGTCCAAGGCCCATAGATAAGTAATTCATTTTATACTCACTCCCACGAAGTAAAGAAATCTAAGGTGCAAAGTAAAACCAATCTAAAGTGCGCAGCCTCCTAATAGTAAAGAAATGAAATTAAACCAGGATTGCTTTCAGTTTTTTCACAGCAATGAAAGCCAGTTGAGCGGAGTAATCATGTTTCATGGTTTTTTATAAAGCGATAAAAGAAAATTTTTTTTATAGATATATATAATACAAAATACAAATGTTCCCACACTCTGCACTGCTACTACCCACCTTTACTACTTCCTTCACCCCTTACTACGTCGTGGACATGTTTCCCTCCCTTCCTAGAGCATTTTCAGATTATTGCAGATACATTAATCTAACTGCCACAGACTGTTCCCACACACCGCACTGCTGGCTTTTACTACACTCCATTCACAACATCCTACGTCTTTGGCCTGTTTCCCTCCCTTCCCATAACATTTTAGAGCCCTCTCTGGTGTGACCTGCTGGGGTCTAGGAGGATTAACATTAATGTTTTATCCTCCTAGGCCGGGGGCCACATTGGTTCTAAATACGGCCTTATTATAGCGCTTTTACACAGTCACGAGGACAGTTGATGCAACCTGCATGACTGATGACAATTGATTTATTTGTTGGTAGAGAATTTATATCTATTGGTCAGGTAATAGTGTCAGTGTGTAGCTGTTGTAAACTACTTGTCCTAGTGCTCTTACTGGGTTTAACAAATGTTCGTCATAAAAAAACGTATGGTAATTCTTATATAAATATTGTTATGATAGAAGGCCCGTGTGACTGAGCCTGTCGCACAATCACGGGCCTGTGTCCCGGTTAAATTTCCCAAAAAATCCCGGTCAAGACTCACGTGCCCCCTAGCATGCACCCCCCCGCCTTACCGCGGGCCCGCTATCGCCACCACTGGGATTACTCAAGGTTATGACACTAACCTTGAGTAAATAACATAATAAATGTTTAACCCTAACGTTATTTAAATAGATTTAATTAAAATCATTTCAGACTAATAGAAATTCGCTTATTCGGCAGGTTTGCTGTGGCGGGGGTATTATGTGTTTTGGTATAAAATTATCAAACTCAATGGTGATATAGACCACTTATACCACGGCCGAGCTTATACACATTAACATAAGGGGTGTATTTTTAATCCATGGGGATTTATGAACTATTTGTGTAAAGATTTATGTGCATTTATTATTAACAGTGATTAGACAAAATTGTAATATAATTATTTATTTCTACATTAAATGCGAAACTCTTGTCCTTCTAAAAATAATTTCAAATGAAACATTAAAAGTACAAATTATATGTATACTCAAAAATATGTCTTGCTGAACATATGTTCAATGCTAGATCAATTTCTCCTACGTGGAGTATTCGTCAATTTCATCTACCCCCCTATAGGGAATAATTGCAAGTCAGTCAAGTAAGGCAGAAGCCATATTGTAAAATTTTCTGTTGTTTCTAAATATAAGACGGAATCAAACAGTACTTCTCAGCCCTCTATTCACCAAGAAAATTTAGAAAAGATCGTCTAAAATGAATCCTGAATAGTAAGTACTTCTCAATCTTACTTTGTGTAGTAATTTCTTTAAAATAGAACCATTGAAAATTTGTTAAATGTATGGAAGCTGGAGATTTGTATTAGAATGAATCATAGTCTACTACGACTTTAAATTACGTCATAAGAATATCTTACTTTATTTTTCATAGAACTACCTCATTTACAACCTTCTATTAAGTGTTTGCAGTGTATCCATAGCTCTTTTTTCCATACATTTATCCTTCAAAGTACTATTTTAGCCCAATTTTACTGGGTTGCACCTACGTTCTATAGGTATTGGCCAGACCCTTTCTTTTACTCCACAGCAAGTTACTCTTGCTCTTGTCAGATGCCCCATTTTCTTAAAATGATAAGTTACTTGCCTCAAAGAATCCAGACATCCAAATATATGTATAACCTAAGTTATAACCTTTCGTTTATGAATATTTGTTAGCCCAATGCCCAGAAATTTTGTAGACAAAATGATTCTGATTGGGACTAGGGACATAAGGCCTAACTTAACTTAAAAGTCAGTCCTGGTCTGGTAGCCTTAGGATAAATGAAATTGAATTGACACCCTTCCCGGGTAACTAACAGTTTCTTAACTGGGCTACCTACGCTAATATTGATTGAAACTATCGATTCGATTAGTAAACCTTCATGCAATTTTTTCACCATCAGCAAGTTTGGTTGGTTAGGTTAGGTTATGATAGCCTAGTTTAATTTTATAATAGACATAAGTTACTTCGAGCTACTTTCAAGAAAAATCGACGCGCGACACTTTGTGTAGTGTCACGCGTCGATTTTTCGACGCACGAACATTGTTTACGGCGAAGGCTCTATGACTAACTGAATCGGATTGAACTGGATCGAGTTAGGTATCGTTCTTTTCGTTATATTCTACGCTTTCTCCAGAGGTCTGTCTCTAAGCGCTTTATGTTTTCCGAGCCGATCGTAATTGTAGCAGGCAGCTGACGTGCGTTTTATAAACAGCTAGGTTACCCTCAGACCGATGACTGATGTGTTTTATTACGTTTATCATTGTTTTAGTGTTAAAAATCAAAAGTAGTGATATACGCGGTGCATTATAAGAAGTTTTAAGTGATTTTGAAGGGCTGGTTGATGATCCTGAAGAAGTAGGTAGTGATATTGATGTAAATTATCAGCCAGATTCCTAGCTATATGGTTAGGCTATGCATTCTTAGCTAAACGCTATGTACTGAAATCTGTTTTTTGCCCATAACTTATTTATTTGCAAATCTACTTCCTTATATTATTATATATTTGTAATCCTCATAAAATTTAGAACAAAGTGGCTATTTTCAAATATTTATAGGCCTATAATTTATACAACTTCTTTGAGCGCGAACTTATTTTTTTTTTTAATTTTCCAAAATATTTTTTTTTTTACCTAAAAATTTTTTTGAAACAAATGTTCCTTATGTTTTATGTATAATATTGAAGCCCATGATTTTCCAAACAAAATGGTATATAGAACAGTAGAATTAACATTGTTTTAAAAGCTTCTCAGATCTGTTTGAATAAAACCTTGCAAATGCGCCAAAAATAGGCGGACTTTAAGGCCTAAACTATGGACACTCGGAGGGTTAAAAATATTGATTACTAATCAATATTTTCAATTCGATAGTTTCAATCAATATTAGCGTAGCCCAGTTAAGAAACTGTACCCCCCTTCCCTTCATGGTAGTGAGCTGTTCACGGTAGGCATAAGTTAGTTAGGGTATCTATAAGACAACCAACTTAACTTAATAACTGAATCTTAAAATGTTCCAAGACTTCATCTAAGTAAACATACGGTACAGTAGGCTACCGATATTATCCAACTTATACCTATAAGGCCTAATTTACCAAGGTCATATTGACAAAAGAGTGTTTTGTCCTCAAGTCATAGCAACTGTAAGTTAGGCATACGTTCTACTGATTCCTAAGTTACATGTGATTGCCATGTTATCAAAAGGTTTTAACTTAACTTAAGTTAAGTTGGTTTGATCGTGAAAAAAGGCAGTGGGTACAGTTCTGCAGAGAACCTGCAATAACTTAGCCTATATTAAGTTATTGGATGAATAACTTAACAATCTTAAGTTAGGTATCAATATTAAATCGATTTGATATTAATATGGTAGGCCTATAGCAACAATTATGTTAATTTAAACCTTATTAACTTATAATAAAATAATAGCAATAACAAAAACACTGTAACAGTAAGCAAAGCAAAATCTTTGGCTTTAGTTTGTTTATCATTGTTTAAGTAGATACCTACTTGGTTTTAACTTAGCTAGCCTATGTTGTTTTTGGTAGGCTAATCAAGCCTCAGTTTTGTTGTAAAACGTGCATTGCTGTCTTAAATACGCCCTTCTCTTCTCGATCCTGCTCAAAATGCAGTCAAAAGTAAGGATGGACAACCTCACGTATTCAAAGAACCTAACTTATTGCTGTCTTCCTTTAGCTACCGGTTGGCCTACAGAATGAAGTTAGATGGCAGTACAGTAGAACCCCTGTTAACCGAAACCCGGGTTAACCGAAATGGTTCTATAAAATAATATAGGCTAGGGCTGTAAAATTCCCGCAGGGGGCCCATGCTTGCGGGGGTACGTGGCCTAGCGACTACGCGGACCCTAGCTCTTGCCCCCCAGAGGGGAGGTAATTGCCCGGTGTTGGAACCGGCACTTCAGGTAGGCCACAGTTATGGACGACTGGGCAAGCCAGCCTCTTTGGGTTGTACCCAAAGTGAGAGTACCCAGTGACATTCCTCCATCCAGGATGGTGGGTGTTCAGCTCCGCGAGACTTCGGTCTCCCACCTGCCTGTGGCTGTGGTTCTTCGGGACTTGCCCTGGCCTGTAGTGTACGACTGACATTATGTGAGGCATATCTTCGGCTCTGGAAGTAGCCTCTTCCTGGGAGGTGGAAAACGGGCAAGTAAAGCCCCCGAAGGGGAGGTAACTGCTCGGTGTTTGGAATCGGCGCTGCAAGTAGGCCATAGCTATGGACGACTGGACAAGCCAGCCCCTTAGGGGAGAGTACCCAGTGACATTCCTCCATCCAGGTTGGTGGGATGTTCAGCTCTGCGAGAGGTGGAAGTGCGCCATCAATCTCTCACCTGCCTGTGGCTATGGTTCTATGGGTTTCGGCCCGCTTGCTGTGTGCGATCAACATTATGTGGGGCAAATCCTCGACTTTGGAAGTAACCTTTCCTGGAAGTGAAATCGGGCAAGTACTTGTAAGCTCACGGGGACACTCTAGGGGAACGTAACTTTCCACAGTGTGAGGGTAACGGCTGGGCGCACTCCATCAGCCAATCCCTGTCTCTGAGTCCGGAAGTCCTGAGTCCTGGGGTTCTCCCTGGAACCCCAATTGAGTTAAGGATGTCGCCACCTTTGGTGGATAGGTTCATCCGGGTGGGTCCCACTTCTATACCTGCCTCCTTTTGGGAAACCCTGATGGCCCAGCAGTGATGTTGGGTTGGATGGGCAAATGAAGTAGATCGGGTGCTGGGATCAAGCCCGATGGGGGTATCTAGGGATCTATCGCCCTTTCCCAGCGAATGGGATGGCCTCGTTCGGGTAGTGGTGTTAATAGGGGGTGGTGCTGACGGTCCTTTTCCTCCTGGCTTTGAAGGCGGGTTATGGCCTGTCAGGGATTAGATAGGTCCCGAGTGTTGCTTGCACTATGTTGCATCCAGGGACTCCATCATGGTCTGTCGGGGTTTCGGCCCTGGGGGAACCCAGATGGTGGGACGTAAGACCAAGTAACCGGTATCCCTGGTTAGGATTGAGAGGCAACCCTCTTTCCAAAGGGTTGCTTCGGCAGCCGGTGAGCCTGATGAGCCTTAAGTCATCCGCCCATGGTGTGCCTAAGGTTGGTGCGTATGCTCCGGCCTACACCATGGGGCCGGGGTATGTTTAATTATAGGTACCGGGTTGAAGTCGAGGGGCTTCAGCTCTATCGGCACAAAAGAAGAAGAAGGGCTGTAAAATGTGTTAAGAACTTCAGTTGTCTGGTTTAAAGTATTTTCTATCCCATTTTAACATTTTCTTAGCTGAAATTAAACACTGAGTTATAGCCTAGCCTATAGAAATTCTCTTAAACTCATTTTTCCTACGTACACTGTGGTGATACATTGGCTATTTTAAAACATTTTTATTAGCTCGCTTTCTTGTCCGGTACAAATTTTGTAATCAATTTTATACTAACTTCCCAATGAGCTAGAGACTTGGAACTTGAAACATAGCTCACAAATGGATGACAATGTAATATTATATCATTTAATTTTCATATTTCCCTTGGGCTACGCCCCATGGGCTTGTTTTTATTAGCTCGCTTTCCTACAAATTTTGATATCAATTTCAAACAAAGTTCCCGATGAGCTAGAGACTTGAAATTTGAAGCATAGCTCACAAATGGATGACAATGCAATATTATATCATTTAAGTTTCACATTTCCCTTGGGCTACGCCCCATGGGCTTCCAAATTTTCCATGTTTACATTTTGAAATAATGTAAATATATCAATTAACTAGCTGTAACCCGCGGGCTTTGCCCCGTTTACCTTCTTAATTTTCAAGATGATCTTGTTCGCATGGCTCAATGACGTCCTGACGTCCTGGTTGAAGTTAGTTCGCTACGCTCACTCACTTTTGGGTAAGAGCTCATTCGCTGCGCTCACTTGCCTTCAGGTTAGCTCGTTCGCTACGCTAACTCGCCTCCAGGTTGAAGTTCGTTTGCTACGCTCACTCACCTTTTGGTTGCAAATTAGCTGTTGTCATAAATGTAAAAGAATTAATAGTGCTGCACCCTGTTGGTAATCCTTGTAACTTTAACGTTATTGAACATCATAGAACAGAACCAACTTGTGTGAAAACAGCTGTTAAGATTCATTAATTCCATTTAAATATGAGTACTCATAAGGTTAACATGGGAAACTCCAGAGCCACTGGGGCGGAGCCCAGAGGTCGGAGGGTAAAATCCTTTCTTAGTGAGCGGAATATTGTCTCCTATTCATGAACTAAGTTAGACCTAAGTTTTTCTTTAACAGACAATAGCAATAAAAATAGATGCAATAATCTTGCGGATCTGCACAGTTTGCCATCTTGAACTGAATCCACGAGGAAATTTGATGAGTGTTTTGAAAATGACCGCTGTCAGATAGCACTTAAAAATAGATGCAATAAATTTAGTAAATAGTTGTAGTCTACTAAAATAGGCAACTCTAGCCTACATCATATTGACGAATTCTTTCCTGCCCTGAGTTAGACCAAAGGTCCACTCTTCCCACAGGACAGGAACATCAAATGTATACAAACAATATGTTTACAAAGTTGTGGGCTATGGAAATCTAAAATTTACTTCAAATAAGTAAAAACACAAATATATCTATAACAAAGATACAGAAATGAAAAAAGAAATTAACTTACACTTACAAATCAAAACATAAATTTCTTTGATAACTACAGATTTTATCACCTAAAACTATCAAGAGAGAGAGAGAGAAAGCTGTTTTTACAACCTTAAGTTAAATTTGTGTACGGTATGACAATTAATTGTACTGTATTATAATTTGACTAATTAATGATGTGCAAACATTACGTATAAGAAGTGCAGTGTGTTTCTTGTTACACTCATCTCCAGACGGTCATTTTAAATTTCCATAATAATATTTTGTTACAAATTGTTTCATAATGTAAACTGTTTGCTACAGTGACAGTGGGAGTTAAACAACTTGTGAAAATATGTCTGACCAAACTTTAAAAGAGGGTTGTGAAGAGTTGGTTGCTAAAAAGTTTTTGGTTTGAGTGACAATATGACTGAAACGATCACTTATCTCAATTGATTATTCTGTAGACTTGATCAAAGTCACTACATTAAAGCTTTGCTAAATATCCGATTTCTAGAAAAAGCAAAAAACAGAATAAGAAATTACAATCTAAAATCTACAATCTACTACAATGTAAAATAATAACAAAATACACAATTATGATAATTATTGTGTATTTTGTTAATATTTTACATTATTTAAAATAAGTTACAGTAACTTACATGGTTTCAGATTGTTTTAACAGGGTCAAACGTAACCAAATTGGTATAAACCTTGGATGTAGAAAAATGTTAGGTCATCTAACCTCTATGTAACAATCCTCATTGTAACAAAATGTGATTAAATAAAATGAATTCTTCACTTGGCCCCTTGGTTTTCATTATATTAAGTTAATGGCACACAGTATAGGCTAACTCAGCTCTGCTAGAAAAACAAAACCATATAAAGCTGTAGTTTCTTGTAGTGTTTTAAACTAATGGTATCAAGGCAATGTGTGACCAAAAGTGTAAAAAATCAGTTGTTAAACTATAGCATTTTTTGTTATTGTGACTTATGCTAGGGTATTTTACTTCTTGACTGAACTCATAATTTTAAATCTGCAGTGGTTGCCGCTAAACACAGGTTTTAAAAGAGTAAAAAATATTAAAGACAGACAAGACTTTGACAAAAAAGATGTGTATTTTATTTGGACATTATTTACAAAGTAATAATAATAATAAAACATGTGTTAGTTCAATTAAAATAAAGAAGGCAGGCATAAATTAAACATATTGAAGAACACAAATCAATGAGTCAATATGAAACATTTTACATCTTAAGGTTTAATCCACTACTTTTTAGACCTTCAAATGATTTGTTGCTCAATAACTTCATGTATTTTCTATTGGCTAAATATTCGCTCCACAGGACTACAAAGTTATGTGTGAAACATTTAATCGCAGCATGATTAAAAATAAAGGTTTGATTGAGGCATTGCATAGGCCTACCGTTAAATTGTCAGATTGAAAACTGCCAAATCCAGAATAAAGTCCTGAAGTATCCACTTTTTATATACGTATCTTAATATTATCTGTATTTTTTATATGTTAACTTAAAATATTGTTTAACTAAAGTGCCTAATTTTACTTGTTCTTTTCTCTAGTGACTACCTTTTTAAGCTGCTCCTGATTGGAGATTCTGGCGTGGGAAAATCATGTTTGCTTCTACGATTTGCTGTAAGTTGTTCCATAATGTAAATGAGTTCATTATTTTAATTTGATCAATAGTCAAAAGTTAATTCTTGTTGCTTATTCCTTGAATGTGTGAGCCTATCTGTTTTATGACTCAATTTAGTACGTTGTGTGGATTAGTTTTATTTTTACTCTATATGGTAGCGAGTGCCTAATTATATTCTTTGTTGTCTGATTTGTTGGTGCTACAATTATTTCATTTCTTTCATAATTTAAAAAAGTACTGGCGCCGCAGCAAACCTACAGACTTAGTCAATTTCTATTACATTAAAATTGTCAAATTTGTTCCCTTTTTTAAATAAAATTAGGTTTAATAATGAGTGCTTAGGTTTGCTGTTAAGTTTACTGGGAGGGGAAAACAGTGTGTCTTTAGTAAAACATAAACAGTTAAAGTTAGTAATAGTAGGCCTATGGAATACAAAAATTGTCAAATTCTGTGTGTACAAGTCCCGATGTGTTGCTGTTCAGTAATGTTACCTAGATGAGTATCAATGATTTGGAAAGCTTAATCTATTTTCTCTAAATCAAATGGAATCCGAAAAAAAAGAAGTGCAAGACTGTAATCGAGCATTTATAGAGAAGCATAAATTATGAAACTCGTGACTGAAGTTTGGCTTTAGTTCGTACAAATTGTTACCAGAGAAATTAACACTAGTGAAAAACAATACAACTAAGAAGTACCTACAAACAGTGTGGGAGGGAAAAGGAAGCTGACGAGGAGATAGGTGATGAAAAAACAAACTTTTTTTGTCTAAAATTTAATTATTCAAACTAGAATATAGAAATAATGGCATTGACACTTTTTAATTTCAACAGAGGTCCTGATTTGTGTCTAATATTAACAATTAAAGTGGGCCTTTTACAAAGGAAGTCTCCTTGAGCGCCTGAGGATTTCTTTTGCCTATATAGTTTAAGCGCTGGATAAGTTTTAGGGTTTGTTTATTATCTTTCACCTTTGGTCTCTTAATTATATAAAATCTAAGTAGTAGTCTAGATTAAGGCATATCTATTTTTCATCTTTAGCTAACTAGCACATTTATAATAGGTTTAACTAGCACCTTAATAAATATGCATATTATTTTTTTTTCTTTCATTTTTCTAATTCTTGCTTGCTCTACATGGTTATAAAATTAAGTTAATTAAGTTAGTTATACTTATAAAGTAATGATATTTTTATACTTGAAACTTGTTAATTTATTTCAGGACGATACGTACACAGAAAGCTATATCAGTACCATTGGTGTGGATTTTGTGAGTATTTTATTTAATTATTTCTATGGTAAATAATGAACTGTTAATGATGTTAAGATATTAATATTTCTTAAAAAAGAACTATATATTTACATAACTTAGGGCCTAGGCTTTATTTCGTAGCTGTCTAGGCTACCCTTGCTTCAATGTAAATAAGACATCAACAAACAACATTATTTATAAACCTATTATTATTGCCAGTTCTATAGCTAATTGCATCCACATTTAACACATATGATATTATATTGATTTTAAAAACGAAAGTAGGTAGTAAAGATAACAGTAGTTTTAGATAACCTATAAACTATATACTATCTCCAGAGTATAAATTGAATCACTTAGGGTAATTCATTTCGGCGGCCTTTAGACAGTAGTGTGGTGAAAATTCTAACTAGAAAATTCCTATTTGACATGTAGCCTATATAAACACAACTATTATAGCCAACAGTATTAACTTCCTGTATGATTCAAAATGTATTTTTAATTAACTATCACATTTGACCAAGCTTACTACCGTACATATTAATATGATTAAAATGTGAATGTGTATTACAATTTTGAATAGGCTACAGATTGTTATATTGCTTTGACAGTGAAATTAAAATATTTCTTTTCTGACACTTTACTCAGCCTAGATACTATGTTTATGATTTTAACTTTAAAAAATCAACATTTTCTTAGCTTTTAAATCAAATGAATTGCATTTGTTTTCTTTTTGCTTATTAGACCTTGTTATTAATAAATTTTTTTCCCCTAGGCCTAAGGCCTAGGTTATATGCCGTTTTCCGCAAATCGTTATTTTTGTCATGTTATGTACCTTTTCTCAGGAACTACTAGGGATAGGGAGTTAAAATTGTTACACAACGTTAACGTTGTTATAGTGTTAAACACACTTGAGTTTTTTTTAGGGCCTAATTCCATCCTAATTGGTAAAAAAGAATATATATATCACAAGAAATTTGAAAAAATTGTATTACCTCCAAAAAAAGTTTTTATCTAAGCTGTTTATTAGTTTAAAAGTCTGAAAAAAAACTCAGGACATGTATCAAAGGTATAGAAAGTACTGACAAAAAATTCAGAGAGATAGGCCATATAGTTTTTCCAAAAAGGTACCTTATGTTAGCATTACAGAGATAGGGATTCCGCCTCCCCTTAAGGCAATTTCAATATTAAATTTTGAAACATTGGATACTAATTTTATTTTAAAACTCAAATATCTCAAAACAGATTTTGAGGTGTTAACACAAGTACTAACTTTGTTTACCAAAAAGCATAATATTACAATTTTTAAGAAATACAGAAACCTATATCCGTACTTTATGGTGCAAGAAATTAAAATATAGGCTTAAAAAACTGCTAGAGTTTACATCATTCTTCAAATTGCTATATAGTGTCTCTGGCTAAATATTCATATTTTATAATAACTTTGTGTTTTTTTTTTACAGAAAATAAGAACTATTGATCTAGATGGAAAGACAATCAAGCTGCAAATTGTAAGTAATTTAGAATGTTTTATGGCTTGTACTAAATTTACTAACAAAAGTAATAAAATAGTAAATCCCTATCAATCAAAGAGGCAAGGCTGTTTCAGCTATTATTTCAGTAAATCAATTGTCGAATGGCTATTTCAGTTCAGAGAGATAACATTTAATTTTAAAGTCAATTTAATTTACTGCCATGTTGAAAACTACAACTGTCTTAACAAAATCTATTTCTTAAAATAGTGGACAGTTGTTTGATCAACCTTATTTATACCGTGGGACGGTACCTTTGTGATCCGTGTCGTCGTCAGCTATATTACATTCTATTGGCGAAGCCAGTACAGCTACCTTAACTAAATTTGGTTTAGCTGGGTGCGGTTAGAATGGGGTTTGATGTATTTGCATTTAATACATTATTTTTATGAGAGCGCCTTAGAGTTGCTACAAACGAGGAAACCTGATATTGACGAATAGCGAGCTAGTCTAGGTGTCCGTCCATGGATAGAGATAAATTATACAGGAGGTGAATCCTTTTTATCCATCTTCTCTCTGGTGTTGACTACTTTGGCAGACGTGGAAGTCGCACAGCAATCATTGTACGTGTGTTGATCGGATATCATCAATATTACAATCAGATGGTGACCATTCTGGACCCATTACTGATAGTTGTGCTCTATGATAAGGACATCTAAAACAGTGTTGAAGCGAAGAAAGCTAACCTTATTCGGTATCATTATAAATTAGTACAATGTGAAATCATTTAACTTAGACTACTGCCACATTGTTGGTACCGTACTGTTGTTGATTTGATACTGAACAAGAGCCTAACCTAGGTTAATGTATCATAATGGTCCTTGAAAACGTGAGAGTTGGTTCGGTGGCCGTGCAAGAACTAAAGGACATTTCTCGCCTTGTTTGTGATGCATAAGATACCTTGGATTGTAGTGTTAATTCAATCATTACTTTAGTCAGGACTATTATTTTAAATTAAATACCAAGAGTAGATGACATTATTATTACAACTGATTGGCTCTCGATCCTATTTTAGGTAGGATGTTTCCAAATCAAAAGTGTTTTTCACCTTAATTGGAGGGAAGGATAGCTCTGGGTTTTCATTTATATAACTGGTAAAATTTTAACAACTGTCAGTGCGCCCTATTGTAAAGGAGGATAGGGCCACTGAAACAGTATTTTTTTTTTCAAATGTATTGCACCTTATTTTTACTTTGTCACTTGTTGTTGTAGTGGGACACAGCGGGACAAGAACGGTTCAGAACCATCACGTCCAGCTACTACAGAGGAGCCCATGGCATCATAGTAGTGTACGATTGCACAGACCTAGAGTCCTTTAACAACTTGAAACAATGGCTTGAAGAAATTGATCGCTACGCCTGTGAAAATGTTAACAAACTATTAGTAGGAAACAAATGTGATTTGACTACTAAAAAGGTCGTGGATCAACAAACAGCTAAGGTTTGTACTTTTACCTTTCTGTAAAATATAATAGTAGCAACAGAGTCGTAAACATATATAATCACAGAAGGATTTAAATGATTATTGACAAAGGAGAAAGGTAGTAAAGACAAAATAGTTTTCAACATAGTGGAAACGTTGAGACTAGGGATGTGTTGATACTCGATGTCGATTCTTGATGCCAACGATACTTGGCCGTTGGTATCGGTATCAAGAATCGATCATCGAAAGTCGATTCCGATACCGATACTTGTCACGCCC
The DNA here is from genome assembly GCF_028750875.1 of Macrosteles quadrilineatus. Taxonomy (NCBI): domain Eukaryota; kingdom Metazoa; phylum Arthropoda; class Insecta; order Hemiptera; family Cicadellidae; genus Macrosteles; species Macrosteles quadrilineatus. Next base: position 152,894,250 of record NW_026542594.1, read on the forward strand.
CCACAGTCAAAAAATTACTGCTATTGCCACGAACGCGCAAGACAACGACACTTCCATGGCCACTGGAGACAATGATGGCGTCTACGAGGGCTATTCAGAAAGTAAGGAACGTTTCGTTCTGACGCCGCTAGCGCCCCTGCTGATCTCGTACTTTTTGGTATGTGCGCACTCGGCAACTCAGTTGGCGTCCAGCCGTAACAATGGGAACATCCTCACACTGCCTGTTTTTTTTTTTTTTGCAATTTAAACTTAAGATGTGCGCTGCATTTGAAAATCCCGCCAGTTGTGATGTACGGCCAGAGGTACGTTCTTTTGGCAAAAAACTTAAAACCTACCTATAGACATTTATCGCCAAGTGTGTGATACGCGTTGACGGAAACATCATAATGAAGTAAAGTTCTGTGCTAAAATGGTGCATTCATTTTTAAAATGGCCGAATTGACGTCCATGAGTTATGATGAAACATAGGGCAGACGCCCGAGCATTAAGACTGGAAAAGGTTGCTAAATTTAATGAAAAAGTGCACGAAAACCGCCGGTCCGATAACTGAGCTTTCACATTGATGTTTGTCAATTTCAAACAACAAAGTAAACAAAGCAAAAACTCCATAAATGTGAATCGGCGGTTTTCGCGAACCTCTTCATCATCTTAAACGACCAGTTCCAGTCACAATGCTCGGGCGTCCGCCCATTGTTTCATAACTCATGAACCATTCGACAAATAAGTATAATATATTATAATAAATATAAATAATATAATAAATATAATATAATCGATAAATGTCTTATCAGTTTTAGGTTTTTTGCTAAAAAAACCGATCACTGACCTCACCTCACAACTGGCGGGAATTTCAAACACAGCGCATATCTTAAGTTAGAATTGCGAAAAACGGGCAGCGCAAGGATGTTCCCGTTGTCACGGCTGGACGCGGACTGAGTTGCCGAGTGCTCACCCACCAAAATGTGCGAGATCAGTGGAATACGACACTCATCTCCATTCATGCTTGGCTTAAAATACCTACTTTGTATGGTCGCCATTTAATAAGAAACTATTTTAAAGTATTAAGTATTAAAGAACAAAATTTTTCTTACTATGAATAGCCCTCTCACACGGCTAAATTATTCATGATTTTGCGCAATTGTGGATGACGACGATGACATTTCCGTGACTGCGGGAGTCGATGAGACAGGGGTTGGTGTAGTATAACTAATCCATTCAGAAAATTGGTAAAACAATTTAAAAAAATTATCGGTATCGAGAATGGATTTTTCCGGTATCAGTATTGAGAATCGATAAATTTTGGTATCAACACCACTAATTGAGACCTATTTTAGAAGATTACAGTGTATATCTGATGTCACTAAGAGTTATTCAGTATTTTGCTGCTATTGTGTTAAACAATGATGATGTTTCCATTACAATGGGGGATATTCAGGATATTTTCATGATAGACAATTATGATGTTTGCCCGTACCACGCTGAGAGATAGATGTCCAGGATTTTTCTGCAATCTCAGAAGATAGTAAATGTTTGGGTTTAAATTTGAATTGGTTAGTTAGCATTTTTCATTGCTGTTTTATTTTTTTATTTTTACTTTGTGAAAAAATACCAGAAAACTTAAAATTAAACAAATAATTATATTGGTAAAATTTAAAAAACTTTGAATTGGTACCAACAATTAATTGTTTAGGCATTGGTATCGAGAATTTATAAATTTTGGTTTTGACACGTAGCTCCAGTTTACATTAACTTATTTCTATGGCTTAGCTATTAATTTTGAACAAAGGCTAACCCTTAATAACTACGGTTCAAAGTAGGGGCCTATTATTCTGAAACGTAATACACACCATGTTTTATAATGTGTTTGCTTAATGTAATGTTATTAAATAATTCTATGAAGATTTATTTATTTATTAATAGTATTAATATTAGGTAACTCTTAATATCAGCTCATTAATAATGGCTACTTGTTGATTTTGCAGGAATATGCAGACCAGTTGAACATCCCATTTTTAGAAACATCAGCCAAGAGTGCGATGAACGTGGAGCAAGCGTTCATGACAATGGCGACTGAGATAAAGAACCGAGTGGGACCGCCTTCGTCTGCTGCTGATTCAGGCAAAAACGTCAGGATTGACCAGGGAAAACCTGTAGAGCCCACCAAGTCTGGGTGCTGTTGAAAATCAGTTACATCCATAGTAAGTTGGAGTGATTGTATTGCTTACTTATACTTTATTCCACGTTCGCTGTGCCGAACTTACGGAGTGTTCATAACTTCAAATGAGAGTTGAGTGATTGATAGAGTGGAGTGATTGATTTCATTATCTTTTGAGTTGACTCTTTTGAGTCATAATCAGAAATTATGACTGTTATTCGTTTTGAAATAACGCCTGTAATACTTAACAATTGCTCAAATTCGAGCAACAGGTGCTCTAGTAAAACTTACAATAACTGAGCATTCTTAGTGAAGTGTTTATTAAATATCAATAAAAGTTTGAGTTTTTAACATGGAACCCAACAGTCAAAACGAGAACACATGAAATTATTGTCAGTTACACTCAATAACAATGCTTTTTTTCGCTACACTACTGTGAAATGACCTGTTTTCGTTACATGTTCACCACCTGCGAAAATTCAGCATTACATTGTTTACTACGGAAAAAAGGATTTTTTTACTATGCTACAGTGATTTTTACTATCTTATTTGGATTTTGCCAACGTAAACAAAGATTGGTTATTGTTTTGTCCACTGTTTCAATTTTCAACAACCAAAACTGTACAACCAAAGTAAAAATTAACTTAAAGGCATAACCTAAAAGTGCTATGAGTTTTTCCTAACTGATAGAGGAATAGAGGAATATCCAATGTCTGTTTTAATTAAGAAGATTACATTAGTCTTTGTACCGTCACTTGGCGTCCTAAAACATTATGATGCGCAAAACGCTCAACAACAACCCAATTTTATTACATAGTATTTGTGATATTTTCACGTAAAACACAGTCCAAAAACATTTGAAAAACTAAATCAAATTCATTAAAAACTACGATTAGACTTCTGGGGTCCCTCACTCACGGTCTGAAAAACCCGGCATCACACTAACTTCGTCACTCACACATGGTCGAACTGACCAGTCCTTTATGTGAACTTACAAGACACTAAATCTAGGAAAAGGGCAAGTGTGGGAAATTATTCATGTTGTTCCTAGAAAGATATGTGTGAGGTACGGTGGCGGTGAAAACTGCCCAGGCCTGTACAAGTTTTACAAAAATGATTACCAACCCGGTATCTTAGACCAGCATGTGAGTCCTCCCGAGTTAAGAAGGATTTCAACTTAATTTGGCGAGTTCAAATTTTTCATTGTTTCATTCATTTTTTCTTTACTTGAAAAAACACACCATTACCTCAATGGTAGGCCTACTTTATGGAAGAACATTAAGATAGGGGTTGGTGTAGTATGACCAATCCATTCAGAAAATTTTGCTAAACTACAATAAAATGGTATCGGTATTGAGAATTGAGAATCAATAAATTTTGATATTGACACATCACTAGTTATTAGCCTATATCTAGTACCTATATATGCTTATTACTAGGTACATAAAATTTACAAAATAGTTGTTTACTTCCATCATTTGTTCTATTAGGGGTATTCACTCTTTTACTTAGCTGTAAACCAATTGCATTTAGCTGTAAACCCATGATCCTAAACACTGAGTTGTTCATGGTCCAAAATACACCAAGTCGCATATAATCTAAAACTCAGAGAGTTGCACTCAATCTAAAACAATTAAAATTGAATTTTATTCAAAAGTGTGTTTTTGTATTCTTGGTTAAAAACTGGACAGTTACAGTGGTGTTGAAAAAGAGTAACAATAAGTGTAACTATTAATTTTTAGATTATGTACAGTGTAACATAATTATTAAACTGAATTTAATATCAAGAGGAGCATAGTTATGCAATTAAGTGTATCATAGCCGATACCCATCTCAATGTGTTTTAGGTCATGTGAGATTTCAGAGCACAGGCAATATCCCCTGTAATCCTTCTTAGACTAATAAAATCTGATTGGATGTGGTGTTTTCCAGATGCGCAATATGTATGGATGGTCCATCTCACTGATTCTCCATAAGCTGTCATCATCATGGCATTGGCCCGATTATGGAGTTGTACATACATATATTATAATCGCCTAATGAAGTTTATGGTTTTGTCAAATGTTTAAAGACTTGTAATTTACTTGTGCAAAATTTAGTTGTGAGCGAGATGAACTGTTCAAGCACCTTTTACTTAAACGAATTAGCCTTATTTTGCTGTCTCCTAGATGTTTCATAGATCGTTATTTTGAAGGAATGCTTGATTTAAATTAGTTGTGTAATAATAAAAGTCCTAATATATACATACCTATATATATAATTTACATAAACGTTTCTTAAATTATAAAAATATTTACTAATTATTCATTGTATTTACTCTATCCCAAATATTGAGTTATTTGTTAGTTATATACATTTACTTACTCTGCACTTGCCAATATTGAAGAAGTGGATGAAACATTTTTAATAATGATATTCTCCTGGTGATTGTTTAAAATGTTTTTTTAAGTTTTTAAAACGCCTAAAAAGTTATAGAAGCTACTTTAGCGCAATTTATTAAGTTTGTTATTTTTTCACATTCCAGTATTGTGTTGAACATGTATTTTATGTAAATGTTGTCTGCAAATAAAGTAGTGTTTTGCTTACAGGGTGCTCTAAAAATGATAATTTTACATTATATTATAATTCTTGAGTCAATTTAACCTTCCCCTCTCTTATTTAAAGGATTGTTATAAAATGGTGGTCATTGAGAGATTGATACAGTGAATACAGCCAACTAAAACATTCTCATAAGTACTCATAATGAGTACTTTAAAGTTGTCTAGATCCTAGATGTAAACTGGAAATCAAAACATAAGTTAGTTAATGCCAATGTTTCACACAAACTTCAATGATGTACCTCATTCTATCCAGAGAAAATGTTGTGCTGATTTCATCTTAAAATGACTTTAAGAAATCTAAAAAAAAATAACACTGATCAAAGACCCAACTATCAGTTATTACATAAAGTAGATATTATACTAATGTTGAGAGGCATACTAGCCTGTTAAACTTGAAGATGTGAGTGTTGTGGTTTTAATCACTCATTTTTTGTACACTCCAATGATAACTGTCTTAATAGCTCTCCACTAGCTATAGCTGCGATCTTTGAGTGTTATATTGTTATAGGATCAAGATTGGTGAAGACAAAATCACGGGTTATCAGACACAGAAAACTTTAGACTGTTTTAAGTCAGTTACCTATATAAAGATAAATATGATTATTAACATAAGATGAGTGATCTACGTTTTTCTACACATTTTTAGTTGAATATCAATAAACATTGCAACTTCAAAGTGTTATAAATCAAAAGTCCATTTCACAAAACTTGCCAGGCTTTAATTTCACTGGATTAGAAAATGCAACTTTTTTACAAACCTTTGAAAAGAAACTTTTTACTTCTTGCACAATGATTTGAATGTTTTTCCTCGTTCGTCAACTCAACCGCTGATAATTGTGTACTGTATGCTAAAACTCATTAGGACATGAAGGGATTCCAGGGATTGGTGGTATTGAAAGTAGACAATTTTACAGTAGTTGAGTATGTGTATTCATAATTCACTATTTAGAGTCATCCTGTTGCCTCACAACTGTAGTAGACATTTCTCTACCATCTGTTATATTCTCTTCTCCTGCAAACAGTTGAAAGAATTATTTCTCTAACAACACACAGTATAATGTAAATGTTTATACAATGTTTTGTATCTTAGGTTTTCACATCAAATTGTAGCAAGTTTTATCACAGAGGAGGAACTTACAAAAGACAAGCAATGACCAACATATTTGAAAAACTTAAGAGGTTAAAAAAAATATATGGAGCTAGTTGCTGCTGACCTAACCAGTACAGTTAACCAGCAGCTAGTCTGAAGTCTGGGCGCTTGGGCGGGGGGGGTGTAGAGGGGAGTGTTTATTGTTTCATTTCCAAAAACATTGCCCACTTGGCTCTCTGGGGTTGTTCAGCACCTCAGCGCTGTCTTCATGGCTTTGGCGTGAGGAACGGTTAGTACACAAGGGTCCGCGCGCCCAGACTAACTGCGACTACTGTACACCAGTACTGGTCACTAGGGCCTGAATCAAGCAACAGAAGCAGGTCGTAATGGCCAAGATATTAATGAGTCAGCTAAAACAAACACTGCACCAAAGTAAATGATCAGGTGTAGACCTTTAGATAAAAAAGTATTTATTTCTTAAATATTAGGGGTGTGCTAATACTTGAGTGGTAGAGTATTTTTGGTCCAGCTCATCTCGAGTATTTTGAGAGGACTCAAAGAGTCGAGTTTTATAATAAGTTTTATTGGAAGTGGTTAACTTGCTGTCATCTCACCTTGAAACACTGAAATAAGTTGTCAACACTGAAAACAGAAGTATAAATTGCTTGGTTGGGAGACCACAAGGGCAAGACTTAAATAAAAATGAAATTAGTGGTTACTTTTTTGTTTGTGCGGTATATTTGGTGTTGCCATCTAAGACCAACAACTAACAACACGCAGCCATTTTGTTTAATAAAAGAGTAAGCTTAGCTAACCCAGTTTCTTTTACAGAAATGGTAATTAAGTTGGTTATGGCGAACAAAAATCGTGTTTCTTTGACCATTTGTACAATGTTGCGAAATTTGATATCTGAGTGAAGACGTTAGACAGGGTAGGATACGAGAGTACAATTAGGTATCACTTATTACAAACACAATGCAGTGGATTTATTAAATAAGTAATATAAAATATAGTATTAGATTTTTGAAAGTGTAGTTTACTGGTAAATTATGGTCAGAGACTAGAAATTACAACAACAAATTCGATAGGATTTAATTTTTGCTATAGGCTAGAGGTTTTAGAACGTAAACAAAAATTGCATTGAATATTTTTGGCCAAATTTTTTGCTACGTCTGAAAGTGTAAGTACTGTTTTTGTATTTACAACTAAATGTAAATTGTAAGTTTTAAGATTATTTTTACGAACATAGCCTACTATAAAGTTAATTTATTTTATTGTTTTAGAAAGGTGTAGGATTTTAAAGCAATCACGCATGCCACCTTGACTCAACAAGCTCGAAGCTTTTGAGTTTTTGCTAACTTGGCTCGACTCAAATTCATGACACACACACTCCTTATATATATATCCATCGAGTAATTAATGTTTGATTAAATTAACGCAGCTGAAGATTTACATGTTTAAACTGTGGGTTTTCTTAAATGGTGGAATATTGTACTCTAACAGAGGTAAGCAATTTTACCTGTAAGGAATATTATCTTTAGGAGTGGTTATTTTCTTTGTTGAAGTAAAATACTCCTCCCTCAATTGGTTTGACAACATTTTCCTTTGTTCAAATAATTTATTGTTCTCAGGCTCAGCGCTATCTCCGTTTGGTTTTTTATATTTCATCCACCAATATTCAAAAGCTAACGTAACACAGGCAAGTGCGATTCCAACAAATATAACAATGAAGACACCACCTGCAACACAGAACCAGATTAAAAATTGGCAGAATCCTTATATATAATACGTGAAGGCGTTTTTTACTAAACACTACTCCTTCGTTAATAATGGACAGATTTTTACAAACAATGTGTCAAAATTAAGTATTTTTTGTATAGACGCCCCCTTTCACCAATTCCTGTAATAAAAGTTCTCGGGCCTTGCCCCACAGGCCATCAAAATCCCAATGTATTTCTTATGATGAAAAGATTTTGTTTACTTAAACAGACAAATAATATTTGTATTAATTACAGCTGTTCATTAGTAAACACATTATACACACAATAGTGTTCGTTTTCAGAGTGAGTTCGTTTGCAGTTCCAATAACTAGAGTGGAGTGATTGATTTCATTATCTTTTGAGTTGACTCTTTTGAGTCATAATCGGAAATTATGACTGTTATTCGTTTTGAAATAACACCTATAATACTTTACAATTGCTCAAATTTGAGCAGCAGGTGCTCTAGTAAAACTTACAATAACTGAGCATTATTAGTAAAGTGTTTATTAAATATCAATAAAAGTTTGAGTTTTTAACATGAACCCAACAGTCAAAACGTGAACACATGAAATTATTGTCAGTTACACTCAATAACAATGCTTTTTTTTCGCTACACTACTGTGAAATGACCTGTTTTCGTTACATGTTCACCACCTGCGAAAATTCAGCATTACATTGTTTACTACAGAAAAAAGGATTTTTTTTACTACGCTAAAGTGATTTTTTTTTTTTTAGCTAATAATTTTCGAAAACAAAATTCTCAGACGTATATATGGCCCAATTGAAGAAGAAGGAATTTGGAGGATTAGAACAAATAAAGAATTACGTGAGGTCTACAAAGATCCGGATATTACTGCATTAATTAAAAGCCAAAGATTTCGATGGGCAGGACATGTCTACAGGAGACCTGAAGAGTCAGTCTTGAGAACAGTGACGGATGCTGTACCTGTAGGAAGAAGACCTTTAGGACGCCCAAGGCTGCGATGGTGGGACCAAGTCCGGAGGGATATGAGAAGGATGTCCGTTACAGAGGAGATGATGAAGGACCGAGAAAGATGGCGCAAAGCTGTTGGAGAGGCCAAAAACCTGCTTAGGTTTGAGTGGCCAGCTAGGTAAGGTAAAGTGATTTTTACTATCTTATTTAGATTTTGCCAACGTAAACAAAGATTGGTTATTGTTATGTCAACTGTTTCAATTTTCAACAACCAAAACTGTACAACCAAAGTAAAAATTAACTTAAAATTTAAGGCATAACCTAAAAGTGCTATGAGTTTTTCCTAACTGTAATAGAGGAATATCCAATGTCTGTTTTAATTAAGAAGATTACATTAGTCTTTGTAGTGTAGCGAAAAGTAACGTTCAAAACACAAGTGAAAGTGGGTCATATTCTTGACCATTTAACGTGCTCAATAAATCTTGCACTTCAAACGTGGTCTCAAATATGTAATAACTCACTTTCTTTCTACTCTTTATGAAATACAGTATAAATATACTAATTCAGCCTTTTTCATGAATTTTGCTAACACATGAATTTTTTGATTATAGCTACAGTTGTAAACAAGTGTTATAATCAAAATTAAAATAATCGTTTTTAATAAGCTGCCATTTTAAAACAGTTTTCACCACAGATAATTTAAAATATTGGATTATATTTTTTTCTAACCTGGATATATAAAATCCCCAGGCACTGCTTAACAAACTTATTATACTAATATTGTATCTTTCATTAGGCAACACTATACAGTATACCCTGTATGCCTGTATGACTAATTGTAGTCCAATAACTTGGAATATTTGAAATGAAATTTTAATTAGGTAAATAAATATTCAAAGGGGGTTTTTACTCCTTAGTGGTTCAGATTTTTACATGGGTTTAATCATGTTTTACTGTGATTTCGGAACCACAGTGTCCTAATAAACTAGGGTGGTCTGCCGTTACACTTTAGACGCATAAATGAGCGAAGCATTATTTAAAGATTGTCAATGGCTAAAGCAGCTAACAACCTATAATATGTTCCCTTTCAACAGATTAGTGCATCTAATTCATGTTGGAATTGATTAACTAACTGCCTATCATTATCAGCTTCTTCCGCCACTGCTTCATCTGGTTCTTCTTGTTCACGACGCCACTCTCTCACAATATTTGCATTATTGGTGCGACGACCAATATTACGACGTGGCCTTTGAGGCATGCTCAAAACAAATATAGCAAAACTGTTACTTCCATTGATAAACTGTTACATTCCAACTTTAACCTAGGATGAAAGTAAACATTGAAATGTAAACAAACCAGTTACAAACAATTAACATATATTTATCTTATTTAAATGAAACGAGATAAACCCATATGTCATAAACCCAATATAATTTTTCTTTCAACTTACATTAAAATAACTAGCGAAAATTGTGTGACCCATAAAATAAAATCCAGAAGGAAATTTGCAAATATTTTTTACCAAAACATTGTGCAGTATTCTTTAGCTGTTGGCCAAATTTCATATCAATTGGTCAAGCCATTACATTCTGATGCTCTTACAAAGAAGTTACAAAGTGAGGGAAAGTGAGCTTCGCTCAATGAAGAAATCTCTTATACAGGGCCGGTTCTAGGAATTTTTCAGAGTTAAGCGAACACCCGAATCAGCGCCACTTAGGATTCCCCCCCCCCCAAATCAATATCATAACATAACCGTATTTGTGAATTTTTTCCCAATAATTTTTTTTAGGTTAGAAGAATACTTGTAATAAAAGACTGTTTATTATTCGCATAAATTTAACATTTTTACACTTTTACTCATCATATAAACTTTAGCAAAACCAAGGCCACACTAAAAAAAAACAGGCCGTAATCAAGGCCACACTAATGCTCGTCAAGCATGACGTCACGATAGAAGACGGCAATGACGTAATGTTTACCGTTTGTGATCAGCTGCTTGTTTTAATCTTTCCTTGGAAAATAAATAAATAAATACCTACGTCATTGCCGTCTTCTATCGTGACTTCTTTGGGCTGACTGGACTCGCCACCAGATGATTTAAACAAAAATCTACTCATTGATTTGGCTTGATTTTTATCTTCCTCTTCCAAATTCGCCTTACCCTTTTTAAGTGCCCGACTTTTTTTTCTACCATTGTTTTCTTAGTATTGGCTCGCTAGATGTTTTACTCATTTATTCAGTTTATACTTTCTTCTTATTTAATGCGCTAATTATAAATTAAACTTAAAACACTCGTAATCATTCACTTATCAACAATCATGAATCATCAAAACAACGCCATTACGATACCGATACACGCTAATACATAAAAGAGTGCAATACAACGTAGTGCTATGCTCTAGGATAAGAGTCAGAAGGGAGGGAAGGGAGGGGGAAGTTTTTTGTTGTGACAATTGGTGCTGCGCGCTTGCTTATCTCATCTCGAGCATGAGTGAGTCGTGAAATGAAACCCACAGGCGCCGCGCCGTACGTTGCCGAGCATCAGCTCACTACAAAATCGAAACTGCAAATGGCATTGAGTCCTTGAGTTGTAGTGCTGTACAAAAATATACACATTTTGCAAGTGCTGTTGGTACAAACAGAATAAATGCCTTTATTGTGGTATACTTGAACTCTGAGCGAAAATAAACAAAATTATGTTGTTCACGTAAAAAAAATTGTTCCGTTGTCGCCACGGCGCCACTTTTTCGTGGCGCCATATGCGGCCGCGTAGTTTGCGTATGGGTTAAACCGGCCCTGCTCTTATAAAATTGTCATGTGTTATTAAACTTAGTGATATGTTTTTAAGTTACAAAATTGACAGGTACAGATATGTTACCTATGTTGTGTATGCTGATACCATCAGCTTGGTCATCAGGTTTTTCACAGACTTTCCGCTCAGGATTTCCATTCCACCAAATTTCTTTTAGCTTTTCTAACTTCCTTTGGTTTAGAAGTTGAAGTATGCTGAAATTAGAGTTAAATTTGACCAAAGCTGATAAAGAAATTACAACTCAATGTACAGTAGTAAGTTAGAATGTCTAATAACCATCAGGGGTGTAACCAGCCAAGGATGGAACACAAAAAAGGTAGGATTGTCAAAGGAGTAAAAAAAACTGCAGGAGGCAAAAGAAGGTCCAAATAAGTAGTAAAGTAAGTGACGTAAATATATTAATCCATACAAAACACATTCTTAAAAAATATAATCTTGTAAGTGTATACAAATAACCAAGTTATTTATGTGTTTGTTGCATGACAGCTAGACAGGTCCCAAGCACTCAAATAACTAGAGTCAGTATCCCTAAGCTGGGTATTGAAGGTTCTACTCTTAATGGTCTGAACAAAGTTTCTTGCTTAACAAGGAGAGATTCTGATTACGGTATAACAAAAATCGCATTCCGTCAAATAGTTTATTTTGCAAATTGAACTTAAACTCAACGGTCAATTTTTTCTATTGCAGTTTAGTTTACAATATTGTCCCGCAAAAATAACCCACACAACCTTCTTTTCATGTGGAACTTTACAATTAATGCATCTTTTCTAATAAACTAGTTTGTGAATGATTGCACACTACAGAAAGGCAGTTGGTACATAATAGGAAATAATCAAACTTGCTCTATGAGGGGTGGAGGGTTGATTTTATAGCATAAAATGTTGAACAAGACATGAGGCTAGTGCTTGCAGGGAGTTGCTGATAATTGGTATTGTTGAGGTGAGCGAGTCTACTACGATTGAGGAAGGTAGGCTATTATTGTTGAAGTGTGGTAAATTTACCAGGGCCATATAAATACCAGTCCAGCTGACTTTACCTGTTCCTTTTTGTAAACAACTTTCTGGTCTAAAAAACTACAAAAACCAGCTGCTTACTATGTAGTGCAGTTGCATAAATGTTCTAGTAAAAAATTATGTGAGTGTGAAATGTTATTTCAAAGTACCCAATAAACATGTAGAATAGAATCTATGATCATTTTCATGTGATTTTTGTCCAGTGGATGGTTAGAAGGGGATTTCTCTACACAAAACAACACACCAGTTACTTCATTCAATTTTTGTTAAATTTTGCTCTCTCCAATGATTGTTTGAGTGTACTTGGTTAGGTTTCTCTACTGACCCGGACGAACTACTCATCATAGCACTCAAAGCATACCATCCGTACTGGAAGCAATGAATTGCAATTTCAGCACAGAAAGTAGTAAAGAATATCTTACGCATTATTGAAAGAATCTTTTAAAGGGGATCCCTGTTGAACTGCAATGGCAAATGGTTTTCTTGAAAACTCATCTCCCACCTGAAAACAACCCAGCAAAATAACAATTACTGTACCTTATTAAGTCTATTTTTTTATAATAAAACATGGATTTAGCCTAAGGTAGAAATGCATGGGTCCTTTGTAGGTGTCTGGACGCTTCCCCTTATGCCATTGATTATGTCGCTAACTGTATACATTAACTAGATGTAAACAATGCAGTTGTGTGCTCGCTATGTTGAGCGGAGCAAGCATTTTAATCAATAAGCATAAGCTTTTGAAGAATGTAACCAATGTTTTTTCTTAAATAATATCATAAACAAATAGAATAAATATAGACCGGTAGCAGTGCTGCGGTTAGCATATTTTCTGGTGCCCACCGCTAGGAATGTCGTGTAGTTCAATCAATCAATCAAATATTCTTTATTCATGTTTAGACAATATGTCCTAAATAGCGTCATTAAACTAACATAAAGAAAAAATTATAAACTAAATAATTAAAGTAATTCATTACAAAGGATCTATATAGTAAAACTAAAAAATGAGTGTTATTACTTAAACAAATTATAAAATCGATTACGTCAGAGTAAAACTAGTTAGTATCAGGAATTCAAATGAACGTTTCGAAATTACTATTTAAAAATTTGTTGATAGAATAAAATGGGTTTCTTATCAATAAGTCTTTTAGTTGGCTTTTGAATCTGTTTGCATTATTTTCTTTTTTAAGTGAAATGGGTAATTTTTGAAGAAATTTTAATCCTGTATATGAAGGTTTTTTGGTGTAGAATTCTAAATTATGTCTAGGAAGGTTAATTTGAAAGCGTGTGTTATATTTACTTGCAGAGGATAATAAATGAAATTGTTTTGCAAAAACAATTGTCTCATAAATATACAAACTGTAAACTGTTAACACACCCAATTCAGGAAAGATATTTTTAACTGAATCTGTTCTTTTTAATTTCATGATCACTCTAATAGCTTTTTCCTGTTTTATAAGTATTCTATCCAAATTTTCCTTAGTTGTTGCTCCGTAAATGGTGATTCCATAAGATATGTGGGAATGAAATAAAGAATAATAGATTATCATAAGAGTTTCCAAGCTGCAAACCTTGGACATCAGCCGCAAGGCATGAATGCCAGATGATAATTTATTTACAACATAGTTTATGTGATTATCCCAAGATAGATTTTCATCAATGACCAGTCCCAGAAACTTTGTTTGGCTTACCTGATCAATTTTGTCTGTTTTTATAAAAATATTAGGTTCAAATGCTGTTTTTGACTGTTTAGTTGAAAAGGATATTAGACTTGATTTTGTTGTGCTGATAAGCAGATTTCTTTCATCCAAAAACTTTTTTATAGAGAGAAGACTCCTGAAGAATGTACACGAAGAATGTACGGCGCACACTACTGCAGCGTCTGCTGGTAGCATACGGTACCACGCATACGGTATTTTAGGCTCCTGCGCTCCTTGCCGCAGTGGTGTGCTAACTACATGGCACTCCTAGCGGTGGGCGCCAGAAGCTTCCTTTGACAGTCTATATTTATTCTATTTGTCTATGATAATATCCATTTAAAGAATCTGACAACAGAAGTCAGAAACATATGTTTAAACAGCACATGTTTTAAACCACGCTTACACTGGAGTAAGCAACGAAAATGTAAGACTTATGTTTGGCAACAATTGTATCATCGGGGGTGTATACACAGCGTTCATTAATTGTATGTGCATTAGTCTCTTTTCGATTATAGCGGTACGCATCAACAGTGCATTGCCCAAGATTGGCACTTCCTTTGTGTGAATTTGGCACTTACTTGAAGAACAAATCCATGCATTTTTTTTAAACAAACCAATGAACTCACAAAACAATAATTGCACTTAAATTATTGTATTTACGTAACAAGCAGCTGATGGTAGCAGTTTGCAGTTAGATATTATAAACACAAGTACAGTATAATAACAGTCAGTGATAAGAAGAGTTTAAGTTGACTTTAAAAACATAAAAAGGCATTGTTATGAGATGTTTTGGATAAGAGTGGTATTAACTTACCATTTGCAGTTCACAGTTAATTAAGGCCTGGTACTTGATATCAATTGCATCACCTGTAAAATATATTGTACATGGTATGTAATAGAAATCACTACAAGAAACAAAATAGACTAGACATTTCACATTCACATGAAACACATAACACAGATGAAATGTACATTACTTTTAAATAATGCCAGTCATGTGGTGGCTATTTCTCAACGTGTATAACTGAGGGGGGTACGCAATATAGGTTAACTCAGGAGCTCACTAACCCCATGTTAAAATGCCCTATTTCCAAAATTAGTTGTTGTGAGGAACCCGCTAACATGTTCAGTCTCGGCATTGGCTAAGTCCGGAATTGCTTATCCGGTTCCAGAGTTAAGCAATTTCAGAGTGGGATGAGTAAACCAGTTCCAATACCCAACCTGGGATAGAGAATGTCAAAGTTAGAGAATCTATTGTATTGAGGAGGTGCACAGCATTGGATAAACCTTGATGAGGGGAGGAGTTAAAGAATAAGAATATATCAAAAGCCGGTAGATATCAGGGGAAAATTTGTTGACAAAATAAAACCATCGTTGACCCAGTGTTAAGTATTAAAAAACGCTTCTGTGAGACAATACTGAGAAAACTGTTGGTTATGGTTAGTAGCTAAAATATAAATTATAGGGTGGAAGAAGTTGGGGAACATTTTACAGAACATTAAGCAAAGCCTAAAAAGCAGTAAAACATTGAGTACATTATTTTATATTATTCTAAGGTACACAAGTTTAAAATGTTCTCCTCAGAGAGAGGTTGCATTGTACTTTGTTTACATTATAAATACAACTTTTAATAACTTCTAAAGTACACAAAGAAAAACCCACAAAAACTCATGAAAATATCCTTACCTAGGAAAGCAAAGCCCTCGCTGGAATCTTTGGACTGGAGTACCCGATTGACAGCTTCCTCCAGAGTTTTGGGGAACTTTGCCTCTGTCATGGAGCGCCACATCTTGGTGTACTTGTCACTGATGGGGTAGTCCCACACGGCTAGCTGAGCTCTCTCCACAGGACTCATACTGGTGTTTAGGCTCATCTTCTTCCAGATGCTGAAAGACAAAAATCCTTTACAGCTGTAACAACCACACTATTAATTGACTTAAAAATATTTAAGTAGACATACCGTCTATATGGACCACTGTAGCCATTTTTTTTTTATTTAGAAAGAACATTAATTTTACATCCCTTACATCTACATTATGTAAGTAATCTGTTAAACAACTCTTTACATACTATAGTTGTATGAGCAAAAGTGTACTACTGTCTGAAATTCTACTTTCACGTTAACCCTTTGAGTGCTAGGCCAATCATTTGTATTTTGTAAGACTTTTTGTTTGCCTTTTAGTTTATTACTAACTTGTAAAATCTTTGCTCAATATCGGCCATTCGTTGGAAGTAGGTCTGTACCCAGGAGCCCTCCAGGGGCGCGTACTGGATCTTGTACTGTTTTGACAAGTCCTCCAAGGACTCTACAGGCGTGTCCAGACGTGACACAGTCAGGAACGCAGCGAGGTTGGCTGTATACGAGGCAATGATGATAAATCCAAACAACCACCAAGTAGCTGCCACTAGCCTCCCCGACATGTTTTTGGGTGCTTCTCCTCCGCCCTAAAACGATGGTCCATTCTTATAAATTATTCTTATGCATTCAAAAGTTATCAAATGTAAATTTTTAGTTTTTACAAATAGCAATATTTTTTTATAAAAGGAGGTGGTATTTCTTCTTCAAAAACACTACTGTAGGTACTTAATAATTACAATCTATAACAACGTTCAGTTAAGCAATTAATTGTAAATAAAGTATATTTTTAAGTACAGAAACTCCTACTTCAAATATTTTACTGTCAGTTTCAATGTATAAATCTCAATTTTTTGGTACAGGTTTTTTTAGGCAGCCTAAATAATTATAGCTACCTTGAGCCACTTTGTAACAAGTTCTTAACTAGTTTTGTCGTTTAAAATTGTGTTATGGTACTTGTAATTTTGATTGGGTAAAAAAAAAACACCTTAATCCCAATTTGCCGATAGTTATCATACAGGACTCTTCTAAGTCTGCAGGCTTGCTATGGCAGGGATCAATTCTATACATATGTATAGAATTGGGTTTAAAAATATGTATTTGATAATGTTTGTTTAAAGAACAATATTGCTTTTTAAACAAGATGAATAAGTAATTATTGCAAGATTTCAAAAAGTCAATTAGTACTGTTTTAAATTATAAGGTTTCGGTTTCACTAAAAAGTGATAACTATACAATTTATTTTAGCTGCCAGATAATAAATATTGTAAAAATGAGTGAACAGCTGTACTCATAAACAAAATTAAATGATACCATTTTAGTAAACATGGCGCTTTGAAACAATGAACCCTGCTGTGGAAACGTTTTTTAAGCAGAATGATTATTTAAAAAAAAGCACAGAGATTGTTTAGGAAGCATTTAAATATTGACCTCAGTTAACTATATAGAGAACTGGGTATCGTTATTTAGAAGAACGGCGTCAGCCCAAAAAAAGATTGGTGGAAGCTATAAAACTGTTCCCACAGCAGCCGATGTGGAGCGAGAAAGAGCCACAGTCACTCTTAGTCCAAAGAGGTATGCCAGGAAGCACGCCCCAGCACTTCAATTTCAAGGATCTTTTATCAAGATCTCCATTCCCACCCTTAAAAGATACGAGATGCCTGCTCGAACTCAGACGGAGAAACTCCAAAGAGGTTCAAGCAATTCCTTAAGAAAAGCTTGAAGGCGTATTCAACGGTTTTTTCAAGCAACTCGTAAAAATTTGCGAGGACGTCACTTGAACGATGTTGTTTTCAAGATATGAAATAATAGCTTATCCAGGACAAAATGGTATAAGATTACCTTTGTTTTGATGTATTTTTAGCGAATTTGCCATATAGGGAAAAACTATTACCGAAGGTCTCAGGGTAAGTCCTAGACCCAGGACCGATTTACTTTTTCATTTTAAGGTCCCCAGAGGCCGAAAACACCTTCCGTTCAAATTCATATACATTTATATTTGTGTGTGTGTGTGTGTGTCC
Source organism: Macrosteles quadrilineatus (assembly GCF_028750875.1). NCBI lineage: Eukaryota > Metazoa > Arthropoda > Insecta > Hemiptera > Cicadellidae > Macrosteles > Macrosteles quadrilineatus. The sequence continues at coordinate 152,912,187 of NW_026542594.1, forward strand.
GTTAGCACGATAACTCGAGCAAAAATGATTCAATTTTAATTAAATTTGGTACAAACGTGTTTTCAAACGAGTTTGCGAGCCAGCATGATCAAACTATGGGAACGGCGATTTATGGGGGGTTTTATGGGGTAAAAATAGGTTTTTCCCCATTTTTTACTCTAAAAACATAAAATTTCACAATTTTTTACCAAACCATTTTGTAGAGCTTAAAAAAAATAATGTATATTGAAGCGTTGTAGTGCATAATAGTTACGGAGATAATAAAAAAAACTTTAAATTTAAAATTCCCATGTTATTTTTATAGAGAATAAATAAACTGATACGCATAATAAAATACACATCAATACCTTCCCTGTAGCAGCAAACCTAGGTACTCATTAAAATAAATGTTATTTAAATCTATATATATAAAGCTCAAATACCACTGACTCATTCATTCATTCATTCACTCACTCATCACGAAATCTCAGAAACCATAAGACCTAGGAACCTGAAACTTGGCAGGCATCTTCCTTTTGGGTAGTAGACGATCACTAAGAAAGGATTTTACCCTCCGACCTCTGGGCTCCGCCCCAGTGGCTCTGGAGTTTCTTATGTTAACCTTATGAGAAATGGAATTAATGAATCTTAACACCTGTTTCAATTAAACAAGTTGTTCAATTAAACAAGTTCTATGATGTTCAATAGCATTAAAGTTACAAGGATTACCAACAGGGTGCAGCACTATTATTTCTTTTACTAATTTGCAACCAGAACTTCAAACTGGAGGCGAATTAGCGTAGCGAACGAGCTAACCTGAAAGCAAGTGAGAGCAGCGAACGAGCTCCAACCTAAAGGTGAGTGAGCGTAGCAAACGAGCTCCAACCTAAAGGTGAGTGAGCGTAGCGAACGAACTTCAACCAGGACGTGATTGAGCCATGCGAACGAGATCATCTTGAAAATTAAGAAGTTAAACGGGGCAAAGCCCGCGGGTTACAGCTAGTAGGAAATAAATCTGACAATTTTCAGGGAATATTTTAGTAGAAATTCAGCCAGGTAAATGGGAATTCCCTTAGTCTGCAGGTTTGCTACGGCAGGGGTATTTATATATGCAGTGTAAAAATTATAGGTATTGTGCTATTCATAAATTGCATAGTTCCTAGTAGAATGTAATGTATATTTTACCTGAGGAGTTAAGGAAGTCATGCAAAACCAGAGACACTCTCTAAGGTTAAACTCTCTTTGTTCGTCGTCTTCCTTATACTTTTCTTTGTTGTTCTGATAGCTGTATGGACTATATCTATCAAAGGCCCACATCAGGAAGCTAAAATAATTAAGAATTACATTAGAGTGTGTTAATGACAGTTAAATGTTCTAATAATTATTGTGTATACTAATATTGACTTTATATCTACACATACCATACTAGTTTGTATAGGAATGTTTTAGTTCTGCTGAAAAGTGCTGCTGTACATGCATATGTATGTGAGGTCAAAATTGGTTGTACACTCTTCTTTAAAGATTGGTTCTCAACTAATTTAATTACCATATTGTTTAAGAGTTAGTTTTACTTTGATCAGTTGCTCTTCACAGAGTATTTTCTAGATGTCCTATTTGGTCCTATTTGGATTTTCTATTTGGCCTACCTACATTTATTCAAAGTAAGGTAATAATTGATGAACTGAACACAATGGATTTATTTTATCTTTTGTGTAACACACTTGTCAGCATAATTTAAAAATTATCTTCTGTAAAATTGATCACACAAAAAGTATAAATTACCTGGTAAAGAAATAGGCTCCTAAAATACACAGCCAAACCTCACTTTCTAGAACAGTTAGAAATTTGAACAAAGATGTAGGGGTTTGTGGTTTCTTCATGAGTATTGTGATGCCGACCAGATCATAATAAGGAACTGTGTAATCAATGACATTCTCTCTCTCCGCAGTCACATACAAAGAAGACAATGCAATTTCAGCCTTCTGTAATGCAGGATTGACAATTAGTTTAACCCTTTGAGTCGCGTAGTGATTTAATTATTTATCTATTTTTGTCAGACTTTTCCCACATCTTATAAACAAAAATAAACCAAATGCTTTAAAAATAGCCTAAGTTTTGATGTGCAGCTCACAAAAAAATTGTCCAATTGTAATTACTATAAACCGAGCCATCAACGGTCTCTCTTCAAACGGTCAATGGAGTCCTTCAAACTAAGTGGGTCTCTCCATGGAACTCCGCCACAGACAGGTTAACTCCTCACACTGAGGACCTGACTGAGAGGATAATTCATAACCAATAATAGCAGTGTACCAGTGCTGGTTTCCTTTGATCATACAGGCCAATGTTTAATTGGACCGATAACCGCCATCAGTAAACAAATAAATATGGTCGAAGACAGAAAAATTAACAAAAATAATTATGATTATGAGTATATATTTGTATAACCGTTTGGGACTGTCAGGAATCTACTTGATTGCATAACTGAAAGAATTTTTATTTTTTACACTTAGTATAGTATCATTGACTATACATATATACCTATAGGTATATATAGTCAATGATAGTATATAAGTAAGTTTTCCATACTGTGAATAGTAGATGAAAATGAAAATTTAAGAATAAATTGTATGGTAACATTGACTTTTAAATGGTCAAAGATGTCATTTGAGCCCAAATACCAAAAAGTCTATGTGAACTGTCTTATGCTCACTGGCTTGGTACTTTTTGCAAAATTGAGTAATAAGACATCTAAACGTCACTATAAAGAGATTTTCAAGCATTATGCCAAAGACAAAAAGAATTAAATATAGACTGTCAGCCGTGCTGCGGTTACCATAGGTTCTAGCGCACACCGCTGGGAACGCCTTGTAGTTATGTTACGCGTACGCCGTAACTACGTGGCGCTCCCAGCGGTGTGCGCTAGGACCTATGGTAACCATAGTAACCGCAGCATGGCTGACAGTTTATATTTAATTATTTTTGTCTATAATTATGCCTAGCTTTACTTACTTTATCCAGAAGCTCTCGTATCATACCGTTCCATTCACCTTTCTCATCCATGTACCCAAAACTGTTGTCTGGAGCCAAATATATCTCATACTCAAAGTCCATAAGCTTGCATATTTCCTCTAGCAAATCAATGCAGTAGCCAACAAACTTTTCATTGCCTTCTGAATCTACTTCTCGCATGACAAAAGGCTTTTGCTTGAAAACAAATAAAAACACTTATTGAATCTCACACCATTACCTTTGACCTATATGAATTCAATTGAAAACATACTACTCATTGTAAACTAACACTTTATTTTAGACTTTAAAACTTTAAAAACATATGAAGTTAACAGAGAAAATGATAACATCCAGTGTTATCTGACCACATTTCAGTCCAACTAAAGCACAGGTCACACTAGGTTGTTTGCCAGCCACTGGTGATCAGTAGCTGGCACCAGCATCACTGGCTCACCAATCCAGGCTGAGTCAGCTCAGTGTCAGCTGTGAATTTTGTGGTCACATTAAGCTGACAGTCGCGGCTTCTTTCAATTCGCCGCTGATGCCAGCCTAGTGTGACCCGTGCTTAAGACACTACAGTACCGGCTTCTTACAACACTGGTTACATCTGGTCTGTACAAGACGAGTGCCTAGGTCAATGCTTGTCAAACCAACTGAAAACACGTTAATGTCATAATTGAAAATATTGAAGCAACCGAAAGTTTTCAAATACTACAAATTTACATAATTTAGTTCCTTGTTAATATACGTTGGATTTTCCAAATGTGTGTAAGTCTGCTGCAGCATTTTTTGTTATTATACAGAATTAAACTGAAATAACACTTAAGATTAAGGCACTAAAAAAATTTAAAAACTAAAAAAGTAAAAATTCTGCTTAATATAAGAGAACTTCAAAATTGATTCAATTCCCAAAACGACTCATGAATTGTTGGTTTTTCCGATGGGCAATACTATTGTACAATAGTAGTTATTGTTAGAAACTTACCAGTACAGTAACTACTCTGTAAACTTGGACTGCCGAGAAGTTAGCTATGGCCGAAGAGTCATTGACCTGAAGTGGCTGGTTGAACCCGGTTGTCCAGGTGGCAACAAGTCGTGATGAGCTCACCTGGCTGTTCAAGATATTCACCTTCTCAATTTTCATGGAAAAGTTCATATAGTTATTGCCATTGCTTTCCAAATGTAGTGGTCCAATTGATACTGGGCCTTTAACCTGCAAATACAGTACATCATCATATTTATGTGAGTCACTCCTATGTGAGTCAAAAACCGGTTGAAATTTATTAACACAATGATCGCATAAATGCAGATATTTACACCAATTCTTTAGTATTTAAATGCGATCAGGAAGCTATAGAATTCAATATAACACACCTTAATTAAACTATGTGTAAATTAATCGGCAACAAATGATGTGCAATAGAGATGCATAACAAGTTTAGGGTAATTTGAAATAAACCAACCTGCATGAAGTGTTTTCTCAAATCAAAGTTAAATCTCTTTGGGGGATCTTCTTCATTGTAATCATCGCAAGAAGTGAAATTCGTCGTTTTTGAAAGTTCATTGTTTGTGGACATTGACCTAAACCAAAATAAATCGTTATACTGGTGATCAGCTAAATGTGTAGTAAGTGTGTTTTCTTCATCAGTTTCAAGAGATAATTCAAGCCGTAAAGTAAACCTCCAGTACACTAGTGTTAATCTTCCTGTACATAAAACAAAAACACCCCCCTTCACAGAGCTAAATCCAAGGGGCCAATGCATTGGAAGTCCAGCTTCATTCATACAGTTTATCCTGGGTAATCTACCTGGGAGAAAATGGGAACATCCATGGTCCAAGGTTCATTATGGTGTGATGTTGCTTCTGTGTTTGTGTTTGCCTACCAAGGACAATCGTCAACATCAACCACAACATCCAATAGTTCCATCTACTCATATCAGTGGGAAAGCAGGGTTCACAATTGTATGGAAAGTACATTCCATGAAGGGTGCTAGGAGGATCAATCAAATAAAGGAGCATAACTTAAATAGCAGAGTAAACCTGAGACAAAGCAAATGTACTCAAAAATGGTCTATGGCCTCCCATGAAGTTCCACTAAGGGTGGGTTTTCCTACCTGCCGAATATGGCTAGGGAATTATGAATGTTGTACAAGTTTTTAGAGCCTGCATTATTCAGGTAATCCCCTACTAGATGCCTAATCGATATTTTTGTAATATAAGTGGGTTGTATTGTATAGGTAAATGGTAAACCCAAGAGAGTGTGGGATAGGAATTCAGGATTTGTGTTTTACCTGTACAACATAAAATACAATTTTAAGTTTTGTTAGTCATGAAAGGGTAATAATTTTAATATAACTTAAATACTTTATTTCCAGGATCAAAAATAATCTTAAGGTTTTTAGACTGTTGAGGAATTAAAAAAAAACTTACTTGAGTGCGAGTATTGAGCGAACAATAACATCAAAGTAGAATCCAGCCACGATCTCAGGTTTGACAGTCAGTGAGTATGATGTGCGTAACATGTTTATTTGTTCAAGGGCACTGCCAGACAGATCAGGCCGGACAAACAGCACTGTCGCGTTGGTGCAGCTGCATCTGAGGGCCCCCAGGTCCTGCGCTCCAGACAAAAGTAATCAGTATCAGAAAACAAACATGTTTATAGACTTACTGCCTAAATTTTTTGCCCAAGTTATAAATGTTACAAATCCACGTAAACTTCCTTTGAAAAGTGAAGCTCTGTGCTAATGATCGTCAATCAGTAGTATAATTGGCTTAAAGACATTAAGTGAATCGTTTAAGAACATATCTGAGAATTGACTAGCAAACTTCTTTTTGTAAATGTGTTTATGAATGTCATGATTTTTCATTTCTACGTTTGTGATATTATATTACTGACTCTTTTGTTTTTCAATTGTGTTTGAGTAGTAGCACTCATATTACTGGCAAAGAGTAGTTAATCAGAGTTTGACATGGTTCCTACTTCCTATACCGTAGGTATATTTTTAAGATTCAATCCTTTTGACTGTTTGACTTTTTAATCTTTTCTCTCTACAAGGATGCAAGTCCAAAATTAGTTACCGATCCCAATGATCAAGGAAAGCTCTGGATCCATGTTTGAGCCATTAATCATCATATAATAAATCAATGAAAAGAAAAGATACTATGGAGCTCAAACCCTCATCAGGAAATATTTACCTCAGTTATGGCATGCCAGGCAAACTTCTTGTTAAAATACTTGTTCACATTAGCCATGTCTAGCACATTTTTAATAGTAGTCAGATTTCCAAGGATAAAGAAATTAACAATGTCCAAATTACGCAATCGAATCAGTTGTTCTTTTATAGCCTTTGGTTCTTCAACTCTTATTATAATGTGACGAGTTGCCAAGTTTCTCAAAAGAGCTTTATATTTGTGGTCCATCTCTGAAACATAATGGAGAAATTGTAAATACCATACAGGTACAAGTATAAATTGTATAATGTATTGAGCTATTCTTTTAACTATTCTTTCTCTACTTTAAACAACTTGGGGAGCGAGCTGGTCTAGTGGTTAGAGCGCAGGACATCGGTTCCAGAGGTCCCGTGTTCAATCAAATCCCGCCAAATCACCAATGGATTTTATCGAAGTGATAATCCTGCAACCTTTAGGTCTAGCCTGAAGTAATGTGAAAAAAATTCCGGGCTCGTGCCTAGCGTCCTAGGAAAAAAAAAAAAACTTTAAACAACTATCCTAAATTGAACAATAAAGCTCAGATTCATACCCCTCACTATCTAGCCCACATCATATGCACTAATCTTCCTATATAGGAGAAGACATTGGGAGGGAGACAGTGTCACAGTTTTCAGCAGAAAGATCAGGCGTAGGCTCCTCGGACTGAGCGATGATGCTGCCGAAGATCTCATCAGATCCCAGTACAGGACACGAGAAAGTTGATAACGTATTTCAATACTAAATTAGACTAAACAATTGCAAATTACTTCAGTTTTGTGTATCTATTTTTCATTATTTTCTATGTAATATTAGTTTTCCCTAAGTTATTTGGATCTGTTCAACTTATTATACTGTATAGTAATTGTTCATGTTTATTTTAGTTTTTTTACCATCGTTAAGGCAAAAAAAATTATTTCTTTAAATAATTTTTTTTGTGTTCTTTTATTTGTGAAGTGGTGAGCGACAAAGAAGACTCTCCCCACACGCAGATGAAAAGTTCTTGTGGGTTTTTTTTTCGTTCTTAAGCAAATGACTATAATCTTTGAATAGTATTTTTTGAAATAAATAGTATTTTTATTCTTATTCTTTTAATATCTGGAATATATTAAATTTTAAAATTTTTTGAAGTTTGTTTTGGTCTTCTATATAGCCATAATGTATACAGTATAATGATATTATACACAGTGTGCATTTTACCATAAGAGCTGTCAAAGAGGACCCCAGCATTGCTGATGTTCTGGTAGACTACGAGGCTACGCACAATCTCCGGTATCATGTCGCCTGGTGGAGACACTTGTATCAGAAACTTCTGCTGCTCACTGTCCAAGCCTCGCCAAGTTCTGCAGCAAGCAATTGTAACTACCCGGGACCTGTTCCATTACTACAGAGACCAACTATAAAAAATATCTAAAACAAGCAGAATGTCTGGTAACTAGCCTCAAGATTCGTCAAATCTCCTTGTGACCTTGATCAGTGGCTTGTATTAAAACACTTCTTGAGAACAACTCATCAGTGGCTTGTGCAGCTGTTCGTTTATGCACGAGCCGTTTCCGCCTTAAGTTAATAAACTCACAAAACATCAAAGGCCTGTGGATAGTGTAGGTTTGAGAATCAGGCTGGCTAAGTGCACTGTTGTCACAGCTCTTTTCTGTTCAGTCTTCGTGCCGAGTACTGGGAGTGCATTTGACAATGCACTGCGGGTGAGTTGCAACTTACCCTTCACCGGCACCGTATCGTGTTTCGCAGTTGATCGACCGTCCTTAATTAATGTTTAAATGTTTCGTGTGTGTAAGTGCCTTCATGTATGTCCATCATCAAACATTGATGAACTCGACACTGAGGTATGTATAAGAAAGCTGGCGTTCAACAAACCTGTGCCAATAATAGAGGCATGAAACAGCTATAGTTTCCTAAAACTACCGTGGATTGTAGACAGAAGCCAGGTAACATAAACCTTATTAGTGCTGCTTTGATAATGGTTAAAGTGTACAGGAAAAAAATTGAGAGGAATAATGAAGCTCTGGTAGAGTTTTTGGACTTATGTCACAGAAAACATACTACTATAACCCAGAATGCCAACCGCATGGTAAAAAGCGATAAGTACTTTCAGAGAGCTTTGCCTATCAATTCGTAGGCAGCGCCCGAAGCGTTTCTATGCACTCAGCGAATTGACAGGCAAAGCTCTCTCAAAGTACTTAACGCTTTTTACCATGCGGTTGGCATTCTGGGTTATAGTAGTATGTTTTCTGTGCTTATGTGAACAGGAACCTGTAATTTGGAATCCACTACATGACCATAAGGATAGAAATGAAGTGTACAATGTGTGGAAACAAATTCAATCGTGTTTCAGCATTATTCCCGAAAAGTTTTTTAAAAAGGAAAGAGAAAACCTAATGGAAACCTATCGGAAATTTATTTAGAGGTGAAGAAGACTAGTAAGACCCAAGTGCAAAATTCATGTGTACAAGTCCAAATGGTTTGGTTACAAAAAATGGTGTCCTTCTTGCATACAGTATACACACAGAGGTGTATTAAACGGACTGAAGTCGAGTTAAGTTGTGTTTATCTATATTTATATATTTCAACCAAAACATACATGAACAACATGCAAGTTTACATACATTTAGGCCTCATGAACTACCAATGCCTTGATGGCTCAGCCTTATCCTCCGAGACCATCAGTGGCTTTTTAATACTGCAAGCTACCATGCAACGTGAGAACAGTCGGGTTTGCAAATTCTCTGACGACTCAAAATCTGTTGATTGATCAATGTGATCAGCTTCAGCGGTTCCGACCTACCACACGTTGAGAGAACAAGTCTTAAGTGTGACTTACCTGATGTCGTGTTCTTGGCCATAAGTCAAGGCGACTGTGGGCAGAGCCAGTGCTGATGTGAAGGTCTTGGCTGCCTCAGAGATTGTCCCAGCCAATGTCAGGTCCAGTACAAGGTCTGGTACTTTGCCCCTGTCTGAGGCATTCTGGTAGACTGCACAGACTGAACAAGGCATAAGAATGATACACTTAATTGAAGTCCAATGATAAGAAAAGACTCTTCACACTACTTATTTTAAAACATAAATATAAGTGAAACCACTTAAATTAATCTTGATTAATTGACTAATGGTATAAATCGGTTTCAGAGTAAGATTTTGGAAAGCTTTTGTGTAATACGGTAATACACACCTGTTTAACTAAATAGCTGTAGTTCTGCAGGAATATAATTAATGATCAAAACAGCAAAACAGTGTATTGACTGCTATACAATCTGTTCAAAAAAAAAGTTGTCTTATGTCAGATTAAGCAAGGGCCATTCGGACAGTAATGCACTTGTTGTTTAATTTTACAAGCCTTAAAATGTTATGTTCATAGAAATCTCCCTCCTATGCCTTGCGCCAGTCTACGACCGCATCTTTAGCTCATCATCAGTTAACACTAGAATCCCAGCCACTTCTTTATATGCAAGAAGAGGTGGTTTGCTGGGAGCTATATCTGAACTTTAGGACAGATTGTGGAATACGTCCATTGAATGCGTCTGTCGTCTATTGAACTTTCCCAGAAAGTCTTTTACTATCTGAGCAGTGTGAGCTGTTGGGCGTTGTCAAGCAAAATCATAACAATGGAGGTCAGCATACCTTGGTGTTGGTTTTGCTGGGACCTTTTACTGATAAACCCATTCACAAACTACTACTTTGCCTATCACATTTGTTCCATACACCACACAAAATTCTCTACAAATAGCGGTGGCTGAATACTTTAACAACCTTGACACCTCAAAAACCTGGCCGGATTTTCTATAATGTACATTTTGAAACACTGTAAAATTTAAATAGACAACTACTACAGCTGCAGAGCAACTGACTTGCCACATACAAGTGTGCATAACGTTACAAGTGTAACGCAATACTTCCCGTATAGTGATCCAACAGAGATTACTTTCCAAACGGCACTTGTAGATATGAATTTAATAGAAAAAGATAGCACAGTCACATAGTAACAAAATGTGTGTAATTTGGGGACTCTATCAAATAATGTACCTTGTAAACCAAGCTTTGTGCAGTGATCACATGACAGTAATGGCTCAGCAACCACTGTCAGTCTCAACCAAACAATATAGCTTGTGAATACCATGGTGGAAGGAAAACACATAGGTGTGCTATTCCAATCATATGCTGACGTCACTCAGATTGCAAACACAATTTTACCAGTTAGAAAGTTATAAAAACAATAACAATCAAATCAAAACAAATATATACTTATATGGCAATACAATCAGGTGATTTTTTTGTTTGCAATCTAGGTGACGTCAGCATATGACGGGAATAGCACAATTTTCCTTCCACCATGTGTGAATACGCTATGTAGTGAACATGAAAGTAATGGCTCAGCAACTACTGTCAGTCTCGATCAAATAATGTAGCTTGCAAAAATAAGCTTTGTCGTGATAACATGACAGAAATGACACAGCACACACTGTCAGTCTCAATAAAACAATATTGCTTGTGAATACACTATGTAGTGATCGCATGAAAGTAATGGCCCAGCAAACACTGTCAGTCTCAATCAAACAATGTAGCTTGTAAATAAGCTTTGTAGTGATCGCATGAAAGTAATGGCCCAGCAAACACTGTCAGTCTCAATCAAACAATGTAGCTTGTAAATAAGCTTTGTAGTGATCGCATGAAAGTAATGGCCCAGCAAACACTGTCAGTCTCAATCAAAGAATGTAGCTTGCAAATACGCTTTGTAGTGATCGCATGACAGTAATATCTCTGCAAACACTGTCAGTATCAATCAAACAATGTGGCTTGTTAATAAGCTTTGTAGTGATAACATCACAGTAATGGCCCAGCAAACACTGTCAGTCTCAATCAAACAATGTAGCTTGCAAATACGCTTTGTAGTGATCGCATGACAGTAATAGCTCTGCAAACACTGTCAGTATTAATCAAACAATGTAGCTTGCAAATACGCTTTGTAGTGATCGCATGACAGTAATAGCTCTGCAAACACTGTCAGTATCAATCAAACAATGTAGCTTGTAAATACGCTTTGTAGTGATCACATGACAGTAATGGCCCAGCAAACAATGTCAGTCTCAATCAAAAATATAGCTTGTAAATACGCTTTGTAGTGATCGCATGACAGTAATGGCTCAGTAAACACTGTCAGTCTTAATAAAAAAAAATTGCTTGTGAATACGCTATGTAGTGATCGCATGAAAGTAATGGCCCAGCAAACACTGTCAGTCTCAATCAAACAATGTAGCTTGTAAATAAGCTTTGTAGTGATTGCATGACTGTAATGGCCCAGCAAACACTGTCAGTCTCAATCAAACAATGTAGCTTGTAAATAAGCTTTGTAGTGATCACATGACAGAAATGACCCAGCAAACTCTGTCAGTCTCAATCAAACAATGTGGCTTGTAAATAAGCTTTGTAGTGATCGCATGACAGTAATAGCTCTGCAAACACTGTTGGTCCCATTGAAAGCACTCAATCAATCAATATAGTTTCTTTATTGTTGCTTCAATTTTCAAGTTCTGAGAAAATATCAATGTTTTTCAAACAAAGTAAAGTAATAACCTACTAATACTGTGCCCTATCAAACACTTTGCAATAAAATTATTAAGTAACAAGTTTTTTGATAGAATCCTCGTACAGAGTTAACTTATTGCCATTATTGTTTTGCATTTAATATGGTTCATTTTATTTTAAATATAAACTGAACTAAATATTTTCCAACATACTTAACACGTCATCTATACCTCTTCTCTTATCTTTCCTAATAAATATTATCTTTTGCAAAGTAGCACAGCAAATTTTATATTGTTTATTTTCTATGAGTATTATTAGCCCTTTGCTGTCAAAATAGGCGTGTATAGCTCAACACCCACAATTTTCCCGACTGCTCGAAAATGGCGACCTATACTCGCCAAAATATTAAAAAAAGATTCAACCTCGAAGGGTTAATTTTTATTAGTATAAAAAGAGATAACATTATGACATTTATTTCAATACTGTATGTAACACTTTCCTGAGTAATAGAGTGAATATAAATAATACTCACTTCACAAGGCACTGATACGAAATCTTTGTGTTATTCTTATAGGATTTTATAAAGAAGGGGAAAAAACTGTAGTAAATTGCTATCAACACATTTAAATGTATAAATATATATTTACATGCTAGTTCTAATGCTAATGCAGTTCTTACTGGCATCAAGAAACTGCTGCCCATCTTCCTCCTGGTTTTCAATGTAGAATATCTCACCAACTTCAACTCCGTGAATACTATTTCTTTTCAGATACGATGTAGCTACATTCAAAACTTCACTTGCTATCTCATTGTTTTTCTGATTTATCACCACTGCAAAAAATATGTTTGGAATGTGTTTTAAAATCCAAGTAATAGTTTTGTAGCATGATGTTTCAAAAATATCACTCAGAATGGATCAAGGTTTTTTACGAAATCCATGAGAGGTAAAACAGGATTTTTCATTACGCTAAAGTGGTACAAATCGGGATTTTAACGGCCCCTAAAACCAGGATTTTTGTTTTAGTCGTGTCGATACACTGATTTCACAGAGAGAAAAAATCACTGTTGAGTTTCTTACCGATTTTCAATGGCGAGACAGTATTGAGCTACTGTATAATATTTTTCTAACCAGTTTGGAAAGGATTCACACTCAGTTTCACATTAGGGCTTTGCCCCACAGGTTGAGTAAGTTGATATTTTATTCCAACATCATTGGACATGAAATGTAGTTGGCTGAGTGACATTTGTTTGCAGGGCATTTTGTTTATATTGGGTCATTCAGATTTTTACAATTGACATGACATAATGAATAATGTTTCTGACGGCAGCACTTAAAGAAACAAATTTTATTTATATAAATATTGCATCAGCAAAGTGCTTTTTTATTAATTTGTATTAATTTAGTAGGTATTAATGATGAAAGAATAACAAAAATGTTGCTCACAGAATGGAATAGGAAATATTTATATTGTTTTTACTGTAATATGCGTTTTTGCGCAAAATTAGGTTGTTTTGTACGATTTTCTAGTTTCTTGACGTGATCTTTTGAGTAAAGCATATCGAATTTGGTATTTTTGTAAAGCTATTTTAACGTGCTACAACTTTGTCTATAAGTTATTTCTGATATATTGTATCAATAAAACGTTATCGACAAAAATAACACAAAAATGTTTAAAAATATAGGTTTTTGCAAAATTACGAAAAATGTACTAAACATAAAACAAAAGTGCAAATGTAAGAAAGATAGCATGTAAACTTATCTTTCAAACAAAAAAAAGTTCATTCCGATCCAATACATGGTATGTAAAATATCGTTATTTTTAATATAGCCCTTTCCGCCATTTTAATGACGTCATAACCGGAAACTGCAGTGGGTGCAGACGTGACACCCGAGTTGAAAACACTTATTTAGACACGTACATCAACATTGAATGGCGAAACTGTCTTTATAAGACTTGCGAACTGCCCTAGATGCCGGACTAATAGGCGTTTTTGCGCCAAAATTGGTGTTTTTATGAGATTTATCTAGTTTCTTGACGTAATCTTTTGAGTAAAACATATCGAATTTGGTATTTTTGTAAAGATTTTTAAATGTTCTACAACTTTTTTCATTGGTGGTTTTTTATAAATTGTATCAATAAAACGTTACAAACAAAAATAACTCAAAAATATTTAAAAATACAGGTTTTTGCAAAATTACGAAGAATGTACTAAACATACAACAAATGTGTAAATGTAAAACAGGTAGCATTTAAAATTATCTTTCAAACAAAAAAACATTCATTCCGATCCGACAAATAGTTTGCGAAATATACGATTTAAAAAAATCAATGGCCGCCATTTTGATGACGTCATAGCTCGAAAACGTACCAGGTGCGAACTTGACACCCGAGTGGAAAACACTTCCTAAGACACCTATATTGAAATGCAAAAGTAAAATTCACTATACACGACATGCACACAGAACCCTAGTCAGGTCCTGGACTATGACTTGCTAAAGCCATTTTCAACATTTAGAACTGTGTACAAAACCTCCATTACGTTTTTAAATTTTTAGGACAAAATTTTAAGTTTATTTTTCAATGGAACCTATATTGGTATTGCTCTGCAACTTTGGTGAGTATTTCCACATTTGGAAATTTACGACTACACCATTGCTTTTACATGTATCTGACAATAATGTATATAGTGTGTATCTGCTGGAGCTATCACGGTATATGTGTAGTAGAAGTACTCGTAGAATACATGTTGATTCATAATTAGGACTTGCAAATATGTTTTTTTTTTATATATATAAATCTCCTTTTTCAGTTTTGCTATTACCTATTTGATGTAAAGTAACAGAATAGATCATCTTTTTTTAGTCTATCTGATACAGATTTTTTACTGATACCAATAATGAAAACAAAGTGTAGAGGTAAACTTTAAGATATAGATTGATATGTAATGAAAAAAAACACTACGGTATTCCTCATGTTTGTACTCACAGAGATTGAACTGTTCACACAGGCAGTCTTTGATATAAAAATATAGTAAAATAAATATCACTGATGACACCATTTTACTTATTTTAGGAACCTTCCATCCACTAGTCTATCTAGAAAAGAAGAAAAACCATTACTAATAACTAATGTAATTAAACAATGAAATGTGAGACCCTATTCATATTTTCAAAGGTAAGAAAATTTGTTATTGTCTTAATATCTGTTTACTTTTTTTAATTGTTTATTTACTTCTTACAAACATGCGCTGTCACAGTAATAAAGGAATTAGCATGATGCAAATTTACTAGTTTTTTACGTTGATATTGAGGTTTCCAGTTAAAATGTATAAACTTATCTGTTTTCAAAACAACTACAAATAACCTCAATCAATCTTTTTTACAAAATTTTAATGTAAAACAAAAAAAATTCTCTTAGGTACCTAAAGTGTCACGCTTGATAACTCACCAAGAGGGATGAAGCTGTCGAATGGCTGACTGACGTTGCCACAACATAAACTCCTGAATAATTGATTACCTACAAATTGCATTACTCTGTGCTGACAATATGTCATTGTTCTCTGACAACTTTGGCCATAATGAGTTACCAGTATAACATTTTGCAAGGAGAGTGGCCCATAATACATTAATTTGTATGTTATTTCAGTCTGACTGATGAAAAGGTTGCATTGCAATGTATTGAAAATTGTTAAACCATTTTAAAATAAGTGGCGTCTTCTTTTGTGTTATTCAAGTCTAACAAAACTTCTGAAACTTCATAACTACAAAACTAACTTCATGTAGAACCAATTCATTCAAATCAGCAGGATTCATTTGTAGGTATAAATATAGAGCCTTTAAAGGAATTATATTTCAAACCAGCGTAGTTTCAAACTCTGGGGCCTTGGTGACCATTTCAAAAATGTTATGTTTTCTAGTTTAATACTGCTATAATTAATAGCTTCTATAGCAGTAACCAAGGTCACAAGCTTAAATATCTATATACTTATACGATAAGGGTTTTCTCTCTAACCATTGCTTATTCATCCGTCCTACCTAACCAATTTTTTACAATAGAAATGTCAGGTAGGTAAATCACTCTGTTCGGTCAAAACATATACATAAATAAAGCAAACTACAACAGATTATTATTCTCCATAAAAATAGCTTGGGAATTTCAAATTTACATTTTTTGAATTTTGTATGTAACCAATAAGCGTACAGAAAAACTTAAATACAATAAATTATTTTTTTAAGCTCATCAGAGTGGTTTAAAAAAAAATGGGAAATTTTATGTTTCCCTTTAAGTGAAAAATTAGAAAAACCAATTTACCCCCTATAACACCCTGTTCCAGTGGTTCGATCCAGCTGTTTCACGAACTCGTTTAAACAGGTCTACACATTTACCAAATTTCATCAAAATCGGATAATTTTTGCTTGAGTTACCGACGTTATTGTGCTAACGGACACACACACACACACACACACACACACACACACACACACATATATATATATATATATATATATATATAAATGAATTTGAACAAATGGTGTTTTGGCCTCTTGGGACATCAAAACAAACAAAATCGGTCCCAGGTCTAATTACTATGACACCTATGGTGATAGCTTAATCCTTATATGAAAATCCATTAAAACATTCAGTATAAGGAATTGTAATCAAAAGGCTCTGTATTACAAATCAAAACTTTATTGGCAAAATAACACTTTACAAGCAAACGTTTATTACTATAACTACTAAACAAAAATATTTCTAAAGAGTAAAATCATGTAATGGTAAAACGTTCAGTCTTTAAAACTTTGAAGGCACAAGCAAATATATAACTGCTTAACATTAATATTCAAACAAAAAAACAGTACAAGATTTTAAAAATCGTAATATGTCTTTTGACAAATTGGTTAACAAATCTGCAGAGATACTAAAATAACAGGTACAGTCTGAATCCGTTAATCAGCAATTATTGTGAGTGCAATTTTGTATTATTTGTAAGTAGTTACAAGTTTTAATAATTATAATGCTATCATAAGAGGGAAAGAGGGTACTCCTTTATCAATGTTTATCCGGCAATACCTTAAGTGACAATATACTCATACTGTGCAGTATTCCTTACTTAATCAGATGCCTATGACATCGCTTGTAAAGTCAGTATCACTGCAAAAGTTTTGCTGTTTTAAATATTTAAAACATTTAAAATTTAGATATAATTACTAATTAGAGATAGTTTTTTATAATTATATAAGTATGAAATTACTCATATTTTTTGAATTTTCCTAGCTATAACTATTTAGAAAATTATGTATAGCCCAAGGATTTAATTTAGTAGTTTTATTGTAAATTGCTGGAACACATATCACTAAACTATTTTTAGTAAGCCATAACAAATCAATTATTGTAGTTAAGTTTTCTGAAACAGGTTTTTATTACTCTAAATGAAAACAAAAAATTTAAATTTGCAACTTAAGTAGTTTAGTTGCGTACCAGGGTTCTATTCCAAATACCAAAATGTTATTGATATTCCTACAATATCTTAAACAACATAACTAATTGATAAAACCAAATTGCATCAGTTAAGGTAATAAGGTTTTGATATTTTACTCAATAAAATTTCCTAGTACCATCAACTGTACATATCTAAAAATAACAAAAACAAAACAACTGTAACTAACAACATTACTTCCCTAAACACTTGCTCGTAACAGTATTTCCAACAAAATTAAAAATTGTGTCCATAAATATCTTTGATGGAATGGAAAATAAATATCTTGATAAATAACAATAAGTTTTATCTTATTACTTTACAACCTCCCATAGAGGTCTTGATTTAAGAATAATATTAGTGAAAACCAGAGGTCTCCATCTCAACCACTGAGAAGTAAGATACAGAGGATACAAGCTTATGGGACAACCGGGCACTTATAGCTCTAGTATGGTGGGGCCGAAATGTACCTGTTCCGAGCAAGGAAGAGCCTGATCAGCGATAGACACATACATTTTTGTACAGCAGTTATAATGCACAGGGTCTTCCTACAGCGTGAGTGTTGTAGTACTTCATGGCAATGGGGGAAAGGGGAGCGGAAGGGAACAGGGAATAGAACTTGCTCTAGACACCAGCGACTGGTTCTAGACACCACTTAAGTGTACCATTGTATCCTCTGTATCTTACTTCTCTGTGATCTCAAACCATTACAAAATGGCGGCAAATTAAAATTACAGTATCATCATCCTGAAAGAACCCACAATGTAGGCATTATCATTCCCTTTTAACTTTTTAAGGGGTTTTACCAGAAAACCAAACTCAGTATCACCCTCATAAGACCAACCAATGCACTTTTTCTCGGTACTACAAATTAACCCTGGATCTAAAAATCGATTATTTGGGGGCATCTAAAAAATGTTTAATATAAAGCCCTATCACATACCTCATTTTAAAGCACTTATTAAAGAAGAATATCGGCAAAAACCAGAAGTCTCTATCTTAACCCAGTAAAAAATGGTGGTGATTTTAATTTTTAATTAGCCTGGAGAACCCAATTCTTAGGGGGGGTATTAAATTGTGCAAAATATTTTCAATGGGTTAAGATAGAGACTTCAAGTTTTTACTGATATTTTTCTTTAAAAATGTGCATTTTGATGCCATATAAAGGTGTGTAGAGTTTATTTTCCCTGTTGTTACCCATTAAACAGTTAAAAGAGGGTATTCATACTTTTGTCTGTAAATAGACTCTCATCTGCAGACTCGTGCTATCAACGTGAATTCAATAGAAAAGCATTAAAACACATGTGTTTACCAAATACTTTACGTTAAATCACCTGATTGCTAGTCTTTTAAAGAACCCACGATTAGGATTCAATAACTAATTTGAATTTTACTTACTAGAGATAGCCGTTATTAACAATTAACATATTTGTAGATTTTTAAGGCAATGTACACATTCTTTATAAAAAATATAGCATTACTGTATTTAAAACTAGGCTTACACTACTTGTGCAAGGAATGTTATGAGTATTCATTCAGACTACTGTAGTTCAGTGGCCTTAATTTTTGTAATACCATAATTACGATTAAAGTCTCAATTTCAAACCTGTACAGTTTTATAGTTGTTAATAATCTTTAAGGAAATATTTTCCTGAAAATTAAATAGTACTCTTACATACTTAGGTTTTCTTCGGGGGAGTTAAAATGACAATGTTTTTTGTGCATTATAGCAATGTAAATGCTGCCCAATTACGCTCTGGGATCAACGACCAATCATCTAAAACTAGAGCAAGACTTTTTAGGTCAAAGCTTTGTAGCCTTTAACAGTAAATACTGATTTTCCATAGGTACGTTGACAAAACAATTAGTGGAAAAAAATACAGTAAGGGCCATTTATACTTTGGCAAAATATTTTCCCCCTAAAAAATTACTCATATTTTAATGGGAACCCAATCAAAAAGATGTGCATCTGACTTTAACTTTGACTCTGGCACCTCCTAAATGAAACAACAAAAGTTTGAATAAAAGCAGGAAAATGCAAATGTGATAAGAAAAATGGGTTTTGAAAATTAGACTATCTTTTACGTATTTTTTAGATATTAAAAATCTAGTTATTGATAATGAAACTATTTAACCAAAAGGAATGCAAGATTACCACATAAAATTATATATCCTTGTCTATGGTTTGTTGAATTTGATACATACGTAATAATTGAACAGACGTAAATATTGTAACTCAATCCCACAATGCTCAGTTGTGCAGAGACACTGTTCACGTTACACTTGGTCAACCAGATGTGGGTTCCGTGGGTTTGGTGTTGTGTCCCTTCCTTACAGTGACCGCGTCTGTTTACTTAAAGTTGTATTAAATTTATCAAACAATTGACAAACAAGATGTATTTTCTCCTTCTTACAATAAATAATAATTTTAATAAATGATCATGCACAACTCTGAATTTTAAACATAATAAAATAGAAACTGGTTAAACGCTATATTGGCAGTTTCATCACAACCTAATAGGATTAATTGGTTCCTTTTCCTCTTTTTGTCTCTCATTTATTATAAGAGTCCTATTACATGTAACAACCATTGCTGGAGCAGTTTTGTTGCCAAGGCTCTTGGAAGCTCTGCAGGTGTATGTAGTTGATGTGAGCAGAATATTTAAATGAAAAGGGATAGAGACAATTACTGACTTATAAACTAAACACTCCGTTTATAATGTAAACAAAACTAAAACTGCACATGGTGCTGACTGCTCACTGCTCAGTAGTGCTGGTATCTCTGTTGTTGCCACATGTTTCTGGCCAGCATGGAGCTCGCGCGGGCCAGGATGCTGGTGTCCCGGTGTTGGTCATAGTCAGTGTCAAACATCTGCCCACTGCCTTGCCAGTGGTCCTCACTCCAGTTGGTGGTATCCGCTCCACTGGTACTTGGACAGGGGTTGGCCATCCATGGAGACCAAGGGTTTATAGTAGGAGGGGGAGGTTGTGTCTCCGCCCTCCACCTCTGCTGTTGCTGTTGCTGATGCTGTTGATCATCTGTATATCATTGTAATTGGTTATTATTTTAATAGACTCTGTACAAACAATTTTTAATTTCTATCTAATTTCATCCGTATTTATATAAATCTTCAACATTCAATACTATTTCTCTTGAAGGCTACTCTCACTAAATTTTAAAACTAACAAGGTCGTGTGTGACTGATGGTGTAATGTTCTTTATAGACCATTTTACATGTGTTTTAATTTCAATTTATAACACTTTAGATAGGGTCTAATACTATAAAGTCTCACTAAATTGTAAAACTGACCCAGTCGACAGTAAGCGTCAGGCGTGACTAAATTCTAAAATAAAATATAAATAACCAAACACTGTAATGTTCGTCCCCAGTAGTAGTGGTCAAGGTTAATTGATGCCGGCAATGGCGGCGATAGTTGCTCGCAATGAACTAGAGCTACAACCGAAGGTAGCGCTGAAAGAGAGAATTGAGAGACGTTGCCCGCCATTTTATGTACTAGGGCAATAGTATATTGTAACCAGGGACTGAATAGGGGATTGTGGGACTGTAATAAAGCCAAGAGCAAATGATCTGGTTGATTCTTCTAGTTGGTACTGTTCTGGAAGGTAGCCTAGGCAAGCTAGGTTGATAACCTGTGGTCAGGCCTTGCTTGCTATAAAGCGTGCTGGAGGTGTTTTTGTTAACACTGAGGGCTTTGCACTCAGTAGCTATCGGGTCAATAAATAGGCCACCTGCAAGGCCGTAAGGGGGAGGGGTTAAGTAAGGGGTCAAACCCCCCCCCCCCCAAAATCCTGAAATTTAGTAGTAAAAATTAACACTAGGTTTAAATATGTTTTGCAGTAACTATTCATATTTCATCTAATAATTTAATAAATCTGATCAATTAAAGAGGTAATAAAACTATGAAGGTTCAACAAAAATACTTTAGTCAAACAAAACCGATTTATCATCCGGTAATATTTTACATATGTAACTACATAATCAACATTTTAGAAATAAGCATGGGAATTGGTGTTTGAATGAAAGTGCTTAAGCTTAAATCTGTTATCCACAGTCATGACCTGACCCATTGGTGGTTCCAAGAGGGGCTACAGGGGCTAAAGAAAGTACAAACCGTTTTTAGGAGGATATGGCCGTAGCCTACAGTATAGTTACAAATTTATGAATGCAATCCAATCGTCATAGTTTGAATTTGTAAATGTCTACTTGCTTATGACAAACAACAGGTTAAATGGGAGTGTTTTTACGATTGGAGACAGTTTTAGGCGTTAAAAATTGCTTTAGAAAGTCACCAAACTACTTTAAAAATATATACAATTTTCCGGGGGAGGACACCCAGACCCCCCAAGCTCCCCGGGAGCCCCCCTTGACAAGGTCCTAGAACCGCCACTGACCTTACCCCCCCCCCTCCCCCTGAAAGTTTGTCCTGGCTACGGCCTTGGCCAACTGAGGTAGAGAAAGGGGTGTGTCGGCTAGGGTAGGGTGACCAGAAGGTTTGGGTGAGTACTGGTTGCTCTATCTAAGGGTCAGGCCCTTAAGTCACGAGTTTTTTGTAAGGAGGTTTATTTTAAATTTATACAAGGGGATTATAAGTTAAATAGGATTCGTGATTTTGATAAGAGAAATTCTTTTTGGCTCGGATATTTTGTTTAATATAAATTACGTGGAAGTAGATTTGTTTTTGGGGATTTTATACTCAAAGTTCTAGCTGCCTCCAGGATGTTTTCGACTAGTTATTCATTAGTGGGTTTGTTGTAAATAACTGTTTTATTGATGTATAGAATAGTTTATTGCTTTGAGACAATAAAAAGGTTCAGTACATTGAATTTAATCTGGTCCTCACATTTAACAGTCACCCAGCTCATAACTAGAATTATATAAGGTTAAATATCCGGATTTCACTAAAGCTACACTCCCATGTGCAGGATAACCTGTGAATGTGGGGGGGGTTTCCTGCATGTCACAGTACCAACATAACAACATTTTACAGCGTCTTAATTTTCCAGCAGAGTTGCCAGTGCTACTTCTAGTTGTATAATTTTAACTCAGTGGATGCTCACTATGTTAACAGTGCTAGGATGTTTTCCATCTACGACTACAGTAAAACCCCTTATATACCACCTATGTGGGACCAAACCCCTGGCCGGATAACAATTTGGCCGGAGAAACCTACCTATTACTAAAACGATAATTGTACCTAATAACAACTTGTGATTGGTTCAAAGTAGTGTTTAAGTATCTTTTTGGAATCTACTAGCTCAACTGAGTAGTAAACCTCCAAAAAAATGTATATGAACAGTAAACAGATAAACCGTGAGAATGCTCAAATCGTGGAGACTACGTGGAGTATCGAACTGTCGACTCTGAATCTGAGACGTGAATTACGTGCCTTAACAATATTTGCTTTGAGGAAAAACGAATGCATGAACAGCTTGGAATCGTGATAGCTTTGTTTTCAATTACAACACAAGTTAAGTGTATTTTTACTTACATTAATATTGAGCTATTGAGCTTGGATCAAACTTCAAGCTTTCTCAAAATGCCTCTAGCCGTGCCGAATAATGAAAAGCTAGACGAAAAAACTCAAAGGTTCGAGTAACCGCACACCCTTGGAGATGATAGTGTTGTCTTCACGAGATTCGCAGAGATTGTCAAGATCTTGCCAAGACCATGGGAGATGTTCAAAATTTGGCCATGATACCAGGATGGAATGATGATATCATTGGAATTACAGAGAAGTTTAAAACCTTGCTGCAATAGCGGAAGATGATCACAATAATACCACAATCACGGAATGAGGTTATCATGAAATTTTGATAAATGCTACAGCAAATATGGATAAATAGTATTGTTATTGTTGTTTAAAGGATTATTGCATACATTTTTCATCAGTTATTGTTGATACTTGAACCATCTTGAACTTTCGTCTGCAATAATCACAGTGACAATATTGGCTACGATACACCTGCCATAGCAAACAATAAACCTTTTAAACAAAGAAAAGTATCACTAGTGTGGTTTAGACTAAAATATATGTGAGTGGAAACTGGAAATTCAATCTATTCAAAACAGAAAATAGACAAAAACCGACAACCATAACCCATGCTGGTGACGAAATAACAAGGCAATACAGCCTAAACAGAAAATCAAAACAAATGGAAGAAATTCCAATCAAGGGTTTTATTTACAGCGTAGAGAAGTCTATACATTACTTATTTTTGGTTGAGTTTTCGACCACTGGAGGACCTCTAGTAATATTTCAAACATGTTGTTAATACTAATTATTAACGCACAATAGCAATATTATAAGAATTTAAAACTCAAGAAATAATTATACATAGGTAATTTAAAACGCCAAGTCACAAATAACATTGTAAAATGGAATATCCTTCCTTGTAAACAAATTAATAAAATTGTTAAAGTAGAATAAACAGCATCAATCAAACTAATCTGTCTGTTAAAATACCTCCTTCCTAAGACCAGCAACAAATTAGCTATTATTGTAACTATTGTTACAAATAAATCAACAAATTTACTACGCAATTGACTTGCTTCCAAATTTATGTATCACTCCCTTAACCGGGATAAAGATTCTGTTACCATCCTGATATGAACATTGTGTTTTCTGCATTCAACTAATTTACTTTCGCTATAAAATTCATATGAACATTTCTGCTTATGGACAGGTAGCGATTGGCCATAATGAGTGCAGAATGTGCCATTCTCTTCAATACAAAATGTCTTTCTGAAGCTTCAAGTTAAACTATTAAACCAATACTACTTTATATGGTTTGGAACTATCTATATATTAATTTGAAACTGTTTTTCTTTGTCACAGCTAATTTGAGAGAACGGCTGGGCGTAGAAACTCGGTAGAGGTGTCTAAAGAAAGGTCTTGGTCTGTAGATGAGCCATCAAAAGTGAAACATGGTGAATAACCTTGGGGCTCTGCCCCAGTGGCCTTTAAATTCCCATCCCATGTTATTCTTATCGAGGAAAACATGGGTTTTGTCATAGCTAATTTGAGAGAACGGCTGGGCGTAGAAACTTGGTACGGGTCTCTAAAAAAAGGCCATGGTCTATAGCCTAGATGAGCCATCAAAAGAGGAACGAGGTAAATTCCCTTGGGGCTCTGCCCCAGAAGCCTTTAAAGTTGCCTCTTCCGATTTGTTTACATTACGACCATATTCATAATTCTACACTACTTTTTAATGAAACAGCTGTTAATATTTAAATTGTGATTTATTGAATTTTTCAAAATGAAGTACAGTATTTGCAATAGGTTTTTCTGATTTTAAAATCGATTTTATTCCGCATCATGTCATGTTTTGCAATGTAGGCCTAATGTTCTATTACCAAATCAGTGGAAAATCCTAATATCATAGTAACTCTTAAAATTATTTCTTATGGAGTTAACTTATTGGAGTTTTTTTGAACTTATGGAGTTTTCTATTGTATGGGTTGGTTTCTGCCTTTTTACCACTTCTTGGAGATTGTACGTAGGTGATATTCTTTGGGGTATTGCATCTGTAGACGAAACTCGGGTAGGTGAAATTTGGAAAAAAGCGAGAAATCCTGGACAATTGGATGTAGGCTAAAAATAAAACTGAATTAACAATCATTGAAATAACCGATTTGCAAACAATGGAAACATAGAAAAAGTCATAGAACACAACCAAGTAGAAGAAAAGAAATAATGTTTTTTTTTATTTATAATCGTTATTATAGACAACCTAATGCGGCTATGAGAGGGATAAAATTGTAGAAACACTAAAAAACAAGATCAGCTTTTTTTTTTTAAAAAATAAGATATTTACAAAAGATTTTGATTATATCTAACTGTTGTGTAGATCGTGAGTATTTCCATAATCTTTGAGTCGCCTGTAATTCTTCGCAATTGCTCGAATTCGAGCAACAGGTACACTAGTTAGAGTTAAAAGAAATGTTCGATTACAATGAATTAACAATATGGTAGCAGGGTAATCCAACTCTGCTATAACGGTGGCAAGCCTACTTTGCAAGAGATAGGAAGGAGGAGCCGGAGGAGAGTGAGCAGAGTTCTGTGGCAACAGAGTAGTTGTTGGGGGAACATTGTTTCCACATAAGAAACACCACAATGTGAATGTGACATGACCCCCTTGGTTGCTAACAATGAATCACATTGATTCTTATATTAGCAGAAAATTGAGGAAGTCTCTTTTGGATGTTCGAGCAAGAAGAGGAGCGGACTGTGGTAGTGATCATAATCTTGTTACAACTTAAGGTAGTTTCACAAAAAGCTCAGCTAGAGAAGAGGCAAAAGCTATTTTACTCAGAAAAACTAAGAAACAAGCAAGGCCAGAAAGAATAACAAATAAAGAGCTGTTGAGAATAATAAAAGAAAAGTCCTGTTGATGACAACATTCCAGGCAAGCCCTTGAATGGAATCCTAAGGGAAATAGAAAGTTAGGAAGACCAAGGATTACTTGGAGAAGATACATTCAGAAAAACACATGGAAGATGGCAAAAACTGGGGCGGAGTAAATAGGATGGCCCAGGATCATGTGCCGTGGAAGGCTTTTTGTTACAGCCTTAAAAGCTAGCTAGCTTTTTTTTAGCAGCCCTAGATTTTTGTTTTCCCTTGGGAAGAAAGGAACTAAGTCAAGAAACTCAAGAATGTTAAATATTTGAACCATTTAAACCATTTTTTT
Organism: Macrosteles quadrilineatus; assembly: GCF_028750875.1. Taxonomy (NCBI): domain Eukaryota; kingdom Metazoa; phylum Arthropoda; class Insecta; order Hemiptera; family Cicadellidae; genus Macrosteles; species Macrosteles quadrilineatus. Next base: position 152,938,108 of record NW_026542594.1, read on the forward strand.
ATTTACTTAATTTGCTGGTACACTGATCAATGAAATTTGACAAAAAAAATACATCCTAATAGTATTCTTATGGATGGGTGACTGAGCTTGATAGATTTATTTTACTATTTTGATCCACATTTTGTACATATCATTTTAAATGTAATGATATGCTTGTCAAGCATATTATTATAAAAATTACCTTGTCTCCAGTTGGTATTTCTGCGGTCATGTCCTTTGAGCCTCCTGAGTTGGGAGAAACGGTCTTTTAAATGGAGCGGTTTCTCTTCTTGTGAGGGATTGTAAAAGTATCTCTCATATATTGTTTGCCTTGCTGGATTCTTAGATTTGATGGTTGTACTTTGCCGCCTCTTATTCTTGTATTTTTTAGGCCTGTTTATAAACCTGTTATCCCCCTTTGCCAGACTGTTAGGAGATAGAGGGGGAGGTTTGTTGTCACTGTCAGTAGTCTTGGTTCTGGTCGTTGGCGGTGACGGAGACTTACACTTGCCACCACACAAGGCCTTGGTCTTGTCCAGCAAGATGGTCTTGACACGGTCAGGCAACGGATGGTCCCAGCTGAGAGCTGTATTACAAACAGTAAACATATTAATGATTTAAATACAATAAACATTAAGTTTATCATTTAAGTTTTAGTATGAATTTTGTAGAATATCTCACTAATGACTAAACTGTTACCAATATATGAAGGAACTTGTTAAAACTTTTATTAAACTGAAAAATGTTAAATTATGCTTCAGTTGTCTTTATTTTTCAAACCATGTTCTTGTCAAACGTCGATTCATTAGCAGCTAACGACACGCTCTGGGGTGTCAAGCAACGATACATCAACAGTTGTACAGACATTTAAACATTGTCTTTTGATTCAATAGCTTTTTGATTCGATTCGGACCGAGATTTTTCTTCACTTCCTGATCTACACTGACAAAGTATGCAATACACAATGTCAGAGATTTGCTCTAAATGGTGACACACATATTCTGCGCCTGACTACCCGCCACTTTGTCAGGCCAACACGAACGCCCTAAGGACTGACGAAACGGCTGAAGCAGAAATGCTTTGTATGCTACAACTCAAAGGCTGGCCCATGCAAAGGGAATACCATATCGGAGTACCCAGGATACAATGTTGGGACTTTGTATCCTATTCACTTTAAAAAGGTATTCTACACCATTGATGATTCTAGTTGTTTTTTATTTGTTTTTTTTTCAAACTCAGTAATGTTTTTTTACAATATGTTTTACTAGTATTGCCATTTTAATGTACTTTTATTGTAAAACTTTGTCAAAAATAAATATTTGGCTCTGTCAAAATGTTGTTTGCCTTAATCCTTCGGGTCAGTTTTAAGTACGCTATTCATGTTGACACTGGAGATTTAGGAAGGGGTTGATAATGAATCACAATAGACCAATACACATCCAAAAATGAAACTACGACAAAAACACTACTTACTGCTGTTCTTCTCCTCCTCAGTCATCAAGATTGGGTAAGGGGTCATCTATTTATTTTTTCTTTCTCATTTTCTTATTTTCTGGTGTTGGTGTTTTATATGTAGGCCTACTGTTTTCTATTGTCTTCCATTAAATATATGGTCATCCATGAATTCTTTTAAGCTGTAGTAGGGGCATTTGAGGGGATAATTTTTCAATTGGGTAGTGGATTATTTTGTTTGTCTGTAATGGTTTTAAGCTGTTTTGGTAGTAAGCTGTAAAGTTTCGTCCCTCTATATGTTGGGGTTTTTGCCGTTTTTTTCAATCTATGTTGTGGTAAATTTAGGTCATTTTTTCTCCTGGTGATGTAGTTATGTGTTTCTGAACGTTTGATGGGATTCAGTTTTATTGCTTGAGTTTAGTGATGGTCGGATCCAGATATCGGACTACCGGATCCATCGGATCCGAGCTAGGACCGGCACCGGATCGGATCCAAAAAATTCCGGATCTTGGGCTGGATCCGGTTTTGATGGATCCAATTTTTTCAAAATTTTTCCCGATTTTATTCCTAACACAAAGCTGTCTGTATCACTGTACAACCCCGATTTTTTACCAACACAAAGCTGTCTGTATCACTGTACAACCCCGATTTGTTTGCTAACACAAAGCTGTTTGTATCACTGTACAACACCGATTTTTTTTACTAGCACACAGCTGTCTGTATCACTGTACAACCCCGATTTGTTTACTAACATAAAGCTGTCTGTATCCATGTACGAGACCGATTTCCCCCCGATTTGTTTACTAACATAAAGCTGTCTGTATCCATGTACGAGACCGATTTCCCCCCGATTTGTTTACTAACACAAAGCTGTCTGTATCACTGTACAACCCCGATTTGTTTACTAACACAAAGCTGTCTGTATCACTGTACAACCCCGATTTGTTTACTAACACAAAGCTATCTGTATCACTGTACAACCCCGATTTTTTCCCGATTTTTTACTAACACAAAGCTGTCTGTATCCATGTACAAGACCGTTTTTTCCCCGAGTGTTTGTCTCTTGATGCAAAAAACTTATATGGCTAGGCCATGTCTCGATGTTTGTATCTATACAACAAAAATAAATAAATAATAAAATAAAATAAAATAAATAAAAATATAAAATAAAATATATAATAAAAATAAATAATAAATAAAATAAATAAATTTTTCATGGATTATTTTAATTATAAAATTTAGCAAATAACTTGTATGGCAAGGCCATGTCTCAGTGTTTGTCTCTTGAAGCAAATAACTTATATGGCAAGGCCATAGCTCAGTGTTTGTCTTTTGATGCATATAACTTATATGGCAAGGCCATGACTCAGTGTTTGTCTTTTGATGCAAATAACTTATATGGCAAGGCCATGGCTCAGTGTTTGTCTTTTGATGCAAATAACTTATATGGCAAGGCCATGACTCAGTGTTTGTCTCTTGATGCAAATAACTTATATGGCAAGGCCATGTTTCAGTGTTTGTCTCTTGTTGCAAATAACTTATATGGTAAGGCAATGACTCAGTGTTTGTCTTTTGGTGCAAATAACTTATATGGCAAGGCCATGACTCAGTGTTTGTCTCTTGATGCAAATAACTTATATGGCAAGGCATGTCTCAGTGTTTGTCTCTTGATGCAAATAACATATATGGCAATGGCATGTATCTTTCCAAACCGAATCCGACCCGATTTTTTGGATATCTGCACACCTCTAGTTTTTAGTTTTGTACCTGGATGATAAGCTAACGGCCTATAATCTCGTCTCAAAAATATCCCGTTAGTATTTCAATCTCACCCGATGCAAATCTCGAAGTTTTGGGTCTTGTCCATCACTTTAAAATACCCTATGTCTGTGTAAACATTACCAATTTAATTTTAAACAGTATGATTTAAATTGGCATTCTGTTAATTACGTTTTTTTTAACCCGCCCTTATGACAGTGTGTATCTGGATCCGAAGAATTTTTCAAGATCCGGATCCGGTACCGACATTTTCTTGGATCCGCCCATCACTACTTGAGTTATTACTTCAACTAGGTACAGGGATGTTAATGTGAGATTTTTTTAAAGAATGGTTTGCAGTGTTTTTGATAGTGGAGATTATTTAGGGTTCTTATTGCTTCTTTTTGTAGTATAAAAATTGATTGGAAAAGGCCTGTACTTGCTGCGCCCCAGGCAACAATTCCAAAACGGAGGTGTGATTCTATAAGTGCATGGTAGGCAATTTTGGTTCTAGTAAAATTGGTCAGATTTGTTATCCTTCTCATAGATTGATGTAGATAGTTTTTGTTGCAGGAAGTCAATATGGTGTTCCCATTTTAAATTCTTGTCTATTTGTATTCCCAACTTTAGTATGATTTGATCTGTTTGAATTTGATTTATCTAAAGGATCTTTGTTTGAGTTTGACTTGCAGAAAAATTCTATTGTAACAGTTTTTGTGTTATTGATTTTAAGGTATATTGATTTGCAGAATCGTTCAATATGTTTTAGAATATTTTCTATTCCTCCACTGGTTATAAGGTGGTGATCTTGGTATTAGTACTGCGGTGTCATCGGCAAAAATAATACAGTCCATTCCTTTTAGAAGGTTTTCCGGAAAATTTTTCTCATATGATAAAAAGGAGGGGTCCTAGGATGTTTCATTGGGGAATTCCTTGAGTCATGTCTTAAAATTTAGATTTGGTTTTTAGTTCAATATTTCTTTTTTATGTAGCTTTTTCAACTTGTTGTTTTCTGTTTGTGAGATAACTTTTGATCAATTTTTGTGCATCATGTTTTATGTTAAGAGTATTTAATTTGCTTATTTATAAGGGTTTTCCAGTTTAGACTGTAGAATGCCTTTTCTATGTCCAGGTATATTCCTTTGACATTGTTCTTTTCTACCCAGTTTTTTGTTATAAAATCACAGAATTGAAAAATTGCTGTGGTAATAGATTTTTTTAGTTTAAATCCGTGTTGTTTTTCAGTTAGGAGGTTATTTTCATTTAAATGGTTCATTATCTGGTTAAAAATGATTTTCGCTATGTATTTTGAGAAAGTGGGAACTATAGAGATTGGCCTAGTTTGTTAGGTAGATTCTTAATAATATCTCAGATACTTTTTTTGCTGTGACACATTAATTATAACTTTTCTTTAAAAAAAATAATTGTAATAAAATCTAAGTTCTTACCGTCAACGCAATCAGGAGTAATATTCCACTACGGCCGTTTCGGAGATGACTCCATCGTCAGGTGCGTAGTGGTACACTAAACTATAGTCTTGTCACATTTAACACGAGTTTTCTTCATTTGCATTGCGTCAGGGGGTGAATAAATAATACACATATATTTACAGGACGGACACACGAAAACACGAATACACGAAAACATTTAGAGCACGTGCACGGCTTGAAAACTGACGACCGACTCAGACTTCGGTCGTCAGTTTTCAAGCCGTGCACGTGCTCTAAATGTTTTCGTGTATTCGTGTTTTCGTGTGTCCGTCCTGTAAATATATGTGTATTATTTATTCACCCCCTGACGCAATGCAAATGAAGAAAACTCGTGTTAAATGTGACAAGACTATAGTTTAGTGTACCACTACGCACCTGACGATGGAGTCATCTCCGAAACGGCCGTAGTGGAATATTACTCCTGATTGCGTTGACGGTAAGAACTTAGATTTTATTATATTTTCACGCAATCTGCCACACTCAAGAATATAAAAATAATTGATTTAAAAAACAAATATTTTTCACTCCCTAATCAACTTAGATACCTAATTCTACCTAAATATTTTCCTAATATTGTCTAGAATAAGTAGTAAAAAATTCAACAATGTACCTTTAGTGGCTCTCAAGATATATCACATTTTGTCTTGAAAAACGTGAAATTTCAATGTTGCGGAAAACCGCATTTGAATAAGTAGGTGTCCTATGATCTTGTAGCTATCGTAAAGAGCGAAACCCGTTGTTTATAACATATAATAACATTCAGACATGGATTATATCATACTGTTTGGATGCAATAGGGTCCAATGTACAAAGAAATGAAAAAAATATTTTTTTAAATTTTCATGATTTTTACCTATTTTCAGTGGCAAATCCCCTTAAGCTGTGTCACTCTTTCCCCTTTTTTACATTCCCTAGGCTATCGGTTTGAATAAGCCTTTTTTCAAAGTTTTTAAGATTTTTTTGAAGGTAATTTAATAAATTTTACTATTTTATAATTTTATTTTTATGTAGTATTGTTTTTCTTTAGTTGTCTTGAATGGCAGGCAACAAATTTCCTTGTTTAAAAAAATTTCTTGTGAGTCCTAATTTGCAGATACTATTTCTGCTTAGCCTATTCTCCTCTATATCAGCTGTTTTATTTTTGTAGTGGTGTGATTGTTTTACTTTTACTAGAAAATATTTGTAATATTTGTTCTTATCTAATCCATGCAATTACTATGCTAGATATCGTCATATATTCTAGACTGGAGATAGGTCTCACTGTCTGGGCAAGGTCCTTCCTAGTAGCTTTCAAAGCCGGCTCCTGATTCGGTAGTTGATGGTGTGTTCTTCTTCTATATGCTTCTCTCTGCCAATCACAGGTTTGAAGTGGGATCCTTATACTAACACCAATTACTGTTATGGCTAAGTAACTTTTAAAGTTAATATCTAAAAATGCACACACGATAACAACATAAACAATTTTAAATAAAGATTATTAAAATAGTTACCTATATGAGTAAGAAGTAAGTTTGTCAGCAGTCGAATCGCAGTAGGGAAATAATGAACACCATCATGTACTCGTCTGAAAAACAGTGGACAATAAGTATATTGGAGAGTATTTAAGTTATTGCACTTTTTGAAGCATTGTACTTGAATTTTTATGTAATACATATATGATTAAACTACAGGTAACACCAAAGAAATTATTTAATATTTATGCATTTATAATAATGAATTTTAGTCAAATTATTACTAAGCTATTATTTTTATTTCAGTTTGTGTACTATGTTCATAGTTGTCTTAAGATTGAGACCGGGTGTCATGCTGCTAAATTGAAACTGAATCTGAGTAATGGATACAACTAGAATTGAATGAGAAACCTTCTGTAGCTTTGATATTGACTAAGACCATCTGTTTCTTTAGCCACTACCATTTACGTAAAAATCCCAATGATCAATAATAGCTAGGCCCATGTTTTAAACCATGGAAGAGCTACAGAGTATTCTAAGAACATTTAGTTCAATTACTATAAATATTGTAACGTTAATTAGCTGCTGACCTGTGGGCTTGCATGCGCATATGAAAGTGATTGTCTAGCACGTCGAACCCGTGATTCACCATCACTTGTCTGGCAAACTGATTGGCTTCCATTACATCAAAACGTAGAGTATGTTGCAGGAAATCTATCTGAAAATAGCAATTATTATATTATTATTTTATCAAGAACATACAGTTAAAAGTTACTTGTTAGGTTATTATTTGGAATTATGTTTAAACCACTCAGAGGCTTAATGAACAGTAGATAGGCCTACGTCGCTAATCTGTCACATTCGGGACTTTGGCTATGCCGGATTATTGAATGTACCTTCTAAAAACAGCTATAATAGCTCTTCCATTCGCTCCCGACATCTCCCTATCGCTCCTGACCCTGCCGAACGAGGTATATGGCTTAAAGAAGTTTTAAGCATAAAAGCATATATCATTCATAAACTTGTTTTAGACCATTTAACCGATGCTGGATTATAAATAAAGTGTAGGATAATCGGATGCTGGATTAGAGAGCTTTTACTGTAGGTTGCTTGAAGTACAATAAATTGTTTAATCAAGTGCCTGCAAGGCTTTGGAAAGAATAATTGGGAAGGTAGAATATAGTCACCGTCATTCGCTGAATAATTTACAGGTATTTGTTCTTCTTTTAAAAATTACAGGGTCTGGATCTGGGTCTGCAAAAATTATAAGAGTATTTCAAATATTCTACACAATAGATTGACAAAATGGTCTTAGAACCATATATACATTTTTCAGAGCCTTGACAAACTATTTACTCAACCAAAGAATTGTATGAGTAAATAAATTTATACCTGTCCCATTGATTTACAATATTTTATGTGACTTGTGTGATTGTTTCTAATTTGGTTTGCCTATTACAACCATCTAGCAGTGTGTTGGGGGGAGGCCAAGTACAAGGCTATTAAAAAGAAAAAGAGGTTGCCTCAGTCCGCTCAGTCGCGCGTATGACGTCACCCGCCGACCCGGACGGTGCTGCTTTTAATTCACACAGCTGTCACCTGTCAAGTACTTTGTTATTGTTGTTTGTTTTTCATTTATTTATTTGTAAACAGATCCGGGTCGGCGGGTGACGTCATACGCGCGACTGAGGCAACCTCTTTTTCTTTTTAATAGCCTTGGGCCAAGTAGGCCTACCATTTACAGTACCAGTGGCCACAGCAGTAACTAAGTAAGTGTAAGAACCATCACATAAGGGAATTTAATTCCACTTGTGCGGAAATTCAACATGTAATATATGATTTGTTGTTTGTTACGCTCAATGGATGACTATGCTACATTGAAATAATTGATAATTATTTCTCATCTATGTGTATCACCTGTTTGATGAGGAGACTGCTCTGAACTTTACTGGAGATGGGCAGAGCCGTGGCCCAGATTACTAGTGTTGAGGTAGGAAGACTAGACTTAAACAGACGAGCCAACTTCAACATATTGTCTTTGAATTCAACGACACCATTAGGTCCCCACCTTCACAAACACACAAATTAATATTGAAACCAACATTAACCCTCCAGCGGTTAACTGTCACAATTGCGACAGTACCCGCCAGCCGCTGACGGTCTTCTGTCACAATTGCGACAGTTAACAATAATTTTTTTCATGCGCTCTAAAGCCCCTTAATATAACACAAACTGTATGGTATATAGTATCATTGTAATCGGCAAACTACAAGCTTTGCCCCGATGCCTGCCTGCAGACGCTAACTGTATGTTCTGTTGTACTATGATCAACAAAAGTTGCGACAGCTGTCTGCTATCTTCTACTAGTAAGTTGCTGTGTTTACTGCGTTGTTTATTCGCGTTTGCTTAGTGTTTTACTTGAAGTTTTCGTTCTAAAATGGATAGTAGTGATGTTAGAAATGCCCTAGAAGATGATATTACTGATTTAGATGACTCGAACGTGATAGATGATCCTGATGAACCCGTAAGTGGTTTTGAAATTGTCATTCCTGACTATGAGTCAGATTCTCAACATTCACTTACGGACTTTTCCAGTGGAATGAAGACATTTACAGCCCCCATCTAAGTGAATTATATACCTCTGAACATGATGAATTAGCTATAAATGAGGAAATAGATGAACCAGGTAGGCCTACTCATCCACCACCTCTTGTCCGTCCTCTTTTAGCAGAACCTTGGGTTAGGGTTTATCCTCCAGAGGAACCAAAAGACATTAGTCCTGAGTTTAGAGTTAGGGAAACGGGGTCTAAAGATCTTCCCCCCAGAAATAGTCCACCTCTAGACTATTTGTCATTGTTTTTGACTGTGCCATTTTGGCAATTACTTACACGAGAAACGAATGCATATGCTGACCGTGTAATTGCAGAAAAGCGGGACACGTTGAGTCCTAAATCTAGGTTTCAGAAATGGACAAAGGTATCTTTGTCCATTTCAATGAGATGAAAAAATTTTTTGCATTACTCATAAATATGGGCCTAACTGTAAAAAAGAACGTGAGATACTATTGAGTCACTAGAGAATCTCAGCTAAATCCTTTTTATGGCAAACACATGATTGTCAACAGATTCAATTTGATTAACACATTTTTACATATGACATCTGCACGTGATGTTCCTAGAGACCACCCCAATTATGACCCTTGGTTGAAGATAAGGTGGTTTTTTGATCATGCGAATTCAGCTTTCGAGAAGCAGTTTGTAGCAAACCAACATGTCTGTATTGACGAAAGTTTGATTGGCGAACAGGTGCACTTTCATCCAGTAGTTGCCAAATAAAAAACATAAACAGTACGGCATCAAGAAATTCCAGTCGTGTGACAGCAAAATCAATTATGTTATTCATGTAGAATTATATAGTGGGAGGGACTATTTGGCTGCAGGTGCAAATTCTGAAGAATTGTTTACGGAGCGTGTCGTCATGGAAGTTATGTCAAAAAGCGGTTTGCTCGATAAAGGTTACCATTTATTTAAGGACAATTTTTATATCAAAATTCCTCTTGCCGAACGTTTACTGAATAGACACACCTTCATCACAGGAACAATAAACAAGAAATCCAGATTCCTCTCTAAAACAGTAAAAAAGCTAAGCTTGGTGAAAGGGAGAGCATATCATGCTGAGGATTAGGTTGTGCGGAGCAAGAAGGGATTAGAAGGTAGAAAACCCCTACTTATCCACCACTATAACCAAGTATGGAGGGTGTTGACGTTATTCATTATATGGGAAATTCGCTAAAAACTAAAAAACTACAGCTCAAAACAGGCAAAACCATCACATTATTTCTTCATTGTAATTTTATCTAAACGTTTATATTTCATCTTTTTCTCTCTCTTTCACAATCTTGGCACAGATTCTTCTACAATTATTATTCTCTGATAATTTTTTTTAGCCATTTGGCATTTCACATACGTGAAGGAAAACCTTTGACATTAAATCCCTTACTTTGGTTGTGTAGTCTCATAGTGCGTTCTTGTGAGTACCTGTTCTTTTACTGTTACATTTTCATTTCCCATGGTTTTTAATTCTATGAAGTCCCTTTCACCACGACTACCCCAATAAGCCAAAGTTGGATAAAACTTGTATTTGATAGTTTGTCTTGCTATTCTAGCATTGCTCGAACTAGGAAGTGACAAGACTATAGATTGACTTACCTACTAACATCCCAGAGGGTAGAGTTGATGTAGATAACATCGGGAGCCTCTCTTGATCCCAGGTGGATGTCTTCCATCATGTCCACTAACATGGGGGTGTAACACTTGGTGATAAAGTAGTAATCAACTTTAACTCCATCTCTCTAAAAGAAATTAAATCATATGTTACTGAGAAAATGTTACTGTCATAAAAACTATACAATATAAAATTTAACCCTACATCAAAGTACCTTATACATTACAAGATTCAAAAATGATTTTTATAGCCAAAACACCATCTTAAAATTGGTGGACTCATGAGTACTGAAACCAAACCATAAACCACTAGCACTTCATTGGAATGTTAAATCCAGTACTATAAAAAATACTCTCGCCGCAGCAAACCTGCAAACTCAGCGAATATCCATTTACCTAGCTAGATTTCCACTAAAATATTCCATTATAATTGTCAGATTTATTTCATATTTAAATAACATTAATTTAAATTAGTATTGTACAAAGTTTTGCTGCTAAGGGGGTGGTAATGAGGTGTGTTTTATTGAAAAGTTGATAGCTCAGTATGAAATAAACAAAATTGCCAAATTTGATTAAAATTAAATAGGCCTACATCCATAAACAAGTAAAGTACAACCGGTTTATTTATTGTCCATAAGAATAACCGTTAGGCATACAACAACGCTTCAATATACTAAATTATTTCTTTTTTTAAGATTTACAAAATGGTTTAGAAATAAATTGAGAAATGTTTAGTTATGTTTTTAGGGCCAAATTGAAAACCCCATTTTCACCCCATATAACCACCAATTACTCCCACTCCCATAATCAGATCATGCTGGTTCGCTAACTTCTTCGAAAAAATGTAAGTTAACACTATTGTAACCCACCGCATGATTGTGCTATGCAACGGAACTTCTCCATGTCGCCCTAATTGAAAGAATGCACGGAACCGCCCCCAGTTGCAATAACAGAATCATTACTTTTAAATACAACTCGGTAACAAATGTGCATTGCTCAGGATACCACTGCTACCTGACTACAGATGATGGCAGTGTTCAAGCTTTCCAACGAGCCTACCCCCACCACCCTCAGAAGACCTGTCGCTGAAAATTGTGCTACAGAAAATAGATCGGGTTTTTTGTCGCACCCTGTATTAATTAACATATGAATTTAAACAGAGGGTGTTTTTGGCCTCTGGGAAACTCAAAACAAAAAAAGTACATAAGTCCCAGGTCCAGGTCTTACCATGAAACATACCATGAAAGTAATAGCTTATTCCATATATGGGAAATTCGCTTAAAAACAGTGGATTCACTTTATTCAATGTAACTTTATTTTTACTTTTCAATGTACTGCCAACTGCCATACATTTTTGCTTTAGGCCATCTAAACCTGGCTATGTGAAGTTGAACTCACTCCCTTGTGAGTTGAAATATATGATTATTTGTGAAGTGAACTTGAGTGTTTTTAACTGCCTGGAACTCTTTCCTTGGGTAAGTTAACTGTGTATGGAATCCTTCTTCTTTATGTATTCTAAAGCAAATGTTTTTGTTGAAAAGTAATACTATTGTAGGGATCCTGAATTTATGAATGTTTAATTATTATCATATTTAAGTCTGTCAATGTTATGTTAGAATTAGAAGTAATTTTTGACAAAACAATACTGCACAGGCAATGGGAAGGGGGGATCCAATTTGTTGATTCATCTAAAATTATGATGACTAGATTATGTTATGATTATCACAAAAGTCCCTTACGTGTAAGGCTTTTGAGTCCCTTTTGAAATTTATATTGATTGAAAAAACTATTGAGTTGTTTCATTTTCTAAACTTTATTTTATCAGTAGACCTGCCTACAAATATTGTTACTATTTCTGTGTATCATACTAAAGACCAAAGCAGGTACTGATGATTGATCAAATAAATTGTTAGATGTCAGATTGAAGACACCACAGGATGCAGGGATAAAGTAATAAGAGTTTAGTCCTCACCGTGTACGATCTTTCCTCTTCATATTCTCTCCCCCTACTCAATTTACTGTGTTTATCCAATCGGTCACCGCAGAAAGTAGGTTCTTGCTGAAAAAATTCATGAAAAATCGTACTTGCAATGTATATAATATAACTCATTAAAATAAAGATATAAACTTCAAATGGTACAAACTATTTGCATTTTAAAAATAAAGTAACACTGTAAAACTCCTTATCAACTAATATTCCCTCAGACCAAGCTTTAAGTTTTTTTTTTTTATTATTTTTGCCCTTGATTGTATAAGGAAGAGAATTAAAAAGACGGATAAACATGGAGAAAGACTGGTTTTTATGAAAAGTGGTACGGGATAGTGGAATAGGTAGGTCAAAGTTCCTTTTAAGATTGAAGCTGTAGTGAGATGACTCTCTAATATGAAACATTGTCAAATTGTTTTTAAGAAGGTCAAAGATTAAAGAATAAAAAGTGATGGGAAGGTCAGCATATTATTTCTATGAAAAACGGATCTACAAGACTCTCTATATTTTAGATTGAAGATTAATCTGATGGCTCTTTTTTGCAGTTATTTTCTTAATAACGATAAGTCTTAATAACGAATAAAGCTGCAAAAACTGCAAACTACAAAATAACAGCAAAACCATGCAGGTGCACAAGCAAGCAAAAAATAAATATATAGGCCTACCTACCTTCTACAGATTCCTATTCTAAGGTAAAAAAATAGGCCATGCTTCATTGCGCCATAAAAATCCTCAATAGAATAAACAGGATTTGCCAATAGCCACTAGATAATTTTGAAATGTAACGTAGGCCTGCTATACTCACTTTATATATTCAGTAGACTTTAAGCTATAGGCTACTATAGGCCTACTGGTTTAGGTACCGTAATATAAAATTTGTAACAAAACAATTTTTTTTAAACTGTATTCTGGAAATCCAAGATGATTTAGTTAACTAATTTAAATGGGTAAATAAACAATGACAGACCTACCTTCCTTTTTAGAGCGCTCTGGTCAATCAATTGGTTATAATTCAGCAGCCAAACAAGGTCCTTATAAATAGCTCGAGCATCTGAAAAATGAACAAAGATTAATTGTAAACAGTAGGTAAAAGTAGTACCTTATAGTAAGCATATTAAGAAAACATACTTAAGATCAACCAACTGTAATAAAACAATAAAAATATGTTTCCAAGCAGGCCGTAAGTTAATACATTATACTAATACTAGGTGAAATCAGTCGAAATCGACGGTTACTTTCAAGCTTACACTAATTCATCTAACTGAGATAAATAGAGTGAAATTTTACAAATTTTGAGCATTTAGCATTGTTTGATGAGCAATAAGTGTAAAAGCAATAATTACTATTGTGTTAGTTACAGATAGTATTTTTTTTCAGATACTTTTCAATGAAATGGCGACCATACAAAGTAGGTATTTTCAGCCAAGTATGAATGGAGATGAGTGGCGCGATCTTGTAGTCTTGTTAGTGACTAAGGCCAACATATTCCTTAGACACAGCTGTTAATTAATAGCCCATACAGCTAATGGCAACTAAGGGACCTACAGTTTATAGTGAAATCCGAACCACATTTTTGCCTTTGATATATACGAATTGGTCTAATTATCATGATAGTACTGCGGATATTCGTAGTACTCACCCGTGCGGACGTTAGTCCACACCAGGGAGTATCGCATCCACAGTGCATGCCTATAAATATCCACAATTCGTTACCTCCTAGTAGCTGGATTACAGTAAAAAATATGGTTGATCATTCAATGAATAAAATATTTCCCATACGGTACGTCATCGGAGTTATCGTTTAAATAGTATAAAAATCGTATTGGTGGATCATTCCGCGATTTCATCAGTGTAATGCAGATTAAAGCTAAGTTACATTTTTATTTGAGAAAAATATCTGTTTGTTGAGAAGGCTCGTTCTTATTTCAAAGGGAGGTTCAACCTTAAGCTGTGTAAGTTTGATTTTTTCCTCCGTCACGTTGGTCATCATATCATACTTTTGTGCCAATGAATAACCCTCTAGCATAGTTTTGAGAAATTGGTCTTGGGATCCTTGTCAGTTGCCTCAGCCTTATCAATTACATAAAGTTGTTAATATAATTTCTCTCCGGAATGTTAGGTATAGTGGAATATACTTGTAGTGAAGTGGCTTTTATTCTTTAACTGTTAAGGGCCTCATTCATATGGTCGTGCGTCTTCATTGGCAACAAATAATGCTAATAACAAAGATGCTGTGTTTCTAAAAAGCAAATATACCGTAAATCATTACATAAATATATAAAAATATAGGTAGCCTAAATATATATATCTATATATAAATTGGTTTGATTTATTTTTAGCATAGTTTTGACGTTATACCTATCGTATTTATTACTGAATGGTATAATAAATCTCTTGAACTTAATGTGAAATAGATATAGCGTGAGCAATAATTAATATTAGTGTGAAATACGATTACAACACTGTTTTTATGATTAAATATAGGCCTACAGAGATTTAAACTGGAAGTAACAGCTATACAGGCATGTTGCATGAAAACAATATAAATGAACAATTTAAACAACAAAAACAAATGTAAATAGACTAACTTATTAACAACAAAAACTACACAATAAAGAGAGAGAGAGAGAATAACTTTTAATCAAAATCGTTAAGATTTGACAGGCGTCAGGGGATTTAACAGTATAGAAGGGACGTCGGGACAGCCACTGCTTCAGGTGAGATTTTACTTGGTTGGGACACACAGACTTCAATTCTTCTGGTAGAATATTGTAGAATCTGGCTCCGGCGTAGGAAGGTTTCATCTCGAAAGACTTCCTGTGATAAAGGGGCAGGTTGAAGTCTCCAGCATGTCTGGTGTTGTAAGAGTGAGGATGGCAATTTCTTTTGAGGCTTCTGGAGCATGCAGAGTCCGCAGCTTCCAAGATGTATACGGCTACAATAGTGAGTATTCCCCATCTCTGAAAGTCACTCTGCAGCTATCTCGCCAACCCAACCTTGCCATTGTTCGTATGGCTCTCTTCTGGAGTAGTAGGACTCTTTCCAGATTGGCGCAGGATGACCCTCCCCGGAGGGGTACTCCATAGTTCATGTTACTCTAGAAGAGGGCGTGGTAAGCGACTCTTGCTGTTTCCAATGTACTGGAGGCCATGACTCTTCTGATTGCGAATAATGCGCTACTTAATTTCATGCAGAGGATATCTACATGGGGTATCCATGTCAATGTGGAATCGATGGTGGAATTAACAGCAATCTAGATGTGTTGTAGAGCTCACGGTGTCAAGGTTCGGCAAGCCAGGAATGGGTTTTTACCAAAAGTCATTTGCTTGGTCTTGTCTTCATTGAACACAAGGTTGTTATTTTGACAGTAGTCTAATGCAACATTCAGGGCAATGTAAGATTTGACTTCGAAAGCTTCCTGGAAGGACTTGCTGGAGGATACGATTACAGAATCCTCTGCGTAGCCTACATAAAGCACTGTCCTTAAGAGTTGACACATTCTGGTAGGTCGTTGGTGAAGAGAATGAACATCACTGGCCCCAAGACAGAACCTTGAGGGACGCCTCTTGTGACAGGAAATGGGCTGTATCTAATCATCTTCGATACTTTTTCGTCTATCCGGTGGATTTCAACTACTTGCTGTCTGTCTGAAAGGTAGCTAGAAAACCACTTCATCGCAATATTTTGAATTCCTAAGGCTTCTAGTTTTAACAGGATCAGATCATGGCCTAAGCAGTCAAATGCCTTGCTTAGTTCAATGAAAATTTTGGCGACGGTTTCCTCCTCTTCTAGGCAGTCTATCACATGTTCACAAAGGTCCACCAGAGCTGACATAGTTGAGCGGCTTTTGATGAAGCCCTGAATAATATTGTCTTTTAGTCAAGATATCATTTGCAATCATATATTGAAGTAGCCTGGTTAATATAACCTTCTCCACTATCTTAGATACTGTCGGCACTAATGATGTTGGCCTAAAATTGCCAACATCATCCCTTTTCCCTCGTTTATGTAAAGGGTATATCTTTGATTGTTTCATTTTTAAGGGGAAAACGCCTTGGGCCAGGGATAGATTTGTTATATGAAGAATGGGCTGAAGTAATTCTATTTTACAGTGCTTGACCATTCTCGATGATATGTCATCCAAGCCAGTTGAAGACTTAAGACTTCAAGGAGTCTATGATAGTTTTTAATTCCAGTTCGTGAGTTGGTGTGAAGAACTCTAGTTTTGAATTAACAGCTTATTCCTTGGGCAGTTGAAGTGATTGAGGTTGCAGAGTTGTCCAAGCCAAGGGTTTTGTCTGCGATTGTTGCAAAAAAATCGTTAAAGTGTTTAAAGAGCAATTTTTTGAGGGTCCTCCTGGCGGGTATCAGCTATTAGAAGAGATGTAATTTCGGCCTTTGTAGGTTTTATGAATTTCCGCTCACCATTTATAACATCCCATACAGCTTTGCTCTTGTTGTCTGAGTTCTGAATGTGCTTGGCATTAAAATCTCGTCGAAGTGAATTTAACCTCGTCTTACGATTTTTTGAAGTTATTAGCTATTAGCTTGTCTTCTGCACGCCCAGTTAAAATATAACGGTTATTTGCCGCCAAGAATCTTTGTCTAAGCTCTTAATCACCTTCGTCATGAAAACATTTAGGATTGTGGTAACAATGTACATGAATTCGTTGTAGGCCTCATCAACGTCGTGTTTGTTGAGTACACTTTCCCAAGTTTCTTAAGAAAGCTGAACCTTCAGCTGGTCAAGGATACGCGCGGTCACCATCCGTCTGGTGTGAGTTGATTGCTTGGTGATAGCCGTAGGTAGGCGTATGGAGCATTGTCCGGTGTGATTGGAGATGCCGGAGTTGATCACTTCGACATTGATCAGGTCCAGATCTAGGTTTGTACAGACCGCGTCAATGTACGTAGAAGAAAAAGTCGAGATGCGAGTTGCAGGTAAATTAATTCTCTTGCAGTCGTATGATGACAAGATTTCTGTCAGCAGCCTCTTCTCGGTCAAAGGCTTGAGTCCGTCGATATTGAGGTCTCCAATAACCATGGTGGATGAGTTGAATACAGGAAAGGTGTCAATAATTTCAGCAAGAAGGTTTAGGGCTTGTTTCGTTTGATCCAGAGTGTCTGCGGGTGGTCGGTAAACTCATGGTATGTACAGATATTTTGAACTACAAAGGCGCAGCTTTACAGCTGCTACTTCACAGATAAGTGATTTAAACCATTTACAACAAGACAATATAGACCATTTACAACAAAAACAATATAAATAGACTATCTATAAGTATAAAAGAGGATGTTTGTATATATATTTGTTTGTTTGTCTGGCAGTGATAAACTCAGACACCGCTGAACCGATTGCCACGAAACTTGGTACATACGTGTAGAATGTCATGGAATAGGTTTATACACCACCAATTTCGTGATCCGTCCAATCGGCTCCGCCCCAGTGGCTCTGGAGTTTCCCATGTTAACCTTATGAGAAATGGAATTAATGAATCTTAACAGCTGTTTCAATTAAACAAGTTGGTTCTGTTCTATGATGTTTAATAGCATTAAAGTTACAAGGATTACCAACAGGGTGCAGCACTATTATTTCTTTTACATTTATGACGACAGCTAATTTGCAACCAAAAGGTGAGTGAGCATAGCGAACGAACTTCAACCTGGAGGCGAGTTAGCGTAGCGAACGAGCTAACCTGAAGGCAAGTGAGCGTACCGAACAAGCTAACCTGAAGGCAAGTGAGCGCAGCGAACGAGCTCCAACTTAAAGGTGAGTGAGCGTAGCGAACGAGCTCAACCTAAATCAATTATCAATTAGTTAAGATGGGGACGCCACTATGTGCGTATTTTAACCCAAATATGAGTGAAGGATGAGTGTAGGATGAGTAGCGCGATCTTGTAGTCTTGTTAGTGACTAAGGCCGACATGTTCCTTAGACACAGCTGTTAATTAATAGCCCATACAGCTAATGGCAACTAAGGGACCTACAGTTTATAGTGGAATCCGAACCACATATTTCCTTGTAATTTACGAATTGGTCTAATTATCAGGATAGTACTGCGGATAGTCGTAGTACTCACTAGTGCGGACGTTAATCCACACCAGGGAGCATCGCATCCACAGTGCATCCCTATAAATATCCACAATTCGTGACCTCCTAGTAGCTGGATTACAGGACGACGCCACCCGTCCCTGGTGAGTGAGTGTAGCGAACGAACTTCAACCAGGACGTGATTGAGCCATGCGAACGAGATCATCTTTAAAATTAAGAAGTTAAATGAGGCAAAGCCCGCGGGATTATAAATAGTCAAAGGCAAGAAAACGTCTGCCGGGTTCAGCTAGTTTAACAATAAAAATAAAATAAATAGACCATTTAACAGCATAGTAGAATGAAAAACAGATGTATGACACTACTATTAAGATTTACACTACATGTAGATTCATCTGAGTACAGCACTCGTTTCTGACACTGCAGCTGGAGGAGACACTGCGGCCAAAGAAGTTGACTACCGGTAACTGAATGGTTTTTAACCCTAGATGGGTATAGCACGTAAATTTAACGTAGGACGAGTTATTTTTAGCGTCATAGTGTGTTTCTTTATGTTCCTTGCTAGTCGGTTTCTTGGAACGCACACGTCAAACTTACGTGTCAATACCCTATATATAAAAATGGCCGGCTTGTGTATAGTAAAACAGCTGGCAGTACGTCAAATTTACGTATTGATACCCTTAGTGTCACACTGTATGACGAAACCTTACTAGGCCTATGCAATTCCTATGTAGGTCAAATTTACGTATTGATACCCTTAACGTCATGCTGTATGACGATACCTTTCTAGGGTTAATCAAACAGGAACCCACCAGCCAGTGCAAATAGATCAGCAGTTGCAATGGTTATCGCTAACAATCTGACCTCTCAATTCCGGACACTGCTTAGGCCTATGTTTATTGTGTCAGAAACTGTGAATAGCCTAATGTGATATAACTTATAAGGCATATATATAATAACTTATTGGTATACCGGTAACGTAAAATCTCACTGTTTTCAAAATGGCAAAAACCGTAAATATATACTTAGCGTGAAAGGAGCGTAACAGCAGCTGGTGTAGGTAGGTCCTACTTAAGAGAAAGCTGTTCATTCTATAACAACTTTTGTTAACATAACCACAGAAAACATACTACTATAACCCAGAATGCCAACCGCATGGTAAAAAGCGTTAACGCTACTATACTAAATATTCTTAATGAATGTGTAAATAAAGATTATTTGTCTATTGTCTATTTGTCTATTAAGTACTATGAGAGAGCTTTGCCTGTCATTTTGTAGGCAGCGCCACCAGCATAGCAACGCTGGTGGCGCTGCCTACGGAATGACAGGCAAAGCTCTCTCAAAGTACTTAACGCTTTTTACCATGTGGTTGGCATTCTGGGTTATAAGTTAGTAGTAGGCTATGTTTTCTGTGACATGACATAGGTCTACTCTTGTTAAATGAGTAGGTTATCTTAAATGCTGGACGTAGGCCAACATTGGTGATGTTGCAATTGATTTGACTCACTTTAGGATCCCTGAATTGAAAAGAAGTATAAGTTGACTATAAGCCCTATCAAATTAGGGTCCCTCGCTAGGCTTATGACATCTCAAGTTAAAAAAAAACACAATAGTCTATTGACCTAAACTTAACTTACTTGAGTCACCAAAGAAGACTATGTGTTTCTTGTTCAAAAGTTGTTGAGCATCAGGTTTGAAAAATACATCAGCCATATTATCTAAAATAAATTAATAAAAATTTCAATGGAAGTGAATATCAAAACACCTGCTGTAGGTATTTCCTCACATAACCTAAACCTAATCTAAAATATATTTTTTTTAATAATACCTAACCTATAAATAATAAAATGGTATGTTAGTTTTGTAAAATATATGTGTGACAGTTTTATCCCTAGTTCATTTGACTGTTAGAATTATTTGAGTATGTGTAAACTTAGTAAAGATTTTACAACGATGTAAATTATTATCTAAGAACAAAGTGTAGGTAATAAAATTAATTAATCAATCAATCAATCACCGAACCGACAGTCGACACATACATAAACATAACACCCCTATCACCGTCGTGAAGTTAGCGGCTCTTTTCATCGGCGCTTTTCCGGTTTGTAATAGATGTGGGTTGGTACGCCTGCGGACGCCACAAACGTGTTTTGCAGGGATGTCGGAAACACATATCAATGACAATATGATGCGAAATGATGTTTTTATATTTATATAATGTCAATAATACATTGATAAAACGTGTATACAAGTTAAAACTAATTAATTGACGTATTTTAAAAGGCATATTTGAGACCGTACTGTACATTATACGTAGCTAAGGCTTAACATAACGCGAACAATTAAAACTCCGAACATAAAAAGTGCATAATCTTTTTTCCCAAGCCCATCACATCAACTTTGAGCTATTCTAATGGTAATACACAATGTGTAGAATACTCAGTATAAATATGATTGAGGCAGTCCAGTGAATTACGAAGCTATAAGGCAAAATGTATATGGTTGATAGTAACTCATATCAGGAAAAAGTGCACAATCTTTTTCCTAAGCCCATCACATCAACTTTGAGGTATTCTAATGGTAATGTACAATGTGTAGAATACTCAGTATAAATATGATTGAGGCAGCCCAGTGAATTACGAAGCTATAAGGCAAAATCTATATGGTTGATAGGAACTCGCATCAGGAAAAAGTGCACAATCTTTTTCCTTAGTCCATCGCATCAACTTTGATGTATTCTATTGGTAATATACAATGTGTAGAATACTCAGTATAAATCTGATTGAGGCAGTCCAGTGAATTACGAAGCTATAAGGCAAAATCTATATGGTTGATAGGAATTTGCGTCAGGAAAAGTGCACAATCTTTTTCCTAAGCCCATCACATCAACTTTGAGGTATTATAATGGTAATATACAATGTGTAGAATACTCAGTATAAATCTGATTGAGGCAGTCCAGTGAATTACGAAGCTATAAGGCAAAATCTATATGGTTGATAGGAATTTGCGTCAGGAAAAGTGCACAATCTTTTTCCTAAGCCCATCACATCAACTTTGAGGTATTCTAATGGTAATATACAATGTGTAGAATAATCAGTATGAGTATGATTGCGGCAGTCCAGTAAATTACGAAGTTATATGGCAAAATGTATATAGTTGATAGGAACTCGTATCAGGAAAAGTGTACAATCTTTTTCCTAAGCCCATCACATCAACATTGAGGTATCCTAATGGTAATATACAATGTGTAGAATGATCAGTATGAGTAAGATTGCGGTAGTCCAGTAAATTACGAAGTTATATGGCAAAATGTATATGGTTGATAGGAACTCGCATCAGGAAAAGTGTACAATCTTTTTCCTGAGCCCATCACATCAACTTTGAGGTATTCTAATGGTAATATACAATGTGTAGAATAATCAGTATGAGTATGATTGCGGCAGTCCAGTAAATTACGAAGTTAAATGGCAAAATGTATATAGTTGATAGGAACTCGCATCAGGAAAAGTGCACAATCTTTTTCCTAAGTCCATCACATCAACTTTGAGGTATTCTTATGGTAATATACAATGTGTAGAATAATCAGTATGAGTATGATTGCGGCAGTCCAGTATATTACGAAGTTATATGGCAAAATGTATATGGTTGATAGGTACTCGCATCAGGAAAAGTGCACAATCGTTTTCCTCAGCCCATCACATCAACTTTGAGGTATTCTAATGGTAATATACAATGTGTAGAATACTCAGTATAAATATGATTGAGGCAGTCCAGTGATTTACGAAGCTATAAGGCAAAGTGTATATGGTTGATAGGAACTCGCCTCAGGAAAAGTGCACAATATTTTTTCCTAAGCCCATCACATCAACTTTGAGGTATTCTAAAGGTAATATACAATGTGTAGAATAATCAGTATGAGTATGATTGCGGCAGTCCAGTGAATTACGAAACTATAAGGCAAAATCTATATGGTTGATAGGAATTTGCGTCAGGAAAAGTGCACAATCTTTTTCCTAAGCCCATCACATCAACTTTGAGGTATTCTAATGGTAATATACAATGTGTAGAATAATCAGTATGAGTATGATTGTGGCAGTCCAGTATATTACGAAGTTATATGGCAAAATGTATATGGTTGATAGGAAATCGCATCAGGAAAAGTGCACAATCTTTTTCCTCAGCCCATCACATCAACTTTGAGGTATTTTAATGGTAATATACAATGTGTAGAATACTCAGTATAAATATGATTGAGGCAGTCCAGTGATTTACGAAGCTATAAGGCAAAGTGTATATGGTTGATAGGAACTCGCATCAGGAAAAGTGCACAATATTTTTTCCTAAGCCCATCACATCAACTTTGAGGTATTCTAATGCTAATATACAATGTATAGAATAATCAGTATGAGTATGATTGCGGCAGTCCAGTGAATTACGTAGCTATAAGGCAAAATCTATATGGTTTATAAGAATTTGCGTCAGGAAAAGTTTCGGTTTGTAATAGATGTGGGTTGGTACGTCTGCGGACGCCACAAACGTGTTTTGCAGGGATGTCGGAAACACAAATCAATGACAATACGGTGCGAAATGATGTTTTTATATTTATATAATGTCAATTATACATTGATAAAACGTGTATACAAGTTAAAACTAATTAATTGACGTATTTTAAAAGGCATATTTGAGTCCGTAGTGTACATTATACGTAGCTATGGCTTAACATAACGCGATCAATTAAAACTCCGAACATAAAAAGTGCATAATCTTTTTTCCCAAGCCCATCACATCAACTTTGAGCTATTCTAATGGTAATACACAATGTGTAGAATACTCAGTATAAATATTATTGAGGCAGTCCAGTGAATTACGAAGCTATAAGGCAAAATGTATATGGTTGATAGTAACTTGCTTCAGGAAAAAGTGCACAATCTTTTTCCTTAGTCCATCACATCAAATTTGATGTATTCTAATAGTAATATACAATGTGTAGAATAGTCAGTATAAATATGATTGAGGCAGTCCCCTAAATTACCAAGTTATATGGCAAAATGTATATGGTTGATAGGAACTCGCATCAGGAAAAAGTGCACAATCTTTTTCCTAAGTCCATCACATCAACTTTGAGGTATTCTAATGGTAATATACAATGTTTAGAATAATCAGTATAAATATGATTGAGGCAGTCCCCTAAATTACCAAGTTATATGGCAAAATGTATATGGTTGATAGGAACTTGCAACAAATAAGAATGCATTATATTTTTTCTATGCACATCACTACAACTTTGAGCTATTTCAATTGTAAAATACATCGTAGTATATAATATTTATGAATATAATTAATTGAGGCAATCAAGTCAATTATCTGAGGTATAATCTGAGGAGAGGTAACCTTAACGAAAGGGAAACAAAATGCAACTGCTTTTTCAAAAAGATAAAAATTTAAATAAGCTATTTTATTTACTTTATAAACATATCGTGTATGAAAATAATCTATTTACACAACCTTAAACTATAAACGTAAGCAAAACATGTTGGAAAACATAAAGATAAAAAACAACTAACTAGAATAGTATCTAATTTGTTCCATTATACTGTAATGTTTTACCGAAACTCTGATCCATGATTCCTCTGGATCAAATAATTTCAATTGTAGTTTTAGATTTTAGTCTAGGTGTCCGAATTTATTGTGCCGATTAGCTTATAGACTTTTCATCCTATTGTAAAACGATTTTTTATGTTTGTTTCAAGACGTTAGTAGTGTCACTGTACGCTTAGTCGACAATGTATTATTTTATTTTTCTGTGTGAGTTTTATGAGTAGCGCTTTACTGTTCCATTGTATTACAATAGTTGGATAATTTTATTTGCTTAATCAATGTTTTAAGTAGTATAACTGAAGTAACAAGATACCCCAGCCACAGAAAACCAGCGGAATAAGTGAATTTCTATTTGCTCGATTGGATTTTCATCAAAATATCTCCTTAAATAGTCATGTTTATTCCGAAGTTAAATAATAACCTAAGTTTAATGAGTTATCACGCGAGTTGCTACAACGAAGGGTAATTTTTTTTGTAAAATGTTAATAGATTATTACTAAATAAATTTATTTGCTAAATTTTATACAAATGTGTTCATAAACAAGCAAACTGCAACGGTTTAATTATTCTATGTAAGTAATGTATAAATAACATGGAAATTTAAATTTTGCACGTTTTTTATAAATGTTTTTCTTTAACTTTAAGCCTTAGCAACTATTCAACATAATAAATGATTTGTTTTTAAGACATTAAAAATGGGTTGATAAGAATTTTATATAAAATTTGTATTACTTCAAAATTTAATAGATACGTTATATAAGGTAATAAAGACGATTCTTTTTTTTAAAAATTCTGTCAAATCAGTGGAGATAGATATCGAAGTTTAAATAGATTTCAACTGTAAACCACATAGCCGGCCTTGGATGGTGCAAACAAAAAATTGATGATAAAATAATTCCCCCTTTTAATTTTTTATAATTAACATAAATATTGTAAAATTTTAATACTTTTAAATTATTCTGTATTTTATACCCAATGTGTGGGCATTGTACCTAAGGCCGGCTCTGATGAACACACGACTAACACAAAAGGAGACTAAAATATTCAAGAAAAACCAATACCTAATACTATGAACACTGTATTGGACAGGAAATGTTCTTTGGAGTTTTACGACTGACATAAACAGGTCATAAAATCTACTAACTGAACAAGCTAACAAACCTTATACTAGTGGAAGATCTCAATAAATTACTGGAAAAGAGTTAATAACAGCATTACGTTGAAAATTGCACTATAACGAGTAAATAATAACGAGTAATGGGGTTTAATGAATACAGTTTTCGGAAAAAGGACATTTATGCTTAAGGATACTAATTATTGATTATTCCATAGCCATGATAATTGATCTAATGCACACACAAAACAATAATAGGTAAATGCATCTGATGTACAAACAGAACTACATAGAAAGTTACCAAATTACAGTAAAGTAAAAAGTTCAAGATTCGTTATAATGAAGACTAGCTGTGTGCCCGTTCTACGCACGGGGATATTATAGTAGTCAGTTGAAAAATTCTTATATTAAGATTAAGAACAGCAGTTAGTTTGCACATTTGCAGATATGCTGGCAAAACTATTATATATAAACCTTCGCAAATACAGTATCTGACAGTTCAAGCCAAAATAAATGCTTCGCAATTTAATGTCACCCGGATCGTTATGGTCCATATGTCCAATGATTTAACTAAAAAATGTTTTATAGATCCATGAAGCGTAGCCCTAAAGTAGGCCTATAATTGAAAGTTACTTTCCACATCGGTTAACTTAAACGTATTTAAAGTACTACCTCAACCTCACCATTTAACACTTTATTCCGGTTGACATTTTCAGTATCAAAGGTGCTCTTGTCCATTCCGTGAAACACTGAGAAATAAGGACATTAATGCGTTACCAACAGACATACACACAACAATCCAAAAAAGGCCACGAACTATTGATACATAAACAATATAAAGGCGTAAACAATGTTGGGGTTTTGGTCATTTGTAATTATATTTCTTAAGTAGGTAGGCCATGTATTCTATGGAAAAGTACCGGTATCAAGGATCGTCGTCAAAAAGGTTGTTATGAATAAATATGTAGGCTTACGTACCCAAGATATGAGCTATGGGCCTATTGGCTGCATGGTCCAGCGATTGCATCACACGGTGAGTAGAAACAGAAAGTGACACATTGGAAAAGCGAGTTTAGCACTTCCTCTGTTAAACCTCTACAATCACCCACTGCAGTTGTGATTTTTTACTTTACACTTTACACAACCGCCATTGAAGCGCCGTCAATGAGTGGAAACCTTTTTTGTAAGCTATTGGCGACGATCATTTCAGTGTCACAGCCCTATACAACACTGATTCAAGGTCTTCTTTCTGGTTGTCAAAACTCAAGAAACATTTTATACTCAAAGAATTTCTGGTTCCGATTTGGACGATGTCTAGTTATTTAATTTCATAGACGGTTACACTATTAGACTATATTATTGCACTTGCGATTAATTAAATCCGTTATGTAAGAAAAACGTTTTTAATCTCACTTGGTTGGGATTTGCTTTCAAAACGTGATTCGAAATGGTTGCGGTATTTGTAAACAACATTTGTAAACATATCATTGACAGCTAGAAAAAATAATCTTGATCCGAACAGCTGTTCGTTATTTCATAGACGATTATGTGATAAAAATTGAACGAAAATTTGACAAAAATCGCACAAAACTGCATTTTTGAACGTCCGTAATTTTATTTACAAAGTAGTGAGGCTATATTTAAATCACTAAAGACACTCTCGCCAATCCAGTGAATACATTAAAATGACTTGGATCTTGATAGGTACTCTGGTTTTCACGGAGAAGATTGCGTAAAATGCCATCTTGATTGTTACAGACAAAGGGAAAGACAGACAGACAGACAGAAATAGAGATAAGACTCGTTTCTGCTTCTTTAATGTATAAAACGTAAAAATAACCTAAAAGTATATAATTCTGAGCAAAGTACAGACAAAACTCTAATTTTATTTATATAGATTTTGAGGAAATATTTACGTAAACAAACTGAATAATAATAACAAATGCCCTTATGATTTTGACTGTATAGTTCGGCCGCTTAGAAAACGACTTGCGCGCTAATGCTAAACTAATGCTGGAGGAGGTCGCTTTCTAAGCGGCCGAACTATAGTAGCAAATTTAACACAGCTAGAATGTAGGAGGATTAAATTTTAGGAGGATAGAGGAAAAGCTCTAGTTTTGTTGAAGCCAGCCCGACCGCGCGCCGATCCGTTTTGTGTGTGTGTGGGGGGGGGGGGGATTTTTAGATACCTGCATTACAATATAACATTTTTAAGGCAACCGTACACGCCAACCAATTAGGACCGTTAGAATGTCATTTTAGAGATTAAGTTACTGAAATAGCAGTGAAGTATTTAAAAGATTTATATAGGTCTACATAAATCACGCAAACAAAATTAATTATCAATCAATTCAATCAATTATCAATTATTTAAGATGGGGACGCCACTATGTGCGTATTTTAACCCAAATATGAGTGAAGGATGAGTGTAGGATGAGTGGCGCGATCTTGTAGTCTTGTTAGTGACTAAGGCCGACATGTTCCTTAGACACAGCTGTTAATTAATAGCCCATACAGCTAATGGCAACTAAGGGACCTACAGTTTATTGTGGAATCCGAACCACATTTTTCCCTCGTAATTAACGAATTGGTCTAATTATTTAGGATAGTACTGCGGATAGTCGTAGTACTCACTAGTGCGGACGTTAATCCACACCAGGTAGCATCGCATCCACAGTGCATCCCTATAATTATCCACAATTCGTGACCTCCTAGTAGCTGGATTACAGAATAACTCATATTATGGAATCGGAATATTAGAAACCTACATAAGAGGAAGAATGTATTAATGAACGAATAATATGTACTAAGATGGCCAGTTAATATGGTTTTAAAAAGGATTCATGTTTTTTGTCCTACTACTATCCATAAATCCCACATGAGAAAAATACAAGTCACACCCCCATAAACCATATACTTAAAATGTTTGTCATTACGAGAAACCTTGCGCAAAACTATCCATTATGCCATAAATTGCCCTTTAAGGTCGCAATTCCTTTCTAAAGGGAACACTTATATACCTAATGTTAAAAATACCTCAGCTGTACTTATTTGTTTGTTAATATCTATATATTATATAATATTAAAACGAAAGAGGGTTTTTTTATTTCACGATTCTGAATCAACCACTCGACGGATTTTCATGATTTTTGTGTTGAAAGAAAGATAATTTTGAGAACTAGGGAATGTCGAAGCCATAATTTTAGTTTAGGGTCCCAGTTATTTAGAAATTAAGTTTTAATTTTTGAAAAGTCTAGCAGCCGACGCTAAGATTCTAAACTAGCTTTTCGTGTAATATAATCTGTTTAACATAACAGCTGTAAACATTCAGAGTTTGTAACACAAATTCAGCATTTGGATAAAATTAAAAGACATACTAAGGGTTGACTTATTTATACTATGTGTAATGCTAATCATTGATAGTTCAATCCTTCGATAAGAGTATGACAGATTATTTAAATATACAAATGTAAAATACTAGGATGTTCAAAGGATTTTTTAAATAAATCTTTGTAATCTTCGGTTTGTTTTAGTGCAATATAATTTTCTTTTAACTAACAGCTGGTTAAATATAAAAATGCTCTATAAAACCATATAGAACTGTGATGAGGTTATTTTATTTACTCTGATTTTGTCATTGATTATAGGAAATTAGTAAGATTAGTTTAGACCACCGAGATAAGTAACACCATCGATGTATACAAGTCGAGGCTCTGTACACGAGTTTTGAAAAAGGATATGCAAATTATTTTACTGCTCAACTTTTTTGGGAAACGGTATGAAAATCACAATTTGTACATGTTTTAATTCATCTTGGTGGCTTTTTGTTTACAACCGGTGTTTTTGAATGCTTAAACTTTGTTTGGATTAAGCCCGAAAATATTGATGTCATAATGAAGGAGGTCAAATAAAAACAAAACTAATTCATTTATTTAAATTCAATCAAGTCGTTTTATTTAGGTTAGTGAACACCAACATCACTTCGTATATAAACCACGTTTAGGGCTCAGGATTGAGAATAGTAACTAATATATAAACTAACTTAAAAGGTTTTGACGAAAACAATGCCAACGTAACTTTTGCCGGTAGCAATAGGCTGCGTTTGGAAATATTGATATATGGAATAAGTTTACTGAAATATAGTTATATATAATTCAATGTACTATATGTATATGTACTACCATATGTACTATTTCCGACATCCCTGCAAAACACGTTTGTGGCGTCCGCAGGCGTACCAACCCACATCTATTACAAACCGAAACTTTTCCTGACGCAAATTCCTATAAACCATATAGATTTTGCCTTATAGCTTCGTAATTCACTGGACTGCCGCAATCATACTCATACTGATTATTCTATACATTGTATATTAGCATTAGAATACCTCAAAGTTGATGTGATGGGCTTAGGAAAAAGATTGTGCACTTTTCCTGATGCGAGTTCCTATCAACCATATACATTTTGCCATATAACTTCGTAATTTACTGGACTGCCTCAATCATATTTATACTGAGTGTTCTACACATTGTATATTACAATTAGAATACCTCAAAAATGATGTGATGGGCTTAGGAAAAAGATTGTGCACTTTTCCTGATGCGAGTTCCTATCAACCATATACATTTTGCCATATAACTTCGTAATTTACTAGACTGCCGCAATCATACTCATACTGATTATTCTATACATTGTATATTAGCATTAGAATACCTCAAAGTTGATGTGATGGGCTTAGGAAAAAGATTGTGCACTTTTCCTGACGCGAGTTCCTATCAACCATATAGATTTTGCCATATAACTTCGTAATTCACTGGACTGCCGCAATCATACTCATACTGATTATTCTATACATTGTATATTGGCATTAGAATACCTCAAAGTTGATGTGATGGGCTTAGGAAAAAGATTGTGCACTTTTCCTGATGCGAGTTCCTATCAACCATATACATTTTGCCATATAACTTCGTAATTCACTGGACTGCCGCAATCATACTCATACTGATTATTCTAAACATTGTTATTACCATTAGAATACCTCAAAATTGATGTGATGGGCTTAGGAAAAAGATTGTGCACTTTTCCTGACGCAAATTCCTATCAACCATATAGATTTTGCCTTATAGCTTCGTAATTCACTGGACTGCCTCAATCATATTTATACTGACTATTATACACATTGTATATTACCATTAGAATACATCAAAATTGATGTGATGGGCTTAGGAAAAAGATTGTGCACTTTTCCTGACGCAAATTCCTATCAACCATATAGATTTTGCCTTATAGCTTCGTAATTCACTGGACTGCCTCAATCATATTTATACTGAGTATTCTACACATTGTATATTACCATTAGAATAGCTCAAAGTTGATGTGGTGGGCTTGGGAAAAAAGATTATGCACTTTTTATGTTCGGAGTTTTAATTGATCGCGTTATGTTAAGCCATAGCTACGTATAATGTACACTACGGTCTCAAATATGCCTTTTAAAATACGTCAATTAATTAGTTTTAACTTGTATACACGTTTTATCAATGTATAATTGACATTATATAAATATAAAAACATCATTTCGCACCGTATTGTCATTGAATTGTGTTTCCGACATCCCTGCAAAACACGTTTGTGGCGTCCGCAGACGTACCAACCCACATCTATTACAAACCGAAAAAGCGCCGATGAAAAGAGCCGCTAACTTCACGACGGTCCCCTATCCGGGGTCGAGGTTGAGTTCCCGCAAGGCTCACGGGACGCTCCATGACGTCATAGTGATGGCACGTTTCCCATATTTTCAGCTTTAGACGTAGTTGTCGTCTGCCTTTGCAAATGACAAAAGTGTCGAATTGCAAAATTGGTTGTTTATTTAAAATTTATAATATTAGATCGTTGTTATTATTTCGAATTCACATGGAATAATGTATTAATAGCCTACAGTTCTTTAGATGGTACGGTGAAATATGTGCAATGCATTTTAAAATAAAAAATAACTAAATTTTGGAAGAGCTCGTAGCTAGATAACTTCTCCCTCTCCACTTTTAGGGTTACAAGAATAAGCTCCATCCTTATATTTGGTAACGTAGCCTTAAAAGATGTGATTTCGCAAAGCCTGACGCTTGATCTCTGTTATACTCGAAAATGTTTCCCAAATTTATTAAATATTTCATATTAGCTTAAGTTATTTGCATAATTTAAAGCGTCAATTCACTATTTTATTTCCCCCCTTTTAACATTAAGCTACATTCCTTTCTATTTCCAACTCCCCGGCAGGTTATAACTTTCATAAAAAAAAATTAAAACTAAACTTTGTATTTTAAAACTAACTTGCACTCTGTGAATGGTTCATTCAATAGCACTCTTTTTGAATAAAAATTGGCAACAGCTGGACCTTGAATGGGATGTTTTGCTTCATAACCAAAAGTCAATGAAATTAGTAAAAAAATATTTAACCCCACACTACAGTTTTAACGACCTTCCCACGCAAGAATTTTGTCGAGAAAACAGCTGTTTGCGCTAGCTTAATCAGATGGGGGCTCATTGGCTCATTACGTACTACTTTATTTTATTTTATTTATTTTATTTTAACTTCGAACTATTTGAACTTCGCAAGTGGATGTCAAACTCAGAACAGTTGCTTCAAGATCTTCCTGAGTCACAACGCGAAACTCCAAAATTTGTGTCTGAATCCTCCTGTCCTCAATTTACTGTATTAGGTCTCCAATGGTCACCAACGTTGGACGTTTTCACCTATGTTACCACTAATCTAGATTCTAACACAAAGCTTACAAAACGACATGTTCTTAGCGCAATCGCTCAAATCTATGACCCGTGTAGATTCTTAACTCCATGCATCATGATAGCCAAGTGTATTATGCAACAAATCTGGACTCTTGGAATCAGTTGGGATAGCATTATTTACCTGATTCTATTATCGATCAGTGGAATCGATTCTCCGATGATACTCAATATTTATCAGACATCACCATACCACGTTTTTCTTTAAATCTGCATTCTTTAAAAAGCATTGAGCTTCATGGTTTTGCGGACGCCTCAGAAACAGGATTTGTTTGTTTAATTTATTTCAGATGTGTCCATATTGATGATTCAGTCACCACAAACTTCGTTATGGCAAAAGGTCGTGTCGCTCCGTTACGTTCCACGACAATACCTCGTTTAGAGTTATGTGCAGCTAATTTTCTGTCAAAGTTGACATCACATTGCACATAATTGTTTCCCAACATGTTTAATACAAACAACATCTTCTTGTGGTCTGATTCCACAATTGTCTTAACCTGGATCAAAACCCCAGCTTACCAACTTAAAACCGTTGTTGCCAATCGAGTTGCCGCAATTCAAGAATCGCACTCCACTGAAGTGTGGCATCACGTTAACACTAATGACAATCCTGCTGACTGTGGTTCTCGTGGTTTACGAGTCAAACAGCTGGTAGAAAATCATATGTGGTGGTCAGGGCCATCATGGCTTTCACGTCCATCTACAGATTGGCCAAAGCAAGAGCATCCACAAACTGACTTTAATTCTGAAATTTCGTCCGAATTAAAACCAACACCGTTGCCTATGTTTGTAACCACATGTATCACTGAATGGCAACCACTGAAATTTTATTTTTCGTGGACAAAACTCGTACGCATAATTGCAATTGTTTTACGATTCAAACACAACTGTTTGAATAAACAGAATCGTGTCATAGGTTTCATCATAACTGACGAATTGCGCACATCTACATTAAAGATCTTTCACAGAGTCCAATCAGAAGTCTTCGCCACTGAAAAACAGGAACATCAAGCTAACCACTGTCCTAACAAACTGAAACCACTCCATCCGTTCATTGATCACAATGACATTATTCGTATCGGAGGGCGTCTTCAGAATTCTGAACTTCCATACCAGTCAAAACATCCGATATTATTTCCTAAATCTCACCACATCACAAATATTTACATAGACTACTGGCACATTACATACTTGCATGCCGGTCCTTTATTTATCCAATCCATCTTATCTCGTTGTGTATGGATCTTAAACGCACGAAACATAATTCGCAAACGGATCCACAACTGTGTCACATGTTTCCGACACAAACCAACAAACACCATTCCATGGCGTCTTTACCAAAACCCAGAGTCACCCCATCTAAACCATTCCTGCATACTGAAACTGATTTCATAGGACCATTTGATACCAAAATAGCCAACATGAGATTTCTTAAAATTACCAAAACCTATCTCTGTTTGTTCATATGTATGACTACTAAAGCAGTGCATCTAGAGCTTGTAACTGACTTGACAACAGAAGCATTCATCGCAGCGCTCACTAGATTTATTAGTCGTCGATGAATTTGTTCTCACATCTACTGTGACTGTGGCACCAATTTCATGGGTGCTGCTAATGAATTAAACCGTATCACACAGCACGCCATCGCTTCTTCAGATGCACGTGATAAATTACAAAGCCACTTTGCTCCGTCAGACATCAGGTTTCATTTCAATCCTCCTTGTGCTCCGAATTTCGGTGGCCTATGGGAAAGAACAGTTCAAAGCGTTAAACGACACCTAGTTAGAGTTATTGATAAAACCATCCTCACACTTCCTGAAATGATGACATTGCTAACGCAGATTGAGGCGATTCTCAATTCGAGACCTCTTACACCTCTCTCAACTGATCCTCAAGAACTAGATGTACTTACTCCAGGACATTTCTTGACAGGTGCACCATTAGTTTCCATCCCTGAACCATGTCTACTCGATGTGTCGCCCAATCGACTTTTGTGCTGGCAACAAGTCCAACAATTTTCACAACATCTATGGAAACGATGGAGCCTAGAATATTTGCATCATCTCCAGCAACGTCACAAGTGGACAAAATCGACTGCAAACATCAAGATGGGTGATCTAGTTCTCCTGAAAACCTCAACTCTACCATGTCATTGGCCAACCGGCCGTATCAGTGAATTACTTCCTGGGAAAGACAACATTGTCCGTGTGGTAAAAGTCAAGACCACTGATGGAGAATACATTCGCCCAGTGCCCCAAGTCTATCCAATGCCAATGAGTTACACCAACTTTGGTTGAACCAGACGTTCAACGGTGGCCGGCGTTGTTGCGTACTACAGTAGTTCATCAGTTTTCCATTTTTTTTCAAGTTTGATTTTAATATATTTATAATTTTATTTCTTCTTTGTTCTAATTACAATTTCCTATCTTACTTTCCCATCCCAATTTCTTGACAGCTGAAAGTTATTTAATTTAATGTTTATTTACATCATTTTTATTATTATAAAAAAACATTGTGTTTCTATCTTCAGTACAATCACTACATATAATTTTATTCTCAATTTTATTTTAAAACCCACATACAATTTTTCATGGGATTCAAGCAAATATTATTCATTTTACTTTAAACTACACTATACAATTCGTATTATGAACATTGTTAAATTCTACATGAAGGAGAAGACAATTTTGAAAGTGATACTTTTAATCATCAAGACAGTGAATGAACTTGAACTTAAATCACTCAAGAAGCTATGAATCAAGCTATCAAGACGGTGTTCCATCAATGAACTTGTAAATAATGATTGACGTTCTCGGTGAGTTTCAATATTAAG
The DNA here is from genome assembly GCF_028750875.1 of Macrosteles quadrilineatus. NCBI lineage: Eukaryota > Metazoa > Arthropoda > Insecta > Hemiptera > Cicadellidae > Macrosteles > Macrosteles quadrilineatus. The sequence continues at coordinate 152,972,837 of NW_026542594.1, forward strand.
TTTTTTGACCAATTTACTCTTAGAAAATGAACAACCTTGTACATTAAATTGAAACTTGTCTTGCTCCTTCTTTTTATATAATTTATTTACCTATGTAAAATATTTAGCTGACAAATCCCAACAATATAAATTTTGAATTGCTTCCTTTAGCATTTTTTCTTTGCCTAATTTAGGCGGGTCCTTCGATTCATTTCTTTATTTTTTTTCTTATCTTCAACTACCTTTCCCCCACAGTCGATTAGATTTAGGACTTGCCAATCTACTTTCTTGACTATTTTACAAAATCGTTTTAACATTTTAGAAATGAGTTTTATAGACTAACTGACTAACTGTGTCTGTGACAGTTGGATTAGTGTATCTAAAATACTAAAATGCTATGGGAAGGGAGAGGAACAGGTCCAAAACGTAGGAAGTGGTGATGGAAGTAGTAAGGCTAGCATTGCAGAGTGTGGGAATCTGTGGCAGTTAGATTGATGTATCTGCAATCGAAAAATGCTCTAGGAAGGGAGGGAAACAGGTCCACGATGTAGGGAGTGGAGGGAGTGGTGAAGGAAGTAGTAAAGACAAGCAGTGTGGAGTACCGTATAGGAGTGGATTAATGTATCTGCAATACTAAGACTGCTCTCAGAGTAAACTAATGATTTTCTCCGAGCAAAGCTTGGTCCCCAGGTACTTAGCTTTTAAGTTATATATATACTCCTTTATTTTTGAATATGTTTATTATCCTTATACAGAATTAATTATTAATCTTGATAACTATTTTATTTTAAATTTATTTTTCAAATACAGTACCGGTATAGAAAAGTATTACAAACGTCATGACACAGAAAAAAATGCAAAAAAAAATTAAACATTTGGATCAAAAGAAAAATAAGCACATTGCACAGTACACTTGATTAAAAATAAAAAGTAAATTGTCAAAAAAGCAGGTTAAGCAGCTCTGCAGATAAAGCAACACACTTTAAAACTCAAATGTATAGAGAATAGCCCTTATCATTATTTTTTAGTTTAAGCAAAGTTTGTACATGCTATATGCAACATTTTGCGTAGCAGGTGTAATTTTTGTTTTAAGGTAAAAATGTTAAGTCTTTTTTTATTAGCCTACTATGAGACAATGTCTATCGGCACAACACGAGTTGGTATCTTACAATATGTTTAACGAATAGGCCTAATTCAAATCACCTATTGTTAATGGATGATGTTGAGGGATGTGTAATGAATCAAATGGTTTTTAACACCATCTAACGTTAGTTATAATCTTTGCCTGCATGTCTCCAAGTACTGATTGGCATGTAGATGGTCCTTGTACTTTGGTGCTACGTGATGGTATAGGATTTTTTTCCTCAAAAGGCCCTGGTTTGGAAGCAGAGGAAAGTGAAAAAGGGGAGCCAAAAAGATTGTTCCAGGAGGCAGCTTGGCAATAAGTCCAACATCATTGTTATTATCTGCTATTATTAGACTTCATTATCTGCTAGTCTGACAAGTACACTGTACTATTTCCTTTTATACTGTATATATTATTGTGTTTCTTTTGTTTTTTGACGTTGTCTATATAGCATTGCAATGATGACAAATGACAATGAATGGATTCTCATTCTCTCAAGTCTCTGACTTAAACCAGGGCTGGAGGAGGGACAACAGACAGCAGACTTCAGCCAACTACCTATCCCCCACATACACTCACACAAATACACACACAATGTAAAAACAATCATTATACAAACTATTGAAAATGTGAATATTTTTTTCTTTTACACATAGAATACTTTTTATACTCAATACTACTTTTAACTTAAATAAAAGGTATTTTAAAGGTATTTAAGGTATTTTAAACCCGCAAGTATGAGTGTAAGATGAATGAAGCGATCTTGTAGTAGACTAAGGCGGACATGTTCCTCGGACAGGACTGTTAACTAATAGCCCATAAGCTATGTCCACACTCGTGCGCTTTTGTGCGCGCCAAGCGCATGCCTCTTAACGCATGCCTTGAAGCAGATGGACGCAAGAGTGACGCTTGCCTCAAGAGTCAAGGCATGCACGAAATGAGTCGGAAGGGACTCCTCCACAGCGCACAGCGTAGCGCAAGACAATCCACCAGCCTTGGATTTCTGTGCGTTTCAACTTGCAACTGCTTTACATTTTTGATAAGTCGTCCGTGTTGCAGTTGTTTGAAGCATATTGAATAACTAAGAAACCTCAGAATTCATAGAAGATTGTTGCTCTTATTTATGTTAGCGGGACATACGGAGTAATAAAAAAATTAAAATAAATTGAATGGATTAAGATTACATTAAGAGAATTAATAAATTAAAATAAAATTAGAAAATTTTGAGTACTATAATTGAGTACTTCTTTATCTATATTATCCGATATGGTTTCTTACGGTTTGGAACTTTTATTGACACTAAATTTGCCGCACCATCCCTCCTATCAGAATATTGACGTCTTAACCGAATTAGGAAAAGGTATCTAGAAAGTGAGGATGGTGGCGCATGAGTGTGGGCAGCTAAAAGGCATGCCTCAAGGCGCATGCGATATTGTTTGCGTTGATGCATGTTGAATTGAATATTGAATTGAAAGCTGAAAGGCACATTGAAATTGAAAGCGCAGGAGTGTGGACATAGCTATACAGCCATTGGAAACTGATATGAGTGACAGTTTATAGTGGAATCGAAACCATATTTCTGCCTTGTAATTTACGAATCAGTACTCACTATTGCGGGCGTCAATCCACACTAGGGAGTATCGCATTCACAGATATATAAATATCCACAATTTATGGCATCACAGTAGCTGGATTAATGCCATGGTCCCAGTCTAAAGGAAACAGAGCAAATTCTCTAAGGGTACTCCTGTTCAGAAGAACACAAACCAGATGGACCACAAAATAGGTGAATAACAATTTCTAAAATATAATAGTACCTTATTTTCTATAATAGACTATTTTAGCCTAAACAAGATCAGTTGTCAATATGTAATGGATCAGTAAACAAAACCTCGATCGATAAATTGATATATCGAAAAAATCATCGATAATAATGAATGTTCCCTTTAACAGGAAAGTACCGTTGAGACTAGTTGCAACTGCAATTAAATGGATTGCTTGATAGCAGGTATTTAAACCTTTTTAATATTATTTGGCAATCCGGAGGCTACATCCACAATGAACATTGTCTTTGCCTGACATTGCAATTAACCATAGTATCAAATGCTTATGGTGCTAAAATATCCGAATTTAACAGAATAGTTACCAGTACATAAAAGTAGTCTATCTCAATTGTAGATACCTAATATAAAAAGGATATAAATATTGAGATGTGACTCCTGAATCTTGAATGACCGACGAACATATATTAATATGATAATATTCAATGATGCTGCTTTCCTTTCACTTCACTGATATTTTTTCCTCTTCTGTCTGCTCAGTTCGCATTGGAATCTTTTTCATACTCTAAGGCCAAAGGGTCGTCCGTCGACTGTCTATGAGCTCCAGCTGTCTGTTTTCTGTCTGTCTGTCTGTACTCTCCACTGCTCGTCTGCTGGTCAGTCTCTACTCTCTCTGTTGTTGGTATTTTTTTGTAGGACGCAGAACAAGTTTTTCGCTGCTAGGCCTACTAACTAACTGTCCTCATTTATTCAAGCTTTAAGACTACCTAATTAATCGACTGAAATGTCTTTTTCTTGCCTACTTCGTAATTCAGGAAATATATTGAAAGGTAGGTTAGAGCAGTTGTCGGGATGCGCCCTCCTAAAAAGGGTATGTAGGCTAGGGCCAATCAGTACTTGGCCAATGGTCTTTGGATAATAGTCTACAGATCAGTTTCGTAGACACGTAAGTTTGCCTAAGACATCTTCTCGAAGCTGAATTTCCTAATATCGGTCTTAGTTCTTAGTTTGTATCCAGATATTTGACCTAAATAATAGTATAGCCTAATGGCATAAAGGTATGTAAGTAACCTATGTTTCAGTGGTAAACAACGAGGAAGTCCATTTGTACTCGGTATATCGAATTAAACAATCGAATAATCAATATTAGGTACTCATTTGGTTGTTTGTGCCAACAGATATGGAAGTGTACCCAATCACCATTCTTCTTGTTTGATCATGCTGGATCGCAAACTCGTTCGGCTGCACTTTAGTATCTGTCCTACACTCATTTGAATGAATATATCTATTATTTCGTTCGATATATCAAGTTTGGTTCGTTAGGTTAACCTAACTGAATGAAATAATCAATTTAGGCCTATCGAATAATCTATATCGATATTTTTCATTCAAATGAGTGTAGGGCAGATACTTGTGCAGCCACTCGTTCAAATATACGCTAGGTTCACACTGGAGTTGAGCATTGTTAACCGATGCTTTTGAATCGTCAATGTTTTTCTATCGATGTTCGATGTTTTTTACATCGATGGTATGTTACTGGTGTTTTTGTGGACATGGAAGTTTTTGACCAACATTGAAATATCTGATATCAATGTGTTTTCCTTTTAAATGAACTGTAGCCTAAGCTATAACTTGGGGTTTTGGTTTGAATGTGGGTCTGGACTATAAAATGAATGTTTTTAACTTAAAGTTATTCCATTGAAAGTCTGATGAAATATTGAATCTAAAAATATTGCAAACTGGACTAAACTTAGACATCACCCCTAAAGCATACGGTTTCACTTTTAAACTAGGCCTAGTCTTATAAAATAAAAGAGAAAATTCAACTGATGAAAGTTCCTCACTCTGTCCGCTCATTCAACATATTTTTATAATTTTAAACAATAATAAGTTGCTTCAATTCTTCTTGGCTGTAATTTACGTACCGTACTTTTACTTAAGGACCATCACTGTATGTTACTGAAAGTTAAAACAAAATAGGATAACGTTATAGTTCAAATTAAGCATTAATTTTCATTAGGATAAATGTATTGTTTACCTACTTTATTGATCCATTTTTTTATCTAACTTATATTACTTTTTTCAGCAACACCCCTAAAAAATGTTTTCCTTCAAAATCATCTTAAATTGAGCTCATCTATATCTCGATTAACTCCTGTAACCAACAACAGTGACCATCAAGTTTGTAAGCCAACTAAGCTTTCACAGGTAAGTATGTGATAAGTCACAACCCGTTATCCAACCTACCGGTAATCTTTGTTTCAATGTCATAAACATAAAACAGCTGATTTTGTTTACCTCAATCAATACATGTGATCATCCCATATCTTAAAGCCAGTACCCAACATGTGGGCTTCTGTTGTGTCGGTCAATTCTTCAACGAATTCTATACGTAATAAAGGAAGGTGACGTAATCAAAAGTAATTATTAAAAAATACTGCTGTCTTGTATTTCATAATAACTTATATTTTCAAGTTTTATTCAAAATTATTTATTAATCCGCCAATGTTAACCGCCATATTACCCTACCATATTATTAGCCTATCAATAACTTTACTGGAAACAGGCAAAGACTAAGTAACAGAAAATCTACTAAATTGAATTGATGTATGAAAGACTGCAAAGAGAAAGCTGCAATGTCATGGTAATGAGAGCATTTTAGGGTCAATGGTCAGGTGAAATCCAGTGGCGGATCTAAGGGGGGGGGGGTGAAGGGGGCGTCTGCCCCCCTCCCCCTCGGGCATACATAATATATTTTTTTAATGCATGTAATACAGTAGTGCATACACATGGCATAAAATAATTTGTCACACACTTTGGACAAAGAAATTGTATAAAACTGCCATTTTAGAGACTTAGTTTACACACATTTTTCAGGGGTGTTTGGGGGGGGGGAGCACCTCGAACCCCCTGGTCCCCCCCCCTGTGACTGTTCTAGATCCGCCACTGGTGAAATCCCTTGGTACCTACATCTTATTATAAAGTCCAAGAAGTACATTTGTCTCAAGCATTGTTATGGTTAATATGACAATTTCAATTTGGACTATCCTGTCAACTCCCTTAAAAATATGCTTTTGCTATCCTAGTTTCAAGAACTTGAGATTTATATTTTATTTTGTCTTAGATTTGGATGACAAACATCTTACCTACAAGAACTCAGACAATAACCAAGGTTAATCTAATGTGATATGTTCAAAGAAGTTCTATAATTAATTCTGGTAGACCTCAAACTCCACTATTTTTTTTATCACGTTTCATTATTTTTTTTATTATATTGAAGTTTAGCCTCCTGATTGCATTATCAAATAGGCCAACTATAATTTGTTGTAAAATAAATGCAGGTATTTTACACCAATTTATAGTATTTTATTTTGAGTTCCATATTTTCCCTCCCACCATTCACTAATACTATTTAGATGAAGCTGTAGATTATTCTGGTCACATAAATAATTTACCTCTGCAAATACCTTGATATCATCAGTAATCATTGACAAATTGGGTCGAATTGCTCGAGTGATATCATTAATAAAATTAGTAAAAACCATGTACCGTTATATACATATTATACAGGTAACATAGCCAAATTATAATTTGGATGTGTAAACATATTTTATCAGTCTTAGATTTTAACTCAATTCCTTAAGAAAAATTAATGTTAGAAATCTAACATATATTAAAACAAAACTGTGCTAACTATTTTAGACTCGTTCATAGGCAAATCGACACTTTCAAAAGTATTTTCAAAACAGTTTTAAAGTAACATAAAAATGTTTAATTGAGATGTGGATCTGTTAACAGTTGGAGATTGTGAAGCAGTTGTCTACAAGTCCTGTAGCTCGGTCAGCCCACGGAGATCACACCAAGATCTGGACAGCAGAACGGGCACTTGCTGCAGCCATGATTGGGGTTCTGCCTGCAGCCATGCTCATGCCTTCACAAGCCATGGACACCCTCATGGCACTCACCATCGTCATGCACATGCACTGGTAAATTAAGTGTATTTTCTCTTTTTTCCCGTGAATTATTTATTAAATCTTTCTCAGCATTATTAATATTTAACAGTGTTAAACTTTAGTAAATGCTTGATCGTAGATTTTTATCAATTTAATTAGGTAAGCCTACTTTAACACTATTTTCCTCCTTTATTTCGCCATTGGCCGGTCACCTGGGACCAGCCCTGCCCTCTACTTGGCAAACCTCTTTTGTAGCCTACTGTACTGTCCATCAGTTGATTGTTCAACCTGAACCTTTGTGCAAGCGCTGTTGTAATATTTCAGCTTTGCATTTTTTTAGTTTAGACATTGTTTATGGTTGTTAAATCAATCTCACCATCAAAGCCAAACCGACCTAAAAACCTTTGACTGTTGTTTAATAAATAGAAGAGAGATTATCAAAAATCTTTAGATTTACTTACTCTGTGCGTTTTCTGTGCAGTTGTGCAATCAAAAGTGTGACATTTTAATTTTTAAGCCCTTGATTACCAAACTCGTCTTAACTAGAATCCTAGGATGATTCAAATCCTTTTTCTAGTCCTGGGGTTCAAATTTCCACCGTATATAAGTTCTAAAAGTATATAATTCTAAACAATACTTTAAGGTAAAAGAATGATTGATTTTAGGGGTATTGAAGCTGTCGTCATTGATTATGTGAGGCCAGTCATCTTCGGCACTGTGGTCCCCAAGATTGGAGTAGCCTTAGTATACATTCTGTCAATTGCTACTCTTGCTGGTCTTCTCAACTTTATCTTCAATGATGTTGGACTTGCTAATGGAATTCGTCTATTTTGGAAATTGTAAAAACAACTGATTTTGTACATACCTTGTTAAATAGTATTCTAGGGTAAATGTTGTGTTTCTATGTGTATTTACTTCAAAATGTTAACAATTTTCTCTGAAACTAGTATTGCCAGAATATACACATTTTTTAAAAATCTGATAAGTGTTTTCCTTCTGCGTTCCCTTAAGATTTCTTCAAAGTATAATCATTAAATTTATGAATAAAATAGGTGTCTATTTCAACCGTCTAAGTCCAACCGATTACCTGCCCAATGTTCGATGGATAGTTCTAATTAAATGAAGAAGTTGTAAATCAGCTGACATTCTGACCTGATAATGTGTTAAAACTGAAGTCATTTAAACTGCACTGGATCATTTCATCATTAAAAGTCACTTGGAAAGGATACAAGAAAAATAATAATCATAAGAATAAGTTTTTGTTTGATATGAACAGAACCATTTAATAGAATTTTTAATTTTTTAGCTAACGTTTCTTTTACAATCACTTGTTAGCCACCTGGGACCGGATTTTTGAAATGGTAGACAGTTGAGTCAATCATGAACACTCAACTCAACCAACAACAGGATTTTGTGTTTTTGAAATCCAATAGTTAAGAAGTGAATGGCGCATGTCTGGAGCCGGCTTAAGTATTCAAAATAAATTATTATGGAGGCTTGTTTTATGCTATAGCTCATTATAGGTATACCAGTAATAAATTATATGCTTTCTTCGTGTCTATTTTAGGACAAATAACCTTATTTTAGATCCCTTCACCGTTTTGTTTCATGTTATTTTAATTGTGTTTAAGTTAAAGCTTTAATGAATATTTGCCATTGTACTGAAAGCATACCGTAATTTAAATAAATTTGATCCCTTTATTAGGTATTGAAACAAACTAACTATGATATTGTTTCTCTTTACCACAATCTTTAATAAATCATAATAACAATTATCTCATAATAAGTTCAATTAGTGGACCTAGTCTATTTCAAAAATCCCAACAAGGATAAAACCCTTGATTTGTAGTGATGTGACGAGTTGAGTTGACTCGGGTCAAGAGCCAACTCGAGTTGGTACAAACTCGTGCGGTGATTGCCGAAGCTACACGAACTCTGAACGTGCCGAAGCTACACGAACTCTGAACGTAACGAGTCCGACTCACAAAACTTAAACGCTATTGGCTCAAAGCCTCAAAAGTCAAGAAACCGAACTCATACGGAGAAAGCCAAAACTTTACGAATTCGGAACGTAACGAGTTGACTCGCGAACCTTATGAGCTATTGGCTGAATGCGAGTTGAGCCAGCTCGCCAAACTATAACCCTATTGGCAGCGCTGGGAGTCGACCCAAACTCGTCCGATAAAAGCCAAAGTTTCACGATTATACCGAGTTGAGTCTGCCTCGAATTGACATAGCCGTGAGTCGTGTCTGACTCGAGTCAAGGAAGTACTCGACTCATCACATCTCTATTGATTTGATAATCTAGTATTGACACAGTAAATAAAAATGCAATTTATTCTACAGAAAACAATTGAATAAAGTATTGGGTGCTATGACAATGAGAACAAATACCTAACCTCTAATCGCAATTAGTAAACAAAGCAATAACAATATGTCGTAGACTCAAATAGAGCAATTTTTCCCGAGGGAGAAAGAAGAAAGTTCATTGTATTGTCCACTCAACAGCTCAATAGGTCTCAATACTCAATCGGTAGCTCAATGGTAGCTTTAGTTGGATAAGTCAACTGTCAATCATTTGAAAAATACAAAACGATTGGAAAGTGAGTGACTCAACAGTCAACCGTTTCAAAAATAGGGCCCCTGGTTTATGTACAATCACTCCCAGGTGGGAGTCCTTGCCTTCTATTTGAGAAAACCTTAAGCCGCACATCTGTCAACCGCTTTCTTGAATGAAAGAGGTCTTGATGTGAAACTTCCCTGAAAGAGTTTTCCCATAAACCCTCTCTTAAGGGCACAAACACCAATTTAAAGTGTTGTATTTAATCAGATTTTAAATATCGAAGATGCATCAGCTATTAGATTTGTTTTCATTTATATTTTGTTAACCTTTTCCCTGAATTACTAATAATATACAAGATCACGCCACTCATCCTACGCTCATCTCCATTCATGCATGGCTTAAAATTACCTACCTTTGTATGGTCGCCATTTCAAATAAGAGTATTTAAATTTTTTGATCCCATTATGCATATGTATATACGTTTGTTTACATTACAACACAGTTATTAGTTTTGATTCTGCCACACAGTATTTTCAATTGAGATTTTTTTTATAATACAAGGTAAGTGTTAAACGATTTAAACACGGTTTACAGCTGATATTGAAGATATTAAGTGATACACAGTGACATTTTATAGTTTGTTGGTTATCTTTATTACTTCAAATGGACCTAGTAAGTAAATAAATGTTGAAAACTGTGTAACTAACACTGCAATAGGCCTGTCGGAAAAACTAGCAAGTGAAATAAATACGGCTGCGCATCCCATTCCGCGCACGCCGACTTTCCTGCTGGCTGCAGGGTTGCCAACGTAGCGATACGAAACGTCTCCACCGTCTTGTCCACCACCAATTTGCTTCGCCGCCTGGCCTCAGACGCAGCCACCACATCATTACCCCAGAGACAGTTGCCGCTTGTATATTTGCAGGAACCACGCAACACGGCTGGAACACTTTGCATATTGGGTCTATGCGAATGGAATTGAATTTTTTTCTCGTTGATGACTAACAACATAATAAACATTCTGGGTTATGAAATTGATGTAACTGTGTGTTTCTATTTGGATGTTTTTTTTTTTTATTAAACTCCTGAATAAATGTGTATTCCTTATTTATGTAATTGGTTGTTTTAAATTGTTAAAATGCGGGAATTTTGGAATATGATGTATGAAGTTTCAAATCTAGACTCGAATTCTGAAATAATAGCGTCTAATCTCTGTTTGGATTTGTCAAACTTATCTGCTAACTATGCTGACATTGATATAAGTAGTTTAGTAAACAATGTCGTAAACTTAATAAAACATCTTGAAAGTAATCTTGTATGCAACAAAGAGCTCTCTGAATGTAACATTAAACTAAAAGAGGAGATAAGCCATCTTGAATCTCTTCTTATTGAAGAAAAATGTAGACGTAATTTAGATATTAATAATTCTCTGTGCATCCAGGATGAACTGGAGAGTGAAAAAGGCAAGGTAGAAAATACTAACCTTTCACTGCAACAGCAGATTACTGAATTACAAACTACTGTAAAAAATCTTGTCAATGAAAAGAAGGTAATAATTGACCTTCTAAATGGTAAAGAAAGTGAATGCACTAATTTAAGTAATAAATTAAGCGCCTCTACAACAAAAATTAATGAATTAAATTCTCTAATCCTCAATATGAAAAATGACCTGCTTCAATCTAAGGATCTAGTATGGGATAGTAGTAGGTGGCTTGATGACAGATCAATCCAATCATACTTTGATGCTTTTAGTGTAAATAGAAATCCAAACTCAAAGTGTCTGTTCCTTGGGCCAACGGTCACTCAAATCCTTATACATGGGAATCAGTCTGATGTTCAAAAAATGTTAACAGACCTTAGTTACAAAACAGTTCAGTTTGCTTTTTGCTGTATAAATAACCGTACGTCTAGTGGTAATGAGAAATGTGGCACTCATTGGAGTCTTTTAATTGTTGACATTGAGTCTAATACTGCCTACCACTTTGACTCTCTCGCAAGTACCAACCACACTGTAGCACTTGACCTAGCTCAGCGTTTAGGTGTAGATAAACAGATGTTCACCGACGTGTCCTGCTTGCAGCAGACAAACAGTTTTGAGTGTGGTTTGCATGTGCTAGTTAATGCAAAAATAATTAGCTATGGCTATTGTAGCCAGCCCAAAGAATTGCGTCAAAAAACAAACATCAGTGACTGGTTTGTAGAATTCAAACCAGCAAAACACTTTACAAATTGTAATGATAGGTTAACGGTGCCAAGCACAGAAAGTATCTCTTGTAATAGCAGTAGTCTTAGCGATAAGGCGCCCATCAGCAATAGCAAACCTGTAAACTTAAAAATAAATATGAAAAAAGGTTGCAATGGCAAATGGCAGGTTGTTAAGAAGAGTAAGCATAGCTGCAAGTTACAAGTTGTACCTCATAACCAATCAGTCTTAAGTACAAATAGATTTAGTGTTATATCTGTCCCCGAAGCTTGTGTAGGTGATTGTAACAGTAATATTTCAGCTCAGACTAAAGTTAGAGTGAGCCAGACTCCTGAAGTAACAAGGTCTAAGCATGTGAATCCACCCCTTTATATCCCGCCTATTATGGGGTCATTTTCCCTCATTTAGTATACGCAGTGCCGGCATGGGGATATGAGAATGGAAGGACCAGATTTCTATTTCGACTTCAAAAGAGAGCAATTCGAACCATCTTTAAAATCAGCTCACGAACTTCATGCAAAGATTTTTTCCAGTCTTCAAATATTTTAACTTTTCCATGCATATACATCCTTGAAACACTCTCTTTTCTGAAAAAGAACATTTCCATTTTTTCAAGTTCCAGATCATGTCCATATTCTTTGCGAAACAGTCTTAATCTTCAGATACCAAAACATTCAACCACCTTTTTCAAAAAACATCTTTATTATAACGGTATACTGCTTTTCAATGCACTGCCAACACATCTAAAAATTGAGTCAAACCCTGTTGTTTTTAAAAAATCACTTCGAAAATTACTGGTGTCCAAGTGTTACTACCGTGTCCGTGATTTTATTGCTGATGGGTAGTCATGGGCATATGGTATGCTTGGTTCATGAATTGATTACATGTAAATATTGTTTGTTTTAGTAGTTATTTTATAGTTTATAAGACAATCTGTATTTTTGTAAATGTATATTGACTTAGCCAATGCATTCATGTAAATCTGGCCAAATAAATGATTTATGATTTATGATTTTATTTACAGTAGTTTTAGAGTCCCATATTTCTCTCTCAAGTATTTTTGACCTGTTGCGAAGAACGGGCAGAACAACCAGTTAACAATAATGACTTGAAAACAAGTTGGTGTAGAGAATTATAGGCAGGTCTGCTCATGCACCATTTGGAGAACACCTAACAGCTACTCGCGGAATCAGACTAATGTGAATTGAGTGTTTGTCTACTCATCATTTGGCAAACATAAGCCGGCATCAATTTGACAAATATTTGCTATTTTCACAACAAAGCCACTGCTCGGATAGTGACAAGTGTGGATATCTCTGCTCAGACACTGGCAAATGCAAAAACAAATAGCTCACCACTAGTCAAATATTTGGCTCTCAGTGAATGCCACATGTGCATGCACGCACAGATTTCTGATTTGAAATCTAAAATAAAAATTACTTTTGAGAAACCATTCTGTTTAAATAAAAAATATCTTCAAGCTAAAAAAATATTTAGTCCTTAAGACTGGAGTGCAGTTTGTGAAACTCTATTTTTAAAATTAGGACAATTCTTTAATGAAGAAAATTATAGTACTGTAACCAAAGTTTTCCTTAAAGGATAAAATTAATATCCTATATATAATACGAGTAAAGTTTGAATAATTGTCAACTCGATCTGGGAATCGGCCCTAACAAAAACGTTTATATTTACGGAATAACAAGTTCTGTGTCAAAAATAAGTTCTAGACCAGTGGTATAGCCAGGAAAAATCTATTTTTGCCACAATATGAGTACAAACTTTTGAAAATTTAACATGGGCCTTATGAGAAAACATTCCGCCATTATTGTCATTTTGTTTACATTTTAAGACATAACGTGACGTTCTGTACCCACGGGCACCTCAGCTAGCGCATGCTCAGACAGCTCTTGAAGCACTTCCCGAGGATATGTAGCATATGTTTACACAGACCAAAAGGAAATAACAATGTGTACAGAGCATTAGAAATGAGCAATCAGATTATACCATTGAGCATATTATACTACAACTGAAAAACCAATTTCTGTCAATGTCGAGTACGGTAGTTAAATTAATGAGAGGATGGAATAATCTTTAATTAGCTTAACTCATACACCTCCTTTTATATTTATTGGGTAGCAGATTTGTGCTTAGTTTATTTTGATTAGATTAAGGTATCTTAAATCCTAAAATGCTATGGGAAGGGAGGAAAACAGGTACACGACGTAGGTGGTGGTCTGTAGGAAGTGGTGAAGGAAGTAATCAAGACGAGCTGTACGGAGTGTGGGAACTGTTTGTGACGATTAGATTAAGGTATCCTGAAATGCAATCCTGAAATGCTATGGGAAGGGAGGGAAACAGGTCCGTGACGTAGGAAGTGGTGAAGGAAGTAGTCAAGGTGAGCTGTCTGGAGTGTGGGAACTGTTTATGACGATTAGATTAATGTATTAGCAATCCTAAAATGCTATGGGAAGGGACGGAAACTGGTCCGCGACATAGGAAGTGGTGAAGGAAGTAGTAAAGGCGAGTAGTCTGGAGTGTGGGAACTGTTTATGACAATTAGATTAATGTATCTGAAATCTTAAAATGCTATGGGAACGGAGGAAACAGGTCCGCGACGTAGGAAGTGGATGAGGGAAATAGTAAATCCCAGCTTTCCGGAGTGTAGGAACTGTTTATGACGATTAAATTAAGGCATCTGCAATCTTAAATGGAATGGGAAGGGAGGGAAACAGGTTTGCGACGAATGAAGCGGTGAAGGAAGTAGTAAAGGCGAGTAGTCTGGAGTGTGGGAACCGTTTATGACAATTAGATTAAGGTATCTGCAATCCTGAAATACTATGGGAAGGGTGGGAAAGAGGTCCACTACGTAAGAAGTGGTGAAGGAAGTAGTAAGACTAGCAGTGCAGAGTATGGGTACTGTCTGCCTAAATTACAATTATGTATCTGCAATTCTAAGATGCAATGGGAAGGGGGAAACAGGTCCACGACGTTGGGAGTGGTAAAGGCGAGCACTGCGGAGTTTGGGAATGGATTTATGTACAGTATCTGCAATACTAAGACTGCTTTCAGAGTAAACTAATGATTTTCCCCGAGCAAAGCTCGGTCCCCAGGTACTGTACCAAAAAATAAGTAACATACTGTTGGAAGTATTTATTGGTTATTTATTAAATATTTATAAACAAAACGTTATACACAACAAGTAGTCTACTATACAAGCTGTGAGTATTGGGTGTTGGTCTGGGGTTCAGGCGTAGGTAAGGACGGATATATCTGTATGGGCAAGTCCCATATCATGGTTTCTATGGTGAGGAGGCCAGGGCCTTGCCAGGTGCTGCTGTCTGGTGGTAGACGGAACACCGAATCTGGCTGTGTAGTGACAAACTCAAAGTGAAGTCTCCACCTCAGTGACACTGCAACACAGAGTAGCCGAGTTGTATTGATATAAAACACCAATTAAACCAACCAGTCTTTTTGTGTGAGGGTGTTTATTCCCTGGAACATTTGGTTGGTTAACAAGTTGAGTGGTTGATCACCGAGGACAGACCGCAAAACTTGCGCGCAGACTGGCCCTGTCACCGGTGCTCGGCAAGGTCTCGCTGAAATGAATCAGTCATTGTGGCACGGTCTTGAGGAGTAGTCAGGAGTTATGACAAGTGCGTTACTAGCATAACCTAACCTCTAATGTGTGTGTTTCGCCCTCCGTTCCGCGGACAGTCGCCGGTCACCCGTGACCTGTAAATTCCTACTTACAAATTTAATAACTGCACACTTATTGAGGTACTTCTTTTGTGTTTTGACTGTTATGAGACACAAACATATTGTTTGTTGTTTATCAGTTTGTTTGTTTTTCTGTAGCACTTGCCCGGACAAACCAGGATTATACATAGGGAATTGTTTCAACTTTCAACCAGTTCCACGACACAGTTTGAGTGTAAAAAAACGATGGATTAGAGGGAGGAAGGGGCTGTAAATAGTTTGAAATAATAAATAAATATAGTGCAATTTAACATTTTTAGTTTGCCTTTTTTCTATAAATGTCATTGCGCAGGCCGGTCTGGTCACCAGTGACTGGCGATTTTGGACGCCATTTTTTTTTTAAAAAAAAAGGTGAAAACACCATTTTTGACCTGGATCCTCACTTCTGGGAACAAATGGTAAGATTTTATGTAAAAAAATATAAAATCAGGCCCTGGTGAAGCACCCGCTGATATTTTCACCACACTCAATGTGTTAAGAGTTGCTTTCACCTAATTGCGAAAAACAGTGTCAAGTGTGAGACATGTTATACTAAATTCATATTCAAACAGTGTCCAGCCAACCTGGTAACCGGGAATTGTACTTGAATTTTGATGACTAGGAAAAAGTCTGAAATTGTACTTTTGTTTTGTACACTTGACTAGGAAACATGAAATAATCGTCAATAGCCTAACCAAGCCTAGCATTCATTGGCTGTGTCCTATTAGTTTACTTCTCCCGTCATAAGGAAATAGGGGTCACTGGAGACGATCACGAAATCTCTATGACCACAAAAGATGATCATGGATGTTACCACACTCGCAGGAGGCGATTACAATATCTCTGAGACCTAAATAGAAATCAGAAACGTTTTACTGTCCTTCTACAACAAATGCAATAGACAAAAGTCAACAAAAATTCAGCTTTCACATAAACAGCCTATGTTTTAGCAAAACAAATCAAGTCAAAATAGGCTAGATACTTATACATGCTTACTGTACATATAAAATACCCCCGCCGCAGCAAACCTGCAGACTAAGCGAATTTCCATTTGACTGATTGGATTTACACTGAAATGTCTACTTAAAAATATAACATTTATTCCGGATTTAAATAGAATTAGTTTAACAAGTACTTAGGTTTGCTGCATCAGGGAGGGTAAAATTGTTGTTTTTTTTTGTAAAATTTTAATAGTTAGTAAGAAATAAAAACATTTTCCAAATGTGATCAAAATATGTTCATAAACAAGCAAACTACAACAGTTTACTTATTCTTCATAAGAATAACATGGGAATTTTAAATTTACAATTTTTTGTAATTTTCTCCGTAACCGTTAGGCGCATAATAACGCTTCAATATACTAAATTATTTGTTTTTTTAAGCTCTACAAAATGGTTTGGTAATAAATTGCAAAATTTTAAGTTTTTTGGGTCAAAAATGGGAAAAACCTATTTTTACCCCATAAAACCCCCCGTAAACACCCGTTCACATGGTCCGATCATGCTGGATCGCGAACTCGTTCGAATAAACGTAGGTTTACACGTTTGTACCAAATTTCATCAAAATCGGATCATTTTTGCTTGAGTTATCGTGCTGACGGACACATATATATATATATATATATATAGTTTGATTGAGCCGACGTTAAGTCCTCATTCGAGCATGAGGACGACGATAAGTGCTCGATAGTGAGGACCTGCGGTGAGTACTTAACGTTCCTTCATGCCGACGTTAGGTACTCCCCCCACCACACTTCCCTAGTCTCGCTTGCGTTAGGTCCTCACGCCACCCAAGTCCTCATTTCTAACATGTGTAGCAGATCGTGGGAATAATCCCTTTAGTGTGATACGTACACAAAGTGAAAAATACCCGTTTGGTTGTAGCTTTCTCAAGTCCTAGTTTACATGTTTTTAATAATGCATTAAGTGCATGCATCTTAATGCAAACTTAACCGAATAATTAGCTGTTATCCTTAATACGTGAACCATTAGTAAATTTTAAATGTATTTTAAATGAATTACAGTAGTTGCAAGCCAGAAAAGCGTAGTTTTAACGATTATTTACTTTCACGTCCAGCCAGAAATGATTATTCAATGTATAAACTTCAAACTAATTAACAAGTGTTTGGCTACCCATATAAAATAATGTTAAAATAATTTTAGATTTTTGGATTTTGTTATGCTGTATTATTGTTTGTAATAAAACGTTGATACCCACGTAGTATGCTAGAATTTTAACAGTTTTGCCGTATCTCAAGCCGTTTCCGAGATATAAGCATTTGAAAACAAAGCTGTGCCGCACCGGCAGCGCCTGGAGTTTGTAACCTTTGCACCTCTTTCAGAGTCAACGCTGACATTATATTACAACGCACTGATATAAAAATGAAACTGTTTAATTTATTGGTTTAGGTCTGAGTTTTCAGTTGTCCGAGTTTGCTAAAAATTACTAAATATTAGGAAAATCAGTTGCCCAAAGTTCATTTGTACGAGGTTTAATAAATAACTAATAATACTTCAACAAATAAACTGTCCAAGTTTTCATTTGTCCAAGGATGGTTTAAATTGGAATAATAGTATTTGGTTAAATCAACTGTCCGAGCTTTCATTTGTCAGAGGTTTTAAAAGAGTTTAAAATAATGTTGAAATATCATTTGTCCGAGTTTTTAACGGTCCGAGTATCATTAGTGCCAAAAGTGACTCCACCGCCGAGGCGCTAGTACAGTCCACGCAAGAAGTAATCAGACCAACAACGTCATTTAATTACACAGACATACGCCATTTAATGACATACATTCGTAGTAAACGTTCAGAGAAACAAAAATCTCTCAAAATTGGGTCGTTGAAGGTTCGTTATTTTATTTCCAAAGTAACCATGTTTTAATAGACACTTTCACCAACCCATTGAATAAGGGAAAATTATTTAAATCTTGATGGGTACTATAGTTTTCTCGGAGTAGGCCACGTAAATTGGCATTTTGGCGTTACAGACACAATAATAGACAGACAAACAAACAAACAGACAGAAATTGAAATAAGAGTAGTTTTGGATATCTTAATATGTGAATCTTAAAAATAACAAAAAACTTTATTACTCTTCGCAATAAACAGACAAAATAGTATATTTTGTCACTAGGGCCTAAAGTGACTCTTTTTGACCAAAGGTCACGTTTTACAATCAAGGAGAAGCTGAGGTCGGAAAATGAGCAAGGGTTAAACAGTCACTTTTTGCCCGTGTGATTAACTAAATTTTCTTCATATTGTATCAATTAACAAAAACAGAGCTAGAAAACTAAATAATTTGTATTGAAAGATAACCTCTCAAAACGAATTCCAGCTTGTTTCCAATTCTGCTTATGCAAATAAGCAGCTGTTTAGTAAGTAATTCAATTATTTCGTCTATTACGATTGTGTTCCTATACCATCGATATGTCGAGCAATCGTCAACAGCAGGCTAAAGCCCTAAATCAATCGATAAATAATTTCGATCAATACGGTTGCCACAATCGAAATTTACTATAATTTACAACAGCTGATTTCTCCCTAGAAAGTAAAAATGCTACTTTAAATCTACAATGCATGCATTAAAAACGGCTGTTTTTGCTGTATTATGACGAAAATGTGACTTTATTTGTTTAGATGCCCAGCTGACTTATTTGCATTTCCACTAAAAATAAAATATATGCCTAGCAAATAAATGGGTAACCGCTTCTTTTAAAACATAAATAGCAACTGACGAATAAAAGTGAAGAATTCGAAACTAAACTAGAGTTTTGTTTTGAAAGATTGCCAAGTATGTACACCTATTGAATTTTGTTTTCATCTTAAGGAATGTCAACGGCCAAATCGCGTGAAAAGGAAATTTAAAAGGAAATATAAAACTAATTCATTTCAAACGAAAACCGGCCTATAGTGTGTCCATGAATTTTACGAATGTCTTTTTAAAGTGACGAGAAATTTTACGTTTTTATTATTATACAATAATGACAATAATCAGCCACAAAGTTTTGTTTGTTATATTTTGAGGTCGTCATGTCACACATTTTGTGTTTGAGGTAAATTACCATGATATATCCGTGATCATAAGAGATGATAACGACGTTGCCGTAATCGTGGGAGATTACCACGACGTTGCTGTGGTCGTTTGAGACAACTACGATGTTGCCATGATCGCAGGAGATAGCAATATACTTATGACGTGTTGACGGTAGATGATCTAACACGGAATGATTGGGTACTATGTATAACAGATCAATGTACTAATTGTCCTTTGAACTTGTGACATGACACTCTGCTATCCAGTAGCAGCAAATAATTCTTTCTTTGCCATTTACGTATATATATATGCTAAGGGTTGGTAGCTTTTTATGGTTCGAAAGTGAGCTCAACTGTCCTGGTCATCTATTTACTTATTTAATACACAAGCATGTTTTTTGTGACAATTACTCCTCCGAAACTACTAAACCAATTGACATGTTTTTGGTGTCATTGGAAAGAGCGTAACGTGAAGTTGTGCAGGAAACTTTCTTTTTAGGGAAATAATCAGAGAGTGAGGCCCTGGGGCCCTTTAAAGTTTCGTATTTCTCCGTAAGATTAACATGGGAAACAAAAATTGCTATTCAACTCCAGCTGTTGCCAGAAAACTAAAATAAAAAAAAGTGAGAAGATCATATGTTAATTTTAAACAGTCAATAAGTTTGCTAATTTAACAGTTTGTTACAAACATTTACTGACTTGGTTGAAATGAAATATTTACTATTTGAATTCGGGTTGGCGTAAATTTTACAATGGAAAAAAGCGAGAGAGCCCGGATAAATTCATATATTCTTTTATGTACATCTTGAATATTTCCAAAATCTTTGGGTAAAATCTTTTAAAGTCATCAGAAATTATGACCGTTTTTCATTTTAAAATAACGCCTCTAATACTTAGAAATTGCTCGAATTCGAGCAACAGGGACACTAGTTAGTCTTTAAATACACGATCCTGACTTATGAGACAGCTGATCTTAAGCTGGCACAAAACTACACAGATCATCTCACAACATTCTAACTCATACTTCACTCATATTTTGGAGAAAAGTGCGCACCTAGATGAGAAATAATGTTCCTAAATAAACAATAAAGTACTCGAAAAGGTACCAGGTTGAGAAGGGGTTTACTGATGATTAAGTTATTTGATTTATTTATTTATTGAGTTATTAATGATTTAGTTATTTGTGACGATTGTTCACAATATTACACTTCCTTGATGAGTAAAAATATAACTGTATAAAATATAGCTTTGAGTGAAAATTTTGTCAAGGAGTACGAAACATACACAAAATACATTACAAAAGTAACGCTAAAACATCCGAAGCTTACGTATCCCATTATCAAACCTTCTAAATACTTTGACGCCACGACAGTTGTTATGTAATGACAAACTGTGTAAATCATCTTAACCAACGTGCAATAGTTATTTGTGTAACTAGTGTGCGACGTAGCGTACTATGCAGCAAAGGCAATTTACATTCGCGTTACTTTTCCTACAGTTACTATAAAGCATATCTATTGTCACGTCTCCTTATGAGGGGGTTGGTAGCTCAGAACTCAAAGAACGAAACCGTTGATCTCCAAACAAATTTATATTCTCAAAACTACAAAACACGGCGTCACACCGTCCTAAGGTCCCTAACTGTTAAAACAATACAATATGAAACCCTACTATCCCTGCTACTAGCAGCCGTAACTAGTAGTACTCTCTACTTGTCTCCACCGTTGACCCTTGACTCCGACCCCATCGACCGCTACAGTGCAACTCGTGGTGTACTCGGGCGTTGTCCACTGTCCAGCCGCAGAATATGGGGAATATGGGCCTGGACGTCACACTTTACATTTAATAAGAAACATAAATATTGTGATAATTGTTTTGAAGCTGTCATTGAACCAATCACCATGTTCAAGGTTTCGTAGGTCATGGCACGTAGATTTGCAATAAAACAAAACATTTTTGAAATACCTTCAGGAATCTGCCCCAGTGACCTTTTAAGTTAACATGTTATCCTTATGGAGGAATGTTTTGTTAACATTTAAATAGATAAATGTTTTGAAATGTACACTAATAAATAACTAGTTGCTCGATATCGAGCAAAACTGCAATTTGTAATAAAAGAAAAAAGAATTGAAACATGAATATAACTCAATCAAAGAGTCACTCAAAGTTACTTAAAGACTTTTAAGAATTAAAAATAAATCTTTTTTTTTCAGCGTGATCAAACACTGGTAATGGGAATAAAACTCCATCTTTGCTTAATGACTGTCCCTGCGCCTTATTGATTGACATCACTAAAGCAGGAATTATGGGGAACTTTTTCTGTTGTAGTGAAAAATGGAGAAGTGCCTCATAAACGGATGCAAAGGTACACGGGGAATAAGCATCCGCGCACCAGCTGATGTTCTTATTACTACTGCACTTCACAATATGTGTACTGTTTCTAACCGCATCCTTTGGTGCTCAAGTTTCGAATCAGTATCACCACGGCATCAACCTTTAAAATTAATATGTTTAGTGAAACGGCTAAACTATTCAAAAAATTAAGTTTAGTCCTAATTCTGAGCACCATCATCATAAGTGGCCACAATGATGTCAATAATGCCATACACTTTTGACCTACCAGGCATTTGATTACTGCCACTCTGTATTTGTCTAATGTTCCATTGGGAGGGTGATACAATAGGAGTAGGTGGCATTTAATTTAAATTAGTGTACATGTTGCTCGAATTCGAGCAATTGCTAAGTATTACAGGCGTAATTTTAAAACGAATAAAAGTCATAATTTCTAATGACTTAAAAATATTTGACTCAAAGATTATGGAAATACTCAAGATGTACATAATAGATCGATATAATCAACATTTCTTGTAATGTCTTATCATTTTTCAAAAGCTGATTTTGTTTGTTTGTTTTTTCTACAAATAGCCTTACTCATAGCCGCATTAGGTTGTCCATAATAACGATTATAAATTCTATAAAAAAAACATTCTTTCTATTTCTTCTCCTTGGTGGTGTTCTATGACTTTCCTATGTTTCCATGGTTTGCAAATCGGCTCTTTCAATGATTACTAAGAAATGCAGCACATTGTTAATTCAGTTATCTTTTTAGTATATAAAATATCCAGGCTCTCTCGCTTTTTTCCATTGTAATATTCATACGCCAATCCAAATTCAAATATTAAATATTTTATTTCAAGTCAGTAAATGTCTATAGCAAACTGTTAAATTAGCAAACTTATTGACTGTTTACAATTAACATATTATGTTCTTCTTCTCACTTTTGATTTCTGACAACAGCTGGAGTTTCATAAAAATGTTTGTCTCCCATGTTAATATTATGGACAAATACGAAACTTTAAAGGGCCCTAGGGCTTCACTCTCTAATTATTTCCCTAAAAAGAAAGTTTCCTGCACAAATTCACGTCACGCTCTTTCCAATGACACCAAAAACATGTCAATCGGTTCAGTAGTTTCGGAGGAGCAATTGTCACGAAATACCTGCTTGGGTAATAAATAAGTATAGATAAAACACGAAAGTTAATCAAAAAACTGAAAAAAACGCAATATAGAAATGTCGATACACCTTAAAAATTACATTATAAAAAGGTAAGGTTACGGGTAACTGCACTGCGAATGAGCACTTTTAAACTTTCATTCATCATACCGCACTGTAACCGAAACTAAATTATAATTTACAAAAATACAATTTCGTAGGGTATGGAAAATCTACACGGGTGTGTCCAAGGTTCAATTTAATTTGTTATTTGGCTGGGCTCAGACCATACGAATTTATCATTAACTCAGTCAACCATTTGGTCATCATTATCGCTCAGATTAAAGCCAATCAAACCCAGATCTTGTTTCATTACAATTCAAATATAAATTTTGGCTTTGCTCTGGAAGTAATAAGTCCTGCAGTCTGGGTTTAACCTTAAGAATTATTTCAAACGATAACAATATGTTTATTTGTAAACGATGTGGATTAAGTTTGATCCAATGTTGACGGAAAGTGTCATTGTTCCAAAACACGTAATACGCAAACTCCTCCTAGACGGCTGAAGTAATAATTTCCAAATTTTGCATGGTGATAAAGACCATGTCGGTGAGTGGTAACATCTATATGGCGTTAACAAATTATCAAAGGAATCCACCCCACAATCTCTCAAAATTTCAATCCTTTTGGAAGCCGTATTTGACACAAAAACAAAGGCATAAGATCAGTTATTAGACGTATCGTTTATTTACTTTCCGACAATTTAATCAGACGTACAATGCTGATTGACCAAGAATTTATTAATCAAATTTTACAACAGAAATTTGCTCATGATAGCAGCATTAAAATTTTAGCATGGCAAAATTTACAATGTTTTAATGCAAAGGATGTATACAGGATGATCAACTCAAGGAGGCCACCATTGGGATATCGTAAACGGTAAGAATTACAGAAAACTTTAAATGGGGGACATTCCTACATTTTTTGTGGTAGTTAAAAATATCAATTTAGTTTTTCGAAATTCAGCCGCCAAATTAAAAATTTCTTATGGAACCCCTATATTTTATCATGTTTTCAGATAGAAAATGTAATTTAAAAACTGTTTTTAATTTGACATTTTTCCCATAAACCCACTTGTTAAGGAGTTACAGCCTATGATAGGACTTCCGGTGTACATTTTACATCATGTAGCTCCTAAACGACTACGTTTAGAGCAAAAATGCGAAAAGTAAATGGGTCTTAAAATTGCATCTACATTCCAGAAAGACCATAAAATGCGTAAAAAACATTGCAATTATTTCAAAAATGGCGGCAAACTTGAAAAGTGGAAAACTGTCATTTTAGGATGTAGATGCAATTTTAAGACTTATTTACTCTTGGTATTTTCGCTCTAAACTTACTCGTTTAGGGGCTACATGAAGTAAAATGTACACCGGAAGTCATTTTTTTATCGGCTGTAGCTCCTGAACGAGTGGGTTTATGACAAATGCCAGGAATAAAAAAAATTTTTTAAATTGTACTTTCTATCCGAAAACATTATAAAATATAGGATGCTCCATTATAAATTCCAAATTTGGCCGCCATATTGGAAAATGGTGGCTGAATTTCGAAAAACTAAATTTATATTTTCAACTGTTTAAAAAAAATGGTGGCCTCTTTGAGTTGATCACTATCACTCTGTGTATATTATAACACTACTAACGATTTTCTATGTATATTTAAAATCCAAGCATTGCTTAATCTTATACAGACAAAAATGTAAAGGCTTACATAGTAGATTATGATCGGAAATCACTTAAACCGGGATTTATGAAATATTCAAAATTAAAGGGGGTTTAGTAAACCCCCTTTAATTTTGAATATTTCATAAATCCCCGTCTACTTGCACCGTCTACACCATAGAGTGAGCCCCTATGTTGAAATCTTATGATTCAAGGTCGCGTACATGTTTTGAGATAATATAATGAACTTCTGTCAGTCAGTGGTATTTCGCCTTTTATATATTGTATAAGACTAGCTTCTGTACCTTTGTTTCGCAACGTAGAGGACACTCATAGAAGCATCTCATATCTTAAAATCTGTTGTATGAGTACGAATCATATTAGGCGCTGATGCATGTATGAAAATACTGTACCCATATGATATAACTTTCAAATGACACGCTTACTTAACCGCTTATTTAGTTGACACACTTGTACATAAAGGCAATAGGTAAAACGGAATCGCACGACATAAGGGTACTGTAGTAAAACAAAACCAGTTTATATTGATTCAACAAAAAATTAATGCACCTACATCAATGTTCTTCAACCAGCTAACTTGTTGACGTTGAAAAGCCTGGGACTCATCTAGTAGGAATTGATGAAACCACAACTCCGTTTGTTTGAGTATTTAGTTTGTAACCTCTTGGATTGAATACGCGTTTCGCTAAAGAAAGAGTAAAAAAAAACACGTTTTACATTATAGGGTATCTATTTGTTCCAAAGATTTTAACAATAAGTTACACCCACTAGTGTATAAGACACTAGCGCAATATACACATACTTAACATAGGCTGGTATAGCAAAATATTACTCGTATATGATTATAATTACTTTTTCTTTTATATTTGTAGTTATAGTTAGTTTGTAACTTAGTTTTGATAGCAATCTATGGTGTCTGGGTATACATAAATGAGAGTGGGGTGAGAAGGTAGGAAGGAATGAGACTGGGGCGGTGGCGTTGTCCTGTAATCCAGCTACTAGGAGGTCACGAATTGAGAATATTTATAAGCATGCACTGTGGATGCGATACTCCCTGGTGTTGATTAACGTCCGCACTAGTGAGTACTACGACTATCCGCAGTATTATCCTGATAATTAGACCAAGGAAAAAATGTGGATCGGATTCCACTATAAACTGTAGGTACTTTAGTTGTGATTAGCTGTATGGGCTATTAATTAACAGCTGTGTCTAAGGAATATGTCGGCCTTAGTCACTAACAAGACTACACGATCGCCGCCACTCACCCTACACTCATTTTCATCCATACTTGCCTTAAAATACCTACTTTTTATGGTCGCTATTTCAAATTAAAGTATTAAAGGTATATATCCGAAATTGTATAAATCGTTTTCCCTATGTGACCTTTAGAAATTCAACAATGGCGTTATGGGTTTATTGGTCACATTGGCATCTTTTGCAAGATAACAAAAAAGTCAAAAAAGTCGTAACATATGTTTGTAAACAAATAATATAGGCCTAAACTAGCACATTACAAAATTACAGAACAAAATACAAAATAACTAACCAATTAGGCTTATGTTCCATTGACATTACATACTGAGAATAAATATTCCACGTATGTGAACCAAATTTACCATTGACTTTGGATACTGTACATAGCCATCTCATTTACAGTATGTAAACCAGATGTACGCGTACCATTGACTTTGGACAAGGCAAGTCGACCTTTCATTTATGTAAACCAGAATACCATTGCAAGGTCCTTGGATACTGCAAGGAGACCCTTTTATTTGAACCATATGATCTATTGATTTTTAATACGGTACAAGGAGACTTCTCATTTACGTGAACCAGATGTAGCAACGATTTTTGAAACTGCATGTAAATATCCCATTTACAAGGTAAGTGAAACACTTACGGTAAAACAGACGTAAGTGTTACATCCTGTTTAGAAGGCTTTGGCTCTAAAGCCCACGAGTTGACATCTCATTAACGTGAATCAGGTCTAGCATTGACTTTGGATACTGCAAGTAGAAATCCCATCCACGTTCATGTAAAATATATGTAGCATTAGCTTTGGAAAAGTATTGGGTACGGTACGTTTGCTTCGCACAATATTGCCAGCACACAACTGTATAGCACACCTAGGTTCACACTAAATTACATAATATTACCGATAAAATTAATTTATTTTACGTGTTTTATATAGTTTTAATAACTTCTTGATCAGCATTGAACGTGTTATTAAATTTACGAAAAGTAAATAAAAGAAACGTCTTATAACACTTAAATCATATAGTTACCCTTCCACGTATACTTACGTATAGAAGTGTTATAAGACGTTTCTTTTATTTACTTTCAGTATAATTTTAAAGTACCACTAGGAGCAAAATCTGACTTTGCCCGGGTACAAATTATAGACCAAAGCTATCACGCATTTTCATATTTTATTTTTAATGTCATAAAACATCCAAGAATATTCAAGATCACCCTAGAAAACTCTGAAATGTTAGAGAGAAAAATTAAAACATTTGCACGCAAGTTTATATTTAACATGATCTCAAATATTAATCACCTTTTGACATACTGTACATAACATACTACTTTTGATATGAACATAACCACATTGTTACAAAACTTGATTATACGGAAATACTTAGGCTATACAGTTCAAGATTACACATTTTCTTAAAACGCAAATACTTTAGGTAAGAAATCTACATTTCACAACATCGTAAAACCATGTAATGCCGACGATCAATAATTTTGTAAACAGCATGTAACGTTGATATTTAAGTGACAGTTTAACTACAAATTAGTTACAACAGTTAGAGCTACAGTTAGTTCAAACAAATTACAATGAAACGAACTTAATATGATTGTGTCGGCTGCTAGACTTAAAAAAATACAAACTTGATTTATAAAATTCTGGAACCCTAAACTAAAATTATCGCTTCGACATTCTCTTTCTTTCAACATAACATTTCTTTCAACACAAAACGCACGAAAATTCGTTATGAGTTTGAGTCTGAATCTTGAAATAAAAATAGGCCTACCCTCTACTTAATAGAAATGAGTTGAAATATGAATTTTAAGATATACAGTATGTGAATTCGATAACTTGAACAATGTGATATATTTTGCTAAAATATGGACTAGGATTTTTTCAAGAATTTGTCTTTATGCGAGTCAACTAGCTACTCCGAATTATATTTGGTTTTTAGCTACTACTCGATTCACCTATTGATTGGTCAAACACTCGTTTTTAAGTAAAATATGATTTGTGAATTCTGAGACTTAGTAAGTCTAATTGAAATCTATTATCCGCATGGTTAGATTTTAAAATCCGTTTAATTGATTAAATATGAGATATAACTTGAAATTAAGTTAATAAGGCACGGTAGTTTAATCATAGATTTTTTGGTCCTAGGGCGGTAGGCACGAGCTTTGAATTGTTTTTCACATTACTTTAGGCTAGACCCAGGGGTTACGGCTTTACCACTTAGATAAAATCCATTGGTGATTTGGCGGAATTTGAACCCGGGGCCCTCAGGAGCCGGTCCCACGCTCTAACCACTAGACCAGCTCGACCCCCCCCCCAGTTTAATCACAGATTAAAGTACTCCTTTAATCTATAGTTTATTCAACAACCAAAACCACAAATACAAATATGTATTACCGTTGCAGTGATGCAATCTCTTTGCCATTTTGCCCCAATTTTGCACACTTGCATGGAACTTAATACAAGTAACACCCTCCAAAAGTACATAAAGACTTTATAGTTTAGTTTATACCACAGGAGTGACTTATTGGCATCCTACAACACCCGGACCCTTGTTAGTGCGTTAAAATGAGAGTGTAGAGCGCGCCGGGATAAGTCTCAAGGTCATTACAAAGTTACAGTAAGCGCACATCAACTACTTCCGCTTAAGATTAGATATATAATCTATATAAATAAAATTACAGTTTTGTCTGTACATCGCGTAGAATCGTGCAGGTTTTGGTTATTTTTACGTTTCATAGCCTAAGAAAGCCAAAACGAGTCTTATCTCAATTTCTGTCTGTCTGTCTGTCTGTATGTCTGTTTTTTCTGTCATTCTGTCTTTGACGCAAAAATGTCAATTTACGCGGCCTACACCTAGAAAACTAGCACAAACCTCGCTACTTTGGAAATACAAAACTAGCCATCAAAACCCCAATTTCGTGAGATTGTTGTAAAGTTTTCTCCTAATTTTTAACTATTACATTTGATAAAATAACAAACACCTATTTAGATTAATTCCCACTTCTAGCTGTCACTGATATGTTTACATTAAATGTTGTTTACAAATACCGCAACCGTTTCCGATCACGTTTTGTAAGCAAATCCAAAGCAATTAAGTGAGATTAAAAACGTTGTGCTTTACCTTACTTATTGGATTTAATAAATCGCAAGTGCATCAATTGTTCTTGAGTTTTGATAACTGGGAAAAAGACCGAGAATCAGTGTTGTATAGGGTTGAAAAACTTACATTGTTTTAATCATCGTCGCCAATAGCTTATAAACAAGGTTTCCAAGGTTGCTTCAAGGACAGTTGTGCAAAGTGCAAAGTAAAAAATTACAACTGCAGTGGGTGATCGCGGATTTTGCTGCGATCTTGGAAGATCTTTCCGATTTCGCTGTGATCTTAATAGAGGTATAACTTACAGATGTAGCTAAACTCGCTTTTCCAATGTATCACTTTCGGTTTTCAACTTCCTTTTTTGCTGCAATCGCTGGACCATACCGCCAATCTTGGCTCATAGCCCATCTCTTGGGTCCGTAGGCTTATATTCACAACCACATTTCGACGACGATTCTTGATTCCGGTAATTTTTCCTAGAATACATGGCCTTCCTACTTAAGAAATAAAACTAAAAACGACAAAAAACCCAGCTTTGTGCGATTTTCGTCACACTTCCTCCTAATTTTTGCTAGATATACCAATCATTGTTTGGATATTAATTATCTAATAAGAAACCTTTGTTTGGATAAAGGTTGTTTCTTCAAACTCTCATCGATATGTTTACATTAAAAGTTGCTTAGAAATAAAGGTATTAATTGGAATAAAAAAATAACTTTTTTGACAAAATCCAAAACCAAGGAAGATCATTAACTTCGGGACTTGATTAACGCATTTAATTGGTCGTAAGTACTATAGTTCTTAACTGTTAACGTTTGTTTTGGTGTTTGGTAGTGGTACTTTTTCTTAGAACCGGTGGTAGCAGCGAGAATAATTTTTACGTACTATTTACAGCTTAGTTATCGTTTGTGTTGTACCTTATTTCTTTCTAAATTTAATTAATATCCTATATACTGTATAAGTTTTGCATTTTCTGTCTGGACTCCAAAATTATAGTTTATGCTGTGCAAATGATAACACATTAATATTAAGTGAAAGATTTTTTGATCAAACCATCATGATAATTAAAGCTTTACTTTGTTATCGTATCAAGGTTTTCTGACCTGTGTATATATTTGCCAACGGATTTACACCAATTTTACAGTTTGATTAAAAGTTGTGAATTGCTCATTATGACTAAATAGCCTATATAGATAATAATAATCAGAGGAATATCAAAAGTAACAATAATAAGAATACAGCACATGCAAATATTTGGACAATGAAAGAACTAAGAGTAACGGGAAATAAATAGTTACATAGTTCAATTAATAATGGAAATATGTACCTATACAATAGATGGCCCATGGACCAACCTAGAAAACAGTAAATGATAAATAAACAATAACTATGATAAATATTTTTGTGAAAACAATAAACAATGTTATTAACAATAACAATGATAAATATTTGAAGTAAATAAAATTGTAAATTATTACCAATCTAAATCGTCTTTTGGGCTTCGTTTCATTAAATAAGGCCTATGCCATCATTTCAACACAATTTCGAGTCATCTTCGGATTAAGCAAAGCATAAATTGTATTACAGACGGCATTATCACTGCACGATAAGTAGACCTAAATACGATTATAATAAAATTTGACAACACTATCAACAATTTCAAATACTAATTTTGTATGCACTTGAACGACAATCTACAGTACAAACGACAATCTTGTATGTACTTGCGTTTAACGACAATCTACAGAGATTGTCTACAGCCACACCATTTCGAACCATCCAAGTTGTGTATTAAGTTTAGAGCTAACCTCACTCTTTGTTTGAATGAACCCCACTTGAGCTAACACCGTACACATTATTTCATTTTTCAACAATAAAAAACATGAATTTAATATTTATCACAAAACATAGGATCTTAGGTTGTAAATCCTAATAATTGCTTAATATTCTTATAAGAAATTTCACAAGGATTCAAAACAATACAAAAAATCTATATTCAAAACTGTTTTTATTGCAGCCTTTATTTGCCATATCATTTAATCAAATACAAGTTATTTTAAAGGAAATGCAACTGTAGTCATTCCGTGTTTTTTTTTTCTTTTTAAGAGAATCTCTTTTGCGTACATTTAGCGCACTTAGGGCCATTTTTTAGCAAATACAAAGATTTGGAAAATCTTATTTTATTTGTTTTTCCGTACAAGCATGAAAACCTAAATTGATGTCCTTTTGTCACGAATGTTTATACGTTTATATGGGCAATAGTCCTAACATAAGGTACCGTCCAGCGATAGCAGCGCAATCGGGGTGAGTCGTTACAATGTGATCGACATGTTGGAAAAGCGATTTTACCAGTACCAGATAACCTCTGTTACGTTCACTACGACATATAAAAGATCAACCGACTTTATACTTTTTAAGTGATTTGTCACTTGACACAACTGCCATCTAAACGCAGTTTATGAATGCAAGCCTCGATTGTAGTTTATTGGTGACGATGATTGAATAATGTTTCCCAGTCGTATACAAAACTGATTAACGGTCTATTTCCCGGTTATACAAACTCAAGTACAGTAGGCTACAATTAAAACACTCAAATTCGCCGGTTTTGTGGCTATGATGGTGTTGGGACTCAAACGGGTGGCCTGGTATTATTTATCTGTACTGCTAAATACACACACTGGATAAGATGCAAACTATTTTTATTGAATAACTAAAAAGTATGCATGTAATTTGGGTTTGACGTGGTTTAACACTTCATGAAATTGGGCCTTTAGTGTTAAACCCAAATAACATGCATTTGATATAAGAAAATTTGATTTTTGTTATTTACGCAAAAACTAAAAGAGATACGAAGTAAGTGTAAATTACAAAGTTTTTAAGAATTAAAAAACCTATAAAATGATGTGCCACTTGACATATGTTGCTATTTGAAATTATTGAAAAATGAGCATTTGCAAATTTTCAAAAAAATTATTTTTTTTTGAATTTTTATAATTTCAAAAAACCGTTACTTTTAGCATATCAAAGTAAAGCTAATTTCATAAAGAGTAAGAAAATTCAACCAGAGAAGGGATAAATGCATTGGCACAGGAAACACAGAGTATTAAAAAAATATAGACTTTTCCAAAAAAAACTGCCGCCATTTTGAAACGGAAAAAGATAAGTGATTTCTGTTTTCACCAAAATGTTTGTCTATCAAATACCTTTAAAATGATGTATAACATGGCATCCGAGATTCGAACTAGTGACCCTCAGTTTTTGGCACACCCTGTATTAGGAAAAGTTAAAAATATTTTTACGTTATTCCTTGAGGTTGATTTAGCGGGAAATAATTTTATTTCATCCTTTTACGTTAAGCCGTTTTTCCCTTATCAATTTGAGACACCTCTCGTGAGACACCCTGTATATTTGAGCTTGGGCCGCGGTACACACCGAGCAGCACGCACGGGTGACGAGACTAGTGACAACACAAACAACCAGCTGCCACGCCTCCACGACACAGCTCTCGGCACGTGACCACGAGAGCACACTGTCGTGGTCGTAGCCGTCCACTCTAGTGCACTGTCCCTGTACACAACTTTTTGATTCTGTTCGACGGGTTTTCTGATTCATGTAGCCTACAGTATACTAGTTATATTTAATTTAATTTAATTTAATCTTGTATACTAGTATACTGTACGTAGCCTATATGTACTAACTCGAAAACCGTTATCAGCCAAGCCTCACTCAATACTATACTAAGAACTTAAACAGGAATACTCTTTAATATTACTACCGATTGGTAGACAATTTAACTGTGGATATTTTTATGTTTTACATCGAGTTACGTTGCAGGTGTCTAAGTCTTGTATATAATCGTTAACAAAATAACAATTAACAGTAAATTAATTAGAAACGTTATCCATATTAAAGCCGATGCTCGGTCTTATAAAGATAAGAAAACTGAAATGACAAACAACGTTCAGCGTGACAACTGCGATTCAAAAACAGTAATAATGTGCTATGTACAAATGAAACTATTGTATATTTTATTTATACAAAAAATGTATTGATAGTCCCAGCCCGTGCTATTTATAGAAAACATTCTTCTCTCAAATATTTTGTTGGCAACCAAACATGTAACGTAAAACAACTAAAAATACTAAAATATAAATAACAGTCAGCGCTTGTATTCAAGATTATTGCTAAGAAACTAAATCAGTAATTGGTAACTGATAGTTGTTGTAATATTTTGTTTTCGAAAAGTTGGACAATTTATTTCATTTACGTTGGTAGCAATGTGAGGACTTAATGTGCCGACGATCAATCTTATATTCGTTAAAATATATACCCAGCAAACGTAAAGTACTCGGACTCATGAGGACCTAACGTTCGCATCGTGTATAAGATATATCATGAGTACTTAACGTTCTCCTCGTG
This sequence comes from Macrosteles quadrilineatus, assembly GCF_028750875.1. NCBI lineage: Eukaryota > Metazoa > Arthropoda > Insecta > Hemiptera > Cicadellidae > Macrosteles > Macrosteles quadrilineatus. The sequence goes on from NW_026542594.1 coordinate 153,006,227, forward strand.
TATATATATAAATATATTAGGGATGGTCAAGTCTCGAAATTTCGGGAAATTTTCGGGAAATTTTCAGTCTCGTTACACGAGACGAGATTACTTTTTGGCCGAGATTTTTATCGAGACAAGAATAAAAAAAAAAAAAAAAAAAAAAAATTAAAAACGCCTGCAGAAAGTCAATGCAATACCCGCAATACAGGAGCGTGTTGTAGTTGCGTTTCCTTTTCGAAGGCGTTCTTATTTAATTAATTCTTTTAATGTAAATATTACTTTAATTCTTTTAATATAAATATTACTTTCATTATTTTAATAATATTACTTTAATAACATCTGAGAAGTTTTGTTAAGTGTAAGCAGTGTGAGGAATGTTTTATTACTATAAAAAAAGTCAAAACAAGTAACTATTTTATAAAAATTAATATTGCTTTTATTTTATGATTTATTTTATTTTAGGATAAGTTGAACTCTATCCTAAATGATATCACCATGTTTCCTAATCGTAGGCATTTTTAATAAGTTAGGCGTGGTTAATAAAAAAATGTTATGCTAATGTTATTTAATGAAAGATTGTAAATATTCTTGCCTATTATCATTATTTTAGTATTTAAACAGTCATCTAACAATGTTAAAAAATCAGGTAAAAATTTCGAACGTGCATTTCCCGTTGTGTATGAAAAGAGAAATCTCGTCTCGATCTCGTCTCAAAATTTTATGAGAAATAAAAAATCTCGTCTCGTCTCGTCTCGAACTAAAAATCCAATCTCGTCCATCCCTAAAATATATATATATATATATATATATGAATTTGAACGGATGGTGTTTTTGGCCTCTAGGGACCTCAAAACGAAAAAAAAAATCGGTCCCGCGTCCAGGTCTTACCATGAGTACTACGGTAATAGCTTATTCCCTATATGGGAAATTCGCTAAAAAGAATGTTGAAATGTGAGGACACTAAAAGTAACCAGTCCTGAGCTCTTTTTTTAAATGACTTAAAATCTTAATTCTTTGGCAATGATGCTGAGTTTATTAAATAATCTTAATGAAATATCATGGTAACTATTTTTGCATTTACTTAACCTATGATAAGGCACGTCTAAAAGGAACTGATTACAAATGAATATAATATTATTAAGGAATGAATATTAAACCTATATACATGGGAAATAATATTTTTCTTAACCCTGAGTACACACATAAATATGTACAGATTTATCACATTCAAAATTCTACTTCTTGTAAACAATGGCTTATGTAATATGACTTAAGTAAATATGTACCTAAACAATTTACATGGTTAATTATTCCATCTTAAAGTTATATTATGGTTATACTGTAGAACCCCTTTTAACAGAATTTGAGTTAACCGAAATGGTTCTATAAAATAATAATAATATAGGGCTGTAAAATGCTTTAATAACTTCAGTTGCCTGGTTTGAAGTATTTTCTATCCCATTGTAACATTTTTGTAGCCGAAATAAAACCCTGAATTATATAGACAATCTCCTAAATTCACTTTTCCTACACACTGTGGTGATACATTGGCTATTTTTAGCATATGATGGGTTAACTGAAAAAATGGTTATCCAAAACGGCTCACCCCTCTTTATTTCAGTTAACCGGGGTTCTACTGTATTGTGAATGTGTCTTTACCTAGTCTGGTTGAGAAGGTGGGTGTAGCATGCAAAGGTATTGGCAGGTTCAGCAAACACTGCTTCATGCTGAGGCACACCTCGTGGCAGTTGCTGAATGAAACAATCGCTCGCATCTGCTTGGCATCAGCCTTGTACTCTTCACCTATCACCTCTTCTGATTGTAGTGTCACAGTGAACTGAAACATTCATCAGAGTTGAACATTCATAGATTGACTTCAGTCAATGCAGTTCTATACCTTACCTTACCCATGTGACCACTCAAGCGCCAGAAGGTTTTTGGCCCAGCCAACAAGGCGCCAACTTTCTCCGCCTTCCGTCCATTCCGTCTCTGCTCTTAGCTTCCCTACATCTTTTCGCACCTGGCCCTGCCATCATAGCCGAGGTCGTCTTAGATTTTCGGACACCATTCTTAGCATAGCATCTTATTCTCTTCTCTTCACATGCAGTTCTCTACACGATCAAATCTATATATTTTGAAACCAGTACCCCCATCATCAGGTATTCAAAAACAATATTAAGATTAATTTTTTTGAAATGATCCGATTTTGATGAAATTTAGTATAAACATGTGAACCTACATTTATTTTAATGAGTTTGAGAACCAGCATGATCGGAATATGGGAACGGGGGTTTGTGGGGGGTTTTATGGGGTAAAAATGGGGTTTTCCCATTTTTGACCCTAAAAACATAGAATTTTGCAATTTCTTTTGAAAGTATTTTTAAAAAACAAATTATTTGGTATGTTGAAGCGTTATTATGCACCTAATGGTTACGGAGAAAATTCAAAAAAATTGTAATTTTAAAATTTCTACGTTATTCTTAGTTTGCTTGTTTATGAACATATTTTGATCAAATTTGGAAGATGCATTTATTTCTTACTAAACTATTAACATTTAACAAAAAAAAAAACCTTTTTTACCTTCCCTGTTGCAGCAAACTACAAGTACTAGTTGTTAAACTAATTCTTTTTGGGGAATAAATGTGATTTTTTAATGAGACATTTTGGTGTAAATCCAATCAGGCAAATGGAAATTTGCTTAGTCTGCAGGTTTGCTGTGGCGGGGGTATTTTCATAGTGTATCTATTTATCAACCCCTGGACTCTAATTTTCTAACGTAAGCTAGTTTAACTCTAATTCTTTTCAAACAATTCCTACAACACTGAGATTCATTCATTCCTTTTGTATAGATGACAGAAATAATACAGGTATTATTGTCGTTATAACAGTAGGTTTATAGTAAATTCAAAAATTATAAAATAAATTTACCTGTACACAGGGGACTGTTGCTCCAGAAAAATCAAAGGTGCCAATGATGTCCTCGCCTAACTTATAGGCTTGTTTGAACAAGCAAAAACGAGCTACTTTACCCTTACTGTTGGTAATATTGTAGAAGTTTGGATTTCTGCGAGCGGTTATATTCTGAAACAATCATAAGAAACTGTGCTTTAGTCCTTCAATCCAGCGAAACCTCCTAATTGAAATCTTAGTTCTAAAATTGAAAATCGTCTTAGTACTAATATGAGTAATATGACAATATTAATGTATACCTGAAGCAGCTGGATTGTTGGATCCTGCTCATGGTCCTTGGCAGTGCTCTCCAAGAAAGGGTTGCTAGGAGACAGGTCTTCACTGTCCTCACACAGTCCTCGGTCCTCTGGCACTCCTGAGTACAATCAACTTGTAATAATATAAATGCTTTAACAAATAATGTAACACACTAAACACTTTCCACAGTCAAACATAACTTAACTACAGTTGAGGTCTTTGGAGTAACTGACATATGCTCAACATTCTTTATTGTTGCTAGGAAAGAAAACAAACATGTTAAAATCAATAGTAGTGCATAGTAGTTTTATCTCGCACACAATTTTTAAAATTGAAAACTGATTGAGTTTGCATTATTTATTTTTAAGGAATTTTTGTCAAAGGTTTAAAACCTTTATAAAGACTTAATGGCAAAGTTGATTACTAAGGTACTCATCCCATCTGTGGACTTCATGGAAATGTAACCGTAGCCAACGCTTAATATATAAGTTAAAATGTTGAAATACATGTAAAAAGTTGAAATAAATGATTATATGAATAGTAAAATTGTATAGAGAATACCAAAGAACGATATACATACCACTAACATCCAACACCCGAAGTGGAACCCGCAACAGTTTGACAGGGGGTGGAATAGAGACGCTTCCAGGCGACTGCAACGGAACCCTCTGTGTACCAATGGTAATCTTGTACGAGTACTTCACCAACTGGCCTGTGTACGAGGGGAGAGCTTCCAAGGGTAAACCCTGGGAATAGAAGTCTGCGAAACAAATAACATTTTCTGTCGTCATAACACTTTTAATAACGTAACATTAAACCATCAAGTTTGTTACTGGCTGCCATGAGAGTGAGGCTTGACATTCCATTGCGGTAGTCTAGGCCTCATTCAGCTTTTGATCAACTGAGTTATCTTCAACAATAGAAAAGTAAGTAGGCTGAAGTAAGTGATTTTGTTCAAAACACACTAGAAAATAGAAGTGCACAATACCACATAACATTTACAGAATATTTAGAAATATTCATTTTTTATTTTTATTACATCACTGAGGAATGTTGGATGATTTGGACTTGCAACCAAATGAGTCAGGGCTTTAGTTCTAATAATTTATGGCTCAGCACAAACTTAATGTGCTGACTATGTGTATGTACTTACTACATTACTGATAGTAGTATACATCACTTATTGGTTGATAAAATAGCTACTTAAATAGGGTCAGGTAGCTATAAACCATTCATTCATTTATTCATACAATATTTAGTTGAATAGCAATGATGCATTACAATCAATTGAGATGGGGACGCCACCTAGGTGAGTATTTTAATCCAATTATGAATGAAGGATGAGTGTAGAATGGAGTAATATGATCTGTGTAGCTTTGTTACTGACCAAGATCAGCTGTTACTTTCATTAGCTCTGATCATTTATTTAAAGCCGGTTTTTCCTATGCATGGAAACAGAACACGGAGAGCGGACCTCTCTTGTCTTAATGTTACTGTTTTTCTAGAAAGCGATCGCCATGTCAATCGCTTTCCTGCTTGTTCCCCTGAAACCGGGCCGGACCATCCGGTGGCCGATCCAACCGAAGCTGAACTAGAGAGAGTCTACTGTATATAAAATATTTGGTTTTACATTACCTTTTGGAACTGATAAAGGTAATGTAAAACCAAATATTTTAACTAAACAAGGTGCAAATTATTTTATAAGGATTACATATAGTAAATTTTGTCAATCTTAAAACAAAACAATTTACAGAAAAGATTTAAAGGCTTTGTCTATTTAAATATAGATAGCATTAAGCAAATCTTGAAATGCCTTAATATTATTAAGTTAAGCATTTGATTCAATTAATTTGTTTTTCATTTGTCTAGTACTGTAACATCAATTCTTGGTTGCAAGAAACAGTGAAGTGAATGAATTGATTTAAATATTGTACTACCATTTTAGTATTTTAAGTGAGTGTTTATTAAGTTTTATATTTATAACAGGGACGTGTGTTTCAACCAACCAAAATATCCGAGGATTGGGATCTGAGAGGGGATGCTGCAAGTTTGTATGATTATGTGCTAGAATACTTACAAGATTTGCTTTCCCCTGGGGCCAGCTTCAGGTCACAGAACAAAATCTTTGGGGTTGTAGACAAAACTATCCTGCCTCTATCTCCCCTACATGGAGCATATGATGTGTCTGCAACATATATAGGCCTGCCTCAACTCAGCTACGTACTAAACTTACTGGCCTAACTATTATAATTATGTTTCTTACACTAGCACAGTTCACAGTTTATGAACAACTACCATTCAAATTCAAATTCTCAAATTCACTATTATCACGTAAAAACATTTGTACATAGCAAAGCTATTAAACTGGTGACATTGTCAATTCAATATAAACCTAAAAATACAATTAAGTTACAGAACATTTTTGTCTGACTCTAAAACAACAATTACATACAGGGTGAGTTTTCAATGAGTTCCCCCCCTACTTTTTTCTACATTTCTTAAGATATCAACTCCGGACCACGTCAGATCATTGTAGAGTAGTAAGTACTTCATTTTGACTGGGTATAAATTTTTGGCCGCCATCTTGGATCCGCCATATTGGATAAAAAGTTTTTTTTTCAAATGTAAAGGTAGGGTTATGACCCATCGTTTTATCCTACATTTTTATGCTGAATACGATGCTGCAATCCGTTTAAAAAAATCTTGATCCATTCTAAAGTTATGAGAACTTTTTATAACATTATTTTTAGCCCATTTTAACATTGTGCATTTACAAAACTAAGAACATAATCTCAAAATAGTGCTAGATAAAGATGAGTATACACCACATAATATACATAAATCTTTTTCTAGCACTATTTTGCGATTATGTTCTTAGTTTCTAAATGCACAATGTTAAAATGGGCTAAAAATAATGATATAAAAAGTTCTCATAACTTTAGAATGGATCAAGATTTTTTAAAACAGATTGCAGCATCGTATTTAGCATAAAAATGTAGTTTAAAACGATGGGTCACAACCCTACCTTTTCATTTAAAAAAAAAACTTTGTATCCAATATGGCGGATCCAAGATGGCGGCCAAAAATTTATACCCAGTCAAAATGAAGTACTTACTACTCTACAATGATCTGACGTGGTCCGGAGTTGATATCTTAAGAAATGTAGAAAAAAGTAGGGGGGGAACTCATTTAAAACTCGCCCTGTATAACAATACTGCTTAATTTTGTAAAAAGTCACTTACAGAGTAAAATACTTGGTTTAAAAGATAACTTTTTAGAGTATTCTTAAAACTCTTTAAACGGATTTGGCTTTTAATGTGTGTCGGTAGATTATTAAAAAACTTCATACCCATGTAACTAGGGCGCCCTTTTCATAGATTGTTAAGTTATGTATTCGGTATTGAAAATTGCCTTTGCACCTTGTGTTGTATGCATGTAAATTCTGCTGTCCACAAATAAGATCAAAATTCTTCTGAATGAACAGTAAGCATGAATATATATAGAGAGAGGGAAGGCTCAATAATCCTAACTGTTTAAAGATTGGCTTGTATGAGACTCGTGGCCGCAAAAATGTCATAATGCGAACAATTCTTTTTTGAAACTTGAATATTTTTTTCCAATCAGCCGATGAACCCCATAGCTAAATTCCATATTCATAATGGAATAAAAATAGGCAAAATAAACCATTAATCTAGTTTCCAAATCAGTTCTATCCCTTAACACAAGCATTTGGAAACAAGCAGAATTCAGTTTATTGCCCAGTATTGTTATGTATTTTTACATAACTACATTTACTACATTACTATTTTTACATAACTACGCAGCCACCTTTAACTACAGGCCGCGGCCTGGTAGAATTGGCAACGTCGCAAGTGGGGTTGTTTAGTGCAAGACAGGTGACATCAGCTCATTGATTCGCACTTTATTGATTTAAATTTAAATTGATGAACATAAATTTATTAAAATATTGAAAATAAATTAATTGAAAACCAAAATAATATGAAATAAACTTCTTAAGTAACTACTTAAGTAATAACTTAAGTAACTCATTTTATTAAAGGTGTAAACAGAAAACTAATCTGTAAAATCCAAACATAAACAAACATTAGAAAATAAACTGGTATAGCAATCCTCCCCCTTTAGTTTTCTTTATATATTTACAATTTTCTAATTTGGTCTACATGTCTTTTCCATATACATCCGTCTTCCGTTCTAACAAGGTAGATAACATTTCCCATTTGTTTCTCAATTTTCCCAACCGTCCATTTTTTATTTGAGGTAAGAGAGTAGTCCCTCACCAGCACTCCTTCCCCTACAGTAAAGTGTCTCTTTGTCAGCTTGGTTCGACTTGGTCTATTTTCTAAAAAATACCCGGCATTTCAGTAAAAATCTGTTTACCGGTATTCAAATTGTTTACCATCCAAATGTGGTTCATTCAAATTATTTTGGATAGCGGAGTTCTCCTGTACATTTAAAAAAATAGGCCTAAGATACATTACCTAGTGCAATGAAAAGGAAGAAAAAAATATTTAAAAAATGACAGTTCACCTCCTAATTTTTAATGTACAACCAACTCTACGGTTTAAATGATTTCTGGTAGAGAAAAATTTGAGGCAAAACTTTGATATTCAACATCAATGTTAACTAGACTCTAATTAACTTTCAATTGCTACAATCGATATGAAAGTTTGGTGTTTTGTTATTATCCAATCAAATCGATAATTATGTTCAATAATATGATGTAGGCTACTAAAATATCAAAGTTTCTCTCAAATTTTAATCTCAATGTGGTCTAAGTTACACATATATTTACAGTGGCGGATCTAGAACAGTCACAAGGGGGGGGGGGCGAACCAGGGAGTCTGGGGGGGGGGTTCGGGGTTCGAAAAATTTGTGTAAACTAAGTCTCCAAAATGGCAGTTTTCTACCATTTTTTTGTCCAAAGTTAGTTTGACAAATTATTTTAAGCAAATTGTGTGCACTACATGGATTAAAAAAATATGTATATGAATGCCCGAGGGGGGGGGGGGCGGTCGCCCCCTTCTGGATCCGCCATTGTATATTTATTTCAGTGACTAACCTGAATTTGAAACAACCTTTTCTTCAGGTAAATATGGAGTTTTTGATGGTAGAGGTACTTTCCCATTAGTAGAACATAAACAATGAATTTGGGCAGATGCCCAGGCCAGTGATTCAAGAGTATCCCTAAAAATATTACAAACATTTTATATCAAACTGACAAATTCAAAAGAGAAAGCAGGTTTAGGCCTATGCTAACTATCCTACAGTAAAGCTTATCTTAGACAAATATTGCCAAAGACTTCCGCTTCACAATATTTGACCCCTTTCTTGTATAGGTTAAAAATTAAATATGCAAAACCAATATTTCCAATTGATAAATGACCTACTCATCTACTTACAAAACCACAGCCTTCTCTTGTTTAATTTTAATTTAATAACAAGACTAAAGGACTCCATATCGCTATACATGCACCAATGGTCATGTTACAAACTTCATGTCATGACTAAGAATACCACAGGTGGTACCTTGCCTGACAAAGTTACAAATTTATCACTTTGTCATCTTGACAGTCATGTTAGGTCGATAACTTATTATTATTTTTGGTACCAGGGTAATATCATACAGTATGTACTTCCATTGTATGATTTACTTCCATATTGTATGATTCTCAACATTTTTCTGTTCTAGATTGTCTGTTTAGGCTAGAAAGGGGTAAGTTACAGTTCCGCAGAGAGCCTGCGATATATTATCGGATGAATAATGATATAAATCGATAATTAAGGTATCTGATTCAATATATCGTTCCTATGTTTTTTTTTTCACTATGTAACTCAAACATGGATTTGTTTACAAATTTATTGATATTTAACATAACATTTACATTTGAATAAGTTAAAAAAGTTATATATTATCAAAAACAAATAATAATTAATTGATGCTAATTAAAAAAACAATACCCCCTACCCAAGCAAACCTGCAGACTAAGCGAATTTCCATTTGTCTGGTTGGATTTACTCTAAAATATCTCCTTAAAAATATCACATTTATTCCCCATTTAAATAGCATTGGTTTAACAAGTAGCTCATTGTTGTGGTATGCCCCTGAGCTGGTAAGACAAATATTAATAGTGGTTTATTTACCTTGTATTTTCGTCACAGCTCAAAAATGTTGTATAGAAGCTACAACCATGGTTTCGACGCCGTTTGCGTCATGGTCACGTAGGACATGTCGAGAATCAAAGCATAGTTGTTGTTGTCATAGTCGGTCGCTTGGACGTCGTCAAAAACACATTAACACAAACACGAACACATACGGACATATTAACACTTGGAATACACGCCTGTGTTTATTTAACTATACCGTCGCGGGAGCCGGCTGGAGAACACTGAGCGCGACGGCGACTTCTTGATGAAATCATCAAGACTTCTCTAGTTCGTCAGACGAGTTCAACACACACCCCCTACAGAAGGACGAGTCCATGTCCTAAGGTACAAGGGTCGTCTTATCATCGTCGCCGTCGCTCTCAGTGTTCTCCACTAGAATAATTATAAGGAATAAAATAAACGCAACAAGCGCCTTTAATGTTTTTATTACCGCATTGTTTTTATAAATTAGGCCTATATAGCCTACTTTAAAAATAATCGATTCGGATCTAGGGTACATATTGATATTATATAGTTTTTCAATATTTATCCTGCAATATATCACAGGTTCTCTGGGGAACTGGAACCCTATAAAGTAGCCTAATAGAAACAGATTGGGACGATTGTATAAAAATGTTTACACAATAATTTCTAAGTTAAGTATTGATGTTGAAAAACAGAGTTCATCATGTTATGTAACATGAACAAAAATTTGATTAAAGAGATTTGAGATTTGATATGGGTTTTAACGGTATGGCCCCCTAAATAATAGCCAAAATCTAAATATTTAGAGATTTTGAGGTTGAAGTTAAAAACCCCAAATTCTGTGTTTAAGTTTAAGTCCCGAATTATTTTAATAGGTAGCCTAACATTATGCAGGTGTAAAGCCTGGTTTACTTGGGTCGAGTACGGCGGGCGAGTCGGTGTGCAAGTTGCAACTTGCTCTCCAACTCGCTTGTTGTAGACACGTATAGGCGAGTCGAGTGACGGGCGAGATGGTAAAAAGAGGACAGTTGAGAGCGAGTCGAGTGATTTAGTTGAAAACCGAGTTGCTCGGCCCAGTATCTACCCCCACCACCAAGATTTGCCCGCGAAACATCTGTTTAGTTAGGCCTACTGTCGATATTTGAAGTTGGCTCAGTTCCTTTGTTGCATTACTGTACGAAATCTACTCTATAATTAAATTTTTATTATCTTTGAACAATTACTGCACTTATTGTATTAATTAATTATGGGTTGTTAGAAAGTTCACTCTTGTAGATTTGAAAATAATTATTAAAAATATTTTTGTTAGGATTTATAGTGAAAAATGTAATATTAAACAACAATTAACACGAAAGCTACACGACATCAGCTGTCTACGGAATACCCAACACCATAGAGGACAAAATAAAACGTTCACTTCTCTATGCCTACTGTCCGTCCGAAATAGCGAAGCGTGTAGACACTCTAATCAAGTACTGGGCGAGTTGAATAAATCAAAAACTGGGCCTAGTAACTGGGCCGAACAACTCGCCCGCCGTACTCGACCCGTGTAAACCAGGCTTAATGGGTCTATTTAAAACTTACCTATTGCTTCTTGAGCGGATGTGAGCAGGAAGAGGAGGGTTTGTAAAGGTTATATAGCAACCAACGTTTTCACCTGGTAAATAAACTGGACCACCGATAAGTTTAGCTGTGATTTCAATCATGCTGTCTCAGTTCTTGTAGAAGACCTGCAAAAATAATGTTACATTTAATATTATAACTAAAAATAAGGGCTGCACTTTACTTGACGTCCTACACTCATTCGATTGGTTTTTTCGATTCAATATTATTCTTTCATTCGATATATCGTTTGGTTAGTTAGGTTAGGTTAACCTTACCTAACTAACCAAACGATATATCGAATGAAGCAATCGATTAATCGATATATCGATCGATATTTTCATTCGAATGAGTGTAGGACGTCAAGTAAAGTGCAGCCAAAATAAGTGCAGTTAAAGTCAATCTAATTTAAAGCCTGTATCTTCAAAAACCTTAAGACTAGGCTTAGGCATACTTAAAATTGTAATAGTTAACTTACACCTTAAGTTGATCAATAACAGTAGCCTATAATAATGGTGTAAGAAATAGGCCTAACATTGTCTATAAAAATTAACCAATAAAAATGTAGGAATACGAGTTTTGTTTTCAAGTTTCACTCACTTTCTTCAAGTCAAAACAGAAAACAATGGCAATAGCATAGATGCAAAGATTTACTTAGATAGATAATATTTTACTTGACACTTGACACTACACAGTCACAGTGCGACAGTCGAGAGTTGACAGTGACAGTCGACAGACGACAGAGTCAGTAGACGTTGACGTTGACACTCACTTTTGATACTTGACGTCTCTGGCTGGGGTCTGACTTAGGGGAGGTACGAATGAGGCATTTAGTTCAAAATTCCTCCATGAACAGCGCTGTAGTAGAGAGCACTTTGGCAATGAAGGTTTACTAATCGCAAAAATAGTTCTGTTCATAAAATAAAATTATAAATGTCTCAAATTCAATTTTATTATTTTTTAATTATAAAATTAAACTATCATAACCTAACCGAACTAACCAAACTTGCTGATAAAGAAATAATATAACAAAAGTTTAGTAATCGGAAAATAATTCTGTTTATTAAATAAAACTAGAATTTGCTCAATTAAAATTTTGTAATGACTTAATAATAAAATTAAACTGTAATAACCGAACCAAACCAACCAAACTTGCTGATAATAAAAAAATCTTGGACAAAAAGTTAATGCTACCAGCAGGATTCGAACCCGGGACCTACAGTATAACTGCTCGGCACGCTAACCATTAGACCACCGAGGCCGATGGCTACCGGACCGTTTTGTTACGGTAATGACGTTCCCTCAGCTAATAACATAGACTAAAGGGAGTATGTTTCATCTATGCTAATAAGAAGCCCACAGCTGCTGTCATCGTAGCCTCTTCTATACCTCCCCTGAGTAAATACCCTCTGGCTGGCGATGACGATAATGACATTATTTTTTTAATGAATATCTGGTACTTTCCTGTTAAAGGGAACATTCATTATTATCGATGATTTTTTTTCTCGATATATCGATGTTTTTGTTTTCCGATCCATTACAAATTGACAACAACTAACTGATCTTGTTTAGGCTAAAATAGTCTATTATATGGATTAAGAAATGAAACTGTTTCTAAGCTAACCTAACATAACCAACCAAACTTGCTGTACCATTTAAAAATTCCGTTTGGGTTTGAATATTTTTTTTTTTTTTTTAACAAGTATTTATTCGCAATCTATTCTATACTAGAATAATAAGTAAATTTGATAACCATTTTAACATGGGTTAGTTACACTCCATCAAGTGCACTAACATACAAAAACTTTTAAAAAGTTCAACTAAAAACTATTTGGAAGGTCTATTGGATTAACTCTTTTGAGCCTATATGTAGCTTCACTATTGTCGAGGAGGTTAACTGCCAGGAAATTTGGATGGGTTTCTAATTTTCTTTGGTATTTTTCACTTCGTTTCTTTATTTCTTCTTTAACATAGGGTAATTTTGTATCTTGATGAATTACTTTATTTGTGACAAACCAAGGTGCTTGTAAAATTTTTCTCAGTGTTTTCGATTGAAACCTTTGAACTATTTCTATGTTTGAGTTGGAAGTGGTTCCCCAGAGTTGGATACCGTAGGTCCAAATAGGTTTCAATATAATTTTGTATAAAAGTAATTTATTTTCAACAGATAATTTTGAATTTCGACCAATGAGCCAATTTAGTTTGTTTGTTTTTAAATTTAAATGAAGTCGTTTGTTCCAAATGTGTGAATGCCATGTAAGCCGTCTGTCGAGATGCATACCAAGGTACTTAACTTCGTTGGATTGTGGAAGAATGACATTATTAAATGTTACTGGGGGACAAGTTCTTGTAGACATAGTAAATGTAACTTGAACAGATTTTGTTTCATTTACTTTAATTTTCCAATTCTGTAGCCACTGAGACAAATCGTCTAATGCAGCCTGAAGGTTTGATGATGCCAGACAGAATAGGATCCTGATTTGATGATAAAAAAGCAGTGTCGTCTGCAAATGTTGCAACCGTAATACCCTGAGTACTTGGAAGGTCATAAGTGAACAAAATACACAAAATAGGCCCAAGAACACTGCCTTGTGGTACACCTGATTCAATTTCATGCACATCTGTAACTATATCTTGATATTTAATTTGAAAAAAGCGTTTGGACAAATACGATTTCAATACTCCATAGTATGTATGGGGCAGCAAAGTTTTAATTTTGAACAATAATCCTGTGTGCCAGACTTTATCAAACGCCTGGGCTACGTCCAAATTTTTTTCTCGATATTTCGATGTTTTTGTTTTCCGATCCATTACAAATTGACAACAAGAAATGAAACTGTTCTAAGCTAACCTAACATAACCAACCATACTTGCTGTACCATTTAAAAATTCCCTTTGGGTTTGAATATAAAAGGCAAGTTATAAACACGGAATTTTTAAATTTTACAGCAAGTTTGGTTAGTTATATTAGGTTATTTTTTTAGAACAGTTTCATTTCATTAATGTTTGTTGATACTGAACAATATTTTTCGTAGTTGTCAGCTGATATGTTTCAATTTGTTAATATCGATACATCGAGAAAAAATCATCGATAATAATGAATGTTCCCTTTAACAGGAAAGTACCGAATAGCTTTTAAGCCGAAGTCAAGGTTAGCGCTTTTATAAATTCATGCAACCCTCGTGAACCCATGAACACCATTTGTGGTTGCTTTCTCTATGTCAATGGTTAAATTAAATTGTTATTTATAGGTAAAAATAAATCACCATCTGCTTGGTTAAAATATTTGGATATTATAAAACTACGGCCGCCTGTTAAAGGTGGTGGTGTTAAAGGTTAAAGGTGAAAGGGGCCTCGGATGAAGAATCCTAAGAATTGACAACATGAATGTAACAGTATTATTGTTTTTTAGGGTTTCTTTTAAAATTTCTTATTTATTTCTTTCAGGTAATTATTAATTTTCTTGACAATTTATTCACATTTGAGCTCAGGGCTGCTGCAAGGTCAATCTTGTATTCTTTATAAGTTTCCTTTAAGGACGATTTTCCTGAGAAGTTCGTAACTTGGGCATATCTAGAATGAAGGTTACCTCCAAGATGCACGCTGGTTTTTCCTAGTCAGATTGTTGGTGCCATCAGATACTAGGCCACGGCACGGCGTTTGAAGTGGCAATTAACACTGTCAGTAGTAGCGCGGCCACCTTTAACTCCAGGCCTTGGCCTTCGAAGTGGTAACATCGCAAGTAGGGCTGTAACAGCTGTTTTTTAGGCAGCTAATAAATGGTATTTGTGTATGTTTTAAGAATACGAAAGCTTGGTTATTGGTCGATGAAAATGTTGACTCCGCTTTAAACGTGCAAAAATAGATTTTCAATTAAAATATTGTTTTGGCTTTCCATTCTCTATGTTTTATTTTCAATCTTTTATTAAATTTATGTTCATAAATTTAAATTTATATGAATAATACGTGAATTAATGAGCTGGTGTCACCAGCCTGTCATGTTATCTTATGGGACGTCTGGCGTGTGGCGAGTGGCAATAGCCACGGCCTGTAGAATTGGCAACGTTTCAAGTAGTGTTGTCTATCGCCAGCCATAAGATAACATGACAGACAGGTGACACCAGCTCATTAATTCGCAAATTATCAATTTAAATTTATGAACATAAATTTACTAACAGATTAAAAATAAAAACATATAGAATTGAAAACCAAAACAATATTTAAATTGAAAATCAATTTTTGTACAGTGAAGTCAATATTTTCATAGCCGAGTAACTAAGCTTTCGTATTCTTAAAAAACACACAAATACCAATAATACCATTAGCTGCCTCGAAACAAAACAGCTGTTACAACTCTACTTGCGATGTTGTCACTTCGAAAAGCCGTGGGCCGCGGCCTGGAGTTAAAGGTGGCCGAGGCTTACATACTCCCTTAGTAGATTTGTCATCCTTTTGGGACAGCTGAAGCATGCTGAAGCAATGAAGCCAATTTTATTGTAAGTTCTGTCCGGTGCACTGTAGAGGTCATGTTTGGTTTACAATTTGTTTCTAGTTATTTCATTCGTTAAAAACTTGGTTAAACCAAATACAGTAAAACGATCCAATCATAAACAATAACTCATCCTCTAGCTATGTAACCAAACAGTAAACCACAATTATTCATTAAACTAACCCTCAAATAAAAGAATAAGAAAATTTGTTGACACTAACTATCAGTGTCATCGGACATGAACTAGACGCAAAAAACGAGCTTCATAATAACGTTGTCGTGGTGGCTCATTGAAGTGAGTGTGCACGACAACCCACCACCTCAGATAAGTGTGTGGTGGCGGGTTGTCGTGATGCATGGTGGAAGGAAAATACATATGTCAATAGTATAGGATGAAATAAATAAATTTGCCAAATTTTATCAACATATATCCGTAAACAAGTAAGGTACAACAGTTTTAATTTTCTCCATAAGAATTACATTGGAATATTAAATTACTCTTTTTTTTATTTTCTCCCCGATTGTTAGGCATACAACAGCGCTTAAATATACTAAATTATTTCTTTTTTTTAAGCTCTACCAAATGGCTTAGAAAGAAATTGCAATTTTTTTTGTTTTTAGGGTCAAAATTGGGAAAACCCCATTTTTACCCCATAAACCCCTGTTACCCATGGTCCGATTATGCTGGTTCGCGAACTCGTTCGAATAGACGTAGGTTTACACGTTTGTACCAAATTTAATCAAAATCGGATCATTTTTGCTCGAGTTATCCAGAGTTATCGCGCTAAAATGTACATTACAACTCTCTAATAAAGCATGATCATTGATTATGTTGGCAAGTTTTAATTTTCAGACAGTCTGTCTGTGTTTCTTTTCCTTCGTACTATATCCATCACTCGTCTATCGTATCGTAATCACCACATCCTCCTATCTATAGGAAATCTATCTATGGAAAAAATTCTATTCTAGATAAGTTTGTTTTGGTTGTTTCCAGCTCCACTGTGCGCTGTGCTGTGTCCAGCCTCCCACACCCGTAATTAAACCGATTCGAATCTGAAATCTGATTATCTGAATCCAACCTAACCACTCACTAAACTAAAACTAACACAGTGCAGTGGTCTGGTCAATAAGGTCAGTTTCAGGTTTCAGTTGCAGTTTGTCAAAATTTCCACGTTCAATTTGTTCGTGCGTGTGTTGTTGTCAAGTAGCCTATCTATTGTCGATTTTCGTTTGATTTACGGTATAGCGACGCCAATTATTTTAAAGTGATAAGTTCGGACTATTTGAGATAGCCTATGTTTATTCACATGATTATGTTGACTTAATAATGTATTATTAGGTCTATGCTGCTTCAAAGTAGGACTGGCATTAAGGTTAACTTATATAAAGTAAGTAAACAGTTAATTTATTCCTGTTAACTTAGTTGCCTGGGCCCTGGATCTAAGTCTTAGGCTAAACATGTTTAGAATAAATTTTAGCTGCACTTAAGGGGATACGCCACTATCTGTAGGCCATATTTTATATTTTTTTTACATTTTCCAAAAGTTGCATTTTTAGATAGGTCATTTAAATGTGAACATTTAGCTAAAATTGTTTGCCAATCTGACAACTCCTTCTAGTATAAAAAAAATAAAATATAAAACGCCGCAACCAGCAATTTAACAAAATTTTGAACTATTTTTTTTTGTTCCTGATATGTACACTTTTAACTGTGTATCATAATTATGTATTATGGAGTTATAAAGTAGGGTACATTTATTGAAAACAAAATAAGTACTTTGCTATTTTTATATATAATATAAAATAATAAGTTAGTGTAGTTATGGGAATTTTTCTCCTGTCAACCACCTGTTACATCACCTGCGATTATCTCAATACCGTGTTTTTTAGGTTATTATTGTACAAAAGTTTGAATAACTCCGTTAGTACTATACTTATAGTATTCAAATTTTCACCAGACCTTCTTTATATAGTAATAAAGGATTGTGTGTATAGTAAGCCCTATAGCATTACATTTACTAAAAATATTTATGTTTACGCAAAAATTTTAAATATTTTTTTCAGCTTTTTTATATTTTGAATAAAAGGTGTCCTAAAAATTTTGTTTGTTTAGTTACCATAACGATTATACACAGAAATACTCATTATTTCATCCTGAATCAGGAAATAAATAGAATATGTCATTCCGATCAGTAGTTGAAAAGTTATTCTCAATAACGACTTCTTAAAAATGTTGGTGAAAAAAACTAAAAACGCATATAAATTTAGTAAATAAGTTATAAATTCAATATTTTTGTACCTAAATCTTCTAACTAAGTCTAGTATAAACAAAATATACTAACTAGGTTGACAAAAATAAAATAATAAAAAAAAAGTTGGAGATAGTGGCGTATCCCCTTAAGTCTCTATCTCACATAGGCCTATACTCACATAGGCCTAGGCTAGGCCTACAGTACTGCATGTTTGGTTAAGGTTAGGTTTATAACAGTTTCATCAGCTGGTAACTTAGTTAATGTATAGTAAATGTAGGACCGAAACTAAAGTGTAACCTAAATTTTCACTGTTAAATCGCAATCACAAACCGAATAACTTACTTAACTTAGGCTAACTTAGTTCATGGAACGGGTAGCCTACAGTTTCTTAACTGGGCTAACTTTTAAGCCAATATCGATTGAAAATATTGATTCGATTAACCCTCCCAGTGTTACTTGACGAAAATTCGACAAGCAGCACACTTTGTGTACGGTAGTGTTACTTGTCGATTTTTCGACACGCAGACATCGTTTACGGCGAAGGCTCTATGACTGACTGAATCGGATTGAACTGGATCGAGTTAGGTATCGTTCTTTCCGTAATATTCTAAGCTTTCTCCAGAGGTCTGTCTCTAAGCGCTATTCATTTTAGTTCCGAAAATATTGTAGCAGACAGCTGACGTGCGTGTATTTGTAAACAGCTAGGTTCCCCCGGACCGATGACTGATGTGTTTTATTACGTTTATCATTGTTTTAGTGTTAAAAATCAAAAGTAGTGATATACGTGGTGCATTATAAGAAGATTTAAGTGGTTTTGAAGTGCTGGTTGATGATCCTGAAGAAGTAGGTAGTGATATTGATGTAAATTATCAGCCAGATTCCTAGCTATGGTTAGGCTATGCATTCTTAGCTAAACGCTATGTACTGAAATCAGTTTTTTGCCCATAACTTATTTATTTGCAAATATACTTCCTTACATTATTATATATTTGTAATCCTCATAAAATTTAGAACAAAGTGGCTATTTTCAAATATTTATAGGCCTATAATTTATACAATTTCATTGAGCGCGAACTTATTTTTTTTTTGAAAATTTTTGAAATTATATTTTTTTTTACCTAAAAATTTTTTTTTTGAAAAAATGTTTCTTATGTTTTATATATAATATTGAAGCCCATGATTTTCCAAACAAAATAGTATATAGAACATTAGAATTAACATTGTTTTAAGCTTCTCAGATCCGTTTTAATAAAACGCTTGCAAATGCGCCAAAAATAGGTGGACATTAAGGCCTAAACTATGGACACTTGGAGGGTTAAGTAAACCATCCTTTGATTTTTTTCATTATCAGCAAGTTTGATTAGCCTAGTTAGGTTAGGTTAAACAACAGATTAAATTTTATAATTGATATACAGTAACTTAACTTAGTTTAAATAGGGTAAATTGAATGAAGGTTTAAGTTACTATAATCTTATCAATATTTTATCCGAAAGGCCTAAGTTAAGCTATTAACTTGGCGTAAGTAGGCCTAGCCCAGATAAGACTGTAGGCCTAAGTTAAGTTACCCCATGGGACTTAGGATAACTTAAGTTTGAATGTTTGCATGTGTAGGGACCTTCAAGCACATTTAAGACTAAGTAAAGGCTATTTTGTTCAGGCTAAATGTAAAAAAATGTAATAGGCCAAAGGCTATCTAGAAAGGCCTAGGCCTAGTAGGTAGGCCTACATTCCAAATTTTTTTCTAGCTGATTGCCTAAGACTAACTTATACAACTTAAGTTTTAGGCCTAACTTACCTAACTGTTATAGCCTACTTTTATATTAGCCTAAGCCAAGCGTTTTACTTTACTTATGTAATAAAGTAGGCTAACGTAACACCATTATATGTTGACATTGTTAGGCCTAATAAGATGTAAGACCAGATTCTGTTCAGGCCTAGGGCCTATTAATTTTATCCACCTTATTGGCCTTAGGTCTAAGGTAGCCTAACTCAGGTATAATTTTTTTTTTCACACCACATTAACTAAAGTGATCTGCTATAAAATAAACCACGTTTAAGTTACGGTTTTAAGATATCCGAGTACCGGTACCAGTAGCCTAACTCAGTCACAGCCTAAGCAGGGCCTATGACAGAATTCTAGTGATTTCTGATCTAAGCTCAACATGTCATAGGCTAATCATTCGCTTATTCATTTAACTTACCGTACACTAGGTCTAGACGTATTTGATTATCTTTCGAAACTCTGCTGATTAAAAACATTCAATTTAAACTTTTTCTCTGGTTATTTGAATGCTCAAATGGTTTATAGGCTATAGCCTAACTGTAACTGTTTAGTGTTTAAATGGCTTTGTAACGGAACTTAAAGATACCGTAGTAATAAATTTGTATTTTGTTTGTTTAAGGAACTCCGTCCAAAGTCCAAGACACTTAACGTCAGTACTTCTCCCTGAAGCAGTTAATCAGTACTACAGTCCAATCAATAATTATCAGATTTGTTTTCTACAACCATGGCTAATCCTCAAAAGTTGAACTTAAACTCCCCGTTGCTCTCCAACCAACTTGTGGAGAACTCCCCGATGACTAACTTAGCTCTCAATCTTGGGAGCACAAACATCAGCGTTCCGGCCCGTAGAAAACTCTCCCTCGCCAGCTCTGAAGGCAGCCCTTCACCTGCACTTGGTGAGTGTATTTGAATTGAAATCAAATGCTTTTCAGATAAATTTAAATATCAATAGCAGTGTGTTAAATTCTTATTATGTTAAGTTAACTTGTTTTCCCTCAGTCTTTAGTGCATACAAGGTGTCTACCAGTCGGGAAATCCGAAAAAAACCGGGAGTTTTGAAAGGTCCGGAAAAGTAAAGAATTTCACCGCGAGACAAGTCAAAGAAGGCCCTGCGAATGTGGGATGATCGTGGGTAATGAAAAGTCGGGAAAAAGCGTGAATTCTATTTGAGAAATCTGGTAGACATCTTGTGGAATATTATTGATTCATCCATCTCTAAATGCCAAAGAAAGAAGATCAACCTGATAATGAAATGATAGCGCCAATCAGCATTGTTTGTTTTAATGCGTAAATATAATATTTAGTGGTTCCATTATGGCACTTGTTGGTCCAAATCCCTTAAAGTCATTAGCCTATTGCCAAAATTTGACAAATTGCTAAACATGGGCGTTAACGTACGATGCAACGTGTAGTTAGGTACGTTAACGACTTTCTGAATCATGAATTTACATGCAATGAAACACTTTCATATCTATGTAGTCTTAGACCCTATTTAACCCACTAGCATACTTAAACCGTCCTGCTGTAATGCACTCTGGCACTCCTAAACGGAACTGTTCCGTCCGAGAATAATCTTTCTGTATATTGCTATAGACAACACAGAATAATCAACTGGATAAACTGTAGTAACAAGAATAAAAATATCAAACACAATAAATTCTAAACAACATGGATAAATACAGGCAAATCAATGTGAAAAAAACAGATACTGTAGGCTACAATTGAGAAAAACATGATTAAGTTGTTCTGTTGAGTCAAGACTCAAATACTAATTTGGATCCAAAAGCAAAGACGGACATCATAGGTACAAGGATTTGAAACCAATTATTTGCACACAGTCAATAAATTAGGAGCGTGCATGATTGATGTGGCCGTGGGAGAACAGGATGGAGAAAGGAGACATAACAGAACAAGCATTTTCCTCAGCAATATGTTCTTTCTTCAACACATATCCACCCGCACATTCCCCTATTGAACTTACACTAATGACAGAATCCCTCAACTATTGTGAACACTTCCCCACAGATGAGATTTCCTGTTTGTATTGAAGCTAGATGTGTTGAAGTAACTAGTCACTCTCCTTTTGAGGCAACTGGGCTTAAGACCATCGAAGAAGTCTAGATGAGAAGCTACCATGTTACCAAACATGAATCAATCTAGGAAGATGAGTATTTTGTAGATAGTTGAAGGGATTAGATCTCTTGTAGAATAATTCTTGTGATCTGGTTCGGTTAAGAAGAATACAGAATTCAATTACTTCTAGGAGCTTTTCACAGTTGATATCTCACCCATTAATGTTTGTGAAGAAAACTGATGTCCGCCACTTCCCGTCAAAGCGTTAATGGAGTAAAGCCTAGTTCATTTAGGATATCAACAACAGAAGTTTCCAGATTTCCGAGCAAATCTTCTCCCTCTGGACGGACTCGAGCTTATCGAAGTTGCCCAGGAAATATGGTGACCAGAAAACTGAACAATACTCCAGTTCCTGGCATATATAGGAGCAAAAAAAGTTGAGCAATGTCTTTAAAGGGGTCTCTAGATATCCTGCATAGGAGACCCATGCATTTGTTACCTCGTCGACAAATTTAATCAACATGATGGTCGGGTGATAGGTCGGATGAGAGATCCACACCTAGGTTGTAGAGTCGACCATACAATGAAAGGTGACGGTTGGAAGTTTCTGTGATAAGGAGATGCATTGAGTTGGGTTTAATGTAGTCTGTTTATGGATTTATCATTTTGGCGCCCCTAGGCCCAATAATTTTTCCGCCCCCTAGTCTGTTTTTCAAAAGTTACTTTCTTACAAACAGGCCCGGTCTGGCTCCATTGGAGGCCCTCGGCTAGATGTTGATTTGAGGCCCTCAGATAGAAAAAAAACAAGGACCATGGGGTGCTCTCACGGCAACAATTAGTTAGCATATATGTTTGCTGCATGCCGCAGGTGCATAAAAGGGGCCTAATGTGGTTTTAAATGATTAAAAAGTTTTTGATAATTTTGATTAAATTAATAATTGCTAAATTTCCATAAATTAAAATCTTTGTATTTATACATTTAATTCCAAGGTATCAATCAATTTAAATTTGATATAAAATTTGCTTGTATTTCTATTTACCTCTACAGCTGCCATAAAATTTAATGGCCTATTCTTAAAATTGGGTTTTTAAGTCTTCAATATAAAAATAAGACCAAAACCTAGTTCTTGGAGTTTTTGCCATAGGCTACATGGTAAAAAAACATATCACGTACCACTTTTGAATTTTGAATACATCTATGAATGGACCACATTTACTTTTTATCACACACTTTACTCCATAGTTGTACTTCAGCAACAAAGACAAACAGAAATAATCAAAAGTATTTTAATTTAAACGTTGTAAGGCTTACAAAAAACTTCTGATGATTTCCGCCTGCCTGTTTGCGACTTCTCATTGTTAGCAGAATCGGAACTGAAACCAGCTAACCTGCTAACCATAAGTTCAAACAGTTTGACTTTAATTTTTTATTTTGAAATATTTCCTATCCATTTTTATTTTACTTGCGCCACTTGGTTGCACACGTTTCATTTTATTAACTGAACGATTCACGTGTTAGTAATCTTTCAAACAATACGTCATAGCCCACTACGTAGGAATGACTGAAAACAGTCGTCGGTGATTAAACTAGTCCCTTCTCTGTGACAAGTCGTAACACCATACTCGACCTTTTGGTGTTGAGATGAGGCTGACTGGTAGAATAAAATCAGTTGTAGATAAACTGACGGATAGGAATTGGGAACAGTTTTTAGGGATGATACATAAAATGTAATTGCATTTATTTTTGTTGTTTGAAAAAATTTAAAATTGCCAAGACACTATGTTTTATATATTGATAATTTAGATTTTAATGCCTGTAGCAAAATCTGTTTTAAAAACCAGGTAACAAATAAATAGAAATATTTGTTATACTGAGTTAGAGACATTAGGCCTACTGAATAATTTAAATCTTGCAGTCATGTAATAAACTAAAAATTTTTAATTAATTTTAAATGTTGTCATTCTATTACGTTTTATACCAAAGTAACAAAATATTAATGCAAATGACAACAAACAATAGGAATCAAGCGGGAAAACTCCAATGTTTAAAGTAAAATTATATTCGATAATTTTCTTTGCAATGACTGAAACCACTGCACCGATTGAACGCCACCAGTTGTTGTTGTAGTGGAATTCTCTCGGTTTTCATTCGACTGAAAAAAAACACTGGTTTTAAAAACAACCGATTGGCAAATTGACTAGTCGATAGTTTTTTTTCCAGTTGGTTGTCCCATCACTATACTAGTACAAGTGCTAAGCTGTCTGCTTGAGTCCAGACACCAGACATATCGCAGACGCGCGCCGGCACGGCAATGTCTCGTCGGTCACTACCGCGGAGCGCTGGGCATTGGGCAATGAGCTGATTCGAACGGTGCGTTGCAGTGAGATCGGTGACTATCCTTTAGTACCGAGTGACTATCACTGTACTTAGGGGCTACCCCTAACTGTAATTCAATTAAAAAAAGAGTAGGGGGGTATTGTTTATTAAAAATTGTTTTTGCAAGACTACGTCGCTGTGAAACAGTTAAACAAAATATTTTGTTATTATAAATAAATTTTTTTTGAATTGATTTTTTGGCTTTTGGAGGCCCCCTTGAGTTGGAGGCCCTCGGGGATCGCCGACCAGCCGCCCTGGCCAGACCGGGCCTGCTTACAAACCTTTAGTAAAAAAAAACCATATCAGGCATGTTAATTGCTTCAACACCACTCCTTAATGCAATTGTATCATTGCAATTTTTTTGAAGAATTTACATGGTTCTGGCCTTAATGAAATGTTGTCATAAACACTTAAAGCAATTTTACCTATTTATTAAATAGAGAAGTCGCGTTTGTGTGACTAAATCAAAAAAATCTAACCAGCAGAACATTCCTGCAACAAATCATGGCCTTTGCTGCTGCCGAAGTGGCTTCATATTTCAGTCCCAAAAACATGAACTTCCGTACAGTATGTGATATCATAGATTGAACGTACCCCCTTAGTAGATTTGTTATCCTTATGGATCAGCTGAAGACAAAACTATTCTTGTTATTTCAGTTATTTAAACCCTTGTTTAACCAATAAAATGATCCGATCATAAAAAATTGCTTGTCCCCTGGTTTTATTATACAATAAATTAAAACACAAATCATAAAATTAACCCTAAAATGGTAGAAAAAACACTTTTTTTTTACATTAGCACCCAGTGTCACTACCATGAACTAGACGTAAACAACAATCTTATATAATATTTTACAGTGTGATGAGAAGTATACTTTTGTTGGTTGGTAATATTGTGTCTAAATTATAGTCGCAATGCAAAAAAAGCAAAATAAAAGGTGCTTTGGAGAGTATTGAATTTTTAAAACCTATTGAAAACTCAGATAAATTTTGTTTGTCAATTTCAAAGAGGAAGTCATAGTTTTTTTAAACATTCAACACGACGTATGATATATTCTGCAGGTTATTGTAAGAAAATCAAAATATTGGTTAATGACTTGTTTTGCGAGGTAAGGGTGGTAACAAGTGTCTCGACAGTAATATTGGCATGATGCGCATGTGACCCTAACAGCCCTATTCACTCCGAGCAGTAGCGCCTAGCCAGCATAGTTGCAGTGGCATTGGCAATATGATATGTAAAGGTCAACATTCACAACGTTGCAGCGGTGAAAATCGGGAATATAAGAAAGCAGACTCAGTAGATTTCTGTATGTGACAGCAGGGCTACAGATATACAAGGGCTGGCTCACTCCTTTGATGTTAGCGGTCGCCGCCTGATCCTACTTCCCCTCCCCTGCCGCTCCTCTGTGACGTAGCGGAGATACATCGGCTCGAGGCGTGACGGTAGCCTAGCACGGCAGTGCATATGTCGCCCGGCATCTACGGGCATATTAATAATTGTGTTTATAATAATGTAGTTTTATAGTGTGATTTTTAAAGCGGGTTTCGTTAACCCTCCAACTTGCAATGGGCAAACTCTGTAGTGGCAAGGCATTTTTGGCGACTTTGCACTCATATTTTTGAAAATTCATATAAACTAAACCAACAGATCAAACCTATGAACCGTATTTATTATTTCCAACTTGAAGTGTTCGTAATGAAATGAAGAATTTGAAAATGGCAACAAAATAAATATTAAAAATATTGTAGAAAATATTGTCAGTAGGTAGAAAAATTGCTGCATGGACCAAAAATGTTTCATAAGATATACAAATTGTTTGGAATTTATTTCCCTACATGTACATGTAAATGGATTCCAATTACCATTTATACAAAGTCATGGCCCAAAAACAATAAAATGACAAGTTTCACGATTTTGCACAACAAATTTCAAATAAAAACCAAATAAGTGTATTATCAAGAGATAAAGTAAAAATACACATTTTTAGGCAATAATATTGGAGATCAAATGAAGTAAGAATTGTTTATGTATACTGATCATTTCAATAGATGTTAATGACTTTTAATAAATGTTTATATTTGTCTAGAAAAACATTTTGTTATTCACACGTATATATTATTTTTAAAACCCCACAAACCAACTATGTATATAAAATGAAAGTAAACTTATTCCCCTACATGAATATACATAGTTATAAAGGCAAATGTGTATACAAAAATAAATATTTTATAGTTTTTTCTATAAAATGCTGCTGTGCCTTTTTCATTTGGCGATTAAATCGTTTGTTAATGATGACGAAATGTTTCAAAAAAAGGGGCTAAATGTAATGTCCCAGACCTCAAATTAAGAAAGTATATCCACATAAAACAGTTTATAAACTAAATAAGTACAATTTTTACAACTAATAAATACGATTAAAGTAATAAGGTCAAACCCGCGATATTCGTTGTTGGTAAACAGTCGATGAAGTTCACAAAACTGGCTAAAAAATAGTGTCTCAAGTTTCTAAAAGTAATGTCACATTACAGTCGAGGCACAATAAATAATATCGTAACGAAACATTTACAACTTATCATCACGATGTAAACTGATAAAGTAAAATCACAACAAAACTCGACTTGTTAGTTATTGGTCAACAGAGATTGAGATTAGTTAGTCAAGCAACTTAATGTATTTTTGCAACTATATGTTATTTTAATGTATTGAAATATGTAGGGCCTATAGTAAAATGTAATTGATTAATTGAAATTCTTTTCCTTCTTGTAAAAGTTTCAAAATACTAAGTATAGGTAATGTATTTTTATACAACCTCAATGTATTTTATATAACCTCAATGAATCCTAAAAGGTATTAATAAGTAATAAATAAATACAATTAATAATCCATACATTAAGATACATTCGAGCAATACGAACACAGATATTACACAGTAACTTAATACATTGGATCAATAACTACAGTATTCTTTGCCATCGCTTTACATTCCACTCCCATCCTTAAATATCTACTTAAGTTAATGTTTTACTTATTAAAATTGATGTTATATGTAATCCTATTTGAAAATCAATTACTTTTATAAAATACATTAATAGCTAATAAAAAATGTCCAACATAGAGCTTAATAAACGCAAAATGTGCGGTAATACCAGCGCTCACACAGGCAAAGATATACGGTGCCGGGAGCCCGAGGTATCGCCGTGACGTCACAGCGGCGGAGTGGTGGGGAGCCACCTGGCATCACTTTCTGAGCTCGCGTGGCCTAGCCCTTGTATATCTCTAGCCCTCATGTGACAGTCTATATTTATTTATTTCATGCGGAATCACCATTTTACAAATATTATACAAAGCATATTTTTAGTCTAACTATTATGATAGAAATCCAATAACAATAACAAAATATAGCATTGTACAATGATAACCAAATAACAATAACAAGGAGAAGCAATCAAGAACAATGAGATAAAAATGTTAAAAAAAGGTATATATGCACATGCAAGAATGAATTTCAATATAGCAACAAATTAATACAACATGATAAATATACAAACTAACAATAAACTAGAGCTAGCCCACGGTCGCCTATTATACTATTCGCCTACTAGATTCGCCTATTGGGTCTGATGATGATTGGAGTGTCCAATCGAAATCGATCACCACTTACCATCTGTTTTGGATATTAACCGTCTTGTGAGTAACAGTATAAGCGTAAATATATGTTTTAAGTGTTATAAGACGTTTCTTTTATTTACGTAAATTTAAATTACGTAAACGTAATTTAATAGCCTAACACGTACAATGCTGATCAAGAAGTTATTTCTATTTCTGACCCAATTAACATTAATATTTTAAAAATACAAATAAAAAACCTGCACATATAGGACCGATGACCTTTCTTTTGGTTCAACCCGCGTGTAATTTGGTCAAGTAGTATGGTCAGGCTAGCTGTCATAAGTTTTGCAAAAGTTGTATATAAGATACAGTAACAAAATAGAAATAACAATGCAGTAACAAAAAAAAAATAACGATGCTGTGACAAGGAATAAATTACAATGCTGTAATGAACTAACAAATATAAATAACAACGACAATGAGGCAATATTGAACACATAACAATAATAAATAGGAACACAGACACGGTGTATAAGACATGATGGTGACATTATAATTTAACAGCAACGATTGACTTACAAAGAGATTTGGGTGTTTGCTTAGGAGGAAGGATAACCAGCCTGTATTGCACACTTTTTGTGGCCCTTTAAAGGCACCACCTAATTTTCCACTGACACTACACCGGAAAGGCTCCTCTTGAATATAGATGGGGAATCGTGGAAGAAGTCGACCTTGGGAGCCATCACGCTACCACTCCTGAGAAGCCTGGAGATACATAATTAAGGATACATAATTAATTAAGGAGATATTAATTAATAATTAAGGAGATACATAAATAAGTTAAGGGCATAATTTGTTGTTCTGTAGCGTCTGGAATACTGAGCATGAGCGTGTGCCGTGGAGTGTAGTGAAGTGTATCTGAAGTAAGCTGGGACAGTCAATCCATTGACAAACTTGAGAAGAAATTGGAGATCATCAACCTTACTCCTCCATTGAAGTCGTTGAAGTCCAAATGTTTCTTCTAACTCTGATGTTGGTGTGTCGAAGAATGGATAATTTAATGTTACTCCAAGCATCCTCACAAAACGCAATTTGATTCTATCAAGCTGTCGAATGTCACCAAGTTGGTAAGCTGCCCAGACTACAGTTTGCCATACTCCATAACTGGTTGTACGAGTGTTTTGTAGAGAGTGACAAGGGTTTGAGACGACTTAAGCTCTTTGGCCGTTCTGAATACAAACCCAGCAGTGAGCTGGCCTTGGAAGATATTTAGTAAATTTTTTGCACGAGGGTCAAGGGAGGATTACATTATGATTCCGAGATCTCTAATCTTGTCCACCCTTCCTAGAGCTTTGCCTGCAATTTCATAGTTGAAGTAGAGCTGAGCAGTAAAACCCCTCTTAAACAACACAACACTGCACTAGGTAACATTGAGATCCATAGCATTTGCCTTATACCAATCTGCAATATTATTCAGGCAAATTTGAAGAATCACTGATCCTCCAATGAGCTGATGACTCATTTTATATCGTTCACGAAGAGACAGTGGACAACAGCAATGGACCCAAGTGAGACCCCTGTGGCACACCAGATGCTGAAGGGAAAGGAGTTGAGGTGGGAGGCAACATCAAACTTTTAACAATCAGGATTCTATCCCAAACAGACATAGCTTGCATTTGATTATAGGATTCGATACTATTAATTAATTTTAATTGTAATTAGGTACAACCATAGACGAACCAACACAAGTAGACTTCTCATCCCATTGTAAATTTTGAAGCTCGTTTTTTGTGTCTAGTTCATGTCCGGTGACAGTGGTTGCTAGTGTCAACGAAATTTTGTTTCTATTATTTTATAGTTAATTCCATGATATAACTAGAGGATGAGTTATTGTTTATGATTAGATCGTTTTGTTTAGATAAATGGGGTTTTAAATGACTTAATTAACAAGAAACAAATTGTAAAAAAACACAAACCATACAGTGCACCGGATATAACCAACGTTAAAATTGGCTTCAGCAGTTCCATAAGGATGGGAAATCTACTTAGGTAGTATGTTTTATCTATCGTATTACACTTGAGTTTATAGAAAAAAAAATTAAGATGTTAGCCTACTTAAAGGGGTGCAACCCCCCATTCCAGCCTCTACACATTTTTGGTTTTCTGATAGAGGGTACAATTTATTCCAATGGGACTAATCAAGAGGGGAACAATTCCGGGCTGTACATATCATTCTCTTTTCCCTAATGTAACCAACCGGTTCACCGATCACTTAGGTGGTGCCTACATTGAATAAATTAGATTGAGTTTTAAATCCAAGTGTATGGGCAGGGATTGTACCTCCTTTATGTGTGACGTCAAAATGATGTCAATTATCAGCAGAGGGTACAATTCCAGGGGGGTAAAGTTCCGGCGACTTGAATTGTCAAAAAAATCTTCCAAAACATTATGTATTATGATTAGTACAAGGTTTATTTAAGTGACGTTACTTGTTTGTGATCCATACTACAGTTTCTGTTCTAATACCTGTGATTAACAATTACAATTATTCTATCAGCTGTTACCTGGATGCATTAAGCAACAGCTGATCATATGCGTTTTTTTGATGTGTTAAATGTTGCTTCCACGAGGATTACATTGACACTTTTAGACCCCGTGGGGTGGATTACTACATATATGAATTTTTTACACACCATATAAATGTTTGGTTGTCTTCAATATGGTCTTTATCACTATATACAATTTTAAAATGATTGCTTCAGCCGTCAAGGGTGAATTTGTTATGACGAAATGCAAAGTCGACGTATGAGAGCTCGCTCGCTCCGCTCAACTGTAATTGTAGTACATTAGCTATTAGCATACAATCTTAGCATAGAACAGCAGCGGAATCTGGAAGGTGATGTGCAGTATTTCAAGCACTTAGCACATTATTTTAAAGGTTTTCTTTACTTATTGTGAAATCCTAACGCAATCAAAGTACATTTATTTGGCCGGAATGGAGCAATCACTTAATAAGGAATTTGAACAATAGGAATTAAGTGTACCTTTTGCTTGAATTTGAGCTATTGCTAAGTATTACAAGCGTTATTTTAAAACGAATAACAGTCATAATTTCTGATGACCTTAAAATATTCGACTCAAAGATTATGAAAATACTCAAGATGTAGCCTACATAACAGATCGATATAATCAACATTTAATGTAAATAGTGTTTTCTACAAATAGCCTTACTCATAGCCGCATTAGGTTTCCAGACATTATGTGTCCAAAAGCCTAACAGCACGACTCCCTTCCCCATACCGCCCTGAGCAATAGGGATCATTGAGATTCACTCTAACCTTTCCTCTCCCCTTCATGAGCAAGTTTTCATTCCTTTTTTTTCTTAGTTTTTGTTTGTTTGGTTTTTTAAATTTTAATGCCTGTATGTATCCCTGGTTTTTCCTATTTCCTTGCTACTTTTCTAAACGTCTCAATTGTTTCCTTGTCACTCATATGTTTTATTTTCTCATCTCTAGACCTCTCTTATCCAAGACTTATTCCTGTTCTCTCCTATTTGTTTTCTGAAGTGAACAATTTATAAATACGTGACTCGTGGTTTTTATTTCTTCACATCTACATACTTCCTCTTCCACCATGTGAAATCTTCACAAAATCGCCTTGAAATTTTCAATGTCATGTGACAAACTGCGTTTCATAATGGCCTATCTCCCAATCTTGTTCCAGTCTCTTTCTGATGTTAGGTATACATACAAAAGTTTACCTTTAAAACGTTAACATAAAACACTCTGCTCCCAACGCATTTGCCACTCATCTAATATCTCCTCTCTTCTGTTTCCGATGTAGTCTTACCCGCCTCCTTGTCTTCCAAAATCAACAGCTTATGCAGCGATTATCCAACAGTCCTAAATTGAATGTGAAATCTTCAGGCGGCTGTTGGAGAGCACACTTAAACCCGACACGGAAGGGTGCTTGCTGTATTCGGCTATCAACGACAATAGTATTATTTGTATTTCGTTCTCGTCTACCAGTTAAACATTTGTTGACCTCCTCCTATTGGCCGTCCTAGTCAACGTCTTATAGTCTCCATTATGTCGAATGTTTTTTTGGTTAAGTTTTGATTTTGTGCAAAATTTTAGTATAACCAGCTGTTTCAAATATTAGTGTCAATTTGAAAGTATTCATCTGTTCAAATGTAAAAAAACATTTTCTCCCTATGAACAACATGGGAACTTTGAAGGCCACTGGGGCAGAGCCCTGATGGAATTCCAAAGTTTTTTTGTTAGATGGCAAAACTACATGCCAAGACCTTTCTAACGACACGTTGAACATGGTGATCGGTAGCACCACCACTCCAAAACAATTATGACAACAAGTTGCCTAGCTTATTAAATATATAGGCCTAGATGATTACCAGGTATAATACTTTTTTTAAGTTAAGGTCATAGCCTACCTGGTACAAACAAAAAGAGTGAAAATGTAAAATAACCCCGTCGCAGCAAACCTGCAGACTAAGCGAATTCCCATCTACCTGGCTGGAATTCTACTAAATTATTCCCTTAAAATTGTCAGATTTGTATCCTATTTAAATATCATTAATTTTAATGAGGTTTTCTGCTAAGGGGAAGGAAATAGGGATTTTTTAAACACACAGCCTACTTAAAGGGGTGCAACCCCCCATTCCAGCCTCTACACATTTTTGGTTTTCTGATAGAGGGTACAATTTATTCCAATGGGACTAATCAAGAGGGGAACAATTCCGGGCTGTACATATCATTCTCTTTTCCCTAATGTAACCAACCGGTTCACCGATCACTTAGGTGGTGCCTACATTGAATAAATTAGATTGAGTTTTAAATCCAAGTGTATGGGCAGGGATTGTACCTCCTTTATGTGTGACGTCAAAATGATGTCAATTATCAGCAGAGGGTACAATTCCAGGGGGGTAAAGTTCCGGCGACTTGAATTGTCAAAAAAATCTTCCAAAACATTATGTATTATGATTAGTACAAGGTTTATTTAAGTGACGTTACTTGTTTGTGATCCATACTACAGTTTCTGTTCTAATACCTGTGATTAACAATTACAATTATTCTATCAGCTGTTACCTGGATGCATTAAGCAACAGCTGATCATATGCGTTTTTTTGATGTGTTAAATGTTGCTTCCACGAGGATTACATTGACACTTTTAGACCCCGTGGGGTGGATTACTACATATATGAATTTTTTACACACCATATAAATGTTTGGTTGTCTTCAATATGGTCTTTATCACTATATACAATTTTAAAATGATTGCTTCAGCCGTCAAGGGTGAATTTGTTATGACGAAATGCAAAGTCGACGTATGAGAGCTCGCTCGCTCCGCTCAACTGTAATTGTAGTACATTAGCTATTAGCATACAATCTTAGCATAGAACAGCAGCGGAATCTGGAAGGTGATGTGCAGTATTTCAAGCACTTAGCACATTATTTTAAAGGTTTTCTTTACTTATTGTGAAATCCTAACGCAATCAAAGTACATTTATTTGGCCGGAATGGAGCAATCACTTAATAAGGAATTTGAACAATAGGAATTAAGTGTACCTTTTGCTTGAATTTGAGCTATTGCTAAGTATTACAAGCGTTATTTTAAAACGAATAACAGTCATAATTTCTGATGACCTTAAAATATTCGACTCAAAGATTATGAAAATACTCAAGATGTAGCCTACATAACAGATCGATATAATCAACATTTAATGTAAATAGTGTTTTCTACAAATAGCCTTACTCATAGCCGCATTAGGTTTCCAGACATTATGTGTCCAAAAGCCTAACAGCACGACTCCCTTCCCCATACCGCCCTGAGCAATAGGGATCATTGAGATTCACTCTAACCTTTCCTCTCCCCTTCATGAGCAAGTTTTCATTCCTTTTTTTTCTTAGTTTTTGTTTGTTTGGTTTTTTAAATTTTAATGCCTGTATGTATCCCTGGTTTTTCCTATTTCCTTGCTACTTTTCTAAACGTCTCAATTGTTTCCTTGTCACTCATATGTTTTATTTTCTCATCTCTAGACCTCTCTTATCCAAGACTTATTCCTGTTCTCTCCTATTTGTTTTCTGAAGTGAACAATTTATAAATACGTGACTCGTGGTTTTTATTTCTTCACATCTACATACTTCCTCTTCCACCATGTGAAATCTTCACAAAATCGCCTTGAAATTTTCAATGTCATGTGACAAACTGCGTTTCATAATGGCCTATCTCCCAATCTTGTTCCAGTCTCTTTCTGATGTTAGGTATACATACAAAAGTTTACCTTTAAAACGTTAACATAAAACACTCTGCTCCCAACGCATTTGCCACTCATCTAATATCTCCTCTCTTCTGTTTCCGATGTAGTCTTACCCGCCTCCTTGTCTTCCAAAATCAACAGCTTATGCAGCGATTATCCAACAGTCCTAAATTGAATGTGAAATCTTCAGGCGGCTGTTGGAGAGCACACTTAAACCCGACACGGAAGGGTGCTTGCTGTATTCGGCTATCAACGACAATAGTATTATTTGTATTTCGTTCTCGTCTACCAGTTAAACATTTGTTGACCTCCTCCTATTGGCCGTCCTAGTCAACGTCTTATAGTCTCCATTATGTCGAATGTTTTTTTGGTTATGTTTTGATTTTGTGCAAAATTTTAGTATAACCAGCTGTTTCAAATATTAGTGTCAATTTGAAAGTATTCATCTGTTCAAATGTAAAAAAACATTTTCTCCCTATGAACAACATGGGAACTTTGAAGGCCACTGGGGCAGAGCCCTGATGGAATTCCAAAGTTTTTTTGTTAGATGGCAAAACTACATGCCAAGACCTTTCTAACGACACGTTGAACATGGTGATCGGTAGCACCACCACTCCAAAACAATTATGACAACAAGTTGCCTAGCTTATTAAATATATAGGCCTAGATGATTACCAGGTATAATACTTTTTTTAAGTTAAGGTCATAGCCTACCTGGTACAAACAAAAAGAGTGAAAATGTAAAATAACCCCGTCGCAGCAAACCTGCAGACTAAGCGAATTCCCATCTACCTGGCTGGAATTCTACTAAATTATTCCCTTAAAATTGTCAGATTTGTATCCTATTTAAATATCATTAATTTTAATGAGGTTTTCTGCTAAGGGGAAGGAAATAGGGATTTTTTTATTAAAATATTGATAGCTTAGTATGAAAAAAAATTTCAAAATGTCATTAAAATATGTCCATATACAAGCAAGCTACAACTTCTCCATACGAATAACATGGTATTTTTAAATTTACACTTTTTTTTATTCTTTTCTGTAACCATTAAGCATACAACAATGCTTCAATAAACTAAATTATTTGTTTTTTTAAGCTCTACAAAATGGTTTGAAAAGAAATTGCAAAATTGTATGTTTTCAGGGTGAAAAATGAGAAAAACCCATTTTTACCCCATAAACCCCTGTTCCCATAGTCCGGTCATGCTGGTTCGCAAACTCGTTCGAATAAATGTAGGTTTATACGAAATTTCCTCAAAATTGGATCATTTTTGCTCAAGTTATCGGGCTAACGGACATATACAGGGTGTCCCGGAACTCTCTACCAATATTTTAGGGCATTGTTCCTGGGTAAGAAACATATCTAAATATCATATTTAAATTGTCCGGAAGTCCTTATTTACTCAGATAGCCGCCATTTTGTTTTTTTCACATATTAATTTTTTTCTGAAGATTGGTTAAACATACGAAGTTGAAACTTTGCACAAACATTTATGACAACTAGACAAAGCTACAAAAAAATTATGACGATTTTTCGAATTCATAAAACAAAATGGCGGCTGTTTAAAATTTTGTTTCTTAAATTACTCGAAAACCGTTGATGTTACAAACATTTTACAAGAATAACTTTTTTAAGGCAATTTTATTACAAATCGATCGCCACCTTAATCTTTAAGATCGGACGAGTATTAACTGAGATATGGCAGTTTTAGTGATACGTGACCGCTTTCAGCATGCGCTGCAACTAATATCCGGCGGTTACGTATCACTAAAACTGCCATATCTCAGTTAATACTCGTTCGATCTTAAATATTAAGGTGGCGATCGATTTGTAATAAAATTGCCTTAAAAAAGTTATTCTTGTAAAATGTTTGTAACATCAACGGTTTTCGAGTAATTTAAGAAACAAAATTTTAAACAGCCGCCATTTTGTTTTATGAATTCGAAAAATCGTCATAATTTTTTTGTAGCTTTGTCTAGTTGTCATTAATGTTTGTGCAAAGTTTCAACTTCGTATGTTTAACCAGTTTTCAGAAAAAAAATTAATAAGTGAAAAAAACAAAATGGCGGCTATCTGAGTAACTAAGGACTTCCGGACAATTTAAATATGATATTTAGATATGTTTCTTACCCAGGAACAATGCCCTAAAATGTTGGTAGAGAGTTCCGGGACACCCTGTATATACAGGGTGAACAACTTAACTGTGCAACCATTGGTATCTCAGAAACTATTAGATTTAGAGAGAACTTTAAATGGGGAACTAAACTTCAACTAGTTTTTAATGATATTAAAAAATATGAATTCCAATGTTTCAAAAATGGCTGCCATTTTCCGACATGTCGGATAACTTTAACATTTCTTAGAACATAGAACACCCTGTATTTTAGATTCTGGATGCAATTTTAAGACTTTTGGCATTTTTTCTCTAAACCTACTCATTTAGGAGCTACAGCGTGTTGAACTTTGAAAAATTAGCTTGCCGTGTGGTTATAATCATTATGTCATTCGCTTTTTTCAAAGTATATGAACCCCAGTTAAGTTGTTCACCCTGTATTTTTACTAATGTACCTGTTGCTCGAATTCGAGCAATTGCTAAGTATTACAGGTGTTATTTTAAAACGAATAACAGTCATAATTTCTGATGACTTTAAAAGATTCGACTCAAAGATTATTGAAATACTAAAGATGTACATAACAGATCGATATAATCAACATTTCTTGTAAATATCTTATAATTTTTCTAAAGCTGATCTAGTTATTTACTGTTTTTCCACAAACAGCCTTACTCACAGCCGCATTAGGTTGTCCATAATAACGATTATAAATTAAAAAGAACACATTATTTCTATTTCCTCTCCCTGGTGGTGTTCTATGACTTTCCTATGTTTCCATAGTTTGCAAATCGGCTCTTTCAATGATATCTAAGAAATGCAGCACAGTGTTAATTCAGTTTTCTTTTTAGTAT
This sequence comes from Macrosteles quadrilineatus, assembly GCF_028750875.1. NCBI lineage: Eukaryota > Metazoa > Arthropoda > Insecta > Hemiptera > Cicadellidae > Macrosteles > Macrosteles quadrilineatus. Next base: position 153,042,995 of record NW_026542594.1, read on the forward strand.
ATCCATCTATCCAGGCTCTCTCACTTTTTTCCATTGTAATATTTACACCAACCCAAATTCAAATAGTAAATATTTCATTTCAACCAAGTAAGTAAATTTTTGTTGCAAACTGTTAAATTAGCAAACTTATTGACTGTTTACTATTAGCATATGTTCTTCTTCTCAATTTTAATTTCTGACAACAGCTGGAGTTTCATAACAATTTTTATTTCCCATGTTAATCTTATGGAGAAATACTAAATTTTAAAGGGCCTCAGGGCCTCACTCTCTAATTATTTCCCTAAAATGAAAGTTTCGTGCACAACTTCACGTTACGCTCTTTCCAATGACAACAAAAAACCTGCTTGCGTATTAAATAAGTACTAGAGGTTGTCCAGTGGTCGAAACTCGACCAAAAAATATGCAATGTACAGACTTCTCCATTTTAACACCACCCTGTGAATAAAACATTTGATTGGAGTTTCTTCCATTTGTTTATATTTTCTGTTTTTATTTCGATGTTATTTCGTCACCAGCATAGCATGGAAACCCATAAAATCCGTGTAAATTTTTTCAAAATTTTAAATTAATTTTCCACTCATTTTTGAGCCTATTTAAATTTATAAAAGCATTCTGCACATCTACAGGAAAATATCTTTCCAACAGTATGCGTAGATTTTCCCTGCGATGCACACAAGCTGAGAAAAATGGTTTTAAAGAAACATGCTTGCCTATTAATATATAGATAGAAAGTATAGATAGATATGAATTTGAACGGATGGTGTTTTTGGCCTTTGGGAACCTCAAAACAAAAAGTAAATCGGTCCCAGGTCCAGGTCTTACCATGAGACCTACGGTAATAGCTTGTCCCCTAGCCTATATGGAAAACTCACTAAAACTATTTCTATCAAAGCATACCCAACTAGGTACTGTAACTCATTCACCTGCTTCCAACACTTTTTAGAATGTTGTTTTTTCTTTGATCCTTAATATCTTATTTGATCCTCTACTAGAGGCACACTGGACTCACACAAATGACATTCAGTTTAGTGGACATAGCAATTTAAATTCAATTTTACAAAATTTGTTTATAGTTAACTAGTAGTCCAGTGAATAGAGGTATGTTAACTTACAAACGGTCCGGTAAGTCTAAATTTTTTATATGTTGTCTAGGATGGTAAGTAGGTGTTAAAACCGCAAAATGCACAATTCTACCCCCTCCGCGCCCGCCGCCATATTGAAAAATCGAAAAAATTGGTACTTTCTAGAGATTTTCGCCTATATCTCCGTTTTGGTACGTTTTAGCAAAAAATATGTAATTGCAATGTTGTAGACAATTAAATTTCCAATAATATAAGTATAACAATTTGGTTCTAAGACTTATGGATACGAAAATATTTAAATTATTTTACAATAAAACATATTTTTTTTTGTTATTTTTCCAAATCTCTTTCTTTAGATCGCTGTAATTCAGTAATGAAATATTCTAGGATAACAAGTATCCCAATCACATGTATAGAACATTTAATTGCCTACAAAATGCTTCTATTCTTTAGGCCAACTGTTTGATGTGGGGCTGAAAAACAAACAAAACAAATTAAAAGAATGGGTCTATTTTTTTCGCTTTTGTGACCTAAAAATTAACAAATTAACTTTCAGTTTTCGGTTTAATTTTCAGTTAATGAAACCATACTTACTGTACTTACTACATGTAACAGTGCAATGCTCATGATGCAGGTACTATATTCCAAATATACACTGGTGAGAGGAGGTGTTAAATTTAAAACAACCCACCAACACAGCAAGTAAATTTTTGTATGAAAACTGTAAGCTACGATTTGATTATTGAATGATACACTTACTTAAAAGTATACTTAGTTGAAAAACTTAGATAATAAGTCAATAGGCAAAGAAGAATCGCACAACATAGGATACTGTAGTAAAGAAATAATTTGTATTGATTTCACATAACATAGATATGTTTACCCTGACTACTAAACTTTTTAAAAGACTATAAAAATTCACCCGTAGCTCATTATGTAAATACCATGGTAAGCAAAAATAAACAATGGACAACTTGTATTACATTTTGTTAGAAAGTCAGCCCCTATTATTGTTAATCAGGGCACAAATTTCTTTAATTTAAGTAAGAAATTAACAACATATAATACATTACAGTTCTTATTTTAACTCGCTTCATAGTTCATTGTATTTACGTTAATATACACGCCAACCATTGATTAAAGAAATATAGTTACAGATATTTAATTGATTTTAGAAGCAAAAGTGAATTGTGTACAGATTAGTTTTGTGATATTCTCCATATTTAAATTAAAGCAGTGTTGTAGAAAAACACAGCAACTCCTTTTCTATAAATTCGGAAAAGCTACGGTAATGGGAAGTGCAAGTTATGTGAAATTAAAGTATTTTACCACCAGGACACTCAATCGTAACCACGCATGAAATACAGTTCAAAAATGCTTTAGATTTTACAATACCATGCAAAGTGTAGACTACAAGTAGTTTTAAGTATTTGATGTAAATAATAGAAGAAAATATAAGTGGTAGTTTCCTGGACAAAAATTGTCGTAAAATTGAAATTAAGTTTGTAAATTGAATGAAAATGTGAATAATAGTGTAAACTTGCTAGTATACTGTGGATGGCTTGTTATAAATTCATGTTGCAAGTGTTTGGTTTACTTTTTCTTGTTATTTTGTTCAACCAACATGGTTACTTGTCAACTCGTAAGGCCATTGTCACAAGTTTTTTACTTTCAATTTAATTTTTTAAGTAATTCGATTTTTGTTGGCAGTTTTGACTGCAGTAAACACGTTTTTAGGCCAGAAATAAATTATTTACAAAGTTTGAAGGAAATCGCCAAAGCCACTTACGAGATCTTTGTACAAGCACACATACCGTACATACAAGCACACATTGCTCATATAAGAGTAAAGGATATTTACATATATATTATATATATACACGTAAAATTAAAGCTTGTAGACCTGAAATGCTAACAGTTTACCGGTCGCGTACATCTGCCGCTGACTGGCGGTTGAAGGTGAAGGGTAGGTAAGGACGGTAAGGTGTAGTGTTGGTAAGGGAAGTTCAATGCCCTCCCCTACACGTGCCTGCTCGGCCTGTTATTTTATCATTTAAATCAGTAATATCCATAGACTGTAGATGACTTTGAAGGATTATTTGCTCCAGTGTGAGTTGCGTTGTGGTGTATTCATGTTTAATATTTAAAATTTATCGTCATGATGGCCAGGAAGGTTAATAACAGTAGTGTGCGAGGTTTTGTTGGCCAAAAAGCTATGTTTTAATGACAATAAAAATTCTACCTAAATTTTCAAAAAAATAATATTCCAAAGTTTTTTTACACATACCACAATTGTTTTTTATGTTAACTACGGTTGCCCTAACGTTTCAATTTTGTCAATCCTATCGTGTCAATAGTCAAATCATATTTTCGAGGAGTTTTCTATGTGGAGTTTGCTGATAAATAGGCCTACTCCATACTGTGGTTGTAATCTTTTCTCTTGGCTGCAGAAGGTTTGATGTGGAATACCGCTTAAACATTTATCTCTCACAAAACTCTATAAGAAAATCACAAGGAATCAATACATCTGGGCTACACAGAGGCCGTCGCAAAATTGAGTTGTCAATGTTAGCCGCACGTTGGGAATTGGGAGATTCGCATTAAGATTTTCCCTTATATTACGGCGCCGATGGACTTATAAGTACACATTGTTGGATGTTTCCTCATAATTCTCAAAAACGTCAGTAATACAATTTAAGTTTCCGACTTCACCCACTTTGACCTCTTAAGATCAGCGGCTAAAATTGCATTAACTCACTTAACCTCGAGCATCAGTTACCACAAGCCTCCTGTGTTCTCTCTTTATTAAACCTATGATTCTGAGCTTCCTCACTCGGTATTTAGCTCTCCTAATAGTACTGGTTCAATATTGTACTTCAGCTATGGCTGTATCACTTTTGTTCCGCGGTTGAAGGCTTATTTCTTCACATCACTTTAGTTCTGGGGGTCAGCAAATTGATTTGGGGACCAGCCGAAACATCGCTTTTGTTCCGCGAGAGAGGGGGCTGTCCTCTCCCTCCCCCAAATCCTCTCTTTCGCCTCCTCCTGATTTTTTCTTTCATGCGGGCTTTAAAACGCGTTAAATATTATTTTCTCCTTCAAAATATATCAATAATTTAACCTAACCTGGCATAACCTAACTTTACCTAACCTAACCTATGAAAGAATTAGGAGAAGAGCGAAAGAGAGGATTTGGGGGAGGGAAAGTGCAGCCTCCTCTCTCGCGGAACAAGAGAGATGTCCGCGGAACAAAAGCGATGTTTAGGCCGGCCCCGAAATCCCCCTGATGACCCCCAGAACAAAAGTGATGTGAATAAATTAGCCTTCAACCGCGGAACAAAAGCGACACACGCTCAATGATTCCTGTCTGAAGCTGATCGAGTTTTTCTCTTAACTCAAGCAAAAAAATCTACAACTGTGAAGCAGCGGTTTTATTTATAAATACACAACTTTCCCATTCAACCATTTGTTTGCATTTTTGACGACTATGATTTTTCAAACAAAACTTGAAGTGTTGCTATTATTTGATACAAATTACACTGATATTTTAAGCTATGTAACTATTAGTTTATAGATGTATGGAGTTGTTCACTTATTTTCATCCCATAGTTAATCACCCTGTAGTTGGACCACTGCGACCATGAAAGTCATTACGTATCTCCTCTGATAGTTCCCAACACTACACGATAGGCTCGTAACTTTGAGATGGGCCGTTTTAGAGTATTGGCCATAAAATAAATCGAGAATCCCCCTATTACAGGCAGTTTTAATGATCGTCGAAAGGAGCTTGCCTTATTGAAACAGATATCATTGAAAATTTATGTTGTTGGTAAATGTTACAAACATTAAAGAGCATGTGTGGGTATAACGATAAATATACAGTTAAGGGATGTTCAATTATTATTTCATTATTACTGTAGATAATGCTGTCTGTATTTATTAGGCTATAGAAATTAAATTATCATCCAAATACATCTTAGATAGCTACGTCCATATTCGTCTTTTCATGAATATCACACCATAGAAACTTAACCCACCTTATCAATCAGTATATGTAGGCATAAGTTCGTTTGCTGCAAAAATCTATTCTGCTATAGTAGGGAGGACAGTACATGCAATGGTTCTCAGATACTTTGACCCATCATTTTTACGCCCCAACCTCAAAACCGAGGACGCAGGGCGCACTCTACCACTAGACCAGCTCGCTCCCAGCGTTTTACCTTAGTGAACAACACCCTCGCAGTCAATAACTTAGTGTATTTTTTATTAACATTATTTTACCGGCTAGGAGACTGGGGAGCAGATCCCTCCCCTCCCTCATCGACTCGCGGATCAATTCGGTTGTTTCAAGTGACCCTTTAATCTACCAGCCAAACCCCCGGATCAGTTTGGATGTTCCAAAACTACCCTCTGACAGACTGATCAGTTTTTAAGTAGCCAGATTATATCGTGCAAAATAGCTGGATACCAAATATTTTCCATCAGCTTTTTAACCGCTAGTAAGCTTGATCACACATGGCAAGTTAACAAGCCTATTGGCCTGATTTTTTCACGTAGCACGACAAGTAGACCCGAGTAGCCGTCACTCGCTCGTTTACTAAATGGTCATGAAAAGTTAACTCTGCCGGCGACTACATGCTATCATTATACTATCAAGTGTATTCAGAAGGCTTGTTGTGGCTTGTTGGCTAATTGCTAGTGTTGACACGTTCTATTGTTTATCGACCAGTGATTTTCAGCATTGTGGAGAGTAAGACGTTGAGACGGCCCGGTGTGCGCATACATTAGACGTAGCACATGCCACATACCTCTCTCTCACTCTAGCACGTGCACCCCAAGTTATAACGGAACTCTCTCCCCTGTCACCGTCACCCTACAAGGCAGATGTCTTGAGGCTGGCTTCTCATTTCTCGGTTTAAAGGGCTCGCCATTGTTGCACTTTTCAGCTGTTTGCAATACTGCGTAATTCGTAATATTAATGAGCTCTCGATAACGTTAACCGACAGCCCATTGGGGTTTAAAGTTTAAATGTCGGTACCATAATTGCCAATAGCGGTGGTTCGATTGTGTATAAACACGAATAGAAATGTTTAATTAAACAAGCTGCATCTCATTTGCAAAAGTTGCGATTCCTCTTCTGTGTATCTATGCTGGACAACTAGTTTGTTGAGGAATTGCTAGCTGCCCAATACGAGAGAAGGACGAATAGAAGGATAACGAAATGTAGGATAATCTGGTAACGAATTGAAGGATACAACTAGACTATAAGGACGCAAAATACGCGTGTACAACTAGTCGTAGGTACAACTAGACGTAGGGACCACTAGACGGAGGGACCACTAGTCGTAGGGACTACTAGTCGTAGGGACAACTGGTCGCATCCTTACAAGCTAGGTGATACTACTTGTCGGTGGGATACACGTCTAGTTGTACCTACGTCTACTTGTACCTACGTCTAGTTGTACCTCCTAAAAATCTGCAGGTACAACTAGTCGGGTGTGCCACCGTCTAGTTGTACCTACGTCTAGTTGTACCTACGACTAGTTGTCCCTAGGCCTCGAGGTACAAGTAGACGTAGGTACAACTAGACGGCGGGACAACGAGACGCGATCCCGTTAGCCAGGTTAATATGTAAGAACCAAATAATTTGGTTTAATAGAGAAAAGTGCGTAATTTAAAGTCCACTGTTTAGTAGGAGTTTTTAGCTTTATCATTGGTCAAAAGTGGTTGACGGTACGGTATCCGGTATGTTAGTTTGTACTTGGATATGTGATTTTTAAAAGCCTCTCCTTCCTAAGAAATCAATAGCAAAAAGCAAGGTATTTGAAGACTGTCCATACAGCGATGAACTATAGTATCAATTTTCACTACTATATTGGACAGTTTTCTTTAATAATTTTCTATAGGGAATCTTATTCCAATAGTTAATTTGTAGACGTTTATGATATTCTATATTAAACAACGATCACATAAATACATTCAAAGTGCTGCCATTTTACACTGGATGTCGCGCAAGTGATTTAAACCATCTAACGGATGGTTTGCATGACTTCCAAGTGCCACGACGTCCAATGATGACAGAGTCCAAAATATAATTTTTGAGCTGTTTCATGACGTCTAATATAAAATATTTGCACGACGTTAAAATCTCACTACGTCCAAAAGTACAGTAACTGCAATAAACTTGGTCTTTCTGCAAGCTCTGGAAGTCATTAGATTGGTCGTCGAGAAACAGCAAACAGCGCACTTTACACTCTTAAAAATAGCAGTGACACCCTGACACCCCATCCAAAGCAGCTGCCAGTTGCACGACGTCCATAGCAGCTAGACTTTTGCACACTGTGATACTGATTTACCGTCTGTAGTGCATACTAACTTAAAACCTAACCTAACCTAATCTAACATTGCTCCGGCCTTCGTATGCAGGAGTTCTGGACGTCGTGCAACTGGCAGCGGCTTTGGACGTGGGGCTACTGCTAAGTGTTAAATAGTAAGTGCACTGTTGCACGACGACCAATCCCATGACGTTCAACGCTTGTAGAAAGACTGTGTTTATTGCAGTTACTGTACTTTTGGACATGGTGAGATTTGGATGGTGTGCAAATATTTTATATTGAACGTCGTGAAATTGCTCGAAAATTATATTTTGAACGTCGTGACACTGACATAAATCATTTGACGTCGAGCAACACTCCCGTTACTCCAACTATGTTGCGTTACTCCAACCTTTATCGATATGCTAAAAGAAGTTAAACAAAACTCGCCTGCTGAATGTGACTTGTATGAAAATCATTATGTTTTATCCAATTTCTGTGCATGGTACATTATTAAACAAAATGTATGCCCGGTAGAAGTTTTTGCAGCAGACGTATGATTATTATAAACGTCCTGCCAAGTCCTACGCGAGGTATTGCGAATATATAGCTAATTAGGTATGTATTGTGGTGTGTACAGTGTGATGGAGTACGGCATTATTGATCGGAGGGTCAGAGCTTACGCCCCCATCACACATGAGGGTACTCACTACTCAGGGCAGCTGCCCCGTACTGCACAAAGCGCTCGTGCTGGCTCCATTCAGCGGCCCTCATAACTGCTAACTCGTACACTGACACTGGCACTGGTCGCAAAAACGTTACCTACCACCACCACGGGGTGGTCCTCTGTCCGGTAGACGGAGTGCGCCGGGTTAAACGGTTACCGAAAACAGTAATTGGCATCAGCAATTCAACTCCGTCCATCATAGTAAAACTAGCTTCATATCTAATATGTAAGGGATTTCTAGTTAGGCATCACATACAACATGTAACTTATGCATTAACATTATCAATCGTAGTTACTTTTCATTCTAGTCCTATAACATGTTTGTGCTATATGCACCAAGTAACTGTATCAACATTAAAAATACGTAAAATGTTCTAAATTATGTCTTAACAATTTTCGGAAGATTGCTTCGAACAATAAACAAACTAAGTAGATACCACTTTTTGTCCGTTAGAAATTTTTATACTGTAGTTGCGTTTTTATATTCTACCTACTACGTGCTTAAAATAAAAAAATCTACGAATATCTTACCAAAATATCATACTCAAATCCACGATACATTTAAGTAGCTAATTATTAATGGTTTGTAGTATTTATTCGACTACCTCATATTGGGTTGTTTTAATACAGCCGGGCACAAGCCAGGCAGGATAAGGTCTTTGTCCCGTGTGGCACGTGTTCTGCCGTTGGTGATCAGTCACCGTGGCGACGCCAGCTGACTCGGGAATCGAACCGTGAACGCGACATTCGCAACATGTGGTGTCGGTTGGAATGGTTATGAATTAATCACGATACTACGCCGTCGTAGTACAGCTAGCGTCAGCTAAGGTGGCTCATGGCGGCCTGTGGGCCTGGCACGGCACCATAGGCGGGGGGAGGGTGGAAACCAGCTTAAGACCGTTCTGAGAACATCGGACTGTCAGACGTGAGGTCCCGCGTTCCGACCGGCCAACTCTGCGAACATCTCGGCTCACTCACGGGGTTGACGTCCTAAACAAACTATGACTAATAGAGAGGGCGCTGTTATGACAAATCTTGTACGTTCTTAAGCACTGTGTCACTCAGTAGTGAGTTTTGCTTGTGCAGTGTCACAGTGGATCGTGAAGTGGACTGTTTTCATAACGAAACGTGTGTGAGTTTTTTTGTCATGGCAGAATTTAAATCGAAAGTAGGGATTGGTGGTAAGGTTTTGAAAAAGCTTTGTGAAGAAAAGTTTTCTTCGATATCGCAACAGGATTGGGAATGTAAGTGTAGGCACGTAAAAAATGTGGAAAATGAATACGCCGCAAAAGAGCCAGCCATCGATGAAATAACGGAAAGTTTCATCATTAATGTAGACGACAGCACCAGCGACGACGAGGGAACGAGCGACTCCGATGAATTCAGCGATATGTCTGGGATTGAGGAGTTATGATGGACCAACGTGCACCATGGGGTTTGTGGCAGTTTAGATGTTATTTCTTGTAAGAACATTCATTTGAATAGTTTTTTAATGTAAGCTTTTAGAACAATTACTAAGTGACCATGCGTTGTGTTTTATAGTGTTATATATATTTTTTACATACCGGTACTGTAGGTTTGTTAGAGTGTTTTATTATTAATAATGTAATTAGTTTAACGTACTGTAAATATGACGTGTATTATTTTATACAAATTTGTGATATTCTTACTTATAGATTAATCCTGTATTTTTACGATAAATGTGAATATGTAAATATTATAAGAATGAGTTAAAAAAAAAATAAAAAAGACGGAAGGCCGCTATAAATATTTTTTGAGTGGATCTGTAATATTAACCGGATCATTCATTTAATATGTAAGCGGCTAATATACACAACTTAACTGCGTGGGGAATACAACCTCTTTGGCTCGGTCAAGAATAGGCAAAAAATAGGTAAGCCCACAACGTTTAAACAACTTTGTTTAAATTTCATTGATGGTGATGATGAGTTTATAACATTGAACATATTATTGCAACCATAGATGAAGTAATATAATTACTAAGTAATATTATATTACTTCATCTATGTTGCAACCATTTTCCATCACTATTAGCTCTATTAGTAAAACAAATCATAAAAAGCGCAACCTAAGCACCCATGCTCCCTAGTTACATTAACAACTGTTCATAAAAAGTGTTTAGAAAGTTTAGTTTATTAATTGTTAATGGAAAACACATCTAGCATTTTGTATGCCGTCTACTGAAGCGCCTTCAAGAGAGCAGTGAGGGCAGTAGACGCAACCTGCATGACGGCAGACAATATTTTTAACCTAGGCTAGTACAGAATTTCTATCGGTCGGTCACGAGCCAGCTTAGCTGACGCTAGCTGTATCTACCTTAGGCCTACCTAGTGTTAGTGTAAGTTCTTTGTTTCGCACTACCAGAGAGAGCCAGGTGCGGCCGGTGCGGGTGACGCCCCATGCATGCAGAGATTACATATGAAGGGCCGCACGCGCGCCCTCCTCAGTGCCGCAGTTCCGCCGGATGTCACATGTGCAGCACACAGCCGAGTAACCAGAACATTATCAACTCCCAAGAGACGATCAGAGGGTTTTTAGCGGAACCAAACTCGGTAGTGCCAAAGAATTGCTCTATACGTTATTTTACATCGGTTTTATAAAGGTTGATCGGAAAAATCGTCAAAAGCCCTGCTCTGCATTCACAACAGGTCTTGAAATGTTACAGGGTTATAACATTGACTTTTTGAATAGTGATGTAGACATCCCAATCTATATGGTCCAGCTGTCGCCTATAGTATGAATGAGGCAGTCACTAAGATTGTTGATGAAATAGCAAAGGTGATATAGCATACAGTAAATTGTCCTATCAGTTTGACTGGGTTAACGAGTTTACGTATTCGACAGAGACCAGTATTTTCATCAGTGCACTCTGTATGTGGCTAAATTTAACTACCGCACCATCCGCACGTCCTTCTTGGTTCGAAAACTGGCGACAAATAAAAATAAACGGTATCAGCATTCTGACACATACTTTCTCCCATAAGTTTGTCAACAACCTTTATCATGTGTAAGCGGTGAGAGTAAATATACGGAAATGGGATTTATACAATTTTGTTCACAATTTAAAGGACTACATACTAAATATTTATCAAAATCTTTCAGGCCATTTTTGTGAAAATCGGATTTTTCCGTTATTTTATGGGTTCTTATGGGAAAATAACATAATTTACAATAACTTTTTAACCATAATTTTTACAGAAATGGGATTCTGTACCATTTTGTTCAGGGACTATAACATACAAAATTTTTATCAAAATCGTTCGGGCGGTTTTTGGGAAAATCCAATTTTTCCGTTATTTTATGGGGTTTTATGGGAAAATTTCCCATTAAAAATAAAAAATTTTAAAAATGAAAAAACAATCAAAATTTTAAGGACTATAACATACTATGTTAAAATAAAACCGGATTTTTTTCTAAAATCCTATTTTTCGTTATTTTATGGGGTTTTTATGGGAAAATAACATAATTTACCATAACTTTTGAACCGTAATTTTTACAGAAATGGGATTTGTACCATTTTGTTCAAAATTTAAAGGGCTACAACATACTACATTTTTATCAAAATCGTTCGGGCCATTTTTGAGAAAATTTGATTTTTCCGGTTTTTTATGGGGTTTTATGGGAAAATCCCCATTAGAAATCAGAATTTCAAAAAAATGAAAAAAACGCCTGGAGATACCATGGATTAGAACCTACATACCAAATTTCATCGAAATCGGACCACAGGTGTAATCCCTAGCTCTGTACACATCCAGACACACAGACACACACCAACACACACACACACACACACACACACACACACACAGACATCACTTTGAAAACCACTTTTTTGGGTCCAGGGGGACCCAAAACGGATATATCCACTCAAAACTCAAACTCGAAAATTTTGACGAAAACAATACTTTCTCCATATACTATGGTATAGGGGGAGAAAGTAAAATGGGAATGGGATGTCTAGTTCTATCAATATTTAGTTAAAGGTAAAATTTAAAAAAAATCCACTGCATAATGTGCTAATTTAATAATAGTTTAAATATACGCCATTTAAGAATACTTAATTGTGTACAGGGTGAAAAACATAAGTTTACATTTTTAATTCGCTGAACATACAGTATACTGTACTTGTTATGATTACAGAACAGTTGCACATAGTAATATGACCAACGAATGCTGTCGAGTGGGCCCCTTGAATTCAAACATCCCTTTCTCATCAATATACTGTACGTAGTTTTCGGTTCAGGGTATGATTATGATTATATTATATGAATAATTGTATGAATATTATATGTAAAATTGTAATTTTCATACAGCTTCGTGGTTCCTAATTTTATTGTTTGTACATTGAATAATAATTATAAATACTAACTTGTTCAATTTTGACAATTTATCGTCTGTTTCAGGTTCTCCAATGGTTATTTCACCACTAAAACCATCCAACCATGATAGGTAAGAATCATTTAACTACACTGTTATATGAAAATCGAATAGTTTGTGTCTGTATGTGTGTGAGTGTTACTCAATCAGGTAACAACTACTCGAAACCGACTGGGCTTGAATTTGACAGAAAATATTATCTTCTACACCAAGGAGTAATTGGTATTTTACTCCCAGAGCAAAACTAACTTCACCATGACGTAGAACCCGAGTGCTTGTTCGCGGGCAAAATTTAAACTCCCTTGCAGCGAATTCGATTAGCAATAGAAGCCGGATTTAACCCATCCTCGTATAACTAAGGTTCCAGTGAACTGTAGGTAATGTACGGTCCGGAATTTTACCCCCTGGAATTTTACTCTCGCAATTTTATCGCCCCGCGTGAAATTATCTGAATAGCTAAGACGTAATTTTACCCCCTGGCCAGATATAGAATTTGATGAGAATCATTGATTTGGTACATAATGGGTTTATCGTAGAGAAAGACTTGAAACAGTTAACTCCAATTGTACGCTATTTATATTGATGTAAAATCCTCATCTTTTAGCGAATTTCCCATATAGGGAATAAGCTATTACCGTAGGTCTCATGGTAAGACCTAGACCCGGGACCGATTTACTTTTTCGTTTTGAGGTCCCCAGAGGCCAAAAACACCATCCGTTCAAATTCATATACAGGGTGAGTTTCTACTTAGCGTGTTAACTTCGCCAGTAGGTTCTACTCACTAAAAGGAACAAAAAAGGTCCTATAAACCCATGTCCGGTTTTCAACCGTTTGGCTGTAATAGCGGATTTTGTGTTTTTCTTATTTTATTAGACTTTGCTCCACAATTTATGTAATAAAAACTTAACCCATTACTTTAGAGAGTTATAGTTAAAATCATTGGAAAGAATATTAAATTTGCTATAAATTAAAGGTTTCATTCAACAATTATACCATTACATAGTCCACGTTATATCCAAAATAAATTAAAAATGTCAATAAATTAATTAATTACGAAAATGTTCATGAGCCCACTTTGATACATAAACCTGCATTTATGCAATGTTGAAATGCATAAACAACTTGGTCATTTAATAATCTTTCAAATGATATGCTATTCAATACTATTATTGATATAAACCAGTGAGAAATTACTAATAAACTACAATAAAACACGGTTTACAGATTTTGTTTTTGCACAGTTTTACTGTTGATAATAATTACTGTATACTCCATGTTGTATTTTATTGAACAATCTGATAAGATTTGTACATTATTTTAACTTTTAAATATTTATTAAAATTATCTGAATTAATAAAATGTATAAACTCAAGGTTTTTCACATTTTCAAGGATGTAGTGTGTTTGATTCTTAAATGCTGTATAATTAGTTTTACCTTGTGCTTGATTAAGTCAGCTTTTATTGATTTGTCATCTATAGCTAGATAACTCAGCTGCTTAAACATACCTTGTTGAGTAATTTGCTGTTTTAACTTTATATTTCCAAGTCAATTAAGAGTTTTTCAACATTTATTAAACTATGGAGCCTTTTACCAATCAAGAGTATGCCAACATGATGAATACAGTAATTATTATTAACAGTAAAAACTGTGTCAAAACAAAATCTGTAGACCGTGTTTTATTGTAGTTTATTAGTAATTTCTCACTGGTTTATATCAATAATAGTATTGAATAGCATATCATTTGAAAGATTATTAAATGGCCAAGTTTTTTATGCATTTCAACATTGCATAGATGAAGGTTTATGTATCAAAGTGGGCTCATGAAAATTATCGTAATTAATTAATTTAATGACATTTTTACTTTATTTTGGATATAACGTGGACTATGTAATGGTATAATTCTTGAATGAAACCTTTGATTTATAGAAAATTTAATATTCTTTCCAATGATTTTAACTATAACTCTCTAAAGTAATTGGTTACGTTTTTATTACATAAATTGTGGAGCAAAGTCTAATAAAATAAGAAAAACACAAAATCCCCTATTACAGCCAAACGGTTGAAAATCGGACATGGGTTTATATGAACTTTTTTGTTCCTTTTAGTGAGTAGAACCTACTGGCGAAGTTAACACGGTCAGTAGAAACTCACCCTGTATATATATATATATATATATATATATATATATATTTATATATATATATATATATATATATATATATTTATATATATGTGTCCGTTAGCGCGATAACTCGAGCAAAATTAATCCGATTTTGATGAAATTTGGTACAAACATGTAAACCTACATTTATTTGAACGAGTTCGCGAACCAGCATAATCGGACCATGGGATCAGGGGTTTATGGGGGTTTTATGGGGTAAAAATGGGCTTTTCTCATTTTTGACCCTAAAAACTTAAAATTTCTAGATTTCTCTCTAGACCATTTTGAAGAGCTTAAAAATACAAATAATTTAGTATATTGAAGTATTTTTGAATGTTCATTGACTACGGAGAAAATTTAAAAAATTGTAAATTTAAAATTCCCATGTTATTCTTATGGAGAATAAATAAACTGTTCTAGTTTGCTTGTTTATGGATATATTTTAATCAAATTTGGCAATTTGGTTTATTTCATACTAAGCTATCAATATTTCAATTGAAAAAACACATCTCAACATCTTCCCCGTAGCAGCAAACCTAACTACTCACTAAAATTAATGTTATTTAAATAGGAAATAAATCTAAAAATTTATAGGGAATATTTTAGTAGAAATCAAGCCGGGTAAATGGAAATTCGCTTAGGATGCAGGTTTGCTGCGACGGGGGTATTTTTATTTATTCCGTCGTAATTATAAAATCTGAAGTGATTCGACAATAAAAAAATATACTTCCAACATGGCCTTCATTTAATTTAGGCCTACTTAGAATTATTATTCGATCGCTTACTTGTCGAAATTGTGAAATAACAAAAAAATAAAAACCCTGACACAATCGCGATTATATTTCAAGTTTGAAATCAAATTCACAAGTTTAGCAGTTATTTTGAGTAAATAGTTTGTCCGTTTTACGTGATTATTTAGAGTAACTCGAATCACTTACTTGAATTAAAAGGAAAAAATTAAAACAAATGTGCTTCAGTATAATTTTATTTTGGGGTAAGACTCTGGGTAGTACACTTTGATCTAAACTTATGAGGGGGTCGAATTCCGGCACGTACACGCTTGGGGTTTTATTTACTTTGTTGTAAATAAATTCACGACCGAGAAAAGATGCGATTAATTCTACCGTTAATTTATTTAGGCCTAACCCATTATGTACCCAAAGGTTCATGGGCAGATCTTATTATATTTGTTATTATGTCCTTAAATGCTTCGATTTGCAAAATTCTTACACCTACGTAATCGATTTTACTATTATTATTAAATCTATCACATACACATTTTAAATTAGGTTAGTTATTGCTATAAAACGACTTCCATTGTGATAGAGTCCGTTATATTTCAAACTTGTTTTGGGGGAAGGCCGTGCACCTTGTGAGGCACAAAGTACACTTTAGGCCGAAAGGTATCGAATCCTTCGTTTTAAACTCCTTTATACTCGGATGTGTTTGAAAGGACCTAATGGCCCTGACCGACCAAACAGTTCGTAGAAGTGGCCTAGGGTCGTGTTTTGATGCCTAGAGCCTCCTTACATTCCACCCCGCCACTCTCCCACGTCCGCCCGCCTATCTCTTGGGTTTGATGGTTTTATGTTCTGCCATATATATGTCACGTTCATCTTACATTTCTCCAGCTGTGTCTTGGCTGAAATACTAAACTCATCACTGTTTATCGGCCGTTCAGAGTCACTTTTGAAACCAGAAATGGAACTTTTTCTAGAAGTAGTCGTACAAAGTGGCATTTGATCCATTCAAATTATTTAGCAATGTAGCTGAATTCTCAACTTCCACTATTTTTCCTCACTCCGGAGGACAGCCGAACTAAAAACAATTTCGGATAAGATTACTTTAATTTAATAATAATCAACAGAAAATTTGCTTACCTGTAACATTTCATAAAAAATAACTATAAAAAACTACGATTTAAATAGAAAACGAAGTACTGAAAAAAAACTACTAATTTTGGAAGATGATCAACAGTGTGTAAATGGAAAGTGTCTTTTGTTTGCCGAATTTTGAAGTTGGCATTATTGTTTGCCCAGTCACCTCAATAATGCACGCAGCTTAATCACACAACATCATAACTTCAATCACAGAAAAGAGAGTAGCCAAGCACTGGCCTCAATGTTGTATGTACGTTTGATAACCTAATAGTGTTTATTTTAGTTGTGAGATGTCAAACATTGTTTACAAAATATTTCGTTTTTATGCAATTCGTCTTCAAGGTGTATTTTTTACCCTCGATAGAATTGACGCAAGAGGCTTTTTTCGTTTAAAATATTGCCACTTTGCTCAACAGTTGCACAAATAATTACAGTATTGTCTTTGTAGCCAGTTGAACCCACATTTTGTGCACTCTTATTTATACAGGCTACTCGTGTAACTAAATGTGTTCTTCAGATCTTGAAAGATTTCGCGGATTAAAAATTAAGAAATAGTATTCGTATAAATAACAAACGTAGGGATGTGTCTATATATAGGCTATTTATATATAAGTATGATTGTTTCTTGTTTATCTCCGCAAACAAATGAGGTTTCTCGCAATGTTGGCGATGGTTAGTAATGTCTTTCGCAATCAGTAAACATACGTCAATCACCTAATATCTTTACTGACCAGTATCCTAGTTTTGTTTGCCGTGCAGGCAGTAGGCGTGGCACTGGTCGGTGACAAAGGAAGGTGCGGTGTTTTGTAGTTTTGCAGTATTGTGGAGACTGGAGAGATGCTACCTGCAGCACAATGCCACACTTGCCGCATAGACCTACATCCCGCGCCTGCACCTGCAGTCCGACCTACCTGACACCACCTCCACCTCCACCTCTACACCATTCACCTCACCTCACCCACCACCCGACCCGCACATTCCTGGCCGGCCGTTGGGCTCAGCAAGGATTTAAACTTCTTACATCCCTCCAACATCTGCTTTGACAGCATCTTCCACAGATCTGTTGTGAGGTACTCGCCATGTGTTCAGCGTGCAGCGAGGCACTCGTTCATGTTCACAGAGAACATTTACTTTACTCACAGACTTGGAATAGACCACTTAAAGGCTGTGACAAATAGGTATTAAAATATTGTGTTAAGAAATTATTTTGTCTGTGGATATTGCACTGTAGAGGAAAGAGTCGATTCGATTTTATGTTTATACATCTTAAAACGCGGCGATAGTATGATTCATTTTTATGAACTTTGTTAAAATAAGTTATTTGCATCCATATTTCTAGTATGTATTCAGATTGGGACCATATCACAAAATGTAAATATGTTTACTGTAAATATTCCAAAAATTCCAAAAAGTACAGATTTTATTTAGGTAAATGATAAAGTGTTATGTACATTTTATTTTTTTACATTTTATTCTATCTGATGCATTTCAATCAATTACACATTTTCAATTCGTCACACCCCAGTTAAATTTGGTCCATCAATACTTCATCAGTTGCATTATAAAATATATTTCGCCCAATAAGAGATATACGAGTTTAAAAAACTATACTTGGCTGTTGTTCCTTTGACCATAGCGTCCTCTATTCTAAAAATGGCGGAGGCCTGTGTACGTGCGGAGGTTAGTTATGGTCGTCGCGTAGCCCAACGGAAGTCTCAGTTCAAATCTCGGAGTCCAGATGTGACGGCAGATGGCCGCAACCTGCCTGTGTGGTGCTGGTGCTAGGTTTGGCGATGTTAAGGTTTCAGTGGATATCCGGTGGTGAACTTTTAAAAACAGAGCACCAAAATATATAACAAGTACCCACTGTACCTGTTTTGAAGTTATGCATAGAGACTGCACGCATAGTCATTTGGTAATATAGGTTCTATATTTACATACCAGTATAATCCAGAGAATTGTTAATTTGCAACGGATTGAGCAAATTCTTTCTTTTAAAGGATATGTGTACATGTGAGATCTATACATCTCAACTACGCTAGGCTGATAACATACGATAGCCTTTATTTTGTTGTGCTATTTATTTCTATATATCACTATTTAAACAGGAGGGTGGTAAAAGGTGTAGATTCTACGTTTATTATTAGATCGTCGATCGTCTTTTTTGCTATTTTTCTTGTCGAAACTTTACTCTTTGTTGGAATGGAAAGTAAAATGTATCGGCTGTACAATTTTTACTCAGCAAAAAACTCAGAAGTAGTATATTACCTTTGGCTTGTGAGAAAACTGTGAGAATTGTTATTTTCTCTAGTTATTTGTCAATAGCTTCACACATCGGAGAAGTAGTATTGGCCTGTGAGAAAACTTGATAGATCTGCTCTCCATTTTTTTCGATAGCTTATCTCTTTGGAGAAGTAGTAACGTGTTGCCACGATGGTGGACCGATGATTCTAGGTGTCAAACGAGGTAACTCACATAGGGTTTCCCCTCCCTCGAGGGGTTCTTGAGGTTTAATTGAGTATATTGAATTTAGTATATCAGCTTGTGAAAAATATGATAGTTCTGCTCTCCCGTTTTTGTCGGTATCTTATCTCTATGGAGAAGTAGTATATTGGCTTGTGAAAGAAAACGATAGTTCTGCTCTCCACTTTTCATTGGTATCTTATCTCTATGGAGAAGTAGTATATTGGCTTGTGAAAGAAAACTTGATAGTTCTGCTCTCCACCTTTGACTGGTATCTTATCTCTATGGAGAAGTAGTATATTGGCTTGTGAAAGAAAACTTGATAGTTCTGCTCTCCACTTTTGATTGGTATCATATCTCTATAGAGAAGTAGTATATTGGCTTGTGAAAGTAAACTTGATAGTTCTGCTCTCCACTTTTGATTGGTATCTTATCTCTATGGAGAAGTAGTATATTGGCTTGTGAAAGAAAACTTGATAGTTCTGCTCTCCACTTTTGATTGGTATCTTATCTCTATGGAGAAGTAGTATATTGGCTTGTGAAAGAAAACTCGATAGTTCTGCTCTCCACTTTTGATTGGTATCTTATCTCTATGGAGAAGTAGTATATTGGCTTGTGAAAGAAAACTTGATAGTTCTGCTCTCCACTTTTGATTGGTATCTTATCTCTATGGAGAAGTAGTATATTGGCTTGTGAAAGAAAACTTGATAGTTCTGCTCTCCCGTTTTTGTCGGTATCTTATCTCTATGGAGAAGTAGTATATTGGCTTGTGAAAGAAAACGATAGTTCTGCTCTCCACTTTTCATTGGTATCTTATCTCTATGGAGAAGTAGTATATTGGCTTGTGAAAGAAAACTTGATAGTTCTGCTCTCCACCTTTGACTGGTATCTTATCTCTATGGAGAAGTAGTATATTGGCTTGTGAAAGAAAACTTGATAGTTCTGCTCTCCACTTTTGATTGGTATCATATCTCTATAGAGAAGAAGTATATTGGCTTGTGAAAGTAAACTTGATAGTTCTGCTCTCCACTTTTGATTGGTATCTTATCTCTATGGAGAAGTAGTATATTGGCTTGTGAAAGAAAACTTGATAGTTCTGCTCTCCACTTTTGATTGGTATCTTATCTCTATGGAGAAGTAGTATATTGGCTTGTGAAAGAAAACTCGATAGTTCTGCTCTCCACTTTTGATTGGTATCTTATCTCTATGGAGAAGTAGTATATTGGCTTGTGAAAGAAAACTTGATAGTTCTGCTCTCCACTTTTGATTGGTATCTTATCTCTATGGAGAAGTAGTATATTGGCTTGTGAAAGAAAACTTGATAGTTCTGCTCTCCTTTTTTGATTGGTATCATATCTCTATGGAGAAGTAGTATATTGGCTTGTGAAAGAAAACTTGACAGTTCTGCTCTCCAGTTTTTGTCGGTATCTTATATATATGGAGAAGTAGTATAATTGCTTGTGAAAGAAAACTTGATAGTTCTGCTCTCCACTTTTGATTGTTATCTTATCTCTATGGAGAAGTAGTATATTGGCTTGTGAAAGAAAACTTGATAGTTCTGCTCTCCACTTTTGATTGGTATCTTATCTCTTTGGAGAAGTAGTATATTGGCTTGTGAAAGAAAACTTGACAGTTCTGCTCTCCAGTTTTTGTCGGTATCTTATCTCTATAGAGAAGTAGTATATTGGCTTGTGAAAAAACTTCATAGTTCTGCTCTCCAGTTTCTGGTGGGTAGCTCTCTTTGGAGAATTAGTATATTGGCTTGTGAAAGAAAACTTGATGGTTCTGCTCTTCAGTTTTGATCGGTATCTTATCTCTTTGGAGAAGTCGTATATTGGCTTGTGAAAGAAAACTTGATAGTTCTGCTCTCCAGTTTTTGTCGGTATCTTATCTCTGGAGAAGTAGTATATTGGCTTGTGAAGGAAAACTTGATAGTTCTGCTCTCCAGTTTTTGTCGGTATCTTATATAGTTAGTTGTGAGAAAACTTGAATCTAGTAATTAACGATGCATTCATTATTTGGAGAAGTGTGTGGAGAAGTTGGAGAATTGTGTCTAATGATCTGTGATGTCTTATGAGGAGACGTAATAGTTCTGTTTCCCTATTAGTTTTCGGTAGCATTACTTGTCAACGTTGGTAAATTTGTGTTATTAGTAAGAATATCAACTACTTTAGTTTACCCTAAACTTGATAGATTTGTGGCATTTTTTTAATTGAAGTTTACCTACATCCGGTAAACAAAGTAAGCTAATGGACATAAGTTAACGTTTGGTTCTGTTTTGATTGATCACACTCTGTATCCTGTGTTAGTGTTGATTAAGAAACTCTAAGTACCACAGACTCGGGTAGGTTTTTACAAGTACAGTAGAATGAATGGATGCACATATGCGAGTCAGCAGACAGATGCAGTGAGAGCGTGACACAAAAACTGGTCGCCACCAACGGCTCTCTGGCCAGTTCTATATCTTACCTTACCTTCTACACTTGCTTCTAACTGCAGCCCTCCGCGACCATCCACTGAACATGACCGCTATTAGGGACGCACTATGTATTTTAATTATTGTGATTGGAGTTTTCGCAGATTCTTAGAGTTTTAACTAAAACTGCTTAGTAACAATTTAAATCCTCTAAATGTATGTCACAATAATTACTTACTTAAAACTACTTGATATTAATGTTTCGACCTATTTTTTTAATAAATGGTCCAGTCTAATGTCAGAGCTGATCTTAATCAAAACCATACAGGTCTTCTTACTTCATTTTTCACTCTCACACAGCAATTTTAAATACGGGACTATTATTGGTAAATGTTGTTTCTGTCTCTCACTAACCAAATAGTAGCAACGATAACAACGATACACATGGTTAAGTGTTTCATTTGCCAGTTAGAATAGTCAATTCTCCTTGATGGTAACGATATAAAAATACTCGTTCGGAAATTGAAAGAAGATGAGCTGTCAAGCAAGACTGCACGCCCGATGAATTTCATAGTTTGCCGACTCCGACATACCTAAACATTAGTAAAACATAATAAACGGTATCAGTAATCTGACACACACTTTCTTCCATTAGCTTGTCAACAAACTTTATCATGGGTAAGTGGTGGGAGTTACTATGATATTTTATATAAGACAACGTTTAGTGACAATCTAAAATATCTATGCTTCAACAAATACCTTTGGAATAACAGAGTTGCAATAAACATACTAAGGTGACGTAGCTCTTATTTTTTCATTTTACAACCGATCAATATCGTAATTAGACCCTGAACTGAATACGCCGACAAGTACTTTTACTTTACTTTTTTAATTTACGTCATCTGGAAGAGGTACATGTTTCGCCGGAAAAGGTAAATGTTTCTCCATAAGCTTTTCTGTTGGACAACAAACAGTGTTAGCAAAACGGGAGTGCCGATGGAGACCAAGTCAAGTCCCTTTAAACGCACGCACCCCCACAGGTCTCCATAGGCACTCCCGTTTTGCTAGCACTATAATTGCCGTAAGACCAAGAGTCGTTTATAGGTACGAAATTTTATTTTACCAAGAAGGAAATTATTCGAATTGTTGCAATCGACTATGAAAAGCGAATGGTAAAAACTTGAGGTCTGGTACGCCCCAACCTAAGATTACGATTGTTATTTAACTTTTGTTTGAAGACGTGTATATCTATAAGAAATTTATAATGAGCCATGCCTACGTCGTTGGGTCTGGTAGGGCCAGGTCTCATTGAGTACTTGAGTTACGTTACGGCTTCCTTCCGGTGGCGACGACGACGCGGCGCGGCGCGGTGGAGTTGGTAGAGGCAGTGGCAGGTGGTGTAGTCTTCAGTCTTCATTCAACTCCAGCTCTGCCACCGCCTCCATTCAACCTGACACTTCCCCGGATATCCTTCGCTTATCCTCTCTACTCTACACACGCAATCAAACCCCCTCATTGTCACCGCGAGATACGGGCGATGTAAGCAAACTACGCACTCCTCCCTCCTAGGGTACCTCGTCGGTATTCGAAATTAATATCGTATGGCGTTTGGTTGGTAGGGTTGTCTACCATTTGCTCGAAAAATCACTTTGTCGTCAGGCCATATAATTATCAATTAAAAATTAATCAATTAAAAATTGTCAATTAAAATTAAACTAGTGTACCTGTTGCTCGAATTCGAGCAATTGCGAAGCATTACAGGCGACTCAAAGATTATGGAAATACTCACCATCTACACAACAGTTAGATATATAATCAAAATCCTTTGTAAATATCTTATCTTTTTTCAAAAAGCTTATCTTGTTTTTTTAGTGTTTTCTACAAATTTTTCCCTCTCATAGCCGCATTAGGTTGTCTATGACAACGATAATAATAAAAAAAAAAAATATATTTCTATTTCTTCTACTTGGTTGTGTTCTATGACTTTTTCTATGTTTCCATTGTTTGCAAATCGATTATTTCAATGATTGCTCAAGAAATGTAGAACAGTGTTAATTCAGTTTTATTTTTAGCCCATATCAAATTGTCCAGGATTTCTCGCTCTTTTCCATTGTAATAATTACACCAACCCAAGTTTCGTCTACAGATGCAATGTGCCAACGAATATCACCTACCTACAATCTCCAAGAAGTAGTAAAAAAGGCAGAAACCAACCCATACGATAGATAAAAGTTAACTCCAAATGAAATAATTTTAAGAGTTACTGTGATATTAGGATTTTCCACTGATTTGGTAATAGAACATTATATTGCAAAACATGACACGATGCAGAAGAAAATCCAATTTAAAATCAGAAAAACCCATTGCAAATACAGTACTTCATTTTGACAAATTCAATAAATCACAATTTAAATATTAACAGCTGTTTCATTAAAAAGTAGTGTAGAATTATGCATATGTTCGTAATGTAAACAAATCTGAAGAGGCAACTTTAAAGGCTTCTGGGGCAGAGCCCCAATGGAATTTACCTCATTCCTCTTTTGATGGCTCATCTACAGACACCTTTCTTTAGAGACCCCTACCAAGTTTCTACGCCCAGCCGTTCTCTCAAATTAGCTGTGACAAAATTTTGTTCGGCAGTTGTGTTGGTCGTAATGTAAAATTAAACAAATTAATACGATAAACCCGGCCGTGGATATCAATATAGTTTACTGTCACTGTAGACTTGATCCGTGGACAATAGAGTAGAGGAAATAAGTATAAATAAATATATAAATTTGCCTTTTCTAGATAACGTAGGGGACGCTGTTAGGGGAAGTCATTTAAGAAGAATGCAATTGCCTTGGTACAACAACCTCGCTGGTGGTTAGAAGTCAGTTTTGCCAATCAGTTCGGAACGTATCCCAAATCGACGAATAGCAAGTTAAAATATGATAATATACTATTAAACCCATTAAGGGCTACCACATAAAATATCCATTATACTCGGAGAAAGTTTTCCTGTACAAATGAAGTTTCTCGGCTGAGAGACACCTTTCCCGGTTTCCTATCCTTTCTTGTTTCCTTGATATGTACTGATTAACTACTTTAGGTGTACAGTATCTAGAATTTGAAACTTTGGATTATGGCACCACATAGATAAAAGCCGTTGGTGATGGGTGGGGGGGTTCAAACCATTAGACCAGTCGTGGCCCCTTTGCCGTATTGAGTTTTGCTGCTAACTCTAGTATCTATAATGTCACGCAAGAATAATTCCACTTAATCTGTTTGAATAGGCCTACATATTGTTTTATTAATCACTGTTAAGTTTTGAACAATCTTATTTGCTGTGCAGTTTATATAAAAAAGATCTATATAATTTAAATGTTTAATTAAAGTTATAAGAGCATCGTCATCCTACTAATATTATAAACGAGAAAGTTTGGATGTATGTATGTTTGTGACAAGTAAACACGAAAAATACTGGTCGGATTGGGCTGAAATTTGGCATGATGATAGCTCACATTCCCGATTAACATATAGGCATATTCTTATCTCGAAAATCCTTTTGGGCTCCGCCCCAGTGGCTCTGCAGTTCCCCATGTTAACCTTATGAGTATTCATATTTAAAGGGAATTAAAGAATTTAGCCAGCTGTTTTAACTAAAAGAGTTGGTTCTATGATATGCAGAAGCATTAAAAATTTATAAGATTTACCAACAGGGTGCAGCACTATTATTTTTTTCATTATTTATGAAAACAGCTAATTGTACTAAGCAGCAACAAAAAACTGTGATACACAATGAGAACTGTCAAAGTAGGATTGTTTACAGTTATGTTTATGTTTTTAATTGCATGAATAATTTATGATATTTTGCAAATTTTTAATAATCTATCTTTCTCTATTGTGTAGGTGAAGTTGTAGAACATTATGGCTATGGTAGATGTGTAATACTATCGCATACCGTAAATTTGAGGAAGCAAATTTTCTCATACCGTGTTTTCTCACATCGCAAACGCAAAGATCGGGTATAACTGCAATAAGCATTTTATACTTATTTGCCAACCCCGTACGAAGGACGGGTACTCTACTAGTCTCAATATAATTAAAAATATACCTTGAGCCTTGATCGAATTGATAGGATAGAATCTAGACCTTTCATGGCCAAATGTATATAATTATAGGCTGTAAAAATTGTCTTTGTATAATTTACAATTTTTAACATTTTATGTTCAAAATTATATTGTTACTATACTATATCACCTGTGTACTAATTTACATAAAAATAACGTTATCCTAGAGTTGACAATTCCAATGCGAATGACCCAATTCCCCCTATCTCTGGAGATATCTACGTAGATATGTATCAGCTGCGGCAATAACCTCTTCCTGCTCAACCACAACTAACTGTCTCTCCCTTGTGATAATGTCTTTGGTTTGGTCACTCTTATTTAGTTAGGTACCACCAGTGATAGCTATTTTAATACAAAACCGAATGATTACACAACTGGTCTTTACATATATGACCGACTTAATGCCAAGGACAATTTTAAACTCATAACATTTTTTCTTAACATACAGATAGGCTACGTTATTACAAAATATCATGTAAATTTCAGAACTAAAATTTGAAGCAATTAATTTGAACTCTTGTCCGCAAATACGGATTGACGTTGACAAATAAACCTTACGCAAAAATTGCAAATCCGCCTGTGTACCTATGAACTTTTGTCAATTTTTTTTTAGAATGTACAGTACAGTGTTTAGCGTACGAATAGACAAAGGATACAAATTCTTCTGTCGGGTTGGAGCATAGTATTTGTATGGAAACAACAAGTAAACTGTATATTTTTGTGAGTAAAGGGATATTTTCTATATGACATATTTAGAATGCCATAACATAATATTATGTGAAGTGTGTAACGTGTACCTACCGTTGGAAATATCTTCACTTTTTTGTGATTTTTATCTTTTTCTTTTTATAGTCAAACAACAAATATTTAACAGATATTTTAGTATTCCTTCTAAAATGTTGCATTGTCCTATCATCCGGAAGACAAAACTTTAGTTAATGTTTTTCAAATGCTATGATGTTTAAATATTTATGCAACTTATCCATGTGACTAAGTAAGGATCGACAACATAACAGCTTGAATGTTTATTTAGAAACAGATTTGTACTTGTAACCGACGCCTGTTTATCGTTATCAAAGGCCTTGAACTGTAATGTTTGTTGTGTTGCAGCGCTTTGGTTTCAAACTAGGACAACGACTTTTTGTAGTTGAACGAACCTCATTTCAAAATTAACGTGTATTTGAACATTTAAAGCTGTTCCGGTCTATATGTGTATAGTTTAGATTTTGATGTGTGAAAACATTAAACAAACTGCCACAACCTCGCATAAACATGTATAATATAACTTGATTTTTTAATCTTTCAAGACCGACTTTAAATGTGTAACCACAAAATACCGAGCGAGACAGTGAGTGTCTCTGTTCTTACTCTGTAGTAACGTCATCCAAGTCATCAATAGTATTTTATCGTATTGCTCTTAGTTAATGGAGCACTTCGATACAGTGTGGTTATTGTGTTACGAATCAAACTATATTTGTAAAATAAATGTTAAATGTCGTTATGCATTGCAAGCGTTTTTAATACTGTTATTTATCAAAATGTAATTTTCAGTGAAATATTGAGCGTAAATGTTTCTAGTATCACTACACTCGAACAAAGTAAATGCTGATATATCGTTTCGAATCATGGGAGTAGTAGTAATAAAATCAGTTTAATTTCAGGCATTGGTGTAGTTAGCTTAGTAGATGTTTCCCAGTTTACATTCAAAATAAACGTATACAGTATAGTTCAAACGCAGAACTTAAAACCGCTCACAGATTTAGCTACTGTTAACGTTCCATTTTATCTCTTATACCTCGATAGTTGATGCTACAGACACTTGTCCATTCAGTTTGGCTTGGTTATAAATAGATTATACGACAAAAAGTCAACAATTGATAGCTGCATACACTATCGCTTGTTTGATGGAAATATGTTTATTTTGTCTTTTGTACGTTATGGTTTGAATTTTCTTGTTCTATTCAAAGTCCAACATTTCAGGCGATGTTTACGATTTCTGTTACTTGTGAATGTATTCAGCGAGGTCAAGATCGAGGTATTCAAATGAGTTGGTCTAGCAGACCCGGTCGTCTGGTTGTAGTTTATACAGTACGAATTGTCTTTCACATGACAAACTGAGTGACAGATGCAAACTGTTTGGCTCCTCTGACGTGAGGTCTATTTGGAGGAGACGGGTGAGGATTGTTAACAGTCGCAATCTCTCAGTTGCAGATTGTGTTGTGTTGTGGCTGGACGCGTTGCAGAAAGTCAACAGTCCCGGAAGGTCAAATAATTTATACCTGTGCCGCTAGGTCAAAAACTACAATGTTTGCAGTGTCTATAGATCAAAAATCCCAGTAAGTCAAATAGTACAGTCCGAGCTAAAAACGTGGTCTATGTTAAAGCAATTGACTTATTGGGAATTTGACCTAATGCAACAGCAGTTTTAATATAACGAAATAAGATAAAATATAAGTTCAGTTTCGCTGAGTCAACAGTGCCGGAAGGTCAAAAGTATAATCCGTTAAAAACAACGATAGTCCTCTCGACGCATGACTTCAATAATTTCGCGTTTTGGTGTACTTAAAGTTGTGCTAAAATTTTGAAAATTGGCACAGAGCTTCTTGGTTAGTCCTACTCGATGACTATTTTGTTCGAACTTTAAACTATTTACCGATCTAATTAATAAAAATTGATATGTATGGGGAAATAGTTTTAAATCGTGATTTATAACATGAAAAAGTTAGCATGCGAGATTTTTTTTGTTTTTGGGTTAGAGAGGTTTTGTCTGTGGCAAAGTTGTAGCCAAAAGTGTGATGCGTAAAATATATTTTTTAAGTTTTTTACAATCAGTGGTTCAATAGATAACTTGGGTTGAAGAGGACGGCAAATTTAGCATTTCGCAACGCATGGAAAGAACTACATCGTACGATGCGACTGCTGAGTGGACTTTTAATTTACAGTTCTAAGAACAAGAAAAAGATGAATATACAGATCACCAGTACATTCATATTATTTATAAAACATCTTTCTGTATTACCAGCTTACATTTTTCACTTATAAGAATACATCATAAACAGGGTGTTAAAAATAAGCGGGGGATACTTTACCTAGTAATTCCTCGGGTCAAAATAAACAGAAAATCAAGGATAACATTTTTTCCGAAATCGTTTCGTTAACCAGATATCCACCATTTTGTATTTTTTACATACAAATATTTATCTTTGCACTTTTTCAACCGATGTTTATGAAACTTGGTATGTATGTTAAGGTAGGAGAGACCCATGTTATAAAAAAAGATTCATCTCGATTCACCCTAAAATTTCAAAATTTAACACTTAACTACAATATAATATACTTAACTACACCACAATATTTACGTATCACCATAAATCTTTAACAAAATAAAACGTTAACATTTTCAAAATCCAAAGTAAATCAATATAATCTTTCTTTTTTTGAAAAAAAAAAATAAGAAAAGGCGATGGTAAAATAACGACAGGCGAGTTTCGATCTGGGTGTTTCAGGTTTGAATCTAGGAGGATTTAACATTAATTAGGTAACATTAATGTTTAATCCTCCTAGGTTTGAACTGATTGAGAGGAATACATGAAACCGAAGGGGGGAGGTAGCAACAAGTGCACTAGTATTTACTAGTGTCCAATTACAATTTGATGGATTTAACAAAAACCTTTTCTATTTCACTTATTTTCAGCTGTTAAATTTCAAACGATACGTTTTAGCGACATCATTAACGTTATTATCATCATCATCGTTTGAGTTTGGGTTTGCGGCAATGTATTTTTATGAATAAAACCTTTAATTTGATACCAAACTTGACCTCTGCTGCTATTAATTGACTGTATGCACTATTAATTAACAGCTGTGTCTAAGGATTATGTCGGCCTTAGTCACAAACAGGACAAAAAGATCGCTCCACTCATCCCACACTCATCTCCATTCATACTTGGCTTAAAATGCATACATTTGTATGGTCGCCATTTCAAAGCAACATGGCTACATTATCAATGACAAACGTGGAAAACCTTATACGAGTGTGAGTAAGTCCGGAAACAGAGTAAGTCCGAAAACAACTCTAAAAAACAATAAGCAATAAATTGCAAGAACCGTTGCTTATATCATGGGTATACACGTATGTACTGACGTGTATATTTAATGCTTATATCGAACGAATGTACATCGTGAGAATTTCCATTAGTTGTTCCATTTAGTTGTGTGTCCATTAGTATAATAGTTTAGTTGACTCTTTTAAAGTCAGCGGAAATTGTGACTGTTATTACCCTTGAAATGATGTTTGTGTAGTACTTTGCAATCCTACCAATGCTTATAGAATCATACGATTACAATTTTCTGGTTAGAATATGTCGCATAGAGTGGTGACTACTGTATCTTTTTGGTTTGCTTGTATAACAGGATCAACAAAGATTTTCCATCGACTTAAACAATACGATACTCTCAAATTGTTCATTGCAATAACAAAATATCACACAGTTTGATGAATATTTGTGTGTAAACCACATACAGTACACCTGTATTCTATCTATTTTAACTTTTATTTTTCCAAGACTTTATAGAAATTCACGCATTACGTGATCAGGGAAGAAAGTCCCATGTGTTTTATAGGTAAAGAAGACAAGGGCGGTCCTAGACATATATTTTGGGGGGGTCGCCGGGGTCCTGGGGTTCCCCCCGGGAAAAATATATAAATAAATAAATATAGGCTATACAGAGTGATCAACTCAAGGAGGCCACCATTGGGATATCGGAAACGGTAAGAATTAGAGAAAACTTAAAATGGGGGACATTCCTTTATTTTTTGTGACAGTTAAAAATGTGATTTTAGTTTTTTTTAACTCAGCCACCATTTTCCAAAATGGCGGCCAAATTTGAAATTTCTCATGGAACACCCTATATTTAACCATGTTTTCGGATAGAATAGGCAATTTAAAAACTTTTTTATCCTTGACATTTTTCGATAAACCCACTCGTTTAGGAGTACAGCCTATGAAAAAATGACTTCCGGTGTAAATTTTACATCATGTAGCTCCTAAACAAGTAAGTTTATAGCAAAAATGCGAAGAGTAAAAAAGTCTTACAATTGCATCCACATTCCAAAAAGACCATAAAACTCATTAAAAATATGAATTATATTATTTAAAAAATGGCGGCAAACTTGAAAAGTGGAAAACTTTTTATTTTATAGTCTTTAAGGAATGTAGGTGCAATTCTAAGACTGATTTACTTTTTGCAATTTTGCTCTAAACTTACTCGTTTAGGAGGTAAATGATGTAAAATGTACACCGGAAGTCATTTTTCCATAGGCTCTACTCCTAAACGAGTGGGTTTATCGAAAAAAATGTCAAGGCTAAAAAGTTTTTAAATTGCATATTCTATCCAAAAACATGATAAAAAAAACTAAAATCATATTTTTAACTGCCACAAAAAATAAAGGAATGTCCCCCATTTAAAGTTTTTTCTAATTCCTACCGTTTCCGATTTCCCAATGGTGGCCTCCTAGAGTTGATCACCCTGTATGTATGAATTTGAACGGATGGTTTTTTGGCCTCTAGGGACCTCAAAACGAAAAATTAAATCGGTCCCGGGTCCAAGTGTTACCATAAGTACTACGGTTATAGCTTATTCCCTATAAGGGAAATTCGCCAAAAACCTAATAGTTATATAGAACAATATTACATTCAACCAGTTGTTAGTTAAAACAAATTATATGGGACTAAAACAAATCAATGATTACAAATAAATATTCCTTTAAAAAATAATTTGAACATCCTACTATTTTACTATGCATATTTAATTAATCTGCATCCTCATACCTAAGAATTGAATGTATCAATGGTCAGCATTACACATAGTATAAATAAGTCAACTCTAAATATGTCTTTAAATTTGTAAGCAAATTATATTGTACTAAAAGCTAGCTTAGAAGGTTAGCGTCGGCTGCTAGACTTTTTAAAAATTAAAACTTAATTTCTAAAAAAACTGGGACCCTTAATTATAATTATGGCTTTGACATTCCCTAGTTCTCAAAATTGTCTTTCTTTCAACACAAAACTAATGAAAATCCATCGTCTGGTTGATTCAGAATTGTGAAAAAACCTCATTTACGTTTTAATAATATATATGATAGTTTGGACATGTTTCAACCCTTCCGAGGCGTAATACATTTACACAGTTTATATGTAGACTACATTATAACTCATAAAATAGTTCTACAATTAAATGGATCTCCTTTTACAAACGTATATAATAACCAGAAATTTTCAGATCGTCCTTGCGTGTATTTTATGCCACAAATTTTGACGAAAGGCTTTTCATTACATAAACTATACCTATTTACAGTATTGACCAAACAGTTGGCAAGAAGCATTAATAGATGAGCTATGTACCAAATATGATAATTTTAGCTCTATTCTAATTATGACAAAACACGAAGTAACTAAAAGCGAGTTTTGTTTGTGTAGTAAGCGTTGCAGGAGGTCTACTTTACACTGAATCGACGTTCACTTTTATTGCTTTTGATCTTCCGGCACTGTTGACTCAGCGAAACTGAACATGTATTTTACCGTATTTCGTTATATTAAAACTGCTGTTGCATTAGGTCAAATTCCCAATAAGTCAATTGCTTTAACATAGACCACGTTTTTAGCTCGGACTGTACTATTTGACTTACTGGGACTTTTGATCTACAGACACTGCAAACATTGTAGTTTTTGACCTGGCGGCACAGGTATAAATTATTTGATCTTCCGGGACTGTTGACTTTCAGCAACATTCCCGTTGTGGCTCTGGCTGTGGGAGAGACAGACAGGAATGTTGTGCAGTTGCAGTTGTAAATCAAACCCGAGTGGTCGACAGCAGGTGTCCCTCTCATCTTGCTGTCTTGCCTAGGAACATCCGCGCCACGCCTACACAATTCTATACAATCTGTAATCTTACACATTTCTATCAATTTTAATAAATTCAAATATCAAATAAATTTTAATATTTAGATGGAAAACTACCGTCTCTGCTAAATATTTTCAATGTCTTTCGATAGCTAAACTAGACAATTTTGAATCACATTGATGAGGTAGGAACAATAAGCGTGAGTTATGATTGGATATAAATGCCTTACTTCTATAAGGTTAAATGCTACATACCTCTATTTCGTGATAAGAAATTCATTATTTCAGAATTTTGCATAGTTATGTATGCGTTTACGTATCTGAAATAGTTACCAGTTATTTTCACCCAAAACATAATTAACATGTTTCAAAGACTCGTCGCTACGACCCGATTATTTTGTTCTAAAATTCTGAGAGACAAATCTGGATCATACGTATATTTTATAGTTTTTCCTTCATTTGTTGTATATTGTATTGAGTATTCATCCACATATTACGGATACCTCGCATTTCTATGTACAATGTACGGGTATGTTTTGTTATGATGGAGTTGTTAGTTGTCAGCTAGGGCTAGGATGTGATGTGATAACGCTCGCAGTGTAGAGTGTGGAGGGGAGAGTTTCAAGTTTGAATCACAACGGTCGCGGACAAGGACGCGGTCCAGACACACCCACTCGCTGCAGCCTCAGCCTCACTCCGGAGTCAACGATTACCTACAACGAGCACAAGTAGCTACACAACAGATACAGTAAATCCAAGTTGAAAAATCTCAAGTCTTGCTTGCGTTAACGATATATAAATGTGGATTGATTGGCTCAACTTTTGCGATTAACGTACCCTAATTTAATCGTACAGTACATTATAATTACTGTATATAATGTTAACATTTTGTACGGTCGTGTCAAAGTATAAAGCCCGAGTCCTCAATAAGAGTCTTCAACATATAATTTTAGTTATAAATAAATCCAAATCCAACCATCTACCGGTGAAGAACAGTAGCTGGAGGTAGTAGCAGTAGGTGTGAAGTATTTGTATGCTGGATTGCTGGTGTGTCTTGTCCATTGACCCCACGACCCGCGACTTTTCACGCTCCACGAGTCTCGAGGAAGGGCGTTGCGTCTGTTCCCTGCTGTCTTTCCGGTGTAATTTGTACTTTCCGCCGATTGTATTAACTCACGAGTGACTGAAACATGGAGTACCGTAAACGTAAGACTGTGACAATCGTTGGTGAGAGGTGCGAACGATGACCCGAGACCCTACTGACTAAACAACTGACGACCTTTGAGTTTGTATTCTTATATAAACAAAGTGCATACCTATATTACTTCTCCTAAAAATGTATTGCTATGTTTTATTTCAAGATGTTCACTCACTGAGGATATTTCCTAATCTGAGACACGTTTTAAG
Organism: Macrosteles quadrilineatus; assembly: GCF_028750875.1. Classification (NCBI taxonomy): domain Eukaryota; kingdom Metazoa; phylum Arthropoda; class Insecta; order Hemiptera; family Cicadellidae; genus Macrosteles; species Macrosteles quadrilineatus. Next base: position 153,076,858 of record NW_026542594.1, read on the forward strand.
ATCACTGAGTGTTATAGTTAAACATTGCAGAATTTAATATTAAATTAGATCGTTGTTTATTGTTTGATGGCTTTGTAATTGTATAGATGCTTATTGTGTTTTTCTAAACGATATTGTGAAAATTACGAAGGACGGTGTACAACAGGTACTATGAGAGACAAAGAGGAGGTTTTGTACGACAAAGTGAGATGTGGACGACGTGGTCCGTATAGATGCTCCGGGACTGGGTGTCATCGTCCTTCCCAGAGCAGTCATCTCTTAGGTCAAAACTTGTACTCGGAACAGAGTTCCTTTTCAGTTTTATATGTCATTAGAAACCTCAACAAAAAACTCAATTTCACTTTATGTATGACACCTACAAATTTTGATTATTTTGCCTCTGGATAGCGTTGCACCATAATGAATAGGATTAAAATACCCGTAGCATGTACACTGTAAAGTACTACAGCAATTGTATTAATTCTATGACGCATTCTTGTTTTATTCTATCTAAACGCTGTACACTAAAGGTGCATTTAAAAAGTTATTATAAGGCCAGCATTTTAATTCTTTGTATGATCTTAATCGTTGGTAGTTTTAAAGTAGGTTTAAGGATAGTCGACCTATTTACAGTAGTGTATAAGTATATTTTAAAATTTAAATCTTACTATTTATTCCACGTAAATGGTGAGAATTGTCATTTGAACACACAAAGTCCAAAAGGAGTTGTCCAATTTTTGCATTTGGCATTTTAAGTGACATGTAACATCATGTTATAGCTTTTCACAAGTTGATCCATTTCCAGAAACGTTATGTAGTTCAAACACAAGACACTTTGGAAAATTTCAATTTAATATAGTGACATATATATTTTAACGGATTTTTATTTTGACATTCAGCATTTATATAAAAAAAAACATTGATGTGTTTATTTAAAGATAAAGTTTATGATTAGGGGTTTTCATATTTATTGCTCAAAGTTGAATTAGGCCTATACATAAAGTAACGCAATATAAGAAATAAAAACAAGCTCCACAATACAGATGCAAATTTAAAATATCAACAAACTTTCTTCAATCAGAATACAAAAGTTAAAATGTATTTTTTGTACCAGAAAAAATCAAGCTTAACATCACGATCAACAAATTTAAAAAAACATAACTATTTTCTTCAGCTAGAACATAACAGTTTAAAAATTAATTTTATATAGCAGTTCGAGGATACAAGCAAATAATACTGCCATGTACGTGTTCACGTTAACTGTATTGATGACATTAATATACCATTGTGCTCCTGTTGTATTGTGATTGCGCCGCCCCGGTGGCAGATAGGCAATACCCGCAGCACTCCGCCGTACCTGAATCACGTACCTCCGCCGTGCCGCGCCGCGCCGTCCGCCTCAATACACTATATGTGCAATTATTATTCATTACTGTTTTGTTTTTGTTTTTTTTTTTAATTTGTTGTGCGATTTTTATTCTCTCGGCCATTATATACGTCTCTAATTTGTAAATTCTAGATTTATAAATCCATAAGTACTCACCCGTAATATTCATTTCTTCCTGAAGTATCAACACGATTTGATTATTTTTGTGTTAAAAGTTTAAATAATTACTTTCATTTCAAGCGTGATACCATTTCTAGGATTTAGAGTATATGGGTTTTCAAACAATAAATCGTTTTGTTATAAAAAAAATAAATAAGGCTTACCACATACTTTACTTTACTTTCTTGTGAAATGGCGACCATACAATGTAGGTATTTTAAGCCAAGTATGAATGGAGATGAGTGTAGGATGAGTGGCGCGATCTTGTAGTCTTGTTAGTGACCAAGGCCGACATTCCTTAGATTGTGTAGTATTGTACACTTAAAAATTTAAATTTATCAAACTTTTAGGACTGGTCCACCTTTTGTCCTATTTAATTTAAAAATATTATTTGTTAAGTATTAATTTCTTATATTTGAGTTGGATATGTAACAAAAATAAATTGATGTCGCATTAAATCAAACACCATTATGACATGTAACAATTACATAACACAGTAACACTATCTGACATAGGCCAAGTGACTGTACGCATAATGTATGCAAGTTTGCGGTGGTGGGAGGGGAGAGGTGATCTGATGAGTCGTCAGTGCTAGGGGTGACAGCTGATATCTGCAGCTGGTGTTGTACAGCAGCTGCTACGTCATTACTGATATGACGTCACCCTCCCTCTACATCAGACACTGTGGTACGTTGACCTGGCACATAGGCAATCCCGCTGTCAATTAGCTTGCATGGTTTTATATTTCATTAAATTGATACTTTGGTGCTGTCCTGGTACTTATACTGGCTTTATGACGGGGGGTTTGCATCGTGTCATTCATAAACTTATTTTTTCATATCCATTTATTTTGTATGAAGGAAATCAAGGCGTGCGTGATCTTGTTTTTAATTCGACTGTGACGCATACTACAGAAACAGCTATGATTCCTTGCCATTCAAGTTGACGGATCAGGAAATAGTACATCCAAATTGAGCTAAGTCCTAATTAAATGACCAAGCTACTAAGGCTGTCATATCAGAAAGTTAGGGAAAATATTTCAAAATATTCTAAAACATTCTCCCGCTATCTGTGTACGGAGTTGTATGTAAGCGAGTGTTGGTACGCCACTACTACCAGGCTGTACCACTATGTCTACTACTACTACACTACTCGCAGATGGTCACACACACAATAGCCGCGCAATATTCATGATCCAGATAGAGGAAGTTGCCAGTTCCCACGATAGCGATATGTCTACCTGTGACTATCCCCGAACCCTCTGTTTCCGATACTCACCCCTCCGCCGAGGCCGACGCGAGTTCATGTACCCATCGCAATTATTGTCGTACTATACCGTGATCGCGGTTTTGTAATTACCTAAAAATATTTATCACAGATCTATTTAGCGTAGAAATATAGCACCAACTATACTATTCAATTGGCATACGGTTGTACTGCTAATCGCACGTTTCGATATGATAGTTTGTTGGTTTAATATCTTAGCAGAAGAGTCGATTTTAAGGTACATGGTTTAGCAAAAGTATAAATTTTTGTTCACGTTTCATTAGTAAATATTTAAGCAGACATATTGATTTCTCAGTGCATGTTTTGGCCAAAGTGTCGATTTTCTAACACGTTTCGGCGGAAGTATCGATTTCTTGGCTGTGCCGCGTGAGAGAATAGTCCAGTCTGAGAAGTCCTAGACCTGGACGGTGGGAAACGGTGCTGCAGTAGCGTCCCCCGTCCCGTCCCCCGTCCTGTCCCGCGCCCTGTCACAAGTCACGGGGTCGCTGGTCTAGCCATCTGGGGATACCCCAGTGGCTACGGAACTTAAGATATCCCAGCAATATGGATGGTGAACTTTTTAATGTTTGAGTGTTGAACGACACTGATGACGCTTTTGACTTGCGTGTCGTTCTTTACGTTATCGTTTTACGTTTTCACGTTCAATTTGAGCTGAGCGGCGACGGTATGCAAATTAATACTCACTAAACTGTTCAGAACCTAATCTGCGGATTTGTTCAACGAAACCCCTATATACTACCCGTTTACAGCCACCGCAATTACCCAGGGATTGTCAAGCACCGATAGTGATTAAGTTTTTTGATCCGCGAGCCGGGTGCCGGGTGTTGAGGGCAATAACCCAGACAGTCGCGGCCCCCATACAAGGTATACAATGCTCGCTAACCCTCCCCCCACCCCTCAATAAATATTGTGTGTACCATCAAAATCCGCGGTTCGCTACTTCCCCTTGCACCACAGTCTACAACATATACTAGACGCGAAACTACTCGGCCTGTCAAGTATAAATCCTATCATATATTTTATTGCTTTTAGATTTATCGAATATGCGTAAGAATAAGAATTATCATAATAAAAACTTTCAATAATGCTTTAAACCGGTGACATCCTTGAGGAACACTTGGACTTATATAGAGGATAACGAAGCATGATATGTACAGTTTTATATTTGCTATCGTACTATATTACAAATCGGCTCTACAATTCAAAAAACTATCAACATAATTGAATTATAAGGGAGTATTATGATAACTAACAGATACTTTTTGGTGAATTTTCTGCTATGGGTCAATGAAGAAAATTAAAAAAAAACGTAATTTGGACAGTTATAAATATTATTACTAACCTTCAGTGTGTAAGTACTGTATGATTCTTATAATGTGCTGAGAAGGGTATTCACATGCTTACAATTACTTCATCTATTTAGCATTACCATCGCTATGTAGTATGTTAAAACAAACAAAAAATTGGCGAAATTTAGAAAATACATTACACTGAGGCGTGCAAAGCTGTATCGAAGACTCTGATCATTAAGTGGTCAACTGAATGAACCATTTTCTGGTCATCCGAAAACGCAATTAAAATTATTAGGTTATTAAAATGGACTTGAAAGGAAATTAATATCGATCAAATGGAGATTAAAAAAAATCCTACCATATCATTATTTTCATGAATAATGAACTACTTACGTGATCATAACTCTACAAATGTGATCAATATCTTACTTAATTTACTACCTGTCTTAAGTGAATATTTTTGACAAATAATTTCCATATTACTTGGTAGCTAATTGTAAAATGTTATTTAATTTTTAATGAAATTATCCAATATTTTGAGACTTTGCCGTGAATTGGCTGGACACGAAAATATGTCAAAGTTGTTTAGTTTTGTTTATGTATTTCATAATGGATAATTATTTACTCAGTTAATTCTACAAACAAATTGAATATTCCTAGCTAACTATCAATTAATTCTTTTTGCGAGGCATAACATGTATTAAATATGCATTTTTCATCAAATTGTAATGTACGTGCTCTTATGACGTAGAAAGTGAAAATTATATATAGGCTTACCAAAGTAATTCCACAAATATATTTCGTTTTCCAGCTGTTGATTCTCAGCTAGGAGCAACGTGGTTTGTTATGTATTGACTAAGCGTTACTTCCGGTCAATGTTATTTCGTGTCGTAATATGTTTAGGAATGGGCAGTTGTGTACTGACTACTGAGGTGGTTTCACAAATATGCCCAGATTGAATCAGAGTCCATATTCGTCAACCCCCTGTGTGTCTTAGTGGTGGATGGCACTTTCCCCATGACGTGGCCACAAGTGATACAAGGGTCAGCTTGTACCCGATATTCGACGAAAACATGCAATCGTAAACTAATCATGCTTTACACTCAACATGTGAAAAATTAGTGGTAAATAAGTGACAAATATACTGTATATCTACCCAGGAATAAGAGTTTAGCCCCTATTTGCAAATAATTGATGTATGTCAAATGAAACATAGTAATTGGATTTCTGCTGTAAAATTGGGTTTATTTTAAATTTGTGTCTGCTAATCTTTACAGTTGTTCAGCACAAATGATAATCGGGTGTTGCTCTAAAAGTATGTTGAAGCACTTACTCGTTACAATCGACCAAAATGCACAAAAAGTATACCAAGTCAATTTTTTATTCCCAAAGAGTCTGAAAGTTTTGATATTACCAAAGGTTACATAGTTTGACACTGATTATTTCTGTTTGGATTAGAACCAGACATTGGATTAACGGGATTCGTATTGTTGCACATCTTGGAGAGAAGTGAAATCGGAATCTAAAAGTAGCTCAGACATTTGGCGCGTTCTCTATTTAATAGGGACGTGTAAACTATTTAATATCCTAGGGAATTTCCCTTAAAGAAATAAACCAATCTGCTCAAATATAATGTCAGCTAAAGTGTTGTTTAATACTTAACTTCACTGGTATAGTTCAGGTGACCCGATTCACGAGTGCAGTATGAAATTAAGTGTTGTTATAAAATCGATAAATCTGAATGTGTGTTATTTATTTTTTTCTGTGAATTAGAATTTTTTTTATTTTCTTAATAATATTTATATGAAAGGACTTAAACGCGAGTTTGATCCCGACAAATGCTGTTTAATGTTGTTCTTGATGTTTTACTCCGAATAAAATTGGATGTTGGCATCATACGAATAAAATTGGATGTTGGCATCATACATCGTAAACGTGTTTATGATATTAGCAATCACATAAGTTACTCGTCCCCAAAATAAATTTCTGTGGCGAGTTATAGTTTTTACTCTAAATGCCATATGCGACTAGAAGACAAAAATGCCCCTAGAAATTCGTTTTATCCAAGGGCCTTACTTATAAAAATGTTTGACTAGGATGTTGATGTTGGTGTAGAATACCCCTTTTCGCAAATTCGGATACTCTTCATCCCCGTTTTTCAAACAGACACTATTTTAGATCACCCATTTGTCTACAATAAACCTCCTCACATTTATGAATGAGATGATCTAATTGATATTTGCCGTTTATATCTAACCGCATATGCCACATATGAAGGTAGGTCTGTCAATGTTGTCAATAGTGAGCAGCGATTGTCGGTCATGTCAAGTTGTTAGTCTCCATTGTAGTCAGACTCCGCGGAGCTGCCGGAACAGAGTTCTCACCGGACCCAGATACATTTCCAAAAAAACCCTCATCTCTAAATATGCTAATAGCTCTCCTGGTAAAAAAGCATCCTGTGAACTGTCTTGCGGGACACGTTAGTCCCAAAAACAAAGCGCACCTGGGGTGAGGTATTTTTTATAACGCCCTGCTCCTCTGGGGATGTTCAATTTGACCCACGTTTCCTTTTTGCTGAGGGCGCTCAGGCTTAAAAAATGCAGGTATAGTTTGTGAATTCTTTCCAACAAACAAATCCTAACAGAGTACAGTAGTCCACATTAAATTCATTGTAAAAAAATGACATTCACGTTCACCTCTTTACTTGTCAATAATACGAATTTAAAACTCGATAAATTGCAATGTTATCCATTACTAGGATGTCGGCGCAATACAATAATAAACCGAAAACTGTCAGAATCACTTTAAAATTACCATGGCACTGAAATGCTAATATAGCGAAATCTCTAACCATATAATCTTTCTACGCTGAAGATTTCCCTGTGCATTAAGAATTTAGTGAGATGATTCATTTTTATAATACGTATTAATTTAAGAAGTGTCTCAATTAAATGCAATCTTCTACAGGGTGTCCTGTAAGTAAACAGCCAAACTCTGGGAAATGGTTCTATGGGTCAAAATAAAGAGGAAATCAAGAGTATTATTTTTTCCCAAATAGTTTCGTTAACCAGATATCCACCATTTCGTTTTCTTCACATAAACATTTTTATTTTTGAAAATTTTCAACCGATCCTTATGAGACTTATAACTCATAACTCATTTATTGAACCAAAATAACAGATACAAAATTTGCATTGGTCATGTCAAATAATAGAACTAAAATTAAAATAAACAATAGACAATGTTGCTTCAATAAAACAATATCAATTACTTCTTACAACAACAAAAAAAACTAACTAGCTAAACCCATCAGCGACACAATCTCGAACACTGTAGTAACCCTTGGCCAAGAGTATTTTTTTTATTTGCTTTTTAAAGCTGTTCAAGTCCGACTCCAGCTGAAGGGAGGGAGGGAGGAGATTAAAAAGTTTAATGCCATTGTAATGAAAGTGTCTCTTGAAAAATGTAGTTGAATGAGATGGTAATTTAAGATGGGAGTTGTTACGTAGTGAATAGGAATGTGTAAGTGAAGATTGGTATTGGTGTAAGTTTTTTTTAATGAGAATCAAAGTTTCCAAAATGTATATTGAGGGAAATGTTAAAATTTGTGATGAAATAAAGTATTGCCTGCAAGATGTTCTTCTTTTCAAACCAAAGACTGCCCTAACTGCCCTCTTCTGGAGTCGGAATAGGAAAGACGTTTTCCCACACTCACACCCCCACGGCCACATACAGATTGGCCAATGGTTTAAGGGTCGTTTCTAACATACAGATTGACCAAAGGTCCTAATGAGCAGGGGCAAAAAATGGGGGCGGAGCTTACAGCATTAATGTCCCGTGGGGGAGGAGCTTCTCTATTCAAGTCAAGTGTTTGTTAACTTTTTCTAATCTAACCTGTCACAGAGGTGGCCAATTTATTTTTGTAAAAACATACAACCGACTTCAAACGCTCTAAAAAGAATGAAATAATTTCAATAAAGTAAACTTTTGTATTAGGCAAGCTCACGTATTTCAAGTCGGCGCGGCTCAAACTGCAAATATGATTGAAATTAAATATTGTGTGTGTATTTTGAAAATCAATAAATTGTAGCTGGATAACATAAATATATAAAAAACATACTGAACTGTTTTGTTTATATATTAAAGGAAATATTTTCTTGTATTTTATGTTTACTTCAGAATAAGTGCATTATGAAAATAACACACACAAATGTTCTATATGAATAGGAAAATAATTTAGTTTGATATTATGATAGGGAAAAGAAGCTAGTTTAGTATTAAAACGTTACTTTTCCAAGTTAGAAACATTTAAATGCGTTACAATCTTTTTAAAGATACTCGTTAATACCACTATAATGCCGATCTCTGATTACGGTAATAAAATAACACTTAACACATAACTATGAAAAAGACATGCAGATTAACACCTTTAGTTATAGATATAGTCACCTGCAATATGGACACCCTCTTTCAATTTTGTATCAAAAATCATCATAAAGCCGCGCCGACTTAAAATACGTGAGCTTGCCTAATACAAAAGTTTACTTTATTGAAATTATTTCATTCTTTTTAGAGCGTTTGAAGTCGGTTGTATGTTTTTACAAAAATAAATTATTAAAACACTAAGTTTTATGTAAACTGTTAAGTAAACAAATAAGGTTTTTAAATTCAACTGTAGCTTAAACAAAACAGTGCGGTATTCTAATACAAATAATAGGCTGTAAAATCGAACTAATTGCTTATTAACTCACTATCAATTTTTTTTTTTAATACACAAAGTAAATTTTTTGGGAGGTCGAGTTGGTTACGAAATTGTTAGTTTGTTTGACCTAGTTATAGCAATAGGGATAATGTAACCATTTAAAAGTCCTGAAGTGTTCTTTCAAGATTCAAAGCATAAGCATTCTCGTTTTTATGTGTATACCCGTTGTTTGAAAATTACCTTGAATATCTGTCTTAGTATTTCGCACACGATGTTCATTTTTAAGTTCACAAAACCAATCTAGCAATATTCATTATAGGAGTAGCATTTTAACAAAAGTTAAAAAAAGAAAAAGATATTCCATTGGAAGTGAAATAACCTGAATAAAATGTTCTACAACAGATTATAAAAATCTACTCTTTTACCGTATTCAACATTTACGTAAACCAAAAATTAAAATTCTAAACTTCAAATAATTTTTAACATTTTGCCTTAAAATCCTGAAATAAATAATAGTTTGTTAATAATATTCAGTCAGCTACATTTTCAGTTGCCGCTAAAAGAAAATAATAACTCAAAATTGGAGGTATTATTCCGTTTGGATGATATCCCATGAAAGCATATAACCTCGTCATATTAGCTTTTAAAATTGCATAGTTTGTGCTGAATTCTGTTGTCAATCGTCTGAACTTGTTCAAGTTTACAATGAAATGTTGTTTACATCAAAACATATGTCCATAGTACAATTTTGTTTACATCCATACGAAAATTGGGTTATCTGTAAGTCGGTGATGTTTAAGTTAAATCAAGAAAATTTTGTATTATCTATACTACAGTATATTATATAAAAATCTAATGGTGTCTGTCTGTATGTGTGTTACTAATAGGTGCAAAAACTACTGAACCAACTGGGCTTAAATTTTACAAAATTATAGCTACCACAACAAGGACCATTATAGGACTATTCACATTTCGATACTGACCGTAGGCTTTGCCCCTTTGGCTTTAAAAGTTCTGAGGTGAACATTTTAAAAGTAAATATTGATTGGTCTCCATGGCTGCAATGAGAACACTTACAATGTTTGTTTACATTTGCTTTGACATTTAATGTAAACAAGAAGAACTGCTAAACTGCATATTTCACAATTTCAGACAGCTGATACAAAGAAATTAAATATAATAGTTTCCATAACTATGAGGTAGGTTTATTTTTAATCTAACCTTTTATAATGGACTAGCTGTAACCCGCGGGCTTTGCCCCGTTTAACTTCTTAATTTTCAAGATTATCTCGTTCGCATGGCTCAATCACGTCCTGGTTGAAGTTTGTTCGCTACGCTCACTCACCTTTAGGTTGGAGCTCGTTCGCTACGCTCACTCACCTTTAGCTTTTTTAGTTTTTTTTTATTTATTCTAAAACTATGTTAATGATTATAGAAAAAAAGGATTCTATAACCGTTGCTGTATCAACTCCGGCTCTGCTTTGGATTTTTTAAAGCGTCTCAAGTTATGAAAATAATGTTATCGATATGTTCTCATGGAAACAGTATGAAAATTACAATGTATAGATGTTTTGTATGATTTTGGAGGCTACTTTAAATAAATTCAAACTGCTTAACTTGTGTTAGATTAACTTAACATAACTTGCACATCACATTGTTTTTTATATGTATATTTAGGTAAATTAAGATATTGTGTTTTGCTATACCTATGCTTAAATTAAACAAAAGAATGTCATCAATAACTAAATTGTACGTCGTTGATTTTTGTTTTCTAAAATCTGTTGTATATGTGTAACTATATTTAATTATCAAATGGTAATACAAAATACTCTTTTTTATCTTAACATAGCTTTCAGTTAACATTTAGTTTATTTGATACATTTATTATTTGTGTTTTGCCACACCAATGATTAAATTAAACCAAAGAAAATATCATAAAACTAAGCATTACACAGTGTTCTTTTGTTTCTAAAATCAATGAAATATCTGTTACTATTTTTACTTAATGGAAAGTGTGAAAATGTAAAGGCAATGACCGAAGGAACTGATTAAAAGAACTGGTTTGTACTGTAAATTAAGTTGTTTGTTGATATTTTTTATAGAGTAGAATCAGAGATGCAATGAAACATATACTGTATTTGCTATTATATTTTTTAGTCCTTGATGCTTTGATAATCATATTAGTTTTGTCTGCTGTCTTTAATGCTGAATTATTTGTTTAAAAATCTTTATAGTACCTATAGATATAGTTTCTTTAATATTTCAAAAGACTGTATTGATAAGGCACAGCAATATTTCTAAAGTTTATAACAGCTGACTTAGTTTTGCTAATGATTTAGCAAATATTAGTGCAGTAGAAACTGAAGATGGATTTGTGATTTAACATAAAGAAGAGTGATTTAAAAAAAAACTGTTCATTTAAATTTAATAATTAGTATTTTTGCAACTTCAAAATTGATATTTAAAATGTCAATAGTAAATTAAAAGATATTTAATTAAGGGAGATGAAGGTAAATCATGTATGTCAAAGTTGTATTCGAAGATTTTGTCAGGTTTTCTCATATCAGCCTACACAAGATTTAAAATTAATCAAAACCAAAATGGTGCTATCCGCTACTTACCAGATTTAAAAGTTATAACTTTAACTTTTCTATTAAGGCCATAAAAGTTGAATTTTGTTTCTAAAAGCTTTTGCGCATGTGTAACTATTATATACAACAGATGTAAAGATTAAAATGTTTCTATTTTGTGTCCTCTTCCCGTTGCGAAGCACGGGTACAACAGCTAGTTTTGTATAAAATGTAAAGAAGAAAATGGTTTACGTTAGATTTTTTGTTTTCATAGTATGTGTCATTAGTATTATTAATCTTTCTGAAGTTTCGTTGAAGAGATGGCGCACGCAATGAAAATAATAGAGATATGATGAGACATCATGTTTTCACCCTTAAAAACTACAATATATCGTAGTATATATCGTAGTAGTACTAATATTGTGAAATTTTGTGAGTTTGTTCGTTTGTTTGATATCCAATCACGCATTAACTACTGGTCGGATCGGGTTGAAATTTGGTATGAAGATAGCTCACATTCCCAATTAACATATCTAGACATATTGTTATCCCAAAAATTATTTCGGGCTCTGCCCCAATGGCTCCATAGTTTCCCATGTTAACCTTATGAGACCACCTCTGTATCTGGTAAGATTAGAAAACGTTAACAAACCGTTTACTTGAATAGAGAAGCTCCTCCCCCACGGGACATCACTGCTGTAAGCTCCGCCCTCATTTTTTGCCCCTGCTCATTAGGACCTTTGGTCAATCTGTATGTTAGAAACGACCCTTAAACCATTGGCCAATCTGTACGCGCGCACCCCCACACCGGCACTGCGTATATCAGGTGCGGGAAAATCACTCCATAATAACTTAATAACATAATAACTTGGTATGTATTTTGAGGTAAAACAGACTCACGTCAGAAAAGAATGATCTTAATCCAATTCAAAATTTCAAAATTGCGGCCATTTTAATTTTTTAAATTTAAATTGCTAATAAAAAATGGCTAACTTTATGATAAATGTCCAGGAGACTTTCATTTAGCGTTAAAATTGCCTATCAAACGACACCAAGTTCAAAAAGATGTAATAAAAAGTGTTTTCCACCAGTAGAATAGTTCGTGATTATGTTGTGAAAGCTTAAACTGTCAGCTTATTTCTCTACTATTTTGTGTGTTTTCTCCTATAATGTTTGTTCATTTCATCCACTTTTGGAAGCCCCGCCATTTCGTAAGTTACCATTGTTAGTCCCATATAATTCAACCAGTATATTTGTAATTCGCTTGATAAAATCTTATATTGTAACTTACTAAACCTATTTATTCTTAAAGTAATTAATCTATTATTAGATTAAAATTAGTACTTACCTCATGAGACAAATAAATAAAACACAAGTTAGTTATAATCTTTATTAAGAAATAGAGTTCAATGTGGGCTAAGTTAACAGCCTAAGGAATTTTGTAAATCTCTTAAAGAGCCAGCCAACGACAATAAATAGACATATAGAAAGCTTTCCTCTGCGTAGCAAGCAGCTGCGTAGTGGATAAAATGGTTAAATTAAGTAATCGCTTTAAATTAAGTGTAATTACACTAGCTATTATTTATAAACATAGGTTGTTTGGCAACGTTGATTTTCTTATCGTTCAGGGAGATCTACAAGAACCACTGGATTGTGCTAATTAAGTCTCTTGGGATTTCCATGTGTCTATCAGATTTACTTTCATGAATACCAGACGCCTTGAACATTCTTTGATTGGGCTTCTACTAAAATATGTTTTATAATACGTTACATACGTACCATTTTTGAGTTACAGTAGAAAAAAGACAAAACATGATTTGACAAAGGACAGTTTGGGATACTTACCATGGTTTTAGAAAGGTTTTCTTTACTATGAATAGACAAATTTAAAACCTTTACTAAGTATCATTAATAAACGGGACTTCTATGATGTTGCAGTTTATAGTATTCTAAACTATAACCGCACCTGCCTTACTATTACATGTGCACGACAGTGTTATTTGTCATTAGAAATATTTTACTATGCACTTGAATTTCCGTTCCGCGGACGATTTTACAAATTCTTAGACTGTTCTTTATCAAGGATTCACTTAAACCTCCAAATTGAATTATGTCAGTATAGAATTACTAGCAGAGTACGGGGTTGACATATGAGTATAAAATGCTTATTGCAGTTATACTAAAGTTTTGCGTATGCAATGGGGGAGGATAGTTTGATAAAATTTGCTTCTTTAAATTTACGGTATTCTATAAGAATACTCATAAGGTTAACATGGGGAACTACAGAGCCACTGGGGCGAAATCCGAATGGATTTTTGAGATAAGAATATGCCTATATGTTAATCGGGAATGTGAGCTATCATCATACCAAATTTCAGCCCAATCCGTCCAGCAGTTAATGCGTGATTGAACTTCAAACAAGGAAACAAACAAACTTTCGCATTTATAATATTAGTAAGATAAGATGAATTATGTAGTTATTGAATTAGGTTGTATATGGAATTTGGTGGAAAAGGCAATAAGATATTTGAAATATTTTATCGTTTCCAATGGTGTTGAAAATGAAGTTCTACTGAATCAATACAATTCTTGAAAGTTCTGTAATAAAGTCTAAGCTAAAATACTCTCTTTGGAGCAAACCAAAGTACTCAGCGAATTTACAAATTGGGAACAATATGAGCCAAAAATCACCCATGCTAAATACCATATAAACTACTTGTTTATTATTAAATATCCTCTAGAATCTCTTAACACCACGAATTTCATATTTAATGCAATAATTGCACCTCTTGTTGTTTCCGACTAATATCCTCCTGTGGATGAAGTACCTACGGAGCACGGAGCCTGCGGCGCGGCGCTACGACGACGGTTGCGCTTGTTTCCCCCCAGAGTCTCCTTGTTGCCATAAATTGTATCAAGAACCCTTGCGTTGCGTGCTGGGGCGATACAATCAAAGAAATCAATTGATCGGAGGCTGAGGAACTGTAGCGCGTGCTGCCAGCTGTCTTGGCACGACCAGCTGCAGCTACCGTCTACCGTCTACCGGGGGCGGTCTGACTCCTTGACTCGCGCATTCAACGTCTCCGGCTCGGCTACTAATTACCCTTTTGTTTTACAAACTCAAAGGCGCCTCAGGAATAAAGTGAAGTGCCAGTTCGACGGTTTTTGTGTAGATCGATATCCTTTTTGTTCAATCGGGAAGCGGGGCTATGCAAATAGGAACCCCTTCGAACGGTTGTTTAGGAAACAAAGGTACAGCCCAAAATTGGAATTTAAGGCGGTGGATTTTTAAAAGAGGATTACTAGTTTAGTGCAATAAAAGTGTAATAATTTTATGATCGTTTTATCGAATTGGAAAACATTAATTTATTCAACATATACGGCCGAAGCATGTACGGTATAATGTGTTAAAATAGCACAAGCGTCGTTTGATAGCTATTACCTTTTTATTACTTTGATTATATAAAGGTCGATTCCTACACATCAGTTCAGTTTCAGTTGCATCCGCAATTTCTCAGTCAACTGTCAGTGATTTGGTTCCAGTCAGTCTTCCGTCACTTTATTTACAGTGATGTTATAGTCGAAAATGTTTAATTAAAACATTATATTCTATCAAATTTTCATCTTCCATCTTGTTGATTGTTACACACAGTACTTACAATATAAACACAATCATTTGAATAACAAAAAAAAACTATGTTCTAACCTCAAACACGTCCGTCAGGCGTCCGAACAATTCAAAAATATCTGCGAGAAGAAATCTAAAATTGACAGACTGAATTGTTTTACTGTGACGTGACTGATGTGACTGTACAATGACGTGCTGGGACTGATGTGTATGAATGGACCTTAAACTTGAAGAAATCTGCGCAACGAGACTAAAATTGTAGATTTCGTATCTTTATGTCACCATATAGTGTATTGCTAATATTAAAACATTGCAAATAACGAAAACCTCTAGTGCCTAAAGTGAAAATTATTCAGTCATCTGTCTTTTGATTATTCATTGACTACACACGTTATCATAGACTACCAACATTCTAGAGATGTGTCAGCACACTCCAACGAGAATGTCTGATAAGATAAGCTTCATTTCAGATGTTAAACAAAATAAACACAGTTTCAACATACATCCTCTTGTTCATCGGCATTATCTTTGTTACTCCTAACTACTCGGATTTAGGCTCTTTTTCAATTGACTGATGGTTCTAATAATAACTGAACGAATACATATTTCTTATTTTCAAAGTACATTAGATTTTTCAGGACATTGCTAACAAAGCGATGTCTTACTCTAAACAGAGCATTCCCAATCATATATTTACTCCATTGAAATTATTTTGTATTCTGACCGAAACTGACGAAATTCTTTTATAAATTATTTCGACTGTACCTCCGATTTATAGACATTACAAATTGAATATCCTTATACATATAAATAGCACATCAAAACAACGTCCTTCAAGTGAGACCCTAAAAATAATCGAATTTTTCGTGTTAATTGAAAAATCCGTCTAATACTTCTTTTAAAATTTCTTCAGGAAGGGACTCCTGAAAAACTACATCGCCCAAGAAATTCATAAGAATGAATTTCTTGGGCGATTCTTTTCTTCGTTTAGAGCAAATCTCTGAGGTGGTTATGTTTCTCATTAGCTTGATCGAGGTTATAAACAAAGTTGATCATTGAAAGTTACAATATTCATTATACGACAGCGAAAGAAAATGGTTTGTTCTCAGTGCTTCGCCCTGTAGTTCACGATACTATTTAGACTGATATATTCTAATTCACTTAGCATTTCCTTGTTTTTGTGTGGTATATGCAGGGTACTGGAATTTGACACAGCAATGACTCATGCACTGCACATGGTGGACAGCCCAGAGTCCCATACCAGGGGCTGAGAATGTTGTTTATCGGCAAGGATTGAGGAGCCAACAATACCTCAGGTCCAGGAATCTAGCTGTCCGTCCACAGGTGACATCTGGTCAATAACCTAGTAACCTTGCCAAGGACTAATAACTTGTTATCAGAGTTGCTACTTCTCGCCACAGAATATGCTAAAACTACGTTCATAACAGTTACATTGTCAAACGGGTTAGATTATGTTTACTCAACATCGATAAACATTTTTAAATACAAAGGTAGCATCATTTATAGTAATCGCATTCATTTAAACTAGAGGTCGTCCAGTGGTCGAAAACTCGACCAAAAAATACGTAATCTATAGACTTCTCTTTTTCACCCCAAGCTGTAAATAAAACTTGTGATTGGAATTTCTTCAATTTTTTATTATTTTCTATTATATTTCGTTGTTATTTCGTCACCAGCATGGCAAGGCCCTTGTTAGTTTTTTAAATCTTAAATTCATTTGGTGTGTTTTTTTATGAGCCTACTTTTAATTTATAATGGGACTCTGCACATCTACAGAGAAAGATCTTTTTAACAGAGTGCGTAAATTTTCCCTGCGATGCACACGAGCTGAGAAAAAAGGTCTTCAAGGAACATGCTTGCCTCTTTTAACACTAGTATACGCCAGAATACGTGTCATTCCAAATGTTGTATGAAATGAAAATGACTGACATTGTCTATAATCAAAATGGTTTGCATTCAACCATTGGACAACAGTCGAAGATTCAACTTAAATTCAAGTTTATGATTCAACATGCTTAGCACGTTTGGTGTAAATTTATTTCCCATCAACCAAAACATTCAACGTCAGAGAGTGTTGTAGACAGCCGTTTTGATGTATCATTAGCATTTGAGCAACTGATCCAATTAAAATATATGAAAAGTACGTTATCCGAAAACCTAGCCAAACCATTCTCTATATCCCGCATAATGACTTCTGCAAACGGGTTGGAACATGTAAACCTTATCCATGTTATTTAAAGAGAACAATTAATTGACGCGTGATTACTTATTAGTATTTTTATAATGTTCATTATTATTTTTATCCAATATAATTGGTGACCCATTTAAGTTTCCGCGTTGTGTGCGATTTCGTAACAGATCTACAGTATGTCACTAGTGCAATATCAAGCTGACAAAGTAGTGTCAGTGTCGTAACAGTGGGTTGGGTAGCATCAGCACAGTTGCTGGGTCAGTCTCAGACATGTACTCGTCAACGTCAACCCCGTTGTCCCCGGTGTCTAGGTACGGATGTCCCTGTGGCCGCCGTCGCCGTCCTCGTAGACGTAGGTAAGACAACTCTGGAGTTTCCGTCGTATCTAGTTCTGAAGAGGTTTCGTATCTTACGCCTCGGTATTATATCAACAAAAATCAGTAAACGCTAACTGTCGCTAGTGATATGTTTTTTATGTTATATGCTGTTTATGCCATACATAAGCTATACACGACTGTTTCGACTAAACTATAGTTTAAGACGTTCTGTCCTATTCAAATGAATTTGTCATGTGACTCAGTTTTCTTCAAAGCCAGATTATTAAAGGTTGTTCTCCATTATTCGCGTATTTTGCTGCACGGCTTACGTGACCAACATCAGTTTTTCGAAATCCAGTTTAGGGCGTTCTTCAATACTGGTGCTTATGCTGCAAGCACTTCATTGACTGCGTTGTATTATTTGAGATCCCAAAAATTTTGCCAGTCAATAAATATCGTAAGACCCTATATTTCTCTAAGCTGGTAAACGTGCGAAGTATAACCAGCTGACCGGGCAACGCTGCTACGCCGTGAGAATGTCCGACGTGGCATCTGCTCAGTGCTCACATCGTCTGCTAGATCTTTTGTTTTACCCGCCATGTTAATTACTATTCCCTCCGTATTGTCTATGCTAAACTAGTAAACACCCCTCGCTCTCTCTAGTTGGCGCTGAGGGAACAAACCTGACCTAGTGTCCGGTGGCAACAACTGTGAACACGTAACGACATTGCACCAAGTCATCATTTTGCTGCACATGCGAGGAGTCATTTACCACAAAATAATTGAATGTAGTCGCATTTTTACGTATTGAAAATAATACCATTTGGGAGAAACTGGTGCTACCATACATTAAAGAAAAGTATTTTAGTATAATTTTCAATAGTTTGAATGTTATATTCTGGTAAAATACAGCCACTTTGAGTGAGTTTCTCCCTCGTGATTCCACGAAATGGTCATTTGTCAAACCGAGGGACTCCTACGGCAGACACTGGCCACCATCGACATTCTCGGCAATGTCTGCTATGGTAGAAAGTTGAGGGTTGCTTGTCGGGCTAATTCCAAAGTTTACTGTCGTCCACTCGATTAGTTCTGAGCTTTGGCTGGGATCAAAGTTAAAACAATTATAATCGTTGTGCAAATTACCAAAATAAATATCAACACAATTATTTTTATATAAGCACTCTCGGTAATTATAAACCAATATATTTATTTTCATAACGGGTAGTCTTTAATTTCTAAATTTGGTCGTTTAGTCAGGTCTTTTATTTATACAACGAAAAAGAAAGATGTATTGATTTTACTTCAACATACGTTCTTTTTAGACATTTTAAATACAAATGAAATATTTAACATTTTGACAGCCTCGAGAGGCGGAGTGCAAATCATGATCATCTGACATCACAAAAGGGTAATTTGTAAACGTGGTTTTACGCTTTTTGCCTTATGAAATGGTTAATTGCCAGGACCGCCCCTCGTCTGTCCTTGTCCGGCTTCGATTCCACACGCTCTCTGCCGCCCAAACCTTCTTTGTCGACGGCTTCGCATCCGAGCATTTTCTCACTTCTCACATATTATTGGTGAAATGTTGTGCAACCAAAACAAATTTCAAATTTAGATCATCTATACATGCATAGACGTTCTTGGAGTAATAATAAATAAGTAACGCCAAAGATTGTTTTGGTAAGTATTGCATTAAAAGTAAAATTGGTGTTATAAACATAATTTCTTACTTAACGTATTATTCTCTTCATTCTCTTCAGCGTATCTATGGGCATTGTTTAGCATTACATTTCCTGAATCCGTTAAGTCATTAGGTAGCAATCCAAACGTAAGCAAGTTGTTTTTTCTCACATACCAAAACGCATCCATAATATAATTGGCTAGTATGTAGTTGTTCACTTGTAGGAGTAACACACCAGCCACACTATAAAAACGTAAGACGTGCATTTATTTAATGTCTTAATTTGTATATCTGATAACGTCCTTGGTTCAAGTTAGCGCACATAGCAAGCAAACAGCTTATTTAAACTGTGCTTTTTACCTTCGTATAGTCGTGTAGCGTGTGAGAGATGTGGTTGTTTGGGTCCAGTGACCTGCACAGTGTTCATGGCGGGAGATACAGAGGTTATTGCCAGCAACCAGCATTCTCTCTCTGCCTCGGCCAAGGCCGCACCTCCACCTCCTCGGCACTCGCCAGTTACTGTACAAGTTATACAAGTATTTGCGGCGCGGCACCCGGCGACTTCCCAATAGATAAATACATCAGTACGAATATAGCTAATCACTGTGATTCTCCCTGTTGTTTGAAGCAACAATAGTTCTTCAAAATACCATGGTCCCATGAAATCGAAACAACCTTGTTCCATCGAGGTAGACTTCGATCTACCTTCGAAGTCTACCTCGATGCCTTGTTCATAGTCGTTGTATCAACGTACTTTTCTTACCAATTCCGGTATATGTTGATCTGCGGCTTTACCAAAAGCAATAATAAGCTTCTAAATGTGTAAGCTCGACATTGTAGTGACATCGACGCTCGCCTTGTGGTAACGCTATACAGTTGCTCTTATCCTGTGATCATTTTATTCTGCTAATCAGAGGGGCGTAATGGTATAGACTCGCATTTTCATATTTACCATTGTTTTACCCAAGTAGTTGACTCCGTTACTCTAGTGTAAGTGTAAGACAAAGCCGATGGTAGCCGAGCCCCTATTGGTCGACTGCTAGGGGTGGTAGCCAGTACACAGGGAGGGGGGACACTCGCTTCGCTCTACAAGTTCACAGTTCAGTTCCAGTCCCAGTCGAGTTGTGCGCGTCCTCGTCTCAACAACTCCCTGTCTCAACACCAACACCATGATCCACTCCCCTTGTGACGTGTGTCGTTGTTGTTCGAGGTAACATACGTTCTGTACAAGTGTGATGATGTTCTGTGTGCTCTCTGTTTTGTAGTGATGTAGTGTTTGTTTATTTTATCTTTGAGGATATTTTCCTGTTGAACTATGTAAGTTGACTTTTGCACTTGATGTTTCATCTCAGTAAACGGTGTATATACAAGTTTAGTTCATCATTAGCGACTCATTCTTTTCATGCAACAATGTTTTATGTTTATTTTGAAGTAGTGAGGCTAAATTTAGTTGCAAGTATGAATTGGAATTTATTGTTTTAGAAGTTCGTCTTCCTTCATCTTGTGATAATGGAATTAATTCCTGATGATGGCCTATTAATGGATAGGCTATAGTAAATACAATTTTGCAAATTTCTCAGTTTCATTTTATATTTTGTAAAGTTAGCCTACTCAAAACGAGATAGTTACGAAAAAATATTTGCTCACAAATAAGTTACTCACAGCAGCAAGCATAGCATTCATAGAGCTAACAATTACGTGCGTTCTGTGCAGTGATCTTAGACCGACGTGTAAATGTCTCCGTACTATGAACCTGTTATAACACTCAATTACTTGTTAGTCCAGTAGTTCTATGCCAGATACAATTTAATTAAAACATATCGCTTCCAATACAGTTAACTGTAAAAGTCAGGCATACTAAGAGGTTTCCTATATATACAGTAGATAAGGTACACCTCACTTTCACTATCTTGCATTTCACCATTACGCGGGGAAGGGCTGGTCGGTGTTTATTGTTAACTTAATATCAAAAACTTATGTGTTATGTATATATGTTATTTTCTTTTCATTATCAACGATTTTCCCTAGTATATGTAACAGAATATGTCAATCTGAGGCTGTAAATAGTTATAGAGCCTATATAAATGTAGCAATTATTGTGCTGCTGAAGGTAGTGTAATAGTTGTTTCTGGTGGTCGTTTTGCCAACTTTGTTCATTGTTAATATCCGTGAATTACGCGGCAGCGGATTGTTGTGGAGGGAAAGTGAACATTGACCCTTGTTTCCCGCCGGCGCGCGATCTCCCGCGCAGGCTGTCACTTACAGCTGATCGCTTGGTTACCCCACCCCCACTGACATTATCATTACTTGTGTTATCAAATGTGTTCACGATCAAATAATCAATGGTTAATTATCGTTAGTCATACTACTTTATTGTATGGCTACCATATTTTCGTTTGGTTAGCATTCTTCGTCGTCAAAGTCTCGATTTAGTCGAGAAGTACCTAAAAGTTTACTATTAATAGGTGGCAAAATTTGTAAGCTATGTAACCCGATTTTTCGACTTAATGTAGGTTGCTTTATTTAATATTGCCTTTGAAATTGAAAATAAGCATAGTACTTTGAAGGTTTATACAGAAAGTTGTGTACCTCCCAAACTCGTAGTTTCGCACCCTATGCATACAATCACAATCAGTGAATGGGTACTTTAGCACCTGTTGCAGTGTTTCCTATACAGTACGATTGGCATGATGATTCTCTAGCGTTTACATGGAGTGGAACTGCGGTCAGGCGAGTCTTCTTATATGCAAATATATGAATAATGCGGAAGTACGTTGAGAAGGGGTTGCCAAGGCCATACTGGACTTTCCCCTAACCAAAATACCCTCGATCCACATTTAAAACTAAACGAGTCTTGCAGTGCACAATTTTAGAATCTTTAATGTTCTTTACTCATTTTACAAAGCAATAGTGTTGAGATCGTCATTTCGATAATTGTCTCATAGTATTTACACCGTTGTTAAATATATCAAAGAAATAATAGTAGATTTTATTAAATAGGTTAAAAAAAGCTGACCTAGTTTAAAATCCAATTTCTCTCAAATTGTTAATACATGACTGTTGTATGCTTTCAGCCGTGTGTAATTGGGAGGTAATGAAATTAATACAAAATGTTACAATACACTAAAAAAATTCAGACAAACTTTGATTGCAGGAATAATGTGTTGAATTTCAAGAAAAACTACGTCAGTTTTTACCAAAAGTTTATTGAAAAACAGTAGATCCCGAAATAAATGTCTAGTGAAGAGAATGTAGGTGTTTGTGTAATGAGAATAAGTTTCTCTGATCTCGGCAAACAGTTATAATTTGATAGTTAAAAAACCAAAACAAATCAACTGGTTTCTACTAGGCCTACGTATCCACATTGGTTATGATTTGATATTACACTCAAGGATAGCGCTATTTATTACCGGTATTAAGTTATTAACTATACCATTCTGTTTTAGGTCTACCCAAGAAACTTGCTGTTCATTATAAAAATCTAATTGTATTTGATGTCTGTGATGTTGCCATCTTAACAAAATAGTCGCGTTGTGTGAGGGTTGTTATTTTCTTTGTATATATCATATACAAAATATATATATTGTCGCTATGTTGTACGTTGTTGATGTTGTTGTAGGTTGCTGAAGCAGAGTCTCAAGTTCAACAGTCCCAGTACACCTGTGGCTCCAGTGCGGAGAACAAGCGTAGTTCGTCGTCTGGGTTCCCTGTCTGATGAGAATTACAATCCTATGCTCAGTAGCCCTGAGAAGACCTTTGTCAGCCCATCCAAGGTAAATATACCATACGATCGCCAAAATATGAGATTTTTAAAATAATATTTTTACTCTATATACCAACCATCTTGCACTTAATGGATCAAATCAAACGTTAGGCCCACTAAACTAAAATATGTCTTACCTTTGTCAACAGCTTAATTATGGCTGGTAGACGCTTTAAAGATTTTGATTGAAGCAGTGTTGCAAAGTTTAAACACATAGCCTAACAAACAGACATTTTATGATACTGTAAGTACTGTTTAACAAAATAAATTTGTCTAGGAAGGCAAGCCTATTTTGTTATATTACAGCTCTGGCAGTAAAACATCTCTACCCTACCTTACATTATGATGAGCATTTTATGTTACTCACAAGTGTTGTTATACAGTTCCAGGCAGTCAGACAATTGTCCAGTGGTCGTATTAGACAGCCCCTGGAGGACCAAGACCCCAACTCCCAGGACTCAGGCTACTGTCACTCTGAAGACTCAAAGTCTGTATCCTCTGACTTCACATTTGCTCTACCCAGTGGTCTGGCTCCTCGTCGCAGCACTACCGAGTCTCCCCGCAGTCGCACTTCTAGTGAATCTGTTGACGATGGCTTCTTGGACTTCTCTTCACCTGTGAGTGTCTAAACCTATTCTTATAAACAAAATCACAAAGTCTACTGCTTGTTAATCCTGTTAGTAACCCTGTGTACTTTATTATTAGCCTATTAGATCAAAGTATTTGTACCTGGCATTTTTCAAGAGGGATTAACAAGGGATTTTTTTATTTCTAAGATGGCACCTCTATCGCTCACCATTGTCAGTTAGAGACGATTCTTTAGAGTACATGTTTAGTCAAACGTAAGAATGTGTGTCCTGGGGCCAAACTGAAAACTACTGTTCTTAGAACAATATTAGAGTAAGATTTCAATTTAGTTTATTTGGTTAAAAAAAGAAAAAATAGGTTTGTAATAGCTAAATTGGTTTTATAGCCGAAGAATTGGCAGGACATTGATAATAACCGGTGATTATAATGTTGCTAAAGCCACTGACTTACTTATGCACATTGTCCTGTATTGCGTTTTTAACATTGTTGTATTCAGTTACAGGATGAAGAGGCTCAATTACCAGCAGGTCTCGGTGGTCTTATCAAGGACCCAATCATCAACTACGGTCTCTCAGCTGACTCAGCCCACTTTCAGAACTTTCGTCAAATTATCTCGGAAAACATCCCTGGACTGTCGCCCATTGTTGAAGAAAAGGCCAAGAAACGTGTGTCCAACACTCCTCTGGATATCACTCCTATCTCAAAACGATACAAGGTAGCTGCAATGTCACAAGTTGATTATTGAAGTAGCTTTTAAGCTGTAAATTGGCCATACTGTTGAAACTACCCTTAAAGTCACTGGTAAACTGGTCACCATAAACTAATTTTCAAAACAATGGCTATGGTTAGGAGTAATTTTGAGGATCTTTGTTTTAGCTAAGATAATCTTTTGGTAATACAATTTTTAACAAATTTATGTAGTGAAAACTCCAAAACATTTCATAACTGCTGTACTGTCTTAGTTTTCATTCATCTTTATGCTTTGACCAGTCAACAAAGACCTAAACAACAGTGTAATCCTGTAACAGTAGTATGCATATATTTACTTACTGTATGTGGTTTACAGGCAAACAGTGAGCACGCGACACCTCCACGCACCAAGCAGCACACCCTGTTCCAGTTTGGGTTCAAGCGGTTGTCTGAGCCTCGGCCTCTGCTAAGCCACAGTTTATCTCTAGAGGAGCCCATCACTCCTCCGCCAAGACCCAAGTTCCGTCACTGCCTCTCCGAGTCTGAGGCTGCCATCAAATCTGCTTTACACAGATGTGAGTTCTCCTTGCTATTCAAGGCTTGTCAACGAGAATTTGATGTTAACCCTTCAACATATACTGTATTTAGCTTTTTTAGTAGGTAGTTCCTTTTCTTTTGCTCTTTAGTGACTGAAAAAAAACAACCACTATTTTGTCTTAAATTACTATCTTACTCCTCAAAAAGGTTGTAAGACAACTTGAAATTATCTGTCAGCCTACTGATTTAATTTGACTCTAACGTAAACAAAAAAAACAGGCACAACATTTTGACACAAATATAACTTCAAAATATTCACATGTTGTTTACTAATATTTTTGTTTTCCAAAAAAGGTTAGGCAACCAAATAAACCTAAATTTGACACAATTACAAGTGCTGCAATCCCTTGGACTAATGCTGAATTAGTAGCAATGTCCCAGGACGGTACAGGGGGACAAGAATGTTCCGTCCATGTATGCCAGTGGGTGAAAGCTTAGAATATCTATAATAATAACAGTCACAACTTTTCAGCCTCGTTAATGTGTGTTTTTTTATGTTTCAGCACAAGAAGAAGAGTTAATTGGAGACTTTTCAAAAAGATTTGCTCTGCCGTTAATTCCCGGGAGTCATCAGGACCTTAAGAGCATCAGCCCAAGCACATTAGCTAGACTCATCAACGGAGAGTTTGGCGACACCATCGCATCCTTCCAGATTATAGACTGCAGGTAAATTAAAAACTAGGCTTCGGTTAAATGCATTATCTCATTAAATTTACTTGGGTTATGCCAGAATCTGTATTTTTAATGATTTTATTTAAGTTATCTGCGTAGTTATATTTTGTCTTTTAATTTGACTGTTCATTACTAGTCTTACGTTTGGTGAATAAATTATATTGGGGGAGTGTATCTTATATCTAATTTGTATATGATCACACTGGTTTCAAACCTCTACAGCAAGTGAAAGGATAGAAAGAGAAACTATTCCTGAGTTTTGTTTTAGAAACCCCTGTAGTTTTAATATTAGATGTACAATGCAGTTGTCTTGTTGCAATATTGAATGGAGCACGCATAATAATACAACACTTCTTAGAAATGTAACCTCAAACTGTTTCCAATAAACTCGGGTTCGCATAAATGAGATGTCTTCATGCAGTATCCGAAGACAATGATACATCTGGTTCACATAAATGAGATGCCTACTTGCAGTATCCAAAATCAAAGCTGCGTCTATTCCACGTAAATAAGATGTCTACTTGCAGTATCTAAAGGCAATGGGTCATTTGGTTCACATAAATGAGATGTCTACTTGCAGTATCCAAAGTCGATGGTACGAATACTTCTGGTTCACGTAAATGGGTTGTTTACAAGCCGTATCCCATGTCAATGATATATTTGGTTCACATTTAATGGAATGTATGTTTACATCAGGTATGACTTCAGTGGTGGTTTTATTTTGGTTTGTTGTTTTGCAGGTATCCATATGAGTTTGAAGGGGGCCACATCCGAGGGGCTCGCAACATGTACACCAAGGACCAGGTGATGAAGGAGTTCCTAGAAGAGCGCAAGGGAGAGCCTCCTTCCACCACCACAGCTGATGGCAAGAGACACATCATCGTTTTTCACTGCGAGTTCTCATCAGAGAGAGGCCCAGGTCTGTCGCGGTTTCTTCGCTCCAAGGACCGTGAGAGTAACGCGTACCCGGCACTGCACCACCCCGAGCTGTATCTGCTGGAGGGAGGCTACAAGGCGTTCTACCACACGTTCCCTGCGCTGTGTGAACCTCAGGCCTATCGCAAGATGGTGGACGCAGACAAGGAGCAGCTGCAGCATTTCCGAGCCAAGAGCAAGACCTGGAGTGGAGACAGGAGCAGTCGCACACTCAAACGTTCCACCTCCTTCAAGCGACTCGGTCTCTAACTAACCTCGGAGCAAACGTGATTCCAAACTGATCTCATCAGAGCAGATTATCATACCCAGCTTTTATTTAGTTTAATTTTGTTATGAGTTAAAATTTTATTTCGGTGATTCGATGCCTGTGTGCTATGTTAACGAAATTTTTTTGGGGTACACGTGATTTAGATATAGTTTATTGAATAATTGTTTTTGTTACTCCTAGTCGAAAACGTTATTTTTAATAAGTACGCTTTTGATCGTTAGACTTCACATTGTGAATCGGTGTACTTAACAAGGTTTTGGCATTATCAATTTGTATTGGGCTCTTTTAATAAAAATCAAATATGTATTATTTTTTAATTAGTTTTAAATGGTTTTAATGACTAGGCCTACAGATAATATTTCAATACATTTTTAAAGATTTTAAGATTTAAAGAACTTTTTTAACAGTTTTTTTTATTACTATCTTTAACGCAAGTTGTATTTTGATAATTGTTCGTATTCGTTGTTGGTTCAGTTTATCATCTCAAATCATAGCAAGTAATTTTACTGAGATTTCATAAGTCAGTAAGTATTTAATCAACAATTTTATAAATCACTAAATAATCAAAACTACGATTCATATGAATTCTGTGTAAATGATAAAGTTAGGTTAACGTTATAACTGAGATGGGCGACTTTACAATTTTTTAAGAGAAATTTTTATGATTTACTTTAAATAACTCCTTTAATAATTTTTACAAGTGTACTGTAATTGGATGTAAATAAATATGATGATCCCTCGAGATACAAGGCTATCAGGGATCTTCCTGAACATATAATTTTGGTTGTTTGGTTTCTTTTTAAGGGGTTTTGATGAAAACTTAAAAGTAGTAATCAATAGCAAATTCTTGATACTTCATTATTCTAACAATTTTAATGATGTTTTGATTAACAGTTGATAAATTCGCCCATCTCACTCCTTGTACATATGTAATTTAATGTCACCCTATCTTACATCCGACTGGCATTGATCCACATAAAAGTTAATAGTTACCAAAGTGCTGTTACTCTGGACTCTGGTGAAGACTTAACTACTCTGGTTGTTGTCTCTCACACTTGTGCAATTTTAGGAATATTCCAGTTTAATAGAGTTATTTAAAATTTAGATATCAATAGTAATTTATATAGTATTTAATAGAGGGCTAGATTTGGTATTCGATTACCTTGTATAATAAATTGCCTTTAAGTACAACAAACTGTTTCTTTTGACCTCTTATCAAATGATTTTTATGTGTGAAACAAACATGATGATAACCAGTAGCAAAATGGCTTTTTCTGGTAAAATTTTGCAATTACGTAAATAAACAAGAGACTGGCGGCATGGCATGGACTATTGGATACTGAAGTAGACTTCACATCTATGTGGACCATTTAAAAGAGATGTAGTTGTGTGAGCCAGTCACAGAATGTGGTAGTGTCTAACATTCTATTTTCTACCTTATTTATTGTTGCTGACCAACTTGATAGGTCAACAGTAGCTATAGTTTACTATAAGGCTTTGTTTGTTTAATAACTTGGTAAACAAGTTTTTATATTTCACAGAAATCAGCAATTTCCAATCAGCACAATCTGTCAGTGGCTCACATCAACTAAAATCTAACATCCCGTGTGGTACTAGATCTATCTATCTGGTTGCAATAGGCCTACTATGAACAGTTATAGGTTCCCTAAGTTATTTGTTCTTGATAGCTGTAAAATTAAGGCCCTTTAAGGCTCCCTTTGTTCTTGAAAAAATGAAGTTACTTTCAGAATGACTGATATTGTAGGCTGGGACATTTACCATAGAGTTGTAGATTATTTCTTTATCTAAAACTCACAAACAAGGAATGAAATAATGCGAGTGCATTATAATGCTACAAGAGCCATAAATTGTTTAGCCATAACAGGCATTTTCTTATTGCTTCTCTAAACGTTGTGGAATTAGTAGGTAGTAACCATTGGCATTGATATTGTTCTATCCATTGTCAAATGTAGTACTCCTTCCCGCAGATTGAGCTTGGGGCTAGAATTCATGACTTACAATTTATAATCGAAAAACAGCAAAACAAATTCAGTGAAGATCACCTTTACACCTATTTTGCTCCACATTCAAAATAGAATTTATTTTAGTTTCAAAGCCATGTCCTGTAAAATGACGATGTTTTGTCACATGATAAAATATCTATATAATTAATACGCTACATGAAACTTTGTCGGTTGAACTCCTCCGCCATTTCTTAACAGATTTTATCCATTGACGTCTCATTGGAAAGAACGTGTCGCGTGGATTTGCAAACTGGCCTTACATTTTTGAAAAAGTCGCTTGGGCTCTGCCCCAGTGGCTTTAAAAGTTCCCATGTTATCCTTATGAAGAGCATAATTATCGACATTTTGATCAGCTGTATAATTTAATTGCTGTTTTTAGTTTTTCGATTCAAAGTCTTTTTACTCATCGGAAATTATGATGACTTTAATTTGTTTTTAAATAACTACTTTACTCCTTTGCAATTGCTCGATTTTGAGCAACGTGTTTACTAGTCTATATATTAATTTGAAACTGTTTTTCTTTGTCATAGCTATTTTGAGAGAACGGCTGGGCGTAGAAACTCGGTAGGTGTGTCTAAAGAAAGGGCTTGGTGTGTAGATGAGCCATCAAAAGAGAAACGTGGTAAATTCCCTTGGGGCTCTGCCCCGGTGGCCTATAAATTCCCATCCCATGTTAGTCTTATGGGAGAAAAACGGGTTTTTGTCACAGCTAATTTCAGAGAACGGCTGGGCGTAGAAACTTGGCAGGGGTCTCTAAAGAAAGGTCTTGGTCTGTAGATCAGCCATCAAAAGAGAAACGAGGTAAATTCCTTTGGGGCTCTGCCCTAGAGACATTTAAAGTTCCCTCTTCAGATTTGTTTACATTACGACCATATGCGTAATTTTACACTACTTTTTAATGAACAGCTGTTAATTTAAACTGCGATTTACTGAATTTGTCAAAATGAAGTATTTGCAATGACTTTTTCTGATTTTAAAATCGATTTTCTTCTGCATCATGTCATGTTTTGCAATGTAACGTTATATTACCAAATCAGTGGAAAATCCTAATATCACAGTAACTGTTAAAATTATTTCTTATGGAGTTAACTTATATCTATTTTATGGGTTGGTTTCTGCTCTTTTTACCACTTCTTAGAGAGTGTACTTAGGCGTGTTGCACGTAGACGATATTCTTTGGCGTATTGCATCTGTAGACGATACTTGGGTGGGTGTAGTTATTACAATGGAAAAAGTGAGAAAGCCTGGACAATTTGATATACTACAAATAAAACTGAATTAACACTGTGCTACATTTCTTGAGCAATCATTGAAAGAGCCGATTTGCAAACAATGGAAACATAGGAAAGTCATAGAACACAACCAAGTAGAAGAAATAGAAAAAATGTTTTTTTTTTCTTTTTTTCATTTATAATCGTTATTATAGACAACCTGATGCGGCTATGAGTAGGAATCATTTGTAGAAAACACTAAAAAACAAGATCAGCTTTCAACTCTTTTGATTATATATAACTGTTGTGTAGATCGTGAGTATTTCCATAATCTTTGAGTCAACTCTTATAAAGTCATCAGAAGTTATGACTGTTATTCGTTTTAAAATAACGCCTGTAATGCTTCGCAATTGCTCGAATTCGAGCAACAGGTACACTAGTATATATTAATTTGAAACTGTTTTTCTGTGTCACAGCTAATTTAAAAGAACAGCTGGGCGTAGAAACTTGGTAGGGGTGTCTAAAGAAAGGTCTTGGTTTGTAGATGAGCCATCAAAAGAGAAACGAGGTAAATTCCTTTCGGACTTTGCCCCAGTGGCCTTTAAAATTCCATTCCCATGTTATTCTTATGGAGGAAAAAATGACATTTTTATCACAGCTAATTTGAGAGAACGACTGGGCATAGAAACTTGATAGGGGTGTCTTAAGAAAGGTCTTGGTATGTAGATGAGCCATCAAAGGAGAAACGAGGTAAATTCTGTTGGGGCTCTGCCGCAGAGGCCTTTAAAGTTCCCTCTTCAGATTTGTTTACATTACGACCATATGCATAATTTTACACTACTTTTTAATGAAACAGCTGTTCGGGGGGGGGCAATTATATTTAAATTGTGATTTACTGAATTTGTCAAAATGAAGTATTTGTATAAGTCGATTTTCTTCTGCATCGTGTCATGTTTTGCAATGTAAGTTTCTATAACCAAATCAGTGGAAAATCCTAATATCACACTAACTCTTAAAATTATTTCTTATGGAGTTAATTTATTTCTATTGTATGGGTTGGTTTCTGCCTTTTTTACCACTTCTTGGAGATTGTACGTAGGCAAGTTGCACGTAGACGATATTCTTTGGCGTATTGCATCTGTAGACGATACTTGGGTTGGTGTAGTTATTACAATGGAAAAAGCGAGAAATCCTGGACATGAGTGGGAAACATTAATTTGTAGAAAACGCTAAAAAACAAGATCAGCTTTTGAAAAATGATAAGATATTTACAAAAAATTTTGGTTATATCTAACTGTTGTGTACATCATGAGTATTTCCATAATCTTTGAGTCGACTTTTATAAAGTCATCGGAAATTATGACTGTTATTCGTTTTCTAAATAACGCCTGTAATGCTTTGGAATTGCTCAAATTCGAGCAACAGGTACACTAGTTTTGAATGAATTCCAGATTTTGTGTTGTTCATAACCATTAGTTGTTGATATTGTTAGATATCCGGGTGTTTTGTTTTAATGTCTTGCATCTTGCTAATTCGTATGGTGCTTGGAAACTCTCACATTATTTCAAGCACACTCAGTGTCACAATCTTTCACAACATTCACAATCTTTGTTGCACTGAATTTACTCCTGATACAAACAATGGGAGATCTGTTTATTTTTACCGCCAACCATCGCTCTCTCAGAAATAAATAGACAATGAAATCAGATGGAAATCCTTGAAATCCAATACTTCTTTAGGAGCATATTATCAAAATGCATTAAATAAAAATTTTCCTGAACACACCGTATGGTCTTATGTAACTTGAAAGTGACTATTATTATCTTACTAATATTTTGAATGTGAAAGTTTGTGTGTTTGTTTGACGTTCAATCATGCATAAACCACTGGACGGATTGGGCTGAAATTTGGCATGATGATAGCTCACATTCCCGATTAACATATAGACATATTCTTATCGCAAAAATCCTTTCGGGCTCCGCCCCAGTGGCTCTATAGTTCCCCATGTTAATCTTATGAGTATTCATATTTAAAAAGAATTAAAGAATTTAGTCATTTCACTCATTCATTGTCACTCCCCCATTGCAAACGCAAAGCTTGAGTATAACTGCAATAAGCATTTTAAACCTATAAGCCAACCCCGTACGAAGGACGGGTATTCTGCTAGTTAATTAATATTTGTACAATCATTAGTCTTTACAATTTTAAAATATGTATTACCTATTATGTAACCAAAATAAAAACTAACAATTAGTTAATTGTAACTTGCAATACAATAGGAACTATTTTACAACAATCACAATGTTTTTTCTGACCTTAGTAACAAAGGTCAGTTACGGTACGTATCTCAATGACTGTAGGTGAGGGTGAGGCCATTATAATATTTCTCTCCATTTTATATTTTAATGTTCACAGAAGTTTCCAGAAGGTTTTCAACCTAGTGTTTTATGGTGAAAGTTGCTGTGCTTTGTTATGTAAAAGTGTGAATGTTGCAGATTACAATCCTCTGATCCTATTGGGTCTATGAAGGGCTTCCGAGCTCGCTGTGATTGCGACATTGCTAGTAATCCGCAGATCATCTCTATTTGGTTTTACTAGAACTTATTTGTAATCACTTGAAATTAAGTTTTCAACAGTTGCATGAAATTTTAAATTTTGGGTGGTTCCAAATACAGGGCTGGACAAATGTGCTGATAACCCTTATATATTTATTTACCTTTTAATGGATCACTCAAGGAAAACTAAACCCTGCACACGTTTATACAGCATAAAATTACACTTTCTGGTCAATATTGATTTTATAGGTAGCCCTAAAATACTTAATGTAAAGCCCCATTAAATAGCACCTCCTTTTAAAGGCCTTCTATACAAAATACTAGAGGTCTATATTTCAACCAACCAAGAAGCCTACTTCTATACCATAAAATGTGTGCAGTGCAGAATAAAAAAAAATGTGTGCAGTGCATTGAAAAAGAAAGGGGACATCCACACATTTGCCTAACACAGTATTCCTTTTATTTCCAAAATATATAGTAATAATTGAGGAGTAACTTTAATTCCGCTCTACGTCTGAAAATCATTTCGTTTTCGTTTTGCTTTTATCATTAGAATCAGACAGGAAAACAAAGTTGTGTATTTTAAGCTGAATATTATACCATAAGGCTGCCATCAGTCAATACACATCCTTGACAAGTGTATTACAGGTTGATTCTAAAACGAGCTTATAACCTTGACTGTCAGTAATTCATTATGTATAACATCTGAACCGCACCTGACGACTGTAAGGAGTTGCTGAACTAAGCAGGAAATCCACTAGTCCGACGCTCTCCGTTCTGTTTCTGTCAGTCTTCGATACCTACAGTCAAAATTTCTTTGCAAGGCTTTGGATGAACCAAAACCCATTTGTTCGCTCTGATTCTCTGCTTTCCTTTCCATCTCCGTCAATTGACATTGTTCTCTAGGGAATTTTTGACAAACGTCAGATCCGATGTAGAAGAAATAGAAATAATGTTTTTTCTTCATTTATAATCGTTAATAAAGAGAACCTAATGCGGCTATGAGTGGGTAACATTTGTAGGAAACACTAAAAAAACAAGATCAGCTTTTGAAAAAAGATAAGATATTTACAAAGAATTTTGATTATATCTAACTGTTGTGTACATCGTGAGCGTTTCCATAATCTATGAGTCGACTTTTATAAATTCATCGGAAATTATGACCGTTATTAGTTTTAAAATAACGCCTGTAATGCTTCGCAATTGCTCGAATTCGAGCAACAGGTACACTAGTTTTGATTTAAGCAGTTATAGAGTATCCATTTCTTTACCCAGTAAGTGATAGAAGTGATCATGATAACAGGAAGAAGGTCTACACCGGGCAGGAAATAAGTGAAAAATTTGATAATATGACAGGTAAGTTTATTAGTGTGTGTGTGTGTAATTATTTTTCGTGTCAATATAAAAAAACTTCACATTCATTTTTTTAAATCATCAATCAAATGAAATTCACTGTACTCATTTTCTTCTTTTGAATATGATATTATATACCCAGAATCAATGTTTCCCTCGTGATCGCTCCTCATTTTCAGCGCACAACGCAGATGCCACAAACAACTCCTCGTCCAAAGAACTTTCCATCGTGACTGGTGCATTTCTTGACGGTTACTGATGGACCCCGACAAACCAATGTGCAAAATGACCCCCATATATGGCCCAACCAGAGAGCACAGTTGCTCTCTGGGCCCAACGGTATAAAATGGCTTATTGCCTTTGAATTGGCGGAAGGCGTCGGACCCAGGCGGAGACTGAGTGGAATGGAGAGCATCAGACTAGTGGGTTTTCTACTTAGAGCTACGGTATTCAAACTTTCATGTAAAACAATTTTTCCTCAATTTATTGCTTAAGGTGTTTCCCTGTGTAGTCATAGTCCTTAATTATTTTCCTTTTTTTCATTGGAAGTAGGTTTTTTTCAACTTTGTCCTCTATGACTTTTTAACCACAATTCTACATCAATATAGTTACTGATATATAATTAATTATATAAATAAATTATTATATGATGATACATAATATTCTATGATATTAGGTACTGTATGTAGAGGAATATGTTTAGGAAACTACCTGTTTAAAATCATAAACATCCACATTAAAATCCATAGGGAAGCTTAAAATAATAGCAGAATTCATGTTTTCAGTTGTACAAGGTTTAATTCACTCTTGCTTGTCTTTAAAAATTGTAATTACAATGTTTATAAATTTTGCAGTTTTAAATAAAAATGTATTTAAAAACTGTTATAAAAGATTTAAGACTCAATGAGAAATACATCAAAACCAGTTCATAAGAGTGAGTAAGTACCAAAAATAACAGTTAAGATATACTTAGTCTTAGTGATAAATGTTTAGACATCATATACTATTTTGGACACACTTTTCTTGATTCGTCCCAATTAGTGTTGTACAGTAACCCCGAACAAAAGTTTGAAAGTTTTATTAATATTTTACCCAGTATGTTGATTGAAAGTTACTTATCAACAGTAGTAATGTACAAAAATAAAACAATATTATATACAGAAGCCCCAAGTTTATGTACATATTTTGAAGGATACTAGGAAATATGTTTATCTCTATTACAACAACTAGAAAAAACACACACACATTAAATTGTACTTTAACATGATTACATTATCCTCCTATGTGCAAATAACTGATAACAACGATAAACATATAAATACTACAACATTTTTATATCTTTTAACTTGCATAAATGTATTAAAATACTCTGTAACCAATATGTAAGGAATAATTTAACTTTTTAACTGTATGCAAATAGGGCTATACTATTATACTTGGACATAGTTTAAAAAAGGTAATATCATATAGGTACTTTTTTCCAATGGAAGGTAACTATAAGTTTTCTTCTTATTTACTTTAATACAAATATTACTGTCAAAATAAATTACTGTATCTTTTTTATCAAAATCAAAACCAACATTGTGTTCCATTCAAAATGTAATTGAATATTACTCAAATCTATTTTTCTGAAAGGAAACTCATAATACAAGTGTTTTGCTCAGTCTGTAAAAAAAGCTCATGAACTCATAGAAAAAAATTAAATTATATTTTTTAAATCTAGACAAAAAATATAGAAAATTTATTTTTATCTATAGTATACATTTTTTCTATCCTCCTAAGGTTAAATGGAAGGTTATGGTGAAATGGAAGTTTCTGCATTTCAGTTGTATGGTTGTATACATTGAGTATTTGTCCCACCTTGGAAGAACCTTAGTTGTATAAATATTATACACATTTTGTCCAAAAGTTAAAATTCCTTAAAATGACTGTTGGGTCTTCAACTGTAACATCCACAGTTAATGCTGGTTGAGAGGTTTGGATGGTGTTTATACTTTGCTTTCTCTCCTCAGAGCACCACAATTTGATCTGCCAGAGCAACTATCCTGGAAATACAAGTTTGAATCAATTTTAAAAGCCCATTTGTGTAAAAATTACCTTAATTAAGTAAAGTGGCAAAAATTGTTGTGTTTAAAAAAATCCATTTACCTTTGGTTTAATCAGAAATCTATTTCTTGCAATATTCATCTTCTTTTACCAGATATCAAAAAAGTATATTTAACCAAATTACTACGGTCATTTTCAGTATAAACAAAGTTTTTTCCGTTTTGTGATCTAAATCTTTCTTAGATAACTTAATCTCACCAATACCAGAAATGAAGTTCAAACCAAGATTTTATAAAGGTTTGTACAAATCAATGTAGCATACAACTAATATGTATAATTTATATTGAGTTTTTGGGGGGATGGACAGGTTTTGCTGGTTGTGTAATAGCTATAATACCCCTAGCTTCATCTATCTTTTCTTCTTTAGCACCCCTTATTCAGTCTGCCAGCCGTCGGCTCTTGGAGATGCAGCACTTGTCTCAAAACACCCATTTCTTTTATGTCTTTTGGCTCCATGGTCGCCTTTCCTAGGAATATATTCCTTCCTACCTTCTCTGAGCTAGAGCTGGCTAGTCCAGTCACAAGTTTACAGAGAATTCCACCTCATTGCCCACGTTAGTATTTTTGAAAGGAAGTTCTAAGGGTTTCTTATTGGTCCAATACCAGCCAACAGTAAATCGAGTGTGATTCACTTTAATACATTTATTAATAAATTTTACCATATGCACTTTGCTTATCCTCTGTAGCTATCTTGGAAGTTACCTTCAACTGTTTATGTGAGCTGACAGAGGCAGGGAGTAGTTGTCTGCTACCTCAGAGTTGCTGTCGATGACGTAGTCTGGGTCGGAGGGGAGGGGAGACGGAGGTAGCGGCGAGGTGGACAGTTCCTCCATGGCAGGTAGAACTCTCGGAGTCTCGGCCATCTGGCTGTCATTGTACACTGGCCCATTGTTGCTCATTGACACTGGCAAACATAGAGAAACATCATCAAACATAGAGATCAATCTCAGTCCGATTATCACCACCAGTTAAGATGGGGACGCTACTGGGCGTATACAATACAAATATGAACAAAAGATGTGTGTGGAATAAAATGAAATGCTTTCTGTAGCTATGTTTCTGTATTACACCACCTGTTTCTATAGCCAGGACCATTTATGATAGCCAAATGATCGAAAACAGCAGTGCCCAGTTTTGAACTATCAACAAATCCCTTTTCCTACCGTTACCTACCTGACAAAGTGGGCTTCCTTCCATCGGTTATAGCACGCAAAATAGCTAATTGCTGCATTTACTTACTTTTGCCCCACTCCAGTATTCCAACCAAACAACACAAAACTGTGTGCTTTTATTAGGCACGTAATTTGTCTACACTTGAAAATATGTTGGCAATTACCCTTAAGATACTACGACTACGATCCGCAGGTGCAGCGTTTCCAATTTTGTTCAATGTTAGGATTTAATCTAACCTAAAAACGTGTTGTATAGTGCTTTGTAAAACTAATTATTTATATGCCTCATGGTAACTAAAATATAATGGGTAATGCAAGTGCAAAGTCCCTTTGCTGCATCGAATGCAACATCGCACACTAGTTACACAAATAACTATTCTACGGGTTGAACTGACAACCTTTCGATTTCCAAGAGAGAGACCCAGCTATCATTACCATGATCACATAGGCTAACTGTTCAATCCAATATAAAATGTCACACAGACATTAGTATATTCAACAACAGATTGTGCCAGGTCTTAATAACTAAACATTTTAGTCTTGAGAGACATTTTATAAAAATGGGATGAAAGAGGTTTGTGAAATCAGGTCTTTCAGAGGTTTGAACATGGTAAAGTTATTTGAGGTTGATGTGGTTAAGATAATTGAGGAGTTGAGGGATTGATTGGGCAGTAAAGGAATATGGGTTTTGATTTGAGTATGGGGGAAGTGGTAGGATAGGCACAGCCTCCTGCTTTTTGGGGGCTTTGAAGATGCAGTGGTCTAGAGCTGACAAGAGAAGCAGGTCTGGGTAAGAGAGGAAGGGATTACTGAGAAGTAGAGTTGGGTCAGGGTGGAATAGAGAAGAGACAACGGCAGTTAGCTGAGGATACAAATGGTTCAATGTGATGGCTTTTAGGAAAGTTTCAAAACAAGTTTGACTCCAAGGTACATGTATGTTCACAGGTCCTCTCAAGTATTAGGCGAACATTGTTGAATTCTATGAGTGAGCTACCTTGGTGACGACACTCGCCCTGGTGTCCATGGTAGCCGAAGTTGTAGCTGTGTTGTGAGGGGCCTGGCTTGGTCCCCTGCCAGATAAAGATGTAGTACAGAGACAACATGATGGCGGCCAGTGAGACGCTGAACACGTACGCGATCACAGTCAACACCCGCACCACCTTCTTCTTGTGTTTGGGCTCATACAGCCGGTCTTTGGCCTCCTCGCCCGCAAACTTGATGCTGCCCCTGACACTGCCCCCGGCGCTCTGAGTCGTGCTGCGACCACTCATCGTGCCTCCCGCCTAGTCTACACCGGAACTGTCCACCTTTCTATTCACTATTCACTTCTATTCACACTGAACTGGAATTTCTTTCTATCCGAACCTGGATTAGATAAGTCTTTCAGTCACACCAATTGTTTGAAAAATTGCAAAATTGTGTTTAAGCAAATACACAGGTTGTTTAACAAAACTTGTTTATTTAAAAAGTACCTCTTTGTTAAATAATTTAAAATTGTATGTACCTTGGCTGTGTATCATCATGTAGTTTATTCCCTATTCCAACTTTGAAGAAGGGGTGCTAAATTATCTCCATCTCGTTTTTAGATAGCCGTTGATTTCATCATAGATAAAACGCTTTTATAGCGTTAAGTTCATGCTGATATCAGGTATACGATAAAAGCAGATGTTTACCTAATTATTTTGATTAATAGTCAATCGTAACTAAACAAGCATATAATGACATAATAATTACACAAAATAATCAATGCTTAGATTTTTTATTTATTTATTGTTTATCATCCCATTAAATTAATAAATGTTGTGTCTTTTCCGTTTTAGCGAATTTCCCTATAGGGAAGTAGCTATTACCGTAGGTGGCATGGTAAGACCTAGGCCCGGGACCGATTGACTTTTTCATTTTGATGTCCCCAGAGGCCAAAAACACCATTCGTTCAAATTTTTATATATGTATATATATATATAGATTTATATATATATATATATATGTGTCCATGAACGCGATAACTTGAGTAATTTTTGTCCGATTTTGATGAAATTTGGTTTAAAGGTGTAAAGCGGGATAAACTTGAATGAGTTCGCGAACCAGCATGATCGGACCATGGGAACGCGGTTTTACGGGGGTTTCATGGGTTAAAAATTGGTTTTTCTCACTTTTGACCCTCAAAACACAAAATTTCCCAATTTCTCTTTAGACCTTTTTAAAGAGCTTAAAAAAACGAATAATTTAGTATATCAAAGTGTTTTTGTTCGGTTATTGGTAACGGAGAAAATTAAAAATTTTTAATTTAAAATTCCCATGTTATTCTTATGGAGAATATTGTAAAATTTTGTAGTTTGCTTGTTTATGGATATATTTTGATCAAACTTGGCAAATTAATTTATTTTACACTAAGTTATTAATATTTGACTAAAAAAACACACTTTATTAGTTTCCTTGTAGCAGCAAACCTAGGTGCTCGTTAAACCTTATGTTATTTAAATATATTTAATGAAAATCAATTCAGACAAATGGAAATTTGCTTAGTCGGCAGGTTTGCTGCGGCGGGGGTATTTCTACTTAACGACTGAATTTAACAAAGTCCTCGACCTAGAGGGTAATTATTTGTCAGTTAATCATAACCAAACCCATGGTTCGCATGT
Organism: Macrosteles quadrilineatus; assembly: GCF_028750875.1. NCBI lineage: Eukaryota > Metazoa > Arthropoda > Insecta > Hemiptera > Cicadellidae > Macrosteles > Macrosteles quadrilineatus. The sequence continues at coordinate 153,116,649 of NW_026542594.1, forward strand.
GGAAGTTAGTATCCCTTGGTACTATTTAAAATAGTCAACCCATGATCATGAGCTCATAGAATATGTAGGTTGCCGTATAAAAGTCATTGAGTGAACCTATAATAGTCGACACAACAAAGAGAGTAAACTATTTGGTAAAATACAAAGAATAGCCTTGAATGTAGGCCATTTTAAGCCAACGTTACTACAAACCAGCTTGGGTGAGGTTCTGTGTTTGCGAGATCAAAAATAGCCAAGTTTGTTTACAATCAAGAAGGCCTAAGTTAAGTTGTTCAGAACTAGCGGCGCGATACTGTGCACTTTGACAGCGGACCAGCGCCAGCCCTACTAGTAGTAGCTCCGTGTTCCTCTACATATCTGACAATTCATTTTGTAACTATTAACACTTGTCATGATGTACACTATGTTTGTTGCATTTGTTATTCAGCGCAGCTTATGAAATAATTTAATACAATACTGTAATGATAAAAAAATTTCCATAAAAAATCTAACTAAAATGTGCGAAATATTTAAAATCATTCCTCACTGCCTTATTTAATTTACAGATGGAAAATCCAGTTCTTGTTTTCGAATATTTATTTGATTTTAAATGTTTAATTGGTCTGAAGGGTGCGTAATATAGTTTTTAATTTCATCCAAACTTTAACAAATTACTCAGGGGCTGCAACAGCAATATATCTTTATAGCAAACGGAAAGGGCTGTTATTTGTTACGGCTAAATTTATAAAAAAGACAAAATCATTATAAATTAGTTTTTACTCTTAAACCATTCATCTTTCATCGTTTTAGTGCTTAACTTTTTCAGCTTTCTGAGATAAACGTAACATTAATCCTACTAATATTATAAGTGAGAGAAAAATGTTGGTCGGATTGGGCTGAAGTTTGGTGTGATAATAGCTAACATTCCCAATTAACATATAGACATATTCTTATCTCAAAAATCCTTTGGGGATCCACCCCATTGACTCTGGAATTTCCCATGTTAACCTTATGAATATTCATATGTAAAAGGAATTAAAGAATTTTGTAAGCTGTTTCAACTACACAAGTTTTGAACTTTGTATGATATTAAATAGCATTAAAAGGTTATAAGGTTTACCAACAGGGTTGCATCACTATTATTCTTTTTCATTTATGACAACAGCTAATTCGAACCAACTAGCAACAAAAAGCTGTTATACAATGAGAAATATTTACTTTTTTATTGTTTGGGTGCAGTGGTAGAACATTATATGGCTATGGTAGATGTGATGTATAGCATACCGTACATTTTAAGAACTAAATTTTCTTAAACCGTGTCCTCTCCCATTGCAAAGTATAAGCCAAGTATAACTGCAATAAGTATTTATTTTATACTTATTTTACAACCCCGAACGAAGGACGGGTACTCTGCTAGTAATCCATAAAGATAGTTTCTGTTCAAATAGCCGTGCAAATTCCCATTAAAAAACCTCCCAACGCATGTTTTGTTTATTGTGACGAAACATGATACGTGTATAAATGAGTTGAACTCAGAATAGAATTAACTATTTTATTATTTTTGCAATCAAGCATATTTTTCTATGTACAGTTTGGGCTTGAAGTCATCAAAGTTTCAGCTTTGGGGTTTGTTGTTGAAGTTCTTCACTCGGGTTAAAATGTCATCAGTAAGTTTCCAAATGTCCATTTCATTTCTAAACCGCTTTTCTGCAACAACGACATTCCGATAGTCAGTTAGTCCATTCAATGCCTCGTAAAGTACTTAAGATGCCTCAGCCAAGAGACTACCTCACGACTGTTAACAGACATTATACACTAGTAATTACGTATGATTAAACATTACAACCGTTTTGAAATCATCAATGAAGGAACTAAGGATGGATCTAGGGAATTCCGTTAAAATACGACCCATAAGTAAAGCATCTTACGCTCCAACGCTTTAACGTTCATATGTCTGTATAGTGTTATATTTAAAAGAGTGTATATTAAGAAGACTCTATGTTTTCTTGTATATATCTAGATCATATATCCCATCCCAACATGGGGTGAAGCCCTTCGGTAGATAATAGTGGGCCCAATACTAACACTCATTTAAAGTGTTTCTATATTTTGTTTAGGCCAACATAGATGTGTCCGTTTATGCCATAGCAGATCTTCCCGTGTCCAGTAGCTATGAATTAATTGTCTCAAACCATCGACGGATGGACCTAGTTCGATTTGAAGCAATGACATCCTCGACCTTTAGAGTAAATGCGAGTTTAAAGAATAACAAATTAAATACGTACATGAATAAGAACTCGCTCTGACAATGTTACGGGTGCTTAATTTATATGCAACCGTTAGAAATCACAAACAAAACATTGACGATTACCATTTAGGCTACTTTATAGGTCTTGTTTACATTGTGTATCTTGCGATTTCCTACCAATTTTTGGAAACGAGCTTTCACATGCTTTTATGTTGTTATTGAGCTAGAATCAACATTTCAACCACCTTTTGTATGATTATTTATAGCTCAGATACTTAAAGTGCAACTGAAAGGCTTTATCACCCCCCAGGTCGGCCTACGAAGGTGGCACACTGTACAACAGCATTCGACTACAACCAAGAACCAAGTGGGACCTGATTGGTACACTCGTCACCTGTTGTAGCTCATCGCTCTCCAGTCGTCCCAGGGAGACACCACGGTCACAGTATTCGCATTATGTAAGCGAATGACGCACAGTTTTATGTAAGCACGGTCGCGAAGGTATATAATACACTGACAGGGGACTGCGCTTGAGCCGAGCTATCGACCGGGCGCTGGGACACCTCGGCCCTACACTTGTAGCGTAACAGCTGTCAGAAGTCAGCTCCATTGATCAAGTAGATTCATAAACAATTAAATCATACAAGATGGTATCAACGAATAAAATAAAGCCCAGTCGCCATCTATCAGGGTTAAAATATGTCTCTGTTCTTTGTGATAAAATTGTTATATGGTATCAATATTCGGTACTAATGTTTATAAATTGCCTACACTAAAGTAATCTAATCGTGCTCATTTACTGGTTACTTAAAAGCGTAACAAAATCCTTTATTACCTATTTAATATAGGGCATAATAGGCTACTCAGATAGTCGCATCCTAGAGGGGAAGACCGCCTACTCCTCTGTCTTTGTGTAATACTTGCAATGTCTATCTTTTAACGTTATTGAGTCGTTCGCAACAGAAATTTTTTCAAAACCCAAATTCCCCTTTTCTTGTGCATTACATTACAGTATTAGAAATAACACCAAAATAACAAAAACAAAGATAAACACAAAAACATGCTTCTTTCATAAACATCACGCTTAAAAGAACAAAAACGTATGACAATAAATATCACTCAGTAAGAAATTAATGTAATAAAAGATTGCGTAAATGTTACATTTCGGTTTGGTTTATAACGGTACGTTAGTATTTATATTTCTTGATAGCTCACACACATAAAGACTGGAATAATCATCCTTACACCATACTATAAATACTGAATGATAGGCCTACTGCATAATCCAACTTATTACCATAGCTAATCATATAGGTAGGCAGTTAAAAAGTCTGCACTGAATTAGTATGATAATAGATATGTCACATAAATGTTTTAAAAATAAAACCAACTCTGAATAAATGAGATTTCACATTGCAAATGCTGCATTAGTAAGAAAAATATTACTAACGAAATATTTGTGATTTGACTATGCAGGTAAATTAACAGTTTTTAGGGCCTCTTACATCTTACAACTTGTCCGTAAAAAGTGCACTTTTTGTGAGATTATTTTCATAAATGGGTGTAAATTAATTAATGTTATTTCTTAAACAGTAAACTAGTAATAATTATAATCAAATAACCTAAAGTATTTCTATGTGTTTGTGACACGTATTGTGTTCTATATTTTTACATAGTATTGGGTGTTTTCTCTGTCAGATGAAACCTCCATTATTGGACTTCTACTTTTTAAAACCACAGCAAGGATAGTATAAATGTGTAAGTTACTAACTTTTTCTAAACTTAAATTAATCACCAATAGATTGCCATAAAATCAATATAAGCCTCTCCTTAAAACGAGTGCTGAGTGTTTGATAGATTCTTAATGAAACATTCCTAATAGTAACGTCATCACGGAGGCAAGGAATACTGTAGGTTTATACTCAATGACTGTAGTCACAAACCAACCAGACTTTTTTATAGATCAAGGGAAACCTTCTTTGGGGCAAATATAAAACGCCAAGCTATAGTCACTATTTGTGTTTAATTATAAATCATTATAGGCCATTAAAATACAAAAGAAAAAATAACTGTAGGTACGGTTACGTTCACAAAAAACGAAATAAGCTAAAAGCAATTTAGGATCAATTTATCAAGTAATTAATTCATGACAAATTGTTCAACTTCACTTTTCGTAAGGAATCAGTAGACAAAGTTAGGGTTTATCTTTTAATCCATATATCATATTTTACTGTATGGCCGTAATAGTATAATCATTTCATCATGAGTCGTAAAGTGACTTTTTGGCACGAGCTCAAGCTATAAACAAGTTTTAAAAGCGTTGTTGTCAAGACGTATATTTCTAAAATATGCCAGTATGAACATTTAAAATGGTGCTACTTTGTTAAATTTCTGATGCTACGAAAAGGGTAGTGTAAGAATCAATGAGACCAATTTATATAATGTACTTGTTTACATGCGATTCATGTGTAGAGACGCAGAAGCCGATCCTGTTCCGTGTTATTCAGTGAATACCAGTGCAAAACATTTTACTTCAGAAATTACTATTCTACGGTATAATTTATTTTTTGTAAAAAAATTAACCTACTTCAAACGCTCTAAAAAGAATGAAAAATTTCAATAAAATTTAATTACAAGAGCTTAACCCTAGATCTGGCGCAATATGAATTGCTATTTTGAATTGATTTTTGTGCACTCGGTGTACTTGTAACGTATTTTCTGCCGTAGCATATTTATTTATGTAGGTACATACATAGACATATATTCTGTTTCAGCAATACATTTCGAATAGGCTATAATGATGTAAAAAGCATTTTCTTTTAGCAATCTGTTTGGGCAGAGCAGCAAAAGTTTTCAAATTTTCGGTTTTTGCAAATTACAAATTTTGAAAGCAACCCACAATAATGCAATGAAAAAAAATCTTACACATTTGATTTAAATTTAAAAGTTGTGGCAAATTCATTTCCCTAAGTCAAAATATCAATATGTTTGATAAGCTCCTAAAAATAAAAAAGTTGTAACATGTTTTCCTAAACGATTTTTTTCTAAAGAATATAAGAATTTCATCTGAAGTAAATAAATATCATCACTTTCCATTTACTTTCAGGAAATACATACTTTTATACCTTTTGGTTATAAAATCACTGAGTTATTGACGTCAGAAAGTTAAACTTTTTTTTTCTTACAAAAACATAAATTTTTGGACATTTAAAAAAAGCATAACATTTTTATTAGTTACTCTATACAAATACCTACAATTTTTTTGCTATGATATCACATCGATCTCTAGAGATCGATGTGATACCACTCCTGTTTTCGTCCGATAATTCTTTTATTTTCCATCGGCCAATGAAAACAGCTGTTTTTACCAATTGCACAATTTTCGTCTCCCGCCAGAATACAAATTGAAATCACATGTTTTTTAGAATGCTGTTTTTGGCTAAATACCTAAAATAACTCAATAGCTCGTTTATTCAACCAAAGTAACAAATACAGATTTGCATTAGTCATGTCAAACAAAATAATCGCAGATAATGTTTTATATATGAAAACTAATGCTTAGAACCTCCTCATCTTTCCAATGGTATAAGTTTTATTGCAATTCAAGAGCGTTTACTGATCGCAAAATTAAGTTAAAACCCAGCATGTCGTTCTCAAAGTTCAGTTAATTTTAACCGAAAACTATTAACTGTATAGCATACACTGCCCTCTGGCGGAATACGCTGTAATCATTAAGAATATGATGACAAGAATAACCTAATGTTAAAATTACTGAGCTTTGACGTCCTGTTGTAGCAGAACGACTGAACCGATTTTAATGATTTTAACGTCATTCACGGAATTTAACGTTCTTTAGAAAAGTATGCAAACACTTCTTTTGTGGGATGCACTGTTTTTGAGTTACAAGCGAAAAACTAAAAATGAGCAAAATCGGCCTAGTATTTTTGCCTCCCATACACTTAGCTTACTTCAGAATCCGTCGCAAACTCATTTTTAACTTATTTAGGAAATCCAGAGCAGATTAAAACGATTTCCAGCTTTCTCCCAATTTTTAGGAGCTACAGCTATTTTTTGGGCTAATTTGCCTGGGCTATAAAGCACAAATCGTTAAATTATTCCTAAAATAATATAAACAAAATTTCGTCAACACTAGCAACCAGTGTCACCAGACATGAACTAGTCACGACAACGAGTTTCAAAATTTACAGCACGGGATGAGAAGTCTATTTGTGTTGGTTTGTCTATGGTTTTATCGGATGAGCCTTGGACGATTTAAGTGGAGATTTAAACGTAGGATTCAAGTACATTTAACATTTAATAACGATTAATGAGGCTGATCTGTAAAAAATTTCCTTTACAACATTCATATTTCATATAGTCAAGATCTCGTAAATTTTACATTTGCTTGAACTATTGAAGTTATTGAAATTGGGTAACCAAATAACGCAACAATATAGTCAGTTAGTTTTATCACTGCCGTACCCGTACCGATACAAGACAAAACTGATGTATCGTGGACAGGACCGAAATTACGTTTCCAGCCCTTGTATATAGGAACTTTGACTATTGCCCACTTAATTACGCTCCAAAGTTTGTAATGAGAATTCCCAATGTGCCTACAGAGCCAAGGGAAAATATATACGAGAAGTATCCAAAAGAACCATCGTCAATCGTAAAGGATATCATAGTACCTTTGAGACTCTTGGATGTGGAAAATCACAATTTCTTTAAAGCAAGTAGAGTGTTTCTAAACTATTGCCAATTTAACAACATACCGTTGAGGAAGCACTGCGGGCAGGGATGTGTGTCTGTGAGCCGTAGAGGTCCCTCAGCACCTGGACGATGTTCCTTAGGGTTCCACAGGAAGATGTAGTAGGCTGACAGCATGATGGCTGCCATGCTGACCGACATCATGTAGGCTACCACGGTCAGCAGCCGGACGATCTTCTTGGTCTCCGGCTTGCGGTTGGAGGGTTTGTTAGCCTCAGGGTCGCGGTTGGGCTGCGGCACGGCGCCCACATTGTTGGGGGTTGTCTCGGCCATCACTGGCTCTCCGTCGCGACGTCGTTACACAACTACTGAGCCTGTTAGACGCCCCCTCCTCCCCTCCAACGGCCGACACAGTTACAGTAATTGGTCAGCGGTGGCTTACTGTAGCGTTCGTGCTCATGTGGTACTTAATGATTTAAGTTCATGTTTAATGCAATTGCCTTGTAAACACATTACATGAACAAAGTAATTCGTTGGGGTGTTTGGGTGTATTTACGCCACTGGCATTTTTTATCCAGTCAATTAAAACATTTTTAAGGGAAAGTGGTCATAACCAACGTTTTGTGGATGTGCCATAAATGGAACCCCTCCCTCCGTACTGTAAACGGTATTGAAAAATGATCGGTTATGTATTCGTGTTGAAAAATATACTGAAGCATGTTACCAAGACTATATTTGCGTAGAATGATGACCAATTAATTATTAATAAATAAATGACCTCAACAATATGAACCTGATTCCGTTCGAATTCTTATTACATTTTCTCCAGAACAGAAACAGTATGTATGAATTATTGTTAACAAAAACAAATTACGTCCCTGGCCCGAATGTCTACTGTACCAATATCCCTATAACATAGCTAGTTTGGACGTTTTTGACGGTTCCATTTAAATATTAATAAGAACATGTTTACTTTAATGTCATATCTGTTATTCTTGATAACTATATAATATCAAATTTACCAGCCATATAATTCTTGCCATTAAAATGTACATATATTTTAGAAACATACAAAACGTTTAAAATATCATTGACTAGCTGTTCAGTCCCCGTTTTACTGGGGGAAATTGAGGAAAGAAAATAATTTCGCCTCCTTTTGAAATATAGCCGTAAAAAACTAGAATTATCATTGGATGATATGACATGGAAATTAACTAAAAATTACATGGTCCTTGCACTTTAAAATAAGTCAATCAAAAATTAGGCGGATTGAGGGAATGGGGGATGGGGGTGGGCAATGCCATGGTTTGTAAAATAATTTATTTGTCATCATATTACAGCAAAAATATCCGTTTTTAGTACCTGCGTTGTGGTCTAAAGCAGCTCTTTTCATCCTAGGGAGTAAAACTGAGGTATTAATGTTCAATCAGTTTTAAATTGATATTGTAAGAAATCGCATACCGTATATCGAAAAATATAGTTTACCACTCGGGCAAAAAGTGTCTTTTCATTATCATTATTATTATCAATTAAGATGGGGACGCCACCTTGTTGCGTATTTTAACCCAAATATGAGTGTAGAATGAAGTGAGATGATCTGTGTAGCTTTGTTACTGACTAAAATCAGCTGTTTCAACTCCCCGTAGTGTTGGGACATTGAACCAGTAACATTGATATTAGTACAGTATCGATATTCATATCGGCCTTTAAATATCGATGTCAAAAAAATATCGAAGTCAACATCGATAAATATCGGAGAAAAACCTCGATATTTATTTAGTAAAACATCGACCAAATGCTAAATAAATTAAACATATATCTCTTTATTCCATTAACATTTTGTTTTGTGGGGGGGGGGAGGGATTTATGGAGTAAAAAAAGGGTTTTCTAATTTTTGACCCTAAAAACAAAAAATTCCCAATTTATCTTAGGACCACTTTTTAGAGCTTCAAAAAACAAATTATTTAGTATATTGAAGGTTTTTTGGGGTTATTGGTCATGGTAAAAATTCAAAAAAATCTTAAATTTAAAATTACCATGCTATTCTTATGGAGAATAAGTAAACTGTTGTAGTTCGCTTGTTTACGGATATATTTCAATCAAACTTGACAAATTAACTTATTTTATATTGTACTAAGCTATTGATATTCTAAAAGCCCCACTTAATCGCTGTAGCAGCAAACCTAGGTACTTGTTAAACATCCTGTTATTTAAATAGATTTAATTGAAAATCCAATAGGGCCAATGGAAATTTGCTCTCAGTCTGCAGGTTTGTTGCGGCGGGGGTATTTTTTTAAATGTTACACACATTTGAAAAATGTTTTTTATTTTGATTTGTTTGGTTTTCCTTTTACAATTTTGTTACTTTTTCACTTCTAGTGACTTTAGAAAAATTTTGCCTGTTGTGGTGTGGAGAGGAGGGCTGACGAGATCAATGCATCTCTGGAGCGATCCACATTGTGGTCAACCATACCACCATTGTGGCCTCTCACTCACATTAAATATGAGAGCTGTTTGCGTTGATCAACGTGGAGCTGAGGAATTCCCAGAGATTCTAATGAAGGTTGGAGACGGATCATTAGAAAATATAAATAGGATAATAACCCCCTCAAAACGAAAAAAAAAAATCGGTCCCGGGTCCAGGTCTTACCATGAGTACTACGGTAATAGCTTATTCCCTATATGGGAAATTCGCTAAAAGGTGGTAAGTGGTGATCGATTTCGATTGGACACTCCAATCATCATCAGACCCAATAGGCGAATGACAAGAATCTTGAATGGCGTCCCCCTTCATTACGGTTTCCGTAAACTTCGCTCATTTTTTAAGTTTTTTGGCAAAAAAAACATATCACTAACCTCACCTCACAACTGGCGGGATTTTCAAACACAGCCCACATTATAAGTTAAAATTGCAAAAAACGGGCAAAGTGAGGATGTTCCTGCTGTCACGGCTGGACACAGACGCTGACTTAGTTGCTGAGTGTGTACGCACCAAAACGTAAGAGATCAGTGCGCCCCTCAGTGGCGTCAGAACGAAACGTTCCTTAATTTCTGAATAGCCCTCGTACTTAATGGACAAAGTGCCTCAACCTTTCATATGCATACTAGATGCATTTCTGACGGTTCATGCCTTTTTCATGCAATAGGATATTTGATACATGTCAGAGAAAGAATTGTCGAACATGTCCAGAAGAATTATAAAAGACTGTGATTTTGGGCTGATTTTGAGACAGGAGACAGCTAGGCTACACCTCTGCCACTCAAATATGAAGTGCTCAAACCGATAACGTATGGTTAAGCCTGTGAATTGCTTGCAGCATCTGGGTTGGTAGGCTGCTTAAAGTGTTAAAGGATGGAAAATTATTGTATTATAAATAATAAGTTGTTCTGATAAATCAACGTTGATAACACAACACTATTCACAACTGTAAGCCTATTGAACAAAAGAAGAGTCCTTATAATCTTCTCAGCATATGCTTTGCTCAGAAATTCGCTCATTATTAAGATGCTCTGTGCTTCCTTGATAACACGACCATCAACAAGAAGAGCACCTTGATAACAAGACTGTTTCCCTAATCCCTTTGAGATATTTCTTATCATTTTTATTTATTTACTAGCAGTTACCTGGCGCGTGTTGCTGCACTAACAAAATACATCTGTCTGTGTGAAAAGTATGTTTTTTCTACATTTAAACCAATGATAGTCAGGGATTGCCCTGGTGCCTTATAATGGCGATTGCGGAAAGCAAGACACTCAGGAAATTGTAGTTGCTTAAATTCAGAGGGTAATTCGGATTAAATCATCAGTATTCTTGGGATTAAGATTATTTCTCCCTTAAACCTACCACTGATAATTTTTGCTTTAATCAATTTTGACGTCATTTTTTAAATCGTTAGTCTGATAACGTTGCACAGCTTCGGTGGATTTAAGTTTTGCATTAGTATTATTGGAGTTCCTTCTTTTAATGACAGTAATGTGGTGGGTTAATGACAAATTGAGAGGCATTTGTATTCAAATGGTGTATTCAAAATGTGTAATCAAAATGTGTATTCAAATGGGTATTCCCGAGATAGCACACACGATTATTATTCACTTAATAATTTATGTTAGAATGTGTGGGTATAGAAAGAAAGATAAAAAAATTAAGGCATTGTCATCCCTTTCATTGTTTATAATACTTTGATAAAGGTTTTTATGTTTTTAATATTTAACATTGGAGAATTTAAATGTTGAGTGCACAGGAGTGCTGCGATTGGGGTTTAATACATTTGGACTTATTCAAAAGTAAAATAGTTTTCTGTGCTGCACTCTGTAGAAACACTGTGGCACTATTTCATGACTAATGCTAATACTAATGCTAATGCTAATGTTTGAATGTTGTGATTATTCAAACCTACAAAACAGAAGAGTCTATAGAAAGCCGAATTACTAGCTCTGAAGACCGAATTAAAGCATTTGGAAGGTAAAGTTGAGGCATTGGAGGCCCCCCATAATGATCCTGTTACTGAATTGGGCTGTGTTGTCGAGATAACTATGGAGGAAGTTAAAGAAAGAGCATTAAGATCTAAGAATGTCAGGCTGTTTGGTTTAGTAGAAAGTTCAAAGAAAAATGCGGAGGACAAGAAGAAGGATGATAGTACTCATATACACAAACTAGTGGGTACTGTTTTACCAGATGTTTGATGTTTCTAAATTAAAGTTTTTTCGTATCGGAAAGGAAGCAGCCAACAAAAGTAGGCCTATTAAGCTCATTCTTGATTCAGAGGCAAGAGTGGTTGAGTTACTTAAGATTGCTTCTCGTGAGTTCCTTGATAATTTGGATCCAGCCTTTGCTGGAGTGAAGTTAGCACGGGACAAAACCAAGCGTGAGTTGGAGTATTTGGATCATTTGAAGAAGAAGCTGGAGGAACGTACTGGGGCGGGTGAATCTGATCTTACTATTAAATATGTCAATGGCACACCCAAAATTGTTATTTCAAAAAACGCTTAATTTCCCACGGTCAACCTAAAACCACTTTGTTATACCAGAATGTCAATGGCCTCCGGACCAAGATGGATTTACTGTTTGAAGCAGCTTCTATTACCACGTATGATATAGTTGTTCTTACAGAGACCAATTTGAACTCTTCTATTAGCACTTCTGAGTTGGGCTTTCACAACTATACTGTTTACAGAAAGGATAGGTCCTTGGAAACTAGTAATAAAACCTCGGGTGGAGGTGTCTTATTGGCAGTTCGAAATAGCATATTATCTACAGAAGTCTGCAACCCTGCTTATGATAATCTTGAAGCTTTATTTGTAACTATAGGTGCTGGCACTCGTAGATTGTCGCTATGTGCTGCCTATATACCTCCAAATCAGTCTACTCCCTATTATTCCCTTTTTGCTGATGCTGTTGTTGATATTACGTCAAGATGTGGTGAGTTTGCCTCTATTATCATTGTTGGCGATTTTAATCTTCCTGGCTGCAAATGGACCCATGATGATCCTGTGAACTTGATTGCAAGTGAAAGAGTCCTCCGGGAACTGTCATCATTGTTGGAGTTGCAGCAAATTAGCCACGTAACGAACAACAGGGGCGTTCAGTTGGATCTGGTTTTCAGTTCAACACCAATGTACCACAGCGTCTCCCTTTCCACTGACCCATTACTGCCTTATGAGAATATACATCCACCCATCTCTATTACTCTAGAATGTCCCTCTGCAATGCTGAAGAATGCGGTTGTCTACATACCTGATCTGAAAAGATGCAATTTGGAAGGTGTCAAGAATGAATTGACGCATGGGAATCTACAATTGGATTTGGAAGATGATTTGAGTGGGTTGGAGAGTTTCATACATACCTTAGGTAAAACCATTGAAAAGCATTCTCCTCTTAAAAGGATAGGAACTCCTCCCTTCCTGCTTCCCTCGCTGGTTCAACAACCATCTTAAACAACTGGTTATCCTTAAGAAGACGCTTCACCGGAGATACAAGGAAACTTTGAGTGACCATGACTATTACAGCTTCAGCTGTGTTCGTGAACAGTGCAAGAGAGTGACAAGAGCATGTCGAATTGGCTATGTGGAGCACCTAGAGGCTGTAATACCATCTAATATGAAAGTGTTTTGGTCCTTTGTCAATGGTCTAAAACATGACAACCCTAAACCTGGAGTTATGGAGCTTGACAATCTGGAGGAATCTGAACCCGATAGGATATGTGAGTTATTTTCCACCTATTTTAGGTCAGTTTACACACCACCTACAACCTGTTCCCATACATTTGATTTTAAGACTAATATAAACATATCTAAATGCACTGTAACACTAGATGAAGTCGTGAAGAAGCTGGATTCTCTTGATCCGACTAAAGGAGCTGGGCCGGATGGTATAACACCAGCGGTTCTTAAGCATTGCAGCAGTCAGCTTGCTCCTGTTCTTGTTAAATTATTCAATGCTTCATTATCTGGCGGCTGCTTTCCACCATTACTTAAACACAGCTATGTTGTACCTATCCTAAAGTCGGGCGATCCTTCTAACGTCAGGAATTACCGACCCATTGTCATCCAATCTGCAGTGGGTAAAGTTTTTGAAGGTCTGGTGCTGGATTTTATCAAGCCCTGTTTTAGGCAAGTGGTCGTGGAAGAGCAACATGGATTTACATTGGGCAGATCTACAATCTCTAATTTACTGGTTTTCCAGGACTACATTTTGGAAGCATTTAGCGTTGGAAATCAGGTGGATGCTATATACGTTGATTTCGCTAAAGCCTTTGACAAGGTCAGCCATAGCTACCTTCTTGCCAAGTTGCAGGGTTATGGAATTGTTGGGAATCTGTGGCAGTGGTTCGGTAGTTACTTACAGAATCGGACTTTAGCTGTAAAATATGGCTCTAACGTGTCAGCTTCCTTTATTGCCACGTCAGGTGTTCCTCAAGGCTCACTGCTAGGACCACTCTTATTTGTGCTGTTCATCAACGACATTGGTAAAAACTTGAGCGTTAGATATTCATTGTTTGCTGATGATGTCAAGCTATACCAGACAATAAGAACAGATGATGACTTTCGTTTGCTGCAGGCTTCGCTCCACCAACTCTCCAATTGGTGTGATTCAAACCTGATGGAAATAAATCCTTCCAAGTCCAAGCACATTACTTTTCATAGAACAAAATCTCCAATTGCCAAGGACCTGTACTTGGGTGGTGATCTCATTGAAAGGTGCAATATTGTGAGAGATCTTGGTGTGTATATGGATTCCTCTCTGAACTTCAGTACTCACATTGATGGTATTTGTTTAAGAGCATCAAGGATGATGGGTTTGGTCTTTAGGCTGGGAAAATTCGGCCTCAACACCCGGACTATGACATTGTTATACAAGTCATTAGTTAGACCGATCCTGGAATATGCTTCCTCGATATGGTCTCCATATCAGCTGGGACAAATTGATAAGCTTCAGTCAATACAGAGAAGATTCATAAGAATACTGGGAGTGAAGAATGGCTATGCCTACAGAGAGGTTCCTATTGCCGAGCTCGAAATCAACCTAAGTTTACCGTCTCTGTCTTCTAGACGCCTGATTGCTGATTTGGTATTTCTCTATAAGCTCATAAATGGAGTTACTGATTGCCCCTACCTACTTCATCTGGTAAACTTCAGGACCCCTTCACCTACCAGAGCACAATGCCTTTTTGAGCTAAAACTCAGAAGCACTAACTACCTTCGTCATAGTCCTATTCCTAGAATGCTGAGAGCTGGTAACGAGGTCTGCAATCTGGTGGATTTCTTCTCGGACTCCTTGGGTACGTTTAGACGCTCAGTCCTCTACTTGGAGCAGTGATAGATGGAAAGTCTTCTTCAAGTACAGTACGAAGTGGCTGGGTCCGTTAGTGGTGGAATTGAGCTTCTGTGTAGTGCTGGGTGTTTGGTGGCTGCGTTAAAGGGCCACATCTAAGTGTTTGTGTTTTTTTTTAGTGGGGGCATGGTCTCCTCACTTTTTATAGTTTTCTTTCAATATAATGTAGTGTGTTTGTTATCTTTTGGTAGCTGCGTTAAAGGGCTACACCAGTGTCTGTGAGGGCATGGTCTCCTCACTTTTCCTCCAAACACACTTCTCCTACTTATTATTGGTGCCATCTGTTCTGCTACTGTATTTTTAATCATGTAATATAATGCTGTAAATAATTATGTTATCTTTGAGTATCCTCTTTATTATCTGTTGCTATTGTATTGAATAATTATCAATGTTTTTTTGTAGTGCTTGCTTATTAAACTTGTAAATTACCTGTAAATACTTGTAAATAATGATTGATTCACAACCAAAAGTTACAAGTGCGGATACAGTCATGTTATTGTTATATAATTTCCAATTTTCTATTTATATTTGTTGCTACTGCATTGAATATTATATTGTTATGGTTGTTTTGCTATGCATTTTAGAATTGTAAATTGTTATTCTTGTTATTGTTATTGTTTATTATTGTTATTGTTATTGTATTATCATCTGATGTAGACAAATTTGTAAAATTGGTTTAACCGTGGGAAATAAATGAAATGAAATGAAAACAGTTGGTGAAAGTAAACATCTGCTTTTAAATTATATTTATTTGTAAACATTGTATATCAAAAAGTCTGACATTGGCCCACTTAAAACCCCCTGGGGCAGAGCCCTTTTGATGGATATGCACCAAACTTTACTCAAACCATCCTTGAAAGATGCTTAATAATGCCTGAAAGTTTCATTACAATCTGTCGAGCGGTTTCGGAGTCCATAACGTATATACATATATACACACATACATACATAGTTCCTCTTTTTGTTTTATTATAATATATATATTATTATACAGACTGTCCCAAAAGTCCCGGACCGGTTTAATATTTTCTAAACGACAACAGATAAATCAATAAGATTTGGTACATCAACATCACACCTAAAAATCTTCTTTTTTATGGAAATATAAATTTTCTGTCACATCATGGGGACGTCCCGCAAGGAGTCAGAAGGAAATCTTAAACAGAAGCATAGGTTGACATGTACATCAAATTAAAGGTATTTGCTAGCAGAATATAATGCTGGAAATTTGAACTCAAACAGACAACCAAGTCAAGAATGACAGTGGTTCAAAGATTCATTTAATTTGCATATGGGGGCACAGCCCTAAGAATCGGAAAAACATTTTTAACGTAAGCATAGGTCGATATGCACATCAAATTAAAGGTCTTCACTAGTAGATTACAATGCCGTAAATTCTAGCTCAAAAGAACGCCTGAGTAAAAAATGGCAGTCGTTCAAATATTCAAAATGGCAGGTTCAAGAAATCTTTGAACGGCCGCCATTTTGTAACGGGTGATCCTTTCGAGGCGCGGTTTCCGGCATTGAACTCTGCTAGCTAAACCCTTTAAACTGATGTGCATATTGACCTATGCTCCTTTTTAAGATTTCCTTCTGACTCCTCGTGGATCGTCCCCATGATATGACAGAAAATTGATAGTTCCTTAAAAAAACAGTAGGTTTTTAAGTGTGGTGTTGATGTGCAAAATCTTATTGATTTATCTGTTGTCGTTTAGAAAATATTAAACCGGTCCGGGACTTTTGGGACAGTCTGTATAAGTAGATAGATGTGAACCAGTAAAAATAAAAACAACAAACTAACTTGACAATACATTTTATTATTTACCACGTTCCTCCTAACAAAAGGAACACGTACCTTTACAAATGGCAACAACTATTTATAACAAAATACTGTTTGATCAATCAACAATAATCTCAAATATACTATACAATATTATTAAAATAATGATCTATAAATTACAATCACACTAGGCATAGGAAAATAGCTTACAATAATATCAAAACTCTAGAAACTAGAAAGGTTTAATCAATAAAAAGTGTATAAGGTACAATAAAATAGTATTATAAAAATCACCGGTCTTTCATTTCGGTATCTTGATTTTGAACACACAAGCCATATTCTCTTCCCAATTACTCCAGTAAAGACCGAGGCTAAAAAATATGTATTAAAATTAAAAGCTTGTTTGGGCCCTAATTTTTAGAATAAAAGATAAATTTGTGAATAAAAGATCACTATTAACTTATATGCTTCAAAATAAATATTTGATATGACTTATTGCTGTGGAAGGAATAGCTTTTCTATTGATACATTGAACCACACATTACAATGACAAATCAAAAATAAATAAATGTAATAGAGGGAAAAAGAAAGAAAATTTGGAATGTTTAGAGATCAACTATGTAACATGGCAGTTGTGTGTTTAGTTTACCCATCACTCGGAGAAAGAAGTATTTAACAGGCATAGACTAAATTTGTACAGTCATGAACATCAACGGTTATTTTCAGACTGCTAACATATTGTCATCCAATATAAAGAGATGGTTTTACCTTCCTAAGAGAAGAAATTTCACTTTCTTTAACATACATATTGTTATCTTACATATTGTTCTTTTTCCAAATTTTGAAAACTTTAAGGACTAATAAATTATGATTTAAATAAGAAGCAACATAAATATTAAGTACAATTAAATTAAGTAATGCTGACTAAAATGATCCCGAGAAAAGTATTAAAAACCAACAATTAACAGCCCAACAATATGTAGTCTACGCTGACGTCGACAATACTGTTGTATGATTCTCACCGTTCACGACAAGCGACGGCTGCAACCAATGCAGCACCTCGCCCACTACCATCCTCAGACAGCATTAGGTCGAACTGTAACAAACAAATCAGTCATAACATTTGAAATTGAATTCAAATTATGTGAATGTGCCCAAAACAACACTCCCCATCACTGTAAATGGCTAAATCATAATTGCAAATTAATTATTTTTACCTTATTGAAATACAGTATGATTCAAACAATTATCAAAAAAGGAGCAGCACAATTGTCCTAACAAAAGTATGAGGATAAAAGCATTTGTCCTTAAGTTAGGTAACATTAATAGACAGATCTTCGTACCAAAAGAAAATTAACAATCAACATACAAGTTGTACGATAGTGGATGTATTTATGAGGAAAATAATGTTACTCAAACTAAATATAACAGCATGTAGTACTGTATTTGATTTGTATTCTGTGCCATAAAAATGGATTATAAGTGAACATTTTAAACAGTATCATTTTTAACTCATTAAAAAAAAGTTCACAGGTATACGGGTAGATCATATTTATAGTAAGAACACAGTATAAAATATTCTGCATGTGGGTGTTCCAGCATGCAAGGGGACTTGGCCTTCTTCATTCCACAAACTATAAAGACTGTAATGATTGTATGATTAGGAGTACTACCAATAAGCTGTTTAACAATGGATTTCTTAAGAAGTTAATGAAAAATTTACACAGTTAATGAGGCAGCCCAGAATTGAGAACTCTGATCTTGAAAGTTTAGCCACAATACAAAAAAATACTGTAGTACAATCACTGACAATTGTACAACCTTTTTCAACAGAATAAGTAGAAGGGGTGATGTAAATTTTCAAGCAAAAGTATAAAACCTTCCTTTTAAAAATTTTGCATTTCCCTTCTCAAAATGTACACCTTATTTATTAAACATTCTAGTGGTATTCACTTTACCACAGAGGAAACTTGCTTATGAGACGACCGTGCGCTTTTAGATATAGCATGTTGTGGAAAATACACTTGTGACGATCAAGGAAGAACCCGGGTGGCAGGCACTATGCCAGGAAATTCCTATGGCACAGGGGAAGACCCACCGTGAACGTTGTAGTGCATGAGGACAAGAGGGGTGGTGTTGGACTATGTCTTAGACACCAGCGACTAGTGCTAGACACCACTTGAGATTACCATTGAATGTTTCATCTGTACCTTACTTCTCGTGATTTTAGAAGTTGCAAGGCTATATGACGTATGAAACTTTATGAGAGAGAGGGGAACAGACCCGTACCAAACCGGCAACCGAGGCAAACAAAAGGATAGAAACTTATTTAAACCCAAAGTTTTTATTTTATCCTTATCTTTATATAAAACCAAAACATGCACTTCCAAACCTCATAGCTGATGGATTAATCATAGACTACTGCACCCATATTAACCAAGTCAAATGCATTCTATTGCTAATAAGGGTTAAACATGCTTTTATCCATTATAATTATAACAGTCAAAAAGTTCCCGGGATGAATTTTTGTAGACATTTAGCGTGATTGTCACTGGTAAATTAGCCTTGCAGTAGTTAGTGTGACTCCTGGGGATGGCATATCAGTAGTGGGGGTATAGCTGACAAGCCGTAGTGCAGCATTGGTT
This sequence comes from Macrosteles quadrilineatus, assembly GCF_028750875.1. Taxonomy (NCBI): domain Eukaryota; kingdom Metazoa; phylum Arthropoda; class Insecta; order Hemiptera; family Cicadellidae; genus Macrosteles; species Macrosteles quadrilineatus. The sequence continues at coordinate 153,135,842 of NW_026542594.1, forward strand.
AGTGTTTTCGTGTACCTTCAAGTCTACATTGTCGGTCACAATAAGGTTGTCAGCAGACATTTAACATGTTGAGGTTCCTCAATTTAACCTGAGTGATATACCTTCTGAAATATTATAACACTTTATGCTAAACAAATTATAACTATTCCACTTTTCCAAATTGGCTATACAGTTTTAGCATAAAACCACGCAAAACCCAATCATGCTTGGCTGTTAGAGTATTAGTTGATGAAGCCATTGCTCCACACATCTCTTGAGAGATGCTGCAAAAAAGCAGGGAAGTCTGAGGTAATGAAATCTCATCTCACCGACAACGCACTGCAACTGCAGCGACTAATGCAGCCCCTCGTCCACTGCCATCCTCGGACAACATCAAGGAACACTGGAAAACACAAACCTTCATCTCTTGGGATCCCACAAGGCTCAAACACACCCATATGCCACATTCAGATGATAAGTGAACACAGCTGAAACTGCAGCAACTGATGCATCCTCTCGACCACTGTCATTCTTGGACAACAACAGAGAACACTGAAAAACACAAACCTTCATCTCTTGAGATCCCACAAGGCTCAAACACACCCATATGCCACATTCAGATGATAAGCGAACACAGCTGAAACTGCAGCAACTGATGCATCCTCTCGACCACTGCCATCCTCGGACAACATCAAGGAACACTGGAAAACACAAACCTTCATCTCTTGAGATCCCACAAGGCTCAAACACACCCTTATACCACATTCAGATGATAAGTGAACACAGTTGAAACTGCAGCAACTGATGCATCCTCTCGACCACTGTCATTTTTGGACAACAACAGAGAACCCTGGAAAACACAAACCCTCATCTCTTGAGATCCCACAAGGCTCAAACACACCCGTAAACCACATTCAGATGATGAGTGAATGCATTTGAATGAATCTTGTTCACAAGAGACGAATTCAAGACATCCCAGTGAAGAAGACAGTGAAACTGAATTGAAAATACCTTGGCCCGAATTCAAATCCATCAAACAAGCTGAACCTCAGTGGAAACCCTTTAGGCCACAGAAGAATTAAGATCCGAACAAATGAACAATGTCATCCAGCATTTGGGTGTCCATTACAAAGAAGAAGCATGAACCTCTGCAGTTGCGATAGCAGGAGTCTCACCGATGGTTTTGTACTTTACACTTTACTGTTGCTGCTACGATCGCTCCACCCAGGCCACTACCATCCTGAGACAGCATTACTGAACACTGCAACACAGTCACTAACCAATGTGTCAATGTGACAAACCAAATCTTCACAGATTGAAAGCTCATAATTAATTCATAAGTTTTGAAAGTAAAAAGCTAAAATTAAGTGGGCTATTTTAAATAATGCGTTGTGTTTTTTGAAAGCACTCAGCAGTTGATGTAAGTTTAAAATGTAGTGCCACCAAATATTAGTTAGTTAACTTGTATACATTTAAAAACAAAACATTTTTCAAGTTAAAATTTGAAAAATTTAATCAATGCTGACGTAACTTGCCTATTGACAAAGTTTTAATAGACTGATTGATGGGATTAGAGATGCAGTGAGCTACTATAGTTTTATCTTGCACTGCTACCTGGTCTCAAACAATTTATATATATAAGCTTTTCCATCAATTTTTAGAATTGTTAAATCTAAACATTTTTGATTGATGTCACACGATATTGTTATCGATTTAAAAGTTATGGATTTTTTAAAACTTGCTTAAATATATACAGGGCGAGTTCTAAATGAGTTCTAAATGAGTTCCCCCCCCCCACTTTTTTCTACATTTCTTAAGATATCAACTTCGGACCACGTCATATCATTAGTAAGTACTTCATTTTGACTGGGTGTAAAGTTTTGGCCACCATATTGGATAGAAAGTTTTTTTTTCAAATGTAAATGTAGTGTTGTGACCCATAATTTCAAACTAGAATTTTATGCTGAATACAATGCTGCAATCCGTTTCCAAAATATTGATCTGTTGGAAAGTTATAACAAATTTTCAAAAATTAATTTTTGAACCAGATTGTTTATAACCTTATGTTAAAATATGCCCCTATAAACTAAATAAATGTAATAGAAAAATATTTGACTGTTAAATGTTCAGAAATAGAGTCAAACTCTTTTTCTAAGAGATACATTTTAAAATTCATTTTCATAGCCCCAGGACTGCGTTAATATGACAAATAATGGTTAAACATACCTCGTCAGACAATCCTTAACATGTAGTGTCGAAATTGCTACATATGTTTCGGCGGATTTTTAAACATCTCTGCCATCGTCAGGCAAACAAAAAGGATCCACTTGATGTGTCATCAGAATAAATAAATAAAACACACATTTTACACTTAAAACATAAACTAAAATGATAGGCCTATCAACTACACGCACTGCCATGGACATGGCAGGAAGCAGAGTCTGTTTAAATAACCGCCGAAACATATGTAGCAATTTTAACACTACATGTTAAGGATTGTCTGACGAGGTATGTTTAGCCATTATTTGTCATACATTTTAAACTCGTTTTTAAATTTTGGTTATTTCTCTGAATTTGGTAGGTAGATTGTTGTAAAGCCTGAGACTCATATATAATGGTGATCTTTCTTACAGACAGAGGCTATGCCTTGGAAATTTCAAATTATTTTTAAAACGAGTAGGATATTGATGGATGAATTGATTGTTGTCGTATGATTGGTAGTTACTTTTTAAATAAACCAACATTTTAAATATATACAGTATATAGAAGGCATTGTTAATATGTCATCTTTTTGGAAAATAGGTTTAAGAGTTAAGACTCTGATTATTGTAAGGTCTAATCGACTGCCAGTAAAATGTATACAAAAATTATTTTCCAAAATTCCTAATAACTTTTTAACCGATTATGATTTTGAAAAACGGATTGCACCATTGTATTCAGCGTGAAAATATAGTTTGAAACGATGGGTCACAATCAATCCCACCATTACATTTGAAAATAATTTTTTGTATCCAATATGGTGGTCCATGATGGCGGCCAAAAATGTATACCCAGTCAAAATGAAGTACTTTCTACTCTACAATGATCTGATGTGGTCCAGAGTTGATATCTTAAGAAATGTAGAAAAAGTAGGGGGGAACTCATTTAAAACTCACCCTGTATAATATTTCCTTCAGATTGTCAATTCTAATTGTGTAATTTTTTATTTGGGACACACAGCTACTGACCACCTTTTATTATGTAAATAACCACAAATCAAGTACTTCACTAAAACTTTCCAGCAGCTGAAAAATCAAATACAATCATTACTAAGCTTATCCCTCAATATTTGTGAATCCAAAAAGAAACACCAACCTTGAGGTTTTTGTTGACTAATTGTGCAATCTTTTCCATCATGAGATCATGAAAGAAAGGGTGGAAGCGGTAGACGGAGCCGTCCACCCCGACTGTGACTGATGGGATGTTCATCCTGTTGAGCAGTGTCGCCACCCCGGCAGAGACAAGGTGCGCCGCACGACGAGACACACATTCACACACGTACCGTATGTTGATACAGTCTTGGTCAGACGCGTGTGTCAGACTTAGCTTCTGTAGCACTGTGCGACATGCTGTGTGGACGCCCTTCTTCTCACTACGACCAATAGATCAGATTATGTTTATACTCTGCAGACAGATCTAGGTGTGTATAGTAGAACCTCTGTTGTCCGTCACCCTGCTACAGTACTTAGATTATTTTTAAATATGATTTATTTCACTGTACGGACATTGAACAAGTACTTCATACAAAATAACAGTAGGCCCTACTGTATTCCTCTTCAATGAAAATAATTTATAGGCTATATAAATAAACGTATTATTCACTTGTACAGGTTTATAACAGTATTTCTTTTATCCGTCTATTCGCCTAACCGTCACGCTCCCAGTCCCAAGGGTGACAGTTAGTAGAGGTTTTACTGTATTTAAAGACAAAGATGGCGAGTCAAGGATGAGTGTTGAATGGATTTTGTAACTGACTAAGTTCAGCTAATTCTTTAGCCAGGATAATTTATTTTTTGTATTTTATGTATATTATCTACGCTATTGACCTTTTTTATTTTTTTTGTAAGGGATCGGTCTGAGCCCAGGTATTATTTACTATCTAAAGTCGAGGTTTTGTTAGAAAGCATCATTAATTGGTCACTCAGTTCTGTCACTAACCTCTCAATTTCTGATACATATTTGGTCTTGAACCGCCATTTGGTGAGCAGAGCTTCAGAAGGTTTTCCACCAAACAGAATGTTGTCCTTAGTCAACTTGAGGAGTATGAGCCTCACAAGCTCACCCATGTACATTCCGGAAATCATTTTCTCAAAACTGAAACAAACAACCATGTGGTTAAAACATTGTTCAACGAGTTGATTTAGATAAATATTAAGGTAAAATATATTACAGTAGAGTCCTGGTTATCCAAGCCTCCAAGTTAACAGAGGCACATCATGAAAATTAAAATTTTAAAATTTCATCAAATCGGAGGTTCATTCACAGATTCAGTAAAAGTCGGAAGAAGTCGGGAGCAACTGGCAGTCGTCGGAAGCGAGCGGCAAACGTCGTGTGTTCAGCCGAAGTCGAGTGCACTTGTGGTTTGCTGCCTGCCAATTTGTAGTTGGTTTTGCTTAGTTGTCAATACTTTAGTGAGTGCTGCTAAAGGTACTGGTACGTTGTGAAGTGTGTTGTGCTATTTCTAAGCACATGATGCGAGGTAAACGGAAACATACTGTTGTTTCAATTGAAACTAAATCAAACGCAATTAAACGGCTTGACAAAGGAGAGTCTATTAAGAAAAAGGCTAAGGAACTAGGTGTTGGTAAAGTGACCTTGAGAGACTGGCGTTGTAAAAGATCTAAAATTGAAGGTTGGGCTTCTCAGAGCAGCAGTTTTGACAACATTTCAAGAAGAAAACTATGAAAAAATGTGACTATGAAAAGACATCTGAGGCTTTGGTTCTCCCAAACGAGGTCACTGGGTAGTTCATTAAGTGGACCAATCATCTAAGCCAGAGCAATTGTGTTTCAAAAACAGTTCAAAGATGGCGATGAACCTTTTACTGCTAACACAGGGTGGCTAGACCGATTGAAGAAGAGGTTTGGAATAAGACAGTTAGATCAGGGTGTCCACAGAAATTTTGTCATCAATTTCCCTGACTTTCCATGACCATTAACCATTGATTTCCATGACTCACAAACTTATCTCAAAAGTTATAATATACCGTACACACACGAATAATACTGCCTAGACAAGTTATTTCACAGAAAATATTGAAATATGTATTAACAGATAACAATGGATAGGTACAACAATGAACTAACACAAACTCAAAACCCACAAACTAAGACAACTGTATAAATTGAAATTGTCGTACATTTGTGAAAAATTCAGAAAAATGCTACAATAGTCACGGTTACGGCCGACTAGAGCATTGAAAGGTCCCCTGAAATCCATCCATCATTGGGGATTTCCATGACTTTCCATGACTATCCCTGACTTTCCAGAATGTGGACACCCTGTAGATATTAGCGGAGAAAAATTTTTGGCAAATTCTAATGACGTTACAGTTTTAATAAAAATTGGAAACTCTGATATTTTAACATGGTCTTACCTCAGAACAGATATTTAATTGCGACGAAACAGGCCTAAATTATCGAATGTTACCATTAAAACTTTAGCAGCTAGGGATGAGCAGAAAATACCTATAGATATAAAAAATAAGGAGAGGATAGGATTACTGTTTTGAGGAGTTACAATGCATCTGGAAGTTTGAAATTGAATTGGACGCTCACACCCTGACTCTGACAATCTGGTAAGTGGAGACATTAAGGCAATTTTTTGCAACCATAAAGATTGTTTCTTACTGGGTTGCCGAAGCATGGGACAATATGGCAAATAGCACAGTCAGGGAATCATGGAGGAAGCATTTGGGATCCAAAAATTAACAGAAAAACGTCCATCTAACAATGGACCAAAAACTGACGAAACTGATGTCAGTGAGCTTATTACACTAACAAATGTTTTACCTATAAGTGAGCCAGTAACTCAAGAAGATGTGTTGGACTGGGTAAACATGAGACTTGATGCGTGTGAGGGATATCAAAATGATGTTAGTTACGACAAATCACCCGAAGGTGAATGCATATCACAATGACGGACTGAAAGCATTCGAGAAGGCACTGTCTTACATGGAGCAGCAGCATGAGGCCACACCCTCAGAAGTACTCTGCCTGCAACAATGGCGGAACATCGCAGCCATGAAAAGAGGAGCTAAACTCCGCCAGAACACAATTTTTTATTTCTTTTCACCAAAATAAGTTTTATTTTTCTGACAAATTTTAAACTTCATATGATTTTATGAATAAAGTAATGTAAGTGTTTCTTTTACAATATTTTATCATTACTAACCTATTTCTAACCTAACCTTAAATATTTTCAACACATTCCGTGTTAACCGAGTTTTTACGTATCCGAGATGCATTTGGTACCAATTACCTCGGGTAAGCGGAGTTTTATCTATAAAATAAATAAATTACGTAACGATCATAAATCAATAAGCGAGAGCAAATGCAGTTTTAAGACTGTTTGGAAAGGTTCTGTACTTACATCTGTTTGCCAGGGTTTATTGATGCCTGATCCATTTCTTTGTCAAACTCTGTCAACATAAAGTCCAGCTCTCCCTTCTCCCCAAATGCGCCCCACTCAGTGTTGACAACCATCAGAGGTTTGCTCTTGTCTCCCGAATACAGTTCTACATTCTCCACTTTCTCAGTGTAACATGCATTGCAGCCAGTTCCTAAAAAAAAAATCCAACTATCAGTCAACACAATGTGCAGCTCTCCCTTCTCCCCAATGGCTCAGATTTGACGACCATCAGAGGTTTGCTCTTGTCTCCCGAGTACAGTTTGACATTCTCCACTCTCTCAGTGTAACATGCGTTGCAGCCAGTTCCTACAAAAAAATAACCCAACTATCAGTCAGTCAACATAAAGTGCAGCTCTCCCTCCTCCCCAAAGGCGCCCCACTCAGTGTTGACGACTATCAGAGGTTTGCTCTTGTCTCCCGAGTACAGTTCCACATTCTCCGCTCTCTCAGTGTAAGGCCCTTGATGTACAGGCAGCTTTTTAGCTTTGTCGCGGCAGCTTTTTCCAGTTTTTCGTTTGCATACGTCAAGCCTACCGGGCAATGGACTACCCTTTGAGCAAGTTATACAAGTGTTTTATCTGTCGCGTTAGACTATGTAAAGTTAGCATGAGCGTAAATTTTGTGTCTGGACCGGTGAACTACCAGATAACACGCGGCGGCAACGATCTGTTATACAGACAACTTTAACACGGCAGATTTGCTACCTCTTGTTACTTGTTGGTACAGTAACAGACTCCAAACTTAAGGAAATTTTTCATGCGGATCGCAGTGTGACTGAACTTATAGGTGACGTCTCTAAGACTACTAAGGAACAGTAAACCCTGGTGGTAGTTAATCTGCAAATAAATTTTAAGCATTGCCTCGATGGAAAACTTTTGTGCGTTTTCACTTAAACAGTCCAACAACTGGGAGTGGTTTCAATATTGGTTGCTTACTCCCAGAAAGTGATTCATTAAATCTTTTCCGATACTGTTTTCGGCTACTACTACGAGAATAATTGTTGCATAGATCCCTTCTGGAGTAGGAGTACAGAATGTGCGGCAATGGTGTGAGGTTTTAACTAGCTCACTCAGAAGCAACTTAGCTCTTTGCATTATAATTTATGGACAAACCTATCTTTACCAGCAGGGCTCTTTTGATGACAAATTCTTTTGGTAGATATACAACCAATTGACACAGGAACAGTAATTCCCAGAGGTTATTGCATGTTAACATGAATTGGAATATGATTTTACTAACGCCAAATATCAAACTCACCTACTATGACTCCTACACGGCAGTTTTGGTTTTTCCAGGCACAGGACATCAATGTTCCTGTGGTGTCGTTGAGGATTCCGCAAACTTCTATCTCAATATCCTAATAACAAAAGTGTTTAGATTAAATTATAAAGCAACAAAAATCAACTACAGAGTGAGCAAAATCAAGATGGAACATAGAGTTTTAATATCTAACCCAAGCATATTTAGACATTTATAAGTATTCATTTAGACTAATGTGTGGTACTGTTTTACTAATGTTTTGGGCTGAATTGCAATGATTTTGTCACTATTATTTTGTGATTTACTGTAAGGTAATGACAATTTATTTATACAAAATCCATGATCATAAGATGTTTTTAAAACTACTCTCAGGTTCAAACCTTCCACAAGCTTACAGACCTTTTCTGGATCAATCCCTTATTACCTACTACATTTAACTATATACTAACCATAAAGAGATATAAATTGGCAACATGTTTAGCCAAAGGTTACAATTTCTGTAACCTTAAATAAAAAGGTTACATCAGGTAGGTAAGTTGCAGGAAGTTGCAATAAGTACTTAGCAAAACATATAATTTTGTCAACTATGTGGTTATTCGCTATAACTATCACATCAGGTAAAGTCATGACCAATGACGTGGATGAGAATGAGTTAAAGAGCTACTCACACCTCTCCGCCGGATAGCGTCCTCAAGCATTTTGACGACGTCTCCACCCACGACGCCGCTGCAGGAGAAACCCTTGGTCCAGGTTTTCAGGATACCCTTTGTCAGCCCAATCTGCTCCAGAGGAAAGCTGAAGGTGAATCCGAGAGGCAGCCTCTCATTCTTCATGTCATTCTCTGACATGAAGTTGGCCATGCACTCAGCAATGTGATCAAACAGCTGTTGACAAAAAGTGAAGTGCATCAATCTTCTACTTACAAAGGAAATTACCGGCTACCGCTGTAAGGTTATAATTTGGTTATGTAACATATAATCAACGCACCTTCGTACCAGAGCCAGTCATAATATCCTCTGGGATAGCATAGATCTTGGACTGCATATCAAAGTGGCTTTCGTCCAGATGAATCACAAGAACTCGGAAGTTAGTTCCACCGAGATCGAGGGCCAAGAATTTGCCTCGTTCTGTTAAAATCCATCAATACATGTTAGTCTAAAGTCTGTGAAATGTCGTAAGTCCTTAGATGAACAATAAAATCAAACTTGGATCATGAAAATATATTTTTTATATTATAAATATACCGGTAGCTGTTTAGTGATGGAAAATAAAAACTGATATATTATAGTACAGTAAAAGTATATTAGGCTACGTACTAAAACTTAACTGAAACTATACAACTTATGGGAATGAGTTTAGGATACCTACTATTAGTTAAGACATTTCCCTAAAATTTGTGGTTATTTGATTGTGTTTGCTTAAAAATGGTTAAATCGTGATTGAACTCAAATAGTTTTCATTTTAGGGTTCTGTTAAAAGTTAAACATATAAACAAAAACTGTAACAAAAGACTCAACCAGCCATTATTTTTATTGAAGGGGCAAATGCTACTGTAACATACTTGAGTGCTAAAATCTAAAATAAATTACTTTTGCACAAACAAAAAAGCACATCTGGGCTATAATGACACATTTGTTTAGTGGGTAAATTTGATACCAAATGTTCTACCTTCTACTTAATTGAAAATGTAAGGGATGAAAAGAAAAGAATCTAGACATGTACATTGTTTTGTTTACTTGTGCATACCTGTAACGACAGAGAAAATTATTGATGGAGAATTCATCTACACAAAAAAAGAAACATAACTTCTTGTACACAAAATCGTGGTACTTTTAACTAAATCTCCGATGGACACAAATGGTCGTACCTTTGCCATTAGGAAGGTCCTGCACATACGTGGTCCAGCATTTGACAGTGGCATCTTTGTGAGTATTTTTTCCAAGTCCTTTTTTGATGGCCTCGAGTAGTTTAGCCATCACCTCCCTCAACTGTTCATCTGACAGGAGCAGGTCTTTGCATTGTTCTCGAATCTGAAAACAATATGCATACTGAATACCTAGTTTTAAAGTTTTTGTTTACACTGCAATCAATTTTAATGCAGTATGACAGACAAATGAAACCTGCCAAATCAAAATATTATATTTACTGTACTGAAATTGATTTCTATTCTAGCATATTACTCATTCACAAAAGACATTAGAGTATGTCTAGGTAGTTTATTAAATGATCCTTTACACAGGTTCATAATAAACGGAAATTTCCTTTAAATAGTATATACAATTTGCTTTTGGAAACCCTTAAAGTTAAAAAAGTACTGCCGTTTTACACCGACGACAATAAACACCACCTTCCAATAAGGGAAACCCACTAAAAAGGCTTTAAAACTCTTTTCCGAAAATTAATCCCCCTCCAAATCCCCCAATACATTAGAAAGTAATGTAATAATACAATAAACCTATCCTTCATTATACCTACCACTAGACCTAAAATTATTTGAGGCAGCAAATCCTCTCGAAAAAAATTAAATATTTTAAATGTTGTATTTTAATTTAAGCTGAATATCAACAGGTTAGGTTTATTTTTAAACATGGCTATGTTTTGATGCTAACTTATAAAGTAACTTCAGTGAATTTGATAAATTAACAGGGTTTGTCTTGTTCAACCTTTTAAATTAAAACGTGTCAAGCCGATTCACACTCATGACTAGATAATGTTGAAAGCCACAATTTTAATTACCATACTTAGAAGATTTACATTTATTTTGAGTTAGAAGCCATGTTTAAACAGCCTCTTTTACTTCCTGGTTATCAAAAAAGGTGCAATCTTGATTTACAAAAAGTCCTAACTTACAGTAGCCTACAGTATATTTCAAAGTTAGTTTGATTCCAGCATTTTAACGAAAATAAAAAAAGAACCAAGATTTGCGTTGAGAAATGCCCTTCATTCGTCCCCGCCCCACCCTGCACCGCCCTACGTCCTTCTCCCCCTGAGGACATCACAACATCCCTGAGATATCTGGGTCATGACCTACTTACTGTTATTGCTTGTGGAGAAGGAAAAATAAAATTATTTGAGGCAGCAAATCCTCTCGAAAAAATTAAATATTTTAAATGTTGTATTTTAATTTAAGCTGAATATCAACAGGTTAGGTTTATTTATAAACATGGCTATGTTTTGATGCTAACTTATAAAGTAACTTCAGTGAATTTGATAAATTAACAGGGTTTGTCTTGTTCAACCTTTTAAATTAAAACGTGTCAAGCCGATTCACACTCATGACTAGATAATGTTGAAAGCCACAATTTTAATTACCATACTTAGAAGATTTACATTTATTTTGAGTTAGAAGCCATGTTTAAACAGCCTCTTTTACTTCCTGGTTATCAAAAAAGGTGCAATCTTGATTTACAAAAAGTCCTAACTTACAGTAGCCTACAGTATATTTCAAAGTTAGTTTGATTCCAGCATTTTAACGAAAATAAAAAAAGAACCAAGATTTGCGTTGAGAAATGCCCTTCATTCGTCCCCGCCCCACCCTGCACCGCCCTACGTCCTTCTCCCCCTGAGGACATCACAACATCCCTGAGATATCTGGGTCATGACCTACTTACTGTTATTGCTTGTGGAGAAGGAAAAATAAGTCTGACAAGTGAGGTCATTGGCATATCGACTTGTAATTATCCACGTTGACCACTAATGTAAACAACACATCTTTAACCTAACATAAACCAATTCAATATCTGAGATAGTAAAGTTCATTACATGTTTTACGTTCATACATTCATAAGCCTTAACGAAAAATACGGTAAAAAATAAATATTACAAAATTATAAATCCATTTGTTTACATGATTTTGTAACCTGAAAAATACACACAAGATCAATCTGTTTACTACAACAGCTGTAGTTTAATTAACTGTACTAGTTAAAGTCTGTTATGCCAGTGATGTATATCGGTTAGTGATTCAAAACATCAACATAGAGTACAGTAGTCAACATTGAAGCTACAAAAGCGCGTGACTCTAAATAGCCGACTGCGGTAGGCGGGGATGATGACGTCGCAAGATATATTTAAACGTCTGTTTGGCACCCATTGAACAAACGTGGAATGTTGTTTTCTCGGGTATTTTTTGCCACCGACTGCCGTGTCCTACTCCTACAAGCCTACAACAATTCTAACCTGTTAAAAGGTCGGCGTGGATTGTAAAAAAGGGGTTGGAATTATCCCCAGACCGTTCACATCCGGAGCACATGAAAAGAGCCCGACATTTTAATCACCAAAAAGGTTCACTAATCTTAAGCATGGAAAGTGCTGTATTAGAGGTGGCTGTGAAAGAGCCCTGGTCTCCACAGGTATTGAGGAGGAGGACGCTGACTCATGTGACGTTAGCGACACTGGAATTGGTTACCTCCCGCTATCTCCGCGTCCCGCCACCTCCGTGTCCCGCCACCTCCGAATTTCAGAGTGACCCCTATAATCCTCGGTTGATACCTGCGTTAAGACTTTCCGTCCTAAACTAACCTAACCTAACCTAACCCACGGGTTAAATTTTCATTAAATCTCCCATCCACGGGCCTTCGCAGCCGTGGATGCAATGACAGCTACCAACGCAGGCAGTGACGGTATTATAAGGGTCACTCAAGAATTCGGAGGTGGCGGAACGCGGAGATAGCGGGAGCACACGCTGGAATTTGGCCTGCAACCACCCCACCCCTAGTTGTACGTTGTACCATTGTTACTTTCCCCTAAATTTTACATACTCTGCAGTTTCTGTTTAAACACCATAAAAGTCATATCGGATGTGGGAGTTAATGTTTAAATTGTGTGTTTATACAGGGTGATTGGTATTCAGTGTGACAAAAGTTTTTTTGTTTAAGTACAAAGTAAATGAAGTGTGATGATGCATATAGCCTAAAAGGTTCCAAGTCTAAAAATTAGCTTCCCAAAAAATTATTTTATGTTTTTCAAAAATAACTATGTTTTTAAACTTAATACTGTACAGCAATTTCTCCATTGTAAATAGATTCAAAGAAAAAAATTAAGATGTTTGATAAACATTTTTAAAAAATTAGTCTATGGTACATTTTTTCACACCCTGTATACAAGAAAGTGTCCGAATATGTTAAAAACTGCGCCATTTTATAAGCTTTTCAACCATATATGCTACACTATTGATGTACCTCCTAAATTTAGCACTGCCCTGAAGACATGGCTAAAATATAGGCCATATTATAGCCTGAAAGATTTTTTTTAAAGTGTGGGTGCATCCATCGCCATGACATAAAAGATTTGATCTAAAGAGAAAAGTTTTTGTTTTTAGTAATAATATATTATTGACACCTATCCGGCATCGCTGGTCTTAGTGACGAAGGAGGTAATTAATGAATTAAAGATCGACTTGTTGGTTCTTTTTCCTTTGAAGACCCGTTGTGAAAGTTCTAGGAAGAGCCCGGGCTCTTTTCGCACCGTCCTGGGAGGGACCTTGGAGGTCCGGGCGCTTTTCAAGCGTCTGCCTGAGTTTTTGGGCTCTTTTCATGTGCGCCCTTCACATCAAAACCTCAAATGCTGGAAGACCGTCGGTGATAAATCTAAAATATTGGTTAGATATCTATTGTTAAAAACACTAACAGATAGAAATGTCTTAGTTCTTAGTTGATCTTAAAATCAAAAATCATATTATTAATCGCGAACATAAGTCATTGAAAGTTGTCTGCCAACTGTCACGTGGAGTTTTCTAAATACTACAACTACATGGATTTTACAATACCTATCAGACAGAGCAGTCCCAAATCGAGTCATTCAAAGTGTAATGTTGGTGTGTTGCCTTTGGATAAGATGGCAAGTAAGTTATTATAGTTATTGTAAAACCAAGTTAATCAATATTACAGTCCCGTCCCCGGGCTGTTCATTTTAATAAATAAGTAATAATTTATTTCTGTAAAATCATAAAATTAAAGAAACGCCCTGATTAAGTTGATAAAATTAAATATTTAAAAATCTATAGGCCTAAATAAATTAATTGCATATTTAATCTAATATAAACTATTAACTAGGTAGGGTTGAATGGGAGCCAATAAATAAAACTATAAGACTTAGAATAACATTACTGTAATAACAAGCTAAAAATACTATCATAATAAGGTATTGACAAACGCAATAATGGAGTTAATTTACAAAAATACTTCGTCATTGTTGATACGGGAGAGGTCAATTTGGCACGGCAAGGTGTGGCCAATGTTCGACAAAGCCTGGACGACCTTCAGCGAGGGCAAACTTGCATTCTCCAATCTGGCTGCATTTCACAGCTGAGCATTACGAGGTGCGCCAATGTTAGACCTTCAGAGAGAATAAACATGCACTCTGGCTGCATTTTACTCTCAATGTAAACACAATCACAACTGAGCATTACGAGGTGCGCCAACGTTAGACCTTCAGTGAGGATAAACATGCACTCTGGCTGCATTTTACTCTCAATGTAAACACTATCACAGCTGAGCATTACGAGGTGCGCCAATGTTAGACCTTCAGTGAGGATAAACATGCACTCTGGCTGCATTTTACTCTCAATGTAAACACTATCACAGCTGAGCATTACGAGGTGCGCCAATGTTAGACCTTCAGAGAGAATAAACATGCACTCTGGCTGCATTTTACTCTCAATGTAAACACAATCACAACTGAGCATTACGAGGTGCGCCAACGTTAGACCTTCAGTGAGGATAAACATGCACTCTGGCTGCATTTTACTCTCAATGTAAACACTATCACAGCTGAGCATTACGAGGTGCGCCAATGTTAGACCTTGAGTGAGGATGCACTCTGGCTGCATTCAACTCTCAATGTAAACACTATCACAGCTGAGCATTACGAGGTGCGCCAATGTTAGACCTTCAGTGAGGATAAACATGCACTCTGGCTGCATTCAACTCTCAATGTAAACACTTTCACAACTGAGCATTACGAGGTGCGCCAATGTTAGACCTTCAGTGAGGATAAACATGCACTCTGGCTGCATTTAACTCTCAATGTAAACACTATCACAGCTGAGCATTACGAGGTGCGCCAATGTTAGACCTTCAGTGAGGATAAACATGCACTCTGGCTGCATTCAACTCTCAATGTAAACACTTTCACAACTGAGCATTACGAGGTGCGCCAATGTTAGACCTTCAGTGAGGATAAACATGCACTCTGGCTGCATTCAACTCTCAATGTAAACACTATCACAGCTGAGCATTACGAGGTGCGCCAATGTTAGACCTTCAGTGAGGATAAACATGCACTCTGGCTGCATTTAACTCTCAATCTAAAAACAATCACAACTGAGCATTACGAGGTGCGCCAATGTTAGACCTTGAGTGAGGATAAACATGCACTCTGGCTGCATTTAACTCTCAATCTAAAAACAATCACAACTGAGCATTACGAGGTGCGCCAATGTTAGACCTTCAGTGAGGATAAACATGCACTCTGGCTGCATTTTACTCTCAATGTAAACACAATCACAACTGAGCATTACGAGGTGCGCCAACGTTAGACCTTCAGTGAGGATAAACATGCACTCTGGCTGCATTTTACTCTCAATGTAAACACTTTCACAACTGAGCATTACGAGGTGCGCCAATGTTAGACCTTCAGTGAGGATAAACATGCACTCTGGCTGCATTCAACTCTCAATGTAAACACTTTCACAACTGAGCATTACGAGGTGCGCCAATGTTAGACCTTCAGTGAGGATAAACATGCACTCTGGCTGCATTTAACTCTCAATGTAAACACTATCACAGCTGAGCATTACGAGGTGCGCCAATGTTAGACCTTCAGTGAGGATAAACATGCACTCTGGCTGCATTCAACTCTCAATGTAAACACTTTCACAACTGAGCATTACGAGGTGCGCCAATGTTAGACCTTCAGTGAGGATAAACATGCACTCTGGCTGCATTTAACTCTCAATCTAAACACTATCACAGCTGAGCATTACGAGGTGCGCCAATGTTAGACCTTCAGTGAGGATAAACATGCACTCTGGCTGCATTTAACTCTCAATCTAAACACTATCACAGCTGAGCATTACGAGGTGCGCCAATGTTAGACCTTCAGTGAGGATAAACATGCACTCTGGCTGCATTTAACTCTCAATCTAAACACAATCACAACTGAGCATTACGAGGTGCGCCAATGTTAGACCTTCAGTGAGGATAAACATGCACTCTGGCTGCATTTAACTCTCAATCTAAACACAATCACAACTGAGCATTACGAGGTGCGCCAATGTTAGACCTTGAGTGAGGATTAACATGCACTCTGGCTGCATTTAACTATCAATGTAAACACTATCACTGCTGAGCATTACGAGGTGCGCCAATGTTAGTCCTTCAGTGAGGATTAACATGCACTCTGGCTGCATTTAACTCTCAATCTAAACACAATCACAACTGAGCATTACGAGGTGCGCCAATGTTAGACCTTCAGTGAGGATAAACATGCACTCTGGCTGCATTTAACTCTCAATGTAAACACTATCACAGCTGAGCATTACGAGGTGCGCCAATGTTAGACCTTCAGTGAGGACAAACATGCACTCTGGCTGCATTCAACTCTCAATGTAAACACTATCACAGCTGAGCATTACGAGGTGCGCCAATGTTAGACCTTCAGTGAGGATAAACATGCACTCTGGCTGCATTTAACTCTCAATGTAAACACTATCACAGCTGAGCATTACGAGGTGCGCCAATGTTAGACCTTGAGTGAGGATAAACATGCACTCTGGCTGCATTTTACTCTCAATGTAAACACTATCACAGCTGAGCATTACGAGGTGCGCCAATGTTAGACCTTCAGTGAGGACAAACATGCACTCTGGCTGCATTCAACTCTCAATGTAAACACTATCACAGCTGAGCATTACGAGGTGCGCCAATGTTAGACCTTGAGTGAGGATAAACATGCACTCTGGCTGCATTTAACTCTCAATGTAAACACTATCACAGCTGAGCATTACGAGGTGCGCCAATGTTAGACCTTCAGTGAGGACAAACATGCACTCTGGCTGCATTCAACTCTCAATGTAAACACTATCACAGCTGAGCATTACGAGGTGCGCCAATGTTAGACCTTGAGTGAGGATAAACATGCACTCTGGCTGCATTTTACTCTCAAATAAACACAATCACAGATCGGCTTTATTGCAACATTTTTTTTCTTGTATGCGTTAAAATGCACAACTGTATTATGTAAAACCTGTTATTTTAGGGTTTTTTCTTCTTTTTACTCAAAGAAGTATAATTCATTGTGGGAATCCCCCGGGATTGAATTTCAATCCAGATAAACCCAGTTTTGGAAAACCCTAGTGACGGAACATAATTTGTTTACGTTACGTGGGTACGCACCTTCGCTTCGTAGATGAAACGGCTGATGCCGGTTGCGTCACGTTGGCGTCCATTGTGTTCTGTTGTTTGTTTTACGTTGGTAATTGCCAATTATGTCCCGTTTGTGTTACTTGTGACTGCTAGCTATGAGTTAAGAGTATAACTTGCCGTTTGAATCAAGAAGTAACTTCCCTAGCTTCTATGGCAAGCGATTTGGTGATTGTTTATTATTTTGTTTCATACGAGTACAGTAATAGAAATTCAATAGGCCTTTCTAAGTGTTTACCGTCACAGGAGACAGAAATAACGATCTTGGGTCTTTGTGGCTATATTTTATGCGTTTATTAATTAGAATTTAGACGTGCTGCTATTAATTGATGCGATGTCAAAATAAACTGAGTAAATACAATTTAAGGGTTTACGGTTTATTTAGCTGTCTTTCGTACTGTTATTCTAGAATGCTATAGGCAGTAACGTAGCCAGGGGGGGTCCTGGGGGTCCGGACCCCCTCTTCCGGTATTTATATTTTTTTGTTAAATTAAATGTAAAATTATATAATCATACTGTATTGACGTTAGGGTTGATTATTTTCAATTCCAAGAGGGCTAAACCCCCGTTTTAGGGCCTATATTTAAAAATTTTTTCGGACCCCCTTTTACCTGGGGGGTATGGATGGAATACCCCACAGACCCCCCGGTCGGTCGACCCCCCTTTTTTGAAATCCTGGCTACGTCACTGCTATAGGTTGCCACATGAAACACTATTGTAAAACTGGAGTGCAGTACAGTAAAAAACGTTCAGTGGAAAGCATTTAGGTTGTCATATTTAAATACCTACTTCAAGTTTCATTATAGTCTATTGGTCATGATAAGACATCGACGTAAATCGGCTTAAAACTTATTTATTAGGTATATGCCTACTTTAAACAATCTCATAAAAAATGCTGGGAAGTTTGTTTTATAATTTCTTGCTAGTCAAGGGTTGTGTGCACGTGTGATTTCTACTCCATTAGCCCACAAATGGCAACATAGGGGTTGTACGTTGTAGGCTACATTTTGTATTTACACATAAAAAATGGTTTTACTCATCTAGTTAACCGTGAGTTAGCAATTCATATTACACGATACTGTAACCGTAATACAAAAATACCCCCAAAAGAAATAATTTTGCTCTGGTAGATTTTAAGACGAGTCCGATATCGCAATATGTTGTAGCAGACGACAGATTCAACGCGAATACTGATAACAAACAAGGCCAACACGGGATTTACTACCACAGGTCAGTGTCCGGGGTGAGTCCGGTGAGTGTGAGATTTCCCATGTATGCTATCACGTGTGATAATGTTATGAAACATAACTGCGCCTATGGTTCGGATAGTATTTGAAAAATTATTAGGGGTCTAAAATGCTAAAATAACCGCAATGGATGACTGGATCAAATTTACACTTAGTTGGGTGATTTTCTACGAGCGCGAAACACCGACACGAAAGTGATAACATTAGATAATGGACTTACCGTAACATGTTCGACCGGCACACAGGGTATCGTGGGAGTGGACGAAGATCCAAACAGATTCCGCAAACCCATCGTAGCCAACAACGTCCGTCTTGACACTACACTGGCAGAACTCGAAAGAGGTTATGTATATGAATGACGTCGGCGACGGCGCGGCAGTTGTGTTTGCGTCCGCCAGGGGGGCGAGCCCGCGCGGCGAGGCTTCTGATTGGTCCTCACTGGAGGTGTGCTACATCGATCCTGCTACACCCCTCTCTCTCTCTCACTCACACCCACTCCGTCTTGTGTTGTATTATTGCACAAGGGCGGTGATAGTGATAACAAAACACAACCATTCACTATCATTTATCTCTTGGAAAATGGTCGATAGTTATATCACTTAGATAACAAAAGCGCCTCTTGCTTCCACTTAACTAGATAATGGAATTTAACGTGTGAAATTTTAAACAAAACACGAAATAATTGTTCAGAATTGCGGATGGTGATTCCCCCTAATATTTTTTATAATGCATGCGGTTTTGAGGTTTCTGACGTATGCAATCGCACTCGAGTATTTCGCATTTTAAACGCAATAGACAGTAGCGATATGATGTGTGTACTTTACCGTCAGTGTGTTTTATTCATGCGTGAGTTTGGCCACACATAAACAGCAGACCCCGTGATACGCGAGGGATCAATGTTTGCTATGTTGAGCCGAGCGGAGGCGTGAGGCGTGGTTTACAATTATCCGCTAATTGGAGACAGACTGTCAGTAATTGAGTGATTACGCAACTCACGACCTTGACCTTGAGTTGGACTCGTCAGTGGTCGTTCAGAAACACATGCGAAGAAGATACAGTAGCTGAATTATATGGAAAATCATCCAGATAGAACTACTAACTGTTGAGGCTTGTGGCTTGGGGCAATGACGTAGGTATTTATTTATTTTTTTTCAAAGGAAAGATTAAAACAAACAGCTGATCACAAAAGGCAAACATTACGTCATTGCCGTCGTCTATCGTGACGTCATGCTTAACGAGCATTACGGCCTGTTGTGGCTACCGATTAATTTGGTCCTAATCATTTCACAAGGCCCCGTTTAATTTAATTCTACTCAGTTAGGAGTGACTCACAGCAAATGGCATAGCCATGCAGTATCTTGTAAACAAGTCACCATCAATGTCAGATTTCTGTACTTTGACATTCTCAGGCAATACAGGAAATTAAGCAGATGAATGACAATGCATGATGGTTGGTTATCAGTATATATCTAATAGATTAACGGCACACAAACGACATTGGTAATTATTAAATCTCTATTGTGAAATATAATGAATTAATTCGCCTATTGGGTCTGATGATGATTGGAGTGTCCAATTGAAATCGATCACCACTTACAAATTTTTATGTATATTTATCGTCTTGTGAGTAACAAGCGTAAATAAGTGTTATAAGACACTGCGTTTTAAGTGTTATAAGACTAACGTTTCTTTTATTTACTTTCCGAATGCAATTTATTTGTAAAAATGACAGGTTAACGTGTTTTTATTCCAAGCGTAACAGCATTGACTAATAGTATTCATTCAAAATAGTCAATGATAGCAGCTAGAATGATGCAATATCGAGACAGCTTGAGCATGTAGTCGTATACACGTGGCGTATGACACAATTGCGTAAGACGCCAGGCTCATAACCATAGATCACGTCGAATACGCACACGCACACGCATAATGTGGGTCATTTCACACTTGTCACCGAAACGCCTGGAAGGGCGAATCAATCTGGGCATATTGGGCATCGAGCGATCGGGCAAGTGGCACGTGATGCGTCGCTTGGCTGGTGACTCATAAACCACGCAACACACGGGCCTAGGGGCTGTTAGTGCTATATCTGGCGTCACAGGATTAGGCCTACCTCAGCTCTATATATCCTAGAGAGGACACACGCACATGTAGGGAAAGAAGGGATAACACGTAACCAACCGTCTGGAGCCCGAGTGACGAAATATTTCAGGAAGTTGCATAGCTATACCGGTATAACAATAACTAAACACCCAGATTTGGTCATTTGAGAAGACCATTTTGTGTGTGAGATGTACGCGTCCACAGAAGCGCCGGTGCAATTTTATGAGTTTGCAAAAGAATGTAGACAGTAGACCTATGTTCTTCCAAAAAGACATTAATTAAAAGACATTAGTTTGGTTGTACCAAACTCACGGTGTCACCTTGACAATCAAACAAATTGAGATTATGTAGTTTGGTAAAGAATTCGGTTTCGGGTAATTACTTTGTATTGTCTCTGCTTTTTGCCTGTGGGTTCGGTTTCAACACATTACATCAGTAAAATGGTACGTCAGTTTCGTTTCGTAGCAAACGTTAGGACGAGTAATTTAGAACATTTTTTTTTAATTTTATTTAAAATTATACTAATTATTTTTTGTTTTCCTATTCATTTTTTTACCTCCATCTAAATTAACCTTTTCGCAACTCGAGTCTACGCACAGGCCCTGCCTATGTAGACTTTTTCCTCTGTTAGAACGTATTTTTTTGCACTTTTTGGCTTTATTTCTACAGAATTTAATTTTTGTTTTGTTATCTAGTTGTAATGTTTGCTGTAGTATATTTTAAGTAAAAAAAAAAATACAATGTAATTATATGTATATAATTTATGGGAAATAAAATATTATTTCATTCTTTCATTCATTCGAGTCCGAAACGCTAAGTATTTCCAAGACTATGATAACTGTTGCGAGATTGTCGATGTTGATGTGAGCAATACCTTACATTGCATCATATAAGGCAATACAACCCTTTTGCCTTTTATTACCCTTTTGTTAATATTTGATATAAGGCTCTTGTCAATTCAGAATATTGAAACCCAAGTGCCTTTTCTTAGTAGTCTACAAATTACAAGTTGTCATTTCCGAGCAAAGTAGTGCCAACTGCCATATCCTGCGAGTCAGCCTTTATCTCATTGCTTATCTCTTATCTGAGGCCCTCAACTGACAACTACTCCTCAACACATTCTAAAGTGTCCCTTATAAAACACATTTCCCCAAATATCATCATAATACATATTCGTACTTTTTTGTATATAAAAGCCAATGTATAATGTTTTATTTTAATCAAATTGAAATTTAAGCATGTCTTCTTCATGTCTTCTTAATTTCTGAAAAAAAAAAAACTATTTTCTATTACACATGTCATTTTCTGCTAATGTATTTATGCAGGCCTAAACTGTAATCTTATGCATGAGATGTAATCTCTCCACACATTTACGTCAGCCTATCGGTATTCCTAAATAATGACGATTGCCATGGCTACCATATTTTCGAAAGACCAAATTAATTGCCAAACCCCACTGGATATGTCTACTCCACTATGAACTTCAATATTTTAAATTGTTTTTCATTGTTATCAATAACATGTATAGGAAATTATCGCAATATTTTTGATTGGCAAAGCTCTTTTACGTTTGTAGTGTTAAAGCATGGTTAAAGTGACTAAAATATCTCACTTTCTCATATTTTTTGCTGGCGCAAACTATTATAAATAGCCGACTACATTAATAGAGGAGTCAAATGAATATAATGATACCATTTATCATTTATCTATACTGGCTATACTTCCTTGTCAGTCCAACTCAGCATTGTAAGCTGTTGTCAAGATAATCTGCGCCTGAAGTATATGCTGTTGAATGATATAATTACACTGTTCATGACACCTAAAGACCAGCGTCATTGCCTTCTCTATACAGTATTACTGTTCTTGTTATTTAGACACTATAATACACTCACTGGGGATCAATTTTGAGTGTGACTGACACAGTAGTTAGCGTTCAATACTAAACAGTATACAAATATACAGAGGACAACAACATTGACATATTGTAACAGGATACTTCTATAACTTCAATTTGAAACATAATCCACCTACATCGACCATTGACTCGTCCCCTAGTCTAGTACAATAGTGTAGTTATGAAGTGTTGTGGCTATAGACTATGACTAGGTAATGATGTGCTAGTGTGCTAGGTGTAGCTAGTCGCTAGCGCGGGTCAACGTTCAAGGCCCCGATGCCGCTGTCCGCTGATCCGACATTTGCATGTACGTAGGTCGCGTACCACGAGGCACATTTCACTGTCGATCGTGGTCAACATACTTGGCTTATTGGAGGGAAAATATCAGCCATGAGGTATTCAGTTTTAATAATCGGCGGTATAATCCAAGAATGAAGAATATTAACATGGAAACATAAACTTATCTCGTATGTAACCTTCCAATGTAGTACATTTCATCACTAAGGTCTAAAGTGACACTTTTTGACCCGAGTTTAAGTTTTACGATCGAGGTGAAGCCGAGGTCAGAAAATAGGCGAGGGTTGAAAAGACACTTTTGGCCCGTGTGATGAACTATATTTCTCGTCATATTGCATCATTATTGATAAACAAACTATGTTACAAAACTAAAATGGGTTTCGTTTAAATATAACCTCTCAAAACTATTCTACTTTGATATCAATTTAATTTGCTAATGGAAACAAGCAGCTGTTTAGTAAGTGATTCAATCGCTTCGTTTATTACGATTGTGTGTGTATATTATACCATAGACAAAACTAAATTATACAATCGATATGTCAAACTATTTACAATTTAGGCAACAATTAACTACACTCGATACATACTTTCGATAATTTCGTTTACAATCGAAATTCACAACTGAGTTGATAACAGCAAATTTTTACTCCCTAGAGGCTAAAACGATTTTTACTCCCTATATAGTAATAGCATAGATGAAGTAATATAATGGTGTTTTCGTCATACTGCAGAAAAATCAGCCGTTTTAATGCATGCGTTGCGGGTGTAGGCCTATAGGAGCATTGAAACTCTCCAGGAAGTAAAATTCTGCTGTTGTAAACAGTTGAAAATTTCGATTGTGGCAATCATATCGATCGAAATTATTTATTTATTGATTTATTAGGTAAGGTTTTAGCCTATTGTTGTCGATTGCTCGACATATCGATGGTATAATCACACAATCGTAATAGACGAAATAATTGAATAACATACTAAACAGCTGCTTATTTGCATTAGCAGAATTGAAAACAAGCTGGAAGTCATTATGAGAGGTTATCTTTCCATAAAAATTGTTTAGTTTTCTAGCTTTGTTTTTGTTAATTAATGATGCAATATGACGAAAAATATAGTTCACCACACGGGCAAAAACTGACTTTTTAACCCCAGCTCATTTTCCGACCTAGGCTTCACCTTGATCGTAAAACTTGACCTCGGGTCAAAAAGAATCACTTTAGGCCCTAGTGAAGAAATATACTATTATTCCCTAGACAGTAATAGGGAGTAAAAATCAGCTGTTGTAATTTGTTGTCAACTCAGTTGTAAATGTAGATTGAAAACAAAATTGCATTAGCAAATTAAATTGAAATAAACTTGGAAGAAGTTTTGGAAAAGTGTAATATGACGAAAAATATATTTCAACGCATGGGCAAAGATTTTCTTTTCAACCCTCGTTCATTTACCGACATTGGCTTCGCCTCGATCGTAAGACTTGGGTTCAGGTAAAAAAGAGTCACTTTAGTTGGGCCCTAGTGATGAAATATACTATTTTGTAGCTGTACACATTCTTAAGAATCATATTAAACACTAAATTCACCGAAGCTTGTACGAAGTGTTTCCGTGTATTGTGTATATTACACTGCACCAGTCTCGAGGAAAGTAGAATATTTAACAGGAACATTGGCCAATAACAGGAATGCGGCTTTGCCAAGGCAAGCAAGTCTGAGGTATACATTAGTGTGCGAGGGAGACAGATAAACAGTGAGAGTGTGTGTGTATTTACCATGGTTACACACATACAGAACTCAGGTGAGACAAACGACCAAGGTTTTTTTTCTCCGACGAAGTCTGGGCCAGAAATTGTATCGAACAGGGTAGTTTTAGTTTGGAACTGGCTATGGATACATTGCAGGGCAGAGTTTGGGTATTTTATTTGAGTTTATAATAGCAGAGAGTTAAACTGGAAAGGTTGGTTGAAAAAAGAAAACAATTTAAGACCGTCTAAAAATAGGAATTTTGACAAAGAAAATCAGTCAAACAGGTGCTTCTTCGCCAAGGGTTGAGGGTTGACCAGTATAAGTTGGCTCAAAAGGTTGGTACTTATTAATTCAAAAATGTTAGTTTAATGTCAATGATATAACAATAGTTTCCTTCTTTTTCACGTATAACCGTGGTTTCCTGTAACCTCTCCCAAAAGTCCCCATATGATTGATTTGAGATATTAATCACTTATATGTCATTAACGTACTTCATGTGCGTAACCTAGCCAAATATGAACTCATGAATGCGGTTGAATCTTCATGATCTGAGTAGCTTTGCTACGGATCCTCTTTTGAACTCAAAAAATCTTCTGACCTTTCCCAGGATCGAACCGGTGGTGACGTTCTGGTTAGCGAGCACTGGCAACCACCAACCAGTGGAGCGGTGGAAGAGTCGAGTACTGTATTTATAGAAGAGATGTGACATTGAACCTAAGAGTGTGATTGTTGTCTTGGAACGGCAATGTAAGACGAAGACCTTGACACTGTTAGGTCACTGAGGCTGAGGGGGTAACCAGAGAATGTCTAGGGTCTCGGTCTGCAGGAGTTCGTCACAGTCTGTGTACCTCACTACGACTACAAGAGTAACTTCACTACTATCCTACTACCACTACGCAATACAGTCATCATTGAGTGTGAGATGGTACTAAAGTCGACATCCCACCTATATGGACCCCAGATGTTTCATTGAAAAAGGACGTACTGTAGCTGAAGAAACCATAAGCCCTACACAGAGTTTGCTTGTCTAAACATCTATTCCCTCCCGTAGGGTTTTCTTTGCCGTGATAGTTGACGTTTCGAGAAAGATACTACAGTTAACAGTAAGTTGTCTATTCGGATTGGCTTGGTAAAAAAGGTTGGCGTGATTGACAGGAATCAGCAATTAATTTACATCAGCGCACTTTGTCGGTCGCTTGACTCAATTACGTGAATTTTCATTACATAACTGGCAACGAAATTATCATAGTAATGTAGACTTTGGAATGTACAATGTTATGTTTTGTTCTATAAGTTATAGTGCAATACGCTCTAGTCTAATATGCATATTGTGGACATCTATTTACGAATTTTACACCTCAATGGTTCTAGATTTCACACCCTTTGCCGTCCTTGTGACGACGAATCGATTAGCTGAGTGCCATGATCGGTCTAGGCTTGATGGATTGTTTCGGTCAATAACGACATTTGGTACGCAGGTTGTGATCCTTGTGACACCAGTGAGACCACGCAGACGTAGGCCTACCTTGAAACATGAAACCAAATAGGATAGTACTACAGTAGAGTACTAATCTTGTACCGTTGATAATTCCCCTGACATAGATTGGCTACTCAGGGTGTCCACAACAAATTTGTCATTAATTTCCATGACTTTCCATGACTATCCATGACCATTTACCATTGATTTCCATGACTCACGAACTTTACACGCAAATTATAATATAACATACACACACAAATATAACTGCCTGGACATGTTATTTTGCAGAAAATACTGAAATATATAATAACAGATAACAATGGAGTACAATAGGTACAACAATGAACAAAAAACAAACCGAAAAATCATAAAATAATACAACTGTAATAAATTGAATTGTCGAACATTTGTGAAACATCCCGAAAAATGCTACAACAGTCCGGGTTACAGCTGACTAGAGCATTGAATGGTCCCCTCAAATTCATCCACAATTGGAAATTTCCATGACTTTCCATGACTTCTTGCCTATTTCCCTGACTTTCAATGACCAAAATTTTTTTCCATGACTTTCCATGACTATCCCTGACTTTCCAGAATGTGGACACCCTGCTACTTTGTTCAACATGAGTCTCTCTCTAGGAGATTTTGTATTTTTTATGATAATGCACTTCGAAAAAATGTTATGATAAGGAGATTAACATATCCTATTGACATAATGACATCCTCTGATTCGTACGATATTAGTTAATTGCGTACTATATACGATGTCCCAGTGTCGGTGCCAGTCCTTGCCCATATAAATATCCTAGAATGGGATTGAAAGTGATTACAATACTGTGTATAGTTAAAGTGACAAATTGAAAGTGTGTATTTTTATGATCAATGTAGTCAAAGCATGTACTTGGTATGTTTAAACTGACCTTCCAAAAAGGTATTTATTGGACAATAAAAACTATTTTAGTCGTATACCATATTGGTGTCGACGTAGAAGATAAAAGTGAAAAGAAATTAAGGTAGCCTTGACCGACACACCCGGCGTTGTTAACACTTGCACGCGCATGCGCCGGCACGACTGTCGATACTCACGTGACCAATGTTGCGTAGGCAATGACGTCATCACCCTAAACACTCAACGCTCGAGAGCGTGTCTGACCTACAAAGGGGGATGGGTGTTCACAAGAGCCAGGTGTTCGGGAAACTACTGGTGCGAACGTAATTGGATAGTAGGCCTAAACCTTGTTGAATGTTGATAACTATATTTTTTGTAGGAAAACGGAAGATTAATATGTATGATTTATTGGTTGATTGATGGGTAACTACGTCGCCGATAATTCAGCGTTTATGACGTATAAACGAAGGCGAAGACGAGAGAAGGATAGGAGATAAACGAATGCAACGATAGCTAAGTCGCTGACTCAGATCACCCGCAATTTGAATGGCAACGTTGAGCGGGATCCAGACTGATTATGGAGTAGAAATAGCCAAGTGTTTGATTTGGAATGGATGTGATCGTACAGGCCAATGTAGAAAATAGAGGGAACTATGTAAACCACTATTATAAAGATCAACACCTGACAGACCTTTGTTATTTCCGAAATTGAAAAGGAAGGTCGGATCTACTAATCGAAAGATGAACAAGTGTTATTCTCGAGACAGTAAAAAAACCCTTTTAATCAAAGGACCAACGAAGGAACTTGGAGAAACCTGATAGAAAGTCTTAAAATTGTTAGATACAGATTCTAGAATTGCCAATATACATTTTCATGGAGCCTCCGAAACCACTCGGCAATAGAGTCTTACCTAAATGTTTTGGACACAAGTCATCCAAAATTAATTGACAAACTGAGGAGGGTTACTAAATGATTTAAAAAGCTAAAAATTCCCTGGAGACCGATGCAAAAACTCAAAAGCAAGTCTATTATTACTTGCTAACCTGGAGAGCAGATAGCTTCTCTGACAAGCAGTACAGACCCATCTACACTCGAGATTCAATGTTCCATGAGATTTAGAATCGAAATCCACCCAGACACTCAACGGGTGGGTTTGATGACATACAGTATCGAAGCCCACCTAGACATCCAAGGAGTCCAACATTTGTTGAGTCAGTAGAGACCCACCTAGACACTCAATGGGTGGGTTTGATGA
Source organism: Macrosteles quadrilineatus (assembly GCF_028750875.1). Classification (NCBI taxonomy): domain Eukaryota; kingdom Metazoa; phylum Arthropoda; class Insecta; order Hemiptera; family Cicadellidae; genus Macrosteles; species Macrosteles quadrilineatus. The sequence goes on from NW_026542594.1 coordinate 153,164,071, forward strand.
TATCTAGAATCGTAGCCCATCCAGACATCCAAGGAGTCCAACATTTGTTGAGTCAGTAGAGACCCACCTAGACACTCAATGGGTGGGTTTGATGATATCTAGAAGCGTAGCCCATCCATACATCCAAGGAGTCCAACATTTGTTGAGTCAGTAGGGACACCCAGACACTCAATGGGTGGTTTTGATTATATCTAGAATCGTAGCCCATCCAGACATCCAAGGAGTCCAACATTTGTTAAGTGAGAGAGACAACCCAGACACTCAATGGGTGGGTTTGATTATATCTAGAATCGTAGCCCATCCAGACATCCAAGGAGTCCAACATTTGTTAAGTGAGAGAGACTACCCAGACACTCTATGGGTGGGTCTGATGTCATACAGTATCGTAGCCCACCCTGACACCCAAGGAGTCCAACATTTGTTGAGTCAGTAGAGACCCATCCAGACACTCAATGGGTGGGTTTGATGATATCTAATATCGTAGCCCATCCAGACATCCAAGGAGTCCAACATTTCTTAAGTCAGAGGGACCCACCCAGACACTCAATGGGTGGGTTTGATGGCATACAGTAGCCCACCCAGACACCCAAGGAGTCCAACATTTGTTGAGTCAGTAGAGACCCACCCAGAGACCCAAGGAGTCCAACATTTGTTGAGTCAGTAGAGACCCACCCAGACACCCAGCACCTTGAGTCCGAGGTCCGCTTACTTCCGACACGCCAAGGCTCGGTGGATGACCGCTGTAATTTTCCGGACCTTGATGATCTACTTCGCACCCAAGGTCTGGCGAGGAAATGAAAGTAACAAGATGCTATCTTAACATTCTGAGCTGGCAAATTCCTCTGCGTTTGCATTGCGTCATGCAGTTATTATATTACTACTACGTCTGCAGTCTGCAGCCTTGATAGGAGGGAGTAAAAGGAAAGTGTTTCTGGCTATACACCAATGCCTTTTCAGTCGTTTAAAAGACATTTCTTGTTCTGTTCAGCTTTAGTGCTCAAGCTTCTCATCAGTGGTGGGGCTGCCATTTTCTAAAATTCAATGTAAGTTATAGTTGTTGCCCTCCTTCCAGATCCAATTTGGAAATTCTAACCTAAACCTAAAAATAAAAATATTTGCATTTACGAATATAGAGTTTTTTAAAGTAAATTTTTAAGAGTAATGACAAATCTTGGTTAATGTGTTACAACCCTAATAGACAAAGGCCTAACCAAGATGTTTTCTTAAGTTGGTTATGTGATATTATACGAATCAAGCCTAGTCCAAGTCCAAGAATCACTTTGCTGGGATCAGTGGGTCCTCTAGAAGCAGCTGTTGCCCGTAACATTGCAATCATATCATCTTAGCAGTAACTTAAGTAGTGAAGGGTTAAGGCTACGTGCAATTGCTGATTTATGAATATTTCTGTACTTTGCAGAGGGTTTTTGAACAAAATGAAATGAACTTAACATACCTCATTTGAAACCACATGAACAGATCATGAGAAAACAAGGTCTAAAATGTATCAGTGGGTATTGCGGCCTTCGCCACTGTGTTGGCACACAGCCTGGGAGCGGCCCTCGTTTTCGTAATCACCTAGTTTTTATCGTTGTCTTAAAATACTTCCGTTACCGGAGGCGATTGACACAGAGAAGGCCTAGGCTTTGAATTGGATCTATGTGCGAAGTCTTTTACATCGAAGCATTTTCCAAACAAATTTTAATACTATATGCTTGTGAAATTAATGGAAATGAAGGAATTGTGTCAAGCTAATTGAATACTTCTCAAATCAGCAGAACTTATTCAAACATACCTATTGTAGCTATAGGGATTTGCGATAATCATAATCAATTTTTAGCAAAAAAGAATTACTGGAGCATAAAATGCATCGGGGAAAAGACTTACCGTACCTTATTAACTAAGTAATCGTAAAAGTCTATAACAATGATAATGGCAATGCATTTGATGACACATAGCAATGGTCTAGCCGAAGACTATTAGCCGTCTCCAGCAAAACTCTAGGCTGACATTAACAATAATTTATGTATCGGCCTACTTCTCGGCAGACCCTGGTGAATGTGATTAGTAATGCGTTGGCGCATTTGCACCGCGAGGCCGAGACAACCGCAGCGTGACCTCGACGTTGATCATTACTTCGTGATCAGAGAGGGAGGATTAGTAGATGTCAGTGTAGTCGTTACCACTGTGATCAGAGAGGCACGGATAGTTGTCAGGGTTGTTGTTACTGTTGATATATGTATATAGTGAAGTCCATGTTTAGAGGTATTACTCTTTGGTCTTTGTGTATTCTCTTTTAAGTGTACGGTACTTGATTTCCGATTCAGAATAAAAGATGTCGGCTCATTAACTGCAGCCTAAATGTAATTCTGTCGATGTTAATTACAATTTATAATAAATAGTATTGAAACTTCAATTGTGTTTTTATTTAAAACATGAAACATGGTGTCTTATAAGTGGGATACAAATAAATTCAAGTGCGTGAGTAATAAATTAACATAAAAATGTGTTATAACAATGAGTGAGTCGGAAGATGAAAACGTGCTTCAACAAACTGAACAAAGGACTGTGTCTAGAAAAACTGAAAATTTCACAATGGTTCCATGCAATCTTCAGAATTTTAATTTCGAGGGCAATTTATCCGAAAATTGGAAGCACTGGTATCAGAAATTTGAGATTTATCTCTTGGCTTCTAACCTAAATTCTGAAAATGACGCTAGGAAGGTTGCTCTACTACTACATAATTTGGGTGACAAATGCATAGACATTTTCAATTCGTTCAACCTCTCATCCGAAGATGCAAAAAAGTACGACGTGGTGGTAAGTAAATTTGAAAACCATTTCTCGCCTAAGAAAAACCTCACGGTTCTGAGACATAAATTTCTAAATAGGAAACAGCTGCCATCTGAATCCATCGATAGTTTCTATACGGACTTAGTTAACTTGAGCCTCGCTTGTGAATTTGACTCTGTCCGCGAAAGTCTTGTTTGCGATGTCTTAATATCAGGGCTTAACTCTCAAACCCAGAATGTCAGGGAACGATTATTGAGAGAGCCGGAGATTAACTTGGAGAAGACTTTAGCAATCTGTAAAGCTGCTGAACTGTCTAAACAACACATCAGAGAACTTGAAGCAGAACATAATGTCCATACAGTAAACGTCCATAAGCAACGAGAGAGGGGTTACCAACAACCACAAACGTTCAGACAGAAACAGGTTCATCAGGACCAACGGAACAAATTTCATCCACCATCACAGCAGAAATCAACTGGGACAGGTAGGCCTAACAAGAGTACAAGTGCTAAGAAGTTTATTTCAAACTGCCGTAATTGTGGGAAAAATCACGGTATTAACAAGTGCTCTGCGTATGGCTTAGTGTGCTATAAGTGCGGTAAAAACAACCACTTTGCCAGTGTATGCAAATCAGCCAAAAAGGTTTGTGAAGTAGGCCTAAGTTTAGATTCTAATTCGAGAGATGTAGCTATAAGGCAAGGTAGGCAAGACAGTTCTTCTAAAAGTACTTGTGCACAAGAATATTTTTCAATTGATACGGTATCGCTCACGTCTGAATCTATATCTAATTACGTGATTGACAAAAACTTTTTATTCAGTAATATATGTTCAGTTAATGATTCTGTTCCTAAAAATTACATGTGTAAATCCAGGGCTAATGAATGGCTAGAGAATTTGAACATTAGGGAACACACAATATCTTTTAAAATAGATACAGGTGCTCAGACAAATATCATCCCAATTGATTTGTTTAATAGGCTAGGCCTATCAAAGGCATTAATACGCACCTCAAATATAAATCTTAGTACACTAACTGGTGAAAAAATACCGGTACTAGGTATTGTAGATTTAGATTGCTCTTTCAACAGGAAAATGTTCTGTATTACTTTTGTAATAGTTGATGTGAAATGTTCGCCAATTTTAGGCTTAAATTCTTGTCGCGTGTTAGGTCTTATAGCAGCCTACAACGGTCAGGTATTGTCTGATGTTAAGAACCAAAGTGTAAATAATATTGCTCTAGGTCAAAATATGCACAGGCCTAATGAAAGTGTACATTCTGTTAGTAGCATTTTGAATGAATATAGCTCACTTTTTGATGGTAGTATTGGTAACATTCCTACAACAGTTCATTTGTCATTAAGTGAAGATGCTAAGCCTATTATTGAACCATGTCGTAGAGTACCATTCGCTTTGTTAAATCCTTTGAAAAATGAACTTGAATTAATGGAAGCTAATGGAATTATTGTAAAAGAAAATGAACCTACAGAATGGGTTCACAGTTTAGTTTTAATAAACAAAAAAAATTCTGGACTAAAGGTAGTATTAGATCCAAGAAACCTGAATAAGTACCTATATACAAAGAACACACTGTCAAATGCCAACTATAGATGAAGTGTCATCAAAGTTTAATAATTGTAAGATATTTTCAACTCTTGATGCAAGCAGTGCATTTTGGATGCTTAAGTTGGATAATATTAGTAGCAAGTTGTGTACGTTTAATACACCTTTTGGTAGATATAGATACCTTCGTTTGCCATATGGTATCTCAAGTGCACCGGATATATTTCATTCTACTGTATCTCAAATATTTGAAGGTATTGATGGTGTAGTCACCTACATAGATGACATTTGCATAGGTGCTCCTGATAAACAAACTCATGATTTAAGATTAAAGGAAGTATTAAAAAGAGCTAAGGATTTTAATATTAAGTTTAACTCTAGGAAATGTAAATTTGCTGAGAGTGAAGTTTTGTTTTTGGGTCATCGGTTTACTGAGTATGGTTTAACTCCGGATCCTTCTAAGCTTAAAGCTGTACAGGAGATGCCAATACCTAAAGATCGTAAAGACTTGGAAAGATTTTTAGGAGTTACCAATTACTTATCAAAGTTTATTCCAAATTATTCGACTGTAACATCTCCTTTGCGAGTTCTTTCACATAAAGATGTTTTATTTCAATGGAATGCCGAACAACAAAATGCATTTTTGACTTTAAAGTCTTTGTTAGTATCTCCTCCTGTTTTATCATATTATGACCCAAGTAAGCCAATAACATTGTCTGTAGATTGTTCCTCAACTGGTTTAGGTGCTGTATTGTTATGTGGTGATAATCCAATTGCGTATGCGTCTAGAGCGCTCACTAAGACTCAGTCAAATTATTGTCAGATAGAACGAGAAATGCTAGCCATAGTTTTTGGTTGCACTAGATTTCACCAATTTATTTTCTCTAGGAAAGTAACTGTTGAAACTGATCACAAACCCTTAGAATGTTTGTTTAGGAAGCCCATTACTGCTGCTCCTTTAAGATTACAGCGAATGATGCTAAAAGTTCAACGCTATGACTTAATTGTTGTATACAAGCCAGGTAAATTGATGTATATAGCTGATACACTGTCACGTGCAGCACTTCCAGTAGAAGGTAAAGAAGATATTGATGTTTTAGATGAGGACATCATTTGTGAGGTAAATATGTTAAAATCTTATCTTCCCGTGTCTGAAAGTAAACTAAACCTGCTAAGAGAAAAAACCAGTTCAGATGAATGTCTAGGTATTTTAAAGATGTATATATCTAAAGGTTGGCCTCAAAAGCCTGAAGTCAGTAATATGGTTTTACCATTTTGGAGTATTAAACATGATCTTCATGTTGTAGATGATCTTGTTTTCAAAAATCAATCTATTGTTGTACCTAGTTCACTTCATAAAATGATGCTTGAAAGTTTGCATTGTGGCCATGTAGGAAAACAAACATGTGAGATTAGGGCACGCAATTTATTGTATTGGCCCACCTTACATAAAGACATTGAAAGTTTTGTAAATAAATGTAGTGTTTGTGCTAAGTTTAAGCCTATGAATGCAAAAGAACCGTTGTTGTTTCATGATGTACCAGATTTGCCTTGGCATAAAGTGTCAGGTGACATTTTTGAGTTTGATAACCAATATTTTCTTGTACTAATGGACTATTATTCTAAATATATTGAGTTAGTATCTTTGTCAGACATTACTTCAAAAACTGTAATCGAGAAATGCAAATCAATATTTGCTCGCCATGGAATTCCTGTTACTTTAGTAGTTGATTCAGGAAGTCAATTCACTTCTAACGCTTTTCACGAGTTTTCTGTGTTGTACGATTTTAAGCTAGTGATAGTTAGTCCAAAACACTCTCAATCTAATGGTCAAGCTGAGTCAGGTGTCAAAATAGCGAAAAACTTACTGAAGAAAACAAAAGAATCTAAGTCTGATGTGTATCTTGCATTGTTAAGTTATCGTAACACTAGTAAACAATATCAACCTTCACCAGCAGAGTTAATGTTTAGTAGAAAACTCAATGGCCTATTGCCACTGTCTAAAAGTAGTTTGCAGCCTAAAGTAACAAAACCTAACAAAATTTTGTCAGACAAGAGAAAAGATTGTATTAAAAAGTACTATGATAGAAATAGCAAAGAGTTACCCTCTTTAAATGTAGGAGACAAAGTGTATTTTAAGAAAACTGTTGATTCGCCTTGGACATCAGGAAAAGTAGTAGAAAAAAATAGAATCCCCAGATCCTATGTTTTGTCTGATGAGAAAGATAAAATGTTTGTAAGAAATAGGAAGATGATTAGGCCAGATTTGTCTAATGATACAGTTAATGAAACCATAATGCCTGAAACAAGTCCTAAGTCAGATTCACAAATCAGTTTGTCAGGTACTAATGGTAATAGCCTTATTTCTCCGCAAAGTAGTCCAGTGTTGTTTCAAAGACCAGTAGGCCTAACTCCTAGAATTTCATCAGAAGAACAAATTGTTAAAAGTTTCGATGGTTGTGTAAGCCGAAATGGTAGATTGATAAGAAATCCAAAGCGGTTGTCTTATGATTAGGTTTTGGTGTATATTTTGTTAGACTTGAAAGGAAAATGTTAAAGTTGTATTTTGGGAAGTTAAAATTTTCAATTTTGTAAAAGAGAGGGGATGTTGATATATGTATATAGTGAAGTCCATGTTTAGAGGTATTACTCTTTGGTCTTTGTGTATTCTCTTTTAAGTGTACTTGATTTCCGATTCAGAATAAAAGATGTCGGCTCATTAACTGCAGCCTAAATGTAATTCTGTCGATGTTAATTACAATTTATAATAAATAGTATTGAAACTTCAATTGTGTTTTTATTTAAAACATGAAACAGTTACCTCAGTGATCAGAAAGTAAGGGTTAGATTTCAGGTACGTTGTTATCTCTGTGATCAGAGAGAGAGAGGGGGTTACATGTCAGGGCAGTCGTAACCTCAGTGATTGGAGCGGCAAGGTTAGATGTAAGGGTGGCTGTTATCTGTGTGATCAGAGAGAGAGGGTTACATGGCAGGGCAGTCGTAACCTCAGTGATTGGAGAGGCAGGGTTAGATGTAAGGGTGGCTGTTACCTCTGTGATCAGAGAGAGAGGGTTACATGTCAGGGCAGTCGTGACCTAAGTGATTGGAGAGGCAGGGTTAGATGTAAGGGTGGCTGTTACCTCTGTGATCAGAGAGAGAGGGTTACATGGCAGGTCAGTCGTAACCTCAGTGATTGGAGAGGCAGGGTTAGATGTAAGGGTGGCTGTTACCTCTGTGATCAGAGAGAGAGAGGGTTACATGTCAGAGCAGTCGTGACCTCAGTGATTGGAGAGGCAGGGTTAGATGTAAGGGTGGCTGTTACCTCTGTAATCAGAGAGAGAGAGGGTTACATGTCAGGGCAGTCGTGACCTCAGTGATTGGAAAGGCAGGGTTAGATGTAAGGGTGGCTGTTACCTCTGTGATCAGAGAGAGAGAGAGGGTTACATGTCAGGGCATTCGTGACCTCAGTGATGGAGAGGCAGGGTTAGATGTAAGGGTGGCTGTTACCTCTGTGATCAGAGAGAGAGAGGGTTACATGTCAGGGCAGTCGTGACCTCAGTGATTGGAGAGGCAGGGTTAGATGTAAGGGTGGCTGTTACCTCTGTGATCAGAGAGAGAGAGGGTTACATGTCAGAGCAGTCGTGACCTCAGTGATTGGAGAGGCAGGGTTAGATGTAAGGGTGGCTGTTACCTCTGTAATCAGAGAGAGAGAGGGTTACATGTCAGGGAAGTCGTGACCTCAGTGATTGGAAAGGCAGGGTTAGATGTAAGGGTGGCTGTTACCTCTGTGATCAGAGAGAGAGAGGGTTACATGTCAGGGCAGTCGTGACCTCAGTGATGGAGAGGCAGGGTTAGATGTAAGGGTGGCTGTTACCTCTGTGATCAGAGAGAGAGAGAGGGTTACATGTCAGGGCAGTCGTGACCTCAGTGATTGGAGAGGCAGGGTTAGATGTAAGGGTGGCTGTTACCTCTGTGATCAGAGAGAGAGAGGGTTACATGTCAGGGCAGTCGTGACCTCAGTGATTGGAGAGGCAGGGTTAGATGTAAGGGTGGCTGTTACCTCTGTGATCAGAGAGAGAGAGAGGGTTACATGTCAGGGCAGTCGTGACCTCAGTGATTGGAGAGGCAGGGTTAGATGTAAGGGTGGCTGTTACCTCTGTGATCAGAGAGAGAGGGTTTCATGTCAGGGCAGTCGTGACCTCAGTGATTGGAGAGGCAGGGTTAGATGTAAGGGTGACTGTTACCTCTGTGATCAGAGAGAGAGAGAGGGTTACATGTCAGGGCAGTCGTGACCTCAGTGATGGAGAGGCAGGGTTAGATGTAAGGGTGGCTGTTACCTCTGTGATCAGAGAGAGAGAGGGTTACATGTCAGGGCAGTCGTGACCTCAGTGATTGGAGAGGCAGGGTTAGATGTAAGGGTGGCTGTTACCTCTGTGATCAGAGAGAGAGGGTTACATGTCAGGGCAGTCGTAACCTCAGTGATTGGAGAGGCAGGGTTAGATGTAAGGGTGGCTGTTACCTCTGTGATCAGAGTGAGAGAGTTAGAGAGGGGTTATATTATCTGTGGTTAAAGGCAAGGTTTGTTGTTACCTCATTGATCAGAGAGGCAGGGATAGATGCAAGGGTGGTTGTAGTACCTCAGTGATGGGGGGTTTTATGGGGTAAAAATGGGGGTTTCTCATTTTCACCCTGAAAACAAAAATTTTTTAATTTCTTTCCAAACCTTTTTGTAGAGCTAAAAAATCAAATAATTTAGTACATTGAAGCGTTGTTATGCGCCTAATAGTTACGTAGAAAATTACAAAAAAATTTAAATATAAAATTCCAATGTTATGCTTATGGAGGACAAGACGTAATCTGTTGTAGTTCGCTTGTTTATGAACATATTTTGATTAAATTTGGAAAATGCATTAATTTCATACTAAACTATTAACATAAAAAAAAACCTTTTACCCTCCCTGTTGCAGCAAACCTAAGTACTTGACTAATGCTATTTAAATAGGGAATAAATGTGATATTTTTAAGGAGATATTATATAGTGTAAATACAATCAGGCAAATGGAAATAAGCTTAGTCTGCAGGTTTGCTGCGGCGGGGGTATTATATTACTGTAGCTTTTTTTTATTCTAAAGGAACAGAAAATATTTTTGCAAAGCTAATCTTGGCTTAAGATGTTAAACTTTCAATTTTGAAAAATGAATATTTATTTCGAGCGAGGTTACATTTATCAATGATTTTGTACGAACTTCATTTTAACATTCACGCAAAAACGCTTCAATACTCAGGCTACTATTTCCGGCCATACTGGATTTTTATTATTTTAACAATGCATAATAGTAAATAATAGTTGCTCTCGATACATTAATTTTTAATAGTAAATAAGTTGCTCTCGATATTTTTATTAGGTTTACCGCGGTATTGTCCAATGTCCATAATAGGTAATATACCTTTGATCAATAATTCCAGTATCGAATAATCAATGAAAAAACATAGCAACTTAGGTTTTCCTTCTATAACAATATTACTGTACAACATTCATTAATGCTCTCGCGCTAAATACAAGTGAATCGTATGAGAAAAGGTTTTTTTTATTCCTAAATGGCTTTTATTTTTTAGTGCTTTAAAATCCTGTAAATATTGTACAAGCAATGTTAAATCATATATAAAATAATACAGGCAAATAATTAGTATGTGTATCCAGAGATTTTGTAGTGTATAAAGTAGGCTATGGACTTGTAATTGGTAATTATCAGATTAGCCGACATATATGTTGTTATTAAGTTTAAGAATGAGGGGGTATTAAAACGTGAGAAGTGAGATTGGACAACAAACCTTTAAATGTGAAAGTTATATAAATATGTAGCCTATAATAAGTTTAAGTTTAAATATTTCCTTGGTCATCATTGGAAATCGCCTTCAATTTTAAGTATGAAAATTACATTATTTATCAAAATAATTAAATAATTATATGCATTATGCATAGCTTGAGGCTTCAAACTTTTGAAGATTAAACTTTAAAATGTTAAATCATTGACTATACAGTATAGGTATATACTGTACAGGCAATGGTTAAATACGTATTGTTATTATCACGTCCGTGTCAACTAGGAAATTATGACTGGGAGGTACTGACTGTGATGATGTATTAAAATTGTTTTTGGAACCCCTTGTTTTTTATAGGCCTACTGTTATAAAACCTCAAAAGCAAACATTTGAAAATCATATAAAAACACAATGACTATTCAATTATTCATGAAAAAATTGCAATTTTAATTGGCTCCTCAGCTATAACAGTGAGTTTTCATGTAGTTTAATATTGTTTCCACATCAATCTGGACCTCAACTAGTTGAGTAGTTTCCGCAGTGTAAACATAAATATAAACATAAACATTTAGACATGTAATCGTAGAAGTTATATTACTTCAACTTACTACTTCAAAATTGTAAATATAGACTATAGGTGGTATCATAGATTAAAAGAAGTAGACAAGAAGTAGTGTCTATACTCCTTTTATCTATGGTGGTATGGAAGCGTGTTTCTTGTTTGTAATCAAGATACCCGTCGCTCACGTGTAGAAATAATGGTAAAAATATGAAAATTGAAAATACGTCGTTGATAGAAAAATACTGCAGTTGTCCTATGCCGTTTTATATCAGTTAAAAATTAGTTATTTTTTATTAATAAGTTTTTGTGCAGTTATAAAATATGGTGTAAATGATAATTAGTTATAGTATACTAGGAATAAATGAAATGTACCTTCGGTGACACGTCCTGGTGCGTGCAGTCGATGATATTGCAGTAGCATTGGCAGAAAGTGCCGAACATTTCCGCCGTGGACAGCATGGCGGGAAACTAACCTCACTCACTAGTTGAAAACTGAACACACTGGAGAGCGGTGAAGCTTTCACTGGGGTTTTGTGCCTACCCTACCTCACTCCCCCCCCTCCCCGCCGAGGAACCTGCTGGTTTGGTCTTGGTCATGGGTATATCACATGGACCCTGGACTCTGGACTTGGACTGTATTGTATTGTACTGTCCTAGACAATACAGACATATGATACCCCACCTGACGACGCATGCTGGCGTTTCGTGGATAATAGCGGGCAAAAACTTACACATGGGAGTACTGACATTAAAGAATCATGTGGTCATATCACACGACTAAATTTTACACGTAGACTAAACCATAGACATAATATGGTACCTATTATTATTATCGTCCAAGCTATTTAGAACAAATTGGTACATGGTACATGTAAACAAATGGCGCATTAAATTTTGTAATATACCTTTCTTTGACTGTGATTACAGTAGTTATAGTTGTTGTGATCGAATTAGATTTGTTGTCAAAGTAAAAATTTTCACTTGAAAACACTTATTTTGTCAACACATAAAACCAAATTGTAAAACAAAATTTTAAAACTTGAAGGAACTGAGTAGGGTTTTATGCCCATTTGGTTAATGAGAAACTTTGAAATTACGAGGAAAGCCTTAACTGGATTTCTCAATAACATATTTCGTACTGCATCTAAACAACCAGTAAAAAATACGTGATTGAGCCATGCGAATGAGATCATCTTGAAAATTAAGAAGTTAAACGGGGCAAGGATTAAGTCAAAGGCAAGACAACGTCTGCCGGGTTCAGCTAGTGATGTATATAATAGTGTATTTAAAGATTTATCTATTTAATTGAATTCCTATTCATGGAATCAGTAAGTAAAAAAATTAGTTTGTAATTTGTTGTTATTCATGCTCAATTTATTAGGTATACATTGTCCATGGAAATTTTTTTCTTAATTGATATTTATAACGTTTTCCGAAGAAGAAAGCATACCAGCCAAGGGGTTTGGTTGTAAAAATTAATGAAACCAAATATTTGCCAAATGTTCAGAAGTAATACAGTACGTTTTTAAAGAAGAAGCAGCTTCAAAATCAACGATAGTACAGTAGTCACTGAAGTAATATTATACTGGAAATACCTTGGTATTTTAAAAGCTGTTTTACTACATTACAATACACTTAACGATATATTTTTAATAACAATAAAACTTTTTTGTAACAATGCAATACTCGAATAATTATTAATTTAATCAGATCTATTTATAAAGCTAATGTAGGCAGACTATTACAGTATCTAATTAATACTGAAAAAGTGTTATTCAACCATTTTGAGGGTATTTGAGGGAATATTTTGCACCCCCATTATTAGTATAATCATAGATGAAAGGAGTAGACTATACTCCTTTTATCTATGGTATAATCCGGTTTGTCCAGCTTTTTATTCAATTAATAATTATTTTTATTTTTATTTAAACGTGGTGATTATGTTTTTTGAGAATTGTATCAAGTTAATGTTTTTCATAAATTAAAAATAGATAACAAATATGGAAAAATTGGTCGTATTGTTTAATGTTATGATTTGGAAACAACAGGTATGTACCCTATATTATCTAATGCCAAAATTCCTGGTTAGGCAACAACGAGCATAACTTCGTTAAACTTTCGTTAAACCAGCATAGGTACGTAAACTACCTATGCATGAACCTTGTTGTGTTTTAAGAACATAAGAACGTTATCCTCGATATCAATACCAATATCAGTTGACTCAGTCCCGTTACAACTGGCGCCAGGCAGTTGATCGGTTCGCCAATGTTACGTATAGCAACTGCGCAGTTACTATTTAGCACTCCCCTCCCCCACCTCACACACACTACGCAGGCGCACCGCGCACCTGACACGGACACACCTCCCCGCGCGGCGCGGCGCCTCTGACGTCATTACACAGTCCGTCGTTCCGCACTGGATACATCCACAACATTCCAGACCATCTGGACTTCTCTCGTTCTCTAGATGATCGATGACCCAAGCAACTCTACTTTCGCTAGGCAATTATGTTCATTTATTGATTTAATTATTTTCATGATCTACTCTCCATTCGAACCTTTTTCGTTACACGACTACCACTACTTTGTATACAGGTTGACATGTTATATAATTATCTACAAATCCTGCTTCTGGGTTAGGTTGGGTTAGGTTAGGTTATGCTGGAACGAAAACATAACCTAAAACTTCAAACTTCGTGTTGATACAAATTATAAAGTGGTAGTCAAATAACGGAAAATATCCTTTACTTCTTTAGACTAATATAAAAGGGGGGTGTTCAATTCCTTGGGAATTAGTTGAGAATTTGCAAAATCATACCTGAGTTATCCAAAATTAACCAGATACAGCAGTTGAGTAATTAATTAAGTCAAAACCTTCGAAGGGTAATTGCAATAAATGCGGAGCAACCTACTATAATAAATCTTAAACTAAATAAATTCCATATGAGCAACACTCAGGTTTCTGCAATAACTTCAAGTTTAGATCTAGCCGTATTTTATGCTTCGGAAAGACTACAAGTGACAAACTTCCAAAGCTTTCTCAATTTTCCATGTAGTTTGTATAAACAAAATTTATCTACTTACGAGGTGTTAGCCCGTCCTACGTACGGGAATCGAGTAGTGAGTTAAATCTGTATAATTCAGAACAGATAGTTTACACGTGTAAAGACAATTTTTATTGTGCCTAGTTTTAATGTGAAACTCATCTTGTAAACAAATGTCGCGTGACCAAATATGTTTTTATCCTATCATAGGCCTATACTATATGCATTTTAAATACAATAATTTTACAATAAAACAGCAATTGTGAAGATGTGAAAAGCGTTGAAGTGCGTTTTGCGGGTGATTCGCACACTGATTATAAGTAGCCTACAGTAGAAAAAGTAATTATCAATTGAGAAGTGTATAGGCCTATTCAATGATACCAACTTCCATCGCATACCTGCCTCTTCAATAATTATTATCACCACAATACAATTACTCATACTATACACAATTTCCAGTAGGTCTGAATAGAAACTCCCTAAAATAAAACGAAACTATCCAATAAAATTCACAGAACACATAATATAACGTTGGTGTCCTGACATCATTTAAACGAATTGTCCACACCTACCCTTTATATCAATTTCACTGCATCAATTGCTAAAGTGTAAACAAAGAAAAGTAAAAACAACAACATATAGTTTGTTTTGACTCAGCCGTTTGGTTAAAATAACATTCATTTGAAAAAAAAGAACTGGTAAAAAATTATGAAAATCCGTCGAGTGGTTGATTGAGAATCGTGAAATAAAAAAACCCTGTCACGTTTAAACAGTGAAGATGTATCAAAGCATGTTAAATTTATAGCCTCTCGAACTCCTTCAATTATTACATGTTGTTTTCAGGTTTCATCCTGAAGATCGGAAAATTTTACCAGGGTTACCGTGTTTACAAACTCATACTCAAACACACAATAACCCAATAACACTATACTAATCTTAAGGGGTCCAATGTCAGAATTTTGGAACTACAATGTTTACAAATAAATATAATTATTTAAAAGCAGATGTTTACTTTCACCAACTGTTTTGTAGGTTTGAATAATCACAACATTCTGTATTAGTCATGATTTGAAATAGTGCCACACTGTTTTCACAGAATGCAGCAAAGAAAACTATTTTACTTTTGGATAAGTCCAAATATATTAAACCCCATTCGCAGCACACCTGTGTACTCAACAACGTTTTAAATTCTCCACTAATAAATATGTAAACATAAAAAGTAAACCCCTTTATCAAAGTATTATAAACAATAAAAGGGATGGCAATGCCTTAATATTTTTATCGTTTGTTCTATACCCAATCTAACATAAATTATTAAGTGAATAATAATCGTGCGTGCTATCTCAGGTATTCAAATGCCTCCCAATGTGTCTACAACCCACCACATTACTGTAATTAAAACAAGGGACTTCAATAATACAGTATATGCGAAACTTAAATCCACCCAAGATGTGGAACTGAACCAGACTGACGATTAAAAAATTGACACCAAACTTGACCGAAGCAACACTCATGAGTTGTACCTAAGTTAAAAGGAGAAATAATCTTACTTCCATGAATACCGATGATTTCATCCGAATTACCCTTTTAATTCAAGCGACTACAATTTCCTTTGCGTCTTGCTTTCGCAATCACCATCATAAGGCACAAGGGCAATCCCTAACTATCGCCGGTTTAAATTTAGAAAATTAATGCTTTTCACACATACAGCTGTATGTTGTGTGCTCACGTGGTGGTGGGTACGCCTAAGAACTTATATATTTATACACCTAATGAAAAAACAAAAACATTGTTTATCCACTGGCAATTAAGTAAAATTAATATTCTATTTTTGTTTTTGGTATTGATTTTTATTATTTATCGACAAGAACAAATCGGCATTTAAAATAATAGTTGTTAGCGCAGCAACGTGCGCCTGGTAACTGATAGTTATACCATAGATGGAGTAATATAATGGTTATACTATGAATTATGATAACAGTTAAAAAATACAGATAGCTTCAACAATCAAAACGAGTGTTGCTTATGATGGATTAGACTACCAAACTGAGAAGTCAATACATGATGTACTTAATAATTACTACTATAATGCTACAATCACTATTCATTGTATAGTATCGTTGACTAGCTAGCCAACAATACGAGTACTACAAGTTGTAGTACTCTTGTTGTTATACGAGTACTACAATTCTTAAGAACTTTTTTAAGATATTTAAAAGATTTCTCTTTGTAAGTACCGTATGAAAAGTAAGTATCGTGAGTTTGTTAATTTACCATATTGCTGCTTAATTTACCATTGCTGCTGCTATGTACGAGCATTGACTATAATAATAATCTAAAGTATGGAGCGCCTGCAGGCTGAGAGATACACTCACACACTTCAGCCACGCCACTATATCACTGGTCTGTCGTGTGAAGGCGATAGTTTAGTTAAACAATCTCACATGGTCATATTGGTATTGTGTGATCTTCGTGATGATCAAAGTATAATGAAAATTTAAGGAAACTTCGAAACACCAAGGATTTTATTAACCACAACAAACTATACACACCAGATTTGACTGGTTAGGGCTGTGTATAAACTATTCGTTTTTCTTTAAGTTGTTATATACACCCAAGCTACAAAGTAAATCGTAAAAAAGAATAATAAAAACTATAGGGCCCTTGCGGCTCCGGAGAGTTGAAATAAATATCATATCCAAGAAATAATTAAATGTATGATTTTTTATTCAGTAATATCACAATACATTATCTTGAACTTAAACTGATTCAAACGAGCCTATAATTTACTTATTATTTTGAGTCTAAAAAATAAAAAAAATAAAACATAAACAATACTGAAGCTATTGATTTTTTATCATAGAAAAACCTTATAAAAAATAATTTTATATTGGTTGTTCACCTTGCGTTTACTTGAAACTCGCCCGATTCGAATAACTAATAGCATTGACTTTATATCTACAAAGGCTTAGGCTGTGGTACACTCCTGCCACTCCGTGGAAATGCAGAGCTTTCGTTTTACACTGAT
Source organism: Macrosteles quadrilineatus (assembly GCF_028750875.1). Classification (NCBI taxonomy): domain Eukaryota; kingdom Metazoa; phylum Arthropoda; class Insecta; order Hemiptera; family Cicadellidae; genus Macrosteles; species Macrosteles quadrilineatus. Next base: position 153,180,877 of record NW_026542594.1, read on the forward strand.
TGAATATGCTGTATACAAGTGGAAACTTAAGTCATGGTGTAACATAGAGTAAGTTAATGCAACTGAGTCGGTCGAGATAACTCAATTTGAGATAACCAAAAAACAGCAAACATCCTCAACACATTGTTGGGGATCCCAGTTCGGTTTCCTGTACTTTACACACTGACAACAGTATACCCGCCTGAGGTAGAACTTAACCTTATACAAAAATACACACTTAGCAATATGAGAGTGCCCCTGAACATTACTCAAAATACATATTCTCACAGACACTGCCATATTGTTAATGTTATACAACATGACTGATAGATTTAATCGTCCAACTACAACTTTGTACAACTTCTAAAGCGCATATGATCTACGAGATTGTCTTCGATACAATAATATAGAATTTTGTTCTGAGCTATAACTATGTTTGAGTCAACCAGTAATATTTCTAAGAGTGAGGAAATATACATTTTAAAGAATTGTTATGTCGCATTGCAAGACAATAGTGTGAAATATGTAATTATTGTTGCCTTGTTATTGGAGGCAAAAGTTACACACAATACCAAGCACACAAATGGTGTAAAATAATAAAGCTAATATAGGAGTTAATTGTAAGTATTTTTTTATTAGTTTTGTCTTTGTCTTATATCATACAAGATTGTCAATGTTTTACAATCTTTCTTTCACTTTCACTTTCACTTTCTTTTTACTGCTTTATACAAATTGATATCAATAAACGAGAAAATAGTTTGATACACTTTGTAAATCTGTTCAATGTGTACTCATGGAATAAAGATAGTTTGAAATTTAAATTGAATGTGCAATAATTTAACGGATGAGGCCTAGTGGATAGCTGGTTGGAATGTGACAAATGTATGATCAAAACTAGATCAAACATTGTCAGTAAAGTGTCTAGAACCAACATTTTGCATTGTTCCGGAAGGACAGGTGTAAATACAGCAATAAAAATCATAATTAGCTTGATAACAAACCGCCTTGAGATAGCAGCTAACCCTGACAGATAAGCAATGAGGGGAACAAAACATTAAATCGTGACATTGACTTTGGTAGCGCACCCGGACACCATTCTGACTAAATGTATCAAAGTCATACAGCTAGTAAAACTATGAAATATAAATTAGAAAGACTTTGCAAAAGTATAGGATAACTGTTTGGTGATAGTAAGTGGTAAATTATTTAGAAAGTAAGTACAAAGAATTCAGAAATAGATCTATTGGGTCAAAATTAAACGAAAGTCAAGAATAATATTTTTTTAACACCTTGTTAGATCCGTCATTTTTTGTTTTTAATGGTTCTCATACACTTTTTAATATTTTTATGAAATTTGGTATACAGTTGAATAAAATTATAATATATTTAAGAAAAAATATCATTTAAATATATCTTATTTCTAAATGGTGACTATTTTAGATTTTATAACTTAATTTACTAAAGAACGTGTAATTTTCAAAAAAAACATCGAGCAACAATACTTTTATTTAGTAGGCCTATATTTAATTCCCTATCAAATGACAGCAAGTTCAAAAAGATCGAGTGACGAATAGCTGATAAATTACAGCCTGTACAACTAAAAATCGTTATTTCTCAGCTGTTTGTTTGTCAATTGATCATTTTAAACTTGGTGTCGTTTGATAGGGAATTAGAAATGCTAAATACAAGGGTTCTTGGCATTTCCTCATAAAACAGCAGTTTTTAGTATGTTATGTTATAAAATTTAAAGTGACCACATTTTAAATAAAAATACATTTGTATTAACTATCATTATTTTCGTAAATACATTATGACTTAATACAACTGCTGTATACCAAGTTTCATAAATATATCTCAGATAGCTTTTGAGGAAATTTATTAATAATATAACTAAAAAAATGACTATATAACGAGGCATTTTTGGAAAACGTGTTATTCTTGATTTTCGCTTTATTTCGAAGCAACAAACCTATTCCTGAATTATTTGTACTTATTTACAGAACACCCTGTATATCGCAAGACCCATTTCAAAAATGGCATAAAGATTTACATAATCAGAAGTAAAGTTTGACCAAACCAATTAAATATGATGATTCTAAAAATACTCTTTTCAAATTACTCACACCTAACACAAGTAGTAATGTTCGAAAATAGTAAAGACACTATAAATGACGTAAGTGATGCGAATTGACCATTAATAAGTGAATTTACCGCCATTATAGACCAACACATCAACAAGACCGTTGTGGTGGACGGTGAATGAATGGGCTTTCATGCTGATCACAAGGCTCGAACTCAACAGTGTTGTAGTAGCAAAGGTTATGTTCTTCACACAAATAAACAAATCCCTAATTATTTCTGTAATGACACTGAATACATTGACAATTGAAAAGTCAAAGGTGAAAAATATATATATATAACATGTTATACATAGATAATATACTTATAGTAAAATAATGTCTGTAATAAATCAACTAAGTAGTGTATTGTTATACAGTAATTTGTTAAGCATTTGTTCAATGTAAAGACAGTCTATTTTATCTCGACCGCTATTAATATATCGTAAAGTTTTGCAGTGAACTTTAAAATCTAAGTCTATTGATTCTGTTTTATATAACAAATACATACAATAAAAAAAAACTATTCATACTATGTAACTTTTATTATTTTTTTTTAACTGTCGATGTTCAATATTTTGTCCTACCAAATACGACGAAAACTATCTCTAGTAACAATTGGAAGCAGATCCGGTTAAATGGACAATAGCAATACTAACAATTCACTATAAATCTTTAAAATAATTCGTTTTATTTGTTAAATTATTAGAAAATGAAATTATCAATGAAACTATAAATTGTGTTTATTTACTAGCAACCACTTAAAGCAAAACCTCTTTCACCTAGAGTTTATAACAAATACTATCTATGATTAATAATTTCAATTTATTTACTACAAAAACAATAATTTATAACAAGTTTATCAGATAATCGCTTGTTTACCACAGTTTAATACTCTCCTCTTTACCTGGGTCTATTGGTTCAATGTTGACTTAGTCTTTATCTTTTAATCCCACGATTAAGATATTAAACATACAAACCAGATAGTAAAGGCATCGCTTCTATAATGTAACGAAACATGGTTACTTATTTAGTTTAGTTTCTTAAAAGCTTAGATAATTTATAACTACGTGGGAATATGGAGAATAAGCCAGACGTTTACACAAAACAAAACTCTGCACAGCAATGTGTAAGGAATTGTTTCGATACTTTTTCACGTGAAACAACAACAAACAAAACAGTAGTATTTAAGCTGATTTTCAGAAAGAACGAAAGGCCAAATTGTGACTAACAGACACCATACCAAATTATTAAGATTTTTATTTTCAACTCAATGCCTATAAAAATAGGACCATACACATTTTGTCAGGTAACTCATGTATCTTTCCCCAAAATATTTTAATAAATATTTAAAACATACACATTTTTAAGTTTATTGCGTACAATATTAACGTGAAATTATTTTACATCAATGAATACACCGTTGGTATAATGAGTTCTGTATTCATTGTTTAGTCTAAAGTAGAAAATTTCCATTAATCCTATCCTATATATCATTATCTCTATCCTTATCCTTTATATTGTAGCAAAGGGATTGGCTTACATTCGAGTTGTAATATGCACAATCGGCGTCCTAGTCGGAATGATTTGATAATATATAAAACGAAACTATTTACATCGACTATCGATGTTAATGTAGTGTGTTGCAGAATCATGAATCGTAGCCTCCATTATTAAGTCATTCCTGTTAAACGAAAGGGATTCATCAAGAATTCAATACGTAGTTCCGTGCAACAATTATTCATTATGATTAATAGCCAAATAGTTGGCAAATAAGTTGTCTTTGCGATTTTAATGAAATATAAATAGCCGGCATTAATACAATGCCACAAAATATTATTGGAACAGCATAGTCTAGCAATGTTGGAAAGCAATCAAAACGAATTAATGAGAGTGATTATTGTATTTGGTTACAGCATTGCTAACAGATGTGTTGTCTGCCACGCACATTTTACAAAAAGACTGTTGGAAATTCCACCAACCGCTACCGCTCCTACTCACTTCTGTACTGTACACTGAAAAATAATCCCGCCATAGAAAAACGTAAGCAAATTTATATTTCTCTACCGGTTCTCTAACCGGTTCTTACTAAGTTCTAATCATGTGCCAATTAAATTAAAAGCAAATCGGACAAAAAATTATGCTGATGTCGTCCTCGCACTCGTACACAAATGGCATTCGAATAAATCCCTAAACATGTATGATGTATGAGGAGCGGAGACATAAAATATACTTTCATGACGAAGTCTCAAAGTGCGGGTCATGCGACAGGAAATTTACTAATAACCAGTAAGCAATCATTGTCAGCAAGAATTGTTCATGCTGTTGCTAGGTGTCAACATCATCTGTTAACATCACTACATCATAGTACTACACTATTGTTTGGAAACTGGGATTGTTTTTTAATGTGAAGCAACATAATATGTAGCATATGCATAATTCTGCATATTATGCAGCAAATAGATTTCTATCAACATCTTCTGTCAACATAATTAACAGCCGTCCTGATTTGATACGCTAATATGAAGTCAAACGTCACAATCTGATTAAATACGCTATCAGGCCGTGATATCTGTTATTTTAGTCTATAAAATGTCTGCAACACATAACTGCTATCAGCCAAAAGTCAATGATCAAATAATGCTGTAAACAACGTGATATTGCAACTGTATACAACTTTTCAATATTTTTTGTTACATAAATATTCGAAAACTTTATTTAATTATTCTTGTGGTAAACTTGTTGCACAAAGGCTAACATAATATTTCCAGTTATCAAAAACGAACTCATTTTGAGACAAAATGACAAAATATGAACTCTAGTGTTATTGTTAAATGTCCTATACATCGAGACGTATAATATGTTTTAGAAAAAGTTAGAGATCGTATATTTTTTAATTAATAATCACAGGATAGTTTCAAACCAAAGGATAAATTAATTTATCATACTTTTGGGTTGTTCAAAACAAACTATTGTTTCTCTTGCTGGTGCTACACACAAACCCCTACTAGAAAGTGTTCAAATAGCGAAATGGAACATGAATATGAACTATGTTTCTCCTATTGGTGTAAGTTTCAGACATCAATGGATTACGAAATCAATACCTTAGCAACATCTTGAAATGTGATTGAATTGAAAAATCGGTGTCAAGACATATTATAATTATGATTTTTATGTGATAGTTTGAGTACTTAGCGCGTGGGACTACTGTATTTGTCAAGGCACGGGGTTCAATTCCGCCAATCACATTTAAGGTAGTGTGATAATTTTGTGATTTGTGTGGCCACTCTCAGCTGTATCAAAAATATAAGTATACAGCTCTCCCGGATGAGTATATGTTTCAGTATTCAATTTGCTCCTATTAAGTAATTAGTTAATTTTTAAGATACATTGGTGAACAGTGGATCTGTTATATATTTTGTTATATTTTTCAATTGGAACATAGGAGTAAACAGCAAGCTTGAGGTGGATTCCACCTCAAGTTGGCAATTCAAATACGACAACACGCGGTAGAGGACGTTCAAAGACAACTAAGTTGGTTTGATTTGAAGGACTGGCAACAAACTGTCTTTGGCACAACTTGCCGTGAATGACTTCAACAACCTCCTACAACTATAGTGTCTAGTACAGTGGTTCGTTGTACGATCAGATGCTATTATTTTCCCTTTCGTTTCCAAATAAACAATCATTAGTGTCCATTCATAATATACTCTACTTGTCAAATGAAGTAGAAATGTAAACAAACGAAAAACTCATATTGTAGGGAAAATGTATATTTTATAGACAGATTTCAACGGTTGTTTCGGATTATTAATTATTGTTTCAATTAGTGGTTAGTGGTTAGTGGTTGTTTTAATTAGTGGTTTACTTAGTGGTTTACCCTGTAAATGTAGTATAGGGTGTCTTATAGCTTATTCAGTGAGAATTTAACTAGCATATACTAAGGGCTTACTAATACTGTTCGTCCAATGGAAATACATATAATTAGAACTATATGGATTAACCGAACACTGAATTTATATTCTAAATGTATGGGTTACCTAACAAAGATCCAATAGACTCATTTATTGAGTCATGCCTTCCTGTAAACAAAGTTATAGCCTAATTGATATAAATGATTAGGCATATATTAAAATATACTTTTAGAGTAAGTAGCATACATATAAACTGATTTTTGAAGAATAGTTAAAATTATATGAAAATGAACGGATATTTAAAATTGCATACAAGTAATTTTTAGCGCAACACAATAATATTTTTCTTTAAGTCGGTAGAGTATATCGCTCCTTAGACGTATTTTCTACAATAAAAACAATAACTAATTTTGTATAGTACAAAAACACTTTTTATAGCCTAATTACCTTGTAGGCCTAAGTAATTAGTACTAGATATCACTCTAATTTAATCCATTGTTGTTTAAGCGTTCAAAACGCGTAAAGATAATTGTGTGTTTGTGTAAACCGAGAGATTTAAAATGTAGAGAGATTTAAAATCATATTCATAACTTAATATTTCCGAATTAAACAACCAAACTTGATATCAAGGCAATTGAAAATCATAACATTTAAAAATGCTTCATTTGAATTAAAAATAAAGATGTACCAGTAGTTTGTGATAATTAGAATCCACTCAATATAAAGAAATTAAATATGGTGATAAAATATTTCTAGAATTATACAAGGTGTATGCAAACTCCCAGAACAGATATTGTTGATTTGTCTCTTAGGTGTAAAATCAGTGCAAAACATCGTCAATCTAAAATTCTGGTTTTATTTCCTGACTGACTGTCTGTTTGTATGTGATTTTTCAAATTTACCCGTCATATTTGAATCCTTTAAGCAAGCGATTGTCTACAAACATCAACAAGACCGTCGTGGTGGTCGGTGAATGAGCATTCATGAGTATCTTACGGCTCGAACTTAACAATGTTTGTAGTTACACTGGTTGTGTTCTTCACACAAATTAAAAATCCCTCAAATTTTGGTAAAAAATTATTTCGATAAACAACATTGAATGGATTATATCCATTGACTATTGGATGGTTAAAGGTAAAACATAAAATAAATTTGAGGCTGATAGAAAATAGACTTAAAATAACACACGAGGGTTAGGAATAATCTCTGCCCAAAGTATTACATTTATAATTTATACCAATTCAAAATAGCGGACTTTAGTTTTTTTTTATACCGTATATTTCTTCTGACTAATAATTTATAGGAAAAAAACCCTTATGCCACAGACTTATACTTATTCCAATATGGTCAGAATGTGATATTTATGCATTCATGATAAGCCTAATCATTAAATCCAAATTAAAAGTATACAATATTAACATATTCATCGAGGTGAATTAATCCTCTTTAAATACATGTACTGCCTTTGAAAATCGTTGAGTAATGAATGAATGTTACTATTTTTGTACATTATCTGATGGAATTGAAATGATTAAATTGTTAGGCCTAAACATGTGACTAACAGACTAACCTTGGGATAGATTGAGTCGACGGGTGGCATGGTAGCAGTGCGGTGAGATGGTGCCGACTATTTCTGCTGTGGTACCGTGCCAAGCCAACAGACAACTGATAACACACTACCACTACGTCACTCTCACTACACTTGTGTGACGTGTAAATTTGTCTGTGTTTGTGTGGGGTTGTATGTTGTATGTTGTGTGCACTGTTCAAGGACCCGCTGCACAATAATGACAATGGTTGCAAAAGACTTGGGCATTTTGGCAAATTGAGGAAATGACTCAGTGAATGCATCTGGGAAATCTCTAGTTCTTTGCTTTCAGAGTGTCAAATTGCTGTTTAACGTACGTTACAGTTCCGGAACCTCATTTTTTACAAATCGAGCACTGAGTAAAAGTACCTATGAAAAAATAATTTTCTTCCAGTTGGTATTGTAAATACAATACTTTCCTCATGAAGTGATTAAACATCATTGCTCTGAATCCTCTAAAGAATGTTAATAGGAAGATGACAAGGATGAGGTATGCTATTTAGTTCGAATTACAGAAAGTCACTAGACTACGACATTCCATTTTTTTTTTAGAGAAATATCCATTGAACATATTTTTCTATCATTGTCATAAAACCATCACATAATTTCATTAATAACACTTAAATCATTGGAAAGCTAGTAGGACATTTTTCGTGGTAGAGCACTATAGACTTTGGTCCCCAAGGATCCACATTCAGGTCCTTCCAATTACCAAAGGCTTTGATGTGATAATACTGTTACCGTTACCACATTTCCAAAACTGTTGAACATTTTCAAGATAACTTTGAAATATGAATATATTTTTTAAAGAAAGTTTCATGAAAGTTTTTAAAAGTAAAATATTAACGAATAAACACTATCAATTATCAATAATTGAGATGGGGACGCCCAAATTTGAGTGAAAAATGAGTGTAGAATGGAGTTTGATGATCTTTGTAGCTTTGTTACTGACTAAGATCAGCTGTTTAATTTGCCAGGATCATTCATTTAAAGCCCAATCATCAGGATCAGCTTCATCTTGATAAAATTGAAAGTGGCGAAGCTCTGATTTACAGTTGCTATCCAAAATCTCCAAGAAAACATCACTGATGTGTTCCATTGTATTAGCCTCAGCCTCCTTACTCATCTATCTTATGACTTAAACAATTACTTCTTTCTTCATAACCTTAATATGAAATGAAACTTTTATCTTGTGTTTGTAGAAGATGAGGAATTAATTAATTGTTGAACCAAATGTTAAATTGAGGTCTCAAAGCCATCTTAAGGGTAACTCACCCTGGGATTTGTGACAAGCATGCTAAAAAAAGAAAAACCCATTGAATTTGGCATATCCAGTATCTTATGATGTTTCTATATAGCGTTTACACCACTTTAATATATTGGAGTGTTGAGAAAATCTTCAAAGAAATCTATGAACCTGTGTAACACCAAGGCAAGGTTATTTAGGAAAGATAGTTGACTTTAGGAAATAAGAAGATAGGTAGATGATTCTAAGTAGTTCTTGGTGGGTGAATGTGGGAGGCAGCAGTGACAAAAGTTGGGTTTCAGGACTGCAATTACCTTTTCATCATCAGCTGTTCAGAGTTTGAATTACCGAATTACCTTACCATCAGCTCTTCAGTGTTGCAATTGGCTTACCATCAGCTGTTCAGGGCTGCAATTGCTTTATCATAAGATTTTCAGGGTTGCAAATACCTTAACAACAGCTGTTCAGGGCAGTATTACCTTCAGCAAAATACATAGCTCCAGTTTCAGCTATTAGCCCAGGCAAATTAGACATATGCTCCCCAAAAAATCATCTAAAGCTGGAAAGTGTTTTAATAACTTTTGGGGGTCCCAAATAAGAGTCCTGTGAGTTTGCGACGGATTCTGACGTCTGCTTAAGTTTTGGGAGTCGAAAAACTATGAAAATGTTGCACTTTTTTCAGTTTTTCGCTTATAACTCCTAAATAACGAATCCTACGGAAAATGTTGTTCAAAGGTCTCTTTTAGTGCATTAAATTCTGCGTCGATTGGTGTTCAATACGTCAAAATCGGCCGAGCTGTTTAGCCGCAATAGCTTTCTTAAGTTGGGTCATTTTCATCCACATGGCCAAAAAGTTGATTATTTGACCAGTTTTCGGCTTACAACTCCTAATCGACGCTTGCTACACAAAAATGCACCTGTAGTTAGTTTGGAAAACACAACATTCTGCGTAATATGTTTTTTTTACTAATCAATAATGGTAATTGATTGCTATCTACTTTGTATGGTCGCCATTTCATTGAAAAAAAAAATATTAAAGTTAAAGTTGGAAAATTTTACTAAAATTAATATTAATATTTTTTCAATGAAATGGCGACCATACAAAGTAGGTAGCAATTAATTGCCATTATTGATTAGTAAAAAAAAAAAAAACATATTACGCAGAATGTTGTGTTTTCCAAACTAACGACAGGTGCATTTTTGTATAGCAAGCGTCGATTAGGAGTTGTAAGCCGAAAACTGACCAAATAATCAACTTTTTGGCCATGTTGATAAAAATGACCCAACTTTAGAAAGCTATTGCGGCTAAACGGCTCGGCCGATTTTGATGTATTGAACACCAATCGACGCAGAATTTAATGCACTAAAAGAGACCTTTGAACAATATTTTCCGTAGGATTCGTTATTTAGGAGTTATAAGCAAAAAACTGAATAAAGTGCAAAATTTTCATAGTTTTTCGTCTCCCAAAACTTAAGCAGACGTCAGAATCCGTCGCAAACTCACAGGACTCTTATTTGGGACCCCCAAAAGGTATTAAAACACTTTCCAGCTTTAGAAGATTTTTTGGGGAGCACTCCCTATATTTGATCTAATTTGCCTGGACTATATTGATAGTTTTAAATTTCACTAACCTTTGTGCATTGTCTCTACCTTTGATTATTGGTAAAACTAGACTTTCTTTACCCATGTTATAGTTATGGCACCAGTTTTTGGATGAAACAAACACACAAAAAAAGTTGAATTGAGCCCCCTACAGATTGTGCTGATGTAAATTACTAATTTCTGACCAGTATGCAGGCATTTTAACCAAGTCAAGCTGAAAGGATGACTTACTGTGAGCTATAATATCATTTTTACTGCGTCAACTGTTTCAGTAACAAAAAATAATGTAGATAATAACATTTTGCTATCTGCAAGTGGCTCATTCAACTGTATTCTTTTTTGATAAAAAATTGACATCAGCTGGTGCATATAGATAGGCTGTTTAATTTAGTATTCGAAAGCATTGATTATTGCAAAAGTCAATGTACCTAGTCAAAAGTCAATACCTAGTTTCTGCATAACAATATCTAACAATTTTCAATTTTGATTTGGGGTAGCCTAGTATTTGATTTTGTGTGTTTCTACGCCAGTGGTATTTTTTTAAGTTTTGAAAGGTAACAGTCCAAACCCTGGTCTTGTTACTATCTGTTGACCTGTTTGTTGGATAGCACCATTAATTCATAGCCCATGGCAAATGGCATCTAGGTATGGAAACGATTTCGCTTGGATTCGAACCAGCGACCTTCAGATTTAAAGGTGACCACTATAACCACTCGGCTAGACAAACCCAGACAATCATGATGAGTACTATTCATCTAATAATACTCAATACAATAATGGTGATGAATACAATGGCAAGGGTTTAATAAACAAACTATGTTTAGTGATGCAGCTAAAGCTTTATTTAAAGATAAATCATAATCAAACCTATTTATAAAGTATCTGCACCGGCCCTAAACAACAGAATTGTCAATCAATGTGTATTTTAAAAAGTGAAACCTTTTAAAGACTGAATCTATAAAACAAAAAAAATAATACAATACATGCTGAACTTATTAGACTTTATTTATCAGACTTGGTTTGTTCAGATCTGAAATCAAATAACATGTAACCTACATTTGAATAATAGCCAATTTTTAACACTTGATTAGTGATTGAAAATGTAAGGGCCAAAATTTACTTTATTATTTAAAAATTAATGAATGTTGATTAAATAGTGACAAAGTAAATTATAAAACACTTACAAATGTACACTGATTTTCTATCAACCATGGAGTGTGCTAATTTAATGCTTATTAAGTTTACACTATATTTAGTAATGCTTCATTACTACCATTCTGTTTTTAATTTAGAAATTGTTATGGTTTAACATAAAAAGAGTACTAAAATTTACACAAACTATTTTAGATCTGAACCAAAAACAAGCTTTAACAGATTGAACAAACCATATTGACTTTGTAAACATAGTGTCTTTGAGAAAAAGAACAAAAGTAATAAAAAACATTAAATTTTTAAAATAAAATATTTTTTAATAAGTTCCTTGTTGTAAAACTTAATGACAAGTACTGTATTGGATTTTACAACAATTTTTATGGTTAAATTAATAAACAATATAGTCTAAAACAATTGCAAAGGTCTTCAGATTTTAACTCATTTAAAAAGCCAATTTACTACAAGGATTTTAACACACACACAAATACTATGTTATTTAAAATTAATGAGGTTAAAACAAAACTTATTTCTGTATTACAATGAGACTACCAATGGTACTTGAGCTGCCAGCATACAAGATATAAACATGCCTTTCTGTTATAATCTTACAAAATCACTCATACTGTCTCTTACAAAATCAATTCATAGGAACAATAACACTTTCTAATAGAACACCTTCAACCGTCATAATCAAACAAATATTATAAACTAACAATCAATCTGGTGTAATTTGGAAGCAGATCATATAAAATAAAACTACCAAATAAATTAAACTTAAATTTAGCAATGATCAGGGTAAGGTTTTGGGTAGCTAGGCTGGCTTTAAAAAAGTTGCAATTTTTGACTGGCCACTTCATTATAATAAAATATTGAAGTAGTCAAATAGAACAACACTTTATGACATAACAAAAATAAGTAATTTTTAACAATTAGGCTGCCGAACGATATTTATCTCTTAGCTGAAGATTAACAAAACAAGTAAATATAAAAGAGAAATGATAAACAACAAATTTTAAAGAAACATAAACATAAGAAACATAAAATAAAACTATACATATATATTACAAAAATGAAAATGATGGCAAGAATAATGTACCATGTACTATATAAGTAATAATAAAAGGAAAATCTGTAAACTAAAACATATTAACATGATAAGTATCTGTTTGTCAACAAGAAGTTAGAATAATGAGTATTATTACTATTATATACTAAAACATATAATTTATCTTTGTACAATATCTTTAACTCTGATAAATTTGGTTTAATAAAACAAACAGTAAAATTAATATTTTAATAATCTGCAGTTTACTTTTTAAGTCACCGTCCGGAAGTTGTTGAACTTTAATTTTTAATTTAACACGTATAAAATATTTTTAAACGTTTCATAAATATTTGCTGTTACCTTAACAAAATAAATAATTTAATATCCACATACAAATAACTTAACTTTGCCATAACAAATTATATAAACTCTTTTATCAATATAAAGTTACATTACTACACTAAATATTGCATTGTCTTCTACACTAATTTAAAAATGCTGCATTACCTGTACTTAGATAAATATTCTCTCGTAACTGTGTTATTTACATTTACACTACTAAAATAAATAAAATACAATAAATTTAATGGCACTTTAAAGGTAATTTATTTGTGAACATGAATTTTTAACTTCACTTCAATTATAGGAAGTAGCCCGGCAGATCAACTGTAAAACTTGAAAATATCTAATAACACTAATCCAGAACCTGATGAAAATTCCACTCTACAGCTTTCAACTGTATTCTTCATTACGTAAACGTATAAACAAGTAGCGTTTTAGTTGAGTGTATTACAGGCTGGTCTCTGTCTGGTTGAGTGTATCGAGTGATGTTGTGAGTGTTCCTGCGCGCACTTCGTCCCTTAGGTTGAGCAACACTCGACGCACCTCCCTGTTCTGAGGCGGCAACAACAAGATGGCCTCCTGGACGTCACACAGCGCATCCTCGTACAGTCTGGAACCAAAGTCTTGGTTAATCCTTTGAGCTTCATGTGCGACACAATAGTGACATAATGAAACAACACTAACGTCAAATAACTATCTATAAGAGTAAGAGTGTAACTTAGCAATTCTGCAACCTAGGAGTATGTTTAAAGCTGCTAAGCTTAGGCTTTTGATTGACTGGGACGGGTGGCGTCGTCCTGTAATCCAGCTACTAGGAGGGCACGAATTGTGGATATTTATAGGCATGCACTGTGGATGCGATACTCCCCAGTGTGGATTAACGTCCGCACGGGTGAGTACTACGACTATCCGCAGTACTAGCCTGATAATTAGACCAATTCGTAATTACAGTCCAACCTCAGTATAACGAATCTGAAGGGACCGAACTGAATATTCGTTATATCAAGGATTTCGTTAAAACGAGGTTCGTTATATAGAGGTTAGGTTTGCAGGAATTTCGCTAAGTCAAGGTTCAGAACCAGCGTCGGTCAATATAGGTCGGGATTTGACCTCATTAAAATACAATTAAAGTAGCATAGGCTACAATACTATACAGTACAGTGTTTACATTGTACAGTAGAACCTAAACTATCCGGCATAATAAAGGCGAGGGATCTTGAATAAATCATGACAATGTCATTGACCTTGGTACAGGTTAAAAGATGTAAGTTTAAAATCACAGCTTGTTCTGGTTCTAACCTTCCTAAAACCTAGCCAAACACTGTATTGCGTAGTCATAAACCATGTAAAGAACAAAACAAAACAGTAGAAAGTTTTGTAAGCTACTGCTCGCGATAGGCCGGTAGGCTACTTACAGTACAGAACTGATTTATTAAACAGAGGAATGTCAATAATAATCATTAACTATAGCATTGGTGTTGCTAGTTGAAACAAATCGTATTGAAAACAATAAATTATTAGATAAGTCATTATAAAAGTGTATAATCATAGCCACCTTAAGGATAATAAAAACACTCGTAAAAGGAATGTTAAAATAACGATGTTGCTATTCTTTCTCTTTGGTTTTGTTTTTATATTCTTTCTTAGGTTTCTCTTTATCCAAAAATTGTACAATTCACCATAGTTATCCCATATCGCCCAATCACAGCTTACTAAACATTACGTCGTCATCAGTCCTCAGTGAATGAAATCAGTTCTCAGTTGCAACATAGCGCGCGCAGCGACAGCAGACAAAGATGTAAAACGGAGCAGACGAATGTTAGCGCAAGCGATGACGTGACCTTTCCATTTAATTTGATAAAGAAACAGATTTTTCCAAAACAATAATTGGGTGGGGGATTTGTTATATCGAGGGAAAGACGTAGACAATTCGTTATGCAGAGGTTAAATTCGCAATGTAGAGGTTCTGACAATGACAAATTCGTTATATTGAGGTGTCTTATTTTAGCCGAAATCACGAAAAATTCGTTAAATCAAGGTCGTTGTTATGGTTTGTTCGTTATGTAGAGGTAAAATATACATTGTGTCTTATGGAGAGTTCTAGGGGATTAAAAAAAATTCGTTATATCAAGGAATTCGTTATATCGAGGTTCGTTGTATCAAGGTTAGACTGTACCAAGGCAAAAATGTGGTTCGGATTCCACTATAAACTGTAGGTCCCTTAGTTGCCATTAGCTGTATGGGCTATTAATTAACAGCTGTGTCTAAGGAATGTCGGCCTTAGTCACTAACAAGACTACAAGATCACGCCACTCATCCTACACTCATCTCCATTCAAACTTGGCTTAAAATACCTCCTTTGTATGGTCGCCATTTCATAGAACAGTATTAACAGTATTGACTAGTGTAGTTGGGCAATAGACCATTAGGTGTGATCACTGGTCAAGCAGGTTGTTTTTAATACCTTTAATTGAAATGGTGACCATACAAATGTAGGTATTTTAACCCGAGCATGAATGGAGATGAGTGTAGGATGAGTGGCAAGGAGACAGAAATGAAGATTAAGGGTTCAAGACCATAACCCATCTCAGTCAGGTCTAGAGTACTATTGTGCATGTTCATCTGTACCTGTCTAAAAGTTGTAGTAAAAGACATGGTTTTGGTAAAAGGTGTAAATTTTCAAGATGTGACATGTGTGCACAGTTATTCTATCATTTGTCAAGAGTTTGATGTGAAATTTTCTGTATTATAAATGCATTGACATAAAAAATCGAAACATTAAAAATTAGTATTTTATGACAATTTCTTACAATTAACCTACAAATTTAGATCTTATGGTAACATTTTTCTAGGAAATCGTTGCCACGTGAGCTAATTTAAAATAAAATGAGATATATTGCAGATGAATGATCCATTGTTTTACCCAGAATTATACTGTTTCCCACTCCTGCTGTAGACTACATAACGTAAACCTCTCAATTAACAAATGTTAAGGTTGCTGTAATTCATCACAGAGTCTTAAATAACAAATCTGGTATGTTGTTCTTACTTGAGCAAAGTATTCAAGAAATACCATAAAACACGGGTAACACATAGATCAAAAGGGATGACAAGTTCAAAGTGCTTACCTTAGATCAATTCTTGCCTTCGCACGTGCGTAGTAAGCCTCATAAGAATCTGGTTTTAGTTTCAAAACACTGGTTGCTAAATCAACTGCCTCCACTGCCTCCTGTAAAGTAAAGTATATTAATTAGATAGGTAACATTATTTCACTTTCGGAAAGTAATAAAAAATAAATTCTTTGCATGGTTTACATGTACTCATAACTTTGTAATGGAAGTTACATGTAAATAAGAAGGAATTTGACATGTTTTTGTTAAGCATATAATGTTGGTACGCAATCATGTTTTACAATTAAGTTTCACATAAAGAATATTTTCAAATCACCAAATTTGATCATCCATGAACTATAAAAATTACAATGTTCAATACTAATATCAATATTACAATCTTACAACTCACATTAAGTTTGCGCTTGCAGCGAGAGTTGTTTAGGAGGAAGTTGATGCGCAGCTGGCTGAAAGTTGTGTCCAAGGTTTCTGGTGGAGGGAACTTGTTGAGAGCGTAGCTGTAGCGATGTGCCGCCTCTTTGAGCCTGCCTTTGCGGTACAACACATTCCCATCCTCTAGTAGTTTGTTCAGCAGTACCAACCTTCATACCATAAAATTTAATATTAATTTATTGACAAAGGTTACAAATTCAGAGATAAGAGCTAGTTAAGAATAAATCATATCAAACTTGGACATTGTATGAGTGAGGTAACAAAACCAATTTGTTAGTTGATTAAGGAAGCTTAATTCTAGTTGTTGAACAAGGTGGCTAAACCAAACAAAATGCTATGACACGATAAAATGACAAAAAAATACCTTGTAGACTCTTCTAATATGTAGACATAGGAAAAGTGTAGTAACCTTAAAAAAATTGTTTGGACGAATACAAAATGTTCACTTACATGATATCCATCTTGTTGTTAGCCATTGTCCAGGTAGTTGGGCCCAGTTTGGCTCCTCGACGCAGCAAACACTGCACGACAGGGACATTACGACATGCTATAGCACGGTCTAGAGGTCTCATGCCACTCATGTCCACATGTTCCAACATGGCCCCTCTCTCCAGCAGCATCTACAAAGATAGACGAACTTCAGTTAATGTTAAGTCAAAGTATATCTATAAAACTGATGAGGAGACGACATGTGTCTTAAACCGGGGTAATTTTATAACAGCTTAATGGACAGCTGGAATGAGGTTTTTTACTATAACGAGATAATAACTTTTATCAGGGTGAGAACAACAGCCTTGTCACTATTATCAGTTCAGTAACCAGCTTTCCAACTACATATACCTATCAAATATTTTGTATGGCACAAGTAAGCCTTATTTTAAGTTAAAATACGAGTTAAGAATGAGAGTACACCTCAACAGATAAAATAACTTAAAAAATGTATTGGGATGGCTTTTAAATTGTATCCCTTGGCCTATTTTATTCAAATACTTCAGGCAAAAATTCTGTGAATTGGCTGAACATGGTCGGATATTCCATGAAGTGGGTTTATCTAAAGATTGAAAATAAGAGTTCTGCTGTAACAAGTACTATAACAAACGGCAGATGGTAAAGTGTAAAGACAATATAGAAAGCATATATTTAGTTTGACTAGTGACCTGTACTAGAGTGGGGTTGCCTTGTGCTGCGGCCAAGTCCAGAGGTATACGACCAGTCTTGTCTGCCTTGTTGACCTCAGCTCCTCTGTCCAGCAGCACTTGCGCAGCTTGGCCTCGGCCTCGTAGACAAGAGTGGCCGAGCGCTGTCAAACCTTCTGCATCCTCCCGCGACAGGTCCGCTCCCTGCAACCACCACAGAGGTTAAAGTTAAAATATCAATAGCTTGATCATGGGTAAATGTAAATGAAAATATACTTTGAAAAAAAAAATAATTGTTAGTATCTTAAACTGGTTTTAGTACCTTATCCAAAAGAAGTTCCAACAGTCCTACGTGGTTCTCCGCAGCAGCCATCATGAGAGGAGTGCGACCCTGAGTGTCCATCTGGTCTAGAGGTGCGTGATGCTGCAACAGTCTCTCCGCTACTGCCCAGTGTCCCTCTCTCACAGCCAATAGCAGAGCTGGCATGCCCTACAATAAAATATAATATTACAATACGTCTCCATTGTCAATACAATACCACTACAATACAACAAATATATGTGTGTCAAACAAAGACCATCTTTTATTGCAGTTTACTTCACTGAAATATTCTTACTTTATAGGAAACTCTTTCATGTCAAGAAATGATTAAGGAGAGTAGAAACAGTGATGTAAATTTGTTAATGACAAGATTAAAAAGAACATTTTTGGGGGAATTTAGATATTTGTTATACACTAAATTACTACCCAGGACCCAATTTATTGTTGGAGTGAAATGAATAAAATTTGCAGGGAGGGCTAAATAAACAGATGCTATACAACCTTTAAACTTCTTTTTGTAGTAATTTCAGTCCAATGGTTTGAACAACAAAATACTTTCCTTATAACTAGTACACCTTACAGTACTTGACTATTTCCTACCTTCTGGTTGGGTACGGAGACAGATGCGCCCCGGTTGAGGAGTGTCGCGCAGACGTTGTGGCAGCCATTGCTGGCAGCTACTGTAAGAGCTGTCTCCCCAGTGAGAGAGTCCTGACTGTCTGCTACAACCTCTGACATGTCCAGCAGATACTCCACTATCTGCAACAATCCAGTGTCCTGTTGACAGATCTTCAATAAACAATCTGTTCATGTGCATCATCATCAGGCCCCACTTTCTATATGGGCTAGCTGGGCTATATAGCCCAAAGCGCCAAATTTCCAAAACTTCTGTATTTTAACCTCCAAATAGATTTAAAAGTTTTTTCTACTATCCTATCTACTTCCATATTCCCCCGCAGAGAAGGGCGCCTAGCTGTTAGCAGACCAGAGCGCTATCAATCTAATCCCCAGGCCTGATAATCATTGGCGGAAATTGCT
Organism: Macrosteles quadrilineatus; assembly: GCF_028750875.1. Taxonomy (NCBI): domain Eukaryota; kingdom Metazoa; phylum Arthropoda; class Insecta; order Hemiptera; family Cicadellidae; genus Macrosteles; species Macrosteles quadrilineatus. The sequence continues at coordinate 153,199,922 of NW_026542594.1, forward strand.
TGTTTTGTTTTGTCACAGCTATAAGCTGATGAGATGAATAAGTTTTCTTGAATATACTTAGTACTGAATTTTAATAATTATAAAATAAAATTGTTTTATTTGAGAGGTGATGTTTGTACTGGAAAGTCTTTTCTATAGGTCGGCCGGTTAGAAAACGACCTGCGCGAAATTTTTAGCGCATGTAGGGGAGGTAAGGTTGGGGGTCGGGTGGCAGCGGAGTGGGGGAAGAGCCATAGTCTGTCTCACTCCCACAGCTCGGTATCTCTCTCTTGCACCAATGCTACGAGGAGGACGCTATCTAACCGGCCGACCTATACCATCTAACTTCTAAACACCAAATGAACACCTAACTGTAGACTAAAATAAACGTACATAAGATTTCAACAGAAAAATAAATAGGCTACACTTCGTCACAGGAGGGTTGGAAACTGGGTTGGTTCAGTACGGTACATACACAAGACTCAAATTTGTATCTTAGTGACGTTTACATTATGAACATTTATATTTCAAAATGTTATATTGCTATGGGTTTCAATAAGCATGGTATATTCTATAATTTTATTAACAATTATTGAATATAACAGTAGGCCTATCTTGCAGTTTAACAATAAAAATAGCAGTAAAAAGAGCAGCAGGTTAAGCAAAAGCAAGGATCATATCGGATACGCTAAACAAAACCGTAGATCAATCCACAATGAAGATAAAAATATTTTTTTTTAATTTCTTCTACTAGAGTGAACCACTTAAATTTCAGCTAAAAATGAGCACTTTGTAATCATCCTACCTCGTTGTGTCCCTGAGCGGCTGCTGCCACTAGAGCCTGTTGTGCAGCCTCCCTCAGCTGTACTTCATCAGCCCCCGGCCCCACCACCCAGTCACATGCCAGCAGGTGTGCCACTACGTCCAGGTGACCATTGCGAGCTGCATGCACCAGCGCACATCTGCCAACACGATAAGTCAAGTAAAGTGTATGCAAAGAAGTGTCCAATATCTTCCTATGTCTAGAATAAGTGTGCCTCAGACAAAAAGGAAATTAACGGACGACCACGGGTTCCTGGCTATGAAGCGACCCCTCCCCATATTTCATTTAGAGCCTTGGCGGGGATTAGGAACAGTTTGACAACAGAAGCTTACATTGGAGGATCTTATAATAACATCGTCCAGCGAATTGTGATACTTGGATGAGCAACCTTGTATTCATTGTGGCACTCCTAGAAGCAGGTTATCATTGTTTTGTTGTAGTTTGATAAGATCTCATGATACCTACATTTTATATAACCAAACATATTATTGGTTTAAAATCAGATAATTAATTGTTTTATTTAGCAGAACTCTAGTGTGTGTACCTGCCGGCGGTGTCACTGCGGCCAAGGGATGCCCCAGCACTGACCAGCTGTCTGACCACCTCGATGTGTCCGCGACCGGCGGCCAGGCCCAGTGGTGTACAACCTTGACTGTTGGGGTGATCCACGGAGGCACCAAACTCCAGAAGTAGAGCCACCATCTCCACAGCACCCTCGTGGGAAAACAAGCACAATACTGGCGCCTGTCCTAGGAACTCTGTGATGTGGTCTGCATTGGCTCCAGACAGAAGCAACAGGCGGGAAACCTACAACATTGAGTTTTGGAGGCCATAAAGCATTTAAGTACAACACAAGCATAAGATAATAGAAAACATTGAATCTGTATTCGGAGAATATTTTAATTTTAAGATGCTAGGATCTTAGCCTTGAGGATGTTGAGATGTGGTTTGCAGTCATTGGTTTCTTGTATGCAATTCGCAGTTGCTTTTCATTCTTTCTCAACATTTGTCACACGTTGGGGTGGTCATCACTGCCAAGTATGCAGTGACATACATCTTGGTAAGGAGTGATAATGTCCTTGTGAGTAAGTATGGTTCTCACTTGAAGTTCTATACTGTTCAATACTATACTGTTGAATGAAATGGTGACCATACAAAGTAGGTATTTTAAGCCAAGTATGAACGGAGATGAGTGTAGGATGAGTGGCGCGATCTTGTAGTCTTGTTAGTGACTAAGGCCGACATATTCCTTAATTAATAGCCCATACAGCGGACCTACAGTTTATAGTGGAATCCGAACCAAATCTAGTTATTGTGACTATGGTTGTAAGCAATAATCAGCCCCTTTTACACCTAGACCCTAGACATATCTTTAATTTACAGCTCTAACTCAGAAATAAACACCATGAACCTTGATGAAATAACTATGGCACTGGCCATATTAGCCCAGGCAAATTAGACATATGCTCCCCAAAAAATCGTCTAAAGCTGGAAAGTGTTTTAATACCTTTTGGGGGTCCCAAATAAGACTCCTGTGAGTTTGCGACGGATTCTGACGTCTGCTTAAGTTTTGGGAGTCGAAAAACTATGAAAATTTTGCACTTTTTTCAGTTTTTCGCTTATAACTCCTAAATAACGAATCCTAAGGAAAATGTTGTTCAAAGGTGTCTTTTAGCGCATTAGATTACGCGTCGATTGATGTTAATTATGTCAAAATCGGCCGAGCCGTTTAGCCGCTGTAGCTTTTCAAAGTTGGGATATTTTCATCAACATGGCCAATAGGTTGATTATTTGACCAGTTTTCGGCTTACAACTCCTAAACGACGAATGCTATACAAAAATGCACCTGTAGTTAGTGTGGAAAACACAAAATTCGGCGTAGAATTATCATTATGAATTACTAGATAGTGGTTTATTCCATGGTTATCATCCAGAGGTTTATCCAACAATGTGTTAAGGTAATTTTAAATCTAATATTGTTATCTGGGATTACAAAAATTCTAGGATTCCTAAGCTCCCATTTATACGATCCCACCTCTGGACACTCCAAAATGGTGTTAAGCGATTCTAATATACAGTATAATAAGATATTACAACGAGAAATATTTTATTAAATATAGCAAAAAAGATATTTTTTTAGCTTAATAAATGAAAGATGATAATGCGACAAATGTACATAGTTTTACTATGTATTTAGCCTATTAAAAAAACTATTGGGAGTTTTCGTAGATTTTACTATATAACGTTTCTACTTCTCATCATTGGAATCTTAAGAATAAGGATTCATTCTTTGCTCTTATTAGTCTTGGCACAAATGATGACATTCGGTACCATCTTTTTCGTCAGATATCGAATTGAGATAATCTAGCCCCTTGCGAGTCATCTTTCAGACAGTAGTGCATTATATCCCTGCATTTCAAAAGGAGCAAGATAATGTAAACCTTTTTTAACATGTACACGATAGTCGAAATAGGTAGACGGAGTTGAGAAGTTTTTGTCGAACCGGTGGATTAACCGTAGTGATGGGAGTTAACCCACTGGCGTTGATTTTCCATACCTATTTCTCTGAATTAAGTACTTTTAAATGAGCTCTAAAGGATTGGTGGATGAGCAGCCCCTTTTGTTAGAATCAAAGTCAAAATTAGTTGAAAGTGTCTTCTAGAAGAGACCAAGCCTCACTTGATTTGGATATTTTCTGCTCCCAACCATGTATAGGCCCAACCTGCTTCTGCAACTTCGCCAAGTGTTGTAACCCGTCAGAACACAGTGAGATCTACATTGATTGGAGTAAACAGCATGAGTAGTTTTAGGCTACATGATTAGTTGAATTTTCGACTCTTCTACATCACGCTTTCTTCATCAAACTGCGCTAGTGGGTCGGACCTATTTGTAATCCAAAGTATGATTCAAATTGAGGCTTGGATTTAATGAGGAATATCACGTGCCGACTGAGGGGGGCAGATTCTTCTTTAATCTCATTTCATTTCATTTCATTTTTATTAAACGGCAAACACCATTTTACAAGAGGGTTTAACAAGATTACATCATACATTGTGCATTAAACATACATACCAACGACAGAGCCATTTGAAAATGAGAGAAAAACAGTTACCAGCTTAAACACAAAATCAATAAGACAATCGATAGAAAAATCAACAATAAATAACAATAAAAATAAATAACAATAAAAATAAATAACAATATAATACATAACAATATAAATAAATAACAATCCCGTTATATTACAAATTATTATATTACAAGATATTAATATTCGAGAAGATAATCAATCAACAATAGAAATACACAAATAATTTAAAGGAATATATCATTAAAAACTATAGAAAACAACAACAAGGAGTAACAACAATTGATAAAGATTTAAAAAAATATAACAGGGATTAAAATATTAAGAATGAAAACGATCAGTGATAAATCTCAGACAAAAAGAAAAACTTGAATTGACAGAATAATATTGCTTGGCAGTTGGCACTTCCTCTCACTGATTGTGTGGCCCTTTAGAGGCACCACCAAAAACACACTCACTTCACTGCACATGTGGCACTTGAAGTGTGGCCCTCTAGAGGCACCACCAAAAGCACAAAGACTAAAGCTGGATCTGGTCAGCAGCCCACTTAAACACTACTCTCCTAAAGAGTGGCAAGGAAGGCCCGAAGAACTCAAGTTGAGCTTCAAGTTGAGCAAGTTGAATCTTTGCTGTTGCCATCCCAGCTCGCAATTAAGGTCACCACTTCATTTTATTCTGCACGGTTTATGGTCATTATAGGCTTGCCTATTCACGATTTTCTTGCAAGCTGTGCCTTTTCATTATGCTTCATACATATCTCGCGTTGATGCTATCATATGGGATAACTGCTGAGCTGATTGACATGAGCGAACTATTTTCAGTAAATGGGTCGTAACACTGGAACCATTTGACAAATTTTTTTTGGTCCCACCGTATCCGTGGAGTTTATATTGTCAACTTGCTGATAATATGTTGAAGAGGTGATCCCACAATATCCCTTAATTTGATGGGTAGCATTCATTGCGATGGGCCTGCCAGCGAACCATCAGGCTAGATCCCCATCATTGATTCCCCTATCACGGAAAAGCTCTCCACAGTAAGATGTTGCTCTCATGAGCACTTACTTGTTCATAGGCCATGCTGCAGGATCCATGACTTCACACTAGTGGATAGATTCACTGCCATATCCCCTATGTTTTTGGTAATTAGGCTGGTTATTTGCCAGATTTCAATGGTAAGATTTTAAACTTCGGAAACTTGACAAGCATCTGATCTAGTGTTAACAATCAATAGCGGTTAAATGGTGAAGTCAATCTTAATGAATTGGAAAACTTTCTACGCAGACGTTTATGCTCTTCAAACTAACTACAGGTACATTTTTTCTATAGCATGCGTTAGAAGATATAAGCCAAAAACTAAAAGATGAATACAGAGATAGATCGTATATAATGGGTGGTTGGGATGATCCTAGAATTTTCAGAACATCAGACAACAATATTAGACTTAAAATTACTTAGGGGGTCTTACTCTCATCACACCTTATTAGATAAACCTCTGGATGACCATCATGGAATAAACCACTATCTAATAATTCATAATCCATTTAAGGACAGGATCTATGTTGTAACCAATTTTAGTAAAATTTCCCATCTTTAACTTTAATAAATTTTTCAATGAAATGGCAACCATACAAGGTAGGTAACAATCAATTGATTGATAATTAGTAAAAAGCATTATACGCAGAATTGTGTGTTGTCCAAACTAACTGCAGGTGTATTTTTGTATAGCATTCGTCGTTTAGGAGTTGTAAGCAGAAAACTGGTCAAATAATCAACCTTTTGGCCATGTTGATAAAAATATCCCAACTTTGAAAAGCTACAGCGGCTAAACGGCTCGGCCGATTTTAACATATTTAACATCAATCGACGCGTAATCTAATGCACTAAAAGACACCTTTGAACAACATTTTCCTTAGGATTCGTTATTTAGGAGTTATAAGCGAAAAACTGAAAAAAGTGCAAAATTTTCATAGTTTTTCGACTCCCAAAACTTAAGCAGACGTCAGAATCCGTCGCAAACTCACAGGAGTCTTATTTGGGACCCCCAAGAGGTATTAAAACCCTTTCCAGCTTTAGACGATTTTTTGGGGAGCACACCCTATATTTGATCTAATTTGCCTGGACTATATAGTTCCAAGGCCATATTAAAAGTCAAAATCTGTGTAGCAATTTGTAAAATCATTTCATCAGATCATTACTATCACTATGCTATGCTTTGTGTTTTAACTTGAATATGAAGCTTTGTGAAGTTTTGTTACTGACTTACCCCTTTGATACCGGTTCCTTTGACCAGAGCCATTTATAAGGAGCCTAATGATCAAGTACAGCTCAACCAGTTTCAAATGTAAAAAGCTACCAAGTTTACCTAGGATTGAACCAACTGACTACTTCGAAAGTCTTATCCATTCAGCTAACCATCTAAAGGGTGTAAATTATGATCTACTAAATGTGTTTTGTAAAGATTTAATAAGAAAACAGGTATACTAAGCTACAAACCTTGACATTGGGGCTGTAGATGTTCCTGAGTGTACAAAGAGCCTCTGACACATCAGCAGACACGGAAGATATCCAGTGAGCCTGCAGGTCTCTGGAGGAGTTCTTGTGCAAGGTCATGTTCTTGTAAAGGTGCGCCTTGAGTATGTGGTGACCCAGCTCCTGGGTGCCCTCTGCGTCTAGAGGCACCTGCAGGCGAGACAGGCGCAACGCAATGCCAGCGTGGCCGGACCTGTGGAACATTGTCAAATGTGTTCTCATATAACGTATGCTAAGAAATATAGCCCTACAAGATGAATCACTGTAAAGAGAGTGTGCATAATCATAGACAAATAGAATAAATATAGACTGTCAACGGAAGGTTTCGGCGCCCACCGCTAGGTTTGCCGTATGCGACCAGCAGACGCTGCAGCGGTGTGCGCCGTAACTACACGACAAACCTAGCAGTGTACGCCAAAACTTCTGCTAACCGCAGCACAGCTGACGGTTTATATTTATTCTATTTGTCTATGGCATAATACAGTGACTATTCACAGTAACTAATTGTTTTTATTTATGATTACTAGATTTATTTTTACAAAAAGTTGCTTTTATTAGATGATACACAATCTGTATTTAACTTTATTTGTATCAATACTTTGTTTGATTTAAAAAAAATCTGGGCTCTAAGTTATAGATTCTTTTTTTCATATGTAGAAAAGAAATTACCTACAATAAGACTTAAGCAGGTTAAAATATTGGTTGAGGTAAATAATCAGTTTATAAAGACAAGCAGATACCTTAAATCACAGATAAACTTGTTGCTCTCCACGTCGTCTCTACGGATCAGCCATTCTCTGAAGGAAGGATGGAAGAACATGTATGTATTGTCAAGCCTCTTCACAAGGAGTCCTGACAGGAGCTAAAACATCACATTGGGATGGATATAGAATAGAGATTAATATAGTTGACAGGTTTCACCATTCAGACACATTTACTGTAATTTAATTGTGTGAATAGGTTTGACATTGATTCTGAATACAAATCTGAGAATATCACACATTTGTCAAGCTAATCTTTTGAAAAAGTATCTTTAGGGATAAAATATTTAAAATTTATTTAGCCCTTCAATACTACACAGTTATTTATGAAATTCGTCACTTTTTAAAGACGTTATTTCAGCCTAAAGACTTGAAGGGCGACTTAATGTTCATGAAATTTACATAGTAAATCAAATGATCACCCATAGAAAGTTAAACATGTTTCAATTTTCCCCACAACATTCGATATTGAACTAGCTTTTAACTGCATTTACCTTGAAACGTTGCAGGAATTCATCCCACGAGAGGAACTCATTTGTGCATAGAGCATTGACGGAATAGTAAATTTCTAGAAGAGTTAGAGGATACAGGGCAGCCAGACACACACTCAGGATTGAAGAAACCTGAAAGCAATAAATATATAAATTTGTTGTAATAAGTTTGATCACTTAAGCTATATTACAGTAGTTGATCACAAAAATCATGTTTCAAGACGATTCAGAGTGTTCAACATCTTACCAACTAGTGTACTTTAGGACTACTTTAAATACCACACAGATTGATTCCAAATTTGTAACTTATTTGACGGTTTAACTATTTGGTCAGCTTACCTTTTCAAATGATTTGACTGTAGGGAACCGTAGGTTGAAGTGTAGTAGATATATCTGCGCTAGTGACACTGGCAGTACCTTGTAGCTGGCGGACTTGGCTACTAACTGGCCTCTCTCTATGAGATCTAGCGACAGTTTGGCAAACAGGAACGACCCCTGAGCGAGCCCAGCTAGATGCTGACAGAGACGGAACTGTCCTGCACTGCCCGGGACTACGTTGCTCTGGATACTCGGGCTGTTGCTCACTCGGAAGTTGATGTAATCCAGCAAATCTTTCTGTACGTTCTCACAGTTGCTGCTCGCTATATCCATACTGGCAACAACACACACTTGGTTAAGAGGAATAATTTTTCTCATCAAGTTGGTTGGTTAAAAAAACAACATTGTCACAACACACACAACAACATTGTTGACAAGTTGGTTGGTTGAATATCAAAACATTTAATATTTAATTTAGATAAGAAATATACATAGGTACATAGGTTTATATAGATTGGTTTAAGATGGATGGAAAAATACAAAATACTCATTACAAATATTTTTGCTTGGATTGAAATTTGTTTTGTGCGATCTAGCTAAACTCTATATACTTTTTAACTCTACTCTGTTTTGATAAAAAAATAACTCCAGTTGACATAATTTGAAATGTATTGTTAAAAATGACAATTTCAGTATTAAAGGATGAGTGACACACTGATCACTCTAAGATCAGATCACAGTTAATTTTATATTTTCACTCCTACAATTAGTGTTTTCTTCAAAAGGAACCAGTAGAATATATTCTTGAAACAAGCAGCCTACTCTATCGTCAAAAAAAAAAAAAAAAAACTTCGAGATCAATGTAATCTTAACTGTGCTGCTTACCTAATTCTATGGAATGGTAGAGGAGGCATAACTTCATCAAGATGTGTGCGGACAGTGACAATAAACTTGATCCATGGAGGGAGGGAGGGGGCGTGCCTAGAGAGGAACCCTGCGATGGTGTCACCAGTGTCAGGTCGGTGATATTCAGCCTCACACAGCGCATCGATGAGTATGAGCACGCGGGGACAGACCAGCTTCCCCACACGGCGCAGACTACACAGCGGCTCTACGATACCTCGCTGCCACGCCAAGTCTGGAGATGCTATGCACTCCTTCAGGGAGAGTGATACCTGGAGGTGGGAAAATAAGCAAGATTGTTAATCTGCTGATCAACCTATTGACATTTTTTGTTAAATGTCTTGCTCTGTGTTATAGAAGATAAAAATAGGGAAATATGAAGACAGATTATGATTAGCCCAATCTATTGGCATGTTCCCAGTGAATTAAAAGATTAATTTTACTAGGAGTTACCACTAGTGATGATTTTAGTTGTTTGAACTGGAATGTTTACTTTTATGTGATACAGTTGAATTCTACTTTACAGAAACCAACATAAACTAAATGTTTGGAAAGAAATGGCAAAACTATTGTGGCTGACGTATGACTCATGACGGGCCAAGACCACCAGTTATCAACACGATGGGTTTGTTTTGGAAACCTGACAGACATTAATCATCCGACTTCAAATTGTGGGTGTAAAAAATGTAATATACAGTACAACAGTTCCCTTCAAATTTAACTTAAAAATACTGTAAATAATGCTCCAGAAACTAAATTATGATAAACAGTCTTAACTTCATATAAAAAAGATTATGGTTACCAGCTCAGTCTATTTGATTGCTTGCATACTCATAAGGTTAATTGAACACAGTAACATACAATATCAATTGTTTACGATGGGGACGCCACTACTTGAACCTAAACATGAGTGAAAGATGAGTGTAGGATGAGTGGCGCGATCTTGTAGTCTTGTTAGTGACTAAGGCCGACATGTTCCTTAGACACAACTATTAATTAATAGCCCATACAGCTAATGGCAAATAAGGGTCCTACAGTTTATAGTGGAATCCGAACCAAATATTTCCTTGTAATTAACAAATTGGTCTAATTATCAGAATAGTACTGCGGATGATAATCGTATTCGAAAGTAGTCACTAGTTCACCACAACAAAGGGATAAAGTTACTAATGATTGGTTTACATGTTTGTACCTGCAAGTGAGGTTCACTCTGCAGATACTCCTTGTAGGCAGCCAACTGTGGAGCCTGGCAGAGCTGAGCAGCTAGAGAGTGTATCAGGTCTGGCACTAAACATGTTGAGTTGTTGTCAGCCTGTAACAAAATCATACTTGAGGTTAGTTTTGTTCAAGGAAAGGCTCCAGGCCAGGATTTTGAACTGTGGAATAAAGAGGATAGCAGCTAGCTTACCAAAGAAGAAGTAAGAAGTACAGTTGGCTATGAATCAAGATAGATACAAAGTAAGTATCTTAAGTAACGCAGCAATGTTCCCAAGCCTAATGGAATTTACAGAGCCTTACTACCTTACTTACTGTACAGTCTTACTTATAAGCAAATTTGAATTGCTCAATCTTTACTGGTAAATATGTATTGAATATAAACACATACAATTATTTAAAATGAACTATGATATCTGCGGTAGGAATATTTATGCAAGAATGACTTTTAGACCATTAAAATTCAATGTTAATATTGTTACCTGACAAAAGTGGTATGCGACTACATGTGATGCGAGGTGTTTTATCCTTTCGGAGACTAGATTGATCTGGCAGTAGATACTCTGGGGCGGAGTGGGAGACGTGGCCGGCCTGTCCTTGCCATTGTACATGTGGACATCTAAAACAAACTCGTATTAGTTACTTTAGTTGGGGGGAAAATAAATAGCTAAATAATAATTATGTTTTACAGGCTACATTTAATTCAACTAGCTTTATGCTTATTCCCTCAGAATTCTTGCAACTAGAAAGTAAAATGATAATTAACATGCCGTAACTTACATGTCTGGATGCAGCTCTACTACTACCGGAATTGATGTATATTCTACTACAATTATGTTTTCTGTCCAAGATGTTTTTATATGACAATGCAGTATCTGGACAGTTTTAATAGAACTGCAACAACTAGTAGAGCTCCTGTGAAGCAATATCTTAAAATTAATATAATTTAACATGTTGTAAATTATGTTTTTTTAACCCTATAGTATGAATTGTCATAACCAGGTTTTTAGATCAGAGTCCAGTACAACACTCTTTCAGATTTTCATTTCAAGATACTCTTTGGTTTACCGGTGATGTATCAGCAAGTCAATCCCCTACTAATATCACAGGGTCAGTACCTTGTTTGTAGGTTGGCTCCCTGCGGCGGCCAAAACAGCTGTAGTCGACCAGTTGCAGTAGGAGAGCCGTCTTGCCAGTACCAGGCAGGCCAGTGACCAACGCCCCGGGACCCGCGGCTGATACTACCTCCTCCAGCGCCCTCACCGTCCAGTGTCTCCCCACAAACAGAGGGTCTGGCTCCTGCAGCGGAACCTCAAAAAACAGCGGCTTTAGAGTCAGTTGCTGCGTACGATACTGTGCGAACCTCACTGGAAACACAAGAGGAAAGAGAAATTATAAACGTGGTTTAGAGTAAAACAATTTAATTTGATTATATCTTTAACTTTCCTATCCATTCAATTGTATCCTTGGCAGGATAAAATAAACTACTATCATTATTACAATAATTTGTTGAACTTTTCAAACAACTTTTTCATTAGACATTTAAAAGTAGGTAGAGTGGTATATCATAAATCTATACACTGTACAGGTTTATAATATCAGTGAAATTAAAGAATTAATAACATTCTATAAGCTAATCTTTTAAGAAGTTATGAGAATATATTTACATGTACTGAAAAACTAATAAAGTCCAAATTAAATACACAATAGAAATATATAATACCTTTGGGGTCAATGGGACCTTTGACAGTACCGGAGCGAGCTGACCGCCTGATAGACTGGCGACGGTTGCGGAATGTTGACAGGTCTTCTACACGGCCTTGCTGCGTAGCTGAGCATGCAAGTGTTAGAGTTAATCACACAACACTCAGTTTATAACACACACTACACAACATTACATTAGCATACTGTCAAACACAACAGGTAGTCAGTGTAGTTGATGACTTATGATATTCGGGATAATCAATCAAATAATTTGAAAGAGATTATTTTTACTTTTTAGTCATGTAACTTACCTAGCTGGTCATAAGACTTGTGAGAGTAATAGCAGTCTATGAAACTAAATATTTTCTATACAAAATAAAACCTTAGAAAAGGTTAATTTTTTACTTTCCCGATCCAGTTTTTACTTTCTACCCCTACACTTAGTGTGGAACATGGAAAAAGTATTGTTACTGTCAACAACTTTGGGTTTAAGTTTTCAGTGAAAATATCAGTTTTGGGCCCCCTGAACCCAAATTGTTCCTATAAAATTACAAATTAATCGTATTTATATAAAAAATCTGTTCCAAACGATTTTGATTCAAATTTAGTATTATATTGTATGAGTAACTGAAAAAATATCACAAAACATGCAATGCTGTAAAAATCATAGTTCAAAAGTAATTGCAATTTTCGTGAATGTCTTTAAAAAAAAGTACTGTAGTAGGGTGATCAATTTAACTAGAAAATAGGAGGAAGTATGAATAATGCTGATACCGTTTATTTTTCATCCTTCTACCTTTCTAAGAACAGTTTAAGTTAATCGTGGTTTAGTGTACAATAAAACAAAAAATGAGTAGAAACACAACACAATTCGGTATCAGGGAACTTTAAGATTCAGGTAATGGGGGTTTTTAATAGGGTACAAGATAAGGCAGTATTATTTCACACAGTTTTCAAAACTAAAAAGTACACAACTATAAAAGTAAGTTTAAAAAAATAGCTTAATAGTAAAACAACCAAACACTTGTAGGTAATGATATGACTCACTGGTGACGGAGTGTCTGCGACTGAGGGGACTAGATGAACAGTTGCTGTGGCCAGACATGGACATGAGGCTGCCGACACTGTCAGACGACGGCTCCTTCAGTGTACGGTGAGCGTCTGCTTCTGACGACCCTACATCACACATTCCGCTTAGTTGTGCCAAAAACTTATTTAGTTTTCAGTTTTTATCATTAAAAATTCTTTTTTGGTGACCATTTTATTAGAGAATGGTAAAAAATGTGGTCACTTTAAGGACTTGAATGCATTGTCCATGTAATCGTAGATATCTTAAAAAACGGTAGTGATATAAAAGTTTACTTTCAAAAAATTTAAGTTTTTTTACGTTTATAGCACAGTTTCAACATTTATTAAAAATATTCTTGAGAATCCCAAAACATGATAGCATGTTGAAACTGCTTTAAATGAATATAATTATAGCAGTAGAGAAAACGAGTTTTCTCTTTGTAAATCCCAACTATTCTGTGACCAACATAAATAGAGTTATATTTAATTACTTTAATGTTAATAAATGCCAAGTACCAGTGAGGGTAGAAACAGGGCTGGTGTTGGTAGAGGCCAGAGTACCGGCATCCAGGCTGGCCAATGATGAGATAGAGTCGTGGCTGCGCGCTCCGCGGTTGCTGCTCCTGGAGCGTCGTTGTTGTCTAGCGTTGTCTCCCAGCAACAATCCCAGCCGCATGTACAGATCACTTTGTGAACTCTTCTTGGCCACTCCACACACCGGCTTGATGTTGCCTCCCTCATCATCTGTTTACAGGAGAATCAGAATATAGATTTGATGAACAAATATCATTCCATCAGAATAAGCGACTAAACATCAAGCATTAAAATTTTTACCTTTGTAAGTCATGTACACGTAACGTAAAAGGTTTTGCAAGTATGAAGGCTTTGTGTAAACGAGAACTACACATTATAGAAAAAATATTTCATGAATTTGAAGTGTAGAGTGTGGGATGTTTTTCATCAAGTACCACCATAAATCACAAACCAGTGAAGGAAAATTTATTAGATTTTTTTATTGGACATTCTTTAGCCTAAATAAGGGAAATTTTGTTAAACGTTTTACTACAAAAGTTGCAAATAACAAAATGTAAGCTTGTTTGGTTGAATCATAAAACGTCAACGTTTTGACCCTTAAAACAAATCTTGATGATAGAAACTCGCTCGAATAAAGAAACTCAATTATATACACAGTTTTAATACATGCCTGAGACTATTTACATGCAAATACAAAGACTAAACAAAACAAAGCATGATAAAACAGTGTTTGTGCTGGGATATACAGTAAAAAGGATCTTGTTTAAATTAATAGTTTAAACACACTTAAAAACATGCCAATGGAGATTTGTGTTGAGTGTAACAGAAGAAATAAATAGGTAGATTGTGATAAAAATATTATACAACTTATGATGAATGTGCTTTGTGAATGCATCAAATTCATTTTGCATAGCATAAACTGAAACACAAGCCAAATATCTAAGGTTGTCACACACACGCACACACGGGCGTATTGCCTGAGAGCTGGTTGAGGCCTGCCATCGCTGTCATTCCTCCAGTAAACCACAAAGATTTTATTTTTCCGAGGACTACGGAAGACCATCGCCGATTGTCCTGCATCGCTGGGGATGTTGACGAGAACATCACTGCCACGGTAACATCATATTTACCTTCATCTCATAAATATCCATTACCTCATTCTAGTGGTTGTAAAATTGAACTTGTCCACAGCAACTTTAGAGTTTTATTGCCTTACTTGCATGTCAGATAAAAAAATTGTGAGATCATTTCATTAGTAAATCATTTAATTATTGTACTGAATGAACATTAAACTCTACGTATATTATTTACTTATGTAAATAAAATGCTTGACATTTTTACACCAACAAAAGCAGACCAATGCAAAAAATAAATAAAATTCAATCTTACACTATCTATTGAATCAAACTCTCTGATTATCTACTCCGTTTGGTTTTTAAGTAATATTGTAAGCAGTTTTGTTTTGTTTCCACATCATTTGCTATATTTTGGAAGAGAACTTTTTTTTAATTACTCATATCTGTTGCCGACATTTCGTATTGGTACTTATTCAGAGCCTACTCAAAATTAAAATGAAATTTTTACAGGTATTTGTCAAAATTATTTGTTGGTATTAACACATTGTCACTAACACATAAATACCTCAATTTGTTCAGATAGCACAGTATTCATTATTGCAGAACTTAAGATTCACAATGTTTGCTCACCAGAGAGTGCGTTATCAGCTGGAGCTCGGGAGCTGCCCCTGAGGCCCCAGGAACTCCTGAGGGACTTGGGGCTTAAGAAGAACTTCTTTCGGTTCTGTGGAGGAGTTGGACAGCCTGAAATCAGAACAAGAAAAATTATATTGTGTGCAACATTTTCTATATTGGATAGATGGATTAAAAGCTTTTTTTTTAAAGTTGGCAGGTGTTTAAAATATTGGATGAGATTTGGTTGAATGCTATGAACAATATTACACAGAGTGAATCAATTGTAATGAAAGCACATAATAGTGAAATTGGAAAACTCTGCAACTGAAGTACTGTATTGAGATTAGTTATAAAATTAGTTAAAATAAGTTTAGTAAACTGATTTAAAAAAATTTTAGTTCAGAAATAAATTTCTCCTGTTTATCTTGTAATAGTCCTTGAGTACTTTTTGAAATAGAAATGAATTTTCTCAGATTTGATTTAACTGTAGAGTGGAGACTTACTCTGAGTCATGACGTTGCTGGAAGGTCTAGGCAGTCTGCTTGGAGGGGAGGCCCAGTCTTGTGAGTTTTCATTTCTTGTCTAAAAATAAAAAAATGTCATATTATTATGTAACTATTACAAAAGCACCGATCGAACACGGACAATTGGGAAGGTTCCAATGCGGAGGTCGCAAATAATTAAAGTGGTAATATTAATTTGTATTAGAACTTTTTGTAAAGTACAAACAAAATATACAACAAATGTAGGCATAATACTCTTTAATTTAAACAAATATTTTTATATCTTTCTGTTTATTTTATTACACACCTTAAGGTAGCCTCATTTGGCTCATTTTAACACATAAATTAAAAAATAGCCGGAGGGAGCAAATTTTGCAAGGCAAACTGGACTTACTATCGCACTAATTGCAACAAATTTCAGTTCGTAACAACCAGAGTTTTATAACTACAAAATTTATAATTTATTTAAGATAATAGCTAAATAATTCACAGTAATTTCGATTGACAGCGGGTAATAACCTCACAATAGCTGTGGCTGTAAAAGTATCCTGAACAATATTGAAGGTAATCACGGATCACTACTTCTGTATTCTGGTTAGTAGGTCACCTTGAACATTTCCCCTTTTCATTACCTATTCTTTCTTTTAGTGGGCTTTGTTTCTCGGCTATGCTTTTCATACAAGCATTGTAAAGTCAGCACCTTTGAAACCCATTAAATTCAGAATATTTTAATAATTAACAGACCATTTCATGGCAAATGGTGAGTTCAAGGGATTCTAAAGTTGTACATGTATTTCTCTTATTAAAAGTAAGAGGTGTAGTTGAAATAAGTACAGCTAGTTAGTGAAGTTTACCTGCATGTAGGAGGTGAAGTGACCGTTGGTCTTGACTTGAGGCCTCGACGACCCGTACAAAGCAGTGTTCGATCCTCGTAAACCTGAGGCTTTCTTGGCAGGTAAAGCTGTAACACAATGTAGAACTTATCAGGTGGATGTAATAATAGTAGCCAATAATAATTCATTATTTCATATAAATAAAGAAAATATTCATAGAAGAATATTGGTTTTGTAATATCATACTTTCTTCACCTTTTTTTATAAATTCTTCTTATCCTCCTCTCCGATTTATCCCTGCTTAATCCAACCAGTTTACTGCTCCATTCGCTATGCTTCACCTATGTTAGTGTTTTATTTACAAAAGACCAGTATGTTTATTCCAAAAAAGTGTTTCCTCTTACAAACAATAAATCCAGTACGGGTAATCTTCCGTGTTCTTCTCAGACCAATGCTTTACAGTAGAGACCAATCTGGAGCACTTTAATACTTTTCAATGAAATGGCGACCATACAAAGTAGGTATTTTAAGCTAACTCATTAAAATGGACCAACTGGGGATCCATAAGTCATCTGCATTAATAAAGGTCGGATGAAATAAAACAAACTTAGGATTATTTTTGTCCTAAGACGCTAGGCACGAGCCCGGAATCGTTTTTCATATTACTTCATGCTAGACCTAGGGGTTGCGGCATTATCACTTGGATAAAATCCATTGGTGACTTTGGTGGCGGGATTTGAACCCGGGACCTCAGGGACTGAAATCCCGCGCTCTACCACTAGACCAGCTCGCTCCCCAATCAGGGCTATTAGGGGTACCCCTGATTGAAATGATAATCTTTTACAGGAAAAGGTTTAATAGATTAGTCTGAGTTTAAAGGATAGTAAACTACCAAGGTACCCTAAGCTGAAGAACAAAACTGCACAATTTATGATTTAATTGTATTATTTTTTTTAAACCACTGGTACTGCAAAAGAGATAAGCAAAGTCTCTAACAACGTCAAGATTAATGTGTGATAACTAAACTTTTGTTTCTTCTTCCATTCAAGAGACAAATCTTTTTTGATAAGTAGCAGCTTGTACACTGATACTGTAGTTGAACATTACTACCTTTGACTATTGGTAGAAGAATGAACCCCTTTCCCATGCTTTTGCCACTTTTCAAATATAAATATACATACTGTAGTTTGATTGAGCAATTGTAAGAGAACACTGATGTAAACTACTAATTTCTCTAGATGACGCTAACTTTCAAACCAAGCAAAAATTAAAAGGGCCACTCATTTTATAGCTTGTATAGTACAATTTGTAATTTACTATCATGTTAGCAAAAGCTACAGTAATAGGCTAGGCATATTAGGAATATAAGTAGCAGTTAGCGGAAAGTTTAGGTACAGTCCTAATCATCACTTTAATTTATGTTTTTTGGGTCGCTGAACACGAATATGAGGTTTGCTGACAGATATTTTGCCCGGAACATTGGTTATTTTGTAAAAAACCTTAAAATTTGGGCACTTTTTTTGGTTTTTCGGGCAAATCTTGGTAAGTATGGGTTTTTGAGAAAATCCTACTTTGTAAGATTAAAGATGACAAAATTTACTACAAGTTTCCTATATAATGTTTGTTTCTACGACAAACCGTTTCACCACTAGAGCACACTAAAAAAGGCCAGAAGTACAAAAAATTAAAACCATTGCTAAATTCTGCCGTTTTACATTAGGTTTCCATGGAAAAAAACCCATGTTACGATAATTTTAACTATTTATTCCTGATTACAAACTGAAACACACTTAAAAATACCCCCGCCACAGCAAACCTGCAGACTACGCGAATTTCCATTTCCCTGATTGGATTTACACTAAAATGTCTCCTTAGAAATATCACATTTATTCCCTATTTAAATAAAAGTTTAACGAGTACTTAGGTTTGCTGCAATAGGGAGGGTAAAAAGGTGTTTTTTTTTGTAAAATGTAATAATTTGGTATGAAATGAATACATTTTCCAAATTTGATCAAAATATGTTCATAAACAAGCAAACTACAAAAGTTTACTTAGTCTACATAAGAATAACATGAGCATTTTAAATTTACAGATTTTTGGAATTTTCTCCGTAACCATTAGGCGCATAACAACGCTTTAATATACTAAATTATTTGTTTTTTAAGCTCTACAAAACGGTATGGCTAAATTTTAAGTTTATAGGGTCAAAAATAGGAAAACCCAATTTTTACCCCATAAAACCCCCCATAAATCCCTGTTCCCATAGTCCGATCATACTGGACAAAACCAAAAATGAAAATAACCCCTAACCGTTTTACAAAGGTTTTACATTGGGTTTCCATGGAAACAACCCATGTTACGATAATTAGAACTATTTATTCATGATAATGAACTGAAACACACTTGATAAATCTATGCCAAGATGCATGACTGACAGCTGGAACATTTCCCGTTCCCACAAAACCCCCATTTATTTTCTCAGCACAGGGATGTTGCTGGCCACAGGGTTGACTGCTATAGTGATTGAGAAAAAAGGATGAAATACATTAAAAGAGTTGTAGATAACTTTTAACTTTGGTAACGTCAAATTCAGACGAGTAGACCGTGTCCAGCCCCTTGCCATAGTGAATAACGCGATGAAAGTAGAGAATTCTAACCCGTAAACCCCAACACATTGTTTCAACGTATCAGCATCGCTAAGAATTCTGATGAAGAACTAAAATACTTCTTGTCCTACGAACTGGGTCTATACTCTTTCTCGTTGTTTGATAATAACGGTTTGCACAAATAACCAAATCAAATCTTTAAAGGCCTAAAGCCCCTGTCCCCATTGAAAACAAGCACTTCCATGGTCAAGTGCAGTATGTTATTGATGGTGGGTTCCTACTACACAAAAGTTATGGCCAGAGCATCAACCTTTCAACCATAAAAAACCAAGCATCAACCAAGAAAAACTTAATCGACAACTTATTCACCACTCCTTGCCTTGCTATAAAGAAGAAAACTGTAGGCAGCTAAGAATATTCAAAGATAAACTTGGTCCTCAGTTTCTTACCCTTGAGGAAACCTTAGAAGCAAATGAGGATGTGGAAGATGTTTTTTCTCTCATCTTGGGCCCATAAAAAAAATGGATGGAATGCCAACCTTCGACCCGAAGAGAGTGAATTACATAATCCTACCAATCAACCTATTCATGAGGTTATTAACATTATAAAAAGAAAGATTGTCTCCATTCTCCACAATTTAATCCTAAAAGACGGGTATTTCTTTTAGGTTGAGTTTTGTGGTCAGATGGCACACTAGTTAGTTTATTAGTGAATTTCCCCTATAGGGAATAAGCTATTACCGTATTACTCATGGTAAGATCTGGACCCGGGACCGATTTACTTTTTCGTTTTGAGGTCCCTAGAGACCAAAAACACCATCCATTCAAATTCATATATGTGTCCGTTAGGGCGAGAACTCGACGAAAATCATCAGATTTTGATGAAAATTGGGACAAACGTGTAAACCTACGTCTATTCGAACGAGTTCGCGAACCAGCATGACCGGACTATGGGAACAGGGATTTATGGGGTTTTATGGGGTAAAATTTGGTTTTTCCAATTGTTTATAAACTTAAAATTTAGCGATTTATTTCCATACCATTTTGTAGAGCTTAAAAAAACAAATAAATTAGTATATTAAAGCGTTGTTATGCGCCTAATGGTTACGGAGAAAATTCCAAAAATCTGTAAATTTGAAATGCCCATGTTATTCTTATCAAATTTGAAGAATGCATTCATTTCATACCAAATTATTACATTTTACAAAAAACACCTTTTTACCCTCCCTGTTGCAGCAAACCTAAGGTCTCGTTAATCTTTTATTTAAATAGGGAATAAATGTCATATTTCTAAGGAGACATTTTAGTGTAAATCCAATCAGGGAAATGGAAATTCGCTTAGTCTGCAGGTTTGCTGTGGCGGGGTATTTTTAAGTGTGTTTCAGTTTGTTATCGTGAATAAATAGTTAAAATTATCGTAACATGGGTTGTTTCCATGGAAACCTAATGTAAAACGGCAGCATTTAGCAATGTTTTTAATTTTTTGTACTTCTGGCCTTTTTTAGTTTGCTCTAGTGGCGAAACGGTTCGTCGTAGAAACAAACATTATATAGGAAACTTGTAGTAAACTTTGTCATCTTTAATCTTACAAAGTAGGATTTTCTCAAAAACCCATACTTACCGAGATTTGCCCGAAAAACCAAAAACAGTGCCCAAATTTTAAGGTTTTTCACAAAATAACCAATGTTCCGGGCAAAATATCTGTCAGCAAACCTCATATTCGTGTTCAGCGACCCAAAAAACATAAAGTAAAGTGATGATTAGGACTGTACCTAAACTTTCTGCTAACTTTCCTAATATGCCTAGACTATAAGAGAGATAATCAAATTTAGACAGAAACACACCTGTGAATAGCATAGCTACAAACATTCAGCTATGTTCCTTTTAAATAAGAGATAGCTACTACAGCTGGTCCATGTAGATGAGATGTCTAATGGAACTAGCTTGTATACTGATACTGTAGCAGAACTTTACTACTACTACACACTACTTTGCTACTACTGATTATAGAGGACAAGTGAGCTCACCATCAGGATCCTCGGCAGTGCAGAGAGGACAAGCCTCGTTGCGGAACATGCAGGAGTAGCAGCGCTCATGACCACAGGTGTCTATCAGCTTCCTCTTCTTGCCTTTGTCAAACGGCATGTTGCAGCTAGGACAGAGATCACTCTCTGTGTCGGACTCTAGGAGCTTGCGGATAGCAGCTAAATCTGCAACAACAAACATTCCTCATTAGTCAAGCCAAAAATCTGCATTGCTACTTAATAAAATACGGGTTTTCTGAGTTTTCTCTGTAACACCCCTTTTTCAGGTGTCCCACTAAACAGATTTTCACAATTGAGGTGTCGCTTTAAAGCTTATTATCCAGTGCATCTGCGAATGGTAATATAAAAGGTGATTTCCTTATGGGCTTTGGCCCCCTCGTGTTTACATTGTTTCTAGAGTCACTTCCAAAGAGTCAGTTAGCTGAGCAACTTGATTTCTAAAGGTTTAAATGTGAATTGTATATTAACAGCTGGCCCTTCAGTTGAACTGTCAACAAGATGCAGATAGTAAACAAGAGATAAAACAGTTTTTCAAAATATTTTATTTTTGGTGATTATTGTAACCTGATTGATGCAAATTAATCACTTTTCATGTTATAGATCTAAAGTCGACAAATTTAATTTATTGAAAATTAGTTACTTTAGTTGAGTGGTAATTTGTTTAAATGGTATTGCATTATTCCTCTTGCCTCAGAAACAAGTGTTGAACCCTATTAAAATGCACAATTTCCATATGGGTTCCTTCAAATCATAAACACAGTTATGTCAATTATACGAAAAATCATATCCTTCCTGTGTCATTAGTTACGGTTCATCTAAATACGATTCTTTAGAAGTCAAACTTTACACACTTAAAAGAATGGTTGATACATAACGAACCAAAAGAATTGTTGAAATGCTGTATCAGCGTATTAAAGCATGGTACCTGTTGAAGACATACGCAATCTATAATAAGACAGTTTATGTGTAGCGGATAATTAGTCAATTAGTGTAATACTTGTACCCGGGCTGTTAACCCAGTTCCCCAGCTGCTGCTAGGTGTCGGTAGTGACACACACAGTTACACAACCACAGAGACCTTTGCCGAAGATTGGCTCGCAAGTCGCAAGCTATCATCTCGTGCGATTACTAGCTGTTAAGTCATCACCGAAGATTGGACACCGTCGCTTTTCGCCAATTTCTGTAGCGGTCGCGAAGCAAACTATCTATTGTCCGAGTCAGATTAGGTTACAAAACTAGTCGTTTGTTGTCGCAAACTGTTATTATAAGGTCTTAAAACAAATGAAATGCGTGCGAGGTGCATCACAAAAATGTACATTGTAATAACACAAAGAAATACTTCATCGCTGAATTATTCTTTGAGATGGATTTTTCAAGTTTAACTATTTATATACAGTTCATGTAATCCACGTCTGCCAATAACAGGCTCTTTTTAAGTCCCACCTTCACATCCTAGAATGCTAGATTCTAGCCCGGAACTGTTTTACACATTACTTCAGGCTCGTCCTAGAGGGTAGAGGATTTATACACTTAGAAAATAACTGGTAATTGGCGGGATTTGAATCCGGGACCTCAGGCTCCAAATCCCCAAGCTCTGCCACTAGCCTATACCAATAGTGGTTTGTATTCATTGCCTATACCAGCTCGCCTCCAATAACACAGTTATTTAACAATATCGACATTGATTTTGTACAATAGGTAGGAAAACGTAAATAACAGAACCTTCAATGGCAACAACTGCTCGATAAAACACACCTACTTTCGATTTCTCTTGAAATTACTGTTTAATGGATGTTTTAGCAAAACAATCTTATAAATCCAACAAATTACAGAGTGTCAAAAGAATTGATTTTAGGTTCAATTGCATCTTAAAACATTGTCTCACTGTGCTTTGGATAGTGAAAAAGTCGGCACTTACAATAGACTTTTCTATCTCAATTTCAATCAGATTGGCGATAAGAATGTCAGTGACACTTGACACGTGCCACATCCTGCCATGTGTCATGTGTCACACGCCACAGTCCGAGTGTAGGCAGAGATGTAAACGTCAATATGTCATAAACGGTAACCGGAAGGCGCGGGTAGGCGCGGTGACATCAGCTGCACAGGTGCGGCACCTAGCTGCGCCTGCTGCTGATCATTAAATGCAGCTCCTCAACATGGCAACATACATATAGTAGATCAATCCCTAGTTAATGTATACAAATGTGTCCCTATGTTATCATTGCGGTGGGTCACGGGCTGATGCTGATAGTGATTAGGCCTATGTTGATTGTTGAAGTAAAGTTTGCGTAAAGAGTAGGGTCTGTTCGTTTCTCTGACTGAACATTGCTGAAAGAAAGTTAAGCTAGGACCTGGAGTTAGTTAGCGGGTTCAATGCAGGTTAAGGTTTACGATAGTCTTGAGTGTTCATTCAATTATTGTAGTTACGGATTAAACAATTTATCACTAGTTTATCAATGGAACTTTTTGTGCTTGATGTATCTTCAAACCTACAGATCAACCTACGATCAAACCTGTTAACCTACCTATCATGACTGCATCGTGGAATTGTCTGACGTGTTTTTCAGCAATCAATATTCTTTGAAAACTATGATTCACCCAATTTTAACAATATACACTACAATTCAACATCGAGTTAAACTGTAGTTTGTCCCAAAATGAATTATTGTAATGCATCCGAATTATTGTAATGCACATTTTAATCAACAAGCCTGTCTATCATCTCTCGGACAGTCTAATTTGGCCGTGGTAGCAGACCATCAAGATTCTGAAGGTATCAACACAAGTAAAGCAAGTTGTGTATCATTGTAAACAGTTCTGCACGTGAGTGTACTCTCTCGCCGTTCTCTTGTCTCTCACAGATTTTCTAATTATTTCCTCATGACTTGTAGCTGGTGGCTAATAAAGATGATGGAAAGTTTGAATTTACCTACATTCACTTTCTCTAATCTACGAAGAAATAATTTATCAAAGCAATTACTACAAATGAATTAGACAATATTAGAGACAGTATACATCACCTTATTTGTAAAATTACGTATACAAAATGAGAAAAATTACACTACGTAAAAAGTTAAGTATTATGTGCTTCTTAATATGTATTGCTATAAATAATGGTAGGTATAATATTTATCTTCCACTGCAGGTTTAGTGTGAACAATATTATCTTCAATCCATTTTTCCCGTCACGACAACCTTTCTTGAACTACTTAGTGTACCCGTGTCATTAAGTATCAACTGAACACATTCTTATAGTTATTTGGTATTCTTCAATAATAAATAATAAGCAGAGATTATCGTGAACATGATAAAAATGGAGAACTGCAAAAATGCTCATCATAAAATTTAAACTCGAATTATTTGGCAATCGAATCTACCTATTTCATACTAATTGACAGCGTTAGCATTAAACAACACTCATCGAATAATGCAATTTTAGATAATCGTTTTTTAAATGCATTACGTATAGGTCTGTCAGAATCGCCTGTTTAATTTATTTTACCTTATATTTATAACTAACGATTTCGGAGGAAACGCGATGGACGCTGAGCAGCAATGCATTATTCATGTAGCCTACCATTAACTGGCCCGCTTGGCTTTTAATGAGACGTGCCCTTTATCATAATTGCTTGTTGCTACTCAATGCATTTGAGATTACGGCTTTTAGTACAATTTTAAAACCTCAAGATTAATTACAATCAATTAAGATCAATTGACTTATCCTGAGTAGAAGAACGTTGCACTTGTTACAAAATCTCTTCTTAGTTCAATGAGCAATTGGAGGTTACTTCAACAAATTTACTATATTCAATTAAAAGAAAAATGAAGAAAAATGACAAAGTGTAATAATTGAAGTACTACCCAATAAAGAACTAATATTTAAATGTTATCAGGCAAACGATTTTTAAAGTAAGTAATTACAATGGAGAAACTAATAGTGAGTGTTCAAATGTGTTCAGGTTTCTTGTCTAGTCGTATAGGTACCAGAATGGCCCAGGTTAATTAACTCTTTACAAAGTGGTTATTTAACAACCGTCGATAACAGAGAGAGATGTGGTTGAGATGAAGGCAGAGATAGCCTCAGTGTAGTCTACCACCGGCTGCACCTGCACCGCCCATCAAAGCTCTCTTCCTCTCTATCGTGGAATGGCACCCACTGTTGGTAAACTTGGTGTGTACATTGTAAGCACAATGCTGAGTGTTCAAATTGTCTCTTAAAACATTATTGAGGCATATTTACATTACACATCCAATATAAAACTGGTAAACAAAGTCAATTGTGTGGTTCCATGCAGAACAACGTGTTTTACCTGTTACAGCCGTAAGAGTTGTTTGCGTATATACAGTATAACGGTTGGCGAGGCGGCGAGCGTCCCTGACCTGCAGTTTATGCGCAATGGTCTACTGCAGTCTACAGTCTACAGGTGCTTGTTACCGGTTAAATCTGCGCGCACGATTCGTAGATAACACAAGCCGCCGAGCCGCATCAAGGCAAAACTAATTGCAAGTTGGGAAATCGTCGCCCCTGAACTTTCACACAAACCTCTCGGCTACTGTCAGTGACGAGGACAGTAAATATCAGAATATATTTCATACTATCATGGAGAGAGACAACTACAGTTGTGACGAGGCGACGAAGCCAGAGCTAACAAGTCGAGCGTCGTTTACATCTTAGCGAGGAGAGGATAGAGAAGTTGAGAGGATTATACATAGAGCCGGGACTCGCTCGCCACTCCATATACGGCACCTTGTCCTGTTATCTTCCTGCTGCTAGCCGGTGGAAGCGGCCCGCATCTACGACCACTAGTTTAGATAAAATAAACATCAGGTGCGTCAAAACATCTGTCTATTCTTTATCATTCTACGTTGGATTGGCCTTCCGAAATGATAAAACGGTTTTCATGAACTGACCGATGGAAATTCTACTTTTAAAACATTACTACAGTGTAGTAGTTTAGGGAAAGAAATCTTCATTAACTCTTGTAACATCCATCTGAATTTCTATATCAAATTTGATGATAGATTCTCCAAGCGACATCCCCAAATATCACGCACACATAAGACAAACCGATCACGATAAACTTAATGCGAAACCTATAAGCAGCTGTGCGAAGCCCCCATCAAGTGTAAGTGATAGTGATAAATATAATGCGAACTTCGCAATAATCGCAATCATTTAAATGAGTAGGCAGTAATCAGTAGGCAGGCCTCTTGACAGTTAGAACGAAATGTTAATCTGCGCTGACTGATGACGCAACAGCGAGGCGAGGCCGAATGCCACTGATTCCCTGATCTGCCAAGTCGTGACTGGTCCAAGGTTGATATATCATGCATATACACTACAGAGAGCTGTGAAGTTCCCTAGGGCACTGGCACATCCAGCACACCTGACCAGACAGACAACAACGAAGAATCTGCCTCACACTGAGTACGTATGTGACTGGTAAATGACAATCGTTGCCCCCAAAATTAGGAAAGTTAGAGCCCAAAGAGTGTAGAGGATTTGTGGATGGAATGTAGTTTAGCTAGTCGTGTCCGAACACCTACTTTGGGCATCTGTGACCCCTTCTTACTCACATTCGCTTATAGTTTTCTTCGTAACTCAGATGAAAGTATAGCAACTTCAAAAGTTTGATACGTTGTCAAAACTATAAAAGGCGCAGGCTTATGTCAATTATAATTGTAACACTTACTTTATACTGCCTCGTATTAAAAACGAACTTTTTCATGCCAAGCCCTTTTATGTACATTGATGAATTTAAAAATAGAACAATATTAAATAACAATGAAATGAATTAACTATACTATTTGAAAAAAGCCTCCAAAGAGTATGGCAATTCATTACTGTACGATTCATCAACTTATGTTGTTCCTTTATTCGAATGTTGAGCCCTAAATGAGATGTCCTAACGTGTGTCGGCTCAATCTGGACGTTGACTGCTTGGTCACGTACACACGTGTCATCGCCGTGCCTAATCAACACACCCGGAAACACTGGACAGGCAGTATGGAGGCGACAGGCAGACTGAGGCTGGTAGAGTGTGGGCGACCCAGGAGGCAGGTGCCTGAGAGTCTACTGTTAGAGGACGCCAACATCAACCATCAGCTCTGGTGTACAATAACTACAAGCGTCACTACATAGCGTGACAAGCTGTTCAACAAATAAAACTGTAGATCAAAATCACAATATAACAAAAAACTTGCAGCTTTAAAATCTTTTCAATTAATTCAATTATCAATTATCAATTATTTAAGATGAGGACGCCACTATGTGCGTATTTTAACCCAAATATGAGTGAAGGATGAGTGTAGGATGAGTGGCGCGAACTTGTAGTCTTGTTAGCGACTAAGGCTATCATGTTCCTTAGACACAGCTGTTAATTAATAGCCCATACAGCTAATGGCAACTAAGGGACCTACAGTTTATAGTGGAATCCGAACCACATTTTTTCCTTGTAATTTACGAATTGGTCTAATTATCAGGATAGTACTGCGGATAGTCGTAGTACTCACTAGTGCGGACGTTAATCCACACCAGGGAGCATCGCATCCACAGTGCATCCCTATAAATAAATATCCACAATTCGTGACCCCCTAGTAGCTGGATTACAGGACGCCGCCACCCGTCCCAGTCACTTTAATTTTTCATTACTTATTATTTTTTACTTTTTACTAATTCGATGACGGGGAGTCCGTCTCAATTGTTAACTTGTTATGTACGATAACCTGTTTTATGCTATCTTAACTTAACCTCTGTTGATTCTATTTTATATCCTCGCTTGTCATAGAAAACCACGACCACAAGCATGAGGGAGTTTACAACGCAACTCATTTTAAAATTTGGTAAAGTTGGTTCAGCAGCACAGATTGTTGCGTTTCAACTCCTGTTAAAAGTTGAATAAGACTCTGCTGTCTTCGCTATAAGAGGGAAGGTAAATCATTAACGGATTACGTTTGGTGCAACGTGTGTGCGTTGATCGGATGTGGGACTGGACACTGGACGTTTGTTGCAGGCTTGTTACTGTTCACACCTTCCTGTCCTTGCTCAGTGTTCATGCATCATTCATGTGTTGAGCCACTCGCCTCCCGCCTTCCTCTACCAGCCACAGCCAGCAGGACGCCTAAACAACCCACAGCTCTCCCCGCTCCGGACACTCTGCTTAGCAAAGCACAATCATAGCGTAATGTTGGAATGGTCGGCAAGTGTAAAGATGGCAGAAGGCGACAACACGTAGAGCCTATGGCCGGCCAGTGAACCACGAACCGAAGACAACGGTGGGAACGCGCCAAGGCACCACCACGTCAACCCGCCACCAAGTCAACCCGCCATCAAAAAGAAGAAGAAGTTTGAGGTGGCGGGTTGACGTGGTGGCTCGTTGTCGGGGTGGCACGTTGACTCTAGCGTGCACGACAACCCGCCACCTCGGAAAAATGTGTGGTGGCGTGTTGTCGTGGTGGCACGTTGTCCTGGTGGTGCTTAGACATGTTCATACACGTCAACCAGCCACCTCTTTAGTGTGGTGGTGGGTTGACGTGGTGGCTGGTTGACGTCTACGTGCGAGGTGGCGGGTTGACGACACCGAACATTGAGCGTACACGACAACCCGCCACCTCATAAAATAGTGATGGTGGGTTGACGTGGTGGCACGGTGTCGCTTACATGCGAGGTGGCGGGTTGACGAGAGTTAACATGGGGCGTACACGTCAACCCGCCATCTTTGTTGGCAAAAGCCGCTGTTGTCTCTCTCTGCATCACTTTTTGCAGTTTTCCTGGACTTGTGTTATCTAGTTTACTGTTAAGTTAACTAGACATTAGTTATTGTGAATTCATTAATTTTCGACTCGTTTTCCTAAAAAGATCTGCCATAGAAATAAAGTACACGCGCATCCACGCAAGACAATTTTTCCTTTTAATCAACGGTTATTGTTTAAAAAAAAACTTTTGTAAGATAAAAACTCACTACAAATTAACGACTTAGGGTCATTCTAGAATTAAAATAACAACGTTTGTTATGTTTTCGCATATTTTTATTGAAGACAAAAACATGAAACTTTAATATTTTTGAAAAATAAGTTATTAGTTTCTTAGGATTTTTTGTAGGTGTATACCTGGAATAAACCCATACTTATTTTCTTTTTCAGCATTATGACAATGAATAACAAAATAAGTTACCTAACAACTTCATCAATTAATTGTAATTCACGTGTGTATGGCCTAAACAAAAATTATGAAAATGTATTGTCCGGTTATAATTTCTCTTAAAACCGTATTGTGGTGAAAATAATAATACATTCAACCAAAAACATAAAACAAAATATACATCGTTGATACAGAGTACAACAGACTAAAATGTACTTTGTGTGGACTAGCGCGCACCTGATTTTCTATTTAGAAGAATTTGAGAAAGGATACAGAACTAGACTCGACCCAACCGGGTAACGTACTTTGATCTCTTGAGTCAAGGGTATTGCCCAGAGAAGATCATACCAGATAGATATATTCCAAAAATCTCATTAGGAGATATCTTAAACCAAGATTTCTATTGAATTTATCATGCTCTGCTTGAAATTCCATTTCATGCATGCTTCAGGAAATACCGTACCGTTACTTTGGTATTATTCGGAGGCCACTTGTTTTCTAGAGGGATTTTTTTACCTAAGACAAAAAAAACATGATTAGAAAGAACATACTTAAATTAACTTACTGTCCAAATATGAAATGATTGCAATTGCAATTAGCGGTTTTGAGTTCTGCCTCCCAGAAGGCAAGATTGAGTTGAATGCGTCACCGCCCCTAGCTGCCACACGAACTCTTACGAACTCCGCCGAGTAGATACTGAGTAAATACTGCGCGCTGTAGCGGTTATGTTAGGTTGGGTTTCCTCGTTTCATTATGAATCTAACAATACAACATGAGTGACGATACCTGAGATACAGGCGGTGACAGGTGATGCGCGCGCTCCGGCCATTGGTCAACGACCTGACCTTGGCCTACTTGGAGGGGATTTGGCGATGGTATGACTCATCTGGTATCATTCCATCCATAACGAAACTAAGAAAGTTCTACAAGCATATTTTTATGATAACCCAACCTAACATAACCGCTGCAGCACGCTGTATAAGGGTGGCCTCCGGATAATAACAAAGTAGCATTAATGCCGTACTTTTACTTTTGGCACAATGGGTTCGGGGCATTCCACTAATGTACTGTTGAAAATTGTATGAAATAATTGATTCATATTTAAAAGTATCTTTACTAACTAAACTAAATCTGTGTACAGCTTGTAATCAAATCAAATATAAACAATAACAATAATCACATAATAATGACATCTATCTATCCATCTATCATCAACTAAATCTATCTATACTATTATAAAGAAGAGGTGGTGTTTGTGTGTTTGTTTGAGATAAGCTACTGAACCGATTGGACTCAAATTGGACAAAAATCAAGCTACCGCTCCGAGGATTAGAACTACCCCCCCCCCTTCGATATTGAATTAGTATCTGCTCCACGGGCTTTCAAAATTGTGAGGTGAGGGATTTTTAACTTATTTAATACGCAAGCAGGTTTTTCGGTGACATTTCTTCCTCCGAAATTACTAAACCGATTGGCATGTTTTTGGTGTCATTTGGAAAGAGCGTAACGTGAAGTTGTCCAGGAAACTCTCTTTTTAGGGAAATAATTAGGGTGAGGCCCTGGGACCCTTTACAGGTTCACATTTCTCCATAAGATTCATGGGAAACAGACATTGTTATGTAATTCCAGCTGTTGTCAGAGATTAAAAATGAGAAGAAGAACATATATTAATTGTTAACATTATGTAATTTACACAACTATGTGGTAGGTTTATTTATGCAATTGATTATTGAAATGAAGAAAAATTCTATAACCATAAGTTATAAAAATTATGTTGTGATATATTTTTAATGTAAACAGTAGGTTAATTACAATGTAGGGCATACATTTTTGTAAAAATTTGATTGCTATTTGTTTAAAAATTCAAACTACTTAACAAGTGTTTGGATTAGGCAGTATGGACTTTTGGTACATCTTCCCGTTTCGAATCACGGGCACAGCAGCTAGTTCCGTTTATTCACTAATTGTAAATAAATTATAACGTAAAGATATAATTGACAGTTGGTAGGAAGATGATTACACTAAACAGGTCGCCAATTGTTTTCAGATAACGTATTATCTCGTCACATTATGGTAAGTGACGTTTTAGTACAATTTTAAAGAAACGTGTCCAATATCATTCAAAACAGTGATTTGGATTGTTTTGTTTTTGTCTAAAAATCTTTCAAAAAGTATAATCCGACGTCTAAATAAAATAAATTAATACAAGAAATAGAATAGTTTTATCAACAGCAGAATATTAGTTTGGTTCTCTTTTGTGATTACTACGTGAAATGAAAACAGTATTTAGGTTGGAAATTAAAGGACAATCGCGATCTCGCAACTACGGGAAAGTGAACTGGCCTGAGTGACCCGACACCTCAATAACTGGAATGGCCTGTTGATGTGAAAGAAAAATCTAAGAAATACCAGATTAAGTCCATTCGTAGAAACGTGCGAGGGGATTAACGGGACACCCCTGTATTCTGTTCCCTAATATTTCCTTTAAAGTTCCCAGTACTGACTGTTATGGTTTGTTTATATTAAACAATCGGCCAAATACTTTGCACCAGGTGTCCACGTCTACATTTTACAACATGCATTTCGTTCACCTTTCCCAGTAATAATTCGTGGTTTGTTCCTGATTTTTTAATAATGAGGCATACTGTGCTATTGTTCTAAATACATACGAGAGATATATTCAAAAAGGCAAAAAGAAAGAAAAAAAGTTTTGAGGTAATAACAAGCCTATATTTTAATCAGGAAAGTGTTATCATCATGCCAAATTTCAGCCTAATCCCGATGTGATCAATGAATTGTTATTGAGTGATTGAACCCCAAACAAACACACAAACATTCATTTGTAATATTAGTAAAGTAGCACTGTACTTCAACGTATAAATCAGGCCGTAACTTGAAATAAACGCTTAGGCCAGTTACATTTTTAACATCCAAATGTAATATTATTTCGCCATAAACAGCGTTGATCAGTTATTAAACGGAGGCAAATGGTACCAAAAGTCATTATCTTGCGAAAAAAAAACATTTTTTTTTTCAAACAAAAATCAGGTTAACAAAAATAAAGGACTTTGGCTTTGACTTTTTTCAGGTTATAATCCTAAGGCAAATTTTTATCTAATCGTATAATGAAACTGCTTGATGCATAATTAAGGTTCAAATGAATCAGTAATATTATTTTAACCTATGTAGATACGATATACTGCGCATTGTGAAAATTGTTTAGTCGAGGATACATTTACACATAAACATCATCATTATTTAAATATTTAATTGGCCAACACAAATGTTGTGATTATTGTTTAGAAACTGCTACACATCCGATCATCAAGTTTAAGGTGTCGTTGGATAGGTCGTGACATGTAAATTTGCCATAAAACAAAACACATTTGAAATTCCATCAGGGCGCCAATATACGTGTTTCAATTTATTTCATATCACGGACGATTACTTAATATCAAACATTAAATGACAAAATAAATGTAAAAATTAACGGTATCAGCATTCTGAAACATACTTTCTCCCATATAAGCTTGTTAACATCCTATATCATGGGAAAGCGGTGATAGTATATAGTTCAAAATCACAAAAGCTGAAATAACAATTGGACCATAATTGTTACAGCAATGGGGTGTTGTACTATTTTTTTAAAACATCATTTGTTTATGTTTATAATCCATACCGGGTCTCTTCTAGTATTCGTGGTCTAATCACAGAATACCGATAATTTCACCCGAATTACCTTTTGAATTCAAATGAATACAATTTTCTTTGCGTCTTGCTTTCGCAATCACCATTATAAAATGGCACAAGACTATCCCTGACTATCGCCGGTTTAAATGTATAAAATGCATGCTTTTCACAAGTATGTTGCGTGCGCACGTGGTGGTAGGTGCGCATAAAAACTTATATATATATATTTATACGCCTAATGAAAAAAATTGTTTATTCACTGGCAATTAAGTAAAATAACTATTCTATTTTTGTTTTTGGTATACGTTTTTATCATCTCATATTAATACGCGAGGACTGTGTTTTGTGAACACTACTCCTCCCTTATTTGTGGACAAATTTCAACGTTTAAGATGTTGGTGTTAAAGGATTCGGACCAATTCGTAGTTTTGCATTAAGGTTTTAGAATTTAAAAGTTCCTACCCTTAAAGGCGTGAGACCCTTTCAAATGTCGGGTTTTCACCATGTAAATAATTGTATTACCTATCAATCTTTCTTCCGAAAATAAACTAAAATGTCCAGAAATGCTATTTAAGAGTTAGGTACATTAACTTTCTCTAAATTAACTGAATCAAAGTACAATATATTTAATGCTACAGAATATAAATCCAACCGATTTATTTATTGATAAATCCAACCGCGAGGTGGTGGGTTGTCGAGGTGGCACGTTGTCGCCTATGAGCGAGATGGCGCGTTGACGGCACCGAACACTGAGCGTACACGTCAACCCGCCACCTCGTAAAAGAGTGGTGGCGGGTTGACGGGGTGGCACGTTGTCGCCTACGTACGAGGTGGCGGGTTGCCGACATCGAACATGGAGCTTCACGACAACCCGCCACCTCTGATAAAAACTGGTGTTGGCGGGTTGTCGTGGTGGCATGTTGTCGTGGTGGCTCATTGACTTGAGTGTGTACGACAACCCGCCACCTCGGAAAATTGTGTGGTGGTGGGTTGTCGTGGTGGCCTGTTGTTGAGGTGGCGGGTTGACTTGTACGTACACGTCAACCCACCACCTCGGTTTTTTTGTGGTGGTGGGTTGACGCCTCTGACCAAAACACCGAGGTGGCGGTTTGACGTGGTGGCGCATTGACAGCGACTCACAACGGTCACCCTTGGCCCGGACAAAGAGCCACTTCGCTAATAGATAGGTGCGAACCTACGATAACCCCGTCTGCGTCGTCGGACCCGTGCATTACAGAATTACGGACCGTTACTTGACAGAAGGCATTGTTCTCTCACGCTGCCAAAATATGGGACCTTGGAGTGGCGGGGATTTCTCACTTGTCAGTTTTAGTCTGTGATCCATTCAGTTGTTAAATTTCATGATAGAATATGCCCTTCGGCACTGTGAATGTCTGCACCTTTAAATCGTAAAAGTTTTTGTAATCGTCAACTGTGCAAATGTTTGACAAGCATGTTTGTTTCCTTGGGCCATAGTAAACAAATTAATAGCCTAGTTTGTAAAAAAATCGTATAACAATCAAAATTTGATATTTTACTGACGAATATTTTAGTGTTTTGCTCATATTTTCCATTGATACTCTTCTGTGCCGGGTTAGGCCAGTTTGAGCCAAGCTATATTGGAGTACTAGACTTTGTTTGAGGAAAAAAATAAATAGATATTTTATATTTTTAAACTGCCCCATCTCATTTCACTAATTCCATCATTTTTCACTAGTTGAAACTCCAGAGTAATTGCCACAGTGCGTACGTCCACTACGGAACGACTAGAGACTGCAGTTGTTACATCATGTACACGTTCTGGTTTCTACAAGAGTTTCTGTGGGCTTTGGCTCTATCCGGTTGCCGGATACGAATGTAGGACATCCTATGGGCTCGCCACTCGCCAGTCGCCACTATACTGCACTACTGCAGTATCAGTATGAATGGCGAGTGTGTGGTGTGTGGTGTGTAGCTGTAGACGGATGGCCTGAGAGGCAGCTCGTCCGTGGGCGTACCACCGGAGGCCGCCCGGTCCGTAGGCGTACAACCTCCTACTCGCTCATTCACGACCAGTTCATTCATGTCTTCCATGCTATCTCCCATATCCGCTAACCAGTCTCGGAGATCAGACATCGGTACATGCAGTGAACAACTCGTTCGTTAACGTTCTATTGCCGGTTGTTCATTAACATCGGCCAGTAATAAATTCAAATAGACCACTAAGTGGCCGGATCGTATATTATCTAAATGTCAAGGAATCGGTAACTCACGAGGAAAATGATTATCAGATGGATAAGATGGATTCTACTTTTAGTATTCAGGAAGTGCTGTGGAAATGTAGTGTATTGAATCCAGAATATTTGTACTGTTCAGAGATTTCTTCAAGGCTGTATCCAACTGTATTCTAAGGTCTGGGACCAACGACAAAGCTCAGTTGATAGGGCAATTAATTGAAAAGCAATTAGCTGTAACATCACTGTTTATCTACAGCGCATGACGGTTGGTCAAACTGTAGAGGTGCGGCAAAATGATAATAATAATTTGTATACAGAATGAGGGCGGAAATGCCAAAGTCTTAAAAGCCTCATGTTCTTAAAGTGCTTAAAACCTAAATGCAGCTTCAATCTTACAGGATAAAGAACCATAGGTCTATCAAACTGGGGAATGAAAAAAAAAACATACTTTACAGTTTAAAAAACTCATTCTTTGGGCTTCACCCTTTCTTTTACTGAACCATGTTTCTTCGTTATAAAAACAGAGTCGGCAAAAGGAGACATCAAAAGGACCGTTAAATTGATTTGGGTGGTTGGGACGACAGCTAAGGATAAAAAAGAGGACTGAAATACAACGCTGACCGTCAAATTTAGTAAAGAAAAACAGAAACTATTTTAGCCAAGAAAAAAACTTACGGTTTGATGGCAATACTTCAAAATACAGTGACAGTGGTTTGTCAAAACATGGATTGAACAGCAAAGAAAATGAACGTAATAATTAAATAAATTTAAAAATAATAAACTATATGACTGACTTCGTTCACACCACGCGTTGATGTCACTCCATAACCCCGCGTGAGTCACAACCTGAGGAGGATTCACTACAGATTCACAGAGAGGTGAGCCAAACAATGGTTGATGAATGAGGCTGAAGGTCGTGGTGAGTGCCACAGTGACAGTCTGCGTGAGTCACAACCTGAGGAGGATTCTACCTCAGACGTTGACACCTCTAGTAGTGACCATACACTTTCTATATTGGCTTTACTGCAGATTCACAGATAAGTGAGCCAAACAATGGTTGATGAATGAGGCTGAAGGTCGTGGTGAGTGTCACAGTGACAGTCTGCGTGAGTCACAACCTGAGGAGGATTCTACCTCAGACGTTGACATCTCTAGTAGTGACCATACACTTTCTATATTGGCTTTACTGCAGATTCACAGATAAGTGAGCCAAACAATGGTTGATGAATGAGGCTGAAGGTCGTGGTGAGTGTCACAGTGACAGTCTGCGTGAGTCACAACCTGAGGAGGATTCTACCTCAGACGTTGACACCTCTAGTAGTGACCATACACTTTCTATATTGGCTTTACTGCAGATTCACAGATAAGTGAGCCAAACAATGGTTGATGAATGAGGCTGAAGGTCGTGGTGAGTGTCACAGTGACAGTCTGCGTGAGTCACAACCTGAGGAGGATTCTACCTCAGACGTTGACACCTCTAGTAGTGACCATACACTTTCTATATTGGCTTTACTGCAGATTCACAGATAAGTGAGCCAAACAATGGTTGATGAATGAGGCTGAAGGTCGTGGTGAGTGCCACAGTGACAGTCTGCGTGAGTCACCATCTGAGGAGGATTCTACCTCAGACGTTGACACCTCTAGTAGTGACCATACACTTTCTATATTGGCTTTACTGCAGATTCACAGATAAGTGAGCCAAACAATGGTTGATGAATGAGGCTGAAGGTCGTGGTGAGTGCCACAGTGACAGTCTGCGTGAGTCACCACCTGAGGAGGATTCTACCTCAGACGTTGACACCTCTAGTAGTGACCATACACTTTCTATATTGGCTTTACTGCAGATTCACAGATAAGTGAGCCAAACAATGGTGAAGGAGTTTGGCTGAAGGTCGTGGTGAGTGTCACAGTGACAGTCTACATGAGTCACTACCTGAGGATTCTACCAGAGACGTTGACATCTGTAGTAGTGACCATACACTTTCTATATTGGCTTTACTATAGATTCACAGAGAAGTGACCCAAACAATGGTTGATGAATGAGGCTGAAGGTCGTGGTTAGTGCGCTTAAGATATTTTATGATATGTTATGTGTAATATCTCTTTTTCAGGTTAACTTTGCATTCATAAATCGAGATTCTTCTTTCATATTCAATCAAATCGTTTTATTGAAACCGCTAAGTCTAAACAAGTAGATTACAAATACGTGTAATTTCAAACATATAGTAACCTATTAATACAAGTGCATTGCGATCTTTTTTTTAACTCAAATTTATTAATTTTACTAGCTGTAACCCGCGGGCTTTGCCCCGTTTAACTTCTTAATTTTCAAGATTATCTCGTTCGCATGGCTCAATCACGTCCTGGTTGAAGTTTGTTCGCTACGCTCACTCACCTTTAGGTTGGAGCTCGTTCGCTACGCTCACTCACCTTTAGGTTGGAGCTCGTTCGCTACGCTCACTCACCTTTAGGTTGGAGCTCGTTCGCTGCGCTCACTTGCCTTCAGGTTAGCTCGTTCGCTACGCTAACTCGCCTCCAGGTTGAAGTTCGTTCGCTACGCTCACTCACCTTTTGGTTGCAAATTAGCTGTTGTCATAAATGTAAAAGAAATAATAGTGCTGCACCCTGTTGGTAATCCTTGTAACTTTAATGCTATTGAACATCATAGAACAGAACCAACTTGTTTAATTGAAACAGCTGTTAAGATTCAATAATTCCATTTCTCATAAGGTTAACATGGGAAACTCCAGAGCCACTGGGGCGGAGCCCGAAAGGATTTTTGAAATAAGAATATGCCTATATGTTAATCGGGAATGTGAGCTATCATCATGCCAAATTTCAGCCCAATCCGACCAGTATTTTTCGAGTTTACTTTTCCCATACACACATACACACATACAGCAACCACCTCTTTTTTATAATAGTATAGATAGATGTTTATCTAGGCCTATGCCATTAATATATGTCGGGGGTTCTTACTGAAGTGTTTGTTATTGTTACCATCACTACTTCATTGTGAATCCACCGTTAAAGTCTCTCGATCATTAGCTCACGCTGATGTTAACAGTATAAGTGATGATTGCCAATGACTTATTTTGATGGAATTA
Source organism: Macrosteles quadrilineatus (assembly GCF_028750875.1). Classification (NCBI taxonomy): domain Eukaryota; kingdom Metazoa; phylum Arthropoda; class Insecta; order Hemiptera; family Cicadellidae; genus Macrosteles; species Macrosteles quadrilineatus. The sequence goes on from NW_026542594.1 coordinate 153,238,170, forward strand.
GCTGCTATATAATTTAAAAGTATTCGTTTTTCAATAAAACGCTTATCTTGTTTTTTGATGATTCCAAAGTGTAATCATTGTTTTAATAGTTTCTGACTGGTTCTAAGGTTCTGACTTTATTCGCAGTACATTAATTCCATGTGAGAGACATAGATGCAGTTTCACAAGTAATGCTGAGGCAACGGCGGGCCCCAGGTGACCGTTGGCAGACAGGGAAGGCCCACGCTATGACCAGTGTCAGTGTGTGGGCAGTGTGGAGTGTGGGACACCTAGGCAGGGGCGGCGCAAGGTCACCCGCCAAATACGACCGCTCAATGAACTCTGACGTCATCCTTGTCAACGGACACATTGCGACAGAATCTACTGGGGTGACAAATTCAACTTGCCGCAAGAACCCTTCCTGTAAACGTATCTGCTTTGCTACCATGAGACGGTTCTTATCTCACCCCTGCAACTACTGCTCTTCGCATCGCTTCGTTTAACTAATGCTGCGAAATTTCCAGTTGTTCTCTATGACAATGTCGATTATTCTTGTTTTTCTTCTTGTTATTTATCTTGCTGTGTTTACTTAGTCATTTTACTGTTACCTTAATTTAATCGTTGTTTCAATCCATTATATAAAGTCAGAAGACTCACTATTGTGTATTATTGTGATTGGAGCTATCCGTTGGAAATAAATAAATGTCAGCTATTTGGTTATTATCATTAAGACATTGATTATAGCATTGCTATCCGCAGTGTGTCATCAAACGTCATTTCCAACCAAACAGGAGAGGTGACTTCAGAGCTGCCTCATAGTATTTACCAAAACTAAGAGAACAAGAGACAAAAGGGGAGAATAATTTGTCACTGTGCAAATTGGTCGTTTCATTCAACAGTAAAACTGCACAACATTATCCTCATTGTTGGTTACATACAACTTTAATGAAGATCCCCACTACTTAGCTTTGATAATTGGCTAGTGTTACTAACAAACGACTACTTAATGTACTATCAAAATCCGTATTTTAGGAATTCTAAATAAAACTTCGTAAACTTATTCTTTTTCAGTTTACTGGAAGTATTATCAGCTGTAACTTCAACATAGCCAGCCTACAAAAAAGTGGTTTCGATATCGAAAGCTTTCCTTCGTGCCATTAAAGTGGAGTAATGCATGCATTAGTTCCCCGCATTCCTGTGGAGGGTACACAATGGGGACAATGTCAGGGTTTCAATGGACAGCCAATTACTGTCTGGGCTCACAGACGGACAGTACCTCCAAACAAGGTGATGCAGCCCACACGGTCCCCGTCCCCCGTCCACGTACACTTGTCTATGAGCACATCATGCAAAGCACTGGGAGGGGCAGAGAGACGACATGGATTTATTGATGGAAACCATTAGCTTGTGTTCCAAATCCACCTTTTGTTAAATATTTTTATTTAAGATTATTTCTTAAACCGATTGCTTAGCAAGGCTGCTTTGAGAACCAGAACGTTCCATGAGGTGCCAACACTACCAGCCGGCAATCAAGTGGTGATGTTAAATCACGTCCACTTTACCGGAAGAAGGACAGTGTTGCTGTGAGGAGGAGTAGGGTGGTAGGAGGTGATGCCGTAACGATAATGTAACGGGCTCATTACTGCAGTAGTGGAGCGCAGTATTGAGTATCGCAGGTAGGTGCTGGTGCAGATTTTGCTACCAACTGCTGTCACTGAGCACCAACATGTTACTGTACTGGGACGAGGGGAGTGTTGCTGAGGATATGTGGGCGAAGTTTAGTGAAGTCCCTATTGCCACAGTTCGAGCGAACAGTACATTGTATTGCAGGTAGGATTGAGGGAGATATATGAGGGAGGTAGTGTGGTCCCTTATCACCAAAGTGTAAGCGAACAGTATTGTGTATTGTACTTAGGATTGAGGGGGAGATAGGAGGGAAGTAGTGTGGTCCCTTATTACCATTGTGCAAGGTGATTTTATTGTGTATTACAGACGTGGAAGTTAGAAGGGCAATGCATAGCTATAGTGATTAGTAAGGTCTTTCTTTACTGCATAGTATTTTAGTTAGATGTTGATGCAAAATACACACAGCAACTGATGTTAAATGTTCATATAGGTTTATCTTCAATACAGATTCAGTTCTCCTTGTATTAAGATTTCCCATCCTGTATTGTGATTACGGTATTGAACTTGATATCACTGGATTGTGTCACCTTGATATCTGGTGTCCCGCAACCACAAAAGATAACTATAGCTGTATTTTCCAATCAATACTCAGAATATCTTAATTTGAAAAGGGCAATAAAAATATATGCATTAAACCCATGGATGATTCAAAATTAACGATTATTGGAAGGAGGCAATTCATGTTAACCGAACCGAACTTGGAATTGAAATTGCCAAAGACTAGGAGAATAATAGTAATATCAAATTTCTATATGGGCCATGGGCCTACTATTTAGAATGTTTCATTCCTAGATTCCTAAACAAGTTTGTTTGTTTCATTCTTCGTCACTGCAGGCAATGTAAGTTTTTTAATGAATTCTTCGCTCTGAACTACGAAGATGTCATAATTAGAAAACATTTTAGAAAACATTTTAACACGGATTTCACAGGACGCCAGACCCGTCACCGCCTTTCCGATGCGCAGTCTATCCTTGATCCCAACCACTTCCCAAGTTTGGCAAGTCGTTCCACGAGTCGAGTTGACATGGATACCGCTTTCGGAATTACTTCATGTTTGTAAAAAGCTAATTCGATAACGGGAGTTTCACATACTTCCATGGCTCCAGTTGGCCGATTTAATTTTTGAATTTCCCTTATCACCATATTGTTATGTACTGGTAACTAGACCGGACAAAGTTGCTTGGCTGCATCTTTCCTATGCAGGCGGTTGTGTATCAATGCTCACATAGAAACCTTTCTGACGGATAAAGAAACGCCTGATATTATCTTGTACTATTAATTCTATCTTCAATGAAGCTATGTTTCACCTGTCTCTAGATGAACTCTTTAGAGAGGTATGTGTTTACCAAAATCGTACAGTTCGCAGCCACGAAGTGAGTGTCTCAAGACATGTCGTTTATGAGATACTACCATTCACCCAGGTCCCTAGTTTAGCTGGCAACATGATGCAATACCTTTGAATTTGGTAACTGTGTTTGTTCAATCCTTTACTCACCTAAGACACTGACACTCAGCCCACTGCCTGGCCTTCCTCTGCTGAGCATGTGCCGCCCTGTCGACATGGTGACATTGCTCCCCACTACACGTTTTCGTTAACAACTCGTCACTCTCGAATTTGCGAATGTTGTACACTGAGTTTTTTTCAGAACTGTGCTCAGCCTAAGATACTAAACCATTAATCATTCTTTAATTAATTATTTTGCAAAATCACCTAATGTTTTTAGGCCCTGCTATAAATATCTGGAAACGTTTAAATTGGGATGAATATTGTTTATATAGCATAAATATTACGCAACAAAATAGACAAAACGATTCCTTAAAAATGAAAACGAAATTTAAATCCGCTTGAGAAGAAGGTGAATGCTCTCAAGTTGACAACGGCTAGTGATTGGTGTGATAATTTGCCAACACTCGAGGGCGGGCTATTGTAGATCAAGGGATTGTAATAGACGACGACCGACATCTATTGTCATCCACTCAGCTTGATCTGATCTACTTCCTTTCTGTTTGACACAATCCTTCAGGCCATTTCTGAACACTTGTAAAGAAGGGTTTGGATATTGCTAGCTAATCAGCCTATTTAGTTTCAAACTTAACGTTAGTTAAATTTATAGCAAAACTCGTGTTCACAAATGGAATGTACTAGACTTGATTCTCGGAATAAGCTCATTGTTATAAAATCTCAAGAAGTTTAGCCTGAAGTAGGCTAAACCTATTCATATCCAACCCCCTTTTCTCACGTATCAGATTACAGAAAAAGAAAGTGTTTCACAAGGAATCATAACATGTGTCCAAGTACATGGGATTAACAATTTTGCACTACAAATATTTACAGTTTATAGCCAATTATTGTTGTGGATATGTTAATGAGACAACATACGGAAAACTCCCACAAGCTAATGCGGTAAGATTATAATAGAAAACGTGCTGTTGAATGTTGGCATCTACTCATGAACATGAACGTGTTGAGCCGAAATACGGCAGGGACGAGCACAGTTCTGACACCTACCTAGATTCACTGATCACAGATCACACGGCACTGATCACTCACTGATCACTGATGAGTGAAGACCGGGGGACACGCGGGCTGAGACTGAGGCCGACACACACCGGTTGACGCTGATCGCCCACACACGTCACACGTCACAAGTCCCCCCACCCCCCTACACTTGTTTACATTCCGGGATTACATCATACTCATACACAATCACCGATGTTTGTCGGTAATAGTTTATAGGCTGAGGTTATAGAAACGACGACAAAGAACTCGCTGTGAAACAATGTACTGTTTCACTGTACGTAGAAAGAGTGACAAATGGTGGTGTGGTCTTCGTATTTTCTCGACAAAAGAATACATATGTCAAAAAATATATTTTGGAGATAAACAATCGTGACTTTTTCAAAAGTTGGCTCAGCAACTAGTATGACTAAAAGTTGGCGTCAGGAGTTAACGTTATGACCAAAAGTTGGTGTCAGCAGCTATCATTATGCCTAAAATTCGGCGTCAGCAAATAGCGTTATGTCTAAAACTTGGCTCAGCAGCTAGCATTATGCTTAAAACTCGGCTCCACCACTAGCATTATACCTAAAAGTCACATCAGCAGCTCGCGATATGCCTAAAGACGAACACTTCCTGCCAGGGCGGCATTAGACTCCCCACGGAAGTAAGGCCAGGTGGAGACGATGCTATAGAGATTGGAAAGTTCCCATGCTAGTGGTCCCCTCAGAGTCGCACCTCTCTCACCCTCAGACAAATCACCCCCGCGCAACAGGTGGTGCAGTTTATGTCCCAGGTAGCCACATTATAGGGATCAGTGCCAAGGGAAAAAGTCTAAAAGGCCCTTTAATCGATATAGTGATTTGTTGGTGGGACTATTCTGAGCTAAGGAATATTATTATCCTTGGTATGACCACGGCCGGCTGTTGTAAATAATAAAGATTAGTTGACCTCACAGCCATACACAGTTTTACTTTTAATTAACTTCAACTAAACTTACCTTACTGTAGTGTCTCTTATTTTCTATAGGCAATACACACCTGAAACATAAAATTCCATGGTTAGTGGACATGAAATTACAAAGTAAAATTGTTATTTCAACTGGCGTTTCAAGCTTTGCTGTTGAACAAAAGATGACATTTTCAAAGCACTAATAACAAAGATCTGTTAGTTGTAGAATTGTTCGGATGTATGATTAGTCGACCACTTACTTCGAAGGACTCAGCCGTTCAATAGCACTTATTAAAAATGCACACCGATAGCTGGAAGACATCAGTGTACACAGTGATACAGTTTAATTCAAGGGAGGTAATAAATTACATGTTTAGAAAGGAAAGACTAAGGCAATATTTATACAGAAACAGTCAAACAATATCACTCATTTTGAAATACTCATTGTGGAGGAGGTACCTAGGTGTGCAGTCAGAACACGTAGAGTAACCAGATCAAGATGACGCAACTGTCACGTACAGCTAGAGTTGCTTTGGTCCTTGTACGTGTCATAACCGCCATACCATGGTTGTATTGTTGCCTTCCTTATCACCAGAGGTCAAGTACCCCATCAAAGTGTACTAACATTGTGTTACTTGTCAGGGGCTTGTAGTAGGTGTGATTTATGTCTCATACACCACTAGTCATTGGTGTGGGCGCATCACGCAACGGAACTTGTTGATAACCATGCAATTTTCTCGTCAATATCATACTGTATTCACGCATTACCTCGTATACATTCGGTTTTCTTTTATATTTACTCAAACAACCTTTATTTAGTGGTACACGTAGTCCACACATTGTGTTTAACTAATTCTGGTCCAGGTTTGAATAAGTCGGCTTTTGTGAGTTGAGGCGCGTTGATTAATATGTTGACTTACGAATCTACCCAAGAATTTATGTCAACTATTTCCAGCATGAAAACTTTGAAATAAAAAATGCACTTTAAATCAACGCTACCAAAATAATTTAAGTTTTACTTATTAGGACTAATTAGCTTTAACCTCCTCGACAGCTACAATTTTTTAAGTTTTATTCGTAAATATTTGTATACTGGCAGCATAAAGAAGTACGAAGGTAGGAAGTATGAAGAATTATTTTGAAGAGGGATTTATGAAGTCCTGAAGTAGATTTACTAGAAAATAATCGTCTCACCTCTTATTCTTTTATAACACTACATGTCGTCGCTGGACATCTTAGTAGAAATAGTGAGACAGCCAGTTGCACTGTCTACACTACAGACTACAGACTCAGTTCAGGTAGAGGTTTACAACCTGCCATTACCGATCCGTACGGCTAAACATGCGTTTTACGCTTCATGAAATTAGAAAATGGCTTCAACCCGAGTGAAGTAGATTATCCGACCGTAAAGTGCAGGTTTATAGCATCATTTTGAAGTGAGTGGACGCGGACAGCAGTAAAATGCGGCTGGCCGGTCTAAAGGATGTAGTTTAGTTTACAGTATATACTGCAGCTGCCCAGAAGATGTGGGTCTCATGAGGACGAGAATACAGTATATTCTGCACCCCAGAGGATGTAAAAGTTCTATACGCTGGAACAGGCCGCTGTGGAGGATGTAGTATTCGGTAAATACATACTAATGATGGGTCATATAATAAGATGTAGTATACAAAAATACAAGAATATAATTACTAACTCCTAAGTGATATAGCTTGCATGTAGCAGACCATAATGAAGAATCCAGCATACAGCGCACTTCATCAGCTATTCCAAAGATATTGAATGTTGTTTAGTGACATATATTAGGAATAAGTAAACTGTATTCATTATATTATAGAGCTTTTGTCATGTAGAGGTTAACCAAGATATTGTGGAGGAATTCCTTTTATCGACCAAGGCCAACATATTTATAAGTATCCTCCTTTGATATTTCTTGGGACATTTTCCCCAAAAGTTTATCAGAAAACAGTGATAAGTAATAAAGACGGACCGAAAGTACGGATAAGAAATAAGTGAATTTAATTGATAGTACGAACGGAACGTTTTTAATAAAGTTGAAGTAAATTGATAAAATCCAAACAGTCGGTAGTTAGAGAGGGTAATTTATCTCAGTGATGAATCAAGAAGCTGTTTTGACGAGCCTGAACGAAATAAAATGACCCATAAAGAAAGAAAGAAGGGAAGGAGGAATGGATGTGGAAGGTGTTGGAACTGACGTGAGTTATGACCACACCTGACACAAAGCGAGAGTGAGAGAAGTGGGGCATCAATCACGGGGCAACAGCTACAACAGCGAGCAGGTAACAGTAACATCAGCATCAGCAGCCTCTAGGTGTCTTTGTCTTTGTGTGGTAGCAGGGCCCAGACAACCTACCTAGTCTGTGGTACAGGTAGGACAGATAACAGCGAGCAGGTAACAGTAATATCAGCATCAGCAGCCTCTAGGTGTCTTTGTGTGGTAGCAGGGCCCAGACAACCTACCTAGTCTGTGGTATGTATCAACAGCGAGCAGGTAACAGTAATATCAGCATCAGCAGCCTCTAGGTGTCTTTGTGTGGTAGCAGGGCCCAGACAACCTACCAAGTCTGTGGTACAGGTAGGACAGATAACAGCGAGCAGGTAACAGTAATATCAGCATCAGCAGCCTCTAGGTGTCTTTGTGTGGTAGCAGGGCCCAGACAACCTACCTAGTCTGTGGTATGTATCAACAGCGAGCAGGTAACAGTAATATCATCATCAGCAGCCTCTAGGTGTCTTTGTGTGGTAGCAGGGCCCAGACAACCTACCTAGTCTGTGGTATGTATCAACAGCGAGCAGGTAACAGTAACATCAGCATCAGCAGCCTCTAGGTGTCTTTGTGTGGCAGCAGGGCTCAGACAACCTACCTAGTCTGTGGTATGTATCAACAGCCAGCAGGTAACAGTAACATCAGCATCAGCAGCCTCTAGGTGTCTTTGTGTGGAAGCAGGGCTCAGACAACCTACCTAGTCTGTGGTATGTATCAACAGCCAGCAGGTAACAGTAACATCAGCATCAGCAGCCTCTGGTGTCTTTGTGTGGCAGCAGGGTCCAGACAACCTACCTAGTCTGTGGTATGTATCAACAGCGAGCAGGTAACAGTAACATCAGCATCAGCAGCCTCTAGGTGTCTTTGTGTGGCAGCAGGGCTCAGACAACCTACCTAGTCTGTGGTATGTAGCGACAGCGAGCAGGTAACAGTAACATCAGCATCAGCAGCCTCTGGTGTCTTTGTGTGGCAGCAGGGTCCAGACAACCTACCTAGTCTGTGGTACAGGTAGGACAGATAACAGCGAGCAGGTAATAGTAACATCAGCATCAGCAGCCTCTGGTGTCTTTGTGTGGCAGCAGGGCCCAGACAACCTACCTAGTCTGTGGTACAGGTAGGACGGATAACAGCGAGCAGGTAATAGTAACATCAGCATCAGCAGCCTCTAGGTGTCTTTGTGTGGTAGCAGTGCCCAGACAACCTACCTAGTCTGTGGTATGTATCAACAGCGAGCAGGTAACAGTAACATCAGCATCAGCAGCCTCTAGGTGTCTTTGTGTGGTAGCAGGGCCCAGACAACCTACCTAGTCTGTGGTATGTATCAACAGCGAGCAGGTAACAGTAACATCAGCATCAGCAGCCTCTAGGTGTCTTTGTGTGGTAGCAGGCCCCAGACAACCTACCTAGTCTGTGGTACAGGTAGGACAGATAACAGCGAGCAGGTAATAGTAACATCAGCATCAGCAGCCTCTAGGTGTCTTTGTGTGGCAGCAGGGCTCAGACAACCTACCTAGTCTGTGGTATGTATCAACAGCCAGCAGGTAACAGTAACATCAGCATCAGCAGCCTCTGGTGTCTTTGTGTGGCAGCAGGGTCCAGACAACCTACCTAGTCTGTGGTATGTATCAACAGCGAGCAGGTAATAGTAACATCAGCATCAGCAGCCTCTAGGTGTCTTTGTGTGGCAGCAGGGCTCAGACAACCTACCTAGTCTGTGGTATGTATCAACAGCGAGCAGGTAACAGTAACATCAGCATCAGCAGCCTCTAGGTGTCTTTGTGTGGTAGCAGGCCCCAGACAACCTACCTAGTCTGTGGTATGTATCAACAGCGAGCAGGTAACAGTAACATCAGCATCAGCAGCCTCTAGGTGTCTTTGTGTGGTAGCAGGCCCCAGACAACCTACCTAGTCTGTGGTACAGGTAGGACAGATAACAGCGAGCAGGTAATAGTAACATCAGCATCAGCAGCCTCTAGGTGTCTTTGTGTGGCAGCAGGGCTCAGACAACCTACCTAGTCTGTGGTATGTATCAACAGCGAGCAGGTAACAGTAACATCAGCATCAGCAGCCTCTAGGTGTCTTTGTGTGGCAGCAGGGCCCAGACAACCTACCTAGTCTGTGGTACAGGTAGGACGGATAACAGCGAGCAGGTAATAGTAACATCAGCATCAGCAGCCTCTAGGTGTCTTTGTGTGGTAGCAGGGCCCAGACAACCTACCTAGTCTGTGGTATGTATCAACAGCGAGCAGGTAACAGTAATATCAGCATCAGCAGCCTCTAGGTGTCTTTGTGTGGTAGCAGGCCCCAGACAACCTACCTAGTCTGTGGTATGTATCAACAGCGAGCAGGTAACAGTTAACATCAGCATCAGCAGCCTCTAGGTGTCTTTGTGTGGTAGCAGGCCCCAGACAACCTACCTAGTCTGTGGTATGTATCAACAGCGAGCAGGTAACAGTAACATCAGCATCAGCAGCCTCTAGGTGTCTTTGTGTGGTAGCAGGCCCCAGACAACCTACCTAGTCTGTGGTATGTATCAACAGCGAGCAGGTAACAGTAACATCAGCATCAGCAGGCTCTAGGTGTCTTTGTGTGGTAGCAGGCCCCAGACAACCTACCTAGTCTGTGGTATGTATCAACAGCGAGCAGGTAACAGTAACATCAGCATCAGCAGCCTCTAGGTGTCTTTGTGTGGTAGCAGGCCCCAGACAACCTACCTAGTCTGTGGTATGTATCAACAGCGAGCAGGTAACAGTTAACATCAGCATCAGCAGCCTCTAGGTGTCTTTGTGTGGTAGCTTGGCCCAGACAACCTACCTAGTCTGTGGTATGTATCAAAAGCGAGCAGGTAACAGTAACATCAGCAGCCTGTAGGTGTCTTTGTGTGGTAGCTGGGCTCAGACAACCTACCTAGTCTGTGGTATGTATCAATAGCGAGCAGGTAACAGTAGAATCAGCACCAGCAGCCGCTGTCTCACTGACGATCACATCCACAGTTCTTAGGAATAATAACAAAAATAATTTACTGAAGTCGTTGTTCCAAATTAAGTCATAACGTGTATCCAACACGTAAAAAGTAAACGACTTTCTGAAAACAATACGTTTTGGACGGGAACTAATTAAATAACAAAAAAGACCAAGACGAGTGAACAGAAACAATAGACGCGGTCGCGGATTGTAGCCCTCCAGCTAGGTGTAATTAAATCTCTTGTAATTAGTGTGTAATGTGTTGATTGGTTTATCTCGGAGTATTGTTTACGATCTTCCCCATAGAAGATTGCAGACCTTGAACCACAGAAAAAGCATGACGAAACATTAATTAGTGCGTGCATTTGGTAATCGTACTAATAATAATCTCTTTGTCAGAACAGAAATAATCTCTTTGTCTTCGGAAAGTATAGGTTGTCCACAACACGGTTTATCAACAAACAAAGATTTTAAATACAACCTCGTATATTCTGCATTGAACAAAGTGAAAGGGTTTTAAATTATATAAAATAATAAAAGCTCGTATTATGCCATTAAACACATTAAGTTTTAAATAACGGTCATACAGTGCAAACACCGTCTGATGAGAGTACGTTTTTACCACGCCCCCGCTTTCAATGTCAACAGAAACCCCAAAGAAATAAACAAACGCGAAAGCCTGTAATTTGTGGCAGTATTTAACTCATAAAACGAGTAATAACCAAGAATCTAGAAGACTGTTCACATTAAGCAACTGGTTTTACGAAACACTCCGGTGGCGACAGTAAAATACAAATTTGCGGGCAAACGTGTGACTGAGGCGGTTACATTACAAAGAAGATCGATTTTGGAGCTTCTGTGGGCGAGCATGAATAATTTATCTCGAGTATATCCACGGCCCACTCTCATATTATGCAAAGTCGTGTTAATTAGAAAGAGGTGAAGCGCTGTCTTTAACATAAATTGACGAGTTTATATACTCGGTCCGTGACGAGGTAACCAAACAGCCAACGCTCGAAGTGGACAAAAGTTTTTCCACAAATAATACCTCTTGGACAATTAGTTAGCTTACACATTACACACTGTAATGCAGAACTGATGCAGAGTACACAAATATAATAAGCTAATCAACTAAAACATTCAGTGGCTGACAGGGCTGACTCAAAGTAGTTCAGCGTAGACTCAAATACTCACTCTTGGTGCACTGCATGGTGCAAGAGGAAAATTCATTAACATTTATTGTCCGAGGCGCTGACATATTAGTTAAGTTTGAGTCCACAGATTCCCTCTCAATATCTCATGACGACACTGCATGGTGCAAGAGGAAAGATCCTGACAATGGAAATGTTCTAGGGGCTGACGACAGTAGTTCAGAGTGAGCCCACCGATTCCCACTGACTATCTCATGACGACATTATATGGTCCAACAGGAAAGATCCTGACAATGGAAATGTTCTAGGGGCTGACGACAGTAGTTCAGAGTGAGCCCACCGATTCCCACTGACTATCTATCTCATGACGACATTATATGGTCCAACAGGAAAGATCCTGACAATGGAAATGTTCTAGGGGCTGACGAAAGTAGTTCAGCGTGAGCCCACAGATTCCCACTGACTATCTCATGACGACATTATATGGTCCAACAGGAAAGATCCTGACAATGGAAATGTTCTAGGGGCTGACGAAAGTAGTTCAGCGTGAGCCCACAGATTCCCACTGACTATCTCATGACGACATTATATGGTCCAACAGGAAAGATTCTGACAATGGAAATGTTCTAGGGGCTGACGAAAGTAGTTCAGCGTGAGCCCACCGATTCCCACTGACTATCTCATGACGACATTATATGGTCCAACAGGAAAGATCCTGACAATGGAAATGTTCTAGGGGCTGACGAAAGTAGTTCAGCGTGAGCCCACAGATTCCCACTGACTATCTCATGACGACATTATATGGTCCAACAGGAAAGATTCTGACAATGGAAATGTTATAGTGGCTGACGAAAGTAGCTCAGCGTGAGCCCACAGATTCCCACTGACTATCTATCTCATGACGACATTATATGGTCCAACAGGAAAGATCCTGACAATGGAAATGTTCTAGTGGCTGACAAAAGTAGTTCAGCGTGAGCCCACAGATTCCCACTGACTATCTCATGACGACATTATATGGTCCAACAGGAAAGATCCTGACAATGGAAATGTTCTAGGGGCTGACGACAGTAGTTCAGAGTGAGCCCACCGATTCCCACTGACTATCTCATGACGACATTATATGGTCCAACAGGAAAGATCCTGACAATGGAAATGTTCTAGTGGCTGACGAAAGTAGTTCAGCGTGAGCCCACAGATTCCCACTGACTATCTCATGACGACATTATATGGTCCAACAGGAAAGATCCTGACAATGGAAATGTTCTAGGGGCTGACGACAGTAGTTCAGAGTGAGCCCACCGATTCCCACTGACTATCTCATGACGACATTATATGGTCCAACAGGAAAGATCCTGACAATGGAAATGTTCTAGTGGCTGACGAAAGTAGTTCAGCGTGAGCCCACCGATTCCCACTGACTATCTCATGACGACATTATATGGTCCAACAGGAAAGATCCTGACAATGGAAATGTTCTAGGGGCTGACGACAGTAGTTCAGAGTGAGCCCACCGATTCCCACTGACTATCTCATGACGACATTATATGGTCCAACAGGAAAGATCCTGACAATGGAAATGTTCTAGTGGCTGACAAAAGTAGTCCAGCGTGAGCCCACAGATTCCCACTGACTATCTCATGACGACATTATATGGTCCAACAGGAAAGATTCTGACAATGGAAATGTTATATTGGCCGACGAAAGTAGTTCAGCGTGAGCCCACAGATTCCCACTGACTATCTCATGACGACATTATATGGTCCAACAGGAAAGATCCTGACAATGGAAATGTTCTAGGGGCTGACGACAGTAGTTCAGAGTGAGCCCACCGATTCCCACTGACTATCTATCTCATGACGACATTATATGGTCCAACAGGAAAGATCCTGACAATGGAAATGTTATAGTGGCTGACGAAAGTAGTTCAGCGTGAGCCCACAGATTCCCACTGACTATCTCATGACGACATTATATGGTCCAACAGGAAAGATCCTGACAATGGAAATGTTCTAGGGGCTGACGACAGTAGTTCAGAGTGAGCCCACCGATTCCCACTGACTATCTCATGACGACATTATATGGTCCAACAGGAAAGATCCTGACAATGGAAATGTTCTAGGGGCTGACGAAAGTAGTTCAGCGTGAGCCCACCGATTCCCACTGACTATCTCATGACGACATTATATGGTCCAACAGGAAAGATCCTGACAATGGAAATGTTCTAGGGGCTGACGAAAGTAGTTCAGCGTGAGCCCACAGATTCCCACTGACTATCTCATGACGACATTATATGGTCCAACAGGAAAGATTCTGACAATGGAAATGTTATAGTGGCTGACGAAAGTAGCTCAGCGTGAGCCCACAGATTCCCACTGACTATCTATCTCATGACGACATTATATGGTCCAACAGGAAAGATCCTGACAATGGAAATGTTCTAGTGGCTGACAAAAGTAGTTCAGCGTGAGCCCACAGATTCCCACTGACTATCTCATGACGACATTATATGGTCCAACAGGAAAGATTCTGACAATGGAAATGTTATAGTGGCCGACGAAAGTAGTTCAGCGTGAGCCCACAGATTCCCACTGACTATCTCATGACGACATTATATGGTCCAACAGGAAAGATTCTGACAATGGAAATGTTATAGTGGCCGACGAAAGTAGTTCAGCGTGAGCCCACAGATTCCCACTGACTATCTCATGACGACATTATATGGTCCAACAGGAAAGATCCTGACAATGGAAATGTTCTAGGGGCTGACGACAGTAGTTCAGAGTGAGCCCACCGATTCCCACTGACTATCTATCTCATGACGACATTATATGGTCCAACAGGAAAGATCCTGACAATGGAAATGTTATAGTGGCTGACGAAAGTAGTTCAGCGTGAGCCCACAGATTCCCACTGACTATCTCATGACGACATTATATGGTCCAACAGGAAAGATCCTGACAATGGAAATGTTCTAGGGGCTGACGACAGTAGTTCAGAGTGAGCCCACCGATTCCCACTGACTATCTCATGACGACATTATATGGTCCAACAGGAAAGATCCTGACAATGGAAATGTTCTAGGGGCTGACGAAAGTAGTTCAGCGTGAGCCCACCGATTCCCACTGACTATCTCATGACGACATTATATGGTCCAACAGGAAAGATCCTGACAATGGAAATGTTCTAGGGGCTGACGAAAGTAGTTCAGCGTGAGCCCACAGATTCCCACTGACTATCTCATGACGACATTATATGGTCCAACAGGAAAGATTCTGACAATGGAAATGTTATAGTGGCTGACGAAAGTAGCTCAGCGTGAGCCCACAGATTCCCACTGACTATCTATCTCATGACGACATTATATGGTCCAACAGGAAAGATCCTGACAATGGAAATGTTCTAGTGGCTGACAAAAGTAGTTCAGCGTGAGCCCACAGATTCCCACTGACTATCTCATGACGACATTATATGGTCCAACAGGAAAGATTCTGACAATGGAAATGTTATAGTGGCCGACGAAAGTAGTTCAGCGTGAGCCCACAGATTCCCACTGACTATCTCATGTCGGCACTATACAAGAAGGAAAGATCCTGGTCACGAAAATTCTTCAGTGGCTGACACAAGTAGTTCAGTGCAGCTCACAGACTTAAACTCTGACGATCACAGTCAAAGTGCTTTACTACCTGACACAAGTAGCTTGCAATGCTGGTGCTATATGAAATTATCAAATAATTTACTAAACTACCAATTTCGTCTAATGGGTAGAAATATGAGGTGCAGAGATGCTGGATTTGGCTACTTTATTATTAGGGGTTTAAGGGGAGATGCCCAGTTTTTTTTTATCAAGATGCAAACATCATGATACGCGATTGAATGCTGTCTGTGCGGTGTCGACATTGTTATTTGTGGCGCGATACTTGCTGTAACCACCTGAAACTATACAGACTGGCATTGATAACTCCATTGGTAGGCCTACTCAGCCAATAAAAAAATTCGATAAGCCAACATATAGATCTTGAAAATTGGATTACTTTAAATTTTCGAAGGATTTCTAGTTTTTTTTCCATTTTGTGCATTATTTTCAAACTGAGGTCAACACTTAAATTTTAATTTTCCAATAAGCATGACCAGTGTCTTGACGCGGGAGGATGTTGTGTGGTGCAAGAGGAGTTGCCGCCCCAGTGGCAGAGGCTGACACCGAGTGTAGCGTGTAGCGTAGGTATACATGTGTGTCAGGGCAGTCTGTGGCCGTAGGAGTTGTTTTACAACGACTATGGCGGTTTTTAATGTTCTGTGACATTTCGAGAGAAGTCTGGAGGTTGAGTCGGTTCTTTATCGTGCAGACATAAGAGGTGCGTTTGATAAATCCTACTTACTGTGTCACCAAGCAAGGCCTCATTAAACAAAACATTGCTTGAGGAGAAAAGTGATCCAAGAGAACATTCACAATTACTAACGATTTTAAAATCTGGTGGTTTTCTGAGAAACCCCAGTTGTCTTTAGTAATTTGTTTTTACCTAAATGATTCGTTCAAAATAACATCGGAATAAAAGAAGTTTTTATATGGATCTACAGTATATACCTCTCGAAGACGATTTGTTATTGAATAATCCAAATATTCATTACGTGTGTAAAATATATTGTTGGAACTATGTTTCAAAATATAAATTAACATTTATGTTTGATCAGATATTTAGTTTTTTCATTGAAACATGTGCACTTAACTATAATAACACCTTTAGGAGTACAGTAACCTAGTTTTTTTTTTTTTTTTTTACACACATTGGTCTTGTGCTCTAAGAACTCCCCTATCAAGTTATGCAATATGCAGATATCGGCTAGATGCTGTACTTTGTGTACTTATGGCAATAACATTTCCATAAACATAATATACACTGAATGTACATTTACAAACAAATAATCCTATACTCAGCAGTATCCCACCAAGTGTGTGTTAACATGTACAACTCTTGCGGATTAGCAACGATTCATGTGACTTTTCCATTGACTGTCATTATAATAACAATATCCTATTATCGAAGCTGTAGGTGATCAAGTGGAAATATAACAACGATAAACAAGCATTTGTGTGATTATGAACGGTCTACATTGCGTCATGGGGACACCGCATTCTCACGTAGCGAAGGCCGAGAACTATGAATAATACCAGCGGCTCGCCTTGGCTGTGGCGCAACTGATACTAGATATCTAACATCTGAATTAAGTAATTACTTTGTCAGTTGATAAGTTAAATTCGGGACTGATCTAGAGACCGGTTTGGCTATTGAGCGAGCCGCAAGGTCTAGGCCGACGTTAGGCAATGTCCTACTCTCTACTCTACCATGACTGTGGTCCATACATCAGCTCGGCAGTATCCGCGGGGCTAAACAACCGTACCTAAATTTATAATGGTCCTTAGTATTTAAAATCCGTGGAGACTGAACAAGTGCTTTTTATCGAAGAGTTATAGCTGTAGAAAGGCCCGAGTTCTCGACCTTATTGAATAGAGCTGGTGGTCGGGCAGCAACAATAAAATGTAGCTCGAAGCTAGGAAAGAATTGCGTAACGTGTTTCGACCTGGTGACCCAGTTGTGTTGTGAACACTATGACTATGACTGTGGATAATCTCGGTGTTGTGGCATAGTCAGGTGTGAGGGGGCTGTTTGGGGGGGGGGATTGAGTTAAACGTAGTCACTATAGACACAAGTGTAATCTTAAGGATAGGTGCCAAAGAGAAAAATTCTATCTACAGAGAACCGTAAGGAAAATGTTTCTCTTTTTGTAGACTTTTCTATGATTTTTCTTACAGGATCAAAAGTACTTTACCAAAACCATTGTCAAACGACTAGATCTAACTCAATTATTTTGCACAAACACTGAAGATGGTTTGCTCTAGAAAACCTGCAGACTGAGCGAGTTTCAAGTTGTTTTATACTCTTTGTAATCGAATAGGTTCATAAAAAGAAAAGTACCCGCTAAATAGGTACAGGGGTCTCCTAGAATGAGTTGTCAAAACTGCTTTTATGTTTACTAAAACATTTCACACGCCACTTGACGCATGGGCTCAGTTATTTATTTTACTTTCCAATTCGTCTTAATCACACTTACGTCATGCCAGTTGATGCAGAACGTTGCCGTTTTACAGGAAGTACAGTTTAGTACTGCACCATTGGTCAACAGAGTGCGTGGACCAGCTGACAGCCAATTTGAGTAATCAGCTGTTATTAATGAACAGGTCACGTGACGCTCCGGGAGGCTAATTGCGTGAACTGCGAAACCTGATCCTTCGCGTAATTAATTAGAATCAACCAAGTCTGATACCGGTTCCTAGCTCTATCTCTAGCTATTCCTACACAGTCCGCAGCGCCCAGAACTTGCAGCTCTGGTGAAGTGGTGAACAGTGGGATCTAGGAATATCTTTTAGAATAATAGTTGTCTACGTTATTATTAACCAAACTGTCCCACATACGTCCAATGGAAACTGTAATCAACCCCCTGGAGTCTTATGTCACAGTAACAGCACAAAAATAAACAATAAAAAAGCGTTTCTACTCCTCAAAACAGCACCATGGAGTAGTAACCCGACATTAAGTGCTCTCAAAAAAGCACCGTGTATGACCTAGGTCCACTATTGTTGTGTATTATTCTGTTAAATAATCATAATTTTGTGCATCAAATCAACATAAAAATAGCTGGTAACGTGGAAGGTGAAAGCTATAATAACAGAAATTGCTTCAGTATGTAACCAGAATTTAAAAGAGCAAGTGTTTGTGTTTATATTTAAAAATAATATTAAATACGTTGTTAAAACTTATGGATCCTAACTCCTTCCTAATCATCCTAGTTCTTAGAATCTGACATCAAAGTGTCATAAGGGTGATATTTTTCCGCTATGCCGATTGTGTTTCACCAAAGCCGATTGGCCAGATGCCTTTGCCTCAAACGTAATCAATCTATACTGCACACACAGACTATTTCAGTCATACGCAGATTGATCCTCAGTTACTATGTAAGGTCAAATATTGGTTTTAAATCACCTTTAAGAAACTTGTTTATTATTATGCTGTGAAACAGAAGTAGGTCGACCACCCATGTAAAATCGAATAGTGGCCCGTTTTGGGATGTATTTATAAATGTTAGCGTTTCTAACAATGTACCATTGTTCTGTGGCGCTGTGCTGATGTTAGCTGAAGATTACAACCTTCCCAACTAGTCGCTTTGTGTGGAAACGTCAGCGGCTTGTATGTGTTAATAAAGACCATAGCAATGTTATTGTTCATGGTCCAAAATCGCTCACAAAACACTACATTGTGCCAACACGCTGTTATGTACAAATATTGTAAGTATCGCTCATTACGATTTCATGGAATGTAAAGAAATTGAATAACGATCATATCCTATATGAAATGTCTTTAATGGACTAATCTCTATCCTATACAACTAAGGTCAATGACACTACAATGCTACGGGCATCGGTGCTTAATAAGTCAAATACTCCGACACGGCGTCCAGCTTCTATGGTCATTGTGCGCTTGATGACTGCGCCGCTATACAACGTGGGAAAGGCGCTCCTGTTATAGAATGGACAATATGCATTGGTAATGCTTCGATGCTTTCAAACGAGCTCTTTAACAGACCAATGTGATGTGCGTGCACAGCCCTAATAGACTGCAGAAAAGCATGTTATTTCAACCTTGCGGAAGTCAGCAGAATTAAGTCTTATATAAGTGTAAATCTTTGACAAATAGTTCTAACTTTAAAGTAAAATTTATGGCAAGTCAATTATTCTTAAATATTCAATCAGCTATGCTGGACATCACCCTCATAACCACCAACACAATACACTACAGCTCATATCTTGTGTGGTTCAGCAGCTATGCTAGACAGGGATCAGTTGTAGATCAGTTGGTCCACGCAGGGTCAGACCACTGCCCACTCAACAGCTTCATCCTGTCTTGTGTAACCTCCTCAGTCTCACACTTACGCCGACACCAACACTAGACACTACAGTTGCATATCTTGTGTGGTTCATCAGCTATGCTAGACAGAGATCAGTTGTAGATCAGTTGGTCCACGCAGGGTCAGACCACTGCCCACTCAACAGCTTCATCCTGTCTTGTGTAACCTCCTCAGTCTCACACTAACACCGACACCAACACTAGACACTACAGTTGCATATCTTGTGTCGTTCATCAGCTATGCTAGACAGAGATCAGTTGTAGATCAGTTGGTCCACGCAGGGTCAGACCACTGCCCACTCAACAGCTTCATCCTGTCTTGTGTAACCTCCTCAGTCTCACACTAACACCGACACCAACACTAGACACTACAGTTGCATATCTTGTGTGGTTCATTAGCTATGCTAGACAGAGATCAGTTTTAGATCAGTTGGTCCACGCAGGGTCAGACCACTGCCCACTCAACAGCTTCATCCTGTCTTGTGTAACCTCCTCAGTCTCACACTAACACCGACACCAACACTAGACACTACAGTTGCATATCTTGTGTGGTTCATCAGCTATGCTAGACAGAGATCAGTTGTAGATCAGTTTGTCCACGCAGGGTCAGACCACTGCCCACTCAACAGCTTCATCCTGTCTTGTGTAACCTCCTCAGTCTCACACTAACACCGACACCAACACTAGACACTACAGTTGCATATCTTGTGTGGTTCATCAGCTATGCTAGACAGAGATCAGTTGTAGATCAGTAGTTGGTCCACGCAGGGTCAGACCACTGCCCACTCAACAGCTTCATCCTGTCTTGTGTAACCTCCTCAGTCTTACACTAACACCGACACCAACACTAGACACTACAGTTGCATATCTTGTGTGGTTCACCAGCTATGCTAGACAGATATCAGTTGTAGATCAGTTGGTCCACGCAGGGTCAGACAACTGCCCACTCAACAGCTTCATCCTGTCCTGTGTAACCTCCTCAGTCTCACACTTACACCAACACACACACTAGACACTACAGTTGCATATCTTGTGTGGTTCATCAGCTATGTTAGACAGAGATCAGTTGTAGATCAGTTGGTCCACGCAGGGTCAGACAACTGCCCACTCAACAGCTTCATCCTGTCCTGTGTAACCTCCTCAGTCTTACACTAACACCGACACCACACTAGACACTACAGTTGCATATCTTGTGTGGTTCATCAGCTATGCTAGACAGAGATCAGTTGTAGATCAGTTGGTCCACGCAGGGTCAGACCACTGCCCACTCAACAGCTTCATCCTGTCTTGTGTAACCTCCTCAGTCTTACACTAACACCGACACCACACTAGACACTACAGTTGCATATCTTGTGTGGTTCATCAGCTATGCTAGACAGAGATCAGTTGTAGATCAGTTGGTCCACGCAGGGTCAGACCACTGCCCACTCAACAGCTTCATCCTGTCTTGTGTAACCTCCTCAGTCTCACACTAACACCGACACCAACACTAGACAATACAGTTGCATATCTTGTGTGGTTCATCAGCTATGCTAGACAGAGATCAGTTGTAGATCAGTTGGTCCACGCAGGGTCAGACCACTGCCCACTCAACAGCTTCATCCTGTCTTGTGTAACCTCCTCAGTCTCACACTAACACCGACACCAACACTAGACACTACAGTTGCATATCTTGTGTGGTTCACCAGCTATGCTAGACAGAGATCAGTTTTAGATCAGTAGTTGGTCCACGCAGGGTCAGACCACTGCCCACTCAACAGCTTCATCCTGTCTTGTGTAACCTCCTCAGTCTCACACTAACACCGACACCAACACTAGACACTACAGTTGCATATCTTGTGTGGTTCACCAGCTATGCTAGACAGAGATCAGTTTTAGATCAGTAGTTGGTCCACGCAGGGTCAGACCACTGCCCACTCAACAGCTTCATCCTGTCTTGTGTAACCTCCTCAGTCTTACACTAACACCGACACCACACTAGACACTACAGTTGCATATCTTGTGTGGTTCATCAGCTATGCTAGACAGATATCAGTTGTAGATCAGTTGGTCCACGCAGGGTCAGACAACTGCCCACTCAACAGCTTCATCCTGTCCTGTGTAACCTCCTCAGTCTCACACTTACACCAACACACACACTAGACACTACAGTTGCATATCTTGTGTGGTTCATCAGCTATGTTAGACAGAGATCAGTAGTTGGTCCACGCAGGGTCAGACCACTGCCCACTCAACAGCTTCATCCTGTCTTGTGTAACCTCCTCAGTCTCACACTTACACCAACACACACACTAGACACTACAGTTGCATATCTTGTGTGGTTCATCAGCTATGTTAGACAGAGATCAGTTGTAGATCAGTTGGTCCAAGCAGGGTCAGACCACTGCCCACTCAACAGCTTCATCCTGTCTTGTGTAACCTCCTCAGCCTCACACGTACAAAAACAAACACACTAGACACTACAGTTGCATATCTTGTGTGGTTCATCAGCTATGTTAGACAGAGATCAGTTGTAGATCAGTTGGTCCAAGCAGGGTCAGACCACTGCCCACTCAACAGCTTCATCCTGTCTTGTGTAACCTCCTCAGCCTCACACGTACAAAAACAAACACACTAGACACTACAGTTGCATATCTTGTGTGGTTCATCAGCTATGTTAGACAGAGATCAGTTGGTCCACGCAGGGTCAGACCACTGCCCACTCAACAGCTTCATCCTGTCTTGTGTAACCTCCTCAGTCTCACACTTACACCAACACACACACTAGACACTACAGTTGCATATCTTGTGTGGTTCATCAGCTATGTTAGACAGAGATCAGTTGTAGATCAGTTGGTCCAAGCAGGGTCAGACCACTGCCCACTCAACAGCTTCATCCTGTCTTGTGTAACCTCCTCAGTCTCACACTTACCCCAACACCACACTAGACACTACAGTTGCATATCTTGTGTGGTTCATCAGCTATGTTAGACAGAGATCAGTAGTTGGTCCACGCAGGGTCAGACCACTGCCCACTCAACAGCTTCATCCTGTCTTGTGTAACATCCTCAGTCTCACACTTACGCCGACACCAACACTAGACACTAAAGTTGCATATCTTGTGTGGTTCATCAGCTATGGTTATCAGCTATGCTAGACAGATATCAGTTGTAGATCAGTTTGTCCACGCAGGGCCAGACCACTGCCCACTCAACAGCTTCATCCTGTCCTGTGTAACCTCCTCAGTCTCACACTTACGCCGACACCAACACTAGACACTAAAGTTGCATATCTTGTGTGGTTCATCAGCTATGCTAGACAGATATCAGTTGTAGATCAGTTTGTCCACGCAGGGTCAGACCACTGCCCACTCAACAGCTTCATCCTGTCTTGTGTAACCTCCTCAGTCTCACACTTACGCCGACACCAACACTAGACACTAAAGTTGCATATCTTGTGTGGTTCATCAGCTATGCTAGACAGATATCAGTTTTAGATCAGTAGTTGGTCCACGCAGGGTCAGACCACTGCCCACTCAACAGCTTCATCCTGTCTTGTGTAACCTCCTCAGTCTCACACTTACGCCGACACCAACACTAGACACTAAAGTTGCATATCTTGTGTGGTTCATCAGCTATGCTAGACAGATATCAGTTGTAGATCAGTTTGTCCACGCAGGGTCAGACCACTGCCCACTCAACAGCTTCATCCTGTCTTGTGTAACCTCCTCAGTCTCACACTTACACCAACACACACACTAGACACTACAGTTGCATATCTTGTGTGGTTCATCAGCTATGTTAGACAGAGATCAGTTGTAGATCAGTTTGTCCACGCAGGGTCAGACCACTGCCCACTCAACAGCTTCATCCTGTCTTGTGTAACCTCCTCAGTCTCACACTTACCCCAACACCACACTAGACACTACAGTTGCATATCTTGTGTGGTTCATCAGCTATGTTAGACAGAGATCAGTAGTTGGTCCACGCAGGGTCAGACCACTGCCCACTCAACAGCTTCATCCTGTCTTGTGTAACATCCTCAGTCTCACACTTACGCCGACACCAACACTAGACACTAAAGTTGCATATCTTGTGTGGTTCATCAGCTATGGTTATCAGCTATGCTAGACAGATATCAGTTGTAGATCAGTTTGTCCACGCAGGGCCAGACCACTGCCCACTCAACAGCTTCATCCTGTCCTGTGTAACCTCCTCAGTCTCACACTTACGCCGACACCAACACTAGACACTAAAGTTGCATATCTTGTGTGGTTCATCAGCTATGCTAGACAGATATCAGTTGTAGATCAGTTTGTCCACGCAGGGTCAGACCACTGCCCACTCAACAGCTTCATCCTGTCTTGTGTAACCTCCTCAGTCTCACACTTACGCCGACACCAACACTAGACACTAAAGTTGCATATCTTGTGTGGTTCATCAGCTATGCTAGACAGATATCAGTTTTAGATCAGTAGTTGGTCCACGCAGGGTCAGACCACTGCCCACTCAACAGCTTCATCCTGTCTTGTGTAACCTCCTCAGTCTCACACTTACGCCGACACCAACACTAGACACTAAAGTTGCATATCTTGTGTGGTTCATCAGCTGTGCTAGACAGATATCAGTTGTAGATCAGTTTGTCCACGCAGGGTCAGACCACTGCCCACTCAACAGCTTCATCCTGTCTTGTGTAACCTCCTCAGTCTCACACTTACGCCGACACCAACACTAGACACTAAAGTTGCATATCTTGTGTGGTTCATCAGCTATGCTAGACAGAGATCAGTTGTAGATCAGTTGGTCCACGCAGGGTCAGACCACTGCCCACTCAACAGCTTCATCCTGTCTTGTGTAACTTTCTCATTCCTCTTACTTAAGCTTTGTCTTGGCTAAAATGAATAACGTGTTACATATACTGAGTTATTTTAGTCGTATGGCTATACATTACTGGGTATAATTGTTAAACCCGCCTTGAACTTTGATGTATGTGGAGCATTGTGAACTCAGCCAGAGGCAACGATCTTTATCTCTAACCAAGGATCTAGAGATCATGTATCACGTATCCTCGTGAGAACAACAATGCTGTGACGTCAGTTCCGCCGACAACAATTGGGTTAACTCTTGGGCTGACCTTCGCTGGGGCGATGACGCCGTTCAAGCCCCGCGGTCCGTGAAACCGCTAAACACAGTGTGTTTTAACACAATATCCACCATTTACCAAACCTATTTTGGATGCTTCAAATCATGACGATTTGTACATTAAGCTTAAACTTGATACAATCCATTGTGGACATAGTCGTATAAAAGTTTATCAATTTTCTTCAATTTTTGTTGAACAAAACACATTGTCTTCACCTAAAAATAAAAAAAAAAAAAAACATATATTTTAGTAGCTACTGTGTAAAAATATTCTTGGATTCGTGAAATTTCGTATAGGCAGTCCACACTCCTTTATTTTACTGTGATTATTTTATCCACTCCATACGGCTGGCTCAGTATCGTAAACTTTCCTAATTACTTAAGCATTGTCGACCAGGAATTCAAATAAAATGTAGCCAACAAACATAGCGTGACTCGGTGGAAGAACCTCGACTAGTCTCTTTCTACCACAGACGCAGCACAATAATACAGTAGATCGTATAGAAATGCCACACATACCAAAACGTGCTGTCACCCTACAAAGGAATTAAATGTTTCAACCACAGCTAAAACGTAAAAGAACCCTTAGAAATGATTAAGGGCCTAATAACACGTACATTTCTATAGAAGATTTTAGAAGCTGTAAAGAAGGCAACGTAGGAATGATTACATTCAGTACAAGTAGTTTGAGATGAACAAAATATGTAAAAACTTGTAGTTGGTGTTGACCCCATTGCATGTACTACCACATAAGTTGCAAGTGCGACATACTATTAATCCTAAATTGTAAACCGATTGTACCGTAATATTAGTAATTACACCCAGGTGACGGTCCTAGCTCTGCCAGTCGGAGCCGGTCAAGCTGCTATTGTATTCTGTATTTGTAAGGACGAGTTTTTGCTGGCTGACCGGTCAGTCGGACCAAAATCCATCAGCCAGTTCAGGGAACTTGGCCTTATACTGGAGCTGGAGTGGCCACGACTTCCTCTGCAGTAGACCTCCTGCATACAGAACTGTCCACTGTTCGCGACAGAGCACTAGAGCAGGGTTGCCGTTATGTTATTAGCTAAGTGATAGGCGCCAAACAAAGAGATGAGAGGGACAAAGAATTGTGCTTGACATGGAGATTAACTCATGTCCAAGAATGGTGTATCGTAGTATACAAAACTGATCAATAATCGTGTTCGCTTAGCAACAAAAGGAATTGCTTATTACCAAATGGGTTGAAAACAGCCAGAAATCGTAGCAATAAAAGGCTTTTGAGGTAAATGACTGACTAAAAGCGCAAGGCTAAGTTCAAATACAAAAATACTGAAAGATTTAAATGGTACATTTCAACTAAATCGAAAACACATTAAAAGATACAACCTTACGTTGATTATGTGTTTTATGCTTCATGCAGACTTGAGAACACACACAGTTTGTTTTTTATTTACTAAAAAAATGTGTTTTCAAATAACCAATTGAGAAAGTACCGGTTGTTTGGAATTGTAACTATGCAAACGTATGAACCTATAACAAATGTATTTATTACCAAGGACTCGATGAACCTAAAATCCTCCTGATGGCTCTTAGTAGGTCGTTAGGAGCTCGTCAGTTCTCCTACACCTTCACACTCCATGGACCTCGAACTAAGTTAAGCGACTTCGGTACGAATAAATATAAACATAGCTTTTTAAAATATACCTTACCACTTTCAAAAGAAACACGCATCCATACCTGCAACAAAATGCATTCATTATTATTGGATTCATCTGGAAAAACAAAACAGAGAAATGAAGGGGGTAAAAGCACAGACAAGGGAATGGTAAAAGTGCATCGGAGAGGCGAACCTGTAGCACGAGACGATGAGCAAACAAACCTCGACGCCGCGAACTCTCTTGACATAATTTAAAGAGAAAGATAATACGACACGACCACTTTCTAGCCAGACGTTCGAGCATGATTTACTCTTGGACCGTCTAGAAAGTTCGCACCTCATCTGATAAAATGAGAATATTAAAAAAGAGATTGGCGTCATAAATTAGTCGCGCTCGTGAGCGTTTAGCGTGACCAGGTCTGAGGCCGTCCACAAAATGAAGCGGCAAATTAGCGCACGCGGACAAATTCGAACGCGAACCAATTTATTTGTTAACAGCAACAACAAACTGGTCTCCCGCAGCCATCACGGACTCGGATTCCAAATTGATTGTCTACTATTATCAGTTGAGCAACCCTCGCTTCGCAGGTTGCTTCTGTGCCGCGACTTGCACCGTGCGTTTATAACACTCTATTGCATGCACGTAAATGATATCCTGTCTAGAGCAGAGAACAAGTCTTGGGCAAGCTTGAGTACAAACAAGAGGGCGAATGCCATCCTCCACAGCAGGTCTAAACACCTAATTATAGTGATTACAAAATTTGTTGGGGAGAATACAATTGTATAATCGTATCGATTAATATAATAAAACGTTAGCCATTTATGCGATCTGACAAAAACTACGTAAGAAACATTCACTGTAATTAATGTATGAAAACTGCATAAACAACTCCAATGAATCAATTGTTGGATGGTCTTAAAGGATCGGTAATTGCTGCGGATTCTCATTGCGTATGTAGAAAATCACAAAATCATATTGAAATAGAATTTTACATTTCTGCTGCCATTATTATGTATAACTTAGATAGGTGCCTACCACAAACCACCATGGAATTAGTAGTTAGAAATATTTATATTTGTTAAAAAGAAATACCCCCGCCGCAGCAAACCTGCAGACTAAGCGAATTTCCATTTGACTGATTTGATTTACACTGAAATGTCTACTTAAAAATATAACATTTATTCCCAATTTAAATAGAATTAGTTTAACAAGTACTTAGGTTTGCTGCATCAGGGAGGGTAAAACTGTTTTTTTTTCGTAAAATGTTAATAGTTAGTAAGAAATAAAAGCGTTTTCCAAATTTGATCAAAATATGTTCATAAACAAGCAAACTACAACAGTTTACTTATTCTCCATAAAAATAACAATGGAATTTAAAATTTACAATTTTTGGAATTTTCTCCGTAACCATTAGGCCCATAATAACGCTTCAATATACTCAATTATTTGTTTTTTTTAAGCTCAACAAAATGGTTTGGAAATAAATTGCTAAATTTTATGTTTTTTGGGTCAAAAATGGGAAAACCCTATTTTTACCCCATAAAACCCCCCGTAAACCCCCGTTCCCATGGTCCGATCATGCTGGATCGCGAACTCGTTCGAATAAACGTAGGTTTACACGTTTGTTCATCAAAATCGGATCATATTTGCTCGAGTTATCGTGCTAACGGACATATATATATAAATAAATAAATATATAAATAAATATATATATATATATATAATCGGATGGTGTTTTTGGCCTCTAGGGACCTCAACACGAAAAAAAAATCTGTCCCGCGTCCAGCTCTTACCATGAGTACTACGGTAATAGCTTATTCCCTATATGGGAAATTCGCTAAAAAGGAAAAAAATGTAAATTTTGTTTGTTAAATTTTTGTGAATCAATTGGACCTCGCCGACAAGTTTTGCAAACTTGGCGAGGCCAAGATTTTGCATTATCACAAATAAATATATTTGAATTTGAATACACAGGAAGCAATATGTTCACAATGTAGCCTAATACAGTCATTACCTGTTAATGTAGTTTATGGTATTTGTATATCAATCCAATTTATATATCCATACGTATAGCTTTATCGATTCACCAATATTGTAGATTGTAACGATCGAAGCCCCAGACCAGGGCACTGAACACTGAAACTGTGTAACCCAAGTAATACAGGGTGTAAATTGTGCTGTTAGAAGCTTTACAAGTGCTAAAGAGAGGGCAAGACAGGCTTATAACTACTCACCACTATTGGAGGAGTAATCCTACCTTACTTCATCTGAGGTAGCGACGAATTTACGAAACCTCATTCTTATCCGTTATAAATACAGAACATTTTCTAAGTATTTTTAGTCAATTTTCATCTTATCCTTTGAAAGATTGTTCGTAAATTGAAAACTGTGATTTTATTAACTCAATAGTCTAACACTGTAAACCGACCAAAGTGTTACCAGCGGAGCGAGACCACGGGCAGGGAAGGGAAGAGGTTCTCACATTAATCGTGATGAAAACGAGTATTTCCGCCAGCAGTGAGTGGAATGGAATGACAAAGGTTCCCACAACCTAGTCCATTACTGTGGGCAAGAGCGTGCCTCCGACTTGATACTACCATTTCATTAGCTGTTCCGACGGAGGAGCAGTTACTGCGAGGTAGGTTGTTTTACAATTGAATGAATTGCTGCGTCTCAACTCGTAGTAAGTTGTTTGCACTAACATGGAGGTTGGAGGTCACATTTGTTGAAGTGCTGAAACTTGTTGCTGTAGCTAGCAGATGGATTGCCAGAAGAGTTTGTCACGTATATGCCATGGGGATATATTACATTATTGACATTGATATACAGGGTGGCTGAAAAGTAACTTGCATCCCCCCTTAACTTTTCAACCATTTGAGATATTTGAAATCGGTTTGCGGCAACCTTCTTAGATATGAGAGGCTACAATGATAATGGTAAATTTTGAAAATTTTGCCTTTAGGGGTAGCGGGAGTAAGGGGTAGCTCAAAATTTTCAAATGAGAAATATAGTCGAGTTTGGTATCATTTTACAGGTCTTGACGAAACATAAACATTGACATAAAGAAAACCAAAATCGGCTCACTAATAACAAAATGGTGCCCTAAAAAGTTTCAAATCCAAATAACCATGAGGGTGGAAAAAAATTTGCTTGCACCCTCTTTAACTTTTTAACTATTTGATTTTAACTATCTTTATGTTATTTGTTATGTTTCGTCAAGACCTACAAAATTATACCAAGCTCGACTATACTTGCTTTTTGAAAATTTTGAGTTACCCCCCACCCCCACTACCCCTAAGGGCAAAATTTTCAAAAATAACCATAATTATTGTAGCCCCTCATATCTAAGAAGGTTGCCGCAAACCGATTTCAAATATCTCAAATAGTTGAAAAGTTAAGTGAGGGTGCAAGTTACTTTTCAGCCACCCTGTATTTATCTTATCATCCCCTTAATACGATATATACTAATACTATTGTTTAACTTTCAGTTTTAGGTACATTTTGTAACGTTATTCGTCGAACGAGTACTGTTTATATAACTAGCTATGATTTGTAGTTCCAATCAAAATAAATACAACAGGACACACTATACGGATCGAATGAACGGGTAAGATTTGTTCTGTCCGTTTTGTTTTCAATCAATCAGTGAAACCCAAGAAGACGAAACGTTAACACCCTTTCCCAAGGGAACTTGGCGGTAGGATAGCGGTCCCTGGGGAGCCACAGCCACCGGATGGATAGGAATAGAATATCTAAGTGGCGTAACCGAAGGCTGATGGCAAGATAATGGCAGGTGCTAATAGCGAACTCAGCACTCAGCGGCCGATCCTGGCGATTGGGTATCTAAATTGCCCTAAACGACCGATCCTAGCCGTATAACGTTTATGTAATAATCATTATTGGATATAGAATATTCACTTTATTATGATTACAGATGAACCTGCTTGCCCAAGAGCTGTGACTTGCATATCTGGTGGTGCATTCCGACCAGTGCAGCAGTGTGTGTACTCGCTGATGCTGACTCCCTCAGTCTTAACCACTGATTCACCCTTGAGCATAGATTTTGAAAATACATTAAAATCAAACTGAGTTTTGAATGTGTAAAACTGTTGTTTGTACTCTGTGACAAATAGGATTAACAATATTGTAACTTAAGATGGGAATATTTTCCAAGAACTAAATTTGCAACATTGTCACAGCCAGAGGATTTAGGAGTCATCGAGAAAAGGACCCCATTCACCAGCAATGAACTCAGTCAGTCCCCTTTCTTAACTAAGATTTTTTCTTAAATAATTGGGACAGATCGTAGCGTAGAAGTACTTATAAGCAGTGATAAGGTTACATTCTGTGCACCATT
Organism: Macrosteles quadrilineatus; assembly: GCF_028750875.1. Classification (NCBI taxonomy): domain Eukaryota; kingdom Metazoa; phylum Arthropoda; class Insecta; order Hemiptera; family Cicadellidae; genus Macrosteles; species Macrosteles quadrilineatus. Next base: position 153,268,763 of record NW_026542594.1, read on the forward strand.
GCAATAGTTACAAGTACAAGTCATGTACAAGTACTCGTTTTGATACAAACGAAAAATACATTTTTATGCCTGTATTTTGAACTGGGCGGGATGAGGTGTAATTGATATAATTAATTGCTGTGCTAGATTTTTGTGTTAAAGTTTTGTTTTAATCGATTAACACTTGCTGGTCAGGTTGGGGTGAGGCGAGGGAGGGTCAGACGTAGCGTGAGTGTGGCTGGCGCCGTAACCTGAGATTTGAGAGGCTATCCTCCACTCTACCCACCGCGGGGATGCTGGGCCACATCCGCCATCCGCAATCTACCACCTACCACCTAGCACATAGCACATAGCACATCGAACATGGCACATAGCACCTAGAATCCACCACCTAGCACCTAGCATCTAGCGGACGATGTGACAGAACGCTCATTACGCTGCTCAAATGTTAAACAGGAGATTCAGTGGTGAACCGTTCAAGCAATGCGCAATAGAACTTTCACATCTTTATTGGGATATTGTAAACATAAGCAAATACGCACCTAATTGACGTATTTGGTTGGCTCTTGAGGTTGTAGTACTTTCAGTGATTTGTAATGGTTTTTAGTAGTGCTAAAGGAAAACCGTATGATATAGGATCTACGCTGGTGGTAAAATTAAGCACTTGTTGACTAAAACGAACGCGTTAAGGATTAAGATAGGGATTCGTTAAACAAATTAAATCATCCTCAAAACGCGTCCGACGTCTCCGATGACCCGTTTGTTCCAATTAGTCTCGGCGCTTCTCTCGCCGCATAATCGATGACCGAGGAAGGATCGATCGTCTCTTCCACGGGATCCATTTACAACCTGACAACAGCGCCACTCACATTCCGGCCGACGGAACAGGTGGAAACTGGAGCTGTGAAGGGTGGCCGAACGACAAAAAACGGAACAGAACAGGTCCGAGAATCGACCCCTGCAGCAGCCAACAATGGACGTCGACCTGTGAAGCGCCGCACCGCTCGGGGATATAGCCATCCCAGATTCTGCGAAGGATAAAGCGCTTTGTGCAATGTCCGCTATACACGAGCTGACGGTCAAGTTCTCCGTCACTTACGCGAAAAGGCTAAGAACTATTCTCCTAATGGTAATCTTATGCAAAAATCTTCAATTAATTGTATTTCTCATTGTAATGCGTAATTGGACTGCAATGGGGAGTTATCAATGGTGTCAAGAACCAGGACCGTATCTAACTTGACAAACACTCAATGGTCCCTTGTACTTCCAAGTACCTGGTGACACAATTACTGATCGGTGCCCGTGTTCGCCCCCGCGGTTCTATACTCTCACTGGAGGTACTGTACAAGCACTGCTCGGTTTACATGACAGGTGAGATATATTTCCAGTTTCCTGGGTCGTATATCACCGAGACATGATCTTGATGGCCAACGTGAACGTGATGTATGTGACATGGTCAGGTTGTACTGTGTGGGTGTGACAGAGATTGTAGAGCACCTGTGAGCTGTGTGCTGGCTCCTTACCTCCTTAACTATCCTACTGTTGTGCAAGTAGTGTCCATTCTTTTGACTTTCAACAATTAATACTTGCACTAACGTCGCCAATGACGGCATTGCCGAAATGTAGTTAAATCACTCCAACAACTATAAACGAACGTATATGAATATAATCACGCTTGTGGTGATTTAAATGGACACTATCAGCGCGACGTCAGCAGTGTTGGCGGCGCCGAGTTATCAGTGACCCAGCTGGTATCACGCCTCTAGCATCAACAGTACTCGAGCAAGTACAAATATTTGGCTCGATCATATAACTCTCAGTCTATGATACACTGCAGTGGTGTTACATGTTGTTTGGGGACCTAAACGTGTCTCTTATATCAGCCCTACGTGTTGGAATCTATGTTTACCGAAGTGATAAGTCATCACTGTTGTGTATCAATACACACATTGCAATAGTATACACACGACGGCCATTGAACGCAATAAATTATCATATACAGCTGTTATCACAGATGACTTGTTAGTCCAGGTAAAATACGAAAAATATATACCTAACCTGGGAAAAATTGCTTTAAAGCCAATCAAAGCAGAATTCTTGTCATTACATATTAGGGGAGATCTCTACCAAAATCCGACAAAATCCGGCCATGGGAAAACCTCCAAAATCACGATTTTAAATGGCGGCTTTTCCCAATATTGGAATATTTTCAAAAAAAGACACCCCACTGCATTTTTTATCCACATTTTTCGAGATATTGACTTGGGACCACCGCACATATTTTTTGGGTGATTGGTACTTTATTTTGACAGCGTAATCGTTTTTGGCCGCCATCTTGGATCCGCCATATTGGATATAAATATAATTTCTTAAATGTAAAGATAGTGTTGTGACACATCATAATAAAGTAGATTTTCACGCAGATCACAATGCCGAAATCCGTTTTTTAATATATTTATTCGTTCTAAAGATATACTAAAATAAATATTCTACCCTATACATTTCTTATGGACGTTTCGTATTTTGAACATTTTTTAAGATTATTTTTCTTATATCTCCAGTTCTAAATGAGGCTTCCAGTTCGTTCTGGTCTCAAAATGTTCAGTGATGTAACGGCTTTCATTTGAGCTATTGGTCATCAAAATCGGACAGGTTTGACACGAGCTAGAAGCCTCAACACAACATAAAAATTAATTTTTTAGAAATTGGTTTGTAGTAAAAGATTTATGTCTCGGGTTCTGAATAAGATACAAGGTTCGTTCTGGTCTCAAATTAATCAGTAAATTATCGGCTTTCATTTGAGTGGTCGCTAAATAAAATCGGACAAATTTAAAGCGAGTTTTGAACTTTATTTTAATATTACATTTATTTTCTTTTTAAATTTGTCTTTAGTTAAAGACATATATCTCCAGATATAAAAGACACTAAAAACTCGCAATCATCTTAAATTCTTCGTAAGATATTAGCTTTTAATCATGCTATGTATTACTTAAATCAGAAACGATTAAGGTGATTTATATTTCACTATTGCTTTCCCTCACTCTTGTCCCTTTGGTGTCAATAAAATGTGTAAAATGTGTTAAACAATAACAATCAGCTGTTAAATACAGTGGGTGTTAATCAGCTGTGTAATTTCCACTGCTTTATGCACAAGTACATGACTAGGGAGGGAAAGGAAAATGTGAGAGAGGCGGAGATAAAATAGACAAATTTCAGCAACTTGCAATTTATATATATATATATACATATATATTTATATATAAAAATTTGGAGGAATATTATTATTAGCATATAAAGGGATCTAAAAAAAATCTGCCAACCATTTTACTGCCTACTTACAAGAAATAAATAGCTGCTTTACAATATGTGGGGAATACACTACTGTATTTGTCTATTGTAAAATATTGCATTTTGTTATGTTACAAAACCCCAAATTTCTCAGTGTTACCATGCTCGGATTTTGTCGGATTTTTGTTTATATATTGTTCTGTATGTATAATTTGAAAATATGGCTTAAATTTGCTTAAAGCAATTTTGCCCACCTCATAGTGTATTTTACCCGGACTATGTATGAAGTGTATTGACAGCTTACTACTAAGCATTCACGCTCAAAAAAAGAATGCATAAAATTAAATCACATAAAATGTTTCTAGTCTTTAAAACATCAATTGCTTATATCGGCTATTTCACGCAACCCACACAAGCACAGTATTTATTAGTTTAACAAGTCCAAGAATTATTTCTATGTTTATTACTCCACTGCATGAGTTGTATTGCCTCTTGGTCCCCGAGTAATGAACTTATGCATCTGTTTACCGTTGCGACAAGCACTCGCTTGACGACTTTACCGCGCAGCTGCTTCGCAACCGTTTAGATTTATAGTTATTAAAAAGGGTCAGTGATCTGCGTGTACTTAACACTTATCTATTGCCATGTCAGACTATACACTCAGGGAATTACGTATAAACGTAAAGTTTTATAGATCCAAAGGAAGTTTTATGGGCTGTCACGATCATACGTTCTATTTTGACTTTTAATTGAATAGTAAAAGCTACCAGTTGGTTAACGTTTTCCAGGATTTTCGAAAAATGATGTTTTATACTTAGCTATTTAGGTATAAAACCCGAGGTTTGTTGTAAGTTGTAAAATTGATTAACCTCCGTAAATTGAATAACTTTCAGGAGCCAATAACTTCTGATAGTTTCATGACTGCTACTCTAAACCGTTGATATTAGTGCACTTGCAAAGTGCAGAATGTATCCGAAGTTCGAAGTATTAACATGGAAGTAATCGCTGAGGGAAAGCCAAGCGCTGCGGATGTCATCAGGATAATCGAGCGAAAAGTGAAAATACGGAATATCCTCTCATCTAGGGAATGATCGAGTGATCAACCATCGAGAGGACCTTGGTCGATAAGAGAAAGCTGGGGTCGGGATTTACATCGGGGCTCGATTGATGGTAATGATCTTTAAAATAGAAAGGGTTACGAACAAGATAACGACACAAAGGCAAGCGTGTAAAAGTTCATTTGGTCAGAACCCGTGTGTAGAATGACTCGATCTCATAAATTCCTCAGACCCTAACACAGGACGCATTTCAAACAGGCGGCGGCGTGTAATGGTCTCAGACCCGGGGGCCTATTAAACCCCGGGTAACCACGCCTACTACGGCTACGGTCTACCTGATGTAATGTGTCATTACCTCTGATTGACTCTGAACACCTTCACGTACGATATCGAGGGATATATCACTCCCTGGCGTCCTCTCTCACTCTGCATCCATATCTCATTTCTGTAATTATAAACAACTACTAGTGCTTCGGTGTCCCACTAGAGTGTGTGAAGAATGCTTTACAAAGTTTAATTCAAATCAACTCTATGCATGGATTAACATTTCTAAAGTGATACTGTGCCTATTCTGTTGAACAAGTTGAATAAACGAACACATGTCTGTGAATTCCTATCATTCCGCTGTTGTATGGCATCTTGCATAAATACCCGAACAAATGAGAAGACGAGACAAGACTGGTGTTAAGTGAAGTGTGACTTGGTAAATGATTAATGCAGGATGAGGGGGCGATGAGAGAACAGACACAACACAAACAAGGGTTGAACACTCCGCTCTACTCCGCGTCACTCTAGGGGTGGACCAGACACATCCGCCACCCAGCGGTCAGACGAGGGTAGGAATGTGCGATAACACCCTTACAAGGGCCCTGCAGTCGTTCTGATAACATTATAAATAGCTTAGACTAGCACTAGGCAACGCACTCCTATTCATAACTCTAAACTCATAACTCTTAACTCTCGTGTGTGAACTTGATGCTCGAAATAAAACTCCAATAGTTTTAGTATTTTTTCACTAAGGGTGCACGAATTGTTAATGTTTAGCTGTGTATTATTTTGTGTTGTGGTAAGTTAGGATATCTAAAAAAGGGGTTTCAGACTTTGCCGTGTACATTTATTACATCTACACCACCTAGAGTGTGACGATAATAATGATGAGTTTATAAACACCTATGCAGCCTCCACGAGCCACACCTTGGACACCTAGTGACGGCGCCATTGTATAGCCATTACGTAACTTACTTACTCCTCTAACCTTAAACAAGTGATTTACATTGATGAAAATACGCCAAGTTGAAAAAGAGTCAATATTATACTGAAGGAGTGCAAAAATCTAAAAAAAAAACAAACAAAAAACTGACTAACCAATGAGATTCACGACACAATCATAATGGCCAACTCTGCAGGTATCCTTTGATGGGGTACTTGAAACCAAATATAGATTTGAATGGAGGGATGCAGTTACGGTGTTCACAGCTTTTCTCATTAGCACAATCTTTCAAAGCTGTAAACTATTGTATTGCTATTACTGTTTTAATTGTGCTATGGCACAAATGCTTATGGTGAGGAGGGAATGAAGATATGATGGAGAATTGAGAGTTAGTTCTTGGGGAACTGAATTTATTTTCATCAGTGTGTCGTGTAAATAGTGATTGTACAACCGTAATACCTGAACCAAGAATTAACTAAACTTACAGTATAATCAGTTGTGAGATCGATGGTACGGCCCCATGTATATGTATGTATGGTAATGTACCTACCAGAGGCGCAGGGCAGCTGGGCGTGATAATTAATCCCATCCACAATAAGTAATCATCGGCTGTCGAACGTAAGTGAAAGTTTTATTGCGGCTGATCATTGTTCCTCGCTTTCAAAGTATGGAACGTTTTACTCGGGCATTTTACCTTTCTCCCGTGAAAGTATGAACGAACGGAACGGATTATAAGCATAGCCTCAGCAAACAAGCGCTCTGGAGAAACAAACATAGCGACACAAAGAAATGTTTCCTGCGCCAAACTGTACCTCTAATGTTCTAGGTAACAAACTCTATAACACAATTGTAGACGAACACAGTTACAAACTAAGAAGAGAAAGGAGTCAACATTATAATTTCACTAGAGACATGTAGCCATTATATGATCACACAAAAGTATTATATTGTCTGTGACACAAGGTTTAATCTTGCAACGTAAAAACAAACATTTCCTAAAAAAGTAAGTATACTCGTATGTATCGGGATTTCACTATACAGTAGTAACTATTAACTGTAAACAATCGATATGATATGATTTTTAATAGGCCTACTTTACGATTGATTATTTCACGACACAAGTGTGGTAGGCCTATTTATGATTTGAATGATACTAAAATAATCATTTAATGTCACCGCAGACCAATTTCTTGATGTGTGTGGAATAAATAATATTTTTAATTCGGACAAATATCATTAAATTTAATTGAAACCCACCTCACATTGTGGATGTTGGTACTAGCATTACCGGTATTTTTACTTTACTTTAACGTTCGCTGTTACTTATTTAAGAAAATCCTGGGTGAAAGTAGAGAGTATTCGGCTACCAAATAGTAACTGATCAAGGGTTTCAACTCGAATATTTATTTAACAACAGTTTAAGAAAGCGTTATAGAGGTTTAGTGGCTATTCGTGCTGGCTAATGAATTCAGCCAGTGACATAAATGCTAAGACATGTTTATAGCTTTTTTACTGCAGTGAGTTTGTTTGACTCGGAAAGTCAGAGTGTGAAAGTGGAATACAGTTAAATTGTCTTGTGTAAAAGACATGTAGGAAGAGTAAACCATTTTAAAAACCAGCTAACAATTTAACTAGAGATAAGGGTTGGGCCACATTTTAAATTTTTAAACTTGTACACTGTGTAAAAAGTTAAGTGTTTAAATCTAAATTAAATTAAATTTTGTTAAAAAAAACTGTTCATTGTGGTAAATCTTATTAACGGATCTTTACAATTTTGTGTTTTAATTTGCGCTTACAAAATTGCAAAACACGACAACCGTTATCTCTAAGATGTGCGAAAGTTTACACACTCCCGCATCACATTAGGAATGACAAATGACTCTAAACACTGCAAGTCCCATACAAGTTGCACAACATGGGCGCTATGAGACTGCGGTTTTACCGTTTCACAACGATTTTCACGTGCTTCTACAACGTTTCCCTGTTTTGCGGTTTGCAGTAAATGTTAATGTTTTCTTGGCTTGCATAACTTTCTTTTTGCAACTACGTTTACAGTGTTGCAAAATTTGCTTCATAAAGATACTACTGTAATACGACGTGTCCAACATTAACAATATCTATGTAGGTAATATATGATAGAAACAGAATTCTTCCCGTACAAACATTACTGAAAGATATGAACGGTAAAAACACTGTATCCCAGAATTTCAAAATGGAAATCGATCGGTCCGACTGTTGTCCGATCACTTTCGAAATCTTGCTGAAGGCCGTATTCCCCACAGTCGTTATTTAGTTTGTTACGCGTAGATGTCTACATAATTTGTACTAAATAGTGGAGGCGGACGTCTGACACAACACGAACCAGGCGTCGGACAGCGTCAGAAACGTCCGTACAATCAGCTGCAGCAAACACGGCCAATCAACTAGAGGCCCGGGGCTGTGGTGGCTGTAGTAGCAGCAGCAACCGTAGTGAGGATAATGACTGAGGTACGTGGTACAGCCTACAGGGGAAAACATAGAGGTATTGTAAATGTAGAAAACATATCGTTAACAGCATTGTCACGTCATTTGAAGGTGTCTGTAGGGTATACAAAAGTTAATACGGTCAAACCAACTACTAACGAGACAAGCTATTTCCTATTGAACTGCTTTTTATATCATTGTTTACATAATTCTACTTCTCAGGGAAGGAAAGCGTAAGTGAAAGGTTCTGGTAAACAATTAAAACAGTTGGAAGTCACGGCGAGAGTTCACGACGAGCTGAGAGTGGGAGAGTAGCTAGGCGTCAAAATGCAACGGAACTGAGCACACACAAACCTACAGAACCAATAGTACACGAGTATGCTGGATATAAACCAACATTAGCCTAATGTTTCTTCTCTGCATGGGTATACGGAAAATAATGAGTGAGTGGCGTTTAAATGGATTATTCATGAATGAGAGCCGCCAGAGATGAGACAAAAACTAGGAAACACGTGGTGGCGCTCAGAGGCGGTGATTCCGGGAGCGAACACAAACATATGGCTGAAGTTCACACGTACAGTGAGCAGACCAGATTGTGAGCTACTGGGACTAATTGAAGTTTGCTCTTAGAGAATAACGCCCTGCGTACATGATACCGTTTCCAGTATAAGCGTTCAGGTGTTATTTGGAGAACGTTAATTATATTCAAAGATACTACTTTTACATACGTGTCTGGGTTTATAAGCGTTATTTCAAATCGAGCCTTCAATATAAGAAAACAAATACAGTTATTGAAATGTTTAATGTAAAAAGTTTGTATAGGTCTACGAGCATGTATGTCAAAAGTTGATACTAGCCACCCCTTTTAGTTCTGCATTGAGCGCGATGCAAGGTACACTACTGCTCGAATGCAACGTATAGACAAAGGGTGGACGTTTAAAGACCATCCTTTCCAGATTTTACGAACTGACCATAAACATGAAACATGTGAACAGCAGCAGGTAGATCGGAAACGCGAGTCAACGGCCTACTTGAGTGGCCGCGAGCAAGGGAAGTCTGGAACAAAGAAGAAGAACTGGTCGGTGAGTCAGAGTGCGGCTGCGCAGTGTTCGGACAGCAGCGCGCACCTCGCCCCGTCTGCACTGCGCCGATGCACAAGAAATACCGAAATGTCCGGCGCTCCGCTCAAAACAATAGCACCATTCCAACGCGAGGCTACGCCCATCGTATCGCAATGAATCAGTACAACACTACCACGTGATACGAGTCTCAAATAGGCATGGAATTTGAGAAAGATTCGGTCAGACTGCGTACACTAGAGGATGAGGACCCCCCCCTGTATCCTTTAAAAAGTAGGCTACATTTTTACCACTAATTAAGCAGTTGCATTTGGCAGTATTACGCCTGCATTTAACCTATAAATATATAGAGTGTCTAATGTAGTGACTGACCTGTAGCTATGTTGGGCCAGAAGGGGTCGTCACCATCGCTGCTGTAGTGCGGGTCAGCCTCCGCCACACTCCCTGACGGCATCTCACACTACAAGTACCTTCGTCTCTGGGTCACACAAACACTGGCACTGACACTGGATACTTGTCATCTTTACACACACACACTAGACTCCACTTGTACATGCTACATCTAAATGGAAAATACACTAAGTAAAGCCTGTTTTGGTATGAGGTAAATTGACTAGAAGTAAAGTGAAATTTGCGATTTTTGTGAACGGGACACAGCTCAACGGATGTTAGAATACTGTGTCGTGATTTTAAAGTTTAAATATTTTAAAGACAAAAATGGTAACTTCGTTTGTGTGTTTCCTCCCTAGCAACGGAGAAATAAGTTTTCTTTCTCGGTGCTTCTAAATTCGGATGATTTGACCTAGCTCTGACAACTATAGGCTAAGGAATATACTTTACAGTTAAAAACATATAGTTGTGCCTTTTGCAACTGTGTTTTCCATTTTCTTAATCGATTAAGTGCAAAAACATAGTCACATCTGGAACTAAGTAAGAAGTATTTTAAATTCTCAGCGGCGGTCCAAGTCTCACCAATTGCCAACGATGACGACACAGATAGACCTGATAAGGTCGCAGCTGATGAGATTTTAAACACCGTATCCCAGACTAATGCACATGTAGCTGGATGTGAGTCATCAGTCTTGTCTAACCGAGACCACGAACATAGCATCTCTCTCATCAGTCTCTCGCAACGCCAGCGCCACAACAATCAATGACACTACTGCTACAACAGACGTATTGCTTGCTGGATTAACTATCCGTCTATTGACACTGACGTGCGATAGCGCGTTATCACGAGCAAACAGTAACACCCACCCGCTGAGCCCGGCATGCGGCGCGGGCTAGGTGGGACCGCTCTGGGGCTACGGTGTATGGGTTGCTATTGTTATTACTAAAACTGGGTAGATTAGGTATAGTTGTCAATATGAAAACGAGATAGGTACCCTCTGTCAATAGGAATAATGAAGGAACAAAGCCATGACGTCACGTGTGTTGGGAGTTCTGGAGTTCTAAGATCAGAATCATGCAAAGTAGTCCAGACTCCAGAGAACCATTCCGAGCTTTCGAAACGTGTTTCACTTCGGACATGTAGATCTTAATTGAATTTCAAATGTGAAGGCTATAAACTAATGTCGGAGATAAACTGGAAACTATGTAGATGTCAAATAGTTGCGTCAGCCTTTCGCGGGAGGTGGAGTTTTTGTCGAGGAGTTGACACATGAATGGAGATACTCCGGCCCCAAAACGTCACGACCAGGAGCTGCGTGTAGACGCAGAGATATCGCAACGACAACTACTGGGGCTCAGTGGCTCAGCTACGACGTGATAACTCTCTCTAGTCTATAGTCCGCGTCCGTCGTCTACTCTGTACTTTTGTATTTTGTCTCAATACCCTAGTGCCAACCTAGTACGTTTTGCCGTGTTAGACATACGTTTCCGATGTAAGCGTCTCGAGGTGAAAGGATGAGATAATCTAAACAACTCGCTGAACTTTACCGTTTGAACCAGTTTGCCAGACAGCGTGTGAGCGTGTGTGTAAACTGCAGGATACGATGGAGCGTCTGATCGCTTATAACGGTCCGCTCTCCGCTCGCCGAGGGGAACGTTTTGCAGCAGAGCGGCGCGGGAAAAGCTTCGTGCGGTATGCTGATAGCTCCTGACCAGGTCAACGAAACCGGCCAAGACATTCAACTGCTAAATAAAACTACGGCATTGCAACACTTCCTTCTCAACCAGAAGATTACAGGAGAAGACAAAATGTAGGTTGTAGCTTGTATACAAAGATAGAAATGAACACTGTCTCAGTCCCAGTTAAAGACAGTTATTGTAAACAAAACACGAGTAGTATTTGGATCAGATGCAATACATACAATCTTTTCTAGGTACCAAACACGGAGACAGCTATAGCCATAAGACTAGGAGATGTTGGGAGGCCCTGGTTTCTTTGCGTAAGTCACAACGCCAGGACCGCGATTATGACGGGGTGTTACAAATGAAACAATACATATTACAACGCGTACTACCAAACCACCAACATAAATTTACTTTATGACAGAGGTAAACAAAGTACTTGTATTTTGAATTTTCTTCTTGCTGCCCATACCGGAGATATTTTTACAGGAATTCAAGGAGGAAGTGCTTAAAACGCTTTTTAGGAAAAGCGATTTCGATACTGTACTCAAATTATATTTTACTGAGGTCAATCGTTTAGTTAGAATTATACAGTGCCATCGGTGACTTGTCAAGCGTTAAATTCACCTTCATGACCCGAATGTATCTCAGGATTCTATTTACACCATTGTGGCTGGCTGACGACGCCAGCGATACAACTGCGGCGGGAGGCTGGAGAGCTCTAGAGTTGCGCGTGTGGACGGAAGTGTCGTGCCGTGACACCGGAAACGACGGCTTACGGGATTGTTAGCGGGTTATCGCGGATAATGAGTAAATGGGTCGGAGATTGTTTGGCATGCCGAGAGAAGTGTGAGAGAGAGGGGGATAGAGAAGGGGGAACGACACAACACAACAGAACAGAACAACCCAGCCTCTCCATCACACGGTCTGGTCCAGCTGCTGTATAGTGCATGTATGTGTATTGTTATATGTTTTGCCCTTGAATTTTAGCTACAGACATTTCCACTTAAGTCAAATGCTATAATGTCGGTTTGATCAAATTGACAAAGAAAACCACGCTACGTGCATTCAATCACAAAAACATATTTGATAAACATCCAAAGCAAGTTTCTAACCGAGTATCTCGAAAATAATTCCTAATGTGCGTACCAAAAAACTTGTGAAATACAACCAATTATATCGGCTTATCAGATAAACTGCTGTTTCAGTTGATCGCCATAACAATCCGCTGACGTGTCGCGGGCGGGACAAGGTGTTTACAGATAATGCCAAGGTCCTTATTTCCTTATCACTGGTATGTTTTGACCACGTCATGCTAATCACACTGATATTACTGTGAATGTTACAAATTTAGTCTTTTGTGATTGCGTCATTTCATAAATCCGTGATTACGTTAGAATTATTATTCACTTAAATCTCGTAAAATCGTAAATCACGTTTCTAAAACTATATAGGTAAGGCTGGCGTAATTATTGCACTGTGAGTCGATGACTTTATTGCCAACTAGGAATATAACAGGAGAGCTCACCTACTAAGACTATTTTATCTTGTATAGTCTTATGTTTTAGTTTGTAAAGTATATAGTAGTACCTATATAGTATTTAAGCTCAATAGAATAAATAAGTACCGAAGTTTTGGCCTATTTCTTGTTGAGCAAACCTGGTGGACCCTCATACAGGTTTCGCTGAAGGTCTGTCTATATAGTATAGGACAGAGTTGTCACAGTATATCCAAGTGATCAGTGGTACTACTGAGCGAGGGGCGAGTGCCAAGGTAAAGGTACATGTTTGTTATGATATCTGGACCGCAGCCGCAGCCGCAGCCGCACGTGAATCATTAACCGGCCGCGGGTTGTCCATAGCCATATAAAGCTGCGAGGCGGCTGGGCGCTGACTCAGTCTCTCACTTTCACATCTCTCCGTCCTGGACCTCGCCTGCTCAGTGCTCCGAGGATGAGACCCGAGTAACTCACAATCCTCGGGGTAACCACTTTCAATTTGCCTCTAGAATGGACCGAGGCTTCTGCGAATTACTGATTTCTATCCTCAGATCCGTATGGTTTCTCTCGATGGCAATCAAGATGTTCGAAATCGAAATCGGAAAACTTAAGTGTTTACTGGTCGGTATAGTGAAAGTATAATTACCGAAGTAATTTGACGTTTAAAATCATAAAATTTTTCTGGTAGGCTATACGTGGAAAAAAATGATTGTTAAATGTTTTTGTCATGAAGTCACGTGAAAATTAAGTGACCGAATCTCTGAGTTCACGTTTGATTTTACGTTTTGCTTAAATAGAAAAGATACACATACATAGTATGGATGTCTCTCTTCATTCTATAAACCTAGTACAGCAGTAAAGCGTGGTTGTGTATTGTTGCAGTTCCATTGGTTAAACATTGCTAGCTCTTAAAACTCCCTTTCTCCTGTAAATCTGTGACATCAATTGGTTATATGACATACAATAGTAATTGTACATCAACTGTACATGCTATTAAAATTCACATAAGTTTATCAAGAAGTCGAAAAGTAAATTGACCAGATAATAATGACTGAAAATAATCTAAAGTCTATAAATCTTCTCCTCAAGTTTTACTGACTTATAGGAGTAATTCCACAATACCAAACGTGTAATTGGCAATACATTTATGGTTGTTGAAATGGAAAATCAATAGTTTATTGTTGACTATCATTTGAGTTGTGCCCGCCTCACTCCTGGACAGTTCTGGGAAGCACGGTATAGTGTCTGGTGGAATGGCTAGTGGCGACTCCGATCTTTGGTCTACCTGTTTGTTGGCTTACCTCCCTCGTTAACACCACTTCCTGAGCTCGTATGCAGTAGTGAGGATTTGGAGGGATTAACGTCGCATCTTGCTTCCGCCTGCATATACAGTAGACTTTGTCCAGCGATAGCAGTTTGTGCCGTGGAATAGCCACGATAGGGTCGTCGTGACCTCTAATTTATTCTTCTAATTAAATTCAAATCAATTAAAATTTCGCTATATCGTTCATCGGGAAAAATTTCAATAATCCAAAAATAAGAAATATATTTTTAAAAGGCAATAAAACAATGAGAGTATTGAAGACCAGCATTGACCAGTTGACCACATGCTAGAGGTTAGTGGAGGTTACGTCATATCAACAATGTGACCTTGTTATCAGCATGAATGACAGCGGCTCTCTAGCTCTAGCCTCTACTGAATGGCGGACGACGTATGTCTATTGTAAGAATACTGTGTTGTATTGTGAGAACAATGTGATACGCTGATTATAATCCGATAATTAAGAAAAATTGTAGACAAAATTACGTTTAATAGGCTATAGGAAATAATATTCGAGAAATAAGATTGTTTGTCTTGTTACATTGTATGTTATTTGTAGCTACTTTAAACTTGATAGATGTCAGCATAGGCAACTAGTTTATGTCATGTGTATACACAATTATTATAATATCACGTTGAGGTGTCCCCACAGTAAAAAAGTTACGTCTACATTCAATTGCAATTTAACCATAAATTGTGAAATTCTTCTATATGAGAAAGCTTAAAAAATATTTCACTAAATATATATTAACTCAAACTTATACCACACAAATCTTCCTAACTTTCAAGCAACTTTAAAATAAAAAAAATATTTTAAACTATTTTAAAGGTGTCCCTTTATATTCGTAATTTATACCAAAACAGGCCTTTATACATACCATATTCTATTGTCTGATAACAAAACGGAGAAATAAATGGTAGAAATAATCCAAATACGATGAATACACACGGCACCAGAACACCCACACACGAGAAGGCACGTTAGCGCTAACACTGAGGTGTGATCATAACTAGGCACTAGGACCAGGCTAGCAGCTACCCCCTCCACAGCGACAGCAGTAGTACCACCACCACCAGCAGCAACAACCGGCAGCAGGGCTACCACCACCACCATCAGCAGCTCAGCATTGATAACATCAATCAGGGCGATTACTTCCTCTCGGCTGATTATAGATTTAGAAATTCTTTGATCGTTACTCTTTGAACAACTTAGAGCATGTCAAATTTTGATAAAATCTACCAACCTATCGATACTGGGGACTTGTAATAATAACAGCTCTAGAACTTTGAGTTAAGTGCTATCCTCAAGAGATGGTTTAATTAATTAACCTTGAATTGTGTTTGGTGCTCACTGCAATCACAGAAAACATACGTGCTGCAACTTAGTAACATCCATTTCTTGGAGCCCGTTTTAACCATACTAATAGTCGACACTTCATATACCAGTTTTACTAATCAGTACAGAGACTTATATCATTGACTACGTATGTATAGTCAATGCTTATATGTAAATAATACATTACTTAATTAACGAGGAATTGGGCTCGACAGGGTTGTGAGAAAACTATACACAACTCCCCATGTTTAGTTTAAATCGTGTGTGATTAATGATAATCAAAGTATCTTACCCACAGAATTTAAAGGACGGCTGTGGTGTGTAAAGGGACTTATCCCAACTCCGCGCGGTGGTCAGAAATCTGTTAAAATCCCAACTCCGCGCTGGTTACTTTACTTCGAGTACCTCGCGGCACATGTCCAGTTCCACGCGGTGATTATATGTTCCAAAGTCTTAGTTAATACATAATTATTAACCTAACCTAACCTTACCTTACCTAAACTAACATAACCTAACCTTACCTTACCTAAACTAACATAACCTAACCTTACCTTACCTAAACTAACATAACCTAACCTTACCTTACCTAAACTAACATAACCTAACCTATCCTAACCTGTCACATGAATAAAGTAGTTAGCATATGAACAATTAAAAGTGTAAAATTACATTTGACATTTAACTACACACTAAAAGTAACCACCGCACGGTGCTGGACTGGACCCTTCGGGGGTCATAAAACTATTCCTCACCCAAAATCTGACCACGCGGAGTTGGGCTATCCCCGTGTAACAATCCTGATTTAATAATCCCTAACTATGAACTATTAACTATTTATTCCCCTAACTATAAACGGACGGTGTAAGTTTAGAATGGCAACAAAAACCCAATTGGCAATCTAAAAATAACACTTGTAAAGTTTGGTTTTGGATAAATAAACCATCACAATTGTACCATAAACGTTTGTGGTTTAAAGCTCCATTCAAACTAGCGCTGAGTGTATAGTGTATAGTGACACCGCTGGTATACACACACTATACAGCGCTGAGTGTATAGTGTATGGTGACACCGCTGGTATACGCACACTATACAGCGCTGAGTGTATAGTGTATAGTGACACCGCTGGTATACACACACTATACAGCGCTGTGTGTATAGTGTATAGTGACACCGCTGGTATACACACACTATACAGCGCTGAGTGTATAGTGTATAGTGACAACGCTGGTATACACACACTATACAGCGCTGCGGTGGTGAAAGGTAAACATCACGGCGACCAGCGACCTGACAGATCTAGGCCGACTTTGTTTATACCTCAGATCGGATAATAACCCAGACAGCTTTGGGCAAGTGGCAGTCACCCCAGCTCCGCTCAAAACTTGAGAAAGTCACTCGGCCGAAATCGTCCGGTTTTTCTTCATCACGTATCATTCATTTATCAACTTAATTGCCCATTAAAACATTAGCGGTGTAGTCCAGGTTTTTGCGAGATTATGAAAGATAATTTACGGCGAAGGAAATTGTGACAGATTATTTCTGTACGTGCAGTTAGGATATCGTTGATTGCGGTGACATACACCCGACGGTACGTAAACATATTCGACATTCTGGGCGGAATAAGCGCTTCCTGCTGATCGTAGCTAAAACAAAACAGTTCACAACTGTTCAATTTATCTTGTAGTTCAAGAAAATACGATATTATTTAACAAAACAGGCTAACAAGTAACAGAGATTACTACTAATAGTAACGAGGCCAAAATTAGAAATTAGCGGTTTTGGAGTTAGGTCTCTCTGATTTAAAATATTTCTGAATTACAAATTTGAATCAAAGCCGCGATTATGTTCATAACTTTATGGTGGTAATTGAAACTTTATGACGATTGGGCATTAAATCATATATTCCGGGTGATGTTGATTTTAAATAATTTACTCAGTCAATAAACGTATTTACCATATCACTTAATTCATTTGGATATTGGTTTAGTTTGCTCGTATGTGCATAATAGTGGAGTTTGGTATACTCTCTTCTATACCACAGTATTACACGTCTTACTCTTGTAAAATAACAATAATATGAAAAATATACATAGAGTTTTACTTTCACCACGCTTATGATTATTACCGTATTTATGGCTCCGCTCCACACACATATTATAGTTTTAAACAATGCTATTTCCATGTATAATTACGAACAATCATGTTCAAATAATTAATTATAATAATAGAACAAGTTTTAGATTTGTAAAGATACAGTAATCACAACGCATTCGTAGCGAGGCCCCCTTCATAGCGTGGGTATGCAATATGAGTGCAGTGTCTATATTGCCTTCTCACCCTGCACGGCGCGGCGTTGCCCGCCATACGCGCCAGCTATACCGTGTCTATTCTGCACAATATTTTGTATTAATATTTACCACTAGATTTCTTAGAATGCTCATGTTTCTTTACTTCGATTCCCAAAACTAATTTCAGCAAACGATTAAAGATGCCTTAATACAATTTTAATTCAATAAACTTAATCTTAATATTGAATCTCAGACATATTTTTCGTCCCGGCCAAAGTTAATTTTTTTTTTAATTTTTGTATTACTTTATTTTAAAATCATGGTAGCCATTAAATATCTGGTCCGATTAGAGTAAGTTATTTAGGTTATTTAGGATAAGTTCAAATTGTTTATGAGTTTACGTTTAGTCTACGATTGAAAAATATGTTTCGTCGATAGACTAGTTAATAAATTTATACCTGCTCATTAATTTATAAATACTATCCCGTAGCTTACTTATGTGGATATTTTCAAGTTAACAATTTAAAATTCCAAACTATCCTTGGAAAGAGCTTACCATGTTGTTGCAGCCGAACATACCATAATGAAGCCCAGTACAGCAGGTTTAGAGTCAATTGTTGCTTGTGTTTGAACGCTTGAGTTAACGCAGTCACAATGGCATATTTACATAGCGCAGTCACAACACGCAGCCATGTAAACAGACATGGATATTTGGCGACTAAACAAACCCGAATGCCACAGCTTACTTTCACTTATTGGTGAACAAGTCCGGCCTTATATAGGGTGTTTTTATAAAAAGAACAAAACCCAAATTACAAGTAGAAAGATTCACTGTTTAGGGACAAAACAAGCTCATTTGTTGGTGGCCCTGCTTTCTTCATTTCATTGGAGGACCTGCTTTCTTTACTTTATTAGCGGTCAGCTGATATATATTTTAGCATTGTTGTCTACACGGTTTAGTGTTATTGGGAATTTAATGTGAATGAGACTCAGTATGGTATTTTCACTAGCACAAAAAGTATGCAATGTAGAAGAATGCATTTAAAGTAAACCATCCATTGCTATGGCAGGAATGGCAGGGTCCATCCATGCTATTAAAGATCAATAATACTATACTTTTTCCCATATGTGTACATTATCAGTCTTAAACATTGATTGCGTAGTTTGCAGGTTTACTGCGGTGGGGGTATTAATTTTGTATAAAAAAATACTTAAATGCAGTAGAGAGAGATAGAGTTCATATATTTACTGTATTTCAAGGTGATACATTGCACACAAGAATTTAAAATAATAAATAACAATAAAATATTATATAATTGTAGTGTCCGCTTATCTAACTTTTCAGTACGTATACTGAGTATGGTATATACACTTTCAAAGTAATGTTCCAATTTAAAATAATTCATATTTTGAATGTTAATACCACTGAGTCATCCTCAAATACGTAACAACATCTCACTGTTCAAGTGCCTTGTGATAGCGTTGAACAATCGCCACTTGACTCTACTGTGCAGTGTCAATGGCGATCTCCCGCACGCGCGCGAGTGTGTGTGTGTGCGTGTGAGAGTGTCACCTATAAGGTAGCTGCCACGGTGATTGCAGTACATACCGTCACTGCTCGGTCAACTTTCTTTAGAAAGCACTCTGATTTAAATAGTCTCAGATCGTCGTCTGCGAATTCCCAGATCCAGAATGACCTTTGCGGCGGCATTCACTGCTCGACACTGACCTTTCGACCGACATTTTTATGTTGTCATCGCTTCGCTTTCTAGTACAGTTTATGGCAGCATTGATAGATGCGATAATGCGGTCTTCATGTAGAAACCTTGCGTCACGTCCGTGATTCGGCAACAGAACCGAATGTTCTCAGCGAATCGACGAAGAGTGAATAACTGCTACAAAAACAACGGTCTACTTTGCATAACGTGTGTCTCGAAGTAAGGGCTTGCAATAGCTATTTGTGTATTAAGAGCGCAATGACTGTTTATATGCTCGTAATACACACAACATTTTTCCTACCACTATAATTAACTTATCACAGCACAAAGATTAACTTTTTAGTTGTATATAAAATTTCACTTATGTTTGTTTGATTTTTTAGGCTATGTTATTTGCTTTATTACCCGTTGTTAACGTAGCTGATCCGCGACTGTGAATTGTGTGGAAACGCCACCGTGAAATCAGCTGATTTCCGAGCGGGAATGATCCATTCATGCTCTAGCTAGAGTGTAAATGAGCTATCTTGTGTACTGTTTACAGATGTGGCAATGTGATCATTTCCATGCAGTGGTAGGAAATTTAAGTTATGATAGTAGCCTACCTATAGTTTTTTTGTATGGAAAATTATGTTCATGGCTGCCTGATCGAACTGTAAGTTTAATAGTGACGCTGTCAGAGTGCATCGCCGGTCACTGTACCCTTATATTTTACATGATAACTATAGTAACCGGGACTAAAATGGACAACCACTTCAAGTTTGTTTATACCTTTTCTAATAAAATTGTGTAAGTCTCTAGTAGAATAATTACATTATTTCAAATTTTAACACAGTAGATTACAAACTGTAAATATAAAAAATGGCTTCAAAATTTCGTGTTGAAAAACATTGAAATCGAACGCTTGTTGCGATACCGAAGTAGTTCGGTAGATCGCATCGAAACACGTTTACACAATGACCTTACACAAGCCAAGATTGGCCGGACTAGCAGCGGCTTGTATTACACAATGTTTACCGAGCCTGTAGGTCTGTATTCAATTCAAATCAGCAGCAGTCACTGCTATCAGTTGTTATCAGATGTCTGGTAGAGGTAGGACCCCGGGACCTAACTGTGACCTGCTCTCTGTTGTTGCGATACTTGGCTAAACAACAGCAACAGCCTCCTTCGACATCCACAGCTTTGGTGTTGTAAGATACATGGACATGTACAAGTATTGGTCCTCTATAACTCGTTCAATAACCATTAACCTGTAACTCTGTACTTTTGTCACAATTGTTGGAAATCGGCATGCACTGGTGATACGAGATTTGTGTGTTCACTGTAATACATAAGTTGAAAGTTGTTTTAGAACCGATAACAGTCAGCCTTGAGTTCGCGGTTTATCGTTAGGAAAATGTAATTTAAATAATTTGCAAACTAAAATGAGACTTAAGACTAACGAAATGTTATGAAAGGACCACTTTCAATCAGATTATATTTTATTGGTCCGATTAGGAAGTTACATGCTACACAGGTTAATTTTTCATCGGCGATTTACAAGCCAATGTCCTAGCATAACGTACCAGTCAACACAATCCCAAAACCTTACCCAAAGCTGGTAAAACACTGATTACTCTCAAACTAGTTTGAGGTGAGCACTACCATGAACTGTTTCCCTAGTCTATGGCACTACTGATCTATGAGTTGGTTGAATCGTACATCAAATAAACGAAACGGAGAGAAGACATCCTTCCTCGATGTAAAATAATTATTTCGTCGGACTATCCTGGACGGTCCTGGTACTGGGTAGATAGGATCACTGGCGAGGGCCGAGCCGAGGCGGCGCGGTCTATCACAGAATGTTTGTGAGGCAGAGGAAGTTGTAAACGCTTTTTACGATATAACATACAACCTTCCTGTGACTTATCTGCATTACATGTAGCCCGTCTGCGGCTCTGCGCTGCGTACGCAGAATCTTGACTGCTGTATCTGCCAGACTACCAACTATAAACCTTCACGGCGTTTGTATGGGTTTCAATATTAATCCACGATTATTGGTTATCTTCAAGACGTATTTATCATAATAATATTTTAATGGGAAATATAACTACAGTGGTATTTTCGCCCTATCATATTTCACTAGTGTGTGACGCCCTAGAATTTGTGTAACTTTGGACTCTCTCTAATGTAGATAATATAAAAATATGGATTGCTCTAACTCTAGTTTACCTATTTCATTTAAGAAACACTTATTAAGAGTATTTTTTTCTTGATAAGTTTCTTTCCACGTATAAACGTGTGTAGA
This sequence comes from Macrosteles quadrilineatus, assembly GCF_028750875.1. Taxonomy (NCBI): domain Eukaryota; kingdom Metazoa; phylum Arthropoda; class Insecta; order Hemiptera; family Cicadellidae; genus Macrosteles; species Macrosteles quadrilineatus. Next base: position 153,290,358 of record NW_026542594.1, read on the forward strand.
TGTAAATAACAAGAACACGAGATAATGTTTTACTAATTTATGTCCCCTGTACCTCTGCGTAGTTTTAGATTGAAATTGGTCAACGTAATTCAAAGAAATCAGTTAATTATAGGATACAGTATCTGTCTTGGATAAGTTATACATAGGAGTGTGGAGCCAGAGGAAGCAGTCTATGATAAGCGTGATAAGCGCTGCTGAGCGTGTGTGTGAGAGTGTGTGTGTGTGGCGGCGCCGCGGCGCTTGGACATTGCTCTCTCGGGCAACACGGGTTAACACACTATCAATTATCATGTTTATTGCCTGCCAATGAATTTGATTGCAGAAGAAGTGATTTTGCGTAACTTTTTGTGATACAAATTTAGACATATCAATGAAATTCCGTGGATGTGCAATTTATTTGTGAATCTTTAACTTCGGCAATCGACTTCGTGCGAAAATACATTATCCACGAGTGTCTAGTAAGGCTAGTCCAGTAATTCGAGCACGATATTTCTGTGACCTTTGGTATGTAATAATGTTGGCTCGGAGGCCTCACTACACCTTAAACCGGTTGACCAATGTATTGACAAAATATATAAATATTTTAGAACCGTCTCTTTATGTTGGATCCACATACTCAAAAGCTATAATTTGTTGTAATTTGTTTATGGCCTAGAAAATAACATTTACGAAAATGTAGGACATCAACATGAGTCACTATTACATCAATATGATTGACGTCCCACGCGGCCATTGCTGGTGGTCTAGGTCTGTAATGGGATGTAAATGGTGCAGACTTCACAAGGGCGCATATTGAGGCAATCTCCATAATAATTAGCGGAACATACTGCAGTGCGTGATTAGCCTAATACTAGCACTAGACGACAGTGTGTCACAGGGCCAAGGTAAGACTCAGGGCGGGGCAACAGGGCTACAGGGCTAAACCGACAAGTTCAGGGACACTTTCTAAACGTTAATAGGTTCGATGCAGAAAAATAAATAGGTCACATAATACTGTCATGTAGGAAAAAATATTCTTAGTCGGACTAGTTTGATTTAGAAACCCATTCAATGGAAAAGTAAGAATTCAAAATAAAATGTTCTATGTTCTCTAGGATATTACCCTACAATGCCGCATATCAGTCAAGAGGTTGAACATAATCGTGTGTCTTTAATACACCTAATGTTTATAGCTGAATCTAAAAATGACAATTGGTTATACGTGTAAGTTTTTGACAATGCCTGCACCCAAAATCCAAACAATTAAGTGTAATATTTTATAGCTTATCATTCAATTACGTAATATATTTCATAGCATTGATCCTTATTCAATATCAATTACACAGTGGTACTTTGTAACCAAAGAAGAAAATCTGATTAAAAAAGTATTTAAAATGGTATTTTCTGCTCAGTATGTAAACAACTAGAAAACACGTTAGGAAAGGAATGGTTAAGTAATCATTTTCAAAAGATTGAACAATGATTAGCCAGTTGAAGTACAGTTTGTGTTTTACATGGTGATGGGTGGAGGGGGTGGGTGGAGGGGTGTATTGCTGAATGTATATCACTGGTGTTGATGGCCCGGAGACGCAATCATGGTCATCGTAAACTCATGATTTACATCTCGCAGTTATGGCTTACTTAGAAATGTAGCGTGGTAAAAACAGAAGTCACTGAAGACGACGATGAGAGCACCAACCTCTCCAGGTACTCATACAACTGACTATAGTAACACCATCTGTATAATACAACACTCTAAACCTGTTAAACATTCTTTAGTTAATTTGTGATTGTAAATATTAGTTATAATAATTGTATTAGTACCTATATTGTATAATCGTATATTGAGCGACGCTTTTTTACTACACTCCTGCTTTTGTTGTACAAATACTCCTCCTAAACTACTGGCGATCAGCACGAAATGCACGAAATTTAACACAGACATAGATTTAATCCATGGGAAGATATAAATCTGAAATTGTATAAATCGGACTTCAGGTTTTTGCCTTACGTGTATTTAAACTTTTAGGAATTTTATATGGGCGTCATGTGTTGATAGGTCTCCATGAACAAACAAATAACATAGGTTTTCAAGATAACAATACAAATTTAAACAAAAGGGTCATAGAATGTGTTTATTAACAAGACATTTATACAATTCCAATCAGAACAAAAGGTTTGAACAATTGGATTAATGTCATTAAGCATAATGTACTTAAAAAAAAATCAATTAGGCCACCATCAGTGGCTTTAGATACTGTAGAAAGACATCCCATTTATGTAAACCCGAGCTTATTGGAAGCAATCGGTTTATGGTTGCATTTCTTAAAAGTATTGCAAGTATACAAACTACATTGCGTGCCTAGTTAACACAATTCAAACGAATAAAAACCGTACTCGTTTGTGAATAAAATGAAAAACTCCGATTAATACTTTTTACATTCATTACCGTTTTATCCGAGCGAAATTGTAGCTGAAGGCTCCACGATGGCGGATTACTCTCGACTATTTATAACCAAATCAGTGTACTTGTATGTTTGACACGATTTCCATGTAATTATTTATCGTATCAGTAATGTCTGTTGCCCGCAAGCTGTTGAGCAATGTAGACCCTGTCGCCGGCCACTGCTCACTGCTGTCTACCAGGTGGTCTGTTTTGGACCATAACTTGGTGAGTTTTGCATATTGATTTATTTTAACGCCGCTCGCCGATTAATTGGCTGGCCATCAAAGGTGATACGAGCTACCAACCTCACCGCAACACGAACACGTAGCCCTTCCCTGTAGCGGCTGTTACTGTGTGTGTGAAGTGTTGTAGCATAGTTGTAGCTCATAATCTCAATATTGTATACAGTATTTATGAAATGTATTCAGTGTGTGACTGGTTCATGATTATAAGGAGTTTGTATTGATTTATGGTTTAATCTACACTTTTCGTCACGATATAGAGAAATGCTGTAAAACTACAGGAAATTTGTAAGGTTAAGAATAAAACGCCTGCTGTATTACAATTACTCGAGTTGTCCACATAACGTTTAGCTTCGACTGTTTGTGACTAGTTACAACGAAACCTGTTACATAACTCCTATATTTTAACTGAAACAAATCCAAAATCTTTCTGTGTTATTTTGTTTTTAAATTTGTATTGCACATTTTTAGGATTGCGCTGTGAAATTATTTGAGTTAATAATAGTTTGCTTACACTAATCTTATAATACCCCCGCCGCAGCAAACCTGCCGACTAAGCGAATTTCCATTTGTCTGAATTGATTTTCAGTTAAATATATTTTAATAACATTAGGTTTAACGAGTACCTAGGTTTGCTGCTACAAGGAAACTAATAAAGTGTGTTTTTGAGTAAAATATTGATAGCTTAGTACAAAATAAATAAATTTGCCAAGTTTGATAAAAAAATATTCATAAACAAACAAACTACAACATTTGACAATATTCTCCATTAGAATAACATGGGAATTTTAAATTTACAATTTTTTAATTTTTTCCGTTACTAATAATCGAACAAAATACTTTTATATACTAAATGATTTGTTTTTTTAAGCTCTTTAAAAAGGTCTAAAGAGAAATTGGGAAATTTTGTGTTTTGTGGGTCAAAAGTGAGAAAAACCAATTTTTACCCCATAAAACCCCCCGTAAAGCCCCGTTCCCATGGACCGATCATGCTGGTTCGCGAACTCATTCAAGTTTATCCCGCTTTACACCTTTAAACCAAATTTCATCAAAATCGGACAAAAATTACTCAAGTTATCGCGTTCACGGACGTATATATATATATATATATATATATATATATATATATATATATATATAAGTCTATATATATATATATATATATATACATATATAAAAATTTGAACGAATAGTGTTTTTGGCCTCTGGGGACATCAAAATGAAAAAGTAAATCGGTCCCGGGTCTAGGTCTTACCGTGCCACCTACGGTAATAGCTACTTCCCTATAGGGAAATTCGCTAAAACAAGATTGACATTTAGTCGGGATAAACATTCACACCCCCCCCTTACCCTTACGCACAGATTTTGGCATCAAGCCAAGTAAAGATGAATTCACGTTGTGTAATAGTTCTTTTCACCACACTATCATGTTTTTGGCTGTATTACATACGTTAATTGGTGGCCGAAAGTTAGGTTTTGCTGGCGATGCCAGCTGTCCATAATTTGGGGACCGAGCAGGTTTTTACAGGCCGGGGCCGCAAAATCAGCTGTCCGCTTTCTTACTTAAAACATGAATGCATTTTAAATACATAATCAAAATCCATAGCATTTCAATAGAATTGTGTTATTGTCACCGTTGCCTAGCAACTATATATTTTTATTTTTGCTGATTCCTCAAATTATTTCTTCACATAACCTTAAAGTTGTAGTTGTGTTGACTATCAGTGTGCATTATTATTGTGGTGAATAGTGGTAATAGGGTATAGTGTGGTGAAAAATAGCGTTCGTACCACGGACCGAAATGGTTTTGCGGCTCTCGATCGATTTAAGTTCTCGACTTCGTCTCGAACTTAAAAACTATCTCGAGCCGGCAAAACCTCATTTTCGGCCCTAGGTACGAAATATACTATTACGCCTCCTCTCACTATAACGTAAACATTGCAGAGGTTAAACATCCAATCACCCTGAGCTTTCGAGATTTCAGATATTTAAAATTCGAATGTATTGCAGTAGCGATAAGTAACGGCGCCAATGACAGGTGAGGTGTAGTTATGCGAGGGAAGCGTTAAGATTAGCATGCGCAGAACGACGTCATCGTCACCTGTATCAGCTGTGCGGTGACGAAACTGCGCGATAGACGACGCGGGGCTTTTAAGTTTGGTCGGGATTGGACCTTCGTCCTGTTCTTGATGAGGTATAACTGAAATCATTTTTGTCTTTCACGGGTTAGCGTGATACGAACGTTACGGTACGTGAATTTACTGGAATTTTGCCTCACCAATTGCAAGTAGGTAGGCAGGTTGGATTAGTTTATAAAATTACATGCAGTAATCTTTATACTTAATGGTTTTGTAAAACGAAACGTCATTGTAACAACTATAGTAGTATCTATATCACCTAAGTAAGTGGTACTTAGTTATAGTAATGTACTTAGTTGGTAAAAACTAGGAATAGCTATCAAGTACATTACTATAACTAAGTACCAATTACAGTACATGAGTGATATGGGTACTAAACACTATATACTCAATATAGATATAAATATCACTCTAATGCACAATATCCCTCTTGACATACAGGAAGCGTGTTGTAGATCCATAAATACTCATAAATTCCTTTATGCTCTTAAAAGACATGCAACTGTCTCTAGTGACTAACGGCTGACTTCAATAGTTCCAACATGTGACGTGTGATGTGTGACGGGCGACAGAAGTGCACTTAGTCGGACAATAATATCACACGCAAGATATAGGAGTTGTACTACAAATATTGAGATACTATCTGCATTGTCACAACACTTGGCAAAGTCACCTTGGTACAACAAGCGGTGACTTCATGCTGTCAACTGAGAGTTTCCGGATATTCATGTTAGTTTCTACGACTTCAATCATATTGTAACTTAGAAAGCAAGGTTGACTTTTATTTCTAACTATACCGCTTCCAACCAATTAATATATCAAACTGATAATTAAAATATTAAAATAAGTTTAAGTAAACTCAAATTAGCTTACTGTTAGTTTGATTTTCCTACAAATTGGGAATTAACTTAAAATAGTCGTGATCTATTGAAATTTTTATTTGAGTTAAGGTATTGATTATCCTACCTAGTCAGAAAAGAACCTAAGCCTTAGTAGTCATAACTTAAAGAAGTGCGTGTTAACATCACTCTAGTTAGCGACATAGGAGGGAGGGATACAAGAAAGGATTATTTGTTACACATTATACAGTAAATCACACCCAACCAAACGATAATGAAAGAGCAAGATTTTCAGGAAGTGAATGGCAGGGGAAGGACGGTGTCTTACTGGATTCTAATCATATCAAATTCAATAATTTACCAGGTGTTTTGTAATCAGTAAAATTACTTTCTACGTTCTAAATGCCGCAGTTTTATTCATTAATGAAGCTGCTAAGAGAAGCTAGTGGGTAGTTGCTACCAGTCACCCACGAGTGGACGAGTGGTCTGTATAGGGTTTATTGTCCCTTGTGAGGCGGAACGCAGTGCTATCATTGGCCATTGCAGGTGAAGTTTCGCCGACAATGCTCGAGGGCTGGCGAGGTACAGCACTATTTATTTATCCCAGACAATGGTTCCTTGTTACAACCCTCGTCACGGTCGCCGCGGGCTGGTATTGTCTAGGAGTCGTAATTATCCGGAAGAGTAACGGAAACCGAGAAACGGGAGACTCTGATCCTGAAGCATTCATCATCGAAACTGCTTCTCGCAGTAAATGTCAACAGTCCGCGGCGACCGCAGCAGTCGCGGCCGTGGCGGCGTTACCGCTCGTTAGTCATCATCTCGGCGGATTAACGGGCAGATTGCATCTTTAAGAGGAGGAACATTTGTCGGATGTATTTAAATTGTGAGACAAACTAACTGGACCGATTTGAAGAGGCATTTTTGTCGGGGATTAGATTACATTTGGTAGATTTATTTACTCCTAATGCAATCACAATATGTTAGCAGTGGTCGTCGACACTTCAGAACAGAACGTTTTGGAACAGTGGTAGCTTTGCCGTCATAATCACTCTACGATATCAGAGTTTAACCTTGTTTTCGGAAAGGTAATTTTTAGGAAATTCATAATTGAATCTCTACTAATCGTACTTGAATTTAAACCATTCCTAACGATGTACAGACTCCTTCTAATCCGGACACCTTTCAACCGGACATCGGTTTAACCACACTACACTTAGCAGAAGTGACATCTCCTTTACCGGGCAATGTTCTTATCATGTCGGTTAGACCGGACTGAATCAGCAGGAAGTTTGCGGCACTGAAACTAATTTTCTCGTGTAAAGATTTAAAACAATCACGCTTCTAAATACAATACTCTCCCACAATTAAGTAAACTATTAGGGGTGGTTTGCAAGTGATTCCAAATTTTAGGAGTTTTATGGAACATTGGTTTAACCGGAAACCTCGTAAATTGGATCGGCCTTGATCCCGAGGAAACCGGATAAGAGGGAGTCTAATGTTGTGGGAAACTAATTAATTACGATGCCTAAAGCATGACTGAAGTCAGAATTCCAGCATCAGACTTAAACGAATTTTAGCTACCCAATTAAACTCTAAATTAAGTGGTCCATTCAAGACTGCAGTTAATTTATCATTATTGAAATACGATGTGCGGAGTTCATATCCATTTACAGGGCTGATATGCTTAATCCGTAACCTTATAAATCATACAGGATGAGCACCGAGACCTCTTTGAAGTGTGATGCATTGGTTTGGATAAAGGCTTCATCCGTAATGGGCCGTTATCCATAAATATAACGGAGGAGGATTGGAAGGGGAGGAGGTGGTGTGCCATGGAGGTGTGGGAGTGATTTGTAGCGGATGACACAGCTAATAGCGAGTGGCGTGACATGATGGGCAGCGGTGACAAGGAGATCCGCCCAGTCCATACTGTGCAGGACACTATTATACTGCAGTAGGTATACTTGTTCCAATAAACCACTACAACAGTTGGCATTAGCTGAGCTATATTATATGGATGGTAGTATACGAGTCCGCTAGGATTTTACAAAGGCCTTGCTCATTACCATGCACTAAACATAATTTTCAAACCAGAAATAACGTAAATCCTGCAAGGTTACACGAATTGTTTTTCATTACCCCAATATGATTCGTAAATATAGTTATTTTTTGAGGAAAATTGTAATCATACATTAATATTCATTTTGGAAGTATCCAAAATATTACATTATAGTTCATATATTTATCAAGACAAATATATTTAAAAAAACAAATCAATGAGTCTTCCTGTTCATAGAAAATTTTTTTCAAGTTTTGAGATACACGAATCCAATGTTGGATAAAATTATGTATGATAATATATTGAATTTCAATATATAGATTCGCGTGAGAGGCCACCATTTGTCACTGTCGAGTTTCCAAAATTCCTCATCAATTTCACCAAACCGAACTGATTTACCTAAATTGCGAAGATAACCTTTAGCTTGCGCATTTAAAATAACATTTTATTCTTGCCACACGTGATAGCAATATTGGTAAAGCTTGTCTTTTGTCACGTTAGTAGTGGCGAACTAGTGGTTTTACCTCACTTGGGGCACGTTTTTCCCATGTTATTCTTATGGGGATTATTTTTGGCCACTTTTTTTAAGACCCTGATCTTTGCCTATACAAGCCTATATAAATGTTCAATACCATTGTACAACTCCATTACTATTTCAAATCCACATCCATTCGCATGTATATTCACAAAATCATCAACTTGACAGTGCGAGGTTTGTGCGCGAACTCGGGCGCGCTCCCGGCTCACGGCGCGCTCCCTTGGACATCCTTAGTGGAAATCCATGAATTCTGACTACTTGGGAACCCAAGCCATTTGACATACAATAAATCACCCTTTCTCCTAATTACCTTTTCTACCAAATACATATCTTTATACTTGGTCTTTAACAACTCCTCTGTATAGAAGCCTCCCCTGATTATATTGCCATTTTCATCTTTCAAGATAGAAGTCACAGGCTTTGTATTCTTAACTTCTGCTACTGTAAATAGCTCACCTGTCCAATTTGGAGTATATCCTTTACTAAAAACATGTTTATACTTGGAAATCCTTACGCTATCACCTACCTTATATCTTGGCTTCTTAACTTGCACTACTTTAGAAGTCAACCTCTCATGCACATATTTACTATTCTTAGTATTCACTTGGTTAGGCTTCATTCCTATAGATCTATGCACTTTATTATTATATTTTCGAATTAACTTTGGAAGTAAATCCAACCATTTATAACTCCCCTGAGCACTAAATTCCCTATTTAACCAATTCTTTAAAGTTCTCTCCACAATTGCAGCCTTAGTTGTAGAAAAAGTGTGATAGTGATTAATATTTAATGTTTTCATTAGTTTGCTAAAATATTGATTAAAAAATTCTTTTCCATTGTCAGATTGGATGTTTTTAACCCCCTTTGGTAGAATGGTTTTAATGGCTTCTATAACCACCAACCCTGTCTTATTTTTTAGTGGAGCAGCATAAGCTTTATTAGAAAATTTATCTATTAAAGTTAAAATATATTTAATGCTGGGCTTTTAACCATTTTGCCATATCTTAAATAGTTTTCAGGATATAAGTATTTTAAAATAATATTATGTACTTAGAAAATTTCGAAGTGTGTAAAAATGTCAAAAGAATCTTGACTTTGAAAATCTTCCTGATAACTGTAATTCCGCCTATATAAAATAGTGTTAATTTTTTTGTCATTTTTTTATGTTGTAATATTGTTTATAATCAAAAGTTGACACCCACTATGTGTGCCAGAATTTCAACCGTTTTGCCGTATCTCAAGCCGTTTTCGAGATATAAGCGTTTTTAGACAGTTTTACGGACTTGGACGATTTTTCATGGTAAATTTTATTTGTACCCATATAAAATAATGTTAAATTTTTTTGGATTTTTTTTTCTTATGTTGTAATATTGTTTATAATCAAAAGTTGACACCCACTATGTGTGCCAGAATTTCAACCATTTTGCCGTATCTCAAGCCGTTTTCGAGATATAAGCATTTTCAAACAATATAATGGACTTAAACAATTTTTGGGTGTGTAAATATGTCAAAAAAACTATGAATAAGAAAGTACTATCTTTTGATGATGACAAGAGGCTTATTCTGGAAGATGACATTAATACTCTTGCTCTTGGTCATTATAAAATTGATCAAACATAAATCTATAATTGCCATTATTTAACCTTTCCATGTCTATTATGAAAAAGCCATATTTAGTTTTGTCCCAACTTTAGAGGAAGAGATCGCTAAATTGGTTAAATGAAACATCATTACCAACATGATTGTTATACACATGTTTTAAAACTTAAATAGTCTTGTTTGGATAATATCAGGAAATTTACATTATCACATAAATGTTTGTGTACTTTGCTACAAGATTTACATAAGTAAAAATAGTCAATTTTTATGTCGACCTTTTGACAAAAATGTTGTAATATTTGGGCTATTCATGTCATCATATACAACAACTGACTGTGATTGTGATGTGAACTTGTGTATACTTGTGTACTTCATCACACAAATTTCACACTATTTTCACAAATTTCATATAAATTGTGAATTTTACTGTGACTGTGATGTGAATTCGTGTGTACGTTATCACACACATTTCACACAACTTTTATAAATTTCACACAAATTTTACACAAATTTCACACGATTTGACACAAATTTCACATAATCATGATAGTTGTGTGAAATGTGTGAAAATTGTGTGAAATTTGTGTAAAATTTGTGTGACAAATTAACTGTAGTGAGTGGACTGTAGTAACCAACCAACCAGTGCCAGAGTTTCAACCGTTTTGCCGTATCTCAAGCCGTTTTCGAGATATAAGCATTTTAAAACAATATTATGGGCTTAAACAATTTTAGGTGAGTAAACATGTCAAAAACTATGAATAAGAAAGTTCTATCTTTTGATGATGACGAGAGGTTTATTCTAGAAGATGACATTAATACTCTTGCTCTTAGTAATTATAAAATTGATCAAACATAAATCTATAATTGCAATTATTATTTAGCCTTTCAGTAGTGGTAATATGATGGTATGACCCCACTTTAGGTATTTTCCCCATAAGAATAACATGAGGATCATTTTTTTGGCCACCAATTCCAAAAATCCTGATCTTCGCCCACATATCTATATATATAAAAGGCAAAGCCCTCACTGACTCACTCACTCACTCACTCATCACTAATTATCTTACTTCCCATTTACCTAGGAGGCTGAATTTTGGTACACTGATTTTTTAGGCATCAAATTGGAAAACTAAGCTGTTTTTATCCTGATCAGACTCTCGGGCTCCGCCCCAGTGGCTCTGGAGTTTCCCATGTTAACCTTATGAGTACTAATATTTAAATGGAATTAGGAATCTTAACAGCTGTTTCAATTAAAAAAGTTGGTTCTGTTCCATGATAATCAATAGCATAAAGTTACAAGGATTACCAACAGGGTGCAGCACTATTAATTCTTTTACATTTATGACAACAGCTAATTTGCAACCAAAAGGTGAGTGAGCATAGCGAACGAACTTCAACCTGGAGGCGAGTTAGCGTAGCGAACGAGCAAACCTGAAGGCAAGTGAGCGCAGCGAACGAGCTCCAACCTAAAATTCAGTGAGTGTAGCGAACGAACTTCAACCAGGACGTGATTGAGCCATGCGAACGAGCTCACTTATTAAGTTAAACGGGGCAAAGCCCGCGGGTACAGCTAGTCCCTATATAATTGTCAAACCTTATTTCTTACTTATTCCCCATAAATATATTCGATATCAAGCTAAAACAGCTATTTCTTACATTTATTGACCATTACAGGTGTAAATGTAAAGTAGTGGCGAACTAGCAAAGAGACCCCACTTTAAGCACGTTGTCTACTATGAAAAAACCATATTTAGTTTTGTCCCAACTTTAGAGGAAGAGATCGCTAAATTGGTTAAATGAAACGTCATTACTAACATGCTTGTGATACATATGTTTTAAAACTTAAATCGTCTTGTTTGGATAATATTAGGAAATTTACATTATCACATAAATGTTTGTGTACTTTGCTGCAAGATTTACACAAGTAAAAACAGTCAATATTTTTATGTCGACCTTTTGACAAAAATAGTGTAATATTTGGACTATTCTTGTCATCAAATACAACAACTGACTGTGACTGTGATGTGAATTTTTGTGTACTTGTGTACTTCATCACACAAATTTCACACTATTTTCACAAATGTCACATGAATTGTGAATTTCACTGTGACTGTGATGTGAATTCGTGTGTACTTTGTCACACACATTTCACACAACTTTTATAAATTTCACACAAATTTTACACAATTTGTGAAATTGTAACAAAGATTTCACATGAATTGTGAATTTCACTGTGACTGTGATGTGAATTCGTGTGTACTTTATCACACATATTTCACGCAATTTTTATAAATTTCACACAATTTGACACAATTTTCACACGATTTGACACAAAATTTGTAGTATAGTTTGTCGCCGCCGTTTTTTGCGGCTCGACATTTTTGGGCTAACTCCCCGCCTTATGCCTAATTACTAGTACATCTACCATTCCCCTTTCTAGTTGTAGTCTATATTTCTGTCTTATCTATATATATATATTAGTCGTGTGAGTTGTTTAATATTGTCAGTATAGTTTGTCGGTATCGTTTTTTGAGGTGCGTTGTCAACTCCCCGCCACATGTCTAATTGCTAGTTGTACATCTACCATTCCCCCTTCCAGTTGATATATTATATTTCTATCTTATATATATATGTATATTAGTTGTATGAGTTGTTTAATATTGCCATTCTCTTTTTAATGTTATTCCAACCATATTGTATAAATACCTCTTACCTTTAGTGTCATCCATATGAAATAATATTTAAAATTTTCTTAACTTTTAGATGTATTATTGTTTTTATCAAAAGTTGGAACCTATATAATGTACTTAAATTTTAACAATTTTGCTGTATCTTTTGACATTTTTGAGATACAAGTGATTTTAAGTCTTGCTACAAGAAAATACTCTAAAATTAAAAATTAATTTAAAATAGCTTACAACCTTGTAAATTGAAGACACTAATACAAGACCTACTTAGTTGGAATATAGTTAGATATCAAATTTAAGAACAAAAGATTTTTATAGTTACAGAGGACCTTTACAAGGAAATAGAATGTGACTTGCATTTTTTTATATACCTCTGGTTATAGTAAAGATATTGACAAAGCAAAACATCTCTATAGACTTATATTATTTGATCTGTCTTGAAACTGTGCAAGATTACTATGAGAATGTTGCAAGAATTAAATCTACAAATCATCACCTTCAAACCTTAACTAGGGATAAAGAGTACTACATTTTCATGATGTTAAGAGGTTTATTGTACAATATGGCATCAATAATATTACAAATTTGTTACTAGAATACATTATGAGTTTTTACATCAAATACTCTGAAATTTGTCCCCTCGAGTCATAAACATCAAGTGAACGTACTATACAATAACAAATACATTTATTATATTGAATTGTAACATGAACTATTTATAATATTACTTTCGTGTTATCATTATAATAGACAAATCACTACAACTTTGCAATGTAAATCTGAGAGTCAATTATCATGATGAGCTACAACTTTTAATCTAAATGGAAAAGTTATTCAAACATACATATATACAAAAGTACAATACTGTACGACAAGAAAATAAAAATAATATTTGCTACTTGTTTTTACCCTATTCGTGTTAATTATGAAAATCAATCATGGAATTTCTGGATTGATTAAATGAAATACGATGTCTTGTTTGAATAATAATATTCATGTTTGTGTACTATTATACAAGTAAAATTAGTGATGTTTTCATGCTAAAAATGTTTAATAATGTCATCGAACATAACAATTGACTGTGGCCTGTTACTTTGATGTGAATTAGTTACTTAAATTTCACACATTTCATGTAATTTAACAACTAACTTTGACCGTGATGTGAATTTATTTAAAAATATTTTACTCTAATTTCACACATTTTACACAATTTACAATTTGTAAAAAAAATTACACACATATCACACAATATAACAACTTACTGTAACTTTTACGTGAATTTGCGTGAAAAGTTTCACACAATTTTTTCACAAATTTTACGATATGTAACAACTAGCTGTGACTGTGATGTGAATTTGTGTAATTTAACACAATGTATCGACCAACTGCGACTATGATGTAAATTCGTCATACAATTTTTACAGCTATTAACAGATGAATGGTGGCTTGTTTGTACATATAAAAATAAAAATATTTGTTTATCTGGACTAATCTAAATTGGCTATTAGAATAGAATTATATTATTTACAATGTACATAACCGAAATAAAATCTCAATATACACAGTGCCTGTTTACACGTAATTCACATTTTTTAACATTTGAAAATGTATGCCCACTTCCCTTTAACTGGTACTCTCGCATTTCATTCTTGATTTTGTCTAATTCACCATCAACTAACTCTTTCAAATTACTAGAATTATAAAATCCCTTGTTTTTTGTTTTTAGGTTTATAGTCACCACATCGTCTCCATTTAAATACTCCACTTCTACTAGCAAATTGGCTTTAAAAGAGCCAAGTGTTTCTAAGCATTGCTGGAAAGTATTTACTATTTCTGGTTTTATATTGGAAAGAAACTCTTCTAAATTTGTGGATGATGTTGGATATGCAGCAAACGTTTTTACCCTACACCTAAATGTGCAGGGTATTTCCTGGAACAATGAACTGGACATTTTATCTTCTTTTTTCTATAACAAACAAAAACAAAAATATGTTTGAACCTAACACAATATCTGATATGATAGCAAAATCATATCAGATATGTAGGCATACACAAGTATCGAGTAAACTGAAAATGGAACATTGCTTTCATAGCATATTATTGAAAGGAATAGTTATTTGTCTAACTAGTGTGCGAAGAGGCAAATCGCTTCACATGAGAGAAATGTTTACGCACGTGGATCGTGGAAGGTTTCTCGAATGCAGCAAAGTAACTTTGCACTCGCGTTACACAATCTTTTTTCCTACATTTACTATAAAGCAGAGAAATAATTAGTCTTTCAAACACTACAAAACACGTTTTTACATTAGGTTAAATCAATTAAACCTAATTATGAACCTTATAAGGTTCTGTATTCATTGGTTAAATCCAAGCGTTGAACGACATGAGAAACATTGCATCAGCTGATCGTAGTCGTAGTATCTTTAAGTACGGCCAACTTATTTCCAAGCGTACACATATTACGTGCCTAACAAAAGTAAACTGTTTTCTGTTGCTTGGTTGGAATACTGGGGTGCGGCAAAAGTGAGTAAATGTATCAATTAGCTACTTGGCGTACTATAATCAGTGCAAGGAAGCCCACTTCGTCAGGTAACTGTAGGAAAATATATAATTTTATCTTACTTGCGTGCGTGTGTATGTGTGTGTGTCTGTGATTGATAGGTATCAGTGATGCAACATCAGGTGCACCTGGGACCTACCGTGGCCCTTCACCAGGCCTTCGTAACCAATCGCTGCATACTCTGGGAACTGTCTACTGCCTAGCCTGTAGGCTGTAGTGGCTTCAACATGTCCTCATTATATGTCGCTGCATAGACACGCAGAGTCTGCAGGATCTTGCAGATATGCAACTGAGATGTATTGCATAACCTTTTGCAATATAAGGCAAATTATCATCTCTTTCTAAACTAAAGGAATACAATTATATTATAGTGTGCATTACTCACCTCACCTCTTAAAATAAAAGTTTTTGTTCATGTGTCAGCTTTTGTACGTGGATTCCCAAAAAATATTAAAATAGCACTCAAATATAGAATTTGAGAACCATAGGCATTTGAACCATATGCTGTCGACTTCATAGCGTCATTCGTACGTCAATATCAGGGTTTTTCTACTGTATAATAAAATGTTAATATTCACGAAGATGGCAGACTAATAAAAACAGTTTGGGGACAAAACCCAGCAGGAAGAAGACCCCGAGGAAGACCCAAGAATCGATGGAAGGACCAGATGGAAAAAGATTTGCGAAGATTGAGAGCAAGGAAAGAAGATTCAGAGAGCAGGGAGTATGGAGGCAACTTGTTGGCGAGGCCAAATACCACCTAGGGTATCCATGGCCATGGTAGTAAGGGTAAAAACAGTAAGATTATTGTAACAACTCAGTGCTGCATATCACAACTCTAAAAATATTGCATGATTTTTAAGATCAAGATCTGTTGATTATTCCTCAATTATTTGATTGGATTGAACTCACTGACTACTAGTGCAACACCACCAATGAGTGTAGGCCTATACCAGTTGGTTCACTACAACTACGTCTGTCCCGTGTTGTACTAGTGTACTGAGCATAGTGTACACTACACCGTGTAGTGGTCTCCACAAGTGACTTTCCCTCTTAATCACTACCTCCCATGTATCAATCACGTTTGACGTATCAATGTCCGTTGCTTTACATTATTTCAGTTCTAACAACTACTATCGCTGACTGGTATCTCGGTAAGTAATACCCACTACTCAATACTCGCTACTCGCCAGTGCAAGGTTTCAACAGAGGGGACTGGTAATTGTACTATTGCTACATCAAACTGTGACTTATATCTAGTCTACTCAGTAAAAATATCGACGACGGTTCAGACAAGTAGCCTAGATCGGAGAGCCTATATAAAAGTTTAGAATTTAACGATGGCGTTTTTTGTTCTAGAATTCCTTTTTAATGAAAGCTGTGAAGCAGAAGATAATTTCAGTACTTCGATTAGGGTAAACCCCCAACGAACTAGTTGAAGCACCGGTACTCATTTTATTCAGAAGACGTTTTTAAACAAACATGACGTGCATTTATGGTGATGATATTTTTAGGCAAAGAATTATGTGTTGATGTAAGAACTCACACATGACTGAATCCCCACCATCGTATTTAATATTTTAGGTCTTTTGTAAATATATCCATGGAATGAATTGGGCCTCTACTTATCAAGCGACCAATCAAGATTCAGTTTTCTTCAATCGAGTCTTGACCAAATGAAATGTTATTCTTCCAGTCTAATAACTCAATATATTTTGTATATTTTTGACACATTCTTATTTATTAAGGTTTTTTAGTCAGGTCATCTTCATGTTATGTATGAAATGTTCTATGTAAGTCTGAATGAAACGCCTTGCCATCATTGTATGTTTATGAAAATGGAGTTTTCCGTCTGTAAATAAATAAATAAATCAAATAAAACGTTATAAAACGCACAGACAGTGTGTTACATCGTATTTTTATCCGTTAATACAAAAAAATATTTTGTAAACCTACATCGATGGCAACAACCTCGAAACAAATTGAATTTATAAACACACCAAGTTTAGTAGAGTAATTTACACAAATCACAACAGGCGCAACAAAGACTAATGCTTCCCAGAATTGGAAAAACTCAGCAAAACTAGTAAGGCATAAAATGAATTTTAATTTGAATCTCGAGGAGCTTGGAAATATTTTTAAGTGATTGTAAAAAGCTGAAGGAAAAACGTCACCTCGGCGATTCGAGATAGTTGAGAGTTTAGATAAACACACCAACAGCGTTTATCCAGTTTGGAATGTCGGAGGTATCTGTGATCCTGTGCTGGACCTGGTGATTAGCGCACCTAGCAGATCATTATGACTACAGACTACTTGAATCTTCTGCGAACAGCTCAACGCTCAACAGCTTGATGATTGTTATACTATTGAGTGTTTCTTGTCAAGGCGCTAGACGCGACAACAACCTCTGAAGGTCAATTTGACGAGAACACTCTTCTTTGACTCGATCCTCAGAGTTCATAGTTTCAACTTTTTACAGCCTATTCGTGGATTTTACTTCTAACGTTTGCTATACTTTATTAGTTTTCTTTTTATTTGACTATTATAATAAATGCAATTGTTTAAGATTAGGAAATTGGGCGTGAGCTAAAATAAGATCAATTATAGAATAATTCTTAGTCGTCTCGAAGGTATAAATAGGTAAACGGATTGCGGTAGAGGAGATAAACGGTTCTTCTGCTTATAATTTGCTGTGATATCCCAATCCAACAGCCAATCAGGTCCTGAGCCTGTCAGCCAATCGGCAGCCGCTCTGGTCCAATCAGCCAATTAGCAGCCTCTGATCGATCGCCCGGTCCTCTCTTATAATGAGCCTATGTCTCAATTCGTAAACAGACCTTTCCCCGAAACTACGTTTAGCTTCGTTCTACAAACATTTCGGAAACTTGACATTTCTGGGCCAACAGAATGGAATTGGAAAGAGGTGTGGCGAAATACGCGTAGGGGAGTCACTAAACTAGATTCTCTATATTGACGCAATATATGCTCAATAATTAAATACACATTCATCATTGAGAGGGAAACCTCTACAAATGGCACCAGAGGCCACAAAATTACTGATAAAATCAAAAAGGTCAATATTTATGACTATAAATTTATTAATGATTATAAATATTTAATCAAACCGGTTAAAGGGGTTTATAAATCTCTAATTTAACGTCCATTCAAGTAGTTTGTCTTTATTTACTGTGTATGTTAATAAAATGGAATCCATTTGTAGTGATGAATGCATCTGAGAAAGTTAAGATATTATAATAAGGAAGAGTTAAACATATTTAAGTAAGCAACATCCATTACAACTATTGCTGCATAATGGTCACATACAATCGAACGTAAATCACCGTGTCTCGAGGAAGGTACTTAGGCGCATTAGGGGTCGCCGAACATTAAACGGCAAGTAATGATAATTTCATTCATATCCCGGAGAAAACTGTGACACCGCGCCGGGTTGCAAATGACAGTGTTTTAGTGGAGTCGCTTTGCGGAGATTTTAACAAGTGGCTATAAATTACGGAGTGGAAGTAGACTGGAGTGAGCTCTTCGCAACTGCGGCCGGGAGCCAAAGGTTATACACACAGACCCGTCCCCGACCACGGCGACCTCCTTGTGGATAATTATAATATAGAAAAGATGTGTAGAGTGTAGGCCTTGGAACACATTTGAAAACAGGATCAGTCGAGAAATCATACAGTCTCTCGAGTATTTTACATAAATTTATACTTACTCAATAGTGTTAGTAATGAAACATGGGTTTATTGATAAACTGTGATTAATGCTTATGAAATGGGAACCTTTATGATATTTCTTTTTCATGTATAACTAAGCAGGTATCTGTTAACAGGTATGCATTAACAGACGATATACTACTGCACTCACCACCATTGCAGCCATATTGTTGCGTTGTCTTTGAATACTAAAGGCAGTATACGACTATGGCCAAAGGTAGCCCCTACAACTACTGCAGAGTGCAGACACGTTGTAGCGTATACAGTAACTCAGCTACCTAGGGACCAGGGAGCGAGTAGCACGACTTGGCGATGGCGACTGGCGACTATGTGTGTACTGTATTAAGTTACTTTGATAGCGGAGAGAAGTGGCTTTAGTCGAGGTGTAGATTATTAACTGTAGACTCCAAGATAGTCCAAGTTTACACTTGCACTTGCCACGGGACTTGTCGAGAAATCACGATACCCTTAATGTATCAGCTTGCATATACATTGTTGAAAACCAAGGTTTGAGAATTGACAGAGGATAGTATACAATTTATTTTAAACAGTTTGATATTTCTTCCAGACATTATTGGTCAATATGAGATTCCTTCCGTATGTTTGTAGATTAAAGCAATGATTAAGCAGAATTTAAGTAAAAGTACTGAGTTAAAATCGATCCATGGAAAAACATTAGACATTTTCTATTTTACTGATCTTGCATGATCTAGTTGATTGTGATGCGTGTATTAGACCATTGACAAAAAAATTAAATATAGACCATCAGCCGTGCTGCGGGTACCGTAGGTTCTGGCGCACACCGATGGGAGCCGGGAGCGCCATGTAGTTACGGCGTACGAGCTACGTAACTACACGGCGCTCCCAGCGGTGTGTGCCATTGTAACCGCAGCACGGCTGACAGTCTAATTTAATTCTTTTTGTCCATAATCAGACTTACACGGATAGAGCTCTGTATAGTTTACAAATGCCAACTATTCAAATGTCTTCGTTAGTTAAAGCTACTTTACGAATTATCTTTCCAAGATTGCACGTAGATAACAGGATAAGGCACTCATGATAACTTGTATGGAAATATTACTGGCTCTGGCAGATATTTCGCTGACATTTAATTTAGATATGATCTTTACTTCTTGGTACAAGATTATAAACTTGTGGCTGGTGATGTAGAGGAAACCCTCCGTTAAAACAGCGAGCCATGACCCAGTGCCGGAGATCAAGGTACAGAGTCACGGGTGATACAGACATGGGCCCTCGGGAGTTACAGCCTATAGACTAACCTACTCATGCCGTTAGAAGAATGTTCTCATCCAGAGGGAGAACTAGTTCTCGTGGAACAATTAATAGCCATCCCTCAACAATACGTTGTCTATAGAATGGCGCGGATATGTATGTGTGTGTAATTGTTTACTGCTGAGAAATATACAGTATGGTGGATGGATAAACCATCGCCTATGAATATCTAACCATTGCCTACGAATATCTAACCATCGCCTACGAATATCTAACCATCGCCTACGAATATCTAACCATCGCCTACGAATATCTAACCATCGCCTACGAATATCTAACCATTGCCTACGAATATCTAACCATCGCCTACGAATATCTAACCATCGCCTACGAATATCTAACCATCGCCTACGAATATCTAACCATCGCCTACGAAGAGCAGACCCTCACCTACAGAGAGCAAACCCTCGCCTATGAAGAAAAACCCTCGTTTAAGAATATCGAACCATCATCTATGACAATGTATTTCTTATGGAAACCATAAATCACAATAAAAACCAACTTCCATAGTTATTTGCAAATATACACGAATTAAGCTTTTAATCGACCCATTAGTTAATAAAATTCAATTCAATTCATTTATTCAGAAAATAAAAACATTACGTATACCTTTTTACATTAACTAATCTGAAATTAGGACCCTGCGAAGCAAAGCTATGGCGCAGGGACCGAGTCGCAAACATCAAGGGAAATAACTATATAATAACAAATACATAAAAATAGCAATTACATTAAATTGTGACAAAAAATATTACTATTAACTATATTTTTTTTTTGCGTAATCACTATTATAATTCTAATAGATAATTAATTACTACATCGTTGTAATAGAATGGTGAGGTAATTTAAATCCGAGATTCAATAACCATGATGAACTATATACAGCTTTTAATCTAAATAGTAATAGGAAACAATATTCAAACCTTTATACAAAAGGACAATACTGCACGTCAAAGAAAAAAAAATCGAGCCTTGGGAAGGTATGATCTATGAAGATCAAACCATCATCTATGAAGAGCAAACCCTCGCCTACGAAGAGCAAACCCTCGCCTATGAAGAACTAACCATCATATATGAAGATCAAACCATCACCTATGAAGATACAAAATCACCTATGAAGAGCAAACCCTCACCTATGAAGAACAACCCCTCATATATGAAGAGCAAACCCTCACCTATGAAGAGCAAACCCTCACCTATGAATAACAAACCCTCGCCTATGAAGAGCAAACCCTCACCTATGAAGAGCAAACCCTCACCTATGAAGAACAAACCCTCGCCTATAAAGAACAAACCCTCGCCTACAAAGAGCATACCCCCTCACCTATGAAGAACAAACCCTTGCCTATGAAGTTCAAACCCTCACCTATGAAGAGAAAACCCTGGAATGAATACGACGACAGGCTATTAGATTATACATTTTTACCGTGGATAAAAAAAAAACTATTGCATATAGGAACTAGTTCTGGTAAAAAACCAATCAAAATATTACTTGATGATAAAAGTTGATCGGACACGAAGCAAGCTACAGAGGCTTGTAGGAATGCCAATGTAAGGTGAAGGTGCAAGGTGCCTCGTTAGTCGTTAGCCCCTCGGAGTCCCGCATGGTTTATGACACAAACCTTTTCGCGACTTCTGTTTTTATACTTGAACATTTTCTAAATTAGCCATAACAGTGAAGTATAAATCACAGCTTTATAGCGTCATTACCACTTTCTCCCAGACAACAAGTATTTGAGGAGTCACGCTTTTATCCGTTACTCCGTCTTTCTGTTGGCTTTTACAACGCATACGGTTGTTAAAACCGACCTTTATTTTTTAAGAAGAAATCTTGGTATCTTCTCTAGTCAGGGTCAGTGAACATTTTTTGTTGTAGACATTCATGCGTTTTAAAAAAGACACTCAGCACTGCTTGCATTTTGCATTCTTGACTTATGAGTAAAAGTAAGCAATGCGTTAACAGTTATAAAATGCTTCATGTACAAAAATACTTATCGGTTACTGAACTGTTGTGAATATAGCTACCTTTAAAATATTGAAATATCATTTTTGCATGATACCATTCCTCCAGGATATCATTTATGAGAGCACATTGTGCCTTTGACTTTGCGTAAACAAACAACCAATATGTTAAGTGTATTATGTGGGTGTATAGGGTTTGTTAACATATAAGCGAAAAAGGGTCTAAGAAACATACTGATGATTTATATGCGGTAAACACAAGGGAATCTTTACTTTTTTACCATCACATGAAGAATTCATAAACGAACTCTTTTACTTACGGACTGTAATATGTGCCCAAAATCTGAAATTAATTTATAATATTTTACTAATCACGCCAAACCCTAAAACTCTCTTGTCACACGCTCTAGTCACAACAATCAAAACAATATACATTGTATAGACAACCAGGAGTTAATTTCGATCACTCACCTGTGGACGAATACACTTGCTCTGTAGAAGTGCAGTCGCTGAAACATACATTGTGATGTTACAAATATTATCTATCACTTATAAAGATATTTTTTATTTAAACTACGAACTAATGCTAGATATTGTCTATATGTGGCTGCGAGACAGACATGCTCTCTGATAATAAATGATTTGCCTTATAATGTCCCATATTTCGTGAATAAAACAAAAGAAATTAAAAGTTAAAACTATTAAAAACAAACAAATGTTGATTAAATATCCAGTTTGGTGTGAAAAGTGTACAGAAAAGTCTCATCATACACAAACAGCTTATAAACGCTGCGTGGTCAAACTTTGTTTCAATTCTCTTGGACATTTTATTTAATACTTTCAAACGGATTAAAAGATATTTTGATGTAGACGTGTGGAACAAACACCAAGTAATTTCGCAGGTAATTATTCCATTGTGGGGAAAGTTGTAAAAGTTAAGTACAACGTGCTTTACCGATACCAACAGATGTATTCCGTGCTAAAGATATTCCTCGTCACGCACGGCAGCTATCGCAAGAAGTAAACAGAGTGTAATGTGAAAGTAATCGGGAACGGTGCTAGATTGTTATTAAACGATGGCGTCATTAATTAAAGCCAGTAGTGGCGGAGTAAGTGGCAAGTGGTGATGGTAATATGGTAATGGTAATGGTCAGTAATGGTGTCGTGGCCGGGAAGTAAGCAGACCGAGGAGAGCGCAGAGCAGACCTCACCTGTCTGCTAGATCCTGCAAAGGTCAACGTATCCTCCATAAATGTTAACAATATCACATGTCATTGATATGAGATGGTACGTTCTCCCGCCGCGGGCCGAGACGTGCAGCGCCCACACCAATGATAGATGAGATATATCAAGGATGGGAATATCATACCCACGAGAAATAAAGTAATTCACTATTTGTGGAGAAATAAAGGAGTTCAATACTTGTAAAGTGGGTTAAAACAGGAACAAGGGATTTTAAAGTCGCTCTTTCAATTAGAGGTAAAAGTAGGATGCTGAAAGGTAAACCACTTAATTTAACGGCTGTTCTGAGAGGACTAGTAAGTTGTCTGACATTTTAAGCAAACCAGAAAATGGAGACATTATTTAGTGACTGGGTTTGCCGGTTCCCGACGATGACCCAGTGCAACTTTGTAACCTGAAACTACCTGAACATTATCAGGGAGTATCTTTACCTACTCAGCATGCATCTACAGTACCTCGTATCGTGTGCAACATGTATTGTTTTACTAGGCAAAATGTTATTACATTGCGTATGTTATAAACTCAACTTCACAGTTAAGATGTTTTGTTATAAATCGCGAGTTTGTTTCATAATAATCCTGGATGTTAAACGTTAGCCTCTCATTGGTTGGTTGACACCTCACCTAATTCAATACTTCAGGTCTACAACCAGTTGTCTTGTCAATCGGTTTGGATTGCTGCGTATTGAGCAAGTCATCCAGAAACGTGGCCAGAGCGTGAAATATTTAATCCTGATATGAAATGAGAACTGTCAAACTAGATGTCAAAGTTCGTTCTGGCGAACGTACAAAATAAAATCCGTCAGCGCCTTTTAACAGCATCGAAAATGATTTGTGGAAATAACAAGTTTGGACAATGATTACGTATTGTGTAATAAAATATTTCAAACCCAATACGGAAATTTAAAATTCAATATTATAACTACAGCAGTGCGGCTACATGTTGGTAATATCATAGATTTACTAACACAAGGGAGTATGTTTTATCTAAGGTAAAATGTAGGTGTGTAGTATAAAAAGACTAGAGTACAGTAACTGTAGATGATGATTGACAGACGGGATAACACAATTAAACCAAGACCTAGTATTTGTCAAGAAGCTGTTAAAAACATATTTAAGTCAAGCGGCCTACTACAATGTTGATGAAATATATATCTAGGCCATATGCATCCCTGAAGAGGGAATGAAACCATATATATCAAGCAAAGTATATAATCTGACGACCACGTCGCTGATGCGATACCAGTGGGAGTACTCCAAGTATCCAAGTAAGTAATTACCTGAACCAAAATAGCCTAATAGGATAGCTTCTACAATCTTATAGCAAAAACTACTTATTATATTTCAACAGTTCCAAACGATATTTAAAACGTGAGTAAATTGACATTGTTCTACCAGAGCAAAAAAGCTCAATAACACTTGGGGTTTGCTTTGATTGGTGGAAATACGTAATAATTTAATTCTAAAATTGGTTATGGATGAAGGGGAGAGTCTTGATGAATCATAGCCATATTAAATCTCACAAAACTGTTTGGAAATTGGAAGGAAGCTATACATTCTCATAAAATTTAAAAATTAACAAATAGAATGTGTTAATTTTTAAATTTTGTGGTGTAGCCTACATTTATTTATTGTCCTCAACAATTTTTGTTCAACTCGCCTAATATTATGTATGAAATCTGCATTTAACACAGTACTGTATATCAATGACGGAGCTTATTTTAGCTGGAGGTCGTACGATCAGCTGTTGGGACGACGCCAGCAGACGACGCACCGCCGCGACGCGCGCCCGCGGGAGGATATTATATCTGTTCCGTTTCCGCCGGATTTATGAAGTGGCAGACAGTTATATAACAGTTTAGTCTATAAATTATATTTAGACGTCGTATTTCATGCGGACAATGCGGCTCATCTATATAAGGCTCAGAATAGTCAGGTGTACTTAGCGTGTCTCCTGTAGTTCATTCATTGGCTGCCAAGAGACACCGGAAGAAACCGCTTAAAATTGTACGGTAATCCATCAGTAAATAATAAGGAGTTAAAATACAGCACTAAATACGTTTTGGGTATCTGGGAATTAAATTTATTTGTGATTTCAATGGTGTGAGTAAACCATTGTTACTACTACACTCCGGTTATAGAGTCATAGGAAAAGGTTGATACTATGCCGATGACTACTTTAGTGAACATTATTGATTTTTGTATTTCTATTTTTTAGTTGACATTGTATTTTACTGAACATAAATAAAAAAGCTTACTAAGTATGGTATAAATTAGTACTTGGTGGAAGAAAATCTAACCTTTCTGCTCTTTTATGAGCTCGTAATGTTGAAAAAATGTTGTTCAAAGGTTTTAGCCTATAATTCTTTCATTCAGTCTAGTCTATTTCCATGTATACTGGGCATATTTATTTAATCCTAATACAAATCAAGAATGGAGTTCGATGGTCTGTTCAGTATTTTAGGGTCACTAATAAAGATAATTACTGAACCTAAGCTTTACAAGTATTTTAAAGCTTCGTATTGTAATTTAAAACACATAAAATATATCTGGGGGTTCAAAAATGTACGATGAATATATGTTCATGTTGTATATCTATTTAAAAATGTGGTATGATGTTAACAACTACTCCATGCTTAATAGAACCATCAGAAGCTACTGGACGAGCTTTAGTTACTCGTGCACATAGTGGGGTTTTATCGCATATTTGTTTCAACCACTTATGTGTACTGTCGCAATACGCAATACAACGTCACCAGGAGACAATACACGTATTCTCGACCAATACACCGCCTCGGGAGGAGAGTTTCACGCATAAATCGCGACGTAAATGAAGCGAGGAGATACGAGATCGGATCAGTCGCGATCGCATGCGTAATTAAACTGGAGAAATCGAACCGTCAATAAACAAAACGGCAACTGGAGCAGACAGCCAGCGCTGGACTTTCGACTGGACTTTGGTTTATGGCATTAAAATATGATTCAGGAAGGTATTGAACGAAAACCTTGGTCAAATGATTTTATTGAGAACGAATTGTGATTGACGATACCAAACTGAAAGGTTTTGTATTTTTTAAGTACAGGAAAATTGTTCGAGACGAGGAAAATTAAAACGAATCAACACCCCTACTATCCTAGTTGACATGTTGTGATGATGTAGCAAACCTCCAAATACCCCGTTGACATGTTGTGATGATGTAGCGAACCTCCTAATACCCTAGTTGACATGTTGTGATGATGTAGCGAACCTCCTAATACCCTAGTTGACATGTTGTGATGATGTAGCAAACCTCCTAATACCCTAGTTGACATGTTGTGATGATGTAGCAAACCTCCAAATACCCTAGTTGACATGTTGTGATGATGTAGCAAACCTCATAATACCCTAGTTGACATGTTGTGATGATGTAGTGAACCTCCTAATAACCTAGTTGACATGTTGTGATGATGTAGCGAACCTCCTAATACCCTAGATGACATGTTGTGATGATGGGGCAAACCTCCTAATACCCTAGTTGACATGTTGTGATGATGTAGTGAACCTCCTAATAACCTAGTTGACATGTTGTGATGATCTAGCGAACCTCCTAATACCCTAGTTGACATGTTGTGATGATGTAGCAAACCTCCTAATACCCTAGTTGACATGTTGTGATGATGGGGCAAACCTCCTAATACCCTAGTTGACATGTTGTGATGATGTAGTGAACCTCCTAATAACCTAGTTGACATGTTGTGATGATCTAGCGAACCTCCGAATACCCTAGTTGACATGTTGTGATGATGTAGCAAACCTCCTAATACCCTAGTTGACATGTTGTGATGATGGGGCAAACCTCCTAATACCCTAGTTGACATGTTGTGATGATGTAGTAAACCTCCTAATACCCTAGTTGACATGTTGTGATGATGTAGCGAACCTCTAACACCTTAGTTGACATGTTGTGATGATGTAGCGAACCTTCTAATACCCTAGTTGACATGGTGTGATGATGTAGCGAACCTCTAACACCCTAGTTGTCATGTTGTGATGATGTAGCGAACCTCCTAATCCCCTACTATTAATATTTAGGCTTGATTTCCTAAATCTATGCTGATTCATCATTACAAATGAGTCACTAACATAGCTTGTATCTGTGCACAGAAATTCTCTCCCTGGTTTCCTGTTGTAAATAAAGCTCATATTTGTATGTGTATATGTTCTTCGCTTATTAGACGAATCGATAATCTTAACGCAAATAAACTTTATCTGAAGATACATTTTATTGCCTACCCAAACAATATTCATAGAGGGTTATGGGGTTTATATAGGCGAACATGTTCGGAAAGAGTATTCCTGGAATTGAGGAAGGGGCAGACATGAGACATGAGAGACGAATATTTTCCACCTGTCAAGAATTAATAAACACGTCTCTAAAATGAGTTATAAGGATAAGGAAAACTACAGAAATTAAATTTTTTTATCCAGTTGACTTGCATTTGATTTCTATTATTTACCAGTGCTTCTTAATAATACTTAATATTAATTCGACTGCAGACTATGTAACGAAGAGAACCGAGCTATGGACTATTTCAATATATAATACATTTTAACACTGGTCCCAATTTTTTTCTCACAAGAAAGGAAACTGCAAAATCAATTTCTAGTAAAAAACGGATATAAATTAAGACAATGAAATCAATTGACATTTCTAGTCAATTAAATAATAGTAGCCTTTGTTAGTACTAGTAGGCTCATAATTTCTTATACTTTTAAACGCGAATACATTTACATTTCACAAAACTTCACGTTGGAGATCACTAGTCCGTCGTCAACATTGTCTATTTTAAAATGATTGTTTACACACGAAGTTAAATGAACAAATAAATCGTAATAAAAAGTATATTAGTTTTGGCAACGCGAATAAACTCAGATGTTATTCGTGAGTGGAAGTCAATGGCTTCGAATCACTTTCGCCTCGCAAAAATAGCGAAATGAGACGTCGGTGCCAAATGCGGACCAGCAGCTTCGGCAGCTTCAACCAGGCGTCTGCATGCTGGTGTCTACCATCAGCATAAATGTGAAATCCTAGAATCAGCAGCAACTTCATCAATACCACCTGTACCACTGAACTTGTATAACGAAAGACAAAGTCTACATTTAACAATTGCATGTTATGGGGTAGGCTATTACGCTAACTTTGATTTTAAACTTAAAAATATACATTCAATATATTTTCACCTCAAGTAGGCAAGTAGGTGGGTGACGAAATTTCTTTTGTGTATTTTATATTTACCCGCCAGATATAGACCCCGATATCCGGAATCTATAGTAAAGGGATGCCAAATCAATAGTGTTTCTGCTTGTTGCTACTGTACGTGGAAAAAATGTGTGCTATCTTGATAAAAAAATTCTGTCGTAGTTTACCGATACGCAAATATTATTTTCATAGGTCGATTTATATGGTAAACGTTAACTTACTTGCTACATTGAACGTTTAACTAACCGTGGCATATGAATGAGGACGGCCTTTTATTGCAGCTCATTCCATCGATGGGATAATTGAGCTTTGTCCTATCCCTATGTCATTCACGGTTTTAAATAAAGTATTCTAAAACTAACTATGATTTTTTAAAAGAGAATGGAAACTGCACGGTTGTGATACCTCTTATCTCTGTTGGAAAGTGTAGTGAAACACAATCATTAGTAAATATATTTACTCTACTAGTATAATAGTATGACAAAACAGATAGATTTGAATAGGTACTTAATTTAAGTAAGTTATCTTTTAGGCAAATTAATTTAATCAATAATAATCACCGTTCTTTACAGAAATCACAAACTTACACACTGAAATCTTCACTTTAGACGAAACAATTAAACAAAGGGGAATGTTTTCTAATTGAGTCAAAACGACAACGGCACGTCACCGGAATGGCATCAGTCAGGAAGCAGACTCAGTCAGGATGTCACAATTAATTATACAGAGCAAGTTAGTTGTCGACCCCCCTGAGTGATGTGTACAGTACCAGCAACATCAAACCAGACAATACCCACAGATGGTTGAATCAATGATATCTCGGCGTTCAGCAAATAATACCACTCCTCAATATACTATACATATGCCTACACTTATAAACTCTGCAGGGTTTGGATTTTTGAGATAAGAATAGGTCTATATGTTAATCGGGAATGTGAGCTATCATACCAAATTTCAACCCAATCCGACCAGTAGTCAATGCGTGATTGAACTTCAAACAAACAAACTTTCACATATATAATATTAGTATGATTAAAATGTGTCTTGGTAAACAGATTGTCATTGCCATCTTAGGGGAACTAATAATACAGTGGAGCCTGGATAAGAAGACCCTCGATAACAAGTCACCCTTGATAACAAGTGTCATTTTTAAATCCCCTAGAATTTATTTTACCCCTCATCACATGTTATTGCAAACCTCAATAAGAAGACAACCTTGATAACAAGTCTTATTTTATAATCCCCACGAGAGTCTTGTTATCAAGGTTCTACTGTATATACGATGTTGAATATAGGTGTAAAAAAAATCAATGTCTTAATTAAGGCTGAAAAGAGTGCTAAATGAAGTATGAAAACTAGATTAAAGGAAAATGCACAGTTATTTGTTTTTATTATATAAAGCCTGAGCAGTTGTGTAAATTGAAAAATAAATAATTTTGGATCCGACAAAGCTGGGATCATTGTTAGCAACAATTACAACTAATCTAACAAGTTCCAACAACAGAATAATAACCATACAGTACGTTTCTACTCAATGTAATATAGTGCCCATAGCCAAATAGCTTCAGAGTAAAATTATTTTAATCTGCTCTTTGTGTGAATCGTTTTGTACCCACATTGTTTTGACCAATTATTTTCTAAGTGCAAAGACTTACAAAATGGTGGATCACCTTCGTTTTGCCATTGGAAATTAGCTGACACTAATGGCCAAGGTTTTGATATGGCATAACTAAATTGTAGCTAGAAAAACAAAACACACATTTTCACACACAGAATATAGACATAATCCATATATAAATCCCAAATTACCCATGAACTTTTGAGATAACTACAAGTCACACTCCCATAAACCATATAGGTTTAAAATGTTCGTCATGACGAGAAACCTTGCGAATAACTATCCATTATTTCATCAATAGCCCTATGTCGTAATATCTTTCTAAAGGGTCAAACGGGGCGAAGCCCGTGGGTAACGGCTAGTTTATAATAATACCAAAAGGGCTATGCTTCTTCTCATAAGTTTCGCTATGCTTCTCGACTGCCTACACTCTTGTTAATAACAACCTTCTATCCTACCCATTTGCACAATTCTATCACCTGTAATTCTGTTTAGTTTGTTATCACCAATTTAATTTCACCAGTTTGTATATCTCGGGAATAAATTAGAGAACTCATAAAACACTGATCACTTCTATAGGAAAGCGTAAGTAATAATTTATAATACATGTATTGTTTTCACATCATCCGTCAGAGGTTTTTAGACAATTGACATTAACACCCAAGAGTAAGACCACACAGATAGTGTATGTTGATAACAATGAACGGTAGCGGAGCAAGGCGATCTCTTCGATGCACTAAAATAAACCGAACAAATATACGTGGGGCGAGTGCACTTTCCTGTGCAGTTTATTTTCAATGGGTATCCGATTGGAACGCTAAAAGCGCCTATCTGTGAGATCACCTCACGGGACGGTCTTGGCTGGGATATCCTTTCCTTGATGCGTCACCGTGATCTTCCTCTGCTCCTCAGTACAGTACTTGGAAAATGGTATTTGTTTGTATCATGCTTGAATTAATCTGTGTGAGTTGCATTAAAGTGATACGGTTAATGGTGGTAATTGTTTAAGGCATTTTACCAAATAAAATATAAACTGATGGCACATCTGAATGAACTTTGAATGTGCAGATTTGCCAAAAATGATTTGTATGAACGAATTCTCTAAGGGCTCTGCAGTACAGGCTGATTTCCAAGTGGTTACGTCTTACATGCTTCCAAAGCTTGAATTAATTAATCAAATTGATCAGCTGGTAGATGCGATTAACAGGTGTTAGTTTACTTAGGCCTACTTAAAATGGTTTTTATGGTGCTTTATTTGTGGGGATTTCTGTGTTATTCTAGAAGAGGGTAATGTTTGGTTAAAGAATGATAGTAAACGTTTTGTAGAATATTGCTCGCAATTTTCATTGTAATTTATATAATAAACTACATGGAAATATGCTTGACTGAAATCGAAGAATTAGGGTAAAACCTCTTTTTCATGAAGCATAACATAAATTGATTATTTATGTTGTAAGATTCTTTTGACGATATTTAATTAAATATAAGTGGGGTTTTGAAAGTAAGTAGGTCTACACTTTTAAATACGTTTATTCTTTTCAGATTAAATCACACAGTTAAGAGTGTTTTTAAACACACATCAGCACTATTTATACTCTGTAATGGTTGCCTAGGAAGTTTGAAAATCTATATCTATAGTTTGGAGGTCTATATCTGAATATAAAGAAAATAATTTTATTTTACCAAGAGGTAAAATGAAGTTTTTTTTCTAAGATGAATAATGTGTAAACCACCACTTTATGTGTTTTATGCAGCGGATCTAAAGAAAAGAGCAGCATTATGTTCTTCCTGCGAAACACGGGTATAGTAGCTCGTATTCCATTAAAATTGTCAGATTTATTATCTTCTTAATAAACATGAATTTTTGTGGGTGTTTAACTGAAATGTTAATAGCTTAGTATGCAATAATCACATTTGCCAAGTTTTATATTTATATATCAGTAAACAAGCAAACTAAAATAAAATTACAAAACTTCAGCAATTCTTCATAAAAAATGACATTCGAAATTTGTATGCATTTTCTGCACTACCATTAGGCATACAACAACACTTCAGTATACTAAAATATTTATTTTTACGCTCTAAAACATAGTCTAGAAGTAAATATCAAAGTTTTATGTAAATCGGTAACGCATCTAGGGTTTACCTTTTAACCTAAGGCAATATAGCTTAATCTCTATATTGGAAATTCGCTAATATTTCTTCAGGGATGTTCTTCAGTTTGTGCCCGACCACACATAGGATTGTCACAAGGTTGTGGATAAATTATTATGCCATAAGTGGTTGCACATACAAGTTATGCTTTGGACGGTTCCCTTAAAAAGTTAAATTATATTATTATAATTTTATCTTAAACCACAGTCTATATTGGTGACTATAGTCAATGGCATGATTAAGTAACTGTTTATCTGTTGGGTTGCCAGTGGCTTATTGTAATCCCCCCTGGATGCTGTGACTCCCGCGTCTCTCTCTACCACACTGACAATGCCGCGGGGGTGAGTGACAAACTACACCTACAGCTGTGAATTCCGTCGACGCGCTCCGGAAATTCCTTCATTTATTAGAACTTCAAAATAAACCAAGGAATCTATTAGTAAAGTGGAATTTATCTAAAGTAATTTCTTTAATTAGTTTCGACTTCTAGCCAATCATTTAACACCCTTCTGCTGGAGCCGTAATCGCACGTATGGGTAATTCAAGGGTGATGAAAACTTATACATAAGCCTGGTCACCAATCTCAAAGATTTACAGTATACACTAATCTCCCCGATACCCAATATGACAGCATATAAAATTAATTGATAAGTATAACCTATAGACGCAGCGTCACTCTTATCTTTCGTGACATGACTGATTGATTTTATCCACTATTTCTCACTTTTTCATCGTATCCGAGAACTGAATGATATGTTTATACATTTAATTAGTAAATAATATATGGTTCTTGCACTGAAACCACAGGACCACCGATCGGGACCTGCGTGTTACTTTCTGCTGCTGGGAGACGACTCTATAGTGATGGCCATTGTCCTCAGTTTTGTCCGTACTGTAGATTTATCGACCTCATGAGATCATCACTCATCAGCTAGGTAGTGATATTAATCCCGGTCCAGACAGTGTCCTCAGCTACATGACTGAGGTGCTCTGAAAGCGGTATGTGCTGGGAGACATCTCTATGGTGCTGGCCATTGTCCTCAGTTTATGGCCTGTACTGTGGACTTATCGACCTAATAGGATCATCAGCTAGGTAGTGATATCTCTCCCGGTCCAGACAGAGTTCACAGCTACAGGTCTGCTCTGAAAGTGGTATGTGCTGGGAGACATCTCTATGGTGCTGGCCATTGTCCTCAGTTTATGGCCTGTACTGTGGACTTATCGACCTAATAGGATCATCAGCTAGGTAGTGATATCTCTCCCGGTCCAGACAGAGTTCACAGCTACAGGTCTGCTCTGAAAGTGGTATGTGCTGGGAGACATCTCTATGGTGCTGGCCATTGTCCTCAGTTTATGGCCTGTACTGTGGACTTATCGACCTAATAGGATCATCAGCTAGGTAGTGATATCTCTCCCGGTCCAGACAGAGTTCACAGCTACAGGTCTGCTCTGAAAGTGGTATGTGCTGGGAGACATCTCTATGGTGCTGGCCATTGTCCTCAGTTAATGGCCTGTACTGTGGACTTATCGACCTAATAGGATCATCAGCTAGGTAGTGATATCTCTCCCGGTCCAGACAGAGTTCACAGCTACAGGTCTGCTCTGAAAGTGGTATGTGCTGGGAGACGACTCTATGGTGCTGGCCATTGTCCTCAGTTTATGGTCCGTACTGTAGACTTATCCACCTCATGAGATCATCAGCTAGGTAGTGATATCTCTCCCGGTCCAGACAGAGTTCACAGCTACAGGTCTGCTCTGAAAGTGGTATGTGCTGGGAGACGTCTCTATGGTGCTGGCCATTGTCCTCAGTTTATGGCCCGAACCGTAGACTTGTCAGCCTCATAAGATCGTCAGCTAGGTAGTGATATCTCTCCCAGTCAATACAGTGTTTACAGCTACAGGTCTGCTCTGAAAGTGGTATGTGCTGGGAGACGTCTCTATGATGCTGGCCATTGTCCTCAGTTTATGGCCCGAACTGTAGACTTGTCAGCCTCATAAGATCATCAGCTAGGTAGTGATATCTCTCCCGGTCCAGACAGAGTTCACAGCTACAGGTCTGCTCTGAAAGTGGTATGTGCTGGGAGACGTCTCTATGATGCTGGCCATTGTCCTCAGTTTATGGCCCGAACTGTAGACTTGTCAGCCTCATAAGATCATCAGCTAGGTAGTGATATCTCTCCCGGTCCAGACAGAGTTCACAGCTACAGGTCTGCTCTGAAAGTGGTATGTGCTGGGAGACGTCTCTATGATGCTGGCCATTGTCCTCAGTTTATGGCCCGAACTGTAGACTTGTCAGCCTCATAAGATCATCAGCTAGGTAGTGATATCTCTCCCGGTCCAGACAGAGTTCACAGCTACAGGTCTGCTCTGAAAGTGGTATGTGCTGGGAGACGTCTCTATGATGCTGGCCATTGTCCTCAGTTTATGGCCCGAACTGTAGACTTGTCGGCCTCACGAGATCATCATCTAGGTAGTGATATCTCTCCCGGTCCAGACAGAGTTCACAGCTACAGGTCTGCTCTGAAAGTGGTATGTGCTGGGAGACATCTCTATGGTGCTGGCCATTGTCCTCAGTTTATGGCCCGAACTGTAGACTTGTCGGCCTCACGAGATCATCATCTAGGTAGTGATATCTCTCCCGGTCCAGACAGAGTTCACAGCTACAGGTCTGCTCTGAAAGTGGTATGTGCTGGGAGACGTCTCTATGATGCTGGCCATTGTCCTCAGTTTATGGCCCGAACTGTAGACTTGTCAGCCTCATAAGATCATCAGCTAGGTAGTGATATCTCTCCCGGTCCAGACAGAGTTCACAGCTACAGGTCTGCTCTGAAAGTGGTATGTGCTGGGAGACGTCTCTATGATGCTGGCCATTGTCCTCAGTTTATGGCCCGAACTGTAGACTTGTCAGCCTCATAAGATCATCAGCTAGGTAGTGATATCTCTCCCGGTCCAGACAGAGTTCACAGCTACAGGTCTGCTCTGAAGGTGGTATATGCTGGGAGACGTCTCTATGATGCTGGCCATTGTCCTCAGTTTATGGCCCGTACTGTAGACTTATCGACCTCGTGAGATCATCAGCTAGGTAGTGATATCTCTCCCGGTCCAGACAGAGTTCACAGCTACAGGTCTGCTCTGATAGTGGTATGTGCTGGGAGACGCCTCTATGGTGCTGGCCATTGTCCTCAGTTTATGGCCCGTACTGTAGACTTATCGACCTCGTGAGATCATCAGTTAGGTAGTGATATCTCTATCTCTCCCGGTCCAGACAGAGTTCCCGCAGGGGGCCCATGCTTGCTTGGGTACGTGGCCTGGCGACCACGCGGACCCTAGCTCTTGACCCCCAGAGGGGAGGTAACTGCCCGGTGTTGGAACCAGCACTCAGGTAGACCACAGTTATGGACGACTGGGTGTGCCAGCCCTTTCGGGGGAGCCCCCAGTGACATTCCATCATCCAGGTTGGTTGGGTGTTCAGCTCTCAGTGATGCCGCTTTTTGCCGCCTCTCCTCATCTGCCTGTGGCTGTGGTTCTTTCCGAAGGGTTGCTTCGGCAGCTGGTGAGCCTAATGACCTTAAGTCATCCACCCATGGTGTGCTAAGGTTGGTGCGTATGCTCCGGCCTACACCATGGGGCCCGGGTATGTTTAATTATAGGTACCGGGTTGCAGTTGGGGGGCTTCGGCTCTTTCGACACAAACAAAATGGAAAATGGTCCAGACAGAGTTCACAGCTACAGGTCTGCTCTGAAAGTGGTATGTGCTGGAGACTACTCTATGGTGCTGCCCATTGTCCTCAGTTTATGGCCCGTACTGTGGACTTATCGACCTAATATCACAGCTGATGAGTGCCATCTCCAGTCTAGACGCTACTCTCTCGCTCGCTGCTCCTCTTATAGTGAGACTATAGATAGCCCGGCGGACACTGATGTCTGGAGCATTGTGTCTACGTGCGCCAACCACTTTGGCGATACTTTCGTCCGCCTCTGGTTCAAATTTAGAACATTGCTACATATTTAAGGAGCCAATGACCAAGACACGTATGGTACCTGAACTTTTCTAATATCGTGGCACTCAGAAAAAGTATACTTTTTTAAACACAATGTTAAGTCTCTAACTATTATTTGACAATGATGAATTGTGTAAAAACCCTCGACTACTCCCATTTTACATCATTGTCTTCATGGAGTCTTAACACCTTGTACAATGAAATGAAATAAAATGAAATGAAACAATCGTAGAGACAATGAACCCTTAACCAGTAGACCTAAATTTTACTGACCTTATTCACGTTTCCTGATTATTTATAGAACGGCGAGAAAGGGGTTGGAATAGTCTTAAAACCAAACGTGATTATTATACTGTAATACATTTTGTTAAACAATCCACCAAAGTACTGTAAAGCATTAGGTGACCATATTGTCTTATGTATCGATGGAAAAGGCCCACTTTAAACTATACAATTAGAATATTTTGAGATATATATATATTTTGTTTTTTGCAATTTCAAAAAGTAATTGCAAAACTTTTGTGTAAAAAAACAAATCAGTTTTATCATTACAAACAATAGAGGCCTACATAGTTTAACTAACGCTCGAGCAATTTTATTACCATAAATAGACAGAGCGTCTACACATTCTTCCAAAAGCTTTGAAGTGGTGATAGGAAAACTAATTGATACAACTGGAAACAGAGACATAAAAAAGAATGAGTTTTGGCTCCTGGTTCGATCTCCTCATTAAGAGGTGTCTGTCTGACGGCGCACCACGGCGGAGGCGGCTATTTCAGGGCACCCATGGGGGGCGGAAGTCTAGCTAACAATAACCGACTGTAGAGAGATCTGTAGGATGTTTTACCAATTACTTGTCACCTTCCAAACTGATACTTCCGTCTCTAATTCGGAACACCTTAAATATTTTGTTTGTTAAAGAACGTGCTTCCTGCTTCCGCGGAGACGGAAGATATGTCAATGTTTATACAGCATGAAATTGTACGGTTAAACCGGCCATTAGTTGTGGAGTCATCCAGGCAGGCCCTGTACACTGAACAGAGGGTAAATGCGCGATGGAAATATGTGCTGCAGTGGAAAGTTGGAAGTCCCTATATAGTGATAGGTTGGTTATCTGAATGACTCAATTTGCAGCACCATGGATTGAGTGAGACTCGCTCATGTATTGTATCTGCAATGTAAAGCTTAAGGCCTACAATAAATTCCGAAACTTAAATTTTCAAAAGTTTGATTGTAGATAGTTTATTTCTTTATTTTGCGATGTTCTTTCTCATATGTCTTCAAAACTATTTATATTCCATACACATGAGGTTGTTTTATTCATAAATTGACCACTATGAAAAGTGTCCTATAGAGTTATCTACTGAAGCACACCATCACTAATGCTATTGTCTTCTATTGATGGATCCATTCGTCGATACTTCCCCAACAATGAGGACATGCTCTGTTGCTCCGCGGAGCCGAGATTGCACCGCCAGACTACAAAGGTGGTGATACATCACGAGTGTTTTACGGTGCGAGATGCTATTTTGACTTGACGCCGCGACGGTGCCTCAGTGACGCGTGGATCCTCACCGACATCCGACAGACGACAAGCGACATGGAGGATCACGACCTTTAGAGCAGGTCGCGGGGGGCGTGTCCAACAACCAAAACTACATGGCCACATCATTCATATTGCGCTCATCTGCCGGACTTGAACGAAATATCTCAAATTGCAACTGCTCTTTCTTGTGCCTTGTTGGGGTTTTTGAATCCCGTTGTTTCATACTAGCCTGCTAGTTAATTAACGCTAGATGTTAGGAGGTAT
This sequence comes from Macrosteles quadrilineatus, assembly GCF_028750875.1. Taxonomy (NCBI): domain Eukaryota; kingdom Metazoa; phylum Arthropoda; class Insecta; order Hemiptera; family Cicadellidae; genus Macrosteles; species Macrosteles quadrilineatus. The sequence continues at coordinate 153,328,492 of NW_026542594.1, forward strand.
TACTGTTCTAAAAAGTCCAGGAACACAGGAATTATTTTTAAATTCATCAGTTAAAAGCACCATTTATCATTTGGAAAATTGTGAAAAATCTATATATTCTAATCATACTTAGTCTAAAGATGTTATTTATGTAAATCGTAATGAACAACGATTCATATCTGTTCATATCTAGACGCGAAGAATAAACCTGTTATACGCGTATGAGCAGACGCAGCGATGATGAGGACCAGCACCAGTGGCGGCGGCGGTTTGCCGCGGAGCAATCTTCGGATGCTACCTAAGACCACCTTTTACTTTTACATACGATAATAATGTGTAATTTGTATGATTTTAAAATGTTCTGCGTAGCATCATTACGAAAATGTGATATTTAGTTAAGGCAACCATGTGAATGTGAAACCGTCTTTAACGCCATAACGGCGACTAACCGCACTTTGACGAGAACGTCCCGGACGGGAATTCAATACCTTTTCCATAAACATTTAGCAGACTTGTCCGTTTTCTAGCTAAATTCCATTTTTGAGGTTATGAAATTATATTTTGTACAAGAAAAGATATCATCTTTAAAAAAGGGGGTCATTTTACATGATGTACAGTTTGGAGGGTTGGCTAGTCAGCCCATTTATTAGTATATAACAATTAATATTAGTATGTAATAATTAATTCATTTTAAAGTAACATAATGTTATGCATTATTACTATAATTTATTAAGTAGCTTATAGTTAAACGTGTGCACCCATAACCTGTGTTGAGGAGTCTAATCGTTATTTATGTCTAAAACAATTTTGTTCTAAGAAATTAGTGAAGTACTGTAGTTTGTTTTTTACATTTTGAAGAATTCAAAAAAGTTACGATCTACAAACCCAGTCCCTATATAAAATTTATCCGTTAGGACAATATTTTCCTCAACTGGTATGTCTAAATAAATAGGCCATTCTTGTTTAATTTTCTATAAAGATATTTTATGATCGTTACTCCTATACTTGTTAGGTGGATACTGAAATGAAAAATGTTAATGGCCAGTTCAGATTTGTTGGAAATTTGCACTATGTTCATAAGATTCGCACTCAGATCAACAATCAATTTGTCGGCAATCCCGACTCCTCAAACAATGAAGTACAGTATTTTCAAAGCAGTTATGGCCTAACACATGGTTAAACACTATGGCCAAACACAAAAATTCAAACTTTTTAGAAGTCCGATTTCCTGAATAACAAGAAAAATGTGGATCAAGATTCGAGCTGCAGTAAAATTGCATGGGAAGTCTTAACTGTAGTGATATCTATCTACACACATTAACGTTCGTTATTTGGCTTGTCTTACTATATATTTGTTCCGTAATCGTTCAAATAAAAAAAACGAAACTTATGACACGAAATCTCCTTATCTGGAATATTAATTGAGTTGAAACTTGGCATGCATGATCCTCATATTTTCTAAGGAATATGGTTTTCACGATGCAAGCACCGAAGATATACCCTAGAAGAATTTAAGACCCCAATGTGATCCTAAAACTCCTTTCTGTAACTCTTGGAACACTAGAAAAATGAATAAGTAAATCCTATGAACGTAATTGATATTACGTTGTGAGTTGTGATATGTTAAATATAATTCAGGAGAGTGAAAAGAACATTTGACTTTTGATACTATGCCGAGAATAAGAAATAATTTCTATAACAAAATATGCCATTGACGGAATGTGCTGCTGAAAAATATTGCATTCTTACTCATACAGAAACTGTTTAGTCATGCCAAACTAAAACCACAGCTAATTGTTAATAATAATATATTTTCCCCAAACTTTAGCAAAAGTGGTTGTTTTTAATACATAGGCCTACATTGCGAGGATAAAGAAGCTATTTTTCTTCCTATGAAAACGCGAGCGCAAAGTGCCACTTCGCACACTAGTGCGATAAATAACCTTACACAAATAATCTTAATTGTCAGGCTATTATACAAATTTATTTGCGTTTATCATCGTGTTGTATCACACATTTCTGCAAATATACCCCTCGACTTTTAGACGAACTGAAATATCTATAAGATGATTGTATAAACAAATTAGGTATGGTTTTTTTATTGTATTGGCAGGGTTGGGGTAATACAAATTGCATAAAAATAACAAAAGCAACTAAAAGCTATTTTTATAGTCTAGTAGCTTTGAGTACTGTAGTAGCAAAACAAGAAGGAAAATATTTTAGGGGATTGTTTAGGTAAACAACGTAGGAAATTGACCTTTTGTGAACTATTTTGCTTTAAAAATTTGTTTATTATGGTGAGCTCTGACGAAAAACATACGTAGGCCTATACACATCGATCTCTATTACTACTAATTAAGTACTAATAGAGATCGATGCCTATACATAAGCAAAATGTGTTTTTCGACTGTCGCTCATTTTTCGACGTTGGTCCCGCCCAACGATCACAGGTCCTGCCCCGGTTGTTAAAAAGCTTGAACTCGTGTCGAAAAGTCACTTTAAGCTCTCGAGACGATATATACTATTTTGTCTTCATCAAAAATCATAATATGCATTTAATTTAGGCTATAAATATGTTTATATTGTACATGAATTAATATGAACTATGTAATAACGAACAGACAATTTATCAAATGCATTATTTTAAGTTGTCTATTAATTGCATCTAAATCACATTGTTATAAGATATAAATAGTTGGTTTACGGGGATCCTTACCTTAGGATGATTTTCTGATATTGCGCAACAATATCATACGTATTATTTTACACAAAATAACAACGATAAAATACGTTACGTCACGAAAATAATATGCAAATACAAAAAAATTAATTGACACATATTCTAATTTTCAAATGTAAAACATCTAGGAGAACTAAAAATGTAATTTAAATTTAAAAACAACTTACCTCGCTACGAAGACTATTGGTGATTAAGTTCAGCTGTCGCACACTATAATTGTTCAAAACACACTCACTAAATAACACGCGTCAGTACAAAACTTATGACTAGGTTCATCGACGTAGGACGTACGTCGGTCGGTGTGCCCGGGCTCGACGCTGGGCTCTGGGCGTCTCGGCGCTACCAGAACTGCTTATATCACCTCCGCCACCGTCGCGACACTATAAATACAACCCGGCAACAATCACGGCTCACCCTTGTATCATGATTGTCACTCCAGTGTGCGTAGCTTATCTGACAGAAATGGAGGAGCAACAGCGTGTGTCGAACCATTTTACTGAAATTGAAATGCCATTTATATGGACCAGTTGCCATTATTTTGATAAAATAAAACAGTTGATTGAGCTTTTCACACTGTGATACTGTGAAATTGTATTTCCTCCCTTAGGTTTAGATACTATGCTAGATGATGTAACGTAACAAGTGCTATATAGGCTACAATTAGATGTGTATTCAACAGGTATCAGTAAGTGAACGCAGCACTCTTTCGCTCAATGCAACGTTATTTTTAATTTAAAATATGAATACAGCTTAGCATGGAAATTGGATGTATATATATTTATACCAATACTCAACAACCAATGGTTGATCTATATTACCACATTAGAAAGTAAAAAAAAACAAACCCTAAATACCCACCTTGTATCCTCCTACCTGAAAGAATTCGATTTTTGTCCAGGCATCCAGTATTGCAAATTGCCTTCCAACTAAATAAAATCATGTTTTAATAGCCTGGGAAACGCGTTGGGATACGTTCATCGGTAAAATAAGACCTATCCTAGCACGCAGCGTTCCCATTACACATAGACTTCAAATTGGTTTCACACGGTTGTTGCCAATTTCAAATTTTAAATGAGCTTTGAAAATTTCATTAGTGTGGTTAAACTATTATTTATAGTGTGTCCTGCTATAAAAAGTGTCACCATAGTGCACACTGAAATAAAATATGTAATAGTAATTACTTACAGAAACGAATTATTTTAATAAATGCACTCACATTCAGTTTAAAATACGCATCCAACTGCCTTGCGTTATCCGATTAAAGTTATCACGCTACTGTATTAGGGTGGGCGAATGCCTATAACATCGTAGTCGTTACTTAGCATTATGCAGTATCTTGACGTACCTCCAAAATTGGGATTGAGCTTTACTCCCAACAATATACTAATGATATTTGTACGTAGTTGGTTATCTGTGTTTCAAACATGTACTACTTTCTAAAAATATGCACCCGATTACCCCATGAATAAACGTGCAAATTGAACATAAAGACTTTGAATCAAAAGGCCTAATCTGATGACGTCATAAATAAGAGCTTAATGTAATTTCGTATTAACTATTAGCTTTGTAGGTTTACTAGTATAAGTATAGTACGGAGACTGTTGCATTGCTTACGGTCATACATTAGTCAAATATTCTTAGATTTTTTCTCAGATTAAATATCAAAGTTTGGTAAATTAGTTACAAACTTACAAGCTCACACTTATTGAACCTTATTTGACCTTAGGTTGGATTTTACCTTGTGTGGGAGATGACATTTAAAATCTTTGCGGTCTTAACTTTGCGTTAACTAAAACGTCACATCTTGTACAACCAATGTGAAATCGTGTAGCTTTTTGGATAATAAGATCTTTGTGTTTTCCATAACTCTTGGTATAAACATAGTAATGATTATATGACAAAATCAGGATGTGAAGATTATGAAAAGAATAGTCAAATCTACGTATCTTGTCAGAACAATTCCAGCCAGAGAGATGTAGAAGACGAGATAGTAGGGAAGATAGGACACGTGGGGCTATATGTGGCCCACGCCGCCCCCAGCAGAGTAATCTAATGTCACCGGCTCACTCAATGCTTTCAGAAATTGGGTTTCATTTACTTTTATCCTACAATAAGTACCATTCTTCACAGTGATCACTATTGGAGGTGAACACAATCTAGTGGATCATTATGAACACTGTCAATACGTACATACTAGTACTTTGGGACCACAATTGTATTGAAAGTGAGAGGTTTTGCAAAATAATATGAAACGCTACTTTCATCAGTCTCATCCGGATACGCTTAGTTCGAAGCATACTTTAATATAAGGGTTTTGGGGAAATATAAGTTCAATGACATAAATTTGCATACAATACACGTAGGAGGTAATCCTCGAGGAAGTATGTTTTGCCCCACGTCGTAGGCATTACTTTCCTACTTTGACCCCCGTATGTCTGCAATGGAACCGTTGTTGATTCATACATTAGCAAATGAAAATACTGTGGGTGGATGATGAACGAGTTAAGTACAACAGACTACCAAAACAACAAATGTCCATATTTTTGGTTAAACTAATTATCGCCGTGAAAGCTTCCCAAGATAGTTCGGTAGCTGTGTTATCTCTGTAATCATTTGCGCCTCCCTTATTTTTTCCTCATAGCTGACAATGAAATCATCCATCCACGGTATGTTTGCTGAGGTCTGCATTAGCGACAGTATCGATACAGACACTCTGATATCACTGAAGGTAATTACTGAATAATATGTATAACATTATTTCTCAAGGAACACCTAGATATATTGAAACGTCTATAATTTTTAACCGACTTCCCCACTACCAACAACAAAAGGAGGAGGTTCTCAATTTGTTTGTGGCGATGTTTTTTTTTTCTATGTATGTTCACCAATTTCTCTGTGATTCTTTTACCGATCAGTGTGGTTCCACCACCAAAATAACCAGGAGAGTTTCTATTTGGTACCTTATATATTATGTTTAAGTATAATATTTGTTTCGGTGAAACATTCTGAAAACCTTAAATAGTCAACATTTATTTTGTTTACATTTGTGCAGATTGTTTACATTTGTGCAGAGAAGCCAATAAATAATAACATTCCTACAGCTGTTAGTTGAAACCATTTAAATGAAGCTACAGACAATTCTTCATGAAACAGTTGCTTCATATTGATCAATAAACTATTTCTTGCCATGGAGCCTAAATGAATTACATTGAGAAAAATGCATTTTGTTTTGGTTACTATAAAAAATGTATTTTAACGTTTGACCTGATTTGTGTATACAGTAATTCTGTTTTTAGTATAGAATATTCTGAATTACAAAAACATATATGTTTCAGTGAATAGCTGTATGATATTGACAAATAAAGGTGTATTGTGAAAACCCAAAGCATTCGTAAAACAGGTTGAAGTGCAAATAAAACTCATTATGAATTGACCTAAGGATAGTTTTTAATAAACTCTGAAGTCAAGTAAGATTTGTAACATACAGATACAAAATGTAAATAGTAAACAAAGATCAACTGTGAGACAATAAAGAAATTCATAAATTAAATAAGGAACAATAACAGTTCATATGTATAAAAATATTATCACATTCTTCCCACCCTAAAACGAGACGTAGTCTTTTAGATAGTTAGGTCTTTGCCGTATACGTTGTGGATGGGTTTTGGAAGGCACTGAACTTGAGTCTTTGCAAGAACTGTTTGCATGTTCAACTGGTACATTCGTGTCACTTAATGTCCCACTAGAATCATTTTCGTCTTGTTCTTGATCAAATGAAACCTCCGGTTCTTGAATAGCTTGTTCATTTCCATCTGTTTCTGGCAATTGGTAGTCTGTTTGATTGTCCAGGTGCTGGGGCCAGATCTCTTATGGATACTGTCTTCTCTTGTCCGTTTGGGAGTTTCACATGAGCATAACCTGGATTTGCTTGAATAAGTTCTACCTTCTAAACGCCAACGTAGTATCTTTTCATTCTTTATTTTTCCAAATCTTTTATTGTCAAACATGAAAGAAACTGATCTTTGGTCTGTAATGAGTAGGAATGGCCGGCCAATAAGATAGTGTCTCCACTTCTTAAGAGATTCTACAATTGCTTGAGCTTCTTTTTCAACAGAAGAATGGTTCTTTTCAGATTTTGATCATGTTTTCGAATAAAAAGCTACTGGACGTCCTGCTTGTGACAAGGTTGAGCCGATTGCAAACTCAGATGCATCGGTCTCAACTGTAAATGGTATGTCATTTTGGATTGGGGCTTTAGTTGCAGTTACTATTTGCAGATGTGGAATGTTTATTGATATTCTCTACCCAGTTACTATATCATATCAATACTATTATGTCTGCTTCGGAAAGTCCTAGAGGAAGATGATTTGCAATTTCGACTAGGCTATATCTTGATCAAACAAAACCACCTACATGGCTTGCACCACTTTTAGCTGAACCAATCTTTCATATACATATTTCATTTGCAGATGTGGAATGTTTATTGATATTCTATACCCAGTTACTATATCATATAAATACTATTATGCCTGCTTCGGAAAGTCCTAGAGGAAGATGATTTGCAATTTCGACTAGGCTATATCTTGATCAAACAAAACCACCTACATGGCTTGCACCACATTTAGCTGAACCAATCTTTCATATACATATTTCATTTGCAGATGTGGAATGTTTATTGATATTCTCTACCCAGTTACTATAACATATCAATACTATTATGCCTGCTTCGGAAAGTCCTAGAGGAAGATGATTTGCAATTTCGACTAGGCTATATCTTGAGCAAACGAACCCCCCTACATGACTTACACCACTTTTAGCTGAACCAATCTTTCATATAATATTTTCCAAAGGTACTATACGTGTTAACGACCAATTTTCCACTTTTGAGAGATTTTTTAGTGCTGGTGGCTGAGGAATAACTTTCATATTGTTCCAAAAGGCTTGAGACGTTAACTTACTGTGTTTCTTTTTATAATGTAGAAGTACACCGATTGCAGGAAACGATGATGTCTGACATTTCATTAGGCCTAATGTAAAGGACAGGGGAGCGAGCTGGCGTAGTGGTTAGAGTGCGGGACTTCAGTCCCTGAGGTCCCGGGTTCGATCCCCGCCAAGTCACCAATGGATTTTATCTAAGTGATAATGCCGCAACCCCTAGTTCCAGCCTGAAGTAATGTGAAAAACAATCCCAGGCTCGTGCCTAGCGTCCTTAGGACAAAAAAATGTAATGGACAACTCTTTCTTTCTTAAGGAATATCAAAAAATGTTTATTTTCATACCCATTGATTATGTAACCTGAACAGGTGACTCAAGCAGTTTTAAAATAATGATTGTTCTGTGGAACTTTTGATTGTTTCAAACAGTTTTGCTTATCAAAAAACCTCAAGTAATTAATACATAAAAAATTATACAGTCACTAAAAATCATGAAATAATTTATTTTTGTAAAAAATACAACCGACTTCAAACGCTCTAAAAAGAATGAAATAATTTCGATAAAGTAAACTTTTGTATTAGGCAAGCTCACGTATTTCAAGTCGGCGCGGCGCGGCTCAAACTGCAAATATGATTGAAATTAAATATTGTGTGTGTATTTTGAAAATCAATAAATTGTAGCTGGATAACATAAATATATAAAAAACATACTGAACTGTTTTGTTTATATATTAAAGGAAATATTTTCTTGTATTTTATGTTTACTTCAGAATAAATGCATTATGAAAATAACACACACAAATGTTCTATATGAATAGCAAAATAATTTAGTTTGATATTGTGATAGGGAAAAGAAGCTAGTTTAGTATTAAAACGTTACTTTTCCAAGTTAGATACATTTAAATGCGTTATAATCTTTTTAAAGATACTCGTTAATATACTATAATGCCGATCTCTGATTACGGTAATAAAATAACACTTAACGCATAACTATGAAAAAGACATGCAGATTAACACCTTTAGCTATAGATAGTCACCTGCAATATGGGCACCCTCTTTCAATTTTGTATCAAAAATCATCATAGAGCCGCGCCGACTTAACATACGTGAGCTTGCCTAATACAAAAGTTTACTTTATCGAAATTATTTCATTCTTTTTAGAGCGTTTGAAGTCGGTTGTATTTTTTACAAAAATAAATTATCTTAAAAACTAATGTGACGTTGATTACTGATGTTGTACTAAGGACAGGTTGTTGTACTGGTATGTAGACGATAGCAGCGTTCCAAGTTCTACATTTTCTACGGTTAAATTGTATAACGGTACTCAACTGATTACTTCTGCTCATGTATATGCCTAGAACTGTTATTTTAGAACTGTATTTTAATTATCTGTTATCTGTTATGCTGTCTGTTTGTTGTTATTATACTTTGTTAATGTTATTATCTGTTATTGTTGTTACGTTGCTATCTTGTTGTTATTATTTTTTGTTGCAATGATGTTTTGTTCAATGGTATATGCAGCTTCTCTTATTACTTCAAATGCAAGTTTTATCTTTCCATTCTACTCAAGTGCTTAAATATATTATTTTGTAAATGGTGTATCCGTTGGAATAAATTAATAAAGAACTTGGTATGGTTTGTACTCTATCTGTACGTGATGCTCTGTAGTAGGGTTGGAGTGTATTATGCATGTACCTAGTTACTAGGTTGGGTTTGTTAGACATTGCATGAGTCACCAGCTGACCACAGACCTTGGTAGCTACCGTGTAACTGATACTGACACCAGCCAAACCTGGTAAACTGAGAACAAGACAAACACTCACCGCCTGCGCCTCACAAATAAACTGTCTACTGTGTCTACCTACAAGGCGAGGCACCCGTGGTCTCGTCAAATGTGATGTTGTCATTTTAAAAGATCCGAATGAAACTGACAAAGGAATAGCCTATTATCTATATACATGTATATAAAAGGCAAAGCCCTAACTGACTGACTGACTCACTCACTCATCACTAATTCTCCCACTTCCCATTTACCTAGGAGGCTGAAATTTGGTACACTCATTCTTTAGGCATTAAATAGGCAAACTAAGTTGTTTTTATTCTGATCGGACTCTCGGGCTCCGCCCCAGTGGCTCTGGAGTTTCCCATGTTAACCATATGAGTACTCATATTTAAATGGGATTAATGAATCTTAACAGCTGTTTCAAATTAAACAAGTTGGTTCTGTTCTATCGTTCTATGATGTTCAATAGCATTAAAGTTACAAGGATTACCAACAGGGTGCAGCACTATTATTTCTTTTACATTTATGACAACAGCTAATTTGCAACCAAAAGGTGAGTGAGTGTAGCGAACGAGCTCCAACCTAAAAGTGAGTGAGCGTAGCGAACGAACTTCAACCAGATTGAGCCATGCGAACGAGCTCACTTATAAAGTTAAACTGGGCAAAGCCCGCGGGTACAGCTAGTCATATATATTCAGTTAAGTACAATTGTCAAAACTATTTATCAATTTTTATTCGAATAAGTTATCAGTTTTGGCGTTTTGTAGAAATGAACATTAAACCACTTAAAGGTCATTTATCGACCTTTGGGGACTTGAGCATTCTTGACAAGCAGTTAAGGGTGTTTACTTAGACATCCTTCAGGAACAGTCATACGCTTCAGTATAGTTGGAGGTTCTCAGCATGCAGTGTTGTGAAGTTCCAGTGGGTGAAAACCTACTGAGGCTGTTTGAGGTTCTCTCTTTTCTGTTCCCTTAAGCCTCACTAAATCATCACGTTGCCATCGTCGTTGCTTTCATCGCGTAGAGGACGGCTTTCTACCTTGGTAACTCAATCCTTGGATTGTACATTCGCATGATTTACAGTGGGACTTTTCAGGTTGTAAATCACTCTAACGCAGGCCCAAGGCGTCTTTCTCATCTGGCACTTTGTTTTAAGGTGGTAATCAGGGAGAAGATAGTCCGATGTATTAGCGAGAGGCTAAGACCAACTGTTGTAACATTCTTGAGACATCTCGTGTTAAATAAGAACCGTTTAACAATGCAATTGGAACAGTTGTAGGGATTTAAGTGATGGTTTAGGAGGTTTGACTATTATTTTGGAATGCAACTTTGTTTTGGCATAATTTACCTTATACCTAACACTTAAAACGCCACCATTCTTTCCTGACTATTTATTATACGAGGATACATTTTGACTTGTATACTGTGATTTCTGCGAGTTGGCTTGAAAATAATACATGGTGAGTAAACTATTGCAATAGATACTCAGAGGCAATGGTAAGTTTAGTTCACGATTTAGACAGCAAATAATCCTAACACCAAAGAACATTACGAGTCTTGGTTGCACGGTAGTAACAGCAAAATATGATAGAATGTGTTCCCTCTGAGCTGTACAATTTAAAATTGAGGAATTTAAATGGTGAATAAGTCGAGGAAAGAATTGGAATGGAAATAGTATGGATCACTAGATTCAATAATATATAAAATACGTAAAAATAGAGCTTTTGTATTATACAAACTTACAAGTAAAATGACAATATAGCTCATGTAATGTTAGCCATGAATCTCAACAGTTCATTATTTTCACTAATTGATTAGTTGGTTAGCTCATTTCATGAGTATATGATTTTTCCAAGCAATAACATCATTGTCAGCACATGCAAAGTACTCAGTCAATAGGTCAATAGGTACGACATAAATATGTTTATTAAATTGTTGCTTTGTTCCAGTTTTAAAAGATTTATAGCAAGGTTATTTAGTAAATATGGATATACATGCAATGGATTATTTATCTTCTTAGGTAACAAGTAATCCAAGCATATTGTTTAGTATACAAACTTCCAACGCATAAAAATGGACTTGAAGATAGATGGCCAAGTATCACACGGATTGTGTGACGATTAGTGTGTAAAAAGGTTAATCACCAAACGCACAAACGGAGTGCGATAATTTATCGTCTGACAGGAGAGAGGGACCAAGCACCATAGATCAGAGGTAAAGGTCAGGAAGACAATGGCGATCCAGTGAAAGTACAGATATAGTGATTGTAGCGTTATCAGTGAAAGTAATGATAAGATCTGTGGCGACGGACGGAGAGTGGATAGTGCCTGAACATTGGCATTGACAATGACACAGTTCGACACAGTGTCAGTAGCACGTCATTGGCATGACACTGTCACTGCTACTGACCCTACCAGCGATCTTTGTATAAAGAGAGTGACAAGTATGTTGCCCTTGCTTCACATGACGGTTGGTTGTGATCAAATGGCATTTAATACGTATTTCTTTGAAACCCCTTTTTTCTTCAGATTGCCACTTTGATGTTGGTAACACTGTGACGACAATGATGTTGTCCCCATCAAACCACATTATGCCTAAGACACATCACATGCAAACCACTATGTAAACAGATCGACAACCCTTTTCTGAGTTTAAGATAAACACCGAAAGGACAAATTGTCGATTGTCATAGGCTGCATTTTGCAATACATAGGCCTATGACTTTACATACACATGAATGTGTGTGTAGAAGATTGAGTTGTTCGATCGACTATTGGATAGAGAAGGTAATTATTTTTAGCATTTTTGGATTAAGATCAAATGATTATTTAATTGTCTCTTTCGATTCCAGTTTATCAAATTGAAAGATACCAATCCTGAAAGAACATAAATCATGCTGAGCCCCACTCAGTACAACATACTAGAGAGTCAAGCGACCGGGCGTGGACGGGTGGACCTCAGCAATATTCACACACAACCCATCTACTTATAATCTTAATCACTCTCCTTCCTAATAGTTTTCAATCATTGAGAAGAATATTTTGCGGCAGATTCTTGTTACAGTGCTACAGAGGATGGTCACTACGGTTTGCAATCTCTTGATTACTAAACAGACCCAATCCTGAAAAAATCCAGACGAGAAAAATTAGCAGAAGCTTGTTATTCAATGCCCCCTGAAGTGAAATTTGCCAGATAACACATAATTGAAGGTAGGCAGCCCAGACAAACGTAGCGGCAGTGGCACAACTCATCCAATTATCAGAACAGAAGCCATAAATGTAAAGGCTACAAAGTGCTGCAGGAGCCGGTCCTCTGCCGAAACCATAAATCGGCGAGGACGCGATCTCGCTACTGATACAACCACAATTAATTTGGCACCATTTCTCGACCCGGGGAGCTTGTACAACACCCTTTCACCGACGCTCGACAACAGCATGAATCAGCACCAGTTGTATGCCTAATTTATACAGCGACAGGCGAGTTTCCAGGGCTTGTGTGTACAATGTGTCACGGTGGTGTAGGCCTCGCTGTGGCTGTGTAGCGATAGTGTTCGTAGCAGTAGGTGGATTGGATTCAGTTTCAAATCTCTTTAGTTGGTTGTAATAGTTTGAAAAGAATTTTTACTCACATCAATTATATCGATTAAAAAACTTTAAAATTGTTATTTTCGTCTCTTAGATTAAAGGTCCAGTGGTATAATCTGCTAACAGTTTGGGAATGAATCTTTTTGAATATCCATCTTGGATTTAAGGCTAGAGACCATATAAATCAGATTTTTACTGTTACAAAGTGTTTTAGCCTTTACGAGCTCAACTTGACGGACAATACCACCAAATCACAACCAGTAACTGTGAAGACGTTCTAATCTTGTGAGGGTCTACACGTTTTTTCTCTTAACCCCAACAGTTAAAGACTGTAACGGTAACGGTATCGCTCGGAGGCGCAGACGCAGTGTTACGAGCGGTTGATTAGACGACGTCGAGCCGCGGGAATAAAAACAGTGACATGTGAGAAGTGGAAGTAATTAGCTTTAGATGCAGGATGCAGGTGCGCAAATGTCAAACACTGAACGCTCTGCAAATTGGCTTTAAACGTCTTCGGCCGACGACCGGTGACCGGCGAAATGTTACTGCCTTGTTTTTAGATCGGCTGTCTGGCGATATTTACGGCGCTCAGCGGGGCGGATAGCAGAGTAAACTGTAGGCATTTACTTCGCGTTTTGTCATATCCTTATTTATTTATGGTTGTTGTTGCGAGCTCCGCGTGTCAAACACGGACTTTCACTCGCTCAGTAGGCAAATGAGGCCCTCGTGCGTGTGCGTGCAGAGGCCGGTGACACGACACGATAAAACATTAGGACTGGTTGGGAAAATACTTGTGCATTTATACGCTCTTAACAACGTACAGTACATTGATAAATTATGACATTTTTTTAAACTGTGCATGTACACCTACTAATTGATCAATTGACAGGTCCAGTTTACTATAGTATTATATACTGTAGAGTTTAAATAAAACCATAGCTCTAAGTTTTAAGGATCAAATAAGCAAAAAACATAAAAATACTCTTGACGAACCTACAAAAAAATTTAAAACTGAGATCTAATTGGTTTGGTTTATAATTCGAAAATTATTGTTAAACTTTACGAGTCTCAACTACCTACCGATCTTTATGTGTGGCTGGTATAGTAACTAAAAGTGGAGTCCCGATTTCAAATATTCTACATCTCCAATCAAATGGATGATGTGTGATAATACTGTAAGTCGGAGGTTTTGAGCCCATCTTTGCTGTGGGTCATCCTCTTAGCTCTTAGAAGAAAAGGACTCTCTCTCTCCATAGGAGATTTCTCTTCTCTAATAGGGATTTGGGTGTGATTTAGTACCACACAGAAACAATAATAATCATAAAGAAATACAGTACCAAAAGATGAAGTGGTATATGGCTTCAAGCGCCATATAAATAATGTGTGATACTGTAGTTAGTTAAGTTAATTTAAAATAGCTGAAAAAAACAAATGATATATAATGGGTGTTCGATTCCGAAACTGTATCCTATATTTGTAAGCTTTACGGAAGTAAACATTTTACTACCATAGGTCAAATTACAGCTTCCAGCTTTTAGCAACCAGCAAACTAGTTTTTCATGCATTTCCACTCTATACCATTGTAATGATGATGTTTAACATTCGTTTTTATTCCTTGGTAAGTGTTTTATCACAATGTGTTTTACTATGATTCGTTGGCAATAAAATATACTGTTATACTTAAGTTTGTTTGAAGCTTTCAAGATACAGATACAAGATACAAGATACAAGAATACTTTATTTACAATCTTTAAGATTGAAAGGGCGTCAATACAGAATTGTGCAGTTGCTATATAAAAGTCAATACAAATTGTTATTTTTTAAGAATAAAAAATAGCTGATCAGAGTTCTTGCGGTGATGATTTATTCAAGTTTTTGCCAAGACAAATACTCATTCAGACTGTAAAATGGTCTATGTAACAGCCAGCACTTTAGTTCTTTCTTCAGTTTTCTGGGTTGAAGAGACTTCAAGTGGACGGGAAGGACGTTAAAAAACTTGGCACCCATGTATAAGGGTTTCTCTTCATAGAGCCTTGTGTTGTGAGCAGGAAGGTTGTAATCATTTCTTCGTCTTGTGTTGTATGAGTGCACCTCCTGATGACGACAGGTCCGGGAAGAGTCGACAATGGTAAGAGTCCGTAGTATGAAGAGGTTGACTACGGTCAGGATTTTTAACCTCCTAAACTCTGGTCTGCAACTATCTGTTGTCTCAATGCCAGTCAGGGTTCGAACAGCCCTCTTTTGCATGATTAGAACTCTGTTAAGGTTCTGTGCCGACGATCCACCCCACACCACAATGCCATAACAGAGAATACTCTCAAGAAGGGCATAGTATGCTGTTAGTGCCGCCTCTTCTGTGCTCACAGCCATTGTTCTTCTCAGTGCAAAAATTGCGGTGCTTAGCTTATGGCAGAGTGCTTCAATGTGTTCGTCCCAAGCGAGATGTTCGTCAATGATGACACCTAGATGTCTTACAGAGCTAACAGAGTCAATGTCGGGAATACAGCAGACAAAACTTTTCCTGTTGCTAAATGAAACTAGCTTGGTTTTTGAGGCGTTGAAAACAAGGTCATGATTGTTGCAGTACTCCACAGCTAGGCTCAAACCAATGTAGGCATTGACTTCTACGTTGTTGATGGGTGAGTTTGAAGAAAGCAAGACAGTGTCATCCGCATACATTATAGCTTTACTGAAGGGTTCGGTGTTATCTGGAAGGTCGTTCGTCGATAAGATATAAAGTACCGGTCCCAGGACGGACCCCTGTGAAACTCCTCTGGACACTGGGCGTACTTCAGATCTAACGGTGGTGATAGTCCTATTCCTGGAGTGGCTGAGTTCGACTAGCTGCGTTCGACCCTTCAGATACTGAGTAAACCAACCAAGAGCCGAGCCGTTCCACATACTCCCAAGGAGCTAAGCTTTGAGATGATCAAGTCATGGCTCAGGCAGTCAAACGCCTTACTCATGTCAACAAAAATGCCGACAACGTTGTTACCACTGTCTATATCATCAATGACGGACTCTACGAAGTCAATAAGTGCCGTGGTTGTGGATTTTCCCTTGACGAAACCATGTTGTCTCTCTGTCAAGAGTTGATTAGAGAAAAGATGTTCTAATAGCCTCTGCAAGACAATCTTCTCCAGGATCTTCGAAAAGGTTGGAATCAAAGATATTGGTCGATAGTTCCCAATGTCAAGTCGAGTTCCTTTTTTGTGTAGGGGAGAGATCTTCGTTGTCTTCATGTTCGATGGGAAATTACCTTGTGTGAGTGATAATTGAATTACGTGAAGCAAGGGCAGCAGAAGCTCCTGTCTGCAGGATTTCACTATCCTAGCTGATATTCCATCTATCCCTGTTGATGATTTAGGTTTGAGGGAGTTAATCACTTCTAAGAGCTCCGTTTGGGATACCGGCTTGAGGTTGTGCATTGGAAAGACTACATTGTGTTTGTCAGTGCTAGAAACTCTGGACGATCGATCTTGCTTTTTGGTTTCCTGGTTTTGGTTGTTCCTTATTGTTTCTTCAGCCACAGTTGCAAAGTAGTGATTAAACAAATTGGCAACTTCGACAGGGTCCTCCACTTCCCTTCCTTCGATTTGCAGTTTGACAGAGTTTGAGGAAACATCACATCTGTTATTACGCTCGCAGTTGATGGTCTGCCATATGGCTTTGCTTTTGTTGACGGCTTGATTTATCTTAGATGCACTTATTTCTCTTCTAAGGCCCGATTTCACCAAATTCTCGCTAACGATGGTTTAATTAAACTTCGGTTAAAACTAACTGACGATTTAAACCACAGTTAAGGAAATCTGGTTTCACCAACGAAAACGCGTCAAAACTAACGCTAGTTTTATAAACGAGAGTTTAAAGTAAAATCCAAGTGGCAGTGGCAGTGAACTGTCATAATATCGGGCTGTTACGGGAGCAAGTAAACATAACCTAGAAAATAAATCAGTGTTTATGAGGTAGTGAAAACAAAACTGGAGACAGCAAGCTTACAGGAATACAATAGATTCTGAGCAAAATAACAACAGAAAGCAAGAATAAATACCAAAACAATTAACATAAGTAAATAAAGGCAAAGCAATGTTGATCAAACATATTATTCGAGGAACAAATTGGTTGAGTTTTGCGGTCGAGTCAAGACTCATCAATCCAACTTTTTACAGGGATGTTCAATATTCTGTTTGTTCACTGACCAGTTTGGTACATTTGAAGTAGTGAAAAAAAACTGGAGTCAAAAGAATTACAAGAACGAGACACAATGTAGATAACACCAAAATAATTATTTTCTATAAAATACTAGCACAATAATGACAATTTAGGTTTAGATTTTGGTTTACTTACGTCTGACCGAACGCAAAACAATTGTTTTAACTTTGGGTTAGGGTTACCCAAAGCCGGGAGAAGGAAAGGGAGCCTATTTTTTCGAACAATGAAATAATAAATTTGATAATGTTGGTAGAAGAGCCGGGACACTCTTTTTAGCCGGAATAAAAGAGTAGCCTACGGCTCTTGATCGCCAATCAGTTCAATGCGGTCGCTGATCACAGATATACGCCTTAACAAAAAACCTTGTGGGATAGCCTAAACACAAACCACTACAGTGGTTTGTATTCATTTCCTAAAGAAAAAGGCTAAACGTTTTGATAGTTCATATCTAATAATAAAATCAATTTCATCTTTGTTATTAAAATCACCCTTTCTCTTATCCACCTAGTTCGGTGAACAACATAGGCTACTCTTCATTGCCATCACTTACTTTCAAAAGCTAATTCGTACCGTATTCTCTTCTACCATTTCGCCATTCCATATAAACTTTAAACTTAAAGCCAGCTGATATTTACTTAACGAAAGATTAAAGAAGTTAACCGGTCAAAATTGGGCAGTTAATTATCTAACGACGGTTTAGTCTAAACTAGCGCTAACGGCGAGTGGTGAAATCCGATTTCGTCAGTTAAGAGCTAACTGCAGTTAGAGCAAGGCTTAACGGCGGTTTAAAAGTTTGGTGAAATCGGGCCTTAGAGATCTAAGTTTAAGATCATAAGCCTTCTTCCGTTTAGAAGCTTCTTGTTTGTCCTGGATACAGTTGGTGAGCAAGAACTTTCTCTGAGCATCTAGAAACTCTTGTTTTAGGAGTCTAGCTTCGTGGTCATATTTTGCAGACATCTCGGGTTTGTGATTACGTCTAGACTTTTTCAGAGGACAAGTTACGTCAATGTTTTCAAGGAGTAACTGCATAAAGGAGTTGTATGCATCATCCACGGTAACAGAACTAAAGACAGCGTTCCAATTCTCCTCTGCAAGATTTAGCTTAAGATTGTGAAGATTCTTCGCGTTAATGTGTCTGCGGGTTGATGTATTAGTTTGTGTGTGCTCAGCAGGAAAAGAAAGATAGCACAGTTGTCCAGTATGATCCGAGATTGAAGCATTTAATATCTCCCAGATTATGTCTTTGCTGAAATTAGTACACACAGCATCAATAGATGTTTTGGTAGTAGGGGTAATCCTTGTTGCTGGTAGCTGCTCTCTTGTTAAGTTGTGGGATAATAAAAGGTCATTAAAAAGAGAGCAATCCAACGTTCCAATTTGTACGTTCCAATTTCTTTGATACAATGGGAAGGTATAATTAATCTGATGGATGAGTATAAATCAGACTTTAGGGTTCTGACCCATGGCCCCTTTAAAGTTACAATGTTATTTAAAAAGAATAGTAGTTTTCATTACTAGTCTCGATAGTGACTTATTGCAGGGAGAAATTAATTACATTATGGAAAAGCTATGGAGCCCCGCAATGACACTTTTGAGATGAGTATTCAACATTATTTTTCATTAAGATATCGACAAATTTGTTTACAACATGGATATTTTTGCTTATTTAACTTAATATCAAGAAAAAGAAACCTAACTCATAACACTGAGTTTCTGTGCTTATTATGTCGAGGTACAAAACAATGCAACACAGCAATTAATGCAATAGCTGATCGGTCTGCACCGCAAAGTCCGATAACGGTTACTTTCCGTGCACCACAAATGCACAGAAAGTTAACCTTATTTATTTTTGCTGTGCAGTAAGGGGAATAACCTATTTTCATAGTTCATTTTAAGTTAGAAAGTGTATTTTTGTGTTTAAAATGGTTTAAAATACCTGCATATAGTAATCCTTTGTTGCTGATTTAGGCAACTAGTTTCGGTTCTTGTTTTGAACCATCTTCAGGCCTCAAGGTGTCAAGTGATCACTTCATTCGAAGGTCGTTAACAGAGTTCAATAAATAAAACATATACAAAACACGATACACGGAACGGACACACATTACAAAAAACACGAAAAACACGAAGGGACATTGACAATCGATCGTGACCGGGCTGAGGTAAAGTCTAGACTGGTGGTCAAAGTGGTCTATGGCGTTGTCTCTGTCTTCTTATCACCGGTGCGTGTTCATTCATTCATTGTTCCCTCCAGTATCCTTATAGCTGTGTTGTAAATATAGTTGGATTGGAAGGAGAGTTTATCGTTCAAAACATTTTGATGGTCAGCTTTAACCGCTCTGTATATTTCAAACTCTTCCAATGTGTTTCTGGTTAGACGGTCCTGCGAGAAATGTAAAACTTCCATATTACTATTGATGTCTGAATAATTGTGGTTGTGTAATACTAGATGTTCCGCAAAATTTGATGTTTGGGGAGCTGTTGTTTTTCTGGGCATATGTTCCTTAAATCTCTTCTTAAACGAGCGTGAAGTCTGGCCAATGTAGTAGTTCGTGCAGTCATTACAATTTATTTTGTAGACTCCAGACTTATCGTAGATGGATGAATTAATTTCTGTTTTATCTTTCAATAGAGATCCAAGTTTATTGTTAGTCTTGAACGATACAGTGAATTTATTTTTGTCCATGATATTTTTAAATGTGTTACTGATATGTGAACCAAAAATTGCTGAAATATACGTTTTCTTTTCTGTGGATTTAATTTGAGGTTTATTTAAATGTTTAAAAATCATTTTGTCCACTAGACTGGAGTGAAAGCCATTTGCGACTGCTATGTATTTTATCGTGTTTATTTCTTCATTATAATCAGTCTGATTCATTGGTATTGATAGCAATCTATGGATAAAACTGTTGTAGGCGGCGATTTTTTGAGAGTGTGGGTGGTGTGAATCGGCATTTATGGTCTGGTCGGTGCAAGTAGGCTTCCTGTAAATTTTAAATTCGAAATGATCATTTTGTTTTTTAATTGTAAGGTCCAGAAAATTTAACGTTTTGTTTTTTTCCTCCTCTAATGTGAAATCAATATTCTTGTGCATTTTGCACAAATAACTGTTTAATAGAGAAAGTTGTCTGCTATTCCCGTTGAAGAGCATAATGGTGTCATCAACATATCTATAATAGAATAAAATTTTATCTCTGTTGATGACACCATTATGCTCTTCAACGGGAATAGCAGACAACTTTCTCTATTAAACAGTTATTTGTGCAAAATGCACAAGAATATTGATTTCACATTAGAGGAGGAAAAAAACAAAACGTTAAATTTTCTGGACCTTACAATTAAAAAACAAAATGATCATTTCGAATTTAAAATTTACAGGAAGCCTACTTGCACCGACCAGACCATAAATGCCGATTCACACCACCCACACTCTCAAAAAATCGCCGCCTACAACAGTTTTATCCATAGATTGCTATCAATACCAATGAATCAGACTGATTATAATGAAGAAATAAACACGATAAAATACATAGCAGTCGCAAATGGCTTTCACTCCAGTCTAGTGGACAAAATTATTTTTAAACATTTAAATAAACCTCAAATTAAATCCACAGAAAAGAAAACGTATATTTCAGCAATTTTTGGTTCACATATCAGTAACACATTTAAAAATATCATGGACAAAAATAAATTCACTGTATCGTTCAAGACTAACAATAAACTTGGATCTCTATTGAAAGATAAAACAGAAATTAATTCATCCATCTACGATAAGTCTGGAGTCTACAAAATAAATTGTAATGACTGCACGAACTACTACATTGGCCAGACTTCACGCTCGTTTAAGAAGAGATTTAAGGAACATATGCCCAGAAAAACAACAGCTCCCCAAACATCAAATTTTGCGGAACATCTAGTATTACACAACCACAATTATTCAGACATCAATAGTAATATGGAAGTTTTACATTTCTCGCAGGACCGTCTAACCAGAAACACATTGGAAGAGTTTGAAATATACAGAGCGGTTAAAGCTGACCATCAAAATGTTTTGAACGATAAACTCTCCTTCCAATCCAACTATATTTACAACACAGCTATAAGGATACTGGAGGGAACAATGAATGAATGAACACGCACCGGTGATAAGAAGACAGAGACAACGTCATAGACCACTTTGACCACCAGTCTAGACATTACCTCAGCCCGGTCACGATCGATTGTCAATGTCCCTTCGTGTTTTTCGTGTTTTTTGTAATGTGTGTCCGTTCCGTGTATCGTGTTTTGTATATGTTGTATTTATTGAACTCTGTTAACGACCTTCGAATGAAGTGATCACTTGACACCTTGAGGCCTGAAGATGGTTCAAAACAAGAACCGAAACTAGTTGCCTAAATCAGCAACAAAGGATTACTATATGCAGGTATTTTAAACCATTTTAAGTATAATACAGTAATCCGGAGGCTAAACAACTATTTTTTAAAATGTATTTTTGTGTGTAGAGCTATGAAAACGTTTTATACATTTTTAGCAAAGGACAAAAATGATGAAGGGGATTAGGCTCCCTACACCCCTTAAGTAGAGGATTTAAGCTGCGGTAGCATTTTAGCTATACACAACTTAAAAATGCTACATTGTTTTTGCAGGCTATAGCAAATTTGCTACAAATAAAGTTTAAGATGTAATGTTCAAACATGTAATATTATTGGCAAATTTTTGCAAATGCTTTTAATGAATAATATTTTTACTACTGTTGTCTGAGAGTTTGTAGAATTTCATCCCAGCCTATACCCTGCTTAAGTATGAACTTAGTCAAGCGGCAGTAATAAAGGACTGGCTGGATCACATTTGACCAGGCTTAGGATAAGGTTCAACCATTTAATCCAAGGTTGCTTGTCCAGGACTATATTTGAAGTTAACCCCAAATAACTAAGTAAAAATATAAATTTTCCTACAGTTACCTAACAATGTACATGTTCTCTCACTGATTTGAGAAAGCAAAGTGGCCAATTCGCTCATCAGTGAGACAATGTTAACATTGTCTCACTCTAATTACTTTGTCTCACTCCAGATTTGCAACTTGGAGGCACGAAATAGTGAGCGCGTAACATGCAGGCTACGTCGTATGCGCGCGAAATACGTTGGCAGCACTGGCTGTAATTCAGCTGGTCAGCTGTTGTACTGTTGTATTTTGTCACTTCACATTAAATGTTATATTAAAAGATATCTTCTGTGTAAAAATAGGTTATGTTTCTTCACAAATTTATTTGTTTTATGGTAACTGTAGGAAAAGTATAATGTGCAACTCGAGTTCAAAGAACAATTGCCTCACTCGAGAAACCATTCCTCACTCGCCTACGGCTCGTGAGTAAGGATTTCTCTCGAGTGAGTCAATTGCTCACTTTTTTCACTAGTTGCACAAATAACTATTGTCTTCATCAGCATTATTCTTATTTGTTTGTCATCATCAACATTGTTCCTATAAATTTGTCTTCATCAACATTGTTCTTATTAGTTTGTCATCATCAACATTGTTCTTATTTCATTGTCATCATCAACATTGTTCTTATTTGCTTGTCTTCATCAACATTGTTCTTATTTGTTTGTCTTCATCAACATTGTTCTTATTTGTTTGTCTTCATCAACATTGTTCTTATTTGTTTGTCATCATCAACATTGGTCTTATTTGTTTGTCTTCATCAACATTGTTCTTATTTGTTTGTCTTCATCAACATTGTTCTTATTTGTTTGTCATCATCAACATTGGTCTTATTTGTTTGTCTTCATCAACATTGGTCTTATTTGTTTGTCTTCATCAACATTGTTCTTATTTGTTTGTCTTCATCAACATTGGTCTTATTTGTTTGTCATTATCAACATTGGTCTTATTTGTTTGTCTTCATCAGCATTATTCTTATTTGTTTGTCATTATCAACATTGTTCCTATAAATTTGTCTTCAACAACATTGTTCTTATTAGTTTGTCATCATCAACATTGTTCTTATTTCATTGTCATCATCAAAATTGTTCTTATTTGTTTGTCTTCATCAACATTGTTCTTATTAGTTTGTCATCATCAACATTGTTCTTATTTGTTTGTCTTCATCAACATTGTTCTTATTTGTTTGTCTTCATCAACATTGTTCTTATTTGTTTGTCATCATCAATATTGGTCTTATTTGTTTTGTTTGTTGAGATATTTAACAGTGAGTAAGCTTGCAGACAGCTGATTTAATTTCAGAAGATGTCTCCATTGAATAAACATAACAATTTTGATAATTAATCGGGAAATCTATGAGAATTTTTGAACCGAAAAGGCTCATCGGCACAGTATGATCTTTCATTTGATGCTAAATAAATAAATACATAATCTCAGTAAAAAATAAAAATAAAAATGAATGATGAAAATCCATTTACATACATTAATAAATTCATTTATTATTTTAACATCACAAATTACAACATAGATTTTAAATAGCAATCATAAGACTAGTACAATAAATATTTACAAACGAAAGACAAATACTATATGATGAACTGACAATTCACGACGCAGCTCTATTTCTCATCATAGTCTGAAAGCAAAATAGTGGTTATTAGATTTACATTGTAGGTAACATCATTAGTACTAAAAATTCTTTTGCAGCTATGAATACACCTGGAAATTTATATGATCTATAAGATAGGTAACTAAGAAACAGTTTTAGGGTCAGATGTCCCATGTGGGAGAGGGAAGACCAGGATGTCCAGTTTGAGATTTGCAAATTGCAAACCTATATCAGTAAAGAAATTGTAGTTTGCCAGGGAAGCGAAACTGCTATGAATGAGCTTAAAAACATACAGTCTTACAACAAATATTTTGTTTAAAATTTTCATTATTTTTGTTGTATATCTGTTGTACTACAACAACATTTTTTTACTGGATCTGAATACGAGGTCTGTTTAAAAAGTATATGACCTTGTTCAGGAAAAGCATAATTTATTGATCAATTTGTTTTAACAAGTGATCTCCTTCAAAATAGTCCCCCTGGGACTTCACCTACTTATTCCAGCACTCGTGCCACTTTTGGAAACAAGTCTGGAACTCTTCCTTCTTAATGGACTTCAGACGAGCTGTAACATTTTGCATTAGGCCTATCTCGTTTCTGCTCTGAAATAGAATCCTTTCGAGGCATCTTCGAGGGAGGCAACAACTGGAAGTCACACAATGCCATATCCGGTGAGTAGGAGGCCTGGCGTAACACAGGAAAGCCATGCTTAACCAAGAAGATGAACAAGATTGGAAGAATGCACTGGAGCATTATCCTGATGAAGCAACTGACCTCCTCTTGATGCCATCAAGAGTTCGTGGCCCACAAATTGGGAAGCTTGCGAACACTGCATTACGCATGTGACGTAGAACTTCTAAATAGTACTCTTAGTAATATTTTGTCCCTTAGGTGCAGACTCATAATAGACTACTCCATTGCGATTGAAAAAACAGTAGGCCCCCTAAGCATGGCTCTGATTTTTCTTCGAACTTGGGATGCTTTTTGTACCTGGCAATGTTGAGTGTTTCCACTGAGAAGACTGCGCCTTGGTTTCGGTATCATAACCGTACACCCACGACTCATCATAAGCTATAACTGTTTTGAGAAAGTTTGGGTCATTCTGAAAGTATTCCAGCATGACTTGAGTATAAACCTCAATCCCTTTTGTTCATCAGCCAAATTCTTTGGAACAAGTTTTGCAGCATCCCTCCGCATATCCAAATCAGTGGTGTAACTAGTCTGACTGCGCTCCAATGCAAGTATTCCCCATGCGACCCTAATGGTAGACTCATTCTCTCCCCCCCCCCCCTCCAAAACAACCACCAACGAAACTAACGACATTTCTCCATACTTCCACACTTCCTGGATACTATTTCACAACACACAACATTGTACAAGTTCTATCCAATTAGAGAAAGATTATTCAAAGAAATTTAATTTTGTATGCAGAGTAATTTTAAAGTTAATTATAAAAAAAATAATTGGAAGTAAAGTTAATATAAGTAAGTTGATATAAGTTAATGGAAGTAAGTTAAGTATAATTGGAACTAAGAATTTTCAAACATTAACATAACTGAAGTAAGGATCACATTACATACTTTCAATTAATTAATGTACTTTTTAGGACGATAAAATATAGACTACTTCTTAATTTACTAAACATTTTATATTTATTCATTGTCCTATCCAGTATACATGATATAGCAAGCTACAATATAACGTTTCTCAAAATTGTATTAATTTTACTAGATGATGCATTCTTACAGTCAAAGAGCTGAACACTACTGAACCACACGATCATACAACAAGGACTGAAAGGGACACGCGACAAGTGTTCGTGGTTACTACAATAATACTGCAAGTTTTTTTTCTGTCTATCTTTGTAGCTAACAACGAGAAATAAACAAGAGCAGTAGAGCAGTGTACGATTGTGATAAGAACACAATAAGCGCAGATGTGCACCTTTCCGCCTGGAGATAACGATAATAGTAAACAAAAGAGTCACCAACATTCTGTTATGACTGTAACGGAATAAAGTACCACGAATATTTTTTTATATTTATTTTCGGTAAGCTACAGGGAGTTTTGTTTCAACATATTTTTTTGCTAAACATTTTCCAGAATTTTCAGAGTTTTTTGCGCCCCCCCTAAGGCCTGCGCTCCCTGAAGTTCCGCATACGGAGTTACGCCACTGAGCCAAATCTTCTGTTAAAATTGAATGAACTGAACCAATACTGATTCCAACTTCTGTAGCTAGTTCACGAACAGTAATCCATTGATCCTCCATCATTAAAACTCGAACTTGATTGTTAACTCCATTGTTTCGACTTGTTGATGGTCTCCCAGAACGAGATTCACTGTCCACCAAAGTGCGGCCATCTTTAAATCTGTTGTACCAATATTTAACTGTGTTACACCCATAGCGTCTTCTCCAAAGACTTGCTGAATCATAAGAATCGCTTGGGCCTCGATATCACCCAGTTTTTTGGCAAAATTTTATGCAGTAACGCTGTTACACCCGTTCTGTCATTTTACTAAGCACAAAGACACGACGAACACTACCTACGTACACAGTTTCACGTTTAGTGGCCGACAATGAACTGACACCATGTCAAGGTCACGTGACGTGCTTTACAGTTGGTTCGATCTACGTGCCAAAGTGCAGCTCAATGCAGTTGTTGGATTAATAAATGAAAACTAAGATCAGAATGAAGTATACTTTTTGAGCAGACCTCGTACAGCATTTATTTGAATGTGTATCAACTATCTTTTGCTAAATTAGTTAGCCCAACTAGTCTTTGCTAAGTTAGTCCATGTTTTCAAATTACATTTTTAGGATAGACAATATTGGATATCGTGGAATTCAGCAGCATAGTTTTGAATGTAGAAATCTCACATAGTTACACATAAACCTACTAAACCTACCGGAGACTTTTTTTTTCTTTTCAAAACATACTAGGCCTATCTAAAGTTTAAAGAAAAAATCTTCATGCCAAAGTGAAATAGCTTATTCCTTATACAGTAGAGTTCTGCAAACACGGCACTCGATAACCCAGCAGTCTAGATAACACGGCCATCGCCTGGCTCAGAAAATTTGTAATTTTTTTAGTCCAAATTAATCATGGACTAAGCCAGCTTGTCAAATTATTCGCAAATGGTACTAAGGATTTGTTGTACCATATCTGATGACTTAATACTGACTTGTAATATAAATATAAATGAAAAAGGTGGTTAAAAAGCTTAAAAACTGCAATTTTCTTGTTTTTAACCCTTGTTCCCGATTACCCGGCATTTCACAAACTCGGCACTCATCCAGTCCACATTACGCTGAGTTTGTGGGACTCTGTATAGGGAATTCGCCTAGGCATTACACAAATATCATGAATTTTGTAAACTACCTTGATGGGTGATAACGAGTCAGCAACCTGCAGAGCTACATTTCCAGCGGCCAGTAGTACAGGGTTGGTGGTGGAGTAGACTCTTGCCATGAGATCAATGGCCATCATCAAGGGTAGATTGTGAGCCTGACGCAGCCTCTCATACTCCCTTAGAGTCCCGATATGACCTACAACACATGCAACTGTAATCTAACAGCTGATAATAGGTCAGTTGTGTTGTAGACTCTAGCCATGAGATCAATGGCCATCATCATGGGTAGATTGTAAGCCTGACACAGCCTCTCATACTCCTTTAGAGTCCCGATATGAGCTACAACACATGCTAACTGTAATCTAACAGCTGATAGTAGGTCGGTCGTGTTGTAGACTCTAGCCATGAGATCAATGCTATCATTAGAGGTAGATTGTGAGCCTAACGCAGCTTCTCATACTCCATCAAAGTATAATTTTTAGTATAATCATCACCTACATCATGCTAACCATTAACTAACAGCTGATAGCAAGTCGGTGGTAGAGTAGACCCTAGCCATGAAATTAATGAGCATCATCACAGGTAGATTGTTATCCTGACGATCCCTCTCATACTCCTTCAGATTCCCCCCTGCTAGAGGATGTACCTTGTGTGCTGGTTTATATTGACAGGACTCACCCAGTGGTTTGCCTAGGTGTGCAGCTTGGTCAAGTTGATCCACCAAACACTTGATGTCTCCATATCCCAGGTTGACTCCCTGGCCTGCTAGAGGATGTACCTTGTGTGCTGCATCTCTGTAATCAACATCTCTTCAGATTAGCTGAGAATTTGGATGATTCAAATAGTAGGTTCAAAGTGCAGCATTTTGAAATCATCTGTTACGAAACACACATGTTCAGCAGAGCCAGCCTTGGTTGGTGCAAGGGGGCGGAGCCCCTTACTACCAAAAAAGTAGTATCCCAACCATACCATTTAACTATTTATACTCCCCCCTTTTTCTTTCAATGCATTGCTGCTATTTTTAGGTGTGTAATAAAATTGGAAAATGAAAGAAAGTGGGTGTATAATAGAGTGAATTGATCAATGCAACTTTCTTACTAACTATAACTATATCATTTCTTTCGAAAAGACAGGATAGTTGTAGCCCGATGATGAACAATGACAGCTGGGCATTTAAAAACTACTACCTTACCTCATGAATGAACCAGTAACATTTTGACTGTAAGGTAAGTATAAAAACAGCTCAGCTACACAGATATTGATTGAGTTAACAATAATCGCTGTTCCCAATTTATATACTCTTATCTTCTAATGTACAAAGTTGTGTTCTGTCACTCACCCGACCAGAGCCACAGCCTGAGCCACGTAGGATGCAGCATGTCCAAAGGCCAGAGGGAAGGCTGCTCTACTGCTGTCCACCACTGAGGCTACATTGGGAGGCTGGGGGGAGGAGGAAGGAGCTGTAGACTCTACCAAGCCCAGGACACGTCTGGCTACTGAACTGACTGCTGTAACTACTTCGGACCTCACTGGCTCCTTCCACTGGTAAAATAGAGAGATAATTGTATTTGTATGTATTGTGTTGGATCACATTTCATTGTATTGGGATTGATGTATACCTTTGGCATTGACCGAGCTACTTTCCTTACATATTAGCCTACTTTGCCTAAGCTTAAATCTGGCGCTGCGACTGACAGTGGCGCTCCAAGAATATTACTTTAACTGGATGGTTGAGGCATAGAAAGATAGCATGCAGTAGGCTTGAGAGTGTATGTGTTTGTGGCTGTATGTTAGGTTAGGAGAAAGATTTTGTTATTTGTTTGTAATAAAAACTTGGTTGTTCTTTTATTTTTGTTCAAAATTAAAAAAATATATTTATTGGAATGTTAACAGTAAGAAAGGATCACAGGGTTCCAAGTTAGCCCCAAAAAGAAGAAACTCCTTTTGATTCCAAAGGAAACTTACCAATGCATCATTTAGCGCATCCACAAAAGAATCGTTAGGTAGCTTCAAGAGTCTTTTTGCTTCTTCTAAGGAAGTTGACCAAACTAAAGATGTCAACTCATTTGTCAACTGAAAAAAATATAATATTGATTTTGCGATTCAAAACATAAGCAAATAATGAGCTAAACCAACAATATTACTTTACAGATAGCTCAGTCATTGGGAAACATTCTTTTATTGCCAAGATTCTTTTCTTTTAAGACAGTTTTCATTATCGTTACATTTAAGACAACCATTCCACCTAGGTGTGTATTAGAACCCTGAATATTTATGCAAAATAAGTGTAGAAAAAGTGAGATTATATGAAAGGCTTTAACAGACAAAGATACACCGTTTTTATGCCAGGCCAGTTCATCAAAAGCCCAATGATCAAAGAAAAAGTCAATGGGTGGATAAAATAAATACTAGAAAAACTTCATGAATTTAAATTTAAATTGGAAGCAATACAGTTAGTTATCTTATCTGTATAAATAATTCATGAGTTTGATTTTGACACCAACATTGTGAGTGAACTGGTAGAACACTGGGAGAGGCCTCATTTTTAAAGCCTGGGTATGTTACACATTTTTGGGAAAACTTTGTATTGTCAATCATGATATAAAGTTAAGCAGTCACTAGGAAGTAGGTCCAATTTAAGCTGGGTTTTCCTAGGCGCGGAGTCGGCCAGCGGACAGCGGAGAGCGGAATTGAAATTAACATGGCATTCCGCTCCGCTTCTAGGAAAACAGTAACATTAAATTGCCTAAGACAAGCTGAGTCCGCTCTCCGCGTTCCTCTCTCCGCTGGCCGACTACGCGCCTAGGAAAACCCAGCTTTACTGTGAAATAACAAGTAAATAAATAAAACTTCCAAAATAGCTTTTTTACATAACATATTTTTCTTCATTAAAATTTCAATAACTTTTGCCAAAATAATTTATGTGAACATGGCAGAAAAGTTAGTTGAAATATCAATAGCAATTTGAAAACTATAAGTCATAGAAGCCTAATATTATTGTGTTTTCTAAAGGAAGTTATTGTTTTTTGCTTAAATGCTTACTTAAAAAGTTGCCTGGGTAAAAAGCATATAAATAATGTCTAGTCTAAACATTGGTAATGTTCTGTCATGCAAGTTACACATATCAAAGGTACATAACTTACTGGCAAAAGTGCGACGGGCCCAGAGTGTAGAAACCTTTGCCATGCTGTATCATTCTGAGATCCCTAGGGACGAAAGGACACAATATTGATGAACAATAGTGAGTATACTAATACACAATTGAAAACTACAACATTTCTTTTGTCCAAATTGAAGCGACATGTTTTAAAGCTAAAGAGGATAAGGTTAGCCAATGAAACATTGCACTGTTCAAATGAGTGTGTATCAGGCAACACTATGGGACCCATCTAAGTAAATATTTAAACATTAATCAACCTGAGTAAGGATTTGATGAGTCGAAAACAAATTATTTAGGACACTAATTTTAGTACCCATGGAACATTGCACACAATATTGTATCCATGTTCTCCTGTCCTTCTAGCTTATCGAGCATATAAACATACCTTTCTTATTAAGCATGGCTCATTCATAGCCTTCAAACAACAAATGCATTGTATGCATGGTATGCATTGGTGCTCATTAAAGTCTTTATCTACAAGGAATGACTGCAGGTAGCTTGGACAAAATCCATTTTGTTGAACATCTGGCCAAGAACATTGGTAGGCCAACTAAATGTGTCATGGTTCCCAAATTCTTAGATGAAGGCCGTTCCCTATCTTGAATTCTTTAAATTTAACGTTATTAGAACATGTAAATTGCTAAAAAATGCAGAGCTATTTCATTGACTTTTGGATACTGAAGTATACATCCCAACTTTAATATTATGAACCGGTTGTCAAATTTGTATTTATAAAAATCATAGCTCTGTGTACCAGTAACAGATCGTGCTAGCGTCTAAAATTCTATTTTCTATCTAATTTTCTTGTTACTGAGACTGTTGATAACAATATCAAAGGTGCTATGCTATCACCTACATCATCCTATAAACTTGAGTTAATTAAAAGGTCTGCATAGTCCACAGAATTCGTAACTTACATCAGCCCAATCTGTAAGAGGCTCACTTAAACTACTTCCGTTTTGATTTTAAAAATGGCACAACTTTATCATCGGGATGGAATGTCTAGTTCTTTTGATATCCTAGTAAAAATATAACATGATGATTATCCAGTCCATCAATATTGTAAATCTGCAATCAAGGTGTAGTTTATTAAAATTGCAAATCTCCATTGTAGAAAAAGTACCTAGACACTGGTATAGTAATGTGTAATCTAGGCTTACCTCTGCTAGTTTCAATGTAGCGACCACTGCAGTCTGATTGTATTTCCAGCTTACATATTGCACTCCCATGGCCTTACGTACGGCGGAATTCGCTCCATCAGCTCCAACCTAGATAATACTATTACTATAAGTATTTCTAATTACATAGTATTTTACCCATTGTAAGTATAGGAAATGTAGAGGTAGTTAGGTAACAAAAAGGAGCTATACCTATATACCTATACTCTACAATGATTTAGGCCTAAAGTGTGGTATAGTAGACAAGGTTTAAAGGATAGGGCCGACTGAGGACCACTGAAATACCTACAAGGTAGGGAGATAAAGTCCTGAAGGAAATGAAATAATAATTGGATGTTAAGCTAGAACTGATTAATCACTAAGATCAGTGAACAGGCAAGTTGTTTTTGGTCTACAATATTGGATCAAAGGTCAGGTATTGCACTCAGGCTTGGAATAACCCTCATCAACTCCCCAGGCAAAAAAATAACCTCTAAACCAACGAAGGGTAATTAATTGGCCTGCTGGGTTCTCAATCAACTATTTCCTAACTTTGAGAAAACAAAATAAACATCCTTTTTCATGAGTTGTAAATTTGTTGTTCACAAGAAATTGAAACTGTTTCCAATGGATTGTTTTGTTGTATATAACATTCTCCACCGAACAACAATGTAAACGATACATTTTGTGAAATTAAGATTTTTAACACAATACAGTATTAATACACTATTCATGTATTATATTCCTAATGTACTTCATGAATAAAGATAATTTGAATTGGATTGAATTAAAGAACATTGATGCAAATAGCATACTTTACTGCATGGGGTATTTCGGTTTTGAAAATACATAGGTTGGCAGCACTTACAAGTGATTCAATGTGCGGGAAACTAGCTGTGTAGGCATAGGCGCTCCCAGAACGTTTTCAGAAAATATTCACTTTTGTCACTCACAACATTTCTCGGTGGAGCTAATCAATTAAATATTATAGTGAGAAGTGTCTCTTCTGATGAACTGATGAGAATGTCTTAAGAAAAGTGGGAAGCAGAATTTCTAGATTTTACACTTCTCTCATGTCTCTCATTTAAGTAACTGTTAATTAATGCCTTATTGCATGATGCACACCCTAACCTGCTAATGCCCTATGTCAATGTCAAAGATGGGTTCATTAAAAGTTATAGCCTATAACATGTTTTTCTAAAATTGTGTGTGATACTATTTTTATTTTAATACAATATTTCACTAGGCTACACCCCAAACACCAAATATTTAACACCAATGATACACTCTATTTTAGATCTACAATACCCTTTACTATTTAAATAGGGCCTACTGTATCACTTTTGTTATAGGCCTATATTTAAGTATTATTAGCTAGACATTCCCAACTCTTGTAGGCAAAGTCTTGTAACAATGGTTATCTAAGAGATTGCGGAATCTGGAGTAGACTAAAATTTAAACTTTAAGTTACGTAACAAACAATCAGGTTTGGGTGGATGGGTGCTGATTTCAGCCAGCTTGGTTTGCTTAAGGCCCGTTGTCCAAGAACGCGTCTGTTGCGTCTGACGCTTAGTAATAGACGCTAGCGATGGACGCTCAGTGACTGCTGAGCATTGATTTCAATGGGCCCGTTGTCCAAGGGAGCGTCTCTAGCGTCTGACGCGGGGCACTGCTCCAGGAGCAGACGGGATCGCTGACGGCCAGCGTCTATTGCGTCTATTGCAGCGTTGTTTCTGTGTTCTCCCGTATACTCCATAATATACATTATCTTAATGTAATGGCTATAGTCAAAGAAATATAGGATATGACCTAAAAAAATAGCAAGAAAATGTTTAGGGTTTTATTTTGTAGTGTTGGTTCTGCTGAGTGACATAATAAAGGTTGCCAAAAGTCGGTCCATGGGAAACCCCCTAAAATCATTATAAAATATTGTGACTTTTCCCAACATTGGAAAAACAATAAAAAATGATTCCACGTGCATTTTTTATGGACATTTTCGAGATATTGGATCCGCCATATTGGATATACCTACATATTGTTTTTATGTAATGATAGTGTTGTGACACATCATTTACAAAACTAGATTTTCATGCTAATTTCAATGCGGAAAACCGTTTTTATATTTTTTTCGTTTTAAAGATATTCAAACAAAAACTCTCGGAAATCCGTTTTTATTTTTTTTTTTGTTTTAAAGATATTCAAACAAAAACTCTCGGAAATCCGTTTTTATTTATTTTTTTGTTTTAAAGATATTCAAACGAAAACTCTCCCCCATACATTTCTTATAGATGTTTCGTACTTTTATCATTTTTTAAAACTTTTTTTAATATATCCAGTTCTTATCTAACTTTTTTAGAAATTTGTTTTTATTAAAATATTTATATCTCGTCTTGTTAATACGGCCCAAGGTCTCTCTGGTCTTAAATTACTCAGTAAATGTTTGGCTTTAATTTGATTAATCACTAAATAAAATCCAACAAATTGAAAATGAGTCATAGACCTTAACACGTTCGCTGCTGAGCGCTAGATGCCGGGACGGCGCCAGTTGCTGAACTACGCTCGGCCGCTGCGTGACATTGCCACCGATACACTGAATTACAGTAAAAACAACAGTAGTTATACTGGATGGCAATGTTCTGCAATAAAACTGGCTTTGGATATAGTACTAAGTGATTCTGATAGATAGCAGCACTACCCAGGTTACAGTCGGTAAAGTAGTGTCGCTATCTAGCAGGAAAGAGGTAAAACAAAGCCCTGTTCCAAACGACCCTGGTGGTGATTTGGGAAACTATATTTTTTATTGTCAGAAAAGTACGTCCCCACGAGCTGCAAAGAAATATAGAACGCTTGTGACGTGCTGGCTTATCCATAGCAACGTTAAACAACAATGAACGGTGACGTTCTGGAACGTTCTTAGCTCCTGGCGCCGTGGCCCGGCTGACGTTCCGGAACGTCCGTAGCAGCGAACGTGTTAATATAACATTAAATTATTTTTATTTCGAAATTTATCTTTAGTTAAAGACATCATATCCCCAATTAACTCCCAAAACTCTTTATAGTCTAAAATAGTTCACCAAAGTATTGACTTTTATTTTAGCTATGGATTACATATTGGAAGTTATTTAGAATAGGGGATATCTGTATTTAAGTAAAGAAAATTTTCAAAATAATAATTAATTACCGGTAATGTTCAATTAAATTATTACAACTTAAACTTTAAAGGATTTAAAGGAACTTAAACTGTTTCCTTTAAAAGTAAAAAAAATCACTTAACAGCCTCTTGTCTGCATAAAAGTAGTTTTTGATAAGTATTTTAAAATATCCTTCCTCACTTCTCTTTTTGAAAACGATGTGGGTACACAATCGAGGTTCACTAAAGGTCTAGAATTTCCTAGTTTTCTATCTCTTCGATGAATAGGATCTTCAACTCTTGGCTCTTAACGCTAATAGTGAGAGCAAAATAAATTTTAACACAGTCAGCAACCAACTATTGAACTGAATAGACGCGTTTTTGGACAACGGGCCTCTAAGCGATCATCGCCCAGCGATCATCGCTCGGCGATCATCGCTCTGCGTCAGACGCAACAGACGCATCTTGGACAACGCACCTTTACATATGTGGATGTCTTAGGGTACAAACACACAGGACGCGGCGTGGCACGACACGGGGTGACGCGACACACCTCTGACCTTGACGCTCTCTGTGTGTTCCTTCGCATTACAAAGTAAGTTTTTGTTTTTAATGCTTCATGAGGCTCCGCGCCGCGCTCTGTCGCATCATGTGCGTTTGTACCCTTTATGTGATTGTCTGTTGTCTTACTTCTTAAAAAAAAAATATATATAGGCCTAAGCCACACTGTTTAAAACTGTTAAACATCTAACCAGAAGGTTGCAAGTGACTGTAGAGCCGTCAGTCAGCCGCAGTTGCACTTCTTCGTTCCCGTGTTTGGGTAACGTATATTCCTCCACACGTGTGTCGTTCATAACAGTCACATTATCTGCTTTCTTTAGTTCCTTTTCCACTGAATCAACTAAGATGTCGTTTTCCACAATGTATGCCACTGGGTCGGTACTGTTATCGTTATTGAATTCCACTTTCGCTCCAGAACAATCCCAAACCTTAAAAACAGACAAATAATGTAAAAGCCAGAAACAGGAATCAAGAAATAGTTATAAAAGGTGCTGGTAAACAAATATTATACTGTTTTGTTCGATCGTAATTACAATATGATGGAAGTATATCGTGATTGATTAAGTTATCTACAATTTTATTTACTAACCTATCACATTAATACTTTTTTTACTTTTCAATAAAATGGGGACCATACAAAGTAGGTATTTTAAGCCAAGTATGAATGGAGATGAGTGTAACTATACAACAAGTAGGCCTATGCGTTTCCTGACAACTGTAATCTCTAAGAATGGGGTGGGGTATGGTCAAAGTTATGGTCTATTAATTTGCCTTTGGTTTAAAGAGAGTTACTGTACATCTCTTTTTCATTCACTGCCATAGGGTCTAAATTTGCTTTGATAACTTATAAACCTAACTTTACTGAGTTACAGATGTTATAACTTAACATTTTCAAAAGCCTAAAATACTTAGGATTGTTTTAATTATGAATACTAGAAAAGACCCGGTATGGATCATAAACATAAATAAATTACGTTTTTGGCCCGAAAAGTAAACAAAACCTTATGTTAATTAATGCTATTAGTATAGCTGGTTTTGTTTACTTTCGGGCCAAAAAAGTCATTTTGTTTATGTTCATGATCCATACCGGTAGGCTATATTATTCTAGTAATCATGGTTTTAACTTAACACTTTGACCTACCTTCATATTCATGACAGGTTTGAATCTTGCTTTGGAGATATGTTCCCAAGCACCTATACTTTCCATGAGATGTTTTGTGGCTTCATTTACTGAGGATACTCGATTGCTGTAGGCTGGTGAAAGACTCCACTGTTTTGGTTTGTTTGATTCAAGAAGGAGTATTTTATGACTTGAGAGCGAAGGTGTCTGAGCTGCAACGAGAGATTAAAAGACAAAATAAGATCATGTCACAGTTCAAAAAATGTTCTTTGTTTTAAAGTATTGTTGATTAGAAACCCCCCGTAGGGCCTAGAGTCTACATGATGCAGTTCAAACAGTAGGTAGACAGGGTTGGCCAGTAGCTTCGCATTGTGAATGGATATGTGAGTGACACTTAATTCATAAAACAAATTAGCTCATATAAGTTCTATTAGCCTACCTCATCTTTAAAGAAGCAGAGCAAAACATTTCAGAGTGCCATTCTGAGATTTGCTCATATTTCTTCCTATTTATAGGTCTAGATGGTTGACCTCTTCCAATAACTAACAACAATTAATTCCCTTACTGATTCATTTTTAACTGTTTACATTTGACCCCCCCCCCCCCCCCCCAACTAAACTAAGTGAATGTGTAGACTTCCAAAGATCACAGCCTTTATCATTATAGAAATGACAATACTACCTTAAGGCAAATAAATTTAAAAGAATTGTAACTTACCTAATAAACATGATAGTGCTGTGCCTATCATTCCACCTCCAGAAACAATAACATCAAAATGTTTCGTTGATGTTGTGTTTGAAATGAAACGTACACACGAAGACATGTTAACATAAAACTAAGCTTTAAACTTTAAATAAAAAAAAAATGTTAAACTAACTATACCAAGAACTGTTAACTTATTTGTTTTGACTTGGCTGATGAAACAAAACGGCTAGAGAAATTTGTTTTCTAATTTTCAGGTTAGTTTAAATGATAATGAAATGAAATAAACAAAGAGCAGACGAAGAAAGTTTCAGTCAGCTGATTTAGGCAAGAATAATGTAGTTTCCATAGAGAACGTATATCGCATTAAATCAATTGCACTCTGAATGCATATATCTTTATATACATTTATGAAGAAGGTTTTTATCAATCAAACAGGTTAACAGTTATAAACGGGTGTGCATCAAAGTGCCAAAACGACAATCTACCATAGCGACAACCCATCATAAAAAGTACAAGTTTGAGGTGGTGGGTTGACTTGACGCACGCCCTGGTAGAATTGGCAACGTCGCAATTAGTGTTGTTTGTTGTTTAGCGCCAGACGTCCCATAAGATAACATGACAAACAGGTGACATCAGCCACGGCCGCCTTTGGTGACCGTGCATCAGCTCATTAATTCACGTATTATTTATTGAAATAAAAATGTATGAAAATAAATTTGTTAAAATATTGAAATTAAAACATATCGAATTGAAATAAAAACAATATAAATTGAAAATCTATTTCTGTGTACATTTAAAATGGAGTCAATCTTACTAATATTATAAATGTGAAAGTTTGTGTGTTTGTTTGTTTGTTTGTTTGAAGTTCAATCACGCATAAACCACTGGACGGATTGGGCTGAAATTTGGCATGATGATAGCTTACATTCCCGATTAACATATAGGCATATTCTTATCTCAAAAATCCTTTCGGGCTCCGCCCCAGTGGCTCTGTAATTAATTCCCCATGTTAACCTTATGAGTATTCATATTTAAAGGGAATTAAAGAATTTAGTCAGCTGTTTCAACTAAAAAAGTTGGTTCTATGATATGGAAAAGCATTAAAAAGTTATAAGATTTACCAACAGGGTGCAGCACTATATTTTTTTTGCATTTATGAAAACAGATAATTTGAACTAAGCAGCAACAACAAACTGTGATTCGCAATGAGAACTGTCAAAGTAGGATTGTTTACAGTTATGTATATGTTTTTCATTTCATGAATAATTTGTGATAGTTTGCGAATTGATAATTTATTTTTCTCTATTGTTTAGGTAAAATGGTAGAACATTATGGCTATGGTAGATGTGTAATACTATAGAATACTGTAAATTTAAAAAAGCAAATTTTATCAAACTGTGTCCTCCACCATTGCAATCGCAAAGCTTGAGTATAACTGCAATAAGCATTTTATACTTATATTCCAACCCCGTACGAAGGACGGGTACTCTGCTAGTATTTTCATAATTTAGTAACCAGATTTCTTATTCAAAATACACAAACGCCATTAGCTGCCTCCAACAAAACAGCTGTATCAATCAACCCTACTTGCAACTTTGCAACTTCGATGGCCGCGGCCTGGAGTTAGGTGGCCGTGGTTGACGTGGTGGCTCCTTGTGGGACATGAGCTATAGTTCGGCCGCTTAGAAAACGAACTCCTCCAGCTTTGGCTTAGCATTAGCGAACAGGTCGTTTTCTAAGCGGCCGAGCTATAGTATGACAACCCCCATCTCGGGATGTAATGTGGATGTAAATGGTCACAAGACAAAATTAAGGTAAATTAACTCCGTGTTCTTTAATACTTATCAATGAAATGGCGACCATACAAGTAGGTATTTTAAGCCAAGTATGAATAGATATGAGAGTAGGATGAGTAGTCTTGTAGTCTTGTTAGTGACTAAGGCCGACATATTCCTTATACACAGCTGTTAATTAATAGCCCATACAGCTAATGGCAACTAAGGGACCTACAGTTTATAGTGGAATCCGAACCACGTGTTTGCCTTTGGTATTTACGAATTGGTTAAGAGATATATTCATATTCATATGTTAAGTGATCCAGACTACTCAAGGAAGTTATCCTCACCTCAATATGGGTAGCTGAGTGGTTATAGTACTCGGGGACCCATATTATCCACATCCCAAATGATCGACATTGATATCGTCGCATCTTGTCGCCAACACAAAATAATATTGACAGTTTTGGTCATACATGAGATGTCGATTAGATGCGATGTCGGTTATTTGGGATGTCGACAAGATGCGGCAGTTGTGTAAGATTCCGCATCTTATCGACTCTGGAATGTCGACAAGTAAAATAACAGATCGACAAAGAGCGGGAGATTTAAATTGAAGGTGAACCATAAGAATAAGATAGTACTCGCCTAATTAAAAGGTTGACGGTCGACGGATCGATCCTGGAAAAGTAAGTAGTCGCTTTTTGATGGTTCGGAACTGGACCCAGCTGCTCCTGATCATTGGGCTTCAAATAGCTATGTATCCATGAAACAGGCTAATTGCTAATGAAACAGCTGGTCTTAGTCAGTAAACTACAGGGACTATCACACTTCATTCTACATACATCCTTCACTCACATTTTTAATTTGTAAGACAATTTTGCGGTATGTCCTTTCTTGTTATTAAAATATACACTAACTACTATGGTACACGAAAGTACACAAAGTGTACAACTATGATTTGTAACAACAGATACAGTACGACTTTTGATTTATTATTAAAAGAGTTTATGTGCTTACTATCTGATGACACGAGCACGCCAACTCATGTTTACCTTGTTATATCACGCACAACCTCCGCCAGGGTCGCTCCTCGCTCCTGATGGACCGAATGGTCATCTTTAGGATCCGAGAAAGGGAAACGC
The DNA here is from genome assembly GCF_028750875.1 of Macrosteles quadrilineatus. Taxonomy (NCBI): domain Eukaryota; kingdom Metazoa; phylum Arthropoda; class Insecta; order Hemiptera; family Cicadellidae; genus Macrosteles; species Macrosteles quadrilineatus. The sequence goes on from NW_026542594.1 coordinate 153,368,375, forward strand.
TTTCCTCAATACTATTGACTAAGAGGCCTTGGAGGATAGCGGCCATCTTGGATTATTTCAAACAGCCGCTGAAGGGTTATTTATTGTCCAAAAATATTTTTTCTAACACCAGAGTGATAATAATTTAAATATCTACTGTAGGATACTGTGAGATTAGAAATGATCTTTGTAATTTTGAATTGTTCTCCAAGGGAGTCCATGGAAGCTATAGAGGCCATCTTGGATTTACCCACCATAAGAGATCAATGTTAATTTCGTTAATTTCAAAAAGCCGCCGAAGAGTTATTTACCATCTCAAAATATTTTCCAAACACCAGAGTGATTGTAATTTAAAAATCTAGTATAGACTACTGTGGGATTAGAAAGTTTCTTTTTAGTGTTTTAATTGTTTAACGAAATGAAACGTCTAGGTTCCAAAGCATCTTAATACTGTACAACTTCTTGATGGGGGCCTGAAATATTCTATCAATTCATTAATTCACTGCAGAAGAAGAGTTGCCCCCGCAACAAAAAGCCATTCAATAAAAAATGAAAGAAACATAAATATATAATAAATTATATGATAGGTTTACTGTAAAACCTCGAACGATTACAAGTTTAAACCTTCCTTCATAGTTTATCCACTTACAGGAGATGGGTGTCCAATTAGACGGACTTCAATGTACATGTACTTCAAAAACTGAACACAACTGCTTTTGAGGGAGAAGGGAAAATTAATTTGATTCGGCATAAGTTAAAACAATTATGTGATCAATTTATACCCTGGTCACCTATTTGGCCTAATTCATTAAACTAAAAATTGATTAAGTTAGATAAGATATTTTTTTATGTGTTTGATAAAGTTTGTTTCGTTAGATTTCAATGAATTTAAACTATTAAAATGTTTATATAAGCGTGTTGTGGTCGTCCCTTGTAAAATCTATAATTCTAAAGATAGTAAATGACATGCTAAGCTGAAACTTGATAAGGTATCTAATCTTACCATCACCTAATGCTGGAAAAGCCATATCATTACGCCGACTTTTCCATTTCTTAAGCTGAAGCTGAAAGACAATTTTCCATAACAAAAGTTCTCAACAAATTTATAGGAATTCGAGTTACTTGAATACAATGAAGCTTATGTGTTGAAAATAATGCTTGGTAAAAAAATGCAAACACCTCATGACGATGTAAAATAACCAAAAAGTTAAAGTGAGAAGTAAATCATATAATAAAATTGTACAAATAACAAATCTAGATAAAAATTCAACTATCCGAAAAAATTTAAAGCGGTTCTTAAATATTTCAGCATAAACGGTGTTTTGAAATTTAACTGTGAACAAACTCAAATTACTTGCCGTATTATCTACAGAGGTAAATGTTATGTGTATTCCTCGGAAGGGTGGTAGTGTGACCTTGACTGATTAGAAGTTGCTTTTGCAGCCATTAAATAACGATAAATCAGCCTCAGATTGGAGTAGATTATCGTCGTGAGGCGGGGGTGGTAGGGTTGTGACTTGCGCGCCCCCTCCCAGCTCTTCGATTCCTTCCTCACTCTGCATACATCATACACGATACACGATACACGTTACATGATACACAGAGTGGAGTGTATACAGTGTGTGTAGTGACCGTGAGTGTATAGTTAGTGACCAGCGATGACGGTCAAGTTGTCGTCCATCTGTGGGGTGCATGTCTAACAACAGAACTGGGGCTGAGATGATAGCAGGGCCTGACCAACACTCGAATGGTATGTAAACATCACAACATCACCTGGACAGTGTACACCACCACTCTACCACGATAATGTCAACAAGTTGTATAAACGGCTGTCACTATAATGTACTGAAAACTATTATGACTTAAAACCATTACAGCTAATCACCTCCAAACTTGATGGTACCTACTTAAATTTACAATGCCAACATGTGACCTGTTTGTTATTGTATACTCAAAATATGTTCTACAGACGAATTACTATGTGTTTTGAGTTTTTAGTTTTCAAATAATCGAGTTGTAGGGATTGTGCAATATTTACACTCAAGGTGTAAAAAGGTCCACTGCACGACTGCAGTGGGTCACTATGCAGTTTCACTTTCGTTGTTTGAGAACTGAATAGCAATGCATTCTGCTGAGTTAAGGAACAACTCTCATAATAACTCGCCGATAAGTCAACAAAATCGACATTGTTGACGTTTTTGTAAGATTCTATGCTTCGTCCGTTTATTGTTTTTATATATCGGAGATCGTTGTATTGGGTATCATGGGACGAACTGCACATTAAATAGTATTTATAATTTTTACCATCTAATTACGAAACAGGGATGAGGGTATTATCCGTTTCTATGTGTGAAATATAGGGCACATCAGTTGAGTCCATCGCAGCGTAGGCCAACTGTGTTCAGTCCGTATGACGAGTACTCGCTGGCTAATGTGTTTATGAAAACAATTAAAAACACTGAAAGTCGAATTAGTAGCAAAAATTAAGTAAACTCAAACTGTAATTTTTAGTTTAAATAAAGATTTAATAAAGCACATCGTTAGGAGATCTCAGTAATTCTGCATGCTTCCTCCCCTTCAATCAGGACACATTCAGGAGGTCTAATCGGATTTGTTTTAAAATTATTAGACGTTTCATTATTTATCTGAATACAATTAATGTGTTTAACCATTATTTACATGGTCATTGCAAATTTATTCAAAGGAAAGTATACTATACATTTTAAAATATTGATTCAAACACGTCGAATTAAAACTTTACTTTTGTTTGTATTTTTCGCATTATGATGTTTCTTAAATACCTTTGTGAGTCCGTGAGCTTTTCAGTTAATGCTATTTTCATTTGAATCTTTTGTAAAGGGATGTATTAATAAACACTAACCTTAAAAACTTCTATTCGTCACAATTTTTTTAGTATAGTAGATTAGTATAGCAGATTTTATAGACAAATGTTACAGTGTAAATATTATCCCAGTATAACCCAAGACTTACTCTGCTTGGAACGGATTTTACGATAAAAGCCTTAAGATGTCGAGAAGAAATGGGCAGGTTTTGTATCCTCGTTTCTTTTGTTTGTTCATTCATTTTCATAGCCCCAGTAAAGCCATCTTTAGACCGCTACCACAGTTATTCTGTTAAAAGCATAGTTAAGTGACTTGCCTCTAAACTTGGATAGTTTTTGTAAGAATACTGTTTTATTGTTATAAACTTTGAGCGTGGCCAAGTTATGTTCATAATCATGTGATTTTAAAACCTTGATCTATAAACGGTTAATAGCCCGTGCCGAACAATTTTCTAAACGAATATTTTCGAATATGCATTTAAAAATAAAATAAATAAATAGTTACATTGTTTGCACACATACAGGAGGTAGGTGGAATTATAAAGAACCTGTAACACTAGTTTTTTTACATTATATTTTGGCAGGCCTAGTGAACAATTAATAAAATCACACATTTTACTATTGAAAACTTATCATAATCGTTAGATTCTTTTAGTAAAATATATATTAGGTACATATAATTCTTTCAACTTATGACAAACATATAAAATCAACAACAGAAAGTACTGCAGTGATTACAGAGCTTCAGAGCTTCCTTTGACGAAAGGCCAACTGCACCATCAAAGAGACATTTTCTCTCGAGTTTAAAAATACAGTATATTCACAAGTGTTTATTTTTATTTGTTAAAACGTTATCAAACTATTTCTAAAACAGAATTTTATAGTAGCTATACTTGAGGTATACTCTTATTTATATTCAAAGTCAACCAATAATCCAAATATATTCTGTATTGTAACGTGTTTATTGTAACGTCGAATAAGATGTCCCTGATTGGACTCAGTTGCTTGCATAGTATATGAATTATTTGTTTCCCCAACCACTAGTTGATTCATTGATTCTATGCATACATTTACAATACTTACACATAACTTTGCGTACCAGGATGCTTAGCCTGTTTAGCACCGAGGGGCGAGAGAGAGAGTATGTAACGACGAGAATGTGAGAGACTTGAATGTAATATATTTATCCAAGCAGCTGTAGGAAAACCCTAGATCTACCACGATTTAGTTAGCTTTGTGCTGACTTGGACCATAACATCTTACCAGAAACTCTTTGTGCTTTACAACATATCTTCGCTTGATTTTGATTAGCTGCCTAAAATACAACTCTGTCTGTTTTCGGTTAACACTGGTTATGAAAATCATAATCGGTTTGAGAGTCGCCTCATTTGATACCTTGAAACATCGGTCCACCCTTAATATACAAACTTTGACAGGGTTTGGAAACACCTAAATGTAACAAACAAACAAATTAATTAAGCCAATTTAAACATTATGCAGTTGATTTTGTTAACATAAAGACATATTAATATTTTCTTTCCAATCGCAAATTTAGATCTTAATTTATGGGAGGACATCCTGAATTAAAATATGGATAAGTAATATTCCTTTGACATTCCTAGGTAAATGGCTGGCTTTGGGTTAAATTTTAGCGTATTACTGTATTTAAATTGGTCCATTGATATTTGCGTGAGACAGGAAAACTGGTACGTGATAACTTTTGTATTTTACTAGTACCGTTACTATCTCGTCACATGTAAATGTCACATGAATAATTTACTCCAATCAGGTAGGTGAAAATCAACAATTGTTAAATGCGAAATAGCAGTTGTGATGCAAAACATTAAGAAATCTAAGAAAGTGTGGGTGATGCGATGACAACATAGGGATCCGTCTAGAAACAACAGGTGGAGGTGAACTTGTCACACAATCAACCCTCAACCCTCTACCTCTACAAGCACGTGGCGACAGCGACAGTAGGGGTAGACAAGGGTAGTTAATCATGCAACAGATATCCACAGTAATCAATAGCTGTGTGATGGACCAGTAAGTGTCAGTTCACGTCAAAACTTTTGGGTGGACGGAGGGTGAGTTGTACGAGAATGAGCTACTTTGAGGTGGAGTGAGAATTCCACTGAATTACCATCCCCCTTAGTAAAACATTATATTAGCCTTTTATATTAGACAAGTATCTTTTGGAGCCTGATTGGAATATATCCTGTTACCGGTTCCATAAGAAAATATCAATCATCCTTCTGTAACACAAAGAAATTGTGTATTCCAACCAATCTTCAAGATTCCCACTCGTCTCGTACAAAAAAGGGTGGCTGTATATCTCTATGGTTCTTTAATTTATTATTGATGGAAACTGCAGCACAGTGTATGATTTCAGTGTGTGATTTCAGTGGTGTTTGTAGTTTACTACAATCCTGTATTCATTTGAAACCGACATCCTAACCAACAATTTTAAACACTTGTGTAATTTACTGGATCACAGCTTTGGGTGTAAACAGTGATTACTGTATCGGTCATTTATCAGTCCTAGCTAGATTTGGATCAGTTCTTTCAAAGGTTTGGAAACGTTCTTTTCTGATAGCTCAAGTGCTTGCTAGAAATCACAAAATCTCATCAGAAACCATGCATACAATACAATGCCACACTCTAACCAGAGTTTGACCACGAGTTTAGGTTAAGGAAATTCACTAGATGAAAAGCAGTGGTCATTCACTATTTTAACAATCATGTAATGATTTTCTTAAATATTATATACAGGGTGTCCAGTTTCAACGTGAGAATCTTGAACAGGTTATTTGGTGAAGAGTAGGGGTGTTAGTACAATGTTAAGATGCTATGTATGCAATGATTTATGTGCTATAAATTGTGTATTTCAACCCTTACCTCTGTTCGAACACAATACAAGTTTCGTCATAAATACAATACGTCATAAATACAAGTTTCATTAGGAAATACATGAGAATACAAACAATGAGTTTAAATAATTTCTCGACCTTGTAGCTTAAATGGTCATTCACGGGTGCACTCGCCCTATTTTGTGAATCTATATAGATTCATTTGCAATATATTTAATTCGATAACATTAAGATTCGAGAAAGAGATACTTACACGAAATAAAATCGAGAAACAAGATAATTGAAAACAATAACAATTTAATTTGCAAATAGCAACTATACGTCTTCAATAGTCTATTTTTAATTTGAAATGTAATTCGTTGTATTAATATTGTTTATGGAAATGGAAACGAATCAACGTCTAGCTTAAACCATTGACTAAATATTGGATACTGCATCAATACCGGTATTGTCAAAGCTTATACAAAAAAATCATCCTAGCTAACTTCAAAATGAGTAAAGATTAGGCAATGGCTAAAAACAACCATTTATCTACATAATGGTTATATTCCAAGGGTCATTAAACAGCAATATACCTCCATATTTAATTTCAAGTAGCTTTCAAATGTAGTTTCTCCAATCAATAAACCACTTGTATGACCTAAATATCACTTTTCATAACCTTGTCAAATGTGCTAATCATTATAAAAACTTTTGTTTGGAGTTGCGAATTATCATTAGAAAGAAGCACTGTAGCAAGAGATCATTTGACAACAAGGTCGCCTTCTATCGGACATTGTCATTAAAAATACATTTACCGCGAGGCATAATTGCAGACTGGTGTGAATCATTTAGATCTGCGCCGCGGCGGGAAACGCTCTTCGACACGCCACCAAGGCGGCAAGTGGGAATACCCATTAGTGTGCTACTAGGGAAATATATGGGTACAGGTATGTTAGCATAGGTAATGATGGTGCAAATGGTACATTTATCTTAATTGGGTACACGCAACTCAATAATTTGGCTATGATTAGTAGAGTTATTGAATTATAATAGAGACCTGACAGAGCTTGTTTATGTGTTGGAAAGAATATCACCGATGTAAGAATCTATAGGAGAAATATTATTGTTTATGAAAAATGTCAAGAAAAATATATTTTGCTCCGGCAACCAAGTAGTAGCTCTATCTTAATCTGGTTCCGGTCCACCCAATGTCATACATAGTATTAAATAATATTCTTTCGTTGAAGTTAATGTTCTAGTAAATGATGATTCGAATCAAGATGCCATTCGTGCAAAAAGATCCATTCCTCATCAAAAACTCGGTTTCTTGTTTGGAAATAGTGGAAATACAATTGAAAAAATGGTTTCGCTGCATACAATTGTAACTTTGTGTTAAGAACGAAAAAACAAAATTCCATAAAGGAGTTTTGTTATTCCTCCCGACATACCTATATTTTCGCAGCTACTTTCTTATTGACATTTTACAATGCAACCTTAAAACAAAGGCATTGCAGTACATTAACCGTACATGGCATATTTTAAAATTAAAAACATGGATTCTTGGTGATTTTTTGTGATACTTAATTTCAGACAAATATAATATTTTTTATGAAATTTAATAGAGCCCTTTTACATTATCGTATGTATCCCCAGTCTTGTTTGATCATGTCTGCAGCCTTCTCGCCGATCATGTAGGCCGCCGCCTGGGTGTGGCCCGAGGGGATGACCGGTATGACGGAGGCGTCTACCACCCTGAGTCTCTGGACACCGCGTACCCTGAGGCGAGGGTCCACGACGGCCGCGGGGTCCGTGTCCGGGCCCATCTTGCACGTGCCGCACGCGTGGTGCAGCTGGTTGGTCAGGTGCCTCGCCACACAGCCCCAGTACGTGTCACTGCCGAAGGTGTACATCTCACACCCGGGTATGGGGATGTCGTGCAGTCTGCTGCCGATCCTCTGGAAGGCCGGCGTCCTGCTGATCCTGATGATCCACTTGATTGCCTCCACCATGACAGCGACGTCGTAAGGGTCAGTCAGGAAGTTGTGGGTGATCTTCGGTTGGTCCAGAGGATCAGTATTGTAAAGTCGGACGTTACCTCGACTCCTCAACAGACAAGGCATCGGCCACATGTGCCAGCCGGGCTTCCCCTCTATGGGCTGATATACCTTGAAGTAAATCTCGTCTGAAACTGCCATTCCCGTTCTGAGGTTGTAGCCTCTGTCTACTGCATAGCCGGATAGACCGAGGAATATCAACTCGACGTCCGGATAGGGCTCATTGTCTGCTAAAGGAGTTTTCAGATAAGCTATACCTTCGCAACCGACATCTGTCAACACGCCGGTTCCTCGAGTGACCCATTCTAAAAACAGCTGAGGCATTCTCGGTATTATATCACCGGGTACGTCTACAGTTAGTGAAGAGTCGTTCATCAGGAAAGATAGACCGGTCATAGTCAAGTGTTCCTGGAGGTTATCTCCGACTCGGAGATTCTGCACCACCGGTATACCGAGTTCTCTTAGGTGTTCTTCTGGGCCGATTCCGGAATGCATGAGAAGAAACGGTGACATAAAAGCACCGGCCGAAAGGATTACTTCTTTTTTAGCCAAAACCTTTCTTAACTGGCCGTTCTTCCTAAATTCAATACCATAGGCTCGTTTGGATACGGGGTCAATCAATATTCTGGTAACTCTTGAATTTTGACTTATGTGAAAATTACGCCGTTCTCGTATTGGGTTAAGAAATGCTTTAGCGGAACTTACTCTCCTGCCGTTTCTTATTGTTGCTTGAATCGGTGAAAACCCTATTGGGATGGCTCCATTGTAGTCGTTGAAGGGGTCGTAGCCCAGTTCTCGAGCTGATTGCAGAAATACTTTGAACGCGTTGGTAGCGAAGGGAGCATATCCGATAGTTAGGTTTCCTTGGTTGGAATGGTAAGGCGAGTTTTTCAGTCCTGGTACCTGTATGTCCTCAGACTTGAGGAAGTACGGTAGCACGTCATCATAGCCCCAGCCCTCGTTGCCCAGTGCCGCCCATCTGTCGAAGTCTCGCCTCATTCCTCGGGTGTAGATAAGAGCGTTTATGATGGAACTGCCGCCCACCGCCTTTCCTGCAGGCCAAGGGCACATTTTGTTCTTTAGTCCGAGACAGGCGTAAGGAGATTTCTCCGTTTTGAAGTTCCAGTTGTATTCTGTCTGTAGGAAGTAAGTCGACAAGGTAGGGACATCTGTATAAATACTCCCGTCGATTCCAGCTTCTAGTAATAGCACCTGTAAAATGCCATAAAATGATAACTTTAACGAGGTAATCGTAGTTATAACTTTATATTATTAAAATTAAATCTTTATCCAGCTATGGCAAAAAAAAATTTAGTCTCATACTGCATTATACTATAATAGCATGCAAAAACAAATAATATCTTTTTACTACACCTCACAGCTTGAGCAGCCAAAATGTGAAATACGTATATAATGTGAAATAAGTGCTATAACAGCACTTAGCTTGCGAAAAATCCATTCATTGATATATTTTTTATTGATTTTAAACCACTATACTTGATAGTTCATTTGAGAAGTTGTACTATTCCTATTCCTTTATATGATTTGGAGTATCATGTTTTTGGAATGTGTCAAATAGATTTTATTGATTGTTCCATTACCTGAACTAATCGTTACTATCAAGCTACCACACGCTATTATGTCACTTACATTTGTAACATTTAAAGACTCGTACCTTCCACCGAGGGTTCTCAGTGAGTCTGTTGGTGACGACACAGCCTGCTGGGCCGGAACCGACCACAATAAAGTCATACTGCTCCAAGATAGGACCGTTGTTGACCAGGGAATCCTCTTTGAACTTTAAACCCTGGCTCTTGTAGAACTGTAGGATAGCTGTGAACGGAGTCAGCTGAGCATGTGCCTGCCACGCCACCAGCCACAGCAACACCGCCCCAGGAAACATCCTTAACATACAAAACTTGCATTAGTATAGCTGTGAACGGAGTCAGCTGAGCATGCGCCTGCCACGCCACCAGCCACAGCAACACCGCCCCAGGAAACACCCTTAACATACAAAACTTGCATTAGTATAGCTGTGAACGGAGTCAGCTGAGCATGTGCCTGCCACGCCACCAGCCACAGCAACACCGCCCCAGGAAACATCCTTAACATACAAAACTTGCATTAGTATAGCTGTGAACGGAGTCAGCTGAGCATGCGTCTGCCACGCCACCAGCCACAGCAACACCGCCCCAGGAAACATCCTTAACATACAAAACTTGCATCAGTATAGCTGTGAACGGAGTCAGCTGAGCATGTGCCTGCCACGCCACCAGCCACAGCAACACCGCCCCAGGAAACATCCTTAACATACAAAACTTGCATTAGTATAGCTGTGAACGGAGTCAGCTGAGCATGCGTCTGCCACGCCACCAGCCACAGCAACACCGCCCCAGGAAACATCCTTAACATACAAAACTTGCATCAGTATAGCTGTGAACGGAGTCAGCTGAGCATGTGCCTGCCACGCCACCAGCCACAGCAACACCGCCCCAGGAAACATCCTTAACATACAAAACTTGCATTAGTATAGCTGTGAACGGAGTCAGCTGAGCATGTGCCTGCCACGCCACCAGCCACAGCAACACCGCCCCAGGAAACATCCTTAACATACAAAACTTGCATTAGTATAGCTGTAAACGGAGTCAGCTGAGCATGCGCCTGCCACGCCACCAGCCACAGCAACACCGCCCCAGGAAACATCCTTAACACACAAACTTGCATTAGTATAGCTGTGAACGGAGTCAGCTGAGCATGTGCCTGCCACGCCACCAGCCACAGCAACACCGCCCCAGGAAACATCCTTAACATACAAAACTTGCATTAGTATAGCTGTGAACGGAGTCAGCTGAGCATGTGCCTGCCACGCCACCAGCCACAGCAACACCGCCCCAGGAAACATCCTTAACATACAAAACTTGTATTAGTGCATTAGGAGTGAGTTGAGCATCCAAGTTTAACTTGTTGTGCTTGATATTTTTGCTAAGTTTTCTGAATCCGCATGAAAAATTGGACGAATGTCAAAACATTCTAAAAATATAACATGCCACTGAGGGGGACAGTATTGTCGTGAAAAGCACATCAATCGTGTTCTCGTCCTGTGTTGTTAAATATTCAGAGGTCTAGGCCCAGCTACCGGTCAACACGCACATCCATCGGCAATACCACGTGGTCATCGATAACAATACAGCTCAACAAGGCAAGGCAACAAGTTACATAGATACTTAGTAAATATTGGAGTTGGAAACGTTAATTTCTTATATTTAATATCCTTTCTATAAAATCCATATCATAAACACATTTTCTTAGCCCTTGTAATGAACAAAATTCTCTAACTTTAAGCCTTTGACTTAACCCCCCCCTTCTCACCACCACCACCACGGAATGTTAATAAGATAACTTATTTTACGCGACTTTCAACACCAAGGATTGTGTTGATCACATCATAGATTTTTTTACCTTACGAACAACCAATGCACAGTATTGTTGCCAGCTATGTACAACGACAACTGAAGTGTGTAATACCTGTGTGACACCCACGCCTATTCCTCCGTCCTCCATAACAATCCCCATATCATAAATCCTTTAGCTACGCAAGTCATAGTAGTAAATAGCGATGGCCATGCATAAACGCCTCTTTAACAGGTGAGTTTTTTTGGGTATAGCCGTAGCCCGTGACTTGGCCTTGATTACCTCTATTGTTTTAGAGGCACCTTTACCGCTAATCTCTGTCCGTTTCCTGAAAGCTATATTTTTTAGGACAGCGCTCATACAACAACGAAATTGGTCATTTGCTTATCCAAAAACCTACACAAAACGTCGATTAACAATGCATTCACATAATGAAACCTAACAAAGTTTCAGAGTCAACTTTTTGATTGGTTTAGAATAAAAGTTGTTCTTACAAAGGCTGTGATAGTCGGCACGGCTGGGCCACATGGTCAGATAACCATTGGCCACACAGACTGGTTGGGCCTAGTCACCGTGCTGCCGGGATCCGATACCATCATATATTTTTATAGTTTTCACGAAAGTTAAATATTCTAATAAGTTCTTCCAAAGACTACCCAACACAAATAGACTTTTGATCCATAATGTTGAAGCTTGTTTTCGTTCGTTTTCGATTGACGAAATTTCGTTTTTATTACTTTAGGGTTATGATTTGTGCTTTATATAACTAGGAGACGAGTTATTGTTCATGATTAGGTCGTTTTATTTGGTTAAACAAGGTTTTATACTACTGAAATAACAAGAAAAATATTGTTAACAATACACGACCCCTACAGTGTACCGGACGGGACTAACAATAACATTGTCTTCAGCTGATCCATGGGAATGAGAAATCTACTAAGGGCGTATGTTTCATCAGTGGTTCTACTCAGGACAAAACTCGATAGCGGTGACTCTGAAACGGTAAATATAATAGTTTCGGAAACATTTACATAAGAGGGGGCCGTGCACAAATTGTGCAGTAAAATAAGGTCCAACACTTTCCGAGACAAAACGAATCTAGTGCAATACACATTTACCTTTTAAAGATAGGGTTGTTTAGAACAGTTTATTAGGAGAATAGAACTATAGAACTACTAGTATACAATAACCGTTTGTTGGTTTTAGATCTAAACTATAAATATTGATTTACTTAGTAGCTCAATCAGGTCGCATTTGTGAAAGCACAATTTCAAATACATTTTCATAAACTGTTTAGTTTCTTGTTTCAGTCTGACTGTGGTTAAATACATTCAACTGAAAGGATGACTGTTGAATTAGAATTGAAATTTAAACCGTAATAAAAAAAGTTATTCAGCATAACTGGATCTTTGAAAATAGACCCAAGAAATTAATTAAAAGTGAGGGGGGGAGAGGCCGTAAAAGAAATTTAATATTTAATTACCATTTGCAGGTGTGCTAGATCATAAGCTTTAAAATGCCACCTCAATAAAGTTCGGTTAAGTAGGACGGCTGGAAATGGATGTAACAGGAAAACCCTTTGTTGTATTTTGTAAAGGTAGCCTATAGATGGATTAGACAAATTACCGAAACAACAGAACCCCATATGTGCCTATGTGCCCATAGTGTGCTAACCAAAGTAATAAGTCCGTTATTGCCCCATCGTAAAGTTAGTTTACCAACTAAATAAAGGAAAAAAAACTATTCTTTATCAATTATCTCTCAAACCAGACTGCACAACCACAACCACGATATAAAGCTAATGGAGATGAGATTATTTCGATCCCGAGGTATAGCCGGAACTTGAAACATAATTTTAAAAGATGCAATTTTGGAGATGTAAGCGGATGCACAAAGAGCAAGAGGGAAATGTTTTTAATCATCACATGACGTGTGGTCCATTCAAAGTTTTATTTCTCCCCAGACACACAGTTTATCACACTATAAATGTCATCTAGCTAATGCACTTTAAGCTGAATAAAATTGTCGTATGTCACAACATATCTTCTATCACAATAACATTTTTTTTGTCTTTGGACGCTAGGCACGAGCCCGGGATTGTTTTTCACATTACTTCAGGCTAGACCTAGGGGTTGCAGCATTATCACTTAGATATAATCCATTGGTGACTTGGTGGGATTTGAACCCGGGACCTCAGGGACTAAAGTCCCGCGCTTTAACCACTACACCAGCTCGTTCCCCCTATCACAATAACATAGTTATGTGTTTAATGACAACACAGAGACTGGAACATAAACTGAAATACACTTTTACCCATATTATACAAATAGTAATGTATATACACCATACAAAAGTGTGTTTGCTATCTATAAAAATATTTCTCATAAACTGAAAAGGTACCTTTAGAGTATAATGGAGTGGAAAAAAATATGAATACATTATGGCTAGTTTGTGGTCACTACAGGGTGTTTGGGCTAGAGGTATAGAGAAACAACTATTTCGTGCTATATAGCCATATATTCATCCTACTAATATTATAAATGAGAAAGTTTGGATGTATAGATGTATGGATGGATGTATGGATGTATGGATGTATGTTTGTGACAAGTGAACGCGAAAAATACTGGTCGGATTGGGCTGAAATTTGGCATGATGATAGCTCACATTCCCGATTAACATATAGGCATATTCTTATTTCAAAAATCCTTTCGGGCTCCACCCCAGTGGCTCTGGAGTTTCCCATGTTAACCTTATGAGAAATGAAATTATTGAATCTTAACAGCTGTTTCAATTAAACCTAAAGCGAGCTCCAACCTAAAGGTGAGTGAGCGTAGCGAACGAGCTCCAACCTAAAGGTGAGTGAGCGTAGCGAACAAACTTCAACCAGGACGTAATAGAGCCATGCGAACGAGATAATCTTGAAAATTAAGAAGTTAAACGGGGCAAAGCCCGCGGGTTACAGCTAGTTATAGAATAACTTTACATATCCTATATATAATACGAGTAAAGTTTGAATACTTGTCAACTCGATCTGAGAATCGGCTCTAACAAAAACGTTTATATTTACGGAATAACTAAGTTCTGTGTCAAAAATAAGTTCTAGACCAGTGGTATAGCCAGGAAAAATCTATTTTCGCCATAATTTGAGTACAAACTTTTGAAAATTTAACATGGGCCTTATGAGAAAACATTCCGCCATTATTGTCATTTTGTTTACATTTTAAGACATAACGTGACGTTCTGTACCCACGGGCACCTCAGCTTGCGCATGCACATATGGCCTATTTACAAAAGAAAGTACAAAAGAAAAGGAGTCCGATGAATACCATTAAGCGTTGATTAACAATACACCGATTCGCATAATTTCTGGTGGCCTTACTGAATTATTCCAAGCAGATTATTTCGTTTAATTGTTGTTATTAGTATTGTGGTAAATATTAGTCCGGAGTGTGGTAACTGTTTATGACGATTAGATTAAGGTATCTACAATCCTAAAATGCTATGGGAAGGGAGGGAAACAGGTCCGCGACGTAGGAAATGGTGAAGGAAGTAGTAAAGGTAAATAGTCCGGAGTGTGGGAAATGTTTATGACGATTAGATGAAGGTATCTACAATCCTATAAAATGCTATGGGAAGGGAGGAAAACAGGTCCGCGGCGTAGGAAGTGGTGAAGGAAGTAGTAAAGGCGAGTAGTCCGGAGTGTGGGAACTATTAATGACGATTAGATTAAGGTATCTGTTATCCTAAAATGCTATGGGAAGGGAGGAAAACATGGTCCGCGACGAAGGAAGCGGCGCAGGTCCACGGCGTAGAAAGTGGTGAAGGAAGTAGTAAAGGCGAGTAGTCCGGAGTGTGGGAACTATTAATGACGATTAGATTAAGGTATCTGTTATCCTAAAATGCTATGGGAAGGGAGGGAAACATGGTCCGCGACGAAGGAAGCGGTGAAGGAAGTAGTAAAGGTGAGTAGTCCGGAGTGTGGGAACTGTTTATGACGATTAGATTAAGGTATCTACAATTCTAAAATGCTATGGGAAGGGAGGGAACAGGTCTGCGGCGCAGGAAGTGGTGAAGGAAGTAATAAAGGCGAGTAGTCCGGAGTGTGGGAACTGTTAATGACGATTAGATTAAGGTATCTGTTATCCTAAAATGCTATGGGCTGGGAGGGAAACATGGTCCGTGACGAAGGAAGCGGTGAAGGAAGTAGTAAAGGTGAGTAGTCCGGAGTGTGGGAACTGTTTATGACGATTAGATTAAGGTATCTGTTATCCTAAAATGCTATGGGAAGGGAGGGAAACAGGTCCGTGACGTAGGAAGTCGTGATGGAAGCAGTAAAGGTGAGCGGTCCGGAGTGTGGGAACTGTTTATGACGATTAGATTAAGGTATCCACAATCTTAAAATGCAATGGGAAGGGAGGGAAATAGGTCCGCGGCGTAGGAAGTGGCGAAGGAAGTAGTAAAGGCGAGTAGTCCGGAGTGTGGGAACTGTTAACGACGATTAGATTAAGGTATCTACAATCTTAAAATGCTATGGGAAGGTAGGAAAACAGGTCCGAAACGTAGGAAGTGGTAAAGGAAGTAGTCAAGGCGAGCAGTCCGGAGTGTGGGAACTGTTTATAAGGATTAGATTAAGGTATCTGCAATCTTAAAATGCAATGGGACGGGAGGGAAACAGGTCCGCGACGTAGGAAGAGGTGAATGAAGTAGTAAAGGCGAGCACTGTGGAGTCTGGGAACTGGAAACCAATTGTAACAGTTCGATTTCTGTATCTGAAAGTGAAATACTGAAATGCTATGAGATGGGATGGAAAGATGTCGAAGACATAGGAATTAGTAAATGCTAGCAGTGGGGAGTGTGGGAAATGTTGTTGGCAATTATATTAATGTATTTAAAATACTAAAATGCAATGGAAAGAGATGACAACATGTCCACGACGTAGTAAGTAGTAAAGTTTAGCATCGCAGAGTGTAGGAACCGTTTGTGGCAGTTAGATTAATGCATCTTTAATACTTAAATGCTATGAGAAGGGAGGGAAACAATGACGTAGGAAATGGTGAAGGAAGTAGTAAAGGCTGGCATCGCAGAGTGGGGGAATGATTTTCCCCGAGCAAAGCTCGGTCTCCAGGTACTCTATATATAAAGCCAAAAGTACTTATGAACTTTTGAGAAAACTACAAGTCACACCCCCCATAAACCATATACTTAAAATGTTCGTCATGACGAGAAACCTTGCGCAAAATCCATTATTTCATAAATTGCCCTATAAGGTCGTAATTGCTTTCCAAAGGGAACTTTCCATTTACCTAATGTTAAAAATACCTCAGCTGTTATTATTTGTTTGTATTTGGTATTACCATTACTGTATTCTGTTTTGTTTATTTCATCTTAACTTAACCAATCAATAGTTTTATTAATACTGATGTAGTAAAACGGGGTGGAGCCCGTGGGTAACAGCTAGTTTTAAATACAACCAAGATTGCTCTCTAATTTAGTAATTTTCAATTTAATTTTTCAGTTAATGATCAATTTAAGTTAATCTTACGAGTATATTTTTTGTTATTTACAAAACATACCAATTTTTCATAAACATCATAAAAATCTAAATGGCAGCTGTAACAGCAGAATGACTGCTATAGTCAATGAAATGACAAAGCCAACAATGGTGGTAAAATTACCACAATAATTCATAGTTAACAACAACACCAGGATGATATTCACAATAGTGACCACTAAATCGTTGTAACGGCCAAGGATAATTCAATTTGGTCGCTCCATGGAAATAAATTGCATTTTCCTTTATTGTGTGTTAAATTTGGCCGTTAGACTACACGAAACATTTAGTTATGCTACTTACTGTTCGTTTGTAGTTTCAATCGCTAAAAAAATTAAATGACCCATTAAATGGAAATATTTATTTTTTGATAGTTCTAGCCCGGACTCCCTGTATGACTGCTTCTGTGTTTTGATCATAGAAGTAATTATAATACAACGTTGTAATAAAAGAAATCTCTCATCTATCTTTTATCGAATCATGACCTAGTATTGCAAAGTTTGGAAATGCTTTATCTGTAAAGGTTAATTGGGTTGTCAAATTGGACATGAAACGCATCAAACAAATGATGAAGAAGTAATCGTTATGGTTTAGCAGTAGTTTACGGATTGCGTAAAAAATTGTGTTAACGACACGAGTAGAAAATTTTGCACTTCTACGAGTGTCGTTAACACTATTTACGCGAATTGCGTACATTACTTTACCTAGACGGTGTTTTAATTACAAAAAATCACTACGAAACATCGTTCGTACCAAACACTTGCACCACTCAACAATTAAATTGGCCTTAACAGCTGATTAGTTGAAGTTCGAATCATTACAATTTTACTATTTCTCTCTCAATCCTTGTACCTCATTGGTCCGTTACCTGGGTTGTTATGAATAAAACAATGCTTTTATGAGAAATTTTTTATAAGAACTGAACTGAAACGGCTACTTTAAAAAATTGTCATTTGTAAATAATGGTTCTAACAAAACGTCCTACAAACTACATCCCGTACGTCCTGCAAACGTACTGTACTTCATTAAACGTTATTGGAGAGCAATGCAATAATGAGATTGAAAACAATACTGCATCTCGTTCTGAATGCCCCGTCCCCTCATGCTATGTGGTTTCCCAATTAGCTTCAGAATTGTCACGTTCTATGAATGTACGCGTACTCTAGTATTCTAGGGAACCAGATTACAGTGAGGCATTGGTAAGAATGGAGAAAATACTGTCTCGAATGTCTCGTCATTCAGTGTTTCTCTATAAACTGAATGAATCTTCAATGAAGTAATTGCACCAGACAGGATGAGAAGAGCTGCGTTACCATTCGAAGGTCAAAGTACCGTAGGTCGTTTTCGGATGCCGTATAATAAATAACCAAGCCGTGGCTGAGGCAGGTCCGGGGACAAGATATGTACTACTGCGCCAGCAGGGGCTCTTGTGGGATCCAACGATCAAGCAGGTTAGGAGCTAATTTAAAAAGAACGAGTTATTACCTACGAAAAATCAATGATCTATTGAAATTGCAATGTAGGTTCGATTAACAAAAAAAAAAAAAGGTTTAAAGATCCATTTTTCAACGATATATTTTGTCCCACACATGGGAAGGTAGACCATGGAAATAAGTCAATAAGTCATTTATTAGGCCAGATCAACATATATAGGAAAGTTGTAGATTATATACAAAGCATACTTTAAATATGAAAAATGTATACAAAATCAATGAATAGCGTTGCTCAACACTCAAGGAAATTATAAACAATGACAAATTACGATATACGACCAACGCAATTGGTTTTCCTATCGTTATCTCAATTAAAAAATATCACATTGTAAATGTAAAATGTTCAGAATCAATTAAAAACTTGTTAGATAATTGCCCTGATTTTCAACCGGCGAGCCAAAGTTATTTAAGAGCAAATTATTTGATCGATTCAAAAGACATATTTCATAATCATATTAAATCATTATAACATAATCATATTTCATAATCATGTTAAATGGAATGGCTGTGAAAATTAATTACATTTGTTTTATCTAACATTTTAGTAACTGTAACGTTATTAAAAATTACAGTTGATCCAGTTAGCAAAGCTTATAACGAGTTTGTACGATATTCGAAATGTATGATATGGAACTAAAAACGACGTTTCACAAACAACGTGTTCAACATAATGCACAAGTTGTTAAATTTACATGGTGAGTGGAAGTGGATGGTTCTACAAAATACTTTGAATGGTTTATTATGTTACTGTGCTTATTAGTGAGGCCTGTAAATATCTTTACGCAGGAAAATTAGTACAGAGTAAAATATAAACTCTAACATAAAGGCTATTATGATTATAAGCATGTCAATAATAACTGAAACTCTATCCTATCGCCCCCAATAGCAATTTCATAAACGTTCGTGGTACAACAACCTTTCGAAAACAAATACATGATATTTTGATCATCACTTAAATACATCAACAACTAGATTGATTTCAACTCTAACAATATCGAACTTTCATTGAGGAACAACCACTAACGTTATAATCCACAGTATCTTATTTACCTGTGAATGGAGTACATTCTACACATTCATTAACTATCACTATAGTACGTACAATGCTGTGACCACTCACCTCACCTTGCTGCCCAGTTGAACGCCACTGTCGACCTGATAAGGACGACTGGTTCCTCTCCCCACCTCTAGTAATTCACTGAGGTTGTTTGAAATTACAATCAGATTAGAGCTAAATTACCTCACGTGGTATAATATGTCTTCATTTTCGTAAATTTTGCAACCGAATCATATTAACTACGTGATGCATTTTAATACTCCCGGAAACAACTAAAATATAATTAACAAAAATGTTGTATGATACTCAATTTATTAATTGATTATTAAAGCTAATAAACAAAATCTAAGTAGTTTTACTAGTTAATGGTCACCAGGACGCTTTGTTCCCAAGTCATTGTAACTTTAGAGTTAAAAATTTAATAATCTTGCTGCATTCTACTTTGCATTTTACTACTTTTATTGTGTGATGTCATGCAACAACTCAATTTCAAACGGCTTATTTTTGTGGCAAAATGTTTATTTTTTAAATTGAAGAACATAATTTTTGTATTTAAAAACTACTGTTATTTTTTAAGCATTTAAATGATAAGAAACTAGCAGAATACCTGTCCTTCGTACGGGGTTGGCGTATAAGTAGTATATAATGCGTATTGCAGAGTTATACTCGTGCTTTGCGTTTGCAATGAGAGAGGACACGGTTTGAGAGAATTTGGTCTTTTTAATTTACGGTATTATTATATAGTATAACACACCTACCATAGCCACAATGTTCTACTACTACCACTACACGTAAACAATAAATTATCGAATATTCGCACAATATCAAAATATTATTTATAAATGAAAAACAAACTTAATTGTAAACAACCCTACTTTGACAGTTCTCATCGTGTATCACAGTTTTTTTATGCTGTTTGGTTCAAATTAGCTGTAGTTGTAATAAATGCAAAAATGTAATAGTGCTGCACCCTGTTGGTAAACATTATAACTTAACATTTTAATGGCATTGAATCAACTATCATTCATTTCAACTATTCTGGTCAATGTTTTTTGCGTGACTTGAGAACGATTTAAATTTAAAAATCTTACTTTGTTGATGTTTTGATCTTACATTTTCAGCTATGATGGTACTGTATTACAGAAACGCTATTTATCGGGTAAACAAATGCAATAGTAAAAACTTTCAAAATTAAATTTTAAAATGAAAAAATAATTAAACAACCGGTACCTATAATTATTTATTTATTAGTTTAAATACACATGTTGTACACAAATTATTAAAATTGGTTTTTAAATAGTAAAACTACTTATTATTTTATATTTGATGTGTGTTTGTATATGTTCTGTTTAAACAAATAAAAATGCATAGAACAAATTCGAAGAACAATCTATATCTATATCTATATCTATCTATATATTAATAGGCAAGCATGTTTCTTTAAAACCTTTTTTCTCAGGTCGTGTGCATCGCAGAAAAAATCTACGCATACTGTTGGAAAGATATTTTCCTGTAGATGTGCAGAATGCCTCTAAATATTAAAATAGGCTAACAAATAAGCACAAAAAATTAATTTGAAAACTTCAAAAAATTAACATGGAGCATATGGGTTGCCATGATGGTGACGAAATAACAACAAAATGTAAACAGAAAATCAAAACAAATGGAAGAAATTCAAATCACATGTGTTATTTACAGTGTGGGGAGAAAATAGAGAAGTCTGTACATTAATTATTTTTGGTCGAGTTTCGACCACAGGACGACCACTAGTCTATATATTAATAGGCAAGCATGTTTCTTTAAAACCTTTTTTCTCAGCTCGT
The DNA here is from genome assembly GCF_028750875.1 of Macrosteles quadrilineatus. Taxonomy (NCBI): domain Eukaryota; kingdom Metazoa; phylum Arthropoda; class Insecta; order Hemiptera; family Cicadellidae; genus Macrosteles; species Macrosteles quadrilineatus. The sequence goes on from NW_026542594.1 coordinate 153,389,437, forward strand.
GTGCATCGTAGGGAAAATCTACGCATACCGTTGGAAAGCTATTTTCCTGTAGGTGTGCAGAATCCCTTTATAAATTTAAATAGGCTCAAAGATAAGCACAAAAAATGAGTTTAAAAATTTGAAAAAATTAACATGGATCTTATGCGTTGCTATGCTGGTTACGAAATAACAACGAAATATAAACAGAAAATCAAAACAAATGAAAGAAACTCCAATCACATGTTTTATTTATAGTGTGGGGTGAAAATAGATAAGTGAGTACATTACATATTTTTGGTCGAGTTTCGACCACTGGACGACCTCTAGTACTTATTTAATACGCAAGCAGATATTTTGTGACAATTACTCCTCCGAAACTACTAAACCGATTGTCATGTTTTTGGTGTCATTGGAAAGAGCGTAACGTGAAGTTGTGCAGGAAACTTTCTTTTTAAGGAAATAATTAGAGAGTGAGGCCCTGAGGCCCTTTAAAGTTTCACATTTCTCCATAAGGATAACATGGGAGATGATTTTTATTTACAGAAACATATGTTTGTTACTTGAAAATAGTCAAAGTCTACTACATAATAATTTATTGCTGTGTGTTATGACTGTTAATGTATACTACATTTCAATCAAGGATTGTGTACCTTAAAGTTGGATCTTAATAGGCCCTACTTTATTTTAATGTTGGGAATAGTAAAATTTAGTTGAGAATAAGTTACCATGATTTAGAAAACTTTACTATAATAGTTTATGTATTTAAACTCACAAATCTTTGACATTATTAAATCGTTTTATGTAAATAAAACAGCTGATTGACAAATCAAACAAATCATCTACTTCATGTGAATAATGTTGTTACACAAACATAGTTTTTTTTTTTTACCAATAACTTGAGTCTTTTTTACTTCTGGGTGTATTTTGAGTTTGCAGTTATGAAAGCACCGAGCCAAGTAACTTTTATCTAATTTTCTTTATAAACTAACAGTATTAATGAATTAGTACATGAACTTGACAAGTTAGGTAATTAACTGTCAGTATATGGCAAGGGGAAGAAGAGTGGGTCCTCGAAAACAGACAAAGGCGGAGACATCCATCAGAAAATCCAACTGAGTTTTTAAATATAGAGGTCAGTGTATTGCCAAGACTCAGATTAGACTAATAAAAGGGGGCAGTGGTTTTATTGATGTGGAATATTAATACATCAAAAGGGCCTCATTAATGGCACAAGGCTTCATGTGATCAGAATGGTTAACAGCTTAATAGAATGTAAAGTCTTAACCGGGACAAGTAAGTGGGGACATATGTTGATTTCGAGGATAAAAATGTGCCCGTCTGAAACAAACTTAAGTTACCTTTTAAAATGGAAAGATGCTAATTTATGTTATCTTTGGCATTTGCAGCACAAACCCTTTATTTAAAGATCAGCACTGTTCTTACCCAGATCAATTTCAGTCATGAGCAACTATATTGTATGTTGTTTTAAGTAAGGCTACATCTTTTAATAGGATACGCATATTCATTACGGAAAATTCTGACCAGGGTAATCTTCCTGAAGGTAACTTTAAGACTAAAATCGTAGTATTCGTGGAAGTGCTTTTGTGATAAAAATATTGTTTTTTAGTGTTTATTTTTAAAAGTATATTCTTCAAACAGCATTGTAAGACCCTCAAAATATGCTTCATAGGCCTTTTGGTTTGATATGATAAAATGTTTTGTTAAATGTGTTTTAAAATCTTTAACACATAACTAGGAACACACTTGAACTTGAACACTTATTAATATACTAAATATAATACACATACAGCTAGAAAATGACTGGACTGCTTCCCTTCTAAGGCTTTATTATTACTGTATTTAATTTTCGACGTCGAGTCAATATTAATAACAGGATGAATTTGTTTTCTAAATTCATATGTTATTTTGCGGGGCATTGAGCCGCACAGGTTCACTAGTCTTTATAATTAATACGCTACATGAAACTTTGTCGGTTGAACTCCTCCGCCATTTATTAACCGATTTAATCCATTGACGTCTCATTGGAAGGAGCGTGTCGCGTAGATTTGCAAACTGGCCTTAAATTTTTGAAAAAGTCCCTTGGGCTCTGCCCCAGTGGCTGTTAAAGTTCCCATGTTATCCTTAAGAAGAACATAATTGTTTACATTTTGATCAGCTGTATAATTTAATTGCTGTTATTTGTTTTAAATAACTACTTTTCCTTCTTTGCAATTGCTCGATTTCGAGCAACGTGTTTACTATTTTAAATTAATTCATAAATGAAGTTAATTTTACTGTGTGTGAATATCAAGATAAAATACCCCACATAAAATATTCTCGCTTACGTGCTTTACGCTGTAACGAATGTCAGTGAAACAGTGAAAGTGTTGCATATTGCTAACAAACAACGTTTAGAAGACTATCGAAGCCGTAGCCGTATGTCACACGGTTAGTTACTGACCGAAATGCAAATCGAGAGTTCCGGCACATAAAATATATTTTAAAATACCCCCTAGGAGGATTAAACATTATAATGTTAATCCTCCTAGAAAATCCCCACCGCAGAAAACCTGCAGACTAAACGAAATTCCATTTTGCCTATTGTGATTTTTACTCATATATTTCCTCAAAAGTCTGATTTATTCCCTATTATAGATTTAAAGAGTATTTTGGTTTGCTGCTACAGGGAAGGGGAAAGGGAGTTTTGATAAAATGTTAACGGTATGGTATGAAATGAATAAAATTTTCAGACTTGGTCAAAATATATCCATAAACAAACAAACTATAAATAAGGAGTTTAAATAACATTTTTTTGGGACATTTTTTACCTTCCATAGTCATACATCAATTACTCATGTTTAAAGTGTGAAAAATGTTGAAACACCAATTTTTTTTAGATTTTTAAACCTTACGAAGCCCCGTTCCTATTGCCCAATAATACTGGTTAGCGGACTCAATCAAGATTATCCCGCCCTACGAGTCAAATCAAATCAAATCAAATCAAATCGTTTATTTGCACATTAGATTTGTATACAATAACATGTAACAAATATCATGCATCGTCAATATTTACAAACTGAAACTAAAACATACAACATGAGAATCTACATATATACACATTATAGGCTTAGAAATTCTGAGACGGAATAAACGGCATTTGAGCATAGAAAATATTTTAAGTGTCTCTTAAATAGGGACAAAGAATCTTGGGATTTTATTGTCTGAGGCAATTTGTTAAAAAATTCGATCCCCCTGTAAAACGGACTCCTCTCAAAGGCCGCATAATAAAAGTTCTCAAAGTTCTGTGCCTCGGATAACAGAGGATGCCTCCATTTCTCGTCCGGTGGTCATGGAAATGCCCTAGATGTTGAAATTGACCCCTGTTGACAAAGGTCAAAATGAGGACCTGCTGAATGTACAACGAATGTAGCCTACTGTAAGGATGCCAGAATCTTTGAACACTTCCTTGCAAGGATGGCGATGGGAGAGACCGAAAATGCACCTCAGAATCTTTTTTTGGAGCTTAAGTATTCTTTCCAAATCAGAAGAGCTTCCCCAAACGGCAATGCCATAACGCAAAATGCTTTCGCAATATCCACGATAGACGTCCACAAGAACTTCCCTGCTACAAGTTGAACTGAGAATTCGAATGGCAAATAGAGCAGAACTGGTGCGGTTAACAACACTTTGCACGTGACCATACCATTTGATGGAGGAATCAAAAATGACACCTAGGAATTTTGTGGTCAATGAGGGATTAGTGAGCTGCGTTTCAGGACTACTTTGATTATTCTGAGACGAACCAAGTTACGAGTTCATGGTAACTTAATCAAAATAGGACGAAAATTACTCGAGCTTTCGTGTTCACAGGCATAGAGGTATAGAGTATGTCTGTATGTATTTGTACAGATGTACAAATTTGAACAAATAGAGTATTATGGTCTCTGGGGACATCATAATATAAAAGTAAATCGGTCCCGGGTCTAAGTTTTACAACGTGCTACCTACGGTATAACATCTTCCCTATAAGAGTAGTTCACAAAAGTGAGTAGGGCATATCTAGACTACAGGCAACATAATAAAAACGATTACTCATAGCCAAAATAAATATGCCCTACATATTTCTCTAAACTATGTTTCGAGTTACTGCAAAGATGTTGAGAAGTAAAATATATCCCACGTAGATAAAAAAAAACTAATACTGTACCAACATTTAAAATCACCATTGGCGTCCTTGCCACATTTTAAGCTTTCTTACAGTTTTGTAAATCCATTGTGGTGGTAAGTATTTTCATGAGGAACTTATTTTTAATGAGGTTAGCTTTTAAGTGTTGTTAAAATGCACAAGTCTTAATAAAATGGCTTAAGATTTCTCTTCAAATTATACCGTTAAACTTCAACCACGAATCATTGAAGACATTTCTCAGAAAATAAGAAACCTTAACTCACCTATTGAGCAAGCGATAACTTCATTATACATCTGTATAATTTAGATCATGTTATGTTGCAGTGCCTACTGAGGCGACGGCTTTCCTGGGCGCGGTTGCAGCGTTCCTAGTGCTGTTGTTGGTATTCTTCTTGTACTTCAATAAGAAATGGTGCTTCTACGCTATCACGTGTTGTGACGACCCGCCACCCATCTCCAGCTCTGCCAAGGAGCTAGGTGAGTCCACAGTCTACCTACACTGTAAGCCTACCTTCACAATCACCTCTTGTGCATGACATGCACTCCTTTTGTAGATTACCTTGCATTTTGCACTCTAAAAGTATACTTATACCTTTTCGGTGTAACCTGATAAAACGACAAAACATTTGAGCGACGAATTAAAATTAAGCTCATTTACTGACTCGGTTAGAAATAGTATGGTATGTTTAATTATACGTTTTTTGAATTTATTTTAACTTTAAATATACTAACAGGAATATATATATGTATATATATATATATATATATATTATGTTCATACAAATAAATGCATAGCTTACATTACACCATTAAACTAACCTATTAAGATCAACACACTTAATACTCAATGAGAGTGTTTTAAACACGTTTTCCTCTAAACAAATAGCTTTACAGAATTAAGACTTGGGGCTGATTCCTTGAGTTTTGTTGAAATGAAACTAATCTTCTGGCCCATGTGTCTTCAAACAAAAACAGTCGAGGGAAATTTGCCAGACAACGTTCACCTGAGACTTGTTCAATACAGTTTTAGATTCATTCTTTCAAGGTAGTGATTCGGGGGAATTCAAATATTTGTATACATGAGAAACATTTATAGCTAGGGTGAGTGATACACATAGATTATCAACAGTACGAGTACATAAACAGCCACTAATCTAATGCATTGTATAATATATTAATATCTATACATATATTAACATTCTTGACCAAGTATAGGATTGGTGATGGTGATGTTTTATTATTGAATGACAGTCTGTAGTTTGATTAACCCACAATTGTGTAATGGGAAACTGTGGCCTCCGTATCATCTGCAAAAGAATGACAGTTGAACTTTTTGACCCACAATCTGATTAATCTAGTATTGATGTGATGTAGGAGAGGGGTAGTATTTTCATACAGTATAGCAATCTTTCAACCTTTATACAGAGATCAGGACCAAAATCCTAACTTTATGGTCTTTAGTCTCAACCATTTGTCAGGAAAGAAAATTACTAGGGCCAAATCACCATTTATTTATATTAACATTAACCTAGCTTAGAATTAAAATTAGAACGGGTTTAGATTTTATTAAAATGATTGAGACTTCACTTCAGAGATGATGTGCAGTAATCACATTTCTATTAGGAATAGATTAATAGCTGAGGAAAGGAGCATGCAGGAAATTTCCTCAGGGGTCTGGAGGAATAATGATCTTCCCCTCTGCAATCAATTATTATATATTGTATTACACCTTACAACATCGTTTATGGTCGTCTAAAAGACATAACTATTTGATTAAGGTGTAAAAAATATGTAGGTAGTTTTTTTTGTGTATACACGATTTTTTACCAAACAACGTAAAAATGATACTTGTGAAAAAATAATACTATCACATTTTTAATAATGCCTACTGTATACTCTACACTACCCATTGAAAAGGTTCTTGCTTTTGTTGTTTTGCATTTCTGTTTACTGAAAAAACACAAGCAGCTGAGTCGATCGTGTGACACCTTACAAGAAATCATTCTTCCTAACAGGACTTATTATTTATCAACATTTCTTGTTGAGTTTAATTATTCTAACTTGTTTTATTTTTGTTTATGTATTAAGTTACAGAACGTGACTACACATATATTAATTTCTTTGAACACATTGAGCTGACTAAAATTTAAAAGACCTTATTACATTTATAAATTTAATTACCTCTTAATTCCCTTCCACCCATGACAATGGATTATTTGTTACCTAAACCTTTTTCACGAGATAAAAGTGACTAACATGTTTGAAAGTGTTGAGCGTTGGCAGTGGTGTTGACTGTTCCCCAGGCAAGGCGTATCGTGTGGACCCAGACACCAGCTCGGACAGTGAGGAGGATGTACTGCGGAGACTACAACACTCCCAGAGTTTCCAGACGTCCAGACTACTACCTGACCCCACGACCCCGGGGCCCTCACACAGGCGTAAGTGTACACACACAAACATATATACATTCACTACCAAGAAGTATGACAAAAAAAGAACTAAATTTCTGTATATAGTTGGGGATAGGAGAATTTTGAAAAAATAGCTTAACGGCTCAGAAGTACAAAATCTTGGTTCACAATGAACATTGTTTATATGAAAATAAACAACCACCTTATACAAAATTTAAGTTTATTGTAACCTCGTGCTTTTTAAAGTACCATTTTACTTGTGATGGGCTTATATAAATCAACTCAGCCCGTCTTGGCTTTGTTCACGACAATATCTGCCAGTACATGTCCTGCGATCGTGGAGTCGTGGTCATCTCTATACTGAAGACATCTCCTGAGATTGTAGGGATGTCAATGATGTCATCATCGTCACTCGCGATGGCGTAACATCACTGATGGTTGGAAAATCCTATCCCGTGAAGAGAAAACCCAAATCAAATGTAATCTTAAAGACCAACATTTTTTGCTGCCTGAGATTTTGTGACTCATCAATCCTTACACAAATTTACCATCAAGAACTTCTGATAATCTTTCTTCAGCACCTGTCATAAAAATAACAGGTGCCATCCCTTACAATAGATGGAATTTCATAACAGATTATAATTATTGTTTCCAACATTGATATTTCCAACACATGAAATCAAATATACTGTAATTTAGCTGCAGTGAAACAAATATATTTAAAAAATAAGTGACGATATAAAAAAAATATAATAATTAAAACCCTACTAAACCCTAGACAAAGTGTTATCAACCCACCACTGGGCTACATTGCTTTGTTTTTTTTTTCATTTTAAGCCTGAACCTGTAGTAAAACCTACATTAGTAGATTTTAGAGCATGCTACTCTAAACTGAGGACTTGGCAATGCGTATACTGTAGTTCTTTATTTGATAGTTCTAATAAAAGTTTCATGATATATTTTGAGTTGTGTAATAGGTTGCTTAAATTGTTAAAGAAGTAGATCAAGCTTCGACCTTAGACCACAGAAAACATACTACTATAACCGCAAAGCTCTCTCAAAGTACTTAACGCATTTTACCATGCAGTTGGCATTCTGGGTTATAGTAGTATGTTTTCTGCGCTTAGACTTAGTTACAGTGCTTGAGAACGTAGGAAAGCATATGCTAAACACATAAGTAATTGTTGCATTGTTTAGTCCAGACAAATCACTATACCTACTAATTATTCAATTAAACTTTTACACATTAATAAATCACCGAATTTTGAAAATGTTTGGGGGGCTGTGGCCTAAATGTTATTCCATTATAATTAGTTTTTTTATACATACCTTACAAGATTAATCCTAAAATTAGTCTATGGCGACTAGTTTCGAAACAGCAGTTTCATTGTCAAGCCTCTTTTGTATCATACAATTATTGGGACGTCTTGTTGTTGTGAATATACAAAAATACATTTAACACTCAAACACGGATACAAATTATGAACAAAAGCAAATAAAATACTAACAGTATAAATAAATACAATGATAATACACAATTATGAAACAGAAATTTACATTTAAATACAGGATGCTTATTTTATTTATGATATAGATATTTATCTGCTTCCATTTTCCTGAAAATGCATGTATATGTTGCATTGCTATTTATTATCTAAAGTATTTGGGACAGTATTTTTCTTATAACTTTCTCATGCAGTTTACCAGTAAGGTACAGTAAACGCTGTAACTATTCTTGAGCATCCTTGCATTTCCCTTTCTATTGATCATGTCTTATCTACATTGTTTCTTTTATAAATTTAGTCATGTTTACTATTACAGTAGGCTAGCAATTATTTAGCAATGACTACTATTAATATTTAAGTCATTGAATACGAAGCTGAAATAGCAGTATATTTCATCACTGGGGCCTAAAGTGGCTCTTTTCGACCCGAGGTCAAGTTTTACGATCGACGCGAAGCCGAGGCCGGAAAATGAGCGAGGGTTTAAATACACTTTTTGCCCGTGTGGTGAACTATATTTTTCGTCATATTGCATCAATAATTAACAAACTTAGCTAGAAAACAAGATAATTTTTATATAAGGATAACCTCTAAAAACGACTTCCAGCTTGTTTACAATTCAACTAATGCAAATAAGCAGCTGTTTAGTATGTGATTCTGATTCAATAATTCATTTCGTCCATTACGATTGTGTTACAGTACATTGAACCATCGATATGTTGAGCGATTGTTAACAATAGGCTAACACCTTACCTAATAAATTAATCGATAAATAATTTCGATTAATAATACGATACATATTACGATTGTTAAAAAACGGTTGTTTTTGCTGCAGTAGCCTCTGACGAAAAATAGTTTTGTTATCCAAGTCCAGAAGCTGTTAACCAAAACTTACAGAAAAGAATAAAATTGTATAAATCAACATTCAAGATAACAGGTTGTGCAGTGTATATCTAAACCAAAATTAGTGGATTTATAAAATAAATTAATTATCTACAGGGTGAATGAAAAGTTAAGACCCCAAATCTAATATTTTCCCAAGTAAATATATACAGAGATATCCTTTTGGTGATCCTACAATCTTAGCAGAAAGTTTCATTTTATGATTTTGAAATTTTTGAGTGTCCCCCAAAAAGGGGGGATTTAGGGGGGGACTCAAATATTTTAAATGTAAACATTTATGTTATGTTAATATTAATAGATTATATAATATAACTTACATGATATGATGTTACAAAGACAGGTCCTACAAAGAAAGCAGATCTAATGTCCTTGACAGAGATGGGCAAGGTGGGTCAATCAGACGACAGTACAACCTATGATTGTGTCACTACATGATAGTGATGTGATGTTACAGAGACAGGACCTACAAAGGGAGCAGATCTGATGTCCTTGGCAGAAAAGGGCAAGGTGGGTCGAGCAGGCAGCAGTGCCAGTTCCAGTTGCAGCACCACGAGTGGTGAGGACGACAGTCATGGCATGCGACATCGAGACAATCGCAGACCCAGCTATCACAAGCAAACTAGCGTAGATGAAGAAATCGCACCTCTAGTCTCCAACACCAACAGTCAAGATGTTAGTCCTCTGAAGTTAAAATATTTTTAGACTTCGCATTTATGTCATTCAACTCTTCCAGAAAATTATTATTTATCCACATGAAGCGATATCCACCTATGTAAAAACTATTAAAAAACAAATCATTTCCTTGAATTTCCGTTTCCATTTTGACAATTGCCTGATGGAAATGCACCTACTAGCAGTAGAGTTTATCTTTTAAAGGCTGTCTTGCACAGCAGTCCCTAGATAAAACAGTTACAGTTATGGATTTTCTCAGGCTGTTTCACAACCTGTGTCCTGTGTCGGCTACTTGTGAATGTGGAACATACTTTTAATTTTAAATTATTCATAAAAATAATTTAATTACTATTAATTACCGGTTGAGATGGGGATGCCACCTAGTTGTGTATTGGCCAAATATGAGTGAAGGATGCGTGTAGAACGAAGTGAGATGCCTTGTGTAGCTTTAAACTAACTAAGACCAGATGTTATTAGCCAGGTCCATTTATTAAAAGCCCAATGATCAAGAATTGAACAATAAGAAACTATATATTCTGCAGGAGTCCTGCGACAATCAATAATTAGGTATGACTTACTTATGAGGTACTAATTAGGTCCTTCATTGACTTCTGGAGTACTGGATTAGGATTTTTTAATTTACAATAACTGGGTTAAAAGGTACATATTATATGAAAATCATTCAACAGCTTAATAGTCAACAGACAACAGTGAAAGCAGAATATAATGTTGGTGGTATGTTGTATTGTTTTTGTAAAAATCTTAATTTTGATATTTATCCTTGCTGATTTTACTATCACTCTAATGTAATAGTAGTTTACGCAACGATTGCGTTAAGGGGAGTCGCTACTGAAAAACTACCAATTTTGTAAAAAACTAGATTTTTTTTATTATTTTTTTATCTTGTTCTATGGATTGTAAGGTTTCAGAAAAACATAACATTTGGTATAATATATATTTTTTTCACTGTGAAAAAAATATTTGAAGTGAAGCGCGCACACCTCTTTTGGGGCATCAACTAGGCCTAGTATAAACCAACGTATAAACTTCAACCGCTGTTTTCCACGACTTTAAAATTTTGTTTTTTTTTATATAAAAGTTCTTATAACTTTTTAACTATTGCAGCTATATGAATGAAATTTTTACCACACATTGTTTATACTATAAATCAACTTTCTGTGCATGGATATTGTAATTGGGTAAATAAAAGTACATGAAAAAAAAATTATAAAAATTTATAACCTATAAATTTTTCAAAAACTTATTTTTGAAGCCATAACTTATAAACTAATTGAGAAAATAACATGAGTATGCACAGAAAGTATGTGCTTTCCTTGCTCTTTAAAATAAGATATCGAACAATAAAATTGGTTCAGTAGTTAAATAGTTATAAGAGATTTAAAAAACCCCATTTTTTCCCGCCAAAAAACTTAAAAAACTCCAAAAAGTATGTAAAAAATCTTTTTTTTTTACTTTAACGGCAGTAAATCTTTTTCTAAGACTAAATGAACTTAAAAAAGTATATATGATAATTTTTAAAAGGATTTTATTAAAAATCACTAGTTTCAGTAGCGACTCCCCTTAAGTGAGTCTTTACGACACGAGTAGAAAATTTAAGGCACGAGCCTTGGCGAGTGCCTTAAAAACTTCTACGAGTGTCGTCAAGACTATTAACGCGAGTTGCGTACACTACTTTACCTACGACCGTTTTTTAATTACTATCAATCTGGATTTAATTACTAACAATCACTAATGATAACTTTTTAGAGAGGTTATGTTTTCGTGTATTGTCATTGCCACTGAAAGTGATGCAAAGACTTGTTGTATAATCAGCTGATTTCCTGTAATTACGTGTTTGTTAAACTTCGTTAAATATTACATTGCTAGCAGCATTCTTACCATAAATAATATTGTATCAGGTACAATTCGGCAAATATTTCATTTATTTTTGGACTTCCACCAAATTAATTAAGAATACGCGAGTATCAACATGAACATGTCGGATCAACAATTAAATTGGTCAACTGATCAGCTGATCAGCTGATTAGTTGACGTTCGAAGCATTACAATTTTAATTCTTTTCTCTCAATACTTGAACCTCATTGGTCCGTTACCTGTGTGGATATGAGAAAACTATGCGGATATGAAATGAAACTATGCGGATATGAAAGTAAACAGCTGTAAAGTGAAACTTTTCAATTCTAAGAACTGGACTGAAATGGCTACTTTAAAAAACGGTCGTAGGTAAAAGTCGTATCTTAATTTTAATTTAATTCATTATATGACTGGTATCACAGAGTATTGTCTGTGCTAGTATACACTTATAGACATTACACAATACACCAGGTGTATATAGATAGTCACATTGCAAGATACACAACAATCCAATCACAGACCTAGAAAATTACTTGCAGCAAAGTACAAGTAACAAGTAGCAAGTACTTGCGTATTTAACAAGTCCTCTCCTTGCAAGCACTTCTCGAACTTTAGTAAATCCTTGTAGTCTAGACCATACCATCAATAAGTATAACACAATAATTGTGAAATACAAAAAAGTAGATTGAAAGCATTTTGTATAAAAAATTACAGAGTGATGATTAGTTTTATAAAATGGTTTGTGGTTTTGCTTAAGTGATCTGAACCTCATTACAACAACACATAGTTTGTCAGTTCTTTATAAATTGAACTAGATTACTGTATGGGGTAACATAGCTATTTGAATATACCAACCAAATTCCATCTGAACAGACTCATATTTACTTAAGGTTTTGATATCTTTCAAATAGATTGTGAACCAACATAAAATATACAGAGTGTAAAAAACTTCAACTGATAATCAGTAGCGAATAAATTTACAGATAAAATAGGATTACATTAATAGTTTTTGCTAAAAAGATCATCAAAACTACTTTTATCAACCGGGGAGTCTCATGAAAAGTGATGGCCATGCCAAACTTGCAGATAAACCTTGTTGTCATTATACAGAATGTCACAGAAAAATAAGCATCGAGCTAGATATATAATTGGAGTTAGCACTAACATGGCAACTCTGCTAGCAAAAGATGTGGGAACCACTGGTACCAACTAGGAGAATCAGCTTATTTGCTCATGGCTTTATATATACAATTCCACAATCCCCTAGTTCAAATGTACTAGTCCTAAGTAAATGTGTAGTTGAAAAATCTTGTGTGACATTGCAGTGTATAGTGGTGGTGGGGCAGGAGCCGTTGTTTGATGTGACGGATCTACAGAGCATGGGCACAGTGGACATGGCGCGATGTGGAGCTGTAGAAGTTGCATTTGCTTACGATGCTCCCATGCGCAAGATGACTGTACACGTGTTGCAAGCTCGAGACATTCCGGCCAAGGACCGTGGCGGCGCTTCTCACACTCAGGTGGGACCACTAACTAACATCCCTCACAGCACAAAACCCTTGCAAAATATTGTGAAATGGTATAACCTATAAACACAAACATGTTTAATCTTTTGACAAGGCACATATTCTGTGTTTTTGGTAGTGTAGGTTTGTAAAATTCAGACCGAAATAAACAAACACCCATCAAACTTAGTTCACTAATCAGTGCTAGAACTATGATATTAATACCAATTACAACAACATAAACTTTACAATAGTCATTAATTTAGTTATTAGTTCCCTAGGTTTAAAATGAACCTTGAGTGTACAATAACAGACGTGTTGAAGTGGCTGGGAAAGTTATTGAAATCTATTGATTTGCAATTTGTTTAATTCAACTTTATTAATGTTAAGCACACTTCTTATTTAGATTGTAAAAAATTGAATTCTCAATAGCTACACATGTACCTGTCAAGAAAAACGTAAATAGTTGAATAAAAAAATACCATTGAACTGAGTGAACTAATGATATGAGAGTTAATTTAATAAGAAATAATTGACTTAATGGAAGGCACCTTACAGACCCTGTTGTAAAGATTAAGTACATAACTGCAGGATTAAAAAAAAACTTCAGATACACAGAAAGCTGCATCTATATATGATTTTTAAATATATTTGCAGGTCAGAATTTTACTTCTTCCAAGCAAGAAGCAGAAGCACAAAAGTAAGATTCGACATGGAGAAAACCCTCAGTTTATGGAAAGCTTTTTATTTCATAGAGTAAATCCAGGTCAGTATGTTTAAAACATAGCAAAGCATACACTAATATAAAAAAAAAACTGCTGTTCTTAATATAAGAAGGTTTCAACTGACTACTATAAGACCCCGTGCGTAGAACGGGCACACAGCTAGTCAACTTATAAAAGTATCTTTTGAGCTATAAATTAAAAAAAATAAAAAAATAAATACAGAATGTGTTTTATCATAGCCGTCTCTAGTAACACGTATACTAGTAATACGTATACATATACTAGAGGTGGATATGGTTTTAGAATAGAATCAATGTTTTCAATTCTGCCTCATAAGATCACAAACACAAACATAGAGGTTGTAAGACTCTTCTAAGCCAAGTGGCCAGATACACTAATATTGCCTTTGCAATCAGTAATAATGTACTTTAACAAAATCTCAGTAGCAATCAGGCGCTTGCATGCTAGAATACCTCAAATATTTTAACCTTCATAGTCATACTCTTTTAATTTTAAAGTTTATGACCTGTTGCTAAGCTAGTCCAATAAGAATGTGGGCTGTTGCAGAGGATGTCAACAGCATGGGCATCCGACTTAGGCTGTATGGTTGCGAGAGGATGAGGCGGGAGAGAATGATTGGAGAAACTATCATGAGCTTCTCTTGTGTCAATTTGGAGTTAGAGAGTAACATGTGGCTTCCCCTGGAACCACGATCAAACATTACTGTAAGTTTAAATTTGTATTTTTTATATGAAATGTCAGTCACTGTTAGATGACTGTAAGGTTTGTAGACTAGTTATAGTTTGCGTAATTTAGAATGGTACTGGTAATATTTATTTCTTATCTAAAATGGACGAACACTGTATTAAAGTTTTAATTTTTATGAACCGCTTTGGTCAATTAGTGAGTGTCATATCAGTCTGTACAGTCAGTTTTGCAAATCAAAACCTGAACAAAAAGATGTGCAGTAGCACAAGAGGGTAGTGCATTCGCGGGCAGAAGGCAGAACAGCTGTCAGACTCAATTTGGGAAACACATTTTTTCTAGCCCTTAGGGTAGACTTGATTCAAAATGTCAAAACCCCAGCGCTGTGTTTGCAAAAAGTATTCACCACTCAGTTTGTGAAATGTTTGCTAACATACTTGTGGAAACATTCACAAGTCAGTTCTCACTTGCACAAAAACCATACAAAAATCATACTTGTATACCTTCAGTACCTACATACTCTATTTTTCTAAACAGACGTTTTAAAATTAAATAGAAATTGATATTGTAAACAATGTGTAAAATATCACTTTACGTTTTTTGTGTTAACCATGATTTATGATGGTTTACAGTTGAACACGTCGTCGTCAGACCTCTTGTCTCTAGCCCGGAGTGATAGTACAGGCTCCACACACTCCATGCAGCATGGGGGAGTGCCGGAGTTGCTGATAGGACTGGCATACAACGGCACCACCGGCCGTCTTGCCATAGAGATTGTTAAAGGCAGCCATTTCAGGTAATATATGAGTGAAAAGTGGAAGTATTGTATGCTACAGCTACATACATGTCCGGATTTCGACATTGAAACACTCATAAATTGGGTTCTACAGAATTAAATTATTTTTAAGTGAACAAAAGAGTGTTGGTTATCTGTAGTGTGAGTCTAACTTTGTAATGAAGAGATTAAAGAGTTTCACAAAGCACTTTGGTCACAAAAAATTGGTGTTCTAGAAACCTGGCGATGACGCGAGCCCCAGACACTTACGTCAAGTTAACACTAGTCAGCAGTATGGGGCAGGAGATGGCTCGTAGCAAAACTTCTGTGAGACGAGGCCAGCCTAACCCACTCTTCAAGGAGACATTCATGTTCCAGGTACAATGACTATTAAAGTATAGACTATAAAGACTGATAATTACTGGGCCGCATTCTATCTCTACTATTCCATTTCTATATTTCTTGGTTTATTTCAGAGTAATTCCCCTCGTGGTCAGAAATGTCCTAATTTCCTATACAAACTGCCCCTTCAGGTCATGACTACTTTATGCCAGTGCTCGTGCTCAATTTGCAGAGGAAAAGGGAGTTCTGGTACCTCTCTTTCGGGAAGATAAAAATATTAGCATAAATAGGTACAAATCCCATTAAATAGGTTACAGTCCTCATATTTTACAAATCCAGCACTACATTTTTCTATGTTATTAAAAACTGTGCCTCGAGACCACAACACACTCTCTAACCCACTCCCTTGAATGGGTAAGTAATTGGTTTAAATTATGTTGTTTAACTATTCATTATTACAAACATACACCGTAAAAAAGATAAAATAAAAAAATACTAGAGAGCAATTAATTAGCTAAAACATGTTTGATCCTGATGGCCCACTGTGACTCATACCACCTAGATGATGGTTCTGCCTCACTCTGGTGTGCAAAATACTATACTAAATAATAAATACTATACTTATGTAATCTTGATTGTGTAAATAATAAATACTTATAGAGTTTTGGAAACAAAATGTGTAATACAATAAGATAAACTATCTTTTAAATTGATCATTTAATTAAAACATATAAATTGTATCCCACCTTTAAGTTTAGTTGTCCTAACAATATTGTTTGTGTTGCAGGTAGCTCTTTTCCAGTTGCCAGACGTGACTCTCATGATAGCTGTGTACAACAAGCGGTCCATGAAGCGCAAGGAGATGATCGGATGGTTCTCTCTGGGGCTGAACAGTTCCGGAGAGGAAGAGTTGGCTCACTGGGAGGATATGAGACAGGTCCGGGGAGAACAGATCTGCAGATGGCACATCCTGGTGGACTCGTAGACTTGCTATTTGTCACGCTACTGAATGTACACAATGTTTCTGGACTGTACAGGAGTAAGTCTGTTACATCAATATGTGTGTTATAGACATGGATGGACAATGATTCTCATAATGACGTGTATATTTTTACAGCAACAGAAAAGAAATAGATAAGGATTTTTGTTTTACAGTGCAGGTTTGTGTGTACAGTATTTTTTTTTTACAATCTTACTTATTTGTGTAATTATGAAAGCAGTGTTTTGAACTGGGTGAATATGAGTGTTCAGACTAAGTGTATGTTTTCTTAAGACAAGATTGTTAATTTATTTACTCTACTGTTCTTTCTTGTTGTTTTCTTATTTGGATGTTTCCACAACTTTATACTCTACTGTCGTGATGTTATAACCAAACATAATTCTTGGACTTTTATTGCAAATAAATGTACAGAATATTGCTGTTTAAATCAATTAAATCAAAATATTGATAAATAAATATAAAATCATGAAATGACAGTAATTAAAATATACAGGGTCGACAAAATGGATAAAGCAAGCAGTTTCACTTGTGTAGAACTCCGGCTGTATAGGTTATACTGTATATGTGGACACTTTTTGTCTTGTTGGCATCGGTCACTCATACCATTTCAGTACCGGTAGCCATCATGGTTTGGCATGAGGCGAATATCCAGTAGACTATACCTACTCAACTATCCCTGCTGCTCTTACAACTCAACATTCGTCAGTGTTCTCTTAGAACTTGGTTGTCCATGTTTCTTGGTGTTAGAATGATACCGCTTTCTTCCACATTGTTTACCCACTCTTGTTTTATGTTTCAACTATGAACAGTGTCGTGTCATGGAATAAATCCGCGTCTGCAAAAAATCTACTTGCGTCTACCACTAACTTATTCTTTTGTAAATCCACACATAGTGCATACTGCATAACCTCAAGGTTGCCTGGTCTAAAACGTGATGGCTACTGAAATGGTATGAGTGACTGATGACAACAATACCTGTGTTAGCCAGAGTTCTACACAAGTCAAACTGCTTAAACCATTTTTCCCAACCCTGTATTATGATGTGATCTGTTAGCTTTTAACTGTGTTATATAAAATATCTGTCTAAAGAGGGACGTCTGTAAGAGGTTTTCAATTTATGACAATCTTTGATAAATATTTTGCCTTTGCCATGTTTTGTCAGCGTGTAAACCAATGTTGGTGGCTGCATGAACTGATTGATGTTTCTATTATTGCTAACAATGTTCACTGTTAAGATTAATATACCCTAGCTTAACCAGCGAGTTTCATACAAACAAAAATGGAGTTTATAGAAAATTTGGCAGTATAATGGAAAACTTAGTTATTACAAAAGATCTTTTGGTAGTAAGAATTTTAATAAGACTTTATGGATCATTGACCTTAAGATACTGCAGAAGAGGTCTCATCTATGTATACCAGCTGTAGCCTTTTTTTTAAGAACATATTTGAATGAATAATACACACAGAATGTGCTACAGCCTAAAATTATATTTTCAATTTTAGTTCCTGTAATATTGACTGACGACAACTTGGATGCAAAATGTTTAGTTCTATCAATAATCAAAAGCCTGATTCTGTATGTGTAAAAAAAATATACCGTACTGAACAAAAGAACCTCTTGTTTGCAAATGTATATAGGTTGAGTTTTATGAGAGACCCCCCCAGACACTACCGTTTTTTTATTTCTCAAGATATTGATTCCAAGTTATCATTGTGACTGTTCTAAGGTAGACCGCAGAAATGTGAACTACTATATATAAAGATTTTTGTGAATTATTATCCCACATGTTAAACGGAAACTTAAGACAGCAAATATCATGGAAATCTGTAATCAATGTCTTGAGAAGTAGTAAAAGTAAAGAGGGAGGACTCCAAAACTCCTTAGCTACAAAGAAAAAATAATGTTATTTGTTTGTCATCACTATCGAGCAAATATAAACAAACATTCAAATATACATTTATGCTTGAATAACTGTTTCACCATTGGACATGTTTTACTGTAACTGTACCATAATGTGGCAATACACACCACTATACATATACATAGAGACCTAATCCTACATACATACATATTTTTGAATGAAATTCGCTGATTCGATATTGCTACATACATTGTCAATGTCTGCCTGAATTTGTATACCGGTAATGTTTTATTCATAAATTTTAAGCACCACCTAGCTCTAAATTTGTACTTTGAACATCAAAACTGAAACAGAAGTCTAAGTCACTCATCTGACTTCAAAGTATTACTCAAAGCATCAGATATGATGGTATTGTCTTATTTTATTTTATTTTTACATTCATAAAAGAATGTGGTACAAAAAGACTATTTTTATGTTGCCTAATGGCAATATATTTTTCCTACAGTATATATTTTCACCTATCAAAGTGGCCTTCCTTGGACTGATTATAGCACAGAAAGTTGCTAATTGCTAATCTACTTACTTTTGCTGCACAGTTTTTTTTTTGTTGCCACACCAGTATTCCAACCAAACAATACAAAACAGTGTGCTTTTATTAGGCACAATATAATACTTGTACGCTTGAAAATAAGTTGGCAACACTTAAAGATATTACAGTCAGCTGGTGCAGGTTTCCCATTTTGTTCAATGTTTGGATTTAACTTAACCTAAAAACGTGTTGTACAGTGTTTAAAATACTAAATTATTTATATATGCTTTATAGTAACTGTAGGAAAAATATAATGTGAAACGCGAGTGCAAGCTGCCTTTGCTGCACTCGAGAAACCTTCCACACTCGCCTACGGCTCATGCGGAAACATTTTGTGTGCAGCAAATTGCCACTTCGCCCACTTGTTACACAAAAATAACTATTTAGGTTATTCATGTGGTAAAAAATCTTTAGCTTGAAATTCTTCTGTTAATAAATAAGGAAATCGTTAAATCGTGTTGCATCTTATCAAGCAGGTATCAGAAACATCATCCCTCGTTCTTGTACTCTATGTGCAGTAATTAAGTGTTCTCTGTGTACTCTAGACTTTGACTTTAATACTTGTCAAGATGTGATTCTAGTTATAGCTTGATTGACCTTATTGTAAATATTAGGTCTAAGTATGAATCTGTTTAGAATGATTATTATAAGTTAGAACTGAAATTTTAACTGAATGTTAACAATAAGTGCTTTAATAATTATTTATTGTTGTGAATATTGTAAATTAAGTGGTCCGATGGTCATCTAGCTGATCTTAGCAACGCGACACCAATTAAAAATTATTTGTACTGTCATTGAACCTAAGTAATTAATGTTTTATAGAAAATAAATCCAATGTTTAAAAACCTTTAATATAGCTTATTTAGGTAGTCAGTAACTTTTTGCATCTGTCAAAGATTGCGTTTGAATTTAAGTCCACAGTAGAGATCAATGTGCCCATACAGGATACATTTTTTTCATAGTACTGTACACAAAAAGTCCAATAAGTTAGAGAATAAGTAAATTGAAAAAAAAAATATTTGAGTAGAACAGAATTATAGAGGATAGTTTTAAAACTAAATATATACCATAAGTAATAAATTTATAGTAAATATAATAAATTTAATTATACTTAATATAAATTAATTTATTGTATTCTCTTTTCTTTTAAGTTATATAGTAATTAATATTAATAAATTTTGTAGTAGCAAAAGCCATGTATGAATTAGGAGACTGATTTGGTACTAGATTTCATTTTTCATTGTTCATTTTAAATATTGTGGGGCCACAGCATGTTAGCCCTAAATAGACAAGTAACAAGTAAAATACTGCGTATTCAGGTGTTTTCATCAAATTTTAGCTTCATAGTATAGAGGCTTAATACACAACTAAATTCTTAAGTAATAATTTAATAAACTTACAGGGGCAGATCTTTTTGGAGAACTTTTGTGGGAGTGTACAAAACTTAAGATATTTTTCAAATGTTTAAATACACATCAAACCAGGTTTTATCTGAAATTTCTAGCAATTTTTAAATTTTGTAGGTCTAAAAGTTGTTGAGATATTTGGAAATACAGTACCGGTAGGCCTACGCTTACTTTTTCCTCAGAAGTTTTGCCAATAACTAAAAATTAAGATTTTTTTAGCGATTTATCAATCAATGTTTTTATACTTGGTGTTTTAATAGGGAATGTTGAATGCCAAACAACAGTGGTTCTAGGATTTGTTCATAATCTCAGCCATTTTTTTGTAAAATCTAAGGTCATAAAAATTTAAATGTCCGATTTTGGAACCAAAACATTTTTATTGATTTTTTTAAATAGATGATGACTTTATAAAAATGCATACTAAATTTTATAAAGATATCTTCAATCGTTTTTGAGATAAAAATTTAAAACATAAAAAATAAAATTGAATAACGAGTTATTTCAAAAAAATTATTCTTGATTTTTATTTTTTTTTTACCCATTCCCTATTCCTATTTTTTTTACTTACGCCTCGGGATGCCTCGTATAGGCCTAGTGTAGCGTATTATTTTTAAATAGCTCTTTTAAGTTTAATACATAAAAATTTTTAAATTCAAGAAACAGTTATAATATAACAAAACAAGAGATTAATCCAAAAGATTTGCCTCTGAAAAGCTTTGCTTACTGTAGGTCAGCCCAGTCCTATAAATCGACTCTTTAAGCATATCACTCGAGCCTTGTTATAGTGTTCATACCAAGTGCAAGCACAAATTTAATATTAAGTCAGATGTTTTAGAATTCCACTGACACCAGGTCATCTCAACGGTAATTTGTGTAAATGTATACTTATAATTATCTTAAAACATGATATTTCTGAAATTTGGTGGTTATAAACAAATTAGATTTATTGTAGGCTAATATCGACTCAAGATTAGATAATTGGTTGACATCTTAAATTTGTAATAATTTTTAAGCTACCTTTGTTTAAAATTTACATAACATTACAGTCGTCGTAACATTCATATTTACAATTTAAAGCGCAAAACAAAATAAATTTATGTTTTTATTAAAAATTCAAAATGTTGATATCAAAAACTAACTAAACTACACCTGTTTGTTGCTTTCTTATATCACCAAGCATAAGTTTTTCATTTTTATTTTGCACTAGCAGAGTACCCGTCCTTCGTACGGGGTTGGCATATAAGTATAAATGCTTTTAGCTATGGGAGAGGACACGGTTTATTAAAATTTGGTCTTTTAATTTAAACGGTATTATATAGTATCATGTAGTGTCCTATAGTATCTACCATAGCCCTAATATTCTACCACTGCACCTAAACCATGAAAAAAAGTTAAGTTCTCATTGTGTACCACAACTTTTTGTTGCTAGTTGGTTAAAATTAGCTCTGGTCATAAATGCAAAAAACATAATAGTGCTGCACCCTGTTGGTAAGCCTTATACCTTTTTAATGCTATTTAATATCATAGAACCAACTTGTAAAGTTGAAACGGCTGACAAAATTCATTAATTTCTTTAAATATGAATACTCATAGGGTTTACATGAGAAACTCCAGAGCCAGAGCCACTAGGGCGGAGCCTTAAAGGATTTTTGAGGTAAGAATAATATGTCTATATGTTAATCGGGAATGTCAGCTATCATCATACTAAATTTCAACCTTGTCGCTTTAGTATTTTTCGCCTTTACTTGTCACAAACATCCATCCATACATCCATACATCTATACATCCGTACATCCAAAACTTTCTGATTATAGAATCTTAATTATTTCCTATATCCATGAACAATTTATTTACAAAGATTTATTCCCTGTAAAATATTATTACAGCATTTCACAAATATTAGAACAGACTCAGTATAATAGATCATAAACATAAACAAATGAAGTAACTGAAAGAATCATACACTAATGAAATTACATTAACATATGGTTTGACAGCTCCATTTAAGTAATGTTAAATAATGTTTACATTCGGGCTTAGTGACATAATTATTTTAAATTTATAATCCTTACCCTCTCTGTTCTAATATTCGTGTAGTATTTAATATGTTTGAACCAGCTGTGTGGAATTGTGAAATCAAAATTCATTTGACAGTTAGTTCTGCTTGTTTACATTTTTAAACTTTGTAGGTTTGTTCTTTGTTACCATGGATACCATCAATCAATATTTACTTTTAAACTCTCACCTCAAATTTTTGAAAGCCCACGGGGCAGAGCCTTAGGACAATATCGAAGCGGGAATAGTTCTATATGTATCCTCGGAGCTGTAGCTTCATTTGTGTGCAATTTGAGCCCAGTCGGTTCAGTAGTTTTTGAGATTACCTCATACAAACACACACACACACACAGACACCACCTCTTCTTTATAATAGTATAGATGGATAGATAGATTCCTATATAAATCTATGCCCATGGCATTTAAAATATTTTTGGAGGGAATGGTCCAAACCCTGAACTCTGGTCTTGTTACTATCCTTTATTTAGATAGCATCATTAACTGGTAGCCTAATGGCATCTGGGTCTGAAAACGATCTCGCTTGGAATCAAACCAGCGGCCTACAGATTTATACCACTTGACCACTAATTTCATGTTTATGTTACAAATCAGCTAGAGTTACTTATCCTCAAATCAGATTTTTTTTAGTTATGACATTTGCAATCATCGAAAAGTAGAAAACTATGAAATTAATTTCTTTACACCGGTGAAGAAGGTCCCTTAACTTATACTGAAAACTTTTGCAAAACTTATAGCCTGACCATACTGTCCTGAACCATACTACTGGACCAAATTCCAAATGTACGAAATTCCAATCCCATGTTTTATTTTACAGTGTGGGTTCACAATAAACAAATTTGCACAATTCATACTTTTGGTCGAGTTTTTGACCACGGGGCGAGCTCTCGTAGCTATAATAATTTAATTTTCGCTTTGTGTTTTAATTTGTTATTGTAATTCATATGATATCCAGATCTTGATGTTAACCAGAGGTTGGGAAATTTTGAGTATTTTGCATTGCACCCCTTACTAAGAATTGGACCTTGCAGAAACGAGTTTTTTAAAAGTAAAAATAACATTTTTTGACTAAAGATGTCTCAATCCTACCACAGTTTCTATTCTTGACAGATGAATCTGTTATGCCCAAGGATAAATAAGTGGCCTCTTATTTGTTTTTATTCACAATTGATAATTAATATTTATTTCAATCTACTACTATATACCTTTATATTCTATTTTAACCAAATTTCTAAGAACCTTAGATAGAAATTACAACAGATAAAGTGTTGTTTTTGATTTCTTTCAGTTATGACTAAACACGCACATGGACACAGTATGAAAAATAGTCAGATTATGTAAACAATCAAATATTCTGATTGTTGTAACCGCTTTCAGTAGGATGTGTGTATGGCCAATTCACTCTGATACAATTTTACACAGTGTTTAATTCTATTAATCTTTCTACCGTATGTATCACATAGATTAGTATTTAATCATCAATAGCTACACTGTACAATAAAAAAATTCAAAAAAATTTTTAAAAATTATCAGGACAATTAATTGATCTCTGGACAACAATTGCTAATGATTGCAAGCAAGAGGGTGATCCATTGATGAAATATGGCTATTCCTGATAGCAAAAGTGCATTTAAATTAGTTATTACCATCTCTTAGTATATGTTGTGTACGAGTATGTTAGATAGTTTGTTAAATCAATCAATACAAAATATTCTCACAGATTGTTTACAAAGATTGTTATGTTAAACATGTTTAATTTTGTTGTATAACAAACATGATGTGAAGAGTAGTTGATTGTGATCTAAACATGTTGTTTTTACTTATTTCCTAATTAACTAATTATAAATCATTGGTGAACCATGGCATGCAATATGAGTATGATCATAGACAAATAGAATAAATATAGACCGACAGCAGTGCATCCGGCGTCCACCGCTAGGAGTGCCGTGTAGTTTCGGCGCACAAAACTGCAGGCAAGGAGCCGTATGCTACTAGCAGATGCTGCAGCAGTGTGCGCCGTAACTAAACGGCACTCCTAGTGGTGGACGCCGGAACACTAACCGCAGCATTGCTGTCGGTCTATATTTATTCTATTTGTCTATGGTATGATTGAAACAGTTAATTTAGGATAAAATGTGATTATATTATATTATGGTTATATTATTGTTGCTATATGTGTTGAACAATATGTTAGTTTAAAATGTTGAATGTACCGTAATGTTAAGTTACAAATTTAAAATCAAAAGATTGCATACATTAAACCTGTATGTTGTCATATTAACACACTGGTCTGGTACTGATTTTATATAATTCATCATTCAGATACTGTAGCTTGAATAGCACTTAGTTTTTGAGTTTTTCAATTGGACATAAGATGGACATAAGAGTTGAAAATAATAACTAGTTAACTATATTATTGTTGGATACAGAGGTGTATTTTTTTCTTGTCTATTAATAAATAAAAACTCTGTTTTCTACAGAAGATAATAAGTAAAACTATGTAAACTATTACACTTTGTAACAGCCTATAAAATTGTTACCATATACATACAGTAAGAATGAGTGGTATGAATTGGTTTATCCTGCCTTTAGCATAAAGTTATTGTTGTTATATTTGTTTTTTATTAGTGTATACTATAAATCTTTGCTTTTTACATTGTACAGTAATAGGAGATTGACTTAGCTGTAAATAGCAATACACTGTCATATAATCAATTATGCTGTTATAAACAATTTCTATCCACTTGAAGATGAACTCTGTATTGTGAAATCAGTTTTTATACACTTGTAATAATTTCTAAGATAATTTCGCTCTTTGATGTGGTAAGATTTACTAAGATGTGTGAATAAAATGTTTGCACTTGAACATAGCTTTTACTCCTATTATACCAATAAATACTGCATTTTTTAACACAGCCCAAATTAACAAGCTCAGACACGTCTAAGGACAAAATTAGCTCATTTGGTATCCATATGTTTTGTATACATTGCTGATTAGCTGGTATGCATTGTTGCATTTTTTCTACAAGGTTTAGTTATATTGGGAATTTATTGAGAGAATAAGACTCAAACATAGTGTTTTCACAAGATTTTTTTATCCTTGTATTTGTCCGTCCACATAAGCTATGACCTGTGCGTGGAACATGTATTCAGCAAAGCAAGGGGTGAGCCAGAACATGGGTGAGCTGTAAAAAAAATGTAATAGAAATGTATAAATGTATAAAAATGTCTATCTAGTGGTGACCAAAAAAGTTTTATTTTTTATTCTTCAAACTAATGATCTTATTTTGTTCTTTAAACAGTGTGTCTCTTGGTACTTGTAACGTTTGTGAATGTCAGACGACGAAGTGGACATAATAGCAATATCACACCTAGTGAAGTTCCGACGCGACAGAGGTTTCAAGGTGCAGCTATATAGACGTAAAAAATGGCTTTAAAAGTCACCAAATGACATTTGGATACCAAATTGTCCACCTTCTTGGCATTGAGCACCCCCGGTAGCCCAACCCAACGTGTATAGTCATCTTCCTTAACTGTAAGATGAAATTCTGCTGCTGATTCTCTTTCATGCTGAATTCTCTTGTTGATTTGTGTATCTCTTGGCGATAAATGATAGTTTTAGACATAGAGATGATCTTTAATTTAGAGTCACAATTTCGTTAAAACTTTTCATTAATGGTAAACAGGGTTTCTGTCCATTTTATGAAATAAAACAAGCAGACCCATTCTCAAAATTTCCAAAAAAATGTATCAACAAAATTATTTACAGCAATCATGGAGTAACCTTACAGACACATAGGCACAGGTTGCAATCAACTCTTGCATACAGCATGTCTGCTCTGATTCCTTTTGATGGCAGAATGCAATAGAGCTAATGGAGTCTGACTTCTGGCTTTATTGCTTTATTTGCTATTTAAAAATAAACATTACATTTAATGAGTAGGTATGACCTACTTAGGTTTGCTGCTATAGGTAAGATCAAGGTGCCAGCGAATTTCCCATATAGGGAATAAGCTTTTTAATTTTTCATTTTGAGGTCCCTTGAGGCCAAAAACACCATCCGTTGAAATTCATATATATGTCCGTTAGCGCGATAACTCGAGCAAAAATGATCCGATTTTGATTAAATTTGGTACAAACGTGTAAACCTACTACGTTAATTCGAACGAGTTCGTGATCCAGCATAATCGGACCATGGGAACGGGGGTTTATGGGGCTAAATGACACCAGTTTATGGGGTTTATGTTTTATGAGCTAAATACCCCCGCCGCAGCAAACCTGCAGACTAAGCGAATTTCCATTTGACTGATTGGATTTACACTGAAATGTCTACTTAAAAATATAACATTTATTCCCGATTTAAATAGAATTAGTTTAACAAGTACTTAGGTTTGCTGCATCAGGGAGGGTAAAACTGTTTTTTTTTTTCGTAAAATGTTAATAGTTAGTAAGAAATAAAAACATTTTCCAAATTTGATCAAAATATGTTCATAAACAAGCAAACTACAACAGTTTACTCATTCTCCATAAGAATAACATGGGAATTTTAAATTTACAATTTTTTTGAATTTTCTCCGTAACCATTAGGCGCATAATAACGCTTCAATATACTAAATTATTTGTTTTTTGAAGCTCTACAAAATGGTTTGGAAATTAATTGCTAAATTTTATGTTTTTTGGGTCAAAATTGGGAAAAACCTATTTTTACCCCATAAAACCCCCCGTAAACACCCGTTCCCATGGTCCGATCATGCTGGATCGCGAACTCGTTCGAATAGACGTAGGTTTACACGTTTGTACCAAATTTCATCAAAATCGGATCATTTTTGCTCGAGTTATCGTGCTGACGGACACATATATATATATATATAAATATATATATATATATGAATTTGAACGGATGGTGTTTTTGGCCTCTAGGGACCTCAAAACGAAAAAAAAAATCGGTCCCGCGTCCAGGTCTTACCATGAGTACTACGGTAATAGCTTATTCCCTATATGGGAAATTCGCTAAAATGGGGGTTTTTCCCATTTTTGACCCTAAAACAAAACATTTTGCAATTTCTTTCCAAACCGTTTTGTAGAGCTTAAAAAAAGAAATAATTTAGTATATTGAAGCACTGTTGAATGCCTAACAATCACGGAGAAAATTCAAAAATAGTGTAATTTAAAATTCCCATGTTATTCTTATGGAGAAAATGAAAATTTTTGTAGTTTACTTGTTTATGGATAAATATTGATAAAATTTGGCAAATTTATTTATTTCATTCTATACTATTGACGTATGGTCAAAAAACACTTTTTACCTTCCCGTAGCAGCAAATCTAAGCACTTGTTAAATCTATTGTTATTTAAATAGGGAATAAATATGACTTATTTATGGAAATGTGTTAGTAAAAATGTAATCAGACAAGTTAAAATTCACTTAGTCTGCAGGTTTGCTGCGGCAGGGGGTATTATAGTACAATTGTAGGAATAGTTTGGGAGCTCGGCTAGGATAAAATACGTAGGTGTGCAAGTGATCACAATCACAATATATCCATAAACAAGGAAACTGCAATGGTTTATTCTCCATATTTCATTTTATCTGCTCAGGTAAAACGCTGCAGTCAAGTCGTTGCAAAGAAATGCGTCCACACGGTACAGGTTTCAGCAACTTTTATAGTGCAGTTTTGTGATAACTTTCAGTGCATGTGCTTGCATCATGGAAGATGTGTTACTGTGGTCGATTTCTGCAGCTAGTGTTAAGGCCTGGTTCCACAGGATGCGGAATCTCCGCCGTGCGGTGCGATTTTTTCCGCTGCGGAATTAAAACGACACTGGTTTAATGGAGTTCCCATGTCTTCCACTGACTTGCGATTCCACATCCCGAAATTTCCGTTCCGCATGCCGGAGAAATCATACTGGTCTGAGAGCAGTAGCAGTGCGGATTCTGCCAGCGGAGAAGAGCCATCAAATATTGTGACCGTGCAGTTTCATTATGTCTTGTGCTGTAAAAAGAGTTATAGATAAACGATTATAAAGTAACACCTATAATCGCAACACCGATTTTCAACAAACTTACTGTTAAAATAAATTATTATAATACATTTAACATAAACTGTCGAAAATGGTAGACCTGACGAACAATAATTATCCTGAGATGTTTGGGTATCAAGTGTTAAACGGGGTCTCGTGATTGAAACGCCTTAAGTTTTGTTAAATAAATACCAAAAATAGGCCCCTTCACTGTCTCGATTCTTAAATATGTCACTTCCATCACTGTGACTTGACGCTAACAAAGATAAAAGATCGACAACATCATCATCAATGGCATCATATAGCATCAAAGCCAAAAGGGCTTTCCTCTTTCTATCCATACTCGTCACTAGTTTGGACAGAACTGAATCTCCGCAACGTTATTTTCGCAGTCTGTAGATCGCCCCCTCTAGATTTTTCGCTGCAAAATTTTCCGCTGCGAAAAATTACGCACCGCATGGTGGAGATTCCGCATCCTGTGGAACCAAAGCTTTACAAGAAAGCAAAGAATAAGTCTGAGCGACAATGGCCCTCACTATGGTCAAGACGTTGCCGACGATGATGGTTACTAAAAAGACCCAATTTCATAATAGTTTCTCTGTTCACGTTCAAATATACTGCTTTGTATTTTTCAAAAGTCTTTAAGTCTTTTTCTTATCACAGTCACTGTTCCTTACTCTCTTGATCCTCCATAAGGAACACTTCTGTACATTTCGATGAATTCAACAATAAAATCACGGGAACATTGGGGAAGATCTGCGATTGTAATAAAAAAAAACCACTTATACCTCTGAAAGCACAAGAAGACAAAAACTGCATACTGGGGGTTTGAGCGTTAAGATGGAGTTGAAATGGATGACAGTGTACACATCACGCAACGACTTGTCTGAAAACGTTGTCAAAACTATGCTCTCCGCAATAGTTTTATCCTTAGTTTTATATTAAATAAATATATTTTATTTATTAATTATATTAATAGTCTTCCGTCTCCGCACAGTTCTCAAAAATCCACAGTTTTGTGGTACACACGCAATGATTTGACTGCAATGATTTACTTTCGCAGGTAAAACGTACGGTAAATCCTTTGCGTATAGACCGGCCTTAAGAATAAAGAATATGAATTTCAGTTTTATGGAATTTTCTCCCTAATTTACTAATATACCCCTATAGGGGTACAACAAAGTTTGAATATTATTTGTGTATTTTTGGAGATCTACAAAATGGTTTAGGAATGAACGCAAACCCAAACAGTACAGGATATTCCCAGGAAACCCTGACCAGTTTCCACATATCCCACAGAGATCCCAGGATTTGAGAATGTCCCTAGGATCGCGTTCTAGGATATTGCACATTTCCCACACAAACAAATGCATTTGACGGGGTTTCTTTGGGACTTCCTATGAAAATTCTCGGTAGGATACATACTAAACAACACCACTTGCGACGTTGTCAATTTTACCAGGCCGCGGCCTGTAGTTAAATTCGGCCGTGGTTGAAACAGCTGTTTTGTTTGGAAGCAGCTATGGTATATTTGTGTATTATTTATGAAAGCTTGGTTACTGGACTAAAGTATGCCAATGTCAAATGTTAATATGAACCTATTTGACTCCACTTTAAATGTACGGATATTGATTTTCAATTAAGGTATAATTGTTTTGGTTTTCCGATTCTGTATATTTCATTTTAAATATTTTAATAAATTTAAATTTAAATCAATAATAAGCGAATCAATGAGTTGATGCACGGCCGCCTTTAACTCCAGGCCGCGGCTTTCGAAGTGGCAACGTCGTAAGTGGTGTTGTAACAGCTGTTTTGTTTGGAAGCAGCTAATGGTATTTGTGTATTTACGAAAGATCGGTTACCAGAAGCTTAAAATGTACAGATATAGATTTTTAATTCATATTGTTTCGGGTTTCAATTCTGTATGTTTTATCATGTTTTATATATCCCTAGTAGCACAAATATGTATTTTATAAATATTTTATATATAGTTGTATTTGATAGAACGTTGCAGTTTTGATAGCTGCACGTAGTGTTGAGATGGCTCAGCTAAAGCTGAACCGAGTTATGCGTACTATAAACGCATGGATGACAGACCAGCACGGTCTCTCGCTTGCTTTGAGCAAAACTGAGATCGTGATATTAACAAAAAAAAAAAAGATTGACACCATCGTGCCGTTGAGGGTAGGGGCCGTCGAAGTCCAGACCGTTCGTTCTGCCAAGTACCTTGGGATTATGGTGGACAGCAAGCTTAGCTGGCGGGATCAGCAAGTCCAACCTTGGGTTAATCGGCGGTGCGGAGAGGTGGACTTCTACCTCACCCAATTTCTGACGGGTCACGGCTTTTTCCGGTCGTAGCTGTTCAGGATGGGCAAAGCTGTGCCACCCGACTGCATATACTGCCCAGGCATTCCCGATGACGTGGAACATACCTTTTTCCACTGCCAGCGTTGGGAAAGGCCCCGCCTGGAGGCTCAACAGTTATTAGGACTGCTGTCAGTGGACACGATCATACCGATGATGACGGATGGTGAGGACAATTGGACCTGTGTGTCACATTACATCCAGGGTATTCTCAGCGACAAGAAGCTCGACCTTGACCGGGATGCGGTGTACGTCATAAAGTATCTAAATGCCAAAAACAGTGAGAGCCCTGAGGGCATAGGTCACATGTTGGCCTGACTTGAAGTAATGTGACAAACAATTCACATTGTTCAATTGTTGCTCTGTGTCCAACAGAGTAGAGGGGATTTTTTAGTGAGTAGTCTATGATAGATTCCCCAGATAGCAAAAAATACTTGATTAAAGCTTGAAACAAGTTTGATTTGTCAAATCTGCAAACTTGAATCAAGTTTGCTCGGATGGGTCCGTAAACTTGATTCAAGTTAATATCATGCGTCGAAGTTCCCGCTCTTCCAGTTTGAATAAAACTTGAAAGATCCAATTTTAATAAAACTTGAAATATCTAATTTGAATAAAAATTGAAACATCTAATTTGAATAACACTTGAACTATCTAATCTAAATATAAATTGAAAAAATACTTGATTCAAGCTTGAAATAAGTTTGGTTTGTCAAATCAGGAGTCTCACACTACAGGCTGGCTACCTGTGTGCATAAAAGCATTTTCCCTCCTCTCCCTAAAAAAAAACCTCGAATAAAATATATAAATAATATATATTGATAAAATAAGTATAGAATCTATAATATACATATTTTATATGTATATTTTTCCTATTAAATATTTAAAAAAAATTTGTGTTGAGAATATTTTAAATATATATATAAAATATTTTTGAAACTATATTATATATTTAAAGTATTTATAAATATATTTTGAAACACGTCAGATATTTTTATTAATAAAATAATAATATATTTGTAGAATATACAGCCTATAATCTATTATAATTAGCAAATAAATAATTAGCATGTTTTTGTTTTTTATAGTGTCTATCAATTTATACATGCATTTTTTGTATGATAATTGCCATTGTGAAAGCGTTAAAATTAACTAAATAATAATACATACTCTGAATGGTGTCACTCTATCATGCACGTAAAGAAAAAAATACGCATATAGTTAACAGAATCATATTATACTGTAGTACCGGTATCAAAGATATTTCAAGTATTGCAACCATTGCAACTGACGGCCACTCTTTCATCATTTGAAAACTAATCCTACCAACAGTCACAAATAGCTCAGAGGTAAGGTATGAGGCTCATAAGGAGGAGGACCCAGGTTCGAGACCCGTCCGGGCCAAAAAAATTTATCCAATAATTTTTTTTCAAAATTTGTTTTAGTGAACTATTTATAATCAATTTACACAACTGATAATTGTGCTTTTCATACTAAATCTTTATTATTCTGTGTTTTTATGTTTAGGCCCCATAGGATGTTTGGAAGTTATATTAAATAAATTTTTTATTTAAATATTATTCACTAAAATATATTATTGGAACATATTTTTTTAATATTTAATAGATTCAAAAACATATTTTTTATATATTTAATATGTTTTAAATATTATATAAAATTGACATTAATACACACTTGAGATATATCAAATAGATTTTAAATATATTTATTCATATGTATTTAATATATATTTGTGCTACTAGGGATATCTATAAAAGAGGAACTATGTATGTGTGTGTGTATGTGTGTATATACGTTATGGACTCCGAAACCGCTCGACAGATTGTAATGAAACTTTCAGGCATTATTTAGCATCTTTCAAGGATGGTTCGAGTGAAGTTAGGTGCAGATCCGTCAAAAGGGTTCTGCCCATGGTTCTGCCGTTCTGCCCCAGAGGGTTTTAAGTGGGCCAATGTCAGACTTTTTGATCTACAATGTTTACAAATAAATATAATTTAAAAGCAGATGTTTACATTCACCAACTGTTTTGAAGGTTTGAATGATCACATTCTGTATTAGCTAGTCATGATTTGAAATAGTGCCACAGTGTTTCTACAGAGTGCAGCCACAGAAAACATACTACTATAACCGGTGGTTATAGTAGTATGTTTTCTGTGGTGCAGCACAGAAAACTATTTTACTTTTGAATAAGTCCAAATGTATTAAACCCCAATCGCAGCACACCTGTGCACTCAACAACGTTTAAATTCTCCAATGTTAAATATTAAAAACATAAAAACCTTTATCATAGTATTATAAACAACAAAAGGGATGTCTTTTTTTTAATTTATGACAACAGCTAATTTGCAACCAAAAGGTGAGTGAGCGTAGCGAACGAACATCAACCTGGAGGTGAGTAAGCGTAGCGAACAAGCTAACCTGAAAACAAGTGAGCGCAGCGAACGATTTCCAACCTGAAGGTGAGTGAGCGTAGCGAACGAACTTCAACCAGGATGTGATTGAGCCATGCGAATACTTATGAAGTTAAGCGGGGCAAAGCCCGCGAGTACAGCTAGTTTTCAATATTTTAATGAATTTATGTTCATAAATTTACATCAATAAAGTGCGAATTAATGAGCTGATGTCACCTGTCTGCCATGTTATCTTATAGGACGTCTGTCACTAAACAAAACCACTTGCGACGTTGCCAATTATACCAGGAGTTAAAGGTGGCCGTGCTTTTGGTCGAACTTTAGTTGATACTAATTTAAATTTATCACGATAGATTAATTACCTACTCTGGTTCATTGTATGCTTAAATGTTTTGTTTCAAAGTTATGCATTCAAGTTGAAGAAATATTTTCATTGAATAAATATTTTCGGAGTGTCGTATCATAGTAAGGCAACACTAAATAAACTTTTTTTATTTATTGTTGCCTTGATTATAAATTAACCAAAACCACGCACAAAGGAGTCTTTTTAATCTATGCCATGGTACAGGTTGCTTCACTCAACCTTTGCATTTTAATCAGCTGTTGCTTTGCATTTCAGCTGTTTCAAGATAAATTTGTTGGTTGGATTGGATGGAACTATACAATACGAATACAAAAATAACAACTTGAAACTTAGATTGGAGTTGGAGTTTGGATCGACCTTAAGATTAAGGAGGAAAAAATGCCGTAGAGGTAGTGTTTGATAAAAATTCTGGGATCTCGATCTTATCAACGTGAGTGTTTATTAATGGATTAGTGACAACAGTTTCCTTCTATATTTATTTCTTCATAGTTTAGGCCTAGCCTTTATAGCAGATTACTGTTCCCTTTATTGATTAGGCTACCCGTTGGGTTTCTACGATACAATTGTTTGTATTTGTAATTAGGCCTACTTCAGTTTATAAAGCTGTTTATTATTACCAGGCTTACAATTTATTGTCATAAGTAGGTCCAACTATTTCATTCTTAATGCATAAATAGTTTGTCACTTCATACCTGACCGATTTGATAATTTTTGAGGTTAAGCTAACACAATGAATCTTTATGGATGTGATACGTTTGTTGTTCTTCCACCTTTAACCAAACATGGAGATATAATCTTTGGTAAAAACTCAGATAGACCATATGGAGAGGTTCAAGAAGTTGTATACTACCCACACAAAAAATGTCAATCGGGATCTAAACTGCAATGTACTTATATAGAAATTGATCAATCAACTACCGTACAACTAATGCTGTCCTTCTGAGCAAGCCATCTTGGATGTGGGGGGCAGAAATGGGATCAAATAATCATGGGGTAGTCATTGGTAACGAAGCTGTCTGGACTGAAGTAGATGATAATATGAAAACCGAGAGACTTCTTGGAATGGATCTTTTGAGGCTTGGACTTGAAAGGGCTACAACTGGCAGCGAGGCTGTAGGTGTTATTACAGAGTTGTTAGAACAATATGGCCAAGGTGGACCGTGTTCTGATACAGACACTCAGTTATTATATCACAACTCTTTTCTCATTGCAGACAAGAAAGAAGCCTGGGTTTTAGAAACAGCTGGCAAGTTGTGGGCAGCAGAGAAAATTAAGTCTGGTCCTAAAAACATATCCAACTGTTTAAGCATAGGGACTAATATTTCTGCCATGTCTAAAGACCTCTTAAAATATGTTAAAGAAGAAAAATTGTGGTCAGGAGAGGGAGAGTTTGATTTCAAA
Organism: Macrosteles quadrilineatus; assembly: GCF_028750875.1. Taxonomy (NCBI): domain Eukaryota; kingdom Metazoa; phylum Arthropoda; class Insecta; order Hemiptera; family Cicadellidae; genus Macrosteles; species Macrosteles quadrilineatus. Next base: position 153,424,523 of record NW_026542594.1, read on the forward strand.
AGTGTACTTTCCAGTCAGGGATGCAACAGAGAAGAAGCCGGCCGGAATATTCTTCGCAATTTGTCTTCTGATAAACAGTTTGACACAGAAAAGATGTTTCAAGTCCTTCGTAACAAAGATTCAGGCATTTGTAGACCTGCAGATGATCCGTTCCACACTTCAGGAAGTTGGGTGTCAGTGTTAAGTAGCTCTGAAAGTAAAAAACCTTCTTGTCACTGGGTGACAGCGACTCCAGACCCTTCTGTCAGTGTTTTTAAACCATTTGTCTTCACTTCAAAACCAACTATACCTCCCGAAATTATAAGTCCAGCATTTACTCAAGATCCAGCCAAAGCTAAGCCAAGATTTCAATTCAAGGTAGATCGCCAGCATCAACTGTACAAACTACACAAGAAAGCTTATTATGATGAAACAACTGTAAAAATATTAAAAGAAGTCGAGAAGACTCTAGTTGGAAATACATCAGCTCTGCTGCAAGCTGTTGAGGAGAATAAAATTGATCAAGAGCACTGTAATGAACTTCTTAAAACTGCTGTTGAAGCAGAGATTAAAGTGTATGGTTAAGGACCTATCCTAGTAAACACAGTTTGTAGAGGTCTATACAATCTCAATTGCTTTAATCAAACTTATTTTTTTTCTTTACAAACTTCTATGTAATTTTATTGTTACGTGTAGCCTATTGTATATTTTTAACATTGGCCTACAGTACTGGTAGGCCCTACTACTGTATACACCTACCAATAGTTTAGGTGCCTACTCCATTACAGTAGACACCCTCTTAATCAGCCTCACATTAACCAATAATCAGACTATCTGCCCTCGCAAAATATTATATTTTGTTTTAATTGACCGACCTTGTTTTGTGAGCAGTTGGGTTTAAACGCCACTTTCTAGGAATCTCAGCATTCCGCTCCCACGCTTGGTGATGGTCACAATATCAACACGCTAAACTCTACAGGATGTTAGCCTAGGCCTACCAAGAATAAGTTATTTTATATTTTCCAACAAATACTTGCATCTTGTAGGCTGATCTTTAAATTTGAAAATATATTCTGTACTGTATTACAATGGATTTGGAAAGCATTAATTGATATTAGTAAAAAGAATTAAAATAAGAATTTTTATTGACTATGACTAGGCTATACCAAGTCTATACTATATACTATATCTATTCCTCTGAAAGTATTTGACTTTACCGAGTTTTGGATTTATTTGTGCTTTCTATAGTCAATACTTAAGAAAAAAAGGAGGTAAGTGTTGTTAATAACCGACCTTTTGAGCTATCCGACCTTGGTCTGGTCCCGATAAGGTCGCTTAAGAGGGGGTCTACTGTAGGCTACATTTAAAAATAGCTTTTTAACAATCAGACAAAATGTAACAACAGAAAGAAGACTTGATGTATCGAATGACAAATGAGATAAAATAGTTGTTCCCCTTAATCAATTGCTTTCCTTTATTATTTTAACTGTTTTTATTTTGATTATGTTATGCTATGGTTTGAAAGGATACATTGTTTAGGTTTGCATTTTTAATTGTTTGCAAAGTTTTAATTTAAAAATATGTAGATGAACATGTTAACAAAACTTTTAACTTTAGAATAAGACGTATCCATATATAAATCCCAAAGTACCCATGAACTTTCGAGAAAACTAAAAGTCATACCCCCATAAACCATATACAGTACTTAAAATGTCCGTCATGTCAAGAAACCTTGCGCTTAACTATCCATTATTTCATAAATTGCCCTTTAAGGTTGTAATTCCTTTCTAAAGGGAACTTTCCATTACCGGTACCTAATGCTAAAAATACCTCAGCTGTACATTTGTTTGTTATTCTTTCAATTTATTACCTTATTAAAATCATGTGTGATTGTTTGTATTACTATACAACTGCATTCTGTTTTGTTAATTTCAGCTTAACCAATCGATAGTTTTAATAATAGGCCTACTTATTATGAAGTAAAACGGGGTGAAGCCTGTGGGTAATCAGCTAGTTTGATATAAGTTGTAAAGTGCTATTAGGCATACTCAACCATAAAAACATGTATGATTTCATACCCTGTCATTTAACTGTTTTTTTTTTTTAATTAATGTTCTTATAAAAATATAAAATTACTCTTAAATGTTTGTTTAATCTTAATGCAATACGAGAGGAAGAGCGTTTTTATAAACTTAATGATATAGAATTTGTAGAGATGAAAATACTTATGGCTTAGTGACATTATTTCAGACAGTACATACATCAACTACTGTTACCATATTGGAAAACAATTATTGCAAGTTTATTGAACAAAAAAATCAACAAATTAGTAGTAGGTCTAAAGTAAATGTTGACTAAAAATGTATAATCTACAGTTTGCAAAAATATTGGCCTGAAATCATACCTACGGTAATACATTCTATTTTTGTGTCCTTGTTAACATTTTAAAACTTTGATGGACTGACAGACCACAGACCTCTGCAAAATCGTGTGTATTAATTAATTATTTTAGTTGGCTTTTGGGTATTATTCTGTTTGGGTTTGGCATAGGCCTAGTGTATACATATTACTATTTCACAAACTATGAGTATTAAAATTTGTTTATAGCTTTTCAATAACTCTATGATGCTAGTAAACAACTGTTAAAATATCTCGATTACTTTTATTTTCCTTGTTAACTAAAAAAAAAACAAGGTAACAATTACTACTGAGGTCGCATTATTAAACAGCAGCAAAGGTTTGCGCTGTTTCACTATAAAAAGCAACTGCTAAATTGTCATACAATTTGCAACCTGCTAGTTTCCCCTATGATTTGCCTGGTTGCGTTTTTTAAAAGAAACTGTGGTAGAGGAACTGAGTCCTGCCCACATTGGTCAATAACTGGTGTTGTTGACATTAAGTTGTGTGACTACAATTTCTGCTTTCCTGTAAAAACTCAAAATAATTTGTAAAACCTTTTAGATTGTGTTTATTACTACACATAAGCAGACTCTGTTTAGGTACAGTAATGTGATCATAAAAGATTAACAAAAAAAATATAATAACACTCTACATTTATGTAGTGTAACTTGTATTTACATTATCTAATAGGACCTATTTATTTTGGTCAATGCACTTATAGAACCTAAGCGGCTACCACTGAATAGTAACCTTCAGCGCATTAAAGGGCCTAAACCCGACCAACGGATCAAGAGAGTACAATCCAATGAGCGGGAATTATTTTATTTAATATTTATAACTCAGGGTCAAGTCTGAGAAGTGAATAATATGGTCTGCTCTGATTGCAAACTTTTAAAATTGTTTTTACAGAGGGGGTGGATTTATAAAATGATAATGGGACTGTATTATAGTAGGCCCACCTACAAAGTAGTGCCAGGATGGTTGACAACATACCTGCACACAGCGGAGCCTGGCTGGTTGCCTGATGGGCTCAGGGATTGTAGATGGTCAAAATTATTATAAAATTCTTTCCACAAAGCATTTACAGTTCCTTTTGAGATTTTACTGACAGTATAGGCACCCATCCTAGATTAATAGGGATGTAAAGGTGGCTAGGTAAAGTAATGTTAGTTACCGTACTGTACAAGTTGTTCTTGTCTAACAGGATTGGTGTGAAAGGTCCACCAATTCTTCTGCATTCTGGAGGCTGCTAAATTCAACATGTAAGGTATCAGGTTTCATAGAGATATTCACAAAACCTGTCAAAATGGTTTCTCATCTTCTTGTATAAATGAAAATCTTGCCTTTTAAATTCAAAGGGTGAACAGTTCAGTCTTAATCAACTATAAAAAAAAAACTCTTAACAGCAGAGCTTTTGAGCAATAACATTTCATCAAGTCCTTCCATATTGAGTGGTAATAAGTCAGTAAGCGTAGAGCGTCGTGTGCCCCCCTCATACTGGCCAGGTACCAGTACTCAGCTAGTAAGCGAGTACAGTACCTGAATACCATCCCAGATACCCGCGTCTACCCCGGCTCTGCTTTGTTCGTACCTTTAGACAGATTAGTAAGACAATGTGCTTGGGTAAATAATATAGTTTTAACTGCTTTGATCTTCTAAATTGTACTTAAATACTTTATAATTTAATACTTTCTTATGAAATGGCGACCATACTAATGTAGGTATTTTAAGCCAAGTATATGGGATAGTGGATTGTTAAGGTTGACAAAAGGTTTGGAGAAATCACTTCCACTAATTTAATTTCTATTCCCTATTGTTTAAATGTTTTAAATAGGTACAAATTTACCTTTCTATTTATGAGAACTAAGCTGAAACTAGTGAAATATTTCAACCATCTATAAAAAAAACCAGAAAAGATTTTTACAATTTACATTATTTTTGGGGTCTGCAAAATGTACAGTTTCCTATTTACTAATTGTAATTTCTAGCAACAGTTTGGTCCTATTTATCATTAATAGTTTTAGATCAATTATGAGAGGGTAAAATACAAAAGATTTGGTCAAATTGCTGTGAGTTAGTGATGACTCGCATGACAGGTCAATGGTCTGTCCTAATCCCTTGCATTGTATTTGTGTGAGTAGGGCCAACTCTTCGGCCAGCCATCAGCTAAAGCCTTATAGCTTTCCATGAAAAAATGAGAAAAAACTGGACATATTAAAAACGACAACAGAGCACCGCACTACTTTGTTTACTCCTTTGACTGTGTCATCTCTTACAGTAGGTTTCTTTTTTTGTAGAAAACTTTAGCAGTTGTAACTGCCTTTCATAGCTAAACTGTGTTCTTTACAATATTAACAGTGCTTTTTAGAATAACATATTTAGAATCAAAAGTAATAATATAAACTTTTAGATAGTTGTAAATTTCTTGTAAAATCTTGTAAATTTGGAACATAAAAATCCTAGTAGGCCCTAACTGAGTCCAACTTTAGTCACTGTAACTGTAAAGTAACTACATTGCCGAATCTATAAATTTGTTGCATTGAATAATTTGGTTTGTGTATGAATTTTATTTAATATATGATCACTGGGAGAAAACACCAGTGGATACAAATTCTACTTTGTATTTATAACCTAATTACGTTCTCTCTTTTGATTATCCAGGTACTAAAATGCCTCATGACTTGGGCAAGCCACCCATTACAAAGCGAGTCAGTATACCCAAGTACAGTGGAGGAAGTATACCCGAGAGTGAGTTGAATCTACATAGCTTGCGATCTGAACTCGAGGGTGATTCCAGCCTACCTTTGGTGATAAGGTATGGACATTGTTTGTGTCCTCTCTACTAATACAATACAATTGTTTGTGTCATTCAATAGATTTCACTGTTAAACATGTATTCAGACCGCAATTGATCTATGGGATGATCATTTAGTAATGATCATTAAGTACAAACTCGTTAAAACGGGCCAGCCGGTAACACGGCCGATCCGACAAAGCAAAAAGCCGTGTTGGCCAGAAAAAGAACATTAATTACAAATGAAAACATAGGATAATATTTTTTAGCTGAAAGTATAAAATATGTCAAATAGCACTTGTAATAATATATTTACACTTACACTGTTTACTCACTGAAATGTTTCGCGCATTGGGTCTGATGATGTATTTATTTGTATTTAACGTCTTGTGAGTAAACAGTATTAGTGTAAATTAACTAGGTGGCGTTTGCAGAGGCATCCACAAAATTGAGCGGAGTCATCAGTGTTTCATATATATTAGTACACCTGTTGCTCGAATTCGAGCAATTTCATAGTGTTTCGTAGAAATCGCCTTCACGTATTATATGTAAGGACTAGTTGCTCTGCCCGTGCTTCGCTACAGGGTGAGAATACAGGAGAAAATAATTCGGTTTTTAAAAATCCACGGAAAATATTATTGAATTCTGATCTTTATTTGTATTTGACCCAATACTTGCTTTATTAAACCGTGTGCTGTTTGGTTATATTCAACGAATAACATGTACACATGATGCAAAATATCTTGACACATGACAATTTTCCACTAATGAAGTAAGATTTAAACAGCTGTGTTAGTAAATGTTCTTCAAAAGAAATACATTGGGGTTTTAATGGCCTGTGGGGCAAAGCCCGAGGACTTTTACTACACATATTGGTGAAAGGGGGCGTCTTCACATAAAGTAATTAATTTTGACACATCGTTTGTAAAAATCCGTCCATTATTAACAGAGGAGTAGTGTTTAGTAGAAATCGCTTTCACGTATTATATATAAGGATTGTTATTGACCTTCACCATTGAGCTTCATAATTATTTTTACCTACAATTTTAAGTGAAGAGAACATTTGTGTAAAGATAAAATATTGGTGTAATTACATTAGCTACAAGTTTTTTCTAAATAAAGGGGGTTAAAGAACTCAGAGATGTAATTTTAGGCATTTTTGGAGACCTGCATTTACATTATATTATTAAGTTTAAACCCAAGAGTTAGTCACTTATTCTGAAACAGGGTGGTACAGTTATAACCTAGAAATCAACCCGTTATAGTTTCGGATTCTACCATTTTGGCTATTGGCTACTAATAACTGCATAAGAGGGCTTTATGTGATGGTGAGTATATAAGTGAAAACACTAAATATTTTATCGTTACAAAAGTTTATTAACATTCACATTTGCATTGATTCAAGCGTTTAAAACCATAACCCATTTGTTACATGCTAATAATTTGTATAATCAATCGGAAGGTGATCGAAGACAAAGATTAAGCCGTCGAGTTTTGACTAAAATTGCTGTGCTTCCTAGTCGTCCTTGTTGATCTTGACAAGATGGAACTATAGTCTACGTAGCGGCATTTCAAACATCATGAAATCCACAATCATTCTAGGAAACCAGCGTATAGATGATATGTAAATTTTGTTAACGTGTATGGTTTTCATTCAAAATAATTCATCACTTTTTTTTATAAAAGCTTATATTTAAAAATTCAGTTTTTCTCAAGTAAGACAGTCACATAAAAAATATCAACTAAGACACTATTATTTACAAAGCTGTATGTATTACCATGTAAACACATACACTTTGTTCACATTAAAACACGTGGTTCTGTTCTTAAAAAACCCACAACATTCATATGCTAACTAGAGGACCCATGCTTCTCTGCAGTGTTGAAGTAAATATCATATCCGAGAAATAATTAATATTATGATTTTTGATTGAGTAATACAGTATCTTGAACATAACTAAATGAAACGATCAATAGCTCAAATTAAAGCCTATAGTTTACTGATTATTTTGAGTCTTAAACATATAAAACACATAAACAATACTGAAGCTATTGATTTTTAATCATTGAAACCCCTTATAAAATATAATTTTTATGTTGATTGTTCACCTTGCGTTTGCTTAAAACTCTTGCAATTTGTATAACTTATAGTGTTCAGTCAAGTGTCTTTGTTTTTTAGTATTAATTTTAAATGTCTTTGTATTTAACATCCCATCATATGACCATTATCCATTGTTGGATTCATTCATCGCGAATCACCTCTCATAACAACATGTACTCATTATTTCTCTCATAAATTAAACCTCTTTTATACCAAAACCCTCGACCTTTTACTCTTTATTATAATAACACCGCAAATTTTTGGTCCTATCGAGCCGCGGATTTTTGGTCCTTTCGAGCCGCGGATTTTTGGTCCTTTCGAGCCGCACATTTTTGGTCCTTTCGAGCCACGGATTCTTGGTCCTATCGAGCCGCGGATTATATCTACGAACATTAGTGCGACTTTTTTCAAGTTAATTTAAATGTCTCGGATGAACGCATTTCATCCAACGTGAAGCCGCCAAGGACACCGCATCGCCATTTTGAACTTTACGTCTACGTCACGATACAGTCCACACTCCTCTCATTCCAAGTGTTCAACATCGTCATCGTTCTACTGTTCTGCTAGTTCCGCTCCGCATTCATCACTTCGACTTCGTTTCGTCTACATCGCTTCGCAACGTCAAACGTCAAGAAACTCAAAAGTAAGGTTATGTTTGTACTTCGAAGACAACGCACCGCATCTCATCGTAAGTTATCAATACCTACAAGAAAATAATAAAGAAACCCTGATTTTATTCCTCAGTCCTTATCCTCAAATTACTCCATCCATTTACAATATCTAGACTATTTACTGAACTCATTGAACGATCTAGGCCTAACTTCCAAAATGAGATTTTCCACATTTTCTAATAGATGCAAATTGCAATTAAATAAATTAAATACGATTAGTGAGTATATTCAATCATGTCCATCAGAAATAACAGAAGCTCAAACCACTAAACTTAACCTTTATTTGCACGAAGCTAAAACAATTTCTGCCAATTTTGAATCTAACCTAGATAAGCTTCTTGATGTTGATGACGACACTAACGTTTTTTTCTGACAATGAAGAAGCTATTTCAAAGCTCCAGAACGACATATCAGAACTCTCAATTAACATTCAAACTGAAATTTCTCTTCTTATTCAGAACTCTAATGATGAACACTTGTCAATTAACTCGGTAACATCAAACCCAACCTCTAGGCCTACTACTAGCATAGTAAAATTGCCTAAGCTAGAACTGAAGTCCTTCAATGGTGACACTAAAACATGGATATCCTACATTAACCTTTTTGATACTACTATCCACAACAGTAGCTTATCCCTTGTTGAAAAACACCAGTACTTGATAAGTTCACTTGAAGGCGAAGCCTTACACTTAACCAAATCCTTGCCGATCTCGTCTTGCAACTATACAGTAGCCTATAATGCTTTACGGGAAAGATACCACTCGAAGCGTAGGCTAATCTCTGTCCACCTCAGTAAAATTGTCGATTTGCCCAATATTACTGACAAATCTATCAAAAACCTCAGATCATTTTTAAATGAGTTTAATGAAAATGAACAAGCTCTTAGTGTTCTTGACTATAATGTCATGGAAGACAACTACCTACTAAGTATGTTGATCTTACGAAAAATGAATTCCAACCTCTGTCAAGTTTTTGAATCAAAACGCATAAATTCGTCTGATTTTCCTGAAGCTAGTGAAATAATTAAATTTCTTAAAGACTTTTGTAACAACAGTGAAGATGCATCTCTCTGTCACGCTCCACAAGTAGCTCCTCTCCAAATATCCAACCCTCACCAAGTTCCACGTCAAATTGATGAATCATTTCAGTTTCAACATCCTCCTATGGCTTTGATATGTACTTCAAATGATTTGAAATGTTTTTGCTGCCATAAAAATCACAAAATATACAGTTGCCCTGTCTTTAATAGTAAAACCCCTCAAGAAAGACTTAAAGTTGTACGCGACTTAAAACGCTGCACAAATTGTCTTGGTAATCACTTTGCTAAACGCTGCAAGTCTACTAATACTTGTAAGACCTGTTTGAAACTTCATCACACACTCCTTAATTTTTTGAAGCCTACTAAGCCTATGGCTGATAACAAAAATCACTCCAACCAAGAACAAAAAGAAGCAATAGCAAACTCAAAACCTTCGAAACTGACAGCTGTAACTCCTGGCCATTTTCTTATCAACTCTTCTCTGACAACTGTTCCTGACCCAACAAAGATCTCACCTCTTATTGATAATTTACCTCAAGACATCACCCAAAGCCTATGCTGCCGTTGGAGTCAAGAATATTTTAAGACCCCTCATCAGCGTTGTTTCAAGTGGAACCTCAAGAAAGAAAATCTCAATGTGTAGACTCTGATTGCTAAAACACACCAGCTCCTCATAGCTACAGACCAGCTGGATCCTCATTCAAGACCATCATTCAAAGTGTCTTCATACCATTAAGCTGCATTCTTTAAATAATTTTTCAACCCACTCTGGTCAATTCTCATACAAATTTTATATTTTTTCAATTTCTCTTTTGTTGAACCTTGTTGGTTCAAAGGGGGTGGTATGTTCAGTCAAGTGTCTTTGTTTTTTAGTATTAATTTTAAATGTCTTTGTATTTAACATCCCATCATATGACCATTATCCATTGTTGGATTCATTCATCGCGAATCACCTCTCATAACAACATGTACTCATTATTTCTCTCATAAATTAAACCTCTTTTATACCAAAACCCTCGACCTTTTACTCTTTATTATAATAACACCGCACATTTTTGGTCCTATCGAGCCGCGGATTTTTGGTCCTTTCGAGCCGCGGATTTTTGTTCAACCGAGACATTGAAAATAAACACTAAAAAACAAAGACACTTGACTGAACATATAATAACACCGCACATTTTTGGTCCTATAGAGCCGCGGATTTTTGGTCCTTTCGAGCCGCGGATAAAGCTTAAATAAAAGCCATTTTTCACTGAAGGGTCTAGACCAAAATATATAGGATTGTAAATTATAACTGGTGAAATACATCTTAAATTGAAGAATTCGAAAATAAATCAAATTTATGTTTTTGGTCGAGTAATACAATAGATAAATATGCCGATACTTGATGTGAAATCTTAGCGTGCATACGAAAAATTAATGCATGAAAATCGATCAGGTAGAAGAGCCAAATGAACCCGGAAAAGAAAAATAATTTAACTCCCACTCCCATAAGAAATACATGGGGAGCAAATTTCGTTTACGTACAAGCCGAGTGGGACTTGGCCGATGCTTGATGGGAAATCTGTGCGTGCATACCTTCAATTTGAGACCTCAATAATGAAAATAGGTCGGGTAGAAGAGCCAAACGAACTCAGAAAAGAAAAACCAAATTTTACTCCCATAAGAAATACATGGGGCGCGAATTTGGTTTACGTATACGCCGATTGGGACTGTAGATAAATATATGCTGATGCTTAATGAGAAATTTGTACTTGCATAGCTTCAATTTGAGACTTCAATCATGAAAATTGGTCGGGTAGAAGAGCCAAACGAACCCGGAAAAGAAAACCAAATTTAGTTCCCGTAAGAAATACATGGGGAGCAAATTTTGTTTACGTATAAGCCGAGTAGGACTGTAGATAAATATATGCCGATGCTTGATGGGAAATCTGTGCTTGAATACCTTCAATTTGATACCTCAATCATGAAAATCGGTCGGGTAGAAGAGCCAAACGAACCCGTAAAAAAAACCTAATTTAACTCCCATAAGAAATACATGGGGAGCGAATTTCGTTTACGTATAATCTGAGTGGGACTGTAGATATATATATTATGCCGATGCTTGATGTGAAATCTATGAGTGCAAACCTTCAATTTGAGACCTCAATCATGAAACTCGGTCGGGTAGAAGAGCTAAACAAACTCGGAAAAGAATACCCAATTTTTAAAAATTATATACTAATTCAAAAACCAATTCATCGCTAATACGAGTATAGGGGTTACTAAAATACTACATAAGGTTTCCCCAAGTAAGCCTAGAACAAGCCTCCAAACACAACTTCAACTGTTAATTTAGTTGGATGGACTCTTAGCAAACATGTTTGTTTTATAATTTAAAATGGAACTGTCAATAAACGTCCAAACAAAATGTTAAGGCTATTAGTATAAGATTCAGGTTAGTGTCGTCATTTGATTATTTTTTATGATCTATACCGTTTCTTTCTAATATCCGTGGAATAATGCTATCAGCTATTTCTTTATCTACTTCATAAGTCATTAGCTGATCTTATGCCTTTGTTTTGTTGTCAAATACTGCTTCCATAAGGATTACATTGAAACTTTGAGGGGCCGTGGGACGGATTCCTAAGAGATTTGTTTGACGCCATATAGATGTTGGCACTCACCGATATGGTATTTATCACCATGCAAAATTTGAAAACAATTGCTTCAGCCGTCTAAAAGGAGTTTGCGTATTACGAAATGCATAAGAGTCAATGTATAAGAGCTTCGCTCGTTCCACTCAATTAATAGAAGTATTATTTGACATATTTTTATACTTGAAAAGGTAATGTAATACCACGTACGATGCTGATCAAGGACGCGTTGCAGAAAGTCAACAGTCCCGGAAGGTCAAATAATTTATACCTGTGCCGCTAGGTCAAAAACTACAATGTTTGCAGTGTCTGTAGATCAAAAATCCCAGTAAGTCAAATAGTACAGTCCGGGCTAAAAACGTAGTCTATGTTAAAGCAATTGACTTATTGGGAATTTGACCTAATGCAACAGCAGTTTTAATATAACGAAATAAGATAAAATATAAGTTCAGTTTCGCTGAGTCAACAGTGCCGGAAGGTCAAAAGTATAATCTGTTAAAAACAGCGATAGTCCTCTCGACGCATGACTTCAATAATTTCGTGTTTTGGTGTACTTAAAGTTGTGCTAAAATTTTGAAAATTGGCACAGAGCTTCTTGGTTAGTCCTACTCGATGACAGTTTTGTTGGAACTTTAATTATTTACCGACCTAATTAATAAAAATTGATATGTATGGTGAAATATTTTTAAATCGTGATTTCTAACATGAAAAAGTTAGCATGCGAGATTTTTTTGTTTGTTTTTGGGTTAGAGATGTTTTGTCTGTGGCAAAGTTGTAGCTAAAAGTGCGATGTGTAAAATATATTTTTTTTAAATTTTTTACAATAAGTGGTTCAATAGATAACTTGGGTTGAAGAGGACGGCAAATTTAGCATTTCGCAACGCATGGAAAGAACTACATCGTACGATGCGACTGCTGAGTGGACTTTTAATTTACAGTTCTAAGGACAAGAAAAAGATGAATATACAGATTACCAGTACATTCATATTATATATAAAACATCTTTCTGTATTACCAGCTTACATTTTTCACTTATATTAATAAGAATACATCATAAACAGGGTGTTAAAAATAAGCGGAGAGATACTTTACCTAGTTAGTAATTCCTTGGGTCAAAATAAACAGAAAATGAAGGATAAAATTTTTTTCCAAAATCGTTTCGTTAACCAGATATCCGCCATTTTGTATTTTTTACATACCGTACAAATATTTATCTTTACACTTTTTCAACCGATGTTTATGAAACTTGGTATGTATGTTAAGGTAGGAGAGATCCATGTTATAAAAAAAGATTCATCTCGATTCACCCTAAAATTTCTACATTTAACACTTAACTACAATATAATATAATTTACTACACCACAATATTTACGTATCACCATAAATCTTTAATAAAATAAAACGTTAACATTTTTAAAATTCAAAGTAAATCAATATAATCTTTCTTTTTTGAAAAATATAGTAAAAAAAATAAGGCGATGTTAAAATAACGACAGGCGAGTTTCGATCTGGGTGTTTCAGGTTTGAACCTAGGAGGATTTAACATTAATTAACATTAATGTTTAATCCTCCTAGGTTTAAACTAATTGAGAGGAATACATGAAACCGAAGGGGGGAAGTAGCAAAAAGTGCACTAGTACTTACTAGTGTCCAATTACAATTTGATGGATTTAACCAAAACCTTTTCTATTTCACTTATTTTCAGCTGTTAAATTTCAAACGATACGTTTTAGCTACAACATTAACATTATTATCATCATCATCGTTTGAGTTTGGGTTTGCGGCAATGTATTTTTATGTACATATGTTACACATGTTACATATTGCGAATGATTGAGTCCTACCTTTCAGACCGCGTCCTGCTCTTTGACACCAGCGAAGGTCAGCGTCGGATCTCTGTCACTTCTGGGGCTGCACAGGGATCGATCCTTGGACCTGATCTCTGGAACGTGTCTTACGACAGTCTGCTTAGACTTGAAATGCCAGACGAGACCCGCCTCGTTGGCTACGCCGACGACGTCGCTGCTCTGGTTGCAGGCAGAACCGTTGAAGAAGCAGAGCTTAAACTTGGTATAGTGATGCTCCGTGTCAACGAGTGGATGCGGGACCACGGCTTATCGTTGGCGGTTGAAAAAACAGAGATCGTGATCCTAACCAAGAAAAGAATTCCCACCGTCCTTCCTTTGCAAGTAGGCCATGCCCAATTGGAGACCAAGCCGTATGCCAAATACCTTGGTGTTATGATCGACAGCAAAATGTCTTTCGGCGAGCAGATAAAGCGAACTGTTGACAAAGCCGCTAAGGGAGTTGTTGCCCTTAGTAGGCTTATGCCAAACGTCGGCGGCCCCCGCTCCTGCAAACGCCGCGTACTGATGTCTGCCGTCCAATCAGTACTCTTGTACGGCGCTGAAATCTGGGCCCACGTGCTGGAGAGGCGTGTCTTCCGTGACAGGCTCTCCCGTGTTCAGCGTCGAGGTGCCTTGCGAGTTGCTTCCGCTTACCGCACAGTTTCCGAGCCTGCAGTCATGGTGATTGCCAGTGTCATCCCCGTCTTTCATCTCGCGAGGGAGCGACAGGCGATCTACCGCAGGAGACCTGAAGTAGATAGAGAGACTGCTGCCAGAGAAGAACGCAACCGCAGTTTCGACTGCTGGCAGCGTGAATGGGAAGCCGAGTCTCGGGGACGTTGGACCGCCAGGCTCATTCCTAGCATCCGACCATGGGTGGAACGGGAGCATGGTGAGGTTGGGTACTACTTGACTCAATTTTTTTCGGGTCACGGGTACTTTCGGGCCTTTTTGCACAGAATGGGGAAGGCTGCCAGCTCGGACTGTATGTACTGTCCAGGCATTGCAGACACGGCTGAGCATACCTTCTTCTTCTGCGACAGGTGGCATGTCCGCCGAGCCTCCTTGATCTCCGAGATCGGCGTCGACATTACTCCCGACAACATCGTTGGAGCTATGATACAGGGGGAAGGAAACTGGAACTGTGTAAAGCAGTTCGTTGAAGCCATACTTCGGGATAAGAAGGTCGACCTCGATCGGCCTTAGTTTTCTGAGGAAACCAGAAGGAAAGCCCTAGGGGCGTAGTATAAAAGGCCTAGCCCGAAGTAATGTGCGAAACAGTTCCAGGCTAGTGTCCTAGGAGACGAGGGGGTTTTTTAGCCGGTAGTCCGGGGACAATGAGCCCGCGGGAGTCCGGCACTACTGAGTGGCCATTGAGCACCTCAGTGTGCGTAAATGCATTTTCACCTCCTCCCCATAAAAAAAAAAAAAAAAAAAATGTATTTTTAAGTATAAACCTTTTAATTTGATACCTACCAAACTTGACCTCTGCTGCTATTAATTGACTGTATGGACTATTAATTAACAGCTGTGTCTAAGGATTACGTCGGCCTTAGTCACTAACAGGACAACAAGATCGCTCCACTCATCACACACTCATCTCCATTCATACTTGGCTTAAAATGCATACATTTGTATGGTCGCCATTTCAAAAACAGGTAAAATAGTATTACAATTATATAAGAATTTTGTCTTAGTCTTTGTGGTCCATCCCTCTTAAGGGATAGAAAAGTGATAATAACTTTTCAACCATACTGTATAACGCCAACACGAAAGTTTTCCGTTGAACTCCTCCGCATTTCTTAGGCGATTTTGACCATTCATGTCTCATTAGAGAGAGCGTGTCATGTAAATTTGCAGACCAACCTTACATTTTTATATCCCTTGGGCTCAGTCCCAGCGGCTCATGTTATGAACCCATGTTATGCCTATGAAGAACATATTGATTTATTTACATTAGGATCAGCCCAATTAATTGCTGTTATGCAATTCAAGGAAATAATGTAGGCTACATTATTAACATGTTACTGATTTGTTTTAAATACTATATTTACTATTTCAATTTGGGTTTGCTGGATAATTTAATCCATTTTATCAAACAATAAAAAATAATGGACAAAGTACTATATTTCATGAGCAATCATTGAAAGGACCGATTGAAGTCCTCGTCAACCAAAAGAATGCCGACTAAAGCAAATAAAATTGAGACGAACATGTAATGCACAAAATCAGATGGTTCTTAAGTATGTGAAAAAATGTATCGCTATTCAAAAACAGACGGAAAACTTGTAAACATATTCGTGACAACGGGTGTAACCATGTAACATGGCTACATTATCAATGACAAACGTGGACAACCTTATACGAGTGTGAGTAAGTCCGAAAACAACTCTAAAAAACAATAAGCAATAAATTGCAAGAACCGTTGCGCCGTTGCTTATATCACTGGGTATACACGTATCCACTGACGTGTATACTCAATGCTTATATCGAACTGTTATATGTACATCGTGAGTTGTTCCATTAGTTGTTCCATTTAGTTGTGTGTCCATTAGTATAATATTTTAGTTGACTCTTTTAAAGTCGGCGGAAATTGTGACTGTTATTACCCTTGAAATAATGTTTGTGTAGTACTTTGCAATCCTACTAGTGATGTAAAATACCCGGGTATTTAAAACTCGGGGTAAATACCCTGGGTATTTACCCGGGTAAATACCCAAAATCCATAAATACCCGGGTATTTTGGGTATTTATGAAATCGATTGAAATTCATATATATTTACCCCTAAATATGTTATTGTAATCATTACATGATAAATTAGGATAGTCTATAACACCTTTTACAGTAACTTGAAGCTTTGCTAGTACCTTTTATTTTATGATTTAGCACTTTTTTTAATAATACATAAAGTTTCTAAATAAGCATGGGGTTTTGTGTCTTAAATCGAGTAACATTAGTTAAATTTAACTTACTAAAAAATAGTATATTAAAAAAGGCTGTGGCTATTTCAATTTTTATCATTGAGAATGCTAGATAGAGAATGCTAGAAACTAAACACTCCCTATGAAATGAAATCAAGACAACACCTCATCAGAGAAATAGTGAACCTAAACCTACTTTTACTGTTATTGAAATGAAATGAAATGTGTTTATTGTCTTGTGAATTTATACAAATTATTGACAATGTCCGAGAAACTGCTAAAACTAGCATAGTCAGTTAATGAATACAATATACAATATTTACAAGAATACTACACACAAGGAGACATGTTACAATACATACTTTAATATTACAACCAAATAATCTTGTTGTTCAGAAAAATGCAAGGCATTTAGAATAATTTATGCTATTAAATTATGATAGTTAAAATTTTTATTGTATAAATAGCTTGGAAGGCTAGACAGACCTAAGGCCTGATTGACATAGGCAGAATGGCAGAATACTAAAAGTACCTAGGTAATTAAACTTTTCTGTGTTACCACTTAGTTGGAAACAATAATATAGGCCTATTTGGATAAACCTACTAAAAAAATGTATCTCCTTTTTGAATGATTTATTGTGCTATAGAATCAAATGTTTTGTATCACAAGTTTATGAAATTAGTTTTTTTTTATTTTGATACCACTGATACCAACAAAAGATCTAGAACAAAAATACCTATTATTAAAACCTGCCATCCTACAGATTGAATTTTAATTTTTCCTAAGTTGTTGAAACATAGGCCACTACTAGGCCTATTATTTTTCTTCACTTTAAATAAAATAAATTCATCTATCTATCATAGAAAATAAAAAATCATAAGTAGTCAGGACCAGTGCAACCATGCGACCTGGGTATTTATGGCGATTATACCCAGAAGTAAAGTGCTAGTAGTGACCATATGAAATTTTGTTTAACACATTTTATCATCATTTTACTATCCTTACAGGGTAATAATTCAAAAAAAACATCTCAATCTTCTCTAACTTTAATAAAAATTATAAATACCCAGTTTTTAGGTATTTACCCGGGCCTGGGGTAAATACCCGGGTAAAAACCCAATTTATATTTACCTACCCACTGGGTATTTACCCGGCCCACATCACTAAATCCTACCAATGCTTATAGAATCATACGATTACAATTTTCTGGTTAGAATATGTCGCATAGAGTGGTGACTACTGTATATTTTTGGTTTGCTTGTAAAACAGGATCAACAAAGATTTTCCATCGACTTAAACAATACGATACTCCCAAATCGTTCATTGCAATAACAAAATATCACACAGTTTGATGAATATTTGTGTGTAAACCACATACAGTACACCTGTATTCTATCTATTTTACCTTTTATTTTTCCAAGACTTTATAGAAAATCACACATTACGTGATCGGTGAAGAAAGGCTGTATCCCATGTGTTATATAGGTAAAGAAGACAAGGGCGGTCCTAGACATATATTTTGGGGGGGTCACCGGGGGCCTGGGGGGTATGGAATACCCCCCAAAAAGGAGGGGGGTCCTGGGGTTCCCCCCGGGAAAAATATATAAATAAATAAATATAGGCTATACAGGGTGATCAACTCAAGGAGGCCACCATTGGGATATCGGAAACGGTAAGAATTAGAGAAAACTCAAAATGGAAGACATTCCTTTATTTTTTGTGGCAGTTAAAAATATGATTTTAATTTTTTTTTAATTCAGCCACCATTTTCCAAAATGGCGGCCAAATTTGAAATTTCTTATTGAACCCTATATGTTATCATGTTTTCGGATAGAATAGGCAATTTAAAAACTTTTTTATCCGTGAAATTTTTTCGATAAACCCACTCGTCTAGGAGTTACCGCCTATGGAAAAATGACTTCCGGTGTACATATTACATCATGTAGCTCCTAAACAAGTAAGTTTATAGCAAAAATGCGTGGAGTAAAAAAGTCTTACAATTGCATCCACATTCCAAAAAGACCATAAAATTCATAAAAAATATGAATTATATTATTTAAGAAATGGCAGCAAACTTGAAAAGTGGAAAACTTATTTTATTTATTTATTTATTTTATAGTCTTTAAGGAATGTAGATGCAATTCTAAGACTAATTTACTTTTTGCAATTTTGCTCTAAACTTACTCGTTTAGGAGCTACATGATGTAAAATGTACACCGGAAGTCATTTTCCCATAGGCTGTACTCCTAAACGAGTGGGTTAATCGAAAAGGGCCAAGGCTAAAAAAGTTTTGAAATTGCATATTCTATCCGAAAACATGATAAAAAAACTAAAATCATATTTTTAACTGACACAAAAAATAAAGGAATGTCCCCCATTTAATGTTTTCTCTAATTCTTACCGTTTCCGATTTCCCAATGGTGGCCTCCTTGAGTTGATCACCCTGTATATATGAATTTGAACGGATGATGTTTTTGGCCTCTAGGGAGCTCAAAACGAAAAATGAAATCGGTCCCGGGTCCAGGTGTTACCATAAGTACTACGGTAATAGCTTATTTCCTATATGGGAAATTCTCCAAAAACCTAATAGTTATAAAGAACAATATTACATTCAACTAGCTGTTAGTTAAAACAAATTATATGTGACTAAAACAAATCGATGATTACAAAGATTCCTTTAAAAAATAATTTGAACATCCTTTTATTTTACTATGCATATTTAATAGATGAGTGAACGAAGTGAACGAATCTATGTATCCTGTATAGCGGAGTCGGTGAAAAGTTGTCCGCTTGTCTGTGAGTCTGTGAGTCCGTGAGTCCGTGAGTGTGTTCGCGTTAAAAACTCAAGAACCGTTGCACTTATAGCGTTCAAATTTTGCACAAATAATTATGACACCAGTGGGAAGACCTCATTAAAATTCTAGACGATTCCGTTCAGTAGTAATTATAAAAACCTTAAAAATATTTTTAAATTTGTCCCATAAGAATAACATTAGGAGCTATCTTCTTCTTCTTCTTATTTGTTTACGTTTTGCGACCAACAATTTTGTTGTCTACTTAAGACAGAGAGAACGACTTTTACTCTAAGCTATTTAATTCATGGAGTAAACAGTTTGGCGTCTATGAATGTATATCATTATAATTTCACAGATTTCAGAATAATGTTGTTTAAGTTAATTAAATTTCACAACTTTCTGAATAATAAATTGAACTTTACAATATTAATCGGCAGTTATATACCGTTTATGTTCAGTATTAAAATTTTGTTTTATTACTCTGAGGTAATACTAAAATTCTATGCGAAGGGGGGGGGGACAGGTCTACGACGTAGAGAGTGGTAAAGGAAGCGGAAAAGGTGAGCAGTGCGGAGTGTGGAAATCCTTTGTGACTGCAACTTTGAGTGCTACTGCTTGCGCATGCTGCTTAATCAAGTACGGGGCCCATCAAGCTTCCAAGATCTTAAAACAGTGGGTGGACAAGAACATGCTACATTTAGAAAAGCCTGTGAGGCACGTGGACTTTTAGAAAGTGACGACCATTGGGACGCTACCATGGATGAAGCCGTGCTGTGCCGATCACCAGCGAAAGTCAGAGAGTTGTTTGCAGTTATAGTAAGTACTTGCGGTCTCTCAAATCCACTTCAACTGTGGGACAAGTACAAGGTTGCATTATCAGAAGATATAGCTCATAGACTCCAAGGTACGCACATAGAATTGATAGTTAATGAGGCTTTAAAGTTAACAGAGAACAAAATAACTAATTTATCAGGGATGAAAATGACAGACTTCGGTTTGCCCACTCCAGAACAAAGGGGAGAATTGTCAAGCGATGTTGTAAGAGAACTGAATTACGATGCCGTTGCCTTAGATATCTTTGTCAATGATATGGAGCCACGTTTGCTTCCCGAACAAAGGCACGTTTATGATGTAATTATACAGCATGTAAATAGTAGTAATGGGGGACTCTTCTTTCTGGACGCACCAGGGGGTACTGGTAAAACATTTGTGTTAAACCTACTGCTCGCCCGACTTCGCAAGGACAGGAACATAGCCCTGGCTGTGGCTTCCTCGGGAATCGCTGCAACGTTGTTGAACGGTGGACGGACAGCACATTCTACTTTTAAATTGCCATTAAATCTAGCAAGCCAAGAGACCCCTACATGCAACATAAGTAAAAATAGCAACCGCGGTGCTCTCCTGCAACAGTGCAAGTTAATTGTGTGGGACGAGTGCACTATGTCGCACAAGCACGCCTTAGAGGCTTTGAACTACAGCCTGCAAGATATACGCAGCAACCAATCTCTAATGGGAGGTGTTGTAGTTCTGCTCGCTGGTGACTTCAGACAGACACTGCCCGTTATTGAGAGGGGGACACCGGCGGATGAGATGAATGCATGTCTAAAGGCGTCTCAACTGTGGTCCAAGGTAATAAAGCTCCAGCTTACATGTAACATGCGTGTCCAGCTTTTCAACGATTTGGAGTCAGGTGCCTATGCGTCTAAGCTTCTGAAAATAGGAGAGGGTCTCCTAAAAACAGACACAGATGGAAAAATCGAATTTACCAATGATTTTTGTCATCCAGTGACAACAGAGGATGAACTTATTGCTCACGTTTATCCAAACATACAAAGGAATATAAGCAACGAAGAATGGTTATGCGAGAGGGCAGTTCTATCTCCAACAAATGAGTCTGTCAACAACATCAACAAACATATATTGGCAATGTTAGCAGGGGAGTCAAGAATATACACGTCAATAGACACTGTGATGAGCAGTGACGACAGTCCCACTTACCCTGTAGAATTTCTAAACTCATTGGAACTAACAGGCGTGCCTTCCCATAAACTCGAGCTAAAAGTTGGCGTACCAGTTCTGCTGATGCGCAACCTTGATGCACCAAGATTGTGCAATGGCACTAGGCTTCGAGTCACAGAGCTAGGAAGAAACATAGTGCATGCCACTATTCTGACTGGAACAGCTAAAGGAGAAAGCGTTTTGATTCCAAGAATCCCGATTATTCCTAATAATCTGCCATTCCAGTTTAGGAGGCTACAGTTCCCGATAAAGGTGGCATTTACGATGACAGTCAATAAGTCACAGGGACAAACGCTGAGAGTTGCAGGGATTCATTTGGGAACACCTTGCTTCTCACACGGTCAGCTATATGTCGGTTGTTCAAGAGTGTCAAGTCCCCAAAACCTGCATATACTGGCTGAGAATAACAAATCTTACAATGTTGTATATAGGAATGTATTATTGTAATGAATTTACATCAATACAACATAGATTTTTCCAGTTTAAAAAGGTGTTGTTGTATTGTTATCGTTTTATCTGGAATTTGTTGATGAATTATTCTACAAATTAAAAATAGTATTGTTAAATAAAGAGTTCAATTTGTTAAGATTTATTCGGGTGATTACTTTTCTATTTAATTTAAGATGCTAAGTTTATGTAAGTACATAATATATGGAGTATATCAAGTTCGAATAGAAAAAATATAGGGAATGAGATGCTGGATCTAACAATAAGACAAACAGGTTACGTCGAGCGAAGCCGGCGGGTAACAGCTAGTATCATTATAATTTCACAGATTTCAGAATAATGTTGTTTAAGTTAATTAAATTTCACAACTTTCTGAATAATAAATTGAACTTTACAATATTAATCGGCAGTTATATACCGTTTATGTTCAGTATTAAAATTTTGTTTTATTACTCTGAGGTAATACTAAAATTCTATGCGAAGGGGGGGGGGGGGACAGGTCTACGACGTAGAGAGTGGTAAAGGAAGCGGAAAAGGTGAGCAGTGCGGAGTGTGGAAATCCTTTGTGACTATTAAATTAATACAGTATATTAAGGAACGCGGCAGCGTTCCGCCCCGCCAAGTCCCCCAGCGGTACACAGCTGCTGCAGTGTATATATACATGACGTGACAAAGTGGCTTTTTTACTCGTTTATAGCTCTGAAGAAACAAAAGCTATTAAAATAATTGTTCATCCACTGGATAGGGGCAATCATTCTTGGCAAAATAAAAAAAAGAATTTAAAAAAAGGTTGTGTTTGAGCCAAGAAAAACTAGTTTGAAAATTCACAAATTTTCCGTGTTCTCCTTCTTCTCCTTAAATGTTGACGGACCTACAGCCCAAACCACTGGCTCAATTTTAATGTTTTTTATGTTGTTTGAAAGCCCTTAGCGTGTAGATGTGCCTTTTGAGGGTCACAAGTCGGTGCGTTGACCCATAAACCCTTGGCAAGCCCTCAAAGTACGATTTTGGCCCATTTAAATAACATTGGATTAAAATCAAAACAAAAGAAGGATCAGCTGCGATTAAATCTCAATTAATTTAAAATGTTAGAGAAATTCATAGGATCAGCTGAAAAATTATTTTAAAACTTTTATAAAGTATTTTTTCAGGTATACCGAATGATTTGAGCTACTTACTATATAAAATTACTTAGAGCAGTGATATTCCCCGATACTTTCCATTGAAAAATGCTGTGTACCGATGGTACACTGGTACAGCAGCTCGTCATTTTTAACAGTTTAATACTACTTATCAAAACATATGAAACCTAGGAACTTGAAACTTAGTACTAGTACTAAGGTTAGTTTTAACATTGTTTCTTCATAATATTGCCAAAATTTATTTAACTAAATAAGGTTAGTTTTATGTTTTGATACACTAAAACAAATAAAACAATTGGGAAAATCCGTCTACGTATGTTAAACAAGCAAAAAAGTGAATGTAAAAAGTGATATGTAAATTTAGGATAAAAATGAGTTTTTCAATATTTGTTTTGCCTTATGCTATTTCTAACAAACCTAATCTGTTTGATTACATTTTTACTTCTCTAATAAGGGCTCAATTTACACTAGTCTTTAGATATACGGGTTTAATTATCGGAACACTTATGTAACACCAATGCATTTTATGTGTAGTTGTGCCCTGGTCTATATATAAGAGAAAAGAGGATTTTTATTTTAACTGTTAATTTTCTACAAAAATAAATACAATCTAACAAAAAACCACTAAGTGGTAACACTTCCCCCGCCAAGTCAGCAACCCAAAAAAGACAATAAATCACCACTTTTCCGCCAAGTAAAACAATGTAATGTATGTAAGTTTGGCCACTTGGCGGCAGACTTTTGCTTGATCACTTTAAAAAATACCATAAAATTAGTTCCATTGAGCAAGTATCTCTCCCAATAGTACATTGCTAGATGAGAGCTTATTTTACAAAATTTGACCTTATTTGTGTCACATTTCATAAAATCATAATAGTGATGGTTTTATATCTACTGATTACCTCGAAATTATTATACTTAGTTGGACTAATTAATTAGAGAAGTTGATTTGTGAAATTATCCACCAACGTAACTTTAATGAAAAAAAAACAAGCAAAAGTCTGCCGCCAAGTTGCCAAACTTACATACATTACATTGTTTTACTTGGCGGAAAAGTGGTGATTTATTGTCTTTTTTGGGTTGCTGACTTGGCGGGGGAAGTGTTACCACTTAGTGGTTTTTTGTTAGATCTGTAATACTTAAATGCTATGAAAAGAGAGGGAAACAGGTCTACGATGTAGGAAGTAGTGAAGGAAGTAGTCAAGGCGAGCGCTCCGGAGTGTGGAAAGCTTTTGTGACAGTTATAATAATGTATCTACAATTCTAAAAACGCAATGGGAAGGGAGAGAAACAGGTCCACGACGTAGGAAGTGGTGAAGGAAGTAGTCGAGGCGAGCAGTCCGGAGTGTAGGGACCCTTTGTGACAGTTAGGTTAATGTACCTGCAATACTAAAATGCCATAGGAAGGGAGGGAAACATGTCCACGACGTAGGAAGTGGTGATGGAAGTAGTCAAGGCGAGCAGTCCGGAGTGTAGGGACCCTTTGTGACAGTTAGGTTAATGTACCTGCAATACTAAAATGCCATAGGAAGGGAGGGAAACATGTCCACGACGTAGGAAGTGGTGATGGAAGTAGTCAAGGCGAGCAGTCCGGAGTGTGGGGACCCGTTGTGACAGTTAGATTAATAGATATGCAATAAAAAAATGCTAAAGGAAGGGAGGGAAACAGGTCCACGACGTAGGAAGTGGTGAAGGAAGTAGTCAAGGCGAGCAGTTCGGAGTGTGGGGACCCTTTGTGACAGTAAGGTTAATGTACCTGCAATACTAAAATGCCTTAGGAAGGGAGGGAAACATGTCCACGACGTAGGAAGTGGTGATGGAAGTAGTCAAGGCGAGCATTCCGGAGTGTGGGGACCCTTTGTGACAGTTAGGTTAATGTACCTGCAATACTAAAATGCCATAGGAAGGGAGGGAAACATGTCCACGACGTAGCAAGTGGTGAAGGAAGTAGTCAAGGCGAGCAGTCCGGAGTGTGGGGACCCTTTGTGACAGTTAGATTAATGTACCTGCAATACTAAAATGCCATAGGAAGGGAGGGAAACATGTCCACGACGTAGGAAGTGGTGATGGAAGTAGTCAAGGCGAGCAGTCCGGAGTGTGGGGACCCTTTGGGACAGTTAGGTTAATGTACCTGCAATACTAAAATGCCATTGGAAGGGAGGTAAACATGTCCACGACGTAGGAAGTGGTGATGGAAGTAGTCAAGGCGAGCAGTCCGGAGTGTGGGGACCCTTTGTGACAGTTAGATTTTTGTACCTGCAATACTAAAATGCCATAGGAAGGGAGGGAAACATTTCCACGACGTAGGAAGTGGTGATGGAAGTAGTCAATGCAAGCGGTCCGGAGTGTGGGGACCCTTCATTAGTTAGATAAACATATATTGGATTTTTAATTATTTTTAGATGATATAATTACGATATCGTTGTTTTAAATCATCATTGTAAGCCATACGATATTTTTTTGGAGATTCCTTACATCGTCCTTTGGCAATTAGGTTAAGTTAGATTAGTTCAGTTTGGCTTAGTTTTGTTTATGATAGGCCTCATAACAAATATGGAAATAGGCTTCATTTAATCAAATCCCATGTTGTACAGGAACGATTGATTTACTTCCTATCGATAACTGTTGGAAATCCATTACGTATATTACCAATGACTTTGGTTAATTAATGGATGAGAAGTTAGGATTGTTGTTGACTAAGATTTGGTTGATTTGCCCATACAAATAACATTGTGTTCACCAGTGACACCGGTAAGTAGGCTAGGTGTGGGTGGACTCTTTCATTACTGCGCTCATGTTCACTCATCCCGTTACGCGCAGAATAAGCGTACTACTAGTTAATCTGCCATCCTCATACCTAAGAATTGAATGTATCAATGGTCAGCATTACACATTGTATAAATAAGTCAACTCTAAATATATCTTTAAATTTGTTTCCAAATGCTGAATTTGTGTCACAGATGCTGAATGTTTACAGCTGTTATGTTAAACAAATTATATTGTACTAAAAGCTGGCTTAGAAGGTTAGCGTCGGCTGCTAGACTTTTTAAAAATAAAACTTAATTTCTAAAAAACTGGGACCCTTAATTATAATTATGGCTTTGACATTCCCTAGTTCTCAAAATTATCTTTCTTCCAACACAAAACTAATGAAAATCCATCGTCTGGTTGATTCAGAATCGTGAAAAAAATCCCATTTACGTTTTAATAATATATATGATAGTTTGGACAGGTTTCAACCCTTCCGAGGCGTAATACATTTACACAGTTTATATGTAGACTACATTATAACTCGTAAAATAGTTCTACAATTAAATGGATCTCCTTTTACAAACGTATATAATAACCAGAAATTTTCAGATCGTCCTTGCGTGTATTTTATGCCACAAATTTTGACGAAAGGCTTTTCATTACATAAACTATACCTATTTACAGTGTTGACCAAACAGTTGGCAAGAAGCATTAATAGATAAGCTATGTACCAAATATGATAATTTTAGCTCTATTCTAATTATGACAAAACACGAAGTAACTAAAAGTGAGTTTTGTTGGTGTAGTAAGCGTTGCAGGAGGTCTACTTTACACTGAATCGACGTTCACTTTTATTGCTTTTGATCTTCCGGCACTGTTGACTCAGCGAAACTGAACTTGTATTTTACCTTATTTCGTTATATTAAAACTGCTGTTGCATTAGGTCAAATTCCCAATAAGTCAATTGCTTTAACATAGACCACGTTTTTAGCTCGGACTGTACTATTTGACTTACTGGAACTTTTGATCTACAGACACTGCAAACATTGTAGTTTTTGACCTAGCGGCACAGGTATAAATTATTTGATCTTCCGGGACTGTTGACTTTCAGCAACATTCCCCTGATCAAGAAGTTATTTGCTTATTTATAATAATTTCCCGAATTCCTCTTATCAGAGGAAAAAAACTTTTTTTTAAATATTTCATAAAAAAAAAAAATGGAAATGATTCATCTGGTGGCTACAGTCAGGCATCAGACCTAGTCACGAAAAATAAACTTGGTTGTGAAAAAACGGCGGAATTACAGTAGACTTCCTCTTATCCGGACTCCTCGGGACCGAGGCCAGTCCGGATAACGGGTTTTCCGGTTAAACCGACGTCCCAAAAATCTCGTTAAAACGGACTGTTTTGTGTGATATTCGACTTAAATTTAGTAGAGCATTGTATTTAGACACGTGATCACTGGTCTAAAATCTTTCCCTCGAGATCAGTCGTTTCAGTATTGCCCACTTCCTGCCGATCTAGTCCGGTTAAAAGGTGTCCGGATAAGAGGCAGTCTACTGTATTGGAAACCGGTCCAAGTTATCTATAGATCTGACTTAACTGATTGTACATTAAAAAAAATTTTGACATCGTTTTTTTTCTTGCAGGGGCAGGCTACATGACTTGTTTTCCCAGATTGAAAAGGAGTTTGAGACATTGTACGCTGAAAACATTAGTTGTAAGTAAAAAAATCTCAAGAATTAAAATTAACAGTATTACAGTATTTAACAACAAATTACATGTAAGCTACTTATCGAAAGTTATGTCTTTTACTAAAAGTGTAAAATATGCATATTTTAATAATTAGCTTACAGTTTGTCTGTTTTTTTTTTTTTTTTGAACAGGAATCGGTAACAGTGAAACTATCAGTTGTTTGTAAGGGAATGAATGACCTTGGCACGGTTACTATCTAGCCAACCTTTCATTACTTACGATACGTCCAGAGTGCACTCCGATTCAGATTCAGATTTTTGGCATGTGGTTAATCTGAGTCAGATATTTAGATGTGGCCACAGTAGAAGCAGGAAATACACCACCGGAACTGACTTGGTTAGCAAAGAAGCAAGTCAGTCGTAGTTATGAAATTGTCAGATTAGAATCTATCGGTATTACGTATCTTAATTTTCTAAAGCGTTTTTATGAGGCTCCCAAGACAAATTTTGATCCAATGTTACACCAAGAAATTTTACATGACTGTTAGACACCATAGTATCTGGAAGTTCCCTAAGACTAAAAATTAGGTCCAAGGTTTTGTCCTTATTTAAAAGAAAGCTGTTGGCAGCAAACCACTATGTGGCCCTATCGATTCCATGAACAGAATTTTTGAGGTTAGAGATATCTCTACCAAGCATATCAATATCAAGCATGGTGGTGTCATCTGCATATTGAAAAAATATTTCCATTTAAGTTACAAGGTAGATCATTCACAGCAATAAGAAACAATAGATCACTAAATCTACCCAGAAAATTAATTGTTATCCAACAGTGGCGATAAGTTCAACTCTTTCACGTGAAAACTACTGGACCAATTGAGATGAAATTTTGCAAGAATATAACCAATATAACACAGATGGACATAGGCCTGGTTTTATTCTTAATCTCTTCTAGGGCCCTGCCTATGCCCCACTGTCTTCCAAAGTTGCTATATTATTCTTATGAATATACTTGCTATTAGAATTAGAATTAGTAAACCAGCTGTTTATAAATGTAATGTATGCTAGGTCAGTGTTTCACTTGCATGGTGGAAATTTGATAGTTATTTAGTAATAGGGTTTAGGCCCAGTTTCCCCAAAATGGTGTAAACTTCGTTTATAATAAACTAGTTTATTTTTAAACTCCGTTTAAAATGTGTGTTCGGTTTCTCCGACATTTTACTGGCTTCGTTTAAGATAAACGGCAATTCGAGCGGTTGGCAATCCTGAATGTGTATTTGTAAAGAATCTTCGGTGGGCTTTGGGCTAGTGTTTCTTACAACGCTCGCTACGCTACGCTACAACTCGGTAGAGCAGACGAGCAAAGTGCGAATGCTGCTAGAATAACATCACTGTTTAACACTATTCGTGCTATCGACATGTTTGAACATAAAAGTTGCATTTATTTCAATGTTAAGCAATTGCGGGAATTCCCGTCATCAGCACCCAACGTGTTAAGGTTATGTTATGTTATAAAGTTGATTTTTCTTTTACAACCAAAAGAATTCTGTCCCTTATTTTAGTAGGCCCTCTTGTTCTTGGTATCAAAGTGTTATAATCTTCATCAACTTCTTCAAAAATGTCAATTGACTCTTCCATTTGAGTTAATGCAAATACTGCAATTAATAGTAGCCTAACTTGCAAAAAAATAAATGTACAAATTTAAAGAACTTAATAAACAAAATAAATTAAAATATAAATAAAACTTAACTTAATTATAGGCCTTTACAATATAAGCCAGCCCTAAGCCAAGCCTATTTTCGTCCAAATAAATTTGTTGATGCTTAAATTATTAACCTACCTATTGTTTTGGAATTATTTGAGGTTATGTTACTGTTGTATTTTACTAATTTGAACTCAGTTTATTTTATCTCCAGTAGTTAAACCAAGTCGAGAGTTGGTTTAGTTTGAACTTAGATTAATACCTAGTTTAAATTTGGAGAAACACAAATCTTAGTTAAACTAAGTTTAAATCACAGTTTAATTTAAAACTAAGTTTAAATGAGTTGGGGAAACCGGGCCTTAGTATGTTTAGTTAAAGGAAGATTGTTAATGTTTTTATTTTGTATAATTTTGCTTAGCCTATAGTTTTCTGTGAAATTAAGAATGAGCTACAGATTAAGTAGTTTTTCTTTTAATTAGACCCACATGTTTTCAGTACAAGAAAAAGTTGATATACTCAGTGAGAAACTAGAAAGAGAAAGTCTTGTGAATGAAAAACCAGGATTTGACTACACAGACTTTGATGTACCTACTAAAGTATCCAAGCACAAATGTAAGTATTCCATCACTTGTAATTAACTCTAGATCTACTGAATTCATAAAGCCGATAAAAGAGTTTTGAAAAAAAAATTAAGATAGTTATTTTTTATGAAATCAGAGTAGTAATATTTTTCAGCTATGTGATGTAAATAAAGCATCATACAAGTTCTTTCTAAGAAACATTTAAATTCTTAAAGGAATTTTAAAGTTATGATGGTAGTGAAACAACCAAAATACATAACATAGGGCCTACTCCAAAAAATCCACTGTTTCAGTCTTATAATTAAACTTAAAAACAACTACTTAATTAAAAACAAAAAGTCATCTGACTCTTGAGTGTAAATTATTGTATCTTCAGCCATGCTAATTTTGATAGTTGGCTTCCTCCACTTTTATACTGGGCCCATGAAGGTCCTTTTTAGTAATTTATTACGTAAATGCCAATAGCAGATTCTAAACTAGGTCAGCTTATTTTAACTAATTTAATCAAGAAATAACTTAAAACTAGGGGCATGTAGGGAGGTAATTCCCTAAAAAGCTTAAAATATAAAACACCTTATTTTAATATTCAAACAAACTAAGAATCAAACTTTTTATTTGTCAAGATGGAAATGACTGTATCTTTTTCAAAAAAGTCTCTCTGTTTACTTTGGTTGTTGTAAATCTATGAAATCCAATGTTTGTCCTTTTTGTGTTACCAAACGACTATCCGATCGTCATGAAACTTTAGGGAAGTAAATAAGTACTATAAAAAATTAACATTTTTATTAGCCACATTGAGTTATATTTTATTGTTTTAAGGTTCTATTTCCCAGTTGTCGAAGCCAATATTGACAGTTTACACAAAACTTTGGTTTGATTTTTGGTTTTCAGAAAATGTCTCAATTATAGATAACGTTATCCCTGGTTTTAATACAGTTTACAGTGCATTGCAGAGTTAACTGGCTAAGTAAACCAACTGTGTGTATTGAACACTGGCTTGGAAATATATCACGATCAACTATATTAAAGTAAATAAAAATCAGCTGTGTATATGGCTTCCATTGCTATTCTTATGGAGAACTTTTTACGTTATATCTAAATTTCGGTTAAACTTTTGTGAATTCCACTATTTTTACCACCGTCACGGAATAGAGAGTAGAGACCTTTAATTAAAGCCCTCTCTTGTCGTTCTGCGACATCCCAGTCCCCCACAATTTTGACGCAAAGAATCGCCTTACGTAATTAATATATAGATTAATAATTATTGTTTTTTTCTTTTATATATTAATTATAGATCATACCGTATCTGTATTGGCACTGTAGTTGTAACATGTAACAATCCTCAAAATGAGGGACCCTATTGTAAAATTTTCAAAGGAGAATAAAGATTCTTATTGTTGTCTGTGTGTGTTCAGCAGTGGGGAGTTCCTCCCAGAAGCTGAAGACAGCTCACAAGCTGAAGGCCCAGACCAGCAAGATAGTGTCCAGTTTCAAGGGTCCTACAGTGGGCTGCAACCTAGTGAGAGAGTTCACTGGACACAGAGATGGAGTGTGGGAAGTAGCTGTCGCTCGTCCGGGGCAGCCTATCATCGGCACCGCCTCCGCAGGTAACAAATACCAGGGCAGCGTGTCACAGCAAAAGTGATACAAAAATTATGTTAGAGTTAGATTTATATAATGTATTTTAGAAAGTCATGAATGACTGCATTTTTAATATTATGTTGTATGCATTTATTGAACATATTACACACAATCACTTTAGAGGTATATTTGCAACAATTTCCCAAATAAAATATTTAGTATAAATTGAGCAGCTGAATTTGCTTGTAAATTACTTGTAATTTGGTAAAAAGTCT
The DNA here is from genome assembly GCF_028750875.1 of Macrosteles quadrilineatus. Lineage (NCBI taxonomy): Eukaryota > Metazoa > Arthropoda > Insecta > Hemiptera > Cicadellidae > Macrosteles > Macrosteles quadrilineatus. The sequence goes on from NW_026542594.1 coordinate 153,455,900, forward strand.
CCTATGTGGAGTTGAAGGGTCTGTCCCAGCTTAATTATTTTAATATAAATCAATATTGCAATGTCGCATGCTGTTGCTCTGTATACACAAGTTGCTGCCTCGTTTTATTTTTATTTTTCTTGAGCGGCCAATGGCCAGCCTTGACTGGCAGACGATGACTTGTGGTAGAGACACTGACCGACTGACCTGACATAGGCGTTTTGATGTGTCACCCCTATACCCTAGATGGGGAGCGTGCTGGCGTAGTGGTTAGAGCGCGGGACTTCAGTCTCTGAGGTCCCGGGCTCGATCCCCGCCAAGTCACCAATGGATCTTATCTAAGTGATAATGCCGCAACCCCTAGGTCTAGTCTGAAGTAATGTGAAAAACAATCCCAGACTAGTGCCTAGCAAAAAAAAAAAAAAAAAAAATAACCTAGATTTGAGAAATATTTGTAAGTTATAATTATGTGCTTTGTTATGCACCTTGATGAAATTGATTTCATAATTTAATTCTATGTACCATTCACATATACTCATTGTATGGATTTAAATGCTTAAAATATATTGTAGACGGAGGGTATTGCTCCTCAGTTTGTGTTATTGGAACTTTGGTTTAAGGCTTGACATTGTGTAGTAATACGTGAAATGGGAGATTAAGAACGAGACCAAATAAGTGATGCATAGTAGGCCTATTTTTGTTTATATCCCACCTCCATATCTCAGGACGTTACTTAAAGCTAGACCAGTAACTGAGGTCAATAACTGGATGCAACATTATTACCTAGATAAAATCCATTGGTGGTTGGTAGGATAGGTACCGTACCTCAGGAACCAAAGTCCCACGCTTTACCACTAGACTTGCTCATTCCCCCCATAGCAGTTGTGTAAAACTACTTGAAGTGTTAACTATATGTAGAAGTACCAAACTGACTGCAGTATCTTGTGTATGTGTTGTGTAGATCACAGAGCTTGTATCTGGGGTGTAGACTCTGGCAAATGTCTGTTACAATACCTGGGACACCAAGGCTCTGTCAACTCACTGAGGTTCCATCCTCTACGAGACCTGGTGCTCACCTCTAGTGGCGATCACAAGGCTCATGTCTGGCAAGCGGCTGTCAACTGGGAGGCTTCGGTAAATACATCCAGTATATTACATGTACACTATATCAGATCTTATGTACACCTTAGTATTTGTTCTTGGCCATTTTTGTTGAATAGGGTTTGTTAAGCTACTGGTGTTCAGGTATCTGAATAAAAAATGTTGTTAATGCTCCTTCGATCACGGCGGAATCATGAACGACTCATGTGACCGCGAAGAAATGGTGAACACCTTGCGTGATCGTGAAAACATCATCTTCATCTCCTCCGATCACGGTGAAAACATTAACGTCTCCTATGGCCGTGGAGAAATAGTTAGCACCTTGCGCGGGTGCTGAGACGTCATCTTCGTCTCCTCCGATTGCGGTGGAATAATGAACGACTCGTGATCATCATCTTCACGATAGCGGCAAAATCATGAACATCTCCTACGGCCGTGTAAACATCATCTTCTGACTACCGCAGTCTCGAAAACGTGACTGTGGTCTTGTGCGATAGCGGCAAAATCATGAATATCTCCCGCGGCCGTGTAAATGTCATCTTCGTCTCGAATACAAGATTGTCGTCTCACGCGTTAGTGGCGAAATCATGAACATCTCCCACGCCCAATGAAACTTTTGGTCTTGGTCAGTGCTACTTTAGGCATATCACCCCTATACTCATACTTCACTCACATTTGGGTTAAAATACGCCCAGTTGTTCCCCCATCTTAATTGATAATACTTTACAAAGACAATTCAATATAATTTTGTGACTACTCTATGTTATTTTGTGTAGTTTGAAACATCAAGTAGACCTGATATATTGTGAGGAAGTTTCCTCCAGAGCACTAGGCCTTATCAAGGGTGGTAAGGGTCGATAAGTGAAAGACTCTGGGTATCTCAAACTTCCATTTTATTCCCTGATATCCTTATCCTAACACATATGTTTATATATACAATATTATATACAGTCTTGATCCTGGGTCCGTAGTCCTCCTACCAGGCAGTGTCTCCGGGCTCGTATTCAGGGGTTGGGCAGAGGTTGGATCAAGTCTTGCTTGCGCCCTTACTGGCCCGGTGGTCTACGACACTCCTAAAAGATATCCGTGTGGGTCCGCGGTCTAGATCCTTGGCACCTTCACCCCGGAATCCTCGGTCCCCTAGCTGCTGCTCTCCACTGGAGACGGTTCTGGCTTTCCAAGCACAGAAGTCAAGCTGGGCCGGTTTAATGTGCTACTGCTCTCCACTGGAGACGGTTCTGGCGTCACTTGCTCAGAAGTTAGCACTCTCTAGGCAGTCTACTCGGTCTGCAGTCCGACGTAAACTCCTTCAACACTTAGCGTATACCTATGTATATGCTTTGAAAGTGGTGGGAGACTCCAAAGTCCTCCCCTCCACCTACGACTACGGACCCGCGGGCTCAACACGCCCATGCGAGGGTGTCGGTGGCTCAACACGCCCGTCCAGCGGTACCCGTGGCTCAACACGCCCATCAGGTGTCCCGCGGGCTCAACACGCCCATGCGGGGTGTCGGGGGCTCAACACGCCCATCCGACGGTGCTGGTGGCTCAACACGCCCATCCAGCGGTAACTCGCAGGCACAACACGCCCATGCGAGGGTGCCGGGGGCTCAACACGCCTGTCCGACGGTGCCGGGGGCTCAACACGCCCGTCCAGCGTACCCGTGGCTCAACACGCCCATCAGGTGTCTCGCGGGCTCAACACGCCCATGCGAGGGTGTCGGGGGCTCAACACGCCCGTCCAGTGTACCTGTGGGTCAGCACGCCCATCAGGTGTCTCGCGGGCTCAACACGCCCATGCGAGGGTGCCGGGGGCTGAACATGCCCGTCCAGCGTACCTGTGGCTCAACACGCCCATCAGGTAACTCGCGGGCTCAACACGCCCATGCGAGGGTGCCGGGGGCTCAACACGCCCGTCCGACGGTGCCGGGGGCACAACACGCCTATCCAGCGGTACCCGTGGCTCAACACGCCCATCAGGTGTCTTGCGGGCTCAACACGCCCATGCGAGGGTGCCGGGGGCTCAACACGCCCATGCGAGGGTGCCGGGGGCTCAACACGCCCGTCCAGCGTACCTGTGGCTCAACACGCCCGTCAGGTGACTCGCGGGCTCAACACGCCCATGCGAGGGTGTCGGGGGCTCAACACGCCCGTCCGACGGTGCCGGGGGCTCAACACGCCCGTCCAGCGTACCTGTGGCTTAGCACGCCCATCAGGTGTCTCGCGGGCTCAACACGCCCATGCGAGGGTGTCGGGGGCTCAACACGCCCGTCCGACGGTGCCCGGTGCTCAACACGCCCATCAGGCCCCACACCGGTGGCTCAGCACGCCCATTCGGCGGGGTCGGGCCCGGAGGCCCAACTGACTTCTCGGTGCCAAACACCCTGGTTAAGTACCCGCCGAATGGTACCCAAGTGGTGGGGGGCGAGTACCTTACCTCCCCTTCGGAGCATTGGAGTCATTTTGATGTCTCCGAGTACCTTTGTACCTTTAACCTAAAAATTCTCTTGGGAGTCTAAAACACTTCTTTACAATATTTTTATTTGTTTGGAATAAATAATATATATTTTGCTTGATATTTTGTTTAAAATTTTTTACTTTACTGTACATCACCTATCAATATCTCCTATGTTTTGCAGAAAGGCAACTCAGATTCAGAAGAGCTAGAAGACTTCCGTGGCGGGGGTGGAGGCGAGGGAGAGAGTGAGCAGGGAGAGCAGCTGAGGACGCCCCTGGTGGAGCTGACAGGTCACGCCAGTGTGGTGATGTCAGCAGACTGGTTAGCCGGGGGTGACCAAGCTGTCACTGCGTCCTGGGACCGCACAGCCAGTCTGTACGACGTGGAGACTGGGGAGATGTTGCAGACACTCAGTGGTAACAACAGGCTTCTGTATAGTGGACTCATTTATCATTTCAAAACTGTCTACATCACTCAACTAAGAATTTTTCATAAAAAAAATAAAATTGTTTGCTGTATGTATGTTGGATGAAATTTTACCATACCTTGCTTCGAGTGACCATCACTTACATCCCAAAATAAAGACTTGATACAAGCCATAAATTAAAACTAAAAATAAAATTAGCCATAAATTGGCTTGATAAATTGTCCATACTACTGGAGGATCAAAGACTGAAAAACAATGTGCCTAATTTTAACCTGTTAAATGTTGAATTAAGGGGAGCCTATAATTTGGATTTTTCATGTCTAATTTGTATTAAGTAGCCTATACAAGTATAGCAGCTTATATCTTTTTTACAATAATAATGTCAATGTCAATTACAATACTGTATTGTTTAAAGACTTAATAAATGACTATTCACCTTTTATGCAGTCATTAGCCTCCATTTATTTGATTGGTTGTATAACATCTAGGAAACGGTATTTTTTGTGATAACTGCTTTTGCTGGAGGCATACAACTTCAACAACTTGTTGTTGAAACAAGAAACAATGAAATAGTTGTTTATTTAATCAGGACTCTCCAGTTAAATTATCAATCCTACTGTCAATTCCTCTAACAAAGCTAATGAACAATGCTAATAAATGAAATTCCTTAGCTTATTAGTTTCAGGTTTGTCTATTAGATTGCAGCACATATGAAGTAGCCTTCAACAAGTTTGACTTGAATTTACAGTTGAGCTTACACATTGTTTGTTTGTCTTAGGCCATGATCAGGAATTGACACATACATCAGCTCACCATTCCCAGCGTCTAGTTGTAACTTCCTCCAGGGATACAACCTTCAGACTGTGGGACTTCAGAGAGCCTATACACTCAGTATCTGTCTTTCAGGGCCACACAGAGTGAGTCAGAAAGATAAAAACAGTAAACTCAACTTTTTATACTTATTTTCTATTTTTTAAATATTTGCTATGCTTCTTTAATGTTTTCTACGCCAATGTAATTTTTTAACATTTTGAAAGGGAATAGTCCAAACTCTGGTCTTTTTACTATCTAACATCGACCTTTTCGTTAGATAGCATCCTTAATTCATAGCCCAATGACAAATTGCATCTGGTCCTGGAAACGATAGGCTTGGAATCAAACCAGCGACCTTCAGATTTGAAGGCAAGCACTTTAACTTCTTGCCAATCCAGACATACATATGTTTCTTGTGTCATTATGCCAGCTGTACTGCTATCCCACTAGGGTACAAATAGTTGATCTGATATGCGCTCAAATTAGACCTGCGAACGCTAGTTTTGCACAAAATAGGAATTCAGGGACCACCTGTCTGTGACGTTGGCATGATAGCTAAGGTCTTGAACTGACAAGGTGTAGCATTTGTTGCTTAACTACATGCACGGGTTTTTAATCATGTACATGTTCAATCTACATTAAGCTTACTACTGTGTGGCTTAGCTGGTGGGTGGGCCGAACTTACATAAACAGTGTGGCTTAGTGGCTTGGGTGGAAATTGATGGCAATAGGGATTGCAAACTACATCTGTTTTGCTTCTTTTTAGATCGGTATAGGGGAGGAGAACACTGAATCTTTTTCTTTTTTGCCTCTTATTTTTGTTAAATATGGACATATCGTGTTAAGTTATATGCGATAAAAGACATAACACAACATATCGTGAAAAAATTTATAACTATTCAATGGGTTAAAAAGATAAAATTATAAATTTACTCAAAACTAGGTCAGTACTTACAGTGGTCTAAGCTTGACGTTGATGTTGTTTTAGCACTGTCACGTGTGCTGTGTTTACTAAGAGGGAAGACAAGGTAGTCTCAGGCTCAGACGACCGAAGTGTCAAGGTAACAAAATCAAGTAGCATTATTGTAACTATCATTCATATAACTTGTAAATACATAATTACAATTATATAGCAATCTTGTCATGAGTTTTTTGTCATTTGATAAACTGTTACTTATCTAGTCATTTCAGTCACATATATGACCTATCCTAAACTATGATAATTTGCAGTAATATTTTATCATTTATTTTATTCTGTCCTATGCTCAGCCATTTTTATTTTGATTTATATTATGACACAGTAGTTTGTTGTATTTGATTTAATTTAATTTCAAAGAGAGGTTCTCTTATCTTATTATAAGGAGTACTCTTTTGAGAAATGTTGCCTACTCTGTAAGATGGATTTATAGGTTGTCCTAGGATCTGAATACAGCACAATGGGATCATTGGATTTCAGTTTTGTTATGTCGGTATCAGGTGTGGGATCTGCGTAACATGAGGTCTCCTTTGGCAACGATACGGTCAGACTCGGCTGTCAACAGACTGGATGTGTCCAACACTGGGGTGGTCGCTATACCTCATGACAACAGACAAGTGCGGCTGTACGACCTGGGTGGCCAGCGAATAGCAAGGCTGCCTCGCACCAACAGACAGGTACCAACTAACTAGAAATACAGATAAATCTCTATAAATGGCAGTCTGAGGTATTGTCATTAATCTTTTAGTCTGTTATAGGAATTTTGATTTAACTGCGTTAAAGTAACAATAAAACAGTACGTACACTACTTCAGTTGTGTCATTTTTCAATGAAGTCGTGTTTGGGGGACTGGCCAAAGAGTTGTCATACCACATATTAAACTCACCTCTTATGATCTTTTACAACTGACTAGGAATTTTCCATATCAGTTGCCATTGCCATGACTATAAATTGATAAGACACAGGGACAGACGCTAACAAAGGCAGGATTGTACTTTCCTGGCCCTGTTTGTTCACATGGTCATTTATGTGTGGTGTTTTCCAGGGTGTGTTCTTTCAGTTAAATCAATGTCTGTGTAAAACAAACCTAATAAAAAACAATCACAGATGACTATTGACTTCTAACTTTAGATTACACTTACAACATAGTGCTCAAATATACAGCATATAAATATGCTGTAAATACCTTATACTTTAAAAAATAAAAGATTTTGAAATGTTAACAACCAACACCTAAATCAATGACACACTAACTACACGGTAGACTTACTAACTAAGATTTGTGGATGATAAAGTGCAAATGCTTCACACAGGTCGGCTAGTTTTATTTTAATAATCAAAGTTAATTTCAGTAGCACATTGTTTATTGGGCTATATTCATTACACATATTTAACATAATATCTGATTAAGACCATGAGTTGCTTCCATTGCTGATATCAATTAGGCCCTTGGCAATGGATTCAGAGGAAAAAGAAAGCTGGAACAAACTAATTGTCTGAGTAGCTTTAAAAAAAATTGTACAACTCCATTGATAACCATCCAGATGTAGGCCTACCTTTGTTTTAACCTGGACGCTTCCCAGGCCCACTTTTATAAATAAGCAGACTGGGCATATGCCCAGGGGCGCCGGTGGTTGGGTGCCCCCAAACCACCGCCCGCCCGCACTAGGTAAAAAGGGGGTGCTGCTTTTGGGGTTTACCCAGTGCTCCACTGACTCTTAACGGGGCCCTGTTGCTACCAACAAAGGATTTAACTGTTCTGTGACAGCTTCTTTTCATTGTCATTGTACTCAACTACAGTAGACACTCTCTAATCCGGCACTCCAGTAATCTGGCGTCTTTTCCCGCGGCTGTGTAGACATCATCATTCTCTCCCGCGGTTATGAAAACGTCATCGTCGTCTTGCGCGATCGCGGCAAAATCATGAACATCTCCCCAGGTCACGGAAAAGTAATCATCGTCATGCGCGATCGCGGCAAAATCATGAACATCTCCAGCGGACGTATAGACGTTATCATCGCCTCCCACACCCCCAAGGAAGAGTCATCAACAAGATGTCTTGCGCGATCACGGCAAAATCATGAACATCTCCCGCGGTCATGTAGAATCGTTGTCTTCCGCGGCCGCAGCAAAAATTGTATCATCTCCCGCAGCCGTGTAAACATCATTGTCTATTTCCGTAGCCACGGAAATGTCACCCTCGACTTGCGCGATGGCTGCAAAATCATGAAAATCTCCCACGGTCACGAAAATGTCATCTTCGTCATGCGCGATCACGGCCCGTGTAGACGTTATCATCGCCTCCCGTGGTCACGGAAACGTCATCGTCGTCATGAACGATCATGGCAAAATCATGATTATCTCCCGTGGCCGTGTAGACGTTATCATCGTCTGCCACGAATACGGAAACGTCATCGTCAACATGCCTGATCGCGGCAATAGCGGTTTCGGATCACATGATCTTCGGAGACGTGTATTAATGGGAATGTTGCTGAAAGTCAACAGTCCCGGAAGATCAAATAATTTATACCTGTGCCGCTAGGTCAAAAACTACAATGTTTGCAGTGTCTGTAGATCAAAAGTCCCAGTAAGTCAAATAGTACAGTCCGAGCTAAAAACGTGGTCTATGTTAAAGCAATTGACTTATTGGGAATTTGACCTAGTGCAACAGCAGTTTTAATATAACGAAATACGGTAAAATACAAGTTCAGTTTCACTGAGTCAACAGTGCCGGAAGATCAAAAGCAATAAAAGTGAACGTCGATTCAGTGTAAAGTAGACCTCCTGCAACGCTTACTACACCAACAAAACTTGCTTTTAGTTACTTCGTGTTTTGTCATAATTAGAATAGAGCTAAAATTATATTTGGTACATAGCTTATCTATTAATGCTTCTTGCCAACTGTTTGGTCAACACTGTAAATAGGTATAGTTTATGTAATGAAAAGCCTTTCGTCAAAATTTGTGGCATAAAATACACGCAAGGACGATCTGAAAATTTCTGGTTATTATACAGGGTGTTTGTGAACTCTCTCGAAAAAATTCACAGGATTATTCCTTGGGTTAATACATGAATATTTTACATTATAAACGTGGGTCGCCGGAGCCTCGTTTTCTGTCTGTCTGTCTGTACGTGTTTTTTATAAATAACTTTATAACTCGAGTTTGAATCGAGGTACAAACTTTAAATTTGACACACTTGTGTATTTTAACGTGTTACACAAACATGCAAAATTTCATTTCGTTGACTATAGCCGTTTCAAAATGGCGGCCATCTAAAATCTTTGACCTCAAATAACATGAAAACCACTAGAGTTACAAAAAAAAAAACACAAGAATAACAAAATGTGGGAAATTTTATGCCAAATCAAATGACACCTCCATGAGATGAGATCCATTTAATTTTAGAACTATTTTATAAGTTATAATGTAGTCTACACATAAACTGTGTAAATGTATTACGCCTCGGAAGGGTTGAAACCTGTCCAAACTATCATATATATTATTAAAACGTAAATATGGTTTTTTCACATTCTGAATCAACCAGTCGACGGATTTTCATTATTTTTGTGTTGAAAGAAAGATAATTTTGAGAACTAGGGAATGTCAAAGCCATAATTATAATTAAGGGTCCCAGTTTTTTAGAAATTAAGTTTTAATTTTTTTAAAGTCTAGCAGCCGACGCTAACCTTCTAAGCCAGCTTTTAGTACAATATAATTTGCTTAGCATAACAGCTGTAAACATTCAGCATTTGTGACACAAATTCAGCATTTGGAAACAAATTTAAAGACATATTTAGAGTTGACTTATTTATACTATGTGTAATGCTGACCATTGATACATTCAATTCCTAGGTATGAGGATGGCAGATTATTTAAATTTGCATAGAAAAATAGTAGGATGTTCAAATTATTTTTTAAAGGAATCTTTGTAATCATCGATTTGTTTTAGTCCCATATAATTTGTTTTAACTAACAGCTGGTTGAATGTAATATTGTTCTATATAACTATTAGGTTTTTGGCGAATTTCCCATATAGGGAATAAGCTATTACCGTAGTACTTATGGTAACACCTGGACCCGGGACCGATTTAATTTTTCGTTTTGAGGTCCCTAGAGGCCAAAAACACCATCCGTTCAAATTCATATATACAGGGTGATCAACTCAAGGAGGCCACCATTGGGAAGTCGGAAACGGTAAGAATTAGAGAAAACATTAAATGGGGGACATTCCTTTATTTTTTGTGGCAGTTAAAAATATGATTTTAGTTTTTTTTATCATGTTTTCGGATAGAATATCTAATTTAAAAACTTTTTTAGCCTTGACACTTTTTCGATAAACCCACTCGTTTGGGAGTACAGCCTATGGAAAAATGACTTCCGGTGTACATTTTACATCATGTAGCTCCTAAACGAGTAAGTTTAGAGCAAAATTGCAAAAAGTAAATTAGTCTTAGAATTGCATCTTCATTCCTTAAAGACTATAAAATAAAAAGTTTTCCACTTTTCAAGTTTGCCGCCATTTTTTAAAATAATATAATTTCTATTTTTAATTAATTTTATGGTCTTTTTGGAATGTGGATGCAATTGTAAGACGTTTACTCCTCGTGTTTTTGCTTTAAACTTACTTGTTTAGGAGCTACATGATTTAATATGTACACCGGAAGTCATTTTTCCATAGGCTGTAACTCCTAAACGAGTGGGTTTATCGAAAAAATGTCAAGGATAAAAAAGTTTTAAAACTGCCTATTATGTCCGAAAACATGATAAAATATAGGGTGTTCGATAAGAAATTTCAAATTTGGCCGCCATTTTGGAAAATGGCGGCTGAATTTCAAACGACTAAAATCATATTTTAAACTGCCACAAAAAATAAAGGAATGTCTTCCGTTTTAAGTTTTCTCTAATTTTTACCGTTTCCGATATCCCAATGGTGGCCTCCTTGAGTTGATCACCCTGTATAGCGTATATTTATTTATTTATATATTTTTCCTGGGGGGAACCCCAAGACCTCCTCCTTTTTGAGGGGTATTCCATACCCCCCAGGCCCCCGGTGACCCCCCCCCCCAAAATATATGTCTAGGAGCGCCCTTGTCTTCTTTACCTATAAAACACATGGGATACAGCCTTTTCTTCACTGATCACGTAATGCGTGATTTTCTATAAAGTCTTGGAAAAATAAAAGGTAAAATAGATAGAATAAAGGTGTACTGTATGTGGTGTACACACAAATATTCATCAAACTGTGTGATATTTTGTTATTGCAATGAACAATTTGGGAGTATCGTATTGTTTAAGTCGATGGAAAATCTCTGTTGATCCTGTTTTACAAGCAAACCAAAAAGATACATTAGTCACCACTCTATGCGACATATTCTAACCAGAAAATTTTAATCGTATGATTCTATAAGCATTGGATTGCAAAGTACTTCACAAACATTATTTCAAGGGTAATAACAGTCACAATTTCCGCCGACTTTAAAAGAGTCAACTAAACTACTATACTAATGGACACACAACTAAATGAAACAACTAATGGAACAACTCACGATGTACATATAACAGTTCGATATAAGCATTGAGTATACACGTCAGTGGATGCGTGTATACCGTACCCAATGATATAAGCAACGGTTCTTGCAATTTATTGCTTATTGTTTTTTAGAGTTGTTTTCGGACTTACTCTGTTTTCGGACGTACTCACACTCGTATAAGGTTGTCCACGTTTGTCATTGATAATGTAGCCATGTTACATGGTTACACCCGTTGTCAAGAATATGGTTACAAGTTTTCCGTCTGTTTTTGAATAGCGATACATTTTTTCACATACTTAAGAACCACCTGATTTCGTGCATTGCATGTTCGTCTCAATTTTAATTGCTTTAGTAGGCATTATTTTGGTTGATGAGGACTTCAATCGGCCCTTTCAATGAAAGCTCATGAAATATACTACTTTGTCCATTAATTTTATTGTTTGGTAAAATGGATTAAATTATCCTGCAAACCCAAATAGAAATAGTAAATATAGTATTTGAAACAAATCAGTAACATGTTAATAATGTAACCTACATTATTTCCTTGAATTGCATAACAGCAATTAACTGGGCTGATCCTAATATAAATAAATCAATATGTTCTTCATAGGCATAACATGGGTTCATAACATGAGCCGCTGGGGCTGAGCCCAAGGGATTTAAAAATGTAAGGTTGGTTTGCAAATGTACGTGACACGCTCTTTCTAATGAGACATGAATGGTCAAAATCACCTAAGAAATTCGGAGGAGTTCAACGGAAAAATTTCTTGTTGGCGTTATACAGTATGGTTGAAAAGTCCTGGATTGGCTATATTTTTTTAACAATATAGATAAAGTAGTGAGACTTGGTATATCAATAATATAATAGCCATAAATATCTACTGTCTTAAGCTATTATCACTGTTTAATCCCTTAAGGGGGATGGACCACAAAGACTAAGACAAAATTCTTATATAATTTTAATACTATTTTACCTGTTTTTGAAATGGCGACCATACAAATGTATGCATTTTAAGCCAAGTATGAATGGAGTTGAGTGTGTGATGAGTGGAGCGATCTTGTTGTCCTGTTAGTGACTAAGGCCGACGTAATCCTTAGACACAGCTGTTAATTAATAGTCCATACAGTCAATTAATAGCAGCAGAGGTCAAGTTTGGTAGGTATCAAATTAAAGGTTTTAATTATAAAAATACATTGCCGCAAACCCAAACTCAAACGATGATGATGATGATAATAATGTTAATGATGTAGCTAAAACGTATCGTTTGAAATTTAACACCTGAAAATAAGTTAAATAGAAAAGGTTTTGGTTAAATCCATCAAATTGTTATTGGACACTATAGTTCGGCCGCTTAGAAAACGACCTGCGCGCTAATGGTAAACCAATGCTGGAGGAGGTCGCTTTCTAAGCGGCCGAACTATAGTAAGTACTAGTGCACTTTTTTATATTGATTATATGATTATATTGATTTACTTTGGATTTTAAAAATGTGAACGTTTTATTTTATTAAAGATTTATGGTGATACGTAAATATTGTGGTGTAGTAAAGTATATTATATTGTAGTTAAGTGTTAAATTTTGAAATTTTAGGGTGAATCGAGATGAATCTTTTTTTATAACATGGGTCTCTCCTACCTACATACCAAGTTGGATACATACCAAGTTTCATAAACATCGGTTGGAAAAGTGTAAAGATAAATATTTGTATGTAAAAAATACAAAATGGCGGATATCTGGTTAACGAAACGATTTTGGAAAAAATGTTATCCTTCATTTTCTGTTTATTTTGACCCAAGGAATTACTAGGTAAAGTATCTCCCCGCTTATTTTTAACACCCTGTTTATGATGTATTCTTATAAGTGAAAAATGTAAGCTGGTAATACAGAAAGATGTTTTATAAATAATATGAATGTACTGGTGATCTGTATATTCATCTTTTTCTTGTTCTTAGAACTGTAAATTAAAAGTCCACTCAGCAGTCGCATCGTACGATGTAGTTCTTTCCATGCGTTGCGAAATGTTAAATTTGCCGTCCTCTTCAACCCAAGTTATCTATTGAACCACTGATTGTAAAAAATTCAAAAAAAATATATTTTACGCATCACACTTTTGGCTACAACTTTGCCACAGACAAAACCTCCTTAACCCAAAAACAAACAAAAACTCTCGCATGCTAACTTTTTCATGCTAGAAATCACGATTTAAAACTATTTCACCATACATATCAATTTTTATTAATTAGATCGGTAAATAGTTTAAAGTTCAACAAAATAGTCATCGAGTAGGACTAACCAAGAAGCTCTGTGCCAATTTTCAAAATTTTAGCACAACTTTAAGTACACCAAAACACGTAATTATTGAAGTCATGCGTCGAGAGGACTATCGCTGTTTTTAACAGATTATACTTTTGACCTTCCGGCACTGTTGACTCAGCGAAACTGAACTTATATTTTATCTTATTTCGTTATATTAAAACTGCTGTTGCATTAGGTCAAATTCCCAATAAGTCGATTGCTTTAACATAGACCACGTTTTTAGCTCGGACTGTACTATTTGACTTACTGGGATTTTTGATCTACAGACACTGCAAACATTGTAGTTTTTGACCTAGCGGCACAGGTATAAATTATTTGACCTTCCGGGACTGTTGACTTTCTGCAACGCGTCCGTATTAATTGCATTTTAAGTGTTTTTAATGATAACATTCCAGTAATCCGGCAGTATTGCGGTCCTATATCTGCCGGATTACTGAGAGTCTACTGTATGAGATTTATAATAGTAGTATAACAAGAACAAGATATCCTTTCTGGTAACATATGATGTTTGGCCAGGGTCATCAACGTATGGTGTGCTGTGTGACGTGGGTGGATGACAACTCTCTCAGCATGCCGTGCAACTTCTTCTCCTGTGGCTTTGATCGGCTGGTACTAGGTTGGAACATACAGTCTGTCAAAGACACCTGAAATCTGCTTATTGTTTCATTACATATTCTGCTGATCTACTTGACACTCTCGCTTCGGCCAAAGGTATTCTTACCTCTGAATTTGGATATTTTAGTCAATATTCAAACCAACAAATCATTTCTGTTTTTATTTTACCACTGTTAGATTTTTTGTCTGAAAGATCAAGTCATCGAGTTTAGTACATGTTTAGTTATATGTTGGCCTCCTCTATGTTTATCATGTTATATTGACGAGTTGTGTAAGTACTTCACTGGTTGGATCCAACCTTCAAACTTGTGTACTTAATCAAACTATTAACACTCTCAAGTTTAAGTTTTATATAATTCTTGTTTGGATGAGGGGTTTTTATTCATTGATAGGACGATGGACTAACGGGATCTGCTCATTTTAGTAGATCAATTTAGAACTATTCATTATATGTACAGTTATAAACTATTTGTATTTTTTGTTAAAATTACATACTGATAAACTCAAATAACTTGAATACTGTAATAACAACAAACTAGTTAACAATGAAAACATTACAAAAATCAACAAATAAATCATATTTTTAAACTACTTTTTGCACAATTAGCCATAGTTTTAGACTATTTCTAATCCGTACAATTAAAATGTCCGCACTCAGTGAGTGAATCGTTTAACTACAGTACATTATTTTTTAACAAGATTGGCTAGCCTTATTCATTAGGCTAATTTAGTTTCTATACCATTGAAGGACTGAAATAATTTTAAGAGATATTTTAGGTTGTTTATATACTTGTAAGTTATATTTATATTCTGGTCTCTGTAGGCTATAGTTTGTCATATTAAGTTTAGTGTAATTCAGTACAAAAAGTTACCAGTATCTTCCATGGATGCTCAATTCGAGTTTATTGTCTTGTATTATTTTATGTACTTTAGATTTATTTTAAAACGGTGTGTGTTTTATATAGTGTAATCTATTTTTTTATTAAGTTATATCTCTCTACCCAACAACGAAACTAACAAATGGCTACAACTAAGGAGCATATATGCCTGATTATTTAGATGTTTGGTAGGGTGATTGCACCAGAGAATGACCGCACAAAAAACATATTGGGTTTTTTCCTTTTTGTGTTGCCAAGTCCATCACAAACAGTCTTAAAAGTAACCTTGGAGGGAGCCTGATTGGAATCTACTCTTTAACTTGTTCAAAACAATAGTGTCAACCATCGCTTTGTAACACAAACAAAATTAAATGTTCAACAAGTTCGTCTTAGAGCTTCCCACCATCGCGTCTTGTAAAAACAAAGTTTTATGTATAGTTCTTTAATTACTGATTGCAACTACAATACAATGTAGTTTGTAGTAAACAAAACACGTTAAGGTACAGTTCTGTACTTATTTTAAGATCAAAATCTGAACCAAGAATTACTCAAACAGACGGTCATTTACTGGATCACAACTTTCAAATTTGGGTATAAACACTACAGTATAAATGGCCATGATTTGGATGGATTTATTTCACTTGCTAGGAAACACAAAGTCTCATCTGAAATCATGAGGATACACTGTAACGTCTTTAATCAATTTTACTGTGTTAAAGCTTTGACTATTAATACAAGTAGACATTCCATCTCCATGTTAAAGTTCTCGCCAGTTTTTTAATCAAAATTGTCGTAGTTAGTTGATGTGAGCCACAAACAGATTGTGCTGATGTAAATTACGAATTTCCGTCGAGTACACAAACTTGTTCATTATGTCAAACTGTGGAATGACTTATTGTGAGCTATAGCAACTGTTATGAGCATGACCCATCAACCTATGTAAGCAACAAAAAATAAGTTAGAAAATAGAATTTTAGACACTAGCGCATTCTGTGACTGGCTCACTCAACTACGTTCTCTATTAAAAAAAGTTTCCAATAGCTGGTTCATATAGATGCGACGTCTATTTCAGTATCCAACAGTCAATGCTTAAAGGTTACGATAATTTACTAGATGGAAAGTAGTCATTCAGTCATTCACTAGAATCTATATTATGACGATCCTGGTAAGGTAATTTTTATTATATACAGGGTGTCCAGCTTTGACAAGAGAATCTTGAATGGATTATTTGGGGAAAAGGAGGGGGTTTAATATAATTAAAATGTTATAGTATAATACTACACTACTGGTCATTCACTGGTGCCATGATCTATGTGCGCTAAATTGTATTTTTCAACATTCTGCTGAATAATTACTTTTACATTTAGTTTGTAAATACAGGAGAATACGTCTAAACTATTCCCTATGACTACACTGTGGCATAATATCCTATTTTTCCATGTCAGATACAAGTGGAAACTCAAGCTGAAATGATCATTCACTGGTGTTTTCCCCTTGAGAATATGTGCTTTAATTTGGTTCAAGTATTATCAGGTTTGGTCATATATAAAACTATTCATAAATATATCATTGAAACAAAATTTATATCGCTTTGGCATAAAGAAAATTGTCAAGTATTTTGCCAATTATTTTATGATGCTTCTTTGGTAGGCATATAATGTCTGTTAATGTTGTATACCTTGACAAGACAAGAAAAATTACACTTGTGTCATTTTTAAAATCTAATATTTTTAAAAGGATTTAAAAATTAGTTAAAACATGAACAGTTATTGTATTAGACATTGACAACTTTGGAGTTTTTGCCAAAATAACTGTTTTGATTGTACAGTAATTCTGTTTATTACTTATGTATTTTTTCCAAATTAATGGATATTTTGTTTAAAATTGACCTTTGTCTATTTAAAGACTGCTTAAGCATTTCGGATAAAAATAATCTTTGATCACTTACCACCAGTGGAATATTGTTCAGTGGAATCCATTTTTTGGCTGTGGCTTTTTTTTAGATTTCATAACAGCTATTATAACAGTTACCAACAAGCGGATTGTAGCTTTAAGTCAAGCATAGCATTATTTTAATAACTCTCTATCAATAAGAACTGAAATTCACTTAAAGTCGCACATAGATGCATATACAGGGTGAGTTTTAATTGTCCCCCCCCCAACTTTTTTCTACATTTTTTCAAATATCAATCCCAGACCACTTCCAAACATTGTTGGGTAGTAAGTACTTCATTTTGACAAGGTGGTCATTTCCGGCCGCCATCTTGGATCCGCCATATTGGATGCAAAATTTTTTTTTCAAATGTAAAGGTAGAGTTGTGACCCATTATTTCAAACTACATTTTTACCCTGATTACAATGTCGCAAACCGTTTAAAAAAATCTTGATTCATTCTAAAGTTACGAGGGCTTTTTAAAACTTTATTTTTAGCCCATTTTAACATTGTGCATTTACAAACTAAGACCATAATTCCAAAATAGTGCTAGATAATGATAAGTATACACTACCAGTAATTGTCCACCTATTTTCACTTGGTTATGACTGATGTATTTTTTTTTCGGCCGCCATCTTGGATCCGCCATTTTGAAATGTGATAAATTATTTTAAATATGAAGGGGGTGTTGTGACCCATCATTTTGAACTACTTTTTTAAGCTTAACTCAATGCCGCAATCCATTTTTTGTTATCAAGTTTTATTTATGAAATATTGAAATTTTTTTGTTAAAAATGTCAATATTTCAAAATCAAAAAATGAAAATGAAAAACGGATTATGGAATTAAGTTCAGCTTAAAAAAGTAGTTCAAAATGATGTGTCACAACACCCCCTTCATATTTAAAATAATTTATCACATTTCAAAATGGCGGATCCAAGATGGCGGCCGAAAAAAATACATCAGTCATAACCAAGTGAAAATAGGTGGACAATTACTGGTAGTGTATACTTATCATTATCTAGCACTATTTTGGGATTATGGTCTTAGTTTGTAAATGCACAATGTTAAAATGGGCTAAAAATAAAGTTTTAAAAAGCCCTCGTAACTTTAGAATGAATCAAGATTTTTTTAAACGGTTTGCGACATTGTAATCAGGGTAAAAATGTAGTTCGAAATAATGGGTCACAACCCCACCTTTACATTTGAAAAAAAAATTTTGCATCCAATATGGCGGATCCAAGATGGCGGCCGGAAATGACCACCTTGTCAAAATGAAGTACTTACTACCCAACAATGTTTGGAAGTGGTCTGGGATTGATATTTGAAAAAATGTAGAAAAAAGTTGGGGGGGGACAATTAAAACTCACCCTGTATACTTCCTCTCTGATAATTTTTCGTTAATTAATCCTAGAGTGCAACTGGGGTTGTTGCACTCAAAACACATTCAATTTCAGAATCACAGCAAAATTAAACAGTTAGTCAGCCATACAATAAACTATACAATATGTCATTGCTTGTTTATTCCTCCTGTCTTAAATCTGTCAGTAATCAATCAATCAATAGTGAGTTGGATGTTTGCTTATAGCAACAAGTGTTATTAGAAAAAAATTGTGGAAATTAATTTTAAGTTTGGTATAGTACATAGGTGCCTATTGAACCTTTTTTGGTTTGTGTGTAATGGCTCAAGGAGCTGTACACTATATGTTTGTTATATTATATTTTAAAGAAAAGTCAATTGGCTAAGTAAGGGATTTTTTGATGGAATAGAGTTCAGCTAGCTTAACCGAAACAATTAGATCCCAGGGACTGAAAGATATTTTTGGTAATTGAAAACTAATCTAATGAACAAACACATTTCTAAACAGCCTCTAAAACAAACCATAAATAGCATACAATGAGTTTTTTTGAGGAGCACACATACAACAACCATAACATACACTAAAGTAAACCCCCAAGCAGCAACCTTACACACACACACAAAACAAGGTAACACAAATGATTCCCTGGTCTTCAAGACTACGGAGAAGAGGAGCAAGATTAAGAGGTAAGTAAGCGTTTGGGTCAGAGATAACAATATAGGTAGGCCCATATCCCATCAAAATTAATTAAAAATACCTTCCCTTAGTCCGCTATTAGCCGTGGGCAACTGGTGGCAACAGCAGCGGTGACACTAGTGGCACAACCACTCATAGCTCGCTCAAACCGCATAATTTAGTACTGTGTACTCGTTTAGTCTAGTGTCAAACATGGTGTTGAGCAGTTGGGAGCTCTTTCTTTTTTACCTCCTATTGAAAAAAAGGATGCGAAGAGTCAGGCAGTTTAGAAGACATCCCATTTTAGTGCTAGGTTCAGCAAAGGCATATTTTACACACTGTTTGACAGGCTTTGTTTTTTAGTTTATTAGCGCATGCACATACAGTCAGTGGCGACACAATGTACTGCAATGCCCCCTGACTGCCTGGACACCAAACGGTGGAGACATCGTTGTTGGGCAAATCACTCCCGGCAACTTCACCGACTACTTTTTCAGTGGCACCACCAATCCACCAGCTGCTAATAGGCACCATTTGAGCCCATGCCCTTCTACAAGTCGGCCACCGGTATCGCCACTAGTTGCTCACAGCTAATAACGGCCTTACCCCACAATGCGCTACAGCCCACAATGAGCCTTGGCCTCCATCACAATTTGTCTCTAATCTTCTCTGTTTCCTGCTCTCTATCTCTGATTCCCAAAGTTTTTAAATCTTCTTCAACATCCTGCAACCATCTGCTCCTTGGATGACCTCTAGTAATGTTAGAGGCATTCTTTTATCACCCATTTTCACTCTGTGACCAAGCCTCATTAACCTCATTGATTTTATCACCCTAACTATAAATGCTCTCCATGTATTAGATCATCCAGATTCTTATTATTTCTATATTGTTCCCCTTATTTTTTACTGGAAAAAAGATTCGTCTTAATATTCTTTTCAACTCATAGGGAATTAGCATGGGAGCTAAAGAGTGTCCACGTTTCAACTGCATAGATTACAAGTCTAATCATGGTTTTATAGAATGTTAATGCTAATTTTGTCTGCATTCTAGTTTAGAAGTTTCTGGTGAGAAAAATAGACCCTGTCAACTCATTATCTGGTTTTGGATTTTACTGCTAAGTTTGTTTTCATTGTTTATAATTGAGCCAAGATACTTAACTGCGTTACATTTTGAAATTTTTTATTGCCAATGGATCTGCTCTTCTGACCGTGATATCTTTGAATATTTTGTTTTTTTTTACCTTTATGCACACTGCACAGTCCCATCTAGACAAGGTATCTTCATTCAGTTTTAAAAATGTCTCCTTCAGTAGATTTATATTTCTAGCTGAGATGACAATATCTTCCGCTTATGCCACAAATTGTCTCATCCTTTGCAAAACATTTCTTTCAATTCCTACTTAATAAATAGCTGACTGCAAAGCCAGGTATTTGTTTACATCACAGTGGGCAGGGCATCTCGTTGGCTTATTCCTGTTGTTATTTCAAACTCATTGTTTTTTACACCCTTGACTGAAACCCATTACTTTTTAGTTTTCCATGCTGATTCGAGTAAGGCTTACGATTCATTGGCCCATCTTCAGTAGCTGTAGTTCATGTCTCTCTCTGTTAATGCTATCAAAGGCCTGACCATAAATTAATAAATAAAGTATGCAAGTCAACGTCAAACTTGGAACATTTTTCTAAGGTCTATAATTTGGCAAACTGTCGTTTCTTAAAAATGGGAAGTGTAATGCAAATATTCCAGTCTTTATGTATAATGCATTTTAGGCGCAAAGTTCCAAAAATCCTTAACTTGGCATAAATGTCCATTTAGAATCACCGACAGATAGTTTCTTAATTAATCTTTTCAGAAGTTAGGTTACTGGCAAAAGGGAGCAGTTGTTGATTATAGCATTGACGGTTGTAGTAAATTAACAGTGATGCAGATAGTGATCAAGGTGTTGGACGGGAGGAAGTGACTGATACTTCCAACATCCTAGGATATTGGTATTTATTCTTAAAAATCAACAGTGAACTATTTTTTACGGACATGCTTTAAACTCCATAAAACTTGACAGTATCTTTCCTGCACTGGTTTCATTCATACCCAATTTGCTTTGCAAGGAAATAAAACAACAGATACATAAAAAATGCAATAAAATTTATTCATCTTACATGCGACTTAAATTATAACTTAGTATAACAAATACAACACCAGTGTTTGGCAGTAGACTAACTGGAAGCAGTACAGACATATAAACAACCTGCACTAAAACCAAACAATAAGGGGTCTCTTAAAAAATTTTACATCTTAAACCTATAATAATGGCAATAATAAAGAAAAAGTGTTGACATACAATCTATCTAGTCACATGGTGAATATTGATGCTGTACAGGCAGTGCAAGATCTTAACTACAGCTGATCGCTGAAGACTTCTTCTTAAGTACAATGTCCTTGATGTTGAGGTGGGTGGGGGTCTCTTTCTGCTTGGGAGGCACCGACTGCAGACAGAACCTCTTGAATGCCTCCAGCTCTCGTTCTGCATCGTCCATCTCTCCACTCTCTAGGTCTATATCTTTTGGGGCAAACACACTTTCCTCTGAAACAAGTGTTGAAATATAATACATGAAAGATAATTACTTCAAGATAAACTATAAAGGTCAGAGATTCCACGTTTCTTTAAACATTTCCATTGTTTAATATTGATTTATGTTTTAGGAAAATTTATTGTACTTACCTATAAGTTATTACCAAACAATAAGACCTGGACCAGATTTTACATTTTTTGTTTTGATGTACTGTACCGAGAGGCAAAGAACACCATTTATTCAAATTTTTATAATTATGATAAATCAAGTCATTTTGGTCCAATTTAATGATATTGGTGAAGAGTGTGTAGGGCTGGATAAACTTGAATGAGTTCGCGCGGGTGATAGAAACAGAGTGTTATGGGGTTATATTTTTTATTATTTTCTTTTATAATTTTCTACCCTAAATATATTAAAATTTTGTTACTAGCTATCGTGTAGGGATAAAAAACAAATAATTTTGTATGTTGTAGCGTTGTTGTTTGTACAACCAATGATTAGGCCTATGATGAAAAAAAAATTCAAATTTAAAATTCTCATGTTATTTTTAAGGAGAAAAAGTAAACTGTTGTGGTTGTCTTGTTTATGTATATATTTTTATCAAATTGGGCAAATTCATTTATTTCATACAACAGGCTTACTAATAGCATTTACCAAAAAACACTATTTTACTTCCTAGTATAAGCAAACCTAAGTACTGATTATAAACTTAATATTATTATTTTTTTCATCGAATCAGACAAATGTAAATTTGCTTTGTATGCAGGTTTGCAGCGGCGGGGGTATTTATTCTTTTTTTTGGCAGTAGACATGAATTAAAATTATTCAAATGTATGAATGGAGACATATAGATGTGTACAGCTTTAAACAAAATTAGTATTATTGTATAGGCGAACCTAGATAATCTGAACAGCAGTAAAGGCATCACATGCGACTAACAAACCCTCAATCTTAATCATGTATTTTTATTTTCCTAGCCATAACAACAATTGAATGCTTTTATTTTCTTCTTACTCCTTGTGGGCCGTTCCCCTGGAGAAGAGGAAAATTTATGATTTGAAAGGAGAACTAATAGATTTTAAACTTTTTTACAATAAACTAATTATTGGATTATCAAGGTTCACCTAGGTTTACCAGATTTGACAAAAGAAAATATCAATAACTATAATAGGTACCTCGTATTCTTCATCTAGATGAGTGTTTCTCTCAAATTCCTCCTAAGAATGCATTAGGTTCACAGTCTGCTGACTTTCCTTCTCTTGCTCCCTCCCCAGGAATGTAATGGGTTTAACAGACTACTGACTTTCCTATTACTGCTTCCTCCCTAGGGGTGTAATGGGTTTCAGTCTGCTGATTTTCCTTCTCTTGCTTCCTCCCTAGGGTTGTAAAGAGTACACATTCTGCTGACTTTACTTTTACTGCTTCCTCCCTATGGATGTAATGGGTTTCACTGTCTACTGACTTCCCTTCTCTTGCTTCCTCTCTAGGAATGTAAAAGGTTCACAGTCTGCTGACTTTCCTTTTATTGCTTCTTAATAGTCTGCAGACTTTCCTTCTCTTGCTTCCTGCCTAGGAATGTAATTGGTTTCACGTTCTGCAGACTTTCCTTTTACTGCTTCCTCTCTAGGAATGTTAAAGGTCCACAGTCTGCTGACTTTACTTCTCTTGATGCCCATGCTGTCATTTGATTTCTTATCAGTAAATGTAAATATGCACCATGATAGTATCAGTTCATCTATCCTCCTTCAAAGGTATCATCTGCTTGTTTTTTTTTCTAATACAACCTTTTCATGTTGCTAGCCTTTAACTGTGTAATATCATGTGGAATGTTAGGGTTACATTATAATTTTCTCTACCAACAGTCTGGCTGCGCTATGGCAGGGGGGTGTAGAGGGGAGTGTTTGTTGCTCATTTCCAAAAAAATCTGGCTGTGGGGGTGAGCGAGCCGTTACTCTCCGCACGGCTAGTACACAAGGGTCCGCGTTCCCAGACTAACTGTGACTACTGTAATGTCATACAAGTTTTAATATGGACTTTTCAAAGTTCTTCTCAGTTCACCTCTTTTTAATTTGTTATCACAACATCAATGTGTGATATAGTCACTTGAAAAATTAGTTATCTTCTACTTTATAATGCAACTTGCTGAAAGTCAAGATTTCTTCTCCTTTTGCTGTTGTTTCTAGTTTGTAGCGTATAAAATCATTTAATTTTCCACAAATTTATCAAGTTTGCTCTTGTAATAAAAATGTAGCTATTTCAAATGGTCCTCTGTTTTTGTTTACCTTTCACTTAGTAACACAATATTAAATAGGCACAGAAACACAGTACGGACGTCATCCAGAGTTGCTAATTCTCTTGCTGCCAGTTTCTACTTAATGAATCAACCTGATGTGAGTTAGAAGGGCAACTGGTCCATCAATTATCTTCTATCATTGCATCTTGAGAAAAATATATCCTCTCATATTTTGTTTTTCAATGTTTGTGTACATTATACGGGTAGGTGGTACAGCAAAATTTTGCTCTCATTAGCTAACTCAACACCGATGTATGGCAAGGTGGTCCATCAACTACTTTCCATTGCATCTTGTTTAAAGTAAAACCATTTGTTATGACCACGTCTTACTTGGTGACATAATGGTCATCTTCTTTACTAAGGCTCACTTGATTGCTCAACATTGATGAACATCAAAGGGATATCAATCTTCTTCTTTTTCCATCTTGAATGAATTTTAGTGAAGGTAATAGTAACGTTTTCACTTTTCTGCTTCTCACTCCATAACTTGACAAAAGTATGCAATTCAGGGAGCACATCAACCATCTTCAATTCTCATCCAGAATACTGATGCAGCCGTCTTTCTTTGTAGCTATATTAAATGTTTTCTGAAGAAGCTGAACAATTCTTTGACTTGGTGACAAAACATCAATATGCATTCATAAGTCAGATTTAGTGGCCAGTATCATGGATTAGTAAGCATGTTTTAGAGAATGGTAACACACAAGTCTAGTGTATCAATATCTTGGTAAAGACCAACATCGAGTAGTTTTCCTGGATGTCACTTGGTGTATAGGGGTGCATGGTACATGAATCATCTTCTATTTCATCTTGATCATCAGGAACAGCTAGTTTGAACCCTTCTGCTTCTCATTTTGGTGACACAACATTAATGATACATGACTCATTGCATAAAAAAATCTACGTATTTGCATCTTGATCAAGGCAACACATTCTTTTCCTGGTTTAATTTATTGACTCAACATAAATGTGCGTTTCATAGACACATTGTACATACATCTTCAATTTGTGATCTTGAATGTTTCTTAACACATCAATCATCTTGCATTTCTTCTAATTTCACAGTGAATAAAACTTTACTGAGATCACCATCCTCTTGTTTTCTTTCTGCCGACTTCCCCAAAAACCACTGGACACTGGACACTCAACCAAAACCACAATTTCCTAGTACTGTAGTCTTATATTTACTGTTAAAAATAACTACTCTGATTCTATGCATTTAATCACTTATAATATTGGCATTAATAACATCAATTTTGTAAGCAATATTAATTTACTGAGCAAATGATTTTTTGTTTTTATTATTATGATGTGTTATATTTGATTTTTTAAATGTATTTCAGTAGGCTACAACTGAAATGAAATTTGTAGAAACAGTACATTCTTTACCAAAACTTAATGAACGGTAGTCATTACAGATTTTACTAGATAATTCAACCCCATGTGACTTTAAATCTTTGCTAGTATAACTTTTATCCTGGAATGCTTTATGACCTAAGTAGTGTATTGTGCTGAAAAAATGTCTTTAGCAGAGCTGCTGTGACAAATCAGTTTTACTAAAAAATTAACCTCAACATTTTATTTCATTTTTTATGATGACTACTTCAATGAAATCAGTATCTGGACATCTATATATATTGAAACCATTAAAGCAAAGATGCAAATTGGTAAGCAACTAGTACCCAAGTTATCATCATATATTTGACAAATATTTGCATAATAAAAAACTTCCTCATATTTTTTTACTGTAAAAAATATCAAATAAAAATCTCCATCCAAAACATTTAAAGGCTGAGCCATATAACCAATTAAAATGTTCAATGGTATTCTTTAAGATAACATTTGTAGTATGAAAAGGATATAACAGCTATTTTATTAAACTGCATATTTTAAAATGAGCAATTATGTCAGAGATCCCATCTTCAGATTTATCATGCCTATAAATTAGGTGATAATAATTCTGATTTAGTCTAGTCAGACGTGTTGTATCAGTCATTGACTAAGAGCTAGATCATTAAAGTCACCAGGGATTTCTTCTTCACTAGTAGATTTATTTTAATAGTATACAATGATTACAGTAATAAAATAGAGCCTATAAGTGTCAAAATGTAATTGTAAAATTTTCATTCTTAATTTGTTTAAAACCTGGATAGTTTATCTTAAAAGATTTGAAGTAGGCCTATATATTCAAATTTGGCTTGTTGTAGCGTCTTTTTGATGTTTAAACTATGCTTTCCTTTAAGATTAAACAAAATACAGCTTAAGGTGATAATAGCAGTTTTTAATGACAAATCTTTAATATTAATAATTAGCATTGTAAATTAAAAATATGTGTAAAAATTTTAGAATTATGTGATACATTTTAGAATGTCTGTATACCCCATTTAACCGTGGCACAAAAATAGAAAACATCATTGCTTAGGCACTGTTCATTATATATTACACATTAGTACAGGACATATACAGACCTCAACTTTTAACCGTATTCTTAAAACAAAAAAGCTTTTATAGAGTCTTATCTTGTTAATACATTTTACAAAAATTAAGACCAATTTACAAAAGAGCACTTGTTTTATAAAAACATATATTATTGTATAGTCAGGACAATAGAACTAGGTACATTATCAAATGAAAATTTTAATTCTTAAACAAAACAATAACAAACTTATTATTCTTAATGGGAAATAAACTGACAAAAGTTTTGCCATACATTGTCAATAAACAAGGTTAAATACTTGATGGGTAAAAACATCAAGTTACATGTTTAACTAAAACTGTAGGTAAAAACAATTAACTTTATAAAGTTCTATATCTAATAAAAACAAAATACTTGTCTAGTCAAACCATAACTATATAGGTGAAATCTTAGATCTAAATTGTAAACATGTTGAATACTTAACCATTACTAAATAACAATTGAGAAGTTCTACGTTTATCACAATCAGTCAATGATATAAGTATCATCATCAGTCTAATAATTGACTTAGTTGACTCCTCCAGATGGTGGCCGGTGACATCATTACTCAACTGAATCTCAAAATACCACATTCAACTCACCATCGTTCCAAGACTCTTCGTGCTGTCCTTGTCCTGTGCCCTTCTTTTTCTTCTTCTTCTTCTTGGCCTGGTCCGCAGACGAGGCGTTGAGTGCTTGTTGCAGGGCCGGACTACGGATGGTCACCATGGAGCCGTTCACCTTGATGATGGCAGCCTGTGGAGGTAGCATCACCTTGCCGTTCACTGGCTGTGGCGAAGGCATAACCCTCTTTGGTGGTCCACCGTTCATTGTCAACCGGACCATGTTGTTACCATTACTCTTCAGAGTTTCCATTGTCGGAATATCACCATTCATTTGATTTCCATTCCCATTTTTCTTTTTGTTTTTCTTCTTTTTGCCATTAGCATCATCAGAAAAATCTGAAAATGATTTTTCCATGGACGATTACTATCATAAGATAGGGGAAAGGATGAAAAGTGAATATCTGATAACATTTGGTTTAAGAGAAAATGTAAAAAGATAGAGAATTAGGAGTATTATTTTAGTCTATTTTTTTAATTGAAAAAGATTACAAACTAGGCAAACATTTTTATTCACACGTGTCTAGAAAATCAGTTAAAGGCTAAGAAATTGTTTTAAAAAACAACTAGCAGTCCCACAAAAGTAGCCTTAAAATTAAATTTGTCAGTTAATTAGTGAATCACCCATGGGAAGCCAGCTATTGGTTTAATTGTGATAAATGCCTGGATATATAAGAAACTTAAACTTAGCACTTGATAATAATTTCCCCCCCAGCACATTGAGGAGCCAAACTTATATTTTGTGATAACATGAATTACCTTTGTTAGGAACAGTATTGAGATCTTTCAGTTTGCCAGTGTCTACAACAATGACATTTGAGGCTGCAGGCATCTGGGGTGGAGGGTTGGGCATCACAGGAGGGGTTGGTGGCTTACTAGGCTGAAACACAAGCAGCACTATTAATGAACAGTTTATAGAGACAAGGAATTATTGATTCGAGCCATAAAGAAATCGGCTGAGCAATGTTTTTGTGTTTCTTTAGTTAAAATAAACAGTTGAGCAGTTTGATTTTGAACATTGAACAGTAATTAATTAGTGATAAATAAAAGCCCATAAATAGTAGCTATCACTATTAACAGCGAAACCTTACACCATTAACCCAAAATAAAAAGTTGATTGTAATAAAGTAGTTAAATAATGTTGGCTATATTCCAACCAGGGCCAGACTGTTTTCTCAAATAAAACTGACTACTGATATCTTGTCTATCTGAGGTAAGCCTACATTTAAAGTTAGGCTTAGGAGCCTGGTTATTTGGGGTGGTCTATCATTATGCAGAGGGATTTTCTTGTGTCTTACATCTACAGCCCCGTTAACACCGGAGTTTTACTTGGGTTAAATGTTTAGTCCATTTAAATATTTAAAGTACAGTAATCTTTTTGTAGATAAATAATTACATTTCCCAAGGGACTCATTAAGCACACCTTGTTTGATCTAATATACGTCAAGGGGTTGTATATCCATTGTATTACTGTATGGTTGGTTACCTGTGGCGGAGGTTTCCGCTGCTGAGTGACCTGCGAGGGGTCCACCTTGGTGATGGTGATGCCAGGGGGCAGCTTGAGACTGTCCAGACTAAAGCTTGGCAGAGGCTGACGTGAAGACAGACAATTGATGGCGTTGTTTATCTGTATTGCGGTGGAACTTGTCAGCTTGGGTGCGGGGGCAGGAGCTGGAGGCGGGGCAGCTACTGGTGGGGGAGGTGCAGGAGCAGTTTTAGGCTTCTGTTTGCTAACAGTCTCTTCCTTTTTCTTGGACTGATTATTTGTTACTGCTGTCTTCTGGTTACTACTACTTTGGCTGTTGCTACTGCTTGTATCTTTCTTAGCTTTACCATTACTCTTCCCCGACTGTCCTTGTACACAATTATTGTGATTCACTGAAATGTTTGAGTTGTTTTGTACATTTTTCGATTTGACCCCATTCTGTTGATTGGACTGCTGTGTTGGTTTTCCTCCTTTCTGGTTGTTTTTAGGATTGTTACTGTCCTTGGGGATTTGACAAACTAAAAGAGCAAACAAAAATAAAAATATGTTTAGTTCAGAATACAATTTACTTGTTTCATTAGTGTTAACATTGGTTCGAAACTTTTGAATCTCAAAAGGATTTGAGATTCCATTTTGACACATTACTACTAAGCTTATTTCATGAATAAGAAATTTGTCACTTTTCTATGTGTGTGTATTTTTATCAAGTAAAACTCATCCTGTACAATGGTAAGCTTGCTCTTACTTTTATATTTATTTGCAAAATCCTGAGCTGGAGCCAGCAAACGTAACTTAGGTATCCAACCAATAAGGCCAAACAAAATTTATTTATTGTAAATAAGTCGTTTTATTTCCCGGTATCTAATACCTGCCTTAAACCAAAATAATGTTTTGAAGGTAAAAAAGTATTTAGCATTATTAGTTTTGGCTTCAATTAAAATATGCATATCACGCATGGGCCCACTCGTAATTAGTCTATTTAACAGAATATTATATAAGAGTGTTACCTTGTCCGTTGAGCAGTGTGTACAGCACCTTGTCCTCACTGGGGGTTGCGCCTCTTAATGTGATGGTTACTGTAGGCTCTGCAGAGTTGGGCTCCATCACCCGCTTGATGGTCACCATCTGTGGCTGCTCCTCCTGCTTTAGTGCTCCTGAGGCAGCCAAAGCCTCTAGGGCTTTCTTCTTCTTCTTAGCTTTCTTGGCTTCCTTCCTCTGCTGCTTCAACAATGCCCTGGCAGCCTCTTCCTCTTCTATCCTTCGCCTCTCTGCTTCCTCCTCTTCTCTTTTCTTCCTTTCAATTTCTTCTTGCTGTAGACCACAAAATGTTGAAGATTATAAATAATTAATAAAATACCTATATAAATTAAAAACTTGTCATCCAAAAATAAGGCTGTGATTGATATTTTTAGAGTTACATAAACTTTAAGAAGAAATAGGCCTAGAACCATTTGTAGCTAGTTAGTGGGATTATAAATTTTAGTTTGTTTAAACTTTTTTTCCTAGTTAGCTTTAACTTTAAGGCAAATAACACAACCATATTAACCAGTACCACATATACAACCTGTTTTGTTGAATAGCTTTACAAAAAATTAAATGCTTACTTTTTTCTGCTTCTGTCTAGCTTTTTTAGCAGCCTTCTTTTCGTCTTTACACTTTTGAGAGGGATTTCCTTCTATAAAATCTAATAAGTCTTCCAAATCTCTAGGGTCTTTGGGTTGCTCCAAAATACCATTGACTGCAGGAGGAACGTTAGCTGAGAACAGAAAAACAGAATTATTATTAGCACAAAACAAAAAATACACATTGCACTCCATATCCAACCACCACCAATTCTAAAAAAATACTATCCTTATTCCTTACAGTTAACCATGAGAGACTAATCTGTTTTAAGCTGTCACTCACCTGTAGTACTGTTGTTGACAGGAGGAGTGTTGGTAGGAACAGAAGCGGGGGGTGGTGCCGCTGTTGATGATTTGCACTTTGCTTTTTTCTTTGTCAACAACAACCGGAGCCTTTCACGCATCTCCGTGTAGTTGCGACTCACTGGTGCCACTGATGGCTATAACATACACACAGCAACAATGAGACACAAAAATACCTATGCTACATGAACATTTACTACAAATTAAAAGGGATTTATTTAGCTACGATGATGACATCTCCTTGATCCCGGGAGATGATGTTTACATTGGTTTCGCTCTCCTAGTTACGATGATTGTGCTGTGACCACGGGACATGTTAACGATCACTCCATGAGCGGGGTTCATGTTGACTATAATGGCTTGATTATTGATTATAGTCATGATGAAATTGTGATTGGTACACATTACAAAATTTGAGTACTATAGCTTGTACTGGCTTTCTACAGGTAATTATATCAGGCCTTAAAACCTTGAGTGTTTTTAAATATATAGCTATATAGTCGGCTGAAATACCTGTTTGTGGTTAACTAGCAGTTTATTATAATTAGATTGATGTTTCATAGTTAATTCATGGTGTCTACTCTCCGGGAAATTCGGGAAAACCGGGAAACCTCCGGGAATTTTATCTTACCTTGAAATGTCCTGGAAAACTCCAGGAATCCACCCAAACCTCCGGGAATCCGGAGCCCAGTCATCGGAATCGTCGCCTAACCGAAACACTACCGCTTTTGTTGCCACGATCGCGGGAAACGATTATCGGTGTTGCCGAAACCGCAAGATATGCTCACGGGTATTGCCGCGATCGCGAGTGACGATTATCGGTGTCGCTGAAACCACGAGATATGCCTACGGGTGTTGCCGCGATCGCGGAACACGATTGTCGATGTTGCTAAAACCGCAAGATATGCTCACGGGTATTGCCGCGATTGCGGGAGACGATTATCGGTGTCGCCGAAACCACGTGAGATGCCTACGGGTGTTGCCGCGATCGCGGGAAACGATTATCGGTGTTGCTAAAACCGCAAGATATGCTCACGGGTATTGCCGCGATCGCGGGAGACGATTATAGGTGTCGCCGAAACCACGTGAGATGCCTACGGGCGTTGCCGCGATATGCGCACGGGTATTGCCGCGATCGCAGGAGACGATTATCGGTGTTGCTAAAGCCGCAAGATATGCTCACGGGTATTGCCGCGATCGCGGGAGACGATTATCGGTGTTGCCGAAACCGCAAGATATGCTCACGGGTATTGCCGCGATCGCGAGAGACGATTATCGGTGTCGCCGAAACCACGTGAGATGCCTACGGGTGTTGCCGCGAACGCGGGAAACGATTATCGGTGTTGCTAAAACCGCAAGATATGCTCACGGGTATTGCCGCGATCGCGGGAGACGATTATCGGTGTCGCCGAAACCACGAGATATGCCCACGGGTGTTGCCGCGATCACGGGAGACGATTATCGGTGTCGCCGAACCCGCGAGATTTCCTCACGGCTATTGCCGCGATCGCGGTAGGCGATTATCGGTGTTGCCGAAACCGCAAGATATGCCTACGGGAATTGCCGCGATCGCGAGAGACGGTTATCGGTGTCGCCCAAACCGCAAAATATGAATACGGGTGTTGCCGTGATCGTTGACGGTGTGACGTTTTGTCGCTGATGTTGAAGATACTGCAAGATATGCTCACTGATATTCCCACAATCGCGGGAGATGATAACTGGTGTCGCCTTACCTACCAGTTATACTGTTTTATTATGTTGTATAAAATATTATTCTTTGGAAATGTTTTGTTTCAAATAATAATAATCATTATTAATAATAATAATAGCCTAATAATAATCATTTTCATTTATTAGCTGGTTGCGATTAGTTAAACGGGTTCCGATAGTAGCTCCTTAAAATTCAGGAATTTGTCTTGAATTCTCCTGGAAAACTCCTTGAATTTTTCAAACCAGGTTTAGTAGACACCATGTAATTGAACCAAAAAATAAATTTGTTGCTTAACAGTTTTTGTTACTTTTGTATTTTTACCCATTATTTTTTTTTAGAATATCAAGATTTTCTAAAACAATGCCCTTTATTGGACAGAGCTAAAAATCTTGTCCCGAAAATCAGGAAGGAAATAAAACCCCCGTCTCATCCTGAACTAAAATAGCTATCCTGTCCATCCCTAGTATTCTGTTGACTTACCACGCCATGGCCGAAGACCTCACAGTAACAGCAGTCACAATGCCTGGAGTCCCCTCTCTGCGTGGAGGAGGACCTGTCTGAACAACTGTCCTCAGGTGTTGTCTCATCATCATGGTCGTGTCCATGACCGGCAGGGCAAGGCAGTCGCTTGTTGTGAGAGCTGTCGTGATTGTGGCAAGACGGAGGCACTACGTCAGGCAACGTTTGATGTAGTCTGGGAGCCGGAGTCTGTGTTGTGCTGTGCCGATGACCCTTAGCTGTACACACAACTAAATAACAAATTCGTTTCACTAAATAATATATTAGACAATTCTTTATTTTACATTTTGAAATACTTTCTTATAATTAGTTCTTAAACCCGATTTGATCAGTTCCATCATAGACATAGACCTAATTTATTACACAAACATTCAATACATGTAACAAAATAGAATGCACTGACAAACTTTGTACTTTGCACTGTCAAAGTGAACTCTGTAGATAAAACATTAAACATATGAAACCAACCTTAAAATTATCACTTGAAATCAAATAGAATAAATATACAGGGTGTTTTTTTTTTAACTTGCTTCTCTATTTATATAAAAACTGCAATAGATAGAAGTATGCAGTTTGGGGGAATCATCTATTGACGTAGAGGCCACAATTGTTGTGAATTCCACGTTAAGTTCCCATTCACCCCCTTTCTTCCCCTACCCTTAACTTTAAATTTTTTAAATTGCAAGGTACCCCTTGTGACATACTAAATGAAAGGACACGAAAAAAGAATAAGAATAGCACAAACTAGAGGTCTCTAAATCAATCCGATCAAAAGTTATGGCAGTTCAAAATTTTTATTTTCTTCACCCCTTTATGAGAAAAACACGGTTTTTTAAATCGGCTTTAGCTCGAAAACGGTAGGGAAGAGCTAGCAAAGATTTTAAAGAATTTCCATGGTCAGGTATTAAATTTTCTACAAAACACTCCTAGGTGTTTTCCAAAAATCACATTCGCCTTCAAAAAATGTCTTACTTTTAAAATTTGTAAAATTTCTCTGATTTTGACAAGTTTTTATTGAACAAGCATGCCAGCTAGTCAGACCTTTTAAAAATGCTTGTACAAACTTAAAAAAGTTTCTAAGCAAAGTAAATAATACCCCCGCCGCAGCAAACCTGCCGTCTAAGCGAATTTCCATTTGGCTGAATTGATTTTCAATTGATCTATTTAAATAACATTAGGTTTAACGAGTACCTAGGCTTGCTGCTACAAGGAAACTAATAAAGTGTGTGTTATAAGTAAAATAATTATTGCTTAGTATAAAATGAATATATTTGCCAAGTTTGATCAACAGATATCCATAAACAAGCAAACTACAACATTTTACAATATCCTCCATAAGAATAACATGGGAATTTTAAATTTACCATTTTTTTTAGTTTTCTCCGTAACCAATAACCATACAAAAACACTTTGATATACTGAATTGTTTGTTTTTTTAAGCTCTTTAAGAAGGGTTAGAGAAAAATTGGGAAATTTTTTGTTTTGAGGGTCAAAAGTGAGAAAAACCAATTTTTACCCCATAAAACCCCCCATAAAACCCTGTTCCCATGGTCCGATCATGCTGGATCGCGAACTCATTCAAGTTTATCCCGCCTTACACCTTCAAACCAAATTTCATCAAAATCGAATAAAAATTACTCAAGTTATCGTGTTCACGGACACATATATATATATATATATATATATAAAAATTTGAACGAATGGTGTTTTTGGCCTCTGGGGACATCAAAATGAAAAAGTAAATCGGTCCCGGGCCTAAGTCTTACCATGAGACCTACGGTAATAGCTACTTCCCTATAGGGAAATTCGCTAAAATATACAAAATAAATGAATAAGGGTTATAAAACAAAAACCATAAACTCTTGTGTTTGCGGTGAACATTAGTAGTTAGATGAAAGAAAACCACCAGTTAGGACAACAATATTTCAAGTTTTTTTTCTTAGCTTTTGTAAGCAACATTTAAGATTGTGATGTAATGGATGTTCAGGACTCACCCTTGTTTGTGGTGGGAGGTGCAGGAGGAAGGGGAGGGTCTGGCCTTTTGAGTGGAGGTGCAGGAGGTGTGGTCGGCCTCAACACTGATCCTGCCTTAGTCTCTGTAACGCTCAGCGGCTGCAACAAACATCACATTTCTGATAGAACATTTTCATTCATCTGTAGGCCTACATGGGTAAAAGGGTATTGCATTATTTTTTGCTTCTGACCCTATTGCAAAATTTGCAATTTAGGCATGGCCCCACTCGGACAGAATTATTTAAAAAATCATGTTATCAGAGGTACAACACCACTACGGCTTGAAGTGCTAGATTAACCTTTCAAGGGAGAATTTTTTTAACACCCACTGGACCCTGCAGTTTTTTCCCCGAATTGGACTGAAATATCCCTTGCTTTGCTGTTCTCTATAAATGTAGGTTCTAGTCATGATAACATTAATAATTTCACCATACAAAATTTTAAAATGTCTAGGGGGCTATTAACTGGAATTATAGGTCCAAAATCACAACTAAATCGTTTTCCCGTTTGAAAACAAAACATCTGTCTCTGCCTGTCTACATCCGTCTACCACTACGATCGGGAACAGTTAATATTTGCCGGTATAGTCAATGGTACTAATGGTAACTAATGGACAAAGTGCTGTATACAGTCCTAGTCCAAATAGTTCAATGATCCGCTGTCAGATGCCACCACTTACAGAGGTTACGTCATGGCAAGCAAGTCTCGTTAATCCGCAGCAGTGTATTTTTACAGGTGACAAGGAAGGCTCACCAAACTGCCGAGGAAAGTTAATTTTAAACTCTCCTATACCTCAAACAACCTTATGAAAAATATAAAAAAATATTGCTAAAATAAAAACCCACCTGTTTGTGATCCAGGGGTTCTGTGTGCTTGTTGGCCAATAGAGAGGAATGTATGTTGTACAAGTGAGGGTAAACATTGGCTACATTGTCATCAACTCCAACCACTGCAAAGGGACAACTTTTTGAGTTGATATAGGGAAAGTAGTAAATTGAGCAACACACAACAAAACTGAGAAACAATTGTGAAACAAGAAAGTACTTCATGTTGAATTAAGCCAATATAATAAGATATCAAGATATTAATAGGTACAGTAGTTTAAAGTTTTAAATTACTTAATTGTCAGGATATCAAGATATTAATAGGTACAGTAGTTTAAAGTTTTAAATTACTTAATTGACAATCTGTTAAACACGTAATTGAACAAAAGTCATTCTTCAGGAAAAATTCTCATGTAAAATGATCAAACAAGTTTTTCAGTAACATAAATCTTAGGAACCCACTGTTTTCTGCAACATAAAATGTTCATTTGTCATAGATTATTTTCTGTCATGGAATACGATTATTGTGTAATGAATTTACGAAATACTGAAGTATATTGATGAAACTAAAAATCCTGACACACAGTGCCAACACAACTCAACTTGCTTTCTCTGAGTCTAGGCACTGTTCAGGTATTGATGAAGAGTCAAGAACTCACCCAGCCCTCGATACTATTTGGAACTATTTAAAGGAGACAACAAGTAAGACTGACCTCCACCAGTGCCATGAATGTGAGGGTAGAGATGGAAACCACCTCCGTGTTGGTAGAGATTCATCCCTCCAGCTGCCTCTAAGTCCACCTAGACAAACAATTACAATATGAACAGTTTTTAGGAAAAGTTATTATACAGCAGTTCTAGTACACACAATTTTGTAATTTTATTTTTCAATGAAGATTTTAATTTCAAAAAGTGTAGGGCAACTACACTTCCACTTGGTTTTGTAACTTTATATTGCCAACACCTACAGCCATATAGCTGGTTCCAGGCTAGTACTAGTGTTGTTTTGACTTACCACAGGGGAGGTGACGGGAGGAGCTGTGCAGACATGACACTCACACTCTGTGTTGGGCTCAGTCTGCTCTCTGCCCTCACCCTCCACACGACTGCCATTCTCACTGCAACATCACACATTAACAATCACAGTGCATCACATTTATTTTAGGGAAGCCATTAGATTTAAAAAAATAGTAAGTCTATTAATAGTTTAAATACCAGCATAAAGTAAATACTTAGTATAGTTCTCAGGTTGAATCATCCTCAGGCATACAAGAGGTCCAGTAATAGTGGTTGTGTACCGTCCACTTTTTTACTGAGAACAGAGGCAATGTACCGTACCGTTTATATATTTTTTCTACCGCAGACTTCTACAACTTTTTACAAATAAAATAGTGGTCAACTTGTTAAAAACTGTAAAACAGCAACAACTTGATTGTGTTGATTATAGTGGCCATATTACCTGGTAGGTGGTAGTGCAGGGGAGTGAGGAGGAGTCATCAGAGCTCCACAGTTGATGAGGTGATTCATGGCACACTCGTCACACGGACAACTGCGATGACAAGCTGCCTCCTCTCCCACATCATCAAACTGACCACTGTTGACACATCATTCATAAACAACACTCTCGAGAGGGACACTATAAACAGCATAGTTGGTCAAATATGAACTTAACCTACACTAATAAAAATCTTCCATTTTACCATAGATTAAACATACTTCCTTTAGTTGATTTCTCATCCTTATAGACCAGCTGAAGACAATTTTATTGTTAGTTCCTTTTGTTGCTGCTAGGGTCGTGTTTTGTTTACAATGTGTTTCTTGTCATTTCAGTTATTTAAAACCTAGTTACCCAAATCAAATTACCTAATACTAAACAATAACTTGTCCCATAGTTAAATAGCCAAATAGTTAAGGACAAATCATAAAATTAACCCTAAAATAATAAAAAAAATTCTGTCGACACTATTGCCCAGTGTTACTAACATGAACTAGACACGGAAAACAATCATCATATTTTACAATGGGATGAGAAGTCTACTTGTGTTGGTTAGTTTGATTTTACTCATGCTTGAAATTTAAAATATGCAGTTTCCTATTGATCTTTTAAACTTACTTAAAGATTTAAGTGTACTCTTCAGTAAGTATCTACTAATTTGTGATAGGTAAACATGGTTTCTAGGTTGACTTGTGGCTTAAAGGATGCACTTTATTTTAATGAACAAATGTGGTCATGATAAAATGGTGGTTATGGATATGTAGCCTAACTATATTTCTCAAAATATTTTGAATTTCTTTAAGACAGGTTTTTAACAAAGTAGAGGCCTACTACATTATGGAAAGAAAACAAAAGAAACGTCTTAAAACATATATTTACGCTTATACTGTTACTCACAAGACGGTAAATATACAAAAAAGATGGTAAGTGGTGATCGATTTCGATTGGACACTCCAATCATCATCAGACCAATAGGTGAATGGGCAAAATCGATCATAACTTACCATCTTTTTTGTATATTTACCGTCTTGTGAGTAACAGTATAAGCGTAAATATATGTTTTAAGTGTTATAAGACGTTTCTTTTGTTTACTTTCCGTAAATGTAATAACACGTACAATGCTGATCAAGAAGTTATATTTACTACATTATCAAAGACATTTTGCCTAGAAATAAATAACTTTGATTTCCCATTGAATTATAACAACTTTTTGCACATTTACTAGTAAACCGTAATAATAGAGTTTATATTTAGTTTTAAGTTATGTGTTTATGCATAATTAATTATTAATTGAGGTAATGGTCATACTATGGACCAGGGAACTTACGTATTAGATTTATTCCATATTTTCTGGTGTATCAGTTTTCTTTGAGCTTTAAAAAATTCCCAGTCTTCTTTCATCATTCTTTGTTTTGCTTTGAGAGTAGCTTGCTCTTGACTGAAAAACAACATACAAATGAAACAAAACTGAATCAGAGTAAGAGGTTGTTGCACATATCATTGTATTTCAGTTTCTGTTAAAATCATTCAAATCACTATCTTAAGCCAAAATACCAATTACTTGTGAACTTTGATTCCAAATTTTGAAACATTTAAAGATGTTTTGAACAAAAAATAAATAAGATTTTCACTCTCAGACTATAAAAACTATGAACATGAAATGAACGTGAGACGTACCAACTAGTCATGGTTGCTGAGAAATAATCTTATATATTAAAATCATTTGAAAATACCTCTAATTTGATTTGTGGCAGGTATGTTTTACCTGTTTTATGACAATCAACCATTAACACAAGAGCCTGATTCGAAAACAGTGGTAATTCAGGCACATGTTTCAAACAACTATGAGTGTGTTATTCATAAACTAAACTCTTAACCTCTAATAACCAGTATAACATAATAATGCTACTATTAGATTTTGATGCAGCTTAACAAAGATTTGCTCATATTATTTAAACAGGTAGGCAGCAACATACTTGTACTGGTGTATCCTGGCCTCTGCCTCACGCCACATGCTGCCCACCAGGGTGATCTCATCATCAAAACTGAGGAACTCTCGGACTAGCTTCTTGTTGGCATCACCAGGGTCCGGACAACTGTTACTGAGCTTGGCTATACATTCAGGAACTTTATTCTGCACGAAGGGGTCGGTGTAGACACAACTCTGGTAGAGGTGTTGGTTGAGGACCTTCCACGTCAGGTTAAACTTGCTGAGATGTTCAGTCTGTAGCTGCTCTAGTAGAGGTGCCAGCTCATTGGCAGCTGCCATCAGCTTCTTGTAACTATCTAGGAGCCCTACAACAAATATAATATATACACTTAATATGAGGTGGATTACACAAGAAATCTCTTTCAAATATTAAGTTAAACTAGATTGTAAATGTAGGTAAGCTGTCATAACTGCAATAGGGTAAATTCGACAAGAAAGTAATAGCATATGTTTACAAATTTAGCAAATAAAAAACAATGTGCTGAGAGGATTACAAACCAAATTATAAAATTTAAAGTGTAGAATCAAAAGCAATGCATTTTCTAGGACTTTCTAAAAATTCCTGGTGAATATTACTGTCGTCTTACGTGTCGGGTATTAGTACTGACTTTTGACGATTGATTCTTGATACCGATACCAATATCCAAGTAACGGTGTTATCTAGAATCGACACATCTCTGATAAAAACATAATATCTACCTTCATGCCTATTTTACAAACAGTACCTGAGATGAATAAGTAAGCTAATACTGGTGAGTCTTTCTCTCTTTTCAGAAGTTCAAGTTGTCTCACTTTAGTTTCTATCACAAACTCTTGAACTTGAGATTCTAATCTTTGATACAGTTGATGAGGATCGCACGTGCACAATCTAAAACATAAATAAATCATTTTTTTAAACAAATTATCTTGGTGGTTGTAGAAAAAAAACATACATTAGAATAGGCTTGGAAATATTATGTTTTATGTTCAATTAATAATCTCGTTGTTTACTACATTTAGTTTACGTAGCAAATTACAATCCAAACATTTTAGTACATACACAAACAACATTCGCGCTATTCCCAAAAGTAAAAGTCTAAGTGGATAGGCCTAGTATTCAAAATATTGAATTATTAATTATTATGATCATCATTATCATTTGAGATGGGGACGCCACCCATGAGGGTATTTTAACTCAAATATGAGTGAAGGATGGGTGTTGAATGGAGTGTGATGCATTTTGTGCTTTGTTACTGACTAAGACCAGCTGTTTCATTAGTAAGGAACATTAGTTCTGACATAGATAAAACATACTCCCTCAGTAGATTTGTCATCCTTAAGGAACAGATGAAGCTAATTTTATTGTTAGTTCTGTACGTTCACCTGTAGAGGTTGTGTTTTGTTTATAATTTGTTTCTTGTTATTTCAGTAATTTAAAACCTTATTTAACCAAAGAAAACGATATAATCATAATCAATAACTTGTCTCCTGGTTATATAACCAAAAAGTAAAGCACAAATCATGAAAATAACCCTAAAATAATAGAAACAAAATTTTGCTACCCCAGCGATCAGTGTGGTACATGAACTAGACACGAAAAACAAGCTTCGAAATTTATAATAGGATGAGGAGTCTACTTGTGTTGCTTAGTCTATGGTTCTGACCAAGGGCCATTGATCAATAAAAGCTGGGTCCAGTTACGATCCATCAAAAAGCTACACACTTATCTCAGGATGGAACCGGCGACCTCTATAACCACAGAACTACTCAGAATGATAGGAATATTTACTTGTGCACATGTTCCTTGATAAACTCCTGGTATCCCTCAGTGGGTGACTTGACTTCCATGGCC
Source organism: Macrosteles quadrilineatus (assembly GCF_028750875.1). NCBI lineage: Eukaryota > Metazoa > Arthropoda > Insecta > Hemiptera > Cicadellidae > Macrosteles > Macrosteles quadrilineatus. The sequence continues at coordinate 153,496,701 of NW_026542594.1, forward strand.
ATGCGGTAAACCATCCGGATGTACTGTCGCAGGTCCATCCAGTGAGCCTGCAGTCTGCGCATCTCCTCTACTGTGTTCTCTGCCACAACCCTGGGTCAACAACACAAAGTTACTAGAGTTAAACACACAACCTTGTGACAAACTGTAAATACAAAATGTGTACGCAGTAAATTGTCATTACAATGCAAAATTAACAAGGAATTTAATTTATAAATAAATCTGTTTAAAAGGGTGATGCATTTTCCCTACTATACAATCAGACAATAAAAATATATATATATATAAAAAATATATATATATATAAAATATATATATATATAAATATAATAATCCTCAAAGTTAATCTGTAGAAACAATGCTAGGCAAGGATCTAAAAAACTTCTCGTCAGGATAGATTACACATTCTTAAATCCTTATGAAACTAACAACAAGAAAGCAAAACACAAAACATCAAATAAAATAACCTCGCTGCAGCAAACCTGCAGACAAAATGAATTTCCATTTGCCTGATTGGCTTCCACCTTTTATTTCCTTAGGATTGTCAGATTTATTCCATATTCAAACGCATTGGTCCGAGTACTTAGGTTTCCTGCTTCAGGAAAGGTAAGGTAGGTAGTAAAGTTTGTTTTTGGTGTAATATTAAAAGCGTAGGACAAAATAGATAAATTTGTCAAATTTAATTAAAATATTTCTATAAACAAACAAACTACAAGAGGTCACGTATTCTCATTAAGAATAGCATAGGACTTGATCTATTATGCTGATAAGCACAAAACATTCCAATACACTACCTCCGGTCTTTGCAAGCATCGCATGAACAGGGAGCTTCGTCTTCTTTAGCAATGACTTCCTCTCCATCACTTTCCTGGAAAAAAATATATGTTCAGAAAATTTGTCTTGATTGTAGCCTATAACGTTTCTTGTTGTATTCCTGCGCTGCATGCGGCGTCGTGAGTCATTACCGGTTTTCGTTTTGTTGTGATGTGTAAGTATTTTAAAGTGTTTTTTCCGTTCCTAATAATTATTGTAAGTATGTTGTCATTTTTTGTTTTTATGCTCTTTTATCCAGCCAACACAATATTTTTTTTGGATCATGCGCTAAAATGTTGTAATGATTTTTAAGCGGTTGTTTTTGTTGTAAATACTTAACCATCGGTATTTTTGTTTTAATACAGGACCAAAAACATAATAGGCCTAATAATAATTTTTAGTAGCCACCTAATTTAAATAAAGTTATATATAGGCCTACAAAATATACAATTTTTTAAATGGTAATTATAAATCAACCTGGAGTGGATGCACTGCATACAGTGTTTAAATGTTTATTTTCCTGTTAAACAATAGGCTACCTATGACACTCTTCTTATGAAAAAATAAAACCGTCCTTGTACAGCCATAATGATGGTGCCATACAAGTAGGGAAACTAGTTGTGTTTAAAACAACATTGGATTGCCTAATAGCAGGTATTTAATATTTTCAATCCATCTGTAGCTTTGTGAGGTGGGATTAAATCATGAATAGGCTACTAATTAAGAATGATGGTAATATCTTATGTACGATATCAAAGAGATTTAAGGTGAATATTAGCCTAATAAATTTTGTGTTATTCTTGTGGATGTTCCATTGACCATTGAACCATAGCCTACTAATTAGGTTGGTTGAAAGCACAAAAAATACATGAAATAACACTTATTATAATACATTTACACTTATTCTGTGTCATAGGCCTATATGTGAACTAACTCGCTAGTTAGAGATATGTAGCCTAATTATGTGTGTGGTGGTTGTGGCGGATCCAGAAGGGGGGGGGGGCGAAGGGGCCCCCCCCCTCGGGCATACATATACATATATTTTTTACTGCATGTAATACAGTAGTACATACAAATTGCGTAAAATAATTTGTCACACTATCTTTAGACAAAGAAAAGGTATAAAACTGTCATTTTGGAGACTTGCAAATTTTTTAGGGGGGTACGCTCGAACCCCCCATCCCCTCTGGTTCGCCCCGCCCCCCTTGTGACTGTTCTAGATCCACCACTGAGCGGCCACTGCTCAACCCTCGGTTTCAGTCTACTACTATGATCAGTGCGGTAAGCTTAAAGTCTAGTTAGCTTAGTTGTCCATGCTTAGGCTAAAAAGTTTACAACCGTAAAGACCACAAATTGATAGTTGCATACAAGGAAAAAGCATCCCAAAAGAACCCAAACTGTACTTTTTCTGTCAACTAAGTGTGTTTCAAAATCAGTAGCAAGATAATGAGGCAATTGTAAAAGAAAACCCAGAGATAATAGATGTGTAAAACTGCTTCATGAGAGGTATTGACCATTCAGACCAGATGCTCTAGTGCAGTCTAGGGGTCTACCTAGGTGAGCGACGGACTGTTCAGTATTAGAAAAAGGTTGTATTATACATTTTTCAAGAATGATTTTGAGCTTGTCCCTCATATGATTGGAACTTATAGTGGAAATGAGATGAATAGGTTTCAGATCACATTAGCCTATCTATAATTGACAGTTGCCTATGTAAAAAGAGTGACTTGTCCATTTGCCTAAGTAGGCTAACAGCGGGTGGCGGAGTAGACAATCAGCGGCAAAATTACCAGTTTGGAATGGAAACCTAACCAGATAAAAAGATAGAAACTGCTGTGTATGTAGCCCTATCAGTAGGCTATTGGAGCAGATGGATAGAAATCCCAAAAAATATGTACTAGAATGCCAGAAGGTGTTAGTTACACGCCGTGTGTTTTGGCCAACACGTGCTAGAAGACGCAAGACCATTTTAATTTTTTAGACTAAGTGTATGAAGCCTATATAGTTTTATGTTGTAAATACTTGATGTTTAACTAATCTTTGTTCGGCTGCACTTTAGTTTACGTCCTACACTCATTCGAATGAATATATATAGATTATTTCATTCGATATATCAAGTTTGGTTAGTTAGGTTAACCTAACAAGGGTTGCCACCATAGTGGGCAGAAAAAATTCATGCAGAATTCATGGTTTTCATTGGTAAATTTTACAAAATCATGGTTGAGGAGCGAATCCTATGATTTCAACACAAATATAAGTTTTGGTACATTTAAGAGACAATGTTCTTTGTGTGTTAGTTTTCGAACAACTTTTTGTATATAAAATACTAGTATTTGTGTAATTTATAAATTAATATACAAAAAAAAAAATAAAAACACAGCACATCGTGCTATTCCAAATTAAACATTGGAAAAGAGTAAAAATAACTCAATCTTTCCACACAAATAAACAAAAATCCCATATACCCTACCAAGCAAATCCTGTTTTATCCCCCACATGAAAAATCCAAATAATTCCGGTTGATATTAAATAATGTAGGAGGTACTAAAATTTAAATTGATTTTTCAAACCACATAGCCTACAATCCTTGAGAAGACTCCGTTGACATCAGCATCTGACCTCAAATGATCTAAGCAATTTTTTCTGATCGTTCTCTTCGTGTTTGTTATGTTCGTACAATCGTACTGTTTTGAAATGTGATTTATTTATTATATGGCAAATTTAATGGTATTGGTTGAATCATTTTTCATGATTTCCAAAAATTCATGGTCCAATGGAGAAATTCATGTGTAATCCATACCTTTTTTCATGGTCACAATCATGCATAATTCAAGCTTTTCAAGGTTTTCATGGCTGGTGGCAGCCCTGCAAACTAACTAAACAAATAAAAAAATTGATATATCGAATAATCTATAGGCTAGGTACCGTAGGCCTATCGATATTTTTTTTCAAATGAGTGTAGGGCGTAAACTAAGTTAAAAAGCAGCCCTTTGTTCTTTGACATAAAGAAAAACTGTAGGTAGGCTTCTTTCCTTTTCTTATGCATATGGGCCTTAGACGTTATAGGCCCTATAGCGAATTTGAGTGACGCAGACATCAAAACGCTTTGAAGACAATTTATTTCAAGCCTTGAAAAGAAGCTTATTTTTCAAGGTAGGATTTTCAAATTTTGCATGCTTTGCTTACTAACAAATGTGTACCGGTATAGAAATAAAAAATAACACAAATATTGATAAAATATTTTTTTATTCATATAGTTAAGTAGGTAGCCTATATTTAACAAAATGTTTTAGATAAAGTGCAAAATTTTCCTCTGTCATCCATCCGGAAATATAGGCTGCACCATCTGAGCCAGGAGGAGCACCAAATAAAAATGCAGGATTCATTTTTTGTCTAGGAAAGATAAAAAATGGTGGAATGCTGTTACCTAAGGCATTGATAGCATTTAAAACCGTCACTGTTTGTCCTCTTTCTGCAGACGTCACTAAGCCTACTTGCCTCAATTTTTTGGGGGCAATGATTTTAGGGCACCTTTGTACAGTGGTAACCCCAGTCTCATCTGCATTCCATATTGACTCTGGGCCAAATTTTTCCCTATTCAAAACTTCCCTCAGGTTCTGGTAGAAAGTGGAGACATTGTGCTTATTAAAGCTCGTTGACCGGCTTAAGCTTGTAGCTTCAGGCTTTTTTAATGACAACTCAGGGTGCCTTTCCATGAACCCCTGCCTCCAATAATAGCCTGCTCGTTTTTCTTGGTCCCAACTTTCAGGATATTTTTTGTATTTTTAACAGCCAAGTCATAAGCAAGTTTGGAAATCATTTTAGTGGTCAACCCATGGTTCATCCGAGCCATTGTCTCCAAATACTTGGCTAATTCATTTTCCTCCTCTGCTGAAAAAACCTGATTAGGCCTATATGAGGGCTGAAAATCTGTAGTTTCATTCCTTTGAATTTTTCGCACATATCTACGCAGTGTGTTTCGAGATAGGCCAAACTCTTTAGCTACAGTGTGCAGAGCAGATCCATCTAAAACTCTATCTACGGCTTGTTTCATTATGTCAGTAGGGATTGGGTCTCTAGCTTTAGCTCCTTCCTTTCTCTTGTACTTTTGAGGCATCTGAAAAAATAAATTTACTTAGAACCCAGGCAATAAAATATGTACAGGTTGGGTCAAGTATCCCTAACTTGCCTGGGTCAAGTATCCCTAACTGTTCCATCCTCATTTAACCTCAAATTTCACCCAACTTGGACTGATTTAGAAACTGTTATATATCATCATTTTGTAGCTAAACAAATGCTTATTCAATATAAATCACAGAAAATAACTTACCTTGAACTGTTTTCTGTTAATACAAATAGTTGTATAAACTCAAAAATTTACATTTCGGCCAGTGAAACACATTTAATTTTATACTGCACAAGCAACTCCACAGATCAGAATGGCTGTTCCCTCCAATTTGTCATACAACCTAAGGCCAAGCAGTGATGCCATTGCCAACTCTCCAAAATTTCCCACTGCTGGGAAAATACCCTTGGGTCAAGTATCCTTATGGGTCAAGTATCCCTGGTTCCCCCTAGGCTATAAAAACAAAATTTCAATATTAGCCCAACTGAGTTTAATAGGCCCTACTCCTATTCAATGATAAAGTTAAATTCATTTTTAAATAAAAAACTAGTGACATGATCATTTTGGTAAATGAATTTTGGTGGTTGAAGACGTGATACGATCTGCTCAGGTTCAACTGTGGAAATGTCCTCTATTTCAGGCCACTTGAAACGACTCCCCTCCTTGGAAACGACGATCCTTCTTGCACACTTCACTGTTGCCTCCTCCGAAGATATCTCAAGCACAAACCCAACATAATATTTAATGCTTCGTTGACCAATAAACTTCACAACAACCCAATCATTTACTTCTGGTAGCCCACAATCAAGACTAACATGTTTAGGCGTATCTACTTCCATATCCGATTCACTTTTGTCCATTTCAGCCTCACTTTTGTCCATTTCAGCCTCTAACTCAGACAGTAGGTCTTGACTTGTGTCACTTTCACTTTCAGGTTTCTTGCTTTTTTTAATAGGCTTGTTAAGCTTAAACTTTTGTTTGAATAACGCCTTCCTTGCTCTTTCTTCCTTCTTCCTTTTTTTCTCCTCACGTTCTCTATGTTTTATTTCAATTTCAAGTTTGTTTGGCGTGTCTGTTGCTATCATTGTTTTCCCCTTCTTTCTGCCTTTCTTATTGTCTTTCCTTGGCCCAGCCTTTGGATAAGGCAATAAAGTTTCTGGACTAACACAAAAACTTGTCGATGCAGAAGTTGAAGGCCTCGGCACAACATCAGGTCCTGTATGCGTTGTGGATCGCTGTTCATGGGGTACTTGTAGTGTTGCAGGTTGTGCGATTTCAGCTGCGTCAGGTACTGTTTCGATTTCTGGGTTTGGACGGTCGGTTATAGCTGAACACAAAAAGTCAACATCAGTGAATTTATTATCATTAAAAGGCCAAATCCCCGAAGCTTCAAAACCACTCATTATATTTCTAGGTGTAAAAGACTGAGGGAATGCTTTCCCAACAAGACTAGCAATGTCATAAATGGTTAGTGGTGTGCCTGGTTTCTCTATCATCAGTCTGTTGGTTACGCAAGTGTTGTAGCATCCTTTAAAAGAGGAATATACGGCAACATCCAAAGGTTGTAATCTATGAGAGCAATGAGGAGGGAAAGTTAAAATGATAATCCCATTTTCTCTGGCAAAGTCAATTGCAGGAAGCGAAATATGAGTCTCATGATTGTCAATGAGCAAAAGAACTTTCTTCTCTTTTGAACATCTAGTAGGCTATCTTGGTTGTACTCAAAGTTTTTATTTTTTTAACTTAAGCTACATTAGGCCTATTCAATGACATACAAAAATTTCATTCAAACCTTTATACCGTAAATCAGGCTAGACCCGAACAGACAGCGCTTTTCTACAAACTAAATTAGCCTATTTGTAAGCTAACCTGCATCAATAACGGCCTGATTCTACGTCACTAGACAGAAAAGAACATAGTCGAATCAACTGCACCAGTTAGAATCATGTATTTAACCTTTTTTTATGTCAACTAACAGGTCTACCAATATTAATTTTTTTTCAAAATGAAATATACATTTCTAACTTATATAATTTTCATAATTATTGTCGTGTCGGGTTGGGTACCCTATGGAAATATTCAGAATTTAATAGCGCATTATTTGATGCCATTTAATATTGTAGGCCCACGGAGTATGTGCTTTTTACATTCACCGGTTTAAAGTCAGACACATCCAGCATTCCACTCCGTGGCAGCGCTTGTCGCCCGGTGACTGCTCGAACATTGGATTCTCGCCCAAAATTACGAGCTTTTTTTTACTATGTCATGTAGCCTACTTTTTAAATTATGTTACGTCTCACATCTCTACTTCATATTGTACCTATGGTAGTTTATGAATGTTTAATAGTTTTTATGTCTTGAATCGTCATGAGTGCTCCACGATTAAAATTAATCGAAGAAGCGGTGAAGGAAAAAAGACTCAGCATAAGAGCTGCGGCTGAGAAGTAGGCCTATGGTTTGCCAAAATCAACGATAGGCCTAAGTGACCATGTTACTGGCAAACATAAAGGTAAATATTTTCTTGAGCATTGTAGTACGTGTTATTAAATTTACGGAAAGTGAATAAAAGAAACGTCTTATAACACTTAAAACATAATTTACGCTTATACTGCTACTCACAAGACGGTACAACAAAGGTAGGTACAACAAAGATGGTAAGTGGTGATCGATTTCGATTGGACACTCCAATCATCATCAGACCCAATAGGCGAATGACCATCTGATCTGAGGAAGAGGAAACAGATCGAAGACAAATCGGACTTGAGCTCCAACCCTAATGATGACCTACTTTCGCTGAAGGAATTTTCTGACGAGTTAAATGAAGATCCACCAGAAGATGACGAACATTTAGTGTTCAAAGACCCCGAAGTTGGTGATTGGGGCTGTTAGTTTTAAGTTCTCCGGGAAAAATTTGTAATGTTTTATGTGGCCATTGTAGAGGGGAAAGCCGTGGAATTATTTGTAAGGTGTGCCCGAAATATTGGGAAAAACAGTTTCAAGTGGTCAGATCCAGAAGAAAGGCGTTTCATAGAAACTATGACCAGATCGAAAGAAGGCTTGAACCACCGAAATTCAACTACAAAAATGACAGGCTTGTCTCTTTTTCCTTTAAAAACTTGTTTACTGGATATAATGTTTGTTAAAGACTTAACGTAACAAAGGCTTCTACGCCATTTTGTAGGCTGCCTATTGTCAATTATTCAAATGTTTGTTTAAACTTTAAAACCATATACGGTACCTACCCGTAATAAATAATTAAAACTGTTTGTCTAAACTGTTTTGTTTGAATATCCTAATCTGTTGTCATTGACTATTACAAACTCCACTTGTAGCCTATTTATTTAAATTCTGTTGGTTCCTATTTTATCTTAATCTATGCTTAAATTATTGAACCCCTTAAAATGTGACGTTATTTTAGAGTTCCTTGATAACTTACCTTACTAGGCTAATAACATTTCAAACATCATTGATAGGCCTATGTTAAAAGACATCAGACGACTCAAAGCACTGTCCAAATCCGGACAGGAGAGGTTAAGTTAGGCCTACCTAGTTTGCAGGATTTTAGCAGTAAGTTAGGCCTATAAAATACGTGTCCGACTTAGGCCTACTTAACCCCTGGTTGACACGTACACACTTATTTTATTTGATATTTTATTAAAGTTAACATCTAAGGAAATATCTGGGTTAAGGAAATAATAAATGAAAGACGCTCTTCAAGATGGGTAATATTTTTACTGTTGATATTCAAAACACAAAGTCACTGTAACCTAAAAATAGCAAACAAGTGTACAGGTCAAGCCTGATTTATGTAAGTTTACGATAACTTAAGTTAAATAGCTTTTCTTAACTTATAACTTATTGTATTTTCATAAAGGCTAATGACCTCGGCGGTTCTCGATTAGCCTATACGAATGATAAAAAATGCTGGCAGCGAAAGGGATAATAGCTTGAAAGCCTAGGCCTACGTAGTAGGGGGGGGGGGTATTGTAGGGGGTCCGCATTACGTGACACATAATTAATTACGTTGGTCCTTGAGTAGATGAAGTTTGAGAACCCCTGATACAAAACAAAACTAAGTTAAGTTACTTTTAGGCCAAAAATGTTAGGCCTAATAAGTTAGGCTAAATAGTAACTTAAGTTGAGTATTTTAAGACGATTTTCCTAACACCTAATTACATTTATGTGGAAAAATGGTCGGCATTCCTAGAAGTAACACTACATGTAATAGGCCTGGCAAACCTCAAATAGGCCTACAATTGTTTCACCCGCTCAAGGCACTCAAAGGGGCTAAGTAGGCCCATTTAAAGGTCAAGGGTTAGGCCTAGGATAGCCTTGGTTTTATTATCAATTGTACCTACCGTAGCCTACCTCCATCAACTTTTAAATCCTAACAGCACACTATAGTCCGTCAGTTAAGCGAAGGACTCTAAAGGATTACAGCCCTCACACACACCGAGACACACCTACAAACACAAACATGGGTCACGCGCCGTGGGGTAGGTAGGGCCCTGCTGGCGAGTCCGTGCGCGTGCGTTGGTGGAAGGGTCGTTATTCCCTCAGAGTCCTTCGCCAACCTCACGGACTATAAGCTAGGTCTAGTACATTCAAAGTAGGCTTAGGCTAGTGAAGAGGTCCTAGGCTTTAAGTAGCCTAAGTCTGTAAGCAAGCTTCATTACCGTAATCGAAGAATTAGGGAGTGGTGTTGCTTTACTTGAGCTTGTTGGATTATGTCAAGCTAGCTTCATGTTTTATATCACCTGCCCAGAACATGCTAAACCAAGACACTGGGCGTTGGGGGTCGGCAATATCAAATTTTAATCTAACTTATAGAATACATTAGGCTACTTACATTACAATTGAACAACTGGTTTTCAATTGTAGCTACTCCTTGGTCATCGTTACTAGATGCTCCATCAGCATCCTGCCGATTAGTTTCAATTTCAGGAATTTTAGATGACATATCTTCGGTCTCGGCTTCATCGGCCTCTTTGCCAATAACGTCTCCCATATCGGAACCGTCCACGGCTTTTTCTGTATTCGGCGAATCCGAGTCCGAGCAACTCATTATCCTAAACACAGATATGAAAACAACAAATTTTATAGCCGCACACTGATTATTTTATCACGACTATTCATTAAACACGTCTGAAATCTAAATACCTGAGAAAACAAAAACTACTGGTATGATGGCTGCTGCTGAAAGCTGAGGACAAACACCCAAGCTTCAGTCCAACGCCTTCTGTAAACATTAATCCATAACCTTTTAAACTTTGTTAGTAGTTAGTTATATGTATGATTATAATAGGGATGCTTAGATTTTAACAAACTGCAGAATATGTTATTGAAAATGCATGAGTTATGAATTTAATCAATGCATGATATGTTATAAAAATCCACTTTTACCTAAAAATGTAGAAAAAATGTGTGCTAATACATAATTATGACTATACGTTTTAGCGTTGGCTGAAATCTTTACCTTGATGCAAAGACAAAATCTTAGAAGATATCGGTAATGATAATCGGCAACATTTACGAAACATTAATTTGATCAGTACATATAGATAGAAAATTCACATGTAATAAATACACTTTTTTCGGTTCATGTTCACTAAGCGTCATGCCTTTGACAATACAACAAACATCGATCGCCAATGATTGTTCTATAATCAAAGCTTATTGTATAATTAAAGTGCGAAAACGACGTCAGTTCGGGTCGCCGTTTGACGCTATGATGCCGTTTGTAACAACTGTCAAAAATAAAGATGTTTGAGTTAGAATCAAAGGTGCCACCACGAAAACCCGCTCGATGGTCAGAGGCGTCAACCCGCCACCACAAAAAAAACCAAGTTGGCCAGTTGACGTGCACATTCCTTTGTATTGGTTCCATCGCGACAACCCACCACCACCAATTTTCATCAGGCGGCGTTAATTAGACTGGGTCCTGGACTTGTACGGCGGCGTCGTCCAGTAATCCAGCTACTAGGAGGTCACTAATTGTGGATATTTATAGACATGCACTCTGTGGATGTGATGCTATCTGGCGTAGATTAACGTCCGCACTAGTGAGTACTCCAACTAATCCTAAGTAGTACCTACTTTGTATGGTCACCATTTCATTGAACAGTATTAACAGTACTATACTGATATTTAGATCAATTCGTTAATTACAAGGACAAAGCGGATCGGATTCCACTATAAATTGTAGGTCCCTTGGCTGTATGGGCTATTAATTAACAGCTGTGTCTAAGAAACATCTAAGCCTTAGTCACTATAACAAGACTACAATATCTGACCACTCATCCTTCACTCATATTTGGGTTAAAATACGCACATAGTGGTGTGCCCATTTCAAATAATTTAAATTGATAAGTTCAATCACGAACTAATTAACAGCTACTGGTTAGATTGGGCTGAAATTTGGTATGGTGATAGCTCACATTCCCGATTAATTAACATAAAGACATATTCTTATCTAAAAAATCATTTCGGGCTCCACCCCATAGTGACCCATGTTAACCTTAATGAGTATTCATATTTAAAAGGAATTAAACAGTTTTGTCAGCTGTCTCAACTACACAGTTGGTTCTATGATATTAAATAACAATAAAAAGTTAACAGGTTTACCAACAAGGTGCAGCACTATCATGTTTTAGCGAATTTCCCATATAGGGAATAAGCTATTACCATAGTACTCATGGTAAGACCTGGACGCGGGACTGATTTTTTTTTTGTTTTGAGGTCCCTAGAGGCCAAAAACACCATCCGTTCAAATTCATATATATATATATATGTCCGTTAGCACGATAACTCGAGCAAAAATGATCCGATTTTGATGAAATTTGGTAAAAACGTGTAAACCAACGTTTATTCGAACGAGTTCGCGATCCAGCATGATCGGACCATGGGAACGGGGGTTTACGGGGGGTTTTATGGGGTAAAAATAGGTTTTTCCCATTTTTGACCCAAAAAACATAAAATTTAGCAATTTCTTTCCAAACCATTTTGTAGAGCTTAAAAAACAAATAATTTAGTATATTGAAGCGTTATTTAGTCCAGGACCTGACTAGGGTTCTGTGTGCATGTCGTGTATAGAGAATTTTGCTTTTGCATTTCAATATAGGTGTCTTAGGAAGTGTTTTCCACTCGGGTGTCAAGTTCGCACCTGGTACGTTTTCGAGCTATGACGTCATCAAAATGGCGGCCATTGATTTTTTTAAATCGTATATTTCGTAAACTATTTGTCGGATCGGAATGAACTTTTTTTAGTTTGAAAGATAATTTTAAATGCTACCTGTTTTACATTTACACATTTGTTGTATGTTTAGTACATTCTTTGTAATTTTGCAAAAACCTGTATTTTTAAATATTTTTGAGTTATTTTTGTTTGTAACGTTTTATTGATACAATTTATCAAAAACCACCAATGAAAAAAGTTGTAGAACATTTAAAAAGCTTTACAAAAATACCAAATTCGATATGTTTTACTCAAAAGATTACGCCAAGAAACTAGATAAATCTCATAAAAACACCTATTTTGGCGCAAAAACGCCTATTAGTCCGGCATCTAGGGCAGTTCGCAAGTCTTATAAAGACAGTTTCGCCATTCAATGTTGATGTATGTGTCTATATAAGTGTTTTCAACTCGGGTGTCACGTCTGCACCCATTGCAGTTTCCGGTTATGACGTCATTAAAATGGCGGAAAGGGCTATATTAAAAATAACGATATTTTACATACCATGTATCGGATCGGAATGAACTTTTTTTGTTTGAAAGATAAGTTTACACGCTATCTTTCTTACATTTACACTTTTGTTTTATGTTTAGTACATATTTCGTAATTTTGCAAAAACCTATATTTTTAAACATTTTTGTGTTATTTTTGTCGATAACGTTTTATTGATACAATATATCAGAAATAACTTAAAGACAAAGTTGTAGCACGTCAAAAGAGCTTTACAAAAGTACCAAATTCGATATGCTTTACTCAAAAGATCACGTCAAGAAACTAGAAAATCGTACAAAACAACCTAATTTGCGCAAAAACGCATATAAATCCGACATCGATGGCTGTGTACGAGTCATATATAGACAGTTTTACCATTCAATGTTGATGTATGTGTCTAAAGAAGTGTTTTTAACTCGGGTGTCACGTCTGGACCCACTGCAGTTTCCGGTTATGATGTCTTTAAAATTGCTACATGTTACGATTTCACCAGCTATTTTACTTAAAATAAGACCATTACCCTCTTTTAAGCAAATAAAAGCACAACAAATCAATGTAATTAGTCCATAGGAATGTTTCCACTATATAAATACCCCCGGTGCAGCAATCCTGTCGACTAAGCAAATTTCCATTTGCCTGGATTGATTTTCAATTAATCTATTAAATTAACATTGTTTGATTTAATACAATGTTAATTTAATAGATTAATTGAAAATCAATCCAGGCAAATGGGAATTCGCTTAGTCGACAGGATTGCTGCACCGGGGGTATTTTTATATAGTGGAAACATTCCTATGGACTAATTACATTGATTTGTTGTGCTTTTATTTGCTTAAAAGAGGGTAATGGTCTTATTTTAAGTGAAATAGCTGGTGAAATCGTAACATGTAGCAATTTTAAAGACATCATAACCGGAAACTGCAGTGGGTCCAGACGTGACACCCGAGTTAAAAACACTTCTTTAGACACATACATCAACATTGAATGGTAAAACTGTCTATATATGACTCGTACACAGCCATCGATGTCGGATTTATATGCGTTTTTGCGCAAAATTAGGTTGTTTTGTACGATTTTCTAGTTTCTTGACGTGATCTTTTGAATAAAGCATATCGAATTTGGTACTTTTGTAAAGCTCTTTTGACGTGCTACAACTTTGTCTTTAAGTTATTTCTGATATATTGTATCAATAAAACGTTATCGACAAAAATAACACAAAAATGTTTAAAAATATAGGTTTTTGCAAAATTACGAAATATGTACTAAACATAAAACAAAAGTGTAAATGTAAGAAAGATAGCGTGTAAACTTATCTTTCAAACAAAAAAAGTTCATTCCGATCCGATACATGGTATGTAAAATATCGTTATTTTTAATATAGCCCTTTCCGCCATTTTAATGACGTCATAACCGGAAACTGCAATGGGTGCAGACGTGACACCCGAGTTGAAAACACTTATATAGACACATACATCAACATTGAATGGCGAAACTGTCTTTATAAGACTTGCGAACTGCCCTAGATGCCGGACTAATAGGCGTTTTTGCGCCAAAATAGGTGTTTTTATGAGATTTATCTAGTTTCTTGGCGTAATCTTTTGAGTAAAACATATCGAATTTGGTATTTTTGTAAAGCTTTTTAAATGTTCTACAACTTTTTTCATTGGTGGTTTTTGATAAATTGTATCAATAAAACGTTACAAACAAAAATAACTCAAAAATATTTAAAAATACAGGTTTTTGCAAAATTACAAAGAATGTACTAAACATACAACAAATGTGTAAATGTAAAACAGGTAGCATTTAAAATTATCTTTCAAACTAAAAAAAGTTCATTCCGATCCGACAAATAGTTTACGAAATATACGATTTAAAAAAATCAATGGCCGCCATTTTGATGAAGTCATAGCTCGAAAACGTACCAGGTGCGAACTTGACACCCGAGTGGAAAACACTTCCTAAGACACCTATATTGAAATGCAAAAGCAAAATTCTCTATACACGACATGCACACAGAACCCTAGTCAGGTCCTGGACTAATTATGTGCCTAATGGTTACGGAGAAAATTCCAAAAAATTGTAAATTTAAAATTTCCATGTTATTCTTATGGAGAATAAGTAAACTGTTGTAGTTTGCTTGTTTATGAACATATTTTGATCAAATTTGGAAAATGTTTTTATTTCTTACTAACTATTAACATTAAAAAAAAAAAAAAAAGCAGTTTTACCCTCCCTGATGCAATTAAATTAATTAAATTAGGTGCCCCAACCAAAGTCTCCGGTTGGGAACATAAGAGTGGATTTAACGACGTATCTAGAACGGATTCACGTTTAACCCTATTAAATTTAGGGAAAAAGAAGAAGAAAAAGAAAAAAGATTTATTTGGCCAGATGGTGCTCTGTTTTCAGCTAAATTGCTATTATATAAAACTATTCTGAAACCATTGTGGACGTACGGTTTCCAACTGTGGGGGACATCCAGTGAATCCAATCTGAACATCATCCAAAGATTTCAATCTAAAGTTCTAAGACACATTCTCCAGGCACCATGGTTCGTCAATAACGAAGTGATTCACAGGGACAGTCGAACCCCAACAGTCAAAGAAGAAATTTCAAAGTTAAGTGCCAAATACTTAAAGAAATTAGAGTACCATCCTAAATACCTTGCTTTAAATTTATTGGACAACAGCAACTATACATACAGATTGAAAAGATGCCATGTTTTGGACTTAAGTAGTTGTTTTTAGACTTTAAACTTTGTACCAAATATGCAAAGCTTGTGTGTTAGCTCTATTGTTGGATAAAGACTAACTACTGTGTTTAAATTTTATCAAATTTGCTTATTGTTCTATTTTTTGTTGAACAGATTGTAAGTTAGAAAAAAAATAGCTGCGACATCTATACAGGTAGCAGGTGGTACGAACGTCGTGTACGCTCCATGTTTCCTGCCGTCTACCCGCCATCTCGCAGGCAACAAGATGGCACCCCAACAACCCGCCATTACACTATAAAGAGGCGGCTGCTTGACATATATGTTTTTATTGCAGTATGTCGAAAACGGGCTGATTGTTGCCTCATTGTAAATAGTTACGACATATCGATAGTAGGCTATAATGTACGTTCGTATTATACGAAACGATTGGATCACTTACCAAACAGCTGCTTGTTTCCATTAGCAAATTAAATTGAAAATGGTTATCTGTAAATGAAAAATATTTTAGTTTAGTAACATATGGTTTGTTCAAATAATGGTGCAATAAGACGAATAATTTATAAATAAAAAACTTTTTTAAACAAAACGTTTTTAAACGCCCTAAAAAGTAGAAAATAATTTACAAATAATTTTTTAAATATGTTGAGAGAGTATAAATACTTGTACAATTTAAAACGAAAAACGTGGGGTGCATGCAATAGATAGTTTACCTTCACTTACTGAACTAATGTTTTATTATCAATTAATTGCATGCACCCAACGTTTTTCGTTTTAAATCGTACAAGTATTTATACTCTCTCAACATATTTATAAATTATTTGTAAATTATTTTCTACTTTTTAGGGCGTTTAAAAACGTTTTGTTTAAAAAAGTTTTTTATTTATAAATTATTTTATACTTTTTAGTTTTAATGTGTGTGCATGTTAAATCTATTTCAAGCATCTATATCAGATTAAGACAGAGGCATGTGGGAAATCTAAGGTTTATTTGAGTTTCTTTGCATATAATTATGTATTAGATTGCATGTATGGCCTACCTACTAACTATAAATATATCAATCTATTTAATCGCAATGTTTCTGAAATACAGTACAAAGAAATGTTATTCATAAATATATTTGATAAAATTGTTACTTGAAATTAAAGCTATACCGTACTTATTAGTTATTAGTTTTAAATATGCTCAGTTATGGTGCTGGATGGTCTAGTTTTCGCATTCTCTCCATCTCCTTCATTGCATCTTCATTGCATGGTGTCTTTCCAGTGAGTTTTGAGCAGTCAAGTTCCTCTATTCTTATGCCATATAATGATCTGACACGACTTAGCGCGACATATGCCTGTCCTTTGGCAAATAGTGCAGACCCGAGGTATACAACTGCCTGATCCACAGTACAGCCTTGCATTTTATGGACTGTGCAGGCCCAGCATAGTATTATTGGGTATAGTACTTAACTTGTCTTTTTTTCTTCTCCTTCTCTAGCCGTCGCTTGCGTTGGGAGGCTGTCTCCTTCCAATAAGGCTGTGGTTTCCTAGACGCGTAATAGATGCGCAGCGGTTTAGATGCGCTGCGGCTTTTATCCAGGTCCCAAAACGCAGCTGCCGTGAGCGGTTTCCTAGACTGCGTAAAATACACACGGATGGTGCGTAACATAAGTTCACGGGAGAGATTACTAGTGGCTACTATGATGTTATGCGATGATTTAGATAATGAAATGGATACTTTGGTATTAAAACCTTCGAAGAAACGTAATCAGTGAAAGTACATAATAAGGAACTGTATGTAGCCCTCACGGATGTTTCAACCGTAGTATTAAACAAACATGTCAAATTAAAATGTAAACAATAAATCTTAATGTACCCTCTCCAACTTTGCTTTTACTGTTATTATATTTACCTATTCGGGATTTACGAATACACGAAAATATATTTTACGAGTATAACTGCAATACGCATTTCATACTTATACGCCAGCCCCGTAAAAAGGACGGACACTCTGCTAGTAATTAATATAGGCTTATTACTAAGATGTTCAGGGGTTCTTAAAATAATTATGGGGGCTGTTACATTTGGAAGTTGGTGTTGTGCTGACTTGAAAAGAATATTTTTAAACATTAGGTTACAACAATAAGAAAATATGTGAGGACAAATTAACTGTAGGGAACATAAAGAAGGGAATTAAATATTAAAATTACACATTATGGGGAACTTAACACTACATAACGAATGATATAAAATATAATACTATACAATTTTTAATTGTATGAACAACGTACTTCCATAATATGTCATTACAAGAGACAAATTCAATGAATTTTTCGTTGTTGTTGGAGAATATTGCCTTCTGGACAACATTTACTTCCGAATCCATTGCACAAGACATGTCTAAAACGCAGCGCAACTCAGATTCGACTGCTCTGAAAGCAGTCGGTCAAAAACGCAGCTATTGGTGCGCGCGTATTAGATGCGCGCGCATTAGATACGCAGCCTTGGAAACCGTTTACACGAAACTCCATAAGACAAGTGTGCTGCGTATTAGATGCGCTGCGTGTGCGCATCTAAGACGCAGCACACTTGTCTTATGGAGTTTCGTGTAAACGGTTTCCAATGCTGCGTATCTAATGCGCGCGCATCTAATACGCGCACACCAATAGCTGCGTTTTTGACCGACTGCTTTCAGAGCAGTCGAATCTGAGTTGCGCTGCGTTTTAGACATGTCTTGTGCAATGGATTCGGAAGTAAATGTTGTCCAGAAGGCAATATTCTCCAACAACAACGAAAAATTCATTGAATTTGTCTCTTGTAATGACATATTATGGAAGTACGTTGTTCATACAATTAAAAATTGTATAGTATTATATTTTATATCATTCGTTATGTAGTGTTAAGTTCCCCATAATGTGTAATTTTAATATTTAATTCCCTTCTTTATGTTCCCTACAGTTAATTTGTCCTCACATATTTTCTTATTGTTGTAACCTAATGTTTAAAAATATTCTTTTCAAGTCAGCACAACACCAACTTCCAAATGTAACAGCCCCCATAATTATTTTAAGAACCCCTGAACATCTTAGTAATAAGCCTATATTAATTACTAGCAGAGTGTCCGTCCTTTTTACGGGGCTGGCGTATAAGTATGAAATGCGTATTGCAGTTATACTCGTAAAATATATTTTCGTGTATTCGTAAATCCCGAATAGGTAAATATAATAACAGTAAAAGCAAAGTTGGAGAGGGTACATTAAGATTTATTGTTTACATTTTAATTTGACATGTTTGTTTAATACTACGGTTGAAACATCCGTGAGGGCTACATACAGTTCCTTATTATGTACTTTCACTGATTACGTTTCTTCGAAGGTTTTAATACCAAAGTATCCATTTCATTATCTAAATCATCGCATAACATCATAGTAGCCACTAGTAATCTCTCCCGTGAACTTATGTTACGCACCATCCGTGTGTATTTTACGCAGTCTAGGAAACCGCTCACGGCAGCTGCGTTTTGGGACCTGGATAAAAGCCGCAGCGCATCTAAACCGCTGCGCATCTATTACGCGTCTAGGAAACCACAGCCTAAGCCGTGGATTGAGCATAGGCCTGACGCTGACATAGTAGTCTTGCCGATTTACAAACCTCCGATTCCTGTTGAAGCTTAACTAGTATTTTTTCTTTTCCTTCTCTAGGCGTCGCTTGCGTTGGGTGACTGTCTCCTTGACCATAATATGAGTTATCATGCAATATTCACAAATAATTGATATTATTACATGTTTACAGTTCGTTAAACCGAAAACTCACAATATATAATAATTTAACTATAGTTTGTTATGGAATTTCTCTGCAGTGCATTCACTCGAAATATTTATTGTTTAATTATTTAGTTAGAATACTAAATAAACAAAAATTGACATTATTTACAAACACCTTGATACCTGCAATCAGATTGTTTATCTTTATTTTGAAATGTTGTTTGTATAAAGAATCTCTTGGGAGCATAATCTGTACCTCTTAACCTCTGCTCTTCGAACTGTCAAATTTAAGTATTTACAGCTGACTTAAATTAGTTGTTATGTTTACATCCTTTCAAAATGTAAACATGAAAAATTTGGAAGCCCATGGGGCGTAGCCCAAGAATATGAAAATTAAATGATATAATATTGCATTGTCATGCATTTGTGAGCTATGTTTCAAATTTCAAGTCTCTAGCTTATCGGGAACATCGTTTAAAATTATTTGTAGGAAAGCGAGCTAATAAAAACAAGCCCATGGGGCGTAGCCCGAAAGAAAATATGAAAATTAAATGTTATAATATTGCAATGTCATCCATTTGTGAGCTTAATTTCAAATTTCAAGTCTCTAGCTCATCGGGAAATATCAAAATTTGCAAGAAATCGAATTAATAAAAACAAGCCCATGGGGCGTAGCCCAAGGGAAATATGAAAATTAAATTGTATAATATTGCATTGTCTTCCATTTGTGAGATATGTTTCATGTTTCAAGTCCCTAGCTCATCGGGAAGTTAGTATAAAATCGGTTGCAAAATTTGTAGCGGACAAGAAAGCGACCTAATAAAAACGTTTTAAAACGTTTTAAAAAAAATATAGTTCTTCAGACGGGCAAACAGTACAGTGTCTTTTCAAACCTCGCTCATTTTCTAAGCTTGGCTTCGCCCTTGCTTCGCCTCAATCGTAAACATAAAGCTCGGGTCGAAAAGAGTCACTTTATACCCTAGTTATGAAATATACCTTAGTCGTGATAGATTTTGTTTGACAACCAGTTTCAGTTCAGTGTATTATTAATATCGCATTTATCTTACCAGTACTATTAGTACTGTTCAATGAAATGGCGACCATACAAAGTAGGTATTTTAAGCCACGTATGAATGGAGATGAGTATGATGATTCCATGATGTTAATGATTAGCTCACAACTAACTGTTAGTTTATTTGTAAACCTTTTCATAATTTTTATCTTGTGAAGACATTGCTGTAAATAAATATGTTATTACTCTCTTGGCCGATATGGTAAAAACATAATTTTTTTCTATGAAGCAAAGTTTTTTTTATATTCTAAAAGTTCACCTATCACAATCTATAAAATTGTAAATGTACGTAACTTACCTAATTTTCTGTACACTTAAGTTAATACACCTGCCTACCATATTATATTAAATAAATATAAGTTTTTTGTGAGTTTATTGATGGATATCGAAATAAAAGAAAAATGTACGTTTGTGAACATATTGAACATTGGGAAAACTGTCGACACGCAGAGTGGCCCAAAGGGCATTTTGAAACAAATTGACAGATGCAAATCAAATGAATTCTCTGCAGTCACCACTCCGGTTGGGATTCCACCAGAAATGTAAAATCTGATAAAAGTGTTTTTGACTTTTAGCAATCACGTTAAATCCAAACGGACACGATCAGTTGACAGTTTGAGGTTCTAAATGTAAAAGTTAACTGTCTCGATATTTTTTTGATTTTTATTGATAAATTCCTATTTTTATTTAACCTAATTAATTAAATAGGTACTAAAAAAAATCAGAATTAATTTCCTTGTTCTGTAAACTGTTGCATTTCAACTTGTAATGCTATCATATGATCTTGAAAATACCTTAAGAAATATTACGAGACACAATTTTAATTAACTATGGCCACACGTTTTTATTGGCTTAATCTTACACCAAATATTAGCAAACCATTCAGGCCATACTAGTGGTCAGGGGTGGTGGGGGGTGAAAGTGGAGGGTAAATGTAAGCTGCTGGATTTGGTTCGGAATTTGTTGGAGTTCCCAAAACCTAACTTATATGATATAAAATAAATTTTGAAGAAATGAGATGTGCAAGGCGAGATAAACTTGGACGAGTTCGCGAACTAGCATGATCGGACCATGGGAACGGGGTTTTTCGGGGGGTTTCATGGGAGTAAAAAATTGTTTTTATAATTTTTGGCCCTAAAAACACAACATTTCCCAATTTCTTTCTAGACCATTTAAAGAACTAAAAAAAACACATAATTTAGTATACCCCAAAGTGTTTTTGTACTGTTATTGTTTACGGAGAAAAAGGAAAATTTTGAAAATTTAAAATTCCTATGTTATTCTTAGTGTGAATATTGTAGTTTGCTTGTTTATGCAAATATTTTGATCAAACTTGGCAAATTTATTTATTTAATACTAAGCTACTTTACTAATGTTTTACAAAAAACACACTTTATTAGCCTCCTTGTAGCAGCAAACCCAGGTACTCGTTAAACCTAATGCTATTCAAAAAGATTTAATTGAAAATAAATTCAGGCAATTATAAATTTGCTTAGTCTTCAAGTTTTCTGCGGCGGGGGTATTTTGAACACTTATTTAGCAAGGGTCACAACAGGTGGGAAGGGGGGGGGTTTGTTGTCGCTTAACAACAAACGAACAAACGATAGATAATAAACTACAGGGTTTCTCATGCATGGGTTTAGACGTTTGGTTTTATATTACCAACACATAATTAGGCACTTTATAACATTTTAAAATTAAAACCTTGTAAAATTTATAAAATAAATTTTGAAAGTGTTGTGAAAGTTTCAGCTTTCTAGCTTGAGTATAAACAAAACGGCGGCATATTGAAAAGAGTACAAATTTTCTTCCTACAAACATTACTTTCTAAGGTTATTACCTATTATTAGTTAACTAGCAAAGTACCCGTCCTTCTTACGGGGTTGGCATATAAGTATAAAATGCTTATTGCAGTAATACTCAAGCTTTGCATTTTCAATGGGGCGGACACAGTTTGATAAAATTTGCTTCTTTAAATTAACGGTATACTATAGTATTACACATCTACCATAGCTATAATGTTCTACCACTTGACCTAAACAATAAAGAAAAATTATTTATTAAAAATTCGCAAAATATCACAAATTGTTCATGAAATTAAAAACATAAACAACTGTAAATAATCCTATTTTGACAGTTCTCATTGCGTATCGCAGCGTTGTTGCTGCTTAGTTCAAATTAGCTGTTTTCATAAATGCAAAGAAAAAAATAATAGTGCTGCACTCTGTTGGTAAATCTTATAACTTTTTAATTGCATATCATAGAACCAACATTTTTAGTTGAAACAGCTTACAAAATACATTAATTCCCTTTAAATATGAAAACTCATAAGGTTAACATGGGGAACTACAGAGCCACTGGGGCGGAGCCCGAAATGATTTTTGAGATAAGAATATGCCTATATGTTAATCGGGAATGTGAGCTATCATCATGCCAAATTTCAGCCCGATCCGTCCAGTAGTTAACGCGTGATTGAACTTCAAACACACAAACAAACAAACACACAAACTTTCACATTATTATAATATTAGTAAGATAATATAATTATAACCTTCTCTGGTTACTGCGATGCAGTTGACCTTTTTGATTGAAGGCTATTTTTTGAACCGCAGAAAGTTAACCTTTTTATGAATGAACTTAAGTTCGAGGAATAACTTTCAATGTTAAACAAAAATACTAACGTATTGTGCAAAGGCGTATTTGGTAACGTTACAGAAGCGGTTAACTTTTTTTCACAATACAATAACTAGTTTCTAAAAAAATATAATTGTCAAAACTGCAAGCAGTTAAGTAAATCAGGTAATTTGTCAAGAAAGTATGAGTTATTTTCAAATGAAGCAAGTTGGTAAACGTTTTAATACAACGCAATGCTGTCTCTACAAATGTTAGGAAATTGAAATTTTTATAGAATTTTGTTTAACCATAATTCATAAGTTGTACAACGTTTCAAAGCTTTCGATACACAAACGGGCTAGTAATATAGAATCGAACGTTTAAACCTCTTCGAGGGACATCCTGTATAAGGAAAACTCAAGGACTAGATTGTGTACTCCAATGTACGTGTATCCAATGTATGTGCTGTTAGAGTTTATAGCAAATAAAAATTTAATCAGATAAAAATGTTCAACCTACTAGTCATTGACTTTTAAATTTCAGAGTATAAACATCCAATCTTCTAGCTTTTAAATTCAATAATTTGAGGGTATTTTACCAAATATAAATTATTTGTAAGGAAATGGTATACGCAGTTATCTTATAGAAGCAAAGCAGATTATACAGGGTGTTTTTTTAAAAACTTGCATCTTTATTTATGTAAAAACCGCAATAGATAGAAATATGCAGTTTGCGGGAATCATCTATTGACGTAGGGGGCCCAATTGTTTTGAATTCAACGTTACATTCACATTCCCCCCCTTTCCCCCCCTGCCCTCAACTTATTTTTTTTAAATAGCAAGGTACCCCTTGTGACATATCAAATGAAAGAGCATGAAAAAAGAAAACGTTTGATGAAAAAAAATTAAAAATCGGTTCATAAATTTTCGAGATATTTCCCCCCCCCCTTCCCCGGAACTTGATTTTTTTTTAATAGCAAAGTACCCCTTGTGACATATCAAATGAAAGAGCATGAAAAAAGAAAATTTTTGGTGAAATTTATTTTTAATTTGATATGTCACAAGGGCGGGTACCTTGCTATTAAAAAACAAGTTATGGGTAGGGGAAAAAGGGGGGGATAATCTCACAAATTCATGAGCCGATTTAAAATTTTTTTTTCCAAAAATTTTCTTTTTTCATGCTCTTTCATTTGATATGTCACAAGGGGTACTTTGCTATTAAAAAAAATCAAGTTCCGGGGAAGGGGGGGGGGGAAATATCTCGCAAATTTATGAACCGATTTTTAATTTTTTTTCATCAAACATTTTCTTTTTTCATGCTCTTTCATTTGATATGTCACAAGGGGTACCTTGCTATTTAAAAAAAATAAGTTGGGGGCAGGGGGGAAAGGGGGGGAATGTGAATGTAAAGTTGAATTCAAAACAATTGGGCCCCCTACGTCAATAGATGATTCCCGCAAACTGCATATTTCTATCCATTGCGGTTTTTACATAAATAAAGATGCAAGTTTTTAAAAAAACACCCTGTATAGTGATTCGGAGGCTTAACTCAAACAAAATGAAGATTATATAGGTTGACAATATCAACAGTATCATGTCAATTCCGCAATTTATTTTTTTAATCCGCTGTAAAACGAAATTATTTGAAATTCTGTATTGCTATGAGTTTTTTAAGAGTTGTTTCAAGGTGTTCATGCAGTTCTTAAGATAGATTTTACATCCTTAATAAATAATTATAATTAAATATTTAATCTTTGTCTTTCTGAATAATCGATATGTAAACCTAAACACTATAAACATAAATAAACAAGTTAGTACGGTTGGTGTTGTTTAACACATTTAACATACATAAATGTACTCAAAAGGAAACTAAGTTAAAATTGTGATTACCAATGTTTAAAAACGAACATCATGAATATTTACAAATTCACATTGTTCCAATCTTTTGCAAAAACCATTTGGAGAGTGCTCATGTCAGAAAACAAAGGGTATGTTTATACGTTTGATTTAATATGTGGAACGATAAAGCAAAGTTTATTCAACAAAATGCCTCCAGCGAACTCACTTTGAAACGCTTACACACGCATATGAACTCACACACACACGCACACACATATCAGATCAAACTGCCACAGTTATAGGTGTTTTTTTTTTAAGGCAACAGTTCTGACTTATTGTTATTTAACAATGCTTAAATTATAACTACTGCTAAAATGTACATGATAAAACATTAACCAAAACACTGATATTTAAATTAATAGTGACCCACCCTTTCCACTTTTTCGGAAAGCAATGCAAATATTACATACCACAAAAAACATTGCATAGTAGACCTTGAATATATGATCAGATACTTTGTAATAAAGTGATCTACACATAGAATTGTGCCATTTTACTCCCCGTACTTTAACCCCAGTATTTTTACATACACAACAGGTAACTGAGAGATCATTTTTCACATTAAATTATGTTAATACTTTGAGTTCACAGATGATGGCAGAGATTACAGAGTTGAAGTATTTTAACACGGTAAAGCTTACCAAATCCTAACAACACTACATAACAACAGTTTGGTAAACCCTCAGGTTTACACGTGGAGATCAATACAAGCACAAGTATCCATAAAGTCCCACGTAGAAAACAGTAGTGAAGTTGGTTGTAATTTAAGCACGGCGCCGACGGTCTCTCAGATAAAGTTATGTTGTTTGGTCGGATCTCCACTCCGGCCTTCAACAAAACTGTGTTGTTACTTACGTAAACTGGAAAATATAAAACTATAAGTATGAGATGATAAATGGGAAATGTTTTACTTTTTATAACGATCTTCACCACAAGTGCACTTCAAATATCTTTTGCCAGTTTACCGTAAATCCATACTTGATGATATCGTGCTTTAAACATTGACTAGATACCTGCTAACCTTCAATTAGTGTTAGGAATTTATTATAACATAACCTTAATTTGACTGTAAAAACTGTGACTGTGACATCAATGTACTCATTATAAGTACTGCATGTGCAAAACTTATTACGTCTTTGCTAATATGCTTAATTTACGCCCGTGACAACGAATTTTATGTCAAATAAACTGTGTTTGAGTAGTGGAATTCAAAAACTTGAAAGCCGTAAAATGTTTTGTTTTCCAAACTTTTATCTTCTAGATGCTTTTCGATTCTACCAATAATTGTAACGTTTACAATTGGACTCGGATGGAAGAAACCCCAAAATCTAAATGTAGGTCAGTTTATTTGAGATAAAGTCTTTATACTTGCTGGTCACTTTCAGTGGTAACATTTTATCATTATTTGCAAAGAATTTTAATAGACACAATGTCCATAACACACGGAAACAGCATCACTGTATTATATTTTAGATAGGGTGAGTGCACCTCCGAAGGACAGTTTCGTATGAAAATCATTGAATTATTAAGCTTTTTGCTTTCCTAGTCTAACACAAAATGTTTTAAAGTTACTTTGGAGAGTAGATAGAATATAACCTGTCACTGGTTGAAAAAGATCTAATCATCCTTTCCTAACACAAACAAAATTAAGTGTTCCAACCAGCTCATATTCAAGTTTCCCCTTATGGCGTCTCGTGCAAACAGGTTAGTTGTATTTGTCAATGTCATGGTTCTTTGATCATTGATAGAAACTAAAATATGCACTGTATATATTACTACATATATTACATATATATACTGTATGTATTACTGTGTATATGTTACTGTATATGTAATTCACATTAAACATGTTAAGATACAGTTTTCATTTTACTCATTTTACTGTACTCATTTTAGGATCAAATTCCTAACCAACAATATTATTTATACAGTCGGTAATCACTTGGATTAACTATATTTGGAACAATTTTTTTTAAATTTTGCAATCGATGTTTTTCTGGTGAGATGTGCTTGATAGGAAACATAAAAAATCAGCAGAAATCATGTGGGTACACCGCAGAATAAAGGTTTCAGTAATTTACTAGACAGAAAGTGGTTATTCCTAGAATCAGAATTGATATTTGAACGATCATGAAATGGTTATTGGACCACCATGTGGTTTCTAGAAATTCCCAATTTTTCCTACAGTCATTATGTGAAGCTTACGAAAAAAACCATAATGTGGTTTTTTAATATGTTTCTTTTTCATTTCCTACTAAGCTACTAACATTTCACAAAACAATTTCACTTCATTACCTTTCCTGTAGGAGCAACAACTACTTGATAAATGCAGGCCTGTTATTTAGATAACGAATTAATATAACACGTTTCAACAAGGAAATATTTGAGTAAAAATTCAATCAGGCAAATGAAAATATTTGCTTTGTCTACAGATTTGTGGAGAACAGGGTATTATAACGTTGGCGACATCAAAACATATATACAGGGTGTTCATAATGTGGTGTCACAAACTTCAGGGAATGATCAATATAAACTCATCAATACTCATCAGTACTCATCAATATAAACAAAAAAGTTCGTAAAAATATTGGTTGAAAAAAATTTCGTTTAGCAGCTAACCACCATTTTGTATTTTTTACAAAATGATTTATATCTCAAGAATTATTCAAACTATGTAAACCAAACTTGGCACATACATTTATTGTGCCAAGAGGGAATAAAGGACAAATTATTATGTAATTTTCTTCTAAATTAACAAAATGGCCGCCATTTAAAATCTAAATACTTAAATTACTATAGTGTGGCTGGTTAAAGGATAGCACAAATATCATGGGGTAGAATAAGGCTAAGCTAGTCATGTTTGCCTCATTTGATAACTAGAAATCATGATATTTCCGCTATTCTTTACTTGATCTTTTTGAACTTGGTTTCGTTTGATAGGGAATCAAAAATGCTAAATAAAAGTCCCCTTGTTATTTTTCATCAAACCAGCTATACTTAAGTAATTTAAGTCTTTAGATTTTAAATGGTGGCAATTTTGTTTATTTAAAAGAAAATTACATGATAATTTTTCCTTTTTTGCCTCTGACACAATTAATTTATGTGCAAAGTTTGGATTCCATTGATTAAATAATTCTTGATATATAAATTGTTTTGTACAAAATACAAAATGGCGGCTAGCAGGTAAATGAAATTGTTTTGACCTATGTGTGTGTGAATTTTTTTGTTTAGATCGATGAGTACTATCAGCCCCTAAAGTTTGTGACACCCCTTTATAAACATTCTTTTTACCTATATAGCTTGCCTAAAAAATGAATTTAGTAAAAAATACGAATAAAAAAGTGTCTATTAAAGTTTCAGTTGAAGTAGTAGTTCGGTTTTCTATATTGTCCTCCTAAAGTAACAGTCTGTAACAAACAGTTGATCTTGTTTGAATGTTCGATACGGTTAACACCAGCGACGGCCCGGGGTGATATTGATGAATGTGGTGTTAAATATGCAAAGCCGTGGTGTGGTGGAATGCCACCGGGATAGTAGGCAAAGGGGGAGGGGAGGGTACATGATACGTGGGCAGAGGAAAAGAGCAAACATATCCTGATGGTAGGAATAATCTTGTAATGCCATATCTCGAAATGTAATGCTCTTCAGTGATGCAGTTAGGACCACGTGTTTTGTTTCTAACAATTAATCACATTATCTGAAAAAATATTGACAATAATGTTCAAAATATAACAATAATAATAGTAACCTATAATATTCCCGCTGCAGCAAACCTGCAGAATAAGGTAATTTCCATTTGCCTGATTAGATTTTCAATTAATCTATTTAAAGAACATAAGGTTTAACAAGCTATCTAGGTTTGCTGCAACAGGGAGGTTTAATGAAGTGTTTTAGTAGATTATTATAGCTTTGTATTAAATCCAATAAAAAACATTATCCAAACAAAAACAGGAAATTTTTAAATTTACAACTTTTTAAATTGTCCCTTTAACTAATAACCGTAAAAAAACTTCAATATACGAGGTTAATTGTTTTTTCAAGCTTTTTTAAATTGTTCAGCAAGAAATTGGAAAATTTTATGTTTTGAGGGACAAAATGAGAAACTCCTATTTTTACCCAATGAAACTCCCCATAAGACCCCGTTCTCATGGTCCGATCATGCTGGTTTGTGAACTCATTCACGTCTATCCCACCCTACATCTTCAAACCAAATTTTATTAAAATACGACAAAATTTGGTACTGAAGTTGTTGCGTTCACGGACGTATGTATACAGATGTAAAGGAACAGTGTTTTTGGCCTGTATTGACATCCAAATGAAAACGTATATCGGTCCCGGGTCTACGTATTACCGTATACCACCTACGGTCATCGTTACTTCCCTATAGAGAAATTCGCTAAAAGAGGAAATTCCACGGTGTTGATAAATATTATGTAAAAAATACAACATTGTACAAATAATTTAAAATCATCTTGACAAAATATTAAAGAGAAAAATGACATATGCTCTTACAAAGTCCTTTACCACCCACCACACCCAGGCGTAAGCTCACGCTTTCCCACTACGCATCGAACAGCCGATTGATATGGTAGTATTTCAGTGCCACCGTCAGCTGGGAAGGATTTTCTATAAGAAGTTCTGTCCTGCAAGGATTTACAATAAATTATGGATGAAAAATAAACTTTTGTGGAAAAAACGAAGAGTTTACGAGTTGGAGGGAGCGTTTCTTGCTCTTTCCCCACCCAAATAAAATTTTACGGCAAGATAGCACGGGGTTCCAAGTTTGATTGCATGATGAGTAGTTTTAACAATGCACAAGTACCTTAATTCTAACAGTTTTAAAAGAGAAGATTTGATAGAATTGGGAGGAAAGCGCAGAGCAAATGTTTCCATCATTAACGATCATACTATATTTCTGTTGTAACACTATCAAAAATATTTTTACGCCACACTACATTATTTTGACGAACTTCCCACGCAAGGATTTAGTCCAGAAAACAGCTGTTTGCCGCCAGCTTATTCAAATGGTGTTTCATTGCGTACTACTGTACTGTAATGAGTTTTGCCGGACACCAATCAGCTGATTATACAATATTTAGGTGGCAATGAATTGTTCTAAACAAAAACATAACCTCTCTTATAGAGGTTATGACTAGTGATCTTTAGCCCTTTAGTTGGTGAAAAAATATTAGGATTTGTACAGATTTAGTAGTATGGCGTAAACTATCGTACGTAACTCGTCCAAAGTGTGTGTACCGGACTCGTATGGTAATCCCGTACTCGACTTCGTCTCGCACGGGAACGACCACACTCGTCCGGTAAACACTTATTTTCAGGACTAGTAACGTAATATACTATACTTGTTCGTATATTTTTAAATATTTTTCCCGAATAAATTAAGTTTAGTTTTGGATTTGTTAATTACTGTCCCATTTAAAAAGTTAATATTAAAAAATACAGGGTCTGGGCTGTTATCCCTTGACAGCTTTTAGATAAAAAGTACCAATAGTTATAGAGAAAAAGTCTACAATTATGGACGCAAAGTATCATAAAATATCACTCTAGGAAAGTATTATCAACGTTTTAAATAATTAAAAATAGAGTGTTAAAAGAAAGTATCCAGTCTTATTGAGATTACCACAGTAAATAGGAAGAGTTTTTTTTTTAATTCTCAGTAAACTTGATACAAAAGAGTCCAAACACCCACAAATCTTTGATACTAAACCAATTAAATATTATCAAGAGGATCAAAAAGAAATTAAATAGAGTATGTTAATAAAATAATACACATCAAACAACCAATAGTATAGTATTCTAGTGAAACGTATCGACTGAACTATATAAGCACATTATTACGAAATAGTCAGTGTAGTTATTAATTTATAAAGTAGTTAGCGTTCTTAACACCAGACAGCTTTGCCTTTAGGAAACATAATTTAACGGCAAAATGTTTGTAATTATCTATCAAACTGTAATCACGTTGTTCTTCATTAACTGTTATATCTGATGAAACAAATTTTTAATATGAAAACGAACGGTAATTGAGGTAAAAAACATTTACAAGAATATATAAACGAAACCATAACAAAGAACATCGCCTTGCTAACAAAATCCCAATTTATATTCGAAGTACATTTCTTCCGTTCGAGTTTATCTTTGGTGCGATGAAGTAGAACATTAGAATAAAATAAATGACAAGTTATTGTTGAGAAACTGTTCACAAAAGGATTTTCTACTCTGATACAATAGGCCTAGTATACAGCTTTAGCATTTTAGCTTTAGCATTTAGCACAACGAATAGCACTTTATAGAGTGTAAATTTGATTTAACCATCGGCTTCTGCAATGCGTGGTTTATTTTAAAACTTTTTTGTGAGTGTCATAAATAATAGTATTAAACTTAAAATGCTAGTATAAAAACTCTATAAAATGATATACTGGTATAGTTTTTTTATTCTGCGATTTCTAGGCCTCTAGATTAGGATTTTTACAATGAATGCACTATCGATACCTTACGGACTTCGTTTTAATACATTTTAAAAACTAATATAAATATACTAATTATTACTCTTTGGAATAATATTGCATTTTTGCACTCTCCACGGATGTATTCATAATATTTTACAAGTAAAATATGTTTATAAAGTAAACAAAAAGTAAAAAAGTTTATAAAGAACGTTAAACACCAAGTGAAAAAAGTGTACAAAAATTTTATGAACCTCAAGTCTTCATCTTGGATGATCAAAAACATATATACAGTACTGTAGTTTGTTTAAATGTAAGCTGTCAACTGTAGCTAATAAAATTGACAAGTAGGGCCTATTGAGTATTTCCAATAGTGAAAAGTATTACTTATTTACTTGATTTGCATATTGTTTATTCGTAATCAAAAGAGAACAATCTGTCCTGAGGGAGAACCACATTTGATTGTACGAGTATATATGACGTGAAACAACTGATTTATCGGTTATGGATGAAAGTGCATAAACAAACAATTTGAACAAGCAAACATGTTCCAGACGAATGTTTGTCTAACTGTTGTTGTTTTAATGAGGAAAGTAAATCTGGGGAATTAATTCTGCCTATAACTGTACTAGACAATACGTTGGATGAGTATTTTACATAATATCAGAGACTTTTGGATAACGAGTCAACTAGTTATCATTAAAATAGAGTGTCTAAAGAGCCTTTCCTAGAGTATGATATTATCAAAATAATATTTTCTCTCTTAGCATATAACACAATGATCCTGTGATGCTCTCAACTTATTCTAATCAATATGAATTTTATACCTTGAGTATTAACTATCTTGAGCTAAAAAAGGTTGTCAAAATTATATTATAGTAGACTCAGAACTCTTGGTCTAGGACCATAGGTCTTACTTATTGCGCTGGTGTCTATTTAGAAACAAATAAATTTATTATATTACTGGTGTAATAAAATATCTGTCGATATTATTTTAATACTAATTTTAACATTAGGTCATATAAGTGTGTAAGATATGCACTTAATACACCATGTAGTTTTGGGCTAACATATTTTTAAATGCATGGTATATAAAACCGAAGGATTATGCAAAGAAATGAAATGAGCCAATCAGTTAAACAAACTCGGAATCCCCTGAGCTTCAGGATGCACCGCTGACGGCGAGTTGGGCAAACAGAGGAACTCTTCATCCCGCGACGCGATCATCTGGACATGCAAACAACAGGAGGATCATTACTGAGGCAATATTGTACCAGATATTACCTACTGGCAGACAGAGGAGAAGAGTGTACTTTATATTGCTTTGCAGCCATGAGGTGAATGTAAACTAAATATACTTGTATACCACAGATAATATAACCAGGGGTTATATTATCTGTGTTGTATACTCTACCCGGGGATCGAAAACCCATATGAGAAATTGATGTGTAGTGAGACGAAGATTTACACATGAACTATTCAAGAGATGAGTCTGTGTTATTTCTTTGATAGACATCCTGATTGAAGATTAACTACTAGGCCTACTTGTTATATTTTCCTATAAACTTATCTATAATATTAAAACGAAACAGGGTTTTTTTATTTCACGATTCTAAATCAACCACTTGACGGATTTTCATGATTTTTGTGTTGAAAGAAAGATAATTTTGAGAACTAGGGAATGTCTAAGCCATAATTTTAGTTTAGGGTCCCAGTTTTTTAGAAATTAAGTTTTAATTTTCAAAAAGTCTAGCAGCCGACGGACGAGTTAAAGTCGTTTTAGTGATGGTTTAACTAACAGCTGGTTTCTAACTGTCATTGAACTGTTTATGTTACAAGTTGTTTGTATACAAAATTGATCCAGAGTTTGCCTACACACTATTTCACTTTAAAATGCAGTTTATTACCTACCGTAAAAGATCTATGTTATCAGGAGATTGTTTAATTTTGAACTAAACATTTTAAACGTATAATCAAGTTTTGTCATAAATGCAATCCGTCTAAGTATAAGTGCTTAATCCTTTAAGATATAAGTGGTTTACGTGATGATACATCAGATGATTGAATATAAGTATGACTGCATACAGTACACATGAAAATGTCAACCGGTGTAGTAGGTCTCCAGAAAACCGACCAGTAAGCTGCAGGGTGTCAGTAGAAATCAAAATCGATTCATACCATATCATAACTATCCCAGTAGTACTGTATGATTCAGAAACTTGATAAAGGGGTACATTCCAAAAGGCTCAGATCTCGGAGGGGCTGGACAGGCTTTGCGTGGCAGAGAGAAGATACTTCAACTTTTAAAAGTGTATTCCAAGGAGTACGACAAGGTAGACGACCACTTGGAAGACCAAGTAATGAAAGACATCTTCAGACTGGTATCTTCCTTAGAAATGGCAGGGGATATAGAAGAGAACGGGAGGCCAGGATCATTTTAGAGGTTTCAGTGGCCAATGTGGTAAAATAAGGTACGGTAAGTGATAGTAGGCCTATGAAGTGGAAGGTGGTATGTAGCTACTGTACTCAAAGCCAGTGTGTGTGAATCGGCCACCAAGTTGTAAACTAGCTGTTCTGAATCATATACAGTTTTAATGGACTACTCGATTCCCGTACGCAGGACGGGCTAACATCTCGTTATTGTAATTTATGTTGTCAATATATTATGGTATTACAAAATAATTGATATAAAATAGAACTGCTAACACAAATTAAACATATCAGTGCAATGTTGAATAAATAATTACCCAAAGCACTATACCTAAAGCGTATTTGTTTTGCATCAAATCAATATAAATGAAGGACATTAAAGTAGGGGTACCGGTCCATCAATCAATGAAAGCCATAATTACTCATTTGACCCCATATTAACTGTCCCGTGTAGGGGAAACTTGATAATAACCTCAACGTCAACACGGGGAAGCTGCTCTGACAATAGTGACGTCACCACGCTGTCCTCTGGTCATGGGGACGTTTCTAGAGACCATTGTCTACATATAATTAGTGTTTATGATGAGCCACGTTCATTTATAGAGATCTATTGTGAGTATTTCAGGTGTCACACTTTGAGCAAAGCCATTTTCCAGGATGAAAAATAAATTTATGGGTGCAATAAACTTGTTTATTCCTAACTATGATTAAAATAGCTATCAAATTACTACTACACGGAACCACCTTAATTGAGAAATTACTTTTATTGGAGTCAGTAGCCTACTGTAACTTTAGTTGAAATAACAACATCATTTATTATATGTCTATGTAGAATGTAGATGTCTGTCATTCTATAAACACTTCTAGGACGATTAACCTGTAATTTTAGACAAAGCTACTGTGGCGAAAATTGGTATAGGGACATTACCGTTGTAAATTAAAACTTACAGCCCCAGGTCGTAAAACAGCTAATGTGTATATATGAATATATTAGTCAGTTTTCACAATGAATACAAACCTTAAGGTTTGTACGTTTTTTAACAGTTTAAATCTAAAAAAAAAAAAAAAAAAAAAAAAAAAAAAAAAAAAACTAAACAAAACTTCTAGTGATTAAAGAAAAAAAGGCTACATGGTTTGAACAAAAAAATAAAACTTGTACTTATCCACACATGACACGTCATTCTTTTAACCACAAAATAAGACAGCTGTGTTTCAGTAGAACATTGCTGGCTACTGTATCACTACAATGTTGCGTCGTCCCATCTCAGTGTTAGGCAGTCCATATTGTCCAACTGTTCACATCTGTTTACCATCTCTGATTAGAAACCCAGATAATCCCAGGGAGGGTCGAGACGACAGTCCCCCCCCCTCCCCCTCTGGAGCCATGGGCAAACAAATTAACAGCATCACGTCCACGTCTCCGAGGACCGGCTTTGAACTTATTAACACTTTTATATACCTCAAACTTGCAACGAAATAGAAATACGCTGCAAAAATATACTTAGAAAATGAATTTTAAATAGCAAAATGTTTTCAAATGTATTAACACTTTTTATAATATACCTCAAACTTGCAACAAGTTAGTAATACCATAGATGAAGTATTATATTACTTCATCTATGGTAATACGCTGCAAAAATATACATAGAAAATTTATTTAAAATTGCTAAATATTTTTAGCTTATTAACACTTTTTACCTCAAACCTTTTGCCTAAAACTTGCAATGAGCTAGATGTACGCTGCAAAATATATGTGGAAAATATTTTTTTTAGTTGCTAAATACTTTTGACTATGATATTATGCAATTTATTAACTCATTTTATTGTACAAAAAACATGTTATTAAAATACGAAGCAATAAATAATTACATAAAGGAAATTTCGTTGCTCAAAAAACTATAGAACAACGTAGAAGTTGATGTATTGAACTTGTGCTGTTTGTATAAAACATTAAAACGCTTAAGCGAAAGTGCAGTGTGGGTGACCGTTTCAAAAATGAATTGAAATATTAAACGAATATAATTTATACCATACCCTCTATACCATTTATACCATTAACCTATAATAACGTGTTCCACATCAGGGAATAAACTGTTTTCTATGTCACTTTGTATCATGACGTGAGATATCATTTAAATGATACGTTTGATATTCTTACACGTAATAAATACATATTCAAATAACAAGATGTGCATTGAACTATCTTGCATCTACAAAACATAACGCTGAGCTTTACCATCCTCCTATTTTTCCCCAATTTAATGACAGATTTAAAATAACTTTGCGAATACTGTAAGAAACTACAGCTGTTGCCCACCGCTCGGATACAGTGTCAGTGAGATCGCAGAGGCAGCGTTTATAGAGCCACAGCCAATAGCTGTATCCCACTCACTTGTCGTGGCTTTGCATATTTAACACAACATCCATCAGTTACGTCACACAAACCCCACTGAACCCAATCGTTTAACTGAAATTTATAGTGCTCTTACGTGGAGTGGTTTGAATAATTGTCAAAATAAATTATACGCCTACACGGACTATCTGTTTCTGCCTGTAAAAGAATATTAAAATAAGTATGCTTTCAGTAGTCATGACTTTAAAAAAATTACTGATGATGAATTAGTTATTCTGTAAATTTCCTATTTTATCTAATAAAAAGATACAGTAAAATTATTGCACTGTTAGAAGAATATACATACAAACTGTACAAATATGTTTAATTCTTGTTCTGCTTACGTCCTTAAGTACACGTCTCTGTCTTATAAACTAATGATAATCATAACAAAACCATGATCTACACGTAGTATACATGAGATAAACAATAACTTTTTCCTCCTCATATATTTAATCCTGTTTTGAAAAGTTTTGAAAGGTTGAACTCTACTTGACAAAACAAAAGCCTAAAATAAAAAGCGTTCAGTTTGCAGCGCAGTGATTGCAACGTCATCATGACCCCAGGGAATGTGGTGTGTTGTCAACCTTCAATGTGAGGCTAGAACTGTTCAAACTTTGTTCAAAGCAAGGCTCGGTTCAAAACCAGAAACAAACAACTAACACGAGTTACGAGTTTATTATCAAAGGACTTTCTGTTTTGTGGTCTTAATTTGTGTTTCTACTGATCGTTTTCGGTTTTTTATTTCCCAGAGATGTTACGTACGGGATTTAATCGATTTATTTCTGTTCAAGCAATACGGATGCAAACAGTAATATACATTGTGAACATAAAGTACTATGGTTAGGAAAGTGTAATTGGTAATACATTATGGATAAACTTACTATCCTGTTTATTCAAAAATGTACAATATAAAAATAGAAATTATTGATATAAAGACAAATTATTCGGTAATCCATCCGTATATTATGAGTAGAATTACTCCACTTATTGGCTAGTAATTCATTTAGGTTGGATCCATTCACAAATCATTCTGTCAGTGAATATTATTTTTATAATTGGTCAATTTGTTGAAGGTATAAAAAAAATATAAATCGTTAAACCTAAACCAAGTGGGCTTAGGAATCATGAAGAAATGTTCGAGTAATATTCTTTAAAAATCTATTATATATTTTTAGTTCATCCTTAAATAATTAATTTTTTTAAAGTATCCTTAACCCAGCTCATCCAACGATTGATAATTTAACTAATCACCTCAATTATTGTTATTTTTCATTAGTCTGAGAGACCCCATGTAAAAATACCCATCAATATCTCCGTTCAATATTAACGTTTTTATGAGTGCCAGGAAAACTAAAATTCATTATTACCGTAGCAAGAAACTAAGAACTACTTTTTGGTCGTTATGACAATATTTGCCCGGAAACCCAAAATGGATATTTTAGGGAGCAACTGGGAAGTGAGCTGGTCTAGAGGTAGAGCGCGGGCCTTCGGTCCTGGAGGTCCAGGGTTCAAATCCCACCAATCACTAATGTGATGATTTATTTCAAGTGATAATGTCGGAACCTTTAGGACTAGCCTGAAGTAATGTGAAAAACGATCCTGGTCTATAGCCTGACGTTCTAGGATGCAAAGTTGAGACAAAAATCTGGTCTTAAGCAAACTTTTAGGTTGTAGCTACTAACTTAGTTCGGCATATCATACCTAGACCTAGAAACATTCACCAGTAAAGCAATTAAACCTCTCCGCAAACAGACATACAAGGTAAATAATATATTTCATAAATGTTCATCACTTAATCTATATGAAACAAAACAACGAGTAAACGCATCCATTGTGTTACTGTAAAGAATAAATACTTTTAGTCTTTAGTTTATAGATGCTCAAAGAAATCATAAGTTAGTTCGATTGTGATTTACTATCGTTCCTGTGCATTAATAAGTAAAACAGTAAACATTTCCATTTGAATTAATGGAATTGATTTAAGTTACATCTGAAATGTACATAACATATTATGCAGAGGGGACAAATGTACAATTTTATGTTTCTTTGACTTTGTTTATACTCAAGCCACGAGACCGATGGTTGCGAATGAACTTATTGATGAGTTCAGTGTTCAATATGCAAAGCCGAGCTAAAGGGTCGCTTAACCCAATTAGAGACTGAAATATTCCAGCGAATGATATTTTTTACCCTGCAAATGAAAAAAGAAACCCTTGCTTGTAATTTATTCGTTTGTAAACCAAACATTCTGTGAGAACCATGTTGTTTTTACTTTACCCATACCTTCAATGGACACACCTTTACGAAATGTCTGGTGGATAATAAACTAAGCCGAATTAATATACAAATCAAAACATGTAATAACAAAAAAATTAATTAAAAGTAAATCATGTAAGAAATAAAAGATAATACAGTTGGGTATACCTTATACCTATATAGTTTTAAATTCCAATATTATGGCGTTTGTAGTATGTTCGTTCTTAATGATTTACCGAACCTGCCATCTTATCAAAAAGAAACTTTGGTAGGTTGTTGTTTCCGACCCACACCCATTCTTGAAACCCCCTCGGTGCTCCGCCCCAGTGGTTCTGGAGGTACCCATGATTGAGTGATATAAAGCTTATAGCTATTCATGTTTAAAAAGAATCAAAGAATATTAACATATGTTTAAAATAAACCAACAAGTTGGGTTCTATGATTTTAAATAGCAATAAAAGTTACTAGGTTTAAAATCATATATTTTCTTTGTTCTCCTCGTTTCAAAGCACGAAAGCACGGGTACAGCAACTAGTATTAAAATGAAAACCAACAGCTGTGTTGTGAAAAATGTGATGGTTAGTTTGGACTTAAACAAAAAAATGCAATATAGACAGAAGATAATAATAGCGGTGCTGCGGTTACCATAGGTTCTGGCGCACACCGCTGTTTGGACTATTGGCGACGGCCCTTCCTTCCAATGCCTAGAGTGTTTTGCTAAGCAGATGCCTTGCGTGGTCTGCGAATGTAAAAACAAAAGAAAATAAAACACTTATTCATTCATTCATTTGTTAGACTATTAACATGAGACATACGGTAACAGATTATTCCCTATGGACGTTAAAAACAGGGGAATACATTAAAATCCAGACTGTAAGCGGGCAGATATGTAAAGACCTAGTCAGAGAGGCTATAAGTACAGTGGTTAAGTTTATATTATAGCCTATTGATTTTCATATAGGAGACAAATAATCTGGAGCTAAGCAAATGTGTTTGAATGGTTTGCAATAAAACCCTGTCATAGTAAAAGAATTCGTAACATGATTTTCACCAGTTTCATTTTCACTATTATTAATTCCGTTGCTATGTTAATAACTAGGAATCAA
The DNA here is from genome assembly GCF_028750875.1 of Macrosteles quadrilineatus. NCBI lineage: Eukaryota > Metazoa > Arthropoda > Insecta > Hemiptera > Cicadellidae > Macrosteles > Macrosteles quadrilineatus. The sequence continues at coordinate 153,536,053 of NW_026542594.1, forward strand.
ACAAAAACTTGTTTGAAAAGTTAAACAGTGTCACTGTGCCGTGTCAGGTTGATGTTAACAGTGAGGCCAGTGACACCCTCACCACAACACCACAACCTCCCCTAGCGTCGCACACCCTTTACACAATTAGCGATTGCAATGAGATTCCGCCACACGCCCTCTCAAATAGCCGCCTCTCTCTCGTTAACCCCTATCAATGCAACACAATTATTAACTCAGATGGTTTATTTGCATGATTTTAAGACCACTGGGTACAGGAGGTTAAAAACCGAACCTGTTGATTGATATAAGGTTTTTAATTATTAGTGAAATCCATTGTATTTCGTCGATTACATCATGTGACTTTAACACCAATCGTGTGAGTAAACCATACGGATAAGCAACATTAATTATTTAGTTATTTAGTAGCACAACAAAAGTGTCTCCTCTTGTAAATGTACTCTTCGGTTGAAGTTGGATGTATAAATTAATAAAAACGTGTTTGATATGAGCCATGCAATTAGTGAATTCTTTGGTATATGCAAGCAAAGCCACACAAAAAGAAAGAAGATTATGAGCATCACATGTCTCTATCAAACTTCTAGAATTAAATGCCGATACTTGGTGTTCTGGAATCGACCGTGTTAAAAACTAAGCAACATATATATACCAACGTTTCGTCTCGGTGTAGAGTGCCATCTTCAGGTGCATTGTCCCTGAAGCGACTCTTGCGATAGTAGCTGAGCGATAGTAGCTAAGCGATAGTAGCTGAGCACTGGTTAGCGTTGTTTCAAATGGGACCATTGTCCTTGACGCGACTGCGACTGGAGCGGCTAGCGGCTGAACACAGCGACTGTAGCGGGTCTGCTCTGAGGGCAGTCAGAGTCGCAGTCGCTGAGCGATTCGTGTTGTGTGTAGACTTGTTTTGCTCGTAATGTCTTCAAAGAAAACAAAACAGTTTTTTACCCCTAAAGAAGATATCAGATATGTACGTAATATTAAATCGCTACTATTATAAATTATAAAAGAAAATACTTTTTAAAAATGCAACGTTTTTAAACGCACTATAAAGTAAAAAATAATTTATAAATATGTGGGGAGAATAAATACTTGTAAGATTAAAAAAAAAAACGTGGGCGCATGCTGATTTACAATTATCTTTACCTATTGAACTATTATTATCTATTGCATGCACCCCACGTTTTTAGTTTTAAATATTTTAAGTATTTCCCTCCACATATTTATAAATTATTTTTACTTTTTAGTGCGTTTAAAAACGTGGCATTAAAAAAAAAAGGATTTGTATTTATAATTTATTTTATACTTTTTAGTCTTTAATGTGTAAATATGTTAAATCTATTTTATATGGCCTGTTAATACATACCAAACCCTTATTATCTGAAGTCATATGTTTTATATTTCCTTTGAACTGCTTATTTTATATTTAGAATCTCTCGGGAGCAGAACCTGTACCTCTACCCAAGCTTTTCGAACTGTCGAATTTAAGTATTTACGGCTGACTTCAAAATGTTAACATGGAAAATTTGGAAGCCCATGGGGCTTAGCCCAAGGAAAATATGAAAATTAAATGTTATAGTATTACATTGTCATCCATTTGTGAGCTGTGTTCTCTAGTTTCATTTCTCTAGCTCGTCGGGAAGTTAGTTTAAAATTTATTGCAAAGTTTGTACCGGACAAAAAAGCGAGCTAGTAAAAACGTTTTAAAATTAGGAGGTGTCATGACACTCATAGCACCAATTCACTCGAAAGACAGCAAACTATTGTCATCCATTTGTGAGCTGTGTTCTCTAGTTTCATTTCTCTAGCTCGTCGGGAAGTTAGTTTAAAATTTATTGCAAAGTTTGTACCGGACAAAAAAGCGAGCTAGTAAAAACGTTTTAAAATTAGGAGGTGTCATGGCACTCATAGCACCATTTCACTCGAAAGTCAGCAAACTAAATACAGAATCGCTCTAGAACAATCGCTTCAGGGACAATGACATGGTTAGCTACTATCGCTCAGCTACTATCGCTGAGCTACTATCGCTCAGCTACTATCGCAAGAGTCGCTTCAGGGACAATGCACCTGAGGGCGACTTTACTTCCGCACAACTCGGAGAATATGCAAGGCCGAAACGTCGGAAGTTGAAAGTGTTATGTCGTTTTTGATACGGTTGATCCCAGAATACATACCACAAATCTACAATTAGTGACCGTGGAAGCCTATCCTGAAAACTTTAGCAAACAATTTAATATATATAACTAACACTTATTTTAGTACTGGTATATTTGGTATATTTAAAATGTCTCTAAAATTTATTTAAATACGTTTTATCATTGACTATATATACCTGTAGGTATATATACCTACAGGTATATATAGTCAATGGTTTTATATAACGGATATTGTAAATGGAGTTAAGCAGCACGCTACATAGATTTTGTATACAAGGTGCTGATCTAGTATATAGTGAACTGAGGGTATGAAGATAACACTTTGCACTACTACAAATCAAACAAAATATAGTGAAACAAACTAATCACAAACTAAACAGCCGGAAAGTGAAAAAAATCGCAATACCCCATTTTAGTTTAAGTAGTCACCTGCAGTAATGTGGTGTAATGTGGTGTAATGTGTGTTTTCTTTATAAATAATAAAAAGACAACTAAAATGTTTATATTCATATTAAATTTCCCCACACGACTTACGAGGTGGTAAGACTTAATAACCACCCTTACATCAACATAGGGTGGCAACTAAGTGATGTTTCAGTGATGGCAGTCTCCTCCTGGTTAATATTCGTTGTGCGATAATTTGCGTAACACGAGGTATATTATCGTAGCGTTCAATTATGAGAACAACTTGTCTTTGTTAACAAACGCGAGTGTAGATACGCACGAACAATTTAACAAGACATATTCACGACTTATAGTTAAAGATGATTAGATGATGACTACGGTTAAGATTCATTGTCATTGTGAGAAATAAAAAAACAACATAGCGAATTTAAAATGTTACTTCTGAATCATATGATGAACAAAAACCCCCACCGCAGCAAACCTGTAGACTAAGTGAATTTCCATTTGCTGATTGGATTCACACTAAAATGTTTCCTTAACAATATCACATTATTATTCCATATTTAAATATAATCAGTTTAACGAGTACTTAGATTTTCTGCAACAGGGACCCCCCCCTACAATAGTGTTTTTTTTGTAAAATGTTAATAGTTTAGTAAGAAGTAATTGCATTTCCAAATTTGATCAAAATATGTTCATAAACAAGCAAACTAATTCAGTTTACTTATTCTCCACAAGAATAACATGGGAATTTAAAATTTACAATATCTTGTAGTTTTCTCCGTAACCAATAGGCGCATAATAACGCTTCGATATACTAAATTATTTGTTTTTAAGCTATACAAAATGCCATTTAAAACTTTGTTTCTTAAATAACTCAAAAACCGTTGATTTTACAAATATTTTACAAGAATGGCATTTTATCGCTAAACCTACTCGTTCAGGAGCTACAGCGTGTAAAACTTTGAAAAATTAGCTTATACTTTGATTAAAAAATTTGATATAATAACTAAATCATCAGCTATTTTTCAAAGTTTAACTTTCTTTCCCGCATTCCAGTACTTCATCCAAACAACACAAATTAGTGTGCTTGTACAGTATTAGGCACGTATACATATTTTAAAACAAGCTGGCAACACCGTTAAATCGATCAACGACTTAACTCAACCTATAAACCTGTTGTTGGGTGTTAACATAAACATTACAAACCAATTATATTCTGATTTCGCTTAATTATGTTTGTTAAATTTCATTTAGTTTAATTATTTGCGTTAGTCTAATTTTATTTAATAATTGGTGAAACAATTTTGTTTGGATTTGAATGATTTAATTTTTTTTTATAAGATAACCTGTAATTACATACAATTACCCATCATTTATGCTTTATAGTAACAGTAGGAAAAATATGCACTAGTTACACATTTAACTATTTTGTAAGTCAACGTGAACGTTTTAATTTGAACTAATAGGAAAACCTACATAACTGTTTCCACTTCTCAACAGTTAGCGGAAGTCCTACAAACACTTATAGTTTTACTGTATCCGGAAAATACCTCAGATTCCAGCGTCAGGTTTATTGATCAAACATCTCGAGTGTTCATGTTTTACTCGCAAAGAGAACCTTTGTGTCAACTTGAATGTAAAACCGAAATGTTTCAAAGCGAAGCTCCAATCAGGCTCGAAACTACGTAATAAGCTGACTTTGCAATCAAAGGGCTCAGCCAGCCACGACTATCACCACTCGGGCTCTCAATCCAGAACAATGCTCTGCCTTGGGTCGCAATCATCTGGTTTGAATTAAGAAATCATACACATTTGCCAAGGTAAAACATTTATTAAAAAACTTTGCATAGCTAAACTGATTTAATCATGATTGAAAACGAGATTGCGTCGTAATATTAAGGTCTACTAACATAGATTGAAAAGTATTAATTTCACTGATTTAATTCATTAATTCTTCTATTACATTGATTCATACTAATAGTGTAATTTTTTTTCTACTAACTATGACGTCGACACGACATTGTACCATGTTTAAGGGAAAGTGAGTGAATATTAAGTATTAAATGAATTCGGTCATACATTTTGTTAATGACCGAACATGCCATTCTCTAACCAATTATTACCGAAATTATAGTCGAAAAATAGAGTGTTGTCCACACCTTTGGCAGTTTTGAATTTTTGTTAAGCAATGGCCTAAACAAATTTAAGTGTAGTCACTAAACATAACATTTCTGGGGCATGGGTTTCCATCCTAAACGGGAGCTTATACAAAATTGTAGGTTTATCGGAAATCACTAATAGACAAAGGAATATTTTATCAATTTTATCGGCTCACCATTTTACAATGGACATGTAAAGGTAGCTAATAATTAATTAGTGCACGTATTTTCATCTAGACTACTTATGTTTCTCTCTAGTAGGACATCAAGTGGTGTCGTAGTTCCCTCCCGATGTCGCAACTTCTCATCATTCTTGTTTGAGCAGAAGCGTTCTTAAGTGTAGAGCTTCAAAGGGTTAGCCGTCGCCGCACACCCCCAGCTCTGCACCCCTCCATTGTAAACACATTAACGCGCTCATTGTCAGCAAACTCTCCCTATTAAACTGTGATCAAAATGTAGCCAAGAAGTAGGGGCAAAACTTACTAGAAGTACTTGATCACAAATAGGTTTGCCTTGTAAGCCTAAGGAAACAGCTATACCTAATGGGATATCTATACTGAGTGAGTATACTAACAGTTAACAGTAGTGAGAACTAACAGCTCGATAGATACTTCCAAGAAACTAGTGAACAATTAAATAACTATATTGAGAATGTCAAAGATTTTTTGCATTATACATTGGATGTATTCCACGTTTGTCGTATACCAATTGTACATGTGGATCGGATTCCACATTAAACTGTAGGTCCCTTAGTTGCCATTAGCTGTATGGGCTATTAATTAACAGCTGTGTCTAAGGAACATGTCGGCCTTAGTTACTAACAAGATCGCGCCACTCATCCTACACTCATCCTTCACTCATATTTGGGTTAAAAAACGCACATAGTAGCGTCCCCATCTTAAATAATTGATAATTTATACAATAAAGCATTAATTAAGCACACGATATCCGAATGTACACGTATACCAAAACTTCTAAGGCTAATAGTACGTGGACAATACTACGGTGGTACATCAAGAAACATCTATAATGTTGAATATAGAATTTAGTGACACTAGAAAATATGTATTGCGTTTTATACTAAAAGGCGAATTCACTCTAACAACAGTTTTGTTGGCTGCTATATGTTGTGTTTGTACAATGTACATGACAGTGGAGTTTTTACGTTTTTGTTTAGTTATAGAAAAGGTCTATTGGTCATATTGTGCAAGTTTCATATCGTTATCTACACTCCCCATTGACCCCATTCAATACTTTTCTATCAACTTTCAATTTAAAAACAGTGAAGGCCTTCGGTTTGAAAACTGTTTTATTGTATAACAATATTGGATTTCACTGATATATACACAATAGACCATCCCCCATTTTATGTAGTTTTCGTACTGAAAAGCATCCGCGAATCAAAACATCACTGACGCGTATTTCCAATGCAACTGATTTATTGTGCTTATTTATCAAATAATGTAATGCACATAAAACACAACATGGTTGAAGAATCCTTGGTGCCTAGCAAATAACGCATCAAACATATCAAAACTAAAAAAATTCTTTCTTCATTGCACCTTAGATATTTCAATATTATAATATCTTTGGTATTTGAATAAAAATATATATTTTGGGATGATAAATAACTCTTAGGTGGCTGTTTGAAATCAACATTGCTCATATGGCGGACAAATCCAAGATGACAGTTAGCCTCCAAGCAGCATCTCAATTTACTGAAAGGGCAACCGTTTTAATTTTAAGTGCTTAAAACCGTAGTACGTTACTGATTTCCTGAAATCAATTCATTAACAGCAACCATTTGAAGTTATATCACTGCGCTTAACATTATTGGCACTACCTTGATTATAAGGCACGCCTCAACTTTTCAATGTTTAAAACTAGTAGAAAATTGTAATGTGTAATGTAACCGTTAAAATAATGAACACATGTTACCTATGATTGGTATCCACTTTGGCAACGATATTGTGAATGGAAATTAATGTTAGCTATCAGAACACGAATGTTGTTTCAATCTAATTGAAATGTGCGGATATTTAGTTTGCTAATCAAATGAGCTGAGTTGCGGTGAATTTCCATACGATAACCAGCTTTGGCATTTACCAGTCTGTCGCATCGAGTATTGCTGATTACTTCGCTTGGTTACAGTAACAATTGGTTTTGATGTAAACCATTTCACAAGTAAAGTGTAAACACGTGTATGTGTGTAACTATATCAAACTGATCGTTTAAGTAGAATAATTAAAAGATAATATACATTTTCTATTAAACTCTCATCCCCTAAAATATGTTGAAATGGGTGAAGCTGGTTTGCACATGTGCTGGTATAAAATATATCTGCACTTATAGATCTAAGAGGCTTTATGAATGAATAAATAAGGAATGAACAAATAAGGAATGAATAAAGTTTACTTTTCACAAAAAATAAACACAATATAACAATACATAAGATGTAGAGAATTATGAAGCTACTTGATCAAGTAGTGTAACCAGTTTGTTTATAGTAACGTATCAGCTAACATAAAATTGTAATCTATAGTCTAGCATCTGTTAAAAAGATTTGGTTTTCGTCTAAACTGTGCATCTGATGATAATTCCCTGACACCTGGTATTTATGAACAATAAAAGTTATTTCAACAAAATATTATTGATATATTTTGTGTCCTGCTGAGAAGAAAGCCATTGACTATTCCATTATTCCATTGATCATTACAAAAACAGAAAATGTCAATATTTTAAAAAGGAACTACCTGTTTTTGCAGTCTTTGTGAATAAATATCCAGTTTAACCTTGCCGCTGTGGTGTCGTGTGCATGAAATTGATCCCTGGTGATGAGATCTGTGGATGTAGATTTTGTAGATCCATACTTGGTAAATGTAATGGCTTGTGACTGTTTTCCCTTGCAAAACCCCCTAAGTTTTTTGCCGTTCGGTTGCTAAATCTATCTATCTTCCCCTAGTTATACAGTCACCAAACTAATTCTGTTTTGCACTATAGCATGCTTATATTTGCGTGTGGTATCATGCCAACTAATACATAAAAAATATGTTTGACAGAAAATAGTAAAACCAATTCATAATAATTAACAACAATCCATGAGTTCGAATAAGATAATAAGCGATCAAAAAACAATGGTTTATAAATAGAGAAATGTTGTATCATTTTGTTACAGGATACAGCCAAGATTGTATTCGTCATAACACCCCTGGTAAAATACAAAACTATAACTTTGCTTGGAAAATGTATAGCTTTAAGTATTTCAGTTGTATTGATCAGTATTCCCAATCAGAAATGTATTGGTTGGTCGATGGCTTTAACATTACGTGATACTGGGGATGAATCAGATTGTGTGGCGGCGCTGGTAAAATATTCACGTCCATTATACAACAAAATCTCTAGCATTGTTTACATCGGAAACAGTGCAATGTATTATTCAAAACGTTCCTTGTTTAGTTCTCTCTGGTTTAAATTACCTCTACCGAAATTTATTTTATTTCTTCAAAATGTTGTTGATATTATTTACAAATTATTTCAAACTAACTTATACAATTAGATTGATCTTGTATTTTTACTAACACGCTGTTAAAAAATCTGTAAAGTAGGTATATTATTGATTAATTTGTTCATGATTTATAATTTTCATAAGCTCATTAGATTTATACACTCTTATATGCTATCTAGACATTGTAACTGTAGGAAAATATAATATTATTAATGCTTAATCTTTTACTGTGTGGTTTTATTTTGTGCTTTAAATATATAGCGAACTAAGGGTTACAGTATGGTACACAGTGGAACCTTTATATCATATGAAGGCATGGGTGTTGAACTTTAAATGCCAATATAGCCCGCCCTTAAATGTTTTTCGATATTGGATTAGGTCCATATTTGATCGTCGGTAGGTTGCTGAGTTTTAAATATTCTAATGTTAGTATAAATCCCCCCCCCGCCGCAATCCTGCAGACAAGGTGAATTTCCATCAACCGGGATGGATTTATACTAAAATATCCCCTTAAAATTGTCAGATTAATTTCCTATTTAAATAACATTAATTTTATTGGGTACCTAGGTTTGCTGCTACAGGGAAAATATTGAGGTGTGTTTTTATGGAAATGACGATAGCTTAGTATGAAATAAACAAAATTGCCAAATTTGATTAAATATATCAATAAACAAGCAAACTACAACAGTTAATTTATTCTCCATAATAATAACATGGGGATTTTAAATTTAAAGTTTTTTTTTATTATTATCTCCGTAACCGTTATGCATATAACAATGCTTCAACATAAAAAAAAAAACTATTTATTTTTTAAGCTCTACAAAACGGCCTGGAAAGAATTTGTGAAATTTTAATTTTTTAGAGTAAAAAATGGCTAAACCCAATTTTTACCCCATAAAACCCCCATAAACCCCCGTTCCTATAGTCCGATCATGCTGGTTCGTGAACTCTTTCGAATAAACTTATATTAATTTATATATATACTAATAATTTATGTATATATATGAATTTGAACGGAGGGTATTTTTAAGACCTCAAAACAAAAAAGTAAATCGGTCCCAGGTCCAGGTCTTACCATGAGTACTACGGTAATAGCTTAATCCCTATATGGGAAATTCGCTAAAAAGACAACTCTGTGAAATTAAGTACGGGTACATGATGTGAATACTAAGTGCAAGTAAACACGTAAACGTCGCAGAGAAATACACGTTTAGTTTTCAAAAAGCAAATTTCTTCAGCACCCTATCTCAATTCGGCGTTAGTTATGTCATATATTTTCCAACCAGATAGCAAATAACTAAGTCTTGTGTTTTATTCGAATCACGTTGAAGCACGAATATACTTAACAGAAGTATTAGAAATAATTTATAAATAAAAAACTTTTTAAACAAAACGTTTTTAAACGCCCTAAAAAGTAGAAAATAATTTACAAATAATTTATAAATATGTTGAGAGAGTATAAATACTTGTACGATTTAAAACGAAAAACGTGGGGTGCATGCAATAGATAGTTTACAATTACCTTCACCTACTGAACTAATGTATTATTATCAATTAATTGCATGCACCCAACGTTTTTCGTTTTAAATCGTACAAGTATTTATACTCTCTCAACATATTTATAAATTATTTGTAAATTATTTTCTACTTTTTAGGGCGTTTAAAAACGTTTTGTTTAAAAAGTTTTTTATTTATAAATTATTTTATACTTTTTAGTTTTAATGTGTGTGCATGTTAAATCTATTTCAAGCATCTATATCAGATTAAGACAGAGGCATGTGGGAAATCTAAGGTTTATTTGAGTTTCTTTGCATATACTTATGTATTAGATTGCATGTATGGCCTACCTACTAACTATAAATATATCAATCTATTTAATCGCAATGTTTCTGAAATATAGTACTTCTCTGCAATGCGTTCACTCGAAATATTTATTGTTTACTTTATAGAATACTAAATAAACATAAATTGACATTATTTACAAACACCTTGATACCTGCAATCAGATTGTTTATCTTTATTTTGAAATGTTTGTTTGTATAAAGAATCTCTTGGGAGCATAACCTGTTACCTCTTAACCTCTACTCTTCGAACTGTCAAATTTAAGTATTTACAGCTGACTTAAATTAGTTGATATATTTACATCCTTTCAAAATGTAAACATGAAAAATTTGGAAGCCCATGGGGCGTAGCCCAAGGGAAATATGAAAATTAAATGATATAATATTGCATTGTCATGCATTTGTGAGCTATGTTTCAAATTTCAAGTCTCTAGCTTATCGGGAACATCGTTTAAAATTGATATCAAAATTTGTAGGAAAGCGAGCTAATAAAAACAAGCCCATTGGGCGTAGCCCGAAAGGAAATATGAAAATTAAATGATATAATATTGCAATGTCATCCATTTGTGAGCTATGTTTCAAATTTCAAGTCTCTAGCTCATCGGGAAGTATCAAAATTTGCAAGAAATCGATTTAATAAAAACAAGCCCATGGGGCGTAGCCCAAGGGAAATATGAAAATTAAATTGTATAATATTGCATTGTCTTCCATTTGTGAGATATGTTTCAAGTTTCAAGGCCCTAGCTCATCGGGAAGTTAGTATAAAATCGGTTGCAAAATTTGTAGCGGACAAGAAAGCGACCTAATAAAAACGTTTTAAAATGGGATAGGAAATGTACTAAGTGCATCAATTTTATTTCCCCCCCCCCCCGTAAATTTCAACGACAATAGCATTTCAACGAAATTCTGTTGCAATAGGACAGTTAAAACCCGAGTCTGGCAACTGGTGGTATTATAAGTCTTTAGGGGTCTACTGAAATGATATTATTAGTACAGTATCTAAAATCAGAATCTATATCTATTAGTTTGTATTTATTTTTAATCTTTAAGTGCTGAAACAGTCGACCGTTTTATTCAGATGTGCATTTTCGTTTAGTTTGAACTGATTGATTTTCTTACATTGGACTTAAATTAAATTTAACATCAGTTCAGTTTATTGTTACGGCTTATTGGGATGGAAGTGGACGTGGGATTATTTTAAGCTCACTCATGGTATAAGTCTGAGATAATGTTGTGCCAGTAAGTTGGACATAATATTGTTTTTTTGTATTTTTTAGCGAATTTCCCTATAGGGAAGTAGGTATTACCGTAGGTGGCACGGTAAGACCTAGACCCGGGACCGATTTACTTTTTCATTTTGATGTCCCCAGAGGCCAAAAACACCATTCGTTCAAATTTTTATATATGTATATATATATATAGACTTATATATATATATATATATATATATACGTCCGTGAACGCGATAACTTGAGTAATTTTTGTCCGATTTTGATGAAATTTGGTTTAAAGGTGTAAAGCGGGACAAACTTGAATGAGTTCGCGGACCAGCAAGATCGGACCATGGGAACGGGGCTTTACGGGGGGTTTTATGGGTAAAAAATTGGTTTTTCTCGCTTTTGACCCTCAAAACACAAAATTTCCCGATTTCTCTTTAGACCTTTTTAAAGAGCTTTAAAAAAAACAAATAATTTAGTATATAAAAGTATTTTTGTTTGATTGTTAGTAACGGAGAAAATTTAAAAAATTGTAAATTTAAAATTCCCATGTTATTCTTAAGGAGAATATTGTCAAATGTTGTGGTTTGCTTGCTTATGGATATATTTTGATCAAACTTGGCAAATTTATTTATTTTGTACTAAGCTATCAATATTTTACTCAAAACACACTTTATTAGTTTCCTTGTAGCAGCAAACCTAGGTACTCGTTAAACCTAATGTTATTAAAATATATTTAACTGAAAATCAATTCAGACTCGCTTAGTCGGCAGGTTTGCTGCGGCGGGGGTATTTTGTAAACAAATATGTATAGGTATTATAAATTCAAACAATACGATGCAAGCAACAAACTAAATACCACACATAGGCTATTCAAATGTCAAGGTGATATTGCATAAATTTTGCATTTGTCTAATGTAGTTAAATCAGGTAAACGGGGAGCTCTAGATTGGAGATAAAACCCTGGGATTGAGTGGGAATTTTATCAAATCTATAAGTATGAAAGAGGATGTTTGTATATATATTTGTTGTTTGTTTGTTTGTTTGGCAGTGATAAACTCAGACACCGCTGAACCGATTGCCACGAAACTTGGTACATACGTGTAGAATGTCATGGAATAGGTTTATACACCATCAATTTCGTGATCCGTCCAATCGGCTCCGCCCCAGTGGCTCTGGAGTTTCCCATGTTAACCTTATGAGAAATGGAATTAATGAATCTTAACAGCTGTTTCAATTGAACAAGTTGGTTTTGTTCTATGATGTTCAATAGCATGAAAGTTACAAGGATTACTAACAGGGTGCAGCACTATTATTTCTTTTACATTTATGACAACAGCTAATTTGCAACCAAAAGGTGAGTGAGCGTAGCGAACGAACTTCAACCTGGAGGCGAGTTAGCGTAGCGAACGAGCTAGCCTGAAGGCAAGTGAGCGTAGCGAACGAGCTAACCTGAAGGCAAGTGAGCGCAGCGAACGAGCTCCAACCTAAAGGTGAGTGAGCGTAGCGAACGAGCTCCAACCTAAAGGTGAGTGAGCGTAGCGAACGAACTTCAACCAGGACGTGATTGAGCCATGCGAACGAGATCATCTTGAAAATTAAGAAGTTTAACGGGGCAAAGCCCGCGGGATTATAAATAGTCAAAGGCAAGACAACATCTGCCGGGTTCAGCTAGTTAATTCTAAATTAATCAGGGCCACTTTTACTCAATGTGTTAACTTTTCAAATATACACCTTATACTCATTCATAATTTGTAATACCTTGAATTTCTTGGTAAAGCGCCATTCGTATTCTAGTTTGCTACACAAACTTGGTTCTTGATTTATAATTTACCTATCTTTAAGTTTTCTGACCAGTTTTCATCTTTTAGTAAGCAGAGACAAAAATAAGGCCCAATATTTCAAGGTTACCTATTGAAATATCTTCATAATGGACCTGAATTAGATTTGTGTAGTCCGATTTACTTTACTAGTTCACAAAGCAGATTGTCACGCGAATTTAATCCAATTTTTGAAAATTCTAATGGTACAATGATAACAATCAATTCAGTAAAAATTCCTTGTATACCTAATAATGTGCAAAGTAGAAATTGTTGCAGGAATAATCTATTATTCACAGCTTTAATGACACCAGGGTAAAATCGATCTGTAAAAAAAACATCAACTAGAATATTAATTGAAGTGACATGAAAGCTGTCTAAATGTCTATTAAAACATTCGAATCAGATCTATTAGCCGTCAGTATGAAATAGTTATCAATATCAATTACTCATGCAATCAAAATCTCTCGAGTTATATTGGTTCGGTTACAATATTTATTACTCTTGTTATAATTATGAAGAGGGCAATTAATTGTTGGAATAACTATTATGCCTTTGTATTGTTTACGAGTGGATACACTTGAAAAGTCAATTTTTCCACAGTCGGAAATATGGACTAAGTGTATTTATTTGTCACAGAAAACATTCTTTTATAGCAGCACTGCTTAAACTGCTTGTTGTATGGTAAAAATGTTGATTAACAGGTTTGTTATTTTTTTATTATAAGCATTTTTTCAGTGACAATACAACATTACATTGTAATTGTATAGTCTTTATAATATTACTTTCAAAGATGAAAAAACAACGTTCACGTTATTTGCTCTGTTAATGTTTCTCAAATTCTATAAATACAGATAAAACGATTGAAATTCGTTTTTTTTTAACACTTTATACGGCTTATCAATAACAATTAATGATCTTTTGAATATATACTACCTCGTTATCATTTGTTGGGACTATCGGTTATAGATTTTACGTTATATTTATATAATCACTTATAAATTACGTATATTATAGCTATCAATGGCTTCAAACCCCTATCCCCTTCTTACCACGTGGTATTGCCTCATTTCTAAGTAGTAGGCCTGTGCGGATAAAAAAATCATAATTGATAATTAAAGCTCTTTTCTCGTACCACGAATAGTTTAATTCACGTGATCAATTACATCCCATCAGACCAATTTGCACCGCACCAAAGCAAATAAATAAATAATGGCTTGCACTGTTAAGTATAATGAAAGAAAAGACGGACTACTGAACAACAGTAAATGAAACTGCAATTAGTTTTAAGCCTGGAGAGAAAGTAATCACGAAACATTTCAAGGATAAATTATTCATTTTGCGTGTTGGCGTCAGTTCCAGTGCCAATGCAATATTTACAGTGGGGTGGAGGGGTGGTAGGGGGCGGCACGCCGTCAGTGTCAGTACAACGCGACAGGTCGCCGCGGCATGTCGTGTGTCACGTGTTACGCTCTGTGATGTAGCATGGCCACGACTCTGGATACCCTCACATGCCTGCTGCTGCTGCTGCTTGCCACTACTATATGTAAGTGTCAATGAGCATGTATGTTGTTTGACCTTAACATAACATGACACTCTTGAAATTTTATTGTTAGATTATAACATGCCAGATAAAGATGGTGATATTTTGTCTTCACTCAGCTTTACTGTTGGATTTTGCCACAGTATATTGCTAAACATAGCTAGAAAGACCCATGCCTAGTTAAACATGGGTCAAATGTATTTTGAACTTCCAAATAGATCACAATTTCGGTAAATGCGTCCTTCCCATATTGTTATTAAATGTAACAAAGTATATATCCCTTCCAGCTATTCTCTCTTTTTTAGCATCTTTAAGAAAGTCGGTATATGTAAGTAAATTTATCAATTTTTTTATAAATATTTACTCCTTTCAACATGAATGCAGATCACAATGTATGAATAGAATTCTTTTTTTACCTAACGATATTTTATTGACAATCAAAGCAAGTAGTCTTATTATTAAAACTTAGATTAAATTACTAGACTTGTCGTTCACTAGCTTTTAGGTTATTGAATGGATAACAGGCCCGTAAGGCAAGTTAGTGGTTGTGAAGAAACTGTAATTAATTATTATTTGAAACTGTTAACTTAGAACTGATTTGAAACCGTCAGCTATGTAACAGTGTTCATTTTCCTAGTACTGGATATGAAGATTTAAATATTAAAACAAACGGTTACCTTGTGTTAGCTATGTAACCGTGGTGCTGAAACATTAATGATGATTATTACCCTCAATATAGTAGCTTTTTACAATAATATCCAAGTAGCTTAGCCCTAAGCTGGCTTTGCTTTCTAAAAGACCTGATGTTTCAAGAACCAGGCCGTTAAAATATTTTTAGATTAAACATCGTTGGTATCTTATACCACACACTGTATACTGGCATGCTCACTCGTATAAGGACTAAAACGAAGTGTAGTAACCAAAACTCTCAAATTGAAGAACGGATTTCCTATTTATTTTAATAGGGCTCAAAAAGGTATCTTCAAAGTATTGCAAATAATATAATACACTTTTGTCTTTTGAAAATCATTACTACAGTTTGCTGAAGACAAAATATTATATCAATAAAAATAATAACTAACACTATTTAAAATGTGTCTTTTGTAGGTCTTTACCAAAGACAGTCACATACCTTCCTCGATCAGGATACAATTATAAATAAAAATGTTCTACTTTTAATTAATTTTCATCAACATAATTTCCTCTTTATTACAACTTGACTGTTATTAAAATCCAAACCAAAGCTATGAACGGGGTAGACATAATTTACATAAAAACAACTATATAAATCAATTTGGGCAACAAGACCTGGACCTTTGAAAGCAAAATTTAGGAATAAATTAAACGCTTTGGGGGTTGAAGTTGTAAAGGAAATTGAAACTACCTATTTATTAACCAAAATCAAACTAAAAATTAATTTTTACAAGTTTTAAAAATCACAGCCGTATTTATGATTTGTTTATCTTTAAACACTTTTATGTGAATCGGCAGTAGAAAAAGGAGAACACCTTACAAAATCAGAATAGTCTTTTTGTTTTTTAATATGACTTTAGAATGCAGTCTACGATAAAGCACTTTTCAGCTTAGTTTTTCTATACGACTAAACACAAGGAGATGCAGCCAACATAGTGAAGTACTCACACATATTTGCGTACTTACTACACGTTAGCCATAGTTATTTCCACTAACCTAGGCAAGGCTATATAAACTCAATGATCTTTCGACAAATTAGAAGGGTTTCAAGGATATATTTCATTACATAGGATCATAGGATTGACTACATAGGATTACAAAGGATTCTTATCATGTTAATTTGGTTTGAAATTAAATTCAATTTCATTACATAGGATTCACTACATAGGATTACATAGGATTCCTATCATGTTAATTTGGTTTGAAATTAAATTCAATTTCATTACATAGGATTCACTACATAGGATTACATAGGATTCTTATCATGTTAATTTGGTTTGGAATTAAATTCAATTTTTTAAAATTTATTTAAGTTAATATTTGGGAAATTGGCATAATTTATATCCTTATTAAAAGGAACGTATTGAATATTGTGCGTATCACTCAAAAACGGGTTTGTAATAAGTCCTGATGGACTAAAGCAGTTCCGATGATATGAAAGTAAATCTCACATATAAAAAAAATGCAGACATTGAACTCAGCGAGATAGGGTTTTACCATTTTCTTTATCCAGAAACATGCCTTTAATGGGGAAAATTAATAATGATTGGACCCATGATAGAGGGAGAAAACCTATGTACATACATATAATTATACCATACAAATTTGAACGCATATTACTAAAACCCATATCTGAATGTTTGATGCCCTTCTAGAAATCGGGTTTGCATTCAATAGTCAAATTTAAATATAATATCCTGAAAGAAAATGAATGGTTTGTGCTATTGTAAACTATTTCACTGATTCAACCCTTATTAAATCCTAAAAATACGCAATTTGGAATAATAAACCTGTTTTTTTTTCTTTCAATGACAAAGTATTAATACACGATTACTCAAAATTCGAATAAAAGCACTTACACAAAAAAAATAATTTTTTAGATGGATTTTAATCTGAGTTATTTTTTTCATTTAAGGGAGGATTAAGTTTTCAAGTACAAACTCGATTACTAGAGAAGCCAGAAAACAAAATACACAAATGTATTATTATCTCCTCAATAGTTACTGCCCCTCATTTGAGGAATTTGGCCAATTAGGTAAGTATCTTTGATGGTATCCCATCAACTAATATGTTTGATCACTAGCTGCTATATCCGTGCGTAGAAATGGGAAGAAGATGTGGAAGTGAATAATGTGGTTATTTGGATCTAATATTTGGAATAGTTACACATCCTTAGATTTATACCTAGTTAATTTTAGAAAAATAACTCAACTTTACCTCTTAGATTGACAAAAGCCGTTCTTTTGATTAAGGTATGTGGTTTAATTATCCTAAGCTACCGTATGATAGGGGGTTAGAACAATGTTCCCTAATTAAGTGTTAAGTTATTATGTCATATACAGTTGCTTAATAGATAAAATAGATATATATGGTTAAAAACAGTATCTAACAATATATTGTATTGTAAAAAGAATAACCTGAAATATAAAGTAATTTTATTTTACAAAATTTTTATAATTTTCTCACCTGTAGTTCATTATATCAAGTTCACAGAAATGATAAGCGAAATTCTACATAATTTTACTACCTTTTGTGAATGAATCATTGCAACTTTAACCTAAACAAACTCATTGGCGGGTAAAAAAAAAAAAAAAATATTTATAACCTGGTTACAGTATAAACTTTATTCATACGACAATTCAGCTCAATTTGTCAAGTAAATAGTTTTATTCTGATTGGCCATTGGACATACTTACAAACATTCTTACTTTCACATTAAAAAAAATATATTTAAGAAGATTAACATGTTTAACATAATTAACATATCTAACATATTTAAGAAGATTCGTATTAATATTAAAGGATTAATTTAAACGAAACTAAAAAAAAAACTAAGATCAAAATATAAGAAAACAAGGCAAGATATAGATTGGACGGAGTATAAGAAACTTAGGAATAGACTAAATGGTGTAATATGGAAGGCTAAAAAGAAATATTTTGCTGACAGCCTGGCAGACTGTAAAGATGCGAGAAAGTTTTGGAAATGTCTTAAACAGAGTGGTGTAATTGGTATAAACTGTAACGCTCAAATCCCTGATACATTTAAAGTCAATGATATGAATGACTATTTTGTTAAAATGGGGGGTTATTTTGAAGCAGATGCAGATTTAATTAATTTGTATAACAAAGAAAGGAAAAACGGAATAACAAATTTATTTAACTTTAAAGAGGTCTCAGAGAAGGACGTTAAACTGGCAATAAATGAAATTACATCCAGAGCAGTAGGTGTAGATGACTTAAGTATCTTAATGATTAAGGCTGTTTGCCCTTATGCGATTGGTGCATTAACTCACTTGATAAATCAATCTTTAGTAACTGGCAAATTTCCCCAGGCATGGAAAAGAAGTATAGTTCACCCTATGCCAAAAAAATCCAGTCCTACTGACATCAGTGATCTCAGGCCTATATTAGTCTTGCCAGCCATTTCTAAAGTACTAGAAAAATTAGCAATAAAACAAATTTTAGAACATGTAGAAAAAGAACAAATACTTCCTAAACTGCAGTCAGGGTTTAGAAGAAACCATAGTACCTGCACTGCGCTGGTAAATATGTTTGCAGACTTGTTTGAGGCAAGGGATCGGGTTAGGTGTAGCTCTGTAGTGATGCTTGACTATTCTCAGGCGTTTGACTCCATAAGCCATAGTTTGCTTCTCGCTAAATTAAGACATCTTGGATTTATGGATAATGCAATTGCTTGGGTGCAGTCGTACTTGGAGAGAAGAGAACAGGTGACTAGAGTGGGAGCTGATGTCTCACTTCCTCTTGACAAAGTCAGGGGGGTGCCGCAGGGGAGCTGTCTGGGTCCCATTTTATTCACCTTGTACACTGCAGACCTTTCCAGTAGCGTGCACTTTTGCAATGTGCACGCCTATGCTGATGACTGTCAGTTGCATTTATCCTATGATGTCAATTCAATTGACCAGGCTGTTGCGAGGGTAAACTCAGATTTGGCGAACGTCAGTGAGTGGTCAATGAGACATGGTCTCAAGTTAAATGGAGAAAAATGCACAGTTCTCCACATTGCTCCACCCAATGTTGTCCAAAGGATAATTGATGGAGACGTGCAGGTTAAACTTGATCAGAGGGATTTGAAGGTGAGCCACACTGCTAAGACTTTGGGTGTGATTCTGGACAGTGGTCTTACTTTTTCTGATCACATCACTCATGTTTCCCAGCTGGCGTTGGGTAGACTGCGGGGTCTGTACAAATGCCGAACCATCCTACCTGAGTCAGCTAAGATTCAGTTTATTCAATCCACTGTATTGTCAGTGCTGTACTATTGTTTTCCTGCATACGGCAATAGTATCACAAAGGAGGACATGGACAGGCTCCAAAGACTGCAGAACACCGCAGTGAGATTTGTATATGGTCTTCGGAAACGAGACCATATTTCTCAATTTGAAAGAACTGCTGGCCTCTTGTCCTCAACTGCTGTGTGCAGGAGGCAAACCTGCACTCTGGTACACAGGGTACTGGCCGAAGAGGAACCAGCGTACCTCATTGAAAGACTGGTCACCCGCGATCGGGTGTCTCAGCGCAATACCCGACAAGACTAAAAGCTTCATTTCCCGAAGGTGAGGTTGGAAGTAGGAAAGAGAGGTTTTTCGTTCTTTGGGCCTAAAATGTACAATGACCTCCCCTGTGACCTGAAGATGCTGGGTGTCCCAGCTTTTAGATCTAGGCTAAAGAAAATGTATTTTTGTAAATAGCTAAAATCTTGTTAATAGGGGGATCAGTATTTTTGTTTTGTCTTTAGTTTTAAGTTAGGATTAGTTACTTGACAAGAGTCATCCTGTAAAACAGTTTGTACTGAGGAGGGCTTGCTAATAAAAGGCATTTTTATTTATTATTTATTTATTTAATAAAATTTTTATTTTAGCCACCACTGAACATTAGCGTGCATTATTGTTTAAATGCACTCACATTCGCATGAAAATTAACGGCCCTCTATAAAATTGATTACTTATTAATTATCTCTTTTGACAAATTTTAATGTATTGAGTTAGGCCTTTATGCATTAATTCCCACATGATACCAAGTGATTGTTTCTACGTATTGTAGATTGATTAAAAGCGTAGGGTTAAAAGTGTCACATTTAATTAACTGTTGAATTATGGTATATCTTTGGTGTATGTTTCATGTACCTTATGTGCTTTAATGTTTAATAAAAATACAAGAGGAAAAGCTAACGAGTTTTCTATTTGGTTGAAATATAGTAAAATCTCTAATAACTAAGTAATGCTACCCACGAGATACTGGCTATTAAGATACCATAGTTGCCTTCAACTGATTTCCAAGGATGATAGAAGTGAGTATTATATCAAATTTGTAACTTATAAGTGTCCACGAGAATTTTATACTTGTATATACAGGGTGTTTTTTTAACACTTGCATCATTATTTATGTAAAAACCGCAATAGATAGAAATATGCAGTTTGCGGGAATCATCTATTGACGTAGGGGGCCCGATTGTTTTGAATTCAACGTTACATTCACCAAAATTCATGTTTTCGGCCCCTGGACTATATTGTTAAGACAATAATAGGTTTTTTACTAAGTAGTACTAAGTATTATGATAGCGCTATCTAAATGTCAGTTGTGTATTCGTACCGTATTAATGTCTTCTGTGTTCGTGTTCGTGTTTTAAATGTGTTTTTGACGAGTTGCAAGCTTTGATAATGTTGTCTTCGCAACGAAACATGTAAGCTGTTGAGCAATACCATTTTTGGACTATTTGACTGAGGTATGTAAAAAACCTATTATTGTCGTTACATTCACATTCCCCCCTTTCGCCCCTGCCACCAACTTAATTTTTTTTTAAATAGCAAGGTACCCCTTGTGACATATCAAATGAAAGAGCATGAAAAAAGAAAATGTTTGATGAAAAAAATTGAAAATCGGTTCATAAATTTGCGAGATATTCCTCCCCTCACCAGAACTTAATTTTTTTTAATAGCAAGAAAATTTTTTAATCACTAAATTTTTTAAAAAAATTTAAGAAAATTTTCGGTGAAATTTATTTTTCATTTGATATGTCACAAGGGCGGGTACCTTGCTATTAAAAAACAAGTTATGGGTAGGGGAAAAGGGGGGGGGATTATCTCACAAATTCATGAGCCAATTTTACATTTTTTTTCACAAAAATTTTTTTTTTCATGCTCTTTCTTTTGATATGTCACAAGGGGTACCTTGCTATTAAAAAAAATTAAGTTCCAGGGGGGAGGGGGGGAATATCTCACAAATTTATGATGGCATGGTATGATGTAGGCCTGGGACCGATTTACTTTTTCATTTTGATGTCCCCAGAGGCCAAAAACACAATTTGTTTTAATTTTTATATATTTATATAATAATCTTAATAATATTATAAATGTAAAAGTTTGTGTGTTTGTTTGTTCGTTTATTTGTTTGTTTGTTTGAAGTTCAATCACGCTTTAAACTACTGCTCGGATTGGGCTGAAATTTTGTATTATGATAGCTCACATTCCCGAGTAACATATAGACATATTCCTATCTCAAAAATCCTTTCGGGCTCCGCCCCAGTGGCTCTGGAGTTTCCCATGTTAACCTTATGAGTATTCATATTTAAAGGATTAAAGAATTCTTTTAGCTGTTTCAATTACACAAGTTATTCTATGATATTATTAAAAGCTATAAGGTTCACCAACAGGGTGCAGCACTATTATTTTTTCATTTATGACAACACTAGCTGTTGTACCCGTGCTTTGCAACGGGAAGAGAACACGAAATTGAAACATTTTGATCTTTACATCTGTTGATAAAATAGTTACACATAAGCCTTTTAAAAACAAAATTTAACCTTTGTCATAAATGTAAAAAATAATAGTACTGCACCCTGTTGGTAAGCCTTGTAACTTTTTAATGCTTTTCAATATCATAGAATTAACTTGTGTAGCTGAAACAGCTGACAAAAATTATTTTATTCCTTTAAAATTATTACACAAAAGGTTAACATGGGAAACTCCAGAGCCACTGGGGCGGAGCCCGAAAGGACTTTTGAGATAAGAATGCGTCTATATGTTAATTGGGAATGTGAGCTATCACCATACCAAATTTCAGCCCAATCAGACCAGTATTTTTCGCGTTTACTTGTCACAAACATACATACATCCATACATCCATACATCCAAACTTTCTCATTTATAATATTAGTAGGATAACTAATTTTAACCAAGCCGCAACAAAAAGCTGTGATGCACAATGCGAACTGTAAAAGTAGGATTGTTTACAAGTTAATTTTTTTATAAATAATGTTTCAATATCGTGCGAATATTCGACCATTTACTTTTTTTTTTTTTTTTTTTTTGGTGTAGTGGTAGAGCATTATGGCTATGGTGTATGTGTTCTATAGCTTCCGTAAATTAAAAGAACCAAATTTTCTCCAACCGTGTCCTCTTCCATTGCAAACACAAAGCATTAGTATAACTGCAATAAGCATGTTATACTTATACGCCAACCCCGTACGAAGGACGGATATTCTGCTAGTAATAATATATATACAAGTCCGTGAACAGAATAACTTGAGTAATTTTTGTCCGATTTTGATGAAATTTGGTTTGAAGGTGTAAGGCGGGATAAACTTTCATAGGTTCGCGAACCAGCATGATCGGACCATGGGGACAAGGTTTTACGAGTGGTTTGATGGGGTAAAAAATAGTTTTTCTAATTTTTGACCCTCAAAAAACAAAATTTCCCAGTTTCTTTTTAGACCTAAAGAGATTAAAAAACAAATAATTTAGTATATAAAACTGTTTTTTATGGTTATTGGTAACGGGGAAAAAAAAATTAAATTTAAAATTTCCATTTTGTTCTTATGGAGAATATTGTAAAGGGTTGTAGTTTGCTTGTATATGTTTATTGATATATTTCAATCAAACTTGGCAAATCTATTTATTTTATTCTAAGCTATTAATATTTTACTAAAAAAAACACTATTAGTTTCCTTGTAGCAGCAAACCTAGGTACTCGTTAAACATAACGTTATTGAAATAGATTTAATTGAAAATCAATTCAGACAAATGGAAATTCGCTTAGTCGGCAGGTTTGCTGCGGCGGGGTGTTTTTTGGTACGTGAATCACGTATTGTTTTTTATATTCACTATACAATACAAACCTAAATACAAAAAAATATAGTAAAATCTCTAATAACTAAGTAATGCTACCCACGAGATACTGGCTATTAAGATACCATAGTTGCCTTCAACTGATTTCCAAGGCAGCATAAAAACATATGTCCCTGGCGTATACATACATTACATGTACATGGCGTAACATTACATGGCGTATTAAACATTATGTAAACATATATATTTACTTAGCAATGGGTTGGTTTGAGTTGGTATTTTATGGTAATAATGGGTTACTTTGGTTATATGGATATATTTAAAACTCAAAGTTAACGAATGAGTAGCAATGTTTACTAATCAAACCATTCGCATAGTTGCGTGGCTCCTAACACAATTACGCGTAAGTTACTTATTCAAGAAACAGTTGCAGTTGTGTTGTAGGGTGGGTGGGTAGCAATGGGGTGGAGGGGTGGTAGGGGGCGGCACGCCGTCAGTGTCAGTACAACGCGACAGGTCGCCGCGGCATGTCGTGTGTCACGTGTAACGCTCTGTGATGTAGCATGGCCACGACTCTGGATACCCTCACATGCCTGCTGCTGCTGCTGCATGCCACTACTATATGTAAGTGTCAATTAGCACTGAGATAGTAGAGCTATTATCTCACGATATTGTGGTTATTTGCCGTTTTAAGTTTAGGTAAAATAACTCGGTGTAACAAGTATTTACCTCCTAATAAATTATTTGAACACCAAGTAATTTCTAAATAAAACTTGAACATTTGATTAAAATAGATGGTGGAGTCAGCGTATAGCTTTAATTACAAAATTACCAGTTGTCTAATTGAAAACTGTTGTACACAGAAATAATGTTGAAGAAGCTTTTGTTTCAATGTGCGTTTGGGTGTTAACATAGAATCCATTAGTACTTGGGTTATGAACTTAATAATAACAAAAACAAACACAACGAAAGTGGTTTGGAAATACGTCGTAAAAAGCTATAAGGGTTTGCTGTGAAAATAATTAAAATTAAGGAAATTACCGAAAAGGTTTTTAAGTAAATTTAAAAGGAAATGAAGTGTAATGAAGCTCTTGACCTTTTGTTGAACTTTCGTAGCCACACCGCTGTAGTATTGCCATCACCGCCGCTCAAAGGACCTATTCAATACTTTTGCTATTTATCCGAGCCAACTTGATCTTTATAATGATGTAAAACCGCATATAAAAAGCTCTTTGCCATGACTTGCCCATAAATCTCTATGACCGTTTTACAGCACACAGATTCTAATAACCCCCTTACCTAGTAATACACATTATCAGATAATATAATTATTCGTAAAGAGTAAATTAACCGTATAATACTTTCGACATTTGTTTTAATGCTTAGAACAATTTTTTTACACATTTCGCAGCAAGCAAAATATTTTTAGAATAATGTATAATTTGATGAAATTTCTCAACACATTTGATTTATAACTAACTAGTTCTTCGAAATGCTAATAAGCCGTAGCCTATTTAAAGCACAAACTTAATTGGTAAAATATAAATTAGCTGTACATATATAAAATCCGTCGAATACAATCAATAATAACTTTGACCTTTGAATAAGTTTTACATTCGAAATATCATATATTTATGCATAGAAAATTAATAATAAATTATTTAAATTGATCATCAATGTTAATGAAGATAAAATACTGTTTGAAATATGTTATCGAAATGGGCATATCCAGTGTTATGCTAGAGAGAATATTTGAAATATGGATGAGTTTTGTCCATTGAAACGGTTAGAATATTAATGAATTGTCGATACAATATTTCATCCACATAGGTTGACCTTTTGTGGGATAATTGGCTTTTCATGTGCTTTTTTTAAGGGTTTTGGCCCTATCAGGTGTACAAAGAACAATTATAAATAAATGAGTAAGATAAGTACTGTTTTTGCAATTCTCTTTTAGTGAAAAAATTATGTATAGTCTTTGCATGTTAATTAAAAGTCATGAATACGTTTTTAGCCAGGAAACATTGGAATTCATTATTTTAAATAATCGATATATAGATTTTTATACTGTTATAGTTTTTTTCTAAACCATTTTTAAATTAGTCAATATTAGACCATAACTCTTTGGGGATGATTTGAGAACATGGTTTACCTTTAGTGAACTAAAATCCACTATAGTACATGTATCTGCAACGAATTTACATTTACTACTCTAATCATAACAATCTAAAATATAGGATAGTAACTAAAAAACCATGAAAAATAAATACAAACCAGGTTAGATAAGCGTAATTTTTTTTTGCCTTGTAGTGGTCAACTTTGAATAAGCAGTAAAAAAATAACAATTTAAAAAGCATTGCACTTAAAAATCTCACACCTAATAACTGAATATACAAGAAATTTTCTTGAGGTTTCTCAAGCGCAGACTCTTTTGAAGCCGAACGTTTCAAAGCAACATTCATATTATTAACATTTTTGAGCCAGTTAGAAAGTTGTGAACTATTTAAACGGTTAGCTACATTTCAATATTTGTAAGTTATACAAGGAAACTTGGCTTCCCGTCAGGCAGCTTTGTGTAAACAGACAATGACATATAAATTAGAGATTTGACGTTGATTAAACAATTTGTTTGGACCGTGACCGTGACGTTGTAGGACTGCCACTGACATCCACAATACAACAGCCAATCCCCAGCCTGCATGTGTCTGTCATAGACAGTCGTGTTGGTGTGCTTTGGGGCGAAGGCAGCTTATGATTAAACAATAGAGTACATAGAGTACTCAGGTTGCACGGCTGCGGGGGTCCATGGACAGCGCCGTGCCATTGTGAAATCATTGAGCAAGTCGAAAATTACAAATACCTTGGGGTCATAATTGACTACAAACTTAGCTGGGCTCCACATGTTGATTATCTCAACAACAGATTAAGAAAAATGATCTTCGCTTTTTCACAGCTTGGTTGTGTGCTGTCTGTGGACCATTGCAGGTGTGTATACTTTGCGTATGTCCAGTCACTGTTACAGTACGGGATACTTGCGTGGGGGGCTGCGTCTGCCTCTGTCTTGGCTCCTCTTGCTGTTACCCAGAAATCCATAATCAAACACATACTAAAAAAAGACCAAAGATACCCCACCTACCTACTTTTTCAAAATTTTCCAGTCCTTAACATCAGGAAACTATTCCTAAAAACAGTTATAACCTTTTCAAAAAATAACAAAAGCAAAATTTTCTCCGATTCACTACATTCTTATGACACTAGATCTAGAACACATATAGGCATCTCCGTTCCCAAATTGAACAATAAAGCACAGCTTCTTACCCCTCACTATCTAGCCCACATTATACGCACTAATCTCCCCATACAGATAAGAGAATGTGAGGGAGACAGTGTCACGGTTTTCAGCAGAAAGATCGGGCGCTGGCTTCTCGGTCTGAGCGATGATGCTGCCGAAGACCTCATCAGATCCCAATACAGAACATAATGAAAGTCGATGACGATTCTAAGACTAAATTAGGCTAATAAACCAAACTACTTCAGTACTGGCACCCTCATTCAAGTACTTCAAATATTGTTCATGTTCAGTCTTTTTTGCCAACAATATGGCAAAAAAAATACTTCTTTTTATTTAAATAATTATTTGTTTATTTTGTTATCTTGTCTGTGAAGTGGTGAGCGACGGAGAAGACTCTCCCCACACGCAGATGTACAGTCTTTGTGGGGATTTTTTTTTCCTTTGTACTTTGCTTTAAGCGGCCTACACACTACACGTGCATTGCACGCCGTGCCATTTTTTATATTGGCACGACGTGCTTTGCACGGCACATTTTGCCCACACACTTGATCTTCAGTGTAGCCTGCAACGTGCTAAATTACATCGTCTGTTCGTACAAATGAAATGCAGAACACACACATGTTTTAAGAACATTGGACATGATTAATTGATTAATCATTAAAAATAGACACAAGGCAGCAGCACAAAGCCACCGTAGTGCCTAGGTTAGTCCAGACCTTGCACCTCGCTGCCGTACAGATATATGCCGGCAGGGCACTTGGTTCACAATACTGTGGTGGAGGATGTATGCTCTATGATATATTATATAGAGATCTATGACTGCGTCTCGGGTCACGCATCACATACAGCGTGCGATCCATTGTAATCTCGATGGTCGTGCCAATTATCAATGATCAATGATCAATGGTCAATTATCAATTATCAATAATTATTTAAGGTGGGGACGCCACTATATGCGTATTTAATCTGTGTTGCAAATGGCCAAGACAAAATGCCGTTGATTCACTAATAAGAAAGTACTATTATAGGGTCAAACCGATGGTCAAACCCTGTCAAAAGTGGTTGAACTACCAGCACGTGGCACGGGGACCACCTACACACTAGCACGTCAGAATGGCGTGCTTTGGCACGGCACGCCAAAAATCAAACTCGTCTTGATTTCCACCGTGCCATGCCAATGCACGCCGTGCTTGCACGGTGTTCACCACACACTTGCACGTTTCGTCAGTTTTTGGCATGACGTGCTTGCACGGCGTGCAATGCACGTGTAGTGTGTAGGCCGCTTTACAGCCACGATTGTAATTTTTGTAATTTGTAATTTTGGAAATAAATATATTCTTATTCTTATTCTTATTCTAATAACAAATATAATTTTATGTCACATACTTATTACACTGATACAATATACTGATAATATACACTGACAGCACTACCGTCAGCTCAGGTGCTCCAACACATGCTACAAAAGTACTTAAATATTAACTAAATATTAGTATTATATATGTAACTAAAATATTTTATGAATCAATAGTTTATTAATTGGTTATTCACATATTATTAACACTATTAAATCTGTGATAGTGCAATGACGAACAAACTGTATGCGTAAACCGAAAACCTGCTATTGAAAATGAATTGATCCAACCTTTTTTAATCCGAATTCATCAAAGTTGCCGGATTTCTGTGAAATATGTCAATATTTGTAAATTAGTAAAGAACGGTGTTAAATTAGTATAGGTCGACAGTACATTTAAACAAACGTATTATTTACTTTAAATTTATTTGTAGATTGGTTTTATACAAATAATAAATAACAGAAAAATCTATATTCATTACAAATAACTAATTTTAAACACAATATCTATGACTTATAATTTCTTAGAGTGAAAATGGTTTCATATGAGGTTCCTACTAAAATAATTGCAAATTGCCATTAAAGAATTACGAGTGTAAATTAAGTCTATAAGTTCAGTATGAATTAGTCAATAAGAGTATGTTTATGTTAAAAACCCAAAATGCCAACGTGTTACGGTTATTTGGAATACATAGACTTTTATTTGTGAAAAAAATTATGGACAATTTATTTAAGTCCTAAAATATATTTAAGTGAGTATTTGTTAAATCAGAGAAAGAGTGTTTTTTTCTGATACCAATTATTTCTGACGAGGCTGTAAGGTGATGGTAATAATGTTATACTTAATATAATAAAAAAGACTTAAAGTAAGCTTCAAATGTGACACGCATTGAACGTAGGTGTTGGCATATAGGGAGTGTCACCCCAGACTGTGGTGTAAGTGACACCTTCACCAAGTTTAGCACAAGCCACGATATTAGAGCCAGCTGCGTCGTGTTGGCCGATCAGCTGGATTACACTTCCTCCTGGGGAGAAACATTTAAAAAAGAAAACGTATTTCGCTTCCTTGACTGGTGAGGTACATTGCAGTTTATAAAATATTGTTTGTTGAACCAGAACGTGAAAGAGAATAAGGCCAAACGTTGCACTACAATATTACTAGCTACAATACAAAGCTGGAACTCGAGTTTATTATTACAGCTATAATGCAACACTAAAGTAACAACACTGTGCAGCATAGCAAACGGTTGAAACATGTTTAGCCTGCAGCTTCAATTATTTAATTTAAATTAGTGAACAACAAAATGTATTCCTACCCTTGTTTGAATGTTGCAACAGAATATATTGAAATATATTGAAACTACTAACCTGAATAAAATACTTGAACAAAATCACAGAAATTATTTCATTTTCTTACATGTAAAAACATTTGAAAAAGACAACATATTTTACTTCCTTGACTTGTCACCTCACAAGTTAATATTTATATTTATCTGCAATGTAGATGTTTATTTTATACGTACCCTCGTATAAAATAAACATCTAATTGCAGATGAATATGAATCATATATACTTAACTCATCCAATAGTTAAGCTCTTAAAACACACTTACATAAAATAATAACCGTTTTGTGTACCCTAAAAAGAAACGGATTAATAAAATTATAAAATACAATTTACAAATTAAAATATATTTTAAGCAACTGGATAACAATTTTCGTATGAAAGAATATTTCCAAATTTTTTTAAGTTTTGCTTAAATTAGGGTTCAATGCAAGCAGGTTAATAGCAGAATGTGCCAAGTTTTTGACATTGGAACACATAAATTTGTTTCCGCGGATATCACACCCGACCCATGCATTTCCAGGTTTGCTTTTCAATATACATACATAGTATAGTTAATAGATTAAGTTAAACATTCAGCTTAAAGAAATATACCTAACGTGAATAAAAAAAAATGGCTTACGTTTACTTTTTGAAGAGTGTTTAATCTCCAAATCTTATAACAAATTATTATAGCTTGTTACCATGCAAGCTATATAGTCTACGCTAAAGTCACGGTATCTTTTTCTTTGTTGATTCATAAACATGCTAAAATGTTCCGTTTTGTTTTCTTTTCATCGGCCACCAGCATTTTCCAAGTTTTTTGTGTGGGAAGGTACAACAAGGACCGATGAACAAAAGCGTACAAAATGCCACCGGTGAAGTAACACGCCAAAATCAACATGGATTTCTTCTTGTGACTGAATACTAATTATTAGTGTTCGCCACAGTGATGTACTTCTGGTATATATAATTATTACTAAAGTAATAAGTATACAGGGTGAGTTTCTACTTAGCGTGTTAACTTCGCCAGTAGGTTCTACTCACTAAAAGGAACAAAAAAGGTCCTATAAACCCATGTCCGGTTTTCAACCGTTTGGCTGTAATAGGGGATTTTGTGTTTTTCTTATTTTATTAGACTTTGCTCCACAATTTATGTAATAAAAACTTAACCAATTACTTTAGAGAGTTATAGTTAAAATCATTGGAAAGAATATTAAATTTGCTATAAATCAAAGGTTTCATTCAAGAATTATGCCATTACATAGTCCACATTATATCCAAAATAAAGTAAAAATGTCATTAAATTAATTAATTACGATAATTTTCATGAGCCCACTTTGATACATAAACCTTCATCTATGCAATGTTGAAATGCATAAAAAACTTGGCCATTTAATAATCTTTCAAATGATCTGCTATTCAATACTATTATTGATATAAACCACTGAGAAATTACTAATAAACTACAATAAAACACGGTTTACAGATTTTGTTTTTGCACAGTTTTACTGTTGATAATAATTACTGTATACTCCATGTTGTATTTTATTGAACAATCTGATAAGATTTGTACATTATTTTAACTTTTAAATATTTATTAAAATGATCTGAATTAATAAAATGTATAAACTCAAGGTTTTTCACATTTTCAAAGATAGTGTATTTGATTCTTAAATGCTGTAAATTAGTTTTACCTTGTGCTTTATTAAGTCAGCTTTTATTGATTTGTCATCTATAGCTAGATAACTCAGCTGCTTAAACATACCTTGTTGAGTAATTTGCTGTTTTAACTTTATATTTCCAAGTCAATTAAGAGTTTTTCAACATTTATTAAACTACTAGCTGTACCCGCGGGCTTCGCCCCGTTTAACTTCATAAGTATTCGCATGGCTCATTCACGTCCTGGTTGGAGCTCGTTTGCTGCGCTCACTTGCCTTCAGGTTAGCTCGTTCGCTACGCTAACTCGCTAACTACAGAGCCCGAAAGGGTTTTTGAGATAAGAATATGCTTTAATGTTAATCGGGAATGTGAGCTATCATCATGCCAAATTTCAGCCCAATCCGTCCAGTAGTTTATGCGTGATTGAGCAACACACACACACACACACACACACAAACATACACACAAACTCACAAACTTTCAGATTTATAATATTAGTAAGATGGAGTCTTTTACCAATCAAGAGTATGCTAACATGATGAATACAGTAATTATTATTAACAGTAAAAACTGTGTCAAAACAAAATCTGTAGACCGTGTTTTATTGTAGTTTATTAGTAATTTCTCAGTGGTTTATATCAATAATAGTATTGAATAGCATATCATTTGAAAGATTATTAAATGGCCAAGTTTTTTATGCATTTCAACATTGCATAGATGAAGGTTTATGTATCAAAGTGGGCTCATGAAAATTATCGTAATTAATTAATTTAATGACATTTTTACTTTATTTTGGATATAACGTGGACTATGTAATGGCATAATTCTTGAATGAAACCTTTGATTTATAGCAAATTTAATATTCTTTCCAATGATTTTAACTATAACTCTCTAAAGTAATTGGTTAAGTTTTTATTACATAAATTGTGGAGCAAAGTCTAATAAAATAAGAAAAACACAAAATCCCCTATTACAGCCAAACGGTTGAAAATCGGACATGGGTTTATATGAACTTTTTTGTTCCTTTTAGTGAGTAGAACCTACTGGCGAAGTTAACACGGTCAGTAGAAACTCACCCTGTATAATTATATTCATAATCCATTTGTCAATATTCTTTGAAGTGTGATATTAAAGTAACGCAAGTGAACCTTTTATTAAATGTATAATTATCAATAATCAATAGAAATAAAATACATTAAACTAATGTAAGTCACCGTTTTAATTTTTTTATATAAATCAAGTCAGATATGTAAATAATGTTTTTTTACAAATGGGAAACATATTTTAATTGATTACTGTTCTGATGAAATTTTAATTGAAAACAAAACGAAGTTGCTTTGTCACTGTACACGGCCGGGCTGTTGACATGCCCGACTAATTTGTATTGAAGTGCAATTTGATTAGTTTGAAATAGAATGCGTCCAGTGTATTTTTCTTTATTAATTACCACCAGAAATTCCATTTACTTCTGGAGTTGTGGTTTGAAAATATTTTATTAGAATTTTCAATAAATATTCTAAAAATCACACAGATCTGTATGGTACTGTTACGTTTGTAAATCCTAATCTATGTGTGTTATACAAAGTAGAAGAACAAAAGGACGTTTATATATTTATTCAACGTTTGTTTAAACACCCTACAGAATTATTTTATATTCACAAAACTTACGTATCAGTCACAAAGTAGTGTTTCGTAGGAGACACATCCGTCGTGTTTGCTAGACTGTGCAAGCTAGGCTGGAGCGATGGAGTGCTGGAGCGCCTGCCCAACAATGAATGCAATATGATGGCTGTGTCTATATTGCCAGCTGCGCCTAGCTTGTGTCTTTTGCCGCCTTTCTAAGTGACACTTCGATTAAGTAGAACTATGATTAAGTTTCTGGAGTATAGTATATTGTATTGTATTTTGATGTGATTTGTTGATTAAAATAACAGATGGCTATAACATTTTCAAGGAAACATTTCCAAGGAAATAGTCCAAGGAAATAGGAACCATTTAATTTCTTAAGGATACTCAATTTTCATAAATAAAAATGAATCATGTTACGATAAAAAATAAAATAAAATAAAAACAGTTTTTGCTATAATTTTTATTAATCGTATTACTATGATGAGATATGTAAAAATGCTTAAATAGTTAGATTAAAAAATAGGGTCAAAGTATTATATTAAATAACTAGAGTCTTATGTTAGTTTGGCATGTAAGTAATAAAGTTATTATTTTATTATTGTTATTTATGTTTCCTCGTAAAAACTAGCATACGTGGTTTAATGATTAGAATCATTGAGCAAGGACTGTTCACAATATCTACTATGTATGCTTTCATTCTCTAATGCTATTAAACAACTGATTGCTGTATGTGTGTTTACCATACTAGTATCTCGTATGCGACTTGTAGTATCTATGTGACTTGTTCCAAACAATCTTTTGGTCAAATAAAAGTAACTTGTCTTTTACAGATTCCCAAGAAATCATTTAGGGATGCCCTACTCCCTAATAACACGTATACAAATGCATTGTTTAAAAATCTTGAAACCCAATGGCTTGAATAAACCCGTCATGCTTATTAAGTCAGTTGAACCAGTCTGAAGGCAATGCACGTAGCATTAGCAGTTTGCAAGGCATCTCAGAGGCGTGCGTGTTTAGTGTCAGTGCTGCCATAACATTAGCACTCCATTTCAAGGAATTGTCCCGTCTACGAATAAGGAGAGCAACCCTCTTTCTGAACTTCCTGTTAAAAGTCTTGAGAAATTCAGTCAGGGCTCACAAAGCTCTTTAAAGAGTATGTAATTACAGTACAACTTACTTACAAATCTAATTCTATCATTAGCTGAAAATATAAATGTAGCCATACACATTTAAGCATTCCTTACGTTTTGAATAAAAATTAAATATTTTTTTCTTCGTATGATACCAGAACGAATTTTTCTAGCTTTTAAAGTAATATCCAAAAATATAACAACCACCATGTGTGGTAATACGGTAATGCAACTGAAAGCCCTTCATGTGTTTAAAGTTAAGACTATTGCTATAAGCTTTCATTGTTTGTTATTTTAGTTTTATAAGAAGCACATTCAGTATCACCATCGTTTCATTTATGTGATGAATCATTATTTTTAACGCAAAGGGACGATTTATTTCCAAAATTCATACACTTACTCCACGGGTAGTATTCACAGCTATAAAACTAGAAAAGCATTCAAAATTTAGGCAACGTAAAGTTGTATGATGATAAGAGGCTTTAAATCCAATTTGATCTTATATGACATCAAGTGTCTGTTACATAATGTAAGTTCCATAGAATGGTATTGTGAGATAGACATACGCTAGGATTAAACACATATATCTTCGCTATTTTTCACCACACTGTACAAAATTAAGAAAATATAAAACAATATGCACACTAACAGTCAACACAACTGCAACTTTAAGGTTATGTGAAGAAATATTAGGAGGAGAATATTTCGTACCTAGGGCCGAAAATGAGGTTTTGCTGGCTCGAGATCATTTTAAAATTAGAGACGAAGTCGATAACTTAAATCAATCGAGAGCTGCAAAACCACTTTCGAATCGTGGTATGAAATTCATTTTTCACCACACTATACGTAATTGAGAAAAAATATATAATTAATATACACTAAAATAATCAACACAACTAAAACTTTAAGGTTTTGTGAGGTCCCCAAATGACGATGACAGCTGGCATGGACAGCAATGTATGTAGCTTTCGGCCTCCAATTAACGTTTGTAAAACGGCTAAAAACATCGTAGTGTGGTGAAAACAATATTTTTCATGTTTATTCAATTGTTGTAATTTACAGTAAAGTACAGAAAATTGGATTCATCTACCAATTATCAATGCTAACCAATCTAACTTGGTATACAATCGTATGATCATATTATATTTAATCAGTTACGGATGTAATGCAACTCGGCGTGTACTATTCAAACTCTGACTGATGTATCGTGAAAATAAAAAAAAATAAATGTATTGATGAATTTCACTTTGAAAATATCCGTGGAAATTGAATATCCACTTTGAATGACGTTAAGAGAATATAATGCAGGGCAGTGATGGCATATTCAGTCTGGGTAAAGGCTGCAGTGTTATGGACTCATCACCCTTTGCCACAATATTAAATCGTGTCATCACATTTTGTTTCAGCTTTACAGCTACACCGTCACTTTGAATTCCCTTGTAATAACATCATCACATTTGCAAGGGATTTCACAGATTCGAGCCTTAGTTATGTCCATTCATTTTGTGATGTAGATTTATATAGATCGATAAAATTTCAGTACTACAAACACCCCATTCTATTTTATGCGAAAGGGTCAACATATGTATCGTTTGTATGTTACTTTCGTGATAAAAATAAATGAATGGAGAGCTAAAAAAAATTGATTTTAACATGGTTCTATAGTAGCCTACAGACAAGTTGTCATTTTACTTAAAACTTTAAAACTTCATTTTACTTTGTTACTTAAAAGATTTAGATTTTACGTAAAATATAAAACATATTTTAACGAACAAATACGTTTTGTAGTGTATAAGAAGCAAGATAATTTAGTAATAGGTGCATAGTTTTTAATTTAAAAAAATATCACACATTTCCTGATCAGATATACATAAGTATATCCTTATACATTTAGGTTAAATGACGTTTGTTGCTGTAATAATTCCATAACTAGTTGAAATATATTTTTAAATATAAAATTATATTTAGTGCCAGTGCTTCTATAACATTAGCACTCCATTTTAAGGAATTGTATTGAAACTGGAAATAACATTACCATAGTAAAAAAGATCCTGTGCAATATTTTATGTATTTCTTCGGTTTAAATGCTATACGAACAATTCATGTAATCATAGGAAATTGTTAAACAATAGGCGTAACTATTGATGAAATCATGTCATATTGTTTTAGAAACAAAGCAATGTTAAGTAATCCAGATATCTGTTACATAGTCTCCTGATGATCAGAGGCCTACTGCTGATTGGCTTAGCAGCTTACATTATTGACAGCGTGATCTTGCAGCATTGTCAGCTCCTGTTAATACACACGTGGGAGAAGGTATTGACTTTGCTGACAACGTGTCTCATGAGGATAGATATCGGAATATTAACAGCATGTCATGTTGAGAATTAAAACGTTTCTTCTGGAGATTGTTTTAGCGAATTGCTCATATTGTGAAAGAGCTAAACACACTCCCAATGATAGGCATCACGGCACTGATCATGAAGGGATCATGAAGGGGGGGACTGATCATGGTCTTGGATTGAATGTGGTACAAACGTTTAATCATACGTTTATTCGAATGACATCGCGAACCAACATGATCGGACTATGGGAAAGGGAATATGGGGCAAGAATGGGTTCTTCATATTTCCACGTTAAGGTATAACATGTTGCAGTTTTCCTGTAAACCAGGAACGGACAGATATCTTAATAAGACTGTTGTAAAGTCATCACTGGGTACATAACATTTTTTTACAGCTGTTAAATTAAGTTTAATTTGAATTTTTCTACTAGGTGAAGTATGTATTGTACAAGACACAACTCTTGTATTATGTGCTAGAAGCTGCATTTTCAGGATATAACGTGTTATTATTGGAGTTTAAAAAACCAAATTACTTTTCACATTAAAGAATTTATGTATCAATGGTTACGGAACAGGAAAAAAACTGAACATCAAATTTCAATGTTATTTCGATGGAGAATAAGAAAACTGTTGAAGTTTGCTTGTTTATGGACATTCCTTTCATCAAATTTGACAAATATTCATAACAAAACTATCAATATTATTAAGACACGTCCTTTATTACCTTCCCTGTATCCAAATCAAACAAACCCCAGTATTTATTACTCCTAATGTTATTTAAATAGGAAATAAATGGAACATATTTAAGGAAATATTCAAGTGAAAACCCAATTATGAAAATGGAAATTGACCAAGTCTGCAAGATTTATGCAGCGGGTGCAATATTTGTTTTTTTGCTTAAACATTACTATGTATTTTTGCTTATTAAAGTAAACACACAGCTACTCTACACAAAATGCAAGATCGCGAGAGACTTAGCTATATGGAACAAGCTGGCAAGGCGCTTCTTCACAAAGTTTGGATGCAATATTAGAACAGAGTGAAAATTGCCAGCTGCGCCACTTGTTGTGTTCCTTCTATTGAATTTGAACTTTTCTACAAGGTGAAGTATGTATTGCACATTACACAACTTTTGTATTGTGTGCTAGAAGCTGCATTTTCAGGATATAAGATTAATACATACATCTATTATTGTATTTTATGAACTTAATTAGAAATGTATAAGTAAAACATATTCGCGTCATACAACAATTTACGTGTACAAAATTACATCAGAAGCCTATATGACATATAGTGACATTTTGGTTTTTAGAATATGATTTGTAATAGTTTCCAGCACAATTCTTTCTAAACATGCGTTGACATGAATATTGTAGACGGTACACCTGGAAAGGAAACGAAATATCTCAGATAACAGTTAGTTTTCCTATACCAAGCCAATTTCTGCAGAAGGTTTATGACTTTGAAATCAGGTCAATCTTGATAACAGTTGCAGTTAGCTTGAATAATGGAAATACTCCTTGTAGTCATTGTTTACCCCTATTTTTTGGTTGTATCTCATAAATATGGTAGACAAGTCATCGGAACGTATGTAATATTGACAAATGAAGTAGGGTTTTTTTATGTTTACAAGGTATTTCAGAAGGTTTCATTAATTTGGCTCCCCGTTTACTACTTGCATATATACTAGCAGTTTGTGTAATTTAATTAGTGAATATGAACTATACGTGTGATTATTTAGTCATCATGAATGGTCTGCATGTGAGTTGTCATGAAAGATTTACCACAAAATTGTATTTGTTTATTTTTTAGGAACGA
The DNA here is from genome assembly GCF_028750875.1 of Macrosteles quadrilineatus. Lineage (NCBI taxonomy): Eukaryota > Metazoa > Arthropoda > Insecta > Hemiptera > Cicadellidae > Macrosteles > Macrosteles quadrilineatus. The sequence continues at coordinate 153,574,028 of NW_026542594.1, forward strand.
AGCATTTACATGAGCTTTGGTAGAAAAAGTGCATATAAATATATTTTATTAATAAAATAATAAAACCACTTGTTATTACATTTAAAAGTTTGATTGTCTATTATATAAGTAAAATATAAACACAGTAGTGATTAAGAAATATACATTTATAGTGGACGGGTAAATATGTATCCAGCCTAGTTATTTTGGTGTAGGTATATTATCTGTATGTGTACCAAATCATTCTAATATTTATCCACTTATCTAATCATTCAGACATTTTAGTCGTAATATGTAAAACAGAACATTAATTTTTTTAATATAAAAGAGGGCAATATTACAAAGGTAATCCGAAGCCCAGTATTGGAGGACGCCAGGCATGTCGTACAGAGCCTCGACACGTAGAAGTGTAGATGAAAGGCGGCACGACGTCGACACACCCTTGAAACTCAACCACCCTCCCTGTGAAATATAAAACACCTCTCCTCTTTTAAAAAGGAGGGTAAAATCAGCAATCTTTCACACCTTCCTGCTTCTATTAACTCATACCGAGTCTTGAACAGCCGAGAGGGGGCAATAACATTGAACACAGCTGTATGATAAAACTAGGGCTGCACAGTACAACAGATTTATAAAATCAATAATCAACTAGTTTTAAAGTATCTTCAAAGAGATTTTTTAGCTTCTTGTCATGTAAGCTGAAAGTTGTCTAAATACGTGGCACATATAATATACGATTTCGTTTAGAATTGAACCTTTTTGACTGTCCGACATTCATTAATTTTATAAACGAGTACAGAATAGTTTTTTCAGTAGAATATTTGTATTTCGACTGAAGCGAGCTCTTTAAGGCACGTACTTGTAGTTTTTACGGTTTTATTTCTGTTTTAATTGGTTTGCATGTTGTTTCTACTTATGAAACACAGGCCATTTTAGTGTTGGTAGCACAACTGTCAATAATATAGAGGGTTCAGATGTTTTAACTACCCTCGAACTATTTAAAAGGTACTTAAGCGACAGCAAATAAATTAGACGGGGATCTGGTGAAGTACATCACGCGAGAACTTTCCGTTCACTGCCTTCGCGTTGAAACCACACGCAATGTTAGCTTAAGCAGTATTACCAACGTTCGAAAGTTACAATCACTAACGGGCCAAATTAAAACTTGTTGTTGCTCGGTAAGAGTGGAGGGGTGTTTTCGTGTTTGTCTTTTCTTTTGGTTTTGCCTTTGCTTTGTTTTTGAAACTAGATTTCGCTTGAATTATACACTGTGAAAATATTTGTTGAGGCAAGTATTTAATATTATCTTTCTCTAAATTGTAGCAATATTGTATTTTACATCGTTTTCTTAAGTCAGTACCATGTGCATTTTCAACAAGATAAAAAAATAAGATAAAACTAAACAGCATTGAAGATTAATAACTGAAAATCCAATGATTATGCAGTCATGCATACGGGATAATAAGTAAAACTGACCAACTAATGAACTGATGATGACACGTCACAACAATTAGTAAAGCTAAAATGTCTGAATAAACAATCCTATCCTTGAATATTAAAGATTTAAAGTGTTTCAATAATTTCTCATATATCTCTCACCAGCCAATAATTTATCCATAAAAGATGGGTTTATAAGCTGAACTAAGAATACTATTAGTGGAGGTCCTTTTGTGGATAAAAAGCTAATTACACATGACACAGACCGAGGGAGACCCACAATACTGGTGATTGGCTTAATCCCCGGTTCGTAGGGAGTAATCCCCACATCAGAGATGAAAGGACCCTCTCACACCGGACACCAACAATCCTTCCTTTGTGCCACCTCAGGTGCCTCGCTGTGTTAAACACTTTTGACATAATGGTGATTTGAACTTGCATGCAATCAATGTGAAGCTGACAAGTATAAAAAATATATTTAAAAAATATATGCAAAATATATTTAAAATGAATGTTGTTACAATACAGTACTTACATTAATATTAAATTTTATTCAGGATTATGAAAACCAATAATAAAGATATCAACAATTACTGAAACCTTTTGTGGTAATTGTATTGCATTATTAATTGTATTTGTTACGTGGTTATTGCTTGATCATGCACATTACGAGATATATTCGTACTTGATCCTTGTGTATTCTAGAAGCCATTTTAACCTAGTTCCTGTATTTGTAATGGACTGGAATTTAGTTGTTCAAAATCTAGCTATTAACATTATGAGCTAAGTATTCAGCAGCCTGTGCTTTTTCTGGACCAAAAACACAAATGTTTTATTAATGTTTTGTATATACAGTATATCATGAGTTACGGTGGTCCTAAATGTTAAGGAAATGTACAGCATTATTGAGTATTGGGTTCACAGTTTCATCTGTGTTGAGGTGTTAGGTTTCCGATATTGCCAGTCTGTAACGTGCTCTATTTGTGATACAGTCCTGCGTACAACACTAGTGATTGGGTATATCCGAGGCCTAATACTTCCGCCTTGCTAACTCTCACTCGAGCAATACAATAACAGGACTCACTCTAACACGCTCACACGTACAACTGATCATTGGACATCAATGACCCAATACTGTCTGGACAACTGCATTTGTGATCTATGTCATTGAGTTTTCTAGAAACATAAGCATTAGCAGTAAACACGATGGCAATATGGATGTTTTAAATAGGAAAGTCAGGATGTTTAGAGGCATCGTATAAAAACAGCTACTATATTGTAGCAGTTAAAGTTAAGCTTTAATTGTTCTCAATTTTTAAAATGGTGGTTTTAATTCTTATTCTACGTATTTTAGTGAGAAATGTGCATGAGAGCAAGGCAAGGTGAGCACCACTCGGTTGGGACGAGTTCGTGTGCAGTGTTTACTGTTAGTGCTCCCATTACATTAGCACTCCTCTGCAAATACCGGGGAAGAAGGCGATTGAGGAAAAGAAATCGGCGCCTTTATACCAATGCATTACTGTAAATTGAAAACAAAAATAAACTCAGACGGCTTAAAAACTCAATTTATGTAATGTACAATATTGATAAATTATAAGGCATGCACACTGTTAAATTGGTTGTTAAATGTATCTAGCGTTTAAATCACTAATCACAAAGCTATATTCTTAAGCATAAGTATTATCATTGACTTTATATTTTTGATCGAGTATAACCTACGTATACGATTACGAGTTGACGATGCAATTATTTAATTAATCCAACGTGGACAACTTTATATACAACCTTAGTCTTTAATCTTAAATGTAAACTATAGCAAAAAAAAATTATTCATTAAATTTATAAATCTGTAAATTAGTTTCTTATTTAGATGACTAAATGGAGACAATCAGTTAGAAAGCCTTCAAAATAAATTTTACATTGTTATTGACAGCATTTTTCACGATGAAACTTAATAAAAATGGTCATAAATGACAAAAAAAGAAAAACACAATATTATGTATATAATGTTATGAGGGTGCGGAATGAGGTTATGAATCCAGCTTATATTCGAGTTGGTAGCAAAATTATTATAAATAGTTTTTAGTTATACAATACCCATGGTCAAAAATACAAACAAATTCAAAGAATCGTATTGTCTTACAAATTACCAATCATGTATAAATAATGAATTAATTACAAAAAATAAATTAGAAAAATTGCCTTTAACGTAAACACATTTAAAATTGTCTATTGCGAGCTTCTTGATAACTCTACTCGGTTGGTAGTGGTTTTACCCTGATGTACCTTACAAGATGAACTTTTAGCTTAGCAGTAAGTTAATATTCGAAGTTAATTTTTTGAAACATAATTTATCAAATTAATTATACTACTCTTTTGGGAATCTTTAGGTATGCATGAGTATAAAATATATTAATTTACGATGGTATATTTATGTTGGATAACCAATCTTGTCTTGTTAATTTCCAGCACTACTGGAACATTCTGTAAGTGTCTAAGTAAAAGGTTAAACAGATTTTACCGTTGCTACATAAAGGAGCGTGCTGGTGAAACTCATCACCACCGCAGCCTTATCGTCCCATCGTCATTCAACTTTTCTTCTCCGATTTCACGATAAAGATTTTCCTAAAACGACTTTTGTTTGCCTCTTTCTATGTATTTTTATCAATATTAACTTCTTACTAATAAATGATAAAAATATATGGTCAAATCTTTAAAATTATAAAACAAATTTATAGAACAGTCCCTGTCAGTAAGCCTGGTAAAAAGGCTTTCAACCACTTAGCATACCAATACCATATTTATGTTTTCGTTTCAAAAGAATAAATAACTAAAAAAAACAGATCCCATTACACTGTTAAGTAAGGTGAGTATTTCTTTGAAATCTAATTAGCCTGAAACAACACAGCTTGAAACAACTTTGAAGTTTATAAATTATTGTTTGTTGAACCAGAACGTGAAAGAGAACATGGCCACACGTCGCACTAAATTATTACTAGCTACAATACAAAGCTGTAACTCGAGTTTATTATTAATGTTATAATGCAACACTAAAGTAACAACAGTGTGCTCTGTACAGCATAGCAAACGGTTGAAACATGTTTAGCCTGCAGGTTCAATTATTTAATACGAATTAATGAAGAACAAAAATGTATTTTCACCCTCGTTTAGATGCTACATAAGCTACGACTAACCTGAATGAAATCAATCTCACAGAAATTATTTTGTTTCTTACAACATGTATTATTTTGAATGTATTATTGCTAAGACTTAAGAAACAGGGAAATTCTGAGGATCCAAGATCGTTGTTGAAGTTAGGTGTAAGCAACAGTTGCAGCTAACACCGTAATAACGAGTCTTAGTATTGTCAATAGTGTTTAGTCAATAATGAGACGTTTACCAAGAGTAATCAAGTTGTACACGATGATTGATTACTAGTTAATCAATTACAATAGTCTTGCAACCAATCTTTTCCTTTTCCAGTGTACTCTGACTCGTCTTATGGTGAATATGCTTAAACGTGTTCAAATAAAATCAACGATATTGACGATATTACTTAACTTACGATTCTTGATAATTTATATCTTTAATACTTTATCCATATTAAAAATCGCATGTTCAATGTTTTAATATATAAATAGCTTGGTATAGTCCCAATAGCAACAATAACACTAATTAAACTTATTAGTTGTAAAAAATATATATACAGTACATAAACACTTAAGTTTGTAATTAGCAATGTAATGTTTGTTGTAGTAGACGAACAAGGTGGTTCATAGTTTTATTATTTTTGCAAACTAACTGTGAAAACTAAAATGTGTGCAATGCTACTTCCCGTTTAATTTGAGTAAGCCTAGCGAGTTGTGGTAAGGTAAGATATAGTATTTGCAAAGAAATTAATATGAAGCTTGACGAGTCAGGTGCTGAGTAATTAGCGTGATTCCAGATAAGCTGTCCTAGAAATATGCATAATTGATACCATACAAAGAGATTGGTAAGCACCCCGAAGTAATTAACAGTCCAAATATACCAGGGAATACCGAGTATTATATTACATGTTATTCTTGAACGAACGTGGAATTTTTCATATGACTGCATTTTCGAGGAAATGCACTCACTTTCTGTTGGTTAAATTTGGATCATCATTTATACACAATGAATTTTCCATAATTCTTATGAATTCTATAATCCAGAAAACATTTGTTGTACTAACGTATTATGGTGTATCGTACATTAATTGTATCAAGTATTGCAAGAATTTCGATATTAAGCTTCCACGTACATACAAACACAATATTACGCATAGATAAAATATGCTAACACGTTATATGTAAGTTGAGTTCAATGTCGTATTAGTTTGTTTATGATCTGTTTTTAAAGAAATTGCCGTCTTTAATAGTTTGATACAATAGATTTGTCCAAGTTTGATGTGGGTGTCCACATAATCCAAGTGACGAATCAAAATCCCTGCAAGATGAGGGGAATCAGCTGACATTCATCACATGACAGCATTTTCGGGGATAGACCTTTGTGTACCGAACTTAGACCAGAATATCGGCTGATAAGGCGGAGGGTCGTGGTTACAAGAGGGTTCAAGTAGTGAATCATGAATGAGGGTAATTTGCTTCGACCTCAGCCTTCACTTATGCTATTCGATCTACAATGGCTGCACCTAAACACCGAGAGTGAAAACTGAGTATTAACAGATCGCAAACAGAAAAATATAGTAAGTTTATTTCCAAACAACTGGTTGATAAACTCCAGTTCAAAACTGTTTAATAATTACAGTAACAAGTAATCAACTTGGTTGTATTGGTTTTGCACGATCATTATGTATTATTGATCCAATAGATGGATAGGCGGGACAAATTATTTATGTAATAATGAGAAATTTTATTTTCGGATACAGTTTTCAAAGGTGTAATGTGAACACAGTTATTGACATTAAAGCTCATTGAACTTTGTAAAACTGATTACGTATTTGTAACACGTTCTAAAAGTATGTAAATGTCAAGTAATTACAAAAGCTTGCTCTCAAACGTGTATTTTAAACCTTTAGAAGATATATGGTAAATAATTTGAGAACGTTCAAAGCGAAAGTTGACGAGGCCGGGTCTAGCACGTTCCGATGAAAGGCGCTCACCCTTGTAACTCAATGCCCAGCCCTCACCTCTGTGAAATATAAAACATCTTTGACAGCGAGCGCGGGGGAAATTCTATAAACTCCCACGTTTGATATCAGACACAATTAAACGGGCTCAATCGTCAAGACTCTCCAGAAATCAAAGCACTGCTATACAATTCAACAATAGATGGAATCTAAAAACCATACAAATAGAGAGACAACTTAACAATACTGTCGACCAAGTCTCGTTTATAAATATAAATAACACTAACACACTTAATATTGGATGGATTTTTCCAGTCATCACTAAATACGATGGATTTTTTCGTATAGTTTAATTTATGGTTCAGTAATTTGGTACTCAGCACAATATTAGTAAATTAAACAATGTTGCTGACTATATCACACCACATAATTAACACATAATTAATTATGTGTTAAATTTGTAGAGTTGATTACAAATATTTGAATAAATACAAGACGTAACCTATACCAAATTTGAGCTGTAACGTATTCTGGTACTAATTAGTGTAGGAATTAGATCCAATTAAACAATTCCCACACGGCTTTAGAAGTGGAACATACGTGGGATCTAATTTTAATATTAGTATAATTTTAAGTTCTGATATAGTCAAGTGTTTACATTTATATCATTCCATTAATGGAACCCTATTAGTTAAAACAAAATTTGTTGGTAATTTCAAAATAGGGTATCACTTGACAATAAGGTTAAATTATATAGAGGTCCTTCTAGCTCTTTGAAAATATGTATGCAAATTTAAAGGCTGTGAATATGCCCCATCTAATACAATTATTATCTTAGAAAAAACAATGCAAGCATTTGAGAAACAATGTTATTGACGAGTATACCAGGAAATTTAAAACCAATTACCATATTAAAATTTGCGCCATTTATTGTTCTAATTAGGTTAGTTATTTGTATATAAAACATTATGGAATGTAATGAAAATAACTACTAAAATACATATCCCATATGAAAGGTACAGAATCGAATCAATAAGTGAGCTATAAAAGCACAGTGTTTTTAAACATCAACCGAGTATTTTTCTCAGTAACAGTGAGTGTAGGAAGAGGCGCCTTTACTAAGTTGAGATGCAATATTAGAGTAGCGTGAACATTGCCAGCTGCGCCTTGTTGTCTTGTTAAATTCACTGTATTAAAGTTTGTTCGAAGCAATTTTCAAATTAATTTTTGTTTATGCAACGTTATTATGCCGTGAATACAGTGAAATTTACACACCAGTTCACAATTTCTTCTAGTATTGTAATAACGATATTGAATGAGAAAATGTATTACATAATATAAATGTGTAGGCCATTAAACAGTGTCTGTGATTAACCAGATATAAAAAACGTATTGAATATCACAAATAAACATAGAATAGGGCAATTTTGAAACTCACGTGTAAGGCTCATTGTGTATAGAGGTAGTTCAATGTCGTGACGTATTATATGTTGTTTGGAAACCTTCCTATTAAATACATCACGTCACAATAAGTCACAGCAGAGGAAAAAAACAAATAAGCTAAACAAGTAAGTAAGTGTTATTTAATTTAGTATATCTATAGAAGAATAGTCGTGTCAGGGTTTCAAGTCCAAACACACTTCTTTGTACACGATATTTTATTACAAGCAATATAAGTGAGGCAATATTCAGCATATTTGGATACAACGAAGACTAGACCCGACACTACGTCATAATCCGTCACGTCCCTTGTCACCACTGTAGATGCAGTTACAGTATTATACATTGTAGATCTCCCTACACTTTGTTATGTTATGTAAGTTATACAACATTCACCATATTACGACAAAACGTAGACGTTACAGTATAACATAACGTGAAAACCCTATACTTTGATATGTTATGGTAAGTCATGAAACATTTTACCACATCAAAAGTGAGCTTCGACGTGACATAACGCTGCGTCATCATCCGTCACGTCCCTTGTCACCACTGTAGATGCAGTTACAGTATTATACATTGTATAAAATCCTACGCTTTGTTACATTATAGTAAGTCATAAAACATTTACTACATCAAGACAGAATGTGAACATAATTTAATGGTATGTCACGTTGACGTTGGGTCTTGATGTCACGAATATTTTATGACTTACTATACCGCTAGATGGGTCGCCGGAATTTTACCCCCCTGGAATTTTACCCCCTGGGCAAAGCTGACGTCACTATGACGTTGTAACCTGAGTGGCCAAAAGTTTGTTCGCGGCCGGAATTTTACCCCCGCGGATTTGGAAGTCTAATGAAAATAGTCAGAGCGTGATTAATTAGATTAGCGATAAAAACCGGAATTTTACCCCCTGTCCATATAACTAGCGTTTAGGCAACTGATGATGTACGGGTCGGATTTTTACCCCCGGAATTTTGCCCCCCGGAATTTTACCCCCTGGCTGATTTTAGAAATTGAATGATTGATTTTATTATTTCTGTTTTTAGCGAATTTCCCTATAGGGAAGTAGCTATTACCGTAGGTCTCATGGTAAGACTTAGGCCCGGGACCGATTTACTTTTTCATTTTAATGTCCCCAGAGGCCAAAAACACCATTCGTTCAAATTTTTATATATGTATATATATATAGATTTATATATATATATGTGTGTCCGTGAACACGATAACTTGAGTAATTTTTATCCGTTTTTGATGAAATTTGGTTTGTAGGTGTAAGGCGGGATAAACTTGAATGAGTTCGCGATCCAGCATGATCGGACCATGGGAACAGGGTTTTATGGAGGGTTTTATGGGGTAAAAATTGGTTTTTCTCACTTCTTACCCTCAAAACACAAAATTTCCCAATTTTTCTCCAAACCTTCTTAAAGAGCTTAAAAAAACAAACAATTCAGTATATCAAAGTGTTTTTGTACGATTATTGGTTACGGAGAAAACTAAAAAAATGGTAAATTTAAAATTCCCATGTTATTCTTATGGAGAATATTGTAAAATGTTGTAGTTTGCTTGTTTATGGATATATTTTGATCAAACTTGGCAAATTTCTTTATTTTATAGTAAGCTATCAATATTTTACTAAAAACACACTACTTTATTAGTTTCCTTGTAGCAGCAAACCTAGGTACTCGTTAAACCTAATGTTATTTAAATAGATCAATCGAAAATCAATTCGGCCAAATGGAAATTCGCTTAGACGGCAGGTTTGCTGCGGCGGGGGTATTAATTAATTGTAAACATTTCATTATTTAGTAGCCTACCTTTATTTATTTATTTTGTAATCTCAACTAAGTAAACAGAATTCGCTGTTTTATTTTGATCATGTTAACCAACAGTTGGCTTCAAAGATCGAATCCTGACACTCGAATCTCAAAATTAATATTAAAACCCTGTTCGATTAGTTAATGTTACATATAAATTAAGATAGGCTACTTAATAATAAAATGTTTACCATTAAATTAAAAGTGAATGACGATAATTAATCATTCTCACTAATTTATATCTGGCCAGGGGGTAAAATTCCGGGGGGTAAAAATCCGGGGGGTAAAATTCCGGGGGTAAAATTCCGGGGGTAAAAATCCGGGCCGTACATTCTAGGTTTTTATAATTTGATGTGTTCTGATTAAACTCACAACCGTGAAAATATATGTTTAATTCCGCGTTTAATCCATCGAGCTGATGTCGCGAAACTCAAAAGTTCGCGGCCGGAATTTTACCCCCTGGTTTGTGACGTCACGTTTGCCCAGGGGGTAAAATTCCAGGGGGATAAAAATCCGCTACCCCCGCTAGATTACCCAGGACCTTCCCCATCTAAATATTCAGAAGCTACACCGGTTCCTTTCTGTTTTACCGACGACAATAGGTTGGATTAGGGTAGGTTAGGCTAGGTTACCAAACAATATAATTGAAAGTAAATGTATTTTTAAAAAATTAAGAATAACCTAACCTGATGTGGATGGTATGAAAAAAAGTACCGCAACACCGTCTCACTACTGAGCGGATCCTGTAAAACAAAATCTTGTCCTTACTGTTATTGTTAGGTGAAAGACTAAGGCCTGCGAACATGTTTCAAAACGTTGGGCAGGACGTGGTATTTGACAAGAACCAAATCTGCTATCAACTGGTGGGTGGATTGCAATGGGGGATGGCGGGACTTGAGCTGTGTTTTTATAAGGTTGGAGGCCCTGAAGACAACATACTCCTTGAATGCAGTTAAAATAAAAAAAAATAATCCTAATTTTAGTGCATCTTTATATTATGCTTAATACTCATCTTGATAAGACAGTTTGTAAAATCCACTCTTAAATAGTTACAAAAAAAATTGAATTTGAGAGCCGATTAATGTAATTATTTCCTAATGATACAATAAGTAAAGGAGTAAAACTGTTTACTTGAAACATCTTCAATCTCATCTCTAAGGAGGGGAACGTTGCTCATAACGCTAGCACTTGGTAGCAGCTGTGAGCGAGTACGTGTTAACTGTAGGATCCTATAACATTTGCACTCAATTTGCAGAACTGCACTGTTTGCAAGTGGTGTGCGAAACGCTATTGCTCAGAAAACGTTGCGTTCATTGATAACACTATCAAGTACTGTATTTCTCTAAGCATTACTTTAAACAAATTCATTCAACATCTTCGATCTTGATAATCTATCTATATATTAATTGGCAAGCATGTTTCTTTAAAACCTTTTTTCTCAGCTCGTGTGCATCGCAGGGAAAATTTACGCATACTGTTGGAAAGATATTGAATAATGAATAAATGATTTTATTTCCATCAAAAATTAACAATGTATGAACATTTATAATATTGGAAATATAACTGACCACTTTAACAAGTTGTGTGGTCAGTAGAATAAATTATAATAATCTAAAAATAAACATTAAATCAGCCTAGCTCAACATAAAAAATGACACCTGCTCTCTGTGATGTTTGACAATCCTTTTCTTAATAAAGCTAAATAAAATATTTTCCTGTAGATGTGCAGAATTCCTTTAAAAATTAAAATAGGCTAACAAATAAGCACAAAAAATTGATTTGAAAACTTCAAAAAATTAACATGGACCATATGGGTTGCAATGATGGTGACGAAATAACAACAAAAATGTAAACAGAAAATTAAAACAAATAGAAGAAATTCCAACCACATGTTTTATTTACAGTGTGGGGAGAAAATAAAGAAGTCTGTACATTAATTATTTTTGGTCGGGTTTCGACCACAGGACGACCACTAGTAATCATTAAAACATAATTTCCTACTTGAATTTCGTTCAGCTAAAAAAATACAGAAATAAATCAATCAAGAAAAGTGAAATGAACAAACAAACTGTTTCCATCCAAAGTACATTTTCGGTTTCACAAAACAATATGGTCCAAAGAGTTATTCAGTGAAATGATTGCGTGTGTGAGGGAGGTTTTATTGTGGCCGCTTTGCTCACTAGAGTGGGATGGCATTGATTAGCTCCTCTCTATCCAGCCATCATTACCAGGCTTATCATGTAAAGGTTCATCTGATAATGCTGATTAAGGTCGTTGTTGTTGCGTTAGAACCGCATTGTTTGGCAGGCTGGTTAACACGCTATTATACAAGTTACAGGATTATATTGTTAGAGCGGTACTTGTGAACATGTTGACAGAAATCTTAATATGTGTATTTTAGTGTTAAAAAAGGGAAAAATTACTAATACTTAATAAGTGTAACACATTCAAACAACCATTTGGTAACATGCGTATTAAGAATATCGCGTAATCAACAAACATAACGCAACCATCGTTTTAGCGATTTTCAGGGAATTTGTTTAAAGGAATAATAAACATCAACGTTCTATATGAATATTAGTAATGGTTTTTTTGTGGTTTCTATACGTTTTAATCAGGCTACAATTATCTATGTTGAATAAAATGGAATATATTACTCATTAGACGTCCCTTCTAATTGTAGAGACAAACCTTCTCTCCTCAGGGACTCACCTGATTCGCTTTAGAATATGTCTCGTTTTTTTAATAAACTTTTCGTTTGTATCCCTTTAACTGTTTACTATTTATGTTAAACTGTCAATTATTTGTAAGCCTACAATCAAGTAAACATATAATGAGGAAAACTATCAAATGCATTGACAATAATGTATGCCCAACATGTGCAGATAAAGTATAATAGTCAACGGTATACTTGGTTGATTATATCACAGACTATGTGATTATATTAACTCAATTATAAAATGTCACGCATTGTTCACGGAGGCTCGTACCTTAAATTTTCTACTCGTGTCCTAAAAGCTAATTACGCGAGTGGCGTAAACTACTTTACCTATGGTAGTTTTTTAAATTAGGCTACTAACAATCACTACTCATAACGTCTAAGAGAGGTTATCTTTTCGTTTATCACCACTGATTGTGATGTAACGACTCATTGTCCCAACCACTCACTCTTTGTATAGTAAACAAATTGACCCTAACGGCTGATAAGTTGACGTTCGAAATATTAAAATTTCACTTCTTTTCTCTCAATCCTTGAACATTGTTGGCCCAAACCTGTACTGTAAAGCAACAAAACAATTCTATAAAGTAAGTAAACAAAAATGTCAAGTGAATATTTTGAAAATTCTAGTTTGAAAAGGGTCGTAGGTAAAATATATTATGCTTGATTTCTTGAAACTTCAATTCTCTTTATATTACCATATTTGAATTTTAATTGTAAATGTGTTTAGGTTTGGATTAAGTGAGTGCTAGAAGATTTTACAATTTTTATATTCAAACACGATTGTATTCACAGCATAACGAGTTTTAGTGCTTGTACCTTTGGCACGTCACGTAAGCGATAAAACACAGCCTGCGCAGCGTGGCTCGGGACCGTGTCGAATATACCTATGACGGTAAAACATGTTTGAATTGAATAAACGTAAAGCAACCATATGAACAACGAACACAGTTGAAAAGAGTTAAAAAATCCGCACTAAATAATCATTTCTTGTCGTGTATTATATCATCATGTACCTTTATTGGTTTTATGTAACATTTATAGGCCTACTCCATATCCGCTATTTGATTCAAACCAAAAACATTTAACATACGAATATATATCTTCATCAATACACAAGCACTAATGTAATTTTTTTTAGGGAGCGGAGGTAAAAATGCTCTTACGCACACAGGTAGCCAGCCTGTAGTGGAGACTCCTGAGGCTGGCTACTAATGTTAAAGTGGAGAAAATACATGTCAAATCAAGGAAAAGGTTTACATAATAAATTGATAGTCAAATTTCAATTTGGTGATATATATGTTTCTATAGATAACAGTAAAAATGAAGTGAATATCAATGTAAAAACTAAAAGTGTCTCCAAAAGTTAACTAGACCATGTCTAATAAATCCTAGCTTATTTTATTAAAATATCTAATAATTAACATATTTAGTAAAGGGCTGAGCCAGCAATTGCAGGGGAAGCGAATTTTATGTTGATCGTGTCATTTTTATACACTCCAGAAACTGTATTTATCCATAATCTCGGCCAAGCTGCTTATCCCTGCAGCTGATAGTCTTGATTATTCTTCTTCTCTTTGTCTCAGTCTCTTTTTCTGCCTCGTTGCCGTCTTGGCTGGGGTCCATTTTAAAACACCACTTATTTATGTAATGATAGAGAGCTTGTAGAATATTATACTCGCCTTTGGCTCGCTGGGGGCTCCGCCCCCAGGCCCCCTAGCTGTTAGTCGTCATTAGCGGTGGGATGAAGGGGTGTGAATTAGTAGATAGTAGTTTAGTTGTAACAAAGAGGGTAACAAAGCAGTCAATGAAACAGTTCCCAAGAATTTACATAGATTGGGAAAAGTAGCGAAAATTGGGGGTAAAATTTTGTAAGTACAAATGTGCCACAGGGCGACAGGGTGCAAATTTCAGGATTTTTAGCTAATCTAGAAATTGGTAAACGTGATTTAGACCGATGAATCTGTGGTGGCTATAGGATAGATATAAGGGGGATTTCGAGAGGGGGGGACTTTTTAAATGGTCCTTATTATATTCATACCTTGGTGTTAGCTCTAATACAGTAAACTTTGTATAGTTTTAATAACCTTGTGCATACAGAAAAGGTAAAGAGTCTATTATTACCTCGTGAAACTGGTGAAACCTTTTAAATTTTGATATTCAACTTTTAAGTTTTGGGGGTTAAAGAGTAAAGTTACGAAAAAACATGTATGATTAAAACCGAAATTAAGCCAAGGAAAATACAAAGCATTAATAACATTTGCAAAAAGCGATTATTTAAGTATGTAAAAATAGCGAAAACCAGTAAAAATTTGAAAAATACCAATTTCTGATAGCCGTAAAAAAACGTGTTATATCGTCTTTAGATATCCGCCATTTTGGACTTTTGGGGAGTTAAAAATTTTAAAATGTGACTTTTGCAAATTTCACCCTTAACTTAGTATCCCATACTACAATACTGCCAAATTACAAGTCTCTAGCACGATTCTAAACGATTCTGATGACCATAACAAAGTCATTAAATTTCAATGTTATTCTCCATAATAATAACATTGGGCTCGTAGTTTTGGGGGTCAAGGAGTAAAGTTACGAAAAACAATTAAATGAGTAAAATTTAAAACAAAGTAAGGGAAAAACAATAATAATATTTGCAAAAATAAATTATTCAAGTATAAAAAAATTGCGAAAACCGGTAAGAATTTTATAGAAATTTACCAAATTTTGAAAGTAGGGGGAAGCTGAAGCAGTGCGATTTTCGGGTAACGCTTAAAAGGGTTTTGTAGAAAATTTAATTCCTGTTCATGAAAAATCTTTCAAATCTTTTCTAGCTCTTACAGTTTTCGAACTATAGCCGACAGAAAAAAAACGTGTTTTGTCGTTTTCAGAGGTCCGCCATTTTGGATTTTTGGGTGTGTTAAAATTTAAAAATTGGAATTTGCAAATTTCACCATTAACTTAGGATCCATTACTAGAATACTAACAAATTTCAAGTCTCTAGCACATTTCTAAACGATTCATTTGACCATACCAAAGTCATCAAATTTCAATCTTATTCTGCATAAGAATAATATGGGGCTCGTAAAAGTGGTAAAAACTTAAGTATTTTGGGTCAAGGAGTAAAGTTACGAAATAACATGTAATGTGTAAAATTTAAAGTAAAGTAAGGAGAACACAAAGCAATATTAATATTTGCAAAAAGGAATTGTTTAAGTATGAAAAAATAGCGAAAACCGGTAAAAATTTGAAAGAAATTTACAAAATTTTAAAATTAGGGTGTTTTTTTAAGCTTAAGGAGTGCGATTTTTGGAAAACGCCTAAGAGGGTTTTGTAGAAAATTTAATTTCCTTTCGCTAAGATCCTTTCAAATCTTTTCTAGCTCTTACCGTTTTCGAGCTACATCCGGTTGAAAAAAAGTGTTTTTTCGTTTTCAAATGTCCGCCATTTTGAATTTTTGGGGGGGTTAAAATTTGAAAATGGGACTTTTGCAAATTTCATCATTAATATAAGATCCCCTACTACAATAATACCAAGTTTTAAGTCTCTAGCACGTTTCTAAACGGTTCAGTTGAGCACACCAAAGTCTACCATTTTCAATGTTATTCTCCATAAGATTAACATGGGGCTTGTAAAAGTGGTAAAAAAACCTTTAAATTTTGACATTAAACCTAAGTTTTGGGGGTTAAGGAGTGAGGATACAAAAAAACATTAAATGAGTAAAATATAAAGTAAAGTGAGATTAATACAGAACATTAATAATATCTGCAAAAATAAATTATTTAAATATGAAAAAATAGCGAAAACCGTAAAAAGATTCAAAGAAATTTACAAAATTTTGAAAGTAGGGCGTTTTTTGAAGGTTAAGGAGTGCGATTTTTGGAAAACGCCGAAGAGGGTTTTGTAGAAAATTTAATTTCCTTTCGCTTAGATCCTTTCAAATCTTTTCTAGCTCTGACCGTTTTCGAGCTACATCCGGTTGAAAAAAAAGTGTTTTTTCGTTTTCAAATGTCCGCCATTTTGAATTTTTGGGGGGGTTAAAATTTGAAAATGGGACTTTTGGGAATTTCACCGGTAATGTAAGATCCCATACTACAATACTACCAAGTTTCAAGTCTCTAGCACGTTTCTAAGTGGTTCAGATGAGCATACTAAAGTCGGCATTTTTCAATGTTTTTCTCCATAAGAATAACATGGGGCGTGTAAAAGTTGTAAAAAACCTTTAAATTTTGACATTAAACCTAAGTTTTGGGGGTTAAGGAGTAAAGATACAAAAAAACATTAAATGAGTAAAATATAAAGTAAAGTGAGATTATTACAGAGCATTAATAATATCTGCAAAAAGAAATTATTTAAATATGAAAAAATAGCGAAAACCGTAAAAAATGTGAATGAAATTTACAAAATTTTGAAAGTAGGCCGTTTTTTGAAGCTGAAGGAGTCCGATTTTTGGAAAACGCCTAAGAGGGTTTTGTATAAAATTTAATTCCTGTTCCTGGATATACTTTCAAATCTTTTCTATCTCTTACCGTTTTCGAGCTACATCCGGTTGGAAAAAACGTGTTTTGTCGTTTTCAGAGGTCCGCCATTTTGGATTTTTGGGTTGGTTAAAATTTGAAAATGGGACTTTTGTAAAATTCACCGTTAATTTAAGATCCCATAGTACAATACTACGCAAATTTCAAGTCTCTAGCACGTTTCTAAACCGTTCGGATGGGCACACCAAAGTCGGACATTTTTAATGTTATTCCCCATAAGAATAACATGGGGGGGAAACCCTTAATTTCGGGGGGGTTAAAATTTAAAAATGTCACTTTTTGGAATTTTCCCGGGGGTTTGGGCACTAGACCTACAAAACACCGAAAATTTCAAGTCTCTAGCTCATCTAGAAGTGGGCTAGAATTTGTATCCCCCAGTGAGTTACATATGCGGCTGTATATATATTAGATATGGAGCTGATTGCATGCATAAACACATATTAGATATGGATTAATAAAAAACTATGATGATTCATATTTTGAATTATTAAGGAGATATTTTAGAGTCGTGTTGAAAAATAATGCTACCTTTATTTTATTACTATTCCTACGTGACATTGAATGGAATATAATTCCTACTGTAGAAGGGAGCTTTAAATTTGTTGTTGTTTGTAATTTCACCATAATGCATCTCTTTTTATCTTTACCAACTCCTGACGGATAGCACCATTTTTGCCAAATATAGAATAATCTGCTACATATAGAGAGTTATATAGCACTTTTGTAAAGTTACCTTTTCTACTTCTAGCAAATGTTTTATAACATTGAGAATTATTGAATTATTAAGGAGTAGTGTTGAAAAATAATGCTACCTTTATTTTATTACTATTCCTACGTGACTTTGAATGGAATATAATTCCTACTGTAGAAGGGAGCTTTAAATTTGTTGTTGTTTGTAATTTCACCATAATGCATCTCTTTTTATCTTTACCGACTCCTGACGGATAGCACCATTTTTGCCATATATAGCAGAATCTGCTACATATAGAGTGTTAAACACTTTTGAAAAGTTACTTTTTCTACTTCTAGCAAATGTTATATAAAATCGCTAGATGTTACAAAAATCTGTTATACAGCAGGTTTTGCTACATAGTGTAAACCCGGTACTCACACGGTTCAAAATGAACAATATAAAGTTTGTTGACAGTTAATATTTGTTGTACTATTTCTTTACCATTCATGTGGATTACAGATTATCGTACTGTTATGTGTGGTAAATGCGCCAGACTGGGTGTGTACAAGATGTGACCAAGGACGGCTGGGACCGATCAAGTTGTAAATGATAAATGAAGGCAATCCGTCTTGGCCCGAGATCCCTATATAATGCATGTTGCTCAGCTGGTATGCTGTACACTGGCGCACAGAATGTGCATCATACTGCCTTGCAGACATAAACATAAACAGCACTAACTTTAACTTGTTTGGACTGATTACAATACATTTGTATGTGTCGTTAAAATAACGCTATCCTATTATTATTCAATTAGCACTTGTTCTGGTTCGTTTTTTGTAATACGATGGATGCGTATCAATTTTGTTAACATGTTGAAAATTTGATTTACAATACTCTGGCATGAATATTTAAAAACTCAAATAAAGGTCACAAATAATGTGAAAAGTTATTTTCCGTGTTTGGACTATGTGTTCACGTGTGAGGAAAAGTAAGGAACGTTAAATATAACAAATCCGCATACGAAAGTAACTTGGATAACACAACCGTTCTATAATACCATAGTTACATTTTTAATGCCATTAAATACTAAGGGTAACTGACATAGATGAGATCACACATATCATTACGATGGCTTAGAAGATATAAAATATATTTAATTGGCAAAAGAATCGCCCTTGTTTTCTAAATGCTCTTGTGTAATTTGAATATAAAGTAAGTTCATCATCTCTCCCGACTATAGGCCTATTTAAAAGCGAATATGGTTGTCACCCATAGAATTCAAATGGTTTATTTATAAACATTAAAGAACCCATGATTTCGATTCACTTTGTCTTTTGTAAACAGAGATTGATGTTTGCAAACGACCACATGAATTTATTTGTAAAGATAAATATGTGATTTTAAATCATGTATATCAACAGTAAGAATTGAAAAGAGGCTAAAAACTGACAAAACACACTGACAAAACTGACAAAGTTAATCCTATCTATACAAGGAGTATGAATAGGCCATGTAAAAATTTAATTAATTATTTTCTTAGTATGAGAAAGCACGAACAATGACGTGTACCATGCTTTGTTATGGAAGATTGCGTTTCCAGTCCTTTGGCTATTGTCTCTTAATGCTGGCGAATGTGCTTTATCAATATGTATGAGAACTGTTCCTCAGTGGGAAAGCGAACCACTTCAACTAAAACATTCTCAGTTAGCTGTGTTTAAATGTATTATTTACAGATTATCCCATAGTAGGTTAATTAGTCTGAAAATCAATTATACTAAAATTTATTAATTCGCTTTAAATTATTAATTTTATGCAGTATTTTTTTTTTTTCATAAACTTGATGATAGAATTCAAGTTTACCCGTGGATGGACACAATAAGCAGATACAAAAATTTTATACGACTGGTATGTTGTTTAGTATTTGTTTTGGAAATGATACTTTTGCGTCACTGTTTTATAGAAACCAACGAGATTTGTTTTTTAAATAATATTTGTTTAGTAGATAAATATGAGTGCTTTTGCAATTGCCACTGCTATTATTGTGATAAGTTTCAACCTTTGACTATTGATATATTATCATCATCAACTAACTGTGATCCACTCCTAAAAATCACAACATACACACGTTGTATGCAGATTATTTGCAGCTTCTGGATAACAATGTGCAACTGTCTTATTTCAACGGAAAATGAACAAATGTCTCTTATAAAATATAGTACTCGAAAATAATGAATTATTAAAACGTACCAGCGTACTAATAGCAACATGTATTTAAATTTATGCTTTTAAGTTCATTAATTTAAAAGAGTCTTAAAGAGAAAGTTAAAGGCCGAGTTTCCTAGCTGCTGGACTGCAAATGTGTGTGCGCGTTTGTTAGCGCTTGTGTTTTCGGCAAAGGCATGTTCCTAGAACTGTGATATACAATTGAGGAGTTGGTTTTGCGTCAGTTTTAATTCCCTGATGTCAACAGCTCGCTTTTTAAAAAAGACTTTAAATCTGAATGTACAAAGTTTTATACAAGATAATGTTGTGCAGCTAGCTTAAGTTAAATATTTTCCTAAGACGAAATAAAAATAGTTTGACAAGACATTGCTAAATGACAAGAACGCACGTTTGAACTTAATTAAACACCTAAATTAATTGAAGTTTATCCTTCAAACCTGAAAGTATTTAAAATAATATCATTTAAGCAATTCTTGTCGTTAACTCAGTCACTGTTATGTCTAAGAATAGTTCAAATTAATTACTGCATTACAAACTATACTAAAACTAGTCAGCACGTTGTATCGCTGTTTCTTAGCCCACCTCGGGTCCTAAACCTTGTGTGCTAAGTTGGGACAGAAAACGTAAGCGCTATTCGGCAACCTAATTCGGCAGCTAGGAAACCCGGTCTTAAGACGTATATTAATCTAAGGCAACTGTCGTGTCGTTTGTAGTGCGTAGTGCGATTGTCATGCGTAGTGTCGTGCGATTCGAGCAGTTATGTATTAAATCAGTAAGACAGTTATCGCTACTTTCGTATTTACTCCTAGGCAAACATAACTATTACAACTCTCCTCCGTTTTCAAAATTAGCTCATAATGTGTAAGTGACATTGTACAACAGTTTGCATTTAATGTCACATAAAAGTGGTGTTTCTTTGTACATGTGGGTATTATGTTCCAACATAGCTTGCGATGGCTCGCTTACTCTATAAAGCAGGAGCACCGCAGCCGAGGCACACAGCCAAATCCATTTTATTTGGTGAACATAAAGTCGGATCGTGCCCTGACTTTGGATGGTAATACATTACTGGGTATTTGTGAGGATATTAATTTTTATTCTACTGAGCTTCAACCTTTTATTTAATGTTATATTTTCCCCAAGACAAACACCATAATAGAAGAAGGTTTACTCAGAAAATAGTATAATTACTAAACACCCTAGTACTGTAAGATCTCTGGGTAAGTGTTTGCTTGTATTTAATGGGCATATGTGGTTTTCAACGTCATCTCGTGCATTATTTAACATAATAATAGGCTATTGGTTTTAAAGAAGAAAACATAATGTATATACTTATTTTACTTATTATTATATACTTATTATATATATATAGTGATAGATATTGCATGTTCCACTGTATCACCATATTATACGATTAAAAGCTGCAATATGTTTGTAACAATGGTCTTTCACTTTACAGTATAATATTCTAAATATTTCTTTTCAGTTTCAGGTACACTATAAAATGGCAAGGTAGAATATTCAATGGGTTCAAATTACGGTGTATGTAAGTATAGCTAATTTGTATATGATATGATGAGCCGTAAATCAGAATTGTTGTTAAACATTGACTTATAGCAGTTTACGCAACGATTGAGTTAACATTGTTTACGAGAGTTGCGTACACTACTTTACCTACGGCAGTGTTTTAATTACTAAAAATCACTACTCATAACTTCCAAGGGAGGTTATGTTTAGGTTTATAGCTTCTCATTGCCACTGACAGTGATGCAACGAAACATTGTACCAAACACTAATTGCACCACTTAACAATTAAATTGGCCCAAACAGCTGATTAGTTGAAGTTCCAATCATTACAATTTTACTTAATCTCTCTGAATTCTTGTATCTCATTGATTCGTTACCCGTATTGTTATGAGAAAAACTATGCTGTTATGAAAGCAAACAATGCTGTTATGGGAAACATTTCAATTCTAAGAACTGAACTGAAACGGCTATTAAAAAAAAAAAAAAAAAAAAACTGTAGTAGGTAAATAAAAAATGTAATAAAACAAATATTTGCTCCAAACTATCTCCCAATACCCCATGCATACACGAGTAATATTTAAAATGAGCCAGAGACATAAACTAACCCCATGTAGATGCGAATGTCAGTTTGCTTCAATGTCACTCGCGTACGCTGTAGAATATGTCACATAGTTAGATGGAATGTATAAGTAGAGGCATGAACTGACCTTCCTTGGAGACAAAATATGTCAGTTCAACTTTATACCACTCACCTGTGCTGTAGGTTATTGGTAAACATTTCGGTTGTTGTAGTTAAACATGTAAATAATTGTTTGCTTGAGTAGCGTGTCTATATTTTGAGTTTCCTGGGTGTTTTGACAATTGTATGCATAGTAAGAGTGAAAAAAATAAATAATTCATGCTATCCCCCGGCGTAAGATTGAATTAAAACGATTTATAGCTTCTCAAAAACTCGAATAATAACATAAATAATTTGGAGTGAGGTAGGTGTGATACCACGTAGGTATTTGTAAAAAAAATCATCCGCAGTAGGAATTTTTTGCAACTATATTCTAACACCTTACTTGTATTGTAGTTTTTTCATAGTAAAACTTTTCATAGTAGTTAACAAAACAATATCTTAAAATGGTATAGAATGGTATAGAAGGGAGTGTTGAATAAGCAACACGGTATTTATGTTTTCATTACCATCCCATCTTCTTTTATCTAACCCAGCTGCTGAGACGGCTTGTTTACCAAATCATTTAACAAACCATTTTATTTCTGTGGGTTTAAATACCTTTTGAAAGGGGGAATGTGCTATTTGAAGTGGATGTACCGAAACGTTTTTGTTAACTAAATGCACCCAACCAGGTTATAATCATTTATGATTTCGATACATACCATGGATAAGCACTTAAGAGAACTACCACAATAAATGTTAACTCTTTAATTGATTGTAATTACCACGTTTTATGCATCATTATATGAGAAATAACAATTTCTGAATGTTTTACTGATAACTTCTACTGAGCAGTTGAGACAAGCAGTCATTTGTTTTTCTGTAAAAATCCCTTCTATAGCACCTGCATATTGTGATAAAATCATCCTTCTTGCAATTAGACAGTGTTAAAATAATAAAATCAAAGCATTAGTTTACATATTTAATGGTTCTACATAGATAACCAAACAGTCCACTAAAGAACCACGTTACAAGGAATATCAACCACAGGCTTTGCCAATAGAGGCCCTGATTTCCCCCTTTTGAGTTTAAAATGTGTAGGTAGCTTTTATATTACGCTGTTTTTTCTCGTTGAATTTTTTGTAATATAAATGATTAATTTTTATCTTTGAGTGAATTTTAGTCTGGTGAGGATTACTGACATTCCATATGTTTACTTCAATTTTTTTCTTTATGGGACTCAAATCGATTTGATTTCTTATTGTGACTATTTATGAACAATAATTGTGAGCGATGTACGTTGTGGTATACAGATCAGAAAATAAATATATATTCTATTCTAGGTTTAGCTATATTCCTACTCTTTGTACTCTATACGATCTTACACGATCAGCCACATAATTTATTAGAAATCATAAAAACAATTAAATGACGTATTTTATTTATTTATTTATTAAATAATTTTATTGTATTAAATTACAGCCCATTAAAAAAGGCATCCATTAAAATAGCACTTAGATCAGTTATAGTTAAAAAACATGCAAGTCATTTTCCCTCAAAAGGCAAGTGTCGTGTTGTGTTACGATTATAAGATTTGTTGAGTAAGGCCTTGTTAAGCTAAAAGCTCGACTGTAGCAATAACTTTAAAATGCTTTAATAGTATAACTTAATGTGCTATCGAAAAATAAGGTAACCACAAAAACTTCTCTGTGTGTTATCCTTGCTTTGAGAAATTAAATTCAGTAAGAAAGCCTTAACACGTTGTCTTAGGACCACACATTATTGTAACAAAATAATCGATAACCACGTTACCTACATATTTTTCAGCAAGCACATCTCATTTTATAGTAATATATAATATGCCAGCTCTTCTTAAATATTAATTCAGTTAATCGGAACTATAGAATGTTTATTCGAAGATCTCCTTTCATATAAGTGTTGTCATGTGATTTTGGTGCTATACACTCGCCAATTAAGCGATGTGATTTACTGTATGATCGAATAAAAGTGTGTGAAAACCGTGTTCAATCACAGTCTACACAGCAGACTAATAAAAACTTTACTTGATTTAATATTGCGAAAGCTGTAGAATGTACAAAGACAGAGGTCTCTCAAACTGTCCCTTGTTTGGAAGTTTGTCGTAACTAATCCAATCCCTAACGGACAAGAATGTTCTTTGGTTACTTGGTCAGCATTCCCTTCACCATCAAGTTTCCTAATTCCAAAGGCAACTTAAACTGAAATGATTATAATACGCAATTATACGCATAGCTATCTGCAATGTTTAGCAGATAATGAACCAATTTATTATTAGTTACGACCTTTCTAAATTAGTTCTTTTGTCTGAAAAATGCCAAAATACAAAATGATTGGTCAAAAGCTTGTAGATGAGAGAGTAACGAAATGTATCGTTTATGTGGTACGAACGAAATAATCAGTGTAATTTATATAAAGAAGTCTGTGATCTAACCTAAACCATAGATTAAACATACTAAACTTACTAAAGATCCTAGCAATGGCAGGAAGAAATAATAACAAGTTTGATATTAGGGTAATCTGCTGGTTTATACTATTTAGATTCTAATACCATAAACGTTAAGGTTTAAAACGTAGCATTTCTTTGGTTGAGCCAAAGAAAGTAATAAACCACTTAGCTGTTTAAAATTTGTAACTTTGTTCATCTCTCTCACAGCCCATAAACATTATAAAACATTAAAACTGTTTTGTATGATACTTTAAACTACCGTAGAGACACAAACAAAAGTTAATAACCGACAAAAAACCTAATTAGAGGTTCAATTTAAACAGCATACTAGACAAACAGTGATATTTAGAATTGTTTTGCTAGAGCTGAAGGATACAGGGAATGCAAGGCTTAGCGACATCTCAGAGTGAGACGTCATGTCGTCTGAATGAGACGACAGTTGTGTTTGTGCTTCCTTTGACGCTACTCTCTCATTATCCTGCACGTCAGGCTTTGATCTGCCGCCCAGTGACGTCATGTTGTTGCCGAGGAAACATGTTGGAAATCCGAGTCTTTGAACACCCAAATCCTGGGGAAAAAATAACGGAAAATATTGTACAAATTTAAAACTAAAATTACTTAAGAAATATACGCCTGGACCTTTTAAACAGGTAATAAGTGATGTTTAGGTAAAAATCTGGATCTTAATTCCAAGCAATGCACTTACAGATCAAGAGTATGCCTGTTGAAAAGGTGAATTACTGTCTGTGATGGGTTAATTTAATATTTTAACTGGAATCCCGTGCGTGGAAATGATTCATAAGACCCCTGATCAGCACATAGTGGAACATATAACAAAAAGGCTATTAATTTAACGATTAATAATAAAATATGTGCTATGGAGTACAATAATACAAAAAGTACAATTAAAAAATATAACTTTAAAATCAGAAAACTTAGACAGACTGCCTTGACCTTAACAAACCTGCGCACTGACTCGCATTAGCGCTTTATACAGTATCACTACTAACAGCATACGCACATGTACCTTACATAGATGTAAAATGTCTACATGACACAACTAAGTAAAATCAATCTATCAATTTACCTTTTTTGTGCATATGGAAAACTATTCTTGTCTTTGATACTAGAAGTATATTGTCCCAATCTCTGCCGTTTTGGCTCAGTCACCAATTTAAGTATTTTTTACTAACCATGCAAATATATTTTCGTAGGTCCAGAGATCGACTATCGCAAATCTCTGTGTGTACTGTGCCGAGTAATTTGGTAGTGGTTCGGAGATTTTAAACGTGTTTAATTGTGTAAACAACTCAAGTACGTTCCGTTCGGTAGTCAGAATATCTGAAGGGTGTCTCCTGTATTTACCAAGTGCTGCCACACTGATTGCTCTTTGTGTTACCTGAAGACGTTGTAAAATGTTATTATTTGTGCAACCCCAAGTGGTTATCTTCCCTTGTAGCAGCGACTGAGCGAGCATCAACAAAGTATACTGTTCTAATTTCATAAAATCACAAAAACAGATGCAACCAAAATATACATCTTGTTAATTTTATTAGTTTTTGTTCTTTAGGTTGCATAATTATCCTAGATACATTGTCCATCGAGGATTTGAAACAAGTATTATTTATATATAAAGGTGCTATTCCTATAGTTTATGTTTATTATAGCTATTGAAAATATTAAAGTCGTAGTAGCTATAATTTAGATTATACGAATTCAGTATCTTACACCACTGAAATATATATCACAACATTAAATCAAACATTATTTATCTATTTTTGTTAACAAATAAATTATACATCATGCATTTTATTTCCTTTGAATACAAATAAAAAAAAATGTTTATCAAACTTAGTTAGGTGTGCATTATACATTAGCAATTTATTTCTAGAAGGGCCACATACTTGCTTTACATGGGAATTTCGTGTTCTCTGACGAATCAGTTTTTTATTTACAAAACTATATAACTGCTACATCGTAGAAGTTTACCTACAGAAGCACAGGCAGACAAACTATAGATATGAGCCGTAAGTGATTTTTTTGTTTGCTTTTAAGCCAGATTTAACTTTTATAAAAAGGAATACGGTTGATAAGTATGAAAGGCAGAATACGTTCAGCTATTCAAATAATTGCCTAGTTTTAATAAGGCTTTTAAACTATGCTGGAGCAGCGTGCTATTGGTAAAACAAATCCACGAAACAATTAACTTGAAACTTGTATTCATAGCGCCTGTTTTATCAACGTAAGAACCAAAAGAGATATACTTATAGTATAAATCTAAAAATACACATTGTGTGGTCTAGTCATGCATTTACAAAAGAAAAATCGATTCGAACATCGTACTGAATCGATTCATTTATCAACACCAAGACATACCAATGCAGTCACTCTGAATACATGGCTACCAATTGCAATCATACTAACTTGAGATTTATTCGGTTGTATTGTCACAACCTTATACTTTATATACCGTCCTAGTAAAAACTAGTCAATAACAATTGTACATATAACTAGCCTAATCAAACTAACAGTTCACAACCCTTATGGCAAGAGTTGAGGATAGGTAGATATTTTGTATGTAACTACAACACTGATGTAGCTCTCAAACAGAAGATGGCTGGTCAAGTAGTGAAAACGACTTCGGTATGAGTGGCCCGCGTTCTAATGTCGCAATTCACCTAGAAAATAACTGTGACGTTGTGGTTAATAAGCTTACCTATCTAGGAAACAAAAACAAAGAGATCTCGCAAGCGATGAGAATATTCTTAGTATTATAGGCCTCTCTCTAGAAAAATTACACGATAATTTAAATCATCGAGTAAGAAAATAAAATTCCCATAACTTAAAATAGTCTCAGAATATGTAGCTCTTAAATATTGTATGGTTATATATAGGGTGTTCACCGAAGAGTCAAGTTATTTCTAAATAAATATAATAGACACATCGTAAAAACATACTCGCTTGTAAAAACCACCTCCGAGTTTCACTCGATTCTGACCAATCAAAACAAAATGTCAGGACATCAAAATAACGGTGAATTTACTTAAAGTAATTTTATTTTTAAAACCATTTCAAATCAATCTTGATAATAATTTTACATTGTTACGTTAGTAAACAAAACTAAAGTACTGTAATAAAAGTGATAGCACAGTGGTAAATCAAAACTATAATTAAATCAATTTAAAACTCTTCTTTTAAACAGATATCTATAACTCGACATACACTTTTAATCACGGGAGCAAACGAGGTTTTCTAACTTTTATCCTACAGTATTTTGTTACTCCGTAATTTTGTTTTTGATTAGCCCTAATGGGAATAAAATAATACTCGAGGCATGTTTTTTTCATAACTATGTATTTATTGCCGCTGTTGAGTTTCAAGTTGCTACAGTATCGAGTTTTATACGTTTTCTATATTAATTCAAAAATAGTAGTTTTTTTGTCCTGTTGTTCTTGATCCTAACAAAAAATTAAAGTAACAAAGCTCCTCCAATCGTACACGACCGTGTGCTGGAATTGAGAAACAACAATCTATAGTAGGTGGATCTATGATTTGTATCAAAAATAAGTGAAAATACTGCATATTGTGTGCACATAATCATAAGAAAGAGTAATTAATTTTTCAAATGCTAAATTACTGTGGCCTGGTAATCTCTATGACAGGAGTTGACAATAGACCCGTGTGGTTAGGGGTTGAATGGCTGAACGGTTGAACGGTTGTTTCATTAATCAATTTATCCTCCACGTATTGTTAGTTGATTGTTGCCTCGTATGATGAACTCTCATAGATACAAAGCTGTTGTCACCGAGGCATTATTGGATCACTGTCTCTGGGAGTTTTTAGTTTGATTGAAATGCAACATGACTTGGATAAATAGTTGATAGAATAATCTGTGAATACAAATTATTGACCATCTTGTCATGTCATGTGTCCCTAAAGCGAGAAGATTTTTTAAAGATGTTTACGGCTTCTTCTTTTATCTTTGCATATGCCCGTCCACATAGGCTAATGGGGAACGTTTTAATCAAGCCAAGAGGTTAGTCGGTACAGTACAAGGGTGAACTGCAAAAGTAGTAGCAGGTACCAAGATCCGAACCCACGACATCACTTCCTTGGGTCCGACGAACTCCGTGGTGCTACCTGCTGAGGCACCGTTTCACCAACACATATTGTTGTAGCCAAAATAGCCTCTAGATTATAGATTAATCTATAAATTTAACACCTGTTTTGCGTCTTTTGATTGTGTTAAGGATACAATTTTGGAATGACAGTAATCCCAAAAGCTACTGTTTGTTAATTATGTTTATTAGTTATGTTGTTAATTATGTGGTAATTTACTCTTTGAGCAAAATTTTATTGAAGTTGATTTAATTGAAAATAAAATCAGGCAAATGGAATTTGCTTAGTCTGCAGGTCTGATGCGGTGGGCGTACATTTAAATTTACAGTGTGGTTTTTCGTGAAATGAAATGTGGTGACTAGGACTGCGTCTACTTATTTAAAAAAAGGTGTGTAATTGCCACAAATATATATCTAACTGTATTGATATACCAATAGACTACGATTTTAGGTCAGCCATCAAGCATATAAAAATACCAATAAGAACACAGTAATTAACTTTATCACTCAAAGTGATAACTCAATTACATCATATGCTAGTAACATAGTCGACGAATATTCGATTATACAAGTTCCATGTCGACATACACTACATGTCTTATTTAAAAACACAAAAGCAAGATACATTCATCTCTGGAGACAAGGGAATACAGAGAAATAACATCCGACGCTTCTCTCTCAGGACAACTGTTTACTCAGAACATTAAGGGTATATTTTAGAAATGTTTGTTTTCAAAATATATTATGAATATTCACTCGATGTTTCGGAAACACTATTAAAATAATGTATTTTCAACGTAACGGTCATAAATAATGTGCTGTTTTAGCAAATAAATTATAAATAAAATATTTAGACATTAAAGTATCAAATGTTTTTAGAAGTCATGTACAAAGCTTTCATTTGGTTTTAAGTGGGTCACTTACTACATTTTATTCAAATAATTAATTAACAAACAATACATTCGATATGTGGATATTAAAATACTTGGAATTTATACATTTGAACGTGTAAGCGATGTTGAATAATGAAGCATTGACCTAAAAGTATGTTTTATGTTTTATGAAACCTTTTGCTACTTGTTCATGTGAAACACATTTTACAACGTTACAATGGGGACTGGAAGTTTGTTGGCCAGCACAAGAATCCTGTTATTGCCTTCATCTGCATTCCGTTGCGCTGTTTATTCCCTGGCGTTTGTGTCTACTACGAAGCAATTATATGTCTCTTAGAAACATTCTTTAAATTACACTACTTCTTTAGCAAAACAATGCATTTGAAAGTTTCAAGTGTCCATAAAAGTATTATTTTCAGCAACAAATTCACATATAATACTGTATATAAAGCAAAAATACAGCTACCTATCATAGTTGGTCGAGGATGGGTAGTTTACTACAGAGATCGTACTCAAATATAAGTCATTTACATAACAAACATAGTGTAATGAAATATTTAGTAAAACGTCAAATATACACATAAATCTGCTGCTATACGTAAGTGTCATTGTAGGCACGGTTGGTGTATACCGTAATCGCTCTAGAGGCAGGGTTTCTCGCGGGAACAGCTGCTATACAATTTGCTTGATCAAGCAACTGTGTTATGATGAATTACGTCATCCATCTAGTGACTGTCCAGACACAACTTGCTCTGTGTAGACCAACTCTTGAAACACAAGTTGCGATATTGAGATCAAACTTAGTGCTTGAGGAAAGTTGTATAATGTCTTAGAGAAAACATATTATAATAATTCGTAAAATGCAACTTTAATGATCCATTGAATTTACAAATTAGCTTTGAACTTTGAACTAGTTACATAATATTAACCATAGTACATATTCTCATAAAGCAGATCATCTTATGTAGAACATACCTATTGTAGTTTTGTGCGTAAAACGTTGTTAAATTTATTGACATTGTGTAGTTTAAAAAAGTGAGCAATCTAGAAAAAAAAAAACAATTAAATGGATAAATAATTATTAAGAATGTGTGTATCTAGGAAAAAACTATATTACTGAATAACGCACTCTAAAAATTAAAAAGTAAAATCAGAAGATAGTTTATTATTAGTTATTAGTTTTGTTAAGGAGTATAAAGTATAGTTTATTTGAACTTCTAACACCACATTTGGAGCAAAAGATGCTGTTTTACACTAGCGGATGATTAAGTGACAATAATAAAAGTCTGGTGCAGAATTCCGCAGCAGAAGGTGTTAACCGCTGACACATGTTACTGCCTACTAACGCAATAAACGCATGGCTGGGCTACCAACCTCCGCGCGTGCGAGGCGGACGTGGCAGCTTTGTGGATAAAAGAGAATTTTGAGCTCATCGTCCTTGGAATTGTAAAACCGAGAGATGAGGAGTTTACGTGGTGTGAAATACAAAGGAGTTGCGGGTCCGGGGAGAATATGCACAAATGATATTCAACGCCTCCCCTCCTAGCGGCTCTCAAACACTCCTTAACATTAGATCATAGAATATTACGAACATCCATTGAATGTTGATAACACTCATACATCATACTGGGTTCATTCTTTCTAGTGAAGTAGCGATGCTCTTTGGTATCTTATAAGTTAATTTGATAGGACAAATTTCAAATCAATTGTAGAATTGTGAGGATCTCAAAGTAGGATATATACGTCACACTGATGGATCTGAGAAGTTCGTGTAAGACTAACATGTCAGCTTGATGTGCATTTACTGTAATGTACACATAAAACAGCAGCAGTGAGGATCTCAAAGTAGGATATATACGTCACACTGATGGATCTGAGAAGTTCATGTAAGACTAACATGTCAGCTTGATGTGCATTTACTGCAATGTACATATAAAACAGCAGTAGTGAGGATCTCAAAGTAGGATATATACGTCACACTGATGGATCTGAGAAGTTGGTGTAAGACTAACATGTCAGCTTGATGTGCATTTACTGCAATGTACATATAAAACAGCAGTAGTGAGGATCTCAAAGTAGGATATATACGTCACACTGATGGATCTGAGAAGTTCGTGTAAGACTAACATGTCAGCTTGATGTGCATTTACTGCAATGTACACATAAAACAGCAGCAGTGAGGATCTGAAAGTAGGATATATACGTCACACTGATGGATCTGAGAATTTCGTGTAAGACTAACATGTCAGCTTGATGTGCATTTACTGCAATGTACATATAAAACAGCAGTAGTGAGGATCTCAAAGTAGGATATATACGTCACACTGATGGATCTGAGAAGTTGGTGTAAGACTAACATGTCAGCTTGATGTGCATTTACTGCAATGTACACATAAAACAGCAGCAGTGAGGATTTAAAAGTAGGATATATACGTCACACTGATGGATCTGAGAAGTTCGTGTAAGACTAACCTGTCAGCTTGATGTGCATTTACTGCAATGTACACATAAAACAGCAGCAGTGAGGATCTCAAAGTAGGATATATACGTCACACTGATGGATCTGAGAAGTTCATGTAAGACTAACATGTCAGCTTGATGTGCATTTACTGCAATGTACACATAAAACAGCAGCAGTGAGGATCTCAAAGTAGGATATATACGTCACACTGATGGATCTGAGAAGTTGGTGTAAGACTAATATGTCAGCTTGATGTGCATTTACTGCAATGTACACATAAAACAGCAGCAGTGAGGATTTAAAAGTAGGATATATACGTCACACTGATGGATCTGAGAAGTTCGTGTAAGACTAACATGTCAGCTTGATGTGCATTTACTGCAATGTACACATAAAACAGCAGCAGTGATGATCTCAAAGTAGGATATATACGTCACACTGATGGATCTGAGAAGTTCATGTAAGACTAACATGTCAGCTTGATGTGCATTTACTGCAATGTACACATAAAAAACAGCAGCAGTGAGGATCACAAAGTAGGATATATACGTCACACTGATGGATCTGAGAATTTCGTGTAAGACTTACATGTCAGCTTGATGTGCATTTACTGCAATGTACAAATTAAAACAGCAGCAGTGAGGATCACAAAGTAGGATATATACGTCTCACTGATAGATCTGAGAAGTTCGTGTAAGACTTACATGTCAGCTTGATGTGCATTTACTGCAATGTACACATAAAACAGCAGCAGTGAGAATGACAAAGTAGGATATATACGTCACACTGATGGATATGAGAAGTTCATGTGAGACTAACATGTCAGCTTGATGTGCATTTACTGCAATGTACACATAAAACAGCAGTAGTGAGGATCACTAAGTAGGATATATACGTCACACTGATGGATCTGAGAAGTTCATGTGAGACTAACATGTCAACTTGATGTGCATTTACTGCAATGTACACATACAACAGCAGCAGTGAGGATCACTAAGTAGGATATATACGTCACACTGATGGATCTGAGAAGTTCATGTGAGACTAACATGTCAACTTGATGTGCATTTACTGCAATGTACACATACAACAGCAGCAGTGAGGATCACAAAGTAGTATATATACGTCATACTGATGGATCTGAGAATTTCGTGTAAGACTAACATGTCAGCTTGATGTGCATTTACTGCAATGTAAATTTCTGATGTTCCTATTGTTTATACAACTTTTCGCACTAATTATACTTTTAACTTTTATACAACACTGTAAACCACTGGATAAAACGTAATTAGCTAATACAAATGATGCTTCCAATAAGTTGTGTGACTATTATGTTATGTTGATTTTACACGTCCTAATTATTGGACTGTACATTTTTCAAGGAATGCTCTCCCTAATCCTCCCTTTAATTATATTGATACTGTTCATAAATATTATATGTGATAAAAATCTTATGTGTGGTACGTTTTTAATTCATTAAGTTTATCTATATGTATAAATTAATTAAATTTTAAAGTTCAAAATACTAAATCTTTTGTACATTGAAAATCGTAGAAAATTCTCAGTCATTCGTAAGAATATTCTGTTTTTAAAACTTAAGCTTTGTATTTTGATGTTTTGTTGTCACTGTAGATAAAATTTTATTTACGGTTTACAATATCTTTTTGTATGTAAAATGTAATAGAAATTATATCATATGAATCTTCAATTATGTACCTATGTCAATTATGTTTTTACAATAGCTGCATAATATTCGAGTATTCTTGGTAATGATAGTATCGAAAGATGCCGCGTTAGTCCTTTAAACAATAGCAATATGCGTCCCGCCTTTGTTATAGCAGATTACGTCCCTAAGTTCACTTCCTTTGTTATTCAATGTTTGCCAATGTTCCTCATAAATATAAATTAAACTCTAATGGTTAAGGAAATGCTATAAAGTTTGTCACCTCCTTATATGAGTATAAACTAAACACATACATACATGAATACATCTTATATAATATTCGTACACTGTATACTTTTGAGAAAAATGCCATATGACTATTGAGTGCAGAACTTAATTCCTTAATTTTAACATTGTATTACTAGAAAATTTGTGTTTTTTTTTAATTCATTTTTTGCAATACACTGAGGGTTGGTTATAATCATTTATGATCTTTCCTGTTTTGTTATACCCAAAAAGATAAAATTATCAATTTGCCATTCTACAACTATTTTATGTTATAGTTATGGTTGTAATTACTATATTATAATCAAGTGCTTTGTACTTACGCAATATTTTGGTTAAAGAACTCATAATGTGATTTGTTGTAGGAAATTAAGCCTGGCATAGTTTAAGTTGAAATTTTCTGTTATAAGTCTAACTGTGTAACATATTTGGATTATGTCCCAGGCACATTTCACAGTACACGTACCAGAACCATTTATATAGCTGGATATGTACCTAAGTTACATGTGTTTAGCAAGAACAAGGAAGAAGGTAACTTAGTTCAATAATTAAATACATCTTTTTGTTTTCCTGAAAGCATATACAACTGTTAAAGTTTGATTCCAACAATTTTATTTATTATTCATTAACAAAGGGAAATGTTGGGTTACAATGATTGACAATTGGGAAAATGACAATGAAAAAATAGCATAACACTATAAAATACTATGAAACTATAAATGCTATTGAGTTGCTATAAATATGTTTAAAAAATTGCCAATAGTGAGTTTTATTGGTGAGGATAAGAGATATAGGAAAATCGAAATATAAAAAATATACAATGATGTCATGACGCAGTTATAATGTGTTGCAACAGCTGCATGTTGAGATAATGATGTAGTAACCGTAAAGCTAATTAGATACAATAACAGTGAGCAGATTGCCTGTTAATTGTTGCAAGTGTTGGGAAGGTTATACTAACATCTGTACAGAAGTTGCATGCAAACACCACCTTACAAATGCGCTCATTGCTCAAACAACGGTAACTTCATGTAAAACAACGTACCTGCATTGTAGACTTGCATTCATTCTTCGTAATTGTGTTGATAATCTCTTAATATTACTTGGAAACCTTTAAGTGCTAATGATAAACAAGCTAAATCACGTTATTTTTACTTAGTCTATCTATAAAAAATAGTGCCATAGTGCATAGTGCAATAGCCATAGTGCAATAGCAAACAGACAGAACCAAACAGACAGTACCCATACCCAACAGAGAGTAGCCAACATATGGTAGCCAACAGTCAGTAGCCAATAGTCAGTATCCAACAGACAATACCCAACAGACTGTAGCTAATAAACAGTAGCCAACAGACAATAGACAACAGACAGAATCAAACAGACAGAATAATCAGACAGTAACCAACAGCCAGTATCCAACAGACTGTAGCCAACGATAGTAGCCGACAGATATGAGCCAATAGCCAGTAGCCAACATACAGTAACCAATAGTCGAGTGTTGGATACAGCAACATTCTTTGCCTCCATCAGCATTCCTTCAGACTTTTTAGTCTCTCGCAAGGCTAGAAACTTCTCTATATGGCCCGACTGATCTGAATAGTATAACAACTTTAAACTGAAGATGGGAAAGTTACTTGGCATTATGAGTTTAATTAATTAGCAGTATATTTGTCTATATGTATAGTATATTACTGTTATGTGTCTTAGTTTTAAATATATTTGACATAAAACTATAGATAGATCTTATAAATAAATTAACAACACTTATCACTAAATTAACATCTGAAAACCCGTTCCAAATACAGAATCCATAGAATATAGAATATTTCCAATGTTTTGCAAATTTTACAATGAATATTTTTTGAAGTAGTTTAAAATGATCAATGATGGAAGAAATAATTAATATAGTAAAATAAAATGAAGTGGAAACACACTTTTTCCTTCAAGTTTATAATAAAAAATATTATGGACAGGTTTCTTTATTTAAGATTAATTTGTAGGAAATTTTCCATTGTTTCACTATCGTATGCAATAAAACTATGATTACAGTATGATGCTTAGAAATTGTCAAGTCTAGTTAGATTCAAGAATGCATCAAATTCCTATTTGTATTCCAAGATGGAACTGACAATAAAGCCCGATCATAAAGAGAGGAGTTCCTTTATATAACCAAACTAAAGTTGATTATCATTTATCAGAAAGTGTAAGCTAAATAGAAGACTCTAAATACTAAAACATAATACGATCAATGAAGTAACCGAGTATTTAAATTTCAGTAGAGAAGATACGTTTTACGTGAAGGCTACGCAATTAGGCGCGAGTTCCAGGATCATTAGGGCCCAGAGGTCCCCGCCCGACCATTTCTTCCTTTACTTTACGACCTGCACATTTATTTATCTTGATATCAGACCAAGAAATCGTCTGCGGAAACATTTTAAACACAAATAAAATACTTGAGTATTGGCATACTTGCTTTACAATTAGGTACAATACTCACAATTATAGTAATTGATTCAGATTAAACACATAATTTTCTATCCGTTCTTAGTTATTCAATGAAAGCTAATAT
This sequence comes from Macrosteles quadrilineatus, assembly GCF_028750875.1. Classification (NCBI taxonomy): domain Eukaryota; kingdom Metazoa; phylum Arthropoda; class Insecta; order Hemiptera; family Cicadellidae; genus Macrosteles; species Macrosteles quadrilineatus. The sequence goes on from NW_026542594.1 coordinate 153,610,623, forward strand.
TTTCAATATTTTGTTTCTTAACACAGTAAACAATACTAGTCTACTTATTTTAAAAGAAATTCTATTTTTTGTTTTCAACCAAACAAATTTCAAACATTGTCGGTACAGGAAGTATATTACTAAAGCTGGCTGAGCATCGAATATAATAAACCAAACGTGCTACTTGAAAGTAAAATGTATTATAAATGATTTTAATACAAAATATAACCATAGTTATGAGACGAAAGAGAACTAGTTTGACTTAAAAACTGTATCTGATTGTATTAAAATTAATGTGTATGTTTGATAATTCCTCACTCCATCTTTAACCAGCAGTTGCTGGATAAAAGGTGTCAATACGAAACTTTATCATCTATTAATGTCCGCGCTAGTGAGTACTACGACTATCCGCAGTACCATCCTGATAATTAAACTAATTCGTAAGATACATGGCCAAAATATGGTTTGGCTTTCTCTATAAACTGCATGTCACGTAGCTGCTATTGGCTGTATGGGCTATTAATTAACAGTCCTGTCTAAGGAACACGTCGGCCTTATATTATTAGTCAGTAACAAGGCCATACGATCGCACCACCATCCTACACACATCTCCATTCATACTTGGCTTAAAATACCGACATTCTACGTATGGTCACCATTTCGAGTAAATCTTGAACAATCATTTAAAAACGGGTTTTTGTCCTAGGATGCTAGGCACGGGCCCGGAATTGTTTTTCACATTACTTCAGGCTAGACCTAGGGGTTGCGGCATTATCACGTAGATAAAATCCATTGGTGATTTGGCGGGATTTGAACACGGGACCTCTCGAACCGAAGTTCCGCGCTCTAACCACTAGACCAGCTCGTTCCACTGTATGTCACAGTATTGTCTAAGTTTTAAGTACACATTCTGTTGTAACTCACCGTTCAGTCAGTAGTATTTCAGTCACCCTTGACATCAGCAGATCAGTCAGTTAATTTGGTATGGCTGCTGCATGTCTCCTCTGCTTACCTGATTAGTTAATGAAGGTCGGTTCAGCAGAGGACAATCTGATTTATATCGAGCTGATCAAGTTACATTGATGAATGTGGTGATCCGTCAATGTCCGGACAACAACGGCAAGTCCCTGCCCAAGTCCAAGTATAGTGCTCTCAATATGACCGACATCTCTGTCATTGTAGCTGATTATGATTTGGTACACTTTGAATAATTGGAGTGCATTAATCAAACGTATTTGTTTGGCATTATGATAAATATTTTTCAAACGCAAACCAAATAGTTGCAACTGAGACACTTTTAAAACAGTTTATATTACTGTAACCCAATTTTCTTTATTTCATTACCGATCAGCTAATATGCATTGTTCCATAATAAGACTATTCATGGAATTTTTGCAAGCTCAAATAGGGAGTATGCGTCATTGTAGGTCTACGTTTAATTTGTTATTTATAGATCCGATTTTCTAAATTGTTGACAATAATATGATTAGTTGATTTTGCATGGGTTGTTTTTTTAGGTACTGTAATCACACATGGCAACTTGATTTCAAACCTATCTTGGCATAAAACTATTTTACTTACATCTAACGTACAATTACTCATAAACCAACATGTTAATTCTTTGTTACAATAAATTCCCAATTACACACAAACTCATAGATAACTATGCAAAATTGCATACTAGAAGATTGGTAAAAAAGTGAAAAAAAAACAGAGGTACCAACATATGAGTTTGTTTTGTCGTTAAAAAGAGTCTTATTGTACTCTAAAACACCCTGGATTTAGAACTCATTGTCATCTGAGAATTTAAAAATGTCCAGTTATTAAAAAAATAAGTTGTTAAGCAATGCACATTTTGAGAACATTGCAAGTAGGTAATAAATGCAAGAAGTCAGAGTAATTAGAAAATCCTCAAGACGAAAATGCCTCAACCACAATTTAAATTAAATAAACGATACTCATCATGAAACAATTAGAAAAGTAGATGAAAATAATTATAATGAAGATGAAAAAGTTATGGTTCTAAAGTTATGTATAAAGTAGTAATAGTGTGTCTCCATAGTATCATATGCAAAACATGTCAATATAGCAACATTTTCTTCAGTCCAAGAATTTCACCTTATTATGTCTAATACTCCAGAATATAGAAGGGAGGAGGTAGCGTACAAGGCTTTACCTGATACTGAAGGTAACTTTTTAGGTTTGAATCATGTCCGAAAACTTAATCACGGCTGCCCTCTGCTACACGAGGAGGAACGTGTGCGCTTTACCAATAAACGGGAATTCACAAGCTCACGGAGCCGAGAGATGAGGAGTTTACGTGGTACGGAATACAAATGGCGGCTCTGAGAAACACATTCCTCGGGTATGCACCTTCACACGTTCACCTACACTTGAGAAACTAATTCACCAATGATTAATTACGTTGTATGACAGATAGTATGAATGGGACTATTGACTGGTTGTATGATGGTATTTTTTGGTTCATCAGGATGATACATCATTAGCATTGATAGTCAATGATTAGCATTGTGTAGATATATAGTCAATGGCATTAGTAACATGCTTTAGACGTGATATTTAAGTTGAAGAAAAATTTATATGATCTTACTATATAGAATGATACCATTGACTATTACAAGTAGTGTCCCATCACTAGCCTTACTAAGATTTGCGGTACCAGTTTTGAGTATCATGTACTTTTTTAATTTTATAATTAATTATTAGTATGAGGGTTGGTATGGGTAAATCACATGTGTTAAGTCTATGGATTCAAATCAAATCAAATCGTTTATTGAGCCAGAATAAACAATATATACAAGTTGTATTGGCTAGGTCATCAATGAAATAAATTATTTCGCCTAGCCGAACTAAAATCAGTTGCAAATTCATCAGGTTCAGGTATACCTTATCAACATAGATTTTAATTGAGTTCTAAATTTTAACAGGTTTGGTTCAAGTTTAAGAGAAAGTGAATTAAAAAATAAAAAGTGTTATGACATTTTATAGTAAGTGCTTCTTGAAAAAGAAGTTGTTGAATGTTTAGTAATAGGTAATGTGTGTGAATTGCGCAATGTGCATTAGTTTTTTACAGAAAGGTCGGATTTGGAAAATTTCTGTTTCACAAATGTTAAATATTCAAGAATGTAAATAGATGGGAATGTCAACATTTTTGAACTGACAAAATATTTACGGCAGTATTTGCGCTTTTTAGAGTGAAAATGGTTCTCACAGCCATTTTTTGGAGTTTAAAAAAATTTGAGTCTGCTGGCACTCACATAATAAATAAATTTTGCTTTTAGTCTGCCTCCAAGACATAAAAGTTTTAACATTCAAATAGTTTTGCCTCTGTTCTGGCTCTTACACATGTTTTGGGTTTTTTTATTAACACGTGCTTTATTATCCTGGTTGGTTTTTAAAATGTTCCATTGATGTTGGAGAAATACAACTGTTTGTACTCAATCATTTTTACTCCTTATTATTTTGTGATTTTCTCTATCAAATCATCAAACAACTTCTAAGTATTTTTCCTCTCTTTTCACTATATACCTTGCCACTAAATACCTAACTTCAAGACAAATCAAGATAACAAAGAATAAAATAACCTTAGGTAAAATCTCCATTCCTATTTAATACTACTCAAGCCTAAAGCTAAATTATATTCTCTCCTCTCTAATCATTTCAACATCAATACTCAAGTATGATTGTTATATAATGTGATTTTTTATATACCAATTTTATCATATGGATAATAAATGATTGGCATTACATAGATAACAAAAAATAAAACCATCGACCACCTGGTACCGGTAGTTCCACCAGAGTTAAGGCATGATGTGATCTATAGTTGACAATTAAGTGAAAATTCGCTAATTTCAAGTGAATTAAAGTCCACCATATACCATCCGTCCGTCATATACGTCTTACCAAGAATTATTTTAATTTCATTATCAAGCTTGCTACACGTCGTGGGTTACAGTTGACAATAAAGTTTGATGCAGCAGTTTCTGGCGACGGACAGTCCACCATACAACACGTCGGTTCTCACCAAGAATGTTGTTATTGCATTATCAAGCATTCCAGTCGCAAACCGTTGGGTATTTGTGGTCAAACTTCGGCATGGCAACACTAGTGTGCTTCTCGTGGTTTCCTTGGACACACACACTATAAGCTTTTTTCGCGAGTATAAACAGCAATCATAAAAGTTTATGGCTTGCCACTTTTAGAATACATTATAATACGAATTGTATATTATATACAATGCAAAGCGAAGCGTGCTGCTGTAAATAGGGAATATAAATTAACTGCATGGACTAGATATGAATTCAAATTCATAGTCGTCTTCTTAAACTTTCATTAAATCAAAATGAAGGCGTAGACGTTTAGAACGAATAAATATAAGTGTGTATGTTGATTGTTGATACAAGCTTTGAGAGAAATTTATAATCCAACCTTGGTAATTGTAACCCATTCTTGCACAAAATTAAAGATTAATTAGTCATCATTTAGTAATTAGTATGTAGGCCTATACTCAAAATACAAATTCACACAACCCATTGTTAAAATTAAAGTACCGTAATGAAGAATATTTTACTTGAATATTTTACTTGAATGATTTATTAAACATGATAACCAATTGTGATATATGGGTATATGCTGATGACATCCTAATTTTCTCAGGTCATAAAAACTTTAAAAATGCAGTAAACATTTTACAGGAAGATTTTAACATACTTAACAGATGGACACATGATAATGGGCTAATTATTAATGAGCACAAAACCTGTATCCTGCACTTTCACCCTAGAAATATTAAGCTAGAAGGAAGTGTTATGATTAAATACCATGATTGTGACTGTCTACAAGGTTTAAAAGAGTGCAACTGTAGTAACATAAAGGTCACAGACAGCACTAATTATTTGGGCCTTACAGTAGACAACAAACTCACTTGGAAAAACCATGTAGCTGCGCTGAATAAGAAATTAGGTTCATGTACTGCACTGATGTACAATTTAGAAAATAAAGTTACACCAGAGGTTAAAATAGCTGTATACAAGTCTTTATTTGAATCAGTGATGAGATATGGCATAAATGTGTGGGGAACCGCTGCAAATAGCCATTTGAAAATAATAAATAACCTACAGAAAAGATGCTTAAGGGCGTTGGGTCTTAGATGGGATAACAATAACCAAGTTGACACTAAAAATTGCATAGGCCTATATAAATTACTTACACCAAAGGGAATCTTTACTTATAATGTGTTAATTAAAAACCACGGAAATAGTGTATATAAAATCAAATCTCGAAGACCAGTACAAACTAGAAATGTTATCAAATACATAACACCAATACCTAATACTATGTATGGGCAAAGACTGGCAGAGTATCTGGTCCCATACCTGTTTAATAGGCTACCAACAACTATAGAAAATATACAGAACAAAAAAGCCTATAAGATAGAAGTATTTGAATGGCTCTCAAGCAGTGAAGTAAACTTACCTTAGATTCACCCAGCCTAAATATTATGTTCCAGGCAAAATAAAAACGACTAGGCCAATCTGGCATCTAACTACATCGGATAGGACACAAAACACACACATATCACATAAACAAATAAGACACTTCACAAAATTAGGTTAAAATTTTGCTAGGGCACACAATTACAGCCACTGTTAAATACAGTTTTTACAAACAGACACAAAACCCACCACATCAGAAACACAGTACAAAAGACAAAGAAAATATCAAAGAAAGCTTCTCAAACACATTAGTTTTTTTTATTTTTTTTATCCGCTTTGTGTAAATAAATGCCTGCATGGGCATAACTTTTCTTAGTGAGAGGTTATGTCTCAATTCATCAAATTTTCAGGAAACAAGAAACAAACGACAAACAAACGAATACTTTTTTTTCTCCAGTTAGACACTGCCTCTTCAATATTTAGAAACCCCTGGTCTATGAACCAGGAGAACAAAGACTTCGGAATGAAGCATTGATTATAAATCAGCAATTTTTTCAAGCCGTATTAGAATTTTACATTTCTGCTGCCATTATTATGTAACTTAGATAGGTGCCTGCCACAAACCGCTATGGAATTAGTAGCGCTAGAAATATTTATATTTGTAAAAAGAAAAAAAAGAAAAAAATGTAAATTTTGTTTGTTAAATTTTTGTGAATCAATTGGACATCGCCGACAAGTTTTGCAAACTTGGCGAGGCCAGATTTTGTATTATCACAAATAAATATATTTGAATTTGAATTTTATTTTATTTGAATTCGAATTTACAATTATAAAATAGTAAGTTTATAATAAAACTAAACTACAGTCAATGATAATTTGACTTCAAAACGTAAAATCCACAAAAAATATGTAAAAGCAATTGAAATAGTCAAGTGCGGACGACAATATCATATGTGTTGCAAGTTATGAACTTAACATTTATGAATAGAATGTTATAAATAGAAAAACCTAACATTTTTAATAGAACTAACACCTTTAAAAAGTATATACTGTATACAGTATCACCTGCATATTGAATCAAATGAAAACACATTTGCATAGTGCTGTGTGCTGTTTATGTTTATATGTTTTACTTTAGTGAGTTTAAATACGATCACAGAATTGGTACTACCGTGACGTCATCATCGTGAGTCATAGAGTAAAACAGGCTTATGAAGGACTAATAGAAACAGATTTTTAAAAATCTACCAATTGTATAATTTATAGTTTACTTTAATGATTAAAACGCTATGGATTTTTACCCAAATAAAACTCAAACTTCCAACAAAATTTTTATTTGTAAATATTATTTTTGTATTTTGTGTTAACATTGTGTCAAACTATATGGAAATCAAATACTGAATGGGTAATTTAGAACCAAGAGCAAGTGTTACCTAACCTAGCACAAGTTGTCTCTTCTGTGTTTGTTTCAAAACATTATTTAGTCACCATATATTCCAATGCTGGGTTGAAAACCCCACACATTTACTCTATCAGAGAAGAGTAACATGGAATTAGGACGTGTTGTTTGTGAAAAACTGGGACAGTAGCAGTGTTTTGCCAACGCTGATATTAAATTTACCCAACGTTTGTTGTTTTTACATTTGATACTTGAAAAATAAAAATCCATATTGTCTACATCATTTATGTAAAATATAAATATATGTATATTGTTATTGCACATTGCAAACCATTCTATACACATATTTGTAACAAATAAAACATCATTTTTTAATAAAAGTATATAATAAAAGTAGCAAAATACTGATAGTTCTATCAACTTTAAAATTATTGCAATATAAAATGCAACATAAAAAATTACTTTTATTTTGAAACGTTACGTAGTTGTAGTAGCTAAGGTACTAAGTATCTCTGGTCAAGAGGCCTAAGCTAACCTTGTTGATCGTAATTATTTAGATACTTTTTATTCTTGAGCCCATATGCGTTTATAAATTCTAGTTTTATCATTGTTTATCAGTGTGTATAGTTAATGGGTGTGTTCGTTGACCAAATAATGAAAGCGAGCCTTAAACAGACGTCGTATTTTATTAATCCAGCCAAAGTGTTTTAATCACTGGTATTGTAACTCCATTTTATGCTTTGTCTAAAAGCTTTACTAAATGTATAGAATACCTGGATCATCTACTTAGTTGGTAATACACCAACATGCATTTGTGTACTTTTCACTAACACTTTTTAGCTAGAGTAACATAATATAAAATTGATTTTCTAATTCATAAGACAGTTCATGGTTCATATAAATTTTCTGATTTCCTTCACCATTGACTAGCTATCAGTTACAAAGGCAATTTTAAAGATTCTGGTACAAATACTTACTTAATAATTTGCTAACAATAATACCATTACAGAATAATTGTGATTAAAAAACCATATCTGATTAATGCCATGATTCAAATAGTCAACAGTCAATAGCTATCCTACACTACACAGTTATTTATCTGGTAAGCTGTTCCATGTATAGTATGTATCCACGCGAAGAAGGATGGGTCCAAACGTGATCCGCCCGGGGCTTGTTACTGGCTCTAATACCAACTTATAACTTATGAAAGGACTCTGTAATCCTGTTGGGCAACCGCCATAACCTTTGTGCTTTTACCAAAACCTTGGGCAAACTTATATTGTATATCATAGTGTTTGAACCGTGTTTTTAGTATATCCGCTTTCAAACATATGCATTTCTTAATTGCCATGACAGAAGGGATGAAGAGTTTATGCATAATTATATCTTTTAAATACTGTCATAGTTGACAGTTCAACAATACGTTTGATTTCTTGTGCCTGGTAAATTGAAATGAAATATTTTTTTAATTTACACAGGCAAAGGTAGGGTCCCATGGCCCTTTCTTACACTTTCTTCTTACACTTTAAGTACAGGTTTGATACAAATATGTGATACAAATATTTTAACAAAATCAGTTTACAATAAAACATAACAGAAAAACATAGATACAGAAACTTTCAACAAAAATCAGTAAATAGTATTGTTAACTGAGTAAAATGATTATTTTAAAATGTACTTTAAGAATGCTAGTTCTGCTACTACATCATTCGTTTTTTTTTTTTTTACGGAGCATGTTTCGGTGAAGGTTTGTAATAGATTTTCCAGTTTAACATATTCAAAGTGGTTTGTTAATTTTTATTTACGTATAAAGCCCAAATGGTACCCAAAATTTAATTTTGTACAAAGATACAGTTCATACATATACTATGTTTAAAGCCCTACAGGTAGATTACTAAATGCAATGTACACAGGTTATAATAATACTATTTAAGTTATTCCTTATCCTACCGCAATACAGATCTAGACTTGGACTGGTAATGACGGACGGAAGGATGGAGATAAGACGCTGAACACTACGCTGATGGGGGAATAATCCCCTCACATGAATACATCTCGTTATCCGTTCACCCGTCGTCTATCGTTTACTCAACATCACGATAAATAATTTCACACCATAATTTAATTCATAAAGTAGAGAAATATAATTGAACATTGATTAATTCATCCATGAAATTAAATTCATTTCATTATTAACTAAAGTAGCGTTATGTTTGGAAAATTTAATTATATTTACAGTGTTGATACGTACGTAAAAACTTGTTTTTAATGTTGAGTACTCATACAACACTTTGTCTTAAATTGTAATACATTTTCTTAAATTTAAACTATACGTATTACAATATGACAGGTGTAGAAAGTGGTTTTACCACTGTGCCATTGGCTTTTGATACTGAATAGAGGTAATTTATATGGACTAGCTGTACATATACAATTTTATATAAACTAGAATACTTGGAGTAACTTAGAAAGTGTCACAATTCTATCCCCTCTCAATATTTATTCTTCCTATGACAGTCTATGTACCTAACATAGCAGATGATCAAACTTCAAATTAACTAGTCTTTTCTGTCTCCCCAGCTACGCCATTTTATTTTTGAGACTATCCACTATTTAACACGGAATATAAATGTACATAGTTCTTTTTGAATTCAAACTTTCTACTTATTACATTTAAACCGTTTTAATTTTATTTCATTACGGTCCATGTTAAGGTCAATGATGAGGTACAGCAAATACCTTACCTTATGCTATTCTTTTTACATGTTTTATTGATTATCTTCACTAAAGGGACAACATTTAAAATGAGTACAGGAAATCCTTAAGGGGCCTTTTACTGTTGTTGGAAACCGGTCAATCAGAACAACTTGTATTTTGGAGAAACTTAATATTTTCATTTTTAATGTAGGTTGTAAGAAATGGTAATACAAAATGTATCGATAAGTCACTATGTATTAGATTTGTCCCGTCTATAAAACCAGTATACAATCCTCTAAAAGTATAAAATAATAACGATATAAAAAATAACATGTATAAAATAAGTTATAAATTGTATTGATTTAAACATGATGTATTAATGTGTCTAGGGTACTAAAAGTTTAAAATGGTAAAAAACTGTTGTTGAAACGATGTTCCTATTTGTCTTAAGATGAGATCGGTAATTGATGTTGAAGTGGTGATTCCTATTGGTGTTAGAGTCTGTGGGTAATTTAGAAGAAAGTAGCTTTAATGGAACATTTAGCGTCAGTTTAAAGGATAAAAGGGCCGAGGGGGGAAGAAAGGGGGGCGGGGTTGCAATCTATCGCCTCAATCCTCTTATCATTACTTCACATCGAGAGGCAACTCAGCAACGCCTCTTTACATAGCAAATGTTTACAAATCAATAAGCATACATTGGGCTAACACATCAAATAACTCATATAAACTGAGTAAAAAAATCGAAACAAAAAAAATCTGATATTGATATTGATTATTTAGAGGTCAGATAAATCAGCAAAGTTTCTTCATCCTAGCTCAAATTGTAATAAAAATCGGCTAGAAGTTAAGTCCTGTATCATTTTATTACTTTAATTAATACTGGACCCATTCGTTAAACTAAAAATATGATATCCAAGAACTAATCAAATTTATGATTTTTGATGAGTAATACAGTATCTTGATACTGATTCAAACGATCAATAGCTCAATTTAAAGCCTATAACTACTGATTATTTTGAGTCTAAAACATACATGAACAATACTGGAGCTATTGATTTTTAGTCATAGAAAAACCTTATGAAAAATAATGTTTATGTTAGTTGTTCTCCTTGCGTTTGCTTGGAACTCGTCCGATTTGAATAACTAATACAGTAGCTTAAATAATTGCAGGTATTTCACTGAAGGTCCTTAGACCAAAATATATAGGATTGTATAATTATAACTGGTGTGATACATCTTAAATTGAAGTAACAATTCGAAAATAAATTAAATTATGTTTTTCGATCAAATAATACAGTAGGTATATGCCGGTGCATTTGCTTTGATGGCCGATGTTTGATTTGAAATCTTTGCGTGTATGCCTTCAATTTAAGACCTCAATCATGAAAAATCGGTTGGGTAGTAGAGCCAAATGAACTCGGCAAAGAGAAACCAAATTTAAGTCCCATTAGAAATACATGGGGAGCAAATTTTGTTGACGGATAACCCGAGTGGGATTATAGATAAACATATGCCGATGCTTGATGGCAAATCTGTACGTGCATATCTTCAATCCGAGACCTCAATAATAAAAATCGGTCGGGTAGAAGAGCCAAACGAACTCGGAAAAGAAAAACCAATTTTTTTTAAATGTATAAAATATTTTGTACTGAAATAAAAGACTATTTTACAGTTGAGATGTAAATTGCAATAATAATACTGTATCAGTGTCATCGGAATAGTTGATGATCCTATTTAATCCTCGCCGGAGATAAGTTTCATATTTTGTGAATATCCTGTTTTATTCATACGTTCATTAGTTAGGTGGTATTTACAAAGATTTATATTCCTTTATACTGTTTCAAATTAATAAAATACCCTTTGTCATAGTGTATTTTATTTCAGAGTAATGATACTATTAGAATTTTAAAGGTAATTTTGATTGCAGTTTTTCGGAATTAGTTTACCATTTAATTATTTATATTTATCTGTGATGGTTCAGATAAAAAAGATCCGTTTCAATGGAATGAAAATATAATGAAGAGTTATCGATTGCTCGCTGGGACGATGGCTGTGCTCGTTAACGAAGATAAGAACCTGTTCATCATCCTTTATTAGAAGTCCTATCGTGCAGTTAATGCCACAGCAACTCGGCTCAGTGCAGCCGTAAATACAAAAATATATCTGCAGTATCTCATTTGTGTCTTATGCAAGCTTTAAGTATAAATTATGTCATGTTCAGAGAGTAATCAAATTTCTTTCGTAAAAACAAAAAAAGCTTAACCATTACCCACTTCGTAATGACCATGTTACGTTTCGTTTGCATGTGTACCGTGTTATTATAAATCGTTTTTAGTTAAGACTAGCTGGCCCGACAGACGTCGTCCTGTCCTATTGTGGTTTTATGTCACATGCTCGTTCATTTTCAAGATGAGCTCGTTCGCATGGCTCAATCACGTCCTGGTTGAAGTTCGTTCGCTACGCTCACTCAACTTTAGGTTGAAGCTCGTTCGCTGCGCTCACTTGCCTTCAGGTTAGCTCGTTCGCTACGCTAACTCGCCTCCAGGTTGAAGTTCGTTCGCTACGCTCACTCACATTTTGGTTGCAAATTAGCTATTCTCATAACTTAAAAAAATATAGTGCTGCACCCTGTTGGTAAACCTATTAACTTTTTAATGTTATTGAACATCACAGAATCAGATAGTTTAGTTGAACCAGCTGTTAAGATTCTTTAATTCCATTTAAATATGAGTACTCATAAGGTTAACATGGGAAACTCCAGAGCCACTGGGGCGGAGCCCTTTTGACGGATCTGCACCAAACTTCACACAAACCATCCTTGAATAATGCTTAATAATGCCTGAAATCTTCATTACAATCTGTCGAGTGGTTTTGGAGTCCATAAAGGACAAACATACAAACAAACATACATTGGATTTTATAGATATAGATTATGTAAAAAATCCTTAGTACTTAATAAATACGCCTAAGAGTTTCTTATACCATTTCCTCACTATGCCATTTTCGAATAGAAAAGTATTAAACTATAATTTACCATATGCGAAGTGAATACTTTATTTTTCGTCTTACTACAACAAAAACAGCTGTTTTAATGCATTGTGGGTATAAAGTAGCTTTTTTACTCTAGAGAGTAAAAACCAGCTGTTGTAAACAGTTGTAAATTTCGATTGTGGCAATAGTTTCATTTGAAATTATTTATCGATTGATTTATTAGGTAAGGTTTTAGCCTATCGTCAATTGCTCGACATATCGATGGTATAATGTATTGTAACACAATCTAATAGACGAAATGATTAAATCACTTACTAAACAGCTGCTTATTTGCATTATCAGAATTGAAATCAAGCTGGAAGTCGTTTTGAGAGGTTATCTTTACATAAAAACTATTTCGTTTTCTAGCTTTGTTAGTTAATAGTGCAATATGACGAAAAATATAGTTCACCACATGGGCAAAAAGTGACTGTTTAGTGACTGTGTGACTACGCCGCGATCGTACAACTTTACCTCGGGTCAAAAAGAGTCACATTAGGCCTTAGTGATGAAATATAACATTAGTTTTGCTTTTCTTATATTTTTCTCTGTCCAACAATTTCCATAAAAATAATGTTCTCATGTTTTGTGAAAGTAAAACAGTCTTATAATTTTAACACATTATTATTAATTCTATTATATTTTATGCTAAAGACTTCATTAAAACCAAACTATAAAAAAGTCAGAGTTTTGCAATCTGAAAATTGAATAGGTTTATATAAAATACAAAATAATGCAATTAAAACATAATAAAAACGTGTTTACACTATTACATAGTGTACTTGACCTGTAAGAGTAGGCCTACAAATTGTTAAAACGCTGCATCCTATATTTTGTTAGTTAGTCAGTGTTAAAGTGTTGAGTGGAATGCAGGACCTGTATTGATTGCCGATCGCTGATGGTAGGAATTATTAAGCGATGTGTGAGGTGCCGTTGTCAGTTGATGGTCAGTGAGGCCAAGTCCTGTATTGAGCTGTATTGAGTGGCCAGGGGACATAGATCCCGACGGGTTGATTGTTCATTTTACTGAGGTAATGTACAAGCATAGTTAAAAGTTGGTAAAAATTTAAGAACCTTTTTCTGCTACAGTTGTAATGGAACTATAATAGAATTTTCATGTACTTTTTAAATGGCAATTTTTTGGGTTTACCTATTATTTGTCTATACCTCAATTAAATTAATTTCCTAAATTTGATAGCTAAATAATAAATTAAGTTTATATTGATGATATTTCAATCGATTTTTAAATAGCTAATAAAACACATAAGAGTAACAATAAAATTAAATAATTATGCAGTGAAAGTAAGAGCACCTTGATTAGGTTTGACGATGAGCCTTCATCAATTAAAATAACTGAATCCTCATTACAAAGCTTCTTCGGTAGTTTTCCAAATATAATTTAGTCACAAAAATACGAGACAATAACAATCATGTCGAATAAGGTATATTCAACATAATTGGATAGTATGAAGCCACAAAATATTCTTTTTTAACGTCATAATCTTGGATAAGTAAACGAATAAAAACAAATCACTATTGTGTAGGAATAAGTACATAAGTTTACTATCGCATATCACTCAGTTCAAATAAACTACAGCAAAAATTCATATGTAAATGTTAATACGGATTAATTAAATACCTATATTCAATATAAATTACTGAATATACTCTTGATAAAAACCATCGTTTGGTTGGCATTCACGAAGATAAAAGGTTTTACCTGTACTTCAGAGCAATATTGCCCTATAATATAATGAACATGAGATGTATAAGAATCCTAGAAAAAATTAATCTAGATAATTCTAATAATAGTGTACTTATTTTAGTGAGCGATATCTATATTGTATTAAAGAGCGTTGTAGGGGTCGTACCAAGATTCTTGTCCACACATGTGAACAATGCGTGAGAGTGGAAACCAATAACAGAAACACAGATGTGGTCTCGGACCTCTCCAACGGAGTAATCTTCACTGGTCGTTTGTTCCAAGAACAGAATCTATCAATAAATAATCTGTCGGGAATAGTGAAGGGATTAAACCAGCCAAAGTCATACAATATTCAGCACTCTATACAACTGAGAGCCAAAGTACTATAGATTGTTCTTGATTGTTTCAGAATTTAGAAATCCCAGAAAGTGGAATAATTTTGGTTTGAGTAGAGGCCAGGAAGGACGTGATTGGTGCACATTAAGGCTTAAGTGCCCTCATCCCTCATGGCCGTCCTTAGTCCTCTCTGGCAATTTGAATATTAAAATATTCTGTCTTACGCTTCCCTACAATTTTTCACAAAATAAATGAGCAAGTAAATGCTTTGTACAAAGGGGACAGTGAACAAATAGCTTTTCGATTGTTATTTTTACTAACTTAATTAAACCCAAAGAAGAGTGTTCAAAAGGTGAAATATTATTAATCTATTCATTTCTGACTCTTGTTATGTTTTCTTTGGTGGTTTACCTGGTTAGAAATTAAGGTAATAGATCCTTAATACTGTACTCAACTTTATCGCTATCACTTTGGACAGTATAACATGTGCTATTTAGCACGCATAATTCTTTCGTTTTTAGCATAGCTATGTGGAATAGTGATTACCTTTAGTTAATTTATAAAAAAATAGAAAGCGGGTTTTGTCGCATATATTGATTATAATTGCATTCTGAGAAATTAAATCTTGATAAATCCTTAAGGGATATTTCCCAAAGTCGTATTTCATGTAAGAGCAAACCAAGACTATTAAAATATTTTCAATATTCTACCCGAGCAACCTTGCAAATAGCTGACATTATTAAGACGAATTCAATTCAAATTTATTTTCCTATGTGAGATTGTAGTCTGGATTGATTGAATACCTACATGTGAAGGCTATATCCGCGACGGGGTGATGAGCAGGAGTGATGACAATAATGGAAGCAGATTGCCGATCATGCGATGTGACAACGCAATTCCGATAACAATGCTGCTAAGTAATACCAATTTGAAAACAAATTACACCTTACATTTCACTATTGATATACTGTTTGCAAATACATTATTAAACATTATTGAACTACGTGTATAAGTGAGCATGCTACTAAAACTTTTATAGTGAACACTTTATTACCTTAGTGAAGCGAATTTACACTTTATATTACCTTACTATAGTTTTTACTAGTAATGTTTACGAATCAGAATGTCAGCGAATTCTCCATATTGGGAATGTAACCTATTACCGTAGGTCTCAAGGTAAGACATAGACCCAAGAATAATATGTTTTGATAACTTTTTCATTTTGATGTCCCTAGAGACCAAAAACACAATTCTTTCAAATTTTTATATATAGATTTATACATCCGTGAACGCTATTAAATATCATAGTTACTGTCATCGCTTACCCATGATAAGGTTATTGACAAGCTAATGGGACAAATGTATGTGTCAGATTGCTGATACCGTTTATTTTTATAACTCTTTGGTGATATTCACTTCCATTAACAAATATATCTCGAGTTGTTTTGAACCCTAGTGTGGATTAGTGATCCAAACATTATTTGAAAAATGTCCATCAATGAAATTACCCTGACGAATATTTTAACTGATGCTGTCATCAATGTAGGTGTATTATCTGTCACCAATGTAGGTGTATTATCTGTCG
The DNA here is from genome assembly GCF_028750875.1 of Macrosteles quadrilineatus. Taxonomy (NCBI): domain Eukaryota; kingdom Metazoa; phylum Arthropoda; class Insecta; order Hemiptera; family Cicadellidae; genus Macrosteles; species Macrosteles quadrilineatus. The sequence continues at coordinate 153,626,813 of NW_026542594.1, forward strand.
CCAACGTAGGTGTATTATCTGTCGCCAATGTAGGTGTATTATCTGTCACCAATGTAGGTGAATTATCTGTCACCAATGTAGGTGTATTATCTGTCACCAAAGTAGGTGTATCATCCGTCACCAATGTAGGTGTATTATCCGTCACCAATGTAGGTGTATTATCCGTCACCACTGTAGGTGTATTATCTGTCACCAATGCAGGTATATTATCTGTCACCAATGTAGGTGTATTATCCGTCACCAATGTAGGTGTATTATCTGTCACCAATGTAGGTGTATTATCTGTCACCAATGTAGGTGTATTATCTGTCACCAATGTAGGTGTATTATCTGTCACCAATGTAGGTGTATTATCTGTCATCAATGTAGGTGTATTATCTGTCATCAATGTAGGTGTATTATCTGTCACCAATGTAGGTGTATTATCTGTCACCAATGTAGGTGTATTATCTGTCACCAATGTAGGTGTATTATCTGTCATCAATGTAGGTGTATTATCTGTCATCAATGAAGGTGTATTATTTGCCACCAATGTAGGTGTATTATCTGTCACCAATGCAGGTGTATTATCCGTCACCAATGTAGGTGTATTATCTGTCATCAATGTAGGTGTATTATCTGTCACCAATGTAGGTGTTTTATCTGTCACCAATGTAGGTGTATTATCTGTCACCAATGCAGGCGTATTATCTGTCACCAATGTAGGTGTTTTATCTGTCACCAATGTGGGTGTATTATCTGTAACCAATGTAGGTGTATTATCTGTCACCAATGTAGGTGTATTATCCGTCATCAATGTAGGTGTATTATCCGTCACTAATGTAGGTGTATTATCCGTCATCAATGTAGGTGTATTATCCGTCGCCAATGTAGGTGTATTATCTGGCACCAATGTAGGTGTATTATCCGTCACCAATGTAGGTGTATTATCTGTCACCAATGTAGGTGTATTATCCGTCACCAATGTAGGTGTATTATCTGTCACCAATGTAGGTGTATTATCTGTCACCAATGTAGGTGTATTATCTGTCACCAATGTAGGTGTATTATCTGTCACCAATGTAGGTGTATTATCTGTCACCAATGTAGGTGTATTATCCGTCACCAATGCAGGTGTATTATCCGTCGCCAATGTAGGTGTATTATCTGGCACCAATGTAGGTGTATTATCCGTCACCAATGTAGGTGTATTATCTGTCACCAATGTAGGTGTATTATCCGTCACCAATGTAGGTGTATTATCTGTCACCAATGTAGGTGTATTATCTGTCACCAATGTAGGTGTATTATCTGTCACCAATGTAGGTGTTTTATCTGTCACCAATGTAGGTGAATTATCTGTCACCAATGTAGGTGTATTATCCGTCACCAATTTTTGGTTTATTATCTGTCACCAATGTAGGTGTATTATCCGTCATCAATGCAGGTGTATTATCTGTTACCAATGCAGTTACCTTATCTGCCACCAATGTAGGTGTAAATGTTTCATACACTTGATATAATTCTACAATAGAACTGTTCTAGGTTATACTACTGCAGTTAATTAATTTAAAATGTAATATGAATAAACATAATATACATTACTATTTTATAAGTAGACAAATGCTGCACTGTTAATTTATGTACCAATTATTCATTCAGTTGTAACATATTAAAAACAAATATTTACTGTTGTAGAAAACAGAATTAGTAATATTTAGGTGTGCGTAGTTTAAAATACAAAAATTAAATACATTTAAACCACTTTATTTTATTATTTTCATCCTAGGTATTACCATTACATGTTTACCATTACATGTTCGACAACCCGCTAACAACTAAAATGTCCTTTTTGTAATCAAAATAATTGTAAAAGAAACTATAGTCAAATTGTAAAACTTCAAATACCTCTCTGTGCTTAGACTACATATTTGAACGCTGAACTTGCGGCAGATATTAAGTAATTTCGTGTGTGTGTGTGTGTGTGTGGGGGGGGGGGTAAGGAAACCGTGATCTGAACACATTAGTTCCCTGGAGCCCTCGTCCTGCTTGGTAGAGATCGTAACACTGTTAGAAACTACTCTGTTCCTACGTGTTACTGGTGGTCTGAATCACTTTTTACAAAAATAATACATCAGTTATACCTACTGTATTAATAATATATCGGAAGAGCAATAATCCTGATGAAATAAACCTTCTAGCGTTTGCATACGATGTGTCCATTGTAGCTAAAGATAAAATGGATTTCGAGCCATAACATAAATACTAATTAAAGAAGCAAGAAAAGTGGGCTTAAAAAATTAGAGTATAACAAACTACATGAAAATAAGTAGACAAGATGAGGAAGAAGACCAATTAGAAGTAATTAAAATACAGGTTCCACAAAGCATAGAAAAACTAAATACCCATGTAATAATACGTACATACATACTCGCACGTAAATATTACGTACTTTTTTACACGGTTATATAAGGTAAGTTTTAGGTAAATTTTTAGGTGTAATATTGTTAGATTTATTTGAATGGGATATTTAAATATCTCGGAGTAACAATAACGGAGAACATGTTGAAATTCAAAACAGACTCACGACAACAGAAAAATCATATTGGAGCTTAGTAAAATGATTCAAAGTTAAACTTCTATAAAAAAAAAACCACCAAAATAAGAATGTATAAAACCATAATGCAACCTGCAGGGCTACCGGTATACGGTTCAGAGACTTAGTCTTTCACAAAAAACCCCAAAAAGACTTATTACTTTTGAAAATAAAGTATTGAGGAGGATTTTTGGACCAGAAAAAAGACGGAGACTCATGGAGAATAAGAATAAATTAGGGAGTTGAGGGAATTATATAAGGAACTAATATTGTTTGCAGTTGAGGGTGGAGCCTATTTACCACGTGACTTCGAAGGAGCCAATGAGGACAGTGCGTTGTTGCAAAATATAATAATACAAGCTTATTTCTAATAATACCAGCTGATTTGAAAATATTATTTAGAATTTTCATTAGTGTCGTCAACAGGCTATAAGACAACGTCGCACTAGCCTTGTCTTGTAATTGGCTGCCGCCAACTGCAGACTCTCGTAGTCCCAACAGTTGCGTCATTGCAAAAAAAATATTTTTGGATTAAAAGAATCAGGTATTCACACCAATTTCTTTTTAATGAAAACCCCATGTAAACATGGTTTTGATTATGATTTTTTTTATTGTATCGGATGGTGATATTTTATTTTGTAGAAAGCAGCTCTAGAGGTTCCTATTTCTTCCTAGGTTCCTTTAGACTTAAACAGTTCAAGATTGATATTAGAAATGAAGTATATTAATGTATCGAAGTATTGTTTTTTTTCTGATAATAGAGAATTATTGCAAGTTAGGCTAAGACAATTTAATAATTTTACTTCCCATGAATTATTTATTTAACTTTTGTGAACAGCAGCTCCTCTAAAGAACTGGAATTCAATTGCTAAATTCAATTGTTAAAGTTTTTTACGTCTTTGTCGAAATAATGTTCAACCCAATAAAATAGCAGAACGGACACAAAAGATACAGTAATGGTGGTGAATCCCCGCACAAAGGCAATGGAATGTAATTTAAATGGATGCACAGTCGTGGTTTGTCTCTGTAACTGCTTGCGTGATTGAAATTGTCACGAAATAAAAACATTTTATTTGTGGTGAAATTACCACATGGTATATTGAATGTTAGCGTTAAGGAAAGATTAAATATTTTTTGATGCATATAATTATAACGAAGAAAGTCAAACGTTTAATTTGATCATACAACTTATTTGCTTATACATTGTTTACCAATGTGTGGCTTATCATTATCAAAAACTGAAGTTAAAATACATTACTATTTAAAATGTTGCTGCCGTAATCTCACTCCCTATTATTAAGTTAAATCATAACTATTCAATCCGAGTTTAGAATATATTAAAATAAATAATAGGCCTACGATTCAACAATAAAAAAATCCATGTATAATAAAATCTCTAATAATTTATCACTACTTAGTAGAAGATGTGTAGGTATGGGTAAATCCTTCTAGTATTTTGTGTATAAAGGTTTTAACTATTACTTAGAAGTAGAGTTGGATTAATTTATCGTGAACATCTCTTAGTTACTTGTTTTAAATTTAATTAACGACCGTAGTCTTACTTCCATGAAAACTTAATTTATATCAAGAAAGTTAATTTGATAATTATTACGTTCTCTACTTGAACAAGATAACAAAATGAAGATTCGTTAAGACAAATTTAAATCTGACTAAAGTAGAATTATCATATATAAGATACTCTTTGAAATAAAGATAAAGTGTTCCTTTAATTTATTCAGATAAACCTTATAGTTTAACGCATATTACATGTACAATATTCTGCAAATCGTGTATATTTTATGCACATGGTTTTAAAATGTTTGTAGAAATGATAAAAGAAATCATTTATGGGGGGAATTGTATGCAAAGCTACCATCGTTTCAAGGAAATAATGAGAAATATCTGTTACAATATATTAAATTTCGGCTTTACTGAGATTTTAGCTTGGTTCCTGTTGGATAACCTCATTGTAACAATCAACGCGACGAAGTTTTCAGGCCTATACTTCGTGTTTTATGAAACCATGCACTGTAAAATCAATTATTAAATTTTTAATTGCTTACTTAACTTAAGAACTGTAATATTTAATATATGTATATATAACACATTTTGTGCTCAAAAATCTTTTAAAAAGTTTTACTATAAGTATTGTTTTTTGGTAAAGTGTATAAAAACTACTAAAAAAGTACCCATGAAATTGAAAGACTAAGAAGCTGACTTGTGGAACGTAACAACATAAAAATATCCATAAATTTTTACTACCCAACACCTTAAACTTTGATATATTATAATACTGTAAACTAAAAGGACGTCTCCTCAGAAACCTTCGGATTCAAAACTTTCAACCTTCGAAAAACTTTTCACAAAACCATACAAGATACAAGTCACTCCAAACTACTGCAGGAATCCAATAAATACCAAGACACCTTTACGGTTACCAATCACTACCTACTAGCTGTCAATTGCTATTCTCTCAGGTAGTGGAAATCTCACACTATACACATTTGTGCTGTATGTTTGAAACTTCAAGTCAAGTCAAAAATGATTTATTCCATAAAATAAAATAAAAACAATCATTACAATACATTGCTTGAATATAAACAATACTCCTTCTCCAATGTAAGTCGTATGAACCAATTATTAACTTTAATTTTTAATATGTAATTAAGTAATTATTGCAATTTTCGTTTTGCAAACGCTCTGTTTGACTAAAAATTAACTTATTAGGCAGTAGCAAGTCATTAGTTTGTACTAAGCTTAAGATGACGTGTTTTTATTAGCTTACTGACTGTTTGTTATACATAAAGTATGGTTATTTTCAATTTAGTCCTATTAATATTTCACTAAAAACGCACCTTATCCCTAGTTTTCCTAGTAGCAGCAAACCTAAGTGCTTATTGAACTTCATGCATTTCAAATAGCGAACAAGTCTGTTAATTTTAATGAAATAATTTAATGAAAACTCAAACAGGCAAATGGAAATTTGCCAAGTTACAGGTCTGCTGTGGGTATTTTTGTTCTCTGTGAATTTTACATAGCCATTACTTCAGAAATAGTCATAAGTTATAAGTTATATTGGCTATAGCCTTTTTTTCTATTCTAAGACTTAATTTAGGGAAATCTTTATTTTTTGTCCAAAACACAAATGAAATCGTTAAAAACGAAATGTAATATCTGTCAGTGATATAATGGTTCTATACCTCGTTAAACTTTGGCTCTTTAACGATTATAAATGGCATCTTAAAAACATTCTTTTAAGCTTCAAAAGATACAGGATTAAGTATTTTCTGTATTCTAAGTCCTCTGGTTATCAATATTGAATGTGCTGAATGCAAAGCAGGGTGTAATATATATACTTAACGTGTAATATATTGGGGATGAACTGATTTACGTCGATTGCCAAGTTATTTTGTTCAATCTCATTAAACTTGTTTTTTCCCTGGAAGGGCGATGTGATTAGAGAGGAATACCATTTAATAGCTGGCACAGAGCATTTATGTACTCATTATCCTGTTGTAACTATTGTGCCTGAATACAGATGTAAATTTTCTTTCATTATAAGTTCGGGTTTACGTACAATTATTGCAGATGGGAACTTTTGTTATCTCCGCGTAAAAATATTCATAAAAACAAAATACTATATAAAATAAAATAAACTACTTTTTTCTTACTTTACCACATCATTTAGTGTGGGTTAGAAACAGTGATGAAGAAAAGACGAGGTCTTGTAGACAATGTGGTGGTTTGTAGAGGGGTGGGGGGTTAACGTGTGCCTTTGTTGTGGCCCCCTCCCCCCTGGCACCTCTGACCTGTGATCTGACCTCCCTGCTGACCAACCTGTCACAGACAAACTCGTACAAGATACATTCTCATCAAACCTTTGTGCGTAGCTTTAGGCTGCGAAATGTATTGTTGAATGTTTACAACGAGTTGCATATACAATCCTGTTAACTTGTAATCCTGTTGTTTGTCCCTTTGTTATTTTTACTAAAACAACGGACATTCGAAGCTGGTTAGCGTTCACCATATAATAAATTGAATTGAATATTATTATTTTTTATATTGATGAAATAATCCTAAAGTGTTTCCAAAGCTGCTTACTACACTAAAATTGCGTTGCATAATAATAAACACATTTGGGGAACTTGAATATTGTTAAATCTTAGTAAAAGTTTAAGTTATATCTGGGAAAACAACAAATGCTCATATTTCTTATGTTTTCTGAGAATCAACTCTTGATATGAAGTACTTTGATGAAATTTTACGTTTTATTAAATTGTGCGATAACAAAGTAAATTAGTGTAGTTCTTAAACAAAGTAACTAGTATATAGTATTATCAATAACATGCCCGGTTAATGTTAAAATGTTATGTTACAATGTAAATGTGTGTCTATAGTTTCTCAACAAGTTAAACTTTTGCATACGGTAAAGAAACAAACGAACTTAATTTTCCTTTAGTTTTTAATAATATTCATATCACAATCGTAAAACAAAATATTCCCAAAAAATAAAGAACATGTTATTAAAAGAGCATACAATTACTATTAATTAATTTACTATTATATTGCATGTTTACAGAAATGAACCAGCAGAATATTTAGCTACAGAAGGTTGTAGATGTGTTTCCAGTGTGAGAGTCTGTGTATTTTCGCAAAGTCGTCGGAATGCAAATGAAGGCCTTGACATCTGAGACTATGTTTGTGTCAGCTTCACATGGAGCTGAGTGGTGCTCTGTGGTTTGTACATTTAACTGAAACACTCTGTTAACAACATAATACAATTAAATGGATAATAACTGAAACTATAACTTATATAAATATCATTACAAAAAATAATATATATATAAACTAATTTTTAATTTAAAAGTCAAAGAAGGAACTATTGAAATGAATACCTAGCAAATAAAACATCACGTGATATGTTTTTTTTTCTCACAAAATCGTCATGATTACTATTTTAATTTTTTTTACGTGAAATCGTGATAAAAACTATATTTTGAAAATTTTCAAAGAGAGTGTATAATGAATCAAGGGAGTTATTACGTACTAGAGGTCTTCCAGTGTTCAAAAACTCGACCAAAAATATCTAATGTACAGGCATAGACTAACCAACACAAGTAGACTTCTCATCCCATTGTAAATTTTGAAGCACGTTTTTCGTGTCTAGTTCATGTACGTGACACAAAGGCGCTAGTGTCGACGAAACTTTTGTTTCTATTATTTTAGGGTTAATTTCTTGATTTGTGCTTTACTGTTTGGTTATATAACTAGGGGACAAGTTATTGTTTATGATTAGATCGTATTATTTGGTTAAACGAGGTTTTAAATGGCTGTAATAACGGGTAACAAATTGTAAACAAAAGACGACCTCTAACATAAACCGTACAGAACTAACAATAAAATTGTCTTCAGCTGTTCCAACCTCGATGGTTCCATTAGGATGAGAAATCTACTAAGGGAGTATGTTTTATCGGTACTTTCCTGTTAAAGGGAACATTCATTATTATCGATGATTTTTTTTTCGATATATCGATGTTTTTGTTTTCCGATCCATTACAAATTGACAACAACTAACTGATCTTGTTTAGGCTAAAATAGTCTATTATATGGATTAAGAAATGAAACTGTTCTAAGCTAACCTAACATAACCAACCAAACTTGCTGTACCAAATTTCGTTTGGGTTTGAATATAAAAGGCAACCTATAAACACGGAATGTTTAAATGTTACAGCAAGTTTGGTTAGTTGTGTTAGGTTATTTTTTTAGAACAGTTTCATTTCATTAATGTTTGTTGATACTGACTGAACAATATTTTTCGTAGTTGTCAGCTGATATGTTTTAATTTGTTAATATCGATATATCGATAAAAAAATCATCGATGATAATGAATGTTCCCTTTAACAGGAAAGTACCGTTTTGTCTATGGTACAGGCTTCTCTATTTTCACCCCACGCTGTAAATAAAACATGTGTTTGGTATTTCTTCCATTTGATTTCCTGTTTATAGCCTATTTCGTTTTTATTTCGTCACCAGCGTGACAACACATAATTCCCATGTCAGATTTTTTAAAATTATTTTGTTGTCCTTATTTTGAGCCTATTTTAATTTATAAAGGGATTCTGCACACCTATACGAAAATATCTTTCTAACAGTATGCTTAGATTTTCCCTGCGATGCACACGAGCTGAGAAAAAAGGGTTTAAAGAAACATGCTTGCCTATTAATATATAGATTGAATAATAAAAACTGAAAGTTAAAACATAGACAGGTAATCATTAAAAAAAGATTACACTTATTTTGGCAAGAATAATCAGATTTACTTCAGTAACGTAAAAGGCGATTTTACATAAAATCGTTTTAAGTTAACCAACGTATAACTTACACGGAATTCCAGTAATCAAATAGTATATGATTTGACTTACATTGACATTTTATTACATGATCTTACGTTGGCTTTAAAATAATTTGCGTTTTAATTCATTCAGGTATAAGCTGCAATATTAATAGTATAACCTATGGTAGTTTTATGCATTTTCGTCTCATGCTGTTCTATAGTGGAAGAGGGCGAAGATAATAACACTGACAGGCCCTTCACTCCTTGAGTTGCTTGTTTGTGACACCTTAGTTAGACTGTCCTAGTGCCGACACTGTGTCTCTAGTGCTAACTACTGATAACTAGCCTAGGTGCTCACTGAATTGGGAGATAGTTACGTATAAATGTCTAACTAAATTGTTGATAGTAATTAATTAACCTACTTAACCTTTACTAACTAGCATATATTAATGACTTTAACTAGGTAAAAAAAATTAACTTAAGACTCCCACCCTATAGGCCTTTGCCTTTCTTAACAGTTCTTTCACTTAATGCTTTTAATGTTCTTGTAGCCCCTTTTTACCAGCACTGGAGGGTAAATTGTAACTTGGCATCGCAAGAGTACCAAAAACTACTACTCATTAAAACTGAATATAAAAATGAATATCATAATATTAAATAATATCCTTGGGAACAAGTGTAACTATTATAAGAAAATTATAATAGGGTATAGCACGTTTTAACCTACCATTGCACAGCTTTAAAGTGGTAAACAGGATGGTAGAGTATGCAGTGTGTGGTGCGACATATTTCAAATGTTTTCCCTGTTCAGGGCTGTAGAGAGGCAACCAAGGCTTTTGGAATCAACCATAGCTATTTACCAGACAATAATCGCCGAGTCGACCTTTGGCATACGAGTTAGAAAATTATTTAAAAGCATTTTAGCCTGTACAATAGTTATTCTTCTGGATCATTATTTTCCATGCGGATATGAGAGAGACAGTAATGGCGGTGAATTCCGGCACAAAGGTAGTGGAATGTAATTTAATGGCGACACAGTCATTCACAGCGGTCGGGCTTCCACGCTCTCTCTCTCTCTCACTCTTCCTCTCACTCTCCCCCTTTCTAAAAAACATAAAAAATTAAACTAGTATCTATTCTGATTTTCCGTGGTTTGATCATTTTGCAGCTTATTTTTATGCAACTTAAGTTATAAAATGCTCAAAATTCATGTTCAAGGTATATTTAATCTACTATTAAATGAACATGGAATGAGATATTATAAAGAATTAGGCAACGATGTAAAGAACTACTACTATGTAAAGAACTGAGCTGTTTACAGTTGCATAAAGGTAGGATTATATTTGTAATTAGGATGGCATAAGGCTAATGAAAGGATGTAGTAAAATGTTATGTCCTTGATGTATAACATGTTGCTGATTAAAGTTAAAACTAGTTATAAATGAAACAAGTTTATTTAAAACACGCTGGATTTTGTAATGCGTTTTACATTAGACAAACGGTCAGTTATTTAAACAAAAACATTGGTCAACAGGTTAAACGACAAAATGAAAACTGCTGCAACAAGTTCATCATTCCCCATAATGTTGAAGAAAGCCTTTTCGTTTAGATATTAAGCATTTATTTCTCTATTAAAACTATTTCAACCAAACACATTCAGTAACACCACACTACTACTGTTATTATTTGTCAATTGAAATTTAAATATAGTTTTTAAACCAACATGTTTCGTATCTTAGAAGACATTATTTTCCTTTGTATACTTTGTAAAAGAAGCGTTCTTTGATAAAGTTAACGTTGCCAATCGACAGCTGAAATTTAAACCATATGTACATATTGACTAAGTCTGGTCTGGTTTAAGTAAGAGTGCATATATCGTCCAAACCAGGCCAGAATAAATAGGTAGTTTGTCATTGGTACTCTCCTTGTACATAAACTGTGTTTGCGATTCATTAACTTTAAGCAAGTCAATTCTCTATGCAGATGATTTGTAAAGGTCTGTCACTAGCCCACTAAATAATACTGGAAAATTACTAAAAACCCTTCTTGAGTAGTGTAATGATGTAAATTAGATGTAGAAAAATGTAAGCCATACACCAGCAAAATGTACACCAGCATAATTTTAAATAACATTCAAGTTGAACATGCTCTCTATGTTGTAATAGAAATAGACAGTAACAATTTGGAAAGAAAGATAAGACGATATCATCTTTATTGTTTTCTTAGTTTGATTTATGTTGCTTTTTGCTAAATTATTAACAACTACCAAAACAGACTTTCATTATATTTGTTTTTTAAATGCAGTATTGGTCAACAAGTAACTAAATAAAATAAAAACAAGGTGAATTAAAAAATTGAGTAAATGATTGAGTATAGAACTATTTTTAACATGTAACACTTCACAGATTGCAGAAGCAGGCGATAATTAGAAATAATATATCAACGTTTTTTATACATACTTAATGTATATTGAATTATTCTAGGCCATTCATTATTATTTCTAAGGTAGGTGTTTTACAAATTAAAGACTAATTTTCAACAATCATAGCAAAGAATTTATACAATAAGTCTCATTTATTTATCAAATTGCTATATCAGGTTAAAGTAAAAGTAAACTATTGTGCATAGTATGAACATTTTGAAAATTCGATGACATATTTAAAACTATTTATGTAATATTTCATACAAGTTTGCTATGTTAATATTATTTGTTTCAGGTAAGCTGACGTTTTGTAACTGAACATTAACAGGTAAGCTCTCAACTATCCCGGCCTAGTCTCCACTAGGAATGGAGGCCCCAAACTATCATCCAGACATTTGAAGAAGTAAGTTTACAGACTAGATGTAAAAAAAACAAAAAAACGGATGACCGGTGTAAAGACCATCCGGATGGAAAAAGGATCAAATCTTTTCATAGAGAACTCAGTCCATTATAAACCATACGGCAATATGTTCAGAAACGTATACTTAATACTTATTACTATTGCATTATATTAAAAGTTATTTTACCGGAGCTTTGAAACGGGATAAGATTAAATTATCTTCCGTTCAATTCTTCCAGCGTGTAGTGAGATAAAATTGACTCTCAATATGTAAACAAACTAAATGCGAATAGAACAAATTTTCTCATACACAAGGGATCAGTATTGCTAGGAAGACCTAAGTATTTTAAATTTAAAAAGCTTCACTTGTTCATTATGCTGTCAACGAAGCTAGCTTGAACGGACTTCAGGGGCTTGATTTGGCGCAGAATATAAGATGAAATAATTCTCAGTACCATTCAGAATACATTTATTTATTTCATTCCAACGGCAAATAACCAATACTTATAGGAAGCATGATGCAACATGGCTACATACAAAAAATATATACAAAAATACAGATAATACAAATAAAGAAATATACAGAAATACAAATACAGATACAAATACAAATACAGTTCTGTAGTGTTGCTCAGTTTCTTTATCAACATTTTGTAGAACACTAGAATTTAATGTTATGAATACAATCAACATCTTGTTTCTTGTAGAATGTGATTGTATTGAAATACTCAACCGTATTGCAGTACTATAACGATTCATATCTTGCTTATTAATTCAAGGTTTGATAAATCGTAATAGGTCATAAATAAACTGCCACTAATTGGTGGAAAAAGTCAGTAGCAAAAGGAGTTCGGTTTGTCCAGAGAATATCAGATGGGCAAACAGTGAGCGTGTGGCTATTAGGTCAGATAAGACCTAGACGTCAGTCATAATGATGAATGGTTGCAGTGCTAACTGCCTGATCAACAACTCACCCTCCAGTAGTCAACCCACCCTTACTTTTAACCTTTCAATTACATTTTTACTATTCTATTAAAATATTTTTTTAAATGGTCATTTATTGAATACAACTCATGCAATTGTCGTAACATAAAACTGCATTGAACAAAATCTCTTTTGCGAAGGGTTCAGTACACGTTTAAAAGTATAAATTCATCCAAAAAATTGGAAATACCTTTTAGGTTAGTTATAAAAGAACTTAAAAACCAAATCATTGGAAAATCGGAGATGTGAAGTGATTTATAATGAGCTCTGACCCTCCTCTGAACTTGCGGAAATCATTTTACATTCAAGTGGTAAAGTTTCCAGCTTCGTTATCCACGTTCAAAGTACCCAAACTGTCGACATGGAAATTGAATTACTGTATAAAAACACTTAAAAATGTTATAATTTTCAACTAACTTGTCACTCAAATAAAATTGCAGCGTGTGAATATACAGAGTGTTTTTTTTAAGTGTGCCACCATTGGGATCTCAGAAACTAATGCTTTTACAGCAAACTTTGAATGGGGAAAATTCCCTTGATTTTAAAGAGGTTCAAAAAAATTAAACACAATTTTTGTAAATGGCCGCCATTTTCCAATATGGTGGTCAACTTTGAAATTTCTTATAGAATACCCTACATATTTTTTCGATAAACCCACTCGTTTAGGAGTTACAGCCTATGGAAAAATGACTTCCGGTGTACATTTTACATCATATGTAGCTCAAAAACAAGTAGGTTTATAGCGAAAATGCGAAGAGTAAATGAAGAGTAGGGTGTTCCATAAGAAATTTCAAAGTTGACCGCCATATTGGAAAATGGCGGCCATTTACAAAAATTGTATTTAATTATTTTTGAACCTCTTTAAAATCAAGGGAATGTTCCCCATTTAAAGTTTGCTGTAAAAGCATTTGTTACTGAGATCCCAACATACAAAAAAACACCCTGTATATTTACTTTATAATTATAGTAATTAATATTTAAAAATTATTTTTTTTTATCAGGTAATTCACAATGATATAAATAACTTACAAAATACGGAAATTAAGGTACACGAATAATACAAAAACGATATGATGCATGGGAATGTAATTGAAATAAAAATTAAAAATCAAACGTCCAAGCTACCTTGAATTTATTTTTCAGTTTATATAACAAAACAAAAAAAATAAGTCGTTTTATAAAGATTAAATAACAATGATTGTTGCAGAGTATAACTTTAAATTCTAGATGTTATTCAAATTAACATCATGAAATTTTTCTTGTAAGTTAATTGGTTTTTGTCGTTGGATGTATTAACTTTACCTATTATTTATCTATCCTAGTTCTATCTGACTGAGACTAATCTGTAAGTGGTTAATAGCTCAAGCTAGCAAATAAACAGTCAAGCGTGCAAGCAAAAAACTACTTAAAAGAAATGTTCAGTAATACAATTGATATAGTCCCTACCTCTTTATTAGTTATTTCTACACGTTCACGACTATTGGACTGAGAAACACCTGGAGACATTGTTAGTTAATGGACGATGTTGGTTGCCGCGGGTCCTCACTTGTAAGCAGTAGTTTGACACAATTAGTTCATGTCTCTTTATTAGTTAGTTCTACACGTTCATGACGTAACTATTGGACTGAGAACACCTGGAGACATTGTTAGTTAATGGACGATGTTGGTTGCCGCGGGTCCTCACTTGTAAGCAGTAGTTTGACACAATTACGTCTTAACATTGCCTCTGAGAAACAGTACTGTAATTAACTGTGGTAAGTAGCTGTATTATTGACAAACATCTATCTATTATATTACTAAAGTGATACAATCACATTTTATGTAAACGGTTAAGGCCATTTACCAAATGAAAATATAGGCATATGGCACATCAAAATGAAGCTTAGAGTATGTAGATTTGCTGAAAAGTATTGATATGGACAAATTTCCTAAGGGCTCTGCCCCACAGGCTGATTTCCAAAGGGCTACGCCTGGCATGCTTCTAAAGTTTAGATGATTTAATTTAATTTAGTTAATGAAACAGCTGGTCAGTACAATGAACTGGTGTTTGTTTATTTACTCCTAAAAGATGTTTGTGACGCTTTATGTAGATCACAGTCTAATATAAATAATATATTGTTAGACTGTGATGTAGATTGAGGAGGGTTATGTTTGGTTTTAAAGAAAGGTTGTATACGTTTAGTAAAGTATTGCTCAAAGTTTCTTTTTGTAATTTATATAGTAAGCTACATGTAAAGAGACTTGACTAAAATTGAAGAATTATGGTAAAACATGTAATTCATGAAGCATCAATATGAAGCAATTGATGATATTGCTATACTAAGGTATGTTGTCATATTATTTTGGATCCATTAACATTTAAGTAGGGGTTTAAAAGTAATTAGGTTAACACTTCTAAATCAGTTTATATTTTCATACTAAACTATATAGTTGTTGTATTTTAAAACACACATCAGCACCACTTAAATAGCTCTCTAGGTCACATTTTCTTCCCATTGCAACGCACGGGTATAGCAGCTTGTATAAGTTTAATTTTCATCATACGGAAAGCAGCCTTTTATACTTCTCTAACTCGTCAGCAAAATCATCACTTTTGGGTAAATTCTAATGGGGGACAGTAAAAACATTTTATCAGTGCATTATGAAAACGCTATTAATCACACGATATTTAAAGTTATGTTTGTAAACAACAGAAATGGAAACATTGATGTCAACTTTGTATAACCTCAAATTATAAGGTCTAATTTTGTAACGACTAGAAGGTTATTTCCACAGTATGATGAAAATAGTTGTTCATCACATGGAGCGAATGTGTCTTTTTGGTACTTAATGTAATTACCAAGCTCAGCTGCGCCTCACTTGTAAAACACGATTACCCAAAATAGCCACGTTCGGAGCGTATCAGGAGCTAGTGTTGAAAACTACTAATTACTTATCATTGGACAGTCATGATTTGATCAAGCGAGTTTGAAATGTCTTAATTTTAAAATTACTGTTACAGACGTATGGGGTAAAGTTTAATATTTAAAACACAAAAAAAACTTTCTTATAAAGGTGATTTTGTTGTAAAAATTAGAGTTGAAAAAGATAATTAGATTATAATAAAAATGGTGAATGTAAATGTTATATCGTATAAGCTTAATCAAAACAACTGTTTGATTGTATTAAAAGTAAGTGAACATTTCAGTTTTCAAAGGTATATAGATTGTTCGTTTTGTGAAGCATTCTCTCCTGAAAGCATATCAAGGTAGATGTCAAAAGGCAGCCCACGGCTAACATGCAGCCTTTGTCCGGAACACAACGTCTTGGCACAATGTCTGGCGCACAAACACAACTCTACATCCTCAACTAATTAGATCCAAACAATTCAATTATTACTTGTCAATTATTTATCACATTTATATGTTATAGTCATATATCCACTGTTAAAAATGTTTTAGTTAATTGTTCCAGTATGACCTTCTGACACAAATTATTTGAATATAATCGTTTAACACTTTTAAAACATCTTTAAATAAATTAAAAACAGGATAAAAATACTGTAATGATCAACTAATTCAAAATGGAAGTTGAGAAATAGCACTTAGCTATTTAACTGCTAGCTATTTAACTACAGTTAATAACTAGCAACTAATAACTAGTTAATTAAGCAGTTAATAACTAGTTAATATTTAGCACTAGCTATTTAACTACAGTTAAATAACTCTTAGCTGCTATCGGAGTAAACTTAATCGTATTAGGCTAGCCATTATTATATTAGTTTTGAAAATTGAAGAAAAATATTCAGGTTTAAAATGAATTAACGTTAAATGCCTTTAAACTCAATCATGTTTTGGTTTCAACATTTTGAAATAGAATAGTAATATTTTATCACGAAAATCATAACTATTTATAAAAATTTTACTCAATTGAATTAATGCAATATACTCTGTTGAGAGGGAAATTGTTTGCAGTTGCAATGTTACTCAAAACTTTATTTTCCCATCATTATATTTTTCGTAAAAGCGTTCATTCACAATGTAATAAACTGCATCCATTCATAAATAAAGTTTAACACTCGGTTTTTACTACCTGCAGTTTACTTTTTGTGTGTTCTGTTGACGAATATTCTTGGCTGCTTTCAAGGTGAAATACAATGCAACTAACGAATAAACATCAAAATTATTCCGGGAAACGTCTTTGTGACAAATCTTGTTAGAGTCGTCGCGGTTTGGATTGCCTAATTGATGTTTGTCGCAGAGCAGCCAAGTGTGACAGCCTTGTTATAAACCGCAATATTATCTTTGGAAGGTTTGGCTTTACAATTACCAACAGGGCTGGCTCGTTATTCAGTCACTCTGGTGCTTTAAACTTTAGCGTTATTGATTTTTTTTATTTAATACATCCATTAAGAAATGTATGCCTGGAAACTAGGAGATAATTAAACTTTTTAAATTATTTTTGTACATAAGTAGTTATATTTCATACGATTGTTTAAAATATTTGTAAAATAGGAAAATATATTGACTCTTGAATAACTATTGGAAACGATCTGATACACCTTATAAAATATACTTTAGATTAATAAATTTCTAGCTTTAGGTGGTGTTGAGTTTTTTTATTAGTTGCTATGAACACACGATCATTCACTTTTTTACAATGTATCTAATCAGTCCCATCCCTTCCCGAAATATCTATAACCCATTCCGCTAAGTGATCAAACAGGCTGCTCTCATATGAATTAACATATTTCATAGTCAAGTACGGTCAAAGTCGAACGGTGTATCATTTAATGACGCTCTTCTTAGTGGACCTGACCTTTTGAATCCATTACCAGCATTTCTCGTAAAATTTCGTCTGGGAAAATTTGCCGTCGGTGGTGATATTAGGGAAATGTTCCATCAGGTACGCATAAGGAAAGATGATGTAGATTCACAGAGATTTTTGTGGAGGCAAAACACGAATGATCCTCCAGATACGTATGTAATGGAGGTGATGACATTTGGGTCGACCTGTTCTCCAAGCACTGCTTTATATGTAGTGAACGAAAATACTCTGTCAATTCTGGGGAAGATGACAAAGGAACCTTCATTTAAAGACGAATACACAAAGAATAATGTCCATCTTTGTTAAATATACTTCAAGTTCATGAATTTTCTTTTAGTCTTGTCTTTGAAATTTTAACAGATTGTTTTATGATAATGAGAAGACGAACCGGTACAAGTTATTCCAGACACTGTCATGTGAATGACTGTTTGAAGGTCTCATACCATTCCATTACTCTTTAATAACATACGTCCAAGAATGTAAAGACTATTCAAAGATTTAATTTGAATAACTTTATACTGAATGTTATAGTAGTTTTATAGTAACTTTAAGGGAGGAAAATGCGTTTATTCGTGCCGTTTACTTACTAAAAGATGAAACAATTAACAAAACAAGTCTTTAAATTTTAGATCAGATCAGGTTTTAATTTTAGAACATGAAAATAGAAAATAATCAATCATACCTACTTAAAAACAATTCCATAGCAAACTTTATGTTAGAGCTATTCAACTTTTCAATATCGAATTTAACACAAATAGCCAGCATTCCTAATGTAATAGAAGATTCGGTGAACTAAAGACCAATAATGTGAAGTAGTAATATGATGTTTTGCAGCCAATATCGGAGCCAAGGAGTGAGGCTAGGGCACTTAGCTCAGCTCAGGTTGCTATAGGAATTTAATCCACTCCAGGCTTCAGCTTCTGCGTCTCCACTGGTGTGATAGACTAGCAAACACTCTCTGGTACTGGAATCTCTGACGTTTTATTAAAACATTAATGCATCGAACATTAAAATATTTTGATAAACATTAAACAACAACACCTAGGACAAAGGGTGTTTTTCCTATCCTGACTGCAACTATACGAAAAGGCGATAACATGTTAGGACTACAGTAAGCTGATTTATTTTTGCATATAAAAGTGAAAGGTAAATAATTATTTAGAATTGATCAAGTATTTTGCACGTTTCACCAATTTCTTCATAATTCCTTGGGATTTTTTTTACAATTTGAAATCAATTGGATTGATTACACCTCTTAACTTGACATCCCTTGTTTTAAACATAATCTAGGACTAAAACATCATATTACTCTTTTTAAACAAGGTTTACCTTTATGTTAAAAATACGTTTTAAAATGGCCTTATGATCTGTTAAATATTTATTACTGTGCTTATCAAGTACAATGTTAACAATTAACAGTTTTAACAGATAAAAGAGAGACTACAAAACATTTGAATAAATTACATTGACCAAAGACTGCTCTCAGCTATACTAATGATCTTTTCATTAAGTGTAGTACTAATTAAATTGCGTTTTAAGAATATATATTTTTGTTTATATTGTTATTTTATCAGTCTCGTGAATTTGCTTTGGATTAATAAGACGATTTTGTGAAAATGGAACACATAATTTAAACATCTCGGGAGCACACACACACACACTGACACAATCTTATTGAGGTTACAGTCCTTTGTTGTTGAACGCTTTCCACATTTACCTTCAATCCAGTCTATTTTTTTATTAATTAAAATATGTAAATGTTATATTTAATCATACTTTACTTTAATTAAATATAGGTTTTCGAATATTCTTTTACCTTGCAGTATCCATTTGGATAGATAAGCTCTGTTCATTTTTGGTATTAATGTTAGACTATTTTACCTACCAAAATAGTAAAACTTTTTCTTTTCTTTCATTGTTGCAATAACTAATGAATCTAATTATTATAAGAAATGACAAGTTGAGTAAGATAAAAACGTATTTTATTGACGATGTACATTGATGGAATACTACATTATTGTTGGCACGACCCCCACTTTACTTTTGATCAATTATGACATTATTACATTAATTTTGAACGATCCAAAATTAACTATTGATAAATAACAAAGCACTTTTATTTGTGATACTGGAAAAAATGCAAGCAGAGCAGTTTTTGGTTATAATAGTGCAATGCAAAGTCACTTGCAATGTGTATTGATATACTTTGTTGTTCCATTAATCCAAAAAATATGTTTTAAACGATATAGCTAGTCCATTTGGAGTGGAGACGAAGGGAAAACCTTCTTATTAGATCGTGGTGAAATTCTCTCAACAAAAAATACAACTTATATTTCTGCGTAACGTTTAAAATTAAATCATAGCAGGTGGTGAATGTGAAGGGACTTGTAATGAGCTCTTGTCCTCAACCCAACTTGCACAAATCATTTGGAATTCAAGTGGTAAAGTTTTAAACTTCGTTACTCAGGATTAAAATTCCGTCAGTATGCACAGCTATGAAATACCCTGTTTAAAAAGTCCAAAAAGGACTTAATCATCTTGTTCAGAAATATAGTTTTGTATAGTATTTGTATAGAATATTACTAGTAAGCTATATATAGAATAGAATATTCGCTGTGAGCTACTATCGGTAAAAAAGAACACTGAAGATAAGTACAGTTTGGACATCTGAGGGTAGACGGAAATGTTTATTTCTTCAACCAAGTTCCTCAGTTAGATCGTTTTTATAACCCCTTCCTGAAGGTACTTAACACGACTAGTTTTGATGTTGTCTTTTGAAATGAATAATTTAATGAAAAAGAACCAATAAAAAACAACTATTTATTTGCATTTCCAGACCTAACAGGGTAGTTAAACACAAGCCACAAATCAAAGCTTTGAAGTGATGTCCTCAATTTTGTAAAAGTACTTTTATAATTTACTAGCTGTAACCTGCGGGCTTTGCCCCGTTTAACTTCTTAATTTTCAAGATCTCGTTCGCATGGCTCAATCACGTCCTGGTTGAAGTTCGTTCGCTATGCTCACTCAACTTTAGGTTGGAGCTCGTTCGCTACGCTCACTCACCTTAAGGTTGGAGCTCGTTCGCTGCGCTCACTTGCCTTCAGGTTAGCTCGTTCGCTACGCTAACTCGCCTCCAGGTTGAAGTTCGTTCGCTACGCTCACTCACCTTTTGGTTGCAAATTAGCTGTTGTCATAAATGTAAAAGAAATAATAGTGATAATAGTGGATTACCCTGTCGGTAATCCTTGTAACTTTAATGCTATTGAACACCATAGAACAGAACCAACTTGTTTAATTGAAACAGCTGATAAGATTCATTAATTCCATTTCTCATAAGGTTAACATGGGAAACTCCAGAACCACTGGGGCGGAGCCGATTGGACGGATCACGAAATTGATGGTGTATAAACCTATTCCATGAAATTCTACACGTATGTACCAAGTTTCGTGGCAATCGGTTTAGCGGTATCTGAGTTTATCACTGCCAAATATACCAACATCCTCTTTTATACTTATAGATAATAATATGGGTCTCAGAATGAAAAATGAACCATAAATAAAGTAAGAAATATGAAGCGATTTTTAATGAGTTCTGGACTTCTGCGCTAGCCTAAAACGTCACTTTAAATTCAAGAGGAAAAGTTTATACATTTTAAATCCGTTCTTGAGAACATCGAAGTAAAAGTTCTAAAACTGTTTGAGATATTCTCTCAATGGTTCTTCAATTTTTTAGAAACTAAAAGCAAGCCTGTAAACGATTTTTGACCAACAAATATATGTAGGGGTTGTACCCTCAAAAACCTATTTGTGTGATAAAGGAAAACCACACTAAAAAACGACCATTTCTGGCAACAGTCAAATTATTAGTTTAATTATCAACGAATTACACTATATTTCATTGTTGGATTACATAACAAAATTTTCTTACAATGCTTTCAATAAATACCTCAGAATAAAAGCCAAAGAAAAATATGTAAAAATGTCTCAATCTTGTAATATGTTATCAAACTAAATTGTAGCAATCCAGTTGCAGAAAAAAATACTATTATAGTAGACAAAAATCGTAGTTTAACAAATATTTTGCTTCTTTATTACAGTTGTCCGTATGAAACTATCCACCACATCGCCACATGTTGTACCAAATTTAATACCTGTAAAGTATACTATTTCCAATACTATGATAACAAAATTTGAACAAAGGCAATTAATAATCAACAAAACAATAAATTGAATGAACCGATTCGGTGGAATCAAGACAACCTTCAAACGAAAGCGGTGTAGAAGTAGCAACTAGTTTTAAACTCCGTCTTGTCAAACTAACAAGATTTAAAACTCGTAATGAGAAATGTTTCTGGTGTACAATTAAATCTCATTACAAGTTAAGTTTGCCTCACTGTGGAGGCTGCTTAATTGGTATTTGCTGAGTGGCGGCGCGTGGCGGCGGATTGTGAAAGGTGTTAAAAGCCGCAGCATTATTATCAATAGTATAATTACGGCTTTGCAGCCTGTTAAAAGTTTCCCGTTGACCTGAAATCAAAAGTAATAAAATTCTATAATGAATAAAGCACCTCTAATTTACCAAGTTTTTCACTCTAGATTTTGGTTTTCCTCCTACTTTGCCAATTAATTTTATGAAGTTTTTGTTGTTTAGAAATTAAAATATTCATTAAAATAAAAAATTAGTTATTAAGTATAAAAATGATTTTCCAAAATGTAAAAAGTTTTATATTAGGCCTACAACTCTATGTAAAAAGACAAAGTCGGTAAAAAATACATTTAATCTCATGTTACATACGGATTTAAATATACCACATTACAGGATTGAGACAAAATTTTATTTTATTTACAGTTTTTCAGTTATTAAATAATAATTTATTTCTTATAAAATTTGAAATTACAAACAGTTACACTAACTGTTAATTTAAAAATTAAAAAAGTTTTTACTTAAGAAGAATATTTTATTTTTTTACTTGAGACAGTCTAAATTATTTAATAAAAAAGTTAAAAAAATAATAGCATTCTTAAACCTTATTAGAATTTAACTTAATATGTATTAACGACCTACTATACTCTAATAAACTTTGAATCAGTACAATTAGTATGATTCTGACAAAAATGGCACAGTTTAAACTGCAGTTCACGTTTGATCAGAGCACAAAAGCTACGAGTATGACTTTAGCCTCTGTCGACCTACTGAGCCAGAAACTGGCTGAGCTCTATTTAAATTCACATAACTAAAGTTTTAAGCCCCATTACTTCCGACTTCATTGAGTTCAAGGTTTGATCTCTCTCTCTCTGTCTCTCTTTCCCTCTCAATCGTTAGTTTTAATAGTCAAAGGTTTTAGACATCTTTATCAGCGTCGGTGATATATTTATGAGATAAAATACAAAGACTCATACATGTAATATCTTTTGTTTATTAGAATAGTAGCCAATCAAAATAAAAAATAATAATTAATGTTAAATAATAATTTATACCTCTAGGTAACACATATTTTCACCATATTAAGTAGGCTAGTAATTACTTAAGTTTATGAGATTGATCTCTTGCAAAAGCAGGTAATACCCTTTTTCTATTATACAGGTAATAGGATTTTATCAGGTTAGATTATCCTAATAATGTAAACATCATACAAGACAATTAACTTTGATTTTCACTGAGAAAATATAAATTAATTGCAGTTTTAACATTTTCTTGATAAATAAAATAGACATGCATCAGGTTTTCAAGCACAAGATAAAACATTTACAGTCTTAAAGCTAGTAGAAAATATTATACTGCTATTAATTTCTAACATCACTTTTCGCAAGGTCTGTTAAAATGGCTATTCGTAGAAAACACTAAAGACAATTTATGCACTGTCTTTTAAGTAAGCTCGATGGCTGCATTGGTGTAATCTGTTTTACTTTCAAATTAATGTTGTTGTATTACGATAACTTATTAAAAAAAAAAACATAGAAATAAAAGCGTTAGTAAGTTATATAACATACAACTTTATGAGGAAACGTTTCGACATTTTTATTTATTTTTTTATTGAAACATGATCAAACATTCCAAATGCGTTTTCTTGAGGTGTACATGAGGTGTTGATATCTGTTGATACCTACCTCTCACCCCATTGCGAGTCTGCTCGTGGCGTGCCACAGGGGTCAGTCCTCGGTCCGGTGTTGTTCCTTGTCTTTGTGAATGATCTTCCATAAATTGTAAATTCTGGAAACATTTGTCTGTTTACTGATGATACGTCGCTCTCAGTTTCTGATCAAAATTTCGATAAACTCGAAATAAAGGCCTTTTTGCAATCGAGCTCCATGATGCGGTGGTTCGAGGACAACTCATTAAATCTAAATGCCAGAAAAAACTGAATTTGTAGATTTTTCTTTAAGTTCAGCTGGGAAAAACAAAAACAATTTCCTTTTGAATGATGTTAAGCTCCAGGCATCTGATCAGGTTAAGTTCTTGGGATTGGTGCTCGATAGAAACCTGCACTTTCATTCCCATATTGACACTGTGTGTAGAAGGATTTCTTCGGGAATCTTTCTTCTCCGCCAACTTTCTAAGTTTGCAAAATGTGATGTTCTAATTACGAAGCTTTGATTCTCATTAAAAAAAACTTACACCAATATCAATCTTCACTTACACATTCCTATTCACTACGTAAAAAATTCTCATCTTAAATTGCCATCTCATTCAACTACATTTTTCAAGAGTCACTTTCCTTACAATGGCATTACACTCCGTCGGACTTGAACAGCTTTAAAAAGTGATACTCTTGGCCAAGGGTTACTACAGTGCTCGAGACTGTGTCGCTGATGGGTTTAGTTAGCTAGTTTTTTGTTGAAAGAAGTATAATTGGTATAGTTTTATTTGAAGCACCATTATCTATTGTTTATTCTAATTTTAATTCTAAGCTATTAATTAACATGACCAATGCAAATTTTGTATTTGTTATTTTGGTTTAATAAATGAGTTATGAGTTATCAGTTATGAGTTACATGTATTTTTAAAACCAATAAAATTTTCTAATTTGGGAAAGGCTGAGTGTGATATGGATGAATTTTTTGAATGCCTGTGTCTAATGAAAACACCAATAGAGGGATCATCAGAGGTATGTGGTCATGAGGGTGACTTGACGATAACACGTGGAAATGACGTCACCCCTCCCCCTCCAGCAGCACGTACCTACTTCACCTGACAATCCTGGTGATTACACTCCTTAGTAGGCCGTAAACGTGCTCCAGGGGAGAGAAACTGTAATCTTTTAAATTAGTATAACAGTCTTCATAACATTAATACAGTTGTAAGATAGTTTAAAAATACTCGTTGTTATGTATATTTTTGCCATAAGCTTATACATTTTATTGAATAGTTGGAAAGCATAATTGGTTTTAGAATTTTTATCTTACCTTACAAACATCCAAAGGAGTCTTAAGTTTTCAACAAAATTTATAATACTTCAGGAAAACCAACAACTTTAAAATCATCCATTACAGAGTTCAACAATAAAATGACTTAGATAATATAATTGGTCTAAAAATATCAACATACAAATTTAACACAGATAAATATGTTTCAATGTGCTTCAACATTACTAATTATGTTATATATTACATATTACATCTAAAATTATAACTATCATCTTAGTTGTATCCGGTAATCCGGAAACGAAAGAAATGTATTTTAACAGCAGAAGGAAAGATGTGGCTATTGACTGTATATTCCACTAGGTGACCTAACTTCTTTATAACTCTGTTTTACAAGTTTTTAATAATTGTAGACGAGGGGATCCATACACAAATTGCACATTTTGATAAGGTTAACAACTTAATTCCAATGCAAAATAATATTATAATTCCCTTTTACTATTCAAAAATTTAGATATACAGCATAAAGACTGAAGATTGATTAAATGACTTCATTCAGGTTGCAATCATAAAAAAGAAGACTATTCAAAATTGATTTTCATAACCTGTTTCGTCTGTCTATTGTTTACTGTCTGACTGGTTGAACATTCAACTGAAGGATCAGCTGAAAAATTACAATTCACATCACCTTTTGAAAGAAAGTTTGACTGAAAGTTTTGCTGCACACTGGATTTTTGGAAGTGAACTCTGGACTTTAGAAATTAATAAAAGCAAGGGGGCGAAGCCCTTTAAAGAAATGACCCTTGTCGTTAATATCGCGTTTGCGCTGGATCATAAGCTTTAAAATGATACATCAACCGAGATAATCGATTAAGTAGGACGGCTGCAAAAGGGTCGTTTCAGGAGATAACCCTTATTGTATTCCATAACATGACACTTTAAGTATTAGGTACTCAACAATGTACTTAATATTAATTCTGACATCATTATCAGATTTTAAAGAAAACTAAGGGCGTAAATAACCTGTTAGGAAAACATTGAAAATTCACATTCTGCGAATTCACAAAAACCTACCAACGAAGATGATTTAATATAAACATGTGCAAAAATACTCATAAAAACTTCCATTCCCTTAATCTTCTTTGAATTTAAAATATATTTGAGACAAGATGATAATGGTTTTCACTATTAATAAACCGTCAAAACAACTATTTAAGTAGTTGGCATATAAAATATATCAGCGTGATACTCGTATATTCAATCACTGCTAAATCCTGAAAAAAATCTTGTAAAAGTGGGAGTGTGTTTTGTCAGAATGCTGGTTTTGTTCCAGCATGTCCGACAAAGTTGCGGTGACGTCAAACTTCCAAACTCGGCCCAGTCTGGTCGACCCGTGGTCAGCTGTTTCTTGTGTCAACGTACGAAAATAATGTAATAGATTTCATGTAACAATTCCTCAAATCATTAGACTGCATTATAAACATGTATATTTATTTTCATATATTTATATTACTTTCCCTTGTCACATGAAATCGATACTGGCTCTAGTGAACGTTAGAAAAAGTACTTGTACTGAAATGTATTATCTACAAATGTTTTAAGGTTAACTTCTTAGAAAAAAGGGCATTTAAACTAGAACTATTACTACGCCAACACCAAAAATAACAACACTACACCTAATATTAAATCATATTATTGATATTAATTCAACATTGATATTATTACATTAAGTGAAATTATTATGCATATTGTATTATATTTTAAAATACATTTATTTTGGAACATCGAACAGTCAAACGTTTCCTAGACAACTTATTCCCCTCTCATAGGTAATTGTAAATATAGCCTACTATTCTTAACGTTTTACAAATTCGTATTCAGGCGTTAATCTGAGGAAAAGTATTTTTGATCATTGCAAATACAATCTCAGTGATAATAATTAACCCAAATAAATAGAAAGAGTCGGTATGGGCACAAGAAAGCGTGCATTCTGTTGATCAGATAAGGGCAAGGCTGGCCGTCACTCAACATGATGGATAGTCTCCGTGTTAACTGGTCGATCACGGACTCTTGTTGTCGAGAGTCACTTTGTGAGTTTAACTAGTTAACAATACTCTAGAGCAGTTGATTGACTATTTAATATCCAAGTTGACATAATTACACCTAAGTAATGCTGGCTACATTCTGTTGATCAGATAAGGGCAAGGCTGGCCGTCACTCAACATGATGGATAGTCTCTGCGTTAATCGATCACGGACTCTGTTGTCGAGAGTCACTTTGTGAGTTTAACTAGTTAACAATACTCTAGAGCAGTTGATTGACTATTTAATATCCAAGTTGACATAATTACACCTAAGTAATGCTGGCTACATTCTGTTGATCAGATAAGGGCAAGGCTGGCCGTCACTCAACATGATGGATAGTCTCCGTGTTAATTGGTCGATCACGGACTCTTGTTGTCGAGAGTCACTTTGTGAGTTTAACTAGTTAACAATACTCTAGAGCAGTTGATTGACTATTTAATATCCAAGTTGACATAATTACACCTAAGTAATGCTGGCTACATTCCGTTGATCAGATAAGGGCAAGGCTGGCCGTCACTCAACATGATGGATAGTCTCTGCGTTAATCGATCACGGACTCTGTTGTCGAGAGTCACTTTGTGAGTTTAACTAGAGTTAACAATACTCTAGAGCAGTTGATTGACTATTTAATATCCAAGTTGACATAATTACATCTAAGTAATGCTGGCTACATTCCGTTGATCAGATAAGGGCAAGGCTGGCCGTCACTCAACATGATGGATAGTCTCCGTGTTAATTGGTCGATTACGGACTCTTGTTGTCGAGAGTCTCTTTGTGAGTTTAATTATAGTTAACAATACTCTAGAGCAGTTGATTGACTATTTAATATCCAAGTTGACATAATTACATCTAAGTAATGGTGGCTACATTCCGTTTATCAGATAAGGGCAAGGTTGGCGTCACTCAACATGATGGATAGTCTCCGTGTTAACTGGTCGATCACGGACTCTTGTTGTCGAGAGTCACTTTGTGAGTTTAACTATAGTTAACAATACTCTAAGGCAGTTGATTGACTATTTAATATCCAATTTAACATAATTACATCTAAGTTATGCTGGCAACATTCCGTTGATCAGATAAGGGCAAGGCTGGCCGTCACTCAACATGATGGATAGTCTACGTGTTAACTGGTCGATCACGGACTCTTGTTGTCGAGAGTCACTTCGTGAGTTTAACTATAGTTAACAATACTCTAGAGCATTTGATTGACTATTTAATATCCAAGTTGACATAATTACATCAAATTAATGCTGGCAACATTCCATTGATCAGATAAGGGCAAGACTGGCCGTCACTCAACATGATGGATAGTCTCCGTGTTAACTGGTCGATCACGGACTCTTGTTGTCGAGAGTCACTTGGTGAAAAAAAAATCCAATTTAATTTCCGTGGATTACATGGATTTGTTCATATATTTAGTTTCTGAGTTTTTTTTTTCTGGAAATATTCTTTTTTTGGAACATATCATGTCACTATTTACAAAAACTTATTTCCATTATCAAGTACTTGCATGGTAACAATAGATGAAGTAGAATTAATAATAGTTCTAATAGAAAGATTAGGCTATGTTCTTCCATAAATAGTCTAGTTTATTGGTAAAAAATATGTATTTACAATAACAGGAAACTTTATAAAAAAAAACTTTTCACAAGAGCTAAAAATACTCGGTCACAGTTTTACTATTGTGATGTGATTGAAAATGTTGTTCACCGTCACTTCCCTAGAATAATTATGTAAATGAATGATCCTATTGAAAATAAAGTCCCTTAAACTGAATCACATGGAACAAAAACACTCATAATTAAAAGACATGAGTACGTAATTAAAGATAAAGCACGTGTGTATTCAATGAGTGATTATCCAACAGAGACTAACGATCTGTTAAGTGACTGATTACAAAGCTTTTCGGAATCCTTTGCACATGACGTCATTTACTGAATTGATTAAACGCGCTAGAAATGTAAAGTTTGTGGACGCAGGCTTCAAATTGATGTACATCCATTAGGCTAAAGCTCGCCTTTCTGCGGTCACATCAGTCGTAACCTTTGTAAGTTATTAGTCTTGTCAAAACTGTAAGTAGATTAAAAGCTCTCTATTAATTATGTAACAGAATGACCAGTGCAGATAGTGCTAATTTAAGCAAAAAGTTAATAACATTTGAGCATAAATAATTGACTATTTTATGATTAAAGAAATTTTACCAGTCAATTCCCAAACAATCTCCTGTGGATGTAATAATTTGGGATAGTATAATTTTGTATTTTGTAAAAATAAAATCTTTTATGTAAAAAAACATTTCTTAAATAGACGAACTGTCTCGAATTTAAATGAATTGGTTTACTTATTTGATTTTGGCCAATTTCTTTTTAATTCTGTTGTTTAAACAACCAAGAAAAAGTTTGATAACAAGTTAGTTAGATAAAGTTTGTTACATGATTTTTGTTACAATCTCTGAAATAAGCAACATTATTCGTTTGGAAAAGTTTCATTTTTTACGTTTTGAAAGGGAACGGTCCAACCTTGGCCTTGTTACTACCTAACGTCGGCCTTTTTGTTAGATATCCTTCATAGCCCAATGACAAATGGAATCTGGGCCTGTATACGATCTCGCATTGATTTTGAACATACCAACTCAACTAGTATTAATTATCATGGTTGCAACTACAGCTATGAAAGAGAATTCACCCACGCCACGATTAAAATACAACAGCATACTGGTGGTCAGACAAAAATTGAGTGATAATTTACAGAGGCATTGACTTCTCGCATTCAGTGGAAAGAAATCATAATTTCCCTCTTAGACGATTTTATCAAGAGTCAATTTGCTAGCCAAGCCCTGTGCAGGATAAACCCTGCAATATCAATGGTGTCCCTCGTTGTGTTAAGTTATCAGCAAACTCTCTAGGCTATTCCATTCTCTGTAGCCAATCAGGCCTCTACTCAGGGGAAGATATCCATGTTTAACTCTATATTCCATTATAGTGTTGACCCTGGGTAACCCATCAGGGATTGCTTCTCCACTAATGGACTTGCAGTCACTAGATACTTCAGGAAGAGAAGGAGTATGCATTGTCCATGGTAGTAGTCTATTTGGCAATCAACTCATTTGACAAATACTTTCACTCTCTCTGTACTACAATACCTGGTATAATTTAGGTGTGAGATAAATACATTTTGTAAAACTAAATGACTTACTAATCTAAGTAAGTAATTTAGTCTTTATGTCCATAAGTTAAGGGGCTGCAAATATAGATTTTAGTTAAATACATTTTGAATATCAACCAAAGGAAATACTAGAGTGGATTGGAAATATTGAATCATCCTGTTTTAAGTTTTATTTTTAGTGTACACAATTTTTTTAGAACATAGTAGTAATTTATATATAAGCTGCGTAAGGTTAAAAGTCTATAAAAGCATAAATTAGTGAAACGTATGATACCGAGCAACCAACCTATGGTATTTGTCTAAACCCAAAAATTAAACATCCTGATTTACATATTGATTAAGATCAGAAAATGAAAAAAAAAACTGCCCATTGCTATTGAGTAATCCACGTACTATACATATTTTACCAAACTCACTATAGACTATAGTCAATTTTAGTACATAACTTTCTTCCCTAGATATCTCAACTGAAGCAATATTTCAAACTGACTTTAAGTAGTAATATAACTTACTTTACCCAGCTCCTTATGGCCAATACATAAGTTACTTATATCAGTAAATATCTCGGCTGTAGCGGGTCTGAAAGAGCACCTCAATAAAATATTCAAGAGTGGGGTAGAAAGAGTTGCCTTTGTGCGTTACAAGATCCATGTCACTCGATACTTCAAAGAGAATAACTGATGCTTGAGAGAGTGCTATTTGGATCCATTTAACCCCTTGAAATAAGATTTGGTTGCCACTGACAGACTTTTGAGTCTTTGAAACAACCGTTGGTTAAGACTTGTACAAGTTCTTGTGCCTAGTAGGCTGCAATAGAGAGCAGTTACAACGATCTTCAAAACTAGCCCAAAAACTGTTTGCAAAGTTTTTTCAGTTTTCAAATATTTTAATTTTTTTTTATTGAAAAATAGCTACTCTAACTTTACAAGCTCCAGATCATGGCCCTATACTTTGCGAAACAACCTTAATATTTTTTTACCAAAGTATTTAGCCGTAAAAATCTATATAATACGAAATTCTGCTCTTAAATACCTAATCAATACCTAATTGCCTAATCGTCTGTCAACATTTTACAACAAAAAATATACCACCTCCCTACCCTATAACAGCATTACAATATTAAATCCAAGTACTCGTTAAATCTAATTTTATTAAAAGAAGGATAAATTAGATACATTTAGGGAAATATGTTTATAAAAATCCACCAAACAAATGGACATTCGCTTAGTCTGCAGGTTAACTGCGGTGGTGTTATTTTATGAAGATAATAATGAATATTTTACTAATAAATGCCTTTTCAGTAATTAGCTTATACCTTAAACTTAATAAAATGTATATTTTTTTGTCTGTTAGTAGTGTTAGTACGTTTATTCATCCAGTTACTGTGAAACCTTTTGCATTCTCACTCCAATGCGAAGCACTAGTAATGTGTTGTATAAAACCCCTAATCTAATAAAAATCTCTAAACAGCTAACTGTATCTAATAGTTGTCACTGGTGGATGAAATTCAATCGCATGGCCGTATTGTTGTAATTTATTTAATATTTTTGTGATTTACAAATGCTGCAGTAAGACTTTTATCAATATTAAACCGGAGTATCTTCGACAGTTTCCTTATCGTATCCATCGCCTGCAGCTCCGCGACAGATTAGATTTAGTATGTTGTGTATAAAATGTACTCAGTCCCAGCACAGCCATTTAGGATAATTTAACCTTTAGATGACTTAAGCAATTTATAGGCGATATAGTTTAAGACAGGGTTTTGCTAATTAAGTATGAAACAAGAGCTTGATGGTTCTATCTGTTAGTTCTGCTGTTCTATAGTATCTTGTTTTATCGTAACTGTAATCTTGGTAAAATAGAGTTTCAGTATTTCGGTTGCTATGGGGCTATGTTGCCCTGGGCTATGTTGAACTGATCATATTTTGGATAAAATGCACATTTCCGGTTCTTTGGGGGGTATCTAGACTAAATGCATACAACTTTCTCCACAACCACTCTGTACGTGGTTTAATACCATAAAACCATCATAGATCATGCCATATATCCGAGCTTTGGCATCAGAAGTAACCAAATGAATCACCATTTCCATCAACTTACTCTGACAAAAAACAATAAAAGATTGTGAATGTTGTTTCTAGAAAGGTTATTAATTACTCGAGGAGGAAAGGTTACCAAATATGCTGAGGGTTGTCTTTTGAGAATTGTCAGGCTGAAATCATATAAAACCTATGTAATCTAACAGTAGAGTCAGGCATTTTAATTTCAGCATGCAATGTACAAATACAGTGGCCTATATTAATATTTAAATGGTAAATATTTAGTCCAAGACTGTAGATAAAAAAAGGAACTAAGCAGTTGATTTCATTTTTAAATTAGGTAAATGCTACTGACACTAACGACAAAAACACAGGTGTAATTTCCAAGTCCATTAGGGATAAAAGCCAACACCGAACCCTCACCTGTTGAGAGCTTTCCATAACTTTATTAAAGAATCTGCTCGCAGCATGCAGCGGGTCCACCTTGCATCGTGTGTTTAAATCGTAAATAGTTAAGGACTTAATACAAAAACTCAGAATTATTTTTGAATTTAGTTTTTGTTGTTTATTTCATGCAACCGCCTTTAAATGATACATTTTACATTTACTATGCGCATATCCATATTTCACTGGCAGATCTTAATTTACATGTACATTTACTATAATTTATCAGGTATTTAACAACTGCGACAACTTTTTTTGTGTATTTTATAGATTAACATTTATTGCAGCTTTAGGTCATGTCTTTATTTTAAGAGACAGCTAAAAATTACATCTTTAAAAATAAATACTACCAGGAAAATACAAATGGGAAGATATAAGAGACAAAATCAAATTGAATTGACTTATAGTGTCGGCGCCATCAAAGAAGGAGTTTCCAAGAAGGAGGCAGGTGTCAAAAGCTGCACAATACATAGACAGCACAATGGTAGGCCTCTCTCTACCCCTTCATCACCCGTCGTCCGTCAGTTATTAAATGATTAGACTGGATCGTAAGGGATCGTCAATGCTCTGTATCCCTACTAATTTTAAAGGAATGTAAAAAAACATATTGATCTTAATTCTATCTTTATGTACGCAATAGACATATTCAATTTGTAATAAATCACGTATATTTCTAATAAAAAAAAACCTGTGACCTGTGTGTTAATATAATTAATTAAAGCAAGCAAAATACACAATAGCCCTGGTACACAGAAAATATACATAATATTTACCTTTTAGCCCATCCTTCTCAACAGTTAGGGTCTACCTTTTCACACATTAATTAAGGACGAGAGGTCATCCAGTGGTCGAAACTCGACCAAAAATACGCAATGTACTCACTTATCTATTTTCACCCCACACTGTAAATAAAACATATGATTTGAGTTTCTTCCATTTGTTTTGGTTTTCTGTTTATATTTCTTTGTTATTTCGTTACCAGCATGGCAACGCATAAGATCCATGTTAATATTTTCAAATTGTTAAACTCAATTTTGTGCTTATCTTTGATCCTATTTAAACTTATAAAGGGATTCTGCACACCTACAGGAAAATAGTTTTCAAACGGTATGCGTAGATTTTCCCTACGATGAACACGAGCTGAGAAAAAAGGTTTTAAAGAAACATGCTTGCCTATTAATATATAGATAGATAGATAGGTTTATAGGGCTGCGGAAATATCCCTTAATTAAAACATTAATGATTGACAGAATATTAACCCGCAACCTCAAGAACCGAAGCCCCCGCGTTCTACCACTAGACAATATCAATTCCAAAGCATACATAGTAGTGAATGACAGTTAGAAATATGAATCGTTATTAGAACATTAAAGTGCTAAAATTATACCTAATAAGACCTAGTTTATTAATTTTTTTTAAGTTCGTTCTGCTTAAAATAACTAGGTAATATGTAAACTATACTTGTAGTGTCATTTTACAATATAATTTAGTATATCTAAATCATAACCTTTCCAGTTTAAATTTTTCACTACAAACGTCTAATTTGTGTAAAATTATGCTATTTAATAAATTCGCTGTGTTTAAAAACACCACTATATCGGGTTTCAACTGTGGCTAATCTTAATTTTGATATCAAAGATATTTGGTTACGAAACTACTCAAATGTTTAGTATTTACTGCTTATTTATTTATATGTATGTATTTGTATGTATATATATTTAATTATATACGTTAGGATACTCTTATGAATTTTTTTACAGTGGATTGTTTTCTTTGTAATATTTACTTATACGTGGAAACTATAAACATTGAAACTTAAACACTTCGATTCATCCATGTAGTTTATTAATGCGTTTACAATCATGCTACGCCATATATATTATGATGCTTTAAATTATTTTTTACGGGAAATTTACGCAATTATCCCTCTAAAGTTTTTACTTTTGATAACACAATTGTGACAAAATCTAAGTTATTAGATTATAAGTTACTGTTTCCCTCCCTCCATACCTGTAGAGGGATTTCCATAATTTTCACAGTGAGTTTAGTTTGCATTAGAGTGCATTGTACAAACCTCATTTAGTTGGACCGTTGACATTAAGTGGATTTAGTAAAGCACCAACGGCGATAGTCATTGGTTTTGACGCTCTTATGGACTCAGGGTTCTAATTTTATTGTTCCGACCATAATTATATTATATTTTGGTTGCAAAATTTACACTAACTATTATTTAATAATTATATAGCCATTATATATGACAGTAAATTTATTCATTGCTAGAATTGGCCCTTGATAGAATAAACAATTGTAACTACTTATTGGAACTTTCTTTAACTTTATAAGTGCAATTTTGGTGGAAATGACGTTTCTACTCTGAAACTGATGTTGCTTTAAAAGCCAATGGTATTCGTAACATGTTGAGACACATTGAATTGGAAAGTCAATGTTAATGTTGATTAAGTTACCAAAATATCTGAATGTTTTAAAGAACGAAGTTAAATAAAGAAATAAACACGTTCAGCGTTGAGCTCGAACAAGTTAAAAACAATTGTTTAAAGAATTAACCGGCTCACATTAGTGTTGATCAATCACCAACAGTCAAAATGTGAAGAAAGACCTTGCTTTATATCATACCTTGTTCCATACAATAAAATGACTGTTAAATAGTTAACCACAATTTATGGATTTATAAGCCCAGATCCTGATGGAAATAGTTTTTTTTTTCATTTAAAGTTTAATTCTTCTTTTACACAACAATCCTTGTTCAGTCTAATGTACCTATATTCAAGTTGTTAATCTTGAGTCTAGACAAGCAGAGCCGCCCCTAGCTAATGTGATGCGTTTAGCTGCAATTCAACACCGATGAGAAAGTTGATACAAGCAATCCACATCAGAAGTATAAAACTAACCTAGAGAGGTATAAAACAGCGGGACGGGGTCTCCGTGGGCTCTGCCAGGAGTAATTAATTTAGGAGTGAATATTTCACAAGACTGCGCAATATTCCCGCCCGACAACAACCTCATTGTTTACTGCAACCATAAAGACTAGTGGAAAAAGGCAACTCTTTATACAGTACACTGTGTTGCCGCCCACAATGGTGCAGTAGTTTAATTAGCCTAATGGTACTTACATTGGAATTGTTACCTTTATATTTAATTATACACTCGGACCTTAGTTTGTTGTTTCTTTACTTAACATAGTAGCATTAGGCTAATTAGGTGTATGAGATTTAGTTGTGTTTTAATTCATTAACATAAGTGGAGGAAGGTACAATGTACACTGTATACAGTATAGACCACAAGTGAAGTAGGTAAACTATTACATGTTTACACCTCACTTATAGAGGATGTAATTAAAGGTATTAGTAAAATAATAATATGCAATGAATCGCAGTTATCTCTACATGAAAAATTCAGAACTGAACAAACTTATACTTCATTGTTATAAAAATGTACTTTAGTTAAGCAGATAGTAAAATCATAATTTGTAATAAGAAATTAAAAATTCATACATAGGCACATAAGTATTGACTTTTAAAAATGAATGCCAACGATATATATAACATGTTGGTATATCCGTGAAAATGATAAAATGTATTAGTCCCACCAATATCAAACTATAGTAATAAAAGCCAAAGGGCATTTTTCCAACACGATTTAACAGATATTATTAGCCGTTATACCGATGCTTTCACAACGGGAGGGGACGCAGAAGAGAATAATGTTATTATTTTAATATGATTATGAAATATGTAGTTACAAAATCCACTATGGATTTCAAAGTGGTAACGCAATTGGACCACTTAGTTTTATAAAATTCTATCTCTATAAATTCAGATATGTAGTGAAAATTCGTTATGTATTGGCTATCTAGAACAATATACATCAACGTAAATTGATATCATTAATTCCGTAAACGAATCTGTTTCCACGAAATATCTCGAGCTAGGGAAATGGTAGCATGGCCGATTCATTTCAAGACGTGTCAAAAAATAACCCATAAAAATAGTTTCGACAAATGAAAACCATGGTATCGTTATTAAGAATTGTATGTGTTGCTCGTTGTGTATTTTGATAAAATTAAAACACATTAATTGTGATGTACCCTAATTAAAATTTAAATTTTAGTAGTTTGAATTTGTTTTAAGTTGTAGTGGATATTAACCTGTTGCTTCGAAATAACTACCCGAGTTTCGATAACGCAAAACTTAGAATGTAATCGTTTCGGGAGCTATTCATAAAGTTAAACAATGCATGTTTATGGTTTCAACAAATATTATGGTATTAAAGATTAGTCAGCTTAAAAAATGGTTGCAGAATGTCAAAAATAAAGTTAATAAAGTGGCAAATTCATATTTGATCCTAGCACAGTTGCAGCTCCAATATAGCTCGTATGTCGAAAAGATTCACTTTTTTACACTGTTTTTGGACCAAACAAAGTCAGCGTAGACATAAAACCAAGAGTATAAATTGTAATCATAAAGAGTGAACTGTGCGTATTTTGTGTGTACGGGGATCGCTACTCGGAGTAATTAATTTAGAGGTGAATATTTCACAAGATCGCAGCATTCCAGACCTGGTCCCGCGATGATTCACAGTGCGAATATAAAATCGCCGCCCCTCCACTTCAATACAACTCTGCTTATTGAAATACAAAAACATTTTGAGCTAGTTTTATTGTTTACTTAACATGACAAGAATATTAGAATTCTAATTATTAATAGTATTAAATTATTAAATTATTAAATTATTAATAGTGACTATTAAATGTGTTTTGTTGGAATTAGAAATAGAAATTACGATATTTATTTTTAATACAATTTTATATTGTGATACCAGTAATATTTTGCAAAAATAATCAAGAAATCGCAGAATAGCCTTTCCATTCCATTTTCATTATTAATAACCTTATTAAAACTTGCACTTTTACACAAGAAATGACCCTACTATATTTTAACACAAAATTTGAGTGGTGTAATTTAATTGCCCCCGTATTACAAATCTTTCCACAATACAAACATTATTATAGTGCAATTGTCATATTCATTTCGCCTTTAGCTCAGTCATTGCTTTATTGTATGCGTTCTATGTCGTATTATTAGTTCGGAATTATAGTAATAGTACAGTATGTAGCTAACCATTATGAATTACTGATTTTTCACTTCAAAACTTAATCAAAACTAAAACAGATTTTTCCCTTTTTCAATTTAAATTGCTAAGAGGCCCAGGGTGTTGCGTTTAGTGGTGAAATGTTTATGAAGGATACGCTAGATGTATAGATAGATAGCAGCAGGACACACTGTTATTATATCCATTGTAAACACTGTTGGATTTACATTTGCCGAAGGTGATCTGCATATTGTTTGGAATATTCCTGGTATACCGTTTCAGCAAGATGACTGTTGAGGGCTGCATGTTGACGAAGGTTTCCGCAGCCACTTCGTCATGTAACCTCTCCTCGAATAAATTCTAATTTGATTATGAAGTATTCTCGACTGGGTCTTGCCTTCACATCAATTACTACCCCCCTCGGCCTCCTCTCTAGTTATATCAATAATAAGTAATAGAAGCTAGCTCCAAACCAAAACTGGTTTATATTAATATAGGTTTATTTATCAACAGTATAACGAGAAGCGTCTGAAAATTAATTTCGTACATACTCCTTTAATCTATGATCTAACAAAAAACCACTAAGTGGTAACACTTTCCCCACCAAGTCAGCAATCCAAAAAAGATAATAAATCATTACTTTTTCCGCCAAGAAAAACAATGTAATGTATGTAAGTTTGGCAACTTGGCGGCAGACTTTAGATTGGGTTTTTTTCATTAAAGTTACGTTTGTGGATAATTTCACAAATCAACTTCTCTAATTAATTAGTCCAACTAAGTATAATAATTTTGAGGTAATCAGTAAATATAAAACCATCACTATTATGATTTTATGAAATGTGGCACAAATAAGGTCAAATTTTGTAAAATAAGCTCTCACCTAGCAATGTACTAATGGGAGAGATACTTGCCCAATGAAACTAGTTTTATGGTATTTTTTAAAGTGATCGAGCAAAAGTCTGCCGCCAAGTTGCCAAACTTACATACATTACATTGTTTTTCTTGGCGGAAAAAGTAATGATTTATTATCTTTTTTGGATTGCTGACTTAGTGGGGAAAGTGTTACCACTTAGTGGTTTTTTGTTAGATTTTATTTATTTTTGTAGAAAATTAACAGTTAAAATAAAAGTCCTCTTTTCTCTTAGACCACGGCACAACTACATCTCATTTAATTTCAATAATATTGTTTGTGTAGAACTAAATTCTACATTTTTTGTATTATCTGCTGTAAACCGATTAAAAACTTTTTGACACACGTACCAAAATTACTATTTAACAAACCCCCTGGCTTGAACTCACTTTCAAATTTCATCAATGGTTATCTTGAACAACATAAAATGCATTGGTGTTACGTAAGTGTTCTGATAATTAAACCTGTATATCTAAAGATTAGTGTAAATTGAGCCCTTATTAGAGAAGTAAAAATGTAATCAAACAGATTAGGTTTGTTAGAAATAGCATAAGGCAAAACAAATATTGGAAAACTCATTTATCCTAAATTTACATATCACTTTTTAATTGCTTGTTTAACATACGTAGAGTGATTTTCTCGATTGTTTTATTTGTTTTAGTGTATCAAAACATAAATCAAACCTTAGTACTATAGTTCGGCCGCAAAGCGACCTCCTCCAGCATTGGTTTAGCATTAGCGCGCAGGTCGTTTTCTAAGCGGCCGAACTATAGTACTAAGTTTCAAGTTCCTAGGTTTCATATGTTTTGATAAGTAGTATTAAACTGTTAAAAATGACGAGCAGCTGTACCAGTCCATTTTTCACTGGAAAGTATCGGGGAATATCACTGCTCTAAGTAATTTTATATAGTAAGTAGTTCAAATCATTCGGTATACCTGAAAAAATACTTTATAAAAGTTTTAAAATAATTTTTCAGCTGTTCCTATGAATTTCTCTAACATTTAAATTAATTGAGATTAATCACAGCTGGTCCTTCTTTTGTTTTGATTTTAATCCCATGTTATTTAAATGGCCAAAACCGTACTTTGAGGGCTTGTCAAGGGTTTATGGGTCAACGCACCGACTTGAGACCCTCAAAAGGCACATCTACACGTTAAGGGCTTTCAAACAACATAAAAAACATTAAAATTGAGCCAGTGGTTTGGGCTGTAGGTCCGTCAACATTCAAAGAGAGAAAAAGAACACGGAAAATTTGTGAATTTTTAAACTAGTTTTTCTTGGCTCAAACACAACCGTTTTTTAAATTCATTATTTTTATTTTGTTGAGAATGAATGCCCCTATCCAGTAGATGAATAATTATTGTAATAGTTTTTGTTTCTTCAGAGCTATAGACGAGTAAAAAAGCCACGTTGTCACGTCATGTATATATACACTGCAGCAGCTGTGTACCGCTGGGGGACTTGGCGGGGCTTAACCAAGTTTAAAATTAAATTTTAACTTGTTACCAGATATAGAGCAGGTGTTAAAATATTCAGCTTTGTATCTGAAAATACTTGTTTCATAAGACTTTATGTACCATCGTACATTTATAGTACTTATTTATTACTGACTATCTAATACAATTTCAGATGACGATTAATGGTTGAAGCCATTAATGTACACTCAGTTTCTGAATAAAAAGTGATTAAATTATCACATTAACTTTATAAATGACATGCTACTGTTTAAAGATTTCTTTATAAAGAAGTACTAATATCCTCTTCAAAGTAAAATGTACGGTTAAGTCTTATACACTTGTATGGAGCTCTACTTTATACACATTATACACATCACTACTGAGTGATTAGTTTCGTAATTAAATCGGCAATGGACTGATGAACAATCTACTTAATATGGTGATGTAACATAGTTTAGATATAGTGTTCAACACCCTTACATCTAAAGGTAACATTTAAATAACCTTTGCCGAAAGATGAACTCACAAAAGTTGTTTGGATCTCGTACAAATTTAATTTGAAATTAAAATTTCAACCCTGGATCGGATGAATTCAAACAGCACTCTCCCGGGCATTAGGTATTCACTTTGAGCTATCGAGGGACCTGGATCCGGTGACGTTCAAAGACAACTCTTTCTACACCATTTGTAAATTTTTCATTACGATACTCTTTTATACCTTACACTTTTACACACGTCTATATAGTAAGCTGCCTTGAAATCTTTGCGCATTCATAAGAATCTAACTATTACAAATTTGATCGTCGTATGATCATATCTAAAAATTATAAATGAAATAAGATTGCCTATGCTATTATTTGATAGATTTCAAACGATTTCTACTAAACTATCAGTTTTACATAAAACAATCTTTATGTTATGACAAAAACACATTATTAAAATAAGTTAAAATATTTTCTATCACAACAGAACACTAATTCTTCATCTTTATAATTTGAATGCTTTAATTAAAAAAAAACATATTAGTGTTAAGTAATTTACTTGTTCAACGAGATTTACTAAAATGTTAGAGTAAAATATTGACAACGAGGCGACGCGCGGTGGACAACGTGCACTCGAGCTTGCAAGTCGCTACAGGCGCTTAGAGTAATTAAATTAGTGAGGAATCTTTCACCAGAGTTTGTAATATTTCGAGCGGCAGCGCTTGTGTTTTCTTCTGAGCCTGTAGAGGAACTGTACTTATTTGTATATGTATCACACACTCCACTTATCTGACGTAACAATAGTGTGAGTTTTAACTTAACACCCATAAAAAAATCCGACGAGGTAAGGTGAGTGCGGTCCCGGCCTAACAGAGTTTATGGTAAAGTTAAGAAATACTACTTACTGTACTGCTAATGAACATCACAAAAAAATGTGTGATCCCATTGAATTAATTTATCCAACCTATCACACTGTACACGGTTTATTATGTCACAAATACTAAATTATTAATTTTATTTTTTATCTTTTTTATCGTTCAATTGTACAATTGTTATTTCCTAAAATAAATACGTTTTCAGACCGTCCGTCTTTTTTGTCACTTCCTGGCATGATAACCTTTAAAACTATAGGGGAATAAATTAGGAATATTCCGTGTGCTAACAGCAAAAGTTACATATAAAAATCTGTATATAGATTGGTTTCACCATTTAATATAAATATATTAAAAGTAAACAACTATGTTTTATTGGCTGTCCATGTTTATTCTATCGAAAACGAACGGACAAGCCAAGAACCATGTCACTGTATCCGCCGCCTTCTGCCTCTATTGACATTCCATAAATGCTTCAAACTCAATATCTTCTTATCAATTTTTATTAAATTTGTAATTTTTGTGGGCTGCAAAATTGTGTGTTTTATCATAATGCCACATACCATATTACACTTAATTACTAAACAATTTTATATAAATTAATCTTTAATATTTAAGTTACATAAAAGGATAGTGCTGCATTATCAAATATTTAAAAGATTAGTAGCTAAGGAATCTTGAACTGGAGGATGCTACTTGTTGTATGTTGTAGACAATATCTTATTAAGACTACATTAACTAATACATGCATGAATATCCCACCTTTTAATAAACTACGCAGTTTTTTTTCGTTGTAAATTGTAGTTTGAAAACGACAACTTCAAAGGTAGTTTAAATAATAGTGGTTTTGACAGAAACTCTTAAATACGTACCGTGGCTTATGACCAAGACTTTACCACGATCTTGGTTAAATCATTAACATAGAGGACTGCATTCGTCTGGAACACTTCTTAGTTCAACAAAAAAGGAAAAACCCAAATATTTTTTTTCATCCAGCATGATGTTTTTAACGATCATTTAACGTGGGTGTTGAATTGATTAATTAAATGTTATAACAAATTTGAAACATTGAAACATTATAACACACATTTACGACATTTATAACATTGAAACACATTAAATGAGTACCTATTACCTATAATCGTTTCACACATCTATCGACAAATATCTAGCTGTGTGCCTACCACGGTGAAGTGAAGGAAAGCCGTTACAATGTGACAACTTATGGCTTTAAACGTCAAACACATTGACATGATTGAACCTGTCAAACTAGACGCAAACTACTTAACAAGTCTGTTCCTCGTATCGATTAATTAATGAGTTGGATATTAACATGTTTTTACATCTTTCAATAAAGTTGTGTGTATTTTATTATACAAAGAAAATGTATTATCCTACCAGCTCTATTATAGATGTTGATACAAGTTGGACGGAGGACGGACGAGACATGCCCGCCGGTGTGGACATCCGGGAAGTATTTGTCGACAGTTTGTAGCTTCTTGGAAAATAACTCTTTGTTTACACATTGTAAACTAACATGACGGAGATCAAGACAGATACATTGTTATATTGTGATTTGTAGCAAGCTGCAAACAATGTACTCGTACTATTTGTACAAACAATTCAGTTGTTTTGCAGACACTGCTGTTATACAGGTTACGTTTAATCGAGACTAAACAGTTTTTATCCATCCAAACTATGAAATTACAGTTAAAACCATAGGTGTATTACAGAAATTAAAGTAATATATTTTTCCAAAAATATTATTGTGATTATGTTATGTGTTTTTTTCATTCGTAATTTGATGGACAATATTTACTATGATTTACCTATTTTCTATCAGTAGAAGAACCTATACTGTATCTCTAATTGTATTCTGTGTTGACCAAGGGTTAGTACTGAAAAGCATTGATGTTCACTTTTTTACGAGAAACTACAAGGAAGGACAAAAATTTTTAAGTTTGTCAAGCATCACATAATTGATTTTGTTATAGCTCACCTCATGGATGCAATGTAGAACCATACAGTTTAATTAAATATCATGACAACAGAATTAAATTAGCTTAAATAATATAGTACAAATAGAACAAATTGAATTTTGTTTGTGGCCTCAACAAGACATGTAACAGAGATGCTTGACTTAATTAAACTTTAAAGTGAAGTGGTTCTCATTAGTTTACAAAAAGAGTTAGCTTTTATCTTTATCTTCAAGATAAATATTTTTCTGTATAACTTATACTGCCGTACTCTTTCTTCAATGTAGACATATAAAACATTGCCAATTTTAAAACCAGTACTTGTGTCACCTCAGACAGTGGTTGTAATAAAATTACTTACTCTAAAATGTTTTATTAGAGTTAACTATACTCTTTACCCATCTCATTTGATACAACTATTACACATTAACAAATAATTAGTGGTAAATCTTCACAATTAAAACAGAACATCTATTACACGGTTAAAAATTCAAGTTTTAAAAATGTATCCACTCGGGAATTCGCTTTCTTTTACTTCGAGTTTTGAAATGAATAAAACTGTTCATGAAAAAATATCTTTCTTCGATGAAGTATACAAATAATTCATACAAATACAGCTTACGAGGTGCAATGATAATTTCAATTGAGATGAACTCTATTGGACGTAGATTGCATAATGAAGTTGTAGAAAGCTTTCAGCTTCTAGAGGTTGGGGCTTTTCACTAATGCTCTGGTAATATTATGCCAGCATTTTACCAGCATTGGTAAGTCGAATAGCAACTCTCAACGTGAAATGATTATTTTAATTATTCTTATTTATTATTA
Organism: Macrosteles quadrilineatus; assembly: GCF_028750875.1. Taxonomy (NCBI): domain Eukaryota; kingdom Metazoa; phylum Arthropoda; class Insecta; order Hemiptera; family Cicadellidae; genus Macrosteles; species Macrosteles quadrilineatus. The sequence goes on from NW_026542594.1 coordinate 153,671,060, forward strand.
GTAGATACAATAGGACAATATGACCCCACTTTCGGCGTTTTTGGACCTAGGACTTTTGAATTTTTTTGGCGAAAAAACACCCAAAATAGGTAAAATATGATGGTTTTACCCTATTTTTGGCGTTTTAGAGGCTATATGGGGGCATTTTTTGGTTAAAAAATGTTATTAATACTGAAAAAACAAGCCTGGAAATGAAGAGCTTTTTTTGACCACTTTTTTTAAAACCCAGCTCTCGGCACGTGAACTCGGACGCGCTCCCGACCCATAGGTTACTTCTGATCCCCAGCGATGACAAACTAAAAGTCTTATGAAAAAATGTTAGAAACAAAAAATTGAGGAACATCTAATCATCTATACTTCTTCCACTGAAAGTTTTTCTCTGACCGAAAAATAAAAAAAATCCTCGCTTACTTACTTTTTCATGTTTGCTTTGAGTAACCTTTTTATATTTTCCTTAATTAATAATTATACAGTGGCATAAATTAAATTATATTTATATTGTATTAAACAGTAGTTTATGTAGAATTTTAATATATAAATTTTATGCTATAAATATTTTTTTTAGAAGCTAGACAAACATGTAAGTGATAGAAGGCGCATCACTTTGAACATCGTCATGCCCCCGACAGTGCCGTGCTGGTAATACCTAGAGTTTGAAACTATTGCTATTGTTGAAATTATATTATAGCACATTTACATACAAAAGAAACTGGTAAATGGTTTTAAATTGTTTAACTTTTTATGCTGTATTATTATGTTGAAGGCTATTTTGGTTGCTGGAATTTTAGCTGTTTTGTTGTATATCAAGCCTTTTTTTAGATATAAGTATTTTTAAACAATAAATCAGACCTTTATTTACTAATGCTATTATTATATTACAATGCATTGGCATACAAATGAAAATGGTTTGATTTATTTGTACTCATATAAAATAATATAATTCTTATGAGTTATAGGGATGTCTGGTGATTAAATCACAAATTTAGAATATTTAATAATGGACTTTTAAAATAATGGAATTAAGTATAGACTTATAACATTTTCATGATAACTGTTTGATTTATTTGTACTCATTTAAAATAATGTTAAAATAGTATTTGATTTTTATGTTGTATTATTGTTTTTTGTTGTTTAAAAGTTGGAACTAACATAGTGTACCTAAATTTAACCATTTGTCGTATCTCAAGCAGTTTTTGAGAAATAAGCATTTTAAAACGATAAAGTCACACCAGTAATGCATGGAGTTTGTAACCATTACCAACACTGATATTATGTTATAATACATTGTCATACAAATGGAACCATTTAATTTATTTACCAAATGGTATTCATATAAGTTTTAGATTTTTAAATTTTTACCCTGTATTATTGTTTTATATCAAAAGTTGAAATCAATGTAGTGTGCCTAAATATGTTTATTTACTGTATCTCAAGCAAATAGATAGAATAGGATAAAGAGGTGTTTTTGGTGTTTTACCTATGAGAATAACATGGGGAGATTTTAAGCCACTTTTTAAAAAATCGTGCTTATTTATACATTTCTATATAAATGTCCAACTCCAAAAATATTTTCAATCCATATTAATGTCTGTATCATGTGAGATTTGTACCAGTTGGTTTGAAATATTTATAAATATAATGTGTTGCTGGAATCACCTTAAATGGCAAGAAACACATAGTGTTGGGACCTCTGGTAAAATATTGGATTTTTTCTAGTTTGGATTAAATATTTGTGAAAAATTGAAAAAATATGTTTTTTACTCAACTATTTTAGCGTCTTGAAACATGTATTACCGAGGAATCAGGCAAATATTTCGTGCCGAAATTATATTTTACCTTACGTGAGAACTTGGAATCATTATTTAAACTCAGTCCTGCTCCACAGTATCATTGCAGGCTTGCTTCTTGTCCCAAGTGGTGAATTGTGTACAGTTTATGTGTGGTGCAAAGACTGGGTTTTCTTTTTAGTTGTGACCAGCTTGTTCCTAAGATGCTAGATGGTATCCACTTTGCCTCTGAACATAAGCAAATTGTAATCTTCAGTTTAGGACTTAAAATTAATGTCGGATGCGATGCCTCTTTAATCGGAAGTTTGGGTTGTGATGAGCTCAACCCCTATCACCAATATCAGCATAGATCCATTGAACTATTATGTGTTATTGTACTTTGTGCTGATTAATATGTGTTTGGTAAATTAGCATGGCACAACACACAATCCCACATCTTGCTAATCGTAGTTGGTAGTTTAACTTAGCAACGATAATAACAAATTATTATGTCATTGCATTATTATGTCATGTCGGGGGTCTATTTGGTGGTCAAAGTAGAAGTAGGGAGCATTGACTTTCTACAATCATGATGAGATATCCAGCCAGAGCCTCAGACTGTAATAAAAAAATAGATGAAAATGCAAACTCTAAAGGCCCTGACGACCATGTTGTATACTTCCAGGCTGGAACAACCTTTACTTGGAATATTGTATATAAATTGTTTGTATACATAAGACTCTTTTAGTGAATGTACTCTTTGATGAAAATACAAAATAAAGATGAAAACTACTTTATGCAAAGAAGAGAAAGTAATTGTGAAGGGTAGCTACAAACAATTGCATTTTAGTGAGCAATGAAAGTTGCTATAATTATTGGGATTGTTTTGGGTAAGTTTATAGATATGCATTGTGTTTACAGGAATTAATCATAGTGGGGATGCCATTTACATCGAGACATATCGATTTAGTTAAAGTGATAAAACGAAGACCATGATAGTGGTGGATAAAGATTTTATTTGTTGAGCAATTGATATGAGAAGGAGTTTCTTGTTAAACAATAACCTGGAAAACCAATACAACATAATGCACTGTCATCCCTCATTGGTATTGTAACTTACAAGCTCTGTTGTTCTTTACTCATTTTCAAAAACATATAAATTATAAAATAAGCCATTTTGTTGTTTATTTTACTGTTATGTATTGTAAGTGTATATATTGAAATAAATGGTTAAATAAATGTAAGTTGAAAAATGAGCCTTATTTTGTCACTAGTTTATTTACATTGATTTGAATCACATTTTTGAACTAACAGATGATTAAATTATTAATTGCATAACATTTGAAACATAGAGATACAACATTTACATTATTAACTGGAAACTATAGATCTATATTATTGTATGAACATAATTTCTGTATTTCATATATGTAAAAGCAATGAGACCATGCTAAATTACAGGATTCAATAACAAAGGAAGCTGATATTGTGCTATATACCTGAGGGTGTAAATATAGAGGTGGGCATTTCCATAGAGACCTAATGATGAATTAGAATGTGAAAGTTCTATGGTAGAAATATCAAGTATGCAAGAGTGATCATCAGTGGTAACATGGTCATCAGGCAATTCATAGAGAGGGGTCAGTCAGGTTGAACTAGTATATTGCAGTGATTCATCCAATATAGAAACAATAGTTACAAATAACCAGAACCAATTACTGGACATTGTAGTTACCAGTTTTCCTATCCTACTGTTAAAATATGAACCTCATTTTAATATGAGTTGGTGAGTTCATGCCCGGTAACATGAATGTAATAATGGTTCTAAATGTATTTATCTTATTTTATGGTAGATTTCACTATGTGTGCTTACTCTATGGTAAAATTCTTTGAGATCATTTAATATTTAACACACTTAGATTAGTGAATAAATCATCAAAGTGTGATATAAATATGCTGGGTGAAACGTATTAAAACTTGCTTCCAGTTTATCTATTAAAGGATTGTCAAACGTCTCGGTTTTGCTAACTATGACCTGGTGTCCCGAAAAGGGCTCTTAAGACCATAAGATGACAATACATAAGGTTTGGACTATTGACTGTGATGTGAATTTATGCATACTTTGTCATACAAATTTTACACTATAGTATTTTTACGAGTTCTGACTGTGACTGTGATGTGAATTTGTGTGTATTTCATCACATAAATTTCACTCTATTTTCACTCATTTCACACCACTATTATGATGTGCTGTGCCTGCATGAGTGTGTTGAGCCATGAATATCATAGACTATCAAGCTATAAGGACGTATGCTAGAACTGATCTAACCTCTGCCAAACCCTGAATATGAGCCTGGAGGCACAGACTTTGGACCAAGGATCAATAATTGTAAATAGACAAACCTGTGTGATAGGATATAGAACACTGAAAAATAAAAATGTTAGAAACTTTAGTCTTTTACTTATTTACCCTTATCACCCTCTGTTTTGGAGGAAACTGCCTTACAACCAACATTATGAAGATTGCATTAATACTCATGATCTTGGTCATTATAAAATTTATCAAACATAAATCCGTATTTGCCATTATTCATAGACCTTTCCTTGTCTATTATGAAAAAGCTATCCAACACTGGTGGTAAAGACTTTTATATTGATGAAATGAAAAGTCATTATTAATATGATTGTTAAATATAAGGTTTAAAATTTATATTGCCTTGTTTGGATAATATTAGAAAATGTATGTTATCGCATAAATGTTTGTGTACTTTCTAAGTAAAAGCAGTTAATATTTTTATGTTGACCCATTGAGAGAAATTGTATACTATTTGTACTATAAAAAGTCTATTCATGCATATCAGTCCAGTAAAAGTTCTGTTACAATCCAGTCATAGGTCAGTCTCAATTGCATCCATAGTTTCTCAGTCAACCTGTCAGTCATTTGGTTACAGTCTGTTTTCTAACTCTTTATTAACCAATATTGCATAACATTTTTTATTTAAAACACAATATTCTATAAAATTTTCATTGGCCAGTTGTTGTTGATTGTTATAAACAGTACTTGATATACAAACACATACGTTGTCATCAGTCAGGCGTCCAAACAATTAAAAAATATCGTTGAGAAGAAATCGGTTGTTGTATTTAACAACATAAAGGTCGATTCACAAACGGTATGTAATAGTTTAATCATGTCACAGTGTATACAACAACTGACTGTGACTGTGATGTGAATTTGATTAGTTGTGTGAAATGTGTGAAAATAGTGTGAAATTTTTGAAATTGCTTCCAGTTTATATGTTGTCATTAAGCAAGCGTTTAAAAATCCAACAATATCGTTGAGAAGAAACCAGCTGTTGTATTTGACGACATAAAAATCAATTCACACATAACACGTCACAGTTCAATCACATCAGTTACGACACAGTGTATACACCAACTGACTGTGACTGTGATGTGAATTTGTGTGTACTTCGTCACACAAATTTTACACAAATTTCACACATATTTCACACATTTCACACAACTATCATGATAGTTGTGTGAAATGTGTGAAATATGTGTGAAATTTGTGTAAAATTTGTGTGACGAAGTACACACAAATTCACATCACAATCACAGTCAGTTGGTGTATACACTGTGTCGTAACTGATGTGATTGAACTGTGACGTGTTATGTGTGAATTGATTTTTATGTCGTCAAATACAACAGCTGGTTTCTTCTCAACGATATTGTTGGATTTTTAAACGCTTGCTTAATGACAACATATAAACTGGAAGCAATTTCAAAAATTTCACACTATTTTCACACATTTCACACAACTAATCAAATTCACATCACAGTCACAGTCAGTTGTTGTATACACTGTGACATGATTAAACTATTACATACCGTTTGTGAATCGACCTTTATGTTGTTAAATACAACAACCGATTTCTTCTCAACGATATTTTTTAATTGTTTGGACGCCTGACTGATGACAACGTATGTGTTTGTATATCAAGTACTGTTTATAACAATCAACAACAACTGGCCAATGAAAATTTTATAGAATATTGTGTTTTAAATAAAAAATGTTATGCAATATTGGTTAATAAAGAGTTAGAAAACAGACTGTAACCAAATGACTGACAGGTTGACTGAGAAACTATGGATGCAATTGAGACTGACCTATGACTGGATTGTAACAGAACTTTTACTGGACTGATATGCATGAATAGACTTTTTATAGTACAAATAGTATACAATTTCTCTCAATGGGTCAACATAAAAATATTAACTGCTTTTACTTAGAAAGTACGCAAACATTTATGCGATAACATACATTTTCTAATATTATCCAAACAAGGCAATATAAATTTTAAACCTTATATTTAACAATCATATTAATAATGACTTTTCATTTCATCAATATAAAAGTCTTTACCACCAGTGTTGGATAGCTTTTTCATAATAGACAAGGAAAGGTCTATGAATAATGGCAAATACGGATTTATGTTTGATAAATTTTATAATGACCAAGATCATGAGTATTAATGCAATCTTCATAATGTTGGTTGTAAGGCAGTTTCCTCCAAAACAGAGGGTGATAAGGGTAAATAAGTAAAAGACTAAAGTTTCTAACATTTTTATTTTTCAGTGTTCTATATCCTATCACACAGGTTTGTCTATTTACAATTATTGATCCTTGGTCCAAAGTCTGTGCCTCCAGGCTCATATTCAGGGTTTGGCAGAGGTTAGATCAGTTCTAGCATACGTCCTTATAGCTTGATAGTCTATGATATTCATGGCTCAACACACTCATGCAGGCACAGCACATCATAATAGTGGTGTGAAATGAGTGAAAATAGAGTGAAATTTATGTGATGAAATACACACAAATTCACATCACAGTCACAGTCAGAACTCGTAAAAATACTATAGTGTAAAATTTGTATGACAAAGTATGCATAAATTCACATCACAGTCAATAGTCCAAACCTTATGTATTGTCATCTTATGGTCTTAAGAGCCCTTTTCGGGACACCAGGTCATAGTTAGCAAAACCGAGACGTTTGACAATCCTTTAATAGATAAACTGGAAGCAAGTTTTAATACGTTTCACCCAGCATATTTATATCACACTTTGATGATTTATTCACTAATCTAAGTGTGTTAAATATTAAATGATCTCAAAGAATTTTACCATAGAGTAAGCACACATAGTGAAATCTACCATAAAATAAGATAAATACATTTAGAACCATTATTACATTCATGTTACCGGGCATGAACTCACCAACTCATATTAAAATGAGGTTCATATTTTAACAGTAGGATAGGAAAACTGGTAACTACAATGTCCAGTAATTGGTTCTGGTTATTTGTAACTATTGTTTCTATATTGGATGAATCACTGCAATATACTAGTTCAACCTGACTGACCCCTCTCTATGAATTGCCTGATGACCATGTTACCACTGATGATCACTCTTGCATACTTGATATTTCTACCATAGAACTTTCACATTCTAATTCATCATTAGGTCTCTATGGAAATGCCCACCTCTATATTTACACCCTCAGGTATATAGCACAATATCAGCTTCCTTTGTTATTGAATCCTGTAATTTAGCATGGTCTCATTGCTTTTACATATATGAAATACAGAAATTATGTTCATACAATAATATAGATCTATAGTTTCCAGTTAATAATGTAAATGTTGTATCTCTATGTTTCAAATGTTATGCAATTAATAATTTAATCATCTGTTAGTTCAAAAATGTGATTCAAATCAATGTAAATAAACTAGTGACAAAATAAGGCTCATTTTTCAACTTACATTTATTTAACCATTTATTTCAATATATACACTTACAATACATAACAGTAAAATAAACAACAAAATGGCTTATTTTATAATTTATATGTTTTTGAAAATGAGTAAAGAACAACAGAGCTTGTAAGTTACAATACCAATGAGGGATGACAGTGCATTATGTTGTATTGGTTTTCCAGGTTATTGTTTAACAAGAAACTCCTTCTCATATCAATTGCTCAACAAATAAAATCTTTATCCACCACTATCATGGTCTTCGTTTTATCACTTTAACTAAATCGATATGTCTCGATGTAAATGGCATCCCCACTATGATTAATTCCTGTAAACACAATGCATATCTATAAACTTACCCAAAACAATCCCAATAATTATAGCAACTTTCATTGCTCACTAAAATGCAATTGTTTGTAGCTACCCTTCACAATTACTTTCTCTTCTTTGCATAAAGTAGTTTTCATCTTTATTTTGTATTTTCATCAAAGAGTACATTCACTAAAAGAGTCTTATGTATACAAACAATTTATATACAATATTCCAAGTAAAGGTTGTTCCAGCCTGGAAGTATACAACATGGTCGTCAGGGCCTTTAGAGTTTGCATTTTCATCTATTTTTTTATTACAGTCTGAGGCTCTGGCTGGATATCTCATCATGATTGTAGAAAGTCAATGCTCCCTACTTCTACTTTGACCACCAAATAGACCCCCGACATGACATAATAATGCAATGACATAATAATTTGTTATTATCGTTGCTAAGTTAAACTACCAACTACGATTAGCAAGATGTGGGATTGTGTGTTGTGCCATGCTAATTTACCAAACACATATTAATCAGCACAAAGTACAATAACACATAATAGTTCAATGGATCTATGCTGATATTGGTGATAGGGGTTGAGCTCATCACAACCCAAACTTCCGATTAAAGAGGCATCGCATCCGACATTAATTTTAAGTCCTAAACTGAAGATTACAATTTGCTTATGTTCAGAGGCAAAGTGGATACCATCTAGCATCTTAGGAACAAGCTGGTCACAACTAAAAAGAAAACCCAGTCTTTGCACCACACATAAACTGTACACAATTCACCACTTGGGACAAGAAGCAAGCCTGCAATGATACTGTGGAGCAGGACTGAGTTTAAATAATGATTCCAAGTTCTCACGTAAGGTAAAATATAATTTCGGCACGAAATATTTGCCTGATTCCTCGGTAATACATGTTTCAAGACGCTAAAATAGTTGAGTAAAAAACATATTTTTTCAATTTTTCACAAATATTTAATCCAAACTAGAAAAAATCCAATATTTTACCAGAGGTCCCAACACTATGTGTTTCTTGCCATTTAAGGTGATTCCAGCAACACATTATATTTATAAATATTTCAAACCAACTGGTACAAATCTCACATGATACAGACATTAATATGGATTGAAAATATTTTTGGAGTTGGACATTTATATAGAAATGTATAAATAAGCACGATTTTTTAAAAAGTGGCTTAAAATCTCCCCATGTTATTCTCATAGGTAAAACACCAAAAACACCTCTTTATCCTATTCTATCTATTTGCTTGAGATACAGTAAATAAACATATTTAGGCACACTACATTGATTTCAACTTTTGATATAAAACAATAATACAGGGTAAAAATTTAAAAATCTAAAACTTATATGAATACCATTTGGTAAATAAATTAAATGGTTCCATTTGTATGACAATGTATTATAACATAATATCAGTGTTGGTAATGGTTACAAACTCCATGCATTACTGGTGTGACTTTATCGTTTTAAAATGCTTATTTCTCAAAAACTGCTTGAGATACGACAAATGGTTAAATTTAGGTACACTATGTTAGTTCCAACTTTTAAACAACAAAAAACAATAATACAACATAAAAATCAAATACTATTTTAACATTATTTTAAATGAGTACAAATAAATCAAACAGTTATCATGAAAATGTTATAAGTCTATACTTAATTCCATTATTTTAAAAGTCCATTATTAAATATTCTAAATTTGTGATTTAATCACCAGACATCCCTATAACTCATAAGAATTATATTATTTTATATGAGTACAAATAAATCAAACCATTTTCATTTGTATGCCAATGCATTGTAATATAATAATAGCATTAGTAAATAAAGGTCTGATTTATTGTTTAAAAATACTTATATCTAAAAAAAGGCTTGATATACAACAAAACAGCTAAAATTCCAGCAACCAAAATAGCCTTCAACATAATAATACAGCATAAAAAGTTAAACAATTTAAAACCATTTACCAGTTTCTTTTGTATGTAAATGTGCTATAATATAATTTCAACAATAGCAATAGTTTCAAACTCTAGGTATTACCAGCACGGCACTGTCGGGGGCATGACGATGTTCAAAGTGATGCGCCTTCTATCACTTACATGTTTGTCTAGCTTCTAAAAAAAATATTTATAGCATAAAATTTATATATTAAAATTCTACATAAACTACTGTTTAATACAATATAAATATAATTTAATTTATGCCACTGTATAATTATTAATTAAGGAAAATATAAAAAGGTTACTCAAAGCAAACATGAAAAAGTAAGTAAGCGAGGATTTTTTTTATTTTTCGGTCAGAGAAAAACTTTCAGTGGAAGAAGTATAGATGATTAGATGTTCCTCAATTTTTTGTTTCTAACATTTTTTCATAAGACTTTTAGTTTGTCATCGCTGGGGATCAGAAGTAACCTATGGGTCGGGAGCGCGTCCGAGTTCACGTGCCGAGAGCTGGGTTTTAAAAAAAGTGGTCAAAAAAAGCTCTTCATTTCCAGGCTTGTTTTTTCAGTATTAATAACATTTTTTAACCAAAAAATGCCCCCATATAGCCTCTAAAACGCCAAAAATAGGGTAAAACCATCATATTTTACCTATTTTGGGTGTTTTTTCGCCAAAAAAATTCAAAAGTCCTAGGTCCAAAAACGCCGAAAGTGGGGTCATATTGTCCTATTGTATCTACTATTATTAGGCCTACACTTTGTTATGCGGACTCAACCTCACTGAAGCAGTCTCACGTTAAAACTGTTACAGCGTACACTCATTAACTTTGAATACAATGTATGTATACGAGTCCCTCACAAATAGCCATGTTTGTTAATATATTTGGCAGTGTTAAAAACTCTCGTACTCGGTGTGTTATCATTTACTATGGTAAGACTGGGTCTTGACAAATTGGGGTGAATGTGAGGCAATTTTACATATCCAAGTCCATCTTTAAAGATAAAGGATTGACTCGAAAGGAATTAATGCATGCCAACTGGATATAGCTGATGCATGTAAAACATGTTATCCTCTTACTTTTTAGTTAACCCTGCTGTTCTCGTTTGTTTACTGGTGTCATTGTGTTGACAGGCGTCCGCGGAGTACAGATAACACAGCTCTTTGTGCCGGAGGAGGTACGCAATGGCACCAGTGAAGCTGCCATCCTAGACTGCGAGTACACTTTGACGCCGTCAGACCTTGCCACCACGTCGGGCCTTGTCGTCAAGTGGTTCTTCAACAACGGTCCGGCCCCGGTGTACCAGTGGATCCCCGGCCAGCGACCCCAGGACCTGGGGATACTCAAGGGTAGACTGCGGCTGGACTACCGCGCCTCTAGTCATGAGTCTACCATGCACCGCGCCCTCTACATCCTCACACCCACCACAGAGCTCAGCGGAGAGTACAAGTGTTCCGTGTCCACCTTCGAGGACGAGGACTTCATGGTCGGCAAGATGATTGTCATAGGTAGGGCATTTATAACTATAAAATACCATCAAACTATCGAACTGAAGAATTGTAACCGACAAATAGTCGAAACACACTAGGTCATAATAATATCAAGAGGTAGAGCTTTCAGTCTCACACTTCAGTAAAACGCATATCAAACATTTTACAATTAGTAAACATTTATGACAAGCCTAATCAAAAACACACATGCACATGGAGAACTTTGAGATTCACGCAGACTAAAAAAACTTGTGATGTCAATAGGATCGGAAAACACTTAATTTATCTGTTCTAACCACTATATTTTTACAACACCTTAATAGTATGATTTCCCTTTTACTAATCATTATTTTTCGAGTCCTTTTAAGAATTTAGTTGATTAATACGATTTTAGTTGAAAATTTAGTTGATTTACGTGATTTTTTAGGTTAGGTTTGGTTTTAATGTTAGGTTAGCTCTTAGCGTATTTAAAAATAAGACAAGGGCATTACTTCCGTGAAAGTAGGTTCCCTTCAATATTATAAATTATAAACGGCAAGTATTTCTAGGTTTCTAGGTTCCTAGGTTATTCATAGATTTGCAAAGCTTGGAAATCGCTACACACTTATCAAGGGTTTTAATCCTAAAGCCCCCTGTGAGTTTACTGAAAATCATTCTAAGGGCTCAAATAAAATAATTCGTGTAATTTAACATAACTGACTCTATCTGTAGCTATTTCAAGGACATTACAATGTGTTGTATAACATGTGACCTGATGTTGATGTTGGCAGCGCCAGAGAAGCACCTGTACCTGGTACAGTCCCGCACTCCCCTAGAGAGAGTCAACATCACCTGTAGAGCCAACGGAGTGTTCCCTGAGCCCAAGATGACGCTGTACCGAGAGGACGTCATCACACATGAAATGTCAGTATAATCTCTGTTGTATATATAAATATATATATATATATATATATAATCAGTATTGTACAATATAAATATTATAAGATAGAGGTAAGAAGAGGTTGTAGATCTTACACACACCTCTCATGAATTAATTCGATGAAACTAATTTAATAAATGTCATTAAGTTTATTCCCCCGAAATAAAAATTGCATAAAATAGTTTTGATAAATTCTAGCTTATACATTTAAGACCACGAGTTTTCTTTTATCACACCAGGCTTTATGAAAAATATAATTCTTCAAAAATATTATTACGTAGTATATTGTTTATATAGTTTAAATCATTGTGTAAAATTTAGCTTTATCTTCATGTATGGTCCTTTTAATAACTTAAAATGTAGTAGGAATCGCCCCCTAATTCTATAAAGGCCTCACCCTACGAGTATCAAACAAATTTAATTTAATGTCAAACGTTAGATTTTTTTGTAATTAAAATATATTTGTAGAAAAGTAACTAAATCAAAATAGAAACAATCATGAACTAATTTATAATCCTAGCTGTTAGCAATAGAGGAGCTGATGTTGTTCAGCATCATCAACGTGGCCCTTTAATAACCTTGTTATGTACGAAAGTAGTGTTCGAGCAGCTTCTTATAATAGTAGGAGATTATATCCCAAACCAGTTGTATTTATCTTCACCAATAGTAAAAGTTACATGAAAAAGTCGAATTGACTTCATACCACCTTTTTTAAATGTAGGCTAATTAAAAGTGACAAATTTTTCATTGAGTGAGTGATGGAAATGTTAAGTTTCTGACGCACCACTCAGTAAGAACTACGCTCCAACACTTTAATCGTAAAAATTAAGTTAGTTCCTCAAATAATATACAAAATGTAATTGCACCTAAAAACCCTAATTTAATTTCTTTTAGTTTTACCTTTGTTTTACTTAAAATTTGTACACGAGATATAAGTATGTAAACTATCTAAATCCACTTATTGTAGCTTAAACACAGCATATATAAACTTGTAAAACTAATCTAAAATGGTGGCTTAGTAAGTTATTTGAACAAATACATTAAAGCACACCGCAAAGCGGGGATCGGTTTCAATGGGCAGTCAGAATATAACCTTCATTTGCCTAATTGAGATCAAACCCACAGCCATTGAGGCAGCCCGACCTTAACTTTCCTAATGTTTGCCCGTGTACTCGTATATTCCTGACTTCTTTGTCACATTAAATTATAAATTCCATCAGTTATTATTACTGAACATTATTCTAATGAAGGGAAACATCTTTTGCAATACGAACTGATGATATTATAGTTAACTTTTAAGCAAGTATTGTGTATTTTTACAATTAATTATAAATTATAGGATGAGACGATACCATATTAATGATCTCTTTAACGGTATTTTGCGTGTTATATTTTATTGAATGTTATAGCAAGTAATATTATTAGCAAGTAATGTTATAGCAAGTATGTTATAGCAATAATCATATATTAAAGCATATATTTTCGCTTATACTATTCACTAGAAGACAGTAAAAATACATAAAAATGGTTATTACATAATACTACAATTTCTATTGCAGTATTTGATCTAAATCAATCACCACTTTCTTATTATCCTACCACTTAACTTCTTCTGCAGTCTTTTACAAAAACCGACCAGGTGAAAACAATTCTTTTATACGAATATTTCCACTAGACATATTTTAATTTACATTCAGAGTGTATACTTTCAAACATAGTTTTATTAAATATTTTGTCGAAAATATTTACCTTTTTCAACTTAAAAAAGTAATTAATTCATAACTTAAATATTCCAATCAGTTTTGTTAAGTATCTATTGAAGTAGCTAAGCTACGATTATATTATTTTTTGATACTGGAAAAAAGCAAAGTAAAGTGAAAAAAGTAAATTTTTTATAAACTGATAAAGGGAGAAACGGAGTTGAACGATTGACAAAACATCAATTTTGTATAAATTGTTTCACTCAGTTAAGACTATACCCCGTCATTACCAACACAATAGTAAAACAACGTTACTGTCGTAGTAAGATTGGTAATTCTGTAGTACCAATATGAATTGATCTTAATTTTACAAAATTATTTTTTCTTTAGATTATAAGGAGATTGCTTACTTTACATTGTAAGCAACTCACAACAACACAACAACAATACTTGGTATTGCAGTGTTGAGGTAGCTGCCAGAGTGGAGACTATACCACGTGATTACCACTTCGACATAGAGGCTACAACCACGTTACTTGGTAGATTGGTTACTTTACATTGTTGCTTTGCAGTGTTGAGGTAGCTGCCAGAGTGGAGACTATACCACGTGATTACCACTACGACATAGAGGCTACAACCACATTACATGGTAGATTGGTTACTTTACATTGTTGCTTTGCAGTGTTGAGGTAGCTGCCAGAGTGGAGACTATACCACGTGATTACCACTTCGACATAGAGGCTACAACCACATTACATGGTAGATTGGTTACTTTACATTGTTGCTTTGCAGTGTTGAGGTAGCTGCCAGAGTGGAGACTATACCACGTGATTACCACTACGACATAGAGGCTACAACCACATTACATGGTAGATTGGTTACTTTACATTGTTGCTTTGCAGTGTTGAGGTAGCTGCCAGAGTGGAGACTATACCACGTGATTACCACTTCGACATAGAGGCTACAACCACGTTACTTGGTAGATTGGTTACTTTACATTGTTGCTTTGCAGTGTTGAGGTAGCTGCCAGAGTGGAGACTATACCACGTGATTACCACTACGACATAGAGGCTACAACCACATTACATGGTAGATTGGTTACTTTACATTGTTGCTTTGCAGTGTTGAGGTAGCTGCCAGAGTGGAGACTATACCACGTGATTACCACTTCGACATAGAGGCTACAACCACATTACATGGTAGATTGGTTACTTTACATTGTTGCTTTGCAGTGTTGAGGTAGCTGCCAGAGTGGAGACTATACCACGTGATTACCACTACGACATAGAGGCTACAACCACGTTGCAAGACGAGTACCTGGACACGCCTACAGTGTTCTACTGTGAACTGTACATACCGCACACCTCCTACAAGCGGAGGAAGAGTGTTACATATTACCCAGGTAATCACTGGGCTGTGTAAATTACGATTTTTCTATCAATTTTCTTTTCTCTTCATAAACACCATAATAAAAAATCTAATCCTTACCTATGGTGTGGAGTATTCTAACTATGGCTACTGCCACTTTCTGGTCATTTGTTTTATATTTTTTGTGTTATCTATGCCAATGGTAACGTCAAACTTTATGTTAGATAGCAGCATTAGCCCAATGACAAAACGGAATTGGGGTTTGGAAACGATCTCCCTTGGAATCGTACCAGCGACCTTCTGATTTCAATCACATAAAACATACTACTTGTACTATAACCACTTAGGTGGTTACTAGGGGTGTTATATGATATGTTTTCTGTGTTTCAATGCAAACACTATAACCACTTGGCTACCAAAACAATAAAATGAACACACGACAGCAACATATACCTTGGGGGTATCGCTTGCTGAGGGCGCACGTAAAGTATCTTTGTACTCTAAGTTCGCAATAAATTTAGGCCTAGTAGTAAAAACTATTCTTAATAAAAACTGTCTTAACGTTGTAAATTATCCACGACAAGATTTCTTTTAAACTCAGTTTCAAATTTGTATATTTGTTGTCCAAGCTATAATCACACACGGCCACAATCATAATAATTTGATTTATAGTGTTCTGTTTTAACATCTTGAATGAAGAAAATAAAATACGTTCATGTGAGAATCATTGGTTTATAAAACTAGGAAGATGTATGTGAAATGCCGAGCCGCTTGAGTAGTCATGAATGAACGTATGAGGTTAGCAGATTGTAAGCTCAACTGAGCCACCTTTGCTGTACCTTGAATGAAGATTAATGGTGTGTGAGCTCGTACGCTGTTTATACAGATACATTTGCCGCATTTAAGCTTATTTAAAATTGTATCTTAAGTTCTTTAAAGGGAAATGTTAGTTTTATATTGGATTGCTATTAATCATTGTTTGAAGTTTGGTTACCAACTCAAGCTTCACAAGTTAACATTTTTTATCCACATGCATTAAATAGTTCCTGGTATTTCAACATCCAGTATATATGGGGTAGTAGTATACTTAACCATAGCTATTGTACGATTTAATGCGTAACGTTTTATTAATAAATTCAAATATTTTGTTACAGGCAGCGTAGAGAGCCTTTCTAGTGGTAAGTTGTTCTTAGTTTTCGTAATAGTCTTTAATCTATGTGATTACCTGGAACCTCTACATTAAGCATTCTGATGAATAATAGATGAATAAGTATGCCATTACCATTCTTATGGTTAATATTGTAAAAATTGGCCTAACATTTAAACTTCATGTATAAATACATAGTTTATAGTTTATAGTACATAGTATACAGGGTGATTGATATAAGTGTGCCAGCTGTTTTATTTGAAAACTATACGAGATATCAAAAAAAGTTAAATGGTAAATGCCTTGGATTTTTTATTTAAAAAATTTTAGTCGAGTCAAAAAAATTATTTTAGACGCCATTTTTCCAATATGGCCGCCAAATTAGATTTTTCTTATGGAACACCCTGTATTTTAGGATGTATTCTAGTAGAAAATGTAATTTTAAGACGATTTAATTCTTGTAATTTTTTTCATAAACCTAACCGTTTCAAAGATAATAATGGTTAAAGTTTTGAAATTTCTGCATGAGAAAGAGTTTCGATGAAGGCCTAAGCAAGCATGCCAGCTGTTTTATTCGAAAACCATTAAAAATTTCACAACTTAAACCATTATTATCTTTGAAACAGTTAGGTTTATAAAAAAAATCACAAGAATAAAATCGTCTTAAAATTACATTTTCTACCAGAATACATCATAAAATACAGGGTGTTCCATAAGAAAATTCAAAGTTGGAGGCCATATTGAAAAATTTGCGGCAAAAAAAATTTTTTCGACTTTACTACAATTTTTTTAATAAAAAGTCCAAGGCACTTACCATTTAACTTTTTTTGATATCTCTTAAGCTGGGTTTTCCTAGACGCGGAGTCGGCCAGCGGAGAGCGGACAACGGAGAGCGGACTCAGCTTGTCTTAGGTAATTTAATGTTACTGTTTTCCTAGCAGCGGAGCGGAATGCCATGTTAATTTCAATTCCGCTCTCCGTTGTCCGCTCTCCGCTGGCCGACTCCGCGTCTAGGAAAACCCAGCTTTATAGTTTTCAAATAAAACGGCTGGCACACTTGTTTCAATCACCCTGTATAGTTTTGCGAAAAAAATGGACGATTTTAAAGTAAATAAATTAAAAATCCATTTTATTTAACATCTTTCGTTTGGTGATTAGCTCAAGACAGTTTATGAAGTTATCGATCTATTATTGACTAAAGTAAGTATATTAACTAATGATGATAGTCTACATACTTTATGTACTTAGTTGTTGGAATTATAACCATTTATAACGATTAAACCAATAAGATCGGTTTTTTTACCACTAACGGAAATATCACATTGCAAAACTGTAAAAATATGACAAAATAGCTTATTTTCACTTTATTCCCTCTGATTTCACCGTTGTAAAGATTTCACTGTTCTAAAATAAGTGAGTGCTTGAGAAAAGAGCAAACATAACCCAAATTACACTTTATTTGCAACTAAAAAGTTTACCTGTGTGTTATAAATATTGTGTGTATTATGAGCACAAACAGCCATTATCGATCTCGAATTCTATAGCAACACTCAGCTAAAGCTTCGTGAAGCCATATACAGCTCTCGAGCGCCAATGAGGTATTTTGCGCTATTAACCCACAAATAAATATTTACACCTCTAAAAAATCTTTAAACAGCTTGAATCGGTGACGTATATACTTGGAACAGAAACACTTGTTAGGTATCAAATAGTTATTATGTCTGTTCACCACGGTTGTAACGTCTGTTCACAGTAAGCAACAGAGCGGCGGCAACGCAGAGTGCGACAGTAGTGCTGGCGTCACTGGTACTGTGGCTGAGGCTCATGTTGAGGCCAGGGGTGTTCTAGTAGCAGCAGCAGTATGTCGTTTATCATGTTCACCACGGTTGTAACGTTTGTTCACAGTAAGCAACAGAGCGGCGGTGACGCAGAGTGCGACAGTAGTGCTGACGTCACTGGTGCTGTGGCTGAGGCTCATGTTGAGGCCAGGGGTGTTCTAGTAGCAGCAGCAGTATGTCGTTTATCATGTTTACCACGGTTGTAACGTTTGTTCACAGTAAGCAACAGAGCGGCGGCAACGCAGAGTGCGACAGTAGTGCTGGCGTCACTGGTACTGTGGCTGAGGCTCATGTTGAGGCCAGGGGTGTTCTAGTAGCAGCAGCAGTATGTCGTTTATCATGTTCACCACGGTTGTAACGTTTGTTCACAGTAAGCAACAGAGCGGCGGTGACGCAGAGTGCGACAGTAGTACTGACGTCACTGGTGCTGTGGCTGAGGCTCATGTTGAGGCCAGGGGTGTTCTAGTAGCAGCAGCAGTATGTCGTTTATCATGTTCACCACGGTTGTAACGTTTGTTCACAGTAAGCAACAGAGCGGCGGTGACGCAGAGTGCGACAGTAGTGCTGACGTCACTGGTGCTGTGGCTGAGGCTCATGTTGAGGCCAGGGGTGTTCTAGTAGCAGCAGCAGTATGTCGTTTATCATGTTTACCACGGTTGTAACGTTTGTTCACAGTAAGCAACAGAGCGGCGGCAACGCAGAGTGCGACAGTAGTGCTGACGTCACTGGTGCTGTGGCTGAGGCTCATGTTGAGGCCAGGGGTGTTCTAGTAACAGCAGCCGTATGTCGTTTATCATGGTAGTTTATCACGGTTGTAACGTTTGTTCACAGTAAGCAACAGAGCAGCGGCAACGCAGAGTGCGACAGTAGTGCTGACGTCACTGGTACTGTGACTGAGGCTCATGTTGAGGCCAGGGGTGTTCTAGTAACAGCAGCAGTATGTCGTTTATCATGGTAGTTTATCACGGTTGTAACGTTTGTTCACAGTAAGCAACAGAGCAGCGGCAACGCAGAGTGCGACAGTAGTGCTGACGTCACTGGTGCTGTGGCTGAGGCTCATGTTGAGGCCAGGGGTGTTCTAGTAGCAGCAGCAGTATGTCGTTTATCATGTTTACCACGGTTGTAACGTTTGTTCACAGTAAGCAACAGAGCGGCGGCAACGCAGAGTGCGACAGTAGTGCTGACGTCACTGGTGCTGTGGCTGAGGCTCATGTTGAGGCCAGGGGTGTTCTAGTAGCAGCAGCAGTATGTCGTTTATCATGGTAGTTTATCACGGTTGTAACGTTTGTTCACAGTAAGCAACAGAGCGGCGGCAACGCAGAGTGCGACAGTAGTGCTGACGTCACTGGTACTGTGGCTGAGGCTCATGTTGAGGCCAGGGGTGTTCTAGTAGCAGCAGCAGTATGTCGTTTATCATGGTAGTTTATCACGGTTGTAACGTTTGTTCACAGTAAGCAACAGAGCAGCGGCAACGCAGAGTGCGACAGTAGTGCTGACGTCACTGGTACTGTGGCTGAGGCTCATGTTGAGGCCAGGGGTGTTCTAGTAGCAGCAGCAGTATGTCGTTTATCATGGTAGTTTATCACGGTTGTAACGTTTGTTCACAGTAAGCAACAGAGCAGCGGCGACGCAGAGTGCGACAGTAGTGCTGACGGCACTGGTACTGTGACTGAGGCTCATGTTGAGGCCAGGGGTGTTCTAGTAGCAGCAGCAGTATGTCGTTTATCATGTTCACCACGGTTGTAACGTTTGTTCACAGTAAGCAACAGAGCAGCGGCGACGCAGAGTGCGACAGTAGTGCTGACGTCACTGGTGCTGTGGCTGAGGCTCATGTTGAGGCCAGGGGTGTTCTAGTAGCAGCAGCAGTATGTCGTTTATCATGGTAGTTTATCACGGTTGTAACGTTTGTTCACAGTAAGCAACAGAGCGGCGGTGACGCAGAGTGCGACAGTAGTGCTGACGTCACTGGTACTGTGGCTGAGGCTCATGTTGAGGCCAGGGGTGTTCTAGTAGCAGCAGCAGTATGTCGTTTATCATGGTAGTTTATCACGGTTGTAACGTTTGTTCACAGTAAGCAACAGAGCGGCGGCGACGCAGAGTGCGACAGTAGTACTGACGTCACTGGTACTGTGGCTGAGGCTCATGTTGAGGCCAGGGGTGTTCTAGTAGCAGCAGCAGTATGTCGTTTATCATGGTAGTTTATCACGGTTGTAACGTTTGTTCACAGTAAGCAACAGAGCGGCGGCGACGCAGAGTGCGACAGTAGTACTGACGTCACTGGTACTGTGGCTGAGGCTCATGTTGAGGCCAGGGGTGTTCTAGTATCACCAACACTCTATTAGGTACTTTCACTATATTATTGTTTCCCCATACAAATGTGTATAAAGGTTTTATGTAGTGTCATAGTTCACTACTAAATAAATTCATGAAAAATGGATCTTAATTACGAATAGTCTAGATAAGGTAGATTTGTTTTACAGTTTTGTGTTTTTAAGATGCTTACCGTTTAAGTAGGTTAACACAGACAATGGGTTAATCTTTTATTCAGCACCTACATCAAGGGGACTTTACTTACCCAACAAACAACATACGTTTGTAGATTATCGCCAAGGATTAAATTATACGGCTTTGAAACAATTCTTCAAATTCCTTATATTTCTGGTATGACAATGCATTAGGTAAAACCAAACTTTCGTATGTATCAAAATAAATCATGATTTATTTTGATACATATTTATCTAATATTTGAAACCACACTACATCTTTTTAATTTTTAATAATATAACTTAATAATATAATTTTTAATAATATATTAATAATATAATAGCAACCGGTTACATTATTATAACACCGTTTACTTTTTAATACCAATCAATTTTAGATTTGAGATTAGGCCTACGTTATTTGTACGAAAGAGTAAATCAGAATTTTATTGACGAATATGACATCGTGTAATCTAACTAAAAGATAATGAACTATCATGTAAAAGACCAGTCATGTGCAAATTAATCTGAACAAACCCATTTTCAGTTCAAAACAAACATTTATTAGCTTAATTACATAAATGTTGACATATTACATAAATAAATATTGACATAGTACTTAGTGTGACCTCCTTTTGCTTGTTTTACCATTTCAAGTCTTTTTGGCATTGAATCAACTAATTTCTTGCACATTTCTTGAATTTCAGGATCATGGAACCAAACTTGAATGAGTGCAGAAATCATCTTCTCTTTTGTTGTGCAATCCTTCTTTCTTAATCTGTTTTTGCAAATTGCCCAGAGATTTTCTATGGGGTTGATGTCAGGCGAGTTTCCAGGCCACTCCAAGCACAAAATACCTTTTTCATTCATAAATTCCTTAACTGCTTTGGATGCGTGACAGGGTGCAAGATCTTGTTGAAAAACAAGATATTTCACTTTAATGGTAATTTTCAGTTTTTTTTTTTTTTTTTTTTTTCTAGTTCAAGAATTACTCTACCTTGTAAAATAGGGATATATTTTACACTATTCATCATTCCAGTTATAGACACCAACGGTCCTAGCCCTTGATACGAAAAACAACCCCAAAACATTTTTTTAACTGGGTGCTTTACTGTTTGTTGCAAATGTTTTGGTGACAAAGCTTCATTATCTGACCTTCGTACATGGGACAACTTTGTACCTTGGACTACAAAATGACTTTCATCCGAAAATAAAACTTTCCTCCAATTCTCAGCTTTCCAAAATTTTTATTTTTTCACCCAAGCCAATCGTTTTTTATAGCTGCTGTTAACAGCTGTTTTTTTCTTGGCCTTCTTGCTTTTCTGTTAACAGCCAAAAGATGTCTTCTAACTGTAGAGTCATGAATATTAACACCAGCGGCCTCTAAACCTTTTTTAAGCTCAAAGCTATTTTTTTTTCAGGGTGAATTTTACTGTTTATAAGCAACATTGCATCATCTTTAGCCGTCGTTTTTCTTTTTCTTCCACAAACACCTTTTATTTTAGGGGAAATTGATCCAGTTGGGTTTTTTAATTTAATGATGTAATTTACAGTGCCTAAACTAACCCCACATTGCTCGGCTATTTGTCTTTGAGTGAAAGAAGTATGTTCTTTTAAGGCTATTATCTTGCATCTTTTTCTAGGAGTTAGATCCATATCCAATACTTATTGTAAATTAACTAAGCACTCCCCAAATTATCCAGAACGGTTTTTAAAACCACAAAATACGGATAAAAATAACACTAACCACATGGAAACGCAAACATAACCTCCAATTTGTTGCAAATGATGTAGAAACAATGAATCACATGTAGAAAAAGAATACAGCCACATATCCAGGTTAGCCAACGCCAAAAAACAAAATTTACCTCGCTGTTCAGATTAATTTTAGGTTAAACACCCCCCATTACTGTGAAGGCCTCCCAGTGCATATTATAATATTATTGATGTATGAAAAGTAGGCCTACAATGAAACCATTAGACGTTCTGTATTTATTTGTGACTTAATAACGTTTTGTCCCACAGGTCTCAAGGCGGATCCAGAGGGGGTGTCTTAAAGCCTTCCCACTACTGAAGTCTTCATCAAATACTCTTTAATTTATATTGTACAGGTGTTACCAAATAAAGTGTAAATAACAGAAAAAACTTTATTTCCGTGTCTCGGGGAAAGTATGATACAAATAGGATACCATACGAACTGTAAAAAAAAGTATTTTAAATTTAACATTGAGTGTCAACATAGCATTCTTAAATATATTAAGTTTATTATTTAGAATAAAAGTAGGGTTTTACATTTTTAGAACAATCGAGCGTTATACGTTTTTTATCAATGAATTAAAAATACTTAGATTTAATAATATTCTTCCATTATAGTTAACAGTGTATTTCTTGTAAATATGTAAAATGCTATGTATATAGCTTGTACTGTATTTTAAAATATAATATTTATATACTAAGACCTATTTTAATACTATATTAGTATGTTTAAATGTGAGCATTCCTACAATAAATTGTATTCCTTTTATAAATACAGGGTATTGCTAGTGACTTTTACATTTCTGTATTGAGGCTTCGAAGTTTATGTGTTTTTGTCAAAAAATAGTGATGTACGTTTTAAATGTTGGTGCAATACGAAAATGGTGATTATTTACTAAAAAAATATAGTTTAAATCCGCTACACGTTCACAAGTAGGCATATTATAGCAATTGTGGTGCATATTCCAAACTCTTGTTTATTTCAAAGCTATAATCAAATAAATGTTACTGTATACTTTTACGAAGGCTTGTGGCTCGAAGAAGGTTTGCAACGTTCAAATATGAAGAATTACAACTCAGACTTTCTAAGCTTATTCACCGTATTATTACGTGGATTTGAAATACTTCAAAACTTAATGTTATAGCAGATGAGAAACAGATTTATTTATTTTATTTTATGTCACACGTTTTAATTATTGTTTTTGGAGTGTTTTCAGTTAGGTACTGGTTGTTACATATTTTACTGTGAAATATATTTTTCCACCGCTAGACTCAGGAGCTATTTCACAATTGATATAAAATCTACAGCTCATTGTCTATTTCAGTTTTCTTCACGTGTGATTTCATGTATATTTAAAAATATTTTAATATGCCGTTTTGAAAATTTCTTAACAAAAAATAAATAAATGGTCTACAATTGAATATTGAAGTAACGGTACACAATTGTTAATTCAAAAAATGTTTTAGAATTGTCGCAATTTGTAAAAAGTGTTATTTTCAATGTTCTCTCTTAAATAAATATTACATTTAAATAGTTCATGGAATCTTATTTGTTTTATTATCACACTTTCCCGCTTATTTGTGTATTTTTCAAAATACACGAATCAATGTCATTGTTGAATAGAAAATGTAAAAATCTTCTGACTTTTTACTAAACACTTGTTTGTCCAAGCAAAATTAAACTTAATTTTGCAATTTTAATATACATAATGAATTATATAGGTTTAAATGAAACATTGTAACATAATTTCATTTCGATACTCGTATAAGGAAATATGGTTTGTGGATATTGTGTGAATTCACCACAAACAGGTTTAAAATATTCAATAAATAATTGGATTTACGTACATTAGTAAGAATGTAGCCATATAAATTTTTATTTTTATATATGGATCTTAAAGGTCTTCCTCGTTCGTATATTATTTGTAAGGTATTGCTAAAGATTGATATTCTAATTTCAAACTTCTCAATGAAACAATCAGACGGGACAAAACCATGAACAATAAATTATAGTTTAACCTGTAAATTTGAAAAACATTATATTTGATCATGAAATATATTTTCATAGCTATGTTGATAATAATTGTTTGAGAAAGGAAAATGTATTTTACATTTGAAAAGTTTTAAGGCTCATATTATAGGTAGGCTCTGTCTCCAACAATTCTTGTAAAATATCAAATTGATAAACCCTTCTTCGATGTAAATATTACATTTTAATAATAATTATAATAAAACCATGTTTAAGTTGTCCTTAAGCGTTTTATTCAACCTAGAACATCGTTGATTTTGTCACTACAAAAGTGAACATTTGAAAATACGAAAAACATACTGTAACTATTTTACGTATGACGTGTGTGACTTGCGCAATAGAAGCTAACGCGACGATCGCATAAAGATAGTGTTAACGACACGACTACAAAATTTAAGGTACGAGCCTTGGCGAGTGCCTTAAAAACTTCTAAGAGTGTCGTTAAGACTATTTACGCGAGTTTTATACACTACTTTACCTAACAATCACTACTCATAGCTTCTAAAAGAGGTTATGTTTTCGTTTATAACCTCTCTTTGCCACTGACAGTGATGCAACGAATCATTTTATCAAACACTAATTGCACCACTCATTAACAATTGAATTGGACTGAATAGCTGATTAGTTGAAGTTTGAATCATTACAATTTTAATGATTTTTTCTCAATCCTTAACCTCATTGGTCCGTTAGTACCCGTGTTGTTTGGTAATAAAAACAATGTCGTTAAGTGAATCTTTTCAATTCTGAGAACTGGACTGAACCGGCTGGTTTAAAAAAATGGTCTTATGTAAAATAGTAATTTAATAAGGATTAACTATTAATACGGATTTTCCATTATAATAGCTCATTGGGTTGGAATACATCTTAATTAATACGGTCATAAACATAAATACACGATTTTTAGCATAGAGTGCAAACTTATTTATTACCATTTACACCTCTACTCAATAACAATACTTTGATATCAGTGGTGCTTTTCGAAAAATACCCGAATGTATATTGGTACTGTGTGTCCTAAAAAGAACGTATAAAAAGTAAACGGGTATAAACTCTATTAAAAGTACTACTATTAAAGTTAACAGGTTAACTTCTAAAGTTTCCCTAAAATGGTTTCACCACCTAACCTCTCTATGTGTTTACAGTTAGCCTGGGTTTTCCTGGGGGCGGAAAGGGAGCTCTACTTCCGTTCCTAGGAAAACCCAGCTTTATTTAATGTAAGAAAGTCATGTCGGGCTTTTAAGCTCTCACTTCCTGATTGAGGTGCATTTCATTGGATATTTTCCATAGGCTTTCCTAAAGTTCATCTATGTTTGCGATTGGTGAGCGATACACTTGATTTTTCACAAACCCACAAAATCACATGGGGTAACGTCTGAAGATCTAGGGGGCTACCATATGGGACCAACGCGACCCTTCCAGAAATTTAGAAGGTTGCTTCATAATTTTTTTTTTAACTTGCTGTCTTCGTCAACTATATCCAGCATATCACTCGCAAAATCTTTACGGAACTGTTAGAATGTCATTGGGCTCCAAATATAGCAAAACTTGAAGCCTATATATGCTCGAAAGTGTAGTATCTTGTGATGAGCGCTGTGAAAACTAGACCTATATCTAGATAACTCATGTTTAGCAGTTCGAAGTGACTTTGTAAGGATTTGAAGATATGAATCTCAAATGCTGATTAAAGCTTCATTTAATAGCTGAGGCCTTACGTAACCTTGTTATGGCCGATGTTTACAGAATCCTTTTACTGTGATACCATCACTGTTTCTGGATGGATTTAGTGGTGGATTTAGATTGAAGACAGTCGAAATCTTTGTTGCACTTTTACCACAGATTTCGTCTCTACAAACCATCCAATACTGTACTTTCAACCGTAACTCCATATGTTTTAAACATTCAACAATGCTAACAACAATGAAACAGCTGATTACTGTTGAATGATTCTAAAAAAAAACTTCCAGCTTTAAAATTGGCCATAGTTGAATTTCCTACGATCTTTGGTAACACGTATTTTAAGCTGTAGCTTTGATTTATTCTTTTGTGGGGGAGGGGGCGCGTTGAACTATTGGTTATAATTCTAATTAATTAAAGTAATGGTTACATGAACACCCTACAAATCCCTTCTAGTATTTGGAGTGACACCTGTACAGGCATAACAGCCTATATTTGCGATGCCAATAGTATAGTTAATTGTCCAGCCCTGGCAGTCGTGTCCCTTGTAGGCAACGTAACTCGTGTCACACACGCGATTCCACCATTTACTTACCTCAGCCTGTTAGAAACTAAGGAAATTACTCCATTTAATCTGACATCTAATGCTAAAGATATTGTTATCTCTGCCCATTAATTGCATTAGCTGCATTATAAATAACCGTCCGATATAGATCGTGTAGCCATAAAAACTGTATTCCAATACAGCTTTACGTCACTAGCGTGTTGCTAATGGCTAATGTTCTTCGTGCTGTGTGACACTAGAGGCCATTACTCAATGTAGATATCAATTAATTTCGGAATTAATTCAGTTATGATTATATATTGCTTCATCTAACTGCAGTTTGAACTATTTGTAACTTTTTGTGACTTTTAAATTAATGTTTGTCACGTTCTTAACAACCAATAAGAACATTTATGTAAAACGTCTTACTTGAAGCATAGAAACCTAGGGATGTTACTTCTTACGTCTTTTATAGGAACCTTGATTTTGATTGGATGGATCAGTATCGCACAGTAAACAAAACTATTGATGATACAGGCGAATCAAACAAGCTAAAACACGTGTCTTCTAGATGATAGAGTAAGACGTTATGGACAACAATATCACAATAACATCAGATTGTGAGCTGCCCAGAAAGCCGGACGACGACTTAAAGGGGGTGGGCGATTGTCGTGATAAGGATCCTGTGAGTATTGGGGATTCATTATGATACACGGCGATGAAACCCATTATCATTGACACAGATCTTAGATATATGGGGCTTGGAGACCAATTTAACTTAAACTTCATAAATAAATTTATAATGTGTTCCTTATTTGAAATATTGTATTGTTAAAGTAAACAAGTTCACATTGAGGTAAAAGCATCTAAAGAAGATATATCCATATATAAATACCAAAGTACCCATGAACTTTTGAGAAAACTCAAGTCCTTGCGTAAAACTATCCATTACTTCATAAATTGGTCTTTGAAGTCGTAGGGTAATTCCTTTCTAAAGGGAACTTACCATATACCCAATGTTAAAAATACCCCAGCTGTACTTATTTGTTTGTTATTCTTTCAATTTGTTACCTTATTAAAATCATCAGGTGTGATTATTTGTTTGTATTACCGTATTCTTTTTTGTTTATTTCAGCTTAACTCAACCAATCAATAGTTTTGTTAATACTTATGAAGTCAAACGGGATGAAGCCCGTGGGTAACCGCTAGATTATATAAAACCGAAAATTCATAAAGGGTGCTGCTGATTCAAACACAAATAATGTGATAATAACCCAAAGAAATTTAAATTTTATTATTTTAAATCTTCTAGCTTGAATATAAAATGAATAAAGTATGGATTTTGTGTAGTGGAACTGGAACAAAGTATCCCTTGTGGAAGATAAAACCCAAAGGTGCATGCATACTCTGGCATTTAAAACACTAGAGTTCAGGAGCCATGCCCTTATATAAGAATACCGAAGTTCCTAACCTGCAATGTACTTGAGTAATGTGTGCGGGGGTTGACCGAGATGCACCATTTCCCAGCAACACCGACCGTAACCTACCCACTAATGTCACCCTCGTACGTTTTGAGAAAATATATTTATTTTAAGGAAAACTCAGCTAGAGTTTTATGCGGTAAGCTTGACAGAAAACAATGATTAATTGAGTTAGAGGGTTAATAATAAATCAAATTGTTTAATGGTAGATTTTGATCAGTCACTCATACCCACATTGACTCAATGGTTCCCGTAACCTAATTTTTCTGTGAAACATGTTTGATATGTAGAGGTTCTACAGAAGTAGTTATTACCAGAAGGACAGTTTGTAACACTGACGCATAATACTTGCAGACCTATATTTACATAATAATAGTTTCTTGAATCAACACTATGTATTTGTTCTCACCTTCTTTAGAACCAAACTTTTGTAGGAAAATGATTTTAAAAGAACATAGAACCTAATTGCTTCAAACACAAAAATAGGATTTACTTCTGTAATTGGTGAATTCAAATTGGTTTTAGTAAATTTATCATTCCGATCAGGTTCAATGTGTCTTTATTTCATACTTTAACATGTTCAAATTACTTACTCTAACTTACTTTGCTCTTATTTCTTTATCTTGTGTATTCAATAGGTTTAAAGAATAATTTACCCTTAGCCCTAGTCAAAATACAAATCAACCAATACAATCATGCTAAATTAGTGCTAAGTCTAGGTCAGTGCTACGAAATAAGTGTTGAAATAATAATGTGCTTTATTGAGTTGTTTACTTTTTTTTTAGCTAAACGTGATTCAAACAAAAGAGTTTTTATATGTTCTCAAGTTTAAGTGTAAAAGCCTACAACACATGTTAAAAGATACAATCCTCGTCTGGAACTAACCTCCAAAATACATTGTCAACTGTCCACAAAACAATTGCTATTTTTGAAAAAAAAAACACATGTCTTATTTAAAAACTTATTAAAGCAGAATATTTTGATAAGGCAGTTTTGTCGCAGGATAAAAATATTTCAGTTGCAATGATAAAAAAAATTCAGGAAGTCACAAGTATTGATTATTTTAATTTTTTTTTATTTAGAACTCAGTTAGTTAAGTCCTGATATTTTCAGAAAGCAATGAAGAAAGCCTCAAAGGTACATTAAAATAACAGTATAAACCGTTAAAGAATGCGTCAAACCCATTATTGCAGAATCACCAGAGCTCGTGGTGTAGTACTCTGATTTGCCTATTTGCAATTGTAATATCATTGTTTTACAGCTTGAGCATCATATAACGAGCTGAGTAAATAATTTGCTCAGATGGAACGAGGTAAATAAAAAGGACGTTTGCGCCGGTTTTATGGTCTCTGTAAATAACACTGCTGCTGTCGGCGTGAGAATATTGCACGTTCTCGTAAAATATTCACCCTTTCATTAATTACCCCCAGCAACGCAGCCCCTGGGACCCACCGCTGTTGTAGCAGTAGTTTTACAAATTTAATTATCAAATATGTATTTTGGCGTTATCATAGTTCACAAAACCCTGCAAACTAGCACGATGCAAAGATAAACGTAGTGGTCTGCTTGTATAATTTATTCTTGTAAACCAAATAAGAACACTGCATTCATCTATGATTTTAATACTTAATACTTTTCTTATTAAATGGCAACCATACAAAGTAGGTATTTTAAGCCAAGTATGAATGGAGATGAGTGTAGTGGCGTGATCTTGTAGTCTTGTTAGTGACTAAGGTCGACATTCCTTAGACACAGCTGTTAATTAATAGTCCATACAGCTAATGGCAACTAAGGGACCTACAATTTATAGTGGAATCCGAACCACATTTTTGCCTTGGTATGTACGAATTGGTCTAATTATCAGGGTAGTACTGCGGATAGTCGTAGTACGTAGCGGATACGTAGCGGACGTTAATCCACACCAGAGAGTATCGCATCCACAGTGCATGCCTATAAATATCCACAATAAATTTGCCTCCTGGATTGATATATATTGTTAATAAATAGGTTAAATACCTTTTCACGTCATCAATACTAGTCGTCTTTCGGAATGACTATAGTTTCAAGGCATGCTAACGTCAAACCTTCTGTCTTCATAATTTATTGTTAAAACACTAGTCTTTGCAGTTCCACATTTAGTTCAGACTGTTAATAATACAGAGTGTTCAGACAGATTGTACACTCAGTTCCACACCATACATTTAATCGAGACATTTAACATTTAAGAATTCTTGGCTGGCCTAAACAAACTACTAACGTCACGCGGACCGGTACGCAGCAGAAGATTTGACAAGGGCAGCACTCCTCGAAACTATAGTCTTTCCAAAAGACGACTAGGATTGAAAAAATATTTAACCTATTTATAATTAAGAACTGCAAGAGTTAGTTTTTAAAATAAATATTTCATAGTTTTTAATTTATTTTTTCATTATTTCAAATTAAATTGTTTTTTATTGGGAAAAGTCTTATTTTCCAAAATTATAATGGAGATTTAAAATATTTACTGTAACAAAAATAGTGCCATAAAAACTACTCTTTTGTACTTAACTACTTATATATCTATATATTTAATACGCAGTTGTAACACTGTTTGCTCAGTAATTACTGGACCGATCCACAAGATCTATGTGTCAAATTAAAGGGGATACTGCATAGATTTGCCGAACTTCATTAGAATTCACGTTTTCTCTAAGGGTTAAGACTTACAGCCCTTCAAAGGTTGAGTCAATACAATTCTTATTGAAGAAAATAATACACAGTTTATAAAATTATTCGTCAGCTGTTTAATGTTTGTCAGATATGTGTTATTATTTTTATAACCTCACTTTCAGTAAGTAGTTATTAATCTAGGTGTTCCTGTAAAAAACACCCGATTTTGTACAAGGAAATAGTATATTTCATTACTAGGACCGAAAGTGGCATTTTCCGTCGCGCGCTCAAGTTTTTGTGTGAGGCGAAGCCGAACACAGGGAACCCCAATTTCACGTGCGAGGCGAAGCCGAGGACGGGAATAATGGAGCAAGTGCCGGATAATAACTTTCGGTACGAGTTATGAAGGATAATTTTCATCACGACGCATAAATATACAAACACAGAATAGCAGACCTCAGTAATATTACAACTATTTTATTTCTCAATTAATGTGATTGAACATCAAAATAAAATAAAATCTTCTAAAAGGAAATCTACGTATATTTCTCAATAAATTTGGTTTAAACATGAAAATAAATCAACTTTTAAAAATACATACAGCTGATTCAAATAATTAAATTAAACCGTAACAAAACACTAACGCGCATAGTGAATAAATGGAGAACTAATTGAGAGCGAGGGAAAGTAAATTTAGAGCGAGGGAAAATCAGCTGATCGATTTTCCCTCGCTCTAAATTAGAGCTTGGGAAATGACTACTTTCATTGATGTCAGCTGTTATCGAAAATAGTTACTTTCGTTACGGAGTGATGAAAAGTTTATTTGTTAACTTTTTATACCACAATGTGTTATTTATAAATGTATTTGATTTTGAACATTATTTGTAGCCTATGTTTTGGAATGAATTTTTTATTTTCGAATAATGTGTTAGTTATCCTGCAAAGTGATCTGAAGGAAAGTGATAATTGATGAGTTTAAGTTTGAGTATGGAATGTAAAATAATACACATAGCAGGGGACTAAAACTTATTGTTTCGATCAATATAATTTATTCTCTACGGCCACCAAACAATCATAGGGAAATCCGCTTGCAAGTTGTACAGATAATTGCTAATGAGTGGGAAACGTAAAAACATTTTATGGTAGGTGATGAATCTTACTCAAGTTAGACGTTTAGCAGTACAAAAATTTCCCTTTCAAGATGGCGAGTACTCTGGATACGTAAAACTACAATTTATCAGTGAACTATACCCAAACATTTTTTTCGAGTACACAGGGTAGTTGTGGATCGGTCCAGTAATTACTGAGAAAACAGTGTTACAGCTGCGTATTAAATATATAGATGTTGACTCGGGTCATTACAGCGTTATAAAACTTTGTCATAATTCCCTGGGTGTGAAAACAACAAAAATAAAAAGAAAAGGTAAAAAGTCACTAACTCTGCGTAAAGAGAAAGCCAGAACGAAAAAGACACGTGGAGAACCATCGAACTAAAGAAGTAAATTGCAGTTAAATGTGCTCTGGAAGTCACTACATAAAAACACCAATTCTTTTGTATTGGGATCGTTTAATTAGATTTGTCACAACTGCAAATCTATGAATTTCGAATCAGAACAGACTAACAGAGACACAAATATATTCTCCTTATGTTGCCATAATGTGAAGGTAAAATTAGCTCCTTATCAACAAATATTTGAATAATACATTTATTGCAATGGCGAGTTCTAACTCTCACTTAGATGAATCAACATCATTTTGGTACTTCATATAATTTTAAGATTCGGGACTACTTTTACCATCGGATTGGACCGTTAATAACCTCTAACATTTGGCTAAACTAATAAATGGGTTTGATTAACATAAATAGTTTATACAGGCCAATTATCAGTTCTATTTCGTGTAAAAAATAAGCAGCCCCTAAAAAAATACAAAGATAAACAGTATTTGTTTATATTATTATGTCTCTTATTGTTGACAATATTCCCGTGGCGGAGCACGGGCGGTTAACTAGTTCTTGATTAAACCTCAAATTCTCATAACTAAAGATTCATTGTTATGTGTGAGGTTATTGATTCAGTAAACTATTAAATTAATAAGTAAATTTTTTATACATTTAAAAACACGGCGAAAGCAAAATGTTAGGTTTTCTAAACAGATTTTCAATTGAATTACTTCAAAAATGTTTATGGATGTACACACAGTTTATAATTAATTATATGTGTTGTGTTTGTATTTAACATGTTTTTCTTAGAGAATTATTTTGTCACATACCAGGGGACACACCTATACTAACAGTTGGGCTCGAGTAGCCTATGAGATGATCTATACAGAGATACTAGTCCCTATACAAAGGGTGGCACCTGCCAAATACATCAAACCAACCATTGGTTAGTGACAGTGAGGTCGACCTTAGTCATCACTACAAATGTGAATTTATACTTATTGAAATGCCTGAATTTCCTGGAAAACCCCTTCTTATGCAACCTGACTAACCGCACCCTGACAAGACAACATTTTTTTAAACTCGTAAATAAAAAGCTCTTACACAGCTTACTTAATGCTATTTTAGGGTGTAGAATTTTAAGATCTTTCTTGAGTGTAAAGTTGTTTCACTCTAAAAGTGTCATCCCTGTCATAAGCTGTAACATATAATAGTAAGAAAGTATACTTGAATTTGAAATATTCTTCAGTTTAATTTTATATTGCCAATAACTAAAACGTGATTTAAGACGCTACAAATTAGTTGTGGACTACTTATTTTTCAAATTGGACTTAAAGAAAATGTAGTTTTCTATGTAATGTGTTTTTATATGGAGATGACTCCCTCATGTCGTGTTGTTATCATGTTGTGATGGGATGATGGCGTGTTATGACGCCGACACACCTGGTTGTGTATTATAACGGGAAGATGAGTGAACTATGAATGTTGAATAAATTAGATGTCGGCTTTGTTGTTAGCTACTATCACCTCTTCATATAGCCAGGATTATTTATTAAAACCTAATGACCTCGGGCAGATGGGTCATTTTACGTTTTTACTCCCTTTACAATCAGTTCCTGTAACAGTAATGATACATTATATTTAAGCTCAATCATACAAGGTTTACTGTTAGGTTTTAATAAGTTTTCATGATAACACTGTAGGTACTTTACTTTCTGTCATAATCACCTAATTTTAAATTACTATTTTGTTAAAGGTTTATATTTTTTCAATTTACTGACATTGACCTACTACTTTTCACGGAATCCTCAAATCTTTCAGTATCAACAAGTATCCGAAGCTGAAAATTATTTCAACTTTCACATTGAGTTGAAATAAGACTATTTTAGTTTGCTTTAAAAATACACCAAATCAGACCCATAATACCTACCATCGAAAACAAGTACTTATTAGTTAAACATTTCAAAGTAAAGGTAATCAAGGGATAAAGGTACTCATAGAATCAAATATATTATTTAATACTGCTCAAAAATGACTACAAAGTATCAATGATAAAGTGCTCTAAATGAATAAAGGTTTTTACTAAACAGAATCTGCAAGGGCGTGATATCCAACGACAACCTGACTTGAAGATGAATATATTTAACTGCTGCATGCGCCATCTCAGGGGTGGCGTGGGTTAATTAAATTTGGGGTGAAAGTTTCACGGGAATGCGCGATGTTTAACAGCATTTGCCTCCAGATGTTATGGATAACTGGCAGTAAAAGTTGCTCATGGGGGATGTGTACAGAGCAAATATTCCTTACACTGTTTCATAACATGGTTGGTCTATTACAGAAACAGCCTACTCTTGCGTTCAACTTGTTATAAGGTATCATTATGTATGTATTAGGATAATAATACATTTATTAGCTATAAGCACTGCAGTCTAACGTCAAAAAATCCATGTAATCTTGTACATGACTCTGAAACCCTTCTAACTAGCTATATAACTGTAAATTAAATGAACATATTAGATATTAAATTAAACCTCATATCCCCTTCTTCTTTCTTCTTCTTATTGTTCTTTGTGGGTCACATAACACGGAACCATCTCAGGGATTTAAACAATTGGATTAACCATTACTAATGTACTAAATAAATATACCAGCCCCTTATAAAACTTAGAGAATGTACAATATGTAGCCTATTCATTTTGTTGTCTGAAATTATTGATTAATATATTAAGTGTAAGGTATTTAGGGGGCAGCCTTAAAATTTTTAGGTGAAACCCATCCGAGCGAAGCATAGTTTTGAATGTTTAAAAAAAATTTCTCCTTTGGTAAAGGCATTGCAAATTAGGTGTCACTCAATGAAGCTTTACATTAAAAATATGTGAGCTGACATCAATAAAACCCCTACTTCAAACATATTTACAACTTACAATTCAATAAACCTCATTGAAAAAGCTATAAAAAGATTGATTTCTTTACTAAATTTTTTTTCATTTTACATTTACTTTCACACGTCCATGTCTATAGTTCGTTTATAAATCAGAACATCTTGACTGTCAGCCTTATCGTGTCACTACAAATAAATTATACCGTAAACATTTCATAATCATATATATACATAGCTTTCCGTTAAGTAGACTATTTACAAAGTTCATAGACTATTCAAGACCCTGGTGGGAGTTGAAATAAAGTAAACGCTCTCACATGAGTGACATAGAAGCCGGTAGTGGAGGTCTCATTTATTTAGAGTGAGAGTCTGGCGGGAATGCGAGACGCACGCAGCCACCTGTAAAACTACCGCACTGTTAAATGTAGCATGCTCCACCCGTGAGATGGACTGCATGTATTAGTCAGCTGGTGTCGTCTGAGACACTTATGTTGCTGTAGTAAACGCTCTCACATGAGTGCCACGGAAGCCGGTAGTGGAGGTCTCATTTATTTAGGATGAGAGTCTGGCGGAAATGCGAGACGCAGGCAGTCACCTGTAAAACTACCGCACTGTTAAATGTAGCATGCTCCACCCGTGAGATGGACTGCATGCATTAGTCAGCTGGTGTCGTCTGAGACACTTATGTTGCTATAGTAAACGCTCTCACATGAGTGCCACGGAAGCCGGTAGTGGAGGTCTCATTTATTTAGGATGAGAGTCTGGCGGGAATGCGAGACGCAGGCAGTCACCTGTAAAACTACCGCACTGTTAAATGTAGCATGCTCCACCCGTGAGATGGACTGCATGCATTAGTCAGCTGGCGTCGTCTGAGACACTTATGTTGCTATAGTAAACTCTCTCACATGAGTGACAGAGAAGCTGGTAGTGGAGGTCTCATTTATTTAGGATGAGAGTCTGGCGGGAATGCGAGACGCAGGCAGTCACCTGTAAAACTACCGCACTGTTAAATGTAGCATGCTCCACCCGTGAGATGGACTGCATGCATTAGTCAGCTGGCGTCGTCTGAGACACTTATGTTGCTATAGTAAACTCTCTCACATGAGTGACAGAGAAGCTGGTAGTGGAGGTCTCATTTATTTAGGGTGAGAGTCTGCCGGGAATGCGAGACGCAGGCAGTCACCTGTAAAACTACCGCACTGTTAAATGTAGCATGCTCCACCCGTGAGATGGACTGCATGCATTAGTCAGCTGGCGTCGTCTGAGACACTTATGTTGCTATAGTAAACTCTCTCACATGAGTGACACAGAAGCTGGTAGTGGAGGTCTCATTTATTTTGGGTGAGAGTCTGCCGGGAATGCGAGACGCAGGCAGTCACCTGTAAAACTACCGCACTGTTAAATGTAGCATGCTCCACCCGTGAGATGGACTGCATGCATTAGTCAGCTGGTGTCGTCTGAGACACTTATGTTGCTATAGTTTGCTACACTGACATTAACAAATATTAATTTTAGAGTGGAAATTGTAAGGAGGTATTGCATCAATTTTTATTTTTGCCCTGTTTCAATTATTTTTTCTAAAATGGTATTATTTAATTGAATGTTAAGATTTAGTGCAGTAAAAGACGCTGAAATCTCATAAAACCGTAGATTACTTTATATTGAATACGATAAATGCATTTACCTTGTAATTTTGTGTAAAGGATGTTATAAGTTGGATAAAACTAGGCAGGTATGTAATATTTAATACAAAGAGATATTTCTATATAACTGGGTTGGGTTGAAGGGATTAACAAAAATTCATTCCCTGTAGGAGTTAAGATCTAAAAACCAATGTAGTACACATAATGTATTTACTCTTTTATGATAACTTCTATCTATTTTTTTTATCTATATTTGTTATGAGATAAGAAGAAAACCAATCTACATTATATGTCAAAAAATATTCGTTGTTTTCTTTGATTGAGTTTTTCAGTGCGTACTAAATACCTACTATTTTAATAGAAATAAAGTGTCTAATAGTTTTTTTTTTTCTCTAAAACCATGATGATTGAAGAAGCAATAGTTTTAACATAATTTATTTTCTACATATAGTATTCAATATATAGTACAATTTTTAATTCCATGTGTTTAACATCTGATTCTCTTGTAAGGGGTGGGAGGGGGATAGGGATATAAAGTTATTGTACTCACCCTCAGGCTGTTCGACAGATCATTCCTCGGTAATGTCATGTCCGAGACACTCCCTCGGAATTGAATAAAATAAACCCCAGGGGAGACTTTTTATGTCAGATTGAAAACTTACTTGGGTTCACAACTTAATAAATATACCATCCAAACCTTCTGGGGAGTTTTTAAGATTCTGTTATGCATCTAAGAAATTTTTTTCCTAGGACGCTAGGCACGAGCCTGGGATTGTTTTTCACTTTACTTCAGGCTAGACCTAGGGGTTGCGGCATTATCACTTAGATAAAATCCATTGGTGATTTGGCGGGATTTTAACCCGGGACCTCTTGGACCGAAGTCCCACGCTCTAACCACTAGACCAGCTCGCTCCCCGAGAATAAAGTATCCAGCAGTATAGTAGCTATATAAAGTATAAAGCATCTAAGCTATACTGTATATATAAACTATACGTCAAGTTTGGTCTGTATTTTAAGTCGACATGACTTCCATGTAACAGCTAGGATGATGCAGATTGTGATGTTAGGCAGAGTTTATAAGCGTCCTCTGTAGTGAGTTTATTGCCTAAAGCAATTAATTTGCAGTCCCCACATCTTCATCATGCACATCATCAATGTTTAACATGAAGCTTCTGTTTGAACATTTTTACAAGTTTTATGTTTGTTAAATATGTGTTAAGACTTTCACATTTCAGTTTTGAATTAAGTTAATTATTTAACAAGCTTTTCCTAGTCTCACAAGCCGAATGGTTGGCAAAATGTTTGTCATAAATTTGGTATTATAACACTCCGTGTCCACTATTTCTATAGGTCTGTTTATTTATGGAAATTCCAGTAAACTAGGTCTTCTATTGACTTTTTGAATAAGGATTAAATTTAAAAAACAGTTAATTGACTTTACTTTGCAGGTAATTTTATCATAGATGAATTAAAAACTACTACTTACATCTAAAAAGTAATGCAATCAACTTTAAAGTTTCTGTTGCAGCTCTAGAATATTTTTACTAGTTAAATTGCCAACTAAACAGAAAACAAAGTTAAAAAACTAATAACTTTATCCTTAATTTTATAAAATACTTAAATACCACACCTATTTAATTGAAACGAAAAGTCATATTTTCACCCCTCCATACTACGAATATCATAAATGCATTAAAGGTGTATTGTTAGTTGTTAAGTGGTTTGTTAATTATCATTAAATATTACACCAATTAAATCCAAAAATAACGTTGCACTGTTTCAAATCTGGATTCACTGACATAACATCAACTCACATTCACTTATAAAACCTGTTAGATTATTCTCTATTCTACAAGTATTGTACAGTTTAGACCAGAATCCTTATTTCACAACAATCAAACACGCTTGCATAGTTTTCATTCAAATGTATTGTACTCATAAAAATACATTCTTATATAGCCTAGTTTTTAATTAATATCAAAATGGGTGCATGGTGCAGAGCTAATTACAATTTATTAAACATTACAAATTAGTATGGGCCAATATAGATATTTTGTAAGACATTGATTCACGGGCATTTCTTACCTAGTTTAAGGATATGGGCACACCTATGCACTACGCAACTTAGATAGACTGGATGCAAAAGTATAATCTGTACAACAATTATAAGTATCGTAATTTTGAAAGCAATATGATAGCAATCTAACGGATTTAAAAAGAGAAATTAAGTTCTATACTTACCAAAGTATAGAAGTAGTATCTATACCTACTAGTATGATGCTTAGTAATAGTACTATTTGTTCTACCGTTAAAATAATGTCCATAGTGCCTGAATTGTATCGACCAGCCAGATTGCACATTATGCACGTCTCTTGTGTACGTTGGTCTATTGTACACAACTGATGTTATCGTAACAGGTCCAATCGGACGACACAATGGTGCCAACTTGCTTATTCTGTACACATAAACAGTCAACACTCAAATTCCTTCCATCTGTAACTATACTTTTGGGAAATTGGGTTTTTAAGTGTTATGATATTATTGTTGTTCTTCAGGAAATAGGCTAGTAATTGAAAAAAAAAAACTGTTAAAACGGTAATGTATTTTCATTTAGCAGTAGTGTACAAAACTTTTGAATATTTGCTATCATTTGGTAAATGATAAGGTATATTTTAAAATAACTTGGTAAGAGTCTAAAATTACATTTTCGTATTAATAAATAATATAATTTGCATTTCTATTGGTAAATTATAAAATTCTAGGCCCTAGAACACGGACTACCACATATACTAATGAGATTTGCCAAGAAAGTTAATTTATTGAAAATTTCCCGAAAGAAAATGGTTCTTACGCTTGGCAAACCATCGTCAAGTTTTATTTGTACTAAGTACTTAATTATAAGTACATTTGTTACTGCTACAACACATATAGAATATTTTGTTTTTTAATGAGAGCGATATTTTCCTTTGTTTCTATTTCTATCCTAATCAACATTTTGGCAAAAATATCTAACTTTCTAACGAGGCTTTGAACGTGTAAGCTTTAGCTTAAATTTAATATCATGTTTTTACTTATGTTTGAACATATTTTTATCAGAAATTGTTAAAGAATCTCCAGTACATAAACACCAATTACTTATTAAACCATTTACGTGCTACTATATGAACTTGAGTAAGTCATGTTAAGAATCATGTGAAAAACTAAAGCTGATGACACATGAATAAGCGTTTTAATGTCACATGCACAAGCGTTGTAATGCTATCTAATCAACAAACTAAACAAATATATGTTGCTTGCAGCGTTGCATCGTGTTTGATCTAATAAATTGCCAATTATGGAATTCACCGAGCTGACCACAGTTCCCTGTTGATTAGGCCCGATATTATTCACTAGGCTAACCATGCTAACTTTTTAAACAATCAAAGCTTTAGTAATATGGTTTAACAAAATGAACGTTTTAAGCAATTATAGAAACATATATCGAACTCAGGTTAATAATTAACAATTAATTGTATACAACTAAAAGGGTCTTTATCAAGAAGCAATCGTCACATTTGAAGGAGGGCATTAGAACTTCTTAGTCACCCAACTTAGATGTACATATGAAGGGCATATACAGTATATGATTTCTTTTATAACGCACTTGAAACCCAAATACTTATAAGTACATTTATCTTTTATACTACAAATCTTAAGGGGAAAAACATGCTACGCATTCCTATGATACTTTAAAGCAAGGGAAAAAAATTAGACAATTTTTCAATGGTATATTACTTACTTATGTAAAATATTACGTTTAATTGGGGAATGTTTTGTTTCATTCCTAATACTGTACATATTTTATTTAGAAAAGGGATAAATTTAATTATAATATAGCAAACAAATCAAGTAAGTGAATGCCAACTGTGAGGAGTGACTGCTCTCAGCCTGATTACCTCAATCAGTGGTTAGCGACTGGACATACAACTTGAATGTATAACACTTCTGTAATCATTTTGGTACCATAGAACATTCAAAAAACAAAAAAGGGTAGTAATAATTGTAGATTATTAGAAAAGATCAAACAGTGTACAACCATCAGTATATGTAACAACTGAAAAATAAATAGATTAAGCTTGTCATTATTGAGCCAAAAGATTACTTTGGAAAGACTAACATCAACATGCAGGGACGTATGTGATAGCTTACACTCATTACAGAACCCTACTCGAATATTCAGAATATTGTTCCCGGTGCATGAATCAATTATTTTCTCTACTTCACAACGTCAAGCAACTAGGTGCTCATTTACTAATTCTTAGGCTCTATTAAGACGATGAATAATTTAAACCCCGTATTCATCCTCTTGAGATATATTTACATAGCCAGGAAATGCAGCCAATGTGCGGAGTAAATACAACACTACATGCGATATTACATTTACATTCGAAGTTGTATTATTTTTGCGATGAGCTCAGAGAACTAAACACGCACCAAATAAATGTGGACTAAGCCTTGTTCAGAAATTTATGAACTGTGAAAACATAAATTTATGTACAACTTATGTACAATAAGTTCTGTTGAGTTAAAAAAGTATCTTCAGCACATTCAAACATTAATTTGTTCTTACGCAGGTCTATCATATGTAATAGTGAAGGAAAATGAAACACTTGTAGAACAATGTTTAGCCTATTATGGGTCACGTAGGTTCTTTCCTCTAACACGAAAGTGCAACACATTAATGTTGAATAACATAATTTACGAGAGCACGCTGCACGCCATGTTACTATTACGTGGTCAAATATGGTAAGTACGGCCTACTGGCCTGATGTCATAATATAAAGTAGCTTGGATAACATAAACTCATTATTTATATCCAGAAAACAAAATGAACTTACACTATGTACTTGAATCAGTTATAAACATAAGTAACGTATCTAAAAGAAGGTATATTAAGTTTGCGATTCTGAAAAATAAACCTTCCGATTTAGTCATAAATAAAATAATATGGAAAACACACTAGGCCTACTGTATGGTATACAGTTTTTGAGTTAACATAGTTTACCCCGAATGTGTGTATCCATTTAAAGGATGACGCGATTGTGGGCATGTTCGGTTGAGATTAA
Organism: Macrosteles quadrilineatus; assembly: GCF_028750875.1. Lineage (NCBI taxonomy): Eukaryota > Metazoa > Arthropoda > Insecta > Hemiptera > Cicadellidae > Macrosteles > Macrosteles quadrilineatus. The sequence continues at coordinate 153,713,062 of NW_026542594.1, forward strand.
ACATGTTCAACAAGCCACACCGTTTATTCGCCTTACGGTCATTATCAGTTAAGCTATTAAATATAATCATATGAGTAGTTATGTATATACGGTTTCGAGGCCAGGGTGAGGGTGAAGTCCCAGAACGGGATAAAAGTCCTAGAACGGGATAAAAGTCCTAGAACGGGCTCCTCAAAATCCGACACTCAGAGAGCGGTCTTCTGCAGTTCCTTTTCATAGAATCCGCCTATAATTTCCTCGCCATTTTGATCTGCGATCCTATAAGTAACCGGTCTAGTGTTTAGAATTCGTGCTATTGTAAATATCTCCGAAGTCCAGTTTTGTTTATATTTATTCGCAAACACGTCTTTTTTCGTCGTGATACGAACTCTATCACCGAGGTCGAACTTGCTGTTTTTACGAATTTTGTGTTCGCGCTCAATGTACATTTTTAATAGATCAGCCTCGTTATCTTTGTTGACCTCTACTGGTCTCATTTTAATAGTGTGGTGATAATCGTGTTGGTTATACTCATCTGTGACTTCTTGTAGTATATCGTACCACTTGTGGGATTGTCGGACTTGGAATTTCACTTTAAGTTTCTCATTCAATGTCCTATGATATCTTTCGATTATTGCCGACTTCTCTTCACTCTCTGTATGGTATAGTTTGATATTATGCTTCCTCAACATGTTGTTGAATGGTTTATTTTTAAACTCTGTACCTTTGTCGGTATGTAAAAGCTTTGGTGCTTTATGACCATCACTGTTTGCTCTTTTTATAATCTTCTCGAAAGCTGTTGTCAACTCTGCCCCGTCTTTTTTCTTTAAAGGTTCGGACCAAACGAATTTGCTAAATGTATTTATGACATTTAAAATGTACTTGTACCACTTGTTCTCCCTAGCGTACTGCTTCATTATTAGTAAATCTGCAGCCCACAAATCGTCGATACCCTTGGTGACTATTCGGCGTTTAATGAACTTTTTAATAACCGGCCTGTGCAACTCCTTGGCTTCTAAAACCTCATATGGCTCCTTTATAAACGAGTGTTTCACGCTGCCGCAAACTGCACATTTTGATGTAGACAACCATCTTTTATTTCTAGTTTTTGTGGTCTTTATGTTCATCTAGAATTTACAGTATTTACAGCTGCCTTTATGAAAGATAAATAAAGGAGCTAGACAAATGTGGCATGTTTCTTTTGGAACTTTAAACTTTGGATACATGTGGTTACCACTTTGCTTTAAATAAGAAGGAAAATCGGCCATTTTTCCGCAATCAATACACAACCTAATATGATTTTGAATAGACTCATAGTAGTTTAGGGTTACATAGCCACAATTGTCTCTGTGATAATTTAAAATTTCCTGCTTTAGTGTTGATGGAAGGTATACACATTCTTTTAGATGAGGTAAAAGGATGAAGTTTGTGCAAATCTTTCTGATTGAGAGCTCAGATAAGGACAACATGATGCGGTGGAGGCCAAAGATGGAATGCTACTTTGAACTCTAGATATTAAAATATTGTTAAATATCCATCAGCCAATCACATGAAAACATTTTTGTTGTGCCTAATAATGAAGAAAAATACATATCTTTTGAGGTGGCTGTCCCTGGTGGTGTAAATTTATGCTTTTTAGATTCATTCAGATTTGTGCGTTCTAGCCTAGATAGTTTAATTGACACACTTGAAAATATTTTACTGAGGATAAACTAGAACTGGTGTGTAAAAAAGGAGTGTATCTGTACGATTATATGGACTGTATTGAAATGTTTGATGAGACCACTTTACCCCCGAAAGAGTCCTTTTATAACAAACTAAATAAATTCAACATTGAGGATAGCGACTACGAGCACGCCCGCAGAGTGTGGGAGAGTTTCCAGATCAAAATTTTAAAAGAATACACATGCTGTATAACAGAACAGACATGCTGTTTCTTGTGGATGTCATTGAGAACTTTCGTGACGTTTGTACCACCATCATGGGTGTATTCAAATTTATAGCAGATTTCAAATTCTAAAGGCGGCAAACGCTTTTTAGCATGCTTCAAACTTCCTTTTGGAACATCGATAAATCCATATGTTCTTTTATTAGAATCTGTGTTTGTGCTTTTAAATAAACAAAACACTTGTTGTAACTTATGTTTAGCTATTGTTTTATGCATTAGTTTTTTTTCTAAATGTTCGATATTGTGTTGATGCCTCCTTAGAGTGGGTAGAAGTTTTTCAAACATCCAACTTCTAAATTGCTACTGCAATGTAGTTTTATGTGTACGTTATAATGGTTTGTCAAAAAAAACTTCAACCCAATCATTTGCTACAGACAACTGTTTAATCAGTTTATTGTAGATATGTGTGCTAAGATTGAAACACCAACAATGAAACAGTATGTTCTAATGATATTGGTCAAATAGTGGGCTTACCACTTGGTCACCTTTCAAGAGAGACGGGAAGTGTACAAAGATATATCCTAGATAGATGATGATTGAGATATATACCAGCTATAATGGGTACCCTTTGTACAGAAAGTGATCAACAAATTACGGTGGACATTCTTCTGAAATCGATGTATCAGGACGAGGATTTGCGCATATTAACAACCGTTGGATTGTACTATACAAACCAGTTCTGACAAAGATTTTCAATTCCTAATGCGGAATACTGTAGTTCATTGAAGAGTATAAAATATATATGCAACTATGTAAACAATGGAAGCAACTAAGCTGGGAATTATTGCAATCTGCTGAGGGAGGCTGCACCAGAGATGAGGTAACTCTTTACCAGTCAGGACGTTACTTGAGTTCTAACGAGGCAGCATGGTGTATCTTTGGGTTTCTAGTGAAAGACACCCCACTGTTACTCATCTGAGTGTTTACCTTGAGAACTTCCAGAGGGTTTACTTCAATAACAATAACCTGTATTACGTTTTACAAAACCCAAGAGATACTATATTTACTGCATTCTTTGAGTTGTGTACTAATGACGAATTTGCTAGGACCCTTCTTTACAATGAAGTACCCCCACTACTACACTTGGAATGCTTCACGAAAAGAGTTCCAGCGTCGCGGTATTGGCTTTTCGGTGGAGAATCAGCCTGATTTAAAATACTCAGAAGCCCTAGGATGAGTACCACGGTTCATCATGTTAACTTTGAGTGCTACTGTTTACGTTTGCTACTTCACAGTGTATGTGGTTCTACTTCCTTTAAGCACTTAAGAGCTGTTGGAAGCCATACACACATGTGTGAGGCCCATGGTTTGCTCAATCGTGATAACCGCTGGGAATCCACAATACGTTATGCTGTTCTGACTTGCTCTCTACAACGCATCAGACATAAATGCGATCCTGGCGAGCACATGTGGGCTATCAAACCTCCTACAACTTTGGGAAACCCTTAAAGACGACATGGCTGAAGACATATTGGTGTGTTTTCATTGATAAGTTCCAGGTACACTTTATAATGAGGTAGTTTAAAATGAAGCGTTACTGGCAATTGCATCTCTGGTTTCGACTATGTGTGGTAGAGATTTGAGTTCATTTGGCCTTTCCACACCTCAACAAGAGGTCAATGTCAATACAGAAGTTCTCAAAGAGATGCCATACAATACTACTGACCTACAGAACCATGTTTTAGGAAATTTACCGGAACATTCACCGGGACAACTTGATGTGTTCTAATTTGTTACAAACAGAATCGCCCAGCAACAAGGAACCATAGTTTGCTTGGATGCACCAGGTGGTCCCCGTAAGACTTTTCTAATGAATTTGCTGTTGGCGGACGTAAGAAGAAAAGGCCAAATTGCTCTCGATGTTGCATCATCTTTAATTGCGTCAATGCTTCTAGAAGGCGGTTGTACAGCACATTCGGCTTTCAAACTGCCTCTCAACTTGAATTCTGGTGATGTTGTTGCCTGTAATATAAGGAAACATTCTGATTGTGGGGGAGTTCTTCGATGCTGCAAACTGTTGGTATTAGTTGTGTTGGTATTAGTAACTGTTGGCCTTAGTGCACCATGTCACACAAACGTGCACTAGAAGCTCTCAATTTGGCATTTAAAGCTGTCATAAACCGCTAGGACTTAATGGGAGGGTTGGTTGTTTTATTGGCTTTAGATTTCAGGCAGACCCTTCCAGTAATTCCTCGAGAAACACCCGCAGATGAAATAAGTACCTGCACTAAAAAGTCTGCTTTGTGGAGTTATGTTGAGGAAAAGAATTTGATGCAGAACATAGGAGAGATTCTTCACAACGAACACGATGCTGAATTGTTTTTTTTTCCGATTTATTAAATATCGGAAATGGACAGATACCTGTTGATAGCCGACAAAGAATCTCATTTCCTCTAAACTTTGCCAACATGGTTGATTCATCGGAGGAACTACTAATGAAAGTATTTCCATCAGTTACTGAGTTTATTTGTCCAGTGAATGGTTGTGTGAAAGAGCTATACTTGCCCCCAAAAATTACACTGGTAATACTATCAACAGCAAGATAGTTACAGCAATTTCAGGTTACACATCAGAGTATCTGTCTATTGACACTGTGTTAGAAGAGGATGCGGCCGTTCAATATCCAGTAGAGTTTCTCAACACCAGGTGTCCCTCCTCACAAAATTGAATTGAAAGTGGGGATACCTGTAATGCTACTGAGAAACTTGGAACCTCTACGACTCTGCAATGGTGCCCGACTTACTTCGTTGAAACAAAACGTTATTGAAGTCCAGGCATGTGCAAAAGGCGATACAGTTTTCATACCAAGAATTCCAATCACTCCGACAGGGAAACGGCTTCAATCTCCACTGAAGATGGCCTCTGCCATGACAATAAATAAAGCACAAGATCAAACTCTTAAAGTAGCCAGCTTACATCTAGAATATCAATGTTTTTCTCAAGGCCAACCGTACGCGGCATGCTCACATACATCGTGCAGCAGAGATTTGTACATATACACACCAGACAACAAAGCTGAAAACATTTTTTATAAAAACGTTCTGTAATCGTTGCAAAGTAATCTTAAGCCCATTGTAATCTGAAACTGCACAAATTAAAAGCTTTTTGAACCAACCACTCTTGCATTTAACTTTTAGCTACCCCGGAATTCGGTACATTTACCTCCGCACTTAAATTTAATATCACCTGCAGTGAGGCGGGGGTACTTTAGATAGCTTCAAAGAGCGAATTCGAAAATTGAAAACCTAGTTTCTTAACTAGACTATGCCAGTATTGATTGATTGTATGGATTCAATTAGTAAGCCCCCAAAACTGTGATCATAATAATTAAAATGTAAGAATGTTAAAAGGGATATAGTTTCTTAACTAGGCTATGCTATTTTTTGCTTTACAAGAGAATAAAAATTGATTATAGTTCTAGAGTTAAGGTAGCGAAAAATTCGGCAATGTTAATAGGATAGCTGCTGCTCTCAACACTTGCATAGCGGCATGGGAGCTGGTCAACGAGTACAGAAAACCCATTTATCGCTCGGGAAATCAATACACTAACAAGTTGGACTGAGTGAGTGAAAACCATATCCTAGGATTAGTGAAAGGTTTTAGGGACTCCGAAAGTTGGGATATCAATGGTCTGTCATGCTCTATTCGTAAGGGCACAGTTGATGGATAATCATGCTACCGACTAAACTTGTTAACCTCTGCTTGCCTAAGGGAATTTTTCCTGACAGCCTAAAGATAGCTAGGACTATCCTCATATTCAAGAAGGCTGATCCCTCTTACACGACAGATTATAGACCTATCTCTATCTTGCCAGTCTTCTCTGAGATGCTGGAGACCAAAAGACAATTGTTGGCATATTTTGAAAACAACCAACCATTCCCAAATGATCATCATGGCTTTAGGCACATCCTCTGCTCTCTTGTGATGTGCCTAAAGCCATGATGATCATTTGGGAATGGTTGGTTGTTTTCAAAATATGCCAACAATTGTCTTTTGGTCTCCAGCATCTCAGAGAAGACTGGCAAGATAGAGATAGGTCTATAATCTGTCGTGTAAGAGGGATCAGCCTTCTTGAATATGAGGATAGTCCTAGCTATCTTTAGGCTGTCAGGAAAAATTCCCTTAGGCAAGCAGAGGTTAACAAGTTTAGTCGGTAGCATGATTATCCATCAACTGTGCCCTTACGAATAGAGCATGACAGACCATTGATATCCCAACTTTCGGAGTCCCTAAAACCTTGTTGTCTGGTGTGTATATGTACAAATCTCTGCTGCACGATGTATGTGAGCATGCCGCGTACGGTTGGCCTTGAGAAAAACATTGATATTCTAGATGTAAGCTGGCTACTTTAAGAGTTTGATCTTGTGCTTTATTTATTGTCATGGCAGAGGCCATCTTCAGTGGAGATTGAAGCCGTTTCCCTGTCGGAGTGATTGGAATTCTTGGTATGAAAACTGTATCGCCTTTTGCACATGCCTGGACTTCAATAACGTTTTGTTTCAACGAAGTAAGTCGGGCACCATTGCAGAGTCGTAGAGGTTCCAAGTTTCTCAGTAGCATTACAGGTATCCCCACTTTCAATTCAATTTTGTGAGGAGGGACACCTGGTGTTGAGAAACTCTACTGGATATTGAACGGCCGCATCCTCTTCTAACACAGTGTCAATAGACAGATACTCTGATGTGTAACCTGAAATTGCGGTAACTATCTTGCTGTTGATAGTATTACCAGTGTAATTTTTGGGGGCAAGTATAGCTCTTTCACACAACCATTCACTGGACAAATAAACTCAGTAACTGATGGAAATACTTTCATTAGTAGTTCTTCCGATGAATCAACCATGTTGGCAAAGTTTAGAGGAAATGAGATTCTTTGTCGGCTATCAACAGGTATCTGTCCATTTCCGATATTTAATAAATCGGAAAAAAAACAATTCAGCATCGTGTTCGTTGTGAAGAATCTCTCCTATGTTCTGCATCAAATTCTTTTCCTCAACATAACTCCACAAAGCAGACTTTTTAGTGCAGGTACTTATTTCATCTGCGGGTGTTTCTCGAGGAATTACTGGAAGGGTCTGCCTGAAATCTAAAGCCAATAAAACAACCAACCCTCCCATTAAGTCCTAGCGGTTTATGACAGCTTTAAATGCCAAATTGAGAGCTTCTAGTGCACGTTTGTGTGACATGGTGCACTAAGGCCAACAGTTACTAATACCAACACAACTAATACCAACAGTTTGCAGCATCGAAGAACTCCCCCACAATCAGAATGTTTCCTTATATTACAGGCAACAACATCACCAGAATTCAAGTTGAGAGGCAGTTTGAAAGCCGAATGTGCTGTACAACCGCCTTCTAGAAGCATTGACGCAATTAAAGATGATGCAACAGCGAGAGCAATTTGGCCTTTTCTTCTTACGTCCGCCAACAGCAAATTCATTAGAAAAGTCTTACGGGGACCACCTGGTGCATCCAAGCAAACTATGGTTCCTTGTTGCTGGGCGATTCTGTTTGTAACAAATTAGAACACATCAAGTTGTCCCGGTGAATGTTCCGGTAAATTTCCTAAAACATGGTTCTGTAGGTCAGTAGTATTGTATGGCATCTCTTTGAGAACTTCTGTATTGACATTGACCTCTTGTTGAGGTGTGGAAAGGCCAAATGAACTCAAATCTCTACCACACATAGTCGAAACCAGAGATGCAATTGCCAGTAACGCTTCATTTTAAACTACCTCATTATAAAGTGTACCTGGAACTTATCAATGAAAACACACCAATATGTCTTCAGCCATGTCGTCTTTAAGCGTTTCCCAAAGTTGTAGGAGGTTTGATAGCCCACATGTGCTCGCCAGGATCGCATTTATGTCTGATGCGTTGTAGAGAGCAAGTCAGAACAGCATAACGTATTGTGGATTCCCAGCGGTTATCACGATTGAGCAAACCATGGGCCTCACACATGTGTGTATGGCTTCCAACAGCTCTTAAGTGCTTAAAGGAAGTAGAACCACATACACTGTGAAGTAGCAAACGTAAACAGTAGCACTCAAAGTTAACATGATGAACCGTGGTACTCATCCTAGGGCTTCTGAGTATTTTAAATCAGGCTGATTCTCCACCGAAAAGCCAATACCGCGACGCTGGAACTCTTTTCGTGAAGCATTCCAAGTGTAGTAGTGGGGGTACTTCATTGTAAAGAAGGGTCCTAGCAAATTCGTCATTAGTACACAACTCAAAGAATGCAGTAAATATAGTATCTCTTGGGTGTTAAATATTTAGTAATTCAACTAAGGACATTTAATAAAATATTTATTTAATAACATATGAACTATATACAGTCAAATATAAACAATTAATCAAGTAGTATTAACATTCAAGTCAAGTTTTTAGTTCAGTTATTGAAAGGATACAACAGCTGATATGATGACATCACTGTCCAAAGTTCACTACAGCACTTCGTACTAGTCAGTTCAGTTTAGACTCACCTCTCTCACAGTACACAGTGCTTACCTTTTGGTTTAGTTCATATTAAATATTTTAATCTCTCTTTCTCTCTTACCGCTCCAAGTGCATTATTTCATCATTTCTCATTTAAATATGGATTCCAAATTTATAGTACCAAGTGTCAAGCTAGGATCCAAGAAGATATTTTTATTTAAAGTAAATGTGTTGTAAATTTTCGTGTACAGTCCAGAATATTCATGAGTAGTGAATTGCTTTCGTTTTATTAATGAAGAAGAGTTTTAATTTAAATCAGTGAAGAATTACATACTACACAACAATAGTCATTTCTCAACATCATCTTTCATCTGTGGTCCTTCGATTCTCGTCACTCTGGCCAGAGCCATCGCTTCTCTGCTCATCTTGTTCCTGTTCTACCAAAACCCTAATGGATCTTCAGTTTTAGGATCTAAAGGTATTTCTCACAATTTTACCTCTTAATACCATATTTAACATGGTCCTTCGAGCCGGAAGTTTCCCAGCCTATGGAAAATAATCGACTGTGACTATTAAGTTTTGTATTTATTTGAACTGAATAAATTAATTGAATAAATCTGTCATCAACATTAAGTATCATTAACAAGAGGATTAAATATTTTTGATCACATTATTATCAATTTATTAAATTGTTGCAGTAATTTGTGAAATAACACATAAAGTTTTGTTGTCCCAGACAGAAAATTTTGTTCTCAGACTGTACTGTCTACAACTCCTGTATTTTCATGCATAGTTTGTCTATTCTCTATTGTGCATTATCGGGCTGCATCCTGTCTGCCCCCCTCTCTCCCCCCTGTAATGTGAAACAAGTTTCTCTCTTGTTGCTGAATATTCAGAAAATCATGGAAGTCATACCAACTTCACAGCTGATCAACACTAGCGCTGCTGATGGATAGAAATGAAAACTTAAATGTCATTATGCAAGACTTTGTTTATGTTTTCATAACCTCAATTGTTTGCTTACACTTTTAAATTAAAGTGACAGAAGAATGTTTATTAATACGGATTGAACATTTAATTACAGTTTGTGTTTGAAATAACATGTTTTATTGAATTTCAAATTTATTATCTGGAAATAATTGCAGGTAGATATTTTCTGGGACTTAAACTTTTTATAGGCCTATACTATGGCTGAATATTTCTCTCTGATTTCAAGTTGACTAATATTAATATTTAATACAATGAATCCTGGCTGTCTTTAAATAAGTTTTGCTCATTATAAACTTATTTTAATCTGCATTTATTTTTATTTTGGAATTTTATTGAATTTAAGACTTATTCAAAATGAGGTTCTCAACTTTTGTGAAGCAATCTGAGCTTGTGCTAGCCAGGCTTAAGTCAATTGAAGCAAAAGTGCTTGCTATCGAAAAGGAACCTATCACTCCTCAACTTATAACAAAGCTCACTCTTTTGGATTCCACCGCTACAGCCAAAAATAATGATTTTGACAAATTAGTGAATAAGTTGTTCGGCACTGTGCCTTTACCTGAGGAATTAGATGAAAGTGAAAATATCACTACAATTTCAACATTACAAGATGAAATAAGTGATCTCTATGTGTCTATTCACTCTTTGTGTGTGAACTTGATACCTTCCCCAAGCTCTAACCAGTCGAGCCAGCCAAACCTGGATGATTCCAATGCAGCTATCAGCCAAGTAGCTACAACTAAGGTTAGTGTACAGCTTCCTAAACTTCAACTTGGTACCTTCTCAGGTCAACATGAAAAGTGGATGGCGTTCAAAAATTTGTTTGAAAATACTATTCATAAAAATGATAGTATTTCTGGTGTTGAAAAAATGAGTTATTTGTTAAGCTGTCTTGAGGGAGAGGCACTTTCAGTTGTTAAAAACATCCCTATGACTAATGCTAATTATTTTATTGCATGGGAATCTCTACTTAAAAGGTATCAGAATACAAGATTACTAATCTCTCTTCATGTCAACAATGTGTTAGACTTACCAGTTCTTCACAATCCCTCAGTGAAGCAACTTAGAAGGTTTTTGTCTGTTTTAAATGAAAACATTGAAGCACTTAAAGCTCTAGATGAAGAAATTTCTCAGGAAAATTTAATTTTGACCTCTCACTTGTTAAGAAAATTTGATTCTGATTTTCGCCACCATTTTGAACAGAGTCGAAGTGATAACTCTGTAACTCCTAAGTTAGATGAGTTAACCAAGTACATTGAGTCTCACTGTGTAAATCTTGAAGCAGCTAATCTTACTAATGTGGGATCATCTCTTAAGGGTACCTTAGGCCACCACACTCAAGTAAAACCCCCTCAGCGCTCAAATAAATCGGCGCTTATTGCAACTCCTCGCACTGTTTGTACATTTTGCGCAGGTGCAGATCACAAAATCTATCAATGCAAAGGTTTTCTTAAATTGACTTCACAAGAAATGTATAATTTTGTTAAAGGCAAAAATTTGTGCACCAACTGTCTTGGCGATAAGCATAAGGTAAAGGAATGCAATTCATGGCGTACATGTTCTACGTGTAAAAGAAAACATCACTCTCTTTTGCATTTTATGGATTCTGAAAATAATCCCTCTCCTAATGTGTCTAAAGGTAACACAGACAAACGAGCTCCAAGTTCTGACTCAAATAAAAATGAATCTGGTTTTGTTGGTTTGACAAATACAGAGAACACAGTTCTTCTTGCCACTGCTTTAATTGTGGTAAAATCAAGCGAAGGTAAGACCCTAGTTTGTAGGGGAGTTTTAGATTCTGCTGCTCAGTCTACCTTCATTACTCAAAGATGTGCTCAGTCTTTAGGGATTAAGCGCTCTCATGCTAATAAAACGCTTATTAATGGCATCTCGTCTGCTCAGGTGAAAACAAAAGGGTTAACTCATGTCACTCTCCAGTCCCTTAGTGGATATGTATTGGCAAGCTCTCACCCTGTCTTCATTTTGGATAATATCACTCCAGATTTACCTCGAGCTAAGATCACTCCTGAAGTTCGCTCACAGAATATATCCTACTTTTGATAAACCCGCTCCTATTGATGTTCTAATTGGAGCTGACCTTTTTGCCTCCTCTGTGAAAGGCCAGTTTTTGTCACTTGGTGAGAATATGCCTGTAGCAATTGACACCATTTTCGGATATGCGCTCTTAGGATCGACCCCTGTTGCCTCAACTTGCAAAAATTCATTTCATGGATTAGTCACACTCTTAACCACCAATAGTTTGGATCTTCACACCTCTATCCAACAGTTTTGGGCTGTAGAGGAACCCCCTCTTACAAGCAAGCAATCCTTAGCCGAAGAAAAATGTGAAAAACATTTTGTATCTACGCACTCTCGCACTCCTGAAGGAAGATATATTGTCTCTTTGCCTTTCTCAGACGATCCGTCAACATTAGGCAACTCGAGCAAAATGGCAAAATCCCTATTCTGGTCTCTGGAGAATAAATTTCGTTCTAATCCTGATTTCAAGGAAACTTATGTTGATTTTATGAGAGATTACTTGTCTTCGGGACATATGACACTCTGTCAGTCACCACGTCTTAAAAATAATCCTCATTACTACCTTCCACATCATGGAATTTTTAAAGATGGAAAATTAAGGGTAGTATTCAACGCATCAGCACCTACATCAACATCTCTGTCTCTCAACAGTATTCTTCATCAAGGACCAAAACTCCACAACAACATATGTGACATCATTCTCAACTTTCGCCGACATGCGGTTGTTTTTTCATGCGACATCAAGCAGATGTTTCGACAAGTCCTTGTAAAGGAATCTGATCAGATATTTCAACTTATTTTCTGGAGAGAGAATGATAAAATGCCTCTTCAAATCTATCAGCTAGCGACTGTCACTTATGGGCTCACATCATCGCCCTACTTGGCAAATCGTGTCATTCAACAACTCATTATTGATGAAGGAAAAAATCATCCTCTAGCCGCAACTGCTCTAAAGGATCAGATTTATGTCGATGACGCCCTATTGGGTAGTAATTGCGTAGAAAACGCTCTTTTGTTGAAAAATGATGTGGTTCAGTTACTCAAAAAAGGAGGTTTCGAGTTAAGAAAATGGTCTTCGAATAATCCATTACTCTTACAGTCGATCCCTGAAGATCACAAAGAAAAACCTATTGGTTTTCGAGCTCCCGAACAACCAGTTCATAGTGTTTTAGGACTTAAATGGATTCCTAATGAAGATGTTTTTTCTTATTCTGTAGGAACTCAAAATATTAAGGAAACTCCTACAAAAAGAATTGTTTTAAGTGTGATATCACAGATCTATGACCCGTCAGGATGGTTAACTCCTGTAACCTTCTGGTCCAAATCCTTCATGCAATACTTATGGACACTTGGTCTCGATTGGGATGAACCCCTAGACGACAGCGTTATATCAGTTTGGAACAAGTTCGCCAATGAACTTCCATATATTGAAATGCTCAAGATACCTCGCTACGTGGGACTTTCTTCAGCTAAAGATATTCAGCTACATGCTTTTTCTGATGCAAGTGAAGCAGGATATTGTAGTTGTGTTTACCTGAGAGTTGTAAATTCACAAGGAATTATATCGACTTATCTTCTGATAGCGAAGTCAAGAGTCGCACCTCTGAAGCGTATTTCCATACCTCGCTTGGAGCTCTGCGGAGCACACCTGATGTCTAAGCTCCTAAATTACTGTATACAACTTCTCTCACCTCACTGCAAGATTAGTTCATACACAGCTTGGTGCGATTCCACAATCGTGCTTTCATGGATTGGCATGCCCTCTTATCGACTCAAGGTTTATGTGTCAAATCGAGTTGCAGAAATACAGGAAAATATCCCACCTTCATTTTGGCAACATATTTCATCACTAGAAAATCCAGCGGATGTTGGGTCAAGGGGTACCGCCCCACAAGATTTGATTAACCACACACTTTGGTGGAATGGACCTGTCTGGTTGTGTAACTCTGAAGAAAATTGGCCAAAGTCTGTCTGTAAATCTTTACCTGAAGAGTCTATCCCTGAAACTAAGATTCTCACAGTTAACACTCTCTCTGCTGTTCCGGATGAACCATTTTCTCTCCTCACTCGCTTCTCATCTTGGACAACACTACTTCATGTTTCCGCATACCTGCTGCGCTTCATTCATAACACCAGAAATAAAGTTAAACAAATTGGGAATTTAACTTCTCAGGAGATAAAAGAGGCTCATAACCTGATTTGTAAATTGGTTCAACGAGAATATTTTTCTGAAGAAATCTCATGTTTGAAATCCAATAAACCTTGCTCTGTACGCATTAGACGCCTAGCTCCTTATCTGGATAAAGATGGCCTCATTCGAGTAGGGGGAAGAATAAACAAGGCTGATATCTCTGAAGATCACAAACACCCCGTCTTGCTACCTAAAGGTCATAGGTTAGTTGATATTTTGATTGACCACCATCATGTCTTATATTTGCACTCTGGTCCAACTCTAACTCAGGCTATGCTGGCAAACAAGTACTGGATTCTCAGTGCTAGAAGCTTAATAAGATCTAGGATCTTTAAATGCATAAAATGTTTCAGATGTAAACCTCCTCATTCTTCTCCACTCATGGGGGAATTACCTATGAATCGAGTTACACCTTCAAGGCCATTTTCCATATCTGGTGTAGATTATGCAGGACACTTCTTTGTGAAGCAACATCTACTAAGACGAGTTCAACCTATCAAGGTTTATATTTGTATATTTATTTGCTTCTCTACTAAGGCGGTACACATAGAAGTAGTAACCGACCTAACAGCGGATGCCTATTTAGCCGCTCTTACCAGATTTGTCTCCAGACGAGGAATCGTTTCAGATATTCACTGTGACAATGCTACAAATTTCACAGGTGCATCCGAAAAACTCAGACGCAACTTTGAAAATTTAATCAAGGATTCCACAGTACAATGCTACGCTGAGAATTTCAATATTAAATTTCACTTCTTACCTCCACATGCACCTCATCAGGGAGGCCTTTGGGAGAGGGCCGTCAAAAGTGTGAAATTTCACCTAATAAGAGTCATTGGACAACAGACCCTGTCACTGGAAGAGTTTTCGACTTTAATCACCCGTATTGAAGGAATGATGAACTCTAGGCCTATAACTCCTCTTTCTTCTGATCCCTCGGACCTAGAAGCTTTGACGCCAGGTCATTTTTTAGTAGGTGGTCCTCTTATGACACCTCTTGAACCTGACTTGCGTAGCATTCCTATCAACCGATTAAAACGCTGGCAGTTAGTCCAACAGTTCAGTCAACATATCTGGGCTCGCTGGCAGAAAGAGTATCTGTACACTCTTCAAGAGAGAAATAAATGGGTCAACCCCAAGAAGAATATTGAAGTCAATGACTTGGTTGTCATTCATGAAGACAACTTGCCTCCACTCTCCGGGAAGCTTGGACGAGTTCTCTCCGTTTCACCTGGTACTGATGGAATAGTACGGGTCGTGCACCTGAAGACCGCAAGTGGACACCTCTCTCGTCCTGTGACAAAGGTGTCTGTCCTTCCTATGGAATAGTGAAGAGGAGTTACCACCCCCCTTTTTTATTGATTTTCTCATTTTTTGTGTTGTTTTCAGAACCCAGGGGTTCAGGGGGGGCCGGTATGTTAAATATTTAGTAATTCAACTAAGGACATTTAATAAAATATTTATTTAATAACATATGAACTATATACAGTCAAATATAAACAATTAATCAAGTAGTATTAACATTCAAGTCAAGTTTTTAGTTCAGTTATTGAAAGGATACAACAGCTGATATGATGACATCACTGTCCAAAGTTCACTACAGCACTTCGTACTAGTCAGTTCAGTTTAGACTCACCTCTCTCACAGTACACAGTGCTTACCTTTTGGTTTAGTTCATATTAAATATTTTAATCTCTCTTTCTCTCTTACCGCTCCAAGTGCATTATTTCATCATTTCTCATTTAAATATGGATTCCAAATTTATAGTACCAAGTGTCAAGCTAGGATCCAAGAAGATATTTTTATTTAAAGTAAATGTGTTGTAAATTTTCGTGTACAGTCCAGAATATTCATGAGTAGTGAATTGCTTTCGTTTTATTAATGAAGAAGAGTTTTAATTTAAATCAGTGAAGAATTACATACTACACAACAATAGTCATTTCTCAACATCATCTTTCATCTGTGGTCCTTCGATTCTCGTCACTCTGGCCAGAGCCATCGCTTCTCTGCTCATCTTGTTCCTGTTCTACCAAAACCCTAATGGATCTTCAGTTTTAGGATCTAAAGGTATTTCTCACAATTTTACCTCTTAATACCATATTTAACATTGGGTTTTGTAAAACGTAATACAGGTTATTGTTATTGAAGTAAACCCTCTGGAAGTTCTCAAGGTAAACACTCAGATGAGTAACAGTGGGGTGTCTTTCACTAGAAACCCAAAGATACACCATGCTGCCTCGTTAGAACTCAAGTAACGTCCTGACTGGTAAAGAGTTACCTCATCTCTGGTGCAGCCTCCCTCAGCAGATTGCAATAATTCCCAGCTTAGTTGCTTCCATTGTTTACATAGTTGCATATATATTTTATACTCTTCAATGAACTACAGTATTCCGCATTAGGAATTGAAAATCTTTGTCAGAACTGGTTTGTATAGTACAATCCAACGGTTGTTAATATGCGCAAATCCTCGTCCTGATACATCGATTTCAGAAGAATGTCCACCGTAATTTGTTGATCACTTTCTGTACAAAGGGTACCCATTATAGCTGGTATATATCTCAATCATCATCTATCTAGGATATATCTTTGTACACTTCCCGTCTCTCTTGAAAGGTGACCAAGTGGTAAGCCCACTATTTGACCAATATCATTAGAACATACTGTTTCATTGTTGGTGTTTCAATCTTAGCACACATATCTACAATAAACTGATTAAACAGTTGTCTGTAGCAAATGATTGGGTTGAAGTTTTTTTTGACAAACCATTATAACGTACACATAAAACTACATTGCAGTAGCAATTTAGAAGTTGGATGTTTGAAAAACTTCTACCCACTCTAAGGAGGCATCAACACAATATCGAACATTTAGAAAAAAAACTAATGCATAAAACAATAGCTAAACATAAGTTACAACAAGTGTTTTGTTTATTTAAAAGCACAAACACAGATTCTAATAAAAGAACATATGGATTTATCGATGTTCCAAAAGGAAGTTTGAAGCATGCTAAAAAGCGTTTGCCGCCTTTAGAATTTGAAATCTGCTATAAATTTGAATACACCCATGATGGTGGTACAAACGTCACGAATGTTCTCAATGACATCCACAAGAAACAGCATGTCTGTTCTGTTATACAGCATGTGTATTCTTTTAAAATTTTGATCTGGAAACTCTCCCACACTCTGCGGGCGTGCTCGTAGTCGCTATCCTCAATGTTGAATTTATTTAGTTTGTTATAAAAGGACTCTTTCGGGGGTAAAGTGGTCTCATCAAACATTTCAATACAGTCCATATAATCGTACAGATATACTCCTTTTTTACACACCAGTTCTAGTTTATCCTCAGTAAAATATTTTCAAGTGTGTCAATTAAACTATCTAGGCTAGAACGCACAAATCTGAATGAATCTAAAAAGCATAAATTTACACCACCAGGGACAGCCACCTCAAAAGATATGTATTTTTCTTCATTATTAGGCACAACAAAAATGTTTTCATGTGATTGGCTGATGGATATTTAACAATATTTTAATATCTAGAGTTCAAAGTAGCATTCCATCTTTGGCCTCCACCGCATCATGTTGTCCTTATCTGAGCTCTCAATCAGAAAGATTTGCACAAACTTCATCCTTTTACCTCATCTAAAAGAATGTGTATACCTTCCATCAACACTAAAGCAGGAAATTTTAAATTATCACAGAGACAATTGTGGCTATGTAACCCTAAACTACTATGAGTCTATTCAAAATCATATTAGGTTGTGTATTGATTGCGGAAAAATGGCCGATTTTCCTTCTTATTTAAAGCAAAGTGGTAACCACATGTATCCAAAGTTTAAAGTTCCAAAAGAAACATGCCACATTTGTCTAGCTCCTTTATTTATCTTTCATAAAGGCAGCTGTAAATACTGTAAATTCTAGATGAACATAAAGACCACAAAAACTAGAAATAAAAGATGGTTGTCTACATCAAAATGTGCAGTTTGCGGCAGCGTGAAACACTCGTTTATAAAGGAGCCATATGAGGTTTTAGAAGCCAAGGAGTTGCACAGGCCGGTTATTAAAAAGTTCATTAAACGCCGAATAGTCACCAAGGGTATCGACGATTTGTGGGCTGCAGATTTACTAATAATGAAGCAGTACGCTAGGGAGAACAAGTGGTACAAGTACATTTTAAATGTCATAAATACATTTAGCAAATTCGTTTGGTCCGAACCTTTAAAGAAAAAAGACGGGGCAGAGTTGACAACAGCTTTCGAGAAGATTATAAAAAGAGCAAACAGTGATGGTCATAAAGCACCAAAGCTTTTACATACCGACAAAGGTACAGAGTTTAAAAATAAACCATTCAACAACATGTTGAGGAAGCATAATATCAAACTATACCATACAGAGAGTGAAGAGAAGTCGGCAATAATCGAAAGATATCATAGGACATTGAATGAGAAACTTAAAGTGAAATTCCAAGTCCGACAATCCCACAAGTGGTACGATATACTACAAGAAGTCACAGATGAGTATAACCAACACGATTATCACCACACTATTAAAATGAGACCAGTAGAGGTCAACAAAGATAACGAGGCTGATCTATTAAAAATGTACATTGAGCGCGAACACAAAATTCGTAAAAACAGCAAGTTCGACCTCGGTGATAGAGTTCGTATCACGACGAAAAAAGACGTGTTTGCGAATAAATATAAACAAAACTGGACTTCGGAGATATTTACAATAGCACGAATTCTAAACACTAGACCGGTTACTTATAGGATCGCCGATCAAAATGGCGAGGAAATTATAGGCGGATTCTATGAAAAGGAACTGCAGAAGACCGCTCTCTGAGTGTCGGATTTTGAGGAGCCCGTTCTAGGACTTTTATCCAGTTCTAGGACTTTTAACCCGTTCTGGGACTTCACCCTCACCCTGGCCTCGAAACCGTAAAAACATAACTACTCATATGGACGATAGAATGTAATTTATTTGAAAGCATATTCAACGGTTGGAGGGATCAGGTAACATAGCTAAATTTAAAGTAAGGCTGGTATATAATTTATCTGTGTGTTAGCTGTTATGATCAGCAAACTATAAATATTCTTATCTATTTGCACGTGGGGAAGATAATAAAATGTTCACGATCCTTACATACGGATGCACTTCTTACATACCTTATTTACGTACTTTTAAAATTAAAAAAATCTATATAATATTAGATGTTAGGGTCCAGCGTCCCTGTACTACCGTTAACCACAATATTATGGAGGGGGTTATATATTAATCGCTCAACAATACGCGGTCCTAATTAATTGGGCACAGGACTATGCAACAATGTTATGCCAGCATGTTATTTATGTGTCTGTTACACAATATTGAATAACAGTTGTGGGTTGTTAGAATATTAAAACATTCACTAAATGTTAACGTAAATAAAATTAAGCTAATTAGGGACTATGGTCGAATACATTAAATGCGTATATTGAATTGACCCTAAATTACTGCTATAGGTATGATATAAATATCAAATTGAGAGATTCAATAAAATGGTAATTCTAAAGTCCATTAGTGATAAAAGCGTCCATTTGCTTGCTTGAGAGCTTTTTGTAATAATACTAAACTATTCTACAACGGCGATGGTAAGATATGTTTGATATTACGAATACTTTTATGTATACACTACAAAAACTATACGACTTTATGATTTATTTGTAATAGCAATTAATTGTCAATTTTCAAAGAGCAAGAATTTACCCCCAATTGCACCCTAACGAGAAAAAGGAAACAATCTTTCTTTACTATGATAAAATTACAAATAAATAATAGTTTGAATTACAAATGACCTACTTCCTATATTTTCAAGTGTTTTTAAAGTAAGTCTAAAACACTTTCAACACCTTCTTCTGGGGATCTGGCTCATACATTAGGTTTACAGCCGTAAATTTTTGTTATACATGTATTGTGCAGAATTACTGTATTCTGTAGACCTCCCTACACCTACTGCAACATATTAATTTTTACTAAAAGTAGCCTATTTGTAAAACTGACTAAAACGCGGACTTATGTTTAATCTTAAGTTTTAGGTTACTTAATTACCGTCTCAGACCCCTTTCATTACGGTAATTTAAAATATAAGTGAAGTCAAAAGCTGACACCAATCTTCAAAGGCCTATGTAAAAAATTTGCAAAAATCTGAACGTTAACACATCCGAATTTGAAATTATAAAGCCTGATATGAAAGACCTTTGTTCAGGTAGATAATTGTATAATTGGCATATTTTTAAGCTCATTATCAATCTATTGACAAGATCTTTTGGTCGATTTGTAAATTTTCAGAAATAATTAGCTAGTAAGATTTGCTGCTGCAAATAAAGGATATGACAACCATTACACTGTTGTAAATAATATTTGTACAGTAAGTCTCATGGTTGGTCTAGCGAACAATATCACGCCTAATCAACAGGGAACTGTGGTCAGTCCAGTGCAGTTCCATTATTGGCAATTTATAAGATCAAACGCTATTATATAGGCAACAAACCTTTGAATAATTTTATCATGAAAAATGTTCAGAATAGTGAAATAGTTAACCAAAAGTCAAATACAAAAGCAATCTTTATCAGTTTCAAGCAAACCCGAATCTCTAAATCAAAATTAAAAGATTTTTTTTTTCGATGTTAACACAAATTGCCTTAACTTTTTACTTTTTTCACAATAGCCTACAATTTTACTATTGTTAAAAGAAAATCTGTTAAATATGAGGGCAGTTTAATCATATAGACAAATTTTTACTTTATATTGAACCTACTGATGTGGAATTAGTTTCAGAATGTAAACGAATAACTGACCACACTATGTGTTTTAATAGGGTTTGATGAACAAAATTACTATAAGCTTTTGAAGGAAAAAGTATATATTTTCGTTTAAAGGTATGTCGTTGAAACGGTTTTATATGCCGTTCAAGTTGTTACAAATTTTAACAAAACAGTCCATCATAATATAAATCAGTTATTCAATACTTGAAATAGAAGGAATAAGTATAATATCAGTTGTGTACAATATACACAGAGACGTGCATAATGTGCAATCTGTCAGGTTGATACAATTCAGGTACACAGAACTTCAGAATATTTTACTATCTTATATAAAATTAATATAAATATTAACAACTAGATAAGGGTTTTGAAAAAAGTATCCTTCGTAACAGAATATTTTTTATGACAAACCATGTTTTTTTATTTAGACGTAAATATCAAATCAACAAAATGTCATACACACGAGTGAACATAATACACGAGTCTGTGTGCATTATAGTGTTAGCATCGTAAGCTTGTGTCCAAATACAGTTCATAAATTAATCAGTGAAGGAGGTCAACTCACTGACCGACCACTACTTATGCACGACCCACTCTCGCATGGTACACACTGATGCAATTTGACGTTTACAAATGTTATTGGGTTTAAATTAAAAGTCTTTAAGTAACATTTTGTAACTTATTTTCTTAGGGTAGTTCATTCTTAACTGAAGAATACATTTCAAAACAAATTTGTTTAGTGTTTGAAAACTATGCTTTTTGAAAATTAACACTTAGGCCTTGATTAGATTGTCTATTTTTTCTAGCTAAATAAAACAGGTTGTTGACTAGTTGGTATACGTCTATTAACGTTCGTAATAAAGATGCTTTTTTACACACCACTTCCCTCATCATTAGTTTTCATAATTAACATAGATTATTATTTGTAATTTTATAATACTAATGTGATATTTTACAGTATAATGGGGTTTAGCCTTAAAACAAATTAAATTAAGACGAATGTCAATTAACCGGTTTAATACAAAAACAATCCCACAAAAGAATCTGATACACAAGCATTTTTAATGCCACCTAATCACCAAACTAACTAAATATGTGATGCTTATACATACAGTTGCATCGTGTTCAATCTAATAAATTGCCAATTATGGAATTGCACCGAGCTGACCACAGTTCCCTGTTGATTAGGCTTGATATTATTCACTAGGCCTATAATACTAATTATTATCCACGCAAGACCTTTGACGACATTCATTCAGTATTGAAATAGTGTTTGTCCTTTATGTTTTCATTAACTATTAGATTTTGAGTTTTTCTGTAAGAAAACGGATCAAAAGATAAAACTAACTGTGTAATGTGAACCTTTTGTTGGATATAACCGTTTGCTGAGAGCCTAATAACAAATAGTATATTTGCTAAGAACTTTTGCAGATTCAATGGTAGCTATGTGGGTAAGGAGATCGTGTACAAACCAGAAGAGCCCCTTAAAAAAACTCACTACTTTTTAATGGGTCGAAACTCCACTCAGCTGTACTTGATGGAGTGTAATGTAATCATTCATTCATTGAACACTCAAAATTTAATCATATTATTGATATATGCTCTCTTGTGTGTAGGCGTCATATCAATCTAATCTTCACATTTGAATATAAGCACTTCAAGCACTTGACTACTGAAGCAATTTTATTTCATTCTATTTCTTTTTTTACAACGTATGCAAGATCATAGTACAAGAACATTTCCAAGTATGCACCGAAACCAATTTACGAACATTTGATGGCGATTAGACTCACACTAAAGTGAGTTTTGAATGTAAATGTCATCTTAAATTTAAATCATGTAAACTAATCAAATACAACATCGTAGACATTTCTAGTTTTACAGTATGTGGTATTTTATTTTAGTTAGAGTATACACGATAGTTAGAACTGTTCTCTCTAGGTGAAATTTATTTAAAACTTGGTTTAGTTCTTTTAAAAGTTACAGATAAGAACTAAAATTGATGAATAGTTGAGCAAACAAATCAAGTAAGTGAAGGTCAGTGGGAAGACACACTGTGAGGAGTGACTGCTCTCAGCCTGATTACCTCCAGAGGTTTGTAACTGGAGATAATACAACACAAGTAGAATACACTATGAGCTGGAGAGAAGTTTTTTCTCTTAATTTTATCATAATTTGTAGAGTAATAATTTATTAATCTTGGACCGCAATCCTGGAATGCGTTTATATGTACGACAAAATGTAGCCTATTATGGGTCAAGTAGGTTCTTTCCTCTTACACGAAAGTGCAACACATTAATTCAGAATAACATAATTTACGAGAGCACGCTGCACGCCATGTCACTATTACGTGGTCAAATATGGTAAGTACGGCCTACTGGCCTGATGTCATAATATAAAGTAGCTTTAGTATAAAATCATTCCTTTATAATACACAAAACCATGTTAAGGTAATACATTTTAGCAAATTCAACAATAAATAAATGAGAGTGACATAAGATTTAAAATACTCAATAAAAGTGAGTACAGTAGGCTACATGTTAACGCCCTAAACTATAAGCTCATAATTGTTTAAAATAAAACAAAAGATTTGTTTGCAGATTCCTTACTGATTATAGCTTACGCATTGTGTAATGTGGCCATTTTAAGCATGCTGTGATTGTAGGCGTGTTGGGGCGAGATTAAACATGTTTAACAAGCCATACTGTTTGTACGCCTAGTGGCTATTTCTAGTTGATTATATACAACAATTCACTCTCATAGAAGCTGGAAATCAATTTAGTTCTTTTCACGAACTATCTGACCCTTAGACAGTCAATCCAACATTAAAAAATATATTAATTTATGTAATTATCGATTGATTAGGTATTAGGCAACCACAACAACATTGCATCTGGATTATATAATCGCTTATTAAATCATTGACCGGGTCAGCACAAAACATCCAACTACATAGGTTTTATCAAAGAGTTTTATCTTAAGCACTTTTCAATAATTGAAAATAATTAATTTAATAATACGAAGCAAGTATAATTGAAACTTTAATTTTATTTATATAGATAATATGTGTTATGTTGTATGTGTGCTACATCGTTATGTACAATGTGCATTACTTAGCAACAAGCAATCCTAATTAATTAGATACTATATCATAGCAAGTATAAATAATATGTGTTATGCTGTATGTGTGCTACATCGTTATGTACAATGTGCATTACTTAGCAACAAGCAATCCTAATTAATTAGATACTATATCATAGCAAGTATAAATAATATGTGTTATGCTGTATGTGTGCTACATCGTTATGTACAATGTGCATTACTTAGCAACAAGCAATCCTAATTAATTAGATACTATATCATAGCAAGTATAAATAATATGTGTTATGCTGTATGTGTGCTACATCGTTATGTACAATGTGCATTACTTAGCAACAAGCAATCCTAATTAATTAGATACTATATCATAGCAAGTATAAATAATATGTGTTATGCTGTATGTGTGCTACATCGTTATGTACAATGTGCATTACTTAGCAACAAGCAATCCTAATTAATTAGATACTATATCATAGCAAGTATAAATAATATGTGTTATGTTGTATGTGTGCTACATCGTTATGTACAATGTGCATTACTTAGCAACAAGCAATCCTAATTAATTAGATACTATATCATAGCGTAAAACTTATTCCGTATAACAACAATGCATTGAATAAATTGTGTGGGTTTGTTCTGATATCGAAACGCGTATAATATGATAATTGTAAATACTGTTATGCTAATTATTAGGATCAATGGTAACAGACAGTAGATGCGCAAATTAAATTGGCACTGAATTACTACAAGGCATGATATATGACTAAGAGATTCAATAGACAGGTAATTTTAAAGTCCATTAGTGATAAAAGCGTCCATTTCCTTGCTTGAGAGCTTTTTGTAATAATACTAAACTATTGTATACTGCAAGTGCGTTAAAGGGCAAGTTTTGTACGCTATTAGGAGAAATGTTGGTGTATTCATTTATCATAGAACACAATCGTATGGTTGTTTTTATTTCACCCTATTAATTTGTTGGCTATAACAAAACAACCCGGAACTATTGAATGAAGTGGAATAAACAATGCCATACATATTTTAATAAAAAAAACTATTTTTACACATAAACGTCTCAATGGTTGTTTATTTCTTTTATATTAAAAAAATAATTGCCTTTGTTATCAAAGAACAAATAGTATAAAGAATATCGAATAGCCCTTTAACAGGAATAAATCGAGTTTGAGGGTATTGTTGGTCTATCATTGCAAATTTATTTTGTAAGCATAATATTGTGCAAAACTATACAAAAAATTTGTTTAATTTATTATTAAATACATTTTTGTTTCCTCCACGAGTCACTATATAAATAAGCTAATACATTATTTCGATTTTATCGATAAGAGAACGGTTCATACTCTACTAAGTGTTCTGTCGAACCTGTAGTCCTGTAGGTAAGTAGCATAATAAATTACAATTTCCAATATAATATTGGCAACTAGGTTCTGAAATGATTCCTTCGGAACAATAAAATGTGTATAGAAAAAATGGGAAAGATACCTTTAAATATTCTTTTCTTATTTTATTTCGGCCAACGTTCGTATTGTATTACAGGAAAAACAATAGCGTCATATTTTCGTTGCATTCAACAGACTTTTTTACGTTGACTCTACCAACTTAGACAATTTGTATCAACATAAAAGCGGATTTGCAGTGATTTGCATATTTCTGTAATACTTCACACACGATCTGTAACATATTTTTATAGACCCTATTGAGTTCTGTAGAGTGGAAACAGACTACCTTTCTGCTGTTTATTAAAACCACAGACTACGGAACAAAAGTAATTATTGTGTGTTAGTGTTGTTGATGTAACTTGTTCCCTAATCTGTGTTAAAACTTTGCTACAACACGTTGGTAAAATAAGCTAACACGCAGGACCTTGTGGCGAGGTCAGTTCAGTACTATAATGATTGGCAATTTATTAGGCTCATCATGAACAGTACAAACAACTTTCAATTGTTTTGTTTATTTGGCAACATTTAAGTTTGTTATTTACACTATTTTAATTTTCGCTGCTTTGTTTTGAATAGTACATAATACTGTAATGAATTTGAACTCCAGACTTTTTTGTCAGATACATAACTTTATATTTTAAGTAGTCGTTAGAACTTGAATACACGCGATCATGTACCAACTGCAGTTTTTTTAACTAAATCATTGAAACTCTTAAAAAACATACTTTTGATATAAACGTATAATTAGTGTGGATATTCATGTGGATATTTATTTGGATATTTGATTAGTGATCATGATTCATATGTTGCTCGCTGATAAAATAAAAATTTTAATACATAGATAGTGGACACTATTCTCAAACCTATACAAGAATCCTTCTATACCTTGCTTTCAATTTTACAGGCTCACGAAAAGTAATGTTTGGCTAACGGACTGTGGTGAAAACATATAAATGTTGGTGGCTTATTATCCCCTATCTAATTGTGTATTTTTAATGTACTTTATTTATCCACTCATTAAAGCCCTTCCGTCCAATATCTGACCGAATATCAGTCCCTTTGTGTCATACGTATTCTAGCATGTAGATGTAGTCAAGCATCATCAAAGATTTGTTCACAATAGTTGCTGACCTTTTAACGGGTTAAAATTTAAATCAATTTATCTTCAAGTTTATAGACTTCAGAAAGTGAATAGAGACATCGTTGAGGGTATATTAATTTCGTACGTTTATAAACATATGTATGCTGAAGCTATCTAATTTCCTTAGATGTTTTAGATTCGCTACTCAAATGCTTTAACTAGTTTTTCTTTTGAGATTTTAGGGCGTATACATGGAAAATCAGTGTTACGTTGTTTTCATACCGGCTTTACAATGTATTATTCATACTACGGGCCAATAGCCAAAACTAACAGGACAAATTAATTTCCGAAATACAAGATTACAATGTACGAACAATTTCATTACAATGGAATCGAATGTTGATACATTGCCAATTGAGGTTTGACGCCTATTCATCATAGTGACGCTGACGTCAGACTAATTAGTCGCCTGATTGGCGTCGTACCACACACACACACACAGACACTCACACACACACATACACACACAGAGAAACACATGTACACAACGCACACACCTAATGCACAAGTGCACATAAAGTGATCTACTCACAATCGCTCACACTTACAAACAGCATACGATGAAAATCAAATCTTTTCTTGCAGAATTTAGTATTTGATTAATATATTGCTAAACAAAGATAATTAGAGTAATTCCACAACTAAAATGGACAACAATGTCTATGAGTCCACTCAATAACTGGTATCTAAATGTTAAGATATAACATTAAGAACATGTTAAGACATTGGACATTGGAACATTAAGAACTTTGGTAACATGCTAAGAGATTGCTCATGTACTAATTATTTTGTGTGTTTTAAAACATGTATACATGTACGTGTAAATAGTACCAAAGTATTTTGGTTTTGTTGTATTCATATCACTGTTTGAAGAATATAAGTTCTGCCAGGGAATACCTGGTAGTAGAGTGATTGAGGAAAGTCGTTGGAATATTGACATTATATAAATCGTAATAAAGTTAGTAGATCAATTTCTTAAATATTTTCTTTCCTTTAAATGATATGTATTTAAATATACTTATCTTATTACGAAACTCTCTATGTGTTCAACTGTATCGACTCTATCCCTTTAAATTAATCACATGATTTTTAGAAGACTCACTGCATCTTATTAAAGACTTTTTTTGTGTGGTCTCATTATAAAGTTGCATCCATATGGATTTTAGGGTTGTTAATAATAAACCTTATGGCCAATTGTCCTAATCCAATAGTCCTATTGGCTTAAACACAGGGCTTGTTAAATAGTCGAACTACAATGCTATATTTTAGTTATCCTCTGTGATCCAATTGGGACGAACATAGGGTGTGCTCAGTAATGTTCTAAAATTTATTACAATTACTGTACATCAACTACACATCGCGCGAATTTAATTTTGCATTGATTTGTATAATAAAACTAAATTTACACTCGGATCTGTATTACAAAACTTTATCTTTATGAGATTTATGTACAGTGCTACGAGGAACCCGAAAATGACTAAAAATAAATGCATAGGATAAAATAATATACTTTGCCAAAATTTATGTAGATATGCCATCTAAAGCGATTACTGTTCGCTTTAATAATTTAAGAGGGAAATAATGACGAGACCACTTTTGATATTGAAGTGACAAATAGCTTAGTTCAAATGCGTAATCATTCTTAGCGGAAGATGTGTCTTTTTAAAAACGATACCACATTAAAAATTTGTTTCCTGGTTGTTCCTTATCATATAACAAAACAAAAGTAATACGGCTTTAGTTTGAATGGTTTTGTGAGTCAACTGTTTATGTGTACAGAATAAGCAAGTTGGCACCATTGTGTCGTCCGATTGGACCTGTTACGATAACATCAGTTGTGTACAATAGACCAACGTACACAAGAGACGTGCATAATGAGCAATCTGGCTGGTCGATATCATTCAGGCATTATGGTAGTAGAGACTTTCATCCTAACACACATTGAAATGCCAATGCTTTGCCCTCCGACTAGCCATCATAAGTGGTGGAACTTGTATTATTAATTATAATATGTTTGAGAAATCAAAATACGATTAGTAATACCCCCGCCGCAGCAAACCTGCAGACTAAGCGAATTTCAACTCGTCTGATTACATTTTTACTAAAATATTTCCATAAATAAGACATATTATTCCCTATTTAAATAACATTAGATTTAACGAGTGCTTAGGTTTGCTGCTACGGGGAAGGTAAAAAGTGTTTTTTGACCATACGTCAATAGTATAGGATAAAATAAATAAATTTGACAAATTTTATCAATATATACCCATAAACAAGTAAACTACAACAATTTTCATTTTCTCCATAAGAATAACATGGGAATTTTCAATTACACTATTTTTGAATTTTCTCCGTGACCGTTAGGCATACAACAGCGCTTCAATATACTAAATTATTTCTTTTTTTAAGCTCTACAAAATGGTTTAGAAAGAAATCGCAAAATTTTTTTTTAGGTTCAAAAATGGGAAAAACCCATTTTTACCCCATAAAACCCCCCATAATCCCCCGTTCCCATGGTCCGATTATGCTGGATCGCGAACTCGTTCGAATAAACGTAAGTTTACACGTTTGTACCAAATTTCATCAAAATCGGATTATTTTTGCTCGAGTTATCGCGCTAACGGACACATATATATATATATATAAATATATATATAAATATATATATATATATATATAAATATATATATAAATATATATATAAATATATATATATATATATATAAATATATATATATATATATGAATTTGAACGGATGGTGTTTTTGGCCTCTAGGGACCTCAAAATGAAAAATTAAATCTGTCTCGGGTCCAGGTCTTACCATGAGTACTACGGTAATAGCTTATTCCCTATATGGGAAATTCGCTAAAAGGAATACAATATAGGTAATATTCTGCTATCTTTGTTCAGGCTTTTTGGTAAAATAAACAAGCTCAAATAATTTTGACAGGTTCATATCATCATTGACTCTGAAGGCTACTGGTTCCATTACAAGAGATATTGGGTTCAAACGCAGATTGGGCTAGCAATGTTACCTGACACCAAACACGAACAAACGCCTTTTTTATTGATGGAATTAATACCACAATTTGGACATCTCCTTTATAAAATGCGGAATAAATTTCAATTAAGAAGCTAAACACAAAATAGGAAAAATGTGTATTAAGACGTAAATGAGGTATATTAAAATAGATAATGCGAATTCAGTGAGTCCAAAATGTTTACTTAAATATACGTGCAATCTTGAAATGACACACTATTTACAAAATGTTTGAAAACATGTATTTTTTGTCTGGAGGGAAGAAATTATTTAGAAAAATATTTTTGGAAACGTGTCTACATAAAATTACTAAAAAATAAATTACAGATAAATCGTCGATCTGTTTTACTTCCATGAAGATTAACTGCGTTGCTTTACTTATCTTCTATGTGGAAAATGCAACGTTTTGTTACACTTGTAGGATTTATTATTGGTTTTATTATTACTGAGGACTTAAAAATCTCTTAGCAAAAGAAACAATGCATTGACTGTTCAGGCTCTTGGGTTTTAGAAAAAATCATGCTCATGTAGTTCTGACCAAGTTTGCGCTGTTAAAAAGTATATAATTCAACATGTCTGATTCTGTCATTTCTTTTAATCATAACGCAAAATATCTTCATGAAATCAAAAGCATCAGGCATGTTGAAAATTCGGGATGTTATTTGATAATAACACTTACACGCGCATGATGAAGACGTAAGGACCGTAAACTAATTGCTTTAGGCAATAAACTCGCAACGGAGGGACGCTAATAAAGTATCTCATCATCACCAACTGCCTCATCTCTACTGTTAAATTGTAATCAAGTTGTCTTGAACAAGAAACATATCTTGTTGGGCGTGCTTATTGTGGAAATAGAAAAATGTATCTTGACTTTGTGCAATTATTTTAAACTATTGCGGACTTATGTATCTACTGTTGTATCTGATGTATCAAGTTGCGGACTGATGTATCTACCATACCAAAATTTAAAATTTAATTCCTTTTTGTATTGTATTTATTAAAAGTCTTTCAATTTTAGCGAATTTCCCTATAGGGAAGTGGCTATTACCGTAGGTGTCACGGTTAGGCCTGTTCCGATATCCTTTTTAATTTTGATGTCCCCAGAGGCCAAAAACGCTATTCGTTCACATTTGTATATATGTATACATATACATATTATACATATATATATTTTCAAATACACATATATATTCTCTTTCAATGAACAAAATATACGTTTTTAATGTTATTCAAACTTTATTTATTTATTTATTTATTTTACATACCAACGGACAACTCCATTTTTCATTCATACAACAAAACAAGATGGAAACAATAATTAATAACAATAATGTAGCATTCGCTCTGGTCTTAATAAAAATACATGCATTTATTGATAAAGAATTCTACATAATGATTCAAAAAGAATAAATAACATTTACAATTAATATTATATAACTGAATTAGATAATATTTGTAGATCTTTAGCACATAGAAGGAAAGAATAAGAACTGTGTCCATGTCACTTATGTACTTGTACAATGCTGTATATAATGGAGAGGAACCTTATGAGGCACGCCTCAGGTAACTGTCTTGCGATTTGATCCTGAGCCTAGGGTAAAAAGGGGTGAATATCAAACACATGCATGAACATGTTCAGAAGGTATGGGTGCGCTACTAAGAAATGAAAAAACCCTAATTTTATATCGATTTCTCAAATAAAATTTAAGCCAACTTTATAACACAATACAATGTATATCATGTATAAACATCCATCCACAAGAATATCGAACGGGAAAATAGTTTTTTTTTCAATTATCAAAAACAAAAATAAATATAATATTAAACATTATTTCCAATGGATGTAAAATGAAATAATACAAATAAATGTTCTTTATCCTGCCCGCTATCGCCGACACCGCGTCTGCTGAACTTAATTAATTAACTGTTTCAACCGAACGTGGAACTGCCATGTGGAACTTTTTGTCGTTTCATGTGTCATTTGCAACTCTATAAATTTCCTCTACACAACCAATCGATTATACCAAACCAGTTTGTTGCGAGAGGAAACTCCATAAACTAATTACAAATAGATTGTAAATAAAAGATTGATGCCTGCGGTATTAAAATTTGGTGAGTTTCCTTTTACAATGCAAATTTTCCCAATTTATCCCTAGAACATTTTAAATAGCCTAAAAAGCAAATAATTTAGTATACCAAAGTGTTTTGTACGGTTATTGGCTACGGAGAAAATTCAAAAATTGCAAATTTAAAATCCCCATGTTATTCTTTTGGATAATATTGTAAAATGTTGTAGATTGCTTGTTTATGAAAATATGTTCTGTTTTACGAACCACCCGTTCTGTTTTATTCGTTCTGTTTTATTAGTAAAATATTATGTTTTACTAATATTTTTTATACTTTATAGTAAGCTACTAATAGTTTACTAAAAACCACACCTAAGTAGCCTCTCTGTAACAGCAACCAAGGTACCCTTTGAACCTAATGTTATTAAAATAAATTTAATTTAAAATTAAAATCAACTCAGGCAAATGGAAATTCATTTAGTCTGTAGGTTTGCTGTGGTGGGGGATTTTTATTACTAGAATGTGTGCAAATTATAGCAACATAAGTGTCTCAGACAACACCAGCTGACTAATACATGCAGTCCATCTCACGAGTGGAGCGTGCTACATTTAACAGTACGGTAGTTTTACAGGTGACTGCCTGCGTCTCGTATTCCAGCCAGACTCTCACCCTAAATAAATGATACCTCCACTACTAGCTTCTGTGTCACTCATGTATGAGCGTTTACAATAGCAACATAAGTGTTTAGACGACGCCAGCTAACTAATGCATGCAGTCCATCTCACGGGTGGAGCATGCTACATTTAACAGTGCGGTAGTTTTACAGGTGACTGCCTGCGACTCGCATTCCCGCCAGACTCTTACCCTAAATAAATCAGACCTCCACTACCAGCTTCTGTGTCACTCATGTGTGAGCGTTTACTATAGCAACATAAGTGTTTAGACGACACCAGCTGACTAATGCATGCAGTCCATCTCACGGGTGGAGCATGCTACATTTAACAGTGCGGTAGTTTTTCAGGTGACTGCCTGCGTCTCGCATTCCCACCAGACTCTCACCCTAAATACATGAGACCTCCACTACCTGCTTCTGTGTCACTCATGTGTGAGCGTTTACTATAGCAACATAAGTGTCTCAGACGACACCAGCTGACTAATGCATGCAGTCCATCTCACGGGTGGAGCATGCTACATTTAACAGTGCGGTAGTTTTACAGGTGGCTGCCTGCGTCTCGCATTCCCGCCAGACTCTCACCCTAAATACATGAGACCTCCACTACCAGCTTCTGTGTCACTCATGTGTGAGCGTTTACTATAGCAACATAAGTGTCTCAGACGACGCCAGCTGACTAATACATGCAGTCCATCTCACGGGTGGAGCATGCTACATTTAACAGTGCGGTAGTTTTACAGGTGGCTGCCTGCGTCTCGCATTCCCGCCAGACTCTCACCCTAAATAAATGAGACCTCCACTACCAGCTTCTGTGTCACTCATGTGAGAGAGTTTACTATAGCAACATAAGTGTCTCAAACGACACCAGCTGACTAATACATGCAGCCCATCTCACGGGTGGAGCATGCTACATTTAACAGTGCGGTAGTTTTACAGGTGGCTGCCTGCGTCTCGCATTCCCGCCAGACTCTCACCCTAAATAAATGAGACCTCCACTACCAGCTTCTGTCTCGCTCATGTGTGAGCGTTTACTATAGCAACATAAGTGTCTCAGACGACACCAGCTGACTAATACATG
This sequence comes from Macrosteles quadrilineatus, assembly GCF_028750875.1. NCBI lineage: Eukaryota > Metazoa > Arthropoda > Insecta > Hemiptera > Cicadellidae > Macrosteles > Macrosteles quadrilineatus. Next base: position 153,746,000 of record NW_026542594.1, read on the forward strand.
CAGTCCATCTCACGAGTGGAGCGTGCTACATTTAACAGTACGGTAGTTTTACAGGTGACTGCCTGCGTCTAGCATTCTCGCCAGACTCTTACCCTAAATAAATGAGACCTCCACTACCAGCTTCTGTGTCACTCAGGTTTGAGCGTTTACTATAGCAACATAAGTGTTTTAGACGACACCAGCTGACTAATACATGCAGTCCATCTCACGGGTGGAGCATGCTACATTTTAACAGTGCGGTAGTTTTACAGGTGACTGCCTACGTCTAGCATTCCCGCCAGACTCTCACCCTAAATAAATGAGACCTCCACTACCAGCTTCTGTGTCACTCATGTGTGAGCGTTTACAATAGCAACATAAGTGTCTCAGACGACGCCAGCTGACTAATACCTGCAGTCCATCTCACGGGTGGAGCATGCTACATTTTAACAGTGCGTTAGTTTTACAGGTGACTGCCTGCGTCTTGCATTCCCACCAGACTCTCGCCCTAAATAAATGAGACCTCCACTACCAGCTTCTGTGTCACTCATGTGTGAGCGTTTACTATAGCAACGTAAGTGTCTCAGACGACACCTGCTGACTATTAATACATGCAGTCCATCTCACGGGTTGAGCATGCTACATTTAACAGTGCGGTAGTTTTACAGGTGACTGCCTGCGTCTCGCATTCCCACCAGACTCTCACCCTAAATAAATAAGACCTCCACTACCAGCTTTTAACGCTACCAGCTTTTAGGGAAGTATTCCATTATAAAGTAACTCTCCTAGTCAACTGTCAAAATGTTTTATAACTTAAACAAACCTTAAAAATACAAAATACGTCAATTAACACTTGAATTAATATATTTACACTTATACTGTTTACTCACATGACATATAAAATATGGTAAGTGGTGATCGATTTCGATTGGACACTCCAATTATCATCAGACCCAATAGGCGAATTGATCACCATCTTGTGAGTAAACAGTATAAGTGTAAATATTTTATTACAAGTTTTATTTGACTTACTTGTGTATTTTCAGGTAAATTAATAGCACGTACAATGCTGACTAAGAAGTTATTTATATTTAATGAAGTGAACTATTAGCTGCATTTGATGATGAAAACCCCAATGATATTATACTATTATAATAGGCTTTATTTTGGTTACACATAAAAGATACTCATAGCAATACAATTAGGCCTATAAGTAAAGTATCCAGTTTGTAAGTAGCACACGTTAAGACAATTTCAGAGAGATTATGGATTTTCATCGTGTGGGTTTTCATGCACTTTGAAAGCTTTTTTTCAAAGTTAACCATTACTTTCGTTTAAGTGTTTTTTTGAAGCAGCAGTGGTTTCTTTAAGTATTCCTCTTCAGTAAGCAACTTCTTGATCATCTCCTGGGGTAGCTCCAAACAAACACCACCAGACGACTTTTGCTTTAAGATACCTTCGGTTTTTCGAATAGATCCCTTCATTGGGGTTGCAGCCATGGAACCAAACCATTTCACGAACATCTTACTATGATAACTGGTTTATAACTTTTATGTTTAGTAGCAAAAATGCAGTGCTGTACAAACCAGGTCGTTTTTTATACTGAAATTAGATATTCTAGCCTAAAAAACAACATACCCACACCTTTTTATTCCTGATCACTAACGATACTCAAATCCACGCATATTTCTAGTTATCTTCGTTATCTGGGTAGCTATTGTTTTTTTTTTTATAACAAGTTAACTGGAGTGTTAACTGGAACTGAAGTAACATTTTTAAACGTCTCAGTTACTTTGCGATTACAGATTTTCAAAGGGTGTTAGACAGTTTATAGGACTAAATATATACTATATATAGCTCATGGAAGCTAATATCAGTGTAAAGTATTTATTTTTTATAAACTTTTTAAATAAAAGACTAGTAATATTTTGTTACTATATGTGTATGTTAGCTCAATTATTAACGGTTGGTCCATCAACCTGTGAATACATTTTCCTGTTCTATGCTTAAATAAGCCTTTCGGCCATTTAGTTTGATTGTAAATGGTTTAATGGACACGTTTGTTCTCTAATTAACAACCTGTTACCCTGCAGTATCAACCAAATTTATCTTCGTAATATAATTGTAAACAACTAATAGTAAAATATGTTATGTTAGTTATTCTAGATTGCATAGCTGACATTTTAACGGTGTCCCTTGATAGAACAAACTCACCATATATATCCATCAAATAACATATTTACCTATTATATTGGGTTAGTAAACGAACAACTAAATAAGACTAACTAATGTAAGACTCATATAATAAAATCTATCGTAGAATATCTATAATTCATTGTAATATAATAAACAAATTGTACAGTAATGTTGTTAATTGAATTCAATACTTAAAGTGGGAAGAAATTAACGAATCAAACGTTGTAGATCCACCTCTAATTCTAGGACTTCACACACACACCACCATTATAGACAAAACAACAAAACTGCAACAGGGTGTAACAGGCGAGGGCGGTCCCTGCATTACCAACCCTCGCTTAGCGAGTTTACTGCCTCAACTAATTAATTTATGAGCTGTATATCACTTAAGTGCCGAATTCAGACATTATAACATAGCTAACTACTTTGAGAAACATTAAAACACTCTACGATGTATATTTAACATCAAATTAGGGTCGTAGTAAGCTTAATATCTGTGCTGAATGTTGATTGTTTTAGATTAATCTATTTGCAAAACCTTACTCCCACTATATACTGAAATAGAGATAATATATTTAAAATGTAACCTGACCTTGTCATTGTATTCATATGAATCAGAAATATTAATATAACTTATCAGGATATTGTTAAACATCTCTTAAAATACGTTAAATGTAATTTTGATGTATATTATATATACAAATATTACCAATTTACATTTTAATTGATTGTTTATAATTTTAAAATATTTAATAAGTCAATTAATTTGTCATCCAGCTTGGATTTACTATGGAAGCAACAAATACGATATAAATTAAAAACTGTATTTATATATGTAGGCCTACCCCCAAATAAAATAAGTCCAACTTGATGTTTATATCGTCTAAAAAAGTTTTTAAATAGAGCATTACTGAAACCTTGATGGCATGTGTTAGCTTCCACTAAAATAATGGGCACAAGTAAAATTCCCCCCCAAAAAAAAAGAAAAATGAGCTTTAAGCATATCTAAAGTAATGCCACCAATTAATTTTTGTAATTGCACGGTATTATATATTTTAACCAAATTGAAAATTAAAATAATAACTATAAAAATTAAACAAATGTACTGACCAAGTCTTAGTAAAGAATCAACGTAGTGGTAATACAACTGTATTCAATATACCTCATTAACCAGAGACACAAATACAAACTATCATCCCCACTCGTAAATAAAGACTGCTCCAAGCTATGTGGTAGGGAATTGCATTTTCCATTGTAAGTTTAGATAATCAATAGGTAAAAGTCTATTTTGAAAAGGTCCTCGTTTCCTTCTGATGCGAATTATCTGGGGAAGCTATCTGCCCTCTAAATCTTTATTCTGCAAATCCCCCTATTTTTCTCCCCTCCGGTTCAAGTCCATATTGTGGCAACGCTAACATAGGAGGGTGAGTCGTGTCTGACTTTTCCAATCAAATCACATAGATTGAAAAGTAATACAGTGACGATGATAGAAAATGAGGGGAGGTTGAAGCAATGGTCATCTGCAATAGAGACGTTTTACGGAGTTATTCCAAGGGGGGGGGGGGAGGGTTAGTAACATTTTATTGGTCTTGTATTAACTACATTACTAAGTCTTAGTGTACAAGGACGCATGTTATGAGCAGGTTTATAATTCAGTACTTCTGTTTTAATTAATAGTGACGTATGATATATGAGTCAAATAACTCGAAGCAAGATAAATCTGTTACAATGTACACTGAAGCAAATAAAACCATTTTGAGATTTATAATGCAACATATATATTCAACCAGAGATCCAAAGAGAGTTCAAAAAGCCCAAGGACAGTATTGTATGTTTCATGTTACGGGAATGGTTTCATGGTGAGTCAAAACTGTTGCACCTTGTCGTGATTTTTGGAAGTAATATCATAAATGTTTAATGTTATTTTAATTTCTAAAATTGGCCATTGTATATTTTAATCAACAAACTAGCACCAAAATTGATACATTTGAGTTTTACAATAATGTTTAATACGTCTCAATAGTATGAAGATGGTATTTAAATTTACAGTGTGTTTCTCGGTTCATAAAATAAGCCAAGTTCTTAAAATGAGGAAAGAAAATATATTACCTTTCAATCATTTAAATATATTTTGTGAAATTAATAAAGCTTTAGGAAATAAATAGTTAAAAAACTTATAGTTCATAACCAACTCATAATAAAAAAATTAACATATAGAATTATCATATTACTTGCTAATTGTGGGGGTTGATTTAGAGAGTTAGGCGCTGGATTAGCAAGAAAACGTTAAATTATAGGAAACACATGACGCGACCCGAGTTTTTGCCGTCTCGTCCCTCACCAGTCTCCAATGTCAATATCAGATGCGGGGGCTGTTCTGGCTGATATTTCGCAGCACTGCAGTTTAGTTCCACTCCACTTCCCTGTATTTTATTATCATATTATTTATAATAATTTTGGTCATTGCAAAAAAAAACACGAGAAAAAATATACATATGTAATAATTTTTTTTATATTTGGAATAATTGCGTTTGCAAGATTTCACATAATTATATTTACATGGCCGTATTTACTTAAATTAAAAAGAGAATATTATCATAACAGGTTTCGTTTGAATTCTGTCAGAATTGGAATTGCTATTGGTAATATCATTTTTATTTGCTTTGTATCTTGTATTGCACTTATCATAAGACGGTAAAGTTTCATCCTATAATGTTAGAGATTCCATTGATAATTTATAAATGCAAAAAATTGAATTAGTGATTTCAATATTATTAAGTAATACCATGTAATACATTTCACAAAAATTACGAATTGTATTAGCATAGCTGCAAAATTATTTATTTGAAAACTAATAACCTTTCCATTATCGGGGGCCATGTAAAATGGGGCAAATTGATTGTTCCACAATTGATATTACCCCGATTATTTATTAAACCCAAGAACATTTTCTATACAAATTGATTAAGTTTTAGTGATCTAAATATGTGAGCATTTGAAGTTATGATAGGTATTAAAATTACAACCAAATTACATTACTTTATAGCACTTATATCATTTTATTTTAGATTTAATTACAGATGCAATGTAAGAGTTTCTTCAGCTAGAAGTCTAGTTCCCCTCTGAAATAGTTGTGACCGCTTTTAGTTTTTTTAGAATTGGAAATGTTTAAGATTTAATGTTGGTTAGCTCCTAAAAAGTTTTACAATTATTGTTCAAAGCAACTCCCAAGCCCATAGGAAGGTATGTAGCAATTACTGCAAGAGTGTATTAGATACAATTAGGGTTTCCAGTAATTCCACTTATAGCAGAGATTTAGTCAGTGAAGTGGAGAAATACACGAAAATAACAAGGAAAGGTTTATTTGCAGCATAAATAAACGTTGTCATTTATTCAGAAAAGGTGATGATAAACAGTTTTTACAAATATCGCTTGCTCTTCAAGTACGTATTGCATCGACAGCGCTGAATTTTATTTTAATTTTATACCGCACTTAAAACTTAAAACTTACGTTGTGATTACAAATTATGATTAGCTTAGTTTGTAAAACTTATTTTGAGTCAATCTATTGAATATTCATCTCTCTTTTAATAAATTAATAATGATTTTTTATGTTTTTACGCTAAATTAGCATATATTTGTAGGCCGTCAGCACACATATAGTCCTCTAAGGAATAAGAACTGTGTCCATGTCATTTATGTACAATAGGCTACATATTGAAGAGATACCTTTGAGGCGCGCCCCAGGTAACTGTCTTGCGATTTCATCCAGAGCCAGTAGTAAAATTGTGGATATTCAAACACATGCATGTACATGTTCAGGAGGTATGGGTGCCCTATTGAGAAATGAAAAAAACTAATTTTATATAGATTTTTGAGTAAAATGTAAGTCAACTTTAAACACAATACAACGTATATCATATATAAAATTCCGCTAATAAAAATACCACGCAGGAAATTTTTTATTTTTAGAATTTTTTAACAAAAATAAATATAAAATGAAACATTAGTTCCGATGGATGTAAAATAAAATAATACAAATAAATGTTCTTTATCCTGCCCGCTATCGCCGACACCGCGCCTGCTGAACTTAATTAATTAACTGTTTCAACCGAATGGAACTGCCATGTGGAACTTTTTGTCGTTTCATGTGTCATTTGCAACTCTATAAATTTCCTCTACACAACCAATCGATTATACCAAACTAGTTTGTTGAGAGTGGAAATTCCCTAAAGAAGTACAATAGAATTACAAATATAGTATAAATACAAGATTGTTGACAGTAGTATTAAAGTTTGGTGAGTTTGCCATTTTAGCGAAATTCACTATAGGCAAGTAGCTATTACCGTAGGGTAAGACCTGGAGCTGGAACCGATATAATTTTTCATTTTGATGTCCCTAGAGACCAAAATTACCATGTGTTCAAATTTGTATACAGGCATGTATTATCACTTGATGATATACAGTAAATATGGGTTCTTGGGTCTTGATTCATGTAGCAGTGACCTAAATTTGTTATAATAAAAAAGTTACACTTGGCTTGAAACCTAGGACCTAAGTTTTCAAGCTAGGTATTGTTGTAAATTAATGTTTTTTTTAATGTTGTAGTCAGATTAAAGAGCTAAATTTTTCAAAATTGGAGCATGTTAACATTATAATTACCATTGTTTTCTTAACTAATTCTTGTGTATTGCAATGTAAAAAAGATTGCTAAAGAGGGTTATTTTACAAACCTTAGGATTCTGAAAACATTTTACAGCCAATCTTCCTCAGTATCAACACTTTTTAAAGTTACTGTATATTGAAAGGATTTGAGTGCGCCGATTGTGCTGCAGACGTAACACTGGCTTAGTTTTTAACTTATTTACCACATAAGTTATGCAAATGAGCGACAACTGTTCACACACGCTTTGTGTTTCCGTGTCATCAATGTTTAAACTTCACCCAACAGACGGGGGACACTGCCATTTCCTACGGATGTGAGTGTGTAATGCAATATTCAAGATCAGGTCTCCAGGAAAAAAGTAGGATTTCCATAAACTGTATTTTTTTTATCAATTATTTTAGAGAGATTAGGATTCACACAACACAGAGATTAAAATAAAATTAATAATTAAAATTAAAAAATACGATCGCCGAGACTTATGTCACGTTTGTCACCTTAAACCTCTCTGTAATACATTATTACTCGTCGGTTTCAACACCAAGATCATTTCAAATTGATTGAGTGTATTAAGGTATTGCAAAATGTATCTTTTTTCCGTCTATAAAGTATGTGCAGATAAAAATAACCTAATATCTCAGAGTAATAAAACAAAATTTTGTTTTATTACGCTGAGGCTTTACAAAATCTCTAGAAAGCCCGAATGAAACATAAGGTTTGCTGTTTGCATTAAATACTCGAAGAACATCTTTCAATTAAGTTAAGGAATAGCTTTATTAATCAGGTAATTTTTAATTTGATTTTCAATGAGTTGACAATTTTCTTTTAATTAAAATTTGCACCTGTTCAAAGCATGTCTTACCAATAAGGTTTGTTAAAGTTTTATAAAATCCTAAATCTTTAGTAAAAACATATTTTAAATTTTTAGCGTGCTTATAAAAGTGTTGTTAAACTTCACTTTAATGTAATTTGACATATTTGCCTATAGAACATACCTAGCTATAGCTATATATTTATTTATTCATTTAACTAGTTTTTGTCTATAACTAAATATTTTAGTCCAGTCAATCCGTTGTAAAACCACGTAGACAAAAATAGCCAAAAATATTGCTTGAGCGTTCCGAGATATTCGCAAAAAATTAGCGAAATTTTATGGAAACCTTCCTCCCTAGCATTATTTATCACATTCCGCACGGGAAACGTAGGAAGAACATGCTTATCCATAGCCGTCTCTAGTATATATTCTACAGACAGCTATGGCTTATCCCAACTCCACGCAATGTCGAAAAAAATCCCTGAGAAAGAGTAACTGCGAATTTATATGTCCCAAAGTATACAGTACATAATCATTAACATAGCATACACATATTCTAAGCTAACCTAACTTGTTATCTGAATTAAGTAGCTATGTTTTAGATTTTTGTGTTTATTGTTTAGTAGATTTTGTGTTTGAGAGATACTTAATACTACCCATTAACCACATATACTTGAGTCGAAGGTTACAACAATTTTGTTCATTAAAAGACTTCGAGTTTTTTTTACAAAAAATTTATTTAAATCCACAATAATTTTCATCCTCATGTTTTTCACCATCGCCCACTGGGAGGTAAGCTTGTATATATTTTCGACAGATATTTAGTTTTCTCTACTACTTTTGAAAATTAACTTTAAACATACTTTGATGGTTATAAAGAATTACGATTATTATGTGTAAATCATAAGCGTTTTCTTTGTGTTGGTTTATTTAAATTTGTAAATCCAATTATTATTTTATTTCGTTAACACTGTTGTTTATCGATGATCTTCACAAATAAAATTGTTTACGTTAAAACAACCAACATTTTACAAGCATTAATTTGAACTTTTAGCATACAGCGTTTTGTGAAAAAGTAAAACAGTCAACGTTTAGTGTCCAGGTTTATGAGCCATACTTTTGTTTTATTACTCTGAGCTAATATGTATACAATTGTAAATTTGTGATATTATAGACATAACTATAAAGTGTTTTTTATCCATCTGTTACAAACAAATGAGTTAAATCATTCGTCAAAACAATAACCACGAAGTGTTCTGCTTGATGATCTTTAAAGTAAGTAACATTCATGCCTTGGAGAGCAGTTACTATCTATAACTTATTGTTAAGAGGTTTAGCCATAAATTGTAAGGAAGAAATCACGTGCTTTCTGTCACATGAACATGAGAAATGCATCAGTCCGGACTGCGGAGTCCTGTCGATCCTCCAGGGATCCGTTACTCTTCGGTGAGTCTGGTTTATTTATCATGACCACTTCCTTCCATCGAGTTAGTTTAAATAACCGAGACAACATTACTGTAAGTGTTACATACATTTTTAACACTGTCTTCCCTGCTTTAAAACACGCAAGAACCACCACGTTCAAATGGGGAAAAAGTAAAATATATTGAAGATTAAAGATAAGCAGCTGCAGTTGTACGGTAAATACCTCATTCTCCGACTTATTTTAATTTTATAATTTGGAAAGCGCTAGCTTTTTATTTAAGTTTTTCAAATTCTATATCACCATTGTAGGGTACACGCATTGTGAAATGTTTGAACAATTATTAAAATTTTTGAGTAATTTATTGTCTGCAGTGATTTTTGGTATATTAGTTAAACTTTCAGAGAAGTCGTATTATTTCTATAGCTATTTAGAAAAATAATATTTCATTATCTTTTACCTCCACCAATCATGAAAACTCGCACTTGTCAATGTTATTAGGATGCAGACTAAAAATATCTTATGTTTCTGCACTAAAATACCTAGTTAAGCAAAAACTTGTGTTTCGTTATAATAACTTACTCCTAACAGTAAGTGAGAAATACTATATATTTTTTGTTAGTTTTCAAATAAACTGCTATGGAAAACAACAGTTCCACCAGGTACGAGCTACTACCATACTACACAGTTACTAGGTAGAGGGTGGTGTTGTTTGATAAGTTATGTGCAGTCTTGTGGTACTGCAACATGGCTACTGTAGGGTGGATTAGCGTGATTAAAATGGATAATGTCTTTGTGCGAGATTAAACACTACTAATATCCATAACTTGCCATTATCTACTTGTATCCATAATTTGCCTTTGCCCAGCCAAGTTTGCATTACTAGGTCAAGTTTAAAAAAGGATTTTGCTAGTTCAAAAGAAATAATTGATTCATAAAACTGGTAATTTATTTATCCATTTGAATTAAGTAAATCAAATGATAGAATAAATGGCGTTAAAATAATTTTTCAGATAATGATCAATGAGTCGTAAAATACTGTAAAAAGTCCCTATACTCGTGTGAGTGCTAGTAATAAGAGCTTTTGAATAATAAAAAGCGCGGCGTTCTTCTAGACGAGTGCAGCCTTTGTGCAGGTGAGCCATTGTTGTAAACGCTTTGTTTGGCGGGAGTCATCACAGCTGATGACTCTTCTGCTTTCACGTCGGTGTCTTTGACTTAAAAGTCAAATATGCAGCCCTTTATTGACTGCTTTTTCGTCTAAGCCGTATATTCTGGTTTAAGATGTTCTAAGACATAAAACTAAGAAAATTTAAACATTTGGCAGGAAAATTAATTTTAATTTTTTGAAGAGTTAGAAAAAATACAAAAATGTCTCTCTACTTTTAAAATGCACGATATTCATATGTTAATTATATATATTAATATCAAATACGTTTTTATGAATATGAAATTAAGTTAGTTGATTTTAGAACAAAGCATGGTAAATAGTTCGAAAAGTTAACCACCTCTGGTGCATTATTAATATTGCACCACGATGAGCATAAAATAGAAACAACAATGATTTGTTTAAACAGCGGGTGTTTAATATTAAGTTTCGAAGCAAGGCGTACACTAATGCAACATTTATTGTTAATTTTAATTTTGTTGACCAATATTGTTGTAGATCACTGAGTTTGAAGCTTCTTTATACTTTGATTTATAATAAATGTTTTTGTTAATTCAAGAAAGAAAAAACTGTATTAAGATAATGTAACTTTTTTTTCTTTGTTCAGAATGAAAAACAATATGAAATATCATATAACTAGCTAACAAACCTAAAACAGAGTTTTTAATATAACATTTCGAGGTAAATTAAACAGACTGTGTTCAAAGTTTACCATATTACGAGGTTACATGGAAACCACTTTGAGATGCAAGTTGTGTGTACACAGTACATAATTTACTACGTAAGTAGAAAATTATGTACTGTAAAAAGCAGGCAAAAGATTTGCAATTGTTGTATAAAGCAAAATCAAATACCTATAAGTCCGTTAGAAACTGTTTTAAATATATTTATTTCTTTTCTTATACAATTTTTATAATTCCTTTACTGTAGAACTAACGAAGCTCCACTAAAAATTGATTAGACTTAACAATTAAAAATAACGTATAAGTCAAGAAGAGGAAGGTATTAAATTTACTTTTTAATAAGCGTGTGTGTGAAATAATAGCGGTTTCCTTCTAGCTATCAGTTTTTCAATTGTTATCCCTAAATAGTCTAATAGGAATGTTGTCTAACCTAACATTGCATTAAGGAAAATGTCGGGATTTCTAACACTAAATAGTAGTGTAGGGTTTTGCTAGACCTAGGTATATACAGATTTAAAAATATGTTAATTTAAACTACTATTAGATCGTTTTGGAGCTAAAATACAGTATATCTATACAGTAGAGTTTAAGTTATCAAATAAATATTAGTTTTTTGTTTGTTAAAAACCATTATGCTTTTAAACACTACGCTACTACATAGAACTAAATGGTTTATTTTAATATAATTAAAAAACAAATTCTAATTCAATTTATGAAACACAACAATGCAAACTTTTCTTTTAGAAGTATGATAAAAAAGAGGATGCAAGACAAAATTGTTTTGCTAGATGAGGCTAACTTTGGATATAACAAGTTTTCATGAAGAAACTAATCAGAAGAAATGTTACAAGGGGGAGACATTCGTGGAGGGGAGAAAGAAAATTGATTAGGAGTTATCATTTACAAACAGCGGAGGTTTTATCCTACATTTACAGCAGATATAGACAGGGTTGTCTGTGATATATATCTACATCTTTCAAAATTATAATAAATGGAAACTATTTATAAATTCTCTACACTTATAAGTTTTCACTTTGGACCAAAACCTAATAAGGTTTTAGCCCTAGTTGAGAATTGTTAAACCTGTTCGATACTTGCAACTGTTTAATTTGAAAAAAAAACGATGCATGTGTAGACGAAAATTATTCTGTACTGTTTTACAGATACTCATAATCCCTTTGACTTGGTTGTTCTATCTCACACAATAACCAAGATATACATGGTTTTATACATGGAACTTAAATAGGTAGGCCTACAACAAAAAATACTCATAATTTTTCTATAAAACCAAATGTTAAATCAAAATTCAACTCAATCCAAAAATCTAAAATTTTTACCAAGAATTGAAATCCAAACATTGTGTGTACTACGAAATTACAATCAACAAGCTTTGAAGTTTTTATTAACTTCTTACTCCTATAGGCCTACTCCTTTACCAATCAATAAATAATAAACGAAGTAAACCTACAGGTCATTCCCCGAGTTGACGATAAACTTTGAAATGTCCTTCCTTTTACTGGATTCCCAAGTGGTGCTTGGCGCTTTGTTAAAAATTAATGAGACACTGCCCGTGGAAGGACATAACTCCGTCTTAAAAGCAAAACACACAGCGCTCACACTTCTTGATTGTAAAAGGCGTTTAATAATAAATAACAGAAATGGAATCCAATTGAAAGTTTTCACGATCCCTACAGTTTCTTTATACATTTAATAAATGTATAAAGAAATGTTGCTGTCCATCTTTTGTCGTTTTTTTTCTTTCCAACAAATAAAACACAGTATTTTTTTAGCCATAATACCTATAATTAAGGGAGGATGATTTTATTGCATTCAATTTCCTATTTGTTTTGTTGCCTCGGTAGTAAACTGCAAAACCAGTTTTGTAACTTACTAGCTGGCCCGACAGACGTCGTCCTGTCTTAATGTGGTTTTATGCCAAATGCTCGTTCATTTTCAAGATGAGCTCGTTCGCATGGCTCAATCACGTCCTGGTTGAAGTTCGTTCGCTACGCTCACTCACCTTTAGGTTGGAGCTCGTTCGCTACGCTAACTCGCCTCCAGCTTGAAGTTCGTGCACTACGCTCACTCACCTTATGGTTGAAAATTAGCTGTTGTCATAAATGGAAACAATAATAGTAGTGCTGCACCTTGTTGGTAAACCTATTAACTTTTTAATTCTATTGAACATCGCAGAATCAAATTGTTTAGTTGCACCGGCTGTTAAGATTCTTTAATTCGATTAAAATATGACTACTCATAAGATTAACATGGGAAAATCCAGAGCCACTGGGGCGGAACCCTTTTGACGAATCTGCACCAAACATTACTCAAACAAACCATCCTTGAATAAAGCCTGAAAATTGTATTACAATCTGTCGACCGGTTTCGGAATCCATTAAGGACAAACAAACATACATTGGATTTTTTATATATATAGATTATTAACCGACTTCCCCACTACCAACAAAAGGAGGAGGTTCTCAATTTGTTTGTGGCGATGTTTTTTTTTTCTATGTATGTTCACCAATTTATCTGTGATTCTTTTACCGATCAGTGTGGTTCCACCACCAAAATAACCAGGAGAGTTTCTATTTGGTACCTTATATATTATGTTTAAGTATAATATTTGTTTCGGTGAAAAATTCTGAAAACCTTAAATATTCAACATTTATTTTGTTTACATTTGTGCAGATTGTTTACATTTGTGCAGAGAAGGCAATAAATAATAATAACATTCCTACAGCTGTTAGTTGAAACCATTTAAATGAAGCTACAGACAATTCTTCATGAAACAGTTGCTTCATATTGATCAATAAACTATTTCTTGCCATGGAGCCTAAATGAATTTCATTGAGAAAAATGCATTTTGTTTTGGTTACTATAAAAAATGTATTTTAACGTTTGACCAGATTTGTGTATACAGTAATTCTGTTTTTAGTATTGAATATTCTGACTTAAGTACATGATCGTCAATTGTCTTAAAAGTGTTAAATATTTTAATTACTAAACATGCATTTGCAGATGTGGAATGTTTATTGATATTCTCTACCCAGTTACTATATCATATCAATACTATTATGCCTGCTTCGGAAAGTCCTAGAGGAAGATGATTTGCAATTTCGACTAGGCTATATCTTGAGCAAACAAAATCCCCTACATGACTTACACCACATTTAGCTGAACCAATCTTTCATATAATATTTTCCAAAGGTACTATGGTGTTAACAACCAATTTTCCACTTTTGAGAGATTTTTTAGTGCTGGTAGCTGAGGAATAACTTTCATATTGTTCCAAAAGGCTTGAGACGTTACTGTATTTCTTTTTATAATGTAGATTATAGTATTTAGAAGTACACCGATTGCAGGAAACGATGATGTCTGACATTTCAATGTATCTAGAAAAGACAATTAGTTTTTCACTAGGCCTAATGTAATGGACAACTCTTTCTTTCTTAAGGAATATCTAAAGTTGTTTATTTTCATACCCATTGATTATGTAACCTGAACAGGTGACTAATGATTGTTCTGTGGAACTTTTGATTGTTTCAAACAGTTTTGCTTATCAAAAATCCTCAAGTAATTAATATATAAAAAATTATACAGTCACTAAAAATCATGAAATAATTTATTTTTGTAAAAAAATACAACCGACTTCAAATGCTCTAAAAAGAATGAAATAATTTCAATAAAGTAAACTTTTGTATTAGGCAAGCTCACGTATTTCAAGTCGGCGCGGCTCAAACTGCAAATATGATTGAAATTAAATATTGTGTGTGTGTTTTGAAAATCAATAAATTGTAGCCGGATAACATAAATATATAAAAAAACATACTGAACAGTTTTGTTTATATATTAAAGGAAATATTTTCTTGTATTTTATGTTTACTTCAGAATAAATGCATTATAAAAATAACACACACAAATGTTCTATATGAATAGGAAAATAATTTAGTTTGATATTATGATAGGGAAAAGAAGCCGTTAATACCACTATAATGCCGATCTCTGATTACGGTAATAAAATAACACTTAACGCATAACTATGAGAAAGACATGCAGATTAACGCCTTTAGTTATAGATAGTCACCTGCAATATGGACACCCTCTTTCAATTTTGTATCAAAAATCATCATAGAGCCGCGCCAGCTTAAAATACGTGAGCTTGCCTAATACAAAAGTTTACTTTATTGAAATTATTTCATTCTTTTTAGAGCATTTGAAGTTGGTTGTATTTTTTTACAAAAATAAATTATTCTTTAAGCTATCTACATTCATAATACATCTGTTTACAAGAAATCAATATTTATAAGTTTAGCTTTATGCAATACAAATGTTAACGATGTTAGGACATTATTTATTCATTTCATGGTGATGTTCGGTAACTTCTCTAGCCAACAACAGATTTCAATTTCACATTATCAAATAATACTTAGCTCGTTTAAGATAGATGTCCACAAAAAATGGTGAGGAGTCTTTTGTTACCATCTTCCAGTGGTTACGATTGTGTCAGTATTCAAACAAATATTTATCAATAAATGTTCAAATTTCCCTAGAGGTCTCGATGGTTGAGCAGCTTAGCTAAATAATTGAGAGTTGGCAACACTATAACAACTGTTAACATTGCCATGACTGTCATTGGACAGCGACAGGCGACTGACAGCTGTATAGTCTCATCAATGGAGAATGAGGTTGCCTCAGGGACCCACACATCCCTGGACCCCTCATAAACAGAAATGAGTCTCCCTTTACGACTGAGGAATAGTCCAAATGCAAGTCCAAGACTGAGACTTTGTCGTTATTTCGTCATCCTTTAAAAATTGTATGTATCTAATTTTTGTATATAGCTATTGGATGGAATAAATGGTTATAATAATGTTAATTGTTTCCTAACAAGAGTGCATGATTTTACTATTGTATTTGATACCACACACAAGTTTGACCAATCGATGTATATAACTTTATTACATATTTATGTACGAAAACAACCTGTGAATGGATGAATTGTTAATATTTTTAGGCACTCTACAATAGTTTTGATTTATCAGCGATTTATTTTGTTAAGCAATTTATAAATATGGGATTTATATACGATCCAGTTTTTTTTTTTACCCGAAATACTCTTAAATCTAGCTTTAACAATAAGTTTAAACCAACTAAATACTTGATGATTCTAAACCTATACCATCGTGGACATATTTTACTTCAATAGTTTGAATAACTATTTATTGGCAAAATATAATTTATAACAGCTCCTCGTCTTCAGGGTTTATATGAGACCACGGGTCGGGTACATCATGCATCTTTCACTCTAAGCAGGTCACAGCCATTTTCTTTTTGCCCTGGGACGCTAGGCATGATACAGGGATTATTTTTCATATTGCTTCAGTCTAGACATAGGGGTTACGGCATTATCACTTAGATAAAATCCATTGGTGACTTGGCGGGATTTGAACCCGGGACCTCAGGGACTGAAGTCCCGCGCTCTAACCACTACACCAGCTCGCTCCCCAGGTCACAAACATTATGTTGACCGGAGCTGGGGGTTTCAACAAATTAATATTCTTCACATGTTTACACTGTGTGGCACACTACAGGGTGCTTATAGTATAGAGCCTGCTGCACTCTGCTCCACCCCTCCACCACAGCTGTATACCCTCCCTTGTAGCAGAACCACAAGACTGCACATAACTCACCATCACCACTGTATGGCACACTACAGGGTGCTTATAGAGCCTGCTGCACTTTTCTCTACTCTCCACCAGTTGTATACCCTCCCTTGTAGCAGAACCACAAGACTGCACATAACTCACCATCACCACTGTATGGCACACTACAGGGTGCTTATAGAGCCTGCTGCACTCTGCTCCACCCCTCCACCACAGCTGTATACCCTCCCTTGTAGTAGAACCACAAGACTGCACATAACTCACCATCACCACTGTGTGGCACACTACAGGGTGCTATCGATTCTGCTGCACTTTCCTCTACCTTCCACCACAGCTGTATACCCTCCCTTGTAGTAGAACCACAAGACTGCACATAACTCATCATCACCACTGTGTGGCACACTACAGGGTGCTATCGATTCTGCTGCACTTTCCTCTACCTTCCACCACAGCTGTATACCCTCCCTTGTAGTAGAACCACAAGACTGCACATAACTCATCATCACCACTGTGTGGCACACTACAGGGTGCTTATAGAGCCTGCTGCGCTCTCCTCTACCCTCCACCACAGTTGTATACCCTCCCTTGTAGTAGAACCACAAGACTGCACATAACTCACCATCACCACTGTGTGGCACACTACAGGGTGCTATCGATTCTGCTGCACTTTCCTCTACCTTCCACCACAGCTGTATACCCTCCCTTGTAGTAGAACCACAAGACTGCACATAACTCATCATCACCACTGTGTGGCACACTACAGGGTGCTTATAGAGCCTGCTGCACTTTCCTCTACCCTCCACCACAGTTGTATACCCTCCCTTGTAGTAGAACCACAAGACTGCACATAACTCATCATCACCACTGTGTGGCACACTACAGGGTGCTTATAGAGCCTGCTGTTTTTTCCTCTACCCTCCACCACAGCTGTATACCCTCCCTTGTAGCAGAACCACAAGACTGCACATAACTCACCATCACCACTGTCTACAGGCTGATAATTAAATTACCAACCAACATGGACGTGAAGTACGAATGAAATCAATTAAATACCGTTAGAATGTATATTTGTCCTATATATTGTGTGTTAGATTTACAAATAGTTATTTATAGTTAAATTTGCTATTCATGCTCATTTTTTTTGTACATTAAAAGGTGAAAAAATGAAGGCATTTTGTGTATTCAAGAAAACAAAGCATGTAATTTTTTTTATCTGTTGATTTTAATCTTATTTTAATCACATAATATATTTTATGAATATGCCTACAGAGATTTTTTTATATTAACAATAGGTTATATTTTATTACATCGTAAAATTCTATACACTTACGGGATTTAACAATAAAACATTCATTTATATAGATTTGTCTAAATTAATATTTTAAGACGTCAATTGTAAAAGGTTAAATATTTGCACCGCAAATGAATTATGTTCAAGGTTAAAGTGTGTTTCAAGCGACCGGATTCAAACTATGAAAGCTTTTTTTTACAAATCCTGATAATGATTAATATTATTTTATTTAAGTTATAAATCAGACAGATTCTCACAATGACATAATTTAAAAATAAAGAGTGACTACTATAGCAATAATTCTTATCAGTGAAAGGATTTTTCGACCTAAATTATATTTTTATTGATTATTTTGACATGGTTTCTTATGTTAATTTTACATAGTTCGTAAAATACTGTTTAATTCTCAGACAGGATATTTACTGGTTACGAAAAATACTGAAAACCATCTTTTATTTTTACCCAAGCCAAAAGAGAAAACCGGAAATAGGGCAACCATTGAAATAAAATGTTTTGTAAGCCGATACTACGGCTCAACTATATCTTACTTAAGTTAATAGGATACTAAAACGTAGTTACTCTCGTAACACTTTTATTAAGTGAGCAGTCTGTCAAACTGCTGACTAGTATGTTTTCTCTTTTTGTCTACAAAATAACATCATTAAAAACTACTAATGATGTGTGAAAAGTAGGTGTATTTCTAGCTTTGTCATTATTTTAACTCACATAGTAAATCGTTATAACTAATAGTATGCGAAAAATCTGTAAACATTTTGTATTTTCTGTTTATTTTCTGTTTATCCACACAGGATCGACATTAAATCACTTTCCATTCGTCTAAATATTATCTTCCTAGCTCTGCCTTTCTTTAACTTCTGGTTATTACTTAAGTCGTTTAATTGTTGAGGATCCAGTCTCAAACTGAGCTGTCGAGGACATTTCTTTTTCCTTACACATAAAGTTACAAAAACTGTCCACAGATTTGAAGGAGTAAGAACCCAATGTCCTCAGACCTTTGTAACTTGTTTTGGTTCCCTCAGTCAACTGTACAGTAGTAAATGTTGATGTGGGAGAAGCATGTTAAATAGTTGTCTACCATAAAATAGTTATACATCTTTTCTCTTCACAGGAACAAAAACTACACCATTAGAGTTCGAAATGCCATGTATGTCTAGGAATTTTTTATGTTTAATATCAGAATACGTGAGGATTTCCAAATAGTATTAAAGTGAATAGTCCACATTGTTCATCACATCGAGAAGATTCAATTGTAAATCTGAAACCATAATAATTATTATTAATCATTTCCAAAAAAGTACTACAACGTGAGGTAAGTATTATCACGCTTTGTAACATTGTATATGATACTGTATTTCCTCTGGAGACATGTTGTTGTATAGTTGGCAACACGCTCCCTCACAGACTGTCTAATCTCAGCCTGTGTATCTTCGCCACAAGACTGCACATAACTTTGCTCCGACACAGATACATGGCGGAACTGTGAGATATAATTACCACCTCATCCGCTCATTGGGGGCGTGCAATAATCCAGCTTGTTGTTCCTAAAAAATATTTCTTAAGTAAACTTATCATTTGACGAATCATTGTATAATATATTTCCTCTGTAATTATAATTAATTTGAAAAACGTGTCTTCGTAAATTTTACAAATACTGGGTTTGTAAACATTACTGACTCTGCATTCTGTAATCAAGAGATCTATTTTAAATAATATTTTTAGGTTACGCTACAAAAAAAAGTCACTAACAACTAAATTTATTTAGTAAAATCTCCTGAAATAGTACATGAAAATTTAAAGTTAACTTATAAAGGTGTAAAATATGAATTCTGAAATTTTTGATACTTTTGCTCGAATTTTGTCGTGACTTAAAATGTTTTTCTGTAATAAATACATAATATTCATTGGAGTAAGTTAATATTTAGGCCTACTTAAGAAATTGCGTTATATTATTACTGAGTTTAGATAGTTGTCCAGACTAACCAATTAATAAAACATTCCATTAATTTAAATACAATGTCTGCAAATATTAACACCTTAAGAATACAAAATAAAATAACGTTTAAAACTAGTTACCCTTTGTGATACCAAAAATGTGTAGTACCTGAAGACAATGTTTAGTAAACCCACTACTTAGGAAAAGCCTGTAGATGGAATCAACGTTAACTATCAATACTATATTGGCGTCAGATAGACAGGTACTTCGATGTTGAATAATACAAGTCTCAAACGGATGACAAACTGTCTCAAATTTCCAAATTTTCAAGCTGTGTGACAAAATTATTTTATTTAAATTTTTTTTATTTTTCCTTCATATTTGCAACCATATAGCGATGAGGTTCATCCGCAATCACTGCATTAAAATGATGAAGTCGAATTTCCATGAGATGATGCTGGTGACAGTATCATCAGAGAATATTGCTTCATGTAAACTGTACAGCATTCATGAAGATCTTGTGTGTACAATGTTTATGACACGTGACCTGGCACACTTACTTGAGGAACGCCAGCTTGTTGTATGTAATTTTGGTAAGTTAACTTTTAATTTTACTATGAAATATATTTTTTGTAAGCGAATTCAAATGTAAAATTTAATTTTAGTAAGCAATCTTATGTGTTTAATCTAATAAATAATGGTTATTGCCTATCTCCACATATCATCCTCTATTGGTCTTCCTAAGATATCCTTCACCATCTTTTGAACATTCTGTGTACAGTAAAATATTGTTTTGACGATAAATAGATCGCTGTTAGGAAACAAGATTTTATTCTATTGCAGCTGTTAGATGGTTTAAAGTAAAATTTAAAAATATGTTGGCCATTTTTGAAAGGAAACTGAATGGTATAACTGTGACATGTTTCACCATTCAACATAACGTTTAGTTTGTACATTGTATTTAAATAATTACAATATTTACAATAATAAATATATTTTAAGAATCAACACACTTATAAATTTCCTTAGTCGTTATTCGAAGGGAAGATGGCGTATGGATTCCCAGCAAACTCCCGTATTCCCAGATTCACTTTTGGCCATTGAACTAACAAGTTAACCGTGCAAACAATGTTTGGCAAGCTTAACAGAGGGCACTGGACGCAATTGTTTTATATCTAAGGACAAAATGTTTCTGTTAGTCATGACTTCATTGCTGATTTCTCTTGTAATCTAGCCTAAATTAATAAATCGTGATAAATATATTAATCGTGTATTGAAAGTAACAGAATAAAATAAACGTTTTTTAATTGTGAGATTTACACATACTCAGACTGTTTTGTAGTTTTAACATCAATATGGTATTAAAATACCCCCACCGTAGCAAACCTGCCAACAAAGCGTATTTCCATTTGCCCGATTTGATTTTTTTTTATTTGAGAGTTAAATTAAATCTATTTAAATGACATTATGTTCAACGATTACCTAGGTTTGCTGTTACAGGGAGGGTAATAAAGTAGTTTTTTGTAGAATATCAATAGGTTATTATAAAATAAGTTAATTTCCCAAGTTTGATCAACATATATCCGTAAACAAGCAAACTACAACAGTTTACTTATTCACCATAAAAATAGCATTGTAATTTTAAATTTATGATTTTTTTGAATTATTACCGAGACCAATAACCGTAAAAAACCCCTTCAATAGACTAAATTATTTTTTTAAGCTCTGTAAACGGTGTGGAGAAAAATTGATAAATAATTAGAAAACCCATTTTTACCCCATAGAATCCCCCGTTAAACCCCTTGCGTTTGGTTCGATCATGCTGGTTCGCGAACTCATTCAAGTTTAACCCACCTTACACCTTTAAACCAAATTTTATCAAACACCAACAAAAATTACTCAAGTTATCGTTCACGGACGTATATACATATACGTATAAAAATATGAACAAATGGTGTTTTTGGCCTCTGGAGACATCAAAATGAAATAGTACATCGTTCCCGGGCCTAGGTCTTACCGTGCTACCTATGGTTTTAGCTACTTCCCTATTAGGGAAATTCGCTAAAAGCACGTAGTACATGGATATGTTCGATAAATTATTAAAATAAAGGCTTAAGGGAGTTTGGTCGAAAATTTTGTCTGGGATTTGTTGTTATTGTTCAAAAATAAGGAATACAAATATATAAGAAATATATTTTTTTATACTAAGGGCGATAAGGAGCTTGAAAGTAGTAAATCCATGTCATATTTGGTACCAATTCACAGGGGGGATAGGTAGTGCGATTCTCACCAAAATTGGCATTTAGGCGTGGTGAAATAAAATAATAATCACTACCTAGCTATTTAAAATTATAAATTTTTAAAGTTTTTAAATTGTATTTTTATAAAGTTAAAAAATACTAGTTGTTTCCAGTTAATAATATTAACTATACAGTATTTAAAAATCATTGAAACATTTTAATTACCTTTTAATTTATCAATACGAAAAAAGGAAGAACTTTTAAGCGCTTAACTTTTAATTAACTATAAATAAAAATCTTAAGCTGAATACTGTTTTAATAAAGGTTTTAACGGAGTAGGCTGAGAATACTGACTTACAGACCAGTTAAAATGTTCATCTTACTTTTAAAATGTCAAATAAGAAACTCTTCACATGCCGTACTATGTTTTTTTGTAAACACTCTAACGTCTTCAGCCAAATGATTTTGGTTTCGTTGTTCTTTAACCATTATTTTTAGATCATCAAAAGCGTGGCATCTTGACATTGCTACGTACAATTCCCCATTGAAAGCAGGGGATGCAGCTCTAGCAGATAAAGACCAACTTTTCAAGTGTCTGTCCTTCAATTTTGCAATGGCAAAAACGATTCGACAATCATGGGAACTGTCGACGTTTGAATTTTAGAGCTGATGGTTCTAAGCTTAATTGGGGCAGTAACACTCGTTTTCCAGCTGAACTTCAAGTAATAATTTCAAGACTTAGGACTTCATCATTCATCTCCTTCACCATTAATCTGGTTCTATTAACCAGTCCTTTTTGTGATTAAAATTTCTTAGTAAAATTACAATTACAAATTTTTTTGGCATAACTTGTGAGGAGGTAAACCACTTGGTGCTAAAGTGTGAAGAAATTCATCAGGCACATGTAACTGGTCTCCCTCTTCTTGAATCAAAGTGTCCACTGAGTAGTAAAATCGGCTGTCATCATTTAGTTGCTCAACTATTTTATTATTTATTTCGTCACAAAGCCAAAACAATCACCTTTCCACCAAAAGGCTTTTCTTAGTCTTCTCTTCTGGCAATATCTCGCAGTAATCTTTCTACATACGCTAAAGCTTACTAATTATTATTTCTTTACAATTCCTGATATAAATCTCCCTAACACTCTGAATGAAACTGCAAAAATAAACTATCCCATTTCATCAGTCATCCTTGTATTGGAAAGTCAACTGATAAATAAACAGGAAAAGTAAAAATTTTAAGAGGTTATTTTTATAAAGACAGATGTTTTATTTAGAAATGAATCATATGTTTGATAAACTTAACTAAATGTTCACTTATATTTAAAAATACATTGTAACTTTAAAGTCCGATGGGGCAAAGCACATTGAACTGAGCGTGACATCAATTATTCCATTACTTCTGCAGATAATTCCCTTTAATTTGACACAACAATCATCAAAATCGGTTAATAAATAAAAGAGTTTTGCTGTGCACAAGAAATTTCTTACGAAATTAGAATAATAGATTATTTTTTAATAATATTAAAAACAGCTGTTCGTCTTTGGGTAAAATTCATCTATATGTTGTAATTAAAAAATACCCCCGCCGCAGCAAACCTGCAGACTAAGCGAATTTCAACTCGTCTGATTACATTTTTAATAAAATATTTCCATAAATAAGACATATTATTCCCTATTTAAATAACATTAGATTTAACGAGTGCTTAGGTTTGCTGCTACGGGGAAGGTAAAAAGTGTTTTTTGACCATACGTCAGTAGTATAGGATGAAATAAATAAATTTGACAAATTTTATCAATATATACCCATAAACAAGTAAACTACAACAATTTTCATTTTCTCCATAAGAATAACATGGGAATTTTTAATTACACTATTTTTGAATTTTCTCCGTGACCGTTAGGCATACAACAGCGCTTCAATATACTAAATTATTTCTTTTTTTAAGCTCTACAAAACGGTTTAGAAAGAAATCGCCAATTTTTTTGTTTTTAGGTTCAAAAATGGGAAAAACCCATTTTTACCCCATAAAACCCCCTTATAAACCCCCGTTCCCATGGTCCGATTATGCTGGATCGCGAACTCGTTCGAATAAACGTAGGTCTACACGTTTTTACCAAATTTCATCAAAATCGGATCATTTTTGCTTGAGTTATCGCGCTAACGGACACATATATATATATAAATATATATATATATATATATAAATATATATAAATATATATATCGGTGTTTTTGGCCTCTAGGGACCTCAAAATGAAAAATTAAATCGGTCTCGGGTCCAGGTCTTACCATGAGTACTACGGTAATAGCTTATTCCCTATATGGGAAATTCGCTAAAATGCGAAATATTAACTCGTTTGGGTTGTGAATTCGTACCTTTGATGCCTTGCGCTGGCGGCGCACTACTCGTTGAGAGTGTGTATACTCACGCCGGGGTTATAGAATACAACGATAAATGTATCCTGTTAATTTTACATGATCTTAATAATTAAAACAGTATAATGTATTTTATATATATTTATATTATATTATACACACTCTCAACGAGTATTACGCCGCCAGCGCAAGGCATCAAAGGTTCGAATTCACAGCCCAAACGAGTTAACATATCGTATTTTTAAAAATCCCAACATATAGATTAATTTTACCCAAAGACGAACAGCTACTTTTAAAGTTTTTAACAAAATTTTAGATATTTTAAAATTTTATAAAAATAAAAATTTCTTAAAAAGTTAAAAGATTTTTAATTTTAAGTAGCTAGTGATTATTATCTTATTTTTCCACACCTAAATGCTAATATTAGTGAGAATCGCATTACCCAACCCATTCCCCCTGTGAATTGGTACTAAAATATGACAAATTTACTATTTTCAAGCTCCATATCTCCCTTAATATTTAGCATAAAAAATATTTCTTATATATTGTATCTGAAATTGTTTCTATAATTGAACAATAACAAAAAATCCGAGATCAAATTTTCGACCAAACACCCTTAATAACAAGCGTAATAAACCTACCAATCCTAATGTAAAATTATTTCATGAGTGCAAAATTAAAAATTAAATTAATTAATAAAACAAATTAGCCTATCTATTTTTTCTTCTTCTTTCTAATCTCGATGTATAGCCTGAAAATTGTTACTTGTGTATATGTAAGGTTATTATTTTTCTGAATCTCACACTCTTCATAAATATTTTCAGATATAAAACAAAAAATTATAAACAAATATTACACATAACAGAACTCTTTGGTAGAAAAACAAGTGATGTACCTAAAATAAATAACAAATCGGTGAAATGAACCTTAGTAAATTGAATTGAGAAATACTTGTTTTATTTATTTTTAGTATCACTTCAAAAGAGAATTTCATTAAATACAAATTTAAATATTGACGATTTAATATCATAGTGATATCATATTACGATTACATTAGTGTCAATAGTGTAGTGTTAGTGCGACCTATCCGAATGTAAATCCAGTTATCCGTCACAACGTATATCCGTCATGTGAAGGATTTGTTACGAATAGCTTCTGAAGTTTAGAGAAAAGACACGATAAACTTAGTTGGTTTTATATGGTCCGTATTTCTTATCGTGCAGTATGTAGTAGAAGTTATAGGACGATAAAGACTCATATAATGTTCTGCAGTAACTTGTAACGTAGAGGCGGATGAAACAAGTGTTCCAAAACTGTTAATTTGTATAAATTGTGATATTTATTATCACTGAACATCTTACAGTAGACCTATCAAATGTCAACACACATTATTTTTAACGTGCACATTTGCTTATATTATGTTAACATAATTTGTAACTTTATAATAGACTAATACTTGGTTGGCCCTTGTAAAAGATAATTGCAGCGTATAGAACTTTTTTATTTAACTTACTAGCTGGCCCGACAAATGTCGTCCTGTCCTCATGTGGTTTTATGTCAATGCTAGTTCATTTTCAAGATGAGCTCGTTCGCATGGCTCAATCACGTCCTGGTTGAAGTTCGTTTGCTACGCTTACTCACCTTTAGGTTGGAGCTCGTTCGCTACGCTCACTCACCTTTTGGTTGCAAATTAGCTGTTGTCATAAAAAAAATAATAGTGGTGCACCCTGTTGGTAAACCTATTAACTTTTTAATGCTATTGCTGTTAAGATTCTTTAATTCCATTTAAATGTGAGTACTCATAAGGTTAACATGAGAAACTCCAGAGCCACTGGGGCGGAGCCCTTTTGACGGATCTGCACCAAACTTCACACAAACCATCCTCGAATAATGCTTAATAATGCCTGAGAGTTTCATTACAATATGTCGAGCGGTTTCGAAATCCATAAAGCACAAACAAACAGACAAACATATTTTGAATTTTATATATATATAGATAGATTACTTTTGCCCCATTAATAAACCATAATAGTATACAATGTAAGGTATTACTGACATTGATGTCAAAGGCTTTATCAAACCAATACCAAAGTTTTATTGCCAATTAAATGGTTTTACGCCTGAGCAAACCGCAATTAGTGACTCTCTGTCAGCTTTCCTTTCCGAATCTTTGGTTTTATTCTTCCGATA
This sequence comes from Macrosteles quadrilineatus, assembly GCF_028750875.1. NCBI lineage: Eukaryota > Metazoa > Arthropoda > Insecta > Hemiptera > Cicadellidae > Macrosteles > Macrosteles quadrilineatus. Next base: position 153,772,646 of record NW_026542594.1, read on the forward strand.
AGGATTTCAATTTGAGAAATCTTATTTTATAATCTGATTGAAAGTTGAAAATACGTCACTCTTAGTAAAGCCATAGATAAAACATACTGTCTGTCTATGGTAAAACAAAAACCATAGTAAAAGTTAACAAACCGGGCACTAAAGGCTGTAATGACTTTTAAAATCACACTCCCATAACATTCCTAAAGTATTGGTATTATTTGGTGTTCGTCCAACAAGTAGGTGAAAATCATACAGTTCCAAGATAGGGATTTTCTAAATCCTATTGGACCTGCCGGGAGAAATCCATCCTTCCTTGAAAAAAAACCATCTTTTCTTAGGATCAATCCGGTAACCTTTTGGTTGTTAGCACCATAACCAATCACCTACCCAGCCAGTATGCAATTTGGTTCTATACCTTGTATTTAAGGATGCAGAGTTAAACTGTCTGACCTTGGAAACAAACCAACCCAGTATCGAACAAAGTATTAAATTATTGATAATGCTAAGGACCAAGGATTGAAATGTTTTGAATAATAGATGATAATTATCTTACCAAATAACAAAAACAGCCAAACTATAAAATAAATCCAATGAAATTTTAAGCTTAGATATTAATTCAATGCAATATAGTTCAAATTATAAGGTTAAAAAAGTATTGAGATTCTAGACGATGATATTTTGGGGAAACCGTAAGAAAAATTCAAACTGCAGAATAAACTTGGAGTAATAATTACTTTTTGTCGTCCTTAATTGACACGTAATGGCTTTAGTGAAGCAAGAGGAGGCTGGCTCAAATTAAAGTCTTACTAAGACAAACCTCCCTTTTAATTATTGAGCCTAAAAACTTCTCAAGTTGCATGAGTATAATCAAGAGTATATAATAGTAGAGTGTAATAGAGTATATAATCAAGTTGCAGGGTATTATTAGTATTAACAAGAGTGTATTGCAAAGGTATTATTTTTAATGTATCAAATTAAAGTCTCAATGAACTAAACGACTATTTGTAAAAGATTTTATGATAATAATTAAATACGACACATAAATACAAAGGTATTTTACAAAACCTTGTATCCCTGTAGAATTATACGATGCTGACGACATGGAATCCTATATTCCATCAATACTTGGTTTATTTTATGAAAATAAGTACATCATTTTAATGAGATATGGCCTTTGGTCAGTAGTTGTAACTATCTATATATTAATAGACAAGTATGTCTCTTTAATTTTGTTTTTCTCAGCGCGTGTGCATCGCAGGGAAAATCTTCACATACGGTTAGAAATATATTTTCCTGTAGCTGTGCAGAATCCCTTTATAAATTAAAATAGCTAAAAAATAAGCACAAAAAAATCATTTGAAATGGAAAAAATTAACATGTGCCTTATGGATTGATATGCTGGTGACGAAATAACAACAAAATATACACAGAAAATCCAAACAAATGTTTTATTTACAGCGAGGGGTAAAAATATAGAAGTCTGTACATTACAGATTTCAGGTCGAGTTTTCGACCACTGGCCAATCTCTAGTTCTAGTAAGTGTACAAAAGTTCTCGTCAGTGAGCTTCATTAATTTTATTTCGCCACTACGTATCAATCTAAATAATGCTGAAAATGTGTACAAATTGCTTATACAAATATTAATCAATTCTAATTCTAGTTCTAACTACTACTAATGCTTTCATCTTCACGAAACATAATTTCATGATAATCGATGTATTCTAAGTCTCAATCTGTATTGAATAACAAACTGGACATTACATACAAATAACACATTCAATTTTTATTAGTTGTTAAACACCATTAATTATCTAGTATAGATTACGCTCTAAAACCAAACCATCAATAGTTGCTATATCTCATCCACATCATCTGTTGTGTTGCAATCCTTTAACGATTCACTCGAAACACTCGCGATAGCGTTATCGACATCGCTTACATGTCACTTTACTGGCCATTTCAATACAACAGTGTGTCCGCGATAGGTTTCATGACAAACGAATCCCAGTTCGGCCCAAATGGTAGAATATTCTTTGTTCAAGATAGATTTGACAATGCGCCATGTGTTTGGACAGGTGACAACTGTAATTTGAGTGAAGTCACCTGTAACTGTAGCATCCACAGGGGTGCGACACTTGCTCCCTTACAGACGACACCCCAATCAGCAACACCAGAAGTAACACCTGGGGACGTCAGCTGTGCGGTGACGTCATGGGCGTGGCTCTCCCTCATCGTCTGCGTCACCTGCACGTGTGGTGTGTGCATCGTACTGGTCATGATGTACCTCTCTATGTATATTGATGGTGAAGACCAAGGATGAATATATAATATGCTACATTTTAAAGCTATAATATTATTTCTAGTCAGAGGTTCATGGCTGTATAGAAGATCAAGTTAAGAAGGTAAAGTGTTTTAAGTGTATTGCTTTAGATACTTTACAGTTAAGCCCTGTAGCTGTAAGAATGTATTGTCTTAGTGGTTACGAAAAGGTTTGACCCATACAACCTTCAACATTTTAATTTTGGCAATTATGAGGTGCTTTCAAAATTAAATAAATATCCAACAGTCACAGCTAAGATAAACACAACCCATAACTCGAGTTGCAGAGGTACATTTTGAATCAAAATCATTCTATTTACTTACATCTCATCTGAAGTTGGAGGTTCGAAGTAGGATATTACGATACAAGTCTCGGGCTGGTAACTTATCATACATGCCTTTCTTCGAATAGTAAATCCTAGTGTTTATTGCTGTATCGGGTTTTCTTTCCAGGATGCTGTGTAAACTATTAGGAAACAGACTGTCAAACTTTCCTGTAGTCTTCATACAGAGAAAAATACTTTATAAATCCACCTTAAATAAAGGGCGTCCGGTGGCAGTTGACAGCATTAGTGAGATAATTAATTAAATTTATTTAATTATTTTTTTAATTATTTTAATTATTAATATGGTATTTTCAAAACAAGTGTTTTGGTTCTTATTACATTAGTAGGGTGTCCCGGAACTCTCTACCAAAATTTTAGAGCATTGTTCCCGAGTTTGAAACATATGTAAATACCATATTTAAATTTTCCGGAAGTCCTTATTTACTTACAAAGCCGTCATTTTTTTAACTTATTAATTTATTTCCAAAGAATCATTTTACATACGAAATTAAAACTTTACACAAACATTTATGAAAACCAAACAAAGCTTGAAAAAAGTTATGAAGATTTTCCTAATTCATAAAACAAAATGGCGGCCATTTAAAATTTTGTTTCTTAAATAACTCAAAAACCGCTCATTTTACAAAAAATTTAAATGACCGCCATTTTTTTATGAATTTTGAAAACTTTTATAACTTTTTTACTAGCTTTGCTTAGTTGTCATAAATGTTTGTGTAAAGTTTCAATTTCGTATGTTAAACTCTTCTTTAGGAAAAAATAATATGTGAAAAAACAATATGGTGGCTGTGTAAGTAAATAAGGACTTCCGGACAATTTAAATATGGCATTTAAATATGTTTCTAACACAGGAACAATGCTCTAAAACTTTGGTAGAGATTTCCACACATTTCACAATGCACAGGAACAAAAAAATATCTACATATCTCTTCGAAATATGACAAAAAACATGAAAAAACATAACCTGAAAAAAATTATTTCTAGAGAGATAAAATATTCCTACGTAAGTCAAGAAACCAACTGTGAACCTTTTCCATAGTCTTCATACAGAGAAACAAAACTGTATCTATCGCCTTACATGACATAACATTAAAAATCCATGACATGTCTCATAAATCCCTTCCTCGTGCATAAAGTGAAAAGAATTTCAATATCGCCTCCGTGAGGCTGTAAACTCTGCCACTGAACGTTTTTAATTTTCTGCTTTCATGAGCAATTCCCCCTTGTCTCATATTTTGCTTTCCGTAATGCAATAACTGTGTTTGTGTTGTGCGGTTACTTGTGTCTCTGTAATTTGTAAACAATTCAACTAAAATATACTACGTTAGATTGTTTTAACCTTTGTCTATCGATGTAAACGAGTTTTTAGAGTATATTTGATTCATAATGGCATAGTATTTTAAATTTAATTGGGGGTAGAAATTTTGAAGCCCTTGGTGAAGATTCAAAAACTAGATTTTCATTAATACAGTATTACAAGTAATGTATTATGTAATGTAAGGAATATGTACACAGTGATATAATGTAACCCATAGTAAATTTGCATAGTTTATCAAATAAAATCCTTAATTGTAAAACCTTTTATTGTGTTTTAGGAATGCTTGATTTGACCAACAGTCTTCTTAACTTTAGAGTGCCGATCAAATCGTGTTACGATTTAAATAATTTAATTCGTTCAAAATTAGTTGGATTCGTTTGATAAATTAAGCTAAGTTGAAATGGATTTATCGTCTTTTTAAATTAATCTGTTATCAGTGGTCGATTACGAGTGAAGCTGTAGATAACTCGACGTCTCCAGTAATTGACACATAATACGTTCACTGGAGCACGCCAACCAAAGTCTTTCCGACTCTAATCTCTTCTTTAATCAAGAAAACTTCATCCTTCGTTTTATTTACCATTCCTGGAACACAACCAAGATTTAATTTACAGTTTAACTCACTATCGGATTCTAGCCTTGGAAAAATGTTAATCTTTTTCAAATATTGCAGTCAAGAATTATTGTAGAATTAAAGAAGGTAAAATAAAAGAGTCAACCCTAGTAAGCTAAACAAGCTACTGGAACGCTAGAATTGATTTGGATGAGTAAATTTCGAAAATAAAGTTACAAGCACTATTTTATAATTTAAAGGAATTTCAATTACCTTCGTGTATTTGTGGCCATTTTACGTACTTTTACCTCATCCATTGATGTATGCTATTGTGTTTGAATTTCTGAACTTAATATAAATATATATTACTACATAGTCCTATATGTATATCATAAAGAAATTTCAAATTGTTATTTAGTTAGTTGTTATTTATCTGAGTGATTTTATTATGCCTTACTACTTAATTTTTCACTTGGTAGTATGGCTAATAAATAAAACAGATTTGTAATGATTATATCACCATTGTAACTCATATTATATTGAAGTATTTCCTGAATCGTAATATTTGCCATATTAAAGGATCCTCTCTCAAAGTTATATTTTACAGTTGCGAAGCGTCTTCTCTGGGAAGGCATGTTCATGCACGTGGAAAATTAAAATGCCTGTAGGAGGGTCTTTGGGTCTGACTTTGTTTTTAAAGTTCATCTTAGAATTAAAATTCTCTTGTAATGAAGGCATTGGCTTAAGGCTTAGTAATTTACATTTCGATACCAAACCCTGTACATTCTTTACAATGTTTAAGTTGATTCATGCATTTTTTTATATAGTTGGTGTAAACTTTTATATTTCAATTCCTATTACGACAAACATAAACACTTATTAATTCATTGTTATAATAATGACAACGATAAACCTATGAAACGTATTAACTATTAACAAACATAGTATTAATATATACAATTAATATAACTAGCCCTCTTATGCTCCTTATTTGCAAAAGATTGAATGTAGTTCGATAAAAATATAATCCGTCATAATATGGAATTTATTATACTCTCATACATATAGCTCTTTTTTGCCCTAAGCTCCTTACTAGTATAGGAAAAAAACATATTAATAACCTTACGTGAGAAATAACTTTACTATATGAAACATTGACCAGTTAAATTTCATGGGGTTTCCATCGATTTAGGTCTTTAAGATCGGTTAACTCAATTTTAAGGTATCCTTTAGGGGTTTACGCTTAAACAAAGTCTAATCTAAGTTTCAATTAAAACTGCAGAACCACTCTCCTCGGCTTGCCTTTCTTTGGATTGAGTAATTTAATTGTCAGGGCTTTCTTAAACGAATAATCTTGTTAAAAATACATCGAATTATAAAATTATTCATACTATATCAAGGGTGAGAACTAAAAAACTGCTGAATTAGGATCATTAAAGTTTAAAATGCAAAATCTGTCCTACAATGTTTTTTCTCAAAATTGAGAAAAAGAAACTAATGACCTCTTTTTCTGTTTATTTATATTTGCAAAACTCTTATCATAGCTTGAATGTAAGATAAAATACATGCATTTGTTTTCTTCAGTATCTCATCTACTCACTGAACTATCCATGTTTGAAGACTGTTTCATGCAGCATGCTAATTTAAATTGGCAATTGTAGAACGGTTTAAGTTCTTGAGAGTAATCTGATGAGTTTGTAGCCTTGAAATAAAATACCGCATCTAATCCGTATGCAAACTAAATTCTGTATTACACTGATTTTACAAAATAAGGAGACGAGAAAAGACTTGATTTTATCATAAGTATTTAAAGTAGTTAACATTAGTATACATACATATTTTGTCTATATCTCGTCTAAATTATACAGGTAAAACATATTGAACTCAAGTGCAATCAATAAATCATTAGTGTTATCTAAAAGCTACACTGATATTAAATGTCCACTGATAACCGACCATATGGTATGATAAACATATGTTTTCTGCTGCAGTGCATGCAAGAGATCATGTACGAGATTCCTAGGAGGTCCTACGGCAGCGCGCCGGCAACTAGGGTCAGCAGCCCGGAGAATGTCCGCAAGTTCAGGTGTGCGGCCGAGCTGCAGCGTCACCTAGCCGAGATACAACGGAAGACTCTGGTGGCGGACTACGCCCCCGTGGCTGTGGCGGAGCCCCCAGTCTGCGAAAGAGGATCACTGATCACCCCTCAGTGTCTACTATTCGTAACCACCACTCTTCTATTGTTCCTCTCCATGGCCATCATGATGATCGTGGTCATCCTTCACTTCGCTACCGGAGGGAAACTGTTCGCCAACAAGAGCGCTCGTAGAAACTCAACGGCCTCACAGGAAGTCCCGCCTTATAACTTTATCCACAGCGGAGGCCACGTTAAAGCACGCTGATTAGGTCAGAGGTTAGTACATAGAATGTTGAGGCTCCCAGCATCACTATAAAGACAATATGTGGTGAACGAGAATTACTCTGTTAAAACTCAAGGAACTTTTAATCTATTGAGCTATTTTAGAAGTTATGCTAGTTATTTTAGAAAGTTATGATTTAAATATGTGTGATGTAGATGTGTGTTGAAATATGTGTTAATATTTGTAAAATAGACGAATAAGTGTTGTTCCTATATATTCTGACGTTTGTGGCAAGCTGGTTGAAAGAACCCTTTTCTCGAATGAAACGATTAATTGAATGAAAATACTAAATGAATAATAGTTGTTTTGCATTCGTCCTGAACAGTTTGTCCAAAGTGTAATCAATTATGAAATAAGAGCAATTAGCTAAACTTTCTGACTGAGCATTTCTGAAAAGAAACTCTTTCAAACATTTTGTGGAAAGTAATAATTATATTCATACTTTATCATCTAGTTCTAGTTTATATTGTTATAGACTGACTTTTATTTCTTGGTGAAAGAATACTAAATATCGTTTTCAATCAGCTGTCTATTGATACTAAAGTTCTTAATTAAATAGTCTTAATATTCACGCTCTTAAACTATCTTTTCTATTCTTCTTTCTATTATAAATACAGAATTTAATGTAGGGTAGTTGTATATTGTTATTATTTATTACTTTGAAAATACTAATGTTCCGTTAGTTTTGTTGTATGTTATGCACTCTGTGCTTAACTTGTTGTAGTTTTACTGTGGTGGATTTGGAAGCAAACATATATTCAAAAGAATAACTATTGATCCAAATATTTACAAAGGACAATTGTACTTGATTATACTGCAGCATAAAAACTTTTGTTATAACCAGTATACCCAAGCCTTATAGTGTTTACCTGAAAGATAACAAGCTAACCAATAGGGTAAGGGCTTTATTTGTATTTTGCAAGTCAGGCATCTATTCCTTAACTTACATTGCTATTCCAATCATAAACCAATTGAATTTCATAAAATCCCTTTCTTCTTTGTAATAGGAGAGCAGGGTAAACTGTATTGTAAGATTATTGTTTGCTATAATATATAAATGTAAATATACAAATTCTTGTACATTTATAAGCCATAAACAGATTACAGTTTTTAGATAAGTACAATATGAGTTTCATTTACAATAACCCTTAAGAATAACTGTGTTTGCAATTAAAACGCTGCAGTTTTCACCTTTTAGAGCATGCACTGTGGATGGGATACTCCCTGGTGTGGATTAACGTCCGCACTAGTGAGTATTACGACTATCCGCAGTACTATCCTGATAATTAGACCAATTCGTATATACCAAGGAAAAAAATATGTGGTTCGGATTCCACTATAAACTGTAGGTCCCTTAGTTGCCATTAGCTGTTTGGGCTATTAATTAACAGGCTGTGTCTAAGGAATGTCGGCCTTAGTCACTAACAAGACTACAAGATCGCACCACTCATCCTACACTCATCTCCATTCATACTTGGCTTAAAATACCTACATTGTATGGTCGCCATTTCATAAGAAAATATAAAGTATAAAGTATAGATATGCATGTCTATTATAAATTATTTCTTTCCTACGAGTTACAGAAGAAAATACCTTATGTTTAATAAGTTTATACTCATACTCCATGTGCCAAGTAGAAAGAAATAGTCTGAAAAGGTTATTTTTTATTTGCAATCCTCACTAAAAAAAACCGAATTTAAGTCATTATTCAAGAAATAAGGATTTTCCTTAATGAATTAATAAATTATATTGTTCACTTCATAATCCCATTATATCAATAGGCAAGCATGTTTCTTGATAACCTATTGTCTCAACTCGTGTGCATCACAGGGAAAAATCCTCCTGTATTATATAGATATTTCCTGTAGACATGCGGAATCTCTTTATAAATTAAAATAGGCTAAGTAACAAGAACATCAAATTATTTAAAATTTAAAAATTACCACGGACTTTATGTGTTTTTATTCTGGTGACGAAATAACTACGAAATATAAACAGAAAATCAAAACAAATGGAAAAAATTCCAATCACATGTTTTATGTATAGTGTGGGTTTAAAACAGAGAAGTCTGCACATTACATATTTTTGTCGAGTTTTGAACCACTGGACGACCTCTAGTACTATAAAATAAGCATTGAATTTGGTATCAATGTTTACAAGAACAAGGGAAAAATATGTTTTCTTTAGAATTGCCTAATTATGTTTTACTAATAATTATTTTAATTTTTACTATATTTTCATTTTCACTATAAATAGAATTTCCAGAACTCATTATCACAGACGGTGCACACAAATCAGTACGGTTCGTTCTAAGAATATAAATATACAAGACCAAGACATTGGGGCTTCCTCGATTCCTAAGTCTGTCCACGGATTGGGAATGTCGGGACTTTGTTATCTCCACCCTCATATTGTTTGGACAAGTTCCTTTCCGGCTCATAGCCCTTCTTTTAAACTTTTACATTGATTTTCTTTGTTCGTAAACTTAGATAATAACTGTCTTTCTAGCAATATTCACTTTGAAGTAGACACAGGCTTTTTTGTCTCCATAAAATGTTTTTATACAGGGTGAGTTTTAATTGTCCCCCCCCCAACTTTTTTCTACATTATTTCAAATGTCAATCCCAGACCACTTCCAAACATTGTTGGGTAGTAAGTACTTCATTTTGACAAGGTAGTCATTTCCGGCCGCCATCTTGGATCCGCCATATTGGATGCAAATTTTTTTTTTTCAAAAGTAAAGGTGGGGTTGTGACCCATTGTTTCGAACTAGATTTCTACCCTGATTACAATGCCACAAACAGTTTTTGAAAATCTTGATCCATTTCAAAGTTATGAGGGCTTTTAAAAACTTAATTTTTAGCCCGTTTTAACATTGTGCATGTACAAACTAAGACCATAATCTCAAAATAGTGCTAGATAAAGATAAGTATACAATACCAGTCATTGTTGACCTATTTTCACTTGGTTATGACTGATGTATTTTTCCCGGCCGCCATCTTGGATCCGCCATTTTGAAATGTGATAAATTATTTGAAATATGAAGGGGGTGTTGTGACCCATCATTTCGAACTACTTTTTTAAGCTGAACTTAATGCCGTAATCCGATTTTTGTTATCAAGTTTTATTTATGAAATATTTTAACTGTATTGTTAAAAAGGTCATTATTTCAAAATCAAAATATGAAAATGAAAAACGAATCATGGAATTGAGTTTAGCTTAAAAAAGTAGTTCGAAATGATGGGTCACAACACCCCCTTCATATTTCAAATAATTTATCACATTTCAAAATGGCGGATCCAAGATGGCGGCCGGAAAAAATACATCAGTCATAACCAAGTGAAAATAGGTCAACAATGACTGGTAGTGTACACTTATCTTTATCTAGTACTATTTTGAGATTATGGTCTTAGTTTTTACATGCACAATGTTAAAATGGGCTAAAAATTAAGTTTTAAAAAGCCCTCATAACTTTGAAATGGATCAAGATTTTCAAAAACTGTTTGTGGCATTGTAATCAGGGTAGAAATCTAGTTTGAAACAATGGGTCACAACCCCACCTTTACATTTGAAAAAGAAATTTTGCATCCAATATGGCGGATCCAAGATGGCGGCCGGAAATGACTACCTTGTCAAAATGAAGTACTTACTACCCAACAATGTTTGGAAGTGGTCTGGGATTGATATTTGAAAAATGTAGAAAAAATTTGGGGGGGGGGACAATTAAAACTCACCCTGTAGAATGTAACCATCCTCAACTTTTGTTTTATACACCTATTATTTCGTCATTACTGATCATTGTTAATTCTGGCGCTCATTTTACTATTCGATATGGATATATAAACCACTTTGCTATTAAAATTATAATATATACTATAGTTAACTGCTTCGTCTTATTCTTGGCCTTCATTATTTGTATTTTGACTAGATTTCTAACTACTGTTTTGTATTCAATTCTATAAAAAATAAATTGAAGATCATAAACAAGCATAGTAAAAACATTTACACGCCATTATGTTTGGGTCTAAATTTATTATAAGCCATCAAAGGTTGAAATTTTAACATAGTATTTTGATAACAGTAACAGTTTAGTTTACCAAATTTAAAAGGAACAGTCCAAACCCTGGTCTCTTTACTATCTAAATTCAACTTATTAGTTAGATAGCATCATTAATTGCCAGTATGACAAACTGCCTCTAGGTCCTTGCTTACAATCGAACCAGCTAATTGTATTTTCCATTTATGAATGCAGATTTTGTGTTGTATAGAAGATTATAATAATCAACCAATTTTTTTCTCGTCAAACACCCAAATATTTCATTACATCCCTAAATAGATATTTATCCTGAGGCCATTAGTAACCTGTGTCGATACAACCCGTGACAGACTAGACCCACCTGCGGTGTCCTAATTAATGAACACTGCTAAATTAACTTTCAAACTCTTTATTTATGGGGTAAAGACAGTAAAGTCATATTGAACATTTTCATCAATATTATCAGGTTAATTGCAATATAGATTGGTTATGGTCAATTACTTTTTTATTTTTAAAACTGTATTATCAATGCAACAATACCAAGTCCATGAGATGCAGTTAGTTAGGGGTTATCTTAACTTGTACACATTAAGCTGCAATTCTGAAATCTATTGTTTATTGAGTAACGACTAAAAGTTGAAGAATTTTTATTTTACCTACATTACAGTTGTAAAGTAGCATTAAATTACAACATGACCTTATTTAAAAATCTTTACTGAATACAATGTCTTACATTAGGGGTTTCTTGGCACAGGAACCACAAGGGGTTGGTCTGAGCTATAAATAAATTGTATGGACCGGGGGTGTTCCTCTGTGACTGATTTTATTCCTAACTTTATCGTCCTTTGTCGCAATTAGTGGGGAAATATTGCTTGTTTTGCATCGTGTATTCCTTCGCTAACTATCTAGTTTAAACTATGGTTTTGATATGTACAATACTCATGTTGTAATCCATAAATGTTTGTTAATCTATTTACTGTTTTGAAAACTCTTGCGCTAAAAGCATAAAAGACTGCAGGCGTGCTGTACGTGTAGGGTATAACAGTGGCGATATCTGGGGAAATATGGTTGACCTGTCACTTACAGGGTTGTAAGTTCTACGTGAAACTTCTTTGCCGATTTTTATGGCACACTTCACCTTTACGGAATTGTGTTTTCATTGAATTAACAATAAAAATATTCTACCACATTTGAAAAAATGTATAAAAGTATAACATTCTTTTTCATTTGCAAATCCTGTTCGAGATATTTGTAAAGCTTATTTAGGCTGATCAAAAAATAAGCTGATTTTACAATATATACATATACATATTTTTAAATAATTTTATTACGAAGCCAATCGTATGTCTTGTAAAGTCGATCGGCTTATATATAAAGTTCTGATGCAATTTATTGAATATATGGTATTGTTCTTTTCACTTAACCTGTTTCTTCACAACAGCAAAGATATCAAAAAGGATATTTCGGTTGTTATAAAAATTACACACTATGATAAACACACCTAAACGACTCGCTGTGGTATTCAAACTTTCTTTCACATCGGTTTAAGACAGGAACAGGCTGACCGAAAAATGTTTACAGTATCCACTATTTTCCTCAAAACCTCTAACGCAATGTAATTTAAATAAAATATTTTGATTACAGAAAATCCAAAGAAGCTCTTTTTCTAATCATACAATTTAAACTTGCCTTCAAAAATCCATATTTTCTCATTGATTAACAAAATGGGGTGTCCCTTCATCATTTATATCTCCCTCTTTTTATAAAAAGCATTTTTCTGTTTTTTGCACAAAAAAACTAGGAGGTCTGAGGAGACCGTAAAACAACAACATTATTTTATGTATAAGACAAATTACCCATTCCATAAGTGGATACAAAATCCAACACTCCACAACATACACCAAAGGTCAAACACTTGACAATAAATCTTATGGATAAATCAATATTCATTTTAGTTTAATTAAAATTGCACAAGTTTAAAAACACACCTTGCATCATTTTTAAGCATTGATCTTATTTGCTGCATCTTTCTCCATACAGTCATCAGGATGTTCCAGTTCCTGCTATGTCGTCGGCAAAGCAGTCATTAGCCGTGTGGTAGAACTCTCTGATGACAGCGAGAGCCACTATGAGGCTGGCGACCAGGACGATGGCCAGGCAGGTGAGACAGGTGCTCATGTGGTGTGACCTAGCACAGACTATAGGTGCAGCTTGTTGTGGTCGTGGAGGCTGTCTGGAGATTGGTGGTGACGTCATACTAGAGGTTGGCGAGGCATGGATGCGACACTCACAACCACAGCTGTCCACCTCCAACCGAGACACGGACAAAGTAACTACAGCACTGGCTGCTGGGTCTTTTAATGATTTCTTAAACATTTACGTTACACACTGTACATGAAGTGAATATTATAAGTATAAAGCTTAACACTGTTCTGGAATACAGTTTAGTCATTATTGTAAAGATTATAGTAACATCATTTTACGAAAATAACAACAACATAGGGTGCGATAAGATAACCAACTCGAAGCCGATAGAATGAAACTAAAATCACTCTAGCTCGCAATATATGGTGTTATATACTTTCTTTTTATCTTATAGCAATGGGGTGGTATAATTTGTCAACAATACTCAACAATTAGGTTGCGATAATTGCAGTATTGCTATAATGAAATTAATTGATAAACTGTCACTGTAGTTAATTTTAGTATAGGTGATTAAGTCAGTTATGTTCTAATATAATCTGTAATTTTCTGCTTGCAAGCAAATACCAAGAATATCTGGTTTGTCAAAAAGTAAAAGATCAAAGGCAATTATCAAGCAATCTTTAGTTAAATCAGTTTTCAATCAGGACTTGGAATCCTCAACGATTTGAGATAGATTTAAATCTTGCTGACAGAGCCATGGCTTGAGCCTTTCATTTTTCTCATATTACATTTCTGATGATCTAGATTTTAATCTTATATAATGGGAGGATTTACTTAATACCCAATTTTGTTAAGTTACAACTCTTCTAAACTCTTCGAATTTAATATTAATTTAACTATGAAGATCAAGTCTATATACTGTATATCTCTTCCTACAGTAGTTTTTGTGGTGATTGACGACAAAATTAACACGCAAATATAGTATTCCGATAACAACAATGAGATACTACACAGTAGAACTAGTTTGGTTTTTCCAATATAACAGAACCCCCTCGTACGTTATTAAGGGTTATAAAACCATACGTACGTTTTATGAGTATATATGTTAAACTAAAAAATAATAATACCAATTCATTCATATTTCATTAGTGAATACAAAACCAAATTTCCAGAATAATTAATAAAGAATAAATTTCTTTGTAATTACGAAGAGATTCTATTTTTGAGCTGTGTGTAGATGTTCTTAAATCAATCGATTAAAAATATTTACTATTTTTTCAACCTGTAAATATTGGAATTGTTACATGAAAAATGTGAAAAGGTTTTTAAATAATAAGTTGCATTAAAAATGTCAAGTCCTTTGTCCAAATACACTGTTTGTTGATAATTAAATTCGTAAAATCGATTTCTTGATAGTATTAGAATAAGTATTTTAGCTATTTTCTAACATAAAACATTCATTAGTGTGTTACTAAGCAATGTTTTATGTTTGAAAATAGCAAACTATATAATCTATATTTTTAAATTAACTTAAGGTATCTCATAACAAATATTACCTACCATACTAAGCTCAAACGTTATATTATGAGGTTACCAAAGAGTTTGGAATTATTTAGATCATGTTTTGGGCATCATCAACTTTAAAACATGCAATTAACAACAACAAAACACAATCCAAGCTCTAAGATATAAGTGGGATGTTAAACACTATTAATAGTGGTATTAATAATAAAATATTTTTTTATCAAACCTTGTTTTTTTTTTTATTTTATCGACAACATCTAATGGCACAAACGTTATCAATAACTCTCAACCCTTTTTCATACCTTTTTTTATCCAACTCATTGTGAAGGCAATTGATTACAGGACACTTTTACTCACTTGTTAGACTATGTCCTACTGTAAAAGTATAAGGTGTGGTTCATCAACATCACAATCAACACAGGGAGGTACTTTTGCAGTGGGAGGTACATGTGTAGTTTCGACAAATGGACTAGAAGTGTCAGCTTCTGTTACTGCATCTGTTGTGGTAGTCGAAGATTCGGTTGATACGGTTGGGCTCGTCGTAGGCAAGTCGGATGTAGTTGGTAAATTTTCAGTTGACGTACTTCCTGTTGTTATTTTAGTTGTTCCAGCTGAACTCGTAGAACTTGTAGGTGTGTTAGATGTAGAAATCGGTGTGTCTGTAGCCATCGATGTTGATCCCGGAGTTTTTGCTGATGATCCTGATGCACTTGTAGACCTTTCCGTTGTACTTTGAGAAGTTACAGTACTCTTCAGCGATGAACCACTAGTTAAAGTAGTCTTGGTAGTTGATGTTACTTCAGGCTTTGAGGTTGTAGATGCTGTCGAAGACGTAGAAACTGTTGTTGAAACATCCGTGCTTGTTGGCCGCCAACCTTGGATGTCTTTGGGTTTCGTTACGTAGTAAAAAACAAACGAGACTAGAATAAGCACAATTATAAGCAATAAAAATATACAGAGGAATCTGAAAATTTCACCGGATAGACGGTTACGCCGTTCTTGCAGACTGCTGTTGGTAGAATCTCGTCTTCTAGGGTCCATCGTAACAGGGTCTCCGGAGTACGAATATCTTGGAACGTATGACTCTTCCATTGTCAACCCTCACAGTGCAAACACGATCGAGTCAATTGGAACTGCATTTGCCAAATAAATCTTGACTGTACACAATAAATTGTGCGGGATTTGTTTAATAGAGCGCCAGATGTGACTGGCGGCCTGCTATGAGATAAGACTCGCATTGCGAAATGTTTTATTGCGTTCACTAATATAAATTTGCTGTTTGCTCCATATCTCCGTTTTATGTGCCGGCTTTGTAATTTACGTTTGTAAGGTTTTTCCCAATTAAGTACTTTAAAACTAAGTGCATTGGTATTAATTTTTGAAAACATACGTGTACGTGGGAGTTTTGTAAAATTTAAAACTAAGTTTTGTCCTCATTTAACAATGTTTAGCATATTATTTTTTACCGAAAAACTTAATAGGAGCCAAAAACTTTAACATAAATTTGTCATATTGTATTTTAAATAGTATTGTTAAAGAGCTTTCAAATTAATTTAATCTGCAACTTTGCAAAAAATACATTTTTTAGGTGTAATATTCAACTTCAGCTCCTAAACATCTCCAAGCTGAAACAAAGGGATATCCACTATGATAATTAAATTTGTTAAGTCCTATTATTTGAACAAAATATTTTTAAAAATTACCAGTCCTAATAATGCATGACATAGTCGAAGCTATTATATTTTTTGTCTTATTTATTTGATAGAGCCACTAGCTATTATTTGGTAGTCCACTAATTCTTATTAGTAAACAGTCAATTATACCGTAAATAACATTCAATATACCATCGCAATTCCTTTTACACAGCTCTACTTAGGCCTTACTACGTTCTGCTTTCTCTACATGATTTCCGAAAATGAACTTTACCATTAAAACACTTTATACTGATGGGTAATTCTGGAGTAGTTAGGGTTGTGCTTGAATCATACTTTTTATGTAATGTATAACATCTGTTACCAAATCTGCAAGACACTTCATACTGACCCTTTGACCCCCCCCCCCCACCCTCCAAATGTCTTTTTTATTGAACTGGCTTTGGTTGTCGTCGCCGACATTCTCAACCGCATATCAGTTTTATTTTAAATAATTAAGAAAAAAAATCTCTCATATTCATTTTTTGCCCTTAAAATTTCTCAGACTGATAACAACCAGGCCTACGCACAGGCACCTGCCCATGTAGGCCTATCCCATAAGTATGGCAGATTCATTAACAATTATAGTTGTACTACTATAGTTATCTTGCTCTCTGTTTTTATTTATCTGTATATTTCTGTATATATTGGGATAAATAAACGTATTTCATTTCATTTCATTATTAAACCTAGATTATAATTATTATTCATTGGTCAAGCATAGACACCGTTTGTATTCCAGATATCAACTACCTTACTGAGTATTCAGATTTTCTCTCATACAAACCTAGTAAGGTTAATATCTCATGTCAAAATGAAGTTACATTAGTAAGTAAGCTCATGAAAATACGATGCAGTACTAGTTAAATATGACGAACAAATTAATAACCCAAATACCAGGCGCAAGATTTCAGAGAACGAAAAAGTGTTGTACAAAAGTCGTACTGATGGGGGTCTTGTTTAACTTTGTATTTATCTCCGTTTCACTTATATCATTTATATCTAAAAATAATATGATCACTTATGGACGTATTTTAAAATAATTTAAATAATTGATTTTTATTAACAGTGAACTGTTATAACATTTTCAGAAACTATCGTATTTAATGTTGTGCTATAACCACTCTAAACATTTCCTGATATGTAATATAAGTGTTCCACTTTCAGAATTCTGCTCACGATTCATTGTTCAATAATAGCCTTCAGACATCTGCCCAACACATGTTTCCTACGATCCACCATATATTAAGACAAACATGTGTGCGGGCTTTTGTGGGAAATTTGCAGATACATTTTTGAAACGATAATAGTATCTATTAAACATTTAGTAATGGCAAATCTGCATTGTAACTATTGTGAAATGTTGTTTACTGACTAGGCCTAATTAACAGCTAAAAATATTTAATATTTATCTAAATGTCTGTATTCCTGCTACAATAGTCAATCCTACGTGTTTTGTCTGATAACAAAATACTAGAATATTCATCCCTCAAGCGGCCATCTTGAGCAGTCCTTTACAGGTGAGTCTGAAGGCACATTTGTCAGCTCCCAAGTGGCCATTTTGTCTGAGAATAGGCTTGTGATTTGGATTGTATGGAGCAGTATTATCCATTTGCCAAGGAAATCTTTCTGAGTATTAGGATTGATACAGTTAAGTGAGTAAACCATTATTTGAGGCACAAATTTTAAATTTTGGAAGTCAACCCAAAGAAAACAAAAATACATTACTGTGCGGAGAAGGAATGATACTACAATAAAATAGATCTGAAGTTTCTAGAATCTCTTTAAAACTCAAATAGTATGCGGACTTCTAAGTTTCCACTCTGTCTATTGAATTCTATTAAAGTAAATGTACATGGGCCTACATGCCATTTTATTACTGAAGTTATGTATAAGAGACATAAAATAAATGGTATCAGCAATCTGACACATACGTTCTCCCATAAGCTAGTCAACAACCTTTATCATGGGTAAACTATTATAATTTTGTAGAAAGAAATGACAAAAGTAGCATCAACTTTTGAACCGATATTGTTACAGTAATGGTGGTTGCATTATTTTTCTTTTGAATTATAAGGACCATAACACGTTAATATTAATCAAAGCCGGTTTTTTATGGGATTTGTACCATTTTGTTCAGAATCTAAAGGACTATAACATACTAAAGTTTTATCAAAATCGTTAGGGCCATTTTCGACAAAAACAATTTTTTCTGTTATTTTATGGGTTTTTATGGAATAATCCCCATTAAAAATCAAAATTTCAAAACAACAAAAAACCCTATCACTTCGAAAACAATTTTTTCGTGTTTAGAGGGACCCAAAATAGATCTATCCACTCAAAACTCAAAATCTAAAATTTTTACGAAAACAATACTTTCTCCATATGTTATGTATAGAGGGAGAAAGTAAATGAAAACTTACTTTTTATTGCATAAATATATATTTGGTTAATCAATCTGATAGGGAAGCAGTAAACCTTCGATTTAGGATGTAATGACTAATATTTTGTAAGACAAGAAGAAACCAATATCTGTATTAGATGGAGTGAGAATATCGTTTGACTGAAGAGGAGAAATATTGGGCAATATCACTGCCAAAGTTCACGCTATACAAACCCGCTTAGAACGCTCAATTCTGTTATTGACAGTTCCCCTCTGTACCTCCTTCTGGTTTACCAAGAAACACATAATATTGGACCTAAACCAAAAGTATAATTGAGTATAGTAGTCAAGTCAGCAATGTATCAATGGTTTGATTCAAAATATATTTTGTTTAGGTTCAATCTCTTAAAGTTGAATATTAAAACACTTATTTTTCCAATGAAAGGTATAATTTATCAATCACAATTGTTATAATATATATCCAGAGTTAAACTGCCTATCGGCACTATCTAGACCTTATAATAGACTACGGACATGCCATTGAATATAGCAGAAAAACTGGAACCATGTAATCGGGAAATACTTTAAGTGAGCTCAAATTTTGATTTTAAAAATACGCATTTACTGCAAAAATTAATAATAAATATCCATATAACTTAGAACTAACCTTTTCTACACCGCTAGTAGGATTAAATTCCATCTTATTTGATTGAAAATCCCAATAAGGAAAAAGCTATTACCGTAGGCGGCACTGAAAGGAGGATTTACTTTTTTATTTTAATGTTCCTAGATGGACTCTGGGACAAAGCTCTTGGACAAAAACACTATTCGATCAAATCTCCAACCTATATCAGTGAATGCGATAACACGAGTAATTTTGGTCCGATATTAAATTTTAAATAAAGATGTAGAGCTGGATGAAATTAGTGGAGTGAGAACAAATAAGATCAAATTAAGGGAACAGAGGGTTATGGGGTTTAAAAATTTTGAAAAACATTTTTTTTCAACATTTCTACCCTTAAAGAATTGAAATTCCCTATTCTCATTACTGCCATTGCATAGAGCTTAAAAATTCAAACATTTTTTGTAACTCTGAATCACTGGTCTATAGGTTAAGCAGAGAGTTCCAAAAATCTGTACATTTAAAATTCTATAGTATTCTTATGAAGGAAAAGCCTAATGCAGTTTGCTTGTTTATGGATATATTTTGTTTAAATATCTCTAAAATACTTCTTCCATCCTATATTTTATACAAGCGAACCTAAGTACTCGATAAATCGGACCTTTTCCGTTAATTCACTACCACTAGTGGAATGTGGTTAGGTTAGGTTAAGTTTTTCTAACTCTATACTAATACTTCTCTAACTCTATACTATACCCAACCTAACCAAAGTTTAATTCACTTCCACATCTTTTGTCAATAATGTACTTATTGTTTTAAAAACTAGGCGTAGTGAGTTAAAGGATAATGTCCAACAAATCTACTTGTTATTTTAATAGGAAAAATATGACCTTTTTATGGAAATATTTTTCTACAAATTCAATTAGTCAAATGGAAATTTGCATAGTCTGCAGGATTTCTGCGGATGGGGTATTTCAATTTTTTTTTTACTAAACAAAAAAGAAAACAAAGATTAATGTCCCTAGACATTAGCTAGCAAACTGTTTTCATTTCAATTCGAAAGTTTTCTCGTTTAATAAACAAACTTCCCGAAGTGAAACTTCGCAATTAATTAAATATGACTTGATTATAATTCATCTAGTAACGAGATATTATTTTTCTGCAAGAAGTACCCTACTTTAGTAAAATAATTATAAATACATTGATAACATGCATTCTCAACTATACACTGTTTAACGCACTCAAAAAATGTATAAAGTTTTTCTAAGAATTACCTTTTAATTTTAATTAAGTATCCATGTTTTGATAAGTAAAATTCTTCACCTTTTAAAACAATTAAAGAATAAGAATGTTACAGTTAACCTTTTATTAAGTTGGATAGAAAGAAATTGAAATTGTTTGAACAAGACATATGCATAAACATCTAAGCAAATGTTATCGAATATTTATCCAAAATATTATTTTCACCAAATGTTCTCAGAATCAGTTTCGTCACTCTGCAGTCACAAAGGCAGTCACACTTTGGTGCCAACAAATTTACTAATTACACGCTAGACTCTGGATTTAATGAACAAACTCTGTCCAACTGCTTAGCTGAAGCCGTTCCCTTTTATCATCACTTTAAAAGAAAAACTCTTTTGTAATTTTCTATGTCACTAACTACAGTTGTTTTATTCATTCGAAATTTCCCCTTTATAAAATTAGTAAATAAATAAATATTTTTTAATAGTTGAGTTTTTTAAATAGCAACACAAACAGTAGGATGCCCTATAGTATAATTAAAAGTGTAAGTACTATCAGGGTACGATTTACATAGTATGTAGGTAAGTACATTCCACGATCAGATTGTAATTTCCTTTCTTAGTTCTTTGAAATAAGCGATATCCTTTGGGTATGTTTCCACCAAGATTTGTTTCATGTTTATAATCGCGTATTAAACTGTGGATCTAACGGTCATATACGAAGATAATTACGAGTGTATAATTGTATAACTATATGAGTGTCATCAGCGAAAATTAAATAATCAAAAGGGAAAAATCACAAACTATTATTATATTTATAGGGCTAGAATTGTCAATCACATTTTAGACAGTAGATAACACTAAAGCTATGCAAGGGGATTTAAACAAATGAAGCTAGCGTCGGCGTCGGCGTGTGTAATATATTCGACGCGCGTGTAATACTGAAGGTCCAGGTGTTGAAGCGATGCCCTCCACTCTGTGATATTGACACCTCATTTGTTGGCTACAGGAAGAATCGTCTGGTCATTTCGGAAGAGGCAGAGTATGTGATTTGTATTCCACACGCTTTTATTAAAAGGTTCGAGGTAAAAAATTACTTTAAAGGCTGTGTTATATTGTATTTGATGACCTTTCATATACACCTTATACAACGAATAGAAATTAACACGATACTATTTCAGTGTGACAACAACATATTTTTCATGCCCTCACATATATATCTGCGTAACGTGTTTTTTTACTTTTAAAATGATTAAATTTTAACTATTACTAGGTTTTGTTAAATATTAATACAGAGTGAGGTTCTAGGATTTTCTTGTTAATATGTTTTTCAATAACCAGAAAATTGTTTTAGCAAATATATATATATAGTTTTTGTCAAATTTTACGCCCATCATGAATAAATTAATATGGACGTTGAAAAAAATACATATTTTTCTTGAGATTGTAAAGGCTCCTTCGTGTACATTGTATAAGTACTGGTGTTACTTTTAATTAATAATTAACTGGTACCGTAGTTGTTTTTTGTTTCTAGGTATGACATATTTGTGCAGTTTTGAAGTCACTGGAGATCGCTTGGAACACAACTCAATATCGGTAATACATATAGTGAAGGTGTATCTGCCTGAGGAGGAGATATATTGGACAATATCACAGCTGGAGATCACGATAGATAAGTCAATCTTGACTCGTGATTTTGATATGGTACTTTATATACTTTTAGTTTATTCAGAGGCTTGGGTTGGATGGATAAATGTTTGTGACAAGTAATAGCGAAAAATACTAAACAGACAGGGTGGAAATTTTGTATGAAGATAGCTCACATTACCGATTAATCCATGGACATATTCTTATCTCAAAAATCCTTTCGGGCTCCGCCCCAGTGGCTATGAAGTTTCCCATGTTAACCTTATGAGTATTCATATGTAGGCCTAAAAGGAATTAAAGAATTTTGTCAGCTGTTTCAACTGCAGAAGTTTATTCTATGATATTAAATAGCATTAAAAAGTTATAAGGTTTACCAACAGGGTGAAGCACTATTATTTGTTTGCATATATGACAACAGCTAATTTGAACCAACTAGCAACAAAAAACTGTGGTACACGATGAGAACTTTACTTTTTTCTATGGTTTAGGTGCAGTGGTAGAACATCATGGCTATGGTAAATGTGCTTTACTATAGCCTACCGTATGAATTAAAATAACCAAATTTTCTTAAACCGTATCCACCCTGCTAGTATGAAATAATAAAGGACCTACTAACTAATGTTTAATGATTTCGTGAAGAATCAAATACGTTTTGAATGTAATGATTTATTTAATTTATAATTATTTCCCACCAAAGTAACACAAGTACGTATGAACAGAAAATACAAAAATATAAGCTACTTGTAAAAAGATTATATTCAAATAGTATTTGATGGTATTTCAGCTTGGGTTATGGCAATGTTGAATTATTATTTTCATATCATTCAGTCATGTATTAATAAACTTTTACATTGCCTCTTATAGTCACAAACATGCCCTTGTTAAGGTTATTTATATATGTATAACGTTTTAAAGATTGCATTTAGGCCCGATTCGTGTAAGGCTATATTTGGTAAAAACCCTTTCCATAGAATATGTTGTGTTATTAATATCAAAACTGTTAAAAGTTTGAATTTGGCCAAACTGTTTCCCGTTTGGACAATTTTATTAAGTTAACCGTTCATTAATGAGTATTCAAAGTAATAAAGTATGTTCAGGTTATATTTATTTCATAAAACATATAGCTGTAACCGTATATTTAATACAAGCTAAGTTACATCCCTGATTCAAAATATACACTACTTTTCTAATGTTATTATAACAGACTAATATAAATTTAATGTAATATGGAAAATAACACAAAACAAAGGTTTAAAAGATAACTAAAATCTGGAAAAATGTATTCATGACCAATTATTTATATGCTGCTTTAAAAGGCTTTCAAATCTTAAATATTTAACACAATATCGCAATTAGATCAAATCTTTAGGTATATATTCTTTTATGAGTTTAATTAATATATTTTTTATTAGTAAGAGTAGTTTATAAAACACTCATTTGTTGC
Source organism: Macrosteles quadrilineatus (assembly GCF_028750875.1). NCBI lineage: Eukaryota > Metazoa > Arthropoda > Insecta > Hemiptera > Cicadellidae > Macrosteles > Macrosteles quadrilineatus. Next base: position 153,796,316 of record NW_026542594.1, read on the forward strand.
AAACCCAGAGAAACTTTAATGATTTTCTGTTATGAACGAATTTATTTAGAGTGAGCTTAGTTGTATTCTTCACTCAGTTGGAGTACAGAGCGGCAGAGTGCCCCGACCGACACAAACCCTCAGTTCCATAGCCTATTACGGAAGTGGTAGTCGACATGTCGGCACACAGCTGTGTCCAGATTTAATTAACAAATTCTTCCCCCTTCCCCTAAATCACTTTCACATCGCTTGCAATTACTATTGTTCACCAATCAATTACAGGACAGCTTTAGGTATCGGTAAAATATGAAATGCTTAATAGCGTATATACTAATTATTTGTTCTTTAGTAATCGTGTGATGCATACATTATGTTGATATTTGTAGGTTGATCATTAATTATACAATAAATAGCTTGTAAGGGAGTGAGCTGGTCTAGTGATAGAGCGTAGGGCTTCGGGGTTGAGGTACTGGGTTCAAATCCTGCCAATTAACAGGCTAGCCATGTGATATTGCTGCGATCCTCTTACCCTAGCCTGAATTAATGAACAAAAAGATTGACTAGAACCTATCGTCCTAGGGTGTGAATGAAGCTAAGACATAAATAAGAGATAAACTTGTTTCCACTTAACTTTTGTGCAGCTAGGATTTAAATTTGTTCAATTATTTGGATCGTTTATTTTGCATTGCAATGAGTTAAAAAAAACTGAAATTTTATGGTTAATTATTGCTTACTGAACACAAAATCTTATGTGATACATTTAGATTACAATAAACAAATCATTGACTGTTGGATCATAGCCTAAATACTGTATGCATATTTTATATTAAACTTACAATATTCAAGTTGTGTTTAAGATTAATTCAAAAGTTATTAGTAACATAAAAACATCCAATCAATTTAAAACGCTAACTTCATTATATAGAAGCATTCACTTTATAAGCTATGCAAGTATTCCTTAGTCAATTAGAATCGACTTTTGACGGTGTCCCGACAATAAGCATGTGTAGGCCTACTAATATTCTTAAACTTACTAATGAATATTTTATTTTTCCATGGAATATTTTTTTGCCAGTAATTAAGTTTTGCTACAACATAAGCAGTTTTGTTTTTAGTGGAACAAATGATATTTTTTTCTGAAATTTGTTAAATATTTTTAAATAGTTAATTTACAACCATGGATATAGTTCAAACTAATTATTAGTTTTATTGAAAACTATTAACTTCTAGTTTTTGTTTTTTTTTCTGAAAGCTAAGGAATGTATTTTAAAAGTTAATTCACAACCCTGGACATCATTCAAACTAATTGTTGATTTTATTGCAAACGATTAAGTTCTAATTTTTCTATAAGCTAAGGGGTTTATTTAAATAATTAGTTTATGGTTCTTAAAATAAGAATGGTAATATTTTCTCTTTATTACTTTCTGTAAATATAATCTAAATTTTACAATTTGGATCAAATCAAGTCACAGAAAACTGCCGACAAAAGTTGATTCCAGATATTTCTAATTCATTTTTCATTAACATGATTTAGTTTTTTTTATAACTTTTATTTTCATAAATTGAAAGAAACTTAAGTTAAAAACTTTCATCCATAGATGCAAAACTACTTATTTTTGTATGCACTGAATTCCCAAAAATATTTCCAATCGCTTTAAGTAATTTTGACGACAACAATAATTCATTCCTGATCTACGAGTATAAATATTAAACCCATTATACAGAGTTGGGCAAAAGTCTGGAACCCCCCAGTCAACTTTTTAACGCGTTGCAGTAGGAAAACCAAACTCGGCACATATTTACAATTTAAGAAATTGAACTTTTTCATCAAATTTACAGCTTTGCCCCAGCCCCCAAAATCGGGTATTTTGGGGGCAGCTCCAAATTTTCAAATGTAAACAAATATCATGTGACCCGTCATTTTAAAAGGGTTATCAAGAGAAATTGAATGGTGTAAACCAGAGGTCAATATCGCACCCCTAATCAAAATGGCAGCCATTTTAATTTAAGATGAGCAGGCAAGATTAAGTCTGGACACCCCCAGTTAACTTTATAATGCGTGGCAGTTGGAAAACCAAACTCGGCACATGTTTACAACTTTGCACATGTTTACAAATGCACTTTTCCATTAAAGTTAGTACTTGTACCCGGCCCCCGAAATGGGGTATTTTGGGGGCAGCTCCGCATTTTCAAAAGTAAACACCTATCATGTGACCCCTCATTTTAAAGGGTTTATTAAGAGAAATTGAATGGCGCAAACTAGAGGTCAATATCACACCCCTAATCAAAATGGTAGTAATTTTTAAATATTCCCTATTAACCTTTTAACAGGTTATAGCCGGAAAACAAACTCAGTATACCTTTCCAAAAAAAATGTAATTCATCTTTTGTCCATTATTACAATATTAAACTTTTAAAGTTAACTGGGGGTGTCCAGACTTTATCTTGCTTGCTCATCTTAAATAATTAAAACGGTTGCCATTTTGATTAGGGGTGCGATATTGACCTCTAGTTTGCGCCATTCAATTTCTTTTAATAACCCCTTTAACATTAGGGGTCACATGATAGGTGTTTACATTTGAAAATTTGGGGCTGCCCCCAAAATAGCCCATTTTGGGGGCTGAGGCAAAGTTGTAACTCTGATGAAAAAGTGCGATTTCTTATATTGTAAATATGTGCCAAGTTTGGTTTTCCTACTGCAATACGTTAAAAAGTTAACTGGGGGGTTCCAGACTTTTGCCTAACCCTGTATACACTAAATCTAAAATAAATGAATCCATGCATGCTACGAAATAACTTATTTTATAATGACGGTACGTAGTATTAATTTTTTATTTCATTCTTAAGAGTTTTCTGATTGCTTCTCTTCGATATTAAAACTGTTAGACTCGACTGAGGGTGGGTAAACACAAAGATTTACTCCTACAAGATCGCTGCTTAAACAATATCAACACAACGTTTGAACAAAGTTAGGTTTCTTGTCGTCAACCCTCAACGGAGTTAAGTTTCAGAACTTGTTTGGCTTTAATGTCGCCCAGAGGCCTTGTATCATTTTTTTACATTTATTGCTTTTACTTTTTTCTTAATTCCGTTAAATACTGATAGGTATGAAACTGTTTACAAGTCATATGAATGTAATAATACAAACCTTCTGTTATTTTAGTACATTTATTATAAAAACTTGTTTTTATTTATTTATTTTTGAACATAAATAATAGTTAGTGTTTAAAAAATTGAATACGCAATTCATTACCTGTCTTTTATGTGTATTCCTATAATTCTCACAATACTGTATAAGAACTAATGCTCTGGAGTCACAATATCTGATCGTTTTATACTGTTTACTACTTTTTAATTAATTAATCTTTTTAAGCTATTGCTAAATCGAATTGACATTTTGTGAAAATTTGATAATGAGATGATAATTTGTCATGTAAATCATAATGTATATACTTGGTAAATTACTTTCAATGTAAATAGTAATTATCAGAGAATGTGGCACTAATAATCACCCATGATATGATATTTGCCCAAGCTGCTAGTGATTCGATATTTTGTTATTTAAGATTTTATTTATTATACCTTCGATAATAAATTATACTAATCAGCGAATTGTTTAGGTAATGAAATATGTATTTTTCAGGGAAATGTGTGTACGCTTTTTAGATTATTATTTTCTAATTAACTCATCCAAACGGGCTTTTATACAGCATTGTTTACTTTTAATTTTACTTGTAAAGATTGACATAAATACGGCAAATTTTGTATGTATTTGTTAATTTTGATTTAATAAATTAGTTATTGAGTTATACCTAAGGTAAAATTATTATTACTTAATGGTTTAAAATTTCTTCATACATAAACCGTTTCACAAAAAGTTAAAACCGCCACTTTTGGCATTTCGATTTACATTTATATAAAAATATCCTTTTATCATATTCCAAAGTACAATTCCAGTTCTTAACATACATGGTCTTGGCTACGGATAGCAATACTGACTAGTTTCAGATCGCTGGTCCAGCTACAAAGCATTGCACATTAACAGTTTTGTCCAACATTCCTCAGGCGGAAGACAAAGCGAAGTCACACTTCTGTGCCAACTAATTGCCCTACTGGTTCTAAATTTAATTAACAAACTCCCCTTCCTGCGTTGAGTTCGCTCACTGTTTAATTTGGAATGTGTATTGTACGTCTATTGTATAATATTATTATAGAAATGTGTATACACAAAAAAGTTCAATGATCTTTACATTTAGATTGCATAGGCCTACTTCTGGTCATTTTTTCGCACATGTCAGAGGCTCTGCCTAGATTTTGGATCTTTATGAAAAAAATCACAACACTAAACTGAGATGTGCATAAAGCTAGAAAATTGCATCAAGAGAATAGCACGACGCTCTTCAAAGTGTCCAAGCTCTTAAAAAAAATATTTTGTAATTTTTATTTCTGTACAGATTAGACTTTGTAAAGTCATGCTCTGTATGTTAAGGAAATTAAGCTATACTTATTTACAGTTTTTTCAAATCAAAATAACCTTTAACAAAAAAAGAGCATGTAATAAGAACAAAAAGTTAATATTAAATGTATACCATAACAATAAAATGAAACAAATAAAGAAAGACATCCACTCTTCGTGGTTGAAAATTGAATATTGACATTTCAAAGCTTTATAATGTTTATTAAATTAATGTCTTTGTTTACAGTTATATGACAAATGAAAGACTAACACACTTGTATTCGCATGCATAAAATGTTTTATTACCAACAATTAATTATTTTTTTGTTTGCAAAGGGTTACAATTATAAAAACTAAACTTACATTATAATTCATCTAATTCTTTCCTACAACGTCAATATTTTAAAATTCCACCGATATTTTATCATTAAAAGTTAATTACACTTTGCAAAATACATTTTCATATATTGCATGTATTGTATCGCGTCTATTACAGTATTTAATGTCCGTACTATTTATGTAAATAGTACGGTTATAATATATGTTGTTTTACAAGCAACGCACTTAAAACATTATTTAACCATTTATTAATTATGACCACAAATGTCCACTATACTCTATAGATTTGGGATTATTATTAACCTATCAATTATACCATCTAAGGGGTAAGTTAAACATTTAAATCAGTACAATTGCTACAACTGCTTTAATAGTTAAGCAATGCCCATTTTTTAGCCGTATATTAACTTATATTACTGTCGTAAGGCTGTGTAACATTGTGGTGGATTCATGAACTAATTTCAGTTGACCTAAGAAAGACTCTAAACATACTAAAAATGCACAAGTATTACTTCCATGATGGTATATCACACATGGATGGTCTGTTAGTGGATCACGTGACTGGTGTTGGTAGTAAATCGTTTTGACCGTGATGGACGTGACCCATCCCTTATCAGTCACAATCACATTAAGGTACGTCCAACAGTTAATAATGGTGTAGGGTCCATACATCCCCCCTAACTAATACCAACATATTACTTTTGAAAAAGTGAAAAGTAGCGTTGGTATTTCAGAGGGAAAGGCAAACCCTTAGGAAGGATGTATAGTGAAAATATAATACTCATGTATCTTTATCCTATCCATAAACGTTGTGGTATTCTACGAATGATGTATATATTGTTGAAGTAGTATTATTTATAAACCTAGTAATACAACATAATGTTTATTAGTTGGGAGGATAAATTAATATGATTTATTGAAGTTGATACAACTACAGCAGTTCAAACATCCTCCTACAGCTGCAATATTTTAAAACAATGTTGTATGTATTTTACGCTTAAATTTGTTTTAAACTCAACACCATATACGTTTTGGTTTTTAATATTTTCCTTCTCTTCAGCCTTTGGTATTTTGTAAAAGAAACAACAGGCAAAAAGTAACAGTTATTTTGGGAAAACTACTGCAATCGCAGTTGAAATTTAAAAATAAATTATTATTAGCTTACAAAATGCATTTAAAATACTGACTAAGAAAATATAATATAGTGACATCATAGTGGCACAGACAGCACTGGCCATAAGACGACAGTTATAAAACATAAGGAACGTTCACTGCTACATTTTCAAAATTGTACATTGCTTAGTGTAATCCCAATAATTTATGAATCGCCTTTTATTGAAACTTTTATATTTTATGAGTCACAGTTAGCATAGGATTATTATCTCATACTAATCTTTCTTACATTGTTTGAAGTTTTAAGGAAGCCCTCTGCTTCCCTTGTTGTATCAAGAGCAATTTTACGGCACTTTGTACTCAGGCGTCTATAAAATATACGTCAGTAAATAAGGTAATAAGGTTAATAAGTACGTAAAAGGTATAGTTTTTATTTGTAGTCTTTTTAAGTAATCTTAGCTCAACAATCTTCTTATCTGTATATGATCCCAAAATAAAATTGTTCAAATTTTTGTTATACAGGGCATCTTTTAATTCAAAATTCGTCATAAAGAGATGTAAAGTTGAAATTAAATAAATACGTGTCAATTTTATCACATATATCAATATCATGATATTTAAAAATATATATATGATCTACATGTAGGTATAAATAGTCGGTGGTGTAGCCTAAATATTTACTTTATTTGTTTATTTTATTTGATAAGTAACTTCAACATAAAACCTCATTATTTTCGAAAATCGTGGATGAAATGGAAACAACCTAATAAACTCTGCAATGACTAAAATTACTCTAGAAAGCAATATCTGTATCACATGAGGTGAGAAAATCCTTCGACTGGAGAGAAATATTTGGAAATATCGCAACCAGGGGAGCCGCTTATAAACGCCTGATCCTGTTGTTGGCATATCCAACTAAACCCCTCAAAAACATAAACTCTCTTTGACAGAGGGCTACAGTTCATATGAGCAGATGAAATTATTTTCGTCCTGGTATCTCATCTTACCTACATTACAGGTAACTTTAGGTTCCAAGCAGACGAAAAGAGGTGTTTATTGGGGGCTAATTTTTCCTCAACGGTGCAACGCAAATTAATTTATTGAATTTTTACTGAGGAGTTCCTCTTGCCGCGCGCTAGGGTTCGCGTTATTTCTGTTTAAACAGACGAGGGAGCAGTTTGGAGGGAGAGTCAGTTTTATTTCGTGTATAAACTCCCTCCGCCCCAACAATACGGCTGTTCCGCATTGCGGCACGGGTAGAGTCTACATAACCTAGATGTTACCCATGATATATGCAGACCTTTTACAAGCAGACTTCAGTAATTCGGTGGTTCAATTAACACTCAGGAAGGTGCGGCTGTGTTAAGCTACTACCTTGTGTTACATCTTGTTCTACACTAATGTTATAAGTAAAAGAATAATAACCTGAAAATATGATGAATAAATCTAACCACATGTGAGCGCCCACCACTGACCAGTGACCATGGCAACTCTCCAGTTTCTTAACAAAGAGTCTGATATAAGTTATACTGTGCAACGCATTTCGTTAACTTGTGATACTTGGTTTGATACAAATAGGAATAAACTGTTTTAAACTTATTTGGTTGCAATTATTTTCCTTTGATTTAGTATATGATGATAACAAATTGTTTTAATACTTTCTCTTAAATCTATTACAATTTTAAATAAAATGGTTCTTCCTCGAAGAATGTTGTATATGATGAAATTACCTTAACAATTTTTGAAATCAACCTAGTTTTTCTTGAAAATTTTAATATTTAAAACCAATTTAGATCCATAAATCTCTAATAAAATATGTAAAAGAACAGTAATGTACGATATTGAGTGTATGTATGTGATGTATTTAACGTTTTACGGCCACTAATTATGATAGGCCTGTACTTATGTCATATTACTACTGTGTATTACCATCTAAATATCACATGAAAGTACAAGGATAATTGTCTGGTTGATAGGCATTAGCACTACGTTACACCACTATATTTTTTACTGTACTCGGTGAAATATGCTAGTTTAAATGCAAAGTTGTATGCATTTCAGCATTTTCATAAAATAGGTTAAATTTTAACATTGTTTATACAATCTCCATATGTTTATAGTTCATTACAAAGTCGTGTTTTTAGAAAATCGAACAAATTGGACACATTATTTATGTGTAAACAATAGGATATTCCCACTCGGTGTGCAAAAAACTTGTCTACAGCTGTGATGCGTGAGAAAGTAAATCAACCCAATTTGATTACCAAGTACTGTAGAATGAAATCGACAGGGACCTAATTATGCGAACCACAACTGCTGCATACACGATACAGCTGCTGTTAATTAACAACACGACTGTATACACGATACAGCTGCTATAATCAACAACACGACTGTATACACCATACAGCTGCTGTTAATCAACAACACGACTGTATACACGACTAGCTGTACCCGCGGGCTTTGCCCCGTTTAACTTCTTAATTTTCAAGATGAGCTCGTTCGCATGGCTCAATCACGTCCTGGTTGAAGTTCGTTCGCTAGCTCACTCACCTTTAGGTTGGAGCTCGTTCGCTGCGCTCGCTTGCCTTCAGGTTAGCTCGTTCGCTACGCTAACTCGCCTCCAGGTTGAAGTTCGTTCGCTATGCTCACTCACCTTTTGGTTGCAAATTAGCTGTTGTCATAAATTTAAAAAAATAATAGTGCTGCACCCTGTTGGTAATCCTTGTAACTTTAGTGCTATTGCGCATCATAGAAAAGAACCAACTTGTTTAATTGAAACAGCTGTTAAGATTCATTAATTCCATTTAAATATGAGTACTCATAAGGTTAACATTGGAAACTCCAGAGCCACTGAGGTGGAGCCCGAGAGTCCGATCAGAATAAAAACAACTTAGTTTTCCTATTTAATGCCTAAAGAATCAGTGTACCAAATTTCAGCCTCCTAGGTAAATGGGAAGTGGGAGAATTAGTGATGAGTGAGTGAGTGAGTCAGTCAGTCAGTCAGTCAGTGAGGGCTTTGCCTTATATATATATATATATATAGGGTGACAAAAAAGTCTGGAAACGGTTTGATATCTTTTTAACTAAATTCGTTAGAAAATTCAAACCTTTCACATAAACTTATATGTATAAAAACTACTTTTTGCAATCATTGCCATTATTTGACCTTCACCAGGGGACGGCCCACGAGGAGTAGGTACATAATCTTTAATGTAAGCATAGGTTGATATGCACATCATTTTAAAGGTCTGGTTAAGTGGAGTTCATTACCGGAAACCGCGTCAAAAAAGGTTCATCCGTTACAAAATGGCGGCAGTTCAAAGTTCTTGCGGAATATACCTGCAGAGGCCTTAGTATTGGTAAATACTCATCAACATTAGCAGGGAAATCTGAAACCCGGTTAAATTTTTTTTGATGATTGAATACTATTAGTCTATGAGCTAGTTGACTTTAAAATACAGTTTAAGCTCTCAAGCTAATTGTGAGGGACCAAATTTTAAAGGGGGTAAAAACGTATTGCTAGTCAACAAACACCATAACTTACCCGATTTTTATCCACAACATCCTACTCCTAGGCCTATGTGTTGGCCATAGCTTGGGCTATGGGCCAAAGAACGTAGGCCTACTTTTAATAACAGTGAAGTACACAAACACACCCACAACGATATATTTATTCATGATAGCACTCCGTTTCACATAATAAAGTTAAAACGACCGATTTTACGAATATTTAACGCCGATGACAACATTACTTAACCTCGCAATGGTGTTTGTTGACCAACGACAGACGACAACTAGACCGACCGGCTCAACAGGTGAATTTCCGATCAGCTGTTGGCTAGTTCTCAAACTCACCACCAGAGCGATTAAGCCTCGAACGAGGAAATCATGATTTGAGCCGGACAAGTTTATTCGCTGTTTGACCACCGACTAGCTCGCTAGTAGTCTCTTCACGAATTACAGATACGACGACACGACGCTACGATTTTACTACGAAGGTTAGCTAGCGTACTAGTTAGGACCTTTTCACGTTTCACGTTATTTTCATTTCACGCAATTCTTAATCTATTATTCATATTCGCTTTATTAAAGTCCCGGTTCGAATTGTCTAAATTTAATAACTTATAACTTGAGTCTTGACCCGCCAGTTCCTGCCTGCCAGTGACTAGCGGTGGCTATCGTTTATTTAATTTTAATTAATTAGTTTCGAAATTACGATTTCTCCGTTTGTTCAACAAATAATTATCACGTCTAAATTATATCTCGTTTGCACCGTTTTAATACCCCGAGACTTGTCGTCTAAGTTCTAAACCCCGTCTTTGGCGGGTGAAAGAATCAAGTCTTGGGAGCAGCTGGTTTGAACAATCAAACAGCTACGAATATTAATATTAAATCTGTTTTAAATCATCTCACGTCAAATTATCCGTCCAATTATATTAATTAGGCCCCGACGACTCTGTAGGAATTGTTTTTACCTTATATTCGATTTTATATTATTTACCTAGGCCTTTAGCTAATAATTTTAAGGTTCATTACGAGTAATTGAATCACATTGGCTTCAGATTGAATACTCGTCGGCCCTACAGAGTCATTCTAAAAGTTAGGCAAAATTCTCCAAAACACTTTTACGAAGGCTGGGATGATATAGCTCCAACTGAGCGTCTGCAGGATTTCCTGAGCGCTTCTAGAGCTCTGAGCCTTCGATTAAATTTAAATAAATTGATCAGTCAAAGCCGTGACAACTTCGTATCGACCCCTGGATTTTTCTCGGCTCCTTCTGAGCACTCCGGGGAAGAAATTTGAGTGTGGCTGGTTCTAGGGGTAGGCCTAGCCTGACTTAGGTGAATACTAGTTTATTCCCCCCCTAGAATTTTGCGTCACATTTAATACGAGTATTTGCCCATACTAAGGCCTGTGCAGGTATATTTCACAAAAACTTTGGACAGCTGCCATTTTGTAACGGATGAACCTTTTTGGACGCAGTTTCCGGCAATGAACTCCACTTAACCAGACCTTAAAAATGATGTGCATATCAACCTATGCTTACATTAAAGATTATGTACCTACTCCTCGTGGGCCGTCCCCTGGTGAAGGTCAAATAATGGCAATGATTGCAAAAAGTAGTTTTCATACATATAAGTTTATGTGAAAGGTTTGAATTTTCTAACGAATTTAGTTAAAAAGATATTAAGCCGTTTCCAGACTTTTTTGTCACCCTGTATATAGATACAGCTGCTGTTAATTAACAACACGACTGTAAACACGATACAGCTGCTGTTATACATCAACACGACTGTATACACGATACAGCTGCCGGCAATCAACAACACGACTGTATACACCATACAGCTGCTGTTAATCAACAACACGACTGTATAAACCACAGACAATATGTCTGTGGTATAAACGATACAGCTGCTGTTTTACAACAACACGACTGTATACACGATACAGCTGCTGTTAATTAATAACACGATTGTATAAACAATACAGCTGCTGTTATACAACAACATGACTGTATACACGATACAGCTGATGATAATCAACAACACGGCTGTATACACGTTACAGCTGTTGGCAATGAACAACTTGACTAAATACACAATAGGACTGATGGTATTGAACAACACGACTCTATACACACAATACAGCTGTTAGTATTGAATAACATGACTGCATACACAATGCATCTGCTGGTGGTGAACAACACGAATGAATACACACAATGGTATTTACAGCTGGACAGTTTCTATACTCAGACGTACGCAACTGTGACAACGACCAGTCATCCACGACATGCACATCTGATTGAAGACTAACGTACGAAGTAGTCGGGGATTTTATGCATTTTATAGTTAAGTAACAATTTTATGCAGTGTTTTTGCAAACCTCATAACTAATCAATTTCTGTATGATTTACTGAAAATAAATTATTTGTTTTACATTTTTTTTCTGACATGTTTTACTTTTAACGGTGATATTATTTAATGAGCATATTTTTTAAATGAAAATTAATTTTGATCATACTGTCCGGAAACAGCCGTTTTTAGTTCTCTAAATCGTCAGCAAAATCATCGTTTCTGGTACCTAACTTCAAATAGGGAACAGAAAAAACACAAGGAAAAGGCTCTGATGCTCGGCTGTGCCTCGCTTGTAAAACACGATTGCGTACTAAAAAGAGCCACTTACGCTCCTAGTGATGAAAACTACTAGTGTTTAGAATCGCATGAAAATCATATGTGTTTTTGAGCTTTTTGGTCGACATTTGCATTCCTTTGCCTTTTCCTCCCTGAAGGAGTTGAAAACGCCAGTACTAGGGTAGGTAGGATATAAAAATTTATATAAATGTAATGTCATGGAAAACATGATTGTTGTTTCCCTTAAAGCCTTTAAATTTTGAATACATTATTGTTGACATATACTGTTACTGATCAACAGTATTTGAATAATTAACGCAATAAGCTAGATACGCATTATATTTTATTGACGAAATGTCAATTTTATATCAAAGTTGACTATACTTCCTATTTAAAAACCTTTAGCAACCCCCTAGCCCCACTACCCCAAGGGTATAATTAATTAACCATGAATAATGTAGCCCCTTATATCTAAGAAGGTTGCAGCAAACCAATATCAAATAATCAAATAGTTAAAACGTTAAGGGGGTGCAAGTTACTTTTCAGTCACCCTGTTTGTTTGACATTGAAGTTATGGAAAGGGTAGTTGTAGACTGTCAATTGCTTGCATGAATTGGAGGATGAACAATTTATAATTAGGCGGCTATGTAAATATCTTTGCTTCCACTTCCCGTCCTTGTACTATGAATGATAATTATCAAGATAACTTTCTTGGAGTTGTAAACTTCTCTGATTTTGTCTCTTGTACTTTTAGTTTTCGTTTGCCACTCGGTTCACTATTGTAAAGTCTAAGGAACAGTCTGGAGGTAGAATCAGTTTTATTTCCCATACAAACTCCCTCGCCCCAACATCACGCGTGTACCGCACTGCGGCAAAGCCAGACTTCACAGCCGTGATGCCCACATGTAATATTTAGCTTACTCAACGAGAGTTTTGGCCACAGTTTAGGCCGACCGTTGACTTCATTAATCTGCTGCATAATATTCCATATCTCTTGATATCCAAGTTATATTTCATAACCAAATTGAAATAAATGTGTTTAAAACCCACGTTAAATACGTTTTAAACGTGAACAGACTACTATATAACTTTTGTTTATGTTTACTTAATCATTTATCATTTACTGATTAAAAAATTATTTCATGGATATTACGAGGATATTACAAAATGATACGATGCATAATATAATTAACATTTTCCTAATTATTTTTCTTGCCAATCATATTTTTATCTAAATTTATAATAATTTTTCATGAATTTTTATAGACACAAAATTTAGCTTTGACAATAAACATCTTTAAAATGCTATGGTGAAAAGTTTTTCATTGAAATTAATTGCTAGTAAGCACTAGTATATGCAATAATACTGAAAAATGTTGACAAAAGATTAGTTGGAATGGATAATAAAAAAGATTTTCATATAAAATCTCTGTCTAACTTTTACTTTGTGAATTAACAACATTGGTGGGGATAGGGACCCTACAGACAGGAACTATTACACTACATTTACCAATTCGCCCAATTTGTCTCTTTTGGGACGTCAACATTGAATGTGTTTGACATTGGCGGGGCTCGGTGACGCCAACGAGGACGGAATTGCAGCCACATCTCTCCAAACCTCACAGCGTTGTTAATACACTTGTTCAAAGTTTAGCTTGAATCCAGAATTTAAAACGAAAAAAGAAATAATGCTTTTTAGAAACCATGGAAGGTCAGTAAAACATCAAGTGGTAATTATATGATACTTAATAGGCTTTTATAACGGGACATTCTTGATTTCGCCAATCTGACTACGTTTCCCAAAAGGTGATCCGCAAACCCCAAAGGCCTTGGTGCTATGGGAAGTTATCAATACCAAAACATTTCCGGAACCAAGGTTGTCCTGACTGGAAAACATTTGATGAGAAATATTTTTAATTTATTCATTACTTAATTATTTGTAAACCTTCTTTAATCCCCAGCTGCCTTTTTCAACACAGCATATGAATTATGTGATTTTAACAAGAATGAAATGTATAGCTTTATTAGTTGTTTCAAATAAAATTGTGTTCCTATTACTCACGGTATGTTTAGCCTGATCTATGTTTGGCGACTTCTACAAGATTAGTTTATAGCAAGATTACATAGTTGTAATAAACTATATTAAAATGAGATAAATGAATTATATATAAGTTCAAACGAAATTTGAACAATTGTATTTGTAAATTTAACTCACATTACAAAATTGGTGACATAAGCTAGGAACGAATTCTGTTAGTTATGTAGGTGTCTAAGAAAGGTTTCATCATTTACCATAAATGGGCACGCCAATTACCCAAGGATATTGTAACCATGTACAGTATATTTTATTTAATAAAAGCTACACAAAACTACGTCAGGTATAAATAACTAAAAGAAGAGCACCGAGTGATGTGCCTTGCGTTATGCTATGCGAATATGTTAAAAAGTGACAAAAAGATCTAAATTATCTAGATTAATGCTGTTAAACAGACTATTGAACTAATGTATTGAGCTTCAACTTGGCTGTTTATACAGTCCCATCTAATTCTAGTACAGTATCACGTAACCAAGGAAAAGGTTTCAAAGTTGTATAATCTCATATATTTTATTGCAAAACCTAAACATATCTGACATTTGTATGGTACTTTTTGAGAAACAGAAATTAAATTACCATGAGGAGGTGAACGTCAGATAGACTGATCCTGTATTCAGGGTCTGTACAGCTGCGACAACGCTCCAATCAACTAAGCCATGCAGATGCTACTGACAGCTACAATGATCGTCATATTGGAGACGAAAAATCGGTTCAATAGACTAGAAAGTGTCTGATGATTTAGCATACATTGTTCTGAACACATTTATTATACTGACCCTACATTATATTACTGTTATATTTCACTCATCTACTCTTATCTGCATACCGTGTCTCCAAGGAACATTATACATTTGTAAATCGTATTAAAACAATTATACAATTAAACGGTACCTAAACCTTTTCGATCACACTATGCACTATCAACTATGCAAGTATCCTTATATATAATTCTGTAAGACAAAATTTTTACCAGAAAATTGTGGACGTCTGGTAGGTCGCAGAAAAGTGGGAGGTGTCTTAAATTAAAGGTCTTGACCCCAGAGACTCGGGAAAAATAGCAGAATTCCCGTAAAGTTACCATAAAACGAGATATAACGTAAAATGTTCTCCATAAGAAAAGCATTAGAAGCCATTTACTGCTGATTTTTGTTTACTTCAATACAGCTGATCGTGATTTATCATCAAGCCAGTATAAGCAACGATAACATTAATTTGGATTACTTATTTGCCAGTCAATTCTGCAACGTACTATATAAAACCAGGGTTAACGTTACCTGTAAAAATTAAGACTTTTTAGTTACGTTATGGAATGGGGAAATAAATAATTTTACTGGGAAACTTTTCAAATTTGTATATTTTTAACGTTTAACATTAAATAACCACATTGACTAAATAATTAACGATTCATGATTAAATGGAACACGTCTGCTTTGTTTTTATTCCAAAACATATGTTCTAGATTTATTCTACTTCTTTCATTTTTTTTAATTTGAGATTTGTTGTAGTGTTTAATCAATACTTTGTATGAAGTGGAATAACCTCAATGGCTTTAGAAAATAACCTGGAAATAAAGATGGAATAGGTTCGTACAGGAAATATATATTTGTTAATTAAGTAAGTACTATGACAAGTTCGAATGAGAGGAAAACCAATATGCTTGGAGATTTTAAACAGGTACTGTCTGTTGCTCGCAAAAGAGTTAAGAATCAGCCAATGATTAGGCCTAATTTGATAGAATATGTAACGTCAATCGCACCTTTAAGAGGAATACCACCACATAAACTTTCACTAATTGTAGTTTTTTTATGTTGATCAGAAGAAATCTAGGGTTAAGTTTGGTCAATGGGATGCCTTTACTTTACACTAATAAACCCTAACAAAAGAAGTATAAACTTAGAATTATTAACTGGGTAGGGATGCTAATTTAGCGGGTTTGGCAAAGAACTAAGCTTACCTAAAAACACCTTTATTTATCTTTTCTTATTTGACGAAGACAATTTCCAAAGTTCCAATCAGGGAGGTCTTTTTTATCACAATCAACCACAAGACCAAAGCTACCTTAATAAACCATTATTTATTCAAAAATAATTTTATGTTTGCTGTCATTATCAGAGTTAAAAGCTATGTATTTAAATTGATTTTTAATTCAAACACACTTTTACGAATTTACCTTTTTAATCCAAACCATCTCAATCCAATTCCAATGTTAACTGCTAAGACCATTGAAAACACCTGCTTCTAGAAAGTATATATTTCGAAACTTTAACAATTTACACTTATTAAGTCGCAGGTGCGAATGAAGTGCGTTGTAGTGATTTAATGAAGTGTTTACCATCTACTGCCTATAACGTGGGCTGTTAACTTTTCCAAGACTAATCTAACGAATATGGTACTGAAAAATACTTAAGAATAAAGATTAAAATATATTAAATATAATTAAAAATATGTATCAATAACCCTCCCCATAATTTAATAAGTCACCTAAATAGGATATTTTTATAGTTAAAGTTATATCATTGCGATCCAATATAAAAATATTGAGCAGCTAATTTTAATTTGTAGTGACACAACGGGAATTTTTATTTGTAAAGTATCCACAATATATTGTGGTTTTAAACAGTATCAATGTCAAAAGCCCATTCTAAAACTATATTTCAAATATTTATAGTTGTGTGATTTACCAATTTACCGATCTAAACCACCAGAAGAAGAACAGTTAACTTGGCCACATAACATTAATTAAATAGGTGATATCTTGCGATTAAGCACATTGAATTCAATGGCTTTGAAATCCTTTAAATAGAGGACATGAGTAGTTGTAACTACAATGAATATGCTTAGGTATTTTACTAAGGGTCACAATATTGCATTGCTGATGCTGATGCGAATTTCAGTTTTAATAAAAGGATAAAAATGTTTCACATAGAATTGTAAAATACTGATTCCTAAAATCTACGCTATGATAAGTCCAGCACATAATATTGCCTTGAACCTGTTTGTGTACAGCACATGGTGGCGTAATTGATAACGGCCGAGCATAAACTGTAATGACGCCAACTTTATATAAATATATTGTGTGACATGGATAGCACAGAGTGACCGGTGGAAGGAGAGATGGATATAAATAGGTCTCCAAGGTCCATCTTCCCCTTCTGGACCCATCCCCATAATGGAAGGGGACTTTCCCTCTAAATCCAACATAATTTCTTTGCGCTAGACAATATAGGTGGCCTAGGCCAATAAAAAACTTTATCGTTTCCATACACTACATTTTGTATTAAACAGGCAGGCATGAGTAGAAAAAATAGTCCTTTTACTTTTCCATCCACCCGTCATTTTTGGAGAAAATTCTAAATTGGAAGCCTTTATAGTGTATTTAAAGTAGGCCTACATCTATTACTATTATTAATTTAGTATTACTTTTAGTTGCAGGTTTTATTTAAAGACCATGCTACTTTGCCCTACTACATTATTCTACATTTACATTTGCATTATTCTATTTTATTTGTTCTGTATTTTAATTTAATGATTGAGACGTTAAAAAGGTTCGATACATTTTTCTTTAAAGTACCTATACAGTATCTTGGTATTAGCAAAACCATTACTGTATGAATATCTAGCCTCACAATTCATTGAAAAATGTATGTATTGTAAATAATTTACACATTTATTGATAGTAAAACAATATGTGCTCACTAGTTGATTCGATACAATTCGATAAGTTGAAGGTCAAGCCATGCTGCAACCGTTTCTGCAGTGCTTAGGTTTATTCTTATTATGTGTTAATCTTATATTTTATATTCTTATATATTTAGTATTTTCTAGAGCTGGACATTCCATGTTTTTATATACTTAGTAAATTTATATAATCAACCAATAGCAAAATATACTAATTTGCGTGTTTGTAAAGCAATATACTAAAAAAAGTTGATTACCACCCATTGAGTATACCCGTACTTAACTTTCGTTAAGTACTCAGTTTTCACGTATCAACTTTGCGTTGTACATTCAACAAAGCGTTGTATATTGCGTTGTATATTGCGTTGTATATTTAACAACAAAGAGAAAAAAAGCTATTGCTTACTTAACTTATGACTTATACACATTGGTTCATACTATTTACTCATCCGTGTTTATCGAGTAAAAATTAGCTTCAATCAGTTGAGGCTACAAAGTTAACTGACAATTAAATTTTAAAACACAATTAAAATTAAGGTTAGGTTCTGGTTACTGACAATTAAAATATGAAACAAACACTGAGTGACGCTACGGCTTCCCTCCAGTAATTCGATTAAACTAATGTGAAGGCCGGACCTATTGTGTTTGGTTCGATTACACCAAACAAGGCCACACGAGCAGGACATGCCAGGATATGAATTGGTCTCTTTGGCCCGGTAAACAAGCGGCATGTGGCCTATAACACATAATTGGTAATGACACTATAAACTATGAGGCGTATCATATAAATAGACAGCTAAACATGGACCACACGGGGTATTAGTATTGATGAATTGATCAATAAGTGTTTTACAACAATTTTTTTTATAAAATATTTAATTTAATGTGTTTTGCTTATCTAATATTAATTTAATTCCTGTACACCTTTAACAAGGTAAAACATTGAGGTATACCCTTTGAAAACTTGTTAACTTAATATTGCACAGTACTTAGGAGTTGGGGAGCTAAACAAATTTCGTTCCCGATCAACGAACATAAGGTTCTTAAAAGGTCTACCTTAAAAACTACTAATATGTCTACTAAAAGGTTACTTGAAAGATCTGACGTTAAAAATATAAAAAAACGGAGTAGTAATAGTAGAATGGGAATACACCTTCCCTATCTCCTCTGAAAACCTGTGTATGTCAACTTTTGTAGCTGTTTTACTTTTTGCCAATATTAATAATTTACCTCGTGGGCTTTTGTAATTAGTCCAATGTAGGCTATTTGATAACAAAACTGATTTTCTATAAGTATAATCTTCTCAAAAATAAGTTATTGTCTAGAATGTTCATTCCATAATAAGTAAACTGTATAATTTTATTAATATTGTTAATTTTTCTCTCCTTACGAGTATATTTTATGTATTGCTAACTTATTTTACTAATCGTTTTGTTACAGTTATATGAACAGATTTACTCTCTTCCCTTATTCTATTAACAGCTGAATATATACCTTTCATTGGTATCTTTTTATTAGTTCCTGAGGTAATATTTAAGAGGGTTCCACCCGCTGGCTGTTAATATGGTCTTAAAAAAATTAACCTCCTGGCATTATTAAAGTATTTATTGAGTTGAAATGAACTGTAAAATATTCACAAACATCCAAACGCATAGTTGTATTTATATTGACATACTATAATGTAAAACGCATAGAACTGGCTGAAACTTCGTAATTCTTGTTTCTTTAAGTATTTGCAAGGTAATTTTTAAAATGTGTAACCTTTTCACACGCAACTTTAACTTCTAAATAATAGTTAAAAATTATTTTTGCTCCACCCTCTGCAAGCTCTGATATGTTAAGAGCTCAGCAAGCACACAATCATTGGAGTTTTAGAATGTTGAGAGCGTACCGTAGAGGCATGTTCAGGAACATTAGCATGTTTAGCCGCCATCTTGAATTGACAGGGTAGAACCCTCATAAAGAGGACGTGTGTATATTAAGTTTATGAAACGAAATTGTATTGGTTTCAACGACCGTTTGCAATATTTGCTGGTTAGTTTTTGAGATTTAACGAAAGTAAGTGCTTTATTTGAATTTGAACGACGTACAGTTTATTAATAGCGGATAATTTTGTTTTGTTGCAAAGGATACTGTAATGTATTTGTTGTATTATTGACATCATAATGCTTCTGATTATTTGGGAATCTGTTGTGAATTCTGTAATATACATAGAATGATAAAGTAACAGAAACCTATAGAGTAATATTACAAATTCCAAAGTTTTTTTCAAACTTTTTTTTGTTTTAAATCTACCATACGAATGTGTTTGAATGAATTTTCTTGTGGAAGACATTTATTACATAGTTAGACATTTAAGAACATAAGTTAAGTTGTTAAGTTAGACATAGAAGACATTTAAACATAGATAAGGAAGAGAACTGAAAGAAATTGTCTAAAATTTGACATTTAAAATCCTTTCTTTTTTCAAATTTGTTTCTATCTTACTGCAAAATACAGTCCTAATAAACTCAAAATAGTTCCTGAAAGCACCACTAACAATATAATTGTAAAATTTTACGTGACAAAATGCATACTTTGTATATCCCTATAATGTAAAACTTTCCATCACATCGGGATAGCATAACATACCTTTCCCTCTACCCCACACTGGAAGTTATGTACAGTAAAGAGCTGGTTGGTGTAAGAGACCCAACAAGACACCACATAACTCTGCATTATGACGTAGCTACACAATCTCCTAGACTTGCGGGTCCCTGGAGAAGCGGCCCCGTGTCAGGCGCACGCGCAGACACCTCATATACTACCACAGACACAGGTTGTATCAAACTGTAACCGATATCCTACTATATACAGAGTTAATCGCGTTTCCTATGCATAATAAGAATAGGTATAAACAGAATATAGTAGATTTTAGATAAGTACCTGGGGACCGAGCTTTGCTCGGGGAAAATCATTAGTTTACTCTGAAAGTAGTTTAGTATTGCAGATACATTAATCCACTCCTAAACTCCACACTGCTCACCTTTACTACTTCCTTCACCACTCCCTACGTTGTGAACCTGTTTGCCCTCCTTCCCTATACCACTTTAGAATTGCAAATATATAAATGCCACAGACAGTTCCCACACTCTGCACTGCTAGCCTTACTACTTCCGTCATCATTTCCTACGTCATGGACCTGTTTTCCTCCCTTCTCATAGCATTTTAGGATTGTAGATACCTTAATCTAATCCCCATTAAGAGTTCCCACACTCCAGACTGCTCACCTTTACTACTTCCTTCACCACTTCCTACATCGCTGACCTGTTTGCCTCCCTTCCCATAGCATTTTAGGATTGCAGATACCCTAATCTAATCGTCATTAACAGTTTCCACACTCCGGACTGCTTGCCTTTACTACTTCCTTCACCACTTCCTTCGTCGCGGACCTGTTTCCCTCCCTTCCCATTGCATTTTAGGATTATAACTTCCTTAATCTAATCGTCATAAACAGTTCCCACACTCCGTACTTGAATTTACTAATTCCTTCACCACTTCCTACGTCGCGGACCTCTTTCCCTCCCTTCCAATTGCATTTTAAGATTGCATATACCTTAATGTAATCGTCATTAACAGTTCCCACACTCCGGACTGCTCACCTTTACTACTCCCTTTACCCATTCCTACGTTGTGGACCCGTTTACCTCCCTTCCCACGGCATTTTAGGATTACAGATACCTTTATCTAATCGTAATAAACAGTTCCCACACTCCAGACTGCTCGCCTTTACTATTTCCTTCACCACTTCCTACGTCACGGACCTGTTTTCCTCCCTTCCCATGAAATTTTAGGATTGCAGATACATTAATCTAATCGTCATTAACAGTTCACACACTTGGAATGCTCACTTTTACTACTTCCTTCTCCACTTTCTACGTCGTGGACCTGTTTCCCTCCCTTCCCTTAGCATTTTAGGATTGTAGATACATTAATCTATTCGTCATTATTACTTCCCACACTCCGGACAGCTCGCCTTTACTACTTCCTTCATCACTTCCTACGTCGTGGACCTGTTTTCCTCCCTTCCAATTGCATTTTAAGATTGCAGATACCTTAGTCTAATCGTCATATACAGTTCCCATAATCCGGACCGCTTGCCTTTACTACTTCCTTCACCATTTCCTACGACACGGACCTCTTTCCCTCCCATCCCATAGCATTTTAGGATTGCAGATACCTTAATCTAATCGTTATAAACAGTTCCCACACTCCACACTTCTAGTCTTTATTACAATCATAGATAAAAAGCCCTGCTACAATGTATCGAGTAATCTTCAGTATAATCTTTGCTCAATAGTAACAACTTTTCCTTGTTATTCAATACAACCATCATGGTTACTTAGCAACCCATAAGAATAATGTTAAAAAAATGTGACTTTCAGTTTCATTTTTCTACGTAATTAGATTTTTGTTGGCAGTTCTAACTGCAGTAAACTCGTTTTTAGGCCAAAAATAAACTATTTACAACATTTGAAGAAAATCGTCGGAGCCGTTTTTGAGATCTTGGTGCAAGCATACATACATACAAGCAAACATTGCTCGTATTAGAGTATAGGATAATAGAAATTCTTGTCGAATAATATTTAAATGGTTTACTATACTGTCCTGTTATTTTATTTTTACCCTTTTTAGAAATAAATGTTCTTTTTGGTGAATCATTCTTTAAACGACCAACAATGGATGGCAACGGGAAGGCAAACTGTTCAGGAAAATGTCAATTCAACTTCACTTTTTTATTCATTTTCTAAAAAGACTCTATTTGTTACAACTATATCCAGTAAATTCAGTAATTATGTCCTACACTAGTGAATCTATTAGATGTTCTTCGGCGTTTCTTTAAACTGTAAGCAATGTTGAGTAAAGCACGCTTATAGGCCTAAACATGTTTTTGATCATTTACCTTTATATGGTGCATTCTACTCTAAATTTAATTCGTAATAAAAATATTTACCTGAATTGACCCGGTCGTTTTTAATATTCGGGCTAAAGAGGGCGTATATTTAATGCACAACTCCCCCTGCTCCCTACAAGGGTGGACATTGCCCGGATATGAATTAGTCTCTAAGGGTGTATAAACACACGGCCTTTATACCATAATTGGTAATGATACCATAAACCATAATGGATGCGTAATTTATCGTATATATCTTGCCACCAACTAGATACAACATATATTGTGTTTTAAATAACGCTTAAATCAGGGACATATATTTTTTGTTTGAATGTGAAATATTTACCATTTAATGCATTGTACATGGACGATAAGGGTTCATGCTCAAGAAAAACGTTGTAAACTATGATACAATTTAATTGTACATGGTTAATGGAATTCAGTATTCCAGTCTGAAAAAAAAGTTTAAAAGGTGTCTCCTTACAAAAAAAGTTATAAAGAATTTATGAACTAAGTTGATTCCAATTTTAATATTTAATGAGTTTAGATGGAATACCGTAGTTTATAAATTGGTTTTTATTGCAAAAAATTTTAATTTTGCTTGAAATGCACTGTCGGGTATCAATATTTATCTTATATATTAAAAGACGTTTGCAAAACTTATGACAGGTAGCCTGGCTATACTACTGGACCAAATTACACTCGGTTGGTACCAAATGAAAGATATTTGCCTTTATATGTGCAGAATCTCTTTATAACTTAAAATAGGTTCAAAAATAAGCACGAAATTGAGTTTAAAATGTTAACAAAATTAACATAGGCCTTATGGGTTACCATGTTGGTGACAATAACAACAAAATATAAACAGAAAATCAAAACAAATGGAAGAAATTCTAATCACATATGTTTTATTTACAGCATGGGGTGAAAATAGAGAAGTTTGCACAATACATACTTTTGGTCGAGTCTTTGACCACGGGGCGAGCTCTCGTTAAGAGTTGAATCATGCAGGTATAGGCCTACACACTTTATGCGAAGAATATTTCTTTAGTCATTAAGTATGTTTTAACGGGTTTCGCATTTGCATTAACCCCACTAATCACCATAAGTATTAAATCGTGTTTAAAGCTGTAACATTAAATAAAAAAATACAACATAGCAAGGGTTTTCAACAAAATTCTTTCATTTCATGTTTTACAGTTTTCAAGGCTTAGTTAGTTGTTGAACTGTACGGTACGGTAAGGTGTAGTCACTGATTGTTTCTTGTGTGTTGTCATTGTGTGTGTATGATGTTTCATCACATTCTCTTCACGTACGAGACAAACCAATGTTTCCTCCAGGGATCAGACTTACCAGCGAGTCACCCTCCCAACAAACCCAAGTTACGTTATAAGATTTGTAGAGCGTTTGAAACTTAAGTATTTAGACAATATTTTAAGTCTGTCTGCTGATAACCTTAACATTCCCAATTGTGTGTGGTCACATAGCACTGTGTGGTATTGATCATTTAAGATGGCAACGACAGTTATTGAGTCATTAATATTTTAAGTACTCACAAAAAGCTATTGAGTTTCTTTTTAGAAACAGCTGTTTTTTGTTTTTAAATTTGTTCCATGTATTTCTTATGGGAAAACCCAACCTTCGTGAGGGCCTCACGCCCTTAAGAGTAAGAATTTTACAATTCTAAAGCCTTATTGCAAAACTACATATTGTTAAGAATCTTTTGACACCTTAAACGTTGAAATTGGTCCACAAATAAAGGAGGAGTTGCGTTAACAAAAAACGGCTTCACGTATTATACAGGGTGAGTTTTAAATGAGTTCCCCCCCTACTTTTTTCTACATTTCTTAAGATATCAACTCCGGACCACGTCAGATCATTGTAAAGTAGTAAGTACTTCATTTTGACTGGGTATAAATTTTTGGCCGCCATCTTGGATCCGCCATATTAGATACAAATTTTTTTTTTCAAATGTAAAGGTAGGGTTGTGACCCATTGTTTTAAACTACTTTTTTATGCTGAATACGATGCTGCAATCCGTTTTAAAATATCTAGACCCATTCTAAAGTTATGAGAACTATTTATAACATTATTTTTAGCCCTTTTAACATTGTGCATTTAGAAATTAAGAACATAATCGCAAAATAGTGCTAGATAAGGATAAGTATACACTACATAATCCTACATAAATCCTTATCTAGCACTATTTTGCGATTATGTTCTTAATTTCTAAATGCACAATGTTAAAAGGGCTAAAAATAATGTTATAAAAAGTTCTCATAACTTTAGAATGGGTCTAGATATTTTAAAACGGATTGCAGCATCGTATTCAGCATAAAAAAGTAGTTTAAAACAATGGGTCACAACCCTACCTTTACATTTGAAAAAAAAATTTTGTATCCAATATGGCGGATCCAAGATGGCGGCCAAAAATTTATACCCAGTCAAAATGAAGTACTTACTACTCTACAATGATCTAACGTGGTCCGGAGTTGATATCTTAAGAAATGTAGAAAAAAGTAGGGGGGGAACTCATTTAAAATTCACCCTGTATATATAGATACTTACTAGCTAAATGAGCAATTTTTTTCTGTGATCATAGTACATTAAATTTTTACTCTAATGTCTTAGTAGTAAGCCCACCCCCGCATTCTGATAGTTAAACGGTAATTATTCCGAATAATTGCCCAGCCAGTATATATTGAAACCTTCCCTATCAATTTTCCTTACCTCGAGACATCATATACGATGGGAGATATTAAGTCATCTATTTGTTATAAAATATTGGATTTTAATTTTGATTTAAAACACACTACATACTCCACATTTTTTACAATTACATAAGTAACAACCAACACCAACTCCCTTGATCCCTACCGTTACAATAAAATAGCTGAACATTAACATAAAAATGTGTTCCGTTTAAGTATTTTTTTTTTTATGTCTAACTAATTGGGATTTTACCGTAACAAATACTCAAAGAACAGTATTATAGTTATCCATATTCTGGACTAGAACAACTAATCTAGATATTCAAGCCAAAATTTAAAACTTTGAATATGTTAAATATGTTAAGTATGTTAAGGTAGCACTTTAAAATGCATAAATATTTTAGATTTCCTTAAAACGTTTTATACTTATACGTCGACTCTTGTGCATTTCGTAATACGCAAACTCCTCCTAGACGGCTGAATCATTCGTTTTCAAATTTTGCATGGTGATAAAGACCATATCGGTGAGTGCCAACATCTATATGGCGTTAAAAAAGTCTCTCAGGAATCCGCCCCACTGGGTCTCAAAGTTTCAATGTAATCCTTATATAAGCAGTATTTGACACATAAACAAAGGCATATGATCAGCTGTTGACTTTTGAATGCAGTAGTTAAAGAAATAGCTGATAGCATTATTCCACAGATATTAGAACAGAAACGGTATGGAACATAATTATAATCAAATGACGATACTAACTTGAGGTACGTGACGTAGGAAGTGGTGGAGGAAGTAGTAAAGGTGAGCAGTCTGGAATGTGGAAATTGTTTTATGACGATTAGATAAACGTATATGCATTCCTAAAATTCTATGGAAAGGGGTTAAACAGGTCCGCGAAGTAGGAAGTGCTGAAGGAAGTAGTCAAGGCGAGCTGTCCGGAGTATGGGAACCGTTTATGACAATTAGATTAAGGTATCTACAATCCTAAAATGCTATTGGAAGGGAAGGAAACAGGTCCGAGACGTAGGAAGTGGTGAAGGAAGTAGTAAAGGCAAGGAGTCCGGACTGGGGGAACTGTTTGTGACGATTAGATTAAAGTATCTGCAATCCAAAAAACTATGGGAAGGTAGTAAAACAGGTCCGCGAAGCAGGAAGTGGTGAAGGAAGTAGTAAAGACGAGCTGTCCGGAGTGTGGAAACTGTTAATGACGATTAGATTAAGGTATCTACAATCCTAAAATGCTATGGGAAGGGTGGAAAACAGGTCCGCGATGTAGGAAGTTGTGAAGGAAGTAGTCAAGGTGAGCTGTCCGGAGTGTGGGAACTTTTTATGACGATTAGATTAAGTATATAAGATAGAGTATCTGCTATCTTAAAATGCTATGGAAAGGGAGGGAAACAGGTCCGTGACGTACGAAGTGCTGAAGGAAGTAGTGAATGCGAGCTGTTCGGAGTGTGGTATATCTGTTTATGACCATTAGGTTAAGGTATTTGCAATCCTAAAATGCTTTGGGAAGGGAGAAAACAGGTCTGTGACGTAGGAAGTGGTGAAGGAAGTAGTAAATGCAAGCGGTCCGGACTATGGGAACTGTTAATGCCGACAAAACTAAGGTATCTACAATCCTAAAATGCTATGGAAAGGCAGGCAAACAGGTCCGTGACGTAGGAAGTGGTGAAGGAAGTAGTAAAGGCGAGCGGTCCGGAGTGTGGAAAATGTTTATGACGATTAGATTAAGGGATCTGCAATCCTAAAATGCTATGGGAAGGGAGGGAAACAGGTCTGTGACGTAGGGAGTGGTGAAGGAAGTAGTAAAGACAAGTAATCCGGAGTGTGGGAACTTTTTATGAAGATTAGATTAAGGTATCTGCAATCCTAAAATGCCATGGAAAGGGAGGGAAACAGGTCCATGACGTAGGAAGTGGTGAAGGAAGTAGTAAAGGCGAGCAGTCCGGAGTTTGGGAACTTTTTATGGCGATTAGATTAAGGTATCTGCAATCGTAAAATGCTATGGAAAGGGAGGAAAACAGGTCCGTGACGTAGGAAGTGGTGAAGGATGTAGTAAAGGCAAGCAGTCCAGGGTTTGGGAAATTTTTTGATGATTAGATTAACGTATCTGCAATCCTAAAATGCTATGGAAAGGGAGGCAAACAGGTCCGTGACGTAGGAAGTGGTGAAGGAAGTAGTAAAGGCAAGCAGTCCGGGGTGTGGGAAATGTTTATGACGATTAGATTAAGGGATCTGCAATCCTAAAATGCTACGGGAAGGGAGAAAAACAGGTCCGTGACGTAGGAAGTGGTGAAGGAAGTAGTAAATGCGAGCGGTCCGGAGTGTGGGAAATGTTTATGGCGATTAGATTAAGGGATCTGCAATCAAAAAATGTAATGGGAAGGGAGGAAAACAGGTCTCTGACGTAGGAAATGGTAAAGGAATTAGTAAGGCTAGCAGTGCAGAGTGTGGGAACTGTCTTTGGCAATTACATTAATATTTATCTGCAATCCTAAAATGCAATGGGAAGAGAAGGAAACAGGTCCACGACGTAGGGTGTGGTGAAGGAAGTAGTAAAGGTGAGCAGTGTTGAGTGTGAGAATGGATTAATGTATCTGCAATGCTAAAATGCTACGGGAAGACTGTAGGACTGTAGGTAAAAATGATTACGAAGCACGAATCGATACATATTTTTGATACATGCAATTGTTTACAATCAACATTTACAACTGAGTTGACAACAGCTGATTTTTACTCCATAGAGGCTAAAAACGATTTTTACTCCCTAAAGAGTAAAAATGCTACTTTAGACCCGCAACGCATTCATTCAAAACGACTGTTTTTACTGCAGTATGACAAAAACAATATAATATGAACCCTTGATGACTCCGCTCAATTTTGTGGATGCCTCTGTGAACGCCACCTAGTAACAATATTTTCCTTTTGTTATGAGGAACACGCGTTGCCTTTGGTTTACTGGGGCGGGTGGCGTCGTCCTGTAATCCAACTACTAGGAGGTAACGAATTGTGGATAATTATAGGGATGCACTGTGGATGCGATGCTCCCTGGTGTGGATTAACGTCTGCTAGTGAGTACTACGACTATCCTAATAATTAGAGCAGTGCTATCCTAATAATTAGATCAATTCGTTAATTACGAGGAAAAAATGTGGTTCGGATTCCACAATAAACTGTAGGTCCCTTAGTTGCCATTAGCTGTATGGGCTATTAATTAACGGCTGTGTCTAAGGAACATGTCGGCCTTAGTCACTAACAAGACTACAAGATCGCGCCACTCATCCTACACTCATCCTTCACTCATATTTGGGTTAAAATACGCACACAGTGGCGTCCCCATCTTAAATAATTGATAATTGATAATTGATAATTGATAATTGATACTTGATAATTGATAATTGATAATTGATAATTGATTATTGATAATTGATTATTGATAATTGATTATTGATAATTGATAATTGATAATTGATGATTGATAATTGATAATTAATGTAATACAGAGCAGAAAAGGAATGAGTCACTAAAGTTTGTATTTGATGGGAGGCTAAAGCATATATATTAGATTGCGTGTTTATTCCCAAAGAAAAAATTATATATTTTTTAGGTTTTGTACTCAATGCTTCAACAACTATTACAATAACTTATTTTTTCGTTTTGGTAAAACGAAGTATTTAATTTCCAATCATTACGCCTTAACAAATTTAATGGAAATACTTAATTGGAGTCATTGAAAACGACTCAGTTCGTCAGAATTTAATCTTCTTTAAACTTTTAGCCTTTTCCAAAAGACGATGAAAGGAATTTATTTGTTTCCGATTGAAACAAAAAATAACGAGTAAAAAGGGAAAGAAAATGTAAGGAATTTAATCTTACACTTGTTTGCACAACTGAGTTTCAATAAATTTTAATATGGATTAGGCTATTAACTATTATTTTAATTAAATCAACCCCTTACTTTAAATATATGTAGTCCAACGTGCCAAATATTCCAGTATTTACCTTCCAAATACATTTCAAAAGGTTATTAGTTCCAACGAAAATGATTAACATTTTAGCACTTTTTTAATAGAATCAACATTAAGCAGATTGTTTGCCGCCCCTATTATTCAGTATGGTTGAACACAAGGTCAACTGAACAACAATGGCTTGAGCTGTTAATTTTACTGCGTCAACAATGCGCTCAATAGGTAATCACTATAGGACCGATCACATTAACACTGACCACATGCAGAATGTTCATCATATGAGGGGTCAAACTGTTGTTTTGGCGAAATAGTACAACTTTTTAACAACTATATCATAATTATAGTTTATATATAATATATAATAAATATAGAACTAATAATTAGTTTCTTTTCATAATTGGCAACTGAATTTGGGGAATTTTGTATGTTGACGCATCAAAATTGCTATCAAATCAACTATCAAAATGCCTATTGTATTCTTATCAAGGAAAAGAAAACTTATGTTTGTATTATGGATATATTTTGATCAAATTTGGCAAATTTATTCATACCAACTTATCCCCGTAGCAGCAAAAATAAGTAAAACCTAATTTAATTGGTTATAAATATGACTACATTATGTAAATATTTAGGTCAAAACTCTATTAGACAAATTGAAATGAGCTTAGTCTGTAGTCTAGCTACGGTGTGGATATTCCATCAATTTCATTATTTGTGATGCTTGAAATGAAAAGCCTAATATATTTATGTAACTTGATCGAATATAATTAACACATAAATTTAACCTGTAGGCCTAACCACGCTCCAATCCACGGATCAACTTTGTCGCTGATCAATAGAGTTGATCACGTGTAGCCTACGTTATAGACTTCATCTTTCAGTAGCAGTTGCAAACACAAACAGTTGCGTCACGTTCGCTACAATATAATATTGTTTACAACCCCCGAAACCCACCCCCCCCCCCAACACACACACACATATAACAACGACACACACACGACCTTTGCCAGTGAATAAAACTATGTACAATATATTGTGTGCTTGACAAATGTGCTATTGTGAAATCGATTATAACTTGAGAAATCACTGGTAGTAACTTCGTCAGACACCCATTAAACAATTGAAACTCTCTGTTGTATGTCACAGCTGTTTGAAAAAATAATTGTAAAGTTGATAAATATAAATATTTGTTATTTGAAATCAAAGTACTTATTTTTATCACTAAGGAAAGCCCTGAGGATGTACAACAGCTTTGAAAACATAATTTTACCATCCCAAAACTGACTAGGAGAGTCATTCCCTACACCAATTACCGCAATCTTGTTACCAATATGCTATTTGTAAACAACATTAAACTGGGTACAATGTTGAAGCGAAACTCCCAGTCAAAATATATAAAGTCCTTAAATACTCTTCAAATACAATGCAAATAACCAACGAATACACCTCTAAAAATATTTAAACGATATAATAAGTTAATGCAAACGTATGTATTGTTTGGATATTAACTTATACTTATAAAATATTATTACTACACAATGGTTAAAACATAACTCAAAAGACTGCAATCGTATTATAATCGAATTGCCGATGGTCGAAGTGATCAGATTTGACTAAGTGGACCCGCCTGAGCATGTTTGTTTCAGTTTCAATTATTTCTTCAACTTTTACAAGAGGGATGTCATAAAATTTGGGTTATTATAAAAAAACCATTTTGTATATTTTTTGTCTATTATACTTAAGAATCATCAATAATTCTATTCCATCGTGTGTACAAGTTAGGAGAATATTTCGAAAAGTGTCACTGAATGATTTTCCTTTTCGTATAATCGGTTTACTATATTGGAATGACATGTATTAAGACTTCGTTTCAAATTTTTATGAGAATAATTTATAATGGGCAATATTCTAAAGATCTTAAAAAGACATGAAAATGGATCAGATTAGAATTTTTTTTTTCTAGGCCTAATAAAAAAAATTTATAAAGCAATAATATCAAACAAAATCTAAATATTTTATTATTTGTACTTTCTTAAGGTTTCATCAGCATATATTTTTAGTGCTCAGGAGAAATTTATCCAAATTTTTTAGACGGAACAAAAGATAAGCGCTGACAATATTCAAAATATTATGTTGATTTTGAACTCATTCTCGTAAATATTCTTTGTGGACCACCGTGTGAACGCAATCACGCTATTCTCCGTTTGATCTTTCAGCCCGCTAATTGGATGGTGTTATACTTTAGAGCCAGCAAATGCCACTAGTTTACCTTTATAATCTGCATTAAAACAGTCATTAACGTAAATTATAAAATTTAAACGAATTTCCTTGAAAACACTGACCGTTGGAGCATTCCAAATATACGTGGTCTTCTTGTCAAGTAGTCTAGTTTTACCATTCTTTTGCTTCGTTATGTTTAATATATTGTAATCCATTAGCAGTCAGAACGTGTGACATAAATTATTAGTAGGCTGTCCTTTTTTTAGATTGTTGTATTTCTAAAAAAAAAAAAAAAAAAAAAAAAAAAAGTGCAGATTTTTTTTATTACTCACCAGGCGACAAATTTAAAATACAAACTATAACATTCATTTAAAAGTCACCTGTTTTTACTTTAGCAGGTGCTATGTTGTAAGTAATTAAACGTAAATTGGTCGAAGTTTTATGTTTTTATGATAGTGTCAATATCGTAGATATGCCGTAGATTTAAATTATCAGTAACTTTGTTGTACAGTAATAATAGAATGGTCAGACGCAAGAGAACCGTATTGAAAGTTATAAGCAAGAGGTTCAATTTATTGTTTTAAGATTTATAATTAAGATATATACCATGTCTGTATCTTGTTTTACCTTTAATACATTTTAATTAAACTATTACTATGAATTTTAGGTTTTGAATTATATAATTGATTAAATTAAAATGCCAAATCCAAAGTAGGATCCAAAAGAATTGATAGTGTGGATAACGGGTCAAAGGCCATATGGAGTAATTAACCATAATAAAGGCCAAAAAGATAAACCTGAGGATGAAATGTGTACTGAAGTTGATGGAGGAAAATGGTTTACGACCCTTCGTAAACCTTCCTTAGTTTCAGAAATATTTAATAATTTTTTCAGATGTAACAAAACAGACCAATTGCAGACACACAAACACCACAGCTTTTAGACGAAAATTACACGTAACTCTTTTTTCTTTTTCCCAACAGTAAAATCTGAAATATAACAAATAATTCATAAGTTAACAAACTAGATCATCTCAGGTGCTAATTAAATACCGTCAATGATAAGAGAGTTTTCAGACTTCATTGTCAGTCCACTAACCCATCTCATAAACCACTCATTTCTGCATGGACAATTTTCCATTGTGCTTAAACTTGCAGTACGCTTTCGAGTTTGTCCAGGATTTTATCTAGCCCTTCCTTAGAGTCACTCGAGCAAATGGCATTCATAGAGGCAAATACCTTGCAGTGGTTTTATGAAAACACAGGCATTTTTGTACTACGAAAATTGGCTACAACACTCTCGTTGGAAGTTCTAAGTCTTACTGTTTACTACGGCTTAATATTCCCAATCTAGTTTATGCTCTGCCTGTTTGGGGATTTGAAAACAAGCGTACCTCGTTTCTTTTTAATATGCAAAAAAGGCTATTCGTGTTATATTTACACTTTTCAAAAGACGATCTTGTAAGAAATCATTCAGTTGAGCTGCAATTTTGACTCTTCTATCCTTGAGACCCTTTCATTTGAAAAACCATCAGTAAGTATTTAACGTCAAAATTAACTCAGGTACATATTCCGTCCACTCAACTTCATTTTTTCAACATCACCACAACAATGGCATTTAACTTGTTAACCAACTTCCTCAACATCTAAATCTGGAGACTGATCAACTAAGGTTTTGGAGAAAACTTAAACATATTTTGGTTGAAAAGGTTTGCTGCAGAGTTCGCGATTTTTTCGCTGATTCAGTGATTTCTGTTTCTGTTAGATCTTACTGGAAAGTCAAATTTTTTTAGCTATTAGTGTTTTGATCGTTTGTATATTTCATTGTGAACTCGACTATTCCAATTCAATGTAATTTTGTAATCCTGGAATAAAGAACTTTAATTAAATCTAATTAACCCACACGAAATTTGATTTCAAAACAAAAATGTGACATCGTTTTATTCATAACCCGTTCTATGTCTTATAACAAATTAAAACTAAGTTAACTACTTAATTTGCTAAACAATTGATTGATTACTGTACTGTACAGACCAAAGCTCTACCTGTGTACTACAAGGTACTACCTTGGTAGTCAAAACAATTACTGTTTGTTTTACTTCTCTAACCTCTTTCTTGTTTTACATTGAGTGTTTTATTAATTTCAACTTCCATTTTACACCACTAACCTAAATTAGTGGACCTCAGCCTAAATACAGTAAATTGTACATTAGCGAATGCATTAGCTGGCTTTACTCAACCTGATTAATACCATGAGCGAACATTTGACAAAGCTCGTGCGAACTGTTATACAAATGGCCATATTAGAGCGGCGGGACCTCAGTATGTGAGCTATTTGTAACGTTTAGCACCATAATTAATTTAATGAAGTTTTCTCTCACAGTGAATGTTGATTTATACACATAATTAATATCAAAGCATACCCTGGCTTATTATACTAGGCAACACAATTGGTTTTGAAAGAGGAAAATCTATTCTGTCTCATATGGCTTTGCAGCAATTCGTTTTTGGTCTACTTTAAATTATAAGATCGAATGTTATTGTAAAGTTTGCGTTAGAATTAGCACATTCAGTAGAAAAGTGTTTTTCTCACAAAAAAGTTTTCAATTATAAACTTTAATCAATATCTATTACTCACAATTATAAATAATATTACTGTAGGATAAAATTACTTTAAAATCTTTTAATATTCTCCAGCTTACAAACATAATGTTTACAAAATAAGTATTTCATCTTAGGTATAATAAGTGTTTCGTGTAAAGCTACAACGCAAAAAAAGTTATGTTCTCTTCAAAATGCAAAGCAAAAGTTCTCATTATTTATTCTTAAAAAAAACTTACATACAATCATGTAAAGGTTTGTTTTTCCAGATACGTCAAGCAAAATATAAAATTGTATCTATTGTATGATGTTTATCGATGATAGATTGATGCAACTAAAATAACATATTATAAAATTATGAAATAGTTAAATCGCTTAAAAACCGGCGTGAAATGGATTAGGGGGAGGTCGATCGCCAGCATGAAGAAATGGGATCAAGAAGAAGCTTATGATACGATGATAGCAAGCCAAGACGTGCCTGGACTTGTGATTCTTGGACGCTGTGGTTTGGAAATAGGCGGTTTACTACCCTTAGAAACCCTTAGAATGTAACTACTGAAACTCATCATGTATGTAAAACTACCATTCGTTACACTTGCAATTGCGAAATGGTAATAACTCGATATAATGAAACAGATTATTGTGGTAAACACAGTTTATCGACATTTTTTGCAGCAGCTAAGTAACATTATCTCACAATTCAGAAGATTATGCCACTCAGTCGAGTATCGGCACGCTCATACATGCATATTTTAAATTAATTTACGAAATTTCAATAAATAAGAAAGTGCACGAGTTCTCTTTAGTTACGAAAAGTGAAACTATATTTTTCATTATTCTCTTTATAAACAATGCAGAAATAAATTCTAAATTTGACTGTAAATATCAATTCAAAAATATTAAATTTATTTAAATATAATTCGTAAACAAACTCTTTCCCCCCGATTTTATGATGAATTTTTATTGCTCACATAAGTTAATTTTAATATTTAATAATTTCTAAATAATTTGAGTTAAGTAATGTCATATTTTATGCAAAGATGTTCAATGGAATTCGGATCAAAATGTTGTCCAAACAAACCTTTCTATGTTAAAATGATTGAAAGTGAATTGATAAATAATGACCAAAAGCTATTGTAAATGTTGAATGAATACCATATTTGGTCTATTGATTTTGTATGTATTGTTTACATTTTGCTTTATAAACAACTCCCTTCACATAGTTGTTTCATAGACAAACCTTACTTAAAGCTAACAAAACTGATTTTAATTAATTATTTGTAACTTCAGAAAAATGTACTTACAACTATCAAAGTCCAATATAATATTACTTGTAATTGTGGAGCAAAATGGATTTCTCTCAAACTATCAACTCAAGAAATACATAGGCTACGTAAAAATCAGACAAGAATGGGTAAGAATTTTATACATTAATTAGGGATCTTAACTAATCATGTTCATACAATTTTCTTGCAACTGGTAAGTAAAACTTCACTGATTGTGACGCTTAGCGCCATTTTTTTGTATAGTGCTACACAACAAAATCGCCTGCCATTCCGATCAGCGCTCCCCTTTCGGTCTGTCGCTTGCTTTTTCCAAGAAACGGTCAAGGAGCTACGGAACGGAGGTTTCCTCCGGCTTGTCTGAACCGGCCTTCCTTGGATATACTGGTCATCCGTTTCTCATCTCACCATGCCCTTGTTATATCAGGATAAGTCCATAATTCTTAAGTAGTGTTAGGATTAAGATGACAGGCTAGTTTAATTATTTAAGGGGAAGCCGGCAGGCTTTCGCCC
Source organism: Macrosteles quadrilineatus (assembly GCF_028750875.1). Taxonomy (NCBI): domain Eukaryota; kingdom Metazoa; phylum Arthropoda; class Insecta; order Hemiptera; family Cicadellidae; genus Macrosteles; species Macrosteles quadrilineatus. Next base: position 153,832,345 of record NW_026542594.1, read on the forward strand.
CATTCGCAGAAATGTAAATTCCAAAATTATGATTACCTCGCTTAACGAGGTAATCATTCCTAGACATGCAATAGTCACCACGTTGAAGGTTTAAGTATTAAATCATTCAGGAATCGCCTTATGAGTCCAAATTGGTTCAATAATGAGTTAGGGAACGCAATTATTGACCTTTTTTATCATCATCTCAATTTTACACTATTTAGCAGTTTAGTTTGGAAGGTTAGCTATAGTTCCTTTTAAAAGCTGGCTTGGCCTGCTTCTGGTCTGGGTAAAGATTTCCGCCCTCTGGTTCCCCAACAACGTTTCCTTTTAAATTGTCACTTTAAGATGGTAGTAGAGGATAGCACGTTCTTAATTGCAATATCCTAGGGTCCTCCAGGCCCTAGCACCCAAAACAGCCAATTACCTACACATTTCACTCAATTACAATCAATACATCACATCACCACAGAATTCATAACCTAGTTTCCGCCCCGGTTCCACCAAAAGGCTACATGATTTAAGATATTAGTATTTTACAAATTAATTGTCAAGATAATGCTTGGTTATTCATACAGTATATAAAATTGAATCAGTAATTGAAACAAATACCGAAGTATTATAATGCCTCTACATTATACGATACTTTTACGATCGAACGATGCTTTTAATGTGTAAACAAATCTTTGATTCTGTAATAGTGAACCATCCGATTATGAGAGGAAAGAAAATTTGTAGGTTAACTATTTCAGTAAGAATATTGAATCTTAAATAAAATTTCTTTGTTTTTATTGTAGTAAAAAAAACCTTTCAATCTCAATTTAAAAATAAATTTACTTATAACTTTGACTCAGTATCCAATAGTCAATACTTACAACTTGTAAGCTGTTACAAATTCTTGAAATACGCAACAGCTTACAACTTGTAAGCTGTTACAAATTCTTGAAATACGCTTTGTTTAACAATTGATTAAACATTTTAAAGTTATTTCAAGGCACACTAACTGAAGGAAAACACGTTGATTATTCATGTATGTTTCCCGCGTCAGTTTCAATTCGATCAAACGTGCCCCAGAGGAACCCAATAAATATACGTATCCTACCGTATGTCCCAGTATTATTGAGGGCGCCCTCCCGTATGGCTTACATCGCACCTGGTCCCCTCTTCATATGATTGTGTTCGGTAAGAGTTTATTTTAAAGTACACGTCTGGTGCAATATATCCAACACATATTTATTGAGATTATTCTTATATAACACTGTCATATACCATGCTAAAGCTTTAATTTGTTAAAAAATTATACGTTACCTACCTCAAATAAAAAAAAAAATTACATTTAAAAAGAAATCACATTCCAAGCAAATTCTTTGTCTAAAGGTTTATGTCGCCTATCAGATTCAATCTGGTGACCAGGTAATTAACCAAGTACTCTAACCACTTCACCATGAACAATTATAAAATCACTCATCCAGTTAGGCGCAGAATAAGCGTACTACTAGTAATACAGGCCCAAATAAGTAAATATTCTATTGATTACAAAACTTAAATTACGAATCTTATATCGTACAGCTAAAACACGATAACATTTCATGTTCTGAGGTTAAAAAAATGTGACTAAAATATAAATTCAATTTTGTAACTAACGGAAAGTAGATATTGCGTAAATCATACTTAAAGTTTCTAATTACCAGATTATATTTAAAAAATAAAACTTCTAACTAATCTAAAACTGGTGAAAGCTTTAACATGAAACAGTGATATTACTACCCTAGAACAGTCAAAACGTATAGACTACTATAAATTGTAACCCTAAAATACAGCATTAATATTTACAATGTCGTAAGTATTACATAAAGTGGACCCATTTATAAAAAATATATTATTATTCGCAACAACAACCCATCCTTGCCTATAAAACACAATGTGGAGTATAAACAACCACAACAAAAGCTAAGGCAGATAATTTCATCGCGTCAACATGGCCTTTGATAATTAACTTGAGCGCGTATTTTACATTTACAGCACGATGTGTCAAGGGTAATCAAATTTCAAACACAAGAGACTTTCTTTGTAATTAACGTCCGCATTATTATTATTAAACTAGTAGCTTTAATCGTGCTTTGTGGCGGAATGTAAGCCTGTAATTTACAAATGAGCTTCTCTATGTTGTAAAAAAACAACTGAAATTCCTATTTTGTGTGGGGTTTTACATAGTTTGTTTTACATAAGTACGTAGTTTACATATTTTGTGTTTCACTGAATTATAAGATGTGTTATTGGCAGTAAGACAAAATTATAGTTAATCAAGTGGACTACTAAACGTAGGTATATTATTGACCCTCGCTAATCTTTGGCCTGGGTATTGCCTGGTAGTTTTAACTCGAGCTCCCTACAAAAATATTAACTTTAGGCATGGTATTGGTGAGATCTCCTAAGCAAGAATTATCACACTAATAACTACCACAACATCAAGTTGTATGTTTATTACCGTAAGGTATCCGCGTTCCTGTTCTCAAAAGTCACCATAGCGATGGATATTCTTTTCAACATTTCAAAAGAGTTTCTGACTATAGATATAGGACGTAAGGATAAGTTGATTTAGTTAATTCTACTAGAACATTGGAGTCGACTTTAGTTCATTAGCTTTGAAATTTAATATCGAGTAAGAAAGTAGCAGTATAATAAACACAAAAAATATCATAGTAATGAATCGATTCTCAAACCAATATTATGCATATGACGGGCATATTTAGCTAAATATATAGGTTAAGCCCAAAACCATCAACCGCAGGTGACACGAAACCGCTCTCTGCCCCTGGCACCCTTACCATCAATGTTTACGTATGTCTCATCCAGTATCCCATAAAAGCCACCTGACCTTCAAAATTCACTTTGTTGCGTCAAATATATTTAGATAGAATTCACCAATCGTATCTTTTAAAAAAATGGAATCCTTTTGAATAAACCCTATTGTAGGCACTGAATCATATTGCATACCTTTTGTAGAAATGTGGTGTAATCTTGCTAGTATGATAAATGTGAAAGTTTGGGTATCTATGAATGAAGAAGTGAAAATGAAGCTTAAGAAAGAGACACCTGGAGGCAGTGCGTGGGCGAGGCCAAGTACCTCTTAAGGTACCAGTGCCACTCCAGTAAGTAGTAGTAAGTAAGTATGGGTATCTATGAGTATGGTCAAACGCGTGAAAACTGCTCTACTAACTGAGCTGAAATGTTGCAGAATACACCAATGTTGTGGGTCAATACACCACCGATGGAATCATGCCTTTTTATTATATCGAAACAGTACTGGGTCCCCGCCCTTTGGCTTCCAAATTAGCCATGTTATTCACATGAGTACAATAAATATTAAAGTTCGCATATGAGTATAAAGCAACTATTTGAAAATGCATTTTATGAAACTATATTTACACTATTTATTTTTCCCGCTCTTCGCTCGGGCAAAACTTAGAATAGTGAATAAATTAACACTTGTGAAATAAAGATGTACAAATCGGAAATAATCAGCAGATGATGGAAATTAACTACCAACCAAATGGCAAACTTGTTCTGCAGTGGCAAAAGTTCATGCCTACTTTTAAAGTGTTAAAAGTAGGCATTAAGCCGCTCTCTACAATTCGTTATTTTTCTCGAAACAACATTTTGAAAGCACTGTTGTATTTCCTTGATTTGTTTGAAAGACTCTCGAGTGATCCTCAATAATGAGGCTTTGTAGGAATCAGAACCACTTATCGAAACGGTTTAAGCGCTTTCCTGCTGCTGCAACATACCAATGTTGCTTCAAGGCATTTAAAACATCACAAACATGAAGGTTATAAGAAAACCTTTTTCATATAAGGAGGCGTCCAAACGCCACAAAAAGATGGAGGTACTTGTCCATCAAGAAAAATTTAAGATCCTTTTTGAAAGAAAGGAAAAATACAACTGCAAAAACTAAAACACACAAATTTAAAAGTGTGGATGATAAAGAAGTGTAGCAAAAATAGAATAAATAAATTAAGCTTTAGTGTCAAATAAATGTATTAACTAGCATAGTAGCATACAACAAAGCTAGAATACATCAATGTTGATAAACAATAAACAAAAACAAAAATTTCAAAACATGTGGTATGAATAAAAAAACAGATAGTATATGGTAAACAAACAGTTTAAATTAAATGTTATAACAACTAGCTGTTACCCACGGGCTCCACCCAAGGCCCCAGGGGCTTTGCTCCACCCCGTTTTTCTACATAAGTACTAATAAAACTATTGATTAGTTAAGTTAAGCCTAATAAACAAAACAGAATACAGTAATGGTAATACAAACAAATACTAACAGCTGAGGTATTTTTAACATTAGGTAAATGGAAAGTTCCCTTTGGAAAGCAATTTCGACCTTATAGGGCAATTTATGAAATAATGGATAGTTTTTGCGCAAGGTTTTTCTTGTCATGACGAACATTTTAAGTATATGGTTTATGGGGGCGTGACTTGTAGTTTTCTCAAAAGTTCATGGGGACTTTTGACTTTATAGTATATAGAAGATGAGGTTGGAACTTTTAAGAGGTTCTAGGGCTTCGTTAGTTCTTCATCATGAAAGCTATTTGACTTTCCTACTCTTAACCTGAATAATGAGTAACCTAGCTAGAGTCGGAATGTTGGGGAATTAGTGATTGTAGATTGAGTGCTCTGATTTGTGTATGTTTAAAAAGATAATAAGTGTGTGTTTTATAATAAGAAGATTTAAGGTCAATAATAAGTTTGTAAAATTGGACTTTAATATTACTGCAAAGGTTGTGTAATGAGATACAGATTTTGGCAGTTTTGGCTCGAATCAAAGAATAAGAAGATTAAGTCCACTTTCACGTAAGCGTATGTTGTCAAATTAAATCATATGACAACAGTATTTTGAACAAGGATCAGCACTAATTACACTCCCTGTACTAATTCCTAGGGAATTAAATCCTAAAACAAATAAATTGATTTGTCTTATTGTATAAACCAATGACGGATGTGTAAATATTTCTTATGACAGATCTAATGAACCAATTTATCCTCTTCCTGTCACAAATCATGGGAAAATTATAGCAGCTATTATTTTATATTTTAAAATATTGATCAAAATTAAGTATACAAGATTATTATTTAGTTATATGCACGAATAATAGAGCAGTTAGTATGTATACAATAACAGCTGATGGCTACCACCAGGGTTGTTTTAAATTCAAAATATGTTCCTACAGTCACCCGAAGAAGTGGGCTTCCTTGCACTGATTATATATAGAATTACTTTGCCGCACACTTTTTACTTTTCGCACACCAAAATTCCAACCAAACAACACAAACGCGCTTGCTTTTATCATGCACGTAATACGTGTACGCTTGTAAATAGTTTGGCAAAACTTAAAGATACCACGACTACGATCAGATGGTGCAGAGTTTCCCATTTCGTCAAATGTTTGGATTTAGTCTAACCTAAAAAACGTGTTGTACAGTGTTTGAAAGACTAATTATTTATATGCCTTATAGTAACTGTAGAAAAAAAAAATGTTTACCACGAGTGCAAATTGCCTTTGCTACACTCTTGCGAACAATAACTATAGTAAATATAACAAAAGTTTGAACTTGAAATTTGTTGCAAAAACTCCAATGTTCTATTTTTGCTACATTACATCAAATTAAAAATGACTTACATTTAAATTCCAATTAAAATTTGCAACCCGCTAAATAAAGGCTATAGTATAGATTGTTTTGTTTATTAAACTTAACTAATTGAAAAATAGTTTATTTCAACGTAAAAATTACTATGTCTAAATTGAAAGTTAGTTTATAAAATCCATACAGAAATAAATGAATACCTTACAGCAGGACAGACATTAAAGACCAAATTTTGTGGTTAGGCCAGTGAACCTACTTGTCTTTAAATATTTTGTATTCTATAAAGCTGGATTATTGAACCTGATATGTCTGAATTAGGTTAGCATTTCCATACCCAATGTTTGCAAATGGTAGTCATCTATACAATATGTTTCTATCCCTCAATATACTACAAGGCATGCTGCACTTAGCTTTGTGCCCTACTTCATCCAATACCCATATGACTATGCAAATGATATAGGATACTTGAAAATCTACCCACGGAAATCATATGTATATCACTTTAAAATGAACGAAATTTTCATCAATTCCATTTTTTATTTATTTACAGTAAAGTGGATGCGTTTATAATAAAGATGGATTGAAACAACTATACAAATCGATTTAATCATTATCTAAAACAAGTTAAAGGTAATTGGTGTTAGTTATGACATTATCTTGCGTTATTTTAATTCGAGTGACATGTGTTGCAATAAAATCCACTTTAACCCCAAACTACGCAGAATAGGAATCTTTTTGCTTTGTGTAAGGTTTGTGTATGTAACTTAATTTAATTATTGCAACTGAGTATTATCGTTAGCATTTAAAGTAACGCTCTTTATCAGTAAATTAATTCTCAATATGTATTATTTATACGTGATTAACTGACTACTATCCCTCCTAAAAGGGGAGAGACTTTAACTGCAAAAAGTGTAAAAAGATGAGGTCTTCAAAAGGGTTGCTGATTATTGTGATGAAAATAATAAACTGGTACTCACGGATGTGATCAAATGTGATGGATTCAAGTCACATAATGTTGGAACAAAGCAAATAATATTGTGTTAACGACCCTTTGCAGCTCCTGATTGGTCCTTTGTAGCTCTCTGCCACGTGACGAAAACGTGACTGTTCTACAGCCTATGTTATATCAACACAGAGACACGTGGCTTCAGTGTAAATATATCACAGTATATCAGTGTTACCAACACAGCTTACATTTGACAAATAATCTATATACATTACGGATGTATATATTTTCGTGGTACGTATTATCTACGTGTAGTTAGTAATTAGACAATTAACAAATAATTTTCTTGTATTTTCTTTTTAAGATAAACGAGGTGTTAACCCGTCCTACGTACGGGAGTAGTCAGTTAAAACTTTGTAGGCCTATTATTTAGAACATCTAGTTTACACGTATTAAGGCAAATTTTAATACAGCCTCCAGTAGAAAGAGTAATTAATTATCAATTGAGAAGTGTATAGGCCTAGTCGATGATATTACCTTCCATCGCATACCTGCCTCTTCCATAATCAATATCACCACAATACAATTACTCATACACAATATCCAATAGGTCTAAATTGAAACTCCCTCAAATAAAACGAAAACATCCAATAAAAATCACAGTACACATAATTATAACGTTGGTGTCCTGACATCATTAAAGGAATCGTCCACAAACATTCTTTATGTCAATTTCACTGCATCAATTGCTAAATAAATAAGTGTAAACAAAGAAAAGTACTGTAAACACAACAACATATTAGTTTGTTTTGTAAACATCTGAGTCAAAAATAAAATAATATTCATTTGAACAAAAGAACTGGTCATATGTTCATGTTGAAGAAATTTAAAAAGTAAAAACGCTAGTAAAGATAGTGACGTAATTAATTGTCTATGTTTATTATCCATTCCGTTATCAGTTCTAATATCCTTGATAATTAAACCACCCTCATTGAATAAATGTACATCGTAATTCCCCATATTCATTTATTTAAACTATAAAATATTCAGCGCCTCCAAACGTAACCACAACTAAACACACGCCAAACAACTTTTTAGATTTCATAAAAGGATGGTTAGTCTAATTGCAGTATCCTAGGTCAATGATGACGTTGTGTTCAATCTATGTCATTCATCTGTATATCTTTGGATAAACCCCGTCTGAGGCTGTGGTAATTTAAAATCGTATTCCTGAGGATTCTTGATCTCCATCTTTATGACATCAATATTTCCGGGCCTAATCCAAACAAAGTTCAAGCATTAAAAAACATTGATTGTAAACAAAAAGCTGCCAAGATGAATTAAAACATGTAAAAATTGTGATTTTCCTACCCTTTCCAAAAAATTTGAGCAGTAAAATAATTTGCATATCTTTTTTTTAACTCGTGTACAGAGCCTTGACTTGTACACATCGATGGTGTTACTTATCTCGGTGGTCTACTAATCTTACTTATTTCCTATAATCAATGACAAAATCAGAGTAAATAACCTCATATATAGGGAATTTTTATAATTAACCAGCTGTTAGTTAAAACAAATTATATTGCACTAAAACAAACCGAAGATTTAAAGATTACTTTAAAAAATAATTTGAACATCCTAGTATTTTACTACGTGTAATTAAATAATCCGTCATCCTCTTATCGAAGGATTGAACGTATCAATGATTAGCATTACATATAGTATAAATAAGTTAACCCTTAGTATGTCTTTTAATTTGATCCAAATGCCGAATTTGTGTTACAAACGCTGAATGTTTACAGCTGTTATGTTAAGCAAATTATGTTATGCCAAAAGCTAGTTTAGAATCTTAGCGTCGGCTGCTAGACTTTTCAAAAATTAAAAGTTAATTTCTAAAAAACTGGGACCCTAAACTAAAATTATGGCTTCAACATTCCCTAGTTCTCAAAATTATCTTTCTTTCAACACAAAAATCATGAAAATCCGTCGAGTGGTTGATTCAGAATCTTGAAATTAAAAAAAAACACTGTTTCGTTTTAATATTATAGACTATATACAATACGCTAAGCCGATTTTTGTTAACATAACTCCTCCCTCATTTTTTGACGATTTTGATTATGTGTCCAATTTTTATGATTAAAGTGTCCAAACAATTGCCTTTATCTGTAGTTTTTCAAAAGTTTTCATTTTTTTAAATCTTTATTAGTTTGGGCAGGATCTTCCATCAAAGTTGGGTTATCTCCCAACAAAATCAAGTAGTTAATCAAATAGTTTGTAAATTGATTCGGTTTAGTTTATGTTTCATTGACATATTAATAAAGCAGCTGATCAAATGATTTGTTTAAATTTTAGCTCCAATCAAAGCTGACACATTATTTTATCATGTGAGGTTTTATACTGAACTAGCTTCTGTACCTGTGCTTTGCAAATCACAACGGGAAGATTCACTGCCCACACATGTAGACATTAAAAGATGAGTGAAATGGATAATGAAAAATATTGTTCCTAACTTCCTGTATATTGTCGGGTCAGGTAAAATCTTGTACGTTACACGTTACGCAAGAGGTTGTTTACATCACTTAGGAGAACTATGCAACTCGCTTCCGCTCGATGCACAACATTCATCTGCGTTATGTAAAAACGCTTTTACTACACTTGTTGTGTAAATAGCTATAGTGCTATTTGACCAAATAAAAAATGTATCTGTTCCCGATGACTTATTGTGATATCTTTGTTTAGTTAACCAGGTACAATACAAACCAACCACACTTAAATGTGATTCAACTTCGTCTAACTGGTTGGCATGGTAACAATGGAATAATTTGTAATACACGCCAATCCACAGCGCTAGGCTTTTGTCAAACTCACCAAGGGATGTATAATTAAATTTAATGGTCACGGTGCGTTACATTATCAATGAGGCATTGATTTTGTTTGGAGTTACTGTACAAAATAATATTTACAGTCGTCATTAAGTACACACATCATAATCATTAGGCTATTCAATTCTTGTTTACGATATAATTGCTCTTGATTATGAATTATGTGAACTTGTAATTGGAACATGCTATGCAAATAATAATTCTGCTTCGTACTGAATTGGCTGTTGCTAACAGTAATTGTTGATGCTTTACCAAAGGAGATGATAGACCAGATAGGATTAAGAGAGGATTTAAGGTTGGCACTCATCAAACACTAAATAGGCTACGGAGGATAAAATATCACTTACATTTATTGGATAATAGATTCAGTACCATATTCAGATACATGCTTATAAAATATACATACAGAATATATTTTAGCTGTGTTATCACAAACAATTTATGTCCTTACGCGTGACAAATGCATTTTGCAATTCCGTAAAGCGAAGCTGAGAACTTCTGTAAGGAGCACACAAGTTACGAATACATTTTTTCTATTGAATACTTTAGTTACAATTTCACTAAAGAAATTCGTGTTAAGTTTACGCTTTAGTTTTTGTAATAACTGCCTGCTACGGTCACGCTTTTTATGAATAAAAAAACAAACAACGATGTTTTATTTTTTTGGATGAACCCAAATTCAATCAATTTGATTTGTTTCGTAGTCAGTCTTTTTGACACCGTGCAAAAATTCTACAAAACAATTCTACGAAAAAAAAATTAAAAAGGCCTTAACAAATTTGAACTATGTCTGTACCAGTTGTTTGTATGCGCTGATATTTTTGTTATGGACCGATACGCTTAACTTGCAATTTTTATCTTAAATTATACACATTATTTATACTCCACTGTTCCTAGTGATATGTTAACTACGGTAAACACTGTTTGTGTGATCATATTTTTAATTCTTCATTCATTTTATTTTGAAATTAATAATGTTTTATTTTTAATAGCCTGTAAATTACGTAAATTTTATTGTGAAAGAGTTCTTTGAAGTTGCCAGCCTATTGGATCTAACCAGTCAGAATTCCATGTTCATGAGGATAACGAAAATAAAGATCATAAAAATAAGGACTTGGCTGAAATATTAACGATAAAATGTACTTAGGCCTATCTATAAAACCACAGAGATTCTAAAAGTATTTTAACTGTAATATAGCATGGAAGTATCTTCGTAGTTTTAGAGGAGTTGTGTTTAATTTTCTTAGTTTGGTTTCAATATTATATCCCAGGATTAGTATTGATTAATTTTCGTCCAGCATATTACCTCTCGATATACCAAACATTTCCAGACGTAGGAGATGATTTTGTAAAATTAAACATTATACCTTCATATTCTGAAACTCCTGATCTTTTACAAATGTTACCTCATGATCGTAACAATCGAGTTAGCCCCCAATCAATCGGTAGATGTGACACAGTTGCTAGATTGTAGTTGTACTACAGTTCATCGCCTAGGACTACTGCTGCAGCTGTGTCCAGATTTAATTAACAAACCCCCCTCCCCCCCCCTCTCCCTCGCTATCACCATCTAACGTTCAGAAGACTGGTTTGCCACGTGTTGCACTAATGTAGGCCCCTCTTAACGTTTGGTATTGTTACTATATTAAATATTCTAGAGTATCAATGTTATAAAGTTAAATTACAAAACATACGGAACGAGTGGTATATATCGTGTGACAACGGGAGGATTTTATACTTTAATCGCCATCCATAGTTTACATAGCCTTATGATTAACACCCTACCGCAGCAAACCTACAGACCAAGCAAATTTCCTACTTGATTTTTCACTAAAATATTTCCTTGAACTTGTCAGATTTATTCCCCATAAAAAAAACATTAGGATTAACGAGTACTTATGATTGCAAATATAATATTTAACGTGTTGTAAATTAATTAAATTTGATTTAAATTTCTGCGTTTCTATGTATTTATAAAGGAAAAATAATTTTGTAACCAAAGAATGTACGTCCGTATAAAATCAACTTAAGCGTTTTTACATAAATCTGTAGATAAAAGTACACTTTGTTTTAGCAATGAATACATTTGAAAGTTTAAACATGGTATTACAGGTTTAAATTTGCAAATGGTAGCTTTTAAATTGCAATTCAAGCAAAATAACTTATGTCACCTTTTTCCAAATCACTTTAGTAAATTCCTATTTCCCAGTAAGGTAGTAGCTCAATTTAATTTTTTGTACCATGTAAGCTACTGAATTAAAATTAAGATACAACCATGAACATTAATATTACTATCAATGATTGAAGAATAACTGATATAATTTATGTTGTCTTATGATAAATGTATACTTACGTGAATGTGAGCATTGACAGTATTGTCTCATGACCAAATACCTTAAATGCATAAGTTTCCAAATGATAAATCCATCATCAAAGGATATTTTTTAGATCTTTTTTGTTTACCAATTTGGACTAATGTAAGGTATGCATTTATTTTTATTCTATATGAATAAACATTAATACTATCTACTTCTTTATTAAATAAAATAAATAAATAAATAAAAATGCCTTTATTTCCGAGCGTCTCTCAGTACAATATAACTGTTTTACAGAGTAACTCAGGTCAAAACTAACTAAAAATACAATACTATTATAATACAAGACATCGAGTGATAAAATAAAAATATTAAATATAGGCCTATATACAACTATTTTACAATATTAATACGTTTTTTTATGTTTCTTTTAAAAGCCAGGACCCCCAGCTATTTTAGGTCCAAGGGGAGATCATTGTAAATCTTTGGGCCAAAGTATGAAAACCCTTTTCTACCCACTTCCAGGCGCACTTTTTGAAAGTGGAGCAAGGCGTTGTGCCGGGTCTCGCGATGGTTTATCTCCCCACGTGCCACAAGCCTTTCCACCAAGTAGTTAGGCTCTTGCTGAACCAAGACCCGGTGGATGAGGCTACAAGTCTGCGCCCTGCACACGGCTTCCATTGACAGCAACCCCGCAGCATCCCGGAATGGGGATACGCGTTCACGCTTACGGATACCGTAAACGAAACGAACGGCGGAGTTCTGCACTTTTTGCAAACGAGACATCTCTTCCCTTGAGATGCTGTTTCCGTATGCAGGGAAACAGTAATGGAGCACTGACAACACTAGTGACTGTACCAGCTGCAGCTTGGCTGTCTCTGGCAGGATGTTTTTGTACCGGTACAGACCACGCAACCTTCCCAAAGCCACCTGGGAAACATAAGTGATATGGTCCGAGAATGTGAGGCCACTGTCAAGTACCACACCCAACGTCTTGACAGTATCTCTCACCATTAAAGGGTTTCCTGTGAGTTGAACGTGCATGTCTCCATTTACAAGTCTGTGAAGAGTAGTGGGTGGAGCAATATGAAGAACAGTGCATTTGTCAGCGTTCAATTTCAAACCATGTTTGCGTGACCATTCACTTACTCTCACCAGATCAGAGTTCACTCCTGCAAAAGCTTGCGCAGTAGCCTGAATCTCGTACGAGAAATGCAACTGGCAATCATCAGCATATGAATGCACATTGCAGTGCCTCACACATCTGGACAGATCTGCAGTGTACAGGGTAAACAAAATGGGCCCCAAACAACTCCCCTGAGGTACTCCCCTTGATTTCTTAAGGGGAGGTGAGATATCGGTACCCACCCTGGTCACTTGCAGTCTGTTTTCCAGGTAAGATCCAAACCAAGCAATTGCATCACAATGAAAACCAAAATGTTTCAATTTTGCCAGGAGTAAACTATGGCTTATGGAATCAAAGGCTTGCGAGAAATCAAGCATGACTACAGAGCTACACCTGCCTCCGTCCCTCGCCACAAACAAGTCAGCAAACATATTTAGCAATGCAGTACAGGTGCTATGGTTCTTTCTGAACCCTGATTGAAGTTTGGGAAGCAGATTCTCTGCATCTAAAAACTCTGCTAATTGGCGAATTACAATTTTTTCCAGTATTTTGGACATAGCTGGCAAGACTGATATTGGCCTTAAATCATTTAAGTTCGAGGGGATCTGCTTTTTGGGCAATGGATGTACCATACTTTTCTTCCACGCCTGTGGGAATTCACTCTTTTCTAGAGATACATTCATTAGGTGAGTTATTGCATCAATCGCAAATGGGCTGACGGATTTAATCATTGCAATGCTTATTTCATCAACACTGACAGCTCTAGATGTAATTTCATTAATAGTTTCCCTCACTTCGGGTAAGGTAAACGCACCAGTAGCTGACAGTATAAGAAACTATACGCACTTAATAATCCGTGGTTTTGAATAAATAGGAACTAAAGAGATATTACGGATTTTATGTGATTCTAAATTTAGTGTAGTTTTCAAATTTGTCATACAAAAAGGGTTTTTTAAATATATTTTATAACATTTTTAAACTTAATTCAACCTTTGTACGTGTTCCAGTGGCTGACAGTGAAAAAAGTGCTTGTACCAGTAACTGACAGTCAGTTGTCCCAGTAGCTGACACTGGAACTTAAATGTATTAGCTGCTAAACCTAAAGGTTTTATAATTTATAAGACGAATAAAATCTAACTTAATAATTAAATTATAAAATCACATAAAACGTTATTAAGAAAATTTATTTTACATATTTTAAAATCCTACTAATATTATAAATGAGAAAGTTTGGATGTATGGATGTATGGATGTATGGATGTATGTTTGTGACAAGTGAACGCGAAAAATACTGGTCGGATTGGGCTGAAATTTGGCATGATGATAGCTCACATTCCCGATTAACATATAGGCATATTCTTATTTCAAAAATCCTTTCGGGCTCTGCCCCAGTGGCTCTGGAATTTCCCATGTTAACCTTATGAGAAATGAAATTATTGAATCTTAACAGCTGTTTCAATTAAACAAGTTGGTTCTGTTCTGTGATGTTCAATAGCATTAAAGTTACAAAAATTACCAACAGGGTGCAGCACTATTATTTCTTTTACATTTATGACAACAGCTAATTTGCAACCAAAAGGTGAGTGAGCGTAGCGAACGAACTTCAACCTGGAGGCGAGTTAGCGTAGCGAACGAGCTAACCTGAAGGCAAGTGAGCGCAGCGAACGAGCTCCAACCTAAAGGTGAGTGAGCGTAGCGAACGAGCTCCAACCTAAAGGTGAGTGAGCGTAGCGAACAAACTTCAACCAGGACGTGATTGAGCCATGCGAACGAGATAATCTTGAAAATTAAGAAGTTAAACGGGGCAAAGCCCGCGGGTTACAGCTAGTAAATAATATTTACATTAAAATATATATACAGGGTGACAAAAAAGTCTGGAAACGGCTTGATATCTTTTTAACTAAATTCGTTTGAAAATTCAAACTTTTCACATCAACTTATATGTATGATAACTACTTTTTGCAAGCATTACCATTTTTTGACCTCTACCAGGGGACGACCCATGAGGAGTAGGCACATAATCTTTGATGTAAGCATAGGTTGATATGCACATCATTTAAAAGGTCTGGTCCAGTGGAGTTCATTGCCGGAAACCGCGTCAAAAAAGGTTCATCCGTTACAAAATGGCGGCTGTCCAAAGTTCTTGCGGAATATACCTACAGAGGCCTTAGTATTGGTAAATACTCATATTAAACATTAGCCGGGAAATCTGAAACTCGGTAAAATTCGTTTTGAAGATTTTATAATATTAATCTATGAGCTAGTTGACTTAAAAATACAGTTTCAGCTCTCAAGCTAATGTTTAAATTGCTTAAATATTTAACCTTTTTTGACGCGGTTTCCGGCAATGAACTCCACTGGACCAGACCTTTAAAATGATGTGCATATCAACCTATGCTTTT
The DNA here is from genome assembly GCF_028750875.1 of Macrosteles quadrilineatus. Lineage (NCBI taxonomy): Eukaryota > Metazoa > Arthropoda > Insecta > Hemiptera > Cicadellidae > Macrosteles > Macrosteles quadrilineatus. Next base: position 153,847,653 of record NW_026542594.1, read on the forward strand.
TTTTTGACGCAGTTTCTGGCAATGAACTCCACTTGACCAGACCTTTAAAATGATGTGCATATCAACATATGCTTACATTAAAGATTATGTACCTACTCCTCGTGGGCCGTCCCCTGGTAGAGGTAAAAAAATGATAATGCTTGGAAAAAGTAGTTTTCATACATGTAAGTTGATGTGAAAGGTTTGAATTTTCTAACGGATTTATTTAAAAAAATATTAAACCGTTTCCAGACTTGTTTGTCACCCTGTATATATTTTATATATATTTTAAAAAAATATACATTTTTTAAGATAATTTGGCTTATAAATTAAAAAATTAAAATCATTTTATAAAAATGTGAGATCACATAAATTATAAATAGCATGCAAATTTCGATGGGTGAAACCAATTTAATATTGTGCAAGTAGCAAATATCCCCTGTCAGCTAGTGGAACTTGTATGGCTTTTGTGTACCAAAGCCTGACATTGATATAATTTTAAATCCAAAACCCCTAACGCCCCAATTTTTTCATGAAATTGTCAACAAAGGTATAATTGATAAAAATAATGAGCCTAATCATTAATACTATTTAAGAAATTTAGCGAAATGACAAAAAACTAAACTAACTTTCTTAACAATTTCATTAAGGGAATCGACTAAATGTGATGTGTACGGACAGGGTCGCTTTCAAACCACCACCATTCCGCAAGTATGGGCTAAATTTAACTGATTTTTTTGAAAACAAATCAAGAATAAACATATGTTCTTCTAACAATGCAATCATGTGTAAATATTTTTAAGAGACCACATTATAATGTTAAGAAACTCAAACTGTCAGCTTCTGGAGCACTGTCAGCTACTGGTGCATTTACCTTACTGATAGTTTTTTAAACTGGAATTTATTTGCATTTGTATTATGTGTATCTTCACTGTATGATTTAATCAAATCTGCATCAGCTTCAAAAAATGATCCCATTTTTACAAAAAATTCATTCATTTCACTGACCTTAAAATCATTTGGTAAATTATTTCTACCCTTTCCTGCTACTATGTCACTCTGTTTTAGGCATTTCCAAAAAGTCCTTGTATCCTTACAGTCTGACAGTTTTTCTGAGAAAAAAATTCTTTTTGCCTTCCATACAGCCCCATTAAGTTTGTTTCTTACTTTTTTATAATCCACCCAGTCTACATCCTGCCCTGAGCTTGAAAATTTCCTCCTTAGCTTATTTTTCATTTTTGTTAACATAATAATTTCATTATTCCTCCATGGTGCTTTTTTCTTTGTCACTCTCTTTGTTACTAGTGGTGCATGTTTATCATAAATATTTTTTATAGAAGAGCAAATGAAAGAATTTGTTTGACTTGAATTGCTCATGCTCATTACTAATCCCCATTCGACATTCTGTAGCATTGAAATCGCATCTCCTATGTTAAACTTAGAAAAATCTCTGTAGGTTACAAACTTGGACATAGATTTATCTTTTTTTACTTCTAATTCACAATAAACAAGTTTATGGTCGGTGATTTTCTTATTTCTATGATCAAGTATAGCTGAAGTGTCAATTATGCCACATCTATTTAACTGCAACGCTTTATTTGTTATAACATGATCAATCAAAGTTGCTGAGCTGTCAGTGATCCTAGTCGGTTCAGTGATGTGCTGTACACTGTTATGGAAACGTAGGTGACGTCGAAGATATTTAGCTTCAGGGCAGGAGTTAGATAGTAAATCCATATTAAGGTCACCCAAACATACCACATAGTCCACCTGAACTGCTACATCCACAAACAATGCCCGAAGCAAGGAGCCAAGACAGGTGTAGCTCACATGCGGGGGTCTGTACACAAAGGCTACACAGAGCTTGGCACCCCTCACCTTGAGGATCAATGAGATAGATTCAATGCCTGGATCAACACTCGCCAAAAGGACCTGTTCAAAGACTATACCACATTTGATATAGGCAGCGACACCACCACCAGTTCCAACCGTGCGATCGGCTCTAAGGAGTGTATAGCCAGGTATCTCATAGTGATCGGAGGGGGTAGTTGACCCAAGCCAAGTCTCAGTTACGCCAAATACATCAAAGTCAAAATCAGTTGTCAGTGCAGACACCTCCTCAAACCCTGTGTTGAGCGAGCGCATGTTCAAATGCGCAACGCACAGGCCCCTGCCAGCTCGTTTCCCGAAACCCCAGGGACGGCCGGCCTTGATCTCTCCTCCTGGGAAGGTTGAGAGCTCGGCACCGGGTCCGCCCCGAGAGTCACGGGATCCGACTGGGGAATGCATTGTGACGTCCTCCCTATCATACGCAGTGCCCCAGAGATCACCGCATCAAACAAGGAAGCAAGACGCAACACACCCCTTCGATTGAGATGCCTTCCATCACGGGCAAGATGGCCACGCGCGACCCAGCAGTTGGCCTCCACATACATAACTCCGAAATTGTTACACATAAGATCGAGTTGTGTGTTAAAATCATGAAGTGCTTTATACCCAAGGTCGGATCGAATTATTATGCTGTTTACATAAACTTTTGAATTTTGAAATTTGGTTCTTACAGTAAACAGCAGGTCAGCCATGTCATGGAGAGCCTCGCGATTGCCCTGGCCCCCATTGTACCCTGGACCTCCCCTGTAGCCCCTCCTCAGATTGTTCGTGCCAATATGGATATGAATTACATCTAGATCTTTGTGGTTAACATATTTCAACAGAACTTTTTTTAAACTCTGTATACGAGCACCTGGACAACATTCAACAATGGCTCCTTTGTTTAACAAATCAGGCCTTACGTGACGGATCATAGAATCACCTATAACTAAAACATTACTGAAACTAGACTTTATTTTAGGTTCTGAACAATCGGATTGTTTATTCTTCTGACTCATTTCATCATCCATGGTTTCACGAACCTCCGAGGGACAGCATGATGGCGTGGTCCCAGCTTTCAAATGTGACACTCTTTTCTTTGCTTTTGGCACATGCCTACTTAAAGTAACACTAGACTCACTCTCAGAGCCACTACTCAAATCAGACTGAACATTATCCTGGTCACATAAAATAACAGGATTGTTTGTGAGCACACCAAACTTGTTTTCACATACTACATCAGGGGTACTCAGACACACTCGCCTTTTTCTGCGTTTTTTGGGAGCCACTGTGGCCCACTCATCTTTTCCTGACGTGTTTGAATTTACGTTTGCAACATCTTCACATGTATCTGAATCACTTTGCGATGCTAGCTCAGAAGGAACAGCAGCGAGTGATTCACCGCAGAACAGATGAGTGTATCTGCTTACTCCCCACCACTCTTCAAATGTACACAGGTGTGATTTATTGATACAATAAAACTGTAAAATGTGTTTTGCATTAACCAAAACATTTAGCCCACACTCAAATGAATTGTCTTGCTGGTAACAGGGCATTTCCATAACATTATCGATTTTCAATTTGTGTGCTAACAGTTTGCTAGAATGAGCATTTAATCCACCCAAAGAGTCAAAATGGTAGGCTTTACATTTCTGCATGTCACAAAACAATAGACTCCAGTGAGAACCAGAGTCCTCATCTGGGCTATCAGAGTTATTCAGGCAAAACAGAGCAAACTTCAACTTATTAGAAACAAGTTGTTCAAAGACAGACGAGACGTTACTCTGACTACACAATTTTAACAAGTGAGTTTGTGAGGGCCCAAAAAGAACAATTTCATCTTTGTTACTAATAGCTGTTGACATAGCTTCAAAATAAGAGTTAAGTGTATTATCATCAGCCCATAAATGTTTGTTCCAAGATGGTTCGGCTTTACTTTCTAGAGATAGTACCTTGTCACTAAGTACATTAATCTTACTTTTTGCATGGGAAATTGCATCATTTAAACTATTGTTAAGTTCAGATAGTTTAATACTGGTTTCTTTTTCAGTTTTTAGCTCACTTATAGCAGAGTTTGCGGCTAACTCCGCAGCCCTACATTTGAGTACTAGATCATGTAACTTGCTTTCTAAATTACTTATTTTATTTTTAAGAAGTGTAACTTCTTCGTCAACTTCGTCCTGAATTTTAAACGAGTTGTTCATCTCCTTCGCTCTCATTAAGTAAAGCAGTTATTTAAGTAAAGTTATCATTAAGTAAAGCTCTTATTAAGTAAAGCAATGGTTCTATCCAGTAAATTATGATTTGATTTATTGCTTTAATCCGTAAATGGGATAAATCTATCACGTATTATCTGTTAACCACTGAATGATTTATCACAAGCACAAACATCAGTTCGTTACCAGGATCTCTGTAATCATCACGTACAGCTGTTGGTTATTGTTATTTGTGTTTCATACACTTCATAGGTCTTTGTTGGAGCAAGTGACGACATGTTGCCCGCGATGCAAGACCCAGACATCACCCCTCTGTGCGCATCACGTAGAGACTCGATACGAATGTTCTTATTCTTCATTTTCGTAATTTTAGTGTTTTCGTCAATGTTGTGTTTATTCTTTGCTGCTCTTAACCTATACATCTTGTCTAATAAACAATAAACAATCATGGTACCGTTGTTGAAGCTTTGGGAAGAGATTGGTTTACGCTATATTATTGTCAGGATTTTGCTGTGTTCTTCATTTCATAATGTAGTATGGGTGATGTATTATGGCCACTAAAGTGACCCTAAATAACAATTAGTTTTAATACCATGGTTATTACTATTAGTTTGGTAGCTTTAGCTTTTTTTCATTTGAAAATAACTATGTATGTATTACGAAAATTTATATTTATGTTTAATATAATATTTATACAAAGTAAAGAAACAATAAACAGGTTTCTTCAAAATTTTTGCCTTATTAAAATCAATAATTTACTATTTTACATTCACATAAGTTTTGTTTACACATTGTTAAAAATACATTTTTATTTTAGGCTTCATAGCATGACGTCTTGTCTACTTAAGTTTTAGTTTCAATTTTATATTCATCGTTCATTTAAATGATCAAACAATCTTAAAACTAAATGTGGAAAAGTTCTATAATAAATACTAATAACTTCTTTATTGTTGGAATGTCTGCATAAAATTCTGCATCACTCATCTACTATACATTTACAGTAAGTGTATATAAAGTATGCGTGATTGGACATAACATAATATTTATGTTCTGTGTATATAACTAAATATTGAGACACGATACATTTCAAATAGTGTTGTAAGGTAAAATCTAGGAACCACACAAACACATGTTCCTCATTTTATTTAAGATTTTTTACAAATGTCATGACTAGGGAAGTTTTACTTAATAACAGCTATGTCAATTATCTAGGCTATATAAACTCGCTCATAGACTACAATGACTTTAACTAGTTTATTGGAATTTGTAATTCCAAAGCAACGAATAAATCTAGCCTGAAGCCGTTTAGTGATTACATTTTGAAAGATTATCCATCAACAAGTTTTCTTCCGTTAGCCTCGCCAGCTTCACGGAAAATTAGAGATGAAGACACATAAGTATCATCACCAGCTAAAACCTTTGACGGTGTCGTGCCAGAAGCGACCGTGCCAGAAGCGACCCGTGCCGGAAGCGACCCACCAATTTTCTACCGTGCCGCTAGCGACCCAAGAATTTGGAGTGGGAGGCGAGATATGAACTATCGCCGATTCAACTTATATTCTTAACAAAAACTAAACCGAATTAAAAACCATGAAAGCGATTTGCTGTGACATTAAATACATAACAAAATACTCCCGGGTATACACATTTACCAACACATATCCATAAATAAAATAAGCAAACTATAACTGTTTGTAGACTCCAGGTGCATGGTGCATTTATTTTTGGCCTATTTATTTTTTATTCGTTATTGTAGGTATGTGTGTGTGAAAGTTTATGGACATTAGTAAACAATGATAAGTATTTTTTTCCAACTGTAATGTTTTGACAATGGCGTATACAAGCCGAAACATGTAAACAGCCTACTATTTGAGCTGTTTGTCGGATCATAAGGTATGTAAACCTATTTAGCACATTGAATATAACAGCTCAGGAGCTAGAATGGAAATGAATTAAAACCAAATTACTTAAGTTACCAATAACATATTTTTTACGAATGTAATCTCTCGGGGCATCAACACGAAAAATGAAATAGGTCCCGGGTCTAGGTCTTTCAATGAGACCTACGGTAGTAACTTATTCCCTATATGGAAAAGAGTATGCTAGCACAACTAAATAAAGAATATTTTGAGGTTTCTAGTCATAGTGACAGCTTACAACCCCTGATGTTGTTGACCTGCTATCACGAAAAATTACTAAGACGTCTCTACTAATTCAAGGGGGATATTTTAAACGTAATGAAATAAGAAGAAAAAAAATTAAATGAAAACAAGCTGTTGCAATTTTACTTTGCAACTGACAGGACTTTGAAGAAAGAGTCCAAGTATCTATTTCAAATCCTAATCCAAACATAATATATTAACAATTGTTAACGCGTTTACTTCATTAAATTCTACGAAGCCACTATCTCCAAACAGGCTAGTAGCGAACATCAAAAGTTTGACGATTCGAATGGTTTCTGCTTTTTGAATTTTGTCTGGATTTTATTAGTCCAAGTTGCACTAACTATCCAAATAATAAAACTGTCTTCCAGTTATTTTGTATACCTTTATTTTTTATTTTAGTTATTCTTTATTTTTTCTTTCAACCAAATTATTACCAATTAACTTTCATCTCGTATTTTATAAATATCTATTTTTTTATATTTATAATGTTTATTTACTGATAAAGTAAATTTCTCACGCACGGGCAGTAGGCTACGTGAGAGGGATTTCATATTTAATGACTATGACAGTATATTATTACATAACTATGGCATAACTATAAAATTTGTACTGACAAAGTACCTATTGTAACATAGTATTTTACATACTGAAATAAACATTATTTTTTTTATTTTTAGCGAATATTCCTATAGGGAAGTAGCTATTAACGTAGGTGGCACGGTAAGACCTAGGCCCGGGACTGATTTACTTTTTCATTTTGATGTCCCCAGAGGCTAAAAAACACAATTCGTTCAAATTTTAATATATCCGTTTTATATATGTCCGCACACGCGATAACTTGTGTAATTTTTGTCCAATTTTGATGAATTTTGGTTTAAACGTGTAAGGCGGGATAGACTTGAATGAGTTCGCGAACCAGCATGATGGGACCATGGGAGTTTGGTTTTATGCAGTAAAAAGTGGTTTTTCTCATTTTTGACCCTCAAAACACAAAATTACCCAATTTCTCTCTAAATCTTTTTAAATAGCTAAAAAAAAGAAAAATGATTTTGTATATCAAAGTGTCTTTGTACGGTTATTGGTAACGGAGAAAATTAAAAAAATTGTAAATTTAAAACTTCCATGTTATTCTTGTGGAGAATATTGTAAAATGTTGTAATTTGCTTGTTTATGCATATATTTTGATCAAACTTGGCATTTATATTTATTTTATACTAAGCTATTTTATATTTTACTAAAAAAATACACTTTATTAGTTTCCTTGTAGCAGCAAACCTAGATACTCATACCTAGAAACTAATGTTATTTAAATAGATTTAATTGAAAATCAATTCAGACAAATGGAAATTCATTTAGTCACAGCAGGTTTGCTGCGGCGGGGGTATATTTGATAAACTACCTCCATGTGAAGTTTTATTTAAATCTTTTGAATGGTTCCCGTGCGATTGAGTAGTATACAAACAAACACACATCCATTATCTCATATTTACATATTTAGATAATAAATTGAAAAATAAAGAAAAGGTAAGGTAATTGTTATATTGACTCTTATAAAATTATTAAAATTCAAGAAAAACTGTTTGATTAAGTTAGCACACATAACTTGAGCCTATGCTAGCAGCTGGAAACTAGAGATGCTAAAATAGCTCTTAAGGTGAATATTGGGCTCTTCCACATATTACTATAACAAGAATAGGATTTGTTTATAAGCCATTAACACCGATTTGAACAAAACATTGTAAAATCCATTATCAAACAATGGGTCGCTAGTGGCACTCACGCTACCAGGGTCGCTTCTGGCACGATATTTGCTGGGTCGCTTCTGGCACGGTCGCTTCCGGCACGTAATCCCTTTGACTATTAATACAGTCAATGCTAAAACATAAATAGTTCGATATCTCATATTATTGAACAGCCTAAACATATTTGTCTTTGCACATGGCATTAAATGCAATGTTTATAATATAATATGTCGTTTTTAACTTGATACCTTTGTTGGAACCTACAATCATACAGATAAATTTGAACCGTGGCCAACACGGTTCATATGTAAACATAGAACAAAATATCAATAAGAGCATTTTGAACTGTAATCTAAGCTACAAATACTTTGTTTAGTAATTTTCTGATGATCTTCCTTCACTATATTAAAAAGAACCAGTTTTGACACTGGTTATCGGGTAACAATACAATTTTAATATTTTACCATATTTACCAAACTATTTTGAATCCTTTTTCCGGATGTGTGTGTTATATATTGAACAATTCAGCAATGGAAAAGTAAAAGTGTTCAAAGTATTGAGCAGCCCAAGTCCCTACTATTGTCTTTGAAATATGATTGTTTTATTTTAGCAGATCTTTTACCCTTAGAGCAACACGTACCTAGGCTGCAAATGCACAAGTCAGTTGAAGCTTCTTTGTCAATTGAATGACACGGATTTTACACAGATGTACATATTATTTTCTTTCACTTTGCAGATCTTTATATTTTTTTTAAGTTTCTCTGTTATTTAATGACTGTTTTATCCAGGCATTACCTTTACTGTATGATAAACCAAACACGAGTCTTAGTGACAGGCCTGTTATGTTGGATAACTGCCCTTCGCAGATCTTTCCCTGGCCCCTTGTCTTCTTTTAATTTTATCAATGAATTATTACAGTCAAATATTACCTAACTATCTTCAAAAAAAGGTATCTGATTATATTAATTCACAGCACATCACCAATTACCTGCGTTACATAAAATCTTTGACTGTAAAACAAATTAGTTATTATTATTTGTAGCTCTTCAATACATGCAAATATTAAATGCGTTATTGAGCTGTTCACAACAAGTTAAAAGTAATCCAGTTGAATGGACGTCAAATTCTTTCGTAAAATCTTTCCTCCTTACCATGCTGTGTCTTTTCATGGGAAATATATTAAAAACTGATTCCTTAAGTTTAAGATGTTTTAATTCATCACGATAATTTTGATAATCTTTGTTGTTACCTCAGGCTTTAATGTGTAGAACACTACTTCAGAGAAACAAAATTACTTTCAGCTATTTAACACTCGAATTAACATTTTATAAGGTGGAAATTGAAAACAGAGAAGCCCTTGGCAGTTTGGAAGAACACAATTTAACTCCTTTGTAAAGTTTCAATTAGAGTTATGTTTACAGATATTTGTTTTAGTTTGTTTATTAATTGTTTGAGTAGACCACATTACATATTCACGGCTTTGGTGAATTTTATAAGGCAAAAAAATCAAAATAAATAAATATATAAATATAAATAATAAATAAATATAAAAGTAATATAATAAATTCATATAAATGTAGTGAACGTGCAAGTAAGGAGTACTTACTCAAAGGAAGTAATATTAACAAAAAAATCCACAGTAAGAAATTAAAGATATGTTTGTCGAATTTTCAACTTTTGACGTATTCTACTGAGATATACAAGTGTAACCTACATTGTTAAAAGGTCCTGCAATGTCTTCATTTGGAACAAGGAGTCTGATCAATAAATTAATACACATATAACGCATCATCACAAAAATTAAGTAATGTATTTTACATACGACTACTACTGTTTTTTTTTTAAGTGGCCGTTTCAGATCAGTTCTTAGAATTGAAAAGTTTCCCATAACAGCATTGTTTACTTTCATGTCAGTAAAGTTTTACTCATAACAACACAGGACCGATGAGGTTCAGGATTGAGAGAAAAGAAGTAAAATTGTAATCATTTAAACTTTAACTGTTCAGGCCAATTTAATTGTTGAGTGGTGCAATTAGTTGGTACAATGCTTCGTTGCATCACTGTCAGTGGCAATGAAAGGTTATAAACGAAAACATACCCTCTCTAAAGTTATGAGTAGGCCTAGTGATTTTTAGTAATCAAATCACTGTCATAAGGTAAAAAAGTGTATGCAACTCGCGTAAATAGTGTTAACGACACGAGTAGAAAATGTGGTCTAATATCGGAGGGGATAGACGAAGTGTTATTTTTCCCTTGGGGTTCGGTCTCTGAGATGACATTTCCAATTTGGTTGACCCTTGACAATATCCGGCCAAGGCGCGGCGACGGTTAGTGACGTGTCTGACACCCGTCGTGGGGAGTGACGTTGTCATGCTGATGACGTCACCAACCCCTCCTCATAAAAATACCACTACAGTATTTATCACCGGCTTTCTTCACTACGGTTCTTGTCTGGAACGTACGCAATGACATGTTGCCCCTTTGTGTATTATATTGTTGATTATGGTTCTCTTTGTACTACCAGTTTTGTTTCTTTTCTTCAGTTTCTAAAACGTTGAAAAAATTACATCGTTTCCTTTTGGAATTGTGATGAATACCGATTTAGATAAAAAAAGCTCTTAAACATATTGTAAAAAATCTAAATTAAAATTTATAATCAGATATTCTGTTCGAATGTTTTCACCTTCATGGGCTTAATAAATAACAACTAAATCATACCTACTACAGTTTATAGAGCCTTAAGCGTGGCCACTCGAGTGGCTCGCGACCACGACTGCTCAGTCGCTCTGGGTGGCCACAGGTGTGGTGGCTAGGGGTAGCGACAAGTGTGGCGAGGTCACGCGTCTGACCGAATTTTATACAGTCTTGTATGTAGTTTCTCAGTGTGAATGATGTGGTAGTCAAGTGAAGAAGATGAACTATTTCTTCTACTTTTACTTAAGCGTCGTAAACGTAGGCGAAACAAAAGTATTGGAGTCCATTTGTTACAAATATACCTTAGGAGTATTTTTCACACTTTTTGATGATCTCAGTAAAGAGGTCATGTGAGGATTACTGTCTGTCTGTCTTCTTCTCCTGTCTTTCTCCTGTCTGTCTTCCTTAGAGTCAATCTTCGATTTTTTGTAGTTAACATAACGAAATTCAAAAAGGGTCTTTACTACTCAATGAAAAAAAGGTTAACTCGCACACTGGTGTCATAATGTCATGTAACGTACATCACACTTAAGTGTTATCATCTTGTGTTAACATCTTGTCTGTGTGGATATGTCATGAGATAAGACAACCTCCAGGTCGTCATAACTCATGCTCAATGGTCATTCACACACCGGTAGTGATGATATCATGTGACGTACATCCTATTACTGGATTATCATCAGTCTCTGTGTGTTTGTCTTTGGACGTACATATGTCGTGATATTACACAACCTCCAGGTCATTATAACTCGTGCTCAATGGTCATTTTTACGCCTGTAGTGATGATATAAGTTTAACCTTTCACTTTGGTTTTAAATAAATTGCGTTTATTCATTTGTCAATAGTATCTCAATTTTGACATAGAAGACATTTGTTTGTTGGAGGTACAAGTTATTTTTTTTTCTATTCCTGACTAATTATTGCGATTTGTCTCACGGTACGCAGCTATTTCAATGTACTGCGTGAAGGCCCGCGATATCTCGCGAGTACAAACGGAACTAACTACTGCCATGGTGACCTTACCACAACAGTTTCTAAACCGTATCAGTTTACTGCGTTAAATATAAATACTATGGGTTGCTATTATTACGTTCACGCAATGAATAAATACGTACGATAGTTAACATACGTCCAACTAATGTTTATGTACAACAATATCATTGTTGTTGTGTTTTACACCAGAATGACTCAGCGTCGGTAAGTTGATTTTCTATTTGAAGACTTTTGAATAAGTGCTTTTTCTTGTACTAGAGCTAGTATAATCCTGTGTAACGATGCTGTAAGGTAATTATTGTTTTTTTTTGTTTTTTTTCAACTAAGGTGTCCATATTAACATTTAAAAAATACACATTGCTTAAGGATATGGTATTATTGATCGTTGAAATCAGTAATAATTGCTGAGACCGACCATACCCATTCCATCAAAAGACTTTGGGCTACATACAGTTATTAATAGGCTACAGGTTTATTGCGTGTAATAAAAGACGATTTGGTGTTAATTATATATACGTCTCTTTTAGCCTAAACCAATCAAACCCTACCGAGCATGTCTCGGTCTCCTGGTACTTTCATATCTACCTACAATAGATAACACCGACCAGGTGTTGATATAGCCTACATGAATAGTTACTCTCCATCAATGTACTGTATCACGTGGTATCATTGATACCACCGTACAAACAGTCTAGATCTTCTTGCCCTAGTTGTAGTCTGTATGTTCTGATATGAGCTACAGTGGCCAGAATCTGTATGTCGCACCTGGAACAGGACGTCCAGCGACAGTGACAGCGACGGCCCAGGTGGAGGTCACTCAGCCACCGCCACCTCCCTACAGCTGCTGGAGACGAGCGCTACCCGCCGTCCTGCTTGTAGCTGCGGTAGTCCTGCTGGTGCTGGTCTTCTGCACCGAGCCCCTCATGAGACCCAGGGAGCAGTTGCCTATCTACACAACACACAGGCAGTACCCTCGCTACACCACTCTACCTGCAACCGATGGCCCTCGACGGTCAAATCACACATGACTGTGTCGACAATAAGTGAGCCTGGGTGGTCTAATAATAATAGCTACAGAGACCTGAAATATTAGCTTCTAATAGACTAAAACATCGTAACATCACATTGTTGTTAATATTTGTAAGCAATAGTTTAGCTTAGCTGATTATGCAATTTGAAATTGTTGACAAACGAAACTGTTTAGAAACCATACTCTAACGTTATTGAAATGTTACTTATAGCCCAATCAAGAAAAGGTTTAACCTCCGAAAAGTTTCGAAAGTTTTAAATCAAAAGATCGAAAGATCATTAAATTTACAACAAGAATGATATTTACGTTTTTATTTTATTTCTAATGGTCACCGATTTATAGGGTGCCAAAACAACCCCCCTAATTGTTTTAGTTGTGTGTTTTTTTCTCAGACTGTCGGGGTGCGAACAATGGTGTAAACTAAAGTAGGTATTTCGTTGGAAAAAGCGCCATATTTTAGCTCCTATAGCTCGATAATTATTTGAAATATATTTTTTTTATTTAATGATCTTTCATTTGGTACGCAGTAACTTTTAACTCCAACCGACGGTTCTTGAGAATTTGGCCAAAAACCATAAAGGCTAATAGCCTTTCACTAATAGCCGCTAGAGCTCGCCTCATATTTATAGAGACTTTCGGTATAATCTTCCCTAGGTACCTAGATATATATGTGCAAAGTTTAAAACCTTTCGGATTTTTTCGGAGGTTGGGTCATCAATGTATATATTTTGACTGAACCGTTAAATTATAGTTATTTAACAAATTTGTTTTATAAAAAATATTAAAATACCATGTTTTTTATAGACGTAGTTCATTTATATGGGAATTTCCGTTTTGTCCATAATGAAGTGCAATTCCAATCTATGCTGTAATTTGTCAACAATGAAAAAGTATTAAATTATTTAATTGATTTACACTAATAAGTTATAATTTGACAATATTTATACTTTGTTTAGGTTGAATAATACACACTATTGCCTAATCTATACTATTGAATTAACGCCACCATGTATTGCAAATGTATGAAGAATAATTACAATTCGATCCGATCGTGTTGAGCCTACAACAATGAGTGAGTCAGGTCTCAGGGGATCATGGGTTCAAAGTGATTAATTACTTTTCTGCCGGATGATTAAAATGTTCCACTTTTGTGTGTCGCTGCTCTTGAGGCTCCAGTGCTATTCAATTTCCCTTGTACCTTTTCACGCTACGCACACTGTAGGGACACCTGCCAATTGAATTATATAAATGAACTTCATTATGAACGTGAACGCATAACTCACAATATATAGTTATTTCTCCCTGGAGATCAATCGTTTAGCCCGATGCAACAGTTAGGCTGATGCATGGACGATTTAGCTAATTTAGCTCGAGATGTTGTTTCCACAGAGGTGCCACAGTCTCACATGTCACACCAGCACCAGGCAAGGAAGGTCTCAAGGTATCTCATAACTATAGTGATTTGACAAATCTACAAAATTAAAAATAATGCATACAATAATAAGCGAAAAATTTTAAAATAATTGAGTGAAGCTATTTAGCTTGGACCCAAATATTCTTACATCATCGCAAAATAACGGATGAACATATTTTAGCCATATATTCCAGAGTTTTTTTTTTTTTTTTTTTTTTTTTTTTTTTTTTTTTTTTCAAAAATAGTAAGGAGGTTTGTGAGAAAACAAATTTTAATTTGATAATAAGTTTAACTACTAAACTTAACTATCAGTTAAAAACTACCCGTACTCGTAAATTATTTTATTTGTATTTCTAACTCTAGTCTTATGGGTTGCCTTGATGGTTACGAAATAACAACGTATATGTAAACAAAGAATCATAGCATATGTTTACAACCAAGGCATTTTACGACCATGACACAGTGCAAAGGAAAACATTTATATTGTGATTGTGACCATCGGTTAAATAATACACAGAAAGTATTACCATAGAATAACCACCACAAATAGACTCATTGTCATCACCCCATTGTAAATTTTGAAGCTTTCGTGTCTAGCTCATGCCCGGTGACATAATCTCACGAACCACATTATTACCTTTCGTGTCCTTTTCCCGTTGCGAAGCACAGGCATAGCAGCTAGTTTATTAACAATTACAAATAAAAACAATATTACAAATCCAATAAAATCAACTATTTAAACCCTTACTATACATTATAATGAATATACGTCATAAAAATGTTACTTTTGCATCCCTATTTACAAACTGGACATCGTTACAAACATTGTCATTGAATTTGAACAAAATCAGAGTATCTTTTCAAGATTTACAAAACGTCCAAGCTGCTTTTAAAAGAAATTAAAACTTTGGAACATGTTAGTTTAAATCGTATATATTTGTACATAACTAAATAACTGATGGAGTCTCGTTTCACAGTAAACGTATTCAGCGCTGTACACACTGGATGTTGTTATACCCGCATTTAAGGTTTGTTTGGCTAAAGGACGAAGTACAGTTATGTGTGGCAGAGTTAATTAATAGCAAACGCAACGTTGATGTTTACACCGTTACCTTGGCACCGCTAGCAAGTAAAACTGTATCAGTCAGAATATCTAACTAAGTTATAAATACATTTTAGAGCATGTGTACACATAATAAAGCATGAATTGGTTTATTTTTGACAATCTTAAGAATAATTAATTATTAGTATATTCTAATTTAAATAAAATTAATCCATATTATTTTGTTAACGCTCCAACTGGTTAAAACTTAATAAAATAACAACAACGTTGATAAAAAGCGTTGTCCCTATCTATAGTCATATAATTTAAATAGTTAGTTACTTTGAAGCAATATAATTCAAAGCCAAATAAATTACACTGGAAAACACAACAATATTTTAGTCAAGAGTAAAAAATCCTGCTTTGTTTAGAGAAAATTAAAATAAATTAGTTTTGTTAACCTACAAAGAAAAGTGTCACAAAGAGATGGACCTTAGTTTTTGTTCGTTCACTTTAGAAATCCGAGCTCTGCAAATATTAATTTTAGAAGCTATGAGAATTGTTGCAAAAATACAAATAATATTAAGCTTTTGTATTCAACTAATTTATTACCATAACAATGTGATGTTATAGTCGTTAGAATAATATTGATTTACTCCAACCTCATATTCCACCCCATATTCTTGAATGAGTGAAAGAATTTTATTTTATGAGAATGAATGCACTGATTAAAAATTGTATTTCTAACTTTATAAATCATGGTCAAAATCTATTAATCTGAATTAGAGATGAGATGGCACCACCGACTCTTAAGAAAGTACCAGTACCGAACACTGGCTTTAAAATGTCAGTACTGGTAAGTATAATTCATAAGCTTTTTTGTTCAGGCATCAAAATACCCGTAGTTCAGTTACCTATGATATGATATACAGTACTGTTATATAACTGACTAAAATAATTGTGCCCATATGTGTGCCTGATTAATTAACACTTTGTTATTTTGTTACTAGGTATCCCTACTTTCCCATTTGTAATCATTTTTGTGTTGTTTTAAGGAGTTTCTACTCCAAACTTGTAAATGGTTAATCCTCTGCGAAATTATCAAGATTTCCTTACAGGTTTACACATTATAAGATTATGTTTGTTACTGGTTGATTGATTGAATGATTGATAACTCATATGAATAATGCATGTGTTCACAATAAAAGAATTTATTAATAAAGCTGAAAACAATAACTGTTTCATTAAACGACACAGATTCATAAATAGGTTTTGTAATCCCTACATGAGATTATGAGGCCAATGAAACTAAGATAGGGTAGTGTCCGAGCATGGATTACGTTTCAAGAAACTGATAAAACGCAACATTATAGCTCCTCCATCCAACCGTATCATTTTTTCCTAGAACGCTAGGCACGAGCCCGGGATTTTTTTCACATTACTTCAGGCTAGACCCAGGGGTTGCGGCATTATCACTTAGATAAAATCCATTGGTGATTTGACAGGATTTGAACCCGGGACCTCAGGCACCAAAGTCCCGCGCTCTAACCACTAGACCAGCTCGCTCTCCACCAACCGTACCATGTTACAAGTGTATCTGGCACAGTCAGGATTAAGTGTTAAACTATTGCCTATGTTATAATACTACTTTATTACAACACATACACATTTTCTATAAATCTTGATCAGATTTCAAATAGTGAATCGGTTAAAGTGTTTAATGTTAGCTGGTGGTTGTGGTGGTGTTTGGCGGTGACACCACATTAGTTGGGGACGCAATCACAAGTTAGCTGGCCCACGAGACAACAAAGTTTAGCTCCACTGATTGGCTGGCTCACGTACGTGATTAAATGTCAGATTCTGTTCGGCGAACTTACTTCCCAAGTCTTGTACATTGCATTTTTCCTTGTAAAAAATATCCACTAAAATGTACGAAAAAGTACTAAAATGTACTAAAATGTAAGAAGTAATGGTATAGTACAGTACACATTAAACGTCCTAAATTAGTGTTATGGCTGATATGCAAAATGTTAAAGTCACTGTTCAACATAAATTATAGTTGATATCTTACAGGATTTTCATTACTCTCATATCGTGTCTAATCAAATATACCCACAATATCATCAACTAGGGAGCGAGCTGATCTAGTGGTTAGAGCGCGGGACTTGCCCGGTCTCTGAGGTCTCGGGTTCAAATCCCACCAAAGTCACCAATGGATTTTATGTAATGATAATGCCACCACTCCTAGGTCTAGCCTGAAGTTATGTGAAAAACATTAACGGGCTCGTGTCTAGCAAAAAAGTCTTGTCTAATACATTATGACTATTTGTTTAATAGAGTTTGGTTTTTTGGCAAATTGAACGAGTTATATATTAATTGATAATATGTATAAATACTATAAATTTTTTTAACTAATAAATGATTAACCTAAATAAACCTAATAACCTAACTGGGCCTAACCTAGAAATCAAAACTTTATTTTATCAATACAAGGATTTTTGTTATTAATTACGGATCATCTTCAAATGGTCCAAAATCGTTTGGTCCAACAGTTGTAAAACAGTTCGTTTGGTCCAACACATTAATACGAGTTCGTTTGGTCCAACAGTATAAACTATTGCGTCCCTCACATTGAAGGCGTTCAAATATCCGCCGTCGTATACAATAATAATATTAATACAATTTTTGCTTTAAACATGTAGACTTTTCAAATTCATTAATATCCGTAAAGTGGTTCAAAATATCAAAATAAAAAACGCGTTCATATATTTATATATATATAGTATATCAGACTAGTATTTATCCGGCACGTGTTGCAGTACTAAAAACTATTAAATCTATGCAAACAATATTTATAATTTTTATAAAGGCATAACAAATGCAAACTATTTTCTTTACAATAATTTATTCACGGTTCTCATGGGGAGTAAACATAACATTTTGGGAAGTTTTACAAATAGGATATATCTTCACTGAGAAATTCACTTCATATATTTGTAGGCCTATTATTAACTACATGATTGTTACAAATACCATGACAAACACACGACAAACATAGATTGAATTAAATATATAGATACTGTAAATGAAATAAACCATCTGTTTAACATTAACTGCAAAGTCAAAGCAAAGTCAATGTTTATCCACAAATCTAGGGAATTCAAACGCGTTGTTTTAAGATTGACATAAAAAGTAAACAGGACAAAAACACATTATATATAACTAAATATATGTATATGTACGTTTATATAAATGCAAACGTTTAAATTATTTAGAAACATAACACAAACAACAAATAGGCCTCGGAAGGCAGGCGGTTGGGTTGACGACGTGACGGCGATTATTTGAACGCCTTCAATGTGAGGGACGCAATAGTTCATACTTTTGGACCAAACGAACTCGTATTAGAGTGTTGGATAAGACGACCCGATCGAATGGTCCACCGTGAAACGTACAGTCTATTTCATAAGTTTACTCCACAATGCAAAATTGTACTTCTGGTTTTGCCTGTACTTTTGGACCAAACGATTTTGGACCAAACGAACTGTTTTACAACTGTTGGACCAAACGATGTTGGACCAAACGAACTGTTGTACAACTGTTGGACCAAACGATTTTGGACCAAAGGAAATACTCCCTTAATTACCAATTCGGGATGTTTTAGTTTCACTAAAATATTTAACTCTCGGTTTATTACATGTGACCACATAACAACTGTATGTCGAGGATATGAATGTTGTTATAAACAACTGATTGAAATGTATACATATACAGTGTATGTCCCAGGGGTTGTCGACACGTAAGGGTGGTGAAATGTAACGCAAACACATGACCATCCCCCTTGGCCATCGGGTGTCCTTGGCAAATATTGGTATTGAGCGTTAGCAAGGAAAAGTCACAACCTGGGTAAACATTGCTTTTCTTATCAACTTTATTTAACAGGACAACTTATACTACAGTTAAACAAATCATCTACTTTTCCTACTCTGGTTCATACGTTTATCCGATCTAGCCAGAACATTTTAATAATTTAAATTAGAGTACGATGAATTGAAATTAAATTTATGAGGATTTCCTACAGTAAAAGTTGACGCAGTAACAGAAATGTAGAAATTTTCGGGCAAAATTTATACTGTATTGGCTACGATATGCGTGAACTATTTAATTAATTTAGTGTCTTATGTACAGAGCTACCTGAACTCACTCTACATACTGTATTAGTTACTTGCCTTAATATGACGTTTTTGTTCATATAGGAATCAGTTTTAAGTTTGCATCATTGCATAGCACGTTAAAGTCTTTATTTTGTGATGACATAAATATTTTTATAGTCTGTTTAAGACATAGTTTCTAAACGAACACATTTCCAAAACTCATTCTACAGTAGGCCTATATAGAGTTCAGATTTTGTAACCTGTAACGTAGTTTGTTGGTTTTCTAAATAAATACCAACAATATGTCTAAAAGCTAAACTTTAAAACTGACTTGGTAAAAATTCTACTTCAGAAGAATTCTTTTGTGCTAATTAAATGGCTGTATCATACAAATACGTAGTTGACAATGCCTGTACTGCTTCTTTGTCATAACACAATGGCTAACAAAAGCGTCGATCTAGATACATGAGATGTTGATTACAAATACATCTTGCGTTGTAATTGTTGATGCTCAACATTGTTCAACTGTGTCCTGGGTTGTGGTTAGAGTACAATAACTGTCAATCACTCTTGACAACGACTGTTGCTGAACTGAGGGATCGGTGCAATAAGCAGAAACCAATGCTTTAGGTCATATGCGTACTGATATAAACTAGCTATCATGGATTGTGAGAACAATAATTCACCTGAGCACGGATAGTGATAAACAAGGAAAACAATAAAAGAACATTTTATTGCTTTCACCTCAGATCGGTGATTTTTTCAAACACAATTTTCAAAAGAAATATAATTGAGTAGAGTTCACAGTAAAAGTTTAAACTTATCCTAAAAGTATTTACAACATTTTGCTATGAAAACATTTAATCTTCGAATATTCATAATAGATTGAATTACAGTTTAGGTTTTATTCACGTTATCAATAACCCTAAAAGTGTTGTAAATTTGAGATGTTATGTGGAAATTATTTTCGTAAGAGTACATGTGTGATCACCGATTAATAGTTTTTCATAATCCTAGGTTATGGAAGCACAAGGTGTTTAATCAGAAATTCTCATAGATTTTAATAATCAATAGCTTTCAGTTAGATGATTCGCCTCGGTTGGCATCACTGGGAGAAATACTGCCTCAAGTTATCAATAAACTATGTCCATCATTTCAAATTTTCTCTCAGCCCCGAAGGTATTGTTTTTAAAAAATGTAGCCACTTTAACCATGGTGAAGTTGTAATATCATTGCTGGGTTTCGAGGGTCGAAGAATATAAACACACGACTGTCGAAAAAGAAGTTTCATGAGTTTCATGTGTGGTTTAAAAGGTATTATTGAATAAGTATATAACATCGATGTCACAGTAAAAGCTATAGTTTAATAGAGGCGTTATAATAATGTTACCATTTAGCCCGGGTGTTATAGTAAAAATAGAAACACAATGTGAATGTAGTTATCACAGTAAACTTTACAATATAAGACAGATTTAACGGAGCAAATAACATATAACTACCGTTACAGTGATGTTCTGTAAGACATGGGGATTACAATCAAACTACAAGTTTGTTTTTCAGCGTGCCTTATGGACCGAACTTGTAATCCTGCTGTAATTACTTCAACCCGAGTCTACTTCAAACTCCCTACGTTGTAGCTTTCGTTTCGTCTTGTAATCTATTAGAAATTGTAATCAAATCCTCTCGATTCCTAATTATAAAATTATTTTCAAAATTTCTGTTTAATTCAGTCTGATTAATCACATAATTGTTAAAGTTACGTAATCTTAACATAAGAAAATGTTTAAAATAGTTATTTATGAGTAATTTTATTGGCGTTATGTCAGTGGATATATTAGTTTTTTAACCATGGATTACATAATTAAACTGTTGATAACACACTCATCGTGCTTTATGGCTTGGCATCACTACTATATTTACCTATTAATTGCCTGTATGATGTAGGGCTATTCTTTTTACTATCCGTCTACCTGGGCCTGGCCATGGACCATTGGCCAGTCTCCAGTTAGACTGAGGGTCAGGTGACGGGTTCTTTCATACAGACTATAGCTGTTACGGGCTTTTTCAATCATCAGCCTACAATAATGTCATTAACCTACTTCAGTGACCCTTGAGGTTGATATCAAACATGGGAGAGTCAGTTGTAGCCAATCACGTGTTTTGCGATAATTGCTAGTATTATTCTTACGTGTCGTGTTTGTAGAGCTAAAATGCAACATGCAAATAAAACAAAAAAGACTGAGTATTAATTAATTAATAATAAATAATCATCACTAAAAACCCGGGTTTTTATCGATTTACACCCGGACTTAATAGTTTACAATTAAATGTGGCTGCAGGACCTCGATACATGTGAACAATATTAATGAAACAACTTATGTACTTGATACCAGCTGTTTTTGGGGGGGTATGAGGGTAGTATAATCACAATACATGTATTGAAACAGATATTATTGCAGCCGTATGCGAAACATAATTCATTATTAGCTCTCAAAATTAAATAATAAACACATACAGCTTTGACAAGAAAACATCCAGTTCCAATGTATCTTACTCTCGACTGGCCAAACGGGCTAAGTTAAATGGAGCAGTTTGTTTCCAGGTTAATTAATAGTAAACAGAGATTGTTTGGGCAGCTCTGACGTGTGTTCTGTCTGTAAACCACATTCGTCGTCAGTGTACAGTCTGAGATAAGGGTGTTAATTAATCGATGTTAAAGCATTCTATTTTAGTTTTATAAAACTAAAATGTTCTCGTCCATCTCTCACGACATACTTTGATGGTCATTCAAATCGATCAATCCCAACAATAATCATGAATTGGCCTAAAAAGCTTCCCATTAAAACAATCCTTTCGCTTGTAGAACTGACTGCCAAAACTACTGATTCAATCCAAAAATGGACAAAACGTGATTAAAATTGAAGTAATAACATAAATAATATCAAACCTCTAATATAACGAATGTGGGACAGTTTCACATGGCTGGTCTTAGCATTTACTAGCATAACCATACATTTGGCTTACAAACACAGTCAATACGGTTGAGAACTAAGTTTACCTAGTAATGGGGATCATGAAAATGATCTTTATAAAACCGGAAAACGATCAAACTGTTCATACTTGGCTTAAAATACCTACTTTGTATAGTCGCCATTACATTGAAAAGGTATTGAAAAAGTAGTATTGTTTACGGCCTTGGATTTGGGCTGTAGTATAAATACACTGCGATTTTTTAGATTTTAAATGTAGGCTATTAGTTCACGATTGATTCGATGCATATCAATAAACAAAGAACATTAGGTAATGATAGGCTTGAGCTAACAACATTCTCTTTGAAAAACACAAACGTATTTTCTAGAACTATTATGTTAATAGTTCAGTCGCACACATTTGTCCTGATTTATACAGAATATTCACTAATAACACCGTTTCCATTCCTTTCTTGCTTTATCAGTCAAAAATACGAGAGTGCATTAGGTTGAGTAGGAAAATACAAATAGAAAATAATGATTCCAAGCTGGGGCTTCGATAGGTAATTATTGTGTGAGTAGATTTGGACGAGGAAATGAATCAATCGCTTGGTGTATGACAAGCCAAAGAGAAGTAGTAATTATTGCAGCCGCTCCATCGTCTGGGCTTATCCAGACTAATGCTACAATAACTCCAGCTGACTATACCTGGGATTATAATGACGTATCGAGGCTCTGTGAGGTCGCCTCTAAGAGCCTCTCGCCATACATTTTTAGTATCAATCCATCTATCTTGCTTAATACAGTGAATTGATCAAATGGGTCAAACCATCCATGTTGAATATGCTAGGTTTCTGGATATTGTTCAGGTAATTGTGATCAATTAAAATTTATTTCCCCGGAAATATAAAATTTGAAATACCCCTTTACAGCAATTTGGAATGCCAATTTTTAGTCAATTTATTTGGTTGTATAAGAAATTTCACAATAAATTGATACTTGTCTTGGATAAGCTTCCAGAACTGTTAACTTCAATTTAATGTGTTGGTTTGATGGCTGATACAAGAAACACCAAAAATTGCAGTTTGATTAAAATTAAAACCAGTCAAAAAATTTATAAAACACACATACAAATATATCTTGTAGGTTTTCGTGACTCTTAAAAGATTAATAATACCTTCCCTACAGACAAATTTATAAAATCGATGAGACAAGCATTTAATATATACCCTAGCTGTAAACATGCATACTTTACTTGAAGCATAACTTAACCATCATTAAGTATCCTGAATGTCTTAAAAGTTTGCTTGTACTGTGTAATATACATTTCTTAGTAGATTAGAAACGAACTTTCGAACGAGCATTTAAATCGTGGTACCAAAAATTCCTGGATATGTACTTACAAGCTGCTTCGCAGCGGGAATACAAACATTTGACGCCATTTTCCATTTACTGATCTTATTTACATAACACAAAACCAAGAACATAATTGTGATACCAAACGATTTTTACAGTTTCTGTGATACTGAACATTTTGCCATTATACATTAAGTACTATGTAAAATTCTCAACACATTTGAAAAGATGAACTTGTTTAAAAGTGTAGACCTTCTTACTTCAAAACCCCTCTTATATTTGAAGTCAACAGATGGAAAAGAATTTAACAAAATACCGTAGAGTAACAATGATAATGTATTTCATCACAAGAGCGTAAAGTGACTCTTTTCAACTGAGTGAAAATTCTAAAAAATATTATGTGTCCATTTGAAACATTCTTAGATTTTAAACATAATATCGAAATAGTTAGCCATACATCACGTAAGGATTTTGCGTATATTCAAACAAAAGAGACTTTACAACGAAGCATCAATCTACCGCCGAGCGCCGCCTGGCGGAGGCAAATGTTGACAGACTACAAATTGAAAATCATCTTACCGGAGTCCCGAGGTTTACTTTGCAACGTGATTCCAACCCACTGAACACCGTCGTGCATCTAGATACTTGGAAACTAATTAATTGTCAGACGTTTATTGCATAAACCTAGCGACAATTATCGGAAAATCGTCTCCAATAAAACCTTGCTGTGGGTATAAGTTTTTTCACACTTATATTATTACTAAATCAAAACATTAATGTTTTTGTTTTTTTTCATAATAGTTGTTTATGTTTACTTACAAAACTATTTTTTCAGATAATGCTATGGAGGTTGTGAATTTTAGCACCTTCGTTAGGTACAAGAACATCTCTCTCCACCTTAATTTTTCACCCAACATAGTGAGATTCATTTTTTTTAATACTTGAAGCGGTTTTAAAACTGAACATAAGCATTCTACGTGGAATGTTTAACAACATATATTTAACTGGGGCTTATTTAAGCGTTGTACATTATTGTAGACCCATAATGTAAATCGGGGCTATAACCACACATACTGTACAGTGTCCCATAGCTATAATCATTGACTATATATACCTACCTGTAGGTATATATAGTCAATGCTATAATGTACTGCTAACTGTACACATGTACACTAGCACGATGCGGCATATAACACACCTGTACCTTACAATACACTGCATCAATACATCAATGAAGCACATAATCGTCGCAGTACATCATAATTCCACGCTGCTACAACACAAGGATCAATACATTGTAAAATAGTGAAAACGAATAATTAAAAATCATGAGGTAAATAACTGCCATGGTAAAAACTACAAGTTAAAATCCACCTAAAATGAAGTCACTACACTAAAACAAAATTGTACATGGTAAATAGGAAAAAATGTTTATGAATATAACCTGCAAGAATTATAAAATTAACATCTAAAATAATGTCCCTTTGGAACCAATCTACGAGTAATTACATTGAAAGAAACTAACCACAACAGAAATTGGTTGTGTTGCATGAAAAAAAAAATTGTAAAGCCAAACAGTACAACAGGGATACTTTATTGATAAAAGAGGAATTGAAAAATAAACTTATCAACATTTATCATGCAATTTGATGTATTTTTTGTGTGTCTCCATAATAAACAATAATATGGTAATATGCACACCAGTGTTTATAATCGCATCATGTTAAGCTGTAAGAAGGTAAACACATAATTATGAATAAAGATAATAGTATTATGTATTATTATAGTCACGAGTTCATACAATAATATTATATTTGAAATTTGAAACATCATCGAAACTAATGAGATGAGCAGACATTATTAGCAATAAATTCCTCTTCTGAAGATCCAATTATTCCTTCTGACGATTGAATAACCAATTAACTTAAGAAGGCCTTCAGGAATGCTTCCAAGTGAGATCGATTTAGCTCACAATCGTCGGTATATTATGATAATTTGTTACATTTATTTAATGTAGTTTTTTTGTCAAGTTTGAGTTTTATACCAGTGCAAATTTAACTCTATCCTATAGAATGTTATTTATAAAACAAATGTTTGAATATCTCTTGTAAAAATCCAAAAATACTCCCGCCACAGCAAGCCTGCAGACTAATCGAATTTCCATTTGCCTGATTGGATTTTCACTTAAATTAAATCTATTTCAATAACACTGGATTTTACAAGTACCTCGATTTGCTGCTACAGGGAGGGTAATAAAGTGTGTTTTAGTAAAATATTAATAGCATAGAATTAAATAAATACATTTTCCAGGTTGTATTAAAATATATTCATACACAAGAAAAATATAACAGTTTACTTATCCTCCATAAGAATAACATAGGAATTTGAAAATTTTTTTAATTTACTCTGTAACCAATAATTGTAAAAACACAGTTTAATATACTAACTTATTTGTCCACAAAACAAGTGATTATAAGGCCCCTTTCATTGTGTCATTTATCTGAATGGGTTTTCAACCGCTTAGGCTATTATTTATTTAAATATACAATTTCCTACGATTCCGTATACAATTGTTGGGTTTGTAACTAAAAAAAATTCAAGATCTTTGTTTTTACTTCTGAAGATATTGATTCATGTGGCTCTCCTACCTCAATGTTTAAATGATGTCAAATACTGTTTTTCATCTAAGAACCCTGGTTTTAGATAACCATTAGGAAGTATTCATGGTTAAACTAGTTGAAACTACTGAATTACAGTAATTAGATAACCATTAGGAAGTATTCATGGTTAAACTAGTTGAAACTACTGAATTACAGTAATTCTTTCTTTCCAAAAGACTGACTCTGATGTGGTATAATGAAACACTAGTTTATTTCCACTTTATTTTACAAAGTCTGGTAATAAAAGACTTTTTGTAGCTTTTTTGTAGTTTTTTGGACATCTGCATTTGTATAAAAGGTACCATCAAATATCAACATAAAAACACAATATAATAACATTTACAAGTAGTCTGCTACTAGTTTCTGTTATAATAACATTTGCAAGGTAAAAAGTAAAAATGTAATAAATTAACTTCTTCGGGAGAGGTTCACTCATGCTAACCAAGTTCATTCATAGTTTAAATACAGTTAAAGTTGCAACTACCTTTCCACTTTCTAGATCTGCTTTCAACACTTTAAGCCAAATATTTATCACAGCATCCTACTCACAAAATCGTCATGAGGTTCACACAATACTACTGCTTGTATCAGTTTTGTCAATCCATACAGTTCTCCAACAATCTGTCATTGTTTCTCTTGATGTTTTCTTAGTTCACTCTGCAATGCCTTGGATTTATTGAAGAGTTTGAAGTCATTATAAATTCCTTAATTTGTTTATTTTATTTTTGTTGTTGTTGATGTTGCTTGTTTTTATGTTAATGGCATTTTCTAATTCAAACGCTTTTATGGGAAAGTGATCTAAAGTTTTGTGGATGTGCCAGGAATTAAATCCTTAAACAACAATATTCAACAATATTCAAACAATATTCAAACAATATTCAACGTTCGAATATTAGCTGGGCGTGTTTTTACCATAGGATACACCACTAAAAGTAGTACAGTAAAAATATGTTTTGACCCAAAAAAATTAGCACAACCGGGGAATTTGGTACAGATGTTGGGTGTACCTTCCTTTTGAACATACTAAAAGTCCCCTAAAATTGAAGCTGTGCTACGGCCGCCATATTGGAAAATGGCGGCATATTTCTGTATTTTTCGCTATAGTGACTTTATTATTAGAGATACAGGAAAAAGCTTAATATACAAAATGTAGGTCATCTAAAAATACACATTTTTTGTATTTATCATCTTTCTCTAAACCCAACGGTTTTTGAGTTATTTGTTATTAAGTATATTTAGTTTTTTCTATTTATCAAAAATAGGTGAAACACGTGGAAATCGACCGTTACTTTCAAGGATTATGATAATTTATCCTATATAGTTAAATAGTGTGATACTATAAAATCTAAAAATTTAAGCTTATTTCATGAGTAAAACAACTCCGCCACAGCAAACCTGCAGACTCAGCAAATTTCCATTTGATTGGATGTTTTATTAATTGCATTTAAATAATATTATATTCAACAGGTACCTAGGTTTGCTGCTACGGGTAGGTTATTATAGTGTTTGTTTTTTTTTAGTAAAATATCAATAGCTTACTATAAAATAACTAATTTTCCAAGTTTGATCAAAATATATCTATAAACAAGCAAACTGCAACAGTTAACTAATTCATTAGAATAGCATGGGAGTTTTAAATTTACAATAAACAAATTTGAATATACAAATTTTGGTTGTGTTTACTAAAAAGATAGCGATTATTCGTCACGATTAGAATATTAACCAAATGGGGTTTCAAAAGGAGATGGAGCCTGCTATTTAAGTAATAATTATTCGTACCAAGCACCGAAAATATTGTATGCAGTAAGGTAATCTACCATATTTTGTAAAGTACGCAATAGTCATATTAATATTTTATCTTCATTTTTTACCCATTTAATAGTTAACATTTTAGTATTTTTATGGCACCACCACACTAACTAACTATACTTGACATCCCATTGTAAATTTGGAAGGGTGTTTTTCGTGTCTAGTTCCTGTTGGTGACTAATTAAGTATGGTATAGTATAGTTAGTTTTATTTATCAAAAATCGGCGAAACCCATCGCAATCGACGGTTACTTTCAAGGTTTACGACAATTATTCAACCCCCTTAGTTGATATCAGAGTGATAGTGGTAGTGCCATCAAAATATTAAAATATTAATTTATTAAATGGGTAAAAATGAGTATAAAATATTAATATGAATTTGCGTAGTTTACAAAATATGGTTGATTTCCTCACTGCATACAATATTTCCGATACTTGGTACGAGTTAATATTACAGTACTTAAATTACTTGCTTCATCTCCTTTTGAAAACCCCTTCGGTTAGTATTCGAATCGTGATAAATAATCGCCATATTTTCAGTAAACACAACCAAAATTTGTATATTTAAATTTGTAAATTGTAAATCTTAAGCTACCATGCTATTATTATGAATTAGTTAACTGTTGCAGTTTGTTTGTTTATAGATTTATTATGATCAAACTTGGAAAATTAATTATTTTATACTAAGTTATTGATATTTTACTAAAAAATAAACACACTATAATAACCTACCTGTAGCAGCAAACCTAGGTACCTGTTGAATCTAATTTTATTTAAATACAATTAATAAAACATCCAATCAAATGGAAATTTGCTGAGTCTGCAGGTTTGCTGTGGCGGAGTTGTTTTACTCATGAAATAAGCTTAAATTTTTAGATTTTATAGTATCACACTATTTAACTATATATGATAAATTATCATAATCCTTGAAAGTAACGGTCGATTTCCATGTGTTTCACCTATTTTTGATAAATAAAAAAAACTATAAATATACTTAATAACAAATAACTCAAAAACCGTTGGGTTTAGAGAAAGATGGTAAATACAAAAAATGTGTATTTTTAGATTACCTACATTTTGTATATTAAGCTTTTTCCTGTATCTCTAATAATAAAGTCACTATAGCGAAAAATACTGAAATATCCCGCCATTTTCCAATATGGCGGCCGTAGCACAGCTTCAATTTTAGGGGACTTTTAGTATGTTCAAAAGGAAGGTACACCCAACATCTGTACCAAATTCCCCGGTTGTGCTATTTTTTTTAGGTTTATGGAATTTTTCTCTTATTTTTACTGCACTATAGCTCGAGAATCTATTCCTGTGGTAGTATTAGGAGTTAGCCTAACCATTAAATGAAATGAAAATACTTTTTTACTGAAGCGAACAGGGCCACATGGTCCTTTCTAGCATGTATCCTCTAGAGTACTAAATATAAACTAAACAATAACTAAACAATTTTTATAACACTTGTTTAGCTATAAACAAAATAATAACAGTAAACTAAAGTGACAAATAATGGGTGGTGGATGTGAGTTTGACGAGCGTGAAGGTTGAGTGTAAGTTGATGTATTCACCACTGTTGTGCTGATTGTACTGGTGATGGAGGTGCTAGCTGTCAGAGATGTGTCCGTGCATGTTGTTGTGGTGGTACCGCTGCTGTCTGTTGTGGAGGTAACTATTGGAGGAATAGGTGAGGGTCGAACATCAGGTGGTGTTGGTGTGAACAATGTTGTCACTGTCACGTTACTACTCTTGGTTGACGTAGTAGACGTCAACGTAGAAGTGTTACCAGGGGCGACACGCGGAAGACCAAAGAAAATCTTGTAGTTAGTGATAGCCACGCTTACGAAAATTAAGGTAAAAACCACTACGTAAACAGCTCGAGTGGGGGTTATCCAATCTGGACAACATCTTCTGGAAACTGATTGTTCATCTTCTAGCACTGGAATGTCTGGCAGAGGCCTGGAAGCCCAAGAAGGTCGCTGAAGCCCTGGAGCTACTGAGCCGCTGTCTTCAGCCGCGTGCAACTCCATGTACATTTCCGGCTTAGCGCCATCACGCTCACTTTGTCCATCGTTATAGATCGTCGATATCGGCAAAACATATCCATATGAACTCATCTGTAGTGCGGTTGTAACGTACTGGTTGATCGTTGGCGCAAAGGTCTGATATGATATCGCACGCGGTATCAATACACGGGTTTTCACTTCTAAATATTGCAGCGATAGGAGTGTGTACTGTGTTTTTTTTTTCTCTTGACTCTTAATGTTTAACAGGTTAGGTGTTGGAGGTACATTTAATCTGAATACTTCAGATGAGTTTGTCGTTTATGTGCTTTTATAAACTTTCCTTCAGAGCAACGTGATACTTCGGAACAATCGACGTTTAAGCTTAAAAATTAGGCCTATTTTACTTGTTTAGAGTGGTGGTTGGTGCAAACCCAAGATCGACTATACAATCTATACACTAAATTGTTGTAGGTTAACAGTATACATCACAATAAAATCAAAATACACAAGTTAAATACCAATATAATAGTGAATATACGAGTACGGTATCAATTATTGCAGCGAAATAAGAGTATAAAAAAATGGGGAAAAATATTTTATCTCATAATAGCGTACGATTTTGTATCTTTTGTTACAAATATGATAACCATGTTTGTTTACGCTAGATTAATCACTGTACCATTTCTTCTGTTCGTTATAAAGAGGCCGATAAAAGTAGATAGTCAATAAATGTTTTGAGTATAAAGCTTTTGGGCAAAACAATAGCGATGTTTTCTCTGATAAATCCAACCGATTTGGGTGGTAATCAATTTCATTTGATGCCATAATGTATACAAAGCGGCAAATGAAGAGCGATGATAACAACACAGATAGCTGGGTGAACAATGACACTGGCTCTGCGGCCTGACCCGCTTCTTGCAAACTACAAATTGATTTTACAAAAACTAAATAACTAACAAATAACAAAGATCGTAAACGTTGGCTACCCCAAACATTCGATATTTTTATTTGCATTATTATCGGTGCATAAAATCACAAAATGAGTGACTCGTGCCCCTTTTAGCTTGATAAATTGAGTTTTTTTTATGTTAAGGAGGATTAACACCCCCACCGCATCAAAACTGCAGACGAAGCGATTTTTTTTGCATGATTTGATTTTCAATTAAATTTATTTCAATAACATTATGTTAAACAAATACCTCGGTTTGCTGCTACAGGGAGGGCGATAAAGTGTCTTTTCACTACATTATGATGTTTTTAGCTGTTTTACATACGTTAATTGGTGGCCGAAAGTTACGTTTTGCTAGCCATGCCAGCTGTCATCGTTATTTGGGGACCGAGCAGGTTTTTACATCCCTAGGGCCGCAAAATCAGCTGCTCGCTTACTTTCTTAAAACATGAATGCATATTAAACACACAATCAGTATCCATAACATTACAATAGAATTGTTTTATTGTTTTTTAATTGTGTTGAATGTTAGTGTGCATTATTATTGTGGTGAAAAGTGGTGATAGAATAGTGTGGTGAAAAATAGCGTTCGTACCACGGACCGAAATGGTTTTGCCGCTCTCGATCGTTTAAAAACTATCTCTAGCCGGCAAAACCTCATTTTCGGCCCTAGGTACAAAATGTACTATTTTAGCAAAATATTACTAGCTTAGCATAAAATAAATAAAATTTCCAAGTTTAATCAAAATATATATCATAGGTAAATATGCAAACTCCAACAGCTTACTTATTCTCCATAAGAATAACATGTCAATTTCAAATTTAATTTTTTCGGTAACTACTAACCGTACAAAAACACTTCAAAATAATAATTTGTTTGGTTATAAACCATTTAAAATAGTTCAGAGATAATTTGGGAGATTTTATGTGTTGGGGGTCAAAAATTAGGAAAGCCAATTTTTACCCTATAAATCCTATGAAATTAAAAATGAAATTAAATGCTACTGACTGTGATTGTAATCTAAATTTGGCTTCCGACAATCCTTTTGAGGCTTTTGCAGCTTATTGGACATGATGAAGTGTAAAGCTTAATTTTGTATTTAAATAAATAAACAAATAGTATAATAACTAGCCCAATATTAGTTGTCTGTAGGAATCTTTCCGCCCTAGTAAATTCCACTAAAATTTTGCACTAAAAAATATATCCAAACTAGGATTTGTAAGACTCATGCTCATTTCTTCTCGGGAATATTTTTCTGCCAACGAACAAAGATTTACTCCATATGAAACAGAGACACAATAAACCTGTTCCATCAGAATGTATGGCTTCCGAGTTATTGTGAAATACCAGAACAAGTTCACTTTTATGTGGAACACCAACAAACATTGTTTACTTCAGCACATTTCATATTTTTTGTAAAACTTAGAAAGTAGTTAGTTTGTATTCAATTGGAGATTTATATTCCTTATTCATACCTTTAAACTAATCAATATAAAAGGCCGACAACAGCCTTTATATTTTATAAAACTATGGATTAACTCATGTTTGTATGAAATGTTCATTCAGTCAAAACCCCACCAAACAATGTGAGATGATGTTCGTATTCAGTGGTGGTAGGCTTACACAATACATTATTTAGTAGCTATACACAATATGAATGATATTACAAGAGCTATTTCACAACCCAAACCCATAGTTGTACAAGAACTAAAAACAGAACTCTTCAGCTCTGGGGGAGATTATGTTATTGATTAAAAAATCTCCTAAATTGATTAGCATTTAGGCGTCATCAAAGTTTTATAGACCTCAATAATTGCTGACTGGACAAGCTTTAAAAACATATTTATGTGACCGTATGTTTAAGGGAATATATTTTCTGGAACTAAGAAAACTAGAAACCCTTATAAAACATGATGCACCAGCAAAAATTGTAAAAATGGTTACTGGCTTTTGAGACTGTACAAATAAACAATACAACTAATATTATTGTTGTTGGTTAGCTGTGAACAAATAAAAGCTACAAATGGCATTCTTTTTTCCGAGATAGGCTATTCTACCATCATGTAAATAGTAAAATATAACTATCAAAATCTGAGAAAGAGGAATTAACTGAGAAAGATAAGAGTGAAATTATATTCAGATTTTATTTTAATCGAAAGATAAAGAACGTAAAACAAAATTGAAAGTTAGAAGGCGAGAGTTGATTAATTAAAGCGGGACATGGCTTGTAATTAGTTAAATTAGTTGGCACCGGTGTGACTCTGACTTCCTTTGTTGCGACGAACAATCGCTTTGGGAACTTTAGTAGGAAGAAAAATTCAAATTAGGTTATTAGAAGTAATATGTAAATAAATCATCGTTCAGGTCTGTGACTAAGTTATTATTTTTAAATTAAATCAATTTTATAAGTTTTTCCAACATCTCTTGTTTTGCATTTGTTTTTGCATACGTTACTTTTAAAATGAGTAATTAAATAATTTTAACTTGAACGTAAAAATATTGCATGAAGATAGGGGTTATCAAAGGTCCTTACTGATATTCTAGGGGACAGTCTCTGCGTGAAAATTTACACTCTTGAAATAGAATAGGTTATTGAGAGTATAAATAAAAAACTTTTGGTGCTTTTTTATTGGTTTTAAATATTAATTTTAAATACAGAAAGAAACATCAATACAATAATTTCATAAAATAACAATACAATGTCTGCTAATACAACAAAACAAGTACATTTGAAGAACACTAACAATGCAAATAGTACAAACACTCGACTGATTATTTGCAATAAAACTTTCGTTTAGAAAATAAGAGTTTTTCCTGGTTGGATGAAGAACAACCAGGATCGTTTAATTGGTACCAGGAATCCACCGGATTGAAGTCGGTGATTTAATGAAAGGTCTCATCAGCAAATATCTGAAAGGCTTTTGAGCTTGAATTGCCTCAATAATCCATTCATGTTCAATAATTGCTATTGGCCTAACGGAGGAGATGCCTTCAAATATTTTACCATTGTTACAATATCACACAAATCACATAATAGCTGGTGGTGAAATATTAAAATGAACTTAAAGCCGGAAATCAAATTATTATTACATTTTTAAGCTTTAGATATAAACGTTCTATTTATTTGATTATCTGAAAATATTTAAAAGAAATAACTAATCTTAAGTGTCAACAAAAAGGATAAATATGTAAAATGTTACATTAACATGCCGTCCCCGTAGAATGTAAACCATGTACTGGAACATAAAGGTTTTTCAAACGCGTAAAGGTCTTTACATGTTTAGAAATGTTATTTGTTTTAAAACATGTTAATTCATTGAAGATCAATTAGTAATATCAAGTTCTCGGCTACACGGTTAAATTAAATAACAGAAGTGTCAGGTAATGAGGTAAAACAGAGCATAACTATCAAATAGTTACATAACACATGAAGTAGATAGAGTTTCGATGTAAAAAAACTTCTTAATTGAGATCTGATAAAATACATGTAACTGTAATGATAATAACAATTCTGGCTTGAATGCTCTAGAAAATATAAACTAAGTTATTTGAAATCTTACCTGGTTATCTCATAAGATACTACCATTGGCTATTGGATACTGAAGTTGACTTCCCATTTATATGGTCCAGCTGCAGCCATTTTTTTATTTTTTTTTTTTATTAAAAAGGAACGTATTTGAGTGAGCAAGTCACAGAATGCGCTAGAGTCTAAAATTATATTTTATACCTTATTTTTTGTTGCTGACCAGGTTGAGGGGTCATACCAATTGCTATAGCTCATCATAAGTCATTCCCTATGTTTGACATGGTAAAAAGGTTTGTGTATTTGACCGTATTATGTAACTTAGATCAGTGCAGTCTATAGGTGGCTCATATCAACTACGACGATTTTGATAAAAAAAATCCGGCTACAAATTTAACATGGGCATGGAATGTATAGTTGTATTAATAGTCAGAGATACTACTAAACGTTTGAAAATTATTTCTTTAGATTATTAAGTTCAAAATATATTGCTTGAAAAACTAAATAATATTACATCTAAATAACATTTATATTTAGCGAGTTAGGCTTCTATAAGTTGAGAAAAATAACAAAACTTAGCACTGCGGAGACATAACACGAGATCATCTAAGTACTTATGCTGGCTACTGACTGGGCATTTGACAATACAACATTTGCTAGGGTTGCTATGTTCTGGAATGTGTTGAAATTAGATAACTTGTCAAATATATTACCTAAAATATGAAGGTATTGTATATCTTACTAACAGAGCTTACAGAATAGTTAAATCTTTCTAGTACTATTATACTATTGAACACATACAAGTAGTTCAATCCATTTGTTTTTTTAGTACATAGTTTGTTGATTGAAATAAAAGATTGGTAACATTTACTGGTACCCTTTGCCCAACATTTGATACTGAGGATCACAATTGAATCTCGACGTCATTATCCTGTTGTACGTCCAGGTCTCATTTCGATTGTATAGCCTTGCTTCCAGTTAGGTCATCAATCTAAGTAAGATTTGTTAAAACATGCTGTTTATCTTATTGTCACTGTGAATATATATTTGTTTTAATTGGTCAGTTTTTATGCATAAATGATTGGATCTGATAAGACTATTCACACATGTAGACCAGTGATAATAATTAGTGATTTAAATGATTTTATCTAATAAACGATTTTTACGAATCAAGTATGCATTGTAATGCTTTTCCAGGAGGAGGGTCTCCAAATCATAAACTGATTCCATCCCCCAAGTTTAGAAGACCCGTTATTTTAAGGTTGAGCTTAGACCAAAATTACTCAGAATTAGAGAACGTTTTATGTCATTTACTACCTGATTTGTTTTTGGGTTTTTATTTAATCAACAAAGAATCAAAAGAATATTTTGATAGTAATTTGGAATATCGGTAGAATATGACTTTTTATTGGAAATGAAATCTTCTATTACATTACGTGACATCAAATAAAACAATCCATCCAATAAGTTTGTAGTAGAAGAAGCATATTTTTTTAAGTAATTTGTGGAATTAGTTGTGTGAAGTTACACTGCAGGGTGAAGCTGTTACGTTTTGTGGAGTGGAATTGGAATAGATTGGTTCTCAAACCAAAAACAATACATCCAAGAAATCCTGTAATATCAGAAGCTGCAGAACTTTATGCTCACCATCAGATTCAATAGCCCTTCTAGGTTTTATAGCTCCTAAAATGATACCCAATGCGCTTAATGGTTTAGAAAATTGAATACTACTTTTGATGCTGATTCGTCGAGAGATTCTGTTGAATTTACGGTAAATTAAGTTAAGAAAACTATCAGTATAAACAATAATAAAACAACATTTAAAAATTTTAATTTAGCATTAGTGGAACCCAGTTGAATTCTAAATAACTGCTGAAAGACAATACCACTCATTCTACTCAAGTGATCCAGATATACGAGTAAAAAGTTTGCACAATGTGAATGTGTACTCGAAATTCGAGTGTTCGAAGAACATTGGCTACCTTTGGAAAATTATTATCAATAGGATTATTTTTGATGACACAATTAGGGGGGATAAACATTCGATTCGAAACTAAAACACGTTTGTAATATTTAAGAGCCACAGAGGAAAGTTGTGTATGGTTTGAAGCAAAGATTTCACGCGTTTCTAAGCTGGTTTGTAAAAAAAAAAAAAAATTGTGGTTAAAAACTCGGAGTGTAATAATAAGACGTCCAAATCCTCAAACATAGATTTTTGAGGCATTTTGGACGTGAGTGAAACTATGTAATGTAAGTGGTTTTATTAACTAATATATTATATCC
Organism: Macrosteles quadrilineatus; assembly: GCF_028750875.1. Classification (NCBI taxonomy): domain Eukaryota; kingdom Metazoa; phylum Arthropoda; class Insecta; order Hemiptera; family Cicadellidae; genus Macrosteles; species Macrosteles quadrilineatus. The sequence continues at coordinate 153,884,509 of NW_026542594.1, forward strand.
ATGAACGAATAATGTAGAGTCGTAAATAAATATTGTGCACTTGGCAAATTGTCTTATTTTGCAACCAAACAAAGTAATAGTACCAAAACAGTTATAATAGACCTAAGCATATAGGGCATACAGAATTTTTATGTATCTAATCTTAAAAATTGTATTTTATTATTTTACGCCTATCATCGTTTATTTTATTGGATGAAAAGTAAAACTGTGCCAAAGGATGCAATTAAACGACGCTATTCCAACAAAGCTCGAGTGAATGTTGAATATTCCAGGGAAAAATACCTAGCACTTTAAATCATTATTCTCGAAAGCTCTTGTGTAAGATAATTGGTAACTCAATCATCCGACAACATAATTGGAACTTCAGCAGAGTATTTTTGCGATCGTTATCTTCAACGTGATTTAGTGCTTGCAGCTAATTCAAGATCAACTGCTTCGGCACGTTATATAAACTCACCCTTATATTGGAAAAAGATATAGTCAAATACATAAATCCCGTTCTTCTCTAAGCTAATGATTATTATAAGATAAAGATTAGTTACAAAATCATCATGAGCATTAAAAGTATTTAGGTACACTTTAGTCATATGAATGGTTAAGCGTTTTTAAACTGGAAATCTTAGCTTAGCAACAAATACTAGAAACGTAAAACACAAAATAAATACCCCCAAACCATTTTAATTCAGGACTTTCACAGCAATTATCATTACGTTTTTTCATGTTTTATTGCCTTATGTTTCTATTCAGGACGTTATTATCCAGAATCATAGATGATTGTGTGTGTCTTTATGTTTATGAGACACACATAGCCACAGTTTGTAGGACCTTTGACCATAGTTAGTCGCAAGTAATTAGATTTTGGACCTGATCCTGTTACTAGTAAAGCCGAAAAAGTATTAACTTGTTCTGGTTTGTATTGTTCTGGTTGAACACCAATTTGTGTTCTAGTTGATGTAATCGTTGCTTCTACAACCATGTTATTTGAATTTTATTTTTAATTATCTCACAGTAGTTATCTGGTAATTGTTAGTGGGTTTCCCATGTAATTGGTTTGCTCTAAGAATAGCTTTTGAGGAGGTGTTAATATTGGACATATATTACGTGCATAATCTAAATTTTCCATTGAGGCAATAATAAAAATCGAAATATTTTTTCTCAAGTGGCAGCAACATTATATTGATTATCAATTTATATGAACTATTACTTGATTCGTATAAAGACGGTATGGTCATAAGTAAAATTCATGTTGTGGTGTATATAAATGGTGTTAAAATAATCCAACCCCGATTTGCTCCAATTGTTTTATAGATCCTGGTGGGGTTTTCCATAGACTAACCAACACAAGTAGATTTCTTATCCCATTGTAAATTTTGAAGCTCGTTTTTCGTGTGTAGTTCATGTCCAGTGACACTGATCGCTAATGTCGACGAAATTTGTTTCTATTATTATTTTATGGTTAATTGCATGATCTGTGCTTTACTGCTTGGTTATATAACTAGGGAACGAGCTATCTTATATTATTAAATCGCTTTATTTGGTTAACCGAGGTTTCAAATTGCTGATAAGAAAATAAACAAATTGTAAACAATTTTAGATATATTTCATCGACGGAAGGAAGTGAAAGTTTTGTATTATTTTATTTTCCCCTATATCTAAGATTCCTTTTCCTCTTTGACTTCAAATCTAAGAACTTTTATACTTTTAAGAGAGCTTTTGATTTTTTGTATGTTAAAATAACTGCGGATCAACGCTATCGTACCAAGTAGCCCAATAAGATTTGTCCACTTATTACATTTAAAGAAAGATTCTTGTCAAAAATTTCCTTTAAAATTTAACTTTCTTATAATCCATATAGTTTATTATTTAAAGAACCAAAATTTCATAAATCGCGTCATCTCTCCACTGCAAATGTAAAACACAAGTATAACTTTATTACAATAAGCAAGTTACACTTATACGTCAACCCAGTATGAAGGACGAATACTTTGCTAGTTATTATAAATAAAACATTGCACAAAAATATTTAAGCGATTTTTAAAATTCTCCTCATCAATATTTTCTGTTTTATCGGTACGTTGTTAAATTAAAAGGAGGATGACTTTAACCAAAGAATTACTTGAATGTAACTTAATTTGCGGTCATCCATGGTAAATCTTGGTATTTAAGGCACTTTGTGATATATTTATTTTTTCTTTTCAGCTAGACGCCACCCACGGCCGGGACAGTTTCTGTGTCACACTAGATATATTTTTAATACATTTCCATTCTATGCTCTCTGGTATTTTACCAGTGAGTGTAAAAGTTTAGTATTTTAGTTCGACGTTATTATTACTACTATCATTATCATTATCAACTAACGTATTTGCGTATTTTAGCCCAAATATTAGTTAAGAAGGATGAGTGTGAGATGATCTGTAAATCGTGTCCAGAAAAGAGGTTTGATCGATGATATAAGTACAGTAGATGAATTACACAGTAAATTGGTTTGGCTTGGACCGTTACCTTTCAAAACATAAAATACCCCCGCCGCAGCAAACCTGCCGTCTAAGCGAATTTCCATTTGTCCGAATTGATTTTCAATTGATCTATTTAAATAACATTATTAGGTTTAACGAGTACCTAGGTTTGCTGCTACAAGGAAACTAATAAAGTAGTGTGTTTTTAGTAAAATATTGATAGCTTACTATAAAATAAATAAATTTGCCAACTTTGATCAAAATATATCCATAAACAAGCAAACTACAACATTTTACAATATTCTCCATAAGAATAACATGGGAATTTTAAATTTACCATTTTTTTAGTTGTCTCCGTAACCAATAACCGTACAAAAACACTTTGATATACTGAATTGTTTGTTTTTTAAGCTCTTTAAGAAGGTTTAGAGAAAAATTGGGAAATTTTGTGTTTTGAGGGTAAAAAGTGAGAAAAACCCATTTTTACCCCATAAAACCCCCCATAAAACCCTGTTCCCATGGTCCGATCATGCTGGATCGCGAACTCATTCAAGTTTATCCCGCCTTACACCTTCAAACCAAATTTCATCAAAATCGGATAAAAATTACTCAAGTTATCGTGTTCACGGACACATATATATATAAATCTATATATATACCTATATATATATATATACATATATAAAAATTTGAACGAATGGTGTTTTTGGCCTCTGGGGACATTAAAATGAAAAAGTAAATCGGTCCCGGGCCTAAGTCTTACCATGAGACCTACGGTAATAGCTACTTCCCTATAGGGAAATTCGCTAAAATGACACTCGCGTAGAAAACACAAATAAATGTGTACTGAATTTTGATCAATGATAATTAATGTTTGTTTGTACTTATAAATACTAAACACATATTTTTTCAGTATCACAAGCAGTATAAAATATAAAAGAGCCACACAAATTCAAAAGAATAAAAAAGTAATTAAACGTCTTTGTATGATTTTCTTCAAACGTAGTCATTAAAGGGTTCAGCTAAAATACCAGGAAAATTCTGGTCATTAGAGATGGATAAAATATCATATACAAAAGAGAATTTATTTAAAGTTCGGCTATCGACATTTGTTTTTTCCAAAGATAATCTTTAACTCTTATCATCAGAAATGTATTTTGAATAAGCAACGCGTTGCAGGATTTGTTAATATTCGACGCCATTGAAGGTATAGACGGTGTATGATTCGGAGAAGTGAAGCATGAAATACTTGAGCTGCTTTAAAGATGCTCCAATTAAATTCCTTCATAGATGATTATCCTTGAGCTCTTTGTAAACAAAGTAATATCTCTCGCGTTCAAGATCAAAGCGTGCCATTAATTTATTATTAGTTATCAAACCGATCCCCGTGTCTCGCTAACAACGCTAATCTACTGATATAGTAATGTTCGACCTACAGTATCAAACTGATCCCCGTGTCTCGCTAACAACGCTAATCTACTGATATAGTAATGTTCGACCTACAGTATCAAACTGATCCCCGTGTCTCGCTAACAACGCTAATCTACTGATATGGTGATGTTCGACCTACAGTATCAAACTGATCCCCGTGTCTCGCTAACAACGCTAATCTACTGATATGGTAATGTTCGACCTACAGTATCAAACTGATCCCCGTGTCTCGCTAACAACGCTAATCTACTGATATGGTGATGTTCGACCTACAGTATCAAACTGATCCCCGTGTCTCGCTAACAACGCTAATCTACTGATATGGTAATGTTCGACCTACAGTATCAAACTGAGCCCCGTGTCTCGCTAACAACGCTAATCTACTGATATGGTGATGTTCGACCTACAGTATCAAACTGATCCCCGTGTCTCGCTAACAACGCTAATCTACTGATATGGTGATGTTCGACCTACAGTATCAAACTGATCCCCGTGTCTCGCTAACAACGCTAATCTACTGATATGGCAATGTTCGACCTACAGTATCAAACTGATCCCCGTGTCTCGCTAACAACGCTAATCTACTGATATGGTAATGTTCGACCTACAGTATCAAACTGATCCCCGTGTCTCGCTAACAACGCTAATCTACTGATATGGTGATGTTCGACCTACAGTATCAAACTGATCCCCGTGTCTCGCTAACAACGCTCATCTACTGATATGGTGATGTTCGATCTACAGTTATCAAACTGATCCCCGTGTCTCGCTAACAACGCTGATCTACTGATATGGTGATGTTCGACCTACAGTATCAAACTGATCCCCGTGTCTCGCTAACAACGCTAATCTACTGATATGGTGATGTTCGACCTACAGTTATCAAACTGATCCCCGTGTCTCGGTAACAACGCTAATCTACTGATATGGTGATGTTCGACCTACAGTATCAAACTGATCCCCGTGTCTCGCTAACAACGCTAATCTACTGATATGGTGATATTCGACCTACAGTATCAAACTGATCCCCGTGTCTCGCTAACAACGCTAATCTACTGATATGGTTATGTTCGACCTACAGTATCAAACTGATCCCCGTGTCTCGCTAACAACGCTAATCTACTGATATGGTAATGTTCGACCTACAGTATCAAACTGATCCCCGTGTCTCGCTAACAACGCTAATCTACTGATATGGTTATGTTCGACCTACAGTATCAAACTGATCCCCGTGTCTCGCTAACAACGCTAATCTACTGATATGGTTATGTTCGACCTACAGTATCAAACTGATCCCCGTGTCTCGCTAACAACGCTAATCTACTGATATGGTTATGTTCGACCTACAGTATCAAACTGATCCCCGTGTCTCGCTAACAACGCTAATCTACTGATATAGTAATGTTCGACCTACAGTATCAAACTGATCCCCGTGTCTCGCTAACAACGCTAATCTACTGATATGGTGATGTTCGACCTACAGTATCAAACTGATCCCCGTGTCTCGCTAACAACGCTAATCTACTGATATGGTAATGTTCGACCTACAGTATCAAACTGATCCCCGTGTCTCGCTAACAACGCTAATCTACTGATATGGTGATGTTCGACCTACAGTATCAAACTGATCCCCGTGTCTCGCTAACAACGCTAATCTACTGATATGGTAATGTTCGACCTACAGTATCAAACTGATCCCCGTGTCTCGCTAACAACGCTAATCTACTGATATGGTGATGTTCGACCTACAGTATCAAACTGATCCCCGTGTCTCGCTAACAACGCTAATCTACTGATATGGTGATGTTCGACCTACAGTATCAAACTGATCCCCGTGTCTCGCTAACAACGCTAATCTACTGATATGGCAATGTTCGACCTACAGTATCAAACTGATCCCCGTGTCTCGCTAACAACGCTAATCTACTGATATGGTAATGTTCAACCTACAGTATCAAACTGATCCCCGTGTCTCGCTAACAACGCTAATCTACTGATATGGTGATGTTCGACCTACAGTATCAAACTGATCCCCGTGTCTCGCTAACAACGCTCATCTACTGATATGGTGATGTTCGATCTACAGTTATCAAACTGATCCACGTGTCTCGCTAACAACGCTGATCTACTGATATGGTGATGTTCGACCTACAGTATCAAACTGATCCCCGTGTCTCGCTAACAACGCTAATCTACTGATATAGTAATGTTCGACCTACAGTATCAAACTGATCCCCGTGTCTCGCTAACAACGCTAATCTACTGATATGGTGATGTTCGACCTACAGTATCAAACTGATCCCCGTGTCTCGCTAACAACGCTAATCTACTGATATGGTGATGTTCGACCTACAGTATCAAACTGATCCCCGTGTCTCGCTAACAACGCTCATCTACTGATATGGTGATGTTCGATCTACAGTTATCAAACTGATCCCCGTGTCTCGCTAACAACGCTGATCTACTGATATGGTGATGTTCGACCTACAGTATCAAACTGATCCCCGTGTCTCGCTAACAACGCTAATCTACTGATATGGTGATGTTCGACCTACAGTTATCAAACTGATCCCCGTGTTTTGCTAACAACGCTAATCTACTCATATGGTGATGTTCGACCTACAGTTATCAAACTGATCCCCGTGTCTCGCTAACAACGCTAATCTACTGTTACGGTGATGTTCGACTACAGTATCAAACTGATCCCCGTGTCTCGCTAACAACGCTAATCTACTGATATGGTGATGTTCGACCTACAGTATCAAACTGATCCCCGTGTCTCGCTAACAACGCTAATCTACTGTTACGGTGATGTTCGACTACAGTATCAAACTGATCCCCGTGTCTCGCTAACAACGCTAATCTACTGATATGGTGATGTTCGACCTACAGTATCAAACTGATCCCCGTGTCTCGCTAACAACGCTAATCTACTGATATGGTAATGTTCGACCTACAGTATCAAACTGATCCCCGTGTCTCGCTAACAACGCTAATCTACTGATATGGTGATGTTCGACCTACAGTATCAAACTGATCCCCGTGTCTCGCTAACAACGCTCATCTACTGATATGGTGATGTTCGATCTACAGTTATCAAACTGATCCCCGTGTCTCGCTAACAACGCTGATCTACTGATATGGTGATGTTCGACCTACAGTATCAAACTGATCCCCGTGTCTCGCTAACAACGCTAATCTACTGATATAGTAATGTTCGACCTACAGTATCAAACTGATCCCCGTGTCTCGCTAACAACGCTAATCTACTGATATGGTGATGTTCGACCTACAGTATCAAACTGATCCCCGTGTCTCGCTAACAACGCTAATCTACTGATATGGTAATGTTCGACCTACAGTATCAAACTGATCCCCGTGTCTCGCTAACAACGCTAATCTACTGATATGGTGATGTTCGACCTACAGTATCAAACTGATCCCCGTGTCTCGCTAACAACGCTAATCTACTGATATGGTAATGTTCGACCTACAGTATCAAACTGATCCCCGTGTCTCGCTAACAACGCTAATCTACTGATATGGTGATGTTCGACCTACAGTATCAAACTGATCCCCGTGTCTCGCTAACAACGCTAATCTACTGATATGGTGATGTTCGACCTACAGTATCAAACTGATCCCCGTGTCTCGCTAACAACGCTAATCTACTGATATGGCAATGTTCGACCTACAGTATCAAACTGATCCCCGTGTCTCGCTAACAACGCTAATCTACTGATATGGTAATGTTCGACCTACAGTATCAAACTGATCCCCGTGTCTCGCTAACAACGCTAATCTACTGATATGGTGATGTTCGAACTACAGTAGCAAGGATTAGAAAATATGATTTTTAGTCAAGAAAGGTTGTTGTATAAAAAACAAGTTAAGCAAAAGTTAAAACCTTTGTTCAACGTAGTTAGTATAGACAAACGTGACATAAAACGGATTTGATCATGACAATCTTCGAGTTCAATTAAAGATTAGTATAATTAGTTTAACAAATAGTAACAAGAACCAAAAAACCATACACAAGAATGCTTTGGTTGGATCCCTAAATAGAGTTAATTAATACGAAAGGGTAAAAATGTTATGATCAAGCTTGTTTATGGTTTTCTCAGACAAGTTTTGTATACAATTTTTGGGAAAATATGAGCCTGTTACAATTTTGATTTTTATTTTATTTTTGTAGGTACAAGTATCAAATTGTTACAATTATTTTGACGGGTAAAAGAAGAATGAAATGTGAATTTCCCAAGGAAACTATTGGATTATTCTTCAATAAACATACGCCAAAGATGACGTTATCCTAGAACGTAGATCATGTGGACGTGTTATCAACCACACAGGCACCTGTTGATCTGACATGAGTTATGGCTCAGGCTACAGAATGGTATAAACCAGGTCTATATGCAATACTGTGCAAGAACTTTGGCGGGTAAAACACAGAAATAACACTGAATGATTCTCATACCAGCTAAGGCTTAAGTTATAGTGAATGTCAAACAGAGAAGATGAACCGAAGTTTAACAGGTCTTCCACGTGTCTAAGCCAATTAAAAGTAAACAAGCCATGCCTTACTGTCAATTAACCTTCTGTTTTAGGTTGGTGGATTCGCCTACAGCAACAGTTCAACAAAGAAACCAGATTTTTGTTGTTGTAAAACATACAAAGTCTGGACAAGGTGAGAGGAGAATAATCCATCAGTCCTTATTTGCTAAATTAATTATTCATTTAGCACATGTAAAAAAATAAATACATAGATTAATTATTATCAATTAACACAAACATACATTGAATTGAATAATACAAATTGAAAATTATGATCCATTAAACATTAAGAGGTTCATTGACAATAATGAGAAATCATTTATATGGCAAACATCAAAATTAATCAGTCTTATAGCTGTTATAATCCTTCAGTATTTTAAGTGTATATTTTTTCTGTGTCATTGGCAACAAACTCTTTTCTCTTTATGAAGCGTAGGTCTATAACATAATTATACATGATCTCGGTCTCCATCTCCAGTAGGATCTAAATATATTATTAGCGTAAAAGTGACCGTATGGAAACTTACATTCTTAACATTCGGATATACTAGCTTCCAAGAATTTACATGTTATGCACTTTAAATATAATCGAAAATTAATTAGGTACCTTATTATTAATACATTGTATTAATGAAATTGTGAAATTTGGCAAGGTGGCAACGACGTTGTGGATTCGTACATGATATACGTTCTAGGAACATCATCCATTGCTTATGTTTGTTGACGATAAATCCAATAGTTTCCTTGGGAAAACAACAATCAATTTTTTCATTCGTAAAAATAATTATGAATATATACAATATAAATAGACCTAAAAATATCTAAAACAGCAACACTTAATTGCGATAGATAAGAGTGTATTGCGTACAATAGTTTTTGACAATCTAGAGCACACTTAAAAATGTTGTATTTTAATTGTCTATGAACGATTTCATGGAAAAAATCATAGATGTGAGGTCCTTTCTTTCACAACGTTTATCGAGCTATCGAAACTCGTGTAGGCCTAAGTAACATAATGATAAAAATATTCAAAACTGGTCTTGAAAGCGTTTGAAAACCATGATTAGTCTTCCAATTTTGAGCTACGTCAAATTTAGTTGAAACACCTTCACATATAGATCTTATCTGGATATTGAAGGAAAATATAATTAAAGAAGTTGGGAACCCTCCAAACGATCTTCAGCTAACTTTTATAAGTTTGGCGGAACTTTATATTTGTCCTGCACTCCAAGTGAAGACATATGAGAGTTTACTAGTTTCGGCTTCGAGATGAATTTCCAACGATAAATAATAAGAAATAATCAACGCTTTAAGAATATCGGGGTTGATATGTTGAAAAGCTTATTTAATCTTACTTTATCACAATGAAAAAAACCCCTTGGTTTTGGGGTTATATGGTTTGTTTGTGTAGGCTATATAAAGGTTAAAAACTTGTACATTTCGGCGGTTATTTCGGGTTTCATCAGAGGTTATTTCCACTAATATCCAAATTAAAATTTTGAAGACTTTCGTTTTGAAATTTTGAACGAGCATAATGTCGTTCTATGTTGCACTTTATAACAAAACAACAGCAATCCATAATCCGCAAATATATAATGGAAACAATGAAACGGTTGACCAATTATGTATGGTTTCAGTAATGTTTGTTTTAAAATGTAAATCAGTCTGGAAATGATAAATCCGATTGATTCAGCTTAGTACTGCACATGATTGGACGTTGATACCATTACCGGCTTAGGGGATTAGCCGTGTTGGCTTCGGCCTTCTCTCGTGTCGGGATTTACATCTACTTTTAAAATTAAAAATTGACCATTTTACAGGACATTTCTGTGACTACTAACTATTGAAATAAGTTGAAATACTAACTTTTATGTAGGTTTTTAACCTGCCTTCTATTAAAACTTGTATGGGTTACAGGACCGCTTTCAACAATCAACAAGACAATTGATTTTCGTTGATTATGAAATAACTTAATTTTATATTTGAAATAGAAAGTATATAATTAGCTGGAATTACTATGTTTTTGTGAAATTTCCTTATTTTCGCATATTTAGGTCGGCTCACAACTTAATATTTGTTAGTATGTCCGAAAAATGTTTGTTCAAAGTCATTTTAATATTGTTGGAGTATTGTTGTTGTTTTGGTGGAAGGATTTTAATACCAGTATCTAAATCTAAGCGCATATGCAGGTGGCGTTTTCATGACACAATATTATTCAGGCAAAACATTACTTTTTCGATTTTAAAATATTTTGTGGTGATTCATCTTAGATCCGCCTAGCCTTCCTATAGGCTACTCATTGTAAAGATTTATGTCTCTAATGAACGATTGATTTTTGTGTGTTTAACTTATAGTTAAAGATAATTTAATAAACAGATTGTTTTAGATCTTACTGCACCTATACAGTAAACAAATTTAATTTATATCTCAAATCATGAAAATTATAATCGTGAATGGAAGATACGAGGCAAAAAGAAAACCGGTGACTACGATAAATATTTAGATCCACCGTTGAAATAAACTTTTCATTGCTCATACTGTTTATGAACAGATGTAAACTTTTCCATCGGAAGAGACTTACGGCTCTCGAAGAGAGTTCATAAAACCACATTTTATGGCTCGTACTAAACTTGGCCCTATAATTCTTCACAAAAAACTGTCGTGCTTCAAAAAGCTTTTTACACTAAAGTTCATTTATCTAACAAAAAATAATGCAAAAGGCATATTAAATACTGAATAGTGAATACCAATGAGTACGAGATTACTATATACATAGGCTACTCGACTTGATCCCCCGGACGCATTACTATACACACTTGGAGAAAATAGTGGATGTTACTCAACCATTTACCAAGCTCCCATCATAAAATGGCAAACTAAACTCGGCACATTTTAATCCATGCGCATACAGGTTTTGGCACGTTTTAGCGTATATGCGTTTAAAGTCAAATGAATTTTCGATTTAGAACTGTTTCCGAGTAAAGTTTGTTGCTTCACATTGCATAGAAAATATTACAGAATCCATCTAATTAGCTTAGATAACGTCACCCAAATAACCTCACTATTTGAAACCTGAGTTTCGCGTTCACGGATAGAGAATGTTTATGTTTTTTTTCTTGTATTAATTATAAAATATACACAATTTGTATATATTTCTAAGCACTGCTGTATTTATCAACTTGAGGAAAATTATACTAAGCCTGGAGTACTGTCATTATGGGGTTTCACTTGTAATTGTTTCTTTTCTTCACAATAAACACTGAGAAGACAATATGCATTTCTTATTACTTAATAAGAGACACAAACACCCTTTTCGTACAGCAGACACCTGGAGTAAAACTTGTTGGTAAGCCTTTAAAATACATCCATACTAATAGGGCAGACGTATTTGGAATTTGTTGGAACATGATATTTTTGTTAACGAATAAATATTTAAATATTATTGGTTACCCCAAACCAAGGCACTCTAGATGAGTAGACAATTTAAAATATAGACCTCACTCCCAAAACTTAAATCTATCCAGTGAGTGCTGAGTGCTATAGATTTTTTGCTCACGTAAGAACACGCAATATAATACTAGCAACAAATTCAAATCAAACTGTTGGCACTAAATTATTAAAGGATAATAGGACTGTTTGGTAAATAGGTTAGATAAAAATTATTATTTTTGCAGGAACAGCCGATACAGTATGTAAGTTGATTGTGATCGTATTTAATAGTTACTATTTTGGCTGAAGACAAACGGCTCAAATGAACCGCAGTGGCGACCGTTCATGAGCAGACGACAGCTCCAACACGGATTTGCTTCTCATGAATAGAACTAGAAGTCACCAGCAGTGACCCCCTTTGGAATCCCGACAACCAAAATAGGTTACTAATTTGAGAACAAATTACCATCATATGCTTTAATTAAAACTAAACGTCGTATTCAGTGACAAAAACAAGTTTGCGTCTGAAGTCGAGAAGCAGAAGTAATGTGAAAGAATGGAATTGGACCTGAGTAGACTGTCTCATAAATAGCTTAGCCGTGACATAGCTTCCAGACGTCAGTTCCAATTTACTGTGACTTCGGTTGAAAACCTCCCAAATTTATTGCGACTGTTTCGCTTAGTATTTTCATTTGCTCTCTCCTTTGCAATTTTCGTACGAGTTCAATTTGTAAATTGACATGTTATGATTAAACATATAATTCATCAGGCATACAACTGGCTAAAGATGTTCATATTTAATTCGATAGAGATCGATGTTCTAATCTCATGCACTTGGAGCGAGTTTTAGTTATGAGTATATATAAATATTGCTAATATTCAATACATCGTAGCTGTAAACGAATTACTGTAGTTCCTGACAACGTGTGACATTATTTATTCAAATCTACGAATGTTATGGCTCTGGAAGGTGGTGAAACTAGTCTAGAAGAACTTAGACTTGAAGAAGATTTGATTTCTTTTTTATTCTCTGTGTTAGGATATTAATGCAAAACATATAGTGATCAAACTTTTACTGAGACCCAGAAATTTCAAAAATGGTGAGAATTAAATCTAAATTTTCTTACTTTCACCCCACCTTTAAAAAAAACTGAGGTAATTAGGTATTATTAATGTATACTCAATTTACCACCAATTCGTATACACAATATCTTTGGAAGTAAGTCAGTTACAACGGAGTTTACTCTACCACGCGTTCCCTGAACTTCAAGGTTGAAAAGGATACTGTGCGTTTTAGGGAAGGAGTTAAATGGTTTTCACTTTTAAAATGCCTATTGCCACGTCAAGGGTTTTTTTAATTGTAAATAAAAAAAATTGTGAATCATTGTACTGTTAAAAGTTTTTTAGTATTAGCATTGACTAAATGTGTTTTTATAGTTAACTTTTGACACTACTATTACGCAGATACTTCTGTGCGCTATTGAAGATTTTTTTTATTTTATAAGAGTAGGAACAAATTCTATCAGTCACAAAACTGTTTTGTGAATTCAAGGTTCAATGCCCAGAGGTACAAGGAACCGCTTCTGCTACACCATGCGTTGATGTTTAAATTAAAAATTATAAAAACCAAAGAAACTGGGGTTACCCATTATGGTGTCTGTATCCTGAGTGTTAAAAACTACGTTTTTATTAGGTAAGTAAAAGCATTTTCGTACCAAATGTCAGTTACTTCGAACTTTCTCCCAGTAAACTAAACCGCTTAGTCAGAAAACGAAATCCACAACCAAAGTAAAAGTTTCTTAACGTCGCCGTTTCTGTGGTGAAGATGTAGTAAATTGTTGAGGTGGAAAACTACAACAGAAGTACAATCGGCATTGGTTTGGAAACTGTGGAATGGAGTCAGCCAAGAGGAACGAAGCGGCTAGCGCCTCTCTGCCTCCTCTCCACTGTCCCTATCTACTCAAAACGACCGCTCTATCTGTAGCAGAGCGTCCCAATGTAGACACTGCTCATGTAAAGTTAATCATATAAGTTGAAGTATTTTTACCAAGTAGTAAACGACCACTGTTGTTGTTGCAATTATTAGTTTGTCTTTGTTACAATTTGTTACTGTTAATATTGTTGAAAACATTTATATCTTTGTTAATTCATCACCCTGTTATTCTTTGTTAATTAGGGGATTAAAGAGAAGAAGAAGAAGAAGCAAAGTGAAGTGTCTAACTCCCATTAAGTCTCTTGGTTTTTATCGATTTAAAGTTAATTTTACAATAAAATAGGCAATATATATAGTTCTGTGACAAACTGTAAGTACGAAACTTCACTTTTATTCATACATTTTTATCAAACCTGCTATATATTCGCTTAAAACTAGACATTTAAAAGTGCCGGCTGCAAGACTGTTCAGACATACGTAAATGCTCCACCTCAAATTTTTAAAGTCTCATAGTATCTAAATTAACCAGAATTTACAAAAACCTATTTATTATAAACATTCTATAAACACTCTGAATCAATTGTATATCATTTCATTCAAGCCAAATAATCAAATAGTTTAGTGAGTGATTATTTTAAATTTGTGAATTGGTGAACCAAAATGGCGACCTGAATAACTCCAACTGTTGGACTCCATCACCATCTCATCTATATTTCTCTCCAACTACGTCATTGACAAATCAGTATTGCCAACATCAGAGACAAAATTGCCCACAAAACACATTTTACCCTGCACACTTTGCTACATTTTAAATTCACTTCACACCATCATAAAAACCTACAGACTTATGGGGAAACACACAGCATATTAAGATAAGACACTAAAGCAAATTGAATTCATAAATCAAAACAAAAAAATAAAGTAAAACAAAAACACAAAAAAAATTAGGAAAACAAAAAACACAAAAAAAATAGGATAACAAAAAAACAAAAAAAATTGAACAAACCCCCCAGCCTAGCCACACCTACCTAGCCTATCCACCTGCTCCGCCCTAGGCCAAATTATGCCCCCGAAAACCAAAAGGAGTAAAGCTTCCACTACCTCCCCTGACCACACATTAGACTCTCAGGACTCACAGGAAGAGATGAAAGACGTCTACTCTTGCCCAATTTGTACCCAGAACGTTCTCGACACACAACAAGCAGTAACGTGCAACTGTGAAAATGACACATGGTACCATGCCAAATGCGTTCACCTGACAGAGGAACAATATACGCTCCTAAATGAAGATCAAACAAAACTGACCTAGGTATGCGCACAATGTAAATCCCTCTCTTGTAGACCAACACCAGAACATACTAACCAATCCAAGCAATTCGATGAAATTACAAAAATCCTTCTCGATGACATTACCACCCTGAAAGAGGAAGTGAAAGCGCTTAAACTAGAAAAAGATGGGCTATCCGAGATTGTGGCAAAAAAGACTGAAATAATTTATAGGCTTGAAAGTATAATCCTAGACCTTACCAAATTATAAGTGACTTAAGTGACTTAAGTGACTTACCAAATTATAAGACCTTACTACAAGGAATTTATAAGTGTAGTTTTTAGCCAAATTAACTATCTTAGTATAAAATAAATAAATTTGCCAAGTTTAATCAAAATATATCAATAAACAAGCAAACTGCAACATTTTACAATACTCTCCATAAGAATAACATGGGAATTTTAAATTGACAATTTTTGGAATTTTCTCCATTACCAATAATCGTACAAAAAAATTGTGATATAGGCCTACTAAATTATTTGTTTTTTAAAGTTCTTTTAAAAGACTAGAGAGAAATTTGGAAATTTTGTGTTTTAGCGGTCAAATATGAGAAAACCCAATTTTACCCCATAAAACCCCCGTTCCCATGGTCTGATCATGCTGGTTTGCGAAATCAATCAAATTTCATCAAAATCGGACAGAAATTACTCGAGTTATCGCGTTCACGAACACATATAACTCTCCATATATATCTATAGATAATATCTATCTATCTAAAACGAAACAGTGTTTTTTTATTTCACGATTCTGGATCAACCACTCGACGGATTTTCATGATTTTTGTGTTGAAAGAAAGATAATTTTGAGAACTAGGGAATGTCGAAGCCATAATTTTAGTTTAGGGTCCCAGTTTTTTAGAAATTAAGTTTTAATTTTTTTAAAGTCTAGCAGCCGACGCTAAGATTCTAAACTAGCTTTTGGCATAAAATAATTTGCTTAAGATAACAGCTGTAAACATTCAGCTTTTGTGTCACAAATTCAGCATTTGGATAATAATGGCATACATAGGGTTGACTTATTAATACTATATGTAATGCTAATGCTATACTCATTGATCCGTTCATTTAATCGGTAAGAGGATGAAAGATTATTTAAATAAACATGGTAAAATGCTGGATGTTCTAATTTATTTTTTAGGGCAGTCTAAAGTTTAAGTAGTTTGTTTTAGTGCAATATATTTTGTTTTAACTAACAGCTGGTTGAATACAAAAATATTCTATAGAACCATAGATAATACCCCCCGCTGCAGCAAACCTGCAGACTAAGCGAATTTCCATTAGCCTGATAGGATTTACAGTAAAATGTCCCCTTAAAAATATCATATTTATTCCCTATTTAAATAGAATTAGTTTAACAAGTACTTAGGTTTGCTGCAACAGGGAGGGTAAAAAGGTGTTTTTTAATGTTAGTTTAGTAAGAAATGAATGTATTTTCCAAATTCAATCAAAATATGTTCATAAACAAAACAACCAAACTACAACAGTTGACTTATTCTCCATAAGAATAACATGGGGATTTTAAATTTACAGTTTTTTTGGAATTTTCTCCGTAACCATTAGGCGCACAATAACGCTTCAATATACAAAATTATTTGTTTTCTTACGCTCTACAAAATGGTTTGAAAAGAAATTGTAAAATTATGTGTTTTTAGGGTCAAAAATGAGAAAAACCTATTTTTACCCCATAAAACGCCCCATAAACCCCCGTTCCCATAGTCCGATCATGCTGGTTCGCGAACTCGTTCGAATAAATGTAGGTTTACACGTTTGTACCAAATTTCATCAAAATCGGATCATTTTTGCTCGAGTTATCGTGCTAACGGACACATATATATATATATACTCGCCTTTGGCTCGCTGGGGGCTCCGCCCCCAGGCCCCCTTTTAATAGTAGCCGTGATGAGAAATTATCACGGGGGACAGGATGTTGTCCGGAGACATTTTTGCTTTTTGCGTAAAAGACGTAGTGATAACTTGGCAGTTGCGAAGTATTCCATAGGGGGGTTGTTTAGTGCAAACCAAACCAGTCTTGGCATGTTAGAGTCTCGATGTAGGGCCTGTGCTATGATGAATTAAATTTGCTAAGTCACAACCCTAAAACTTTCTTCACATCAATAAGCATCGATATAAAGTCTTGGGAGTTAGAGTGAGGTAAAATAATATTTTAAAATGATCTTAGGCCCCCTTCGGGGGCGGGGGGTTGGTAAAAATCATCGGCATGAAGAATGGACCCCTTGCGCAGTCAAAATCACCAAAAATAGGGAAAATAAGGTAAAATTTCAGGTTTAAACACGAATTTGGGGGGGAAAGATGGGAAAAATTAAACTAAACGCATGGCTCAATCATATCCTGGTTGAAGTTCGTTCGCTACGCTCACTCACCTTTAGTTTGGAGCTCGTTTGCTGCGCTCACTTGCCTTCAGGTTAGCTCGTTCGCTACGCTCACTCACCTTTAGGTTGGAGCTCGTTCGCTGCGCTCACTCACTTTTAGGTTGGAGCTCGTTCGCGACGCTCACTCACCTTAAGGTTGGAGCTTGTTCGCTAAGCTCACTTGCCTTTAGGTTAGCTCGTTCGCTAAGCTCACTCACCTGTTGGTTGCAAATTAGCTATTGTCATAAATTTAAAAAATAATAGGGCTGCACCCTGTTGCTAATGGTAAAATTTTATTAATGGGGATGAAAGAGAGGGGGTTAGAATGGGATTGGTCTAAAATATCCATAATTCACCTACTTACATTTAGATCTCGTTTGCGTGTATAAGCATGTTAATCTTCTATAAGGAATACGTTAAAAAAGAGTTAAAAACTACCTTTTTAATTTAAAACCCGCCATTTTAAATTTTTTAGCACGTTGAAATTATAGAAGGTCACTCAAAGGATTTTCTTTTCAACGTTAAGACCATAAAAAGTACATATATATGGACGAAAAGTCGTTTTATAAATTAAAAACAAAAAAAATCAAGAATTTTCACAATTTTTCGAAGTAGGGCGTTTTTTGAAGGTGAAGGAGTCAGATTTTCGATATGATCCCTTCTTTGAGAAAAGTGTCTTGTAGAAAATTTAATTCTGAACCTACGATTTTCCCTCAATTCGATTCTAGCTCTTACCGTTTTCGAGCTACAGCAGTTGTAAAAAAAAACGTGTTTTTCCCAAAAACTAGGGTTTTAAGGGATTTCTTTTAATGGGTTTCGGTTGGAAAAGACTAAATTTTGGGACTTTCTGGACGGTTTGGTACCCAGACAAACTTTTACAAAAAATTTCAGCTCCGTAGCAACTCTAGAAGTGACAAAAATGCTTTTTCTGTCGCCAAACGCCCATATTTCACCTACTGACGTTTGCTTGTCGAAGCATGTTAATTCTCCATAAGAAATACGTTAAAAAATAATATTTTCGATTGAATATCCGCCATTTTTAATTTTTTTTAGTACGTTAAAATTATAGAAGGTCACTTGAGGCACTTTCCTTTCAATGTTGGGAGCATAAAAAGTACAAATATACGAACGAAAAGTCGTTTTAAAAATTAAAAACGCGTAAAAAAATCGAGCATTTTCAAAATTTTTGGAAGTAGGGCGTTTTTTTAAGGTGAAGTAGTGCGATTTTCGAAAAACGCTTAATGGTGTCTTGTAGAAAATTTCATTCCAAACTCACAATTTTTCCTCAAATCGATTCTAGCTCTTACCGTTTTCGAGCTACAGCCGTTTTAAAAAAACGTGTTTTTCCAAAAACCGGGATTTTAATGGAATTTTTTTTGGGGAGGATGAATTTTGAAAATGGGGTTTTTACGAACTTCACCGGTAACATAAGATCCTATAGTGCAATACTACGCAAATTCCAAGTCTCTAGCATTTTTCTAAACGGTTCAGATGAGCGTACGAAAGTCGGTATTTTTCCCATAAGAATAACATGGGGGGGGGAAATTGTTAATTTAGGGGGGGTTGAAAGGGGAAAATGCTACTTTTCGGAATTTTCCCGGGGGTTTGGGCACTAGACCTACAAAACGCCAAAAATTTCAAGTCTCTAGCTCATCTAGAAGTGCCCAAACATTAGTATACCTGATCAGTGAGTTACACATCGGGCTGTATAGTTAAGACCTACAAAACGCCAAAAATTTCAAGTCTCTAGCTCATCTAGAAGTGCCCAAACATTAGTATACCTGATCAGTGAGTTACACATCGGGCTGTATAGTTAATTAGATTAGATATATAAATATATATATTACTAAGCAAATCAAAATACCACAGTACCCTAAAAACATTTTATTTTATATTACTTACATGTTTCGGACATTAATGCCATGATCACAGTATAGTATATAACCTATTAGTTTCTTTTATTTACAAACATTATTAGATATTTCTTATTAAAGAACAGTCGAACATTCGAAGTCAGGTACAAAGAGCATATACAGGCAATCAGATCAAACAATATGACAACACAAAAATCCTCATACGCCGAACATATACTTCAGACCGACCATACATACTCAGAAATGAATAAAAATATGCACATTCTGGATGTTGAAAATAAAGGTGAAAAAATGAATACAAAAGAAGACTTTTATATTTATACTCATCATATTAATGACAAAGACAATTTACTAAACTTGACACAAATTCAAAATCAAAACGTAATATTCAATGAAATTATACATCTTAAAGAAAACACCTCCTTCCCTTAACATAAAAATTATCACCTGTTCTTTAATAAGAAATATCTAATAATGTTTGTAAATAAAAGAAACTAATAGGTTATATACTATACTGTGATCATGGCATTAATGTCCGAAACATGTAAGTAATATAAAATAAAATGTTTTTAGGGTACTGTGGTATTTTGATTTGCTTAGTAACATTTAAAGTAGCCCTCATTGATGTATACAATAACAAAATAAATATATATATATATATAAATATATTTAAATATATATGAATTTTAACGGATGGTGATTTTGGCCTCTAGGGACCTCAAAACGAAAAAATAAATCGGTCCCGGGTCCAGGTCTTACCATGAGTACTACGGTAATAGCTTATTCCCTATATGGGAAATTCGCTAAAACATACTCCCAGGTTAGTTTATTATTCTGTGATTTTGCCATTGATTATAGGAAATAAATAGGATTCTATAACCACTGATGTATACAAATTGAGGCTCTGCCCCGGAGTCTTCAGAGAAAAGTTTATGCAAATTATTTTTCTGTTCAACCTTTTGAGGAGAGAATAGGAAAATAACAATGTTTACATGTTTTAATTATTCTTGACAGCTTTTTGTTTACAATAAATGTTTAACCGCTTAAACTCTGCTTGAATTAGAAATGGAAATATTGACATAACTTCAGTTTTAGTTGACTACTCAATTCCCGTACGTAGGACGGGCCAACAGCTCGTATAATATAAATTTGAACGAATGGTGTTTTGGCCTCTGGGGACATCAAAATTAAAAATAAATCGGTCCCGGGCCTAGGTCTTATCGTACCACCTTCGGTAATAGCTACTTCCCTATAGGGAAATTCGCTAATAAACATGTTTTGTAATATTGTATTCCTTATTCCTTGATTATGAGCATGGAGTGAAAGCTAAGTTAGTGAATATATCATTCTTATAAAAATGTTAGGTTATCGCCATAATAACACTGACTTGATTGACGTGTGGCTTATTAAACAAATTTAGTTGGAAACGCTTAAATAGGTTTATGTTCGCGTTGGCAGCGTGTTGTGTGTTGTTTGAAAGTTGATTTCGTAATCTATAATAGTCTTTGTGGGTTTTATTTGTGACATTATTGTTCAAAATAATGACATGTCTGGAGGTATATGTAAAACGATGCAAGTTAAACTGGACTAAACTTATCTATACCGGTTATTTTAGGTATACAATCTCTTAATTGAATTAAGATTTCGTCGTAGTCACGATAGTTTTATTGCTGGTCAGTGGCCACACTAGGCACGTACGTCCCGGAAGTGATGTGTTGGTATTCAGTCCTCGGACAGCGCGGCGTGGTGGTCGTGGTGACGGCGACACAGGATGCCCAGACAGTGGGCCACGCGCGTCGTCGTCGCCTTCCAGAGTCTGTGTTGGTGCACGGCCATCCTCCTGCTGCTCACCCGGGGCCTCGCCAACCTGAGGTCCGCCGCGCCCCAGGGTTCCGCCCTCGGCGTCGGCCTCATCGTCCTCGCCGTGCTCATGATCGTCGTCAGCCCCGTCCTCCTGGTCGCCCGAGCCTACGACCGTCGTAACCGCAGATACGCGAGTGTCGTAAGTATATAGAAATCGTAGATGACGTCATAGATTAACGCCCTAGTAGATAAACATAAACACAAGTTTGTGTTGGGTAATATCTTGATCGAGGGGCATTTTCAGCAGAGGCAAACCGATTTGTTCCAGGGGTCGTTAATAGAGGCCACACCAAAGCAATAAAAATATAAAAAAAATAACTACGCATTTTTGCTGTTTTAATGTTATCATTATCTTTATAAAAATTTACTTTGTTTTTCATACTTTGTAAACATTTCTCTCATGTGCAGCAACGCACACTAGTTACACAATAACTAATTTTGCTCTCCTTTTTTTGTTTGACTGTTTTATATTATACCTTAGGCATACTGATAATAGACTAATGAAATTAACTGTTGGAAACATTTTTCAACGAACAACTTTACAATATGTAATATAACCACACCATTTTTTTTTTACACAATTTTAGTTATTTAAACTATTTTCCTTTTAATAAGTGTGTGCAGAATTATGTATGAAATTATGGCTATGGTAGTAGATATATATACCGAAAAATTAAATAACCACTTTTTTGCAAACCGTTCCTCCCTCATCGCAAACTAAAGCACTATATAGTGCAACTACAATAAGCATTTTATACCATCCTATTCGCCAGTCTCCAACCCTGTACGAATTAAGGACACGATTTTTTGGGTTCATTCAGCTGTTCATCAGAGGTGTATAGTCAATGGTAAAACCCACAAATATTAGTTAACACAAATGTATTAGGTAAAAAAGCTTTTGTTTTTTAACCTCTTTTTTGTCCCCTTCCCTTACAATGCCCAACATCTTGGTTAACAACTGACACTTTTAATTGACAGTAATAATCAACAATGAACTTTGGGGGGGGGGATCAAGTCACAAAAAGGACCTAATAAAACAGTGAAAAATAATAATCTAGCTCATAATGACTCCTTCCTTGACTGTCCTAAAACCCTACTCACAAAAGAGACCTAGTGTTTTAAGGACGTAGAGCTCACTTGATGACCAGTGCTAGAATAGTTTGTATGCATGTGAGAATGCTGTGTAGTTGCCAGATCTGATCATCAGTCATCACCGCTGATGCTGTTGAGTTTACTGAGGTCACACCTGCCTGTGTTATGCTATACTAAACATAATCTTCTAAACCAACAATAATAGCATGTGCAGCCATTGAGAGATTCTCTAATGAAAACTGCATACTGTTGGTTATAGATCTGTATTTGTTGATAAGTTACCACCTAGTCAGCTGCAACTCAATTTTATAAGTTTCCTCTTCCCCAACTTGAAATTGACCAACCCTAGGGGCCGGTACACACACACACACCGACTTTTGTCGTGCCCCCTGTACGATTCAAGAAATCTTATAGCTGCACGACAAGCAAAGAAACAAAGTAGGCAATGGAAGTCGTGGAGGTGTCAAAGTCGTGGAGGTGTCAAAGTCGTGGACGACAAATTTCAAGTCGCGCCCTACACCGACTGGGGGTCCGACAGGCAAGTCGTGTCGTATGGGCTCACGACTGTTTTGAGTCGTAGCGGGACATGGCGTTATACGGCTGTCGCGTCGGTGTATACAAACTAGTGGGTCTCAGGACACGACTGCGGGGCGCCACGCTGGGAAATAACGTGTTTTGTCCCTAAAAGTATCCAACAGGATGTCAAATGACATTGGCGACATTCTGAAATATCCAAAAAACTTTTTTCCATCACTTTTCAATTCGTCAAACGATACACTAAAAAGTCCTTTTGTCCTTTTCTCAAGTAAAAAGGATCTGTTTGGATACTTCTTCTTCTATGTCGACGTTTTCTCCTTAACAAGAGAAGGAGAAGGAGAACCTCTTCCTCCGGCGACATCCTCACAAATGAATAGTCCTAAAGCCAGTAGAGTTCGCTGTTGTGTTTGCTGAGTCGTATACCGATACGACAACTGTTGTCAGGTAACACGACTTTGTCATATGCCAGCACGACACGAACAGTCGTACTCACATGCCTCAAAGTCGGTGTGTGTGTACCGGCCCTAACAGACTTTATTGTCTCCCCAACACTGACTCGACCAACCATCTTCTCGACTGTCCTCTCACACCTCCCCAACTTTCTACAGTGTTTGTGTTAACTAAATTGTTTGTGTTAACCTTTGTTCTTGTTGTCTTAAATGCAGTTTTCAATTAATTTAAACAGTGTGTATAAACATGATGATCAATAAGTACGATACATCAAATATGTTTTAATTATTCTAGGTCATAATAGTTGGGACGATGATCAACCAGAATTGCAATTTAATCTGCCATAAATATACCATAATGATGCTCAATTGTAAGGACAAATAAAAAATTGAATTTACTAACTTATGTTATACAAAGATGTTAAATGTTTGAGACTACTGATTTTAACCCAACTGTTTGATGTTGTATGTACTATGTACAGGACCAGATGCCTGACCTGGGCTGTCCCCCAGCCTACGAGGACATTGTGAGCCGAGCCCCCAGTTACACATCACTGTTTGATGTTGTATGTACTACATACAGGACCAGATGCCTGACCTGGGCCGTCCCCCAGCCTACGAGGACATTGTGAGCCGAGCCCCCAGTTACACTTCACTGTTTGATGTTGTATGTACTATGTACAGGACCAGATGCCTGACCTGGGCCGTCCCCCAGCCTACGAGGACATTGTGAGCCGAGCCCCCAGTTACACTTCACTGTTTGATGTTGTATGTACTATGTACAGGACCAGATGCCTGACCTGGGCCGTCCCCCAGCCTACGAGGACATTGTGAGCCGAGCCCCCAGTTACACTTCACTGTTTGATGTTGTATGTACTATGTACAGGACCAGATGCCTGACCTGGGCCGTCCCCCAGCCTACGAGGACATTGTGAGCCGAGCCCCCAGTTACACTTCACTGTTTGATGTTGTATGTACTATGTACAGGACCAGATGCCTGACCTGGGCCGTCCCCCAGCCTACGAGGACATTGTGAGTCGAGCCCCCAGTTACACTTCACTGTTTGATGTTGTATGTACTATGTACAGGACCAGATGCCTGACCTGGGCCGTCCCCCAGCCTACGAGGACATTGTGAGCCGAGCCCCCAGTTACACTTCACTGTTTGACTGTGAGATTCCTCCGCTGCAGCTGCAATGTTCATCTCCTGAGGTCAAGACACATCCTCAGATGACACCAGAGTGACAAGCCCTTGTGTCAAGGTCTCCACCACACTACATCTCCTAATCCATAGACATTTGTACTTCTGTAATCTTAATTTTTATAATTTAAAAACACACACAATTGTTTTTCTTTTTTGACCTTATAAGGAGAAAAATTATGGTTGGGTTAAAGACCAAATGCATATAATAGTGAAGTCCTTGTAATCTTGCTGCAAACCAAACGTTTACTTAAATATTCAAGAATTAACTGTGAGATTGGTCTCCATAGAGCTTATGTTGCTCCCAAACAAAATACTAATCTGAGACTGACATTGTGCTCCTTACTTCATTCAACACTATTCAAGCTGGTTCCCTATGGTACGATTATAGTCTGGTCATATTAAAAAACTTTGTGAAAGAAAATAAACTATAACACCCCACCCAGTATTGAATGATGTTTTGAGGTTAGGTTTTTGTAGGGAGGTGGATACTGATGTCATTTTACAGATTTGCATGCAGAAAAGTGTTTTCATATATGTAGAAAATGTGGATTAATGGCTTGGGGGTG
Source organism: Macrosteles quadrilineatus (assembly GCF_028750875.1). NCBI lineage: Eukaryota > Metazoa > Arthropoda > Insecta > Hemiptera > Cicadellidae > Macrosteles > Macrosteles quadrilineatus. Next base: position 153,909,591 of record NW_026542594.1, read on the forward strand.
CGTTAAAACCCGTATATATTTGCAAAACGGAGCCAGAAGCAGATGTTCATCAGTTTCCATCGTGAGAGTGATTGATATTAAGGAAACTTTGCTTGCAAATCAGCATATTTCAGACTTCCAGGGCTGATCATAGTCCTCGATAGTCTTCTAGACACATACCATTTGAGTTCAAAATTTTCTCTCGTTATAAGTCACACAGCAATGTGCATGCAGAATTTCCTAACTTTGTACAAATGAGACAGGTGAACAACAGCAGTCCGCCTACACCAAGGAAAACATTGAGCAAATGGTAAATCCCCTTTGAATCCCCTCCTCCTCTTGTTCAAATTTTCTAGGTCCAAATTCTTTACTCCATTTGTGTCTATCAACGGGAGAAAGAATCAATAGCGGTTGACCACTGATAGCACAAAAATCTACTCACAGAATGCAATTTATACTTGGCAGGAGCATCAATTTTCTTTTAATATGACCAGACTAATCAGCCTGTAAGACTATGGATCAGCTAGAATAGTAGTGAATGAATTAAAGAACAAAATATTTGGTCTCAGGTTTGTATAGCTTGCTTGCTTGTGACGGGATTTGATGCAGATCTTATTTACAGACATCCCTCGCATCTACATTTAGAGGTTAAATTTCGTTGTAAATTCAGGAAGAAAGAAAATTTAATATTGAATATGTTATTTAAAAGTAGATATTAACAGATTACAATGAAAAATCAAGCTGTAAAAGTTTACCTAAATATTGTGCAAATTTTCTTTATGGATTGAAAAGAATTAAAGGAGATTAAAATGATTATATAATTAATTAAAAAGCTTTATTAAAAGTTAACAAGGGTAAGTTTTTATTTAACTAACATTTTTATTTGCGCAATAATGACATTACTACTCAAACAATTAAGCTACAACTCTCGCAAAGAACTTAACACTTTCCTAAAACTAGTGTAACTACTTTGTAAGTTTAATAATACCTCAAAATGTATAGTACAAACTTTATCTTGGATATACACAGCAAACATTCCATTAGAGAGAAAAGTGTTAAAATAACCGTGTGGTTTTACACAATATATGATTATTTAAATTAGTAAATTACTGCTGGTAACTAAGTAAAACTATTGATATCGATTCAAAACTTTACATTGTTCTGTTCTATATGGAGGTTATAAGTAATCTTTTCTAACAAAAATTAGCACCACAAGAAAATTATCATGTTGATTTATAACTAACATTTTCAAATAATATACATATATACAAGTTTAAAAAATCTTAAAATGATTTTTTTTTATTGTTTAAAAAATGGAAGTATTTACAGGATTTACTTCTTTAGATTGATTACTGAGTTATAATGTACATTGACTTTTCCATTAATGGCTTCGCTAGAAACAGCATTTCATAAACAAACATCTTAGTGGCATCTTGATGGCAGGCATGCCAACCTACCACATTTTTCTGGGAGGTAAAGCAAGATAGTGACCATTTAAAAAACAAATCCTAACCATGTGTACATTGTAATCTTCATTTCAATCAAACCATAATAAACTTACATTTTAACCTTAACTATGTTTAAATGAGAATTCCCTTGAGGTTAACAGACATAAACTTAAATTGTATAAGTAAACAAAACTTTCTTTTGAAATTAAGTCTACTAGTCTAGTTTGAAATTAAGCATGCATTTTAGAAAAACATGCCTTAAATCCGTCAAGTGTAAAACTCTTAAAACTAAAATGACCAATCTAACTGTTGTTACTTCTGCCAATTTTTAAATGAATCACCGAGAACATAAATACAGGGTGAAGTAAGGTAATTTTGTTATAGTTCAGAGCTGTTGGTTGAAGAGAAGGGAGATAAAAGTGGCTGTGGTTTAATTGATAGGTTACAACACAGGTTTGTAATCAGCTGATTTTTGGTTGTTCAGTTGCCAAAATGAAGTGGACAAAAGTGAGGAGTGCACAATTTGTCATGACATGAATTATTAGTCACACACTCAGTTATTGCTATGCAGCTTGGTTTTAGTTTTCAATTAATTTCGGGCCCATATAAATGCATTGGCCAGTAAATAATTGTTAGAAAAAACTTTATTATGTACCTAATGTAAAGAACATTTGCTTTTTCACAGATTTCAATACTGCTGTTGGTACAATCCCGTTATTCAGGATGCATTACCATGTAAATATAATTATTGGTTGCTATCCCAGGTCATGTCAGAACCATAAATCGCAAACCAAAAACCAACTGGACAAAAGATCAAGTGGGGGATAGAAAACGTACATTTCATTGAAGAATTAGCACTCCTCATATTTTCACTGTATTATGGCAACTGAACCTGGGATGTTTCTATACGTATAGAAACCACGAGGTTTTATTTGTGAACCACAAACACTCTATCTTTTCTTTAACCAAATGCTCTGCTGCAGTGTGGATAAAAAACAATTTACCACACTTCATAAAGTACAACTAGAGTGGACAATATATTGTACTCATTTATTGGAGCAATTGTTGACACTTGAAACACTGAACTGTTAGCTATGCATGACTCAGGAGTTCAGCCAGCTTAAAAGAGTGTTGCAAATTTAAAATATGTTCACTACTTACAACTTTAAACCTGGCTAATTCCAGTTATATTTTATATAAATGTTATGTATTTCATCTGGCTCTAGTAAATTACCGACTTTACAGAGTGCTTAGTTACAATATCAAGGTTAAGGAAAGGGTTTTTTTCATAACTAAGCGTATTTTTACCCAAATATGAAAGAAAATTAAGTGTTAGATGCCTTGTGTAGCATTTATTTGTCCACTAAATTATGTCTATCTTAATGATAATTTACAATCACTTTTTGCTTTTTTTAGCCAATTAAATATTTAGGATTAAGAGCCACTGTAGTAGCAATTAAAATAATATAGTACACTCCCTAGAGAGAAAAATTACTAATACAGTTATAAAAATTGGCTTAACATTATTGAGGTAATATTGTTGTTATGAAACAATATGATAGGTAAATAATTGACAGCTATATTTTAATAGGATAAATTTTATAAATTTAATAGGATAGTCACATTTCAGTTAATACTTCTACTAGTGAGAGCAATCTTAACATAATTAATAGGAGATAACCATTAATTAAGACAAATACCTTTTAGCACTAAACTTCCAAAAAAGTTTTGCTTGGTCTAATAAAACTAACAAACATAATATACTTTGTTTTACTCTAGGCTACTATATTAAATGCTCAAACACATGTTCACATAAAAATCCATAACAACTAGTAGATAACCTATAGCAATTTGAGTTTGGATATGATTACAAAGTGCACCATTTTTCTTGTACTTTTGGTAATATAAGGATCCTTAAAACCCCTTAAGATTAATGACAGAGTGAAAAGACCCTTTGCTGACTTAACTATTACTTTACCAAGAAATGCAAGGTTTTAATCAGCTAATGCAAACAATATCACTGATGCTTTGCCTCTGAAGCCAAATAGGAAAAACAGCCAGTTGATAAGTAGAGGTGTTCAGTACTGCTATGTTACACCCATACAATGTTCTTTGTACCATCCAGGACAAAACTAGTTGATAAGTAGCACAAAAGGCGTACAAAAATAAAATTCTGACTCTACATTTTATATAATTAACTATGCATTATTGTTTTTTACCAACACTATCTGAGAAATGTATTTCAATTTCACTGGACTGTTTATGTTATACTAAGCTTCAGTTACTGTGTCGTCACAGATTATTTTTGTAATGCTCAGTGAAGTTGTTAAAATGATCAACGCCTACTCATATTATTAACAACTTTCCCACTCATGACATGGTGAAAATACCTGTTTGCATTACAGAATATCTGGGAAATAATTTTGAGTGGCTACCTACACTAGTGTAAGGAGCATGCATATTTCAATATCATCACAATCCATTTACAAGAATTTGAGGAATTTGATTTTCCTGTCAAAGTAGCGGTTGCTATACCTCTAACTATTGATACAGTGTCCAATAGTCAATGTTGCTACCCAGCCTGGTTTTTCTTATGTAATTAGATAACGATACAAAATGAGTTGATATAACTCCTCTCTTATAAACCTGAAGCAGTCAACAGAGAACAAGTGAGTGTTAAATGTATTTAGTTAAAATATACATAATATCAATAATAATACTGGTAAAACAGAAAACAGTCTTTGAGTGAGCCTATAATTGAACAGTTAGCCAGATATAGCTACATTATTTGATCAATCTGAAAATGTGTTACTTAATACTGTTTAATAGAAGCTATAGATGATATAGTCTTCCTTCAGTACTTCTTAATTCAGTTTTGTGCCTTGAATACTTCCTTCACAATGACAAATTTCACAATTTCAATTTGGTCTAATCGTAATGGTTCGCAAACTTTTTCAAACAAATGTAGGTTTACTCATTTATACAAAATTTCATCAAAATGGGATCATTTTTGCTCTTAAGTTATCATCATGCTAATGGACACTCACATATATAAATATATGAATTTGAACGGATGGTGTTTTTGGCCTCTGGGGACCTCCTAGGCTTTTCAATGAGCCTAACCCCACCACCCTCAGACGACCCATGAACAGTACGCTGCAGAAAAGAGATCGGTTATTTTGTAGCACTCTGTATGTTTCCGTAAAAGTCCGGTGATTTTAGAAGAATATGACTACATCCAAGAAAAATTTACTAAAATTTTCATTGAAGGAATTAATTATTATTCACCGTTGGGAAAAAACCACCTGAACAACATTGGGCCTTTTAACTCTACACTTTCTCAGGTAAATATAATTGACTCTATTACAGCAAACTAACCAAAAGAATGCCATTTGAAGCGAATAAAATTGTGGCAGATATGCTATGCAGGAAAGTGTTAGGTTTTAAGGTCCTAAGGCTTTTAAAAGTAATGTGAACAAATGTTATGCCTATAAAAAAAATTACTGAAATTTGTAAACATTCTGGCGACAATAGTGGTACCATGGGCTACATTATCAATAACAAAAGATAAACATGGACAACTTATGCGGCTGTTGGTAAGTTGAGAAACATTTGTAGATAACACTAAAAAAACAAGATCAGCTTTTGAAAAATTATAAAATATTTACAAGAAATGTTGATTATAATGAACTAAAACTTTTACTGTTATTGTGAACATTGTGAATATTTCATTTCCATTAGTTACATAATCTTTGAGTTGACTCTTATAAAAATCATCGGAAATTATTACTGTTATTGGTTTTTAAATAACTCCTTTAATACTTTGCATTTGCTCAGATTCAAGCAACAGGTACACTAGTGTGTTATAAATTGAATTGACGTTTGAAGTATTATCAAACAATTAGCAGTTATTAAATTTTCTGTGTTGCAAAAATAATATAAAAATGGAATTGGATCCCCCTTTGCTATTAGAAATCTCAAATCTGTATGAATTTCTAACTAGATGGAGGATATCATGATATCATGACCTTTAAGAGACGTTACCTCTTGATGATTAAGATGACAAACAATTATTAGGAAAATAACTCGAAATACTTCTAAAGCACAATGACAAGTTTAAACTGAAATTCCCAAATTGTCTTGAGTTCTATCATATTATATCAGTATACACCATCTTAGCTCCTATTAACTAAACTACTTCACATATTGCAATTTACTTAAGTAAAAAGTTTTCAGTGCACCTTTACTTTGTCATGAGCTTATTGTCAAAAACTACGACTTGATCTACATGGTGAGTGTTGCAAGAAAAAGCACAAATACAAGTTTAATTTACATAACACTTTTTACCAGTATAATCTAGTATAAAAAGACCATAAGTGACGTTCTCAAATATTAGAACAGATCTTAACAGATAAGAAACTGTTTTCTTAACTTTAAGATGATCACAGCTTTGTTCATGGCTATAACTTTTAGTAGCAAATGTACATTAGTTATAAAACTTCAACTCTACTAATTGTGCTATCAATAGTAACCTACTATGAGCCTAGGTACAGGAGGGTATCAGACACAACTACGGTAGACCACCTCTTATCTGGTCACTTTTTAACCGGACTAGACTCGGCAGAAAGTGACATCTCTCTAACTGGACAATGTTTATCAGCACATCAGTTTAACCGGATTGGATTGGCAAGGATTGGGTAACACTGAAACAACTCTTCTCATGGAAAATATTTGAGACCAGCAATTACTTATATAAATACTATGCTCTCCCAAATTTAAGTAAAATTATTATTTAAGTAAAATAAGAAAAGGTTTAGTTTTCGAATTATTCAAATTTTAGGGGACATCGGATTAAGCGGAAAACCCGCTGTCAGAAATAGTCTCCATCTCGAGGAGTCCGGATAAGAGGTAGTCTACGATACTAGTGTACTAATGGTTACATCTTATAAAACACATCATTAGAGTACCATGACGGGGTGGTTAGGGGGTCGAGTAAAAGGCACCACAGTACCAACCCAACAACACACAGCGCCATGATGACACTTCGCTGGGGCTCCTGGTATGTGTATAACTCTGACAGATCTGGGAAGCCCATGTGATTGCAGAATGCGTGAGCCATGAATGGAGCGATAAAGTGGCCCGTCCGAACAAACAGGTAAGCCGAGTAGGCACCAAACATTGTTGTGTAGGAAAACTGAAAGCCTGTGGATCAAACAGATCAAGTATGCTGGCTTTAGAAGTTTTCCATTTGATCCACCAATTCAACAAAGAAATCAGAATGAATTAAAGATGCCACATTATTCTCCTAAGTATTCTTGCCCGCTTGCAAAGCACGGGTATATTAAATAGTTCACAGTAAATTTATTAAAAAACCCCATCTTTGTTACTAGGTAGGGTGTGGTAATTGAATGGCTTTCTCTCTAATACTTTGTCCAAGTTTATAGCTAAGAAGTGATCATAATCTATTTATATCTTTCAAGTTTTACACCTGTCACCTGTTTCACTAGCTAGACTGGAAGAAAAAAAAAATTGTGATGAAAAATAAAGAGTTTAACTTTATTGGTTACTTCATATTTTGTTGTGGTGTTTCCGGACCAATAAATGTGGTGTTTGATTGACAAATAAATAAAAGGTTAAAATACCTGCTTGTCGCCTTGTGGTCCAAGTCTTGGACTACACACTTGGACCACAAGGCGACAAGTAGGTATTTTCAGTGGCGTAACAGCCGCCCCCGCAGACCCCGCGGTGCGGGGGGGCCCGCGAGGTTTAGGGGCCCGCGAGGTTAAGATACCCTTTTCTCATAAAACCGTCCGTAAAACCGATCCTTTGTTCACAAATGTTTTTCTCTCCTGACAAATTATAAATAAAAAAACGATGTGTTGGTAGATACTTTTATTCTGCCAAATCTACCAAAGTTTTATCTTTTAATTAACAATATTGTTAACGAAACGCCAACGCTCCCTACGATCACCCGACGATGTGTATTGTCAGTGTGGTTGTGTAGCTTCATGCTAGCGCTAGGAGCTGTGTGCCGGGCCTGCCTGCCGGCCTGCCGCCGCGCCGTGGCGACACACACTCGGAGCCAGCCCCTCCGCCTCCCCCCTCCCCCACTAACCGCTCACGTGTACTCAGCTGACCGTAGATCACCTGATTTTGGAGATCCATTCCATGCGGATTGCGAGTGACTCGTCAGTAGTGCATGTCGCGAGAGTTTCTCAATCAGGTGGCATGTCATTAAATTGGGCTAATTTAGTGAAGCACTAACATTTACAGTTGGGACCACGAAAGTTTGCAGTTGGCGGCAGCCAATCACAAGACTAGTGCGACGTTGCCATATCGCCCTTTGACGACACTAATTAAAATACTAAACAACATTTTTCAAACAGCTGGTATTATTCGATTTGGCAACACCGCACTGCCCTCATTGGCTCATTTGAAGTCAAATGGTAAATATGCTACTCCCTCAACTGCAAACTTTCGTGGTCCCGACTCAAATTATAGTTGGAAGCTTGGTTGAGTTTAGTAATGAATGTGAATGGTGGAGTAATGTAGTAGCCCATATATATTAATCACGGACATAACTCCCAAGTTTATTATCACTGTGACAGTGACAAAATATAAAATATGTTTCAAGGACGACTCTGGTCGTGTGGTTGAAGAATAGGTAAATACTTGATATTGCTAGAGACCATCCTCTGCCAGTCTGATCGTGTAGGCCGTATGCCTGCCGTCACCTACGTCATGTGATAGTTGTGGTGTGGTGATGGTTGTGGTATATAGTGCTGTGGTGGGGAATGGGAGGGGTAGTAGGGGGCCCACAGACATATTTGCGGGGGGGCCCGGGGAAATACTGTTACGCCACTGGGTATTTTAACCTTTTATTTATTTATTGGTTATTTTCTTATATACAGAATAGCCCAATAAATGAAAATCGTGAATGAAGAATCCAAAGAAATCAAGAACTAAGAACTCTGCACAAACATCCGGACTTAATAGCCATCATCAAAAGCAGGAGATTATCGGACGTGGCGAGAAAACCCGAAAAATCCCGTTATTAAAGAAGTATTTGAGGAGAGACCGCAGCAGGCACCAGACTGCTAGGAATGCCAAGACTTAGATGGAAAGATCAAATGGAAAAAGACCTGAAAAGGATAAGAGTATTCTGGGAGCAAGCCGAGGACCGGGAAGCCTGGAGGCGCATCGTTGCAGAGGTCAAAAAGCTACTTCTGTTTGAATGGCCACATCAGTAAGTTAAGGTAAGTTATTTTCTTATTAACACTTTCAGGGTGGTTGAGCGATGGCCAGCTGCGGCCCATGGCGGGAACAGCTAATGCACTGCGTGGTTGAGTGCCCGAAAACGTTTTAATTTAACTTCATTCAAATGAGAGGCATATTGTAGCATGTACTGGGTTCCAGTCGTTGTGGGTGTAGTTTTACAAGACAAGAACAGAACAAATACAGAACTAAACAAAACTGCTATCGGTAGCAGGCCCTCAGTATTGCCAAATGGAAGGAAAAGTAGGGGCAAAAAAACCCAGATACAAAAAATACCACAAAAAAAGCAAGTAGATTTGAGGTTAGGCTCCCTCAGGTTAATGTTTCACTACAGTAATAATTATAACATTCTATTACATATCAATAAATTCCAACCAAAACATCACACTACACTAAATTTGGAACAACCCCACCACTTATAAGTTAGTCGGATTTAAAACCAATAATACTGGATTGAAGTATACAACTGGCACAATAAGCGGCAATCGGATACAACGTTCTCTGTAAGAGGAGTTTGTTGTTGGCATGAGAGAAGGACAACATTTAAAATCAAATCAAATCAAATCTTTATTCATCATTTAACATGAGTTAAAATAGATTTTGTCAAAATGTATAATGTAAATACCTTAAAGACACCTCAAAACATGACTAGGCCTACAGCATTAAAGACAATTTGTTTAAAGGTTTCCAGACAATAAAATAAATAATAAATAAGCAGTTCAGACAAATGCACCTCGTAAAGAATTATTTTGGTAACTAAGTTAACTTATTGAATAAATACATAAACACTGGTGTATAATTTTAAAAAGCAGGTACGGTACCGGTACATAAATAATTAAGATTATCACAGTGGCTTAGGCAAAAGACTAACCTAAAATAAATAAATATTTGAGTGATAAAACATGTAAAGTAGGCTACTAAAAGAAACTAATAAAAAATTTAAATGATGCAACAAGCAATTTCCCGCCCCGTCCCACTGGTGTGGGTATTGTATGTCGAGATTTCCCACACCGTGCTAACAAATATTAACAATTGTTAGTTTTCTTTAGAACCAGTGATGTCAGAGTCAGTGAGGTCAGAGTCTGAGTGATCACTAGAGTGTGCGTAAGATTCACTTGTTCCCTGCTGAAGATAAACTGGTTGCTATTTTAGGTTGGATAATACATAGGAGATTTGCTAATTAGGAGATTATCACATGGAGGTAGGCCTATTGAGTGAAACACAAAACCTAATTGACACTTCTCTTATTTGGGAAATATAGAGGATACTTACATGAAAGTAGAAGAGCTTTCTTCAATTCCATTCCGTGACTTAATCTTTCAGCCATGTGGTGAAAGTGTGCTGAAAAAACACCAAGTACAGACTGGATTATAGTCAATACAAAGGACACATTTTAATCTTAACTGGACAGATTTGGCCAAATTGTGTACCACATTTACAAAGTCAGTACCAGTATTGGGTTCTTACCAATCTATTCACGGTTCTTGGTATTGAAATTATCATCAAACTGTCATCATGATGGAATGGCCTCTGGATTGTCTGAATTAACTATATAGTGGTTTAAAATACCTTGTTACTGTCAAAAACGATCCTTCGTATGCAAGACTACAACTGTTTCATGCTTCAAAGGAGCACATCTTCAGGTCGGAAGAACGTAAGTAGTCTTCATTAAGATTAGATATTCCTCGTAGTGGAGTTTGTCAAAAGTTTAATAAATAGGTAACAAAACACATAGCTCACGGAAACACAGCTCTCATTACGGCTCGCTTTAATCCTCCTTAGCGTCAACCGTTGACAGTCCCTTCCTGAAGCCGTACTGACGAGGGGATAGATTTCCTGCAGCAACCACGGTTGAATTCAGTCGGGAACGGATCAACTTTTCCAAGACTTTCCCAGCAGTGTCCAACATACAGAGAGGTCTGTAAGAGGAGGGTAGGTCTGGGTTTCCTTTTCCCTTCCCCACGAGCACAAGCCTAGCTGTTTTCCAGCAAAAGGGAAACTTGCCCTCGGCCAGACAGGCATTGTACGTGCTCAAAAGGATTTGTGGATTTATTGAAAAGACTTTCTTCAGGGCCTCACCAGGTACCCCATCCGGTCCAGGAGCCTTGTTGTTCTTCAGGGATAGAACGGCCGCCTCCAACTCCTCGAGACTGAACAGCGGTACGTCGTCCACCCTTCCGAACTCCCGCAATGGGCGCAGTGTGTGAGTCGGGAAAAGGGACTTTACGATCCTCTCCATAGAGGCCCCGTCCATAACGGAAGGTGGAGAGCGGGTGCCAAGCGGTGCGAGCCCTGTGGGCTTAGGTCACATGTTGGCCTGACTTGAAGTAATGTGACAAACAATTCCAGGTCTGTGTCCAACAGAGTAGAGGGGGTTTTTTAGTGAGTAGTCTGTGATAAACTCAGGAGTCTCACACTACAGGCTGGCTACCTGTGTGTGTAAAAGCATTTTCCCTCCTCACCCAAAAAAAAAAAAAAAAACTATTATCATCCTAACTAAATATTACTCACTCTTTATAAGACATATTTCCATCATAATATAATAAGTTAGCTAATAATAATATTATTACAAAGGGCATTTAATTGATTTCATTGATGTGATTATGAATGCAGTTTAATAATTGGAAGCAGGTAACTTTTTAAGTATGAATGAGAATTGTTTTCAAATAGGATGGATTTAACTGCCCGGGTACTGTTCTCGTTTAAATAAGCAAATCTTGAACCAAGTAAAATAATGTTGAACTGATTACCTATTTGTTTGTTTTAAAAAAAATCAGCAAGTCGCAGAAAAATAAAGAGGAAGTTGTGGGAAAAAAGAAGAACAGAATTAGGAACTAAACAAAATAGTAGAAGACAAAATAAATACTGAGGATCTAATTAGCGAGATTGAAAAGTACCCTGAAATTTGAATAGTAACGCGAGAAGGGAATGTTCAATAATTGCTCGTTAGAATTTTATCAACAAGTTCTACGGTGGATATTGGTGGAGTGGCTTGTCAGTTGCCTGTAACACCAACTGCGTTTGCCTGGGCGGTAACTGGTGGCGGCAACTAGTGACCTTACGTGAAACGGCACTAAAAATTAACACAAAATTATATTTTCTTACCAGTGCCAAAAAATAACGGGCAGATGAAGATTGCTGTGTTAGGACGGAAGCACTGCAGCAAGAGTGGTAGCATGCAAGCTCTGAACGTGAATTCCTCTGATAATGGAGCAACAATGTGGTTCCTCATCCATATCAGATTCAACATATTGTTAACCCAGTACATTGGCTCTGGAAACAGACAAAACAAAACCTTAATTTTCAATTTTGTAATTCACTAAGTTCATGAGAAATCTTGAGAAAAAATCAGACAATTAGAGTTAGACTTTGACTGTTATTTCAATAACTTAAATTATATGTTCAGTAAATTGTCTGATATCAACAATATGCAGAAGCGTGCTTTGAGATAAAGTACATTACTTATTTCTGATCAAAATTTGATTCTAATTCACAAATTATTGACCAGTACCATATTAGTTTAACTATTTTATTCAAAGTGAGCTGTGTAAGATAGTTTAAATTGTCAATTACCGTATAACATTTAGGCCTGGCTTATGAGCTGTGATGCTCATGACACAACGGATCAGGCCACGCAGCATTTGAATGTTTGACTAGCACATGTTGAGGCACAGCACACACACTACGCAGTCGCCAAGATCCAGAATAGCAATTTTTCTGATTTCGATATGGGAATTGAATTTTTCTCTATTTAAATGACATTTTCTTTAACGTATTTTTTGGGAAATAAATGAACTTGCCAAATTAAATCCAAATTTAAATTAATAAATAAATAAAAAGCAATTTAAATTAATGAATAAATAAAAAGCTTTTAATTTACATGGGAATTTCATATCAAATGGATTTCAAACTAACAAAAGTCAAAACTTAAACTAAACTAGCCTAATATACTGACATAAGAATAATATACAGAAAATGTCTACAAAATAAATTTACAATAGGTACATATTTTAATTTTGTTTTATTGTGGTCCTCAATGAGCTATATTTTTTGGAGCAGGGCCGCGTTAAGGGTCAGTGGAGCCCTGGGCAAACTCAAAAGCAGCGCCCCCATTTTTCCTAGTGCAGGCGAGCAGTAGTTGTACGGCATAATGCCCAGTCTGCCCATTTATAAGAGCGGGCCTGATTTGGAGTTCTTAATCTCCTGAGGAAGGCCATTATACAAATATGGGCCGAAATAAGAAAAAGACTTCTTCCAACCTCAAGCCTCACTTTAGTAAAGTGTGTGAATTGGTCAGAGCGAGTATTACACAGACAGATTCCCTCCCTGTACTTAAGCTTCTTGCTGATGTATTGAGGCTCTCCCAGCTTGAGCACTTTGGACCAGGCAGCAAGTCAGCTTCCTGCATCATCCATTAGGACGAGCTTTTGTAGCATCTCAAAAGGAGGACACATAGTCAAAGCGTAAGGCCAAAAATTAAGCTAATGGCAGAATTTTGATTTCTTTGAACTCTTACCAAATACTCCTTAGAGATGCTGTTTCTATATGTAGGAAAGCAATACTGTATGTAAGGACTGGGAGGACCTCAGCCTCATGAGTTGCGTTTTGGATTATTCTGCCGTTGAAATGCAGATGTGACAGGGGAATGAAATGCCAACAAGGGTGACTTCTATAGCTCAATTCCTGCATCAGAATGTGTGATCCAGTATGTATGACAAATCACTTATCAACATTCAACCAAAGGCCATTCATGACAGACCATTGCTCACAGAGCTATGTTCTCGCCTAATGAAAAATGGCAACAGCTGGTCCATATAGATGGGATGGCTACTGCAATATCCAAAAGCCAGCTATCACAAAGCCCTTTGGACTGTGCTTAGGATAATAAAATAAATGTCTGCTTTAATTAATATCTTTTTGCATTAAATTGTCAATACAATACAGATGACTATCAAACGCATACCTGCATAAAGCCTCCAAATGCCACTTCGCCCTTGCATTGCCAGGGGTCCAAGAAAAAGAATCATTGTAAGAACCAACGGTAAAATGGAAGCAACCAGTATGCCTGGTAATCTGAGACCTAATAGCTCCCATATCGTGTTCTGTAAAAAATTCATTAGCTTAACACAATTTTGATCTCAACATGGAGTTTAAAAAATAGTTGTTTTGTGATATGCAACTTCTTCATACTCTAGCATAGTTTTCTATTCAACTGATATTTTATAATGGATTACTCAAGCACTACAGAAAATTACTTATGTAGTACTTCACTAGATCAACTAGAACTAAAAGTAAGTGCACTTTTTCTGCTTGTATAAACCATTCATTTAATCACTTGATATTTACATTAACTGCAATTGCATGTAGGCCTAATACAACTTTGCATACATAAACAGAGTCTTCTTTACCACACTGTTCTTGTAAGTGAGCCAGGATTTGTAAGTGAGTGCTAGCTTAGGTAACCTAGACAGAGATAAACTTTTTTAACATATTGATGTGCACAGATACATTTATTTACAACACAGATTCGCCAGAGAGTGCATTTTAAGCTGGATATGACATTTGTATGATGCATACAAATTCAATTATAATAAACAAAACTCTATACTTGAACAGTGTCAAGAAATAACATTTGTCTAAAACCAACATTTCTGTTTTTCATCTATGGGTCATGAGCCCTACAGTACAACATGCAAGGAGGATAGTGTCATGTTTGTAAGATACTAGCTGTTACCGCCCCATTTGACTTCATATGTATTAAAAAAAGCTATTGATTGCCATACCGGTTTGAGTGGCACTTTAAAAGGTTTTCATGGTTACTTTGAAAAACAAAATTGGGCTTAATAAGCTGTCAGGGCGGAGCCATAGTAGAGTATTAAAATTAAAATGACTATGTCCTTAAAGTCTGTGGTTAAATATTGGCTCTACTAAGGGGAAAAATCAGCTCAAATAATCGGTCAAGTATTTGTCACGTTATTGACATACTCAAAACATTCATATCTATAATATTAGTTCTTTACATCCAAGTCATTGACTTGATCAGTAATGCACTAAAATTATTAACACACTAATCCGTTTCCCAGAAATTTCTCTGGGAAACAGAAACAAAACACTTTTTTATAATAGTCAGGTTGGGTAGCAGGAAAATATTTCAGTTCTGGCGGAGAGGCTGCAATTTTAGGTGGTTATAGTATACAAGTTTCTGAATCAAAAACCGCCGAGACCCCAATTTTTAAGGACCTCGGTCGTCCGTAATGACGTCATCAAAATGGCGGCCGTAAGAGGATGCTGGGTCCCCATGAATTGGCTATAACGACCGAATGCCTGAACCGATTTTCATGAAATTCGGCACACAAGTGCTTAAATACATTATCTCGGCCTGGGTTGAAAATGGTCAAGTTTCATCAAGTCATTTCTAAATGGCGGCCGTTAAAACCTAAAATTAAAAATAAATCATTCATTGTTTTGTGTTCTCAACTCCCTCCAAAAATCTGCAGCAACCTATTCACTTTCCTTGCAATAAAAGATTGCATTACCGTCTCTGCATTTCATGGAATAGGCAAAATACCCCCACCACAGCCAACCTGCAGATTAAGTGAGTTTCCATTTCCCTGATTTGATTTTCAATTAAATCAATTTCAATAACATTAGGTTTCATGAGTATCTAGGTTTGCTGCTACAAGGAGATTAATAAAGTGAATTTTTATTAATATATTAATAGCTTAGTTTAAAATAAATAAATTTGCCAAGTTTCATTAAAATATAATCATAAACAAGCAAACTACAACAGTTTATGTACTCTCCGTAATAATAACATGGGAATTTTAAATTTACAATGTTTTAAATTTTCTCCGTAACCAATTACCTTATAATACCCCCGCCGCCGCAAACCTGCAGACTTAGCGAATTTCCATTTGCCTGATTGGATTTAGGCCCTACTCTAAAATATCTCCTTAAAAATGTCACATTTATTCCCCACTTAAATAGCATTTGTTTAACGAGTACTTAGGTTTGCTGCAACAGGGAGAGTGAAAACGTATTTTTTTATGAAATGTAATAGTTTAGTATGAAATGAATAAATTTTACAAATTTGATAAAAATATGTTCACAAACAAGCAAAATACAACAGTTAACTTATTCTCCATAAGAATAACATGGGAATTTTAAAATTACAGATTTTTGGAATTTTCTTCGTAACCATTAGGCGCATAGCTACGCTTTAATATACTAAATTATTTTTTTTTTTAAGCTCTACAAAATTGTTTGAAAAGAAATTGCTAAGTTTTAAGTTTTTAGGGTTAAAAATGGGAAAAACCAATTTTTACCCATAAAGCCCTCCATAAACCCCTGTTCCCATAGTCCGATCATGCTGGTTTGCGAACTCCTAACTTAATGAAATTTTGCAAAAACAAGTAAACCAACGTTTCTTCGAACAAGTTCACAAACCAGCGTGGTCGGGCCTTGGCAACGGGGGTTTTGGGGTGATTTAAGGGGTAAAAATTGGGTTGACCCAAAAATGTTTGACCCTCAAAACATGAAATTCCCTAATTTTTCTCTAAACAATTTTGAAGATCTTAATAAAACAAATAATTTAGTGAATTCAAGTGTTTTTATGAGGTTATTGGTTACGGAGAAAATTCAAAATATTGTCAATTTAAAACTCCTACGTTATTATTACGGAGAGTACATAAACTGTTGTAGTTTGCTTGTTTATGATTACATTTTTTGAAACTTGGCAAATTTATTTATTTTAAACTAAGCTATTAATATATTAATAAAAACTCACTTTATTAATCTCCTTGTAGCAGCAAACCTAGGTACTCATGAAACCTAATGTTATTGAAATTGATTTAATTGAAAATCAAATCAGGGAAATGGAAACTCACTTAATCTGCAGGTTGGCTGTGGTGGGGGTATTTTGCCTATTCCATGAAATGCAGAGACGGTAATGCAACCTTTTTTTGCAAGGAAAGTGAATAGGTTGCTGCAGATCCCTGGAGGGAGTTGAGAACACAAAACACTGAATGATTTTTTTTTAATTTTAGGTTTTAACGGCCGCCATTTTGAAATGACTTGATGAAACTTGACCATTTTCAACTCAGGCCGAGATAATGTATTTAAGCACTTGTGTGCCGAATTTCATGAAAATCGGTTCAGGCATTCGGTCGTTATAGCCAATTCATGGGGACCCAGCATCCTCTGATGGCCGCCATTTTGAGGACGTCATTACGGACGACCGAGGTCCTTAAAAATTGGGGTCTGGGCGGTTTTTGGTTCAGAAACTTGTATACTATAACCACCTAAAATTGCAGCCTCTCCGCCAGAACTGAAATATTTTCCTGCTACCCAACCTGACTATTATAAAAAAGTGTTTTGTTTTTGTTTCCCAGAGACAAAATCTTGTACGTTACACGTTACGCAAGAGCGTGTTTACATCACTTCGGTAAATTATGCAACTCGCTTCCGCTCCTTGCACAACATTCACCTGCGTGATGTAAAAACGCTCTTACTACACTTGTAAGGTAAATAGCTATTATTATATTGAAGTGTTGTTGTAGCCTTTGCATAAAAGTTTCAGAGAAAAATCCAACAAACAGTAAATTTCAAATTTCTACCGTATGTTCTTCAGCAGAATAAAATAAAACTGTTTTAGTTTTCTTGTTTAAGAATATTTATACATATTTTGATAAAATTTGGCAAATTTGTTTCTGTAACAACAAATATTGATGAAGTAAGGTTCTAGGAAAATCCATGTTGAAAATTAAACAGAAAATAAGAATATCGACAAAATCATGAGTTTGGCAGATTCACTTTGTGTCTGAATTTCTTTAAAATATCTACCTTCACTAACCTTGTCAAACACATCACATCCAGAGAACATGTAGAGAAATAGGGGTGAAACAAACATCATAGCAAATACACTCAAAAACCTCTTCTTTATGGTTGTTGGATGATCTCTGTAACAAAAACAATCATCATACAGCTATAACATCACGTTGATTGGGCTTTTCTTTATAAATATATGCCTAGATAGATGGTGTGTTGATGGCCTAGACTCCCTGATGGGTTATCCACATTGACCATCGATTCAATGTATAATAACTCCCTGGATTGCGCGCTCAGGTAGAAAAGTAGGGCTCGAAAAACTGCCAAAGGCCATCGCTACCTCGCTCTGTTCACCATAGGAGTGGTGTTAAAGGCACGACCCACCCTAGTGCGGAGCGTCACGCCCGCTCTCGCCGTGTATTGCTATGTTAGTTTTGTGGAATCATACCGAGGATAATTGATTGTAACGAACTTAGGCCCATTCTACACGAGAGTAAAACCCGCGAAGGGATTCCCGCGTCGTGGCCACGCGCTCGACGGGGACCATTGCGTTAAATTGGCGTGTCTACACAAGCGGGATTCACGACGCGGGTCAACGCGTCAGTAGGCGGGAGCGAGAAGTTGACGTTGATGTCGGCGATAATCCCGTGTCGGAAATCCTGCTAGCCATTCTACACGTAGCGGTATCAACGCGCGCGGCAGCTTACTTCACATAATATTGTCCAGTTGCGTTTAACTTGGCCTCTAACCACAGACAATTCTGTGGTTCAACTCAGGGTGGTGTAATGTTTGATCATAAATGTAGCATTGAATTAGTTTTCATATGTTATACATGTTGCATGCCTTTATTCAAAAGTATTTTTATTTTAACTATGAAAATAATTGGTAAGCTTCAGCTGGTAACTTAAGTAATGTGTTTGACATACAGTACATTTAATTTATTAACATCAATTAAAATATTCATTTCTAATGCCAAATAAAATAAAAATAAAATCATAATATGACAACCATAATATGTTCTATACAATTGAAATTGCAATCTATTCGTCGGAGATAAGCGATTTTGTATATACTGAAGTTAAATTAAGCTATATTTCTAAACAATGTGAATAAAGAATAAAAGAAGAACTTGGTCCAAATTAATAGCTTGAGTTGGACAACTCCGGCTATAAAACCGAGCTCCACCAACTCGTTTACCAACTCGTGTCCACCAAGCGTCTACGTGACGGGGATCCCACCACGTGTAGTTTGCACATAATTTTGGGGCGTTCACGCTGGAATCCCGTCGCGGGTTTCACGCTCGTGTAGAATGGGCCTTAAGGAGGTTTTATAAGCAGATATTATTAATCTATGTACTTGCTCACACTATACAGAGTACTTGGGGACCGAGCTTTGCTCGGGGAAAATCATTAGTTCACTCTGAAAGCACCTTAGTATTGGTGATACATAAATCCATTCCCAAACTCCACACGGCTCGCCTTTACTACGCCCTACACCATTTCCTACGTCATGGACCTGTTTCCCTCCATTCCCATTGCATTTAAAGATTGCAGATACCTTAATCTAATCGTCATAAACAGTTCCCACACTCCGGACTACTCGCCTTGACTACTTCCTTCACCACTTCCTACGTCGCGGACCTGTTTCCCTCCCTTCCCATAGCATTTTAGGTTTGCTGATACCTTAATCTAATCGTCATAAACAGTTCCAACACTCCGGACAACTCAACCTAGACTACTTCCTTCACCACTTCCTACGTCGCGGACCTGTTTTCCTCCCTTTCCATAGCATTTGCTTCCTCAAATTTACGGTATGCTATAGTATTGCAATGTGAGAAGACACGGTTTGAGAAAATTTGCTTCCTCAAATTTACGGTATGCTATAATATTACACATCTACCATAGCCATTATGTTCTACCACTTCACCTACACAATAGAGAAAGAGATTATTAAATACCCCCGCCGCAGAAAACCTGCAGACTAAACGAATTTCAACTTGTCTGATTACATATTTACTAAAATACTTCCATAAATAAGACATATTTA
This sequence comes from Macrosteles quadrilineatus, assembly GCF_028750875.1. Lineage (NCBI taxonomy): Eukaryota > Metazoa > Arthropoda > Insecta > Hemiptera > Cicadellidae > Macrosteles > Macrosteles quadrilineatus. The sequence continues at coordinate 153,929,165 of NW_026542594.1, forward strand.
TTCCCAATTTAAATAACATTAGATAGGCTATAACGAGTGCTTAGGTTTGCTGCTACAGGGAAGGTAAACAGTGTTTTATGACCAAACGTCAATAGTATAGGATGAAATAATTAAGTTTGCCAAATTTGATCAACATATTTCCATAAACAAGTAAACTACAACAGTTTTCATTTTCTCCATAAGAATAACATGGGAATTTTAAATTTGCATTTTTTTTTATTTTCTCCGTGATCGCTAGGCATACAACAATGCTTCAATATACTAAATTATTTCTTTTTTTAAGCTCTACAAAATGGTTGGGAAAGAAATTCTAAAATTTTATGTTTTTAGGGTCAAAAATGGGAAAAAAACATTTTTACCCTATAAAACCCCCCATAAACCCCTGTTCCCATATGGTCCGATTATGCTGGATCGTGAACTCGTTCAAATAAATGTAGGTTTACACATTTGTACTAAATTTCATCAAAATCGGATCATTTTTGCTCGAGTTATCACGCTAACGGACACACATATATATATATATATATAAATAAATATATATATATATATATAAATATTTATATATATGAATTTGAACGGATGGTGTTTTTGGCCTCTAGGGACCTCAAAACGAAAAAAAAAATCGGTCCCGCGTCCAGGTCTTACCATGAGTACTACGGTAATAGCTTATTCCCTATATGGGAAGTTTGCTAAAATTCGCAAAATATAACAAATTATTTGTGAAATTAAAAAAATAAACATAACTGTAAACAATCCTACTTTTACAGTTTTCATTGCGTATCACAGTTTTTTTGTTGCTGTTTAGTTCAAATTCGCTGTTTCATAAATCTTAACCCTTCCAGAGCTATGGATGGATATTTCCGTCAATCTTTGCTTACTCCCAGGGCTGAAAATGGATATATCCGTCCCAAGAAATTTCTTTTCTGGGATAAAGACGGATATATCCGTCCAAAAAACGAATTGATATACAATGTTTATAATAGGGTAATAAACATTACACTGCATTATAAATATGTTATTTTGTTTTTGTGGGTGGTAATAATAATTGCCGCAGCTGTTTCGGCTATTTTGCACCATATAGAGTGTGCGTAAGTAAATATTGCTGTCACTTCACACATGGTTGTTAGTGAGTAATGTTAACATTTTGTATTTTGTACCTTATTTTTATGTTATTGAGCTAAAGTTACTAACGCAAACGATCTGAAATTTGAAGATGTTATTGAGATGCTTAATAAAAGTATGTCTGAGGGGGGTTTTATACTTGGCAGTGAAAATAATAGTATGGAATGTGATGGATATGATGAACCTGAAGAACAGTCTTTAAGTAGTGGAAGTCTTGGCGGGGAATGGGATTGAGGACATGGGAGCGGAACTGAGTGGTTTAGATTTACTTCAGAATGATAGATACATTTTTATGGATAAAAAATAAAACAAGGGAAGGAATAGCCTAAGGTTGACGGATATATCCGTCTGCCGCCCACAAGAATACTCAAGATTATTGGCAGTGTTCATATTTTATTTTGTGATTATCACTGAGGGCGGCAGACGGATATATCCGTCCACCTTATATTTTTTGTGGGCCAAAGACGGATATATCCGTCAAATCAAATTTTATTTTGTTCATAACTTTTGTACAAAAATTAGTTCAGCCCTAAGGAAAATCTTTTTATGATCCATGAATTATTTCAAGTAAAATAAGTACAAAACACAACCACTTTAGTTTTTGATTTTTGGCAAAAAATAATTAAGCTCCAGCCCTTCATTTAATTTAGCCCTGGAAGGGTTAATATATAAAAGAAAGTTGTGTTAGTTACCGTACAGTGTTTATTACTAGAAAACTACTAAACCAATTGACATGAAAATTTACAGGGATATTCCTTAGGTACTAGAATAACATAATAGCCTGTTTCCGTTTAAAAACCCCTTAAGGGAAGCGTCCTATGGCCCTTTGCAGTTTACATGCTAATCTTATGGAAGAATATTTTATTTTGTTTACCATGCCATGTTCGTCATTTCTTGATTAAATTAAATTAAGGAAACAGCTGTTGTAATGATAACCTAATTTTTAAAACAAATATATGCAAAACAAATGAGAGCTATCAAATAGGTTTCTATTCCATTTGTTTTTTACGAATATTTGTTGTCAAATGTAACTGAAGGCAAGTGAGCGCAGCGAACGAGCTCCAACCTAAAGGTGAATGAGCGTAGCGAACGAACTTCAACCTGGAGGCGAGTTAGCGTAGCGAACGAGCTAACCTGAAGGCAAGTGAGCGCAGCGAACAAGCTCCAACCTAAAGGTGAATGAGCGTAGCGAACGAACTTCAACCAGGACGTGATTGAGCCATGTGAACGAGCTCATCTTGAAAATGAACGAGCATTTGACATAAAACCACATTAGGACAGGACGACGTCTGTCGGGCCAGCTAGTAATGAAAAAAATAATAATACTGCACCCTGTTGGTAAATCTTATAACTTTTTAATGCTTTTGCATATCATAGAACCAACTCTTTTAGTTGAAACAGCTGGCTAAATTCTTTAATTCCCTTTAAATATGAATACTCATAAGGTTAACATGGGTAACTGCAGAGCCACTGGGGGGGAGCCCAAAAGTATTTTTGAAATAAGAATATGCCTATAATATGTTAATCGGGAATGTGAGCTATCATCATGCCAAATTTCAGCCCAATCCGACCAGTATTTTTCACGTTTACTTGTCACAAACATACATACATCCAAACTTTCTCATTTATAATATTAGTAGGATAATTATTTGATCACATAAGCATGTCATCATTTGCTGCTGTGAGGCCCAATTATTATTAAGGGACTTTGCAACATTTAAGAATATATATTTTGTTACCTGGACCCGGGACGGATTTCCTTTTTCGTTTTGAGGTCCCCAGAGGCCAAAAACACCATCTGTTCAAATTCATATATATAGAGTACCTATATATATACTAGCAGTTTATCCGGCACGTGTTGCTGCACTTAACAACTATTATTTTAAATGGTAATTTGTTCTGTACAATTATAATAAAAATGTATAGGCCTACCAAAAACAAAAATAGAACATTTATGTTAGCCTAAACAATGTTTTTTGTTTTTTCATTAAGTGAACCCTTATGTTTACATATTTAATAGTGGAGAATTTAAAAGTTGTTGAATGCACATGTGTGTTTGATTGGGGCTTAATATATTTAGGCTTATCCAAAAGTAAAATAGTTTTCTGTGCTGCATTCTGTGGGTACGGTGTGGCAGTATTTCAAATCATGACTAATACAGAATGATTATTCATACCTACAATCATTGACTATTGGATTTACAATGCAGTTGGTGAACGTAAACTTCTGCTTTTAAATTAAATTTATTTGTAAACATTGTAGTTCCAAAAGTCTGACATTATTTGGACTTTGGACCACTTAAAAACTCTCTGGGGCGGAGCTCTTTTCATGGATCTGCACCAAACTTCACACAAACAATCCTTGAGTAATGAGTACCCAATGCTTAATAATGCATGAAAGTTCTTTTGATGAAATTTGGTACAGACGTTTAAACCTACGTTTATTCGATCGAGTTCGCGAACCAGCATAATCGGATTATAAGAACGGGGTTTAATGGGGTAAAAATTGATTTTTCTCATATTTGACCCTAAAAATACAAAATTTCATAATTTTTCTCCGAACCATTTGTTTGAGGAAGCGTTATTGTATGCCCAACGGTTACGGAGATAATATAAAAAAATTTTTGATTTAAAATTCCCATGTTATATTCTTATGGAGAATAAATAAACTGTTGTAGTTTGCTTGTTTATGGATATATTTTAATCAAATTTGGCAATTTTGTTTATTTCATACTAACGCTCCTTTCACACTTTACGATTTCGCTCGTGCGGTATTTGTTGTATCGCATTGGAGCTTATGACCCCTCTTTCACATTATACGATTACCAACCGTGTACAATTTTCACCTGCATAGTGACCGTAGGTGCACGTACGGTTGGTATCCGACTCCCGCACGAGTAAATAATCATCTCTACTGCTAGTGGCCATGTTACGATTGTTTAGTCATGCGAGAGCCCTCCCCGAGTGCAGTTCATTGTGTTTTTGAAATATAGTTGTTATTTCGTTTTTCAGTTTTATTTTTGTTATTGAGTTTAATTACCTATTATTCAGTTTTTGTGCCCAACTTATGATACCCATAATCTTACTAGATTTTGTGTTCTTGCTCAATTAGGGCGCATTAAAGTAATATTGTGTTTTATTTTTTATTTTTCTACTTATGATGCCTAATTAATCTTACTAGATTTTGTGTTCTTAACTGAATTCTATATGGCGCATTGAACGTCGTGTTATTTTTTTGTAGGTCACTTTTCATTCAATTTTTCGTGAAGTTCATCGGACGATTCTCTCGACATAATAAAATAATTTAAAAAGCTTGCCTTCATCGTTCCTCAAGTCTTGGAATAAAGTATTAAACATCCCCACTTCCTCACGTTTTTAAATAGGATGTACCCAGTGGAGACGGTTGCGTTTCTTTCTTTTCCTCCGTCTGTAAATAATTATAGCAGCAATAATTTGCTCGCGATCCATACTGCTCAACACTTTCCACTGAAGTATCAAAGAACTCTGTTCAGGTGGAGTGGGGGGTTTCGATTTATTAATCGTACGATTACAAATCGTATAGGTAGTGTGAAAGCAACAGACCCATGATTGTCTGCCCGTACGATTAAAACTCGTTTTGGTAGATATTTCAAAATTATAAATGAACTAGCTGTGTACCCGTTCTACGCACGGGGATCTTTTAGTAATCAGTTGAAACCTTCTTATATAAAGAACAGCAGTTGGTTTGCATATTTTCAGATATGCTGGCCAAACTATTTATTATACATAACTTCATTTTATGTCGTTTGTTGTTGTTCTGGATCGGTATGACAATCAATAAAAGGCTAAATTACCTGTGTCCGCTGGTCGATCCTAATGTATCCTATTACAGGAGATGCATTTCGGCGAAATTAAATCGCCATCATCAGTCCTAAAGGTCTTGAGCTTCCCCATTAGGCGCGTCTTGGAGTTTTTGAAACACATACACGAACTGTACACTTATACACATGACGAATAAAACATAAATACACGGTTAGGCCCACTTTTATTTTTACTATAGACAAGTAGACGGGCGTCGGTCGTGTGCCGAGTCTCGACTGAAAACGCTCATTTAAAAAATGTAAGTTTCCCAGCAATATACAACACTGATTCAAGGTCTATTTCCCGGTTATCAAAACTCAAGAACAATTTTATACACAAAGAATCTATATTTTCATTTACTGTTACCCTACATATTATTGCACTTGCGATTAATTAAATCCGTTATGTAAGGAAAAACGTTTTTAATCTTAATTGGTTTGGATTTGCTTTCAAAACGTGATCGGAAATGGTTGCGGTATTTGTAAACAACATTCAATGTAAACATATCAGTGACAGCTAGAAGAAATAATCTTGATTTGAACAGCTGTTCGTTATTTCATAGAAGAATAGGTGCTAAACAAAACATTGGGAGAAAACTTTACAAAAAATCGCACAAAATTGGGTAAAACGTCCGTTATTTTATTTACAAAGTGGTGATGCCATATTTTAATGGCTAAAGACAATTTCGCCAATCCAGTGAATAAACTTACATTAAAATGATTTGGAACTTGATTTGATAGGTACTCTCGTTTTTCAGGAGTAGGCCGCGTAAAATGGCTCTTGGGTCGTAACAGACATGAAGACAGACAGAAATTTAGATGAGACTTGTTTCGGTTTCTCTAATGTATAAAACGTAAAAATAACCTAAAAGTTTATGATTCTGAGCAATGTACAGACAAAACTCTAATTTTATTTATATAGATATATAAATGTAATCTTATGTAAATAAAGGGAAAGCATATTCATACTACCTAATTATTTTGCATTTAAATTTTAAAATTCCCCCCTTTTTGCGGGGAAAGTCCTTCAAACCACTCATACCCAGATCAAACCCTTTCTTGATCCTTGTCAGGCGTACCCAAAAAAATATTTCTGGAGCCACCCCTGTCTGCAGGTTTTCTGCGGCGGGGGTATCCTTGGTTTTATTTCTGTTCTATTCTGATGCTGGTTCTTCTAAACCCAAAAATATTGGACCTCATAAGTATTTATTTTTATTGATAAATTATTTCCTGAGAGTCACGAACAGTGGCGGATCTAGATCAGTCACAAGGGGGCGGCAAACAGGGGGGTTCGGGGGTATCCCCCCTCCCGAAAAAATAGTGTAAACTAAGTCTCCAAAATGGCTGTTTTATACCATTTCTTTGTCCAAAGTGAGTTTGACAAATTATTTTACACAATGTGTATGCACTGGTACTGTATTACACGCAGTAAAAAAAATACATTATGTATGCCCGAGGGAGGGGCGGTCACCCCGTTCCCTCCCTCTGGATCCGCCACTGGTTACGAAGACAAATTAGTATAGAACTTGAAACTGTTAAACAAAACATTTGCATACATTATACATTTTCTACATTATCAAGAGCTTCTATTTTATGATTGCAAAGTTTGCTCGTTGGCAAACCTGCCATGCCAGCAATCATGATGAGGGGGCCTATCCTGAAAATTACACAGTTCTTTGATAAGTTATAATCTTTGATTGCGAAGGGTTGTAAAAATTCTTACCTGCTATGAGGCGAATTCCAAATATAAAGACTTGACACATAAACAACAGAAAGAATAAAACAAGCACTAATCGAGCTTATACATGGGAAATTCTCTACAGGGATGCCAGCCATGCTTGCAATCTAGTCACGTGACACACATACTAGCTCCTGATTGGTCAATTGGGCTTCCGTCTACTGACTGACTTTTATGAAGGGACCACGGAACGAGAAAATGGCTGCTATGGTTGGTGTTGCTGTCTCCTTTGTTTGAAAAATTAACTTTATATTTGCATTGTACTGACTGTAAAATGCCGAGTGCTACATTTAGTTCATCACGATCCTACGTTCGGCGATCCCGGAGAAAAGGTGCTAATAGGATTCCTCTTCCATCTAGAACCAGTTCAGGTAAGTTGTTACGATAAAATTATTTTATCTATTTAAGGATTGACCATGGACTCGTCCTGCCAGTAAATCCGTAATGTCTCCCACATTTCATCTCAATACTAAACATTCAATGTTACCGTAATAATCATGGGACGGGCACACAAAGTAGTATATTAAATTAACTTAATAGTTTGACCCGTTTTCCTATTAATTCTTGTCAGCTTAATGTTTTGATCAGGACCTGTCAAATACTGATCCACAGCTGCACGGATGATATAGTGGGCCCTAGGCCTAGGCCCTAGTTAATAGGTAACTTACTAGCCAGGCCAGGAGGAGGAGACTTATCGAAGTTGCTTCCAACAAATGTCTTATCTAAGTTTATTATGTTATTAAGTTACTTAAGTTAATCTATTTAAATTTAAACGGGTTCAAGTTTTAACTTAAGGTATTCTATTTTGGATCCTGGCACATCCTAATGTTGTAAATTAACTTAGGCCTAAATGAACCTTGTTTTTTAACCAAGTTTAGGCCTAAGCCTTTATTTTAATCATGCCCTTGACCTTAACCCTGCAACACTCGCGCGGGTGACAGTTGTCACCCAGCACTTTTGTTTAGGGCACAGCTCGGTCGCCGAGTGGGGGGGAGAGGCGTGACCTTCAGTAGCTTTCCGTTACAAACAATAGATCCTCCTATGTGCGTGTTCGCGCGTCGAACCGGTTGGTGGCCCGTGTTATATCGCTAAATAGTCGGCTGGGTCACAAGTGTCCCCTGCGCGAGTGCAACCGTCATGAGTGTACCGAAGCGCCCGAGATTGTGCGATGACCCATAATTTTGGACATGTTGATGGAAGATAGTTTTGATAAAGATATAATAGAAAATGACAGTAAAGAGGACCAGATAGAGGCAAAAAACAACGTGTCGGACATTGAAGAACATTGTGGACAGACATTGTCGGACATTGTGGAGTAGACAATACCTCCTGCCATGTATAGTTTAGCGTAAGTTTTTTTATATTTTTTTATTTTGTTTTTTAAGTTAGCCTATGCTTTTTATTTTTAGGCTAAGTCAGTAGAGGAATAAACAGTCACATGTTTCAACACACTTGTAACTATGCATACCTTGAATGTCATGTGATGTACAAAGATGCACACTTTCATTTGAAACTGCTATATCTACAGTAATTTCAGTTTTTACTACGGTAAATAAAAAACATATTTTGACAATGAAATATCTGTGTTTGTGTTCATTATTAAACTACTTATTGAAATAAAAATTGTTTTTACTATGTTATCTTGAAAGTAAAATTACAAATTTTAAGGGTAAAAATCCATAAATTTATTTTTGGTCAAAAAAGAATACACCGTATTTAAAAATTTAACATTTTTAAGTTATAGGCCTACTGGACAAAAAAAACATGAATACTATTCATAAATAATCTAAAATAGCCACTTAATAGGTTTTGAGACATAATACAATAAAACAAATTAATATTTTTACATATATATATATATATATATATATATACAAAAACGAAATGGGGGACAACTGTCACCCGCGCGAGTATCCATGTTATGAGATATGGCGCGAGTAGTGCAGGGTTAAGCTAATGTAGCTCTATAGATCTCAGGGATAACTTAGGCTTAATATAAGTCTTTCAGTTTTTATCTTTAAACTAGTGGCCTGTAGGGGTCATAGCCCCTAATTTAGACACAATTGTCCATATGAAGGCAACTCCCCATTTCGCGGTAGTAAGTCAGAAATATATCTATGAATTTGTCCCTGAATTTTAAAACAGGAAGGCCCATTTCCCTGGAATCTCTTTATGTGTAGCGGAAAGCGACGCAAAAGCCATTGCACTGTTGTATTGCCTTATACTTTTTATGAAGTTAGAATCATAAAAACATGACTTTTAGTTCATAATTTAATTGTGGTTGTGGCATGTTAAATAGTCCATAGTGGCAACATGCGTCGAAATGTCCATTTGTGGCCTCCTCTGCAAATAATGCGCCACAATCACAATGCAAGTGCTAAGAGGACCTAAATAGATTGTGAGAAAAAACACTCAACTCCTTTTCCAGCGTTCTTCTGAGGTCTTCCCCTGCCCTGTCTAGTTACTTCACTCATTATAAAAACGGAAAACCAAAAAATTAAACGAATACATTTCATTTTGAAACATTATTTAACAACATTGACTTTCGGAATAAATGTAAACATTACAAATAAATTTTCAGTCGTTTTTCAGTCCCCATGCTTTTCTTATGGTTGATATTTTACGTTATATCTCGTTTTCTGGTAACTTTATGGGAATTCCGATATTTTTCCCGAGTCCCTGGGGTCAAGACCTTTAATTTAAGACCCCTCCCACTTTTCTGCCACTTACCAGACATCCGCAATTTTCTGGTAAAGATTTTGTCTTACAGAATTATATATATATATATAATATATAAGGATAGGCTACCGGTACGGTAACTTATTAGGCCTGGGCCTACATTAAAAAAACCTTTTGAGTTATTTTATGCAACGATATAATGTATCTTTTACTAAGATCTCTAAGGGAAATAGAGAGGAAAACAAAAAGTGGCAAAACGGCCATTGGTGACCTGCATGTTCATAGGATAGGCTACACTAACAAGCACTTATCGTAGCTAAAAGATTCGCCCAATCCGATGATTCGAGGTGTATGTCTAAATCAAGGATTAACTTATGAACACCTCACTATGCCCCAGTGGTTGTAACTTAAGTTAGTATATCGCTACAAACACACAGGTCACCAATTATTTGCCACTCGTGACAGGACGGGAATTGAACCCGAGCAAACAAATGCCAATGGCCAAGTGACACATGGCATACCGGTAGCCTACTCGGCTATCTGTGCTTGGAGACTGAGGGTGTCAAAAATCGGTTTAAACTTTTGATTTGATTTTGAACAATCAAATCTCAGGGGGTAGACTTAATTTAGGTCTTTCAGTATTTTTGTTTAGGTAAATATCGAACATACGCTAGGCCTAGGTTAACTTATATAGGCCTACCGGTAAGGTATTCTGTAGGGTCAACCGGGGCTAATATGAACACACCAAAATATTGGGGCTAATATGAACAATGACTTAAAAAGTCATTTATCTGGGATTTTTAATCATGAAGAAAATATAATTAGAAAGGAAATTTATTGTATTTTTTGTGTCCATAATGAGAAAACTTCAAATTTGACTTTTAGGTACTTTAAAAAAATACTTTGTTAAAACACTTTTTTTCCGCCCAAAAAACTTTTCCGCGCAAAGTGAAAACTTTTGTTATAACAATTTTTACATTGGTTGTAGGAATAATCTTAAGCCTGAATTTTGTTAAATAAGAATTGGGGATTATTTTTCTTTTCCCAAAGTTAAAATATATTAACAACAGCCAAAGTTATAAGCTTTCAAAGTTGGGGGGCTAATGTGAACAGTGAATGGGGGCTATTATGAACAACAATATATACAGTATATATTGTACTATATATACAAGCTCAGGCTGACGGGGAGATCGAAGTGATGGGATTTAAATCCTGCGATGAGGAAAAAAAATCATTCCTGAAAAAAGAAGATGATATATTTATTGTTTCTACCACTGACATTTTGGGGAAACTTCCAGCCCCTAATGTATGTGGAACCAGTGATAGACATAAGTATGTCTTCGACAAAATTGTCGAAGTTTTTGAGGCGTAAGTTCCTCAATAAACTTCTTTGAAGGCCTTACAGTGATAAAACAGTTTTAATTTTACAAAGACAACAGTTAAGGTGTTGAATAGGCCTAGCCCACATTTTTATATTTACCTAATAGGCCTAAAAGTGCAATAAACTGTCATTTGCCTAAACGAACAATTTCCATTGTCTTAAATTATTGTTTTTTTAAGTGCTTTAAACAATTTGTATGTGGAAGAAATTTTTAATAAATAGGTACTCAGGTATGTTGACAGATAATTTTTTTCTTGTTTATATCTTATTATTAGCCTTGTATAATATTTATAAATGGTTTAAAAAAAAAGGGTTACCGTAGGGCGACCCGCGGCTCTCCAAAGATACCTTCATATCTCAAAAACTATTTGAGATAAAATATTGAGACTTATTGCAACTGGTAGACTAGACCCTAGGCTTGTTCACAACAGCCCCCACATATGCCTAGTGTTGTAAATAACAGAGTTATTAAGAGTGTTCACATTAGCCCCATGGGCTGTTCACATTAGCCCCTTTTAGCGGGGCTAATGTGAACAGTGGTTTTTAATTTTTTTTTAAATAATGGTTACATTTATGGTTTTTGTTAGTAAATAAATAGATTCAGCTAAAAGAGCTGTATACACTACTATTTTTTCTTTTCTTCTGTCATTTACCATTTTTGAGTCAATGTCAAAAGTTTACTTTTTTTGTTCATATTAGCCCCTGTTGACCCTAATTAAACATTAGGGCCGCAATTAGTGAAAAGCCTAAGCCTAACTTATTACCTTAATTACCTCCTTCGTCTTCAAGACCAGCGATGCCGGATAGGTTGTGTCAATACTATTTACATATTACTAAAAACAAAACTTTTCTCTTTAGATAAAACTTTTATGTCATGGCATTATATTGCTGTACTTATAACAGAGACCACAGAATTAAAATAGACCGGGCATGCCAAATGGTAGCATTAATTGGCCTTAACCTGTTTCCAAATGATCATTTCTTGGACCATGCTCCTACTGAAAATCATTTTTAGCGAATTTCCCATATAGGGAATAAGCTACAGTAGGCCTACTCATGGTAAGACCTGGACGCGGGACCGATTTACTTTTTCGTTTTGAGGTCCCTAGAGGCCAAAAACACCATCCGTTCAAATTCATATAGGCTATACTAGTAGGCTATATAAGGTACTAGGTATATATACACCGGTACCGTATATATGTGTCTGTTAGCACGATAACTCGAGCAAAAATTATCCGATTTTGATGAAATTTGGTACAAACGTGTAAACCTACATTTATTCGAACGACTTAGCGAACCAGAGTGATCGGACTATGGGAACGGGGGTTTATAGGGGGTTTTATGGGTAAAAATTGGTTTTTCCCATCTTCGACCCTACAAACACAAAATTTCACAATTTCTTTCCAGGAAACCATTTTGTAGAGCTAAGTAAAAAAAAAATAATTTAGCATATTGAAACGTTATTATGCGCCCAATGATAACAGAGAAAATTGCAAACATTTGTAAATTTAAAATTCCCTTGTTTTTTTTTTAGAATAAGTCAACTGTTGTAGTTTGCTTGTTTATGAACATATTTTGATCAAATTTTGACAATACATTCATTTCTTACTAAACTAGTATTAACATTTTATAACAACAAACAATTTTTTACCCGCCCTGTTGCAGCAAACCTAAGTACCGGTACTTGTTAAACTAATTCTATTTAAATAGGGAATAAATGTAGGCTAATATTTTTAAGGAGACATTTAAGTGTAGGCCCTACTGTAAATCCAATCAGGCAAATGGAAATTCGCTAAATCTGCAGGTTTGCTGAGGCGGGGATATTTATTGTTAACCAAGGTAATTTGTAAGAAATTCTTCACAGGCAGGATACATCACTACACAAAAATTTACAATGAAACACATCACTGATAGAAAATCAGGATCCACTAAAGCAGTTACCTTTATGAGACCCATTGAAATGACCGAGATATTTGTTCGAGGTACCATTAAACATGAATTTAAAAAGGTAGGCTACCATGTTTATTGACAGTAGGGATGGACGAGATTGGATTTTTAGTTCGAGACGAGACGAGACGAGATTTTGTATTTCTCATAAAATTTCGAGACGAGATCGAGACGGGATTTCCCTTCTCATACACAACGGGAAATGCACGTTCAAAATTTTTACCTGATTTTGTAACATTGTTAGATGACTGTTTAAATACAAAAATAATGATAATAGGCAAGAATATTTACAACCTTTTATTAAAAAACATCAGCATAACATTTTTTTATTAATCACGCCTAACTTATTAAAAATGCCTACGATTAGGAAACATAGTGATATCAGTTAGGATAGAGTTCAACTTATCCTAAAATAAAATAAATCATAAAATAAAAGCAATATTAATTTTTATAAAATAGTTACTTGTTTTGAATTTTTATAGTAATAAAACATTTCTCACACTGCTTACACTTTACAAAACTTCTCAAATGTTATTAAAGTAATATTATTAAAATAATTAAAGTAATATTTACATTTAAAGAATTAATTAAATAAGAAAGCCTTCACAAAGGAAACTCAACTACGACACGCTCCTGTATTGCGGGTATTGCATTGACTTTCTGCAGGCGTTTTTTTTTTTTTTTTTATTCCCGTCTCGGTAAAAATCTCGGCCAAAAAGAAATCTCGTCTCGTGTAACGAGATTTAAAATTTCCCGAAATTTCGAGACTTGACCATCCCTAATTGACAGATAAAATTCTTATTGTAGTTAATATTATTGTTTTTAATTATTATATTTGAGGTTGTATGAAGCTCGTTGTCGTTATTTGAGGTTATTTGCTTTTGTAAATAAATGTATTTGTTATTGTGTTGCATAACTATATATTCTATATAACCACCCTAATTTAGCACTAAGTTACCTCTATTCATTTTTGTTTGGCTACCAGCAATTTGATGTAGGCCTAGTAATTGATTTTATGATTATACACAGATGTACTGATTTGACCAATGACTGTGTATGTATTTTAATCCTTATGGGCCTTACAATAAACTAGTTATTATTTTTTATGCAAATGAATACATATCTTAATATAAGTATTGATATGATGCGGTTGGTAGACTTAAAATGTTACCAATAAACATATAATTACCTTCCTGTGTAAATAATTCGGATTCCGAAACTTGGCTTAAACACAGGAGTCGACCCGGCAAGTAGAGGCCGGACGCGCGTTCAAGTTGCCGTAAACAGCATTACGAAGCTTGTGTTGTACATTTTGTATTATCAAAACTACATACAATAGCTATTTTTTTTCTTTTTTTTTCTAAAAATAAGTTTCTGAAAATATTGTATTCTGGCTACATTTCTCTCGCTTACATAACACACCTGCCTTAAAAACAAAAAAACTTCCTCACAATGAAATTTTTTGATGTCACCGATTGAAATGTAGGGTAGAAGGGGGGAATTGGGTATGAACTTTTTTGAAATTTTTTAAAAAATACATGCCTTATATTAGAAAGAATTAAAAAATCTGTAGCTAGCTATGATGATAGATAAAAATCATATGAATTATGATGATTATTATGAATTAGATAAAATTCGCTAGAAAAATGATAGCTAGTTATGTTTTATAAACCTCAAATTTATTTTAGGTTGTTATCTTGAAATTGAAACGAGTTAAAAAATAATTTGTTCACGCCTTACGTTTTTCAATTTTTAAAGTGCCTATCAAACTTGGCCCGAGTAACCTTGGAAACACTATAAAAATTTCAGTTACTGCAAAATATTTACTTTTATCTCATAAGAGCAAAGTATACATACTAATAGTAATTTTCTGAAGTTTGGGAATATTTAAATGGACTTTTATGTGTATTTTTAGGGGTTGAAAATGTTAGTACCCAATTGCCCCCTCATGAGAAAATGGGTACGGTACTATATTTTTTTTGCCTGATAACAATACATCTGTTTTTTTTTTAGTTAGAATATGCTTTTAGGGGGTAGTTAAGAATTGCTTTAGGTTGGTATGACTTCTGTGCATTGAATATTAAAGAAATTATGGCTTAGTACCCAATTCCCCCGTCACATCGGCTTAGAGGCAGAAGACCATAAGAAAGTCCAAAACTATTTAACCCTCCGAGTGTTATTTGTCGCTGCAGCGACACATAACACACTTTGTGTAGTGTTTAGTGTCGCTACAGCGACACACAAACACTATTTACGGCGAAGGCTCTATGACTGACTGAATCGGATTGAACTGGATCGAGTTAGGTATCGTTCTTTTCGTTAGATTCTAAGCTTTCTCCAGAGGTCTGTCTCAGCGCTTTATGTTCTCCGAGCCGATCGTAATTGTAGCAGACAGATGACGTGCGTATTTGTAAACAGCTTGGTTATAACCTCGGACCGATGACTGATGTGTTTTATTACGTTTATCATTGTTTTAGTGTTAAAAATCAAAAGTAGTGATATACGTGGTGCATTATAAGAAGATTTAAGTGATTTTGAAGGGCTGGTTGATGATCCTGAAGAAGTAGGTAGTGATATTGATGTAAATTATCAGCCAGATTTCTAGCTATGGTTAGGCTATGTATTCTTAGCTAAACGCTATGTACTGAAATCTGTTTTTTGCCCATAACTTATTTATTTGCAAATCTACTTCCTTATATTATCATATATTTGTAATCCTCATAAAATTTAGAACAAAGTGGCTATTTTCAAATATTTATAGGCCTATAATTTATACAATTTCATTGATATAATTTTTTCTTATTTTTTTTCCAAAATATTTTTTTTTTAACAAATGTTCTATATGTTTTATATATAATACTAGCTGTTGTACCCGTGCTTTGCAACGGGAAGAGGACACAAAATATAAACATTTTAATCTTTACATCTGTTGCATATTACACATTCCCCAACGCTTTTAGAAACAAAATTAAGCTTTTATGGCCTTAATAGAAACGTTTAAGTTATGACTTTTAAATCTGGTAAGTAGTGGATACCACCATTTCTTCTCCCTTAATAATATATATTTTTATTTATTATTGACATTTTATATTTCAATTTTAGGACTAAAAATTAATAGCAAATACAGTATATGTTTCATTGCATCTCTGATTCTACTCTACAAAAATATTAAAAAACATCTTAAACCAGTTTTTTTAATCAGTTCCATCGTCTATTGCCTTTATATTTTCACACTTACCATTAAGTAAACATAGTAACAGATATTTCATTAATTTTTTTTTAACAAAAGAACACTGCTTAGTTTTATGATATTTTCCTTGGTTTAATTTAATCAGTGGTGTGGCAAAACACAAATAATAAATGTATCAAATAAAGTTAATGTGAACTGAAAATTATGTTAAGATAAAATAAGAGTATTTTGTATTACCATTTTATAATTAAATATAGTTACACATATACAACAGATTTTAGAAAACAAAAATCAACGTACAATTTAGTTATTGATGATATTCTTTAGTTAAATTAAAGCATAGATTTAGCAAAACACAATAACTTAATTTACCTAAATATACATATAAAAAACAACGTGATGTGCAAGTTATGTGAAGTTAATCTAACACGCATTTATTTAAAGTAGCCTCCAAATTCATATAAAACATCTATACATTGTAATTTTCATGCTGTTTTCATGAAATCATATTAATAACATTATTTTATATAACTTAGACGCTTTAAAAAATCCAAAGCAGAGCCGGAGTCGAGACAGCAACGGTTATAGAATCTTTTTTTTCTATAATCATTGACATAGTTTTAGAATAAATAATCCATGATAAAAGGTTAGATTAAAATAAACCTACCTCATAGTTATGGAAAATTTAATTTCTTTGTATCAGCTGTCTGAAATTGTGAAATATGCAGTTTAGCAGTTCTTCTTGTTTACATTTAAATGTCAATGCAAATGTAAACAAACATTATTAGTGTTCTCATCGCAGCCATGGAGACCAATCAATATTTACTTTTAAAATCTTCACCTCACAACTTTTAAAGCCAAAGGGCAAAGCTTACGGTCAGTATTGAAATGTGAATAGTCATATAATGGTCCTTGGTATGGTAACTATATTTTTGTAAAATTTTACCCCAGTTTGTTCAGTAGTTTTTGCATCTATTAGTAACACACATACAGACAGACACCATTAGATTTTTATATAATAGTATAGATATAGAAGTATAGATTGAAGCCCATGATTTTCCAAACAAAATGGTATATAGAACAGTATAATTAACATTGTTTTTAATCTTCTCAGATCCGTTTTAATAAAACCTTGCAAATGAGCTAAAAATAGGCAGACATTAAGGCCAAAACAAGGGACACTCGGAAGGTTAACAAATTAGGTTTGGAATTAGTTTTGAAGCAAAAACCATATTTTTATGGACTTTGAACAAGTAGCCTACAGTAACTTAACCCTCCCAGTGTTACTTGACGAAAATTCGACAAGCAGCACACTTTGTGTAGTGTTACTTGTCGATTTTTCGACACGCAGATATCGTTTACGGCGAAGGCTCTATGACTGACTGAATCGGATTGAACTGTATCGAGTTAGGTATCGTTCTTTCCGTAATATTCTAAGCTTTCTCCAGAGGTCTGTCTCTAAGCGCTATTCATTTTAGTTCCGAAAATATTGTAGCAGACAGCTGACGTGCGTGTATTTGTAAACAGCTAGGTTCCCCCGGACCGATGACTGATGTGTTTTATTACGTTTATCATTGTTTTAGTGTTAAAAATCAAAAGTAGTGATATACGTGGTGCATTATAAGAAGATTTAAGTGGTTTTGAAGTGCTGGTTGATGATCCTGAAGAAGTAGGTAGTGATATTGATGTAAATTATCAGCCAGATTCCTAGCTATGGTTAGGCTATGCATTCTTAGCTAAACGCTATGTACTGAAATCAGTTTTTTGCCCATAACTTATTTATTTGCAAATATACTTCCTTATATTATTATATATTTGTAATCCTCATAAAATTTAGAACAAAGTGGCTATTTTCAAATATTTATAGGCCTATAATTTATACAATTTCATTGAGCGCAAACTTATTTTTTTTTTTTGAAATTTTTTGAAATTATATTTTTTTTTTTAATGTTCCTTATGTTTTATATATAATATTGAAGCCCATGATTTTCCAAACAAAATGGTATATAGAACATTAGAATTAACATTGTTTTAAGCTTCTCAGATCCGTTTTAATAAAACCTTGCAAATGCGCCAAAAATAGGTGGACATTAAGGCCTAAACTATGGACACTTGGAGGGTTAAAAAAAGGATTAATTTATTTAAGTGTGTCTGGTGATTAACAGTTTAACTTTGTTCGAAAGCGCAGAAATGGGCACTTTTTTCAAAGTTTTGTCTTCTTATAACTTTTTTTTAATAAGTTAGAATAATCCAACTTGTTTTATGTTTAAGTATGTCTAAGAAGCTACAATTAATACAATTTTTACAACCCTAGGTTATAAGGATTTATTACAAAGAAATATCTTTGAAAAACTGTAAAGTTTTCAAAAATTAACTTTAACGCTCTATAAAATTGTCAAAAATAATGATAAGAGACTAAAACTTGTCTTAAAATGCTTATTTGTGTTTTCTTAATAACACCCATTTTCCCAGAATTTTTAATACGTCATTTTAATGTATAATAGGTGTAGTACCCAATTCCCCCCTTTGGGGTAATTGGGTATGAAAAAAATATATATTTTTTTTTAATAGAACAAAACAACTTGCAGGTCTGAAAATAAGTGAAAAGATGTCTATTGGAAGCCTTTAAATGAAGGCATAAAAGTTGTAAAGTGATTCAATTTGTTTTAGCCTACAAAGTGCATTTTACAAAACCTAGTACCCAATTCCCCCTTCTATAAAACAGTTTGGATTTAATTTAATTTTTACAATGCCAAACTAATTTAATTTTCTGATTATAAACATACCATTAGCATCCTATAGGTAGGCCTACTAATCTATAGCAAGTATGTAAAGTTAAAAAAACCATATTTTACTTCAATAATATTAATAAACCAGAAATGCAGGGCCTAGGCCTACCTTTAACTAAACTGGATGTGAAATCCAACAAACTAAACATCAACACCAAACCAAAATAACATTTTAACGTTAGCTTAGTTGTTTTATAGTTTTAAAAATTAGATATTTTGAGTTATGACAAACAGGTGCGCCAACATCAGTTCTACCCATCATAACGGTAGCTTGTCATACAGAATTTCCAGACTGTGGTCGATGGCTGCCCTGTTTTAGAGGAATGGCGTCATGGCACCCTCAGCGCTGTTCGGTTGTTCTGCCATAAGATTACATTTATTGGAATTGGGGCGGTCTGGCCACCGTCCGCACCGTCCTTACTAAGCAAGCGATCATCAAAAATTAGTCTTTACTGAATTTAATTATCCAATTATTTGATATATTTATGTTTTATATTGTTTAAAGTACTCGTCAAAGCACTCGTCAAAGCAATTTTAATTAAATTTAGCTGAATAATATTTAAATGTAATATATTTATGTATTGTTGGGAGGGCGGCGTCCGAGAGTCCTTATGGGCTAGCCGCCACTGGATTGGAGGGAGAGTCAGTTACTTGCTAAATTATCCTCCAGGCACTCCTTGATCGAGAAATAGTCCAACTGGATGAGATGATTTTTCATAGCCAAATTATTGCTGTGAATATTGCTCAATCATTTATCATTTTCAAATATTGTACAATCTCACCCCACCACACATTATGGACTTTTGAGTACATGGTCTAACGGGTGTCTCGGGAGTGTAAAAATTGGCATTACAAGTTTGGTACATGAGATTGATGTATTGTTTCTGGTTGGTAATGTTTAACTGGATAGAGGCTTATTTAATTTCATAATTTGAGAGTAGGCCCTACACAATCCTTTTAATATCTGAGTTTCTAAATTTTGAAAATACTTCTTAGGCCTACAAGAACCATGAGGATGAAAGTAAGTCATAGTAGGCTACCACTCCTCATTAATCCTTTTTTTTTTTGTAAGCTGAGTTGTATCACTCCATAAAATTATCTTATATTTTAAAGACTCCCATGAGCATCATAAACAACTAAAAGTACCTCAATATAAATACAGTAGAGTCCCGCAAACTCGGCGTAATGTGGACTGGAAGGGTGCCGAGTTTGTGAAATACCGGGTTATCGGGAACTAGGGTTAAAAATCAGAACAATTTAGCTTTTTAACCACCTTTTTTATTTATATTATTTTACAAGTCAGTATTAAGTCATCAGATATAGTACAACAAATACATATGTACTAATAGTACAACATTAGTATAATATGATGTCTCTTGTAATGTTAGTCTGCAACTATTTATTCTACTTGTTCATGCATGTTTTATTTTGTAATGAGTAGGATCATTCTATACAATCTGTCTAGTCTCTTGAATGTATTGTTCCATGTATTTGCTATTCTTGTATTTATTTTTGCAGACCATCTTGTTTTGATATGTATTGTTTAATGGCATTTGCCGTAGAAATGAATAAATGAATGAATGAACAAATCCTTGTACCATTTGGGAATAATTTGACTAAAGCTGACTTAAATCCAGCTTAACTCGGACTAAAAAAATCACTAATTTTCTGAGCCAGGTAATGGCCGAGTTATCCAGACTGCCGGGTTATCGAGTGCCGAGTTTGCGGGACTCTACTGTACTGTCCTAATTGAAAATACCCCCGCCGCAGCAAACCTGCAGACTACGCGAATTTCCATTTGCCTGATTGGATTTACACTAAAATGTCACCTTAAAAATATCACATTTATTCCCTATCTAAACAACATTAGTTTAACAAGTACTTAGGTTTGCTGCAACAGGGAGGGTAAAAAGGTGTTTTTTTTTTTTTTTTTTAAATGTTAATAGTTTAGTATGAAATTAATGCATTTTCCAAATTTGATCAAAATATGATCGTAAAACAAGCAAACTACAACAGTATACTTATTCTCCATAAGAACATGAGAATTTTAAATTTACAGTTTTTTGGAATTTTTCCCGTAACCATTAGGCGTGTAATAACGCCTAAATATACTAAATTATTTGTTTTTATAAGCTCCACAAAATGGTTTGGAAAGAAAATGTTAAATTTTATGTTTTTAGGGTCAAAAATGGGGAAAACCAATCTTTGCCCCATAAAACCCCCCATAAAGGTTTACAAGTTTATACCAAATTTCATCAAAATCGGATGATTTTTGTTCTTGTTATCGCGCTAACGGACAGATATAAAAATATATATATTTGGTCTCTAGGGACCTCAAAACGAAAATTAAATTGGTCCCAGGTCCAGGTCTTACCATTCTGAGTACTACGGTAATAGCTTATTCCCTATAGGGGAAATTCGCTAAAAACAGCTGATAGGCTATTATTTATGTAAATAATTAAATGTGTATGTCCATTTAACAGCCTCGTCTACATAAACTCGTAAGAAATAGGGTCTATATTCAGTGTGCCCTGTAAGTAAACAGTCAAACTCCATGAAATGGTTCCATGGGTCAAAATAAAGAGAAAATTAAAAATGAAATTTTTTCCATTGAACGCTTTGTTGACCAGATATTCGCCTTTTTTCTTATTTCTAGCATGGAGTTTATTTTTACTTCAATCTCTATTATGCCCTACTTAGTAGCCTATATATAGTTTGAGGTATAAGAAACCTTTATTTTAATAAAAAAGTTGGTCCAATTAGAAAATTTCAAAATGGCAGTCATTTTGGTTTTTAGTTTTTGTAACATTAATTGCTAATAATAATGGCCAATTTTATGAAATGATGCTAAGAAAACTTTAATTTTGGTAATTTAAGTTACAAAAAATTTCTTTTTAGTTTTGCAGAAATAATTTAAAATTAGGCATAAGTTTTGGATTTAGGTTTGTGAGTAGGCCTATTAAATTTAGTAAATACCCCCGCTGCAGCAAACCTGCAGACTAAGAAAATTTCTACTTGTCTGATTAAATTTTTACTCGAATACTTGCATAAATAAGACATATTTATTCCCAATAACATAAGATTTTATGAGTGTTTAGGTTTGCTGCTACAGGGAAGGTAATACGTGTTTTTTGACCATACGTAAATAGTATACCTAGTTTTGATGAAATAAATAAATTTGCCAAATTTCATCAACATATATCCATAAATAAATAAACTGCAACAGTTTTATTTTCTCCATAATAACATGGGAATTTTAAATACACTTTTTTAAATTTTCTCCGTGACCGTTAGGCATACAACAGCACTTTAATATAATAAATTATTTCTTTTTTTAAGCTCTACAAAATGGTTTAGAAAGAAATTGCTAAAAATCTTTTGTTTTTAGGGTGATAATTGGGAAAACCCTATTTTTACCCCATAAAACCCTCCATAAATCCCCACTCCCATAATCCGATCATGCTGGTTCGAAAACCCGTTCGAATAAATGTAGGTTTACATGTTTCTACCAAATTTAATCAAAATTGGATCATTTTTGCTTGAGTTATCGCGCTAACGGATTATATATATATGAATTTGAACGGATGGTGTTTTTGGCCTCTAGGGACCTCAAAACAAAAAAGTAAATCGGTCCCAGCTCCCAGGATCAGGTCTTACCATGAGTACGGTACTACGGTAATAGCTTATTCCCTATATGGGAAATATGCTAAAAAATTACATAAACATAGGTAATATTAAATATTTCATAACTATAGAGACATTTAAAAAACACAAGAGTTAAATGTGTCTTCTTTTTCTTATAGAAATCCAAAGTTAAGCCTGTATTGATACTTAATCTATTTATACTTTATATAACTATAACTATTTATACTTTATTTATACTTGCTTGAGTTATCGTGCTAACGGACACATATATATATATATATATATATATAAATATTATCTATTCTATACTTATTTAATACGCAAGCAGGTTTTTTGTGACAATTACTCCTCCGAAACTACTGAACCGATTGACATGGTTTTGGTGTCATTGGAAAGAGCGTAACGTGAAGTTGTGCAGGAAACTTGCTTTTTAGGGAAATAGTTAGAGAGTGAGGCCCTGGGGCCCTATAAAGTTTTGTATTTCTCCATAAGATTAACATAGCAATGGGGATTTTGAAGACATCCTATTATAACAAATTAATAAGTATGTTTTGATTGTGGTAGATTTTTTTTCAAAAAGAGGTTGGCGGCCTCTTTTAACCTTGCATTTGCCCGTCCACATAGACTAACCTCCCGTGCATGGATCGTATAAAGCAAAGCAAGGAGTGAGCCAGTACATTACAAGTACAGATGGTAAAGTTAGTACTGAGATTGTATTGATATCCGCTAAATATAGGCCTATTTCTTACAAGACAGCAATAACTTAAGGCTCAAATATTAGAAATTTTTTGTTTATAGTACTATATACACTAGGCATAAAATATATCTAGGCATTTTCTTCAGTTGATCCTTAAGGGTGATAAAATTGCAAGGAAATATGTCCAATCTATGTTGGAATCAATATGAAATGTAATAAGAGTGTTGATGTTGGGTGTTGCAGTAGAACCATGTGAGCCGCCTTGCCCTCCGATGCCCAACGCCAATGAGATTATGCATGCACACACAGCCAGTGCCAGTGCCAGTGCCAGTACCAGCGGAACGTCAGCATCTCCCTCGGCTCCTCCCCCTTGTCACCACCCCCCCTATGACCTCCGCCGCAAGTCTCCACCTTACCATGACAGCAACACTCCCAGCACCAGTTCTCCTCCCCAACCCTTCAATCACACATACACGATGTTACCTGCCAGGAAACGTCCCCGTCGCACCACATCATCATCTACTGAAAGTTAGTTCCTTTAATATAACAGTACTAAGAGACACATGATTTGTTTATGTTTAATTACCAGAGTTTAATAGAGATTTTTTGTTATTATAGAAAATGTATTGCTAAAAAAGTATTGGTATTGAGAATTAATTTTTAATGTATCTGCATTGAGAATAGATAAATGTTGGTATCAACACATCTACATTAAATTCCTATCCGTTTAATGGTTTCTCTGAGTAATGTAATGCCATGCTTGAAACTTGTTCTGTTTATTCACTAGAATATGTAGACTAACTGTCTGCATATGTTTAAGCAATCATTTTTGTAAAAAAAAAATATAGCCGTTTATGTAAGCATAATTTATATATAAGAATGCAGGGTTTTTAATGTTGTGTAACTGATATTGTTAAATAAACTGCAGGTTTCTTACATATGTTGTGTATCTGTTCTGCAGCAGTGTCAGGGTGTGGGACGCCGGCCGCCCACTACCTGCAGTACGAGCTCCCAGATGAGGTGTTGCTCACTATCTTCAGCTACCTCCTGGAGCAGGACTTGTGTAGAGTCAGTCAGGTCTGCAAACGCTTCCATGGCATTGCCAATGACAATGAATTATGGTAAGACCTTGGCAATCGGTTCTAAAATAAATCCATGAAATGTTGTATTTTAAAAAGGATCTTGCAACCTATTAGAAGTACGAAAATACATGGTGTAAATACAGTCCCGCATGGTTTTTATATGTCCAGAAGATAACAGATAAATCAGTAAGATTTGGTACATCAACACAACACCTTAAAATGTTTTCTGTCATATCATGGACCCTGGTGTCCCACAAGGAGTCTGAAATAACTCTTAAATGGAAGAATTGTGTTGTTGGCACATTAAATTAAAGGTCTTTGTTAGTAATGTACAATGCCGCAGACCCTGACTCACACGGAAAACCGAGTAAAAAATTACTGCTGTTCAAAGATTCCTTGAATTTGCCATGCTACTTGCGCTACCTCCTTAGGCCCGTTGGAAGTTGGAAAAGAATCATAAACATATTCATAGGTCAATCTGCACATTAAATTAAAGGCCAATTAAGGTTTAGAATGCAATGCCGCAAATTTTAGCTCAAAATAACAACTGAGTGAAAAATGGTAGTCTTTCAAAGATTCAAAATGGCAGATTCAAAAAATCTTTGAACAGCTGCCCTTTTTTCTAAATTAGCGGCATTGTGTCCTACTTATAGGCCTAGAGATTTAATTTGATGTATGTCAACCTATGCTTACATTTAGGATTTCCTTCTGACTCCTTGTGGGATGTCCTCATGATATGACAGAGAACTGATAGTTCCTTCAAAAAGTAGAATTTTAGGTGTCGTGTTGATGTACCAAATGTCATTGATTTATCTGCTGTCTTTCAGAACATATTAAACCCTTGCGGGCAGTGTTTCCACATGACCAAAAAAATAATCCCGCTTACTGGGTCGAAAAATCCCCGTTTTATCCCGCTTTTAAATTGTGAAAAATCCTGTTTTATCCCGCATGATTTCTTTTGTACAATACCTAGTATTATACTTGACGTATCATGTTTATAAAGTTGTTTAAACATCACTATTATATTTTGCTACAGTATTTAATCAATTTGAGTTAGTATTTTCTTTAAAATTAAGTAGAAAAACATAATAATAGTCGTCACAGCCTAAAATCCCGTTTTATCCCGCATCCCGTTTTAATCCGGCTCAAGGTCTAAAAATCCCGTTTTCGGGATAATAATCCCGCGAATGAAAACACTGCTTGCGGGACTTAATGTACTTAACTATCAAGTCATTTTTGTCATGTTTTGTCCACTCCACTAGGTTTTTGTACTCAAGTTGGATGCGCTGGATATTGAAAAGGTCGATTTAGGCTACCAGTAAGAAGGACATTTAAACAGTGTAAAAGCACACTCAAGCTTGATCATAAAAATATGTTTTCGCTTCAAGTAAACGCTCTGTGAAGAATGTTGAAACCTTCCATTCTAATGTCTCATTGAATTTTGCTGTGGATGTTATTTAAAGCGTAGTTTAATAATCGGAAAAAAGTGAAGTGGAACAGTGCAAAGACTTGACGGATAGCATCAGCTATAACATGGTGAGAGCCACCATTCTCACTACAAACCACCCTGTGCAAACACTTATCTTGAACAATCTACTGGTAGTCAAGAGTATTGCATAAATTCAAAATGTATATTGTCATAATGCATTATTTCACTTGAGCACGATGTTGCAAAACTGGTACAAACCTACATCTTAACCATTTCCGTATTTCAGGAAAACATTGTTCCACAACGTATACGAGTATGACTTGCCGTTGTTCAACCCAGCGCAGTGTCGGTTTGAGTTTGTTCCGCCAGAGGAGAGTGAGCATGCCAACCCGTGGAAGGAGAGTTTCCGCCACCTGTACCGTGGAGTGCATGTCCGCCCAGGCTACCAGGGAGTGGCGCGTCAGGGCCGTCGCATCGCTCACTTTGACACTGTGCAGGCAGCACTAGACCACGTGGACGACTTTACTGGTGGATCACTCATCTTCCTCCACGCTGGAACTTACCGAGGAGAATTCCTCGTCATAGACTCAGATGTTGCAATCATTGGTAAGTTTGGTTGAAGAAATCTATTAGGCCTACATATATAAGGTACCAGGTTTCTACCTGTTTCATTATTTTCCTTATTTGATTTTATTCTTTTATTTATATAATAGGCTATAGTAAATCCACAACAATTAAAAGATTGGATTGAAATGTTAAGTAGCTTGGTTGATTTTTTAAATAGACTTAATGGATGACCCTGTCAACTTTTTTTAACATTAAGTTTTCTGTTTTACTCCAGCAATTTTTACTGTAAAAGCTACATAGGCCTAAATGATAATTTTCCTTTTTATTTTGAGAATGTGAATGTTTATTTGCCATTAACTATTGTTACAAACTTGTATTATTATTTATTTGGCCTATATGTGTTTTATTGTGTTAGGAGAAATCTTTGTAGCAATAATCTTTTTGAATGGGTTTGAAATGTTTTAAACTTAAATGTTGTGATAAAGTGTTTAATTTTTTAATACACCAGTTTTGAATTAAGGTGATCTTAAGATAAAATAAAATAATTGATTTAAGTTAAGCTATTAATGAATTGTTATTTCTAGAAACAATGAATAATTTAAATTATCGTTCTTGTTTCACTATATAGACGTAAAAGCTATATTTATAAAATCTATGATTGCATATTGTGTTTTTTTTATTCTCAAATAACCAAGGTAGGCCACCACAATGTTTGATGTAGGCCTACCTGTCTTATGATTTTGAGAATTGCATGAATTTATTTGTTTTATTCTAGGTGCTGCGCCTGGTAATGTAGCAGAATCGGTTATTCTAGAAAGAGAATCCGAGTCAACCATGATGTTTGTTGAGGGTGCAAAGAATGCGTACGCTGGACACCTGACATTGAAATTCTCTCCAGACGTAACATCAACTGTACCTCATAACAAACACTATTGTCTAGAAGTTGGTGAAAATTGTAGTCCCACAATTGATCACTGTATTATCCGTAGTTCGTCTGTTGGTAAGTTTTATTGCCTTCTAGCTAAAGAAACATTTTTCATCAATAATTCCTTTAAATAATGTTAGAAAATGTTTTCATAAAGTCCCATAACATGTTTCCTATAGAGTTGAATTCCTCTCAACTGCCTTTGGTTGCACTTCCGCTCATTATCTAATCCAACTGGACTAAAGTTTTAGAATAATCTCCCTCTAGTCAATAAAACCCTTGATAGCCATACCTTATGTTTAATTTTTCCATGGGTTAATGTGGCGCTAACTTTGTCTGAAAATTTTCATTTTCAAGTACACACTTGCGAATCAGCTTTTTGCCACATTGTGCTTTGTTTACGTTGAATTTCATCCTAAGCCAAAATATTCTTACTAGAAATTTACAATGAGAATAACGGTTAATAATTAGTCTATTTACTCATATCAATTCTCATTACTCAAATATTCTTTTATTTTTTTTATTTTTTATTTGCAATGTGCCAATGACATATAAGTTTGTTTTGTCTGTATAATTTTTGTACATAAGTATTGTTTATCTGCAACATGATTTTCTTACCTAACAAACTTGTTAATTTAAGACAGATTCCTTCTATGCACCTTTAACATAGGTACCGTAATGTAAACATGATTTATTTCCCCTACAGTTTCCTGTGTGCCTGCATCCTTCTCTATTTTTCCTCTCCTAGTTTTCTACCCTTTGTGTTGGTGAAATGTTTAGCAGCTGTTTTTAAGATGGGTAAAAAAGGTAT
This sequence comes from Macrosteles quadrilineatus, assembly GCF_028750875.1. Taxonomy (NCBI): domain Eukaryota; kingdom Metazoa; phylum Arthropoda; class Insecta; order Hemiptera; family Cicadellidae; genus Macrosteles; species Macrosteles quadrilineatus. Next base: position 153,957,005 of record NW_026542594.1, read on the forward strand.
TACATATTAGATTATTTCCTTAATCAATCCTTCTAAACTAAATTAATTTTGAATCATCATTGTTGTTAGATAGACAGTGCTTGAATAAATGTTTTACAATGCATTAACAATTTTCATTAAATACATTATGCTTTTATTAATACAGCAAATGAATATTAACATCCAATCAATATAATAACATCTCAAATTTAAAAATTACAAGTACAATTAAATAGAAAAATCTTTACATGTAAAAAATGCTCCACTGTATATAAATGTTTTTGTATTAAATAGATAAAATAATTTTTTAAACTAACAAATTGATCTCAATTTTTTTTATACGAACTGATAAGTTTAATTATTATCCTAAAGATCTAAAAAAAATAACTTGAACCCTCTACAAAAGGACAGTCATTTAAAATTGTTGTTAAATAATCAGAATGGAGATACACTCGTTTAACTCTTCCATACCTAGTTATTTCTAGTGAAGCTAGATGTACACACACACACACTGTTGTTTTTTGTGCCTAATTATTTGTGTATTTACCAGTGGGAGCGGCTGTGTGTGTGACTGGCACCGGAGCTTCACCCACCATCAAGCATTGTGATATCAGTGACTGTGAAAACGTTGGACTATATGTGACTGATTATGCTCAAGGAACCTACGAAGACAATGAAATATCAAGAAATGCTCTTGCTGGTATTTGGGTTAAAAATTATGCGAACCCTATTATGAGGCGCAATCACATACATCATGGAAGGGATGTTGGTATATTCACATTTGACAATGGTTTGGTAAGTTACTTTTTATTTATAGTATAAACATTATTCTTTCTTCTTGACCTTGAAGCTCTCGATGGTCATTTCATTGTTTTGCTTCCATTTAGTTTTGTCAAATGAACAAAACAATATTTCAACAACAATAATGGTGAAACCTACTGCCATATACAGTGCATTTCAACATATTAGACTGAAGAAACACAATTTATAAAATGTTCTTGGTATTTTTGAGGTTATGTAACATTAAGAGGCATATCTATTGACCACAGCTGATCCGCCGACCGGTTGATTCGCCCCGGTTAATCAAGGTTCTACTGTAGTTGTTAAGTTATTAAATAGGAAATCTAAATCTCACAGATATGTCAAACAAAACCTCAGGGAAACAAACTATTCAGGTACTTTTTACGAGACGAGGGAATGATTTCCTTAAATTTGATAGTTGGAACATCTTAGTTTGAGTTTCTAACTTTTAGATGAATTACTAACATAATGCCATCGCCATTAGTTTTGTACCCGTGACAGTACTTAGTAAATAACTTCTTGATCAGCTTGAAGTAACCCAACTTCTCCGCTTTTCTACAAAAAACTAATTCCTTGTTTTCAAATCCTAAATTTTTTTAAGAGCTACATAGAATTGCTGGGTGAATTATAGTAGTACCTTACATAATAGTGGTATTGTTATGCAAGATAACATTTTTTAGCTTTTAACTAATTGCAGGCTCATAAACTTTTACAGTTTGTTTTATTCAACCGTCTGTTTTGTATTTCAAATTCTCAGTTTGGTCCTGTCTGTTATCTACTATTGTAATTTTGTTATTGTTATTGACCAAATTCAATTTTCCTTCTAGGGGTTTTTTGAAGCAAATGATATCCACAACAACAGGATAGCAGGGTTTGAAGTGAAGGCTCAAGCAAATCCAACAGTGGTTCATTGTGAGATTCATCATGGACAAACAGGTGGTATATATGTGCATGAAAACGGTCTCGGGCAGTTCATTGACAACCGCATCCATTCAAACAACTTTGCTGGTGTGTGGATCACTTCAAACAGTAATCCCACTATCCGACGCAATGAAATATACAACGGCCATCAAGGTGGTGTGTACATATTTGGTGAAGGAAGAGGACTAGTTGAACACAATAATATATATGGTAAGTCAAAAGCTTTGATAGCCTATATGAAGTGATAAAAATAAAATAAAATTGAACTATCTTACAAGAAATAGATTAGGAGTTAAGGAAAGGCCAATTGGCTGATTAGGATTATTATGTACAATACCTGGTGTTTTATGTGTAATCAAGGCTAATCTGGACTCTATCTACCAGGTAAGCTAGCTGATCCCTATCCTTGTACATAATAATCCTTACAAGAAATAGAGTTTCTTCAAGGATAATCTCTAGTCAGTGTGCTTAGTGTTTCTTGTAGACAATTTGAATCGTTGATGTACTCAACACTTCATTGTGGGCTCAGAATACATTATCTACTCAAAGATATATATGAATGTGAAAATTAAAGAAAACGTTAACTTACTTAAGACTATTTTAAGTAGACATGTTTTAATTATCGTATTAATTATGTATTTAATTTCATAATGATCCTTATTAAATGTTAATATTTGAATTCTGTTTGGTCAGGTAATGCGTTAGCTGGTATTCAAATTCGCACCAATAGTGATCCGATTGTTAGGCACAATAAAATTCATCACGGACAACATGGGGGGATCTATGTGCATGAAAAGGGGCAAGGGTTGATAGAAGAAAATGAAGTCTACGCAAACACTTTGGCTGGAGTATGGATCACAACAGGGTCAACACCAGTGCTTAGGCGGAATCGAATACATTCTGGTAAACAAGTTGGTGTGTACTTCTATGACAATGGCCATGGGAAGTTGGAGGACAATGACATATTCAACCACCTATATTCAGGTGTCCAAATTAGGTGAGTCACCATTTATTTATGTTTTCTTAAGTGTTCAGATAAATTTGCAGGTTCCATTCAAATAAAAAGAATTATACCAGTAAATGTAAATACTAGAAGCATTAGAGCAAACAAATTTTAGATTTGGCAATATTTTTTTGTAACATGAACTAAGTTACATGTCTGAATAAATTGTATTAGTTTTTCTTTACAAGTACGACCTTTTTAAAACACAGGAATAAACAAATTAATCCAACAGTTGTTGTTTTTTTAGAACTGGAAGCAATCCAATCATCAGAGGCAACAAGATATGGGGAGGACAGAATGGTGGAGTGCTGGTCTACAATGGAGGACTGGGCTTGTTGGAACAGAACGAGATATTTGACAATGCCATGGCAGGAGTCTGGATAAAGACTGACTCAAACCCAACGCTCAAGAGAAATAAGATATTTGATGGGCGAGATGGTGGAATCTGTATTTTTAATGGAGGAAAGGGTGAGTTAATTTTTTTAATTTACGCCTATATTAGTTGCTTTTCTCCGGGTATAAATATTAGTCTGTATTATATATTTTTTTTCAATTAAGGTAAATTTGCCAACATCTGAAGGACCTAATATTTGTTTTCTTTTCTTCTAACCAAGAAGTATACTAAAATTATTATGTATCAATATTTAATTTACCTCAAATAAAAATATTAATAGATCATCATAAATATCCTCAATCATAGCTTGAGGCTTACTTGATGAATAATAATAACAAAATATATTTTGTGAAATTCAAACCTCATTCAAGTCTGCAAAATGTACTGATTTTTTAATGAGTTTAAATCAATTTTAAATGTATAAATTGGAATCTCGGATAGAGGTGTCTGTTGAGAATTGTTTACCCACAAAAAAAAACTTGTTTACTCAAAAAATCTGTGTTTATCCACAGAGGAGTAAGATACAGAGGAAACATTTAATGATACCTTTGACTATCAATACAACTAGTCATTCCATCCTTATGTTAAATTTATAGCCAGATTTTTTATCGAATTCTTCGTTGTTGATGTAAGCTACCTACAGATGGCGCTGATCTAAATGACTAAATTCTGTCAAATACACAATCATTTATACCAAATGACCCATCAACCTAGTCAGCAACAACAAAAAAAGGTGTAAAATAGAATTTTTGACACTAGCGCATTCTGTGACTGGCTCACACAACTATTTATTTATTTATTTATTTTCCAATAATCACATAACATCATATTCAGACAGGTGATTCGTCATTGTTACAATATTTTATAGTCTCTATTATACTAAAATTATTACTAAAATAAATTTCATTGCTGAGCCTTAACATCTACATAGCTTCCATATATTCCTCCAATGAGAAGAAGGCCTTCTCCAAAAGAAAGTTTTTTAACTTCTTTTTGAATTTAGGGAATGAATCAGTGTCCCTAATTGAAGAAGGTAATTTGTTATATATTTTTGGGCCCATATACTGAGGAGATAAATGGAATACTTTAAGTCTGTGTTGAACTGGTTTTATATTGTTTTTAAATCTAGTGTTGTGAGGATGGGCATGTTGATCTTCCATGAATGTGTCAAAATCACTTTTAACCATTAAAGCTAGTTTAAAGATATAAGAACTATACAAAGTAAGAATTTTAAACTGAATGAAAAACTCTTTACTGTGAGTAATTCGAGACACTTTCGCTAAGACTCTAACTGCTCTTTTTTGGAGGATAAAAATTTGTTCGGCATGACTAGAAGAACCCCATACCGTTAAACCGTAATTCATAATGGAAGAAAAATAAGCGTGGTATACTGCTAATTGTGTGTCTAAATTTGTAGTATGTCGAATTACCCGAAGAACAAGTATAGCTGATCTGAGTCTCTTAGATAGATTCTTAATGTTTGTTTGCCAATTAAGTTGCCAATCTATATCAATTCCAAGGTAATTAACTGAGTTTTGAGAATATATTGATGTTTGGTTTGAATTTACAACAATGTCTCTATTCTCATTAGCAACTGAAAAGTGAATTAGTTGTGTCTTTGACACATTCATAGATAGACCATTTACTGTGAACCAGTCCCCGAGGATTTGAAACTCATTAGTAATTAAGTCTTGCTTAAAATCCAATGTTTTTTGTTCGGTGCAGATTAAAGCAGTATCATCTGCATATTGAAAAGTATGCATTTTTGTAACATTACATAAATCATTTACATAAATTAAAAATAAACAAGGTCCAAGAATGGAACCTTGAGGAACTCCGTAGGGTGTGTAACCCCACTCTGACTTATATTTGGTTTGGCATTTCTGTAATATAATTCTTTGTTTACGGCTTTTTAAATATGAAATGAACCATTTTAATTCCACATTTTTTATTCCATGTCTACTTAATTTTTCTAGCAATATATCATGATCAACACAGTCAAAAGCCTTGGACAGGTCACACAGCACACCTATTGTGCGCTGCGACCCGTCCAAGGCCTCTGCAATGCAGTTAATCATCCTGGTAATAGCCTTTTCAGTACTGGATTTTGAGCGGAAACCAAACTGAGATGGATTTAGTAAATTATTTTGTTCCAAATAATCTGTAAGTTGAGTTTTCACAATTTGATTTGAGATTTCATTATGTAATGCTGTGACAAACGCTTCATGTGACCGCCCCCTCCAAAGAGTTCTTTGTGCTTTTTGGTCATAAGAAACTATGCAGACCTCAGCACCAGTAGCAAAATGAAATCTTACTAGGTTTTTAATGAAGTGACGAGGCTCAATCATATCCCTAACGCAACCCATTGCAGAGCAAAATAACTTTTTTAAACCTTTTCTTTTGAAATCTAGTTCCAGGTCACTGAAGGCTGCATCATAGTCCTGATTTCTTGGTTTTCCACAGTAGGAGTCTTTAGTTACCAAACTGTACACTAACGGGCCATTTTCCACCTTCTGGAGAGCTAGATTTTTTGTGACACAGTCAGAGATCTGAGGTCTGCCGTATCGTTCCCTGAAAGCCACTGCCACTCCCGCTGACATGTGTCGGGGGTTGTTAAAATCAGCAGAAATTGTATGAGCCAGTGCTACAGAGGTGTCATTTTGTATTTGATCAAACACAAGTCTCATATCTTTCTGAAGAACTGAGATTTTAGCATTTGGTGGTTTAGCATTTGGGTTGACTGTCTTTAATGAAGTTGAAGAAGAAGGCAGCAAAGGGAAGGCATTTGTGTCTTGTATATTGCCATTAAATTGCAATGTGGCTGGCTCAATACCAGGAGAGTCTGATGTACCTGGGCAGGTGAAGGACGGAACAAAGTTCACCAGTTTGGAGCATGAACTGCGCTCTCTATTGTGCCTAAGTATGGAACTGGTTAGGGCATTACTAAGTTTACGCTTCCCGTTGTAATTAAAGTGAAGTCCATGCTGAGTATGATCCCTTCTATAAAACCTAGTCTTCTCCATGATAACGATTCCAGGGCATCTATTGTGGGGTCCAAAAAAAAAACTACATTCTTGTTTTTAAAAAAATTGGCTACAGCTGGTCCATATAGATGGGAAGTCTACTTCACAGTATCTAATAGTCAATGATGATACACTTAAGTAATTTATAGAGCTAGTACTGATGTCCTAGATCATCAGGCTGGTTTCATGAAAGGCAGGTCCACAATGAATCAAATATTTATCCTTAAAGAAGTCATATCGAAGTACTGGGAGTATAATAGGGAGTTTTTTGCAATATTTATTGATTTCCAAAAAGCGTATGATAGCATAAATAGAGAGAAACTGTGGAAAAAGATGGACAAATTTGGAATCCCAACCAAACTTATAAACCTTGCTAGAACAACTGTAGCAAATTCCACATGTTCAGTAAAAGTAAACGGGAGAGTCTCGGAGCCCTTTACAGTAAATGCAGGGGTAAGGCAAGGGGATGGGCTCTCCCCAATCCTCTTCAACTTAGCAATAGAAGAAGCTCTACAAGAAGTGACAACAATAGATAAGGGAATTTCAATTGGCTCCAGAATTAACATATTAGCGTTTGCAGACGATGTCGTCATTTTTGCAGAAACTTTAGAGGACCTACGCCAACTAACAAAAATATTTATGGACAAAACAGGACAATTAGGATTAAAAGTAAATGATGGGAAAACCAAATATATGCAATTTTCAAGAAATCAAGGTATAGCCCAAGACCCACTGCAGGTAGATGACCATACATTTGAAAAAGTAGAACATTTTAAGTACTTAGGGGTTATCTTATCCAGGGAAAACAAAGAAGAAATAGAAATTCAAAATAGACTAAATCTGGCAAACAGATGTTTCTACGCTTGCAACAGACTGATGTCCTCTAAGTTACTGTCAAAAAACACCAAAGTTAGAATTTATAAGACAATAATCAGCCCAGTATTATTATACGGAGCTGAAACATGGAAACCAAATAAAAAAGAAGAAAAGAAGTTAATCACATTCGAAAATAAGATTTTAAGAAAAATTTATGGACCAATTTATGAAGGTGGTGAATGGAGGAAGAGACACAACAGAGAACTGAGAGAACTCTACAGAGATCCAGATGTGGTGTGTGAATTTAAGTGTAGAAGAGTTAGATGGGCTGGACATGTTTTACGAAGAGAGGAGCAAAATAAGTTAAAATTAGTTTTACTAAGAAATCCCGAAGGAAGACGACCGAGAGGAAGGCCAAAACAAAAATGGTGGAGCCAAGTAAAGAAAGACATGGAGCAACTAGGAGCAACTGAGGAGGATGCAGAGGATAGAGCAAGATGGAGAGGCTTTGTTGGTGCGGCCAAATATCTTCTTAGATATGCATGGCCCTGGGAGTAAGAGTAAGTAAGTACTAGTGTCTAAAGCAATGACTCCCCCTCTGCCCTCCCCCCCTCCTCACCTTCCACCATCATGTACTTTAATGCTCGTGGTGGAGAAAGACCAGCTGTGTGATAGAAATTACCGCACAGGCGAAACTCGCCGTTCAGGTTCTACCTTGCTCCGTAACAAGTAGCCTATATTTCCGCCCAAACATACCATAGCCGAAAGCTCACGGTTGTCCCATAAGCCTGTATCCTCTGTATCTTACTTCTCTATAGTTAATCTAAAACTGTCCAAATAAAAACAAAACCAACATTGCCAAATGAATGTTTAAACATTACCTCTACTTCAAGCACCTGGGGTAATTCAAAATTATAATGATGTGTATAATCCAGACAAGTGTAGATATAGAAATTAAAAAGTACTAAGATGATAAAAACCCTACTGCTTCATTCTTAACATTAGCTATGAATTGTTATTGATAAAATCATTATTCATTACAGGAGTCCTGGAAGAAAACGATATTTTCCGTAATGCTCAAGCTGGTGTTCTTATTTCCACTCAAAGCCATCCCATTTTGAGAAGAAATCGTATATTTGATGGATTAGCTGCTGGAGTTGAAATCACAAATAATGCAACAGCAACGCTTGAAGATAATCAGATATTCAACAACCGTTTCGGAGGGCTTTGTCTAGCAAGTGGTGTGCAGCCCATCACAAGACGTAAGTGGTGTGAAATATCCGATAAGTATAAACCTTTGTTAGGTAATAAACGTATCACAGTTTTACATGTTATTAGTAACCTATTGCACTGAAAAATGGATTCAAATTGTGTACAAATATTGGTGCCATGTTGAACAAATATTACAAATAAAATCTAATGAGCTTCAATATATTCGGCCACTTCAAGAAAGTCCCAATGTTTAGTGCTGTTCACAATAGTCTCTGGTACGTAATATTATGTTATTGTTTGCCAAAGTGAACTTCCCTTAATATAGGGGAAGCTATTAATGTAGGTCTCATGGTAAGACCTAGACACGGGACCGATTAACTTTTTCATTTTGGTGTGAAAAAGTTTTAAAAATGCTTAAAGAATATTATTTTTGCTAAAAGAATAAAGTTGTCTGAGGGGTTTATAGCACTTTTGTTAAAACAAATTTCATCCCGGCCTATACCTGATACAAGCGTTTGTTATCAAGTAGATAGGTTTTTTTGTCGCATTCTGTGTAATTAATAACTTATCGATAGAGAACCTATATAGAACTATAATTCCTTTTCTAATGAACTCTTAACTATTAGGTTCTGTATGATTAATTAACAACTCACAGTAAAGCCTCACAATTTGTTGGCATTTCTTTGGTTTGAAATTTTAAGGTTTTATTATCTCAATTAGAACTCCTTCAGTAAGGACTCTTTGGTTATCCTTGTAATAATTTTTTAAACTACCTTCTTTTTAGCGAATTTCCCATATAGGGAATAAGCTATTACCGTAGTACTCATGGTAAGACCTGGACGCGGGACCGATTTTTTTTTTTTGTTTTGAGGTCCCTAGAGGCCAAAAACACCATCCGTTCAAATTCATATATATATATATATATATATATTTATATATATATATATATATGTGTCCGTCAGCACGATAACTCGAGCAAAAATGATCCGATTTTGATGAAATTTGGTACAAACGAGTAAACCTACGTTTATTCGAACGAGTTCGCGATCCAGCATGATCGGACCATGGGAACGGGGGTTTACGGGGGGTTTTATGGGGTAAAAATAGGTTTTTCCCATTTTTGACCCAAAAAACATAAAATTTAGCAATTTATTTCCAAACCATTTTGTAGAGCTTCAAAAAACAAATAATTTAGTATATTGAAGCGTTATTATGCGCCTAATGGTTACGGAGAAAATTCCAAAAAATTGTAAATTTAAAATTCCCATGTTATTCTTATGGAGAATGAGTAAACTGTTGTAGTTTGCTTGTTTATGAACATATTTTGATCAAATTTGGAAAATGTTTTTATTTCTTACTAACTATTAACATTTTACAAAAAAAAAAACAGTTTTACCCTCCCTGATGCAGCAAACCTAAGTACTTGTTAAACTAATTCTATTTAAATCGGGAATAAATGTTATATTTTTAAGTAGACATTTCAGTGTAAATCCAATCAGTCAAATGGAAATTCGCTTAGTCTGCAGGTTTGCTGCGGCGGGGGTATTTAGTATGATGCTAAGGTTTATCTATGAGCCAAACTAGTTTATACGACTTTTGGATATTGACATTCAAATGGTAGGTGAATTTTTTATCTGGGTTTCAATTATCAGAACTGTTATTTGATAGTTTGTATTTATATCTTAAGGGATATAAAAACTGAAAAAATAACACCTTTTTAAAATGTTTCAGTTAACAAAATATTTAGTAATCAAGATGCTGTGGAAAAAGCTGTCAGAAATGGCCAATGTTTGTACAAAATATCAAGTTACACTTCATTTCCTATGCACGACTTCTACCGCTGCCAGACCTGCAATACTACAGACCGCAATGCCATCTGTGTAAACTGCATCAAAACTTGCCACGCGGGACATGATGTAGAGTTCATCAGGCACGACAGGTAATAAACACATGCACACAATATTACTTTTGGACACTGTTATAATAAACCGTTAGTAAAATTTTTAATGAATTACTTTTTCAGTTCTTTTCTTATTTCTGGTTTACAGTTGACAATCATTATTAATATCACACAGCTAGTATACAAGAATACTAATAGAGGTGTAAAAATTTGCAATTCGAAGCAACAATTTGATTCAATAGATTTTTGATTTGAATCGATGCAACTCGATTCTAAGCAGTATAGAATTTTTCTATTCATACTTGTCAATTGAGTGAAATGACCATAATTAAAATTTACCTGCATTTGTGTAATGCAAATTGTTGTTGATGTGGTATTAGGGCTATTCAATACATATTATGACATGAATTTTAGGTGAAAAAATATTTATTTTTATCATATTTTAGAAGAACCTGTATTGCTGGTAATGTCAGTGAGCTGCTTTAATTGCCTATTTCATCATTTTTGTTCATATAATCATATTGTTAAGCATGTTACCTATTTTATAATATTGATTTTACATATAAAGTCATGTTTTGTTTGGTGTAAACAAATAAAAACATTTATTTGTAAGATTTATACTGAAACTTGCAATTGGTTTACATTAAAAAGAGAGGATAGTATCAGACCTATAAACTACAAGGTATAGGCCCTACATAGCTTCAGACCTATAAACTGCAAGGTATAGGCCCTACATAGCTTCAGACCTATAAACTGCAAGGTATAGGCCCTACATAGCTTCAGACCTATAAACTGCAAGGTATAGGCCCTACATAGCTTCAGACCTGTAAACTACAAGGTATAGGCCCTACATAGCTTCAGACCTATAAACTGCAAGGTATAGGCCCTACATAGCTTCAGACCTATAAACTGCAAGGTATAGGCCCTACATAGCTTCAGACCTATAAACTGCAAGGTATAGGCCCTACATAGCTTCAGACCTAAAAACTACAAGGTATATGCCCTACATAGCTTCAGACCTACAAAAATACCAAATTTACCAGTCTAAAACATCAGTCTTATTAGTAGGAAGAAACAATTTTTCAAACTTGTGTTATTTTTTAGAATGATCTTGGAGTGACTTGTTTTGGCTATGTTTACAGTAGTAAAACATGTTACTCACACTGCTTACTCTTAACAAAACTTCTCATCATTTGCAATGCCAAAACAAAACAAAAATTAAACAATTAAAGCAATATTTACATACAAATAATTCATTAAATAAGAACGCCTTCGCAAAAGGAATTAAACAACACGCTCCTGTATTGCGGGTGTTGCGTTGATTTTCTATGCGTTTTTTGTATAAGGGTGACTTTTTATCGAGGTTCTACTGTATTCTTGACTGTTGCTATTGCAGTGCATTGAGGAAGACACATGATCTAAATGTATCTGGGTGTGTTGACAGATTCTTCTGTGACTGTGGAGCCGGGACCCTCAGTAACCAGTGTCAGTTGCAAGGAGAGCCTACACAGGACACAGACACACTGTATGACTCTGCTGCTCCCATGGAGTCTCACACACTCATGGTCAACTAGACTCTCTCACCACTCACCCCTTTTATTTATACTATTGTACATTTCTGATGCCACAAAGTGGATACAAAGCACAACATTGTAGTAGATCAATAATCCCCGAATCCTCATTTGTCACCTTTGTATTTTTTTATCGTATAGATTTATACAGAGGGTTGACTCTTGAATGTCAGAATGGCATGACCCTTGTTATACTAAATGATCATTATCCACTGCGGCGTTTATGTAAATACGATAATCTCGTACCGTCATATTTAATTAAAATGTTAAGTTGTGTTTGTATGTGTATATTTAGATTGTATTAAACTTGTATTATATGTATTTCGATGTACTGGCACAAACATTTCTGAAATCGGTGTGCCAACAAACCTTTTTCTATTGAGGGCCTATCTACTAACAAGGGCTACGCAAGTGCCATAAATTGTATTTCTATCATGGAGTTAGGTTCAACTATAAAATTTGTGAAGATTTTATCAAAATAAGTTGTAGATATCATGGCGGAGGCTTTTAAATAACCCATTTCATTCAAAGATCAACTATTCTTTAAATTACGTTTCCCTAAATATTGTCTTTCTTTAGTTAGTAGTTTAAGCATCACAAAATCAAGTTAACAATATTTTGTTTCATGAAAGATCCTGATCCTGGTGGATTTGAAGATTATTTTTTTTTTCTTTTTAGTTGTGAGTTTGGGTGTGCATGTTTTATTGTTATTTATTTGTTAAACAAATAAAATATGTTGACTTTAGTAATCAAATTACATATGTATTCCATTTTTTATTTATTTCAAATGAAATTTTCATCTGAAATCCACCTCTTTACTTCTTTTGTTTAAGATACTGTAGCTCAGAGAGAAAGTACTAATTATATTTTATTTGTAATATTAATTAACTATTTTTTTGTTGGCAGGGAGGGACATAGTGTGATTATTAATTCATTCTGTTGAGTGGTTGTGATAGTTTGATCTATCGGTTAAGCAACCAACAGTTAGAAAGTTTATTTTTTTCTATGGGTAATACCACAAGTGTTGCTGTCTATTTTTGTTCTATAAATTATTATTGACAGCTGAACAACCCACTGGTATATAGCTATATAGCAAAGTTAATTTTATTATTAGAGAAGACATTATAAACTTTAAAAGTGGTCAGGTGGTCCTTAACACCTGACTGACTTACTATTGTGTGTCAATTTTTACTTGCCGTTAAACTGAAACTATCTGAATCACCGATAATCCAAATCGCTTGTAGAAAGAATTAAAAAAAAAAACAAAACATAAAAAGTTATTGTGGCAAAATCCCTTTCTCACAGTTGTTTTTCATCGTCATCGGCAAAATCTTGCACACCTTCTGCAGTGTTATAGAAATCATCATTGTCTTCTGTAAACGCAGCAAAATATAAAATATATTCCGTGGCCATGTATCATCGTCTCCTGCAGTCATAGAAACTCATAATCGTGTTCCGCGATCACAGGAAATATTGCACATCTTCTGCTGTCTTGTAGACATCATAATCGTCTCCCGCGGTCATAGAGACAACGTCATCTTTATCCGCGATTGCAGGAAAATCTTGAATATCTTTCTAGGTCTTTGTCTCACGCGGTCACGTAAAATCATAATTGGCATCCTCAATCGGAGCACAAGCTAAAATCTTTTGATCACAAAATCTTTGTAGATGCGTTCTGCGATCGTAATAGTTAAAGGTCGGCAAACTCTGTGAAATGCCCTGAATTTCGGTAATAATCCAACTAAACTAACCAAATTTTTGTTTGTCCAAATGTGTTACAGTCCCAATTGATTTGGATGATTGGAGTTCTCCTGTAACGGGGTTTACATTATACTCAGGCAGTAGGAGGTATACTTTAGGCATTCAAAGTGAACATGTTATATAAGGCCTATAATCATTATTATCAATTGAGATGTGGACGAACTAGGTGCATATTTTATCCCAAATATGAGTGGTGAATGATGAGTGTAGAATAGTGAGAGATGATCTGTGTAGCTTTGTTACTGACTAAGATCAGCTTTTTCAACAGCCAAGATTATTTATTTAAAGTCCAATGATCAGGGACCGCTGGGTCCAGTTTAGAACCTTAAAAAAGCTACTGACTTCTCGGATTAAACCAAAACATAGATCAAACTTACTCCCTTGTAGTAGATTTGGTCATCCTTAAGAATCAGCTGAAGACACTTTTATTATTAGTTCCGTCCAGTGCCAATAGGATTGTGTTCTTGTTTATTATTTGCAATTTTTTGTAAAATGTTTGTTTACAATTTTTCTTGTCTTTGTTAAATTTCAGCTACCGGTACTTAAAAATGTCATTTAGCTAAATACTCTGCACCTGCAGACTAAGTGAATTTCAATTTGCCTGATTTGTTTTCCAATAAATCTATTTAAATAACATTAGGTTTAACAAGTACCTAGGTTTGCTGCTACAGTGACAGTAATAAAGTGTTTCTTGGTGAAATATTAATAGCTTAGTATAAAATAAATAAGTTTGCTAAGTTTGATCAAAATGTACCCTTACAATTTTCCATAAAAATAATATGGCAATTATAAATGTAATTTTTTTTTCAAAAATCACTAAATTAACCCTGAAATATTATAAGCATATTTTCACCGATACTAGTGACCAGTGTCACCAATATGTACTAGACATGAATAACAGGCTTCAGTTTTTTACAATGGTATGACAAGTCTACTGTGTTGGTTAGTTTGATTTGAGAAATATAATTGTAAACAAATTTTAAATTGTCAACTAACAGATGAAATATTTTATATTCTCCTACAAGCATATAATAGGCAAAACTAAATTTTTTTCTACAGTTACCTGACAAAGCAGGCTTCCTTGCACTGATTATAATATGTGTGTGCTTGAAATTAAGTTGGTAACACTTAGAAGATACTACGACTACGATCAGCTGCTGCAGGGTTTCACAGCCTTTGAGTATTGATTCTACAAATTAACCTGTTGTTTCATGTTAACATTCTATTTTCGTTCAATGCTTAGATTTAACCTAACCTAAATGTGTTGTTTAGTGTTTGAAAGACTAATTACTTATATTCTTTATAGTAACTGTAGGAAAAATATAGTACCGAAATTACTACTACCTTACTATTGCATAGTAAACATTCTGTTTGCGTAATGTAATGATGAATTTTCATAGGTAATGAACATATATAACAAAAACAGGTATCACAGTAGTGTAGCGAAAAATATATATCTGATCACTCAGAAAGTGCATCAGAACAAAGGACAGCTTTAAAATGTTCAAATATCAGGTCTTAAACTCAATTTATAATTATTTTTCATTGTTTCTAACTTATCCAATTAAACAAACAAAAATACATAAAGCTTGTCAGTGTCTCATTGGCAATTTTAATTTTGCATTTGGGGAATAATGCTACTTTTACCAAGGGAGTTCCTACGTCAGCCAAGTCAGATTTTTAAACTTACAAGGTTCTGATTATTTTAAATATTGCTTATTATAGAATATTCTTAATACATACTTCATTTCATTCCTTCCATTAGTTGATTTCAATTAAATACAGTATATACAACTCATTTAGAACCACTAAATAATTCATATACATAGTTGGTTTAGTTAATCGTCTAATTAAAAATATAATTTTCTGGTATGCAAATATTTTGAAACAGCAAAATGAATCATTTTTATTGATGACTTCTTTGCTTTTATTTCTGGTTTAAGGTCAACTACAGTTTTTTATAGTGATGTTTAGCAGTGAGGACAACATTGATTAGTTTCCATTGAACAACATCCCCGTATGGAATGTCAGCAACATTAAACTGCATGTATTATTAGTCAAATCTTGCAATTTTTTTATGAAGTTAGGTAATCTGATTACCAATAACTGAAAAATGTTTCTTTCTTGCTACAGTTAGGTTTCATTGCTTCCAATTTTGTAGTTATTATAACTCCATGGTGATCCTTTGTGCATTGTAAATCAATTTGTAGGTTAGATATAGTTAAGGAAACCTTTACTATCAAAACATAGCATGTATGGCAAAATTTCCTTCTTTGAACATGTAAGATATATAATATATCCCAGCGGTGTGGATAGTGCCCGAGTACTTTACAAACTTGTAAATTAATTATTGTTTCCAGCGATTTTTGTTATCAATTTTGTTAATTTTTCAGAATAATTGTGTATTGTAAATTAATTTTATTCTTTTGATCTGTACATTGTGAAAGTTTTAAGAATAACACAGTTTAGAATATTGGCATAATAAATTGAATTAATCTTAATATTCTACTTTATTTCCTAAAACCTATTAGGTATATACTGAGGTATAATAAGATTTGTTGCAACTTTATTTATTTTGCAGAAGTACTGTTTGATGTATGCCATCAACCTTCCTCCTTCACTGGAAAATATGTTTACGCCACACTACATTATTTTGACGAACTTCCCACGCAAGGATTTAGTCCAGAAAACAGCTGTTTGCCGCCAGCTTATTCAAATGGGGTTTCATTGCGTAATACTGTTCTGCAATGAGTTTTACCGGACACCAATCAGCTGATTATACTGTATTTGCGTGGCAATGATTGGTTATAAACAAAAACATGACTGGTGATGTTTAGTCCTTTAGTTGGTTGAAATATATAAGGATTCGTACGAATTAAGTAGTATGGCGTAAACTATCGTACGTAACTCGTCCAAAATGTGTGTACCGGACTCGTATGGTAATCCCGTACTCGACTTCGTCTCGCACGGGAACGACCACACTCGTCCGGTAAACACTTATTTTCAGGACTAGTAACGTAATATACTATTACCTACGACAATTTTTTTAACTAGCCTTTTCAATTCAGTTTTTAGAATCGAAAAGCTTCACTTTACCACATTTTTTACTTACTTTACAGCACTATGTGGTAGAGTAACAGACCAATGGGGTTCAAGGATTGAGAGAGAAAATAAGTAAAATTGTAATGCTTTTTTTACGCCAACGAATCAGCTAATATAGTCAAATCCAGTTTTAGATCTCTTGGCTTCCGCTTTCCTTACTGTAAACAATTTGTTAACCATCAGTTAGGTTGTAGGAAGGTTTAATGAACGACTTTAAAAAATTATAGTGTAATAGACGATGTAAAAGTAAGAACTTTAACTAAGTAATAAGGATAATCATAACAATTTAAGGTACTTTGATTTTGTTTGTTTTGATTTGAATGTTGTAAATCTGTAAAAACTGGTTCAATATGTTCAGTATTGCTATAAAATGAGTAATGTTTACGTCTATTTGTGCCTTGAGACAGTACTGTTGGCAACAATTCCCTGAAAAAGTAAGAGAAAGAGTAAACGGTCATAGGTAAAGTAGTGTAAGCAACTAGTATAATTAGCCTTTACGCCAATCGTAGAAATCAAGGCACTGCCTCGAGTGCCTAAATCAAAAGATCTACTTGTGTCGTAAGATTAAAGAGGTTACTAATTAGTAAAAAGTTTCAAACAAACAAAAAAATAGTTCTCAACTGTACAATAAATTGTCCAATGAATGATGAATCCTCGCTATAAAACCATCTCGCTGTTATGAATGAAATGTGAAAAATATCAAATGTATGAAAATAAAGAAAATTCGCTACACATTAATGATCAAGACAAAAAGAGCAGACTACTTTTAAAAGGTCTTTAAAAATGTATTATATTGAATGTTCTCCTTGTAATTTAACATTTAAACTGTTTGGAAAGAACAATCACCATCACCAAACTAAAAGGATTCAAATTTTTTAGTAAATCTCTTATTTACAAATCGTAGTTGAAGTCAGTATAAATTTTGAATATTTATGAAATCATAAGCAAGTAATTATTTTAATAAGTAATTTGTTTTTCTTAACCAAGATAAAAAAAACCAAAAAACTGCATTTGAAATAGGTATTAAATTAGCATTGTGTGGTGCTTCAGTGGCGGGTCGCCAGCATTTTATCCCCCTGGCCAAAGCTGACGTCACTATGACGTAGTAACCTGAGCGCTCAAAAGTTTGTTTGCGGGTGGAATTTTACCCCCGCGGATTTGGAAGTCTAATGAAAATAGACAGAGCATGATTAATTAGATTAGCAATAAAAACTGGAATTTTACCCCCTGTTCATGTAACTAGCGTTTAGACAACTGAAGATGTACGGGCCGGATTTTTACCCCTGGATTTTACTCCCCGGCCGGATATAGAAATTATTAAGAATGATTGGTTTTATTATTTTTATTTTTATTTAATTGTAAAAATTGTATTATTAAGTAGCCTATCTTTATTTATTTATTTTGTAATCTCAACTAAGTAAACAGAATTCGCTGTTTAATTTTGATCATATTAACTATCAGTTAGCTTCAATGATCAAATCCTGATACTCGAATCTCTAAATTTAAAAAAAATCAATTAGTTGATGTTACAAATAAATTAAGATAGGCTACTTAACAATAAAATGTTTACTATTAAATTAAAACTGAATAAAGAGAATTAACCATTCTCACTAATTTATATATCTGGTCAGGGCGTAAATATCCGGCCCGAACACTCGAGGTTTTTATAATTTTGGTGTTCTGATTAAATTCACAACCCTGAAAATATACTTTTAATTCCGCGTTTAATCCATCGAACTGATGTCGCGAAACTCAAAAGTTTGCGGCCGGAATTTTACCCCCTGGTTTGTGACGTCACGTTTGCCCAGGGGGATAAAAATCCGCTACCCCCTGTGGCTAGGTACTCTATATTCTGTGAACCATGTAACTGCAATGTGACATTTCTTCAACTCTAAATGACTGCCAGCTATAAAATATATCTGTCAAACAATAATTTTATACTATATTAAAATTAAATGTTTTGCTTACAATATCCTCTAGTTTTATTTTGGGAATGCATTGCACGTCTAATAAAATTTTGGAGCTGCTCACGTCCAATATAAAATATTTGACTGTAAAATATATAGGCCGTCCAAATCTCACCATGTCCAAAAGTATAGTAACTGCAAAAAACCATAGTCTTTCTACAAGTTTTGGTCGTAGTGAAACAGCACAATTTACACTCTTAAAAAAGTAGCAGTTGCACCATGTCTAATAGCTCAGCGCTGTCCCATGACGTTCAGAGCACCTGCACACTGTGATTATTGTTTTACAACCAAACTTAACTTAACCAATTACTTGCTGTGTATGCAGGAGCTCTGGACATCTTGCAACAGCAGTGAGCTATCAACGTTGTGCAACTGGCAGCGGCTTTGGATGTGGCGTAACTGCCAAGTTTTTTTAGAGTAGAATCCAATCCCATGAAAAGAAAGACTATTTTTTTTTTTTGCTGTTACTGTATTTTTTTGGACGTTGTGCAACAGTCAAATATTTTATATTGGACCTTGTAAAACAGCTCAAAAATTATATTTTGAACGTTGTGACACTGATTTTATATCATTGGACGTTGTGCTACACTCCCGATTTTGGTCGTTAATATGGCAGCCCTCTGCTGAACTTCAACTAGTTAAACTGAGAACTATCGGTATAAAATTGTGCTAAAAGTCATCAAAAACTTTTAGAAATAATATAAGTTTTATTTTCAAATTACAAACACCTAGTAAATATAACAATTGCAGCAAGCTTTACCATTCCACGAGTTTTGGAAGGCCAAAAACAATAACTTAAAATAATGACAAAGGGTTTACATAAATGCACTTTTATAATAATTAAAGAGGATTATATTATAAACATACTGTGTAAACTTTATTAAATTGAAACCGTATCAATAAAATTCATCCACGGTATTAAAATACTCTACATAACATTCTCTTTAACATATTTATTAATGAAACACTTGTTTGTAAATAATTTCTAGAAGAATTATCTGAAAATTTGATCATTAAGTAAATCTAGTATGTAGTAAAGCAATATAAACTTAATCACAAACAGTGAATTCCTACTAAAAATGAACGATGCTGTACAATTTCTATTAAGGATGTACAGCTAAAAGTTATTTCTTAAGCGACTTTTCAGTAGGTACTTTAAGAAACAATCTAGCGCCTATTACATTGAATAATTTATAAATAGTTCAATTATCACATCTAAAACTTTATTGCATAAAACAAGTTGCAAATAAAAATACAGTACACTGTTAATACACTTTTGTTTATCAGTGATTTACTATAAACAGATGAGTAGCAAAACTTTTAATGTGCGAAGTATTTTCTTCAAGGATGTTACATGAGTCGTGGTTTATTGGTTACTCAGGGGGCGATACGAGAATACTTGGGAGGAGTTCGCCAGACCGCGCTTGACGTCCGAATCCTCCTCTTGATGGGGTTGCCAGCAAATATCTTGTTAATGTCAGGGCACGGATCACATTCCATGAAAAGATCCCATGCCTTCTTGGGAATGTATTTGTTGACTGTTAAAAGCCGTTCACGATTCTTGGCTGCAAATTTAAAAAAAACAGGTTATTTCAAAAGTGTATTTGGCTAGGTCTCTTGTGACCTTGCTGTTAATCAGTTGTTATGTTATTTAACTACAGTAGTCACCTTGAGCATGATCTCTTGATTAGTTCTACAAAGGGTGACCAAGCACCTGACCTATTATGATTTGGCAGTAATAATAAATGTTTCATTTTTATTAACTACATCCAGAACATTAACTAGGATTTAATGTATACTGCTGTATGAACTCAGCCGCTCGATGAGGCTTGTCTGTGCCGATGACTTTACTCTGGCATATTCAGCACACAAAAACATCAAAAGGTGGCACTATACCCTTAGAAATATGGGAGTGCCCCTGAACGCCAGGTCGTTTGTCAGTATGATGGCGGTGACCATGTTAGGGGAATTTTGCTTGCAATCAAAGAATGTTCAATAATTCAATTAATAATTTGATCATTCAATGTAATTTTTCATTCCAGAGCAGGATCAAAAATTGGTTCCAACTTTAAAAATTCTAAACTAAATTTGGAAGCTGAGGGTTGAAGTAATACTTATATTATGTATGATAGCTCCAGTAGCCACAAGTTCCAGTACCTTAAAATCTAGAAACCAAGCATTAGCACGAGTAGTATCCATGAATGGTTGGTTCTTAATTAAAATTTGTGTTGTTAAAACAAATCTACTGTGCAGGAATGTAGTACATTGAATGTAGGCAAATGAGGCTAATTGGGTAAACTAAAAGTTAACCATGAATTGATTTAATAATTGAAATAAATGTAACATTTTTTTATTAGTTACAAATATTATACATAGGCTACTTACACTGAGCCCATAAGGGTATCATCTTTCTTGGCTGACTTTCATCATCACTCGAGTCTCCACTGTGAGCATCATCAATTCCATAATCATTTTCACTCTTGGGAGGCAGCAAAGGTCGATCTTCTCGGGCCGGAGTTATTTCATAACAGTTTGAAGGCTGAGCTGAGTTCGGCTTTTCTGAGGGTGTTGTCCCTTGCTAAAGGCAATATTACAAACATAAGCGGTTTTGATATTTCTCACAAGTCTATATACAAGATATAATCAGTTACAGATATAGTAAACTAAGTAACTAGTACAGGTTTTTCCGTAACCATTAGATGTACAACGACGCTTTGTTAGACTGAAATTATTCGTTTTTTAAGCTCTACAAAACAGTTCAGAAAGAAATGCAGCAAAATTGTATTGGGGACAAACCAATTTTGACTCCATAAAACCTAGTTCGCATAGTGCAATCATGCTGTCTCGCAAATTCGTTCAAATAAATGTATACATACGTTACAACAACAATAACAATGTTCTTGATTGTCAACAATTGAAATAAATTCCGTCCCAAGAAATTCCTGAATGAAATTTAATCTCATGTTGATGATTGGGAATATATTTTCCTAAAGATTTCCTGAAATTTTTGTCCATCCCTATATTGACAACTAGAACATCAATAATTTATTGTTTATGAAAATCAACCTCTAAAATAATATGTTTCTTCCTGCCATATTTTAACATGAGCTTTATACTATTACCTCTATCAAACTGAAATTGAGAAAAAAACTATATTAGATTTTGCTCATACAACTTCTGCCTAATTGCTCACCTGTAATTTTAACTTTGCATTGTTCACCGCTGCTATTTTGCCAAGTTTTCCTCCTTGAAGTTTCAGCTTCTCAGCTTCAGCTAACCTTGAATATAACAAAAAAATTAAATGTATTATCTTTGTTGAACATGGTTATAGTACTTGTACTAATATTGCCAGAACATTGTATTTGTTGACCTCTTGATATACAGTAATCCTCCTAATACCCAAGATTGTATGTAGTAAGTAAACATTGTGCAAGTACAGTAGAACCTCGATGGTCCGGGGTAATGGGTGGGGAAGACGATGGATAACTGAAAACCTCAGTTAATGCAACATGACATAAAAAATATACCAAGTGTCTCAAAAGACCCACACCCCCATATTATTTTTTTATTAGAGATAAAATTATAATATTCAAGGAGAGGGAATGTTTATATGACCAAAAAGGAATTCTTTGGTGAATGAAAATTTTTACCCCCCTCCCCCAAAAGGGGTAGTTTGGGTGTAAGTCAAAATTTTCAAATGTAAACCCCTATTTATAGTGGTTGTAAAGTTCATGATAAAAGAAAAATAATGGCACAAACTAGAAGTTAAACTAGAGGTTTAACTAGAGGTATCTAGTTAATCCTATCCCTATAAAAAGTTATGGCAGTTTTAAGTTTGAATTTTTTTTAAGATGGGAGCAAACTAACAGAGCTGTTATCTCAAAGTGAGCGCCTGGCATATGAGGTTAAGCAGGGTCGCTTCCCTTGCCCCGTCACTTTGGACAGGATTTAACCTGTGATTGGAAACTGCCTTTGTGCAGATAAATCAAATTTAATCAAGGTACTTTTTCCATTCAAAAGCTGAAAGCCCAATAATTTTGCAGTTCAGTTAAACAATTTTAGGGCACTCGCATTTTACCTCCTGGCAAGGGTTTAACAATTCTGGGGGATTCTGCGACATAGGTTTTGGGGGGATGGGCACCTCTGGTGCTACCCCCACTACTTATCATGCCACGCTCAGACGGCAGTTACTTCGTGGATGACCTTCATACAATTTAAAAGACGCATTAGGTGTGCTGAATTACTTGTCTACAGTAACAGTGTTGTCAGCAGAATCCAGTGGCGGATCCAGAGGAGGGCGCCCCCCCCCCTCGGGCATACATAATATATTTATTTTACTGCATGTAATACAGTAGTGCATACTCATTTGCATAAAATAATTTGTCACACTAACTTTGCACAATGAAATAGTACCCTATAAAACTGCCATTTTGGAGACTTAATTTACACTAATTTTTCGGGGGGGGGGTACCCCCGAACCCCCCAGACCCACAGGTTCGCCCCCCCCCCCCTTGTGACTGGTCTAGATCCGCCACTGGCAGATTCGATAAACAAAATTCACGCATTTTCCCCGGTTTTCGCAGCTAAAAAGTACAAAATTCCCGGCGACTAAGAAAAGCCCAATGAAAGTTGTAAAAGCAAATAAAAATAACGGATATTTTTAAATAATTAAAAACCCACATACGTTTATTAGCCCTTAAGGCAAATTAACTCTTAACCCTTCGCTGACGGGTGACGGATATATCCGCCTAAGTCTTTGGCGATAAAGGACGGGTGACGGATATATCCGCATATGGTTTTTGATGTTCCGGACGAGAAGCGGTTATATCCGCCTTCTCTTCAGACAGACTGGCAGGTGCTTGAGCAGTAACCCAATGTTACACGATACCAAGGCGCCACTTTCCTGCTCTTTCCATGACTGCGCTCTCCCCCTCACTCCCCTGCCAACCCCTCTCCTGTGCCTCACCCCCTCCCGCGCACCTACCACACCTCCTACACTCCTCCCCTCGACGTTTCGCGCTCAACATTACGTTGTCTCTGTTTATTGTTTACATATTGTTCTTTATTTATTGCCTAACGTTGTCATGGTCATATCTTCAAAGACGGGTGGCGGATGTATTCGCTGCATTTCTACTCATCCGCGGACGGGTAGCGGATATATCCGCATAGTTAAAAACGTGTAAAAAATTATTTTGACGGTATGATGTGTTCCACTGTGTTTATTTTATGTATTACTAGCAGAGCACCCGTCCTTCGTACGGGGTTGGCATATAAGTATAAAATGCTTATTGCAGTTATGCTCAAGCTTTGCGTTTGCAATGGGGGGAGGACATAGTTTGATCAAATTTGGTTCATAAATTTACGGTATGATATAGTATAACACATCTACCATTGCCATAATTTTCTACTATTGCACCTAAACAATAGAAAAAAAAATTATCAAACATTCGCACAATATCAAATTATTCGTTAAATTAAAAACTAAAACCTAACTGTAAACAATCCTACTTTGACAGTTCTCATTGTGTATCACAGCTTTTTGTTGCTGCTTAGTTCAAATTAGCTATAAATTAATGTAAAATACCTGCATTTATGCGATCCTGTGTTGTAGCTGAGTTGCTACCGGTTTCAACTCACATTGGAGTCATCTTCAGGCAGTTATAAGATGTCTTCTCGCTTCATTCGAAGGTCGTCAAATGGATAATAAATAAACAAAACACAAACACGTACACGGACATAAAAAAGAACATTTAAAGCTGTAAAAATACTGAAAACGGTAGGCCTACGGGACACGACACGACGTGATCGGGCGAAAGTTTTGTCTAGACTAGTCGATCACGTCGACTTCGCCCGATCACGTCGTGTCGTGTCCCGTAGGCCTACCGTTTTCAGTATTTTTACAGCTTTAAATGTTCTTTTTTATGTCCGTGTACGTGTTTGTGTTTTGTTTATTTATTATCCATTTGACGACCTTCGAATGAAGCGAGAAGACATCTTATAACTGCCTGAAGATGACTCCAATGTGAGTTGAAACCGGTAGCAACTCAGCTACAACACAGGATCGCATAAATGCAGGTATTTTACACCAATTTATAGTGTTTAAATGCGATCAGGAGGCTAAAATTCAATATAATCAAATTAGCTGTTGTCATATATGCACAAACAAAATAATAATAGTGCTGCACCCTGTTGGGAAACCTTCTTATAATTTTTTAATGCTATTGCATATAATAGAACCAACTTGTAAAGTTGAAACAGCTGAGTAAATTCTTTAATTCCCTTTAAATATGAATACTCATAAGGTTAACATGGGGAACTACAGACCCACTGGGGCGGAGCCCGAAAGGATTTTTGAGATAAGAATATGCCTAAATGTAGGGATGGGCGAGTAGTGTTTTTTTGAGTCGAGTCGAGTAATTAGCCCTAATACTCGAGTATCGAGTCGAGTCGAGTCGAGTAGTTCACGAGAAAATCAACAATTTTATTTTACATATAGCTGTGGCAAAAAACCTACATCTTCATTTTTACGAACAAAGCATTTCTCAATTCACCAAAAATAGACCTGGTTAACCCTTTCCACTCGTATGTCGCCGCTACCGCGACATTCAAGTCTGACCGTTCCACTCGTATGTCGCGGCCGCCGCGACATTTTCAGCATCGGCTTTTTATTAATAAATCCCTTTTATATAGTGTTTGCATGTTTTGAATTTGTGTTGAATACAAACTTAATGATTTCCTTATTCATTTTACATGTCTTTGGTAGCTTGAAAAATAATTGTAAGTTTATTTAGTCAGCTGTGGATTAAAGAATAGAGAAGTGTAAATAGTAACCATGACGACCAAAATCACCAAAAAATCTAAGTTTGAAAATGCATTTTTTCATTAAAAATACACCTAATCCTTCTTGTAATGGCTGATTTGAATTGACAACTAGATATCTAATGTTGATAAAGTGTTTTACAAATCCTGAAAATGTGTTAACGTTTTTTAAAAAGCCTCCTAAAAAATATTTTGTACATTTTATTTTGCTTTTTTTTATATTATGACCACACAAAAAATATTTTATGGGTATATTTATTTTGATATTTTGTTTTACTTGTGTACAATTTTATGCTGAATAAGAATCAAGCCCTCAAGTACAACAAATAATTTATTTTAGTCAGTATATGTACACAAAACTTAAAACATGTTTTTTTGCATGGCAATAAATGCAAGCGTATGGGACAACAAGGGGTCAACTAATCCGAGTGGAAAGGGTTAAAAGCTTTTATACCATATAAAAAACACAATATGTATGTGTATCAAACTTATATTTTGGTGTTAAAGGTTTTTTATTAATTGAAAAAAAAATGCAAAAATATGGAACTAAGTGTTTATTTTAAAATAGGCCTACTGTAAATGTTTGAATTTGACTAAAGCATGAGATCTAATAAAGTTTCCTCTAATTTATAAATAGGCTTATAAGTATTTATCTAAGTCATTTCTCAGTTTTTGTATTTATTTGAAATTCCATGAAACTGTTTTAGTTAACTCATTAGTTTATAATTTTTTTTTTTAATTACGTAGCCTACATCTTGGTCTACAAATACTCTTTGTAAGGTAAGTTTTTTCCCCCAAGTGAGTAAAAACTAACTTCCTATATAATGACATTTTCTCACTAATTATATATCTTCAAAATTTGTTTAACTATGAAAAAGTCACCAAGTCTAGCTGAAAACATAATCATAAATGAGGATATTTTTGAAATACAGAATAACTAATCAAACTAAATTTTTAACACTTTTACTTCTTAAATTTTTTTTCTTGAAAATGTCAACAGTTTTTCACTTATTTTTAATAAAGATTATCACTTATAATTGTTTTAAAGAAGTCCAGATGTGTGAACTTGAAGAGCAGGCAAGAGACATACGTCACTGCCACAAAAACTCTTCTCTACTGTGAATGAATGAACTGTTTATTGTGTGAAGCCCCACCCACCGTCTAACGGGACATGGGGGAGGAAAAGAGAAAGTTTGGCAGAATTTGCCCTTGTTCTAAAGCCTGGTTCACATGCCCTCCCTCACCCTCGGCCTCAGTCGCTTGCAGATTTCCATTACACAAGAGTGTTATTTTGAAATACTGTAAATGTTTGAATTTGACTATGATGAGATCTAATAAAGTTTCCTCTCAAAATAGGCTTAACTTTTTAAGTATTAATCTAAGTCATTTGTCAGTTTTTGTATTTCTTTTTAAAAGCAATTGCAGTTATACATTAAAAAAATTACAAACATCTTGGCCTACAAATACATTTTGTAAGGAGAGTCTTTTCTCTAGTGAGTAAAAGCGATCGTGGTCAAGGAATGAACTGTGCTAAAACAGCACATTGTCAATGTTTACAAAAGTATTTTGACTGAAACCTGAAACCCTGGTATTTTTTAAAGACATTGCATAATAGCCTAAGTCGACGTCTGTGGAGAAAAGTATGGCAATAGATAGGTTTTACTTTTAGCCTATAATAAAGATTATGTTTTGGGACTAAAATCTCCAAAAGACCAAAAGAGTGTTTTTAACAAACATTTCATAGTTTTATTTAGTAACAAAAGTGTTTGACTATGTTCCCGATTATACCAAGAACAAGGTTCGGCATAGTGGATTCACTGTGAACCGGCCTGCCTGGCAGTGTTTCCACACGACACACGACCAAAACAATAATCCCGCTTACTGGGTCAAGAAATCCTGTTTTATCACGCTTTAAAATTGTGAAAAATCCCGTTTTATCCCGCATGATTATTTTTGTACAATACCTAGTATAATACTTGATGTATCATGTTTATAAAGTTGTTTTAACATCACTATTATATTTTACTACAGTATTTAATCAATTTGAGTTAGTTTTTCTCTAAAATTAAATGGAAAAAATAAAAATAGTAGTCACAGCCGAAAATCCCGCATCCCGTTTTAATCCCGCTCAAGGTCTAAAAATCCCGCTCAAGGTCTAAAAATCCCGCTCAAGGTCTAAAAATCCCGCTCAAGGTCTAAAAATCCCGTTTTCGGGATAATAATCCCGCGAATGGAAACACTGCTGCCTGGCCCTTATGCACGACGTCACTATAACCTCCGTGTAGGGGTGTCAACAATGGATCGGAACAATCGAAGTTTTGAACATGTCTGTAACCTAGTTTTTTATACTTAAATACTCATTATTTATAAACAAACACGTACTACATATCGGATCTCGAATCACGATATATATCGATACCCTTTCCACCCACAATAAAACATTAAACGATGCCAAAGCAATCGTCATTTGCTCCATTGAAACACGAAAGTCGATTGGCTGACATGGTAGTGCACTGACGCCTCCTGACCAATGAGAGCTGTTGTTACATACTTTTATTGTCAACATTCACCATTCGTTATAACTTTACAAAATCGACACGGACTAAGGCTTATAATATTTTTCAATAAATACATTATGTTATAGTAGCACTTAAAACTTCACTAAACTCTTTAATCAGTAGATAGTACAGATCAAAATATGGATCTACTTTTTGGTGCAATATAAAGCAAGCCTAACCATACGACGATGTTAAAGTTTAATGGTTGAATATAATTTTTCTAATGATGCGTATAATGCAGGGATTATTAAACTGAAAATTTTGACGTGTTTAGGTTATTTATTTTGTACTAAAAATAAAAATAATACATCTAAATGTCTAACTTATTGATACAGACATTGTTTAGTATAATTAATTTTGTGTTGGCGGGACATTCGCTCGCCGGTTGTCTCTTGAGTTGAGTCTGACATCTTGAAATTTAGATTCGTAGATTGTGTTGTGCAATGCTGAAGCTAAACAATGTCACCGGCACCGTCGCTGTTTTGAACTAGATAGTTTCTAAATTGGCTATGAAAATTGTTAACCGTGATTACAAAACTAATACTGTAGCTATACAGTAAATAAATGTTAAAATAAAATATTTATCCCTGTCGGTATCATCGGAATCGACTTTTGACAATCGAGTCTTGGTACCGATACCAATGTCCAAGTATCGGTGGTATCGATGACGATAATCGACTCATCCCTTTTACTAGTAGAGCTGTATCGTGACGTAATCGATGCATCGGGATTTCGATGCATGCTGGATCGAATCGGGATTCGATGCATCGCACTCGCACACCTACACCACTGCCTATCACCCAGTGTCAGCTCAGCTCTCAGCTGTCGGCGCTGTCGCTGTCAGTGAAATGGATTACGCAAGCGATGTCTAGGTTGCCGATTATTAGTAGGCCTAGTATGTCAATATTTAAAGGGGTTAAGGGATTAAATAAAACTCAAACATTTTCCTTTCTTACTATTTATTTGGGGAGTGTTACAGAAGGTCTAAGTCCCGGAAGGTCTAATTAGACCTTCGACACACATTTTGCAGTTTGTACTTGTTGCTGAGGGTCTAATCTGGTAGTATGTCGAAGGTCTAAGTCCCGGAAGGTCTAAGAGTACAGTCAATGCAAAGAAACTCATCCACTGATACTGTTTTAGACCTTGCGGGATTAGACCTTGGGCACACAATGTATATTTTGTAAATAAATTATTATAAAATGCGAGTTGCTGAAGGTCTAATTTCCTGAAGGTCTAAGATTCGAGTCCCTGAAGGTCTAATTCCCTGAAGGTCTAAGATTCGAGTCCCTGAAGGTCTAAGATTCGAGCCCCGGAAGGTCTAAGATTCGAGTGCCGGAAGGTCTAAGATTCGAGTCCCGGAAGGTCTAAGATTCGAGTCCCGGAAGGTCTAAGATGCGGGCGGGCATTGCGTCGCCAGAGATGAAGGCTATACAAGCAGGCAATAACGCAACAACTTTTAGAGTTGGAATATTCTTAGTGATAGTTTTAATAACTCTCACGTCTTTTTTTTTTTTTCTAGCTTGTTATTACAAGTACGATGGAGATATAAAAAAATCCTTATTTATATTATATCATTGACTATTGGATACTTTAATTTTTGCTACTGGCATAGTTGCTGGGCCATAACAGTTGCTATAGCTCAGAATAAATCATTACATAACTTCACAATGCATATACATGTTACACTGTTCTAGTTTCTTTAGAATTAATATTAAATTCATCGTTTTATGTAAAAATGTTTAAATAGATAACCTGATACGTTCCCAAGGTTCTGCTCCTTACCGAATTTACTAAGTCGGGAACAAGTAATCACTGTACCCATGGTAAAACCTACACCCGGAACCTATTAAGTTTAACGCGAAAAACATAAAGTGTGCCATTACTTTCTAAACAATTTTGTAAAGCTTATAAATCAAATATTTTTTGGACGTTCTGTTATGCGCTTCATGGTAAACTAGCTACAGAGCCCGCTGGGGTTTAAATACGACGGCCTTTAAATACGGCGGGGTTTTTAATATTTGACGGCCTTTAGTCAAATAATGCTTATAAAATCCATACACCACTTAACTCACAAATATTAATGGTACAGATTAAGCACATAACATTAGAACAACACACCTATAGTCTGTCTAAAATAATTGTGCGGTTGGAATTCAACATATGATTTCCCTATTATGGTAAATCTCCCTCTCATTTACCCTTTTCTACACTAAAATACCCGTAACAATCATCTGTTTAATATTGCAGACAGGTTTTTAGGAAGCATTTGTTTATTATGATTGAACTACACACATAATAAAACAAGAAGATTTATTTTAACATAAATAATCTACGTATTAATTTTAATTTCACTAGAAGTTTTGTTGTAATATAGATAATCTTGGGCTAACATTTATGCTTTATGCTTTTGATGGATTGTTTTAAATACAATTTCAATTCAGGTAATGTAACTATACATTATTAAATTAGTTAATATCGTGGAGAACTGGTTTCACAATTCTAAAGAGATTCTTCACTTCTTATTTAGTTATTATTTTAATACCGTCGACAATGGGAACTTTGTCAAGGTCTCTAGCGGAGCCCTAAGGTCAGATCAGGATGAAAACCATTGGGTTATCCTCTTTATGTCTGAATAATCAGTGTACAACATCAGAGTAGGCCTACTCATGATGAACAACGGAGTCATTTCATTAAACTTGTTTTATTATACCATACATTATTTGCTATAATTTTCTTTTACTGAGGATAAACTAACATAACAAATTGATCATACTATTTAAATGAACGAGTTATGTTTAAAGATACACAAAAATTAAACCATTTGTATGAAACAGCTATATTTAAGTTTTTGCATTTTTTCATTGTTTACTAATTGTATAAATATTTCAAATCCCTAATAGTAAAAGCCCAATATGCCTGAGTACACACCAAATAGAAAACAAAACTCGTAAAAATACATAAATATAATTTTATTTATAAAACATATATTAAACCACAAAATGAACACAATGATGTAAATTTAACAAAAGTTAGATGTAATGTGAACGTTAACAAAGTACTGGAAACGTTCCATTACATCATTCACTCTCATAACTGGAAAGTAGATGTTCACCATCATCTTCGCTTAGCCACCAGAGTCAGTGTCATCCTGCAGATTTATAATGAATGGTTCCATAATTTTGTCACGCAGTCCTTCTTTAAAAAAATCTTCTTCCTGGATATTTTCAGCATGAATTACGCATTGCTTCCAGTCTTCTACTGTTACATGGTTCATGACATTTTCAAGAAGGTTCCTGACATCCTTTATTTTAAAAGACGTGTTATTTTGCGCTACCTCCCCTTTCACTTGAGCCCAAATTAGCTCTATGGGATTGTATTGACAATGGTAGGGGGTAGGCGAACAACCTCAAACCCATCTGCAACGCAAGTTCATCCAGTTCGTACTGTGGGGGAAAATCTTGCCTGTGCTGCCGCACGGTGGTAAGGAGTTCTGCTACTGTGTGGACTGGATTGTGTTCAATACCGTTATCTGATAGCCACTTCACAATGTCTGCCTTTCTTGATTTTGAACTTGGAATTTTGTTAAGTAAGTCGTTTTGAATGGTAGCTGGCATTATCCATTACAATAATCTTTTGATATATTTTCTATATTACAATCTTCGGAGTCCATATTATGTGCTGCAATGCATTTGTTTCCTTCCCCCGTTATGTTTTGCACTGTTTTGGCTATTTATAATTAACACTAATCAATTAAACCCAGACTGAATAATATTAAACTGCACAAAATATCATCATAATAATCACAATGTTGTTTACTACTAAAATGTAAACAAAGTGACACCTGTTGTAAAATTATGAACAGTATGAATCAGCTGTAGGCTAATATGTGGTGGTGGCAGGGGCCAGGGAGAAAACAGGGGAAAACAAATTTGTCCTTCAACCGCACATTAAATTCAGACAGAGTATAACATAAGGAATGCACTTTAAACACAAATACAAATTGTTAACAACAACATTTAACCAAAGAAAATTCATTTAAATAACACTATAACAATAAGCTGTTAAACTATTAACAGCTGTTACGTATGATTAGATTATGTATGCATGATGGTAAACCAATTATTGCCATCTATTAAAATTATTGGTTTTTATTTTCCACGTAGGGTTAGCTCTTCTACCCAACCGGTTTTTCATAGTTTTGGCCTTAAACTTAAAGGTGGACGCACCACAGATTTGACATTAAGCATCGGCATTAATTTTTACTTTTTTTCGAGTTAGTTTGTCTCTTCCACTCGACCCATTTTCATACTTCTATATCTTGGATATGGAATTTAAGTTTAAGATTATTATACATTTAAATTATCCTGATCGTTCAATCCAATGTGCATTCGATCAAATAACAATTCAAATAATTCGATTTATAACTTGTCGTGCCCTTGTGTATGCACGCGTATTTTGTTGACTTTGATAATTGAAAAAGGTTGATTAATTTGAAAAGATTTATTTTTCAATACATAATTGATTGATACAAAATGTGTAATGTTGTTGATGACTTATTTAACTCTAATTATTAACAATAACACATGGTTAGATGTTTACTTATTGCCAACATAGGATAACAATCTATTATCTATAATATTAAAACCAAACAGTGTTATTTTTATTTCACGATTCTGAATCAACCACTTGACGGATTTTCATGATTTTTGTGTTGAAAGAAAGATAATTTTGAGAACTAGGGAATGTCGAAGCCATAAATTTAGTTTAGGGTCCCAGTTTTTTAGAAATTAAGTTTTAATTTTTAAAAAGTCTAGCAGCCGACGCTAAGATTTTTAAACTAGCTTTTGGCATAAAATAATTTGCTTAACATAACAGCTGTAAACATTCAGCTTTTGTGTCACAAATTCAGCATTTGGATAAAAATGTAAAGACATACTTAGGGTTGACTTATTTATATTATGTGTAATGCTAAGCATTGATACGTTCAATTCTTCTGTAAGAGGATGGCAGATTAATTAAATTATACATAGTAAAATACTAGGATGTTCAAATTACAGATGGATGACATAGATGAACACAACGTCAACATTGACCTAGGATACTGCAATTAGACAAACCATCCTTTTATGAAATCGTGTTCAGTTGTGGTTACGTTTGGGGGCGACTATATCAGCGCCCCAAAACGTGAAAATATCACTTTTATTTCAACTATGAATATTGAATATATTGTAGTTTAAATTAACTAATATGGGAAATTACGATGTACATTTATTCAATGAGGGTGGGTAATTATCAAGGATAGAACTGATAACGGTATGGATAATAAACATTGACAATTACGTCATTAGCTTGACTAGCGTGTTTACTTTTTATATTCCTGCTACATGTGACCAGTTCTTTTTTTCAAATGAATGTTATTTGAACCAAACAGCTGTTTCAAAACAAACTGTTATTGTTTTTACTTTTCTTTGTTTACGCTTATTTATTTAGCAATTAATGCAGTGAAATTGATTCAAAGGATAGGTGTGACGATTAGTTTTGATTTTAGGACACCAAAGTTAAATTATGTGTACTGTGAATTTTATTGGATAATATGGTTTTATTTTAGGTTGTTTCTATTCAGACCTACTGGAAATTGTGTATAGTAGTTGTATTGTGGTGATAATAATTATGGAAGAGGCAAGTATGCTATGGAAGGCGGTATCGTTAACTAGGTCTATACACTTCTCAATTGACTATTACTCTCTCTACTGTAGGCTACTTATAATCAGTGTGCGTCTGTGCGAATCGGCTGCAAATCTCACTTCAAAGCTTTTCACATCGTAAAAATTGCAGAATTGCTGTTTTATTGTAAAATTATCGGATTTAAAATGCATATCGTATAGGCCTATGATGGAATAAAAACATATTTGGTCACACAACATTTGTTTACAAGATGATTTTTCACATTAAAACTGCAAGAAACTTTGTCTTTATATGTGTAAACTAGCTGATCTGAATTGTACACGGTTTTAACTGACTACTGAATTCCCGTACGTAGGACGGGCTTACACCTCGTACTTATTTAATACGCAAGCAGGTTTTTTGTGACAATTACTCCTCCGAAACTACTGAACCGATTTACATGTTCTTGGTGTCAATAGTCAATGGAAAGAGCGTAACATGAAGTTGTGCAGGAAACTTTCTTTTTAGGGAAATAATTAGAGGGTGAGGCCCTGGGGCCCTTTAAAGTTTCGTATTTCTCCATAAGATTAACATGGGAAACAAATATTGTTATGAAACTCCAGCTGTTGTCAGAAATTAAAAGTGAGAAGAAGAACATATGTTAATTGTAAACAGTAAATAAGTTTGCTAATTTAACAGTTAGTTTGCCACAAACATTTACTTACTCGGTTGAAATGAAATAGTTACTATTTGAATTTGGGTTGGCGTAATTATTACAATGGGAAAAAACGAGAGAGCCTGGATAAATTGATATACTAAAAAGAAAACTGAATTAACACTGTGCTGCATTTCTTAGTAATCATTAAAAAAACAATTTGCAAACTATGGAAACATAGGAAAGTCATAGAACACCACCAAGGGGAAGAAATAGAAATAATGTGTGTTATACACTAAAAAACAAAATCAGCTTTTGTAAAATGATAAGATATTTACAAGAAATGTTGATTATATCGATCTGTTATGTACATCTTGAGTATTCCATCATCTTTGAGTCGAATCTTTTATAGTCATAAAAAATATGACTGTTATTCGTTTTAAAATAACGCCTGTAATACTTAGCAATTGCTCGATTTCGAGCAACAGTGACACTAGTTAATTATAAAACATGTTGTTGATATAGTATAAAATGTACAGTGAAATTCAAAAATTATATTCTCTAGGCCTACTTGTTAGTCTACTTATAGAGCTAACTGTACACGTTGGATTGAATGAACAGTGGAGTGAATGAACAGGCAAATAATTTGTAAAATACTTTTTGGAGTGAACCATCTTGGAGTGAATGAAACATCTCGATAATTACAACTCTAAAAGTTGTTGCGTTATTGCCTGCTTGTATAGCCTTCATCTATGGCGACGCAATGCCCGCCCGCATCTTAGACCTTTCCCGGACTCGAATCTTAGACCTTCCGGGAATCGAATCTTAGACCTTCCGGGACTCGAATCTTAGACCTTCCGGGAATTAGACCTTCAGCAACTCTCATTTTATAAACATGTATTTTAAAAAGTTACATTGTGTGCCCAAGGTCTAATCCCGCAAGGTCTAAAACAGTATCAGTGGATGAGTTTTTTGCATTGACTGTACTCTTAGACCTTCCGGGACTTAGACCTTCGACATACTACCAGATTAGACCCTCAGCAACAAGTACAAACTGCAAAATGTGTGTCGAAGGTCTAATTAGACCTTCCGGGAATTAGACCTTCAGCAACTGATCCTTTATTTGTCAAATATCAATGAAAATAACGAAATCGGTGTAACGTCTACTACTCGACTCGAGTCAAGAGTATCTTTAACTACTCGACTCGACTGTCGAGTATTGCCAACTACTCGAGTAATTACTCGACAGTCGAGTACTCGCCCACCCCTACCTAAATGTTAATAGGAAATGTGAGCTATCATCATGCCAAATTTCAGCCCAATCCGTCCAGTAGTTTATGCGTGATTGAGCAACACACAAACATACACACAAACTCACAAACTTTCAGATTTATAATATTGGTAAGATAAGATTGTATAACAAAGCACAAATATGAAAAATTAATTTTTATTTTTTCCTCTAATTTTTTCCCGTCCTATATCATGATTTCGCCCATTCGGGAAGGTTAATATTCACTCGACAAACACTGCAAATTAAGGTTAAAAATTAAAATTAATGAGTTTAACATTTTGCAGAATAATTTGTACTACTGAGATAGGCCTCCTGAAGCAGTTTCGAACTGATGAACGTTACGATTTTTGCGTTATATTTGCTGATAGTTACTTATGATTAACTGTAAACTGGTAAAAACCCAATAATTATTACAATTAAAATTATGTATTTTCCAAAATTAACTTACACAGTCGAGCATCGATTGGATAAATTGTTGTGTCGTCTGTCTAACATGTATTTTATTAAAACTACCGGTAGACATTAAATTCAGTGAGTCGGTGGCTCAGTCGGTAGCGTCGCGGACTTCGGGCCCAAGGCAGCGATGTCGTGGGTTCGGATCCTGGTCACTGCCGATAACATTTTATCAGTACAGTTCACCTTTGTACTGTACCGGCTCACTCCTTGCTTTGCTGTAAACGATCCACGCACGGGCGCTTAGTCTATGTGGACGGGCAAATGCAAGGTTAAAAGAGGCCGCCAACCTCTTTTATAAAAAAAAAAAAAAAAAAGGAATGTAGCAATTATGGCTGTGTTTACAGGTTGATGCGGAAGAGTGGATGAGTCCTACGCAGGTGGGGGTTTGAACCTAACAATCTGAACGAGATAGAGTTTGCTGTACATTTAACTGAAAGATTTTATAGTTGGATATGAATATGATCCATGCATTTCTTACCTTAGTTCTGCTTTATGTTGTTTTTGTAACTCTAATTCTCTTTCTCTTAAGGCTTGTTGTCTTTTATGTTCTTCTTCCTGTTTAGACAGATCAAAAGTTAAAACAATCACTCAGCCGGAGAGAGGAAAGAGACAGAAAAACTTAACCACTAACTCTTCTCCTACCCTGAAGACGTACAGGAATAAAAAGTATAGCTCCTTGTAATTTTACCAGCTGATCATTATTAGTCACTGATTTTGAATAGTGCATGTAAACTTGTCATCCTATTGCAAAATCTAAAGTCTTTTCAGGGAATTTCTATATAGCGAATACACTGGAGGGAACAAAAAAATGTATATTTATTGTGACCATGAATAGAATAAATTGATTAATTGATCACATGTTAATTATTCACATATTGAATGACTTTTTCTTTTCCTTGGTTCATTGATTCCCTTGAATTATGTTTGATTAAAATGGAAGTAATTTTTCCCGTGTTTTGATTTATTTAAAATAATGTTGTTATACCTTTTTACCATGTAAGAAACAGTCTTACATTCTAACACAGAGCACACCTCAAAACTGGTGGGACAATGCAATGGCAGCAGTCATTTTAAAATTCCACTAAAGAGAAAGAACAAGAGATATGATGCTTACTCTACCTCAAATGGATGTGTAGCCTACTGAATTTAGAAATGTTCTGATTCTAAGACGGACAAGACGGTTAATGAATAGCCTTGCCTCAAGTGGCACCAATGAGAAAAATGTACAGCTTTTTGAACGGCCCTAGTAAGATTTTAAAATCATTTATAGAGCTAAACCATATTTACCTGTTCCTGCAGCTTGGCCAAACGGGCAGCTTCTTCTTGTCTCCTTCTTTCTTCATGTTCTTGAGATTTTTGTTGCTGCAATTGTTTCTTCTTTAGTTGCTCTTCTTTCTGTTTTTCTTTTTCAATTGCTATTTGCCTCATTTTCTCTTCTTTTTCTTTTTCAGCCTTTGCTGCCAATCGTTCTTTTTCCTTTTCAGCTGCTTCTCGAGTTGCAGCCACTTTTTGTAATTTTTGTTCTCGTTTTCTAGTAAATAAATATAGTTACATAACTAAGTCTGTGTATTTTAAAGGTATCTTATCTAGTTTTTAGAAGTGCATTATTTCTTTTTCTTTAAGCATCTACTCTAACTTTATTCTTATACTGAGTAAGCACTAGCACGGGGTATAAAGGAACAAGAAAATTAATATTCAAATTTTTGTGCATCAATTTTAATGATGAATTCATACTAAGTTTGGTGAGTTTACTGGTTTTATTGCAACTAAGTTAGTGTGAGTCAACAGTAAATCTAGCTAACCGTTGAAAATAATCATAATGCATAGGCCTACAAGATTCACTAAATGAACAATTAAACTATTTACTTACCTCCTTGTCTCCTCAGCTGTTGCTTTCAATACCTTTTCTTTCTTTCGTTTAGCTTCTTCCTCTTTAGCTTGCCTTTTTGACCGTTCTTCTTCCTTTCTCTTCCTTTCAGTTTCTTCAGCAGCTTGCTTGTGTATTAGACTGCTTGGCTCTGGCCGGTTAGAAGAGCCTAGTCCTTTGTTTATCTATAGATAGTAAAAACAATATTACGTTCTGAGACGAGGGTAGGCTTGATCACACTGCATTCAGCAGACAGGCCTAGTGAGGCTCTTGCAGCTTTTGTAAACCCATGAATGACTAAAACTTGCTTTGGTAATTCAGTAAATGAACAAAAAGCTTTTTTCTGTACAGTAAACCTTCAGCCTCTTATAGATGGTACAACACATCATTGCAAGTTGTTCCTATCACTCGACTCCACATTTAGGTTTAAAACTAACAAAGAAAAATATATATTACACTTGAGCAGCCTATACAATCCCAAAGGTGTATTCATTTGTGGAAACACAAGGATGACTAGTATGTAGGTGAGAGTACCTGGGTTTTGTGTGCAGATTCTAAGCCAGGAGTTATTCTAAGGTTGGAGCCGAGAGGTGTCATCCGAGCTCTCTCTGATGACATTGGAGGCTTGGTACCACTAGCTTGCAGCTTGGCCATTGCGATATTCTGGAGTGGTAAAGTAGAGTTAGTATTAGATCAAGTTACAGTGGGAGTTTTCATAACCAGTTCCTCAACCGATTATAGATTGGTTGGAGTTTTTGACTCCAAAAATAAATGTTGTGTGCTATATTACTTACTCCGGGAAATGGTTCTATGCGTCAAAATAATTAGAGAAAATCAAGAATAACATTTTTTACAAAATTGCTTCGTTAACCAGATATCCGCCATTTTGTTTTTGCACATTAACACATTATGATCATTATGAAACTTGGTGTGCATGTTAAGGTAGAAGAGACCCAAGTTAGAAAAGAAATTCATCTTGATTCATCTTAAGATTTCAAAATGGCGGCCATTTACATGTTTTAAACTTAAATTACTAAAAAAATGGCTGCAAAAAGATTGAATAAGAAATAGCTGAATTATTATGATTTTTAGTAGAAAAATAGGGCAAACCTGAATAGCTTGGCCTTTTTCTACTACATTTTACAACTAAACATTGTAATATTTCAGCAATTTCTTATTCGATCTTCTTGATCTTGGGATTGTTTGATAGGGAATTAAAAATTCTAAATAAAAAGTGATCTTGCAATTTTTTATAAAATCCACCATTTTTTGTAATTTAAATATAATAAACGGTATCAGCATTCTGACACATACTTTCTCCCATAAGTTTGTCAACAACCTTTATCATGTGTAAGCGGTGAGAGTAAATATACGGAAATGGGATTTGTACAATTTTGTTCAGAATTTAAAGGTCTATAACATACAAAATTTTTATCAAAATCGTTCGGGCCATATTTGGGAAAATCAGATTTTTCTGTTATTTTATGGGGGTTTTATGGGAAATTGACATAATTTACGATAACTTTTGAACCGCAATTTTTACAGAAATGGGATTTGTACCATTTTGTTCAGAATATAAAGGACTATAACATGCTAAATTTTTATCAAAATCGTTCGGGCCATTTTTGGAAAAATCCTATTTTTCCGTTATTTTATTAGGTTTTATGGGAAAATTTCCTATTAAAAATAAAAATTTCTAAAAAATTAAAAAAAAACTATCAAAATTGTATGGACAACATTGTATAGCACTATGTTAAATCAAAACCGGATTTTTTTCTAAAATCCTATTTTTCGTAGTTTTATGGGGCTTTTATGGGAAAATAACATATTTTACCATAACTTTTGAACCATAATTTTTACAGAAATGGGTTTTGTACCATTTTGTTCAGAATTTAAAGGGCTACAACATACTAAATTTTTATCAAAATCGTTCGGGCTATTTTTGAGAAAATCCTATTTTTCCGGTTTTTTATGGGTTTTTATGGGAAAATCCCCATTAAAAATAAAAATTTCAAAAAATGAAAAAAATGCCTGGAGATACCATGGATTAGAACCTACATACCAAATTACATCGAAATCGGACCACAGCTGTAGTCTCTAGCTCTGTACACATCCACACACACACACACACAGACATCACTTCAAAAACCACTTTTTTGGGTCCAGGGGGACCCAAAACGAATATATCCACTCAAAACTCAAACTCAAAAATTTTGACGAAAACAATACTTTCTCCATATACTATGGTATAGGGGGAGAAAGTAAAAATTAAAATGGCCGCTATTTTGAAATCTTATTATGAATCAAAATTAATTTTTTTTCTAAGAGGGCCTCTTCTACCTATACCTTCTACACATACCAAGTTTCATAATTATCGGTTGAAAAACTTTATAAAAATGTTAATGTGAAAAAAACCAATAAGGGATATCTGGTTAACAAAGCGATTTTGGTAAAATGTTATTCTGGATTTTCTCTTTACCATAGAACCATAGAACCATTACCGGTACCCGGATTTTGACTGTTTACTTACAGGACACCCTGCATATGCATACATTACAGCTTTTGACAAAATAACACCCTATTTGTAATTTTTGGAGCAGCCATTTAAAATCCATGATAGCCTTAGCTGAGTTTTAATACTTCTGTAAGTCAGGAAAATTATAAATTTGTAAGCATATTCACAAAAATGCTGATGGAGATTAGTAACCTATATTTTATTGTGCATTTTTTAGGTGTAAAAACAGGTTAATTTACATTCATCCAATTGATGAAAAGAGAGAAAGTTGGAGCGTTCAACACTTTATTTCCAGGCTTGAGGAATGATGAGGTCATATTTTTAAATTATTTCAGGAGATGTCAATTTTGTAATTTCGGAATAAAAGACACACTTCCCGCCATGTCTTCTCCCAAATGCATCTAGTCTTATCCCACAGCACAGGCCTTTCTTGAACCAAATGAATAACAGTTCATTGTATATCACAAATACTTCAGCAATGCCACTTTAATGTCAAAACTATAACCCTTAAAAATGAAAAAAACACAAGCTTTAAACCAAACAGGCAACAACGTTGTGCAATTTCAAGCATATCCAACACTGATTTAGCGGACAGTGTCAGATAAACCGAAATGTGTGTATGCACGTATTTGGTCACATAGGCCACTGTTTCGGCGGAAGCGGAAAAATTTACGTTGTTGTAGTGGCAGTGGGCGGCTGCACAGCTACTGTCAGCGGTAAAAAAAAATTGTTTTTTTCCGTCCAATGTGTTCCAATGTGGTCATATATTCTTTCACGCCACTGTTGGTAGGACGGCGATGCAGAATTTAAGCTGTGGTAGCATTTTTAGCATTTTGCTAGACACAACCTAAAAATGCTTCATTCTTTTTGCAGGCTATATTGCTACAAAAAAATTGAAGATGTAATATTACTGGAAAATATTTTTAAAATGCTTAAAGAGTAATATTTTTGCTACAGTTGTCTGAGAGTTTGTAGCATTTTTGCTAAAACAAATTCCATCCTCAGCCTATATCCTGCGGGGACGTCAAATAATCCGTGGTGGACCCCAACATGTGTGTCCCCAGCTTTATTCCACTTCAAAGATATTCAAATCAAATTAACACATTAATGTCTACAAACTGAAATCAAACTTCCCCTCAAACCATCTAAATTTTCAGACTACAGAAAATGGTAGGTAACTCTATATGGCATATATAGGTAAATGTGGCATAATTACCCGAGTTTGTTTGGAGCTTTGGACCTCAGTGGCAGATACAACAGGCATATTTTTCTTTGTATTTCTTGTTAGTCTTCCAACTGCCATTTCTTCTTCACTTTCATCAGTTCCATTTTGCATCTTTTCAAAGTCTTCAATTCTCTTTTTGACAAGTTCCCTAAAAGTGTTGATTGGTATTTTTACGTAAATTATAAAGTTACAGTCAAAGTGTAGCATTTGGCAAAATTTTCTGGGTTGGTACAAACTTTTAGGTCTGATAATAAACTACAGTTTAAGTTGGGTTTTACATTTTGAACATGTAGCTAAACAAGTCACTTATGGCTTTGTGTATTGTATAAGACAAATAAGACATTTATTAGTCATTCAACAAAATTACAAAATTTGCAATAGACATTGTTCATATGATTTACATTGATATAAACATAAACTATTCCAATCTTAGTGATTTTTAAAAACATGAAAACTACAGGTAATTA
Organism: Macrosteles quadrilineatus; assembly: GCF_028750875.1. Lineage (NCBI taxonomy): Eukaryota > Metazoa > Arthropoda > Insecta > Hemiptera > Cicadellidae > Macrosteles > Macrosteles quadrilineatus. The sequence continues at coordinate 153,998,972 of NW_026542594.1, forward strand.
TTCAAATACAAGTATTTGCTTGTGCACCTACCTACAACTAAAAAGAAAATGTACATGCTTCTAATCTTGCAAAAATGAACATTGTTGATCATTTTGTAGATATTAGATGGATAAACACTCTCCAGCAAGAATGAAAAAAACCTTGAAATAATTACTGTACATAGCATGTATATTTATGTATACACGCTAGTATGTCAGTATATATTCAAGGGAAGTACTCTGTTCCATTTGTTATTACATTTCCATTAATGTTTTTTCAGGGTGTCCACCAGGCCAACCAGAAAAAAATCATGAGTAATTCATGAGAAAAAAAATCCAGGTAGTTCAGTTTTACTTTTCATACTAATATTTCCAGAGTGTTTTGCGCCAACTCTCGCAATGCTGTTTTAGCGCTAACACAGCTCGCTATTTTAGCTATCGAAAAGAGCATTCTCAGTTAAAGAAACCAAATTTATGATTCATGAAATATAGCCTGACACAAGTATTAAATTTTTATATATTTCTGATTAAATAATCCGAAAATTAAAAACTAATCCTTAAACCTGCAATTTATTTAAACTAGCCAATTTAAATTCTAAACTCTTCAAAAACACATTAAATAAATAGGTACCACGTTAAAGGTTAATGAAGATATTACAAAATATAAAAAAAACTTCCTATAAGTTTGCCATTTTGAAATTTTTGGTCAATCCAAACTTGAGGTTATATTGTGAATTGTGATCATCTAACACTGTCGTAGAAACACCATCATCGTTTTCTGCTATAACTGAAAAATCCCGGATATCTCACTCAGTAACAGAAACATCACCACTGTCTTTCGTGGTCATTACAAAATTCTGATATTTTTCAGGGGTAACGTCATCGTCTGCTCCCGCGGTCACGGAAACGACATCGTCGTCTCCCACGGTTACGGAAACGTCATCGTCGTCTCCCACGGTTACGGAAACGTCATCGTCGTCACCCGTGGTCATGGAAACGTCAACGTCTGCTCCCGCGGTCACCAAAACACCATCGTCTGCTCACGCGGTCACGGATACGTCATCATTGTCACCCGCGGTCACGAAAACGTCATCGTCGTCACCCGCGGCCACGGAAACGTCATCGTCTGCTCCCGCGGTCACGAAAAAGTCATCGTCGTCACCCGCGGTCACGGAAAGGTCAACGTCTGCTCCCGCGGTCACGGAAACGTCATCGTCTGCTCCCGCGGTCACCGAAACACCATCGTTTGCTCTCGCGGTCACGGATACGTCATCATTGTCACCCGCGGTCACGAAAACGTCATCGTCGTCACCCGCGGCCACGGAAACGTCATCGTCTGCTCCCGCGGTCACGAAAAAGTCATCGTCGTCACCCGCGGTTACGGAAAGGTCAACGTCTGCTCCCGCGGTCACGGAAACGTCATCGTCTGCTCCCACGGTTACGGAAACGTCATCGTTGTCACCTGTGGTTATGGAAACGTCAACGTCTGCTCCCGCGGTCACCGAAACACCATCGTCTGCTCTCGCGGTCACGGATACGTCATCATTGTCACCCGCGGTCACGAAAACGTCATCGTCGTCACCCGCGGCCACGGAAACGTCATCGTCTGCTCCCTCGGTCACGAAAAAGTCATCGTCGTCACCCGCGGTCACGGAAAGGTCAACGTCTGCTCCCGCGGTCACGGAAACATCATCGTCTGCTCCCGCGGTCACGGAAACGTCATCGTGGTTCCCGTGGTCACGGATACGTCATCGTCATCATGCGCGATCGCGGCAAAATCACTAACAAATCCCACGGCCGTTTAGACATCATCGTCTTCTTTTGCGGTCACAAAAACGTCATCTTCATGCGCAATTGTGGCAAATAGAAAATTCCCGGTAAAATACAAAATTCACGCATAATTCCTGGTTTTTTCCTGGTTCAAAAAATTCATGCATAATTCCCGGTTTTCACTCAATGAGGTTAAATGAGTAAAATATTTTCATAAACAAACTAAGTTGCCTGTAAAAATTACTACACTGTATTTATGACATAGTAAATACTGAATAACTAATTACAGTAGTAGCAATTTTGAGTTTTTATGCATATAAGATTTTGTTAATAGCATCACTAAAAAAGGTCTAGGACTCTTTTCCTAACTTTAGCATTTTAAAGGAGATTACAAACAGAACTTCTTTATGTCAATGTCAATCAAACAATACACAAATTGTTCAAATCAGTTAACACGTTCGCTACTGCACTAGTACAACATTTTTCATTCATATAGACCAGCGACGGCCCATTTCTACTCATAGACTGCCGTCGTATATATGAGACGGTTAGTCACTTTAAAATAAACGTCGCATAAGGCCCTGAATTCTCTGCAGTGGTCTACAGGGATGTCTGTCGCACAACTTTGTCACTTGGTCTGTGGATATGATGATTGGTGACGTAATATGATAGTTGGAAAAACTGTTTTTAACTTTGCTGCATCACTGTATGTATGTATGCTGCATTATCCTATGTATCGGGTAGCTTTTATATTTGTTCAATTATGAACTTCTTTTGAAAAATCTATTTTTATTACTTATTTTCACAAAAATAAGTAAATAAGTTTATGTTTTTTGTTTAAAAACATGAACAATAAAATTCTGTCGCATATATGGGGCGTTTGGGCTATTTGAAGAAAAATATAATAATTTTAACTATAAACTGGGCATCGCAAATATGCGACATTACAAAAGGTTATCAAAAATATAAAAAAAACAAGAATACATTATTTACAAACACGATTGCAACGTATTACAAAGTAAATGATCACTGTTTAATAGGTTTTTGCCCGTGGTCTGCGTGTACTGTTAACCAAGTGACAGTCCGTCTATATGTAAGATTAAATAGCATACCTCGGTCCGTGGCATTGTGAATGTTTTAATGGGAAAGATTCTAATCACAAAACTTATGACTATTTATTGATAGTAATAAACAATATACAACAGATTTAATGCCAACCTTATCAAACTCACCCTTTAGCTGGAGCAGGTGATAGCGGTACAACCCTGTTAGTTTTGTTTGTTAACGGATTATTCTTTAATTCAGATACCAAATGGTCTTGATCGCGGTCATTGTTTAGATTAGTTGTTTTTCCCTTTCTGATTGTTTTGGTTCTGGATCTCACACCACTTGTTTCAGTGTCAGAAGAATCAGATTGGCTTCCTTTCTCGTTTTTGTTTTTTAAAGTTTTTGTCTTTGGTTTCTGGTCTGAAATTTCACCATCAGATTTTATATCCTGACCATGTTCATTGTGTTTGTTAAATGTTTTAGCACGAGATTTGGCCTTGATTTCTGGACTAGATGACGAGTCAACTCTTTCAACTTCATTTACTTCATCATCTGCTGATTTTTTCAAAACCTTAGTTCGGGATCGAAGGTTTGGAGATAAGTCAGGTTTGCTAGCAATAATATGAGTTTCATTATTTCTGTTCACATTTTCTTTTTCTTCCACACTAATAATTGTACGTGTCTCCCGGCTCCTTAATATTTTTGTTTTACTCTTTGTTACAGTAGTATCTATTTTTTCAGTTACTTGGATCTCTTGTTTTTCAATAGTCCTCTTTGATAAGACTTGAGTTTCCTCTCTTTTTTCATCAACAACATTACTAATTTCTTTAGCACAAGCAGATAGTATATCCGAATTAATGTTAGCAATCTGCTCATCAAACCCTTTAAATTCCTCATCACATTGTTCAACTAAAATAGGAGAACTTTGTGCAATTGGTAGATTTGTTTTTAGGAGCTGAAATTCTTCTATTTTTGAAATAGATTTCTTTTTAGTTGATTTGGGTAAAGGATCTGAATTAGGAGGCTTACTTTCACCAAACAAATCTCCACTCTTTTCTCTAGAAGCCCGGTCTAAACTTCTACTAGATCTTGTACGACCAGTATGAGATTCAATGGTTGGTGTGTCTATTTTTTCGATGGAAACAGAACAATGTTTATTAATTTGAGTTTCGCTATTTCCAACATTTTCAATTATGTTTTTGTTAGTTTCAACAGAGTTAATATCATCTGTTTGAGAGCTACTGCTGCCTGAAAATTAAAACAAATTAGTTAAATTAATCCCGTTAAATTGAAGTCCCGTTTAACTTCATAAGTACAGTATTAATGAAACTATTGATTGGATAAGTTAAGCTGAAATAAACAAAACAGAATACAATACAAACAAATAATCACACCTGATTTTAATAAGGTAATAAATTGAAAGAATAACATACAAATAAGTACAGCTGAGGTATTTTTAACATTAGGTATATGGAAGTTCCCTTTAGAAAGCAATCACGAACTTAAAAAGCAATATATGAAATAATGGATAGTTTAGAGCAAGGTTTCTCGTCATGACGAACATTTTAAGTATATGGTTTATGGGGGTGTGACTTTTAGTTTTCTCAAAAGTTCATGGGTAGGTACTTTGGGTTTTATATAATTATGGATTACCTCATTATTCAAAGAAAAATAACAAAATTAGTTATTTGTGCAACTAGTGAGCAAAGTGAGCAATTGCCTCACTCGAGAGAAATCCTTACTCACGAGCCGCAGGCGAGTGATGAATGGTTTCTTGAGTGAGGCAATTGCACTTTGCACTCGAGTTGCACATTATATTTTTCCTACAGTTCCCATAAAACAAATAAATTGGTAAAGAAACGTAACATATTTTTACACAGAAGTGAACTTTTAATATGACATTTAATGTGATGACAAATACAACAGTACAACAGCTGACCAGCTGATTTACGGCCAGTGCTGCCAACGTATTTCGCGTGCATACGACCTTGTCTGCATGTTACGCGCTCACTATTTCGTGCCTTCACGTTGCAAATCTGGAGTGAGACAAAGTAATTAGACAATGTTAACATTGTCTCACTGATGAGCGAATTGGCCACTTTGCTTTCTCAAATCAGTGAGAGAACATGTACATTGTTAGGTAACTGCAGGAAAAATTTTATTTATTTATTGTATTTCAATATTGTAATCCTAATATCGTATCCTAGTATGTATGTTGATTCCATAGGATATGTGGGAGTGAATTAAAAAATAATATATTATCCTGAGAGTTTCCAAGTTACAAACCTTGGACATAAGCTGCAAGGCATAAATGTCAGACGGTAATTTATTTACTAGGTACCAAGTTTATGCAACTATCCCAGGAGAGATTTTCATCAATGACCGTATCTAGTATTTGTTCATAAACTTCTGACGAATTGGACTGTTTAGTTCAGTAACAGGTGTTTGGCTCCAAAGTACGTACAACTTAATGAATAACAATACCATATAGTTTTATTACCAGCTGATTGATTTCTCTGTGTTCTGCGGCACTTAGCAGGGGGAGATGACACAGCCTTTGCCTGCTTGTCATCAAAATTTGTTGGTCTTCTTAATTTTGTATTCAGCTGAACCAAGCTTTGAACTTGGGCTAGCTTGTGTTCTGCAGCCTACAGACATTTCATTTTGGATCAAATAAATTAAAGAAACATAGTTGTTCATATCTACATACCATTAGTATAAATCTCCATTATTATTATAAATTGCAAAGAAAACAAAAAAAAACTGTCACTTCCAAAAGCCTTAATCGCTGTAGCAAAAAAAATTATAGGTTTTGCACATTGCACTTATTTTATAAGCTTTAATTCTCACCTGGGCAGCAGCTCTTCGACTCCTGTTAGACGATGTAGATGCTGAAGAATCATTCAGAGAAACACAGTCTGAACTGTCAGACCTTGCCTCAGCTTTGACTCGAGCCTCCGAGGACAGGGTTGATGTTTTAGGTGGCCGTCCCCTCCTCCTCGGCCCTTCTTTCTGCTGATCTTCTAAAATTACATTTATACCATCAAACAACTTCCATAGACACTATTGTTTATTCTTCAAAACTAAGTGTCATGTGAAAATAGTTTTTAGTTTTTGCACAGACTTTCTTTAACAACATTAACAACAGTAAATGAGCTGCAATACGAATAGCAAGCCAACGAATATATTTAATAATTAGCTTACTACCATCATTTAGGCCTAATTTTAGGCCTAACCAGAATTTTATAAATGTTTACTCCAGCATATGATATGCATCTATTTAATAACATAAAACTATCTTTGTTTGCATCTATTTAACATACAACTAGCTTTGCTTGGTAAATGTTTAGAATTGGAAAATAAACGCAAACACTAACAGTTTGTTTGGTATTCGTCTGTTTAAATATTGTTTTTTTTTAACACAACTTTACCTAATGAGTTTTTGTTGAGACAAGAGTCAGCTTTATTTATAAAAAATCAAAGTTAAATAGTAAATACTAATACCAACTTATATTTTTATATCCTTATTTCAATCAATCACTTGGTCAAAATGTGTAAACTATCTTATACAATTTAAATTATTTGTTCGAAAAGAACAAAAACTGTAAGTAATTTATTTATTTAGTCTTAAGCGTTAAATTTTTTTCAAGCAGAGCATTCCATTTTGTTTATACAGTAGAACCTTGATAAGAAGGCCCTTATGGGGATGATCAAATATGACTTGTTATCAAGGTTGACACCTTATAGAGGTTTGCAATAACATGCATTTAAGGGCAATTTAAAATCATGGGTATTTGAAAATGACACTTGTTATTGAGGGTCTTCTTATCAAGGTTCCACTGCAGTGCAACTTAACAAATTTATCTTTATTCATTATAATTTATATTCGGTGTTAAAATTTTTAAACCACATCCCGAGTATAGCTTGGGGTTTCAGTTCAATATATGTTCAATAATATATATATTTTTTTCTTTCTTTTTTCAATTCAAAGATTAAGTGGTCGGAACATGTTGAATATCTATAAAATAAATTACAATTATTTGTTTCGTAACTAGATGTGACTGAAGGTATCTACACTGTATTTTAAATGTTATATTATTACCTACGCATATATTAAAGATTAAATGCTTTCAAAGTCAATGTTAGGTAGGCCTATTTCAGGTTAGGATTGCGTTATCCACGATCTCCTACCTCACACCAAGACCTCAACCCTACACTCGTCAGTGTAATGCCTTATAAGCACACTAGCGCTTGCAGGTGAGATTCAATGAACAAACACCCCGCGCTATACTCGGGCTTAAGATTTAGTTTTAACACCGAATATAATTGTAATGAATAAAGATAAATTTGATATCATTGAAAACATTTTCCCATGTATTACCACCTAAACTTGCAATTTTGCAATAAACTTGACAAGGCATCTCCCGAGGCGTCATTATCGTATTCCATGATTGCGGAAATATCGTAAATACTTCCCGTAGTCATAAGTCAAGGAAGAAACATTATCATAATTTACCGTGATTGCAAATGCAACCAAACCTATGACATCATTAGATAGCAGCAGCATCGTCTCCCGCGTTCACGGCCCAATTTAATATCACGGTCTAATATCTCCCCGCTCCCCGTCGGTGGTGACAGGTAAATCATTTTTCCGTAATCGCAGCTGAATCCTAGATATATCTCTCGCTAAAAAAGATACGTCATTGTCGTCTTCCGCAATCCCGGCCAAATATTGAACATCTGCGGCCGCGGAGACATCGTCAATGTCACCCGTGGGGAAATGTTCTCGTCGACATCCGCAAAAGCGTAGGCCTATTCTTTCAATTTCGTGAGCGTGATCCTCACGGATATAAAAACTTTTACTTTTAATTATGCATTATTGTATTGAATACTGAGAAAATCGGCTCGAGCTTGATTTGATGACTGTCCTTAATCTCTCAAGCTTGTAGTCCAGGCTCTGCTTGGCTCGAAAATCGACATTATAGGCCTATTACAAAAATCAAACGTTTCCAAAGCAACCCGATTTTGAACCGATCTGATTTGGTCTGAGGCCCTTAGGTAAGTAACATTTTTTACCTGATTCGATGTAAACTAAACACATCTAAAGTGCGGAGTAAATAAATCTAAAGGGCAGCCTCCTAATAGTAAGGCATGAAATGAAATGAAATGAAAATCCTTCTTTAGCATCAATGAAAGAATGGAATTATTTATTAGCTAGTGCCCTAGCCACCTAGGTTAATTTGCCGATTTGGTCGTAACAAAATTGTCAAGTTTATTTAGTCGAATCAGCATAGAGGATCCTCTATGGTGTCACCCGCTGGGGACTAGGAGGATTAAAATTAATGTTTTACTTTCCTAGGCCAGCGGCCACATTGGTTATAAATACGGCCCTATTATTATGCAACAAATTTTGACTGCGTCTTCACACAATCCACGAGGACAGTTAATGCAAACTGCATGACTGATGACAATTCTTTTACGGTCGGTCAGTAATAGTGTTAGTTTAGCTGTTGTAAACTACTTGAACTATAGGTTTGAACACATTTTCATCATAAAAAAGGGATTTTAATTCTCATATAAATATTGTTATGATAGGGGATCCGTGTGGCTGAGCCTGTCACACTATCGTGGGCCCGTGTGCCGGTGAAATTTACCGAAAAACCCGGTCAAGGCTCACGGGCCCCCCAAGCTCGCGGCCCCCCCGCACCGTGGGCTATCGCCGCCACAGGTTACACTGAGAACAAAATTGAAACACTTGAGATGAAAGAAATAAATCACTTACAGTTTTGTTCTCTTCATAAATCATTAAAATTGGATGAGATAGTTTTAGTTTTCATATTTTGACCAAGTGACAGAAATAAGGTGCAAGGATTACGCCCATGCGATTGAAAGATTTAGACTTTTGCCATGATCGCGGATGTCAAAAACATTCCCCTGCGTGTGACGATGACGATGATGATGTCTCCTCGGCCACGGGAGACCTATTTCTGCACACGCCACACCCAGACAAAACAGCTCAGAGAACTAAACAGCTTTTAGTTGCAGTAATTTGTTTTAATTTTATTTTATCCTTTAAAAATCAGGAATTAATTGATTTTGAAGAATCAGGACGATGATGATAGCCAATGAATGATCGAATGATTCATCCATATGGTCTGAGCCCAGCCAAAGCTCATGTTCATGTTCAAAGCTCATCACATCCTAATAAGCACATCCGAGGCTAATTAGGTGTAATATTTTCTCCTCCCAAAATAAATAACACCTTACAATCTTAAGTCACTTAGTTTAGTTACCCCTGTGAATAATTGACAATATGATCATTAAAAACAATGCACCTTGGACAAACTTACCACAAGTTGTGTTGCTGACAACAGTGTTGCTGCCATCATTTGATTTAATTTTGATAGACTTATTTTTTATCCAATTCAATATTTCTTTAAGATCTTGAATATCATTCTGAAAAAAAAATAAAACAGCAAACAATGTATTTAAATTAATTATCAAAAATTCTTTTAAAACTATTTTTAATACTTTTTACTGTAAAAATATTTACTCAGAGAACTTGGGTTTGTACAGGCAAAATCATAGCGGCATCGCATACAGGGATTTGAATAATTTGTTTGTTAGCAAAAAAATTTACTCCACGATTGATTTTTAGTGAATTTTCTTATAGGAGTAGTTAAGCTATTGCCGTGGTATGGTATAGTACGACCTAGACCCAGGATCAATATTACTTTTCATTTTGATGTCCCTAGAGTAGGCCTTCAATCCGTTCAAATATTTATACCATGTGTCTGTAAACGCTATAACGCCCTATTTTGATGAAATTTGGCTTGAAGGGGTAGGGTGGGATAAACTTTAATGAGCTTGCTAACCAGCATGATTGGTTCATGAGAACAGGGTTTTGTGGGGTAAAAATTGGTTTTTCTCATTTTTGACGTCCTCAAAACATAAAATTTCGCAATTTAGTTTAAAAGCATTTTAAATACCTTAAAAAAATAAAATATTATTTAGTATATTATGTAGCCTAAGTGTTTTTACAGTTATTGGTTATGGTAGGCCTACGGAGAAATTTCAATAAAATTGTTAATTTAAAATTCCCAAGATATTCTTAAGGAGATTAAGTAAACTGTTGTAGTTTGTTGATATTAAGATCAAACTTGGTAAACTTATTTATTTTATACTAAGCAATTTATATTTTATTAAAAAACACACTTTATTACCCTCCCTGTAGCAGCAAACTAGGTAGGGCCTACTCGTTAAAACTAATGTAATTTTAAAATAGATTTAATTGAAAATCTAATAAAGAAAATTGAAATTCCCATAATCTACAGGTTTGCTGAGCGTGGTTCATTTATACAAAGAACCTTTGATAACACCGAGGTCGCTAGGACTTTGATGTTCAGGGTTACAGCAACACATTTTGATGAAAAATACTTTTAAAATATATGATTTAACAATAGGTACCGTTCATAGCAAGTAAAAATATCCAAATTGTGTTTTTTATGCAAACTTTTTTGTTTTAATAAGGTTGTGTTCTTAAAGATAACAGTAACACAAACGTGCTAAGCCCTTCTCAAAATTGTCTTAAAAAACTTAAAATGCAATATGATTAAAATTGTGCTAAACCAACACAATAAAGTAGGCCTATTTAAAATTACACAATCAAATGGTTCTGATGAAAGGGACTTAATTGAAATTTGTATTCGTTACTTAGGTTGAATAAAAGAGTTATTGATTTATCTTTCCAGTTTAAAAAGAATAAAATTACTTTTTGATTGAGTTTGACCTGAGCTATGAATTACTTGACCCTATGAAGTCAATATCAAAACATTGCGATGACAAATGCCACTATTGCTACCCTTTACGTTCTCAGGGTGTCTACTACATTCTGGATAAAAAATTCATGGACAATTCCCGTACATTTAAGGGCACTTTGGCGTAACCTTTGTCGGTGTCATTAGGCCTACCGAATAATTTTCCTGATTGGTCAAACTGTATTAATCTTGTTATTAACTGTAGTTGTACCAGAGAGAAGAGTAAATAATAATAGATAGCCTAAGAGTTAAAAATTTCAAAATAGAAATTTATTGACAGTAAACAAGCATAGGCCTACCTATACTTTAGGTAAAACTTTTATAGTGTAACAGAGAAACGCAATCATTGTCTCCTGCGATAGCGACAAATATCTCCATCGGTCACGTTAACTTCATAACATAGCTTATCCGATCCAGGCGGATTAATTTGGCACGATTCGCCCTGGCACAACGTTAGGCTCTCGACTACTTTTGAAAAAAATAAATCTTTAATGCATATTGTTGCTCAGTTCTTAGTACAAAATCAAGGTATGGTAAGCGGCTACCAATAAGCAATAAGCACAGAGTAAGATTATTGTATTTTCATTTGCAAAGTTAATATCGACACATAGCAATCATTAGTTGTTTATCTAGGCTCAATTACATTTTCTTAATATATTTTACAGCTCTTTCAAGAATCAAAATACCAGGCCTAGGCCTAATTATTTAGGAGGGCCTAAATAAACTGGGTAACAAACAATGAGGTTATAATAGCAGCAAAGTCACTATCATCATTCTAGTTCTTAAGATTTAGATTGCTTAAAGCATACAACTCAATAAATAAATATATGGGAAACAAAAAACATTTAAACCTGAATAGCCAACAATATAAGACAAAGATACAGAAAATGCAATGACATAATTTGAAACCAAGAAGGCCTACATAGTGATAAAACATTAATGCAAATAACAATGCTTGTAGTTTTGTCAATTGAAAGATAAAACATCCATAAAAAAGGGGTTAACTTACAAAATAAGACTGTAGATTATTTACATGTTTAATATGAAACCATAAACAGTTTTATGGCACTAGGCAATGGCCGCGGCAAAATGAATCTTCAAGCCAAGTACAAGTAAGAAGTGAAATTTAACAGCCATTATAAAGCTATTATTTTCACGATAAAATAGGTTTGGGATCTCATAATAATTCCTCATAATATAATCTCATAATAAGCCCTAGTAATAAAAACAGAAGTTGTAAAGGAATAAAAGTGATACAACTTTTATGAGCTAGCTAACTGAGTCAACAGTTCTTGGAAGTACTTGACTTGACACTTGATTGTCGTGATAAAATATTAATGGGTTTGAGATTGTTAATGGGATTTTTATTGCATACTCTAGTAATAAATTATGAAAATGTAAACAAACATCTGATAAACCTTTTATGTGCTCCTAACCAACTAGCGATCAATAAAATTATGACCCATTAAAAATTTAAGGACATAGTCTGGCATTTAAGGACAATTCCCGTACATTTCATGGCCAGTAAAAAATTAAGTACAATTCCCGGTTTTCCCGGTTGGTAGACACCCTGTCTGCAGACAGCTCATCCAGCTTGTCAACGGTTGGTGGCCAACCTAATGTGTGATTTACATTTTCTAGGTTAGTTTTTTTTTTAAATTGACTTTTTGTGGTTTTATTTTATTTTAATTTTTTTTTGTGGCCTGTGGGCCGTAGGTAGGAGACCCCTGGTCTAGAGGTTGCGGCATTATCCCTTATATACAATCCTTTGATGATTGGCAGGATTTGAACCCGGGATCTCAAGCACCAACGTCATAAGCTCTACCACTAAACCAGCTTGCTCTGTTTTCTAGGCTATTGCGTATCATGTGACTTTAAAATAATAGCCTACTAGAACTTATTAAATAATAATAATCTTATCTTAACAAATCACTAAATAATTGATATTTTTACTTTATTTTACATTACATAGAAACAAACATTAATAGCTACGTAACCAGTAGGCCTAATTGTTTTCCAGCCAAAAATTTAAAAACATAAATTCGGGCCTAAAACAACCTATAGCAACCTGAGGGCCCACATGATCAAGGGTGTAAAGTACTAGATCAATTTGCTGTTAAACAGCTACATACAAAGCAAAGAAGACTTTGCCTGCAATTCACATTCATATCCAATTTGTAATATCAATATAGTGATGCAATTGGATTCATTTATATAATGGCTACAATAAAAATTTGGAAAACGATCAATCTTTTGGATTGGGTTGCAATTTTCTATGCAATTTGCAACTATTGAACGTTTTCTTGGGAGGTTAGAGAAAAGTATAGGTTTTAATTAACTTTTCATTCATTGCTTGGGGCCACAAAATCTAGATGCTTGTTTATGTAGGTCTACCTATTTTAATCAAATTTAATTTGGCAAATTTGTTAATTTCATACTAAGCAATCTAGGTTTGAATCAAAAACACATGTTCCCTCTAGCAGCAAACCTAATTTCTTAGGCTACTCATTAACACTCATGAAATTTAATTAAAGGAAATAAATCTGACAATTTTAAGGGAATATTTTAGAGTAAATCTAGCCAGGTTAATGGAAATTAGCTTAATAGTCTACAGGTTTGCTGCGGCGAGGGTATATTTTTTATCATATGGAACTTAAAAACGGTTAATTATGATATTGGGTGATAAACTGATGAATTAGTTATTAAACTACTTTAGCCTACATAAGTTACATGAATTGGGGGAACAAACTAACTCTAGATTCTTACCTCTACGTCAACATCTTCCTGATTCCAAATTAGCCTGGATTTTTGAAGTGGTCCTTTGAGTTGAACTTTTAATGTTTCTAATATTTTCTTCATCTTTTTAAATCTTGCAATAAGTGATGGCGGCCAAAATACAGTATCTGAAAAAAAATGTTTACTAAATTTTATAATTGTACACATGATCTGTTATTTAGGCTATTTATTTTGTTTATTCTAACGGTTTCTCCGTTAGCCTCCTAGATACAATTTTGTGGTAACACTAGGTTTACAAGATGGCAGGTGTTAAAAATTGTAGGCCTAGTTAGTTAAGTAGGCCTATGTAATTCATCCTAGTGAAGCAAAAATAAATAAGTTAAGTTATTGTCAGTGATAACAGAAATCTTACAATAATAATAAATACAGTAACTAAATAAGACTTAAGAACTACAATAAATACTAGGCGTAACAAAAAAGTACCTATGCCAAGTAATAATGGTAAGACGTGATAGACTTTACAACAAACAATAGGCCTAGGTAACAACAACAATAAATAAGACCAACAAAATGGTAACCAACACAGGCCTACAACAACATCCCCATAACAATAACAAATTATAGACTAGGCCTTTATACATGTAAACAAAAAGTTAGCGATAAGAATAAAAGTATGACTAGCATTTTGTGAGTGGGTGTGTGCAAATGACTTATGGATAGGACACTGTGTCAACACCATACCATGCTGAATATCACCAACTTTCATGTGTATCACCTCGCCTACACTCACGATTACTAGAAAAATACCGGTATGGATCATAAACATAAACAAAGTGACATTGTTGGCCCGAATCCTATACTAATAGCATTGAATATATTTTGGCAGTTCCATTTAAGCAATGTTACATAATGTTTATTTCGGGCCAAAAACGTCATTTGTTTATGTTTATGATCCATACCGGTATTTTTCTAGTAATCGTGCCTACACTGCACCTTACTGAGGTAATACCAGCCTCAAAACAAAAACTAAGATGTGGCCCATCTATATATATAATACGCTAAGCCGATTTTTGTAAACAGAACTCCTCCCACATTTTTGGACCGATTTTAAAGATTAAAGTGTCAAAAGAATGGCCCTGATCTGTAGTTTTGCAAAGTGTTTTTAGTTTTTTTGAAATCTTTATTAGTCTGGGCAGGATCTTCCATCAAAGTAAGGTTTTCTCCCATAAGAATAACATGGGGGAATCTAAATATTTAATTGGAAACTTTGTCTCCACTAATTTGAGAGAACGGCTGGACGTAGAAACTTGGTAGAGGTCTCCAAAGAAAGGCCTTGGTCTGTAGATGAGTTATCAAAAGAAACACGAAGTAAAGTCCCTTAGGGCTCTGCCCCAGGAGCCTTTAAAGATCCCTCGACACATTTGCTTACATTTTGGAAAACACTTTTTAATGAAACAGCTGTTAATTTTTAAATTGTGCTTTAAACAACACATATTTATTTGGAGTTTCTGAGTTATCCAAAAGATGTAATTGCTATGTTATTTTCTGATTTTAAAATTGATATAACATTCTATTACGAAATCAGTGGAAATTCCTTTTATCACAGAACTTTTACAATAATTTCTTATTGAACTATGTAATATCTGTTGTACGGGTTGTTGTCTGCCTTTAACACCACTTTTGCCTATATTTTATCATATTATTCTACGGATCATCATAGGTTCATGAAATTATTGTCATACATGTTTTCAATCATTGGACAAATCTTCGATTGTGTAATACAATACAAAATAATACAAGTGCAGAAGAGCACGTTGCCCATTTGAGCCGTGTCCATATTTTTTTTAAAGTTTATAGTAGTTTATGAGGTTACAGCAACTGGATAAAACATTTTACAATATTTATGTATAAATATGTGCATGATTTAGAAAGTCATTAAGCTGTATAACTGCAATTTACTACAGACTATTCAGAGAGGTTACTTCGATGTATTCATTCAGCATAGTGAACCCATAATATGTATATATATATATATATATATATATATATATATATATATGTATACAAATAAAAATTGGAACTCTTAGAGAGCCTTTGAATGTTATTAGAATAACAAAATGGGTTGTGCATGTTTACTAGCGCTACTCAGCAAC
This sequence comes from Macrosteles quadrilineatus, assembly GCF_028750875.1. Taxonomy (NCBI): domain Eukaryota; kingdom Metazoa; phylum Arthropoda; class Insecta; order Hemiptera; family Cicadellidae; genus Macrosteles; species Macrosteles quadrilineatus. The sequence goes on from NW_026542594.1 coordinate 154,014,474, forward strand.
AAAAACCATTTAATTTATCTCTAAAAAATATATTCTTAAAGTGCACTAAGCAGCAGCCTAAAAAATAGTACGTAACTTTACCCATATAGTTACAAAATGCCCGAACTAGCATTGTCACATTTATAATTCGGCTTATAGTTCTCCAACAGATTATTTATTTGCAGAAGAAGTTTGTTGTGCTCTTATCGTGTCTAATAACATCCGAAGACAGAAACCTTGGCTAAAATGGTACCTATCTTTAAAAATTATTTCAGTGGCCCATATTACGGGCCGTGGCCCACTGGGTTGTTAACATGATTAAAAATAACACGACAGTTGGTTGTAAAATAGGCACAAAGAGTATAACCAGCTACTGTCATGACAGAAATGTCATATTCCTTTTAAACTAAGTTAGATCACATCATCCTTTATAAGATACGTTGTTTAACAATGCATGTAAACGTCAATATTTACGTAGCTGCCAATTTACAGTATTTTTTGCTTTTTGCAAATGCCGCATGCTATGTCAATTGCATTATTAGTTGCCAACGAAGGCGCACAACCATATAAACGAGGAGGTCCCTAAAAGTCCAAGAATAAAAGCCAACTTGACTTCAAGTATATTCCACTACACCTAACTTTCTGTAGATGAATTAGCGTAAACCCATGAAAGTAACCGTCGATTTCGACGGGTTTCACCTAGTTAGGGCTCTATTACACTTGGTCACCAGGCGACGTATATATATACCTATATACATTGTTAGTGTAATTCTGAAAATATTTATTTGTTGTTAATGGTTTGATAAATGGTATATCTTATGGTGATGTTATATTGTTACATGTTCATAGTACACATTTTTTTGCTGTGCTGTTGAATTTAGACTAGGCCTATTGTATTAATACGTTGCTGCTGTTGTTGTTGATTACCTATTTGTAGTATTTGTATCACATCTTGCTTTGATTTTTATTGTTATTTCTTGGTAATGTTTCAATGTAATGGGTTTCCCGTTGGAATAAATAAATGTCATAAATGACGTCACCAGTGACCGGACTGGTTGGAGGGAACTGGTACTTACGGCGCCTATTCGGCCTACACTAGGGTCACCGGTTGCGTCACCAGCCTTTGGTGACTGACCGGTGACTCTGCCCCGTGACCACAAGCAACCACTGGTGACAAAGATTTGTCGCTGGGTATTGAATCAAATGGCACATATTACACACAATCACCGCTGAGTGCGTCACCACTGTATATTTGTGTTATGCAAGTTAATATTGTTGCCAGTGTAGTGAGTGGACGTAATGTCTGAATGGTATGAAGAAATTCTACTTTTTGCTCTTTTGTTGAGGAAAAGGAGGAGACGAGCAAGGTAAATGCATGTGCACCCCCAATGAAAATGTAGTGGTAGGCCCTACATCTTTTTCACAACTACATTTTACACTAGACTGGCTTCCTTTCACTGAGTCGTCTTCCCTTTTTCCTTTCCCTGCATCTCTTCCCCGTTTATTCATTAATGTTTGTTCACTGGAGATTTTTTAAACTGAAAAGGTAAGACGTGGATAACAGAGCACTTTTTCCTTCAACGAGGTGACAGCGCTGAATGTATGTAGTCACTGGAGTAGAGGAACTTTGGGGGTTGGTCTCACTCTTGGTGACTTCTGGTGTTGAGGCTGGTTGCCCGTACAGTAACCGGCGACGTCACTGGTGACGTTGCTTGGTGACCAAGTGTAATAGGGCCCTTAACGGCACCACTTAAACAGGCACTACAAATCACTTGTTCACACAGGAAGGCAGGAAAAGGCTTCTATGATGTTCTCTTGAGTAAGTATCTTTAGGTGTCCCTCTTGACAGTTACAAAAGGAAGAAGAAAGCCCAAAGAAGTAGAAGCGAGACAAAGCCCCTTGACTTGCCCTCAGCAACCTGGACATCCCATGATGGTAGGAGTTAGTTGTTTCTTGCTTGGAATTGATTACAAGCAAAATAAAGCGAATAAAGTTTTGGACCTGGTTCCTCTCTAAGGGACAGAAAAGTATCTATTATTCAGCAAAGATGTGCAGTTGATGAGACCATTCACGAGATTGAAGAGGAACTGCAGGGATGAAACAGGCCCCAGGTCATAACATCTCCTTCTCGCGAGTGGTTCCAATAGGCCTAGCCTATTTCTCCAGGGAGACTAGGGATATTCTGAAAGTGGTTTAAGTTACCCCAATCTGAGACCAATCAGTCTAATAGGCTAAATCTTCTTTGTATCTTGTCAAGCATTCCATCTGATAACGCTAGTCAATGATTTATTTATTTATTTTACGGTAAACACCATTTTTACAATAGATAATACATGAGGGCAAGTTCAATAAAATATTTATAAATAATGGCCTATATAAGTTGGATTCAGATACATCTTGCTGACAAAATAAAAGATTGCTTACATGAAAAATTACACCAACAGGATTGTACCAAAAATGCTAACAAAGATTGGATAGGCCTAATGCGTATTATAAATCCTAGTTGAACAAGCATAAACATTTTTAGAGAAAAATAACGATTACCAAAACTAGATAACAGTTGATAAATATTTCAATATAATAACAATAACAAGCAAAAATATAAATATGTTTGATACAGTAATGATGATACAGTAGGCTAAAACTTATCACCAACAAGGTACAGTAACTTAGCCTACTTTAGAAAAGTTACTCGGAGTAAAACTGGTGTATTTTGGAAAAGTTTTTTACAGGCCTAGGTCTATTAAAATCAGAGCTGTCAAAATCTCACTTGTTTGGTTTTGTAACTAGGCTTACTGCAAACACTGAAAGTCAACAGAAAAATGTGTTCGAAGATGCAAAAGTCCACTCAACATGTTTAAAACTAAATAGCCTGCAAGCCAAATAAGATAAGGACCGAAAACATGCATGAATTACAATTAAAAAATATTCACTTTTTAATAATAAGACACTAGGACCTACCAACTAATGAAATTCTTAAAAAACAAAGTATGTCCTATCTCTTTGTCTGAAGTTCCTTGCCAAATTAGGTAGGTATACAAAATTAGACCTTAAACTATTTTACTTACTTACTGTTTTTTTAAGACAGAGTGAATCGTGATGAGGAAAAACGCGTGTTTTATTTCAAAATACACTATCACAAGCCCGACATAATAAGTAAAACTCGCTTACGGTGTAAAAATTAACGTTAACATTTCAGAGGAAATAGCCGAAACCCGAAACGAAATAGGCGGTTAAAATTGTCAATCTTAAACCTTAAACCTAAAAAAGTATAAGCCCAGCTGATTGTAAAAACGGTTTTGCCACCTCACTAGAGAAAACAACATTTTATTATTTTTGCGTACATATATACGCCAGTGATTTGTTTTAATGGTTAATGAGGGCTGTAAAAACAAGAGGTATTTATTCGAAGTCTTGAATAAATTCGTCGTCAAAACTAATATTTTTTTAACCAATAGTCCAATTACAAATGAAAGCTGGGTCTACAATCCTCATGCTCACTCTGACACTTACAAAAAACATCCTCTGGAGCTATTTAATCTATGGCCATCAACTTTGATTACTGTAAGTAGATTTCTCAAAATCCCAACTGAGAAAAGATTACAATTAATAATTATTTCACCACGCATGAAGGTAAGAAGGTTTTGAGTTAAGCCTCCGAATCACTAATCAATACGTGTACTGGTGAAATCCAGGACCTGCTGTCAAGTGATCCTTTTGACCTTGAAAGGCGACCGGTTTCGACCCTCACAGGGTCATCTTCAGGCGGACGTCGTCATCGTCTTTGCGTTCTTGCGAACACGTCGTTTTTTAAAAAACATTGAGGTTTACAGTTTTTAACATTTAAAACACTTAACACAAATCACGAAAAATGGCCAATAACTATTATGGTACCGATCGGTGGTGCGGCGGGCGACACGGAAGTTGAGTCTAGACTACAAGTTGAGCAGTCTAGAGTGTAACAGGTGAGATATAGATATCCCAAGATGTATTTTTTTATAGTCACCGGTGTCACTGAAGGGGGGGGGGCGCCAAGGTCCGCGGCCACCAAAGGTCGGCGACCACCAACCTGACTCAGAATTTGTGGTGCGAACTGGCTGATCCTGGACCCAAGGTGGAAAGATATGGACCAACGGTGCCGGGGGACGACGGAACACAGTTTGACTTGACCGGCCATGACTAAGTCTTCTTTATATAATTAATATGTATTTGTTTTTTACTGATACTATGATTATTATGGCATTTAAAATATAACTCAATAACTCATTTATTCAACAAAAGTAACAAATACAGATTTGCATTAGAATGTCAAACAAATTATATCTTTACGTCCAAAATTAAAATAAATAAATTGTGCTTCAATCAAACGAAATTGTCACTACGAGTGACAATTTTCACTCGTAAATTAAGTTTGAAGAAGCTTGAGCTGCTTCTTCAAACTTAGTTAAACCACAGATCAAACATAAACCCATCAGCGACACATTCACGGACACTGTGTAGCGACTCTTGGCCAAGATATGATGAGAGTAAGCTTTTGCGTGTATTGCAACAACTATTCCAGTTCCAATATCATTTCAATAATTAATTATTTTGTTACTTTACATTATTGTTAATTATTACCAATATTATTATGTTTCACAACTATTGTAATATTAATATTTTCTACTGAAATAACCACAACCTCAAAAATATATTTGACTAGCTGCCCATGGCTTCACTCCGTTTAAGTTAATGAGTATTAATTTTATTTACAGCGTTTATTTCTTGTTCAATGATGACATTATTCACAGAAGTGTTAACAAAATAAACAAGACATTAACAATAATAACATCGTGGTTTGCCCAGATCTGAGACACCCTGTAAAAAACATACTCGTTAGTCTATGCTTCGACGTAGCCTCCTGTTCTCAGTTGCTTCGCCAAGATGAAAGTTAATGCACCAGGAACATTGTTTAAAGATTTCAGAAATTTTGAGGGGGTTTTTTCAATAAAGGCCGAGATAGACTCCACTCCTAGCTCTTCATGTATATGCCTGTTTCTAACAAACCACTCACCGTTATTCTTAGAATTTTATTTTGAATCACTTGAATTTAGAGGAGTTTGTTTTTTGATATAGCTAATCCCCAGATAGGAGGCTGAATTTTTAGTTCAGGATTAATTTGGCCAACAGTGTCATTTGGAGGCTTCTGATTGGCTGAGGAAACTCCATTACCGGAACTATACAGTTTGCCGTTATCGGCCTCGGTGGTATAGTAGATAGGGTGCTTGACTGATAAACGGGAGGGCCGGGTTTGAATCCCTCCAAGAGCACTAACTTTTTATCTAGGATTTTTTCATTATCAGCAAGTTTGGTTGGTTTGGTTAGGTTATGACCTTATAATTTTAACATTTTAACATTATAAAATTGAATTTGAACCATTTATAGTTTTATTTTATGAACAGAACAATTTTTCCGATTAAACCTTTATTAGATTTTTCATTATCAGCAAGTCTGGTTAGTTTGGTTAGGTTATGACAGTTTAATTTCATGATTTAAAAAATATAAAATTGAATTTGAGGCATTTATTATTTTATTCAATGAACAGATCTAATTTTTCGATTAGTAAACCTTCAATAGTCAATCAGAAGCCTCCAAATCACACTGTTGGCATAATTTATCCTGAAAAACAAATCGTGCAGATAGGAGATGCAAATGTAATCAAAGGCCGAATCATTGATTTGTAGATTAGATAATTATTAATAAAACTATTGATTGGTTATAAGTTAAGCAGAAATAAACAAAACCGTATACCAATGGTAATACACATACAAATAATTTGGGTCTGACTTACGGGAGGTATAAATGAGGCAACGATGATATCATAGATTAGTTCAAAATTCTTCCATTGGACAGCGCTATAGTAGAGAGCACAGCGCGTAATTTTTATTTCACTATTAGTTTTGCCATCAGTGTCATTAATTTGGAAGCTTCTGTTTGGGTTCTGATCCATAATGTCACACTTAATTATAAAATTTAAAAAGTTATAAAATTAATCTTATAATTTTTTAATTATGAAACTAAACTGTCATAACCTACCCAAACTTGCTGATAGTGAAAAAATCGAATGAAGGTTTACTAATCGAAAAAATAGTTCCGTTCAAAAATTAAATTATAAATGCCTCAAATTCAATTTTATAATTTTTTTTATTATAAAATTAAACTGTAACCTAACCAAACTTGCTGATAATAAAAAAATCAAATAAAGGTTTTAACCGAAAAATAATTCTGTTGATAAAATAAAATTATAAATGCCTTAAATTCTTATAAAAGATGTACAGTTAAGAAGTATTCTATGCTAAATCTTTGACAAATAGTTAACGGCTCCGCGGTGGGATTCGAATCGCCTACTATCAGTTTATTAGCCAGGTACGCTGTCCAATACAACACCGAGGCTCATGGCTCTACTCCGTATCGTTGCGGTAATGGTGTTCCCTCAAGCTCAAAGAAGATATCTGACAGATGACGTAATCGAAGGCTCTTCTATACCTTCCTTGAGTAAATACCAAATAATTACATCTGATTTTAATAAGGTAATACATTGGTAGAATAACAAACAAATGAGTACAGCTGAGGTATTTAGGTATATGAAAAGTACCCTTTGGTAAGGAATTACGACCTTAAAGGGCAATTTATGAAAATGGATAGTTTTGCGCAAGGTTTCTCGTCATGACGAACATTTAAAGTATGGTTTATTAGGGTGTAACTTTTAGTTTTCTCAAAAGTTCATGGGTACTTTGGGATTTAGATAATAAAGCTTAATACCCCCGCCGCAGCAAACCTGCCGTCTAAGCGAATTTCCATTTGGCCGAATTGATTTTCAATTGATCTATTTAAATAACATTAGGTTTAACGAGTACCTAGGTTTGCTGCTACAAGGAAACTAATAAAGTAGTGTGTTTTTAGTAAAATATTTATAGCTTACTATAAAATAAATAAATTTGCCAAGTTTGATCAAAATATATCCATAAACAAGCAAACTACAACATTTTACAATATTCTCCATAAGAATAACATGGGAATTTTAAATTTACCATTTTTTTAGTTTTCTCCGTAACCAATAACCGTACAAAAACACTTTGATATACTGAATTGTTTTTTTTTTAAGCTCTTTAAGAAGGTTTAGAGAAAAATTGGGAAATTTTGTGTTTTGAGGGTAAGAAGTGAGAAAAACCAATTTTTACCCCATAAAACCCTGTTCCCATAGTCCGATCATGCTGGATCGCGAACTCATTCAAGTTTATCCCGCCTTACACCTTCAAACCAAATTTCATCAAAATCGGATAAAAATTACTCAAGTTATCGGTTTCACGGACACATACATATATAAATCTATATATATATATATATATATATATATATATATATATATACATATATAAAAATTTGAACGAATGGTGTTTTTGGCCTCTGGGGACATTAAAATGAAAAAAGTAAATCGGTCCCGGGCCTAAGTCTTACCATGAGACCTACGGTAATAGCTACTTCCCTATAGGGAAATTCGCTAAAAGTTGGACTTTTTCCCTCAAATTAAAATAGTTATCATACGAAATTAAATTATGATAATTAAAATACAATACAAACATGTTTACTTTCAGGCCAACGACGTAAGGTGTTTATGTTTATTATTAATTCATATCGCATTTAAATTCACAGTAAGTTGGATTAAGCAATGGACTAACAAAAACAAGTAGACTTCTCATCCCATTGTAAATATTGAAGCTCATTTTTGTGTCTAGTTCATGTCCAGTCCGGTGGGTGGTGATACTGATCACTAGGATTGAAGAAATTGTGTTTCTATTATTTTAGGGTTGATTTAATGATTTGTGCTTCACCTATACAGTTCACCGGACAGAACTGAACTAGCAATACAATTGGCTTCAGCTGTTCCTTGAGGATAAGAAATCTACTAGAATTAGGGAGTATGTTTAATCTATGATTAAGCACTAACCACAACAGACCCCATGTCATGGTACTTTTATACATATTAAAATACATGTAACATATGGTGAGATTAATTTATTCTATGATGGTGGGCCTTGATTATGGAGTCCAATAGTCACAGACTATTGAGTAAACGATAGTCGTCTCGTCAGTCTTCTTTGTTTGACTTTTGGTCCATATGTTATTAGGTTAATAAAAAAATGTCAAATTTTTCATGGTGAACATTCATAACAACATAACATCGTGAAGTGTCATTTTCTTATTGTTTGTATTGTATTGTATTTTCACCACGATGAACTGCGATTCCACATACTAGAAGATCACATTAATTTTAGATACATTCCTACGAATATACATTTTAATAATTAATTGTTGATAGCATACATCCAAAACGATAATGGAAGCCTGCATTGCAGTTGAAAGAGAAATTGATAAAGTACTAACTAAATTTGGATGTATCAATGAACATGCTGAGAGAGTAATGAGAGAAATTTGTACTCATTTTGAAAACCTCAAGAAAGAATTAGATGATTGTAAGTAGCCTTCGAAACAATCCAGGCCTTTAGCTGATTACATTTAACAGGCTTATTATCTTGAAATCAATGAGATTTAGATTTGTCAAGTCTGTAAAAACAAGGCCAACTTAGTAATAAGGTACCTGATAACCAAGCCCAATGTATATTTTAAGGCCTGTCGGAGAAATGTATTGAGCAAATAGGCCTAGGCCTAGTTGGGTGGCATCGGGTTGTTGACCTGAGATCCATCCTGAGAAAAAGTCACTAGTAGGCTGAGTTTAGCGTTTTGATGGTTTAAAACTGAATTCAGCGGTGGGGCACACGGGAGGGACTAAGGCTAACATATCTTGTAGTGTCAGCGTTCGCCGCTAGGACTGCTAAGTTGAAAAAATTTAAATTAATTTTTAATTTTTTGTTATAAAATTAACTTTGTAATTATTAAATTAAAATTACAAAATAAATTTTTAATTTTTAAAATTAAATTGTCATAACATAACCTAACCAACCAGACTTGCTGATAATATAAAAACTATATAAAATAAAAATCTAATTAATGATAACTTATAATTTTTAATTAATTATAAAATTAATTTTAAAATTTAGTATTATAAAATTAAACTGTCATAACCTAACCTAACCAACCAAACTTGCTGATATGAAAAATTTGTTGATAAAAAGTTAGTGCCACCGGCGGGTTTCGAACCCCGGACCTCCTGAACATCTACCCGAAACGCTACCAACTTTGCCACGAACGCCGCTGAAATCACATCGTTTCGTTACGGTAATCGTGTCGCCTCAAGAGAAGACATTAACCACTAGAGATATGACGTCACTACACCTGAGCCTTAGTCCCTTCCGTGTGCCCATTCCCTGAATTCAGCTTAGTTATTCTTCATAAGTTTATTGTGCTTTCAATTTTACAGTCTTAAGTTATGGGTAGAGAACTAACTTAGCTGATTGTAAAAGGAAAGCTTTCGTTAGCGAAGCCATCATCCATTTAACACTCATTCTCAGTAATCTTTGCATATAAAATCAAACTTAGGCCTACGCACCTTGGTGTCCCGACATTGTTCATGTTTAAGTTAGGTCTCATCTAATCTTTCGGGTAGACTTCCATAACTTATTTGTTGGCACAAACAACCAAATGAGAATATCGATTGATATATGAAGAAAATGCTTTATTTTCCATTAGGCATGAAATGTAATAGGCATCGTCATAACAAAAATAACAATATACAATTTTCATAAAAATTAAAACTAATATGCAAAAATCACACAGCAAACAAAACCAAAAACAAACCAAAATATCAAATGAAACAATCGAATAATCAATATTTTCACTCGGTTGTTTGTGCCAACAGATACGGAAGTCACCCAATCTTACTAGGCCTATTTAGGCTATAGGCTATCGGGCAAATGTTTTAACTCTAAAATTAAATCCACGTCAATCTCATTGGACATTCTCAACAATGAGTTGGCTACAAAAATAAATTTTTACGACCAAATGTCTACATTGTGCTGAATGTCCAGTAAATATAAAAGTCCATAATCAGTTAGAGTTTAAACTAGCCTAGTATATTATTTAAATTTTAGGCCTATTATTTGCAAGTGCTAAGTTACCCTGGCCCAGCTGAAACCAGCAAAAATCAACCTTTGAAGAGCATTTTAATTCATTTTAACCCTAGGAGTGGCCAATGTTAGAAGTGGGGAATGGCCAACCCATTTTGGCGATTTTGCAGACTTTTTTTGAAAATTCGTAAAAATTCAACCGTACAAGTAAACCTAGCCAACCTCATATTCATTTTGTTTGGAAAGAACAGGAGAATCTAGAAATAGTAATATCATAATGATTTCGATAGTGTATATTATCGGTAAAGTGAAAAAAATAAAGAAATGAAATTTCAAAAGCGGCCTCGGTATTTTTTTTTTACGGATTTTTTTATGGGAAATTCATTATATAGGCTACATTTTGTAGACAATCTAATTCCCTACATAGAAATATATAACATGTTAGGAAAATATTTTTTTTTATAAGTTTTTGGGGCGAAATATAATGACAAACGGAGAACCGAAAAAATTGAAAACCGTACAGTGTTAGTTTATGTTGTAAAAAGTTCTATAATATATGTGTATACTAATAATGATATATACATGTTTGTAAAGCTAATGAAGTAAGGAATCAAAAAAAGTCATAAAGTTTATGGTAAAAATAACTTTTTATCTATAAACATATGTATATAAAATAATGTTTTTATATTTTAGCGATTTCTCGAGAAAAAAAATTCACAGTACTTAGTATACAACTTTTGTACCAAATTTTTTAACTTCAAACCAACATAATAATCTTGTAGTGTATTCAATTACCTACATAAAAATGTATAACATGTTAGAAATATTTTTTTTGTAGGTACGTAATAGGGACATAATAATACAATAACCGCAAAACCGCAAATAAGTGTAAACTATAGCCTACAGTGTTTGCTTGTGTTGTGAAACATTATGTAGGCTGATGATATGTAGCCTACATATTTGTAAAGCTAATGAAATAAGGAATCCAAAAAAGTCATAAGTATGATGGTAAAAAGTTATTTTCACCTATGATTAGGCTATGAATCAATTTGAGAACGTTTTGAATTTTTTGCGTATTTCGAGAAAATGGAGTGTACAGTATTTAGTAGCCTAGCCTATATAATTTTTTTACCAAATTTTTTACACCCAAACCAATATAAACATGTTGTAGTGTATTTATTTACCTTTATAAAAATGTATAACACCTTGGGTACCTATATCATTATATAGGTACAACAATCTCTGAATGTCAGAAACGTCATTTTAGGACATGATGCTAACAAAATACAGTAGTAGGCCTATTTAGTATAGGCTATAACTTTTTTACAAAATTTTTTACCCCCAAACCATTATAAACATGTTGTAGTGTATTCATTTACCTTTATAAAAATGTATAACACCTTGGGTATATCATTATATAGGTACAACAATCTCTGAATGTCAGAATCGTCATTTTAGGACATGATGCTAACAAAATACAACCTTTTATGAACACTATTTCACACAATTCAGTAATATTTATGCATGAAGATTACTGTTATACACACACACAACACTTCACTAACACTAACACTACGAACTAATAACATATTTAGTAATAAATCGCGGATAAAACTATTACCGGCAACAACACAAACAAACAATGGCAATACAAGACAGCTGACAGACAGTAGCAGTAATGACTCACTTGTCGTCTACATGCGAGCATACAGAAAAATAACCCTGAGTGCAGGGCTGCCACTCTCTGAATCTAAATTTCTTCCTCTTCAAAATGATATACTATATGACTAGTAATAATAACTTTCACTGTATATAATTCGTATTTTCCATACTGTCACCAGACGACTGTTGGCCATTTGTTAGAAATTTCGAAAACAGCTGTTTTCATAAAATCGTACCGATTGTGCAATCAATATTTAGTTATAAATATCACCACCACAATGAAGATAAAATCAATGGCTATCCAGTGGTACCACCCGCAACATCCCAAGACGAAAATTACCCGAGCAGGGTAATGCCAAACAAGACGTGTTTTGCCAGTTCCCAAGTGTCGGCTGCAAAAGTCGTACCACGCCAAAATTTCATTTGATTTCTAATCGTCGTGACATTGTTATAAACCTGCTACAGGGTTTGTTTTATGTAATCAAATGAAAGTTCAGAATGTGATCTTTCGAATGGTATATATATTATTCTCATCTGAGTTGATTGTAAGTGTTTTTTTTACCGTTAAAAAAACTTCGGCCCATACGGTCACCAGACGACATTGGCCATTCTAAGCATCAACGTCATACCGTCACCAGACGATGGTTGGCCACTGCTAGGGTTAACCATTCGACAAAATTATACATTTAGTAGGGAAAACTACATAATACAGTAGGCCTATGAATATACATAACCTTCGCAAGCACAGTTTTATCTGACAGTTTCAAGCCAAACGAAATGCTTTGCAATTAAATGTTCACCCGGATATTAATCTTTTTTATCTATGTTTGATATCCAATGACTGAACTAAAAAAAACAGCTTTACAGATCTATGAGGCATAGCCCAAGTTATGAATGAAAGCTATATATTCCACACTGGTTTAAAGTACCTAGTTAATACTACTGATCATTGCATACTTTATTCCGGTCGATATTTTCACTATCAAAGGTGCTCTTGTATTTTCTGTGAAACACTGAGAAATAAGGGCACTAATGTGTTACCAACAGACACTCAAAACTTAAAATTAAAGACAGAATCAAATGAGGACATTTACTTCGCTATAATCAAACCTATGTAGGCCTATAAATAAAATTAGGCCTAGTAGGCTATTTGAAAAATTTTGTAGTATCACCGTTTTGTAGTATATGGTCACATTTACTTATAGTGCAGTGATTATGCTGATTGTAATGACAACTTATATTACCTATTTTTTAATCCCAAAGTGAAATCCCATGTTTAATCCCGAAATGGCGTCAAAATGACTGCATACCATTAATGTACAATACACTTAAACTACAAACTATTGATAATCAAACAAGGTGCACAGAAGGAGCCTCCCCGAAGATTGTGACCATTAGACGCTATGAACGACATCACAATCGGGCGCACCCCGGGCAACGCTGACATGTCAGCGGCAAATCCTTCTACAACCGGACGACTTCGAAAAATGAATCTACCTAAACGGTCTTTTACATAGCCATTAGTAACGATCTCGATTAATATCGAGGGAATATCGAGAGACAAAGAAGTACTACTGTCTGATATGTGCAAGACGTACGAATGCGACTTCCTCCATGTGCAAGAAACACACCGGGGCATTTTAAAACCTAGACCCAACATAGAGGGAATGAGACTGATTCTAGAGAGACCTCATGATCAATATGGTAGTGCTGTTTTTGCCAGGCCATACATTGACATCACCTCAGCTTCGCTTACTGAGAGGAACAATACTGAGATACTAACGGTCAGGACACCACAGTACAGTGTCACCTCTTTGTATAAGCCTCCCGAATCTCAGTATGTATTTACAGAGCCCGATATTTGGTTTTTGAATACATTTTGCAGTGGACTGAAAACCGGGTTTCTTGTCTTGACCTTCAAATTATTTTTGTTATCGTTTACTAAGAATTAAAACTTCCCTTCGGCTTTTGACTTAGACCTATCCAGAATTATCTATGTAAATTTAAGAAATAATTTAACCAAAAAGTATTTCCTTCTACTTTATAATACAGTAGGAGTAGACTTTCAGTATTCCAGCAGATTTTTCAGATTTTTGAAACAATTAAATATTTTTTAAATATTGCTGAGACTCAAGAATTGCCTGTGTATAATTATAATACAAGGAGTAAAAATTATTTAGCTAAAGAAAAACCAAGACTTGAACGTTTTAAAAATAAACCTTCTTATATTGGAAACTATATTTTTAGAAAACTTCCTAGCTTTTTAAAAAAAGAAAAAGACAAATCTAAATTTATGAAAAATCTGAAGGCATTCTTATTTGACCTTGCACCTTACAAAATAGAAGATTATAGTAATTTCAATTTAAAATAATGTAGCCTACAGTATTTTGTTTAAATGTTTCTTATTGCTAATTTAGGTAGTAAGTAACAATAGACACTATTCATGTACGAAAATTTGTACTGTGTGAATAAAGACTCTTTGAATCTTGAATCTTGAATATAGGACCGTGATACTGCCGAAATTAGTGATACTGCGGGATTACTGGAATGTCATCAAACACTTAAAATGCACTTAAAACATGTCTCCGAAGATTGTGCGATCAGAAACCGCTATTGCCACGATCGGGCATGATGACGATGACGTTTGCGTAACTTTGGGAGATGATGATAATGTCTACACTATCACTAGATAATCATGATTTTGCCGCAATAGCGCATGACGACGATGACATATAACCGTGACCGCGGGAGGCGATGATAATGTCTAAACGACCGCAGGAGATGTTCATGATATTGCCACGATCGAGAAAGATGATGATGACGTTTCCGTGAGCGAGGGATTGGATGATGTTGTCAACACGGTTGCGTGAGATAGTCGGGATTTTGGAAGACCTCACCCGTCAAGAGACACCGGATTACTGGAGTGCCGGAGTGGCGCAGTGCCGGATTAGAGGGGGTCTTTGGCAAAATTGCGTTGAACCCCGTTGATGATATTAAATCGCCTTTCTCTTACAAAAATTACTTGAACCATTGAATGCTGTAGATTGTGCATCCTAACTTTCTCTTTGGTAAGCTATGTCTCATATTGATTCCAAAAATTGTACGCAGTTGACTATTTTTCTGTATAATAAATATCTAGTTCTCAATTTAATAATTTGGCTAGGCTATCAACCATCAAAGTTGTGAATTAATTAGTGTTTTGGGTTGTTTCTAAATCTACTTTATCCAGTGTATTATAATAATGAAAGATCTTTTTAGGTCCTCCCGATCATGAGTTGACAGCCTCGCAGATTATTATAATGAAGCAAGCGATGAATAAAGTTCGGGAAACTGTACAGAGGCTTGCCACAGACCACAGAGATCTTCATAGTACTGTTTCCAAAGTAGGAAAAGCTATTGATAGGGTAAGTAATACTTTGATATATGCTTATTAACCAGGATTACCATATATTTTTGTTGACCATAACCAAATCACACCTCATGGGTTAGGAATATTCCACTAATAAATAGAGGTGTGCGGATAGTGAAATTTCATTTCGGATCGGATAGTTGAGGCTCAGTTCGGATCGGATCGGATATTGGGAGGTTCGGATTCGGATATTTTCGGAGTCGGATAGTTCGGATCGGTTAATAATAAGCTGCATATGCATTTTTAACCTAAAACACTGTAAAGCTGTGTAAATAAACTTAAATGACGATTTTGAATTATAGAATTTAAATTAGCCACGTCCACAGTTTTTTCTCTCTTGAAAATCACAATTCACAACATCTATTTTCAAAAGTTGGTTGCTTGAATGAAGTACACTAGCAGCCGAAATCTACACACAACACTTTAGCTCAGCAGGACTGATGTCAAACGTTTGGGCTTGTTTACTTGAGGTTATGTTTTATGTTGTTTCCTGGTTCTCGCAAGACAAGGAGTTCTATCTTAAGTTTATTTTCACATTGTATTTCCTTACGTTTTTGGAACGGATTATTGGCCTTAAGGGGCATTCTGCGGGTTTGCCAAGTTTAGAAAACATCACTAATGCACTAAGCTGGGCTCTAGATTTGATGTTGTGGCAAGTTAATTAGGGCAATTAGGCTTTATAACTCTGTAAAAGGTGTCTATCCCTGAATTTATAAATTTTATTCTACACTTATTCACTGCCAAACATAATTCAGTAGAGCCTTGATGAACAGAGAATTACACTAGCCTACATAACTTCATTACCCCAAGTAAAATACCAAGATAATTTTTAAAATTGTATTTGAATAGTATAATCTTAGTTTGTTAAAAATAGATTGTATATTCAACAATTATTGCAGTCCATAATGGTTAGGGAGCCTACCAGTAGACCGACAAGATACTTGGTCGTCTGGCCACTAGACCGTCTTTTTTAATTAAATAGATAAATACTGAAAACCAGTACGTCGACAAGTTATTTCATCGTCATTCCAGTTGACCGGCCTGTAAAACTAAATTATTATATACGAGAAACCTACTTGTCGTCAATCGACCCGACCGACTTACCACTTGCTCGTCTTTTAGGTGGGGATAGGGGGCAGAGTGGGAGGAGCTAACCGGGGATTACCCAGGAGTTTGAGGCGCTTCTCGTGGTTGAACCACGTCGCTCGAGGCTAGAAGCCAGTCTTGCCAACTGAAAGTAGCCTAGCTCCGTCGAACACTACACACTCGGCGTGTTTATACAGTCTGGAGTTTAGTTGACGTTGGCGCGCAATTCTAATGGATAGTTTCGTCGTTTCTATAGCAACCGTGAAGTGACCTCGTTCTCGCGCATTCCTCTGCCTTTGTATTATTTAATCTGCTTTGAAAGATAAGACTCGCTTATGTGCATTGACTATTGAATCAAATAACAATATCATTAGGGGGTTTTGATCGTTTGTTTGGATAAAACTACGTACCGTATATTGTAGAATTACATTTGTAGTGTGGTAATATGGTGTATATATATATATAATTAATACGCTACATGAAACTTTGTCGGTTGAACTCCTCCGCCATTTCTTAACCGATTTTATCCATTGACATCTCATTGGAAAGAGCGTGTCGCGTAGATTTGCCAACTGGCCTTACATCTTTTACAAAGTCCCTTGGGTTCTGCCCCAGTGGCTTTGAAAGTTCCCATGTTATCCTTATGAAGAACATAATTGTTTACATTTTGATCAGCTGTATAATTTAATTACTGTTATTTATTTTTCGATTCAATGAAACGCATTGAGTAAATTTATTTACTATTTGAGTTTGTGTAAACATAACCCCCAAAACGAAAACGGACCGTGTTAGTATGGTTGTATCTTGAATTTATATATTTATCGTTGCTTTGTGTCGCTATGACAGATCGTGTTAGCATGATTGTAACTTAAATTTGTGCATTTATCGTTGTTTTGTGTAGCTATAATTTGTTTATTTGTTGTTTTTTTCTTTTAAATGCCTCCGACGCGACAACAACGAAACATAGAAAGGAGGCGTACACGTCAGCACCTGACCCTGGACAATCTCAACTATTAGGTTACGAATGCGAGCTAACACTACCCCTAAAAGACTTTTCGTTCTCAATTTGACCCTCCACAATGACATGTGTTGCCTGTACAGCGAGGCATTTTGAGAAGGAGAAAACCAGCCGGAATGCTTAAGGTTTATCAATAACGAAGATCAGGGATTTAGGTAATCAGGGTCTGAGTTACACAATGGTAATATTTGAGTTGACTCTTTTTAAACTCTTTTTAAACTTTGAGTTAAACTTTTTTAATTATGACTGTTATTGGTTTTGAAATAACCCCTGTAATACTTTGCAATTGCTTGAATTTGAGCAACATGTACACTAGTATATATATAGGACCTGTGTATAATTTTGGGTAACATGGAGGTCAATTTACCTTGTGTAGGCCTATATCAAAAAAGTTTAATATCTTAAATTAATCCAAACGATTCATAGTAGCCAACAGGCACAAAGTATTGTAATTATGCAAGATGTTGTAAATTTCAAACATGTGTAACAGTTAAGTTTACTGCAACAGTAGTTCGTTAGGATTGCCTATTTAAGTAAGTTGTTATTAGGTGTATAAGTCGTTCATCAAGCGTCATGAGAAACGAAATCTGTTATAGAAGTGAAAAAATACAGTTAATCAAATGGTGCTGTATATAAAATATCTGCAAATAAAATTAGAGTTTTGTCTGTACACTGTTCAGAATGACATATTTTCCTCCTCGATAAGGGTTTACCTCCTCGCAAGCTATGTCAAAAAAGGTGTAATTGTAATTTTACTAAGAAAATTAAATCCAAAAAAAGGACTGGTTAATAGAACCAGATTAATGGCGAAAGTTATGAATGATGAAGTCTTGAAATTATTACTTGAAGTTCAGCTGGAAAACGAGTGTTCCTCTAAAATTCGTCCTCGAAAAGTTGGTCTTTATCTGCTAGAGCTGCATCCCCTGCTTACAGCATGGGGAATTGTACGTAACAATTTCAAGATGCCGCGCTTTTGATGATCTAAAAATAATGGTTAAAGAACAACGAAACCAAGGTCATTTGGCTGAAGACATTAGAGTGTTTACAAAAAGACATGGTATGTGAAGAGTTTCTTATTTAACATTTTAAAAGTAAGATAAACATTTTAACTGGTCTGTCAGTCAGTATTCTAAGCCTACTCTGTTAAAACCTTTATTAAAACAGTATTGAGCTTAAGATTTTTATTTACGGTTAGTTAAAAGTTAAGCGCTTAAAATTCTTCCTTTTTTTGTATTGAGAAGTTAAAAGGTAATTAAATTTTTTTAATGATTTTTAAATAGGTACTGTAGGCTATAGTTAATATTAACTGGAAACAACTAGTCTATACTAGAGTAACAAATTACAAAATACAATACAAAGGGAAAGGGCATTCCTATGAATGCTATTGAGCATTGATTATTTAATGTATTTGGGTTTTATGATGTATTACTAACCAAAGGAATACTTACTAACCAACCGCGATACCAGTGACTTAATAACGGTCAACAGATGTTGGGTATCACAAGCTTAAAGGATCGCTAGACAAAGTTGCCCGAATCGCATGGATGGTAAAATAACTTCTTAAGAGTTAAGAATTTTATATTTGAATTTCAACACAAAAAATCTTTTAAAATCAATATTTCATTTTCTCCGTAATTTTCTCTCTACAGCTTAAACCATACATTTTCGAAAGTTTAAAAATACCATAATCGGATTCCTCACCTATTAAAACATACATTTTGACATACGGATCAATATATTTGTACAATCCGTTCCTTAATAAAAACCTATATATTGTCATAATCGTCGCGCGAAATATAAGAATTTGTATCGACCTTATGGCTACATTTTCGATCATAGTTGTAATAAACATTATGAATCGGCATACTTTGGGGTAGGAGTTAAGAATTTTATATTTGAATTTCAACACAAAAAAATCTTTTAAAATCAATATTTGATTTTCTCCGTAATTTTCTCTCTACAGCTTAAACCATACATTTTCGAAACTTTGAAAATACCAAAATCGTATTCCTCACCTACTAAAACATACATTTCGACATACGGATCAATATATTTGTACAATCCGTTCCTTAATAAAAATCTATATATTTTCATATTCGTCGCGCGAAATATAAGTTTTTGTATCGACCTTATGGCTACATCATCGATCATAGTTGTAATAAACATTATGAATCGGTATATTTTGGGGTAGGATTTAAGAATTTTATTTTAGAATTTCAACACAAAAAATCGTTTAAATTATATATTTGATTTTCACCGTAATTTTATCTCTACAGCCTAAACCATACATTTTCGAAAGTTTAAAAATACCATAATCGGATTCCTCACCTATTAAAACATACATTTTGACATACGGATCATGGTATGTCCGATTCGTGGTTTAATTCGATTCGTTACAAATTATTCAATTAAAATGCCATCAAAAACTACTTTCGGCCAGATATTTGGTTGGAATGTGGAATATCTTAGCTATTGTATAAAATTATAGCTTAACTAGTGTACATGTTGCTCGAAATCGAGCAATTGCAAAGAAGTACAGGAGTTACATATAAACAAATGACTTGTTAAAAAACTAATAACAGTCATAATTTCCGATGATTTTAAAAGAGTCAACTAAAAGATTATTAACTAATGGAAATACTCACAATTTACATAACAGTCCTATTCCAGTTTAAAGGGTTATTTTTTAACTATCAAACTGCCCATGGACGGGAAATGGTAAGCTTACAATTTAAGTCAAAATAAAAAGTCTGTCAGCTTTTATAATGTACTGTACCTAAGTTATTTAGCCAATTTGTAGACAATAAGGTATAGGCTACAAACTCTACAGAACTCTCATGCTTCCATGGGGAGCAACTAATTATTAATATTTAATTCCTAACAACAGCTGGAGTTTCAAAACAATGTTTGTTTCCCGTGTTAATCTTATGGAGAAATACGAAACTTTAAAGGGTCCCAGGGCCTCATTCTCTAATTATTTACCTAAAAAGAAAGTTTCCTGCACAACTTCACGTTACGCTCTTTCCAATGACACCAAAAACATGTCAATCGGTTCAGTAGTTTCGGAGGAATAATTGTCACAAAAATCCTGCTTGCGTATTAAATAAGTATAGATGTGACTGTGGACCCAATTTTGTACTAAACAAACGCTGTTGTTTGATCTCGAGTAGCCGACCCAGTGTTAGCATCAAGAGGCCAAAAACTAGGAACGTAGCGCCAGCCACGTCCCTTTCACTTTCAGCAATTTTACAACCCTCGCCAACCCTACACATCCAAAGACAGAGAGAGAGAGGGAGAGAGACAGTAAAACAGCTGTCGAAGTCGATCGGGTCGACCTAGCCTCGGTCGTCAACTCGCTTTCTTTTTCTTCGCCTACAAGCGTTTGAATAGGGGCGCGGGAAAACTACTTGTGTGATGCGGCACGCGTAATACCGGAAAAGGCCTTCGGGTAGTTCTAGAGCGCCGCCAGAATTGGGTCGCTGGAGTCGCGTTTTAGTTGCCACTTTACTATTGAAGATTCTTAAGTGGCAAAAGAGTTTATGACGAAATATACCCCCACCGCAACAAACCTGCAGACTAAGCAAATTTCTATTTGCCTGATTGGATTTACACTAAAATGACTTTTTGAAAATATCACAGTTATTCCATATTTAAATAGAATAAGTTTAACAAGTACTTAGGTTTGCTGCAACAGGGAGGGTAAAAGTGTGTTTTTTTTTTGTAAAATAATAACATTTTATAAATAAATAAATGATTTTTTTTCTAATTTAATGCAAATATTTTCATAAACAAGAAAACTACTACAGTTTACTTATTCCCTGGTGTGAGTGAGGGTATACATTCAACTCTAGAAAATACGCTGGTCAACAAACGACAAAGAGCCGCCGATGTCTAGAGTTTCCTTGGATGGGTGGCCGACCGACCGGTGGTCATAGGGTGACGACACAAAGGGGGTGGTAGGCGGGTATCCGTGTCGGCCAGTGAGTCAGTGTTACCGGTGTTACTTCAAAGATGAATTATTGCCCTCGGGGAATCCCGAGGTAGGCGCGGCGCCGCCAGCTCGACACTTGTTTCGGTCACTGGTCTTGGTTGATTGTTTCGTTTTCGTTTTACTATCTTTTGATACTTTTACATAAACGATATAGCCATGATATATTACTAATGAAAATTCAATAAGTACATTGCACACTAAAAAAAAAAAACTTACATATAGGATAGTTCATGTAAACAGTTGTTGCTTAAATCGTTTGGAACTCTGGCCACGTCTATATTCTTCATTAGATTGAACTTAACTGCAGGCTATTCAATAGACTGTGAAAAAAAAACTGTGAATGATTTTATGTACTTGGTTTTTTTTTATAATTATAGCAAAAGCTACCAATCTTTGTCATCCGCGTCATAATTCTTGAGCTAACTACTTCTGCAGTGATATACCTTACACGTCACAAAACTGTATTAACCCTAGATCCAGTACCTCTGCTCCAACTAGTATTATAACATTGCCGTCCAGGAATCTTTGAACATATAGTTTGACAATAATTGCATGGATAGTACAGCCGTTTCAACAAGGATTTATTTACTATATGTTCTTAAAACTGAAATTAATTAGAAATACTATTAAAATAAATTAAATTAATTAATTTGATGTGAATTTAGCTTTAGTTAACAACACTCATACAAGTTCATAAACATAAACCAAATACAATTTTTTTTAATAGAAACGATTTGCAGGGTCGTCCAGATGAACTTGGAAATAGTACCATAGATAAAAGGAGTAGACATACTCTGTCATACATACATGTCTATACTCCTTTTATCTATGATAGTTCATTAGAAAATCTGAATATACAGTAGTGCCGTGCATTTGAAGTACTTACTCAGAACACAGACTTACTTGAGGACAGTTAAACAATAAAACGCAAAGATCCACGGAAGTAAAGACTACATTATTTAGTAAAAAAAAAAACAAGGATGCGTCAGTTAGGGCCAGTTAGACAATTGAAGTACACAGAATTGAATCACCATAGTATTGTCCACGCAACAACGTGAGAGGATAAAACATGTACTTCTTCAATTATAATTACATGTTTCTGTGTAAAACCGAAGACGTCTACAGACTTTACTAAGAAAAACTTCTCCCCGGTAACACAGGCAATGGGAATTCCTTCTAGACAAGGTTTTCAATAGGCCTACAACAAAATCATAAAACAAAAGATGTTTCTCAGGCTAAGTAGCACACTGTGCACTTCAGCAAATAAATAGTTTACCGAGATAACTATTGCTTACCAAGACAGCAGTGTCATTTAAGGAGAAATAGTACAAACTAATGTCACCAAAAGTCTAAATTCATTCTTTATTTTATTTTTTTAAGATAGGGAAAAATAGACAACAAAGCTTTAAATAACCGGTATTATCAATTTGTATTTATCTCTCAATTGAATAAATGTAACGGTAGTTACCTCACCACTGTTAACAATATTTGACCCTCCTATTACATAAATATGTTAGTTAATTTAATATTCAAACTCGTGTACATGTAGCTCGAATTCGAGCAATTTCAAAGTAATCTATATAATTAATACGCTACACGAAAGTTTGTCGGTTGAACTCCTCCGCCATTTCCTAACCGATTTTATCCATTGACGTCTCATTGGAAAGAACGTGTCGCGTAGATTTGCAAACTGACCTTACATTTTTGAAAAAGTCCCTTGGGCTCTGCCCCAGTGGCTTTGAAAGTTCCCATGTTATCCTTATGAAGAACATAATTGTTTACATTTTGATCAGCTGTATAATTTTATTGCTGTTATTTACTTTTCAATTCAATGAAACACATTGAGTACATTTATTTACTATTTGAGTTTGTGTAAACATAACCCCCAAGACGGATCGTGTTAGTATGGAAGTATCTTACAAATACAAATACAAATACAAATACAAATATATTTATTCTGAAAATTACAACAGCCTGGCCTCACCAAGTTTATAAACTTGTCGGTGAGGTCCAATTGATACAATAAGGCTAACAAACAAATAATTTACACATTTTTTTTTTCTTTTTTTGAACAAAGATTTCTTAATGTCCTATATTTCTACGGCGGTTTGCGGCAGGCACTTTAACTTAAAACAAAGTAGTTGGCAGCACACTAAAAAATCTAAAATGTAGTGACATAAATATTTCTTTAATCTACGGAATTCTTTTGGATTGCTCATATTTGGTCCTCTTTGTTTTCCATGGTTCGTAGACCATGTTTGAACTGTTTGTTTGTTTGCACAGCAGACTGGCACTGGCAGCGCCGGCCGAGCTGAGCTGACTGAAAAAAAAAGAAGAACAAAAAAAAAGACCTGAAACCTTAGTCCGTTTGGTTTGACCGAACGAACATAACCTCTCATTCACTGTGAAACGCCCATGCATGCATGCATTCTCACAATTCACAAAAAGCAGAGAAAAATAATAATAATAACAATTATAAAGCGTCAGAAATTGTATTTCTTCCCTATAAAATGTTTTAAGTGTTGTGTCCTTAACATAGTGGGTTTGATGTGTGTTTGTTAATGTGCTTCATCTTCATAGTATTATGATTGTTTCCTAACAAAGCCTTAGCCTAATTGAAATCCTGGTTTTTGTCTGTGTTGGTGTAGGGAAAACTATTTAGTGTTTGTAAAAGTGTCTGTGTTAGTGTGATTTTGTGTCAGTGTATTGTTAGATGCCACCTAGGCCTAGTCATTTTTGCCTGAATCAGATCATTTGGGCCAGGGGATCTAATTTCTAAGGTAAGTTTAGGTCGCAGCTTGAAAGCCATTCAGAGACTGCTATTTTGTAGGCCTTTAGGTTCTGTATATTTTCTATCCCTGTTGGTAGTCTATTAAACAGGTATGGCACCAAATACTCTGCCAGTCTTTGGCCATACGTAGTATTGGGTATTGGCGTCCTGTATTTTATAACATTCCTTGTATGTATTACCCTATGTGGTTTGGTTTTATACAAACTGTTTCCATGGTGCTGGATTAAAACATTGTATACAAAGAGTCCTTTTGGAGTTAGCATTTTGTTTATACTATATTTGGTATCATCTTGGCTATTATGCTCTCCCCTTAGGCCTAATGCCCTTAAACATCTTTTCTGCAGGCTATTTACAATTTTTAAATGGCTATTAGCAGCAGTTCCCCACACATTAATGCCATAACTCATTACAGGCTCAAACAAAGATTTGTAGACAACTATCTTAACCTCTGGTGTAATTTTATTTCCTAAATTGTACATCAATGCAGTACATGCGCCTAGTTTTCTATTTAACGTAGAAACATGATCTTTCCAAGTTAATTTATTATCTACTGTAAGGCCCAAATAATTTGTTTTATCTGTCACCTTTATGTCAGCACAGTTACACCCTTTTAAGCCCTTTAAACAGTTGCAATCATGGTACTTTATAACTACACTCCCTTCTAGTTTGATATTTTTTGGGTGAAAATGCAAGATACAAGTTTTTTGCTCGTTAATAATTAGACCATTATCATGTGTCCATTTATTGAGTATATTAAAATCGTCCTGTAAATTTTCAACTGCATTTTTTAAATTTTTGTGACCGGAGAAAATGAGGATGTCATCAGCGTATGCCCATATATCACAATTTGTAATTCTGTTTAGTAGGTCATTTATGTATATAATGAATAGTATTGGTCCAATTTGGCTCCCTTGAGGCACACCATATTTAATATCCTTTTCATCGCTAATTTCATTCATTACTTTCACTACAAATTTTCTGTTTTTGAGATAACTGTCAAATAATCTCAAGTAGGGGCCCCTCACACCTAGTTTTTCAAGAGCTGAGACTACTTTTGAGTGTTCAATTGTATCGAAAGCTTTAGAAAAATCTATAAATATACCTAATCCATGACAAGTATTATTCAAAATGTTGTTCACGGTATTTGCAAATTCTGTTAGGGCATGTTCTGTACTGAGGTTCTTTCTGAAGCCAAATTGTTTTCTGCTCAAAAAGTTATTGCTTTCTATGTAACTGTATAGGTAATTCAAGATATATTTCTCCAAAATTTTTTCAAAGGATGGTAAAATTGCTATTGGACGGTAGTTCTGGAATTCTTTCTTACTTTTACTCTTGTAGATAGGCCTAATTACTGATGTCTTTAAGCAATCTGGAAAAGTTCCCTGTGAAATTGATAGGTTAATAAGTTTTGATAGTGGTTCTGATATGTGTTCAGCTACTAACTTTATATCCTTCATTCTTATTCCATCGATACCTGGTGATTTATCTGAGTTCATACATTTAATTATTGCTTTGATTTTTTCTGTAGTAGCGGGTGGTATATATAGGCTTTGTAGGGGTTGTATATCAAACTCTGGCTGTGGTGCTAAGAGTCTGTTACCATTAATACAATCATGTTTGATATTATCCACTCCATCAATAAAATACTGAGCAAAGCCACTCACAACATCTGTTTTACTTAATATACTTCCCATTGCATTTCTAACTGTGTCATCAATACTGGTCTTTTTCTTTCTGTTTAGTAGCCCGTTTAAATTTTCCCATATCTTTTTTGTGCTTTTACTGTTATCTTCGAACAATCTCTTATAGTAGTTATTTTTAGTATTTCTTATTTTGTTGACTACCTGATTCCTAAGGGTTTTGTATAGTTGTCTGTGCCTATTGTTTGAGGGGTCCCCTTTCCATAGCCTAAAAATTCTGTCTCTCTCCTTAATCAAGTCTAAAATCTCATTGTTCATCCATTCCTTTTGCTTGATTCTCTTGTGAGCGCTTCTTTGCCCAGTATGCCCCCCACTTGAGGTGAAAAAAGTAATTGAACATTCTTGGTAAATCTTTTTAAACTTTAAAACCAACTCTTCAAAACCTTTGTTTGCATCATCGTGGTTTGTAATAGTCCAATTTTCCTGCTTCAGCTTTATTTCCAAGAGCGGCTCATTTAATCTAGGTTTTTCTACCTGCGTGTCTCTTTTTCCTCCTCCCGCAAATTCAATTTTTGCTACTATTGGGTAGTGATCTGAAATTTTGGTTCTTATCACACCTGTGTATATTTTCTCAAAGGGATTTTTAAATCTGTAATATATATGATCTATGCATGATTGTGTTAATACATTTAGCCTTATTTCCTCTCTAGTATTGTCCCAGATACCTCTATCTAGGCCCCATGACACCAGCATGGACTCATATTCTTGTACATATGCATTGGTTTTATCGTTTAGATTGATGTTAACGTCTCCAAGTAAAATAAAATTCTTGTAGTTATTATAATTACTGATATTTGTATCCAACTCTTTGATCGCTTGTGGGAGGGGAAAGCCACTACAGGAGGAAGGGGGTCTGTACACCGCATGAATGAGGCATTTTGTTTGATCTTTCGACCCAAGCAGCTCTAATTCACCCGTTATGTTTTCATAGGTTATAGTGTGTATTGTGATTGGTGTGAAAATTAGTTTTTGTGCATTTACAAACATTATAAGTCCTCCTCCACCTTTTGTTTTCCTAAGCCAAGAGAATGTATTGTAACCTGGCAATGTGTAAAATGTGCTGTCATTTTCATCACATGCAACCTCACCCAGAACAATACAGTTAAATTTGTGTATTTATCGTTGTTTTGTGTCGCTATGATGGATTGTGTTAGCATGATTGTAACTTAAGTTTGTGCATTTATCGTTGTTTTGTGTAGCTATAATTTGTTTATTTGTTGTTTTGTTTCTTTTAAATGCCTCCGACGTGACGACAACGAAACATAGACAGGAGGCGTAATCGTGATAACGACCGCAGCTACAGCACAGTAGCGCGTAATAGGCTTAACTCATCACAGTCAGCACATGACCTGGACAATCTCAACTATTAGGTTACAAATGCGCCCTCTATCAATGACATATGTTGCATGTACAGCGAGGCATTTTGAAAAGGAGAAAACCGGCCGGAATGCTTTAGGTTTATCAATAACGAAGATAAACATGGATAACCTTATATGGCTATAAGTCAGGAAATGTTTGTAGAAAACATTAAAAAGCAATACCAGGTTATGAAATATGATATAAATTTACAGGAAATGTTGATTACTGTTATATACAGCGTGAGTATCTCCATGAGTTACACACCGGTAATCTTTGAGTTGACTCTTTTAAACTCATTGTAAATATGACTGTTATTCGTTTTGAAATAAGTCCTGTAATACTTTGCAATTGCTCGAATTCGAGCAACATGTACACTAGTACAGAATTTATTTCAAAACGAAAAAAAGTAATAATCAATGAGTTTAAAAGAGTCAACTCAAAGATCACCAGTGTGTAACTGCTGGAGATACTCACGATGTATATACAGTAATCAACATTTCCTGTAAATATTTTATCATATTTCATAAATTGGTATTGCTTTTTAATGTTTCTACAAATGTTTCCTGACTTATAGCTGCATAAGGTTGTCCATGTTTATCTTATTTATTGATAAACCTATGTATGGCACCACCCTTGTCGCCAGCAGTAAGTTTACAAATTTCAGTAATTTTTTAATAAAGATAAACACTTTTTTGATCATATTAAGGACTTCCTGTTGTCTGTAACAATTTTATTTGTTCAATCGGCGTATTTTTATTTATTTAGCTAAATAAAACATTTATTTCATTGAAGTAAACTAACATAGGCCTATTTATATTCACTGTACTGTGTATAACAAAATATCGATTGCGAAACAAACAATTACACGTAATAAGAACCTCGCTAGTCCGCTGCATTGTGATAGCTGAAAATCGTCGGAATGAAAACCGCCGCTACAAGATACAGAAGTTGGTACGCCTGCAGTGCCCTCCACAGCTGCGCGCGCCGCTGGCACTGCCGCTCAACACATCCCCACCTAAAAGACGAGCAAGTGGTAAGTCGGTCGGGAGGATTGACGACAAGTTGGTTTCTCGTATATAATAATTTAGATTTACAGGCCGGTCAACTGGACTGCCGATGAAATAACTTGTCGACGTACTGGTTTTCAGTATTTATCTATTTAATTAAAAAAGACGGTCTAGTGGCAAGACGACCAAGTATCTTGTCGGTCAACTGGTGGCCCCCCTAATGGTTATGCAGTATGGTCAAAAATTATTGTTGTTGATTTTGAAACATCACAGTTCATTTGAAAAAAATTAAAGTTGAAGCAGTCCAATGTCAAGTCACGCTTGTGCAATAGTTTTTTTACAAGCTTTCTCCAGATCACTGGGGAGGGTTGGGTGTGATAAGCCATCTATTGTCCACCCCCAAGGCGGTTTAAACCTCATTAGTGCCGCTCGGCTGCACTCAGTGGGGAACCCAATACCACAAATCGATCTTTTAAATTAATAAAAATATTTGGTAATAATTGTTTTATTGATATTCACCTTGAAATTTCAATAAATTTGGTGTAAAATTTGACAAAAATCGGCCAATTTATTAATACAGTACCAATAAAGTACATTGTTAATTAAATAATAGGTAAAAGTTAACAGATTTTTGTCAAGTTTTACCCCCTGCTGTGCGCTATGTCACAAAAGCTGATAACGACATGGGTGATTAGTAACCATGGCAACTAGGCAACTTGTTGAATGCGTGATGAAGGGAAACCTAA
Organism: Macrosteles quadrilineatus; assembly: GCF_028750875.1. NCBI lineage: Eukaryota > Metazoa > Arthropoda > Insecta > Hemiptera > Cicadellidae > Macrosteles > Macrosteles quadrilineatus. The sequence continues at coordinate 154,043,286 of NW_026542594.1, forward strand.
GAAATAGAAGAACAAAGAGAAAGTATAATGGTTGTTATATTTATACCCTTTTTACAATTGCTATTATATCTTTATGTAAGATTTTATGATTTTGTTTTATAGGTTTATAAAATAATTCTTTTTAACCACGGGAATATCAATTTATAATTTATCATTTTATCAACGTGCTTCTCTTCTGAAACAGCAATACCGGATGCATAATAAAGGTCAATGACCTAAAATATCATGATTGTGCAATATTGTATTTTGATGTTTAAATTCAAATCATGACAAAAGTTTGTATATTTCCCCTGGTCCCTATCATTTAATCATTTAATATACACAATAAATGCTAAATAATCGTGGTTAGTTCTAATTTTATTTTTGATTATTCAAAGTTTCTACACAATAAGACAATCCAAAGTCAAACAACCAGGCAATGAATACCCAAAAAACAACGTATCTTGTCCTGTGATTGGAATACCACTCGCCAGTCCTTTAGGTTTAGGGAAGTAGTGCAAGTCTATATATAGCTTCAAGGTCGACCCGATTTTTCGGATATCTGCACACCTCTACTAATAAATATTATAAAAATTATACTTCTTGAAATATGAAAATATTAAAACAATAAACGAGTCATGAACTTTGTTGACTGTGAAAAAACCTAGGCTTAGCACAAAACTTTGGCTACAATGAAAGAAATTCATACGAGGTACGTTTGGAAAACGTATTTTCCCTTTTGAAATAAAAAATAAGAAGTACAGATACAGAAAAGAAATTTATTTAAAAAATCTACTACCCACACTATTTTTTAACATTGCTCAACATTCTCAATTAACGCAGCCATTAAAAACAAGCGTTACAAAGTGCACAACAACAATAATGAGTTAAAAATGGCATCACCTTCCAGTTGACACAAAGTAACTGCTGTGGATATGCTGAACTGCGATTGCAGCACTACCGCAAAGAATAATGGAAATGGAGCTTACTTTCCGAACGTGTCTCGTAATTCAAAAAAAGGCATAGCACCAGGAAAAATTTTTATTTCATTAATTTGAGTTTTTTTGTTTGATACTTCTCATAGATTTTTCTTGCTGAGCAAATTAAAATTCAGAGTTTCTTTAAACAGTCTTAAGATAGATGTATTATGTTTTAGTTTGTCTAAATATTTGTCGCTCTCTCACCTTTGTGGTGAGACAATTAAAAACTTTCTAAGTTATCTCGTTGGATAGTTAGTTTGGAGATCCCCTCACAAAGAATAGACAAGTTAAATATATTTAATCTAATCCTCTTCATATTTCCAGAATTTTGTTGCTGATTTTGCATCTACGAGTAGAGAGGATGTTTTTTCTGGCTCAGATAAAATCATGCTCTTGAACCAAATAATTTGTCAACACTTTTATCGCCAAGGAATGCTGGACATTGCACAAGAACTTGCTCAGGTATTATATATACACTTTTACATTCATTGAAAATTTCATTTCAAGTAGCCTATTAGTATTTATAAGAATAAAAATCCATTTATTGTCATTTGTCAACATTACATTGAGTAGACAACGTCAAAGAACAAAAGAAATACAATAATATGCAGTATAAAAGGAAAGAGTACAATGTACTTATCAGGCTAACAGATATATAAGTGTTACGCTACTCCATATTAATAGGTTAATTATCATTGTTTTTATACATAAAAGATAAAAGGTATAAAATTATCTGAGTACTGGCAGAGTGATCCTTGTGGATTACACGTTTCGAGGACTTAAGTACAGTAGACTCCCTCTTATCCAGACTCCTCGGGACCATAGCCAGTCCGGATAATGGTTTTCCGGGTAAACCGAGGCCCCCAAAACCTTAAAACGGACCGTTTAAATGCATACTGTATACAGCATTTGACTTAAATTTAGGAGAGCATTGTATTAAAACACTTGATCACTGGTCCCAAATCTTTCCCACAAGAACAGCCGTTTTAGTACCGGCCACTTCTTGCCGATCTAGTCCGGTTAAACCGATATGCTGATAAAAATTGTCCGGTTAAAGAGATGTCGTTTCCGCTGAGTGTAGTCCGGTTTAATCGATGTCCAGTTAAAAGGTGTCCGGATAAAGGGAGTCTACTGTACTCATCTTCAGATCTTGTACAAGAACATTGTAAACTGGTTACATAGACTTAAGCCCCTATCTTAACAACCTTCACATTCATTTGAAGAACTTAGCTATAGGTAAATCATTATTAGGCTACATTAGTTTTATTTGAGATTTGGTTTGTTTCAGGATGCAGGGTTACCTTCAGAAGAAGAGGTGAAGGAACCTTTTACAGAACTAAATAGAATATTAGATTGTTTGAAACAGAAAGATCTCGGCCCAGCTCTGGAGTGGGCAGTGGCTCATAGAGAGGCGCTGGATGCTCGGGTAAAGTTGACAACTGAGATCAATTATACTTGTTTGAATACATACAACGTTTATCTTTCTAATCTGTTCGCTTGCAAGACCTTGCTATAATCAAACATAAATATTTTTTTCACCTTTTGTGATATGGACTGGGCCTCCATCACCCAAGCTGGGTACCCAGTGGGTATTTATAAAAGGTGTGAGTGTTTATAAGAACACTAGCATTATTTTTTATTGGAACTATTGTGTCGTGTTAAAATAAGAAAAACAGTTATGGTCATTTTGTTGAATTAGAGGTTATAAGTTGTGATATATGGTGGGTAAACAGCTCAAGAAACTTGCAAAATACCTATGTGCTTAAAAAAGTTGGTATTTATGATTTTAAAGTGGGTATTTATGACTTTTTAGCGAATTTCCCATATAGGGAATAAGCTTTTACTGTAGTATTCATGGTAAGACCTGGACCCGGGACCGATTTGATTTTTTGTTTTGAGGTCCCTAGAGGCCAAAAACACAATCCGGTCAAATTCATATTATATATGTGTCCGTTAGCGTTTTTTTTTTTTTTTTTTTTTTTTTTTTTTTTTTTTAACAGAGGGCCAGGCTTACAAGTCACCATGGGATTGCATCGCAGCTAGAACAGCTCATTGTGCACCCTCATTCACAGGTCCTCATTCTCCATCAAATCCCAGGTCCTTGGTGAACCGTGAGAGCCTTTTGACTATGGCTATTGATCTCTCATCAATAGGCCAAGGAATCTCTTAAGCAGACCTTGTAGGGCTGGGCACATAAATATACCTTCACAGCTTTCACAAGGTCTCTGGCTGGGGCAAGCCGTAGTGAGATTTCCCTGAAAGGACTCAGCTCCTGAACTTGCTTGACCAGCCAATCCTTTTTGGCTGCGTTAGCACAGCCTCCACCTTTCTTCCTGGAGGCTTCATTAGAGTCAGCTTTGGGGTACCACCCTTGCCCTGCTTTTTCCCAGCATCCTAGTTATGGGAGGAACTGGCTTTGCAGGGATCAGAGTTAGGGTGGTTGGCAGCCCACACCAGCCTCCTCTCACTTCTGGATAGCACCTTTTCGCCTTTGGCTAAAGCATCCGCTATCCTCCGTCTTTGCAACTCACCCCTGGAAAGTCGTTTTTCGTACGAGGGATCTCATACGCAGACCTTGTAGGGCTGGGCACATAAATATACCTTCACACGCCCCTGGAAAGTCGTTTTCCATTCCTTTCCGGTTTCTGAGAGCTTGTCGTCATCGTCAGATTTCAGTAGACCTTCCTCCTCCATTTGGGTCAGATTGTCTACATTGTTCTCACGAATACCGGGTATCTAAGTCCACCTCCCCAGTGACCCGATTAGAGAGGTAAGGGGTGCGTACGACTGGGTTACCCCTGGTTCCCAGAAGGCTCCGTTAAGACACTGAATATTAGGCCCCCAGTGCCACAAGACTCTTGGCACGGATTGCATTACACCTTAGTCTAGGGCCCCCCTCAATTGGTTCTGTAGGTGGACCAACACCCAGTGGCAGAAGGTAGCTCTCCGCAGCTAACAAGTGATAGTTGGGGTTTAGGTTGTGGCCAATCTGCCGAACCAACCCCGTATGCGAGGTTTGGCCGGAACGGCACGAAATTTTCTCCCACTCACTAAACCCCCATACCTTCCGTCCGTTAGCGTGATAACTCAAGCAAAAAATTAACCGATTTTGATGAAATTTGGGACAAACGAGTATATCTACATTTATTTGAACGAATTTGTGAACTAGTATGATCGGACTATGGGAAAAGGGGTTTATGGGATGTTTTATGAGGTAAAAATAGGTTTTCCCCATTTTTGCCCTAAAAACATAAAATTTAGCAACTTATTTCCAAACCATTTTGTAGAGCTTAAAAAAACCAATAATTTAGTACAATGAAGTGTTATTATACACCTAATGGCTATGGAGGATATTCCAAAATATTTTAAATTTAAAATTTCCATGTTATTCTTATGGAGAAAATTTTGTAAACTGTTGTAGTTTGCTTATTATTTATGAGCATTTTTTGATCAAATTTGGAAAATGCATTCATTTTATACTAAACTATTTTACATTTTACAAAAAAAAAAACCTTTTTATCCTCCCTGTTGCAGCAAACCTAAGTACTCGTCAAACTAATCCTATTTAGGCCTAAATAGGGAATCAATGAGATATTTTTAAGGAGACGTTTTAGTGTAAATCCAATCAGGCAAGTGGAAATTCGTTTAGTCTGCGAGTTTGCTGCGGCGGGGCTAGTTACCGTAAATTTTTTTTAATTTTAAGATGGTAAAAATGAGCACGATTAAATAGTACCACTGTTTAAGTAGTAAAAAAAAACTAATTTAATGGACAATTCTCCTTATAATCTATAAAAATGAGATGGTGTGTGTTTGTCTGCTACTCAATAGCGCAAGAACCACTGAACCGATTGAAATAAAATTTTGTTTGAAGGTAGCTTCTGTTAAACATATAGACATATTCCTGTTCCTGTTATTATATTTCCCTTTGACTATGCCCCATGGGTTTCCAAAGTTTCAATGTTTACATTTTGGAAAAATGTAAATAGTCAAACTTATAATTATAGGCTACATAAAATTAATTTTACAAGAAATTGTAATATTTTGTGTTTCGAGGGCCAGAAAGGGGAAAACCAATTTTTACCCCCATAATACCCCATTTCCGTAGTTCAATCAATCATGCTGGTTCGCAAACCCAGTCCTAATAAACCTAGGTTTACATGTTTGTACCAAATAATCAAAATCGATTGAATGTTAGTTCAGTTATCTTGTTAACCAACACACATGTATATGAATTTTAAAGTATATTATTTGTGGTCTCTGGGGACATAAAAATGAAAAAGTAAATCTGGTATACGGTAGACTGCTCTAGGATAATACAGGTTTAACAGGACTACACTCGGCTGAAGTGATATCTCTTTCACCAGACAGTTTTATCTGCACATCAGTTAATAAGTTTTACAGGACGCTGGTTTAACTGGATAGACTGTTATCCCGATTGGCCTCCGTTTCGAGGAGTCTGAAAAAGAGGAAGTCTACTGTATGTCTTAGGGCCTACGGGAATAGCTTATTCCTTATTCCCTATATGAGAATTTTGCTAAAGTTAAACTTGAACATTTTGAATATTGTGGGAATATCTCAAATAGTAGTACAGTTGAAAGGTCAGTTCTCAAGGGTTAAAAAGCCAGCTGATTAGGAGTTTTGCCAATTCTACTCAGGCAAGTTTTAAACTCCGATGTTTTCTAGACTATTCACATTAATTTTCAGATTGTTTGAATCCTACACTGAAACTATAGATGCATTGTTTTTACTAATAGGCCTACAGTGATCTTTTTTGACATTGACTGTGACAATCAATCAACTTAAAAAGTGTCTTATACTGTATTTCAACTAACACATTGAGTTGTCCTTAGTTTGTAATTTTTCTCGTTCTGCTTTATTTCTCTTTTTTAATTGGCTCGTGTTTTTCAGTAGTTTTTCCGAGGTGATGGTAAAATTAAAACTATTTGAATTGAAAGGCTTTTGCCTACAACCATTTTTAGTGAGTATTATTGCATTTTCAGAGTTCAATTCTCGAGTTCAAACTCCACCAACTTCGGTTCATTGACCTGATCCAGCGAGGATCTGCAGCTCAGACAGAAGCTATCCAATATGCTCGAACACACCTCAGTCAGTTTGTAAACAGACACGAAAAAGGTAACCCTTGAACAGATTGATTATCTATGTTTATAAAGGCAAATAGATACCACTCTCTCAGTCACTCACAATCATTACAATATTTAAGAAATAGAGCTACTATAACTGTAAGAAGAAATAACCTCAGTTAGCAAATGAATTATTTTGTAATTTGCTTTAGAGTGTTTCATTGTTGTTATCTACTGCAAGAAAGTACTTGCTATTACAATTAACTCTGTTTCTGTAGACATCCAGAACCTGATGGGAATGTTCCTGTACCTACCTCATGGGATCAGCTCCTCCCCGTACTCCCATCTGCTGGAGCCGAGACTCTGGTCAGAGATTTACGACATATTCACCAGAGATGCTTGTTTTCAACTTGGACTCAGTGTTGAGAGTCCTCTTAGTATTTGGTGAGTTGTTCCATCTCTAAAACACATTTACACCAAGATCTAAAGCAGAAACTGTGAAATGTACAAGTATTGTAGTACTTTGAGTATGGTATAAAATAATCTTCCATAATGATTACCTTACTTACCTTAAAAAAAAAACAGCAAAAGGTTTGACTTTAAAAAATATCAATGAGGAAATTCACCAAGGATAACTTGTTGAAAAATAAAGTTAGATTATATCTATGAATATTTTTATACAGTTGACCCCCTCTTAACCAACCCTAATGGGACCGGACCAAGTTTGGACCTAGTTTGGATAACTCAAAAGGTCGGTTAAGGTAGGCCTAAGTTCTCGTTAAACCTAATGTTATTCAAATAGAATTAATTTAAAATCAAATCAGGCAAATGGAAATTTGCTTAGTCTGCAGGTTTGCTGCAGCTGGAGTATTTTAAACTAGCCGTTTCAGTTTAGTTCTTAGAATTGAAAAGATTCACTTGATAGCAATTTGTATTTACTTTACAAACACCTTTTTTTTACTCTACAACCCTAGTAACAGTAGTAACGGATCAATGAGGTTCAAGAATTGAGAGGAAAAAAAGTAAAATTCTAATGCTTTGAACGTTGTAATAGTCTTTATGTGGTTGTTGCATTAACTACTATTTCGCATGTTTTCAAGTTTTTAAATTGATTTTCCTGATAAAAGGATTAAGCATAACCCCCTTTATTTTACAAAGGCTGCTATTCAAGGAGGTTGAAAAATGTCATAAAATTAAAATAAATAAAGTATAAATTGTCTAAGGCTGCCATCATAGTTAGGAAAGTTAGTAATATATTCTAACTAGTTAAGTCCCGTAAAAAGTAACTGATAGAAGTTATTAGTTACCGTAGTTAAAAACTAACTGATAGAAAATAAAGTTAGTTTTCGGAGAAGTTTGCTGTTTGTTGGGTAGTTGTTTTAAAGGATTTCATATTAAATTAAATAATGACACATCATGGTAACTAATTGTGTTATTAATAATTAAACATTGTCACATTACCTTAATAACTTATTAAAACCATTACTAAAATCACTAAAATATAACAACTAAGAAAGCTTAAAGCATGTACACTCAACTGGGAAACGTTCCAGGAAAAATAAGTGAAATTAAATGCAGACGGACGGTCTTAATTACCAACACAAGTCAATGTTTTTAAACTAATTCAATGATTTTGAAACCGCAGTGTCTCTTTCTGGGTAGGAAGGGTCGTTAGGATGTAAACTAAAGAAACCAATAAATAATAATCACTTTCACCAGCCTGGCCCAGGCCCACTCAAGGTCATAGACCCTCCCCTCTTACCCAGTTTGCAATACAATGCTCCAATTATTGCAGACAAGATTGTGTAACAAAACATGAAAGTAGAGTAAAAAAAATTATTTCTTTGTTCAAAAATAGAAAACTGTTACAGATTTTTTTCAAAGAAATTAATTCACGGTAGTTTGTGTCTTGTAAATATTTTATTTTGATCTTAAAGACCAGATCTTCTTTGTATTTACGAGTGTCATTTTGATCAAATATGTGTGTTATTCATTGTGGTTTCTGTCAAATATAACGTTCAATTATGTTTTGGTGCAATATAAACATGTTCATTAAAATAATTTAATACCGTATTGTATTTCAATACACTCAATAGTTTTTTGTTTATTAACCGCCATTTTACATATCCAGGAAGCCTCAACCCTACTTTATCCCGATTAATCAGAAGTTGAGTATCACAGGTTAAGGTTGCTAACACAGTAAAAATTACTTCTCACACTTGTCAGAGAATGAAGATCAACTTAAGACAATGTTTTGAAATGACAAATCACCAAACAAACATTCCCCTTTTCCACCCCTAGGTGTCGTTAGTATCTGTCACTGCCCCATCCCCCATGATCAAAATGCATACCAAATTCCAAAGCTACTGGACTTTCCCTTTGCTTCTAACGCTAATTGTTAGAATTTCTATTTGTTATTCCAAAGTATAGCTGCCATGAAATTGAGTGTCAATCAAGTGTTTGTTGTTTTAGTATCAATGCTGGCTGCACAGCTCTGCCCGCTCTGCTTAACATCAAACAGGTGATGCAACAACGACAAGTTACCGGCATCTGGAATGGCAAAGATGAACTACCTGTAAGTAACTGATAATACAGGATGGTCATAAATCACTGTACACAATTTAAGATAAAATAAATAAATAACTAAGCAACGTAGAAACATGGGAATTGTTTAATTAAATAGCTTTGATTCTGGTGAGCAAAACGCAAACAACTTGAAACAACTTGTTTATCCGGTCACAGCTAATGTGTCACCTGAATCTCAATACTGAAAGGCACCAAAACATAGAGATAGAACGTTTTCTCAGCTTCAGATAAGTTTGACTCACGTCACGCTATGTCAATTATAAATATTTTTAATAGTGATTTAGAAACCGCTGTTGAAACGGCGCTTTAGGTAAAATGGCCAGTTGACAATAAAACTGATTTCAAAAATGTATTCCTCAGACTTCCTAACGTACGTACATGACAAAGTTCTCTTTACAAAAATAAAGAACAACTCATGTTGTTTCGAATGTTACAAACCGCTTTCTGTTTGGGCCAAACAAGATTTTACCGATCGCGACTCGAGAATGCTTCGGGCGCTATAAAAATAAAAGTTTAGAATCTTCTCTTTTCAACGGTATCAAAATTATTATGCTTCTGGATCATTTTCATTGCGTAATAAGCGTTTGGAAACTGGTGCACACATGAAACCGCTGTTCAAACGGTGGAAGGCAGTTCTAGGGTTAAGGCCTTATGTTTACATTTTCGTTGTTAATTGTTATAGGTAAGAAGAAGAATAAGAAGAATAAGAATATATTTATTTCCAAAATTACAAATTACAAAAATTACAATCGTGGCTGTAAAGCAAAGTACAAAGGAAAAAAATCCCCACAAAGACTGTACATCTGCGTGTGGGGAGAGTCTTCTCCGTCGCTCACCACTTCACAGACAAGATAACAAAATAAACAAATAATTATTTAAATAAAAAGAAGTATTTTTTTTTTGCCATATTGTTGGCAAAAAAAGACTGAACATGAACAATATTTGAAGTACTTGAATGAGGGTGCCAGTACAGAAGTAGTTTGGTATTGTTAGCCTAATTTAGTTTTAGAATTGTCATCGACTTTCATTATGCCCTGTACTGGGATCTGATGAGCTCTTCGGCAGCATCATCGCTCAGACCGAGAAGCCAGCGCCCGATCTTTCTGCTGAAAACCGTGACACTGTCTCCCTCCCATTCTCTTATCTGTATGGGGAGATTAGTGTGTATAATGTGGGCTAGATAGTGAGGGGTAAGAAGCTGTGCTTTATTGTTCAATTTGGGAACGGAGATGCCTATGTGTGTTCTAGATCTAGTGTCATAAGAATGTAGCGAATCGGAGAAAATTTTGCTTTTATTATTTTTTGAAAAGGTTATAACTGTTTTTAGGAATTAGCTTATGACAGGTAACTGTCATAAGCTTTGGGAACCCATGAGCCTTTAAAAAATTAAAAATCTTAAATTGTGTTAGAATTATCTAATTGAAATAGGTTTATTTATTATCATTGCTACTATTTTTCAAAATAATCTTGTTATTTTGGCTGAAATATGTTCAGCGGTTAATGCGGGATAATGAAAGAAAGTTTGCATTGCAGTCGATCCCAAAGAGAGAGCAAGCGGGAAGCTCAATTAACCTCTGATTTTGTTGTGTTTCAGATAGAGATTGACCTTGGCCAGGACAGCAGATATCACAGTGTATTTGCGTGTCCTATATTGAGACAGCAGAGCACTGATCTCAACCCGCCGATGCGGCTTGTATGCGGCCATGTTATATCCAAAGATGCACTCAACAAACTTGGCAACTCGAACAAGTCAGTTTCACTTTTTCAGTATTCTACCATTCAAAATAAGTCACAATTGGGTTGTCTTGACCCAAATGTGATTAAAGTATGAGTGTGGGGTGGGTGAACTGCCTTATACAGCAGCTTTGGTAAATAGAATATCTGTTTATATGGTCAGGACCATACAAACAGTCTGCTGATAAAGGACCAATTTGGAACCATCAAAAAGCTACTGACTTGATTAAACCAGTAACATACTTGTTACCAGGCAAGCTTTATAAACTCAGCTACCCAGTTATATTTACTATAGCCTACATACTAGTTTACTACAGCAAAAAAAGCTTAGATTATTTCAACCGCAATAATACTTGTTTTAGATTGTGTTAACCGGTTTTGTGGCCAGCCAACAGATTAGCTACATTTACCATCAGTTGTCCTTGCATGGTACTTACCAACGTAAAAACACTGTAACACTAAAAAAACCAACAGCGATGTTTGTTTACATTTTTTACACAACATGCTGTAGGGTTTAATGCCTGCTTAGTAGTAATACCTGGTGAGAGACTTTGTAAGTTTAATAAACTAGGAAGAAGTTTCCATTATGGCTGCCAAGCTGATAGGCGCAGTGCAGAGAAAGATGGCCACAAGAAACTGATTTTGCGCCCGGCAGAGACAGCTTTAACAAAATACCAACCTGTTTACTTTATTAACAAACTGGCTAGTATGACTGGCTAACAAGCAGGGTGTCCACATTCTGGAAAGTCAGGGATAGTCATGGAAAAAATTGTGGCCATTGAAAATCATGGAAAATAGCCAAAAAGTATATAGGAAGGAAAAAAAAGAAAGTGGAACTTGGCCAGCTATGGGAACGGAGGACGCTGGGTTTTCTTTTTACCCTTCCTTATTTTAAATACCATATTTTTGCAAAATTTAATCCTCCGTTGTTATCTGTTAATACATGTTTCAGTATTTTTTGTGAAATAACTTGTATAGGCAGTATTTAGGCGTGTATGTTATATTCAAATTTTCAAACAAAGTTAGATTCATGGAAATCAATGGTAAATGGTCTTGGATAGTCATAGTAAGTCATTGAATTTAATAAAAAATGTTCTGTGGACAAAAAAGGCTAACTTTTTTAATGAATACCTGTAACTCAAAAATATCACTTCAAAAATGTGTATATCTCTTTTGGTTAAATTGTCTAAGTTTGTATAGTATAGTAGCCTATACAGTGTGTAAATTAAGTCTGGCACACAATTTTTATCTTTTTTTCTATAGTAGATAGAAGTAATCAATTTGCGGGACTAATTAATAAAAAATGTTAGGTACTTTTTACAAATTTTGAAAATAAAAATTCCCTTAAGACAAAGGGGGGGTGGGGGGTAACTAAAAATTTTCAAATGACAACCCCCATCTTGTGACCCATCATTTTAAAGGTATTTGGAAGACAAATTTAACGATGTGTCTAAAAATGTTATTTAAGCACCCTGTCCAATATGGCGGCTTAAAATGTGCTTAGGGTTGAACAAGTAAATTAAGTCTGAAACACCCTTAGGGGGATTTTTTCAAATAAATAAAAAAGTGCCTAATTTTAGCTCAGTCCCACAAGTGGATAAGTTCTATCTATTAATGGCAAAACAGGTAAAATTGTGTTCCAGACCCCATCCGTTTAACCCCAAGCACATTTAAAGCCGCCATCTTGGACAGGATGTAAAAAAAAAAAAATCAGACACATCGTTAAATTTGTCTTCCAAATACCTTTAAAATGAGAGGTCACAAGATGGGGGTTGTCATTTGAAAATTTTTAGTTACCCCCCACCCCCACCTTACCCTTAAGGTAATTTTTTTTTACATTATGAAAAAATGCCAAACATTTGTTCTTACTCAGTCCCGCAAAATAATTCCTTCTATCTACAAAGAGTAAAAAAGATAAGAAATGTATGCCATACCTAATTTACCCGTTCAACCCTAAGTACATTTTAAACCGTCATCTTGGATAGAGTGCAAAAAATTTTTTTTCAGACACATCTTTAGATTTGTCTTTCAAATACCTTTAAAATGAGGGGTCACAAGATGGGGGTTGTCATTTGAAAATTTTTAGTTACCACCCACCCCCACTTGCCCTTAAGGGAATTTTTATTTTCAAAATTTGTAAAAAGTGCCTAGCATTTGTTATTAATCAGTCCCGCAAATTGATTTCTTCTATCTACTATAGAAAAAAAGATAAAAAATGTGTGCCAGACTTAATTTACACACTGTATGTCTTGTACCATTCTCAATTTTTCAAATTTTCCTAGTTATAGCCTACTCATTCCACAATACTCACGTGTGTACAATGTTGCAGATTAAAGTGTCCCTACTGTCCTGTAGAGCAGAACCCAAGTGAAGCACGCCTCATCTTTTTCTAAGCGCTTTAGTTATTTAGATTTGGTTCTGGGTGCAATAAAATAATAATCTTTTGTACATAGATAAAAACCGTTTTAATGTTATGTTATATTGTGATACTGAAAAATAAAGATTTTTATATTTTCAATGAGCTGCGCAGCTTTTTTTGTAATTATATTTTTATTTGTTTACACATGAATTTTTAACATTTTACATCAAATTTTCCCATTAGTTTAGTAACTGATTACTTCTGTCTGAAAATTTAAATGAGAGAAAATGTTTACAGATAAGATATAAAAGGACTGTTTTGATAATTGAATCAACAACAATGTAAAGTACATGTAGATTAATAAATAAATTGGAATTTTTATCTGACATTTTTATTTTCCTTCTGGAGTTTTTGAGATTTGTTAGATTAAATGAATGGTACAAGTTTCCAACCTCATTAAAGCTAAAATGAGACAAGGCTTATGCCATTTTTGAAAATCCTAATTAGTTGGTGAAACAAACTGTTTGAAGAAGCATGTCCGTTCTTTCGTTATGAAATCAAACATACCTCACTAATCATTATCAACCCAGCTTCATTTATATTGTGGAGTCAAAATGATCCACCTGGTGATGGTCGTAGAAGGCCATTGTTCATTATGTGGCTTGTCTCTGATTCAGCCCCCATATGAATTTCCAGAAGTTCAAATTCAAATGTCTAATTTCAAAAATTCAAATTAAAAATTCCTGGATCTGCCAGAGTAATCCAAAGGCTGTCTGTCGAGACTACGCGTTTCGAAGCATTAATAGCTTCATTATCAGGTCTTCAAGAACAAGAACACTTATCACTCATCAGAGGTCGTCAAATAAATATAATTTTTACAAACATACATATGAAAAATAGTAGGCCTACGAACCGCGTGTCATGACTGTCAAACCTGTCTAAGTGCACGCACGTGGTTCGTAGGCCTACTATTTTTCGTATGTATGTTTGTAAAAATTATATTTATTTGACGACCTCTGATAAGTGATAAGTGTTGTTGAAGACCTGATGATGAAGCTATTAATGCTTCGAAACGCGTTGTCTCGACAGACAGCCTTTGGATTACTCTGGCAGATCCAGGTAACATTATACCTTTTATAATCTAAAAACAGTAATCCTGAGACAAGAAACAACATGAAGTAAAAAATTCCACTTCTTACCTAGGAGGTAACCAGCTGCTGCTGTCGGAAGCTCAAACTTTTCCAGTTGATAAGCGCATCCTAAGACATTGGTCGCCCTCGAAGTCTTATTGGGTGAAAGAAAATAGATTCTCAGCTAACAGGTAGTTTGCAATGATGGGTGCTTGGTTTTTTAGGCAGGATTTTCTTTATGGCAGATATAAGAAGCAGATGTATGATTTAACACTAAATGCCAGGGAAGACAAGTAGGCTTTAAAGTTTTGGTCAAATAATGACCCTTTTAAGCTGTGCATCAATTTAAAAAAATAAAAATAAACACCGCTCTAGAATCAACTCCTTGCTTATGGAATACAAACTTCAGAAAACTTGTTACGTTGAAGACAGGGATGAAGCAAAGTTTTAAAGGTAGGAGTCCAAATTACTAAGTGCCAAATCACAATTCCAAACTAATGTAATTGTTGATGTTAGCCTCCGAATCACTTTAGCTAATTAATAAATGGTTTGAATACCTTAACTGTCAAGTGATCCTTGGAGTAGTATTACACTGCTGCAGTTTCAGCCTTTAGGGGGCTTTCTTCTGGTGTCAAAGGAAGTCAAAAGTTGTCATTCATACAAATTCGTCACATTTAATTTACAAGAACACAAATACGGTCACGAACACAAACATAATAACGAAGCACGTAAGAGTCACAAACATTTTTCATATGTACCGGTATTGATGCGCGACGCGTGCGAGGAGCTAGTCTAGACTGATTAATTGTAATTATTTCATGAAAATTTGTGAACATGTGAAAGTGAAAAATTGTTAAGCTTAAGAACAATGTCCGTCAATATTTCCTCTTTTTTTGACTCTGGACTTGTGATTTTTTACATTTTGAAAGATGTGTACTACAAACTTTTAAATGTTAACATATTGAAAGACTTATAAAATAAATATAAGACTATAAAAATTCAGAAAACAAATTTTGAAATTGCATTAAAAACATATAAATGTCAAATTGACAAGACATTTTTTATTACATTTTGAAAGATTTATACTGTACTACAAATTTTAACATATTGGAAGACTATAAATATTCAGACATCAAATTTATTTTTTGCAGTACAGGAAAACATTTCAATATCAAATGGACAAGAACTTTTTTACATTTTGAAAGATTTATACTACACACTTTCTACTTATAAAATGTTGGAAGACAACAAAAATTCAGATATCAAATTTAATTCTTACAGCGCTGAAAAACATTTGAATATAAAATCAACACGTATTTATTTTTTTTATTTATTACTATTTTTTCTAAAACCTCCATTATAGTCAATCAGAAGCCTCCAAATGACACTGTTGGCAAAACTAATCCTGAAATAAAAATTGTGCGCCCCTGCCCCCCTCCCTTACAAGGGTTCACTTACACTGCAAATTATACAGGGTGGTAAAAAAGTCCCTGGACAGTTAAATATTTTAAAAAATAATGCAGATAGAGCTACAATACTTGGTACAAAGTTACAGGGCATAAAACTCTATTTTAACACGTATTCAGTGATCCAATAACTCTTCAGGGGGACGGCCCACAAGGAGTCGGAAGAAAATCTTTAATGGAAGCATAGGTCAATATGCACATCAAATTAAAGGTCTTTTTTAGTAGAATACAATGCCGCAAACCGCACTTCAAAAGGTTGATCCTGCGCAAAATGGCAGATGTTCAAAGATTTCTTGAATCCGCCATTTTGAATCTTTGAACTACTACCATTTTTTACTCAGGCATTCTTTTGAGCTTGAATTTACGGCATCATAATCTACTAGTGAAGACCTTTAATTTGATGTGCATATCGACCTATGCTTACGTTAACAATTTTCTTCCGATTCCTAGGGCTGTGCCCCCTGAGGAGTAAGCGTATAATAGCAATGTAAATTAAATGAATCTTTGAACAACTGTCATTTTGCGCAGAATCAACCTTTTGATGTGCGGTTTGCGGCATTGTATTCTACTAAAAAAGACCTTTAATTTGATGTGCATATTGACCTATGCTTCCATTTAAGATTTTCTTCCGACTCCTTGTGGGCCGTCCCCCTGAAGAGTTATTGGATCACTGAATATGTGTTAAAATAGAGTTTTATGCCCTGTAACTTTGTACCAAGTATTGTAGCTCTATCTGCATTATTTTTTAAAATATTTAACTGTCCAGGGACTTTTTTACCACCCTGTATACACTATGAGCCTCGTAAATAATATTGAAGGTTCACTTACTCTACAGAGCATAGTGCCTATGAGCCAAGCGTATGAATTATTTTTTAATTCAGGAATAAAGATGGCTCATGAACTTACACTACAGTCATAGATAAAATGTTAATATGTTAAAATGTTAATCCATAAATTTATCTATGCTACATTTCATTTAGCTACACATCACGCGGTTCGCAGCGCATCGTTGCAGGCGATTATGGTAAACCAATAGAGCAGTATTTGTATTTTTTAAACAGTTTATCTGTTCATTTTGTAACAAACTTAATTATTCACAGTACAATGCTTAGTGAACAATTACCAGATGATGTTTCATTTTCGCAGGTTAGGGTTCACTTACTCTACGAATCATTGACACAATGAGCCTCCAAATATGTAATTCTTAAAACACATGGCTCACTTACTCTACAAATCATAGTCTATACGAGCTTCGTAAATAATATTGAAGGTTCACTTGCACTACAGGCTCGTATACTATACGAGCCGATCAAAAATATCAAATAAATTAAGAGGGTTCACTTACTCTACAGATCATAGTGCCTATGAGCCAAGCGTATGAATTCTTGAATAATTCAGGAATAAGCTCGTATAGTATACGAGCCAAAATACTGAATTTAAATAAATTACAGGAGTAGGCTCGTATACTATACGAGCCTATTTCATGATAACTATTACACAAATAGAAGACGGCTCACTTACTCTACAGTTCATTGGCACAATGATCTGTAGAGTAAGTGAACCCTCTACAAATATTAGAAGGCTCACTTACTCTACGGTTCATTTAGCTACTCGTCGCGCGGTTTGCAGCGCATCGTTGCAGGCGTGTATGGTAAACCAATACCGCAGTTCTGCCGTTCTGCCTTACTTCTGCCGTTTACTAGTCTTGCAGCGTGAAAGAGAGCTTGTTATGTTAATGCATTGTTGAATTTTTAACTTGTGTACTCGTTGCTGGAAATCAAGCAATTATCAAGTACCGGTGTTACAGGAGCTATTTTAAGAGTTATTACAGACTTAATTTTCAATTAATTAAAAAGACTAACGTAAAAGCTTATGCAACTAATGGAATTACTTACTGTGTTATGAACATTTCTATATAATTAAAGTTGTAAATATTTTAAAATTGTTTAGAAGATTGCCTTTTTAGTGTTTTCTACAAACGTGTCTCAACTTATACACATAGACTGGTGGAGTGGTAATTTATATTTCTAATCATTTAACTTTAAATTATGAACGCTTTCAGTCACGTGAAGTTGAATTAATTAAACTGACATTAGTTTTTACCATAAATGATAAACCTTTTGAAATTGACTTAATAGCTTTGTATAGAAACTATAAATATGATTTTTATTTTTTCCGCAATGATTTGCAACGTATTTTGAGTAATTGTAAAAACACAGCTATTATGTTAGGAGATATAAATTTATGCATTTTAGAACAAAATAACAGTGTCATTGATTATTTAAGTATAATGAACTCATTTGGTTTTGAGTCGTTTATAAATGAGCCAACTTGGGGGAGAGAAAATTGGGTAAAGTGTTTAGACCATGTATTCATCAGAAGTAAGACTAATTTAATTTTTCATAGTAATTTAGAAAACTATGACTTTACTGATCATGCTGGAGTTAATGTAAATTGCGTAACAAGTTGTGATAGTGCTTTGAAAGAGGAGTTTGTCAAGGCTGTAGATCATTCAATTTTAAAAAGAAGGTTGGCTGAAGTGAGCTGGATGCCAGTGTTTGATTGTGAGGATGTTGATAAATCTCTAACAGTTTTTTACGATATTTATAATAAATGTATTGAGCAATCAAGTTTTTTAAGGCCTATTAACAGTAAAAATAGGCATCGAACTCCATGGATATCGGACACACTAATTAAAAAGATAAATGAAAAAACAGACTTCACTCTCGATTGAAAAAGCACTATGACATACATTTGTTTAACAGATATAAAGAACTCTCTAGAGAATGTTCTAATTTGAAAAGACGGGAAAAACTTAATTATTACTCATCTAAAATTGAAGCAGTAAAGGGCTGCATCAAAGTCTTATTGGAATATATGCAAATCTATTATGAGAAAGTCAAAAAATGAACTAACATCGATTAATATAGATGATAAAATTGTACAGGTTGAGGGTAATGAAAAAATAGTTGCTGACTCATTCAATTTCTATTTTACTGGTATGCCGGATAAGCTGATTAGAGAATTGTATGGGCCGGGATTCCCCGCCATGCCGGATATCGGTCTAGCGTGCAGCTCAAGGTTACGTTTATCTGAAATTACTGAGGTAGAATTAGAAAGTTTAATCTTAAGCAAACCAAATAAACAGTCTGTTGGCTTTGATGGTATTTCCATAAATACTATAAAAGAAAATGTTAAGGTTTTTGTCCCAATATTACGTCACATTTTTAATTTATGTATAAAGCTAGGTTACTTTCCTTCTAGTCTAAAAACAGCACTCATTGTTCCAGTATATAAGGCAGCTGATCCATTGCAAATGAATAATTACCGACCGATTTCACTTTTAAATACCTTTGCTAAGCTGTTAGAAACTTGTGTGAAAAGCCAATTAGTTAAATATTTTTCAGATAACAATTTATTTTCAAATAATCAATTTGGGTTCATGAAAGGTAAAAATACTGACCTAGCAGTTGAAAGACATATAAGCGAGATAGTTAATCATGTTGATGAGCGTAAACCAACAATAGGAGTTTATCTTGACTTTACTAAGGCATTTCACTTAGTTAATCAAGACATATTATTACATAAACTAAAGTTATATGGAATTCAGGGAAATAGTTTTAAGTGGTTTGAGACTTTTTTAAATGAAAGAAAACGGATGGTTAAAATAAAAAACGTTTACTCAGATGTATGTTCTCAAAGGCTTGGCGTCCCTTAAGGGGGAGTGCTTGGACCAATTTTATTCACAATTTATATTAATGACATGTTATCAATGGATTTAAAATCGAAGATATATGCTTTTGCTGATGATACATCTTTAGTATGCAGTGCTAACAATTATGATTTACTGAGGATGAAAATTAATAATGATTTGGACGTAATATCAAATTGGGTGATAAGAAACAAATTAATCGTCAATACTTCTAAATCTAATGCAATGATATTTACTTACAAACCTCATTTGACAGAGTCGTTGAAAGAAGAGATCGATCTACGTTGTCATTTAGTTACTTGTTTTCGTGATTGTTGCTGTACAAAAATTAATTTTGTTGATTCGGTCAAGTATCTTGGCCTTCATATAGATTCAGATTTAAAATGGCATACACATGTTAATCAACTATGTAAAAAACGTAGAAAAATTAACTATAATTTCTTTCATTTGAGACAGTTTATTACTCCTAAACTTCTTAGAACGCTATATTTATCCTGGTTTGAATCTACTCTTAAGTATGGTTTAATTCATTGGGGAGGGACGTTTTCAACAATACTTAAACCAATTGTAATAATGCAAAAACTTACATTAAAAACTATTTGTGGTGTAAAGAAATTTGACTCAGCTGCACCACTGTTTCAGTACTTAGACGTAATGCAGCTAGAGAAGATATATTTATATTCAAAAAGCTGTAACCCGAGGGCTTTGTCCCGTTTAACTTCTTAATTTTCAAGATTATCTCGTTCGCATGGCTCAATCACGTCCTGGTTGAAGTTTGTTCGCTACGCTCACTCACCTTTAGGTTGGAGCTCGTTCGCTGCACTCACTTGCCTTCAGGTTAGCTCGTTCGCTACGCTAACTCGCCTCCAGGTTGAAGTTCGTTCGCTACTCTCACTCACCTTTTGGTTGCAAATTAGCTGTTGTCATAAATGTAAAAGAAATAATAGTGCTGCACCCTGTTGGTAATCCTTGTAACTTTAATGCCATTGAACATCATAGAACAGAACCAACTTGTTTAATTGAAACAGCTGTTAAGATTCAATAATTCCATTTCTCATAAGGTTAACATGGGAAACTCCAGAGCCACTGGGGCGGAGCCCGAAAGGATTTTTGAAATAAGAATATGCCTATATGTTAATCGGGAATGTGAGCTATCATCATGCCAAATTTCAGCCCAATCCGATCAGTATTTTTCGCGTTCACTTGTCACAAACATCCAAACTTTCTCATTTATAATATTAGCATAGATAAAACATACTCCCTTAGTAGATTTCTCATCCTTATGGAACAGCTGAAGACAATTTTATTGTTAGTTCATGTACGGTTTATGTAGGGGTCGTGTTTTGTTTACAATTTGTTTCCCGTTATTACAGCCATTTAAAACCTCGTTTAAACAAGTAATACGATCTAATCATAAACAATAACTTGTCCCCTAGTTATATAACCAAACAGTAAAGCACAAATCAAGAAATTAACCCTAAAATAATGGAAACAAAGTTTCGTCGACACTAGCGCATTTGTGTCACGTACATGAACTAGACACGAAAAACGTGCTTCAAAATTTACAATGGGATGAGAAGTCTACTTGTGTTGGTTAGTCTATGATATTAGTAGGAAGTAGGATTTTATGTTATTACTAGCTGTAACCCGCGGGCTTTGCCCCGTTTAACTTCTTAATTTTCAAGATTATCTCGTTCGCATGGCTCAATCACGTCCTGGTTGAAGTTTGTTCGCTACGCTCACTCACCTTTAGGTTGGAGCTCGTTCGCTGCGCTCACTTGCCTTCAGGTTAGCTCGTTCGCTACGATAACTCGCCTCCAGGTTGAAGTTCGTTCGCTACGCTCACTCACCTTTTGGTTGCAAATTAGCTGTTGTCATAAATGTAAAAGAAATAATAGTGCTGCACCCTGTTGGTAATTTTTGTAACTTTAATGCTATTGAACATCACAGAACAGAACCAATTTGTTTAATTGAAACAGCTGTTAAGATTCAATAATTCCATTTCTCATAAGGTTAACATGGGAAACTCCAGAGCCACTGGGGCGGAGCCCGAAAGGATTTTTGAAATAAGAATATGCCTATATGTTAATCGGGAATGTGAGCTATCATCATGCCAAATTTCAGCCCAATCCGACCAGTATTTTTCGCGTTCACTTGTCACAAACATACATCCATACATCCATACATCCAAACTTTCTCATTTATAATATTAGTAGGATAAAAAGTTTACTAGTTTATTTCAAACAGTTGTTATTAATAGGAGTACGAGAAACTATACTGAGGGTATGCTTATGATACCACCTGTTATGAAAGACACAAGCAGGTTACAGTGTTACCATAAAGTAGTAAAATGTTTTAACTTTAATTTTAGAGTACTCAAAAATATGCAGGATTTGAAAATTGAATTATATAAAAATAAATTAAAGGAATTGATAAAGAATAACTCAATCAAACAAAGTGAAATAATTAATTATCGAATGTAGCATATACCGTTAAACGATTTGTAAATATAAAATAGTATGTAAGAGTGAATAGCCAGTGAAGGGATGAACCATAAGTGTTTGAGAAAAATCTAATTAGATATAAGGTATCAGTGACAGTGAATTTAAAGTTAAACAGAAAAAGAGACAGTTAAAATAAAATGAACCTACTCAAGACAGTGTTTATAGAATATAAGTATAGTTTTAAGTTTTTCAACCACACGTGTTTTACAACACATGGTTGAATATTTGTATAAAAAAATGTTTTTTATGTGAATACAGATTTTAGAACTGAACTGAACATAGCCGCATTAATGTTCATGTGCATGTGCATTTTCGCCAATGATAATGTACCAATGTCGACCGTACCAATGTCTAAACTTTACTTTCCAATGAATTTGTTGTTAATTTTTTTTTATATTTATACATCATACAGAATTTAAATGTTTTTACGTGACAAAAATAACGAAATATAACAAGCTACATTACATACAATATAATTTAGGCTTGAGCTAATGGAAAACTGTAGTTTTCGCATACTTGTCTTAACTTACATATTCAATTACATCCTTTGTTTACCAAACAAGATATTTACATTTATTGAAAAAATAACACTTAGACAGATCAATAATTGTAAATTACGATGACAACTGCATTTACATAACAATTCTTATACAAAGAAGTATGTTTTTGTGACAAAGACCGGCCTTTTACACTAATATGGTTTACAGTACTTATTAATTGCGCGGTTGTTAAATGCCCTTATAAACATATGGAAATTAAAAATTTAAATTATTAAATCATTTTCTTTACAAACTCATGAACAATACAAAACGTTCGCTGACCCCTCATAGGAATGAAAAGTAAAGATGATCGCAAGATCTCAAGTTCAAGTCACGTTCTCATGGGCAAAGACCTGGCTGAGAACAAGCCAGGCATAGATTGAATTTCGATCTGGAATGCATCGTAGAAGAAATTGTAACCGATGGGAACAATCGACGAGAAACAATATTGTTCCCATCGATTCCGAGAAATTTTACATGCATAAAGAAATAATTTTACTTACGGTCAGCACCACGCCATCTGGAGGCTGGTCATGAGGGGAGAAGCCAATGAGGACGATGATCGAAGATATTCCACCGATGATTGGAGGGTAGGCGTTTCCCGAAGACATCGGGGGGAAGAACCGATAATCCAGGAGGGGAAAGGAGGTCTTGGGGAAGAAAAGTGTTAATCAGTCTTGGAGAGGTCTCAAGAAGTAGCACTTCAAAGAAGAAACCGTCGGGAGTCCCGGATCGAGTAGGGACAGTGACTTAACAGGGTAGTTTGAAGCACCTATTAAGATCCCGACCAGACTCAAGATCACGAGGACACAACCACGGCTATTCTTCAAGACCAAAGGCACCACTACACTACCACGCTACCAAGGACCAAAGCAACCCGAAGAGGACGGCCCATAGGACGAGCGACCGACGACGAGAGGAAGGACTACGCTTGGATCAACCCTTGAGTCTCGAGCGAACAACCCCGGAGTCTACGCCCGCACCAAAGGAACGCCCCGGGGAACCTTCCAATCGTTGCCCAACTGCCTCGTCTTGTGGTATGTCCAAATATCTTCACTCAATTGGTAGCGTGCACAACTTAAATGTTAAGGAGAAACTCCATAAGATATAACAAAATCTATATATAAATGAAATAAATAAACTATAAGAAAGATAAAGTAAATATATAAAAATAGGGCAGACGAAGTAGAGTTACTTTAAAATTCATATAAACATCAACCCTCAATTAAACTAAAAGGGGTCAACCTAAACAAGAGCAATTTTGAAGTTTGAATAAAACAGGATTCAAAACGAATCCAAATAAATAAACCTGTTAGTTAGACTATTAATATAGACGTGTATATAATAATAGAGACAATTTCAAATATGAGTAAATAATTGAAAATTAGTGTGTTAACCACGTAAGCACGTATTTTAAATGTATGTTTAGTTAATATATATTATCAGAGGGATGAACTAACTTGTATGTAAATATTGGGTTTAATTTAGCTTAGAATGTTTTAAGTGTTTACGATTCATATAACTAATAACATTTAAGTGTCAAGGGAAATATTTTATTTCTTATCATTTTGTATAAAGAAATTTTAAATACAATTTAAGTGTTAAGGGAAATTGTCTTTAAATATCCTTATACAAGAAACAGAGTATAAAAACAAAATAGGCTGTAAATAGTCATTTATATTATTTCAATTTTATTTGTAATTTTTCTATTCTGAATAATAATAATATCACTGTATAACAATTATCTTCATTTTATGTACTTATTTTATGTGTGCACATTTAGTTATTTTTATTAAATCATAATTATTATACTGGAACTGGTGTTCACTTATTCCACGATCCTAGAGGTCCTCCACCTAGTGAGTACTCTACCCTAGTTACATCCCCCCCTTTGAAGTAAATTTTGTTTGGTCAAGGTTTTCGTAAGTTTCTTTTACCTCTACAGAGGAGTAGAGGCTAGAGAGTTTTACACCCTCAAGAACTAACTGTGTAAATTTCTTTAGTGTGTTACGTTATATGAAAGATCCATGGTTTAAAAAGATCAAAATCACTCATAGAGAAGCTTACTGATGTGATGAGGTGAGGGAATTTACTTAGCTAAATATATAGATAGTAATCCTGGTAATTATATCTCAGTACAATTATATCTATTGTACCAACACGTACAATAGATATAAGATAATTCGATAAGAAATTATTTTAAGAGTTATTGTAGTATTCAGATTTTCCAAAGATTTCGTAATTGATCGTTATATTGCAAAACATCAGATGATGCAGAACAAAATATCATCATCATCATCTATATATACTAGGTGTGCAATGCAGTTGTATGCTTGCAATATTGAGCGGAGCAAGTATATTAATATTTTTTTAAGTCAATGCTACGTCTGTTATATGTAAATGGAATGTCTACTTGCTGTATCCAAAGTCAATGCTAAATCTAGTTCACGTAATTGAGACATCTCCTGGTTGAATCCTCTTATTCAATGGTACGTTTGGTTCACATAAACAATGGAATGTCTACTTGCAGAACCCAAAGGTAATGCTACATTTGTTATACGTAAATGGGAAGTATACTTACAGTATCCAAAGTCAATGCTCCTTTTGGTTAACGTAAATGAGATGTCTCTTTGCAGTATCCAGTGTCAATGGTGCATTTATATCACGTAAACGGGATGTCTAGTCTACTTGCAGTATCCCAAGTCAATGGTACAATTGGTTCACGTTAATGAGATGTATACTTGCAGTACCTATCTAAATCCAATGGTCTTTCTGTTTTTATAAATTAAATGTCTATTGATGTATCCAATGCAAATGGCACAGGCACATTTTGGTTCAAGTAAATGGAATGTCTACTTGCAGTATCCAAAGTCAATGGTACATTTGGTTCACGTAATGAGATGTCTCCTTAACGAATCCTAAGTCAATGGTACGTATGATTCACATAAATAATGAAATGTCTACTTGCAGAACCCAAATGTGTTATATGTAAAGGGGATGTCTTCTTACAGTATCCGAAGTCAATGGTCTATCCGGTTCTAATAAATTAAATGTCTACTTGAAGTATCTAATGTCAATGGCACATTTGGTTCACGCAAATGAAATGTCTACTTGCAGTATTTAAAGTCGATGGTTCATCTGGTTCTCATAAATTACATGTCTACTTGCAGTATCTAAAGTCAATGGCACGTCTGGTTCAAGTTAATGGAATGTCTACTTGCAGTACCTATCCAAAGTTAATGATACATTTGGTTCACGTAAATCGGATGTCTACTTGTAGTATCAAAGTCAATGTCTCTGTTTCTTGTAAATGGGATATCTATACTTCCAGTATCTAAAGTCAATAATGCATCTGGTTCACGTTAATGTAATGTCTAATTGCTGTATCCAAAGTTAATGATATATTTGGTTCACATAATTTGGAATCCCTATGTGCAGTATTCAAAGTAAATTGTACGTCTGGTTCACGTAAATGAAAAATGTCTACTTGTAACATCAAAAGCCAATGGTGCATAATCCTTATTGGTTATACATTTTGTAGCAAATAATGCTCAACGGTATCAATCCGATTGTTCTTCCCTTTTGTTCTCTATTTTGCAATGTGCTAGTTTAGATGATTTATTTGTAAACACATGTTACAACTTTTGTTTACCTTTTTGAACGGAGCGAAGCGAAGCTCTTATACTACACTCCTGCTTTAGTTTTACAAATACTCCTCATGAACGGCTGAAGCGATCTGCATGAAATTTAGCACAGTCATAGTACCCAACCACGGGAAGGTATAAATCTGAAATGGAACAAATCGGACCACGGGGGTTTTCCCTATGTGAATTTAAACTTTTAGAAATTTAACATGGGCCTTATGGGTTAAGTGGATGCCATGACAGTATTTGCAAGATAACAATAAAAAGGTATTATTCCCCTAAAATGAAAGTCTCCTGCACAACTTCACGTTACGCTCTTTCCAATGAGACCAAAAACATGTCAATCGGTTAAGTAGTTTCGGAGGAGTAATTGTCACAAAAATCCTGCTTGCGTATTAAATAAGTACTAGTGTACATGTTGCTCGAAATCGAGCAATTGCAAAGCAGTACAGGAGTTATTTATAAACGTTTAAAAACTAATAACATTCATCATTTTCGATGATTTTAAAAGAGTCGACTAAAAGATTATTAACTAATGGAAATACTCACAATTTACATAACAGTCCTATTCCAGTTTAAAGGATTAAATTTTAACTATCAAACTGCCCATGTACGGGGAAGGGCAAGCTTACAATTTAAGTCAACGTAAAAAAGCTGTCAGCTTTTATAATGTACCAATTTGTAGACGATAAGGTGTAGGCTACAAAAGCACTTCCATGAATACTACGATTTTAGTCTTAAAGTTACCTTCAGGAAGATTACCCTCAAAATTTCTCATAATGAATATGTGTAACCTATTAAAATATAGTTGCCCATGAACGAAATTGGTCTGGGTAAGAACAGTGCTAATCTTTAATTAAAGTGCTTAATTTACTTGGCTTGGTGCTTTCATAACTGCAAATTCAAAATACACCCACAAGTAAAAAAGAATCAAGTTATTGGTTGTGTAACAGTGTAACCTATGTTTGTGTAACAACATTACTCACATGAATAAGATGATTTGTTTGATTTGTCAATCAGCTGTTTTGTTTGTAATGAATTAATAATGTCAAAGATTTGTGATTTTAAATACATAAATTATTATAGTAAAGTTTTCTAAATCTTGGTAACTTATTCTTAACTAAATCTTACCATTCCCAGTATTAATATAAAGTAGTAAGATCCATTATGAGTAAACTTTTAAGGTATACAATGCTTGATTGAAATTTAGTATACATTAACAGTCATAATACACACCAATTATTATGTAGTAGACTTTGACTATATGTTCAAGTAAAAAACATATGTTTCTGTAAATAAAAATTATCTCCCATGATATCCTTATGGATAAATACGAAACTTTAAAGGGCTGCAGGGCCTCACCCTCTAATTATTTCCCTAAAAAGAAAGTTTCCTGCACAACTTCACGTTACGCTCTTTCCAATGACACCAAAAACATGTCAATCGGTTCAGTAGTTTCGGAGGAGTAATTGTCACAAAAAACATGCTTGCGTATTAAATAAGTACTAGAGGTCGTCCAGTGGTCGAAAACTCGACCAAAAATATGTAAATGAAATTAAATGAAAAAATTAAAATTATATGAAATGAAAAATTATATATTTATTCAGACAAAGTTAGGGCCACATGGCCGTTTCTTACACTATGTAATGTACAGTGTAAACCCCACACTGTAAATAAAACATGTGATAGGAATTTGTTTTGATTTTCTGTTTATATTTTGTTGTTATTTCGTCACCAACATGGCAACCCATAACTCCCATGTTATTTTTTTTTAAGTTTTCAAATTCATTTATTGTGCTTATTTTTGAGCCTATTTTAATTTATAAAGGGATTCTGCACATCTACAGGAAAATATCTTTCCAACAGTATGCGTAGATTTTCCCTGCGATGCACACGGGCTGAGATAAAAGGTTTTAAAGAAACATGCTTGCCTATTAATATATAGATAGATAGACTAGTGTCCCTCTTGCTCGAATTCGAGCAATTGCTAAGTATTACAGGCGTTATTTTAAAACGAATAACATTCATAATTTCTGATGACTTTAAAAGATTTGACTCAAAGATTATGGAAATACTCAATATGTACATAACAGGTCGATATAATCAACATTTCTTGTAAATATCTTATAATTTTTCAAAAGATGATCTTGTTTTTTAGAGTTTTCTACAAATAGACTTACTCATAGCCGCATTAGGTTGTCTATAATAACGATTATAAACGAAAAATAAAAATTATTTCTATTTCTACTCCTTGGTGGTGTTTTGCGACTTTCCTATGTTTACATAGTTTGCAAATCGACTCTAGATATTTCATTTCAACAAAGTCAGTAAATGTTTGTAGTAAACTGTTAAATTAGCAAACTTATTGACTGTTTTCAATTCACATATTTTCTTTTTCTCACTTTTAATTTCTGACAACAGTTGGAGTTGCATAACAATGTCAACAAAACACACCCTACATGAGCATGGTGGTTTTTTGTGTTTATTACCATGTTAATCTTATGGAGAAATACGAAACTTTAAAGGGCTCCAGGGCCTCACTCTCTAATTATTTCCCTAAAAAGAAAGTTTCCTGCACAACTTCACGTTTAGGTCTTTCCAATGACACCAAAAACATGTCAATCGGTTCAGTAGTTTCTGAGGAGTAATTGTCACAAAAAACCTGCTTGCGTATTAAATAAGTATAGATATATGGATTTGCTTATGTTAAATTTATTATTTTAAGAGCGACCATCACTTAATTTGAAGACGATAATTAAATAATAAATAATAATTAGTTGATTTGGAATTAGGTAGCTGGTGCCCATTCTACGTACGGGAATCTTAGTAGAAATTTCTTAAATTCAGAACAGGAGTTGGTTTCCATATTTAGTGTGCACTTTTCCAGATATGCTGGGAAAACTATTACTGTATAGGAATACATATAAACCTTCGCAAATACAATATCTGACAGTTTCAAGCCAAAACGAATGCTTCGCAATTAAATGTTACCCAATCTTGTTAGTCCATATTTTATATCTAATGAAGGAAGCAAAGGAACTGCTTTATAGATCTACTAGCAACAGTTCCCGTTATGGTTAAACACAACGGCCTCTAGTAAAATAATGGTTATGAAATCCATACACCACTTTACTCACTAATATTAATGGTACAGTTTAAGCACATAACATTAGAATGTTTAGAATGTAGAAAATTTAATCAAAGAAAAATTAATTAGATAACAATAAGCTGTTGAATTATTAACACACTAGGTGAAACCCGTCGAAATCGACGGTTACTCTCAAGGCTTACGCTAATTCATCTACGGAAAGTTAGGTTAAGTGGAATGTACTTTAAGTAGCTGCTTAAATAGTATTTACTCTTTATGCCCTTTTTAAAGCCGAAATGTGTTATTTTCAATCATGTTAACAACCCAGTGGGCCGCGGTCCGTAATATAGGATACTGCAAATAATTTCTCTAGATAGGTACCATTTTAGGCAAGGTTTCTGTCTTTGGATGTTATTAGACATGATAAGAGCACAATAAACTTCTTCTGCAGATAAATAATCTGCTGGAGAAATATACGCCGAATTATAAATGTTACAATGCGAGTTCAGGCATTTTGTAACTATATGGGTAAGTTACATAGTATTTTTTAGGCTGCTGCTCAGTGCACTTTAAGAATATATATTTTAGAGAAAAATTAAATGGTTTTTGTTGCTGAGTAGCGCTAGTAAACATGTAAAACCCATTTCGTTATTCTAATAACATTAAAAGTCTCTCTAAGAGTTCAAATTCTTATTTGTATACATATATATATTATGTGTTCACTATGATGAATGAATACTTTATAGCAACCTCTCTGAAAAGTCTGTAGTAAATTGCAGATTTATAGCTTAATGACTTTCTAAATCGTGGACATATTTCTACATAAATATTGTAAAAAGTTTTATCCAGTTGCTGTAAACTACTATTAATTTAACATAATATGGACACGGCTCAAATGGACAACGTGCCCTTCTGCACTTGTATTATTTTGTATTGTATTACACATTCGACTATTTTTCCAATGATTGAAAACATGTATGACAATAATCTCATGAACCTATGATGATCTGTAGAATAGTATGATCAAATATAGGCAAAAGTGGTGAAAAAGGCAGACAACAACCCGTACAACAGATATTAGATAGTTCGATAAGAAATTATTGTAAGAGTTCTGTGATAAAAGGAATTTCCTCTGATTTCGTAATGAAACGTTATACAGTATTGCAAAATATTACATAATACAGAAGAAAATCAATTTTAAAATCAGAAAATAACATTGCAAATACTTCTTCTGGACAACTCAGTTACTCCCAATAAATGTGCGTTGTTTAAAACACAATTTAAAAATTAACAGCTGTTTCATTAAAAAGTATTTTATGGCCAAAATGTAAACAAAGCTGTCGAGGGATCTTTAAAGGCTTCTGAGGCAGAGCCCTCAGCTAATTTACTTCGTTTATCTTTTGATAACTCATCTACAGACCAAGACCTTTTTTTGGAAACCTTTACCAAGTTTCTACGCCCAGCCGTTCTCTCAAATTAGTGGAGACGGAGACGAAGTTTCCAATTAAACATTTAGATTCCCCCATGTTAATCTTATGGAAGAAAACCCAACTTTGATGGAAGATCCTGCCCAAACTAATAAAGATATCAAAAAACGAAACACACTTTGCAAAACTACAGATCAGGGCAATTGTTTTGACATTTTAATCATCAAAATCGGTCCAAAAATGTGGGAGGAGTTCTGTTTACAAAAATCGGCTTAGCGTATTATATATATAGATGTTTCGTATGATTAGATTATACATACTGGTAAACCAATTATTACCATCTATAAAAATAATTGGTTTTTCTTTTCCGAGTCGGGTTAGCTCTTCTACCCGACCGATTTTCATAATTTTGGCCAACTAAGGACGTACCGCAGATTTATTTGAGCTACTGTATTGTTTATTGAGATCGGACTACCTAAAGCACACTGCTGAATCACGAATCAACGATAATTACCTATCTGCAATCAATGATACGTAACTCTATTTTTATTTAAGTTATTTTATATGTCTTAAAATACTTCAAAAGCTTTCACTTGAGATATTGATAGTTTTAATCAATTAAGTTCAAGATACTGTATCGCTCAATCATAAAGTATAAATTGCACTATATCTTGGATATGGAATTTAGTTTTAAATATATTTAATTAATTCTAACTACGTTATTCTATTTGTTTTGACCTAAGAACCTTCATTGAAATACCACTCCCATTTCATTAAAGCACACAGCTAAATCACGACCAACACAAATTGTTCAAAAAATTGAGTTCTTTATCATCGATTTATATCCAAACGATCTTGCTTGCAACCTCAACAGTACTTTCATAATTATTTGCAAATACAGTGTATTCACAAATTAGGCTATCCAATGACATATTAATTAATAAAATCGGTTCAGTAGAACTGTAGATTTAATTGTACAAAGCTTAAGAACAACATCTTTAATTCAGTATTTTCTCACTACTATACATTTGGAGGTTGCTTAACGTTTTTGCAAATAACTTTGAAATGGCGAGGAAATCGACCAAAGTGGAGCGTGATATTCTGAAAGAGAATAACATTTCCTACAAATTACCATTATGTATTTCTTGAAATTACAAGAAATACATACTGTTTCATTAAAAAGTAGTGTAAAATTATACATATTGTCATATTTGATAGATAGATTGGCATTAATTTGGCTAGTTACGTATACAGACAAATTAATATTTACGTAACAAACAATTTACAGTATTTATTTTGCTTTTTGGAAATGCCACATTGCTATTTTATTTGCATCATTTGTTGCAAAAGAAGCCACATGACCATATAAACGAGTAAGCCCCTAACATTACGTAGAGAGAAATTGACAACTTTATGTAGCCTATGTATAAGGCTGAGACAACTAACTGACATCCCCCATGTCAATGAATTTTAGCTTTAACAGTAACCCCACAACCAATTTCTCAAAACTATGATAGAGGGTTATTCATTTGCACAGAAGTACATATGTACGATATGAACTGACGCGACAAGACGAAGGAAAAATCAAAAACGGATATACATCCCTTTGAAGTTAGAACGTGCCTTTTTAACAAACAGATATTTTTTCTTATATAAAATCATAGATTAATCTGCTTTACACTGGTAAAATAGCGGACATATAGAAATCACTACTAAAAAATTATAAAAATTTAGCATTTTTTTTAAATCAGAGCAGGTAAAGTGTTTAACTGCAAAAGATCCACCAATACGATTTCAATAAACCCTGCTATAGTAGTGTGCTGCTCCTAGTATATCGAGCTCTAAATATTTGCGTTACCAACGGAAGCGCAAACAATGGCATTGTTTCCTATTGTAGGCCTACAAGCCTTCGAGCGCCCGGTTGGCGGTTTTTTGCTGTGTCTGTCTACTCACTACTGCTTGATTTCATCGCAGAGGCGCAGTGTGCGTGATGTTAAGCGTCACAAAAATGCAAATACCCCATTTATATTATTGAGCGAAGCACTTATAATTTTGCGCTTATTTTTGTATTTTAATTTATAAAGGCATTCTGCACATCCACAGGAAACTATCTTTCTAACAGTATGCGTAGATTTTCCCTGCGATGCACATAAGCTGAGAAAAAAGGTTTTAAAGCATACTAGCTGTTACCCACGGGCTTCACCCACCCCGTTTTAATTCATAAGTATTAATAAAATTATTGATTGGTTAAGTTAAACTTGAATAAACAAAACAGAATACAGAAATACAAACAAATAATTACACCTGATTTTAATAAGGAAATACATTGAAAGAATAACATACAAAGGACAGCTGAGGTTTTTTTTAACATTATGTATAAGGAAAGTTCCCTTTGGAAAGAAATTACGACCTTAAAGGGTGATTTATGAAATAATGGATAGTTTTGCGCAAGGTTTTTCTCGTCATGACGAACATTTTAAGTTTATGGTTTATGGGGGTGTGACTTGTAGTTTTCTCAAAAGTTCATGGGTACTTTTGGCTTTATTTAAAGATTTCTGCTTGCCTATTAATATAAAATAGATTCACTTAGATCAAGCATCTTCAGTTGTTCGCATTTCACGGATTGTGGCCCATTCTGTAAGTAACAGCTGTGTTTACGTCGTATACATAAAATTGGGCATACTTTGGTTCAATGTTAGAGGGTATTAACGGTCCAATCAGATAGTAGTATGTTTTCTGTGCCGATGGTAAAAGGAGTCCGAGTACTTAAAGTTATATAGACTAACTGAATGATGTCGATTCATTTTGACACATCGTTTTTAAAAATCCATCCATTATTAACGGAGGAGTGGTGTTTCGTAGAAATCACCTTCACGTATTATACAGTATATAAGGAGTACCATAAGATATTTTTATTAACATTTGAATATTTGATATTATTACACACCAAGTTTAACATGGAGGATTCGAAATGTTTAATGTCAAACTTTGTCTCAACTAATTTGAGAGAACGGCTTGATAAATAAAGGCATGTTTATTTATTATTTGTTTTATTAATTAGTTTGAAATAAATAGAAGTAGGGAAACTTCTTTTTTTTAGCAGTAGCAAAGCTCTGCCAAAACAATTACATATAAAAACCGATGTTCATAGTTTGGTTTACTGATATCAATATTTAAATGAAGGATGATAGCATTACTAAGTGACAAATTATCAGTTCACTGAGAGATTATGTGAACACGAGACATCTTCTATATAAATAAAATTAGAGTTTTGTCTGCACATTATTTCTTAGTACGATCTAGGACTTGCCTGAAATATTGTGTTCAACTGTTACGGGCTAGAACTAGCGTAAGATGTGTTGGTGGGATAGAAAAAGGTAGAAAATTACAGGTCGCGTGACTTTCTCTCAGTAACACTGTCTTAAATTGTATTTTAGCTTTTATTATGGTTTAAAACGCAATACCATAGATCCAAAATGTTATAACACACATATTTTTCCTTTGTTCAGTTGAATTAGTGATTAGGGTAGAGGCAGCGTAAAGAAAATGAGCAAAATACAGGGCAGATAGTGGCGTACACAGGGTAGTATTTAAAGGCTAAAAATAGATCGTTTAAGGAGTTTTCTTATCGAATAAATTCCTACTGTGTGTATTGATGTCATTAGCATTGTTTTTCAAACGTGCTATTATCTCACGTCAAAAATGTGCTAGTATAATTAACGACTAGTGTACATGTTGCTCTAAATCAAGCAATTGCAAAGAAGTAAAGTAGTTATTTAAAAACAATTATTAACTAGTTTAAAAACGAATAAAAGTAATAATTTCCGATGAGTTTAAAAGACTAAACTCATAGATGGAACGTACCTAACATTTCCATATAATAGCCTAAACATTTCTTGTAAATATTTTACCATTTTTCAAAAGCTGATCTGGTTTTTAGTGTATTCTACAAATATTTCCCACTTATAGCCACATTAGGTAGTCCATGTTGATCTTCGTCAATGATAACGTAGTCAACATGGTACTACCCATTGTCACCAGTACAAATTTCAGTAATTTTTTTATAGAGATACAATTTTGTTTACAATAGGTACTTAAGAACTGCCTGATTTTCTGCATAACCTCTCTGTCACAATTTTATTTGCCTCAATTGGCATTAATTTGGCTAGTTACTGTTACAACGTACCGTAAGTTATATTTACCTGAAAATATGCAGAATTGTAAGGCCTACTGTTGTTCAGATGGGTTTTTGTTTCCCTTGAATGTGAATAATGCGAATCCTTCAATGCAAGTTTTAATAAGGTTTCTTGGATGTAGTCATATTATTTTAAAATCACTTGACTTTTATGAAAACATATATAATGTCCTTGCCGTACCAGTTTAATTCAGCCTTAGAGGGGTTTCCTTTGCAAATCATCATAAAGTTAAGTCCGTGTTTCCTACAAAATAGTAGCACTTCCGATAACATCCTTGTTCATTGTTTGTGGGAATCTTCATATTGTAGGTGTTCTTCTTTTATATAGGATGATAACGATAATATTTTTAAAAAAATCTCGATTTCTGCTACTTGGTGGCGTTCTATGACTTTCCTATGTTTCCTTGGAAAGCAATTACGACCTTTAAGGGCAGTTTATGAAATGATGGATAGTTTTGCGCTAGTTTTCTCGTCATGACGAACATTTTAAGTATATGGTTTATGGGGGTATGACTTGTAGTTTTCACAAAAGTTCATGTGTACTTTGGGCTTTATATTGATAAACTAGTGGCTTGTAGGGACATAAGTCCCTAAAAAGCTCAAATGTAAAACAAACTATTGTAATATTTAAACAAACTCAGAATAAAACTATCTATGTGTCAGAATCGATACAGTGCTACAATACTACATGTACTCATATTAGTACCCTGGCCCAGTTATTATTTCTAATATTAGACCTATAGCTCTACTCCTTTTGTAAAGGCACAACTGAATTAGTGTAAAGGCTGCCCTATAAGTTATAGTTGATAGTTATAGTTGATTATAGTTTCGTTTCTGATCAACATAAAATATAAACTACTCTCTGTGTCAGCTTATGTGGTGGTATTCCTCCTAAAGCTGTGGTTGATTTTATACACTCTTTAAAATAGGCCAATTTAAACGTTCAATGGGTTCATAGTTTGTTAAGACCATAGTAAAGTATTTATTTGCTAATCCGTTATAATTTTTAAGTTAATAACACAGCGCTGTCTGATGTTATGATGCAATGTACAGATAGCCGACAGCTAAGCCATATCAGCTATAGTCATGTTAATAGTATATTATTTTTCATTCAATGGATGTAAATTTTGTTTGAAAACATTTTACCGTTTATATTATTTATTTAGCCTACAGTTAAAAAAGCGAATCATCGACTGATTACTTGCCATTGGTTAGGGTTCCATTATCATGTTAGTGAAACCAATCAAGAAAACAAATTCATCAGCATTGATATAGGTACATATTTTTGGTTAGTGAAACATAAAGAATCGGACACTACCTCCAGGGTTTACTGTTATAGATTCTATCTTTACTATCTATATAGATTGTATATATATACAATGCATGTTGGGCTATATTATTTTAACCTTTTTTTCCTTGGAGCAACAGACAGTAGATACCTGGTTAAAATCTACTCCAAACAATTTTATTTTTCCGCCCATTGGAATTTGTTATAGTAATTAATGAAAGGAATATATGTATTGCCTGTACAAACCTATTTCAAATTTTATTCCCAGGTTATTCTCTAGAGTAACTGTTAAGGTTATTCCACTCGATAAAATCATAGATTAAACACTACAATTACGTGTCAAATTAAATGTTATGAAATTTAAAACAAAAGTTTTGAATAAATTTTCAACATATGTTTTGAAATAAAAACAAAACAGAAGTTTTCTAACTAATCTTGATTATTTAGTCAATGGGGCTATTTCATGTTAAACATTCCTTCAGCACAACAATAACCTACTAATGTGAAGAAATGTAATCAAAGTAAAATAATTTTGTAAACTTCGTGAACATATGTTTAAAGAAACCAAATCTTAAATGTTTCAGCCATTCTACTTAGAGCGGAGGCTGGCGTTTACCCCCCCTCCCCCCCCCCCCGTGGGAATTTTCGACATATACATTTTTTGGTTTGTATTGACATGTACTTTAAGGTTTTAGGTGTTTGCCACTTGTGAATTACAGCATGTTCCGGAAAACACGAAAATATCATGAATATATATATTTAAAAAAATGGTTTTTCTTTAGCGAGTTCGTTTGGCTCTACAACCCAACCGATTTTCATGATTGAGGTCTCAAATTGAAGGTATTAACGCACAGATTTCACATCAAGCATCGGCATATAGTTGCCTACAGTTCCACTCGGCTTATACGTAAACAACATTTTTTCCCATGTATTTCTTATGGGAGTTAAATTTGGTTTTTCTTTTCCGAGTTCGTTTGGCTCTTCTACCCACCCGATTTTCATTATCGAGGTCTCAAATTGAAGGTATGTACGCACAGATTTCACATCAAGCATCAGTATATATTTATCGAGAGTCCCACTCGGCTTATACGTAAATTAAATTTACCCCCCATGTATTTCTAAAGGGAGTTAAATTAGTTTTTTTTTCTTTTCCGAGTTTCTTTGGCTCTTCTACACGTCCGATCTTCATGATTGAGGTCTTAAATTGGTAGTATGCACACATATATTTCACATCAAGCATCATCGTATATTTATCTACTTTATTACTCGACTAAAAAACATAGGTTTGATATATTTTTTAATTCGTATTTCAATTTAAATTATACAGTATTTTACCATTTGTAATTATATAACCCTATATATTTTGGTCTAAGAACCCTCAGTGAAATACCGGCTTGCATTTAAGATATTAGTTATTCAAATCGGACGGTTTTCAAGCAAACGCAAGGTGAACATCCAACATAAAAAAAATTATAAGGTTTTTCTATGATTGCACATCAATAGCTCCAGTATTGTTTAAGTTTTTTTATATGTTTTAGACTCAAAATAATCAGTCAATTATAGGCTTTAATTTGAGCTATTGATCGTTTGATAGTTTGAATCAGTTAAGTTTAAGATACTGTATTACACAATCAAAAATAATCAATTTGATTATTTCTCGGATATGATATTTATTTTAACGCCGCAGTGCAGCATGGGTCCTTTAATATAGATTTTTTTAGTTTGTTTTGATTTGATTAGTTGATTCCTGTGCGTAGGACGGGCCCACAGCAAGTTAGAATTTTAAAATGCAAGTATGGTGAAGTCATCAGATTGTTCTCAGTGACATGCAAGCAAATGAAATGAAACGAAGTGAGCAAAGTATTTTGCAAGTACTGTACTTGATGCTTTTGAACAATGCATTATTCTGCTTGAAGTTGAAAACTGTGATCAGAATTCCTAGATGGTCTGTTTATCAGCTGGAAGACCTGTACCCGAATCGGTGGAAGACAATTTACTCAATGTAGATAATCTAGGGAAAGCTGCATGCAAACAGATTAGTTGAGATAAGAGCAATAAGAAATATTTTTCTGGAGTTTTACTGCTGTCCCAAGAACGTGATATTAACCTTGAGAAGCTGATGACATACCCATTAGATCCACAGTACCATGGGCATCAGCCACTGTCGATGGATGCCCAACCAAAACAGAAAAGGCCAAACTGCTCCATGCTTTGGAGAACAAGGGTATAGACGAACCTCTCAAGATTGAAGAATGTATGTATGTAATTGACGGTATGACTTACTTTTAGGTTCTTACTAATATTCCAGAAACCTCTGGTGAACTAGCACAGATTGCCTTCAGCCGTTTTCCGAAACTCAGCAGGATATACTTTATTGCGGATACCTATTTAGATGTAACTATTAAAACATTGAAAGAGAGAACAGGATTTGGAGAAACGTTCTTAATGAGATGTCCAAAATCAAGATCCCACGGGATTGGAAAAAAATCCTAGCTATGTAATGGTAAAAATAAGGAACAATGGGTTTACATGCTAAATAATGAATGGTCTCAGCACAAATATTCATAAATTCAAACAAGCTTCAATACACGTTTCTAGGGTAATGTAAGGTTGTTTTTGGTGATATTTTGAAATTCACCCCCCCAGCCACAAACAGGGTTGAAATTTTTTAAATGGCAACCCATATCAATCAGCACATTATTTTAAAGAGATTTTAAAAAATAAAATTATTGCCGCAAATCCGATTTTGATACGAGGAAAACGAAGTTTTAGACGTTAATTTTACTGGAACCTTACATTCCAGTAAAATTTACGTCTAAAATGTCTCAAATAAAATTTATTTAATTTAATTTGAATCTCTTAAAATCGCTTTCCTAGAGGTACTCTTTAAATCTAATGTTATTTAAATAGATTTAATTGAAAATCAATTCAGGCCAATTTGAAATCCGCATTGCCTGAAGGTTTGCTGCAGCGGGGGTATTTTTTTAACTTTTTTATTTTCATTTAAAGTCTTTGGATATATACTGAAGAAGTCCATAAAGAATATTGCACCAGTAATTAAGGCAGGCTACCCTTTTCTAATTTAAATAAAACAGTTTTTTTTATTTAATAGTTTTTCTTTATTTTTTGGAATACGCTGTAATTTTAAAGAAGCAAACAACTGAATTCTTAATCTGGTAGGTAATACCAACAAAAAAAAGTATAAGTCATAAATTCCCACGGGGGGGGGAGGGTTTCATATTGGTGGCTCATGGTCTAACTTCCATTTACTTTGATTTTAAGGCCGGGCGCGCACTATCTCGACCACGACCACGACCACGACCAAACGCCCGACCAGTGGTTGTCATTCATCATGCGACCAGAGCACGACCCGACCAAGGCAACGAATGTTTTACAAACTTCAGTGTCAAGATGATTGTTGAAGAAGTAGTTGTTATTGTGCATTTGTATTGTAAGTACGTTAAGCGGAAGAAGACACTATACTGGGTATATCCAATGTTAACTGTCAGGTCTGAAAGGGCATTTTGCAACATTTTATGAAGAGCTACGTCAATAAGAAGACAGGTTTCAAAAGTGTCAAAATCCTGCGACATTTTACCAAATGAGTCACTTCACAGACCGGCGCAAAAAGCTAGTGCTCACCATTTGATTGGTCTATGAATACTGGGGGTTGAGTGGTGTCCTGGTCGGGTCGGGGGTAGTGCGCGTCGTCCCATTACATTGTGTGCTATTTTTGGCTGCAACGACCAGCGGGTCGGGCCCGACCAAACTGGAAAATTTTGGTCGTGCGACCAGGGCCCGACCAGGGTCCGACCAGTCGACCAGTGCGCGCTGTTCCATTTATTCCTATTATAAAACTGGTCGTATCCGACCAGTCGGAGTCGTGGTCGTGGTCGTGGTCGGGATAGTGCGCGCCCGGCCTAACCATCTCCCACGATTCTACTAAATTTCATGCGCTTGGCTAATTTACATACAAATACACAAATTTGCAAATTGCACAGTAAAATTAATTTCAAAATTCTAAGACATAACGACAAAAGTCTCAATTGTAGGTAACGTCATCGCTGGTTTTATATAGTATACAGTACATTGCAGAATTTACTGGCAAATGAGTTAAATCCAAATGTAATATTGCTTACTGGCTTAGATGAATCACGATCAGCTGTATTGAGGTAAACAAAAATCAACAGACAAATGGCTTCTAATGCTATTCTTATGGAGAACATTTTACGTTATATTATTGACTAAGTCAAAGGTTTTATCAAATTTTGTGTTAAAATTTGGGGAATTTCACTATTTTTCCGGGATCGAGACCTTTAATTTGAACCCTCTCCCGTCGTTCTACGACTACCCAGTCGCCCACAATTTTGACGCAAAGAATCGGCTTTCGTAATTAATATATAGATAGATATTTAATTTCCACAAAATCAGTTAATGTAACCAATGCGTTTCGTTGAATTGAAAAACAAAGAACACAATTAAATAATTAAACAGCTGATGTAAACAATATTATGTTCTTCGAAAGGATAACATGGGAACTTGAAAAGCCACTGTGGCAGAGGCCAAGGGACTTTTTCAAAAAATTTAGGCCAGTTTGCAAATCTACGCAACACGCTCTTTCCAATGAGACGTCAGTGGATAAAATCGGTTAAGAAATGGTGGAGGATTCAACCGACAAACTTCGTGTTCGCGTATTAATTATATAGATTTCATATGGGGAGCCTACCAGTAGACCGACAAGATACTTGGTCGTCTGGCCACTAGACCGTCTTTTTTAATTAAATAGATAAATACTGAAAACCAGTACGTCGACAAGGGAGTCATACCTAGGTCCACCGCGGTCAATCTCCCCCGCGCTAGTTTCCGCAAGGTCTGCGGCCGGCGGAGCATGAGACCAACAATCCCTCCCACTTGCCTCTGAGTCGCACAGTTTGGTTTGGCCGATCTAACCAAACGGTGCGGCGGACAACTGGAGACTACTTCACTCGTAACTACGCCTGCAAAATGTGGGATGCTTTACCAAAGCACTGCTGTATTGCGGGCTGACTAATGAGACAGTTTTCTGTAAAGTAGTAATTGTACAAATTACCGTACACTTGCTAGGCTACGAAAAATAATTATTAAATTTTCATATCTATTCCACGATTATTTATTGTTAGTAAATGGTATGTTTATCTTCTTATATCTATATCTATACTAGCAAGAGGCCGTTGTGATTAAATACAACGGTCTCTAGTAAAATAATGGCTTTGAAATCCATGCACCACTTTACTCACTAATACAGGTACAGATTAAGCACATAGCATTAGAATAAGAACTCACTTTAAACACAAATGCAAATTGTTAACGACACCATTTAAAGAAAAATCAATTAAATAACAATATAACAATAAGCCGTTTAATTATTAACACAAAAGGTTTCGTATGATTAGGTTATGCATACTGATAAACCACGGAATTAAGTTTCTGATATTTTTACTCAATTCAAATTACGTTACTCTATTTGTTTTGACCTAAGAACCTTCAGTGAAATACCAGTTTCCATTTGATTTATTTATTATTAAGATCGGGCGTACCTTAAGCACACAGCCAAATCACGAACAACACAAATTGTAAAAAAACTGAGTTATTTATCATCGATTTATAGTCAAACGATCTTGCTTGCAACCTCAACAGTAACTGTCGACTTTGACGGGTTTCACCTAGTCAATCTTAAAAAAAATCAAACTTTCCTAATTATTTGCAAATCTACACAAATTAGGCTTACCAATGACCTATTAATTAAAAAACTCGGTTCAGTAGAACTGTAGATTTAATTGTACAAAGTTTAACAACAACATCTTTCATTCAGTATTTTCTCACCACTATAAATTGGGAGGTTGCTTAACGTTTTCGCAAATACAGTAACTTTTAAATGGTGAGGAAATCGACCAAAGTGGACGGTGATACCTATTCTGAAAGAGAATAAAATTTACTACAAATAACTAATATCAAAGATTACATATGCTAACGCAAAAATCTTTGCTAATATGCATTTCTTAAAAATCTATATATATAAAATCCAATGTATGTTTGTCCTTTATGGACTCCAAAACCGCTCGACAGATTGTAATGAAACTTTCAGGCATTACTAAGCATTATTCAAGGATGGTTTGTGTGAAGATTGGTGCAGATCCGCCAATAGGGCTCCGCCCCAGTGGCTCTGGAGTTTCCCATGTTAACCTTATGAGTACTCATATTTAAATGGAATTAATGAATCTTAACAGCTGGTGCAACTAAACAATTTGATTCTGTGATGTTCAATAGCATTAGAAGTTAATAGGTTTACCAACAGGGTGCAGCACTATATTTATTTTTAATTTATGAGAACAGTTAATTTGCAACCAAAAGGTGAGTGAGCGTAGCGAACGAACTTCAACCTGGAGGCGAGTTAGCGTAGCGAACGAGCTAACCTGAAGGCAAGTGAGCGCAGCGAACGAGCTTCAACCTAAAGGTGAGTGAGCGTAGCGAACGAACTTCAACCAGGACGTGATTGAGCCATGCGAACGAGCTCATCTTGAAAATGAACGAGCATGTGACATAAAACCACAATACGTCTGTCGGGCCAGCTAGTACTTAATAAAGGCAGCCAAATGCTGGCTACAGATAGAAACTTGAAAACAGCAGTTTTCAATCTAAGGTAACGCATGTACAAATTTACTGATTTTGTTGAAATTAAACATTTAACTATTTGAATTTGGGTTTGCGTACATATTACAATGTAAAAAAACCTTGAAAATTTGATATATTTCACCAAATAAGAAAAATGAATGGACAAATAGTAGTACTGTATTTCCTAAGCAATCATTGAAACAACCAATTTGTTAACATGTAAACTAGGAAAGTCATAGAACGCTACCAAGTTCGTGGCTCCATAGAGGTATATTTTAAAAAGTGGATCACTCAATGTTACTAGATTGAGTTACATTACTTCACCGAGTGAAGTAAAGAAGTTGTTTACGTCATGCTTGGCATAGGGAATTTTGACATGGCGGGTTAGGTAAAGAATCTTAATAGCTGTTTCAACTAAACAATACGATTCCATGATGTTAAATATAGCATTAAAAAGTTAAAAGGTTTACCAACAGGGTGCAGCCCCCCTTTCAGGGATTTTGAAAGAATTTTAAATAGATTTGTTTTTCTAACAAAATATATGGATGAAGTATAATTAATTTAAAACATGCTAGGTAAATTAATGGTATGTTTCGGGAATAAATAGTTTTATTTTAAAATGACGTACACATGTTTGTAATATTCCTGGAATTAGTTTGGGTTTTTATTACTCAACTTAAATGATGTAAATAGCCAAAGGCAAGACAACGTCTGCCGGCTTCAGCTAGTTTTTTATCATCCTATCTCTTCTCTGGCATTATTTAAAATGATTACTTTGCATTATAAAGTGATTTCATACGATGTAGGCCCACTTAATATGTCTTACAGTATGCTCCTTCAATCACGGCTAAAAGATCATATACACCTATAAAGAATCATTAAATTGTGAGTGATGATGATAGAATGATAAGTATTTGTTATTTAATTAGAAGAAGATTGGCCTAAAAATGGGACCCATTGGCTTCATAATGGGGCAAGAATAAGTGACCCAATGTCCCCAGTGTCAATAAGCAAACTTTTTTAATGAAAAGAAAACTGCTTTTCGTGGTGGGCCCTCCATAATAGTAGGCTATTTTTATGACGCATTCATCCCTTAGCCACCTTCCTAAGATAAAAAAATTATTACATATGAGATTATGAGTTTCAAAATGGAAAAGAGGGTTTCTTCAGCGTGTAGATTCTTACAATAATAATAATACGACATATTATAATAACGAATAATATGACAGAATAAAGTGTTTTCCGTACGTGAATGTGAGTGAGTGTATGTATAATTGAAATAACATAAATTATGTAAGCAGCCAGATTGGGTAAAATAAAATATGTAAAAACAACAATTCATTTAATTTAAATAACAACCCCTAATTATTTGGCCCACAATGGAATGATATGCCGGGCACGTTATCGGTACTCATACTTGAGTACCATCTCCATTAATCGAGAATAACTGTTGAGAGACAAATGCCCTCAAACACCAAACACCTACTACAAAACACGGGGTGGCCACAGGGGTTGCAAAGCCTCGTGAGAGCTGCTAACACCGCAGAAGCGGCGCGGCGGTTCGATGACCAGAGGGTCCAGTATTGCAAAAATTACTTTAACGGAGCAAGAGAACAAAGAGTTTGAGTTCCTTGAAACCCAAACAAAGACCGTTGTGTTGGGGTGCGAGCTTTCCCTCGGCGGCAGGTAGCTACAGCCGCGACAAGGGTCGCTGCAGTTGTAGCTAAATAATATCATCGACGCATTGACGGTGGTGGATAGATATTGTTAAAATAAAAATGAATTATACTAATTATTATAGTTCAATGTCCTAA
Source organism: Macrosteles quadrilineatus (assembly GCF_028750875.1). NCBI lineage: Eukaryota > Metazoa > Arthropoda > Insecta > Hemiptera > Cicadellidae > Macrosteles > Macrosteles quadrilineatus. Next base: position 154,087,463 of record NW_026542594.1, read on the forward strand.
TTAAGAGCTTAATTTTTACGCAAAAACCTTATATCAGACAAATGTGCTTTATGGACAGATTTCACGTTTAAGTCCCTACCACGTGCAACACTTGGTTTTTTTAGCGAATTTCCCTATAGGAAAGTAGCTATTACCGTAGGTGGCACGGGAAGACCTAGGCCCGGGACCGATTTACTTTTTCATTTTTCAGTTTAGAGGCCAAAAACACCATTCGTTCAAATTTGTATTTATGTGTATCCGTCTATATAATACGTGAAGGCGATTTCTACGAAAAACTACCCCTCTGTTAATAATGGACAGATTTTTACAAACGATGTATCAAAATTAAGTATTTTTTGTGTAGACGCCCCCTTTCACCAATTCCTGTAATAAAAGTTCTCGGACTTTGCCCCACAGGCCATCAAATTCCCAATGTATTTATTATTAAGAAAATGTTTTCTCTATTTAACAGACGAATAATATGTATTAACTAGCATACCTGTTGCTCGAATTCGAGGAATTGCTAGGTATTAAAGGCGTTTTTTAAAAACAAATATCAGTCATAATTTCTGAAGACTTTAAAAGATTTGACTCAAAGATTATGGATTTACTCAAGATGTACATTACAGATCGATATAATCAACATTTCCTGTAAATATCTTATCATTTTTCAAAAGCTGATCTTGTTTTTAGTGTTTTCTACAAATATCCTTACTCATAGCCGTATTAGGTTGTCCATAATAACGATTATAAATTAAAAAAAAACATTATTTATATTTCTTCTCATCGGTGGTGTTCTATGACTTTTATATGTTTCCATAGTTTGCAAATCGGCTCTGTTAATTCAGTTTTCTTTTTAGTATATCAAATTATCCAGGCTCTCTCGCTTTTTTCCATTGTAATATTTACGCCAACCCAAATTCAAATAGTAAATATTTCATTTTAACCGAGTCAGTAAATGTTTGTAGAAAACTGTTAAATTAGCAAACTTATTGACTGTTTACAATAACATATGTTCTTCTTCTCACTTTTAATTCCTGACCACAGCTGGAGTTTCATAACAATGTTTGTTTCCCATGTTAATCTTATGGAGGAATACAAAACTTTAAAGGGCCCCAGGGCCTCACTCCCTAATTATTTCCCTAAAAAGAAAGTTTCCTGCACAACTTCACGGTACGCTCTTTCCAATGACACCAAGAACATGTAAATTGGTTCAGTAGTTTCAGAGGAGTAATTGTCACAAAAAACCTGCTTGCGTATTAAATAAGTACGAGCTGTTGGCCCCGTCCTACGTACGGGAATCGAGTAGTCAATTAAAACTGAATATGATTCAGAACAGATAGTTTACAACTTGGTGGCCGATTCACACACACTGGCTTTGAGTACAGTAGCTACATACCACCATGCACTGCATGGGCCTACTATCACTTACCGCACCTTGTTAATCACCTTGGCCACTGAAACCTCTAAAATGATCCTGGCCTCCTGGCTCTTCTATCCCCTGCCATTTCTGGATGACAGGAAGACAGGAAGATACCAGTCTGAAGATGTCTTTCATTACTTGGTCTTCCAAGTGGTCGTCTACCTTGTAGTACTCCTTAGAATACACTTTTAAAAGTTGAAGTATGTTCTCTCCGCCATGCAAAGCCTGCCCAGCCCATCCGAGATCCGAGCCTTTTGGTCTAATTTTGGAATGTACCCCTTTTAGTCCAGGAGCTGAGGGGGGTTGAGCATGCATGAAAGTAGTATGCAATGTTATTGCTGATTATTGTAATATGGACTGTGGTGATCAAAATTACGTATGTCGCCTATTTCAAAAGTGGTCGATAAGGTGGGGGGGAGGGGGCAAACATGGCGGTTTGCGCTATGCGTTAAAACGCTGATAGTTCGAAAACGGTAAAAGATAGAACATCGGTTAAAACGTCGTTGTAATCCTAAACATGTGGACAACAATAATGGTCATTGAGTCCGAGGTCGTATCTCTATAAATAAACAAGTTATTGTATAAAATATGTAAAAATGGACTTTTCGTGTAGATTTTTTACCGAAAGTAGAATTAATTTGTGAGTGTCGCAAAGAAGTAATATCAAATATCTTTGCTGATAGTTGTAATATGGACTGTGGTGATACAAAATACGAATGTCACCTACTTTTCAGGTGGTCGAGAACTTGGGGGAGGGGGGCAAAGATGGCGGAACGCGCTATACATCGAAATGACTGTAGCTCGAGAACGGTACGAGATAGGACATCGGTTAAAACGTAGTTTTAATCCAAAAAATATTACCAATAGAAAAGGTCATTGGGTAAAAAGTCGTATCTTAACTAATAAAAAAGTTATAACAATAATAAGTTTAACAAAATCTACATCGTACAGCTATTTTTTTCGAAAATCGTATGGATTGTTGATAAATAATAGTGTAATTACTTAATTACTCGGCTAAATATTAACTAGATGCATTTTCTTATAAGAAAAAAATATATTATTACGAATAAATATGGTTTAAAATGTAAAACACGGCCTCCAAACTACATATAATACTTGGGGTTTCGCCGCAATCAAATGCATAATACAGACTACCACTACAAATCCAATTTTAATTATTATAATGTTGTAGGTTATTACAATATGATTATGTAACAGATTCTTATTTAATACAGTTATATGAAATAAAAAACATTACTACAAAAGTAAATACCTTATAATAAAAAATACGGCAAATCTCTTCATTCTATCCATAACAATTACACTGGTTGTTCATATTATTTGTTGAATTTAACTAGGTACCTTTTTAATTTCTCTTAGCACCTGTAATACAAATAAAAAATTGTAAATATTTTCTTTGATACAAATGTATATACATCTATATATAATTAATGCATGAGAGCGGTCAAGAAATTTAAAGTTTATGGTGTTTATATTTACAATGGAATTAAACTACTATATATTATATTTCATATTTAATTATTATCTTATTTGTTTGATTATTTATTTATCATTATTTCATTTATATACTCAGTGTATAATGAAATACAAAATACAAGCAATCATTATTTTAAAAACAGCAGCAATTATAACGCAACCTAACGGACGAACCCCAAGGCGTTTGGAGGCCGTGTTTTACATTTTAAACCATATGTATTCGTAATAATATATTTTTTTCTTATAAGAAAATGCATCTAGTTAATATTTAGCCAAGTAATTAAGTAATTACACTATTATTTATCAACAATCCATACGATTTTCGAAAAAAATAGCTGTACGATGTAGATTTTGTTAAACTTATTATTGTTATAACTTTTTTATTAGTTAAGATACGACTTTTTACCCAATGACCTTTTCTATTGGTAATATTTTTTGGATTAAAACTACGTTTTAACCGATGTCCTATCTCGTACCGTTCTCGAGCTACAGTCATTTCGATGTATAGCGCGTTCCGCCATCTTTGCCCCCCTCCCCCCAAGTTCTCGACCACCTGAAAAGTAAGCGACATGCGTATTTTGTATCACCACAGTCCATATTACAACTATCAGCAAAGATATTTGATATTACTTCTTTGCGACACTCACAAATTAATTCTACTTTCGGTAAAAAATCTACACGAAAAGTCCATTTTTACATATTTTATACAATAACTTGTTTATTTATAGAGATACGACCTCGGACCCAATGACCATTATTGTTGTCCACATTTTTAGGATTACAACGACGTTTTAACCGATGTTCTATCTTTTACCGTTTTCGAACTATCAGCGTTTTAACGCATAGCGCAAACCGCCATGTTTGCCCCCTCCCCCCCACCTTATCGACCACTTTTGAAATAGGCGACATACGTAATTTTTATAACCACAGTCCATATTACAATAATCAGCAATAACATTGCGTACTACTTTCATGCATGCTCAACCCCCCTCAGCTCCTGGACTATTTATCAAGTTTCTGAATCATACAGTACTACTGGGATCGTTATGATATGGTATGAATCGATACTGACACCCTGCAGCTTACTGGTCAGTTTTCTGGAGACCTACTACACCGGTTGACATTTTCATTACGAATAAAATGTGTACTGTATGCAGTCATACTTATATTCAAACATCTAGAAAAAGATGAATCAACACGTAAACCACTTATCTTAAAGGATTAAGCACTTAAACTTAGACGGATTACATTTATGACATAACTTGATTATACGTTTAAAATGTTTAGTTCAAAATTACACAATCTCCTGATAACATAGATCTTTTTACGGTAGAAAATAAACTGCATTTTAAAGTAAAATATCGTGTAGGGAAACTCTGACAATCAATATTTTTGTATACAAACAACTTGTAACATAAACATTTCAATGACAGTTAGAAACCAGCTGTTAGTTATACCACCACAAAAACGACTTTAACTCGTCCGTCGGCTGCTAGACTTTTTGAAAATTAAAACTTAATTTCTAAAAAACTGAAACCCTAAACTAAAATTATGGCCTCGACATTCCCTAGTTCTCAAAATTATCTTTCTTTCAACACAAAAATCATAAAAATCCGTCAAGTGGTTGATTCAGAATCGTAAAATAAAATACCCCCGTCGCAGCAAACCTGCATACTAAGCGAATTTCCATTCACCCGGCTTGATTTCTACTAAAATATTCCCTATAAATTTTCAGATTTATTTCCTATTTAAATAACATTAATTTTAGTGAGTAGTTAGGTTTGCTGCTACGGGAAAGATGTTGAGGTGTGTTTTTTTCAATTGAAATATTGATAGCTTAGTATGAAATAAGCCAAATTGCCAAATTTGATTGAAATATATCCATAAACATATTCATATTCATATTCATATTCTTTATTCATATTTTTGTACAAAGGTGGTACAATGAATAGCGTCAATAAAAAGAAATACAACTACAATGATATTAGTGAATATTAACAAGTAAAATAATAACAACAAGTCTTTAGCTAGTCAAGAATGAAATACAAAATTAAAATAACTTAATGCTACCTATGCCAGGGAGGTGGAGAACTCTTCCATAGAATAAATAGCTAAATTTAATATATAATCTTTGAGTAATTTTTTAAACTTATTAAAATCTGTTTATTTTTGTATATTTTTGGGGATAAATTTTAAAAATCTTTGGCCTGCATTGGACGGTTTTTTTTTCATAAAACTTGAGCCTATGAGGTTCAACAACCCCACTTTTTTTCCTAAGCTTATAGTTGTGGCTTGTAATAGGTTTTTCACTCAAATCTTGTTTTCTAGCAATAAGAATAACTTCATATATATATTGTCCATAAACTGTAAAAATTTTTAGATGTGTAAAGTGTTGTTTGCATGAATCATCCCCCTTAAGCTTGAGCATTATCCTGATAGCTTTTTTTGCTGTTTTAAAATAGAGTCCATATTTCTTTGTTTTGTTGAACCGTATAATGCTATGCCAAATTGGATATGGGAATGTACATGAGCAAAATATATATTCTTTAAAGTGCTTATATTGCAATAAAAAGACATTTTTGATAGAGCATAAACTCCAGAATTAATCTTTAGCAGGATCTTTTTAACATGCTCATCCCAATTTAGGTGCTCATCTATCGTTAAACCTAGAAAATTTATACTACTTTCCCTGTTGATGTTATGTGATTTATATTCTAGTGTTGGATCTGAAGATTTTCGGTTTTGTTGTGTTTTAAACGTTATGAACTTAGTTTTTTCAGAATTTAAAATAAGGTTATGATCATGTAAGTAGTCCCCAATGTTATTAAGTTCATTAGAAGAAAAAATTTGTATCTCCTCCAATGAGTCAGCTGATAAAATTAAATTTGAGTCATCAGCGTAGAGAAATAATTTTGAATTTTGTTTATGAATTATCATATTTTCCATGCCCCTCAAGTAACACAAAAAGAGCAAAGGCCCAAGAATAGAACCTTGAGGCACCCCAAATTTGACTGGTCTATAAGCTGAGTTTGATTTCATTACTTTATTTTTATCCGTTAGATGAGATATTTCTACATATTGAGACCTATTTGTTAAATATGAAGTGAACCAATTAAGAGATCTTCTTGATACTCCCAGAATTTTAAGCTTTTCTAGAAGTTTAGAGTGTTTGACACTATCAAAAGCTTTTGAAAGGTCCATGAATATACCTGTTGTAAACTTACCGTGGTCAACTGAGTTGATCACGGTTTCAACAAAAGATACAGCTGCACTGACAACAGATCTCCCCCTTCGGAAGCCATGTTGATTTTCATCCAGCATTCTAAAACTCTCCAAATATTCATAAAATTGTAGATACACAGCTTTTTCATATATTTTGGAAATGGACGGAAGTATAGATAACGGTCGATAATTTGATACATTTGATGTGTCGTTCTTTTTATGTAATGGAATTAATTTTGCTTGTTTTAATTTTTCTGGGAATATTCCTGATACAAATGAAGAATTTATCAAATGGCACAGAATTTTATTAATGTTATTTATGTTATTAATGTTAACAAGCAAACTAGAACAGTTTATTTATTCTCCATAAGAATAACATGGGAATTTTAAATTTACAATTTCTTTAATTTTCTCCGTAGTCAATCAACATTAAAAAAAAAACGGTACTTACGTATTATACGGAGGCCACATATTTTACAGCGCGCTGCAGCGGTTATGTTAGGTTGGGTTACCATAAATATATGTTTTTTATCAAATTAAACTATCTTAACCTAACCTAACCAACCAAACTTGCTGATGGCGAAGGTTTACTAATCGAATCGAATCTGTAGGTTAGGTGGCCTCCGTTTAATACGTAAGTACCAAAAAAACTTCAATATACTAAATTATTTGTTTTTTTAAGCTCTTCAAAATGGTCTAGAGAGAAATTTAGAAATTTAAAGTTTTTAGGGTCAAAAATGAGAAAAACCCATTTTTACCCCATAAAACCCCCCATAAACCCCTGATCCGATGGTCCGATTATGCTGGTTCGCGAACTCGTTCGAATAAATGTAGGTTTACACGTTTGTACCAAATTTCATCAAAATCGGATCATTTTTGCTCGAGTTATCGCGCTAACGGACACATATATATATATATGAATTTGAACGGATGGTGTTTTTGGCCTCTGGGGACCTCAAAACGAAAAAGTAAATCGGTCCCGGGTCTAGGTCTTACCATGAGACCTACGGTAATAGCTTATTCCTTATATGGGAAATTCGCTAAAAACCCTGTTTCGTTTTAATATATAGGATTTTAATATATAGGATAGATAGATATAGATATACTAGGTCCCTTTTGCTCTAATTCGAGCAATGCCTAAGTATTACAGGCGTTATTTAAAAACGAATAACAGTAATAATTTCTGATGAGTTTAAAAGATTCGTCTCAAAGATTATGGAAATACTCAAGGTGTACATAACATATCGATATAAACTTAATCAACATTTCTTGTAAGTATCTTACATTTTTCAATAGCTGATTATTGTTTAACGTTTTCTTAAAATAGTCTTACTTATTATTTCGTAAATTGCCCTTTAAGGTCGTAATTAATTTCTAAAGGGAACTTTCCATATACCTGTTAAAAATAACTTAGCTGTACTTATTTGTTTGTTATTCTTCCAATTTATTTCTTTATTAAAATAAGTGTGATTTTTTTATATTACTGTATTCTGTTTTGAATATTTCAGCTTAACTTAACCAATCAATAGTTTTATTTATACTTAAGAAGTCAAACGGGGTGAAGCCCGTGGGTAACTAGTCGTTATAACACTTAATCTCAATAACGGAACATATCAATACAACTACACAAACAACAAAAATAAAAAAATAACTTAAATAGAAATAAGGAGTGAGCCAAACTTACAACTTACACGAGGTTGTTTTGTCAAATGTTTGATGGTTTAGACGTAACCAATTTCAATTTTTGATAATGTCTATATGATAATGCCAAAAAGAGTTGCATTACGCCCTAGTGATGACATATCTATGTAGGTATATATAATAAGTGAAGCCATTTTTTTTTATTAATACTACATGGTAATGATCGAATATTTAAGGTCAAGACAAGTATATTTTTATGATTTAGTAGAGGCAAATAACATACGCTGTTCAAAAAGAGAAAATGAAAATTGCTATCCACGTCTAATAGCTACAATATTTATCTAACCTATTTTGACAAATGAATCCATACTTTCTAAACTTTTGGAAAGGTATTAGGAGAAACTTCACTGAACAACGTGAGAATGTTCTGATGAGTGGCAAATACTGACAGACAACACTTTAAAATACGTTAACAACTTTCAATGTTTTTGCTGCTTTAGCCTATTCAAAGCAGATTATGGGTGTCCAGTTGGTAACCCAGAGTTTGTGAGTAAAACATGTAGCACATGAAATGGTTGATATCACCCCACTTTTCAGGATTCTCTACGGAGAAAATTCGTTTGCGTAGGTAGGTGTATGTCTCAAATCAAAGAAATAAAATGACTCGACTTAAATTACGTAACACAGGTAATCAGTAAGGCAGATAAGGTTTTCTTAAGTTCTCAATTCTGGAAACACTTTGTTGCAACATGTTGCCTCGAATTGAAGCAGATCGTTTAGCATTCATTAGAAGTCATCAGTTAAAACTGAGAGCAGAAATAATGTAAGTCAGCCTTGACGACGCAAATAGAGATATTTAAAATTAGTTTCTAATATAACTTTTCAAAAAACTGTAAGATGTAACTAAAACTACTCGAATTTAAGCGTGACGTTTTCCTTGGCGTTATGTTTCATACTATGCGGCTCATTGAGCCTCACGGGTTCTCTAGTACTATATAATTAATGAAAATATGATGCAATTTGAAAAATTGTACAAAACTGCAACATAGCAGCGCATAAATAAAATATTATTAAAAGCAACAAAGATTAACAATCCATTGATTAAATGAATGGAAAAGGCGGTCCTGGCATCCCACAATACGGCGGAGTTTGCAAAAGGTATACTAGTTTTTGCAGGCGTTGTTTCTTATGGTACTCAGCCATACATATACAATAAGTGCTATGTATAACAAGCTTTATTTTTACATTGATTTCCTCGTAAAATCAAATAACTCAATTGTTAATATAAGTGTAGGCCTAGTAATAATTATTACAATTAATACAATAATAGCATTCCCCAAAAATTTAAGTCGCCTTTTTAAAATGAAACTTATTATGATATCGTTCTGGCCTAAAGTTTAACTATCGTTCTGATTTTAAAATATTTATTTAACATTACAAAGTTTAAAGTAAATTATTCACCTACTATAGGAGGGTTTTGAATGGGGTGATTAAGTTCAATAAATACAAAAGGATTTTTTTATTCTAAGAATTTTAGCAGAAACTAGATTTATTTATCTTAGTAGCAAAAATGCTATACAAATATATAGCACGGGTTACTTTTGTATTAGTCTTACTCTTATCCCATTTAAATACTATATAATAATAATGATAGTATCAATAAACAAATGCATATTAGTTATATAAAGGAGACTTTGTCCTGACCGCGGCACCAGCCTAACAGATGCGTTGGCCACTGGCAACAAGGTCTACCGGCAGCAAACACGACTACATCCCCTTCACCCGTCACGGAACTGGTTCAGCTCGGACATTTCGCACCACCAATCGTAGGTCAGGTTGGTGGTCGTAGACCTTGTTGGCCGCGGACCTTGGCGCTTCCCCGTCGACAAGTTATTTCATCGTCATTCCAGTTGACCGGCCTGTAAAACTAAATTATTATATACGAGAAACTAACTTGTCGTCAATCGACCCGACCGACTTACCACTTGCTCGTCTTTTAGGTGGGGATAGGGGGCAGAGTGGGAGGAGCTAACCGGGGATTACCCAGGAGTTTGAGGCGCTTCTCGTGGTTGAACCACGTCGCTCGAGGCTAGAAGCCAGTCTTGCCAACTGAAAGTAGCCTAGCTCCGTCGAACACTACACACTCGGCGTGTTTATACAGTCTGGAGTTTAGTTGACGTTGGCGCGCAATTCTAATGGATAGTTTCGTCGTTTCTATAGCAACCGTGACGTGACCTCGTTCTCGCGCATTCCTCTGCCTTTGTATTATTTAATCTGCTTTGAAAGATAAGACTCGCTTATGTGCATTGACTATTGAATCAAATAACAATATCATTAGGGGGTTTTGATCGTTTGTTTGGATAAAACTACGTACCGTATATTGTAGAATTACATTTGTAGTGTGGTAATATGGTGAATATATATATATATATATATATATATATAATTAATACGCTACATGAAACTTTGTCGGTTGAACTCCTCCGCCATTTCTTAACCGATTTTATCCATTGACGTCTCATTGGAAAGAGCGTGTCGCGTAGATTTGCCAACTGGCCTTACATTTTTTACAAAGTCCCTTGGGTTCTGCCCCAGTGGCTTTGAAAGTTCCCATGTTATCCTTATGAAGAACATAATTGTTTACATTTTGATCAGCTGTATAATTTAATTGCTGTTATTTATTTTTCGATTCAATGAAACGCATTGAGTAAATTTATTTACTATTTGAGTTTGTGTAAACATAACCCCCAAAACGAAAACGGACCGTGTTAGTATGGTTGTATCTTGAATTTATATATTTATCGTTGCTTTGTGTCGCTATGACGGATCGTGTTAGCATGATTGTAACTTAAATTTGTGCATTTATCGTTGTTTTGTGTAGCTATAATTTGTTTATTTGTTGTTTTTTTCTTTTAAATGCCTCCGACGCGACAACAACGAAACATAGAAAGGAGGCGTACACGTCAGCACCTGACCCTGGACAATCTCTACTATTAGGTTACGAATGCGAGCTAACACTACCCCTAAAAGACTTTTCGTTCTCAATTTGACCCTCTATCAATGACATGTGTTGCCTGTACAGCGAGGCATTTTGAGAAGGAGAAAACCAGCCGGAATGCTTTAGGTTTATCAATAACATAATTGACAAAAAACATTATGTTTATCAAAAACATAACTTAACAACACCCTTATAAGCCCTAAATGAATAGAGACTATCATAAATATGACAAGCACCTTTTACAACTTCTTTCCATTTCCAATCAACCTGACCTGTCCTTCATCGGCGTGAGAACGAAAGTATTGGGGAAGTCCAGAGAAGCCTAGAACTGCGTAGATGAAAGAGAAGCCGCGTTGGATGACCTTGCCACCCCTTCGCATACCTTCATCAGCAATACTCATAGTGACTTTTTACAACGCAATTTTTGTTGTCAATTTGTCTGATCTGAACAATTTAAATATTTCAAAATTAACTAAGCGAATAGCTGATTATAATTGATTATTTTTATTGGCATTTGTGTAGCCACAATATCCGGATTGAGCGTAGTAAACGAACATCAACCAGGACGTGTTTGATTGATGCGAGCGAGCTCATCTTGAAAATGAAAGAGCATTTGACATTAAACCACAATAGGACCACATGGTATATTGGATTAAAATTTGCACTGGTTATCAGTGTTCGTTGACTTTGGAAATAAGTCAAACGTCACAGTGTCTAATGCTATTCAGCAAACATTCCACATAATTAGTTCCACTATTCGATCAACTTGAAATGCTTACATTTCTTAATAACGCTGCCATTGATTTTTATCGTATTAGCTTATCTAATGGCATAGTAAATACAACCCAAGGCTTCACCTGCGGTGAAGCTGCCATAAATATTTTACAGTACATAAGAAATAAACAGAGTATTACAATCATGACAATAATCATCCGTAGTGGCTTAGCCAAAAATGACAAAAGTAAGATATTATCATCATTGTGTCACGCACAGTTTAAATAGACACATTTTAAATTTCGATCATAGTTAGTTGTAATAAACATTATGAATCGGCATATTTTGGGGTAGGAGTTAAGAATTTTATATTTGAATTTCAACACAAAAAATCTTTTAAAATCAATATTTGATTTTCTCCGTAATTTTCTCTCTACAGCTTAAACCATACATTTTCGAAAGTTTAAAAATACCATAATCGGATTCCTCACCTATTAAAACATACATTTTGACATACGGATCAATATATTTGTACAATCCGTTCCTTAATAAAAACCTATATATTGTCATAATCGTCGCGCGAAATATAAGAATTTGTATTGACCTTATGGCTACATTTTCGATCATAGTTGTAATAAACATTATGAATCGGCATATTTTGGGGTAGGAGTTAAGAATTTTATATTTGAATTTCAACACAAAAAATCTTTTAAAATCAATATTTGATTTTCTCCGTAATTTTCTCTCTACAGCTTAAACCATACATTTTCGAAAGTTTAAAAATACCATAATCGGATTCCTCACCTATTAAAACATACATTTTGACATACGGATCAATATATTTGTACAATCCGTTCCTTAATAAAAACCTATATATTGTCATAATCGTCGCGCGAAATATAAGAATTTGTATCGTCCTTATGGCTACATTTTCTATCATAGTTGTAATAAACATTATGAATCGGTATATTTTGGGGTAGGAGTTAAGAATTTTATTTTAGAATTTCAACACAAAAAATCGTTTAAATTATATATTTGATTTTCACCGTAATTTTATCTCTACAGCCTAAACCATACATTTTCGAAAGTTTAAAAATACCATAATCGGATTCCTCACCTATTAAAACATACATTTTGACATACGGATCATGGTATGTCCGATTCGTGGTTTAATTCGATTCTTTACAAATTATTCAATTAAAATGCAATCAAAAACTACTTTCGGCCAGATATTTGGTTGGAATGTGGAATATCTTAGCTATTGTATAAAATTATAGCTTAACTAGTGTACATGTTGCTCGAAATCGAGCAATTGCAAAGAAGTACAGGAGTTACATATAAACAAATGACTTGTTAAAAAAACTAATAACAGTCATAATTTCCGATGATTTTAAAAGAGTCAACAAAAAGATTATTAACTAATGGAAAAACTCACAATTTACATAACAGTCCTATTCCAGTTTTAAGGGTTATTTTTTTGAAACTGCTTATGGACGGGAAATGGTAAGCTTACAATTTAAGTCAAAATAAAAAGTCTGTCAGCTTTTATAATGTACTGTACCTAAGTTATTTAGCCAATTTGTAGACAATAAGGTGTAGTCTACAAACTCTACAGAACTCTCATGCTTCCATGGGGAGCAATTAATTATTAATATTTAATTCCTGACAACAGCTGGAGTTTCAAAACAATGTTTGTTTCCCGTGTTAATCTTATGGAGAAATACGAAACTTTAAAGGGTCCCAGGGCCTCACTCTCTAATTATTTACCTAAAAAGAAAGTTTCCTGCACAACTTCACGTTACGCTCTTTCCAATGACACCAAAAACATGTCAATCGGTTCAGTAGTTTCGGAGGAGTAATTGTCACAAAAATCCTGCTTGCATATTAAATAAGTAAGTATAGATGTGACTGTGGACCCAATTTTGTACTAAACACACGCTGTTGTTTGATCTCGAGTAGCCGACCCAGTGTTACCATCAAGAGGAACGTAGCGCCAGCCACGTCCCTTTCACTTTCAACAATTTTACAACCCTCGCCAACCCTACACATCCAAAGACAGAGAGAGAGAGAGAGGGAGAGAGACAGTAAAACAGCTGTCGAAGTCGATCGGGTCGACCTAGCCCTAGGAGGATTAAACATTAAGGAGAGGGCACGCGAATAGGAATACACGTGTTGCGGTGAAGCCAGCTTTAGCAGAACACTAGAGGGGCACGCGGAGCCGTAGAGTGGCAAAAAGCCTCGGCTATAACATGGGAGAGATAGGGAAAAACGCGACGCGCGCTGTTTCGAATTAAAATTGCCGCTAAACTAAAACTCCCGTGTTATTCACCGATGGCATTCTTAAAGAAAATTAAATTTCCTATCGAACGGTGTCAATCATTCCTATAAAAACTATTATTTATTATTTATTATTGAAGATCAAAGTTGAATGAATTGACCTGGACTTTGAACATATGATTACTATAATTACGTTTTTGAAAAAAATATGATGTATCTACACAAATTAACAATTTATTCATGTTCCTTAAGAGTTTCTCGAAATAAAAAATATATATTTACCTATATTTAAAAGTGGTATTTATAAAAATAATTACAATAAAGTTTTTTTTATTTTTCCAGATTATAAAACAATCTTACTAATAATAGGTTAAAATGAAAATTTTAATTCGGGTGGGGAAATACATTTTAAATTAGTATTTTTCATAGTTTTCTCGATTTGTTAATATAATTTTTTACTAGTTTTAAGTCATTGATGTGCTAGACAGGTGATTTTAAATAGCCAAAGTTAAGAAAAAATGCAAAGCCACTCTAACTTTTTTTACACCAACAGCCGTTACAATTAAATTACAATCATAAAAAGTAAAACAATTTCTTGGTAATCAAATTCTTGATTTTTTAAATATCATATTGAACTATATTTGATCTGTTTGCCCAAAGAAACTTCGAGTAAAAAGTGTAAATGTTCAACAATCATCGCGTCTTCTGACGCCAAAGTGCGTTTATCATTCTTTTAAAGGATTAAAACCTATTTTATTTCTCTTTAAGAAAATGTTCAAATACACATACAGTACTACTTATGATTTGAGTTTTAATTGGTGATATGGCAGGATTTGAACCCGGGACCCCATGAACCGGAGTCCCGCGCTCTGGTTAGAGTATTATAAATAATACACAATACAAGTATGGCAAAAAATAAAAACAAGGACAACGAATTCAAAAATACAAGTCGTCCTTGTGTAAATTACTCACCTTTGAACGTACTATTGGTTCATAAATATGACTTTCCTCTTAATAGGTTCCTAATATTACGGTTAGAATTTAACTTTTTAATTTTCGTAGCATGATGAAGTCTAATTTTTAAATAGTCAATTGATATTTCTGTTACCAAATCTTCCAGTAACGCATACAACGCAGTATGAGAGGGGGGCGGGAGAGTAGCGCTGCCTCTCCCCCTCCTCAGTACGCTGGCTTCAACGAAACTACAGCGTGTCCTCTCCTTAATGTTTAATCCTCCTAGACCTAGCCTCGGTCGTCAACTCGCTTTCTTTTTCTTCGCCTACAAGCGTTTGAATAGGGGCGCGGGAAAACTACTTGTGTGATGCGGCACGCGTAAAAAGGCCTTCGGGTAGTTCTAGAGCGCCGCCAGAATTGGGTCGCTGGAGTCGCGTTTTAGTTGCCACTTTACTATTGAAGACTCTTAAGTGGCAAAAGAGTTTATGACGAAATATACCCCCACCGCAACAAACCTGCAGACTAAGCAAATATATATTTGCCTGATTGGATTTACACTAAAATGACTTTTTGAAAATATCACAGTTATTCCATATTTAAATAGAATAAGTTTAACAAGTACTTAGGTTTGCTGCAACAGGGAGGGTAAAAGTGTGTTTTTTTGTAAAATAATAACATTTTATAAATAAATAAATGATTTTTTTATAATTTAATGCAAATATTTTCATAAACAAGAAAACTACTACAGTTTACTTATTCCCTGGTGTGAGTGAGGGTATACATTCAACTCTAGAAAATACGCTGGTCAACGAACGACAAAGAGCCGCCGATGTCTAGAGTTTCCTTGGATGGGTGGCCGACCGACCGGTGGTCATAGGGTGACGACACAAAGGGGGTGGTAGGCGGGTATCCGTGTCGGCCAGTGAGTCAGTGTTACCGGTGTTACTTCAAAGATGAATTATTGCCCTCGGGGAATCCCGAGGTAGGCGCGGCGCCGCCAGCTCGACACTTGTTTCGGTCACTGGTCTTGGTTGATTGTTTCGTTTTCGTTTTACTATCTTTTGATACTTTTACATAAACGATATAGCCATGATACATTACTAATGAAAATTCAATAAGTACATTGCACACTATAAAAAAAAAACTTACATATAGGATAGTTCATGTAAACAGTTGTTACTTAAATCGTTTGGAACTCTGGCCACGTCTATATTCTTCATTAGAGTGAACTTAACTGCAGGCTATTCAATAGACTGTAAAAAAAACTGTGAATGATTTTATGTACTTGGGGTTTTTTTTTATAATTATAGCAAAAGCTACCAATCTTTGTCATCCGCGTCATAATTCTTGAGCTAACTACTTCTGCAGTGATATACCTTACACGTCACAAAACTGTATTAACCCTAGATCCAGTACCTCTGCTCCAACTAGTATTATAACATTGCCGTCCAGGAATCTTTGAACATATAGTTTGACAATAATTGCATGGATAGTACAGCCGTTTCATTTTTTTATTTATTTTATTTATTTTACATTCCAACGGACAGCTCCATTTTGATATTTCGTACAAATCAATGCAATACAAACAAGACTTTCTTAAAGCTAGTTATAAATAATGTTGAGTGAAAAACAAAAGAAATTAGAATGAATTTATAACAACAACAACAGAGATGGCAACAAGATGGCAAAAAGACAGCGGTTGCAACAAAACAAGTGAACATAAACAAAACAGTTACAACAAAACAAATCAGTAAAAGCGTTCAACAACAAGTAACGTATGAGTTCAGTAAGCGTTTCAACAAGGATTTATTTACTATATGTTCTTAAAACTGAAATTAATTAGAAATACTATTAAAATAAATTAAATTAATTAATTTGATGTGAATTTAGCTTTAGTTAACAACACTCATACAAGTTCATAAACATAAACCAAATAACATTTTTTTTACTAGAAACGATTTGCAGGGTCGTCCAGATGAACTTGGAAATAGTACCATAGATAAAAGGAGTAGACATACTCTGTCATACATACATGTCTATACTCCTTTTATCTATGATAGTTCATTAGAAAATCTGAATATACAGTAGTGCCGTGCATTTGAAGTACTTACTCAGAACACAGACTTACTTGAGGACAGTTACACAATAAAACGCAAAGATCCACGGAAGTAAAGACTACATTATTTAGTAAAAAAAAAACAAGGATGCGTCAGTTAGGGCCAGTTAGACAATTGAAGTACACAGAATTGAATCACCATAGTATTGTCCACGCAACAACGTGAGAGGATAAAACATGTACTTCTTCAATTATAATTACATGTTTCTGTGTAAAACCGAAGACGTCTACAGACTTTACTAAGAAAAACTTCTCCCCGGTAACACAGGCAATGGGAATTCCTTCTAGACAAGGTTTTCAATAGGCCTACAACAAAATCATAAAACAAAAGATGTTTCTCAGGCTAAGTAGCACACTGTGCACTTCAGCAAATATATAGTTTACCGAGATAACTATTGCTAACCAAGACAACAGTGTCATTTAAGGAGAAATAGTACAAACTAATGTCACCAAAAGTCTAAATTCATTCTTTATTTTATTTTTTTAAGAGAGGGAAAAATAGACAACAAAGCTTTAAATAACCGGTATTATCAATTTGTATTTATCTCTCAATTGAATAAATGTAACGGTAGTTACCTCACCACTGTTAACAATATTTGACCCTCCTATTACATAAATATGTTAGTTAATTTAATATTCAAACTCGTGTACATGTTGCTCGAATTCGATCAATTTCAAAGTATTACAGAATTTATTTCAAAACGAAAAAAGTAATAATCAATGAGTTTAAAAGAGTCAACTCAAAGATCACCAGTGTGTAACTGCTGGAGATACTCACGATGTATATACAGTAATCAACATTTCCTGTAAATATTTTATCATATTTCATAAATTGGTATTGCTTTTTAATGTTTCTACAAATGTTTCCTGACTTATAGCTGCATAAGGTTGTCCATGTTTATCTTATTTATTGATAAACCTATGTATGGCACCACCCTTGTCGCCAGCAGTAAGTTTACAAATTTCAGTAATTTTTTAATAAAGATAAACACTTTTTTGATCATATTAAGGACTTCCTGTTGTCTGTAACAATTTTATTTGTTCAATCGGCGTATTTTTATTTATTTAGCTAAATAAAACATTTATTTAATTGAAGTAAACTAATATAGGCCTATTTATATTCACTGTACTGTGTATAACAAAATATCGATTGAGAAACAAACAATTACACGTAATAAGAACCTCGCTAGTCCGCTGCATTGTGATAGCTGAAAATCGTCGGAATGAAAACCGCCGCTACAAGATACAGAAGTTGGTACGCCTGCAGTGCCCTCCACAGCTGCGCGCGCCGCTGGCACTGCCGCTCAACACATCCCCACCTAAAAGACGAGCAAGTGGCAAGTCGGTCGGGAGGATTGACGACAAGTTGGTTTCTCGTATATAATAATTTAGATTTACAGGCCGGTCAACTGGACTGACGATGAAATAACTTGTCGACGTACTGGTTTTCAGTATTTATCTATTTAATTAAAAAAGACGGTCTAGTGGCAAGACGACCAAGTATCTTGTCGGTCAACTGGTGGCCCCCCTTTCATATGTGCATGAAATGTTGGTGTGAAACCAACTTGTATAACTTTAAGCTAAATGGTTTAAGTTACATGGCTTCGTCAAGTGATCCTTCTTCAGTATTACACTACTATAGTTTCGGACTTGAAAATAAGTCCATCTTCAGAAAACGTCAATAGGTCATCTAACCAAATTGGTTAGATGACCTATTGACGTTTTTGTTAACCTGAAGATGGACTTCCAGAGGCTACCTCACCATGTATACCTTTGAAGTAGAGGCTATATTTATTCCCAAAAGGTATCAAACGCCAGCTCCTGATCAAATCTTTTCTATCACTTTAAAGTTTGTTTCGTGTTTTTAGTCTTCACGTACAGAGACTTATAGTGTGATTGTTGACGGAAAGCGGCTGGCTGAAGGGTCGACCCTACTCACACACACGCAGGCCTCACACACACAGACGCAAGGGATTAGGACGGACGTGGGACGGACCATTGTCCTGCCGCGCGAGTCATCGCTGGCTCACGGAAATTAAACTATGAATTTTTTTAATTTTACGTTTGTTAAAAAGTCTGGTAACGCTTTTGACTTCAGCTCAAAATGCTTAGTAAAATGATACCAAAAATATATATTTTGCTTATAAAGTGTAAAAGCTACGAATATTTAAACACGCTTTGATTAGCTAGCTACTTGTCATAATCGTTTCGTGTTTGGACTCATTTTTCATTGAATTAAACAACAAATGTATTAACACTAACCATTTTACTGTATATCTAACATCAAATGAATTGCAATTTTGAGGTATCATACAACAGATGTTATATTTCGACTTAGTGAATAGGGGATCGGGGCTTTCAGGCTATTAGGACGGTGGTGAGTGTGCGTGCGTGAGTCGGGTCCCTCGCAGGTAGGGCTGAGCTCCAGCCGCACTCCGGTAAAAATCAGACTATAAATCTTTGTATTAAATTGTTAGCAATCATAAATCGTGGACAGAATCTTCCACAAAAGATAAATACAATATAGTTCAACACCCTAGAACTCCTTAAAAAAAATATGTTTTGTTAAGGCTTCGTCATAATGTTAAAAATACTCAATACAACAAATTCATTAATTTTACATATGTAAACGTTGATAGTTGTGTGCGTATTGTATTTTAATATATCTTCTGTATACATCTAGTCCTCTATATTTTCTGTGTACACAAATGCTTCTGTATACACTTTTTTGCAACTCACAGTAACTGAGAAATATTCTAAACTGGTGAACTGTTTTTATAAATTTTTGCCATTATTTCTCAACCCGTGCTTAAAAAATTAGTGACTCGTGGATAAATCCAGATACAAAATTTAATCTAAATCGGACCACAGGTTTTGTATGTAGCTCTGTATCTGGATCATACAAGTGTGTATTATATAACCTGATATTAGTCAAAATATGTTTTATTCTATAACGTTTAATTTAATTAAACATAAAAGTTATGCTCCCTCCATTTTTAAAGTATTCAGTCCAAAAATGTAATAAATTTACTTGTGCATACATATTTATTTCGTTTTAATAAATAATTGAGGTGATGCAATACACTTATGTAGGCAGTCGCAGCAGTCGAATCCGGGCATAGCGCCTAAAGTTTCACGAACGCAAACCGCGCAACGAGTAGCTAAATGAGCCGTAGAGTAAGTGAGCCATCTAATATTTTGAAGAGGGTTCACTTACTCTACGGATCATAGTGCCAATGAACTGTAGAGTAAGTGAGCCATCTAATATTTTTCTGCAGGCTCGTATAGTATACGAGCCTATTCCTATAATTTATATTATTCATTATTTTGGCTCGTATACTATACGAGCCGATTCCTAAATTATCAAATAATTCGTAAGCTTGGCTCATAGTCACTATGATCTGTAGAGTAAGCGAACCTTCCTACTGTATTTTTAAATATAATACACGAGGCTCATAGGCACAATGATTCGTAGAGTAAGTGAACCCTCTTCATTTATTTTTTATTTTCGATAGGCTCGTATAGTATACGAGCCTGTAGTGCAAGTGAACCTTCAATATTATTTAAAAAGCTCGTATAGTCTATGATCTGTAGAGTAAGTGAGCTGTCCCCATTTTCGCATTATCTGTATCATACAAGTGTGTACCTATTATATAAACTTATATTACTCAAAATGTGTTTTATTCTATAACGTTTCATTAAATTTACGCTTATGCCTACATATTTATTTCGTGATAATAAATAATTCAGGTGATGCAATACACTAATGTAGACAGTCGCAGCAGTCGATGCCGGGCATATAGCGCCTAGAGTTTTGTTGGTTAGTCTATGGTTTCACGAACGCATACCGCGCAACGTGTAGCTAAATGAGCTGTAGGCCTATATATTTAATGGCTGTAGTGTAAGAGAGCCATCTAATATTTTACCGCAGGCTCGTGGCTCATAGTCACTATGATCTGTAGAGTAAGTGAACCTTCCTACTTCCTACTTCCTACCGCATGGTGGAAGGAAAAAACATGGTGTTTTTTCCTTCCACCATGTTCCTACCGTATATTTAAATATAAGACACGAGGCTCATAGGCACTATGATCTGTAGACTAAGTGAACCCTCTTCATTTATTTTATATTTTCGATGTAGTGAAAGTGAACCTTCTATTATATATACTATTTATAATATTATCATAGTTTAGTCTATTATATTATTTATAAAGCTCGTATAGACTATGATAATATGTAGAATAAGTTAGCTGTCCCTGCTCAATCCACTCCTTAATAACGAATCCCTACCCTATAAATTCCACCAATCCACCCCAATCCACCACTCCGATTCTGATCATCTGACTCTGAACTCTGACAGACGACAGGGACAGACTGAGACAATTTAATTTGTCATTTATTTGAGCAATTCCGGTTTCCGGTTGTAGCATGTTCTCCAACTCCAACTCCAACAAAATGCTACATGCAAACTGGACTGGAGTGTTGTGTGTGTTGACTTGACTTGACTTAATGACTTGACTTGAGGGTTGGAGGGTTGGACGTCTTGTCTTGTACTTGTTTCAGTTTGTTTATAGGTGTAGGCTACTTTTCTTTTATGAACTTATGATGGCTTTTATCGATGTCAGCTTGGTTTTTTAGTTTCTGTACGATTTATAAACTGTATGAAAATAATAATGTGCTGAACGAGTTTATTCTAGCTCATATTTTTGTTTGATCAAGTTAAAATTTGATTCTGTAATTTTAAAGTTTAAACAATATTTTTACATTTGCATGTCAAGAATAGTTCCGTGTCCAAGTCACATTCTTCTGACTGCTGAAAATTTCAACCAGAGGTTAGTCAAAAGTTTGAAGCGGTTATTTGTCTAAATTCGAATTATGATTTATAAATATTTTCTCATTTCAAAGTGAAGGCATGTGTTTGGGACCTTAGTTTTATTATCTACTTTCTACTTTACTTTGGTCTATATGGCATCAGTAAAGAATATCCCTCTGTAGAATGTGGGCTAGATTTTCATTCTATTCTGTGTACTGCGTCCTGTAATCCAGCTACTAGGAGGTTACCGTACGAATTGTGGATATTTATAGGCAAGCACTGTAGATGAGATACTACCTTGTGTGGATTAACGGCCACACGGGTGAGTACTACGACTATCCGCAGTACCATCCTGATAATTAGACCAATTCGTATTTATCAAAGACAAAAATGTGGTTCGGATTCCACTATTCTGTAGGTTCCTAAATCGCCATTAGCTGTATGGGTTATTAATTAACAGCTGTGTCTAAGGAATATGTCGGCCTTAGTCACTAACAAGACTACAAGATCACACCACGCATCTCCTTTGCTTAAAATACCTACTTACTTTGTATGTTCGCCATTTCAAATAAAAGTATTAATTAATAGCCTATGTAACTTATGCACGTGAAGACTTTTACATATTTTGATAAACTAGTGTACATGTTGCTCGAAATCGAGCAATCGCAAAGAAGTAAAGGAGTTATTTAAAAACAAATAACTTATTTAAGAACAAATATAAGTCATAAATTCCGATGAGTTTAAAAGAGTCAACTCAAAAATTACGTAACTAATGATAATACTCACAATGTACTTAACAGTTCAATATAATCAACATTTCTTGTAAATATTTTATCATTTTTCAAAAGCTGATCTGGCTTAAAGTGTATTGTAGAAATGTTTCCCCCTTATAGCCGCAATAGGTTGTCCATGTTGGTCTTTGTCAATGATAATGTAGTCTGCATGGTATCACCCATTGTCGCCAGTACGTTTACAAATTTCAGTCTTTATTTTAATAGCACCAAATAACCATTAACTAAGTTTACCTGATTTTCTGCATAACCTCTCTGTCACAATTTTACAATTAACATTTGTTCTTCCTCTCACTTTTAATTTCTGACAACAGCTGGAGTTTCATAACAATGTTTGTTTCCCATGTTAATCTTATGGAGAAATACGAAACTTTAAAGGGCCCCAGGCCCTCACTCTCTAATTATTTCCATAAAAAGAAAGTTTCCTGCACATCTTCACGTTACGCTCTTTCCAATGACACCAAAACCATGTCAATCGGTTCAGTAGTTTCGGAGGAGTAATTGTCACAAAAATCCTGCTTGCGTATTAAATAGAAGTACTAGTGGTCGTCCAGTGGTCGAAAACACGACCAAAAATATGTAATGTACCCGCATAGAATATTGGATTCTGAAGTAGACATTCCATCTATATCAGTTGTTGCATTTTATTTACTAAAAACATGTGGTCGTGTGAACCAGTCACAGTATGCGTGTTTAACATTATATTTTCGATCTTATTTTTTGTTGCTGACAAAGTTGATGGGTCATAACAGTTAGTAGCTATAGCTCTTAATTAGTCATTCCATAATTTTGACTTGGTAAAAATCATCGTGTAAAATCATCAACTGTGTTGTTGGTTCCTCTTTTAAACATCCCGTTTATTTGTAAGGGGTGTTAATATTTTATGTTGGTATCAGTGGTATGTATAGTGGAGCAGGTTTTCGTTACCGTTGGAACAGCGTTTGTTACAACCGATCCAGTTTTTTTTTTCTGAGACTAGCCAGCAAAAAAAACAATGACCAAGAACTTCTTGATAACAAATGCTCTTTAAGCTATCAACGTCTCTTCAGTTAAATACCTCAAACTGGAAAATTTACAACTACAGGTTGATGAATTTGGTATTTTATTTCACCTTATAACTTATCCGTAATAGACTTATAAAATATTTATAAGTTATAGAGCTATAATAACTGAAGAGATGTTAATAAATTTAAGAGCATTGTTATCAAGTTCTTCTTTAAAAATAAAATTTCATTGCATATTACCTATAGGTATTTTTACTAGAGAACCCGTGCGGCTCGATGAGCCGCATAGTATGAAACATAACTCCGAGGAAAACATTATGCTTAAATTCGAGTAATTGTAGTTACATCTTAGAGTTGTTTAAACACTTGTTAGAAACTAATTTTAAATATCTCTATTTGCGTGAAAAAGGTTCACCTACCTACATTATTTCTGCTCAGTTTTAACTGATAACTTCTAATGAATGCTAAACGATCTGCTCCAATTCAAGTTTGTTAACATGTTACAACAAAGTTTTTCCAGCATTGAGAATCGAAGAAAACTGTTGCCTTACTGATAGCCTGTGTTAAGTAATTTAAGTTTGAGTCATTTTATTTCTTTGATTTGAGACTTCCCTCTAATCAAACAAATTTTCTCCGTAGAGAATCCTGAAAAGTTTGGTGATATCAACCATTTCATGTGCTCCATTTTTTACCCACAAACTCTGGGTTACCAACTGGACGGCCATAATCTGCTTTGAATACGCTAAAGCAGCAACACAATTGAAAGTTGGTTAACATATTTTAACGTGTTGTCTGTCAGTCACATTATATGACCCACATAAGAATGTTCTCATGTTGTTCAGTTGAGTTTCTCTTAATACCTGTCCCAAAGTTTTGAAAGTATGGATTCATTTGTTGAAATAGGTTGGATAACTCTTGTAGCTAAAGTTTGGAAAGAAATTCTCATTTTCTCTTAACTAGGTGGCGTTCGCAGAGGCATCCACAAAATTGAGCGGAGTCATCAAGGGTTTATATTATATTGTTTTGGTCATACTGCAGTAATACCAGTCGTTTTTAATGCATGCGTTGCGGGTCTAAAGTAGCATTTTTACTCTTTAGGAAGTAGAAATAGTTTTTATCCTTTATGGAGTAAAATCAGCTGTTGTCAACTCAGTTGTAAATTACTATTATAAACGATTGCATGTATCGAAATATGTATCGATTCGTGCTTCGTAATTATTTTAACCTATAGTCTACAGTCTCTTCCCATAGTGTTTTAGCATCGCAGATACATTAATCCATTCCCACACTCAACACGCTTACCTTTACTACTTCCTTCACAACCACCTACGTCAGTGTTTCCCAACCAGTGTGCCGCGACACATTGGTGTGCCAGTAGGCCTCTGTAGGTGTGCCGCGAAATTTTAAGTAGTTAAACAATTTTTGATCAAGAAAGAAACTTTTAATAAACATACGTCAAGCACAAGTTTCCCACTAGAACTGAAACTATTTGGCCACTAGGGCACTATTTGGGTTTATTTAATATTTCTCACTCATTATTGGTAAATTCATACAACATTTTAATCGAGCTCAATGTTTTATCATTATTTAAAACTTTCCACTTAATAAACACTAAATAATGTACATATGTTGGATAACAAATGTGAGTTTTATATTTTTACCTTGGTAAACCCACCTTTATATTATATACACATATATATTTACTTGTAAAAAATAGGTTAGGCCTATACAGAGTAAGATGTAATCGAAAAAAAAAAGATTTTTTTATGCACTTACTAAATGTAATTTTAACCAATGATATTTTGTAGACAAATAAATAAATAAATATATCTTTATTGTCACATAAACGTTTTACAGATTACATAGCATAAGCTACAAAAACAGGTGACATTGTCAATATAATCATATATCATAATAAGTACCTAAAATACTAAAAAATAACCAAGATTCTTAGAAATAATTATTTGGGTTATTTTATAAAACATAATATTTGCTAATTTAAAAAATTACCATCATTCAAAAATTCGTCAATACTATAATATAATAGACAAGTGTGCCGTGACTCCAAAGTTGTTCTAGTTAGTGTGCCCTGAACGGAATAAGGTTGGGAAACACTGACCTACGTCGTGGTCCTATTTCCCTCTCTTCCCATAGCATTTAAGGATTGCAGATACATTAATCTAACCGCTACAAACGGTTTCCAGTTCCCACACTCCACACTGCCCACCTTACTACTTCCTTCACCTCTTCTTACGTCGCGGACATGTTTCCCTCTCTTCCCATAGAATTTTAAGATTGTAGATACCTTAATCTAATCGTCATAAACAGATCCCACTCTCCACACAGCTCACCTTGACTACTTCCTTCACCACTTCATACGTCTCGCACCTTTTCTCTCCCTTTCCATAGCATTTTAGGATTGCAGATCCCATAATCTAATCGTCATAAACAGTTCCCACACTCCAGACTGCTCACATTTACGACTTCCTTTACCACTTCCTACGTCACGGACCTGTTTACCTCCCTTCGCATAGCATATTAGGATTGCAGATACCGTGATATAATCGTCATAAACAATTCCCACACTCCAAATTGCTCGCCTTTACTACTTCCTTCACCACTTCCTACATCGCGGACCAGTTTTCCTCCCTTCCCACGGCATTTTATAATTGCAGATACCTTAATCTAATCGTCATAAACAGTTCCCACATACCAGGCAGCTCACCTCGACTACTTCCTTCATCACTTCCTACGTCGCGGACCCGTTTTCCTCCCTTCCCATAGCATTTTATGATTGCAAAAAATACCTTAATTTAATCGTCATAAACAGTTCCTACACTCCGGACTGCTCTCATGTTCTACTTCCTTCACCGCTTCCTACGTCACGGACCTGTTTACCTCCCTTCCCAAAGCATTTTATGATTGCAGATACATTAATCTAATCGTCATAAACAGTTCCAACACTCCGGACTGCTCGCCTTTACTACTTCCATCGCCACTTTCTACGCCACGGACCTGTTTCCCTCCCTTTCCATAGCATTTTATGATTGCATATACCTTAATCTAATCGTCAAAAACAGTTCCCACACTCCGGACAGCTCACCTTGACTACTTCCTTCATCACTTCCTACATCGCGGACCCGTTTTTCTCCCTTCCCATAGCATTTAATGTTTGTTGATACCTTAATCTAATCGTCATGAACAGTTTCCACATTCCAGACTGCTCACCTTTACTACTTCCTTCACCACTTCTTACGTCACGTACCTGTTTTCCTCCTTTCCCATACCATCATATGATTACAAATACCTCAATATAATGGTCATTCATAAGCAGATCCCACACTCCGGACAGCTCGCCTTGACTACTTCCTTCATCACTTCCTACGTCGCGGACCCGTTTTCCTCCATTTCCTTATAGTTTTTGGAATGCATATACCTAAATCTAATCGTCATTAACAGTTTCCACACTCCAGACTGCTCACCTTTAGTACTTCCTTTAGCACTTCCTACGTCACGGACCTCAAGCTAGTGTCGTCATTTGATAATATTTATGATTCATACAGTTGTTGTTCTAATATCTGTGGAATAATGCTATCAGCTATTTCTTTATCTACTGCATTCAAAAGTCAACAGCTGATCATTTGTCTTTGTTTATGTGTCAAATACTGCTTCCATAAGGTTACATTGAAACTTTGAGACCCAGTGGGGCGGATTCCTGAGAGTTATTTTTAACGCCATATAGATGTTGGCACTCACCGATATGGTCTTTATCACCATCCAAAATTTGAAAACGATTGATTCAGCCGTCTAGGAGGAGTTTGCGTATTACGAAATGCATAAAAGTCGACGTATAAGAGCTTCGCTCGCTCCGCTCAATGAACAGTGTATAGGCCTATTATTTGCCTCTCCTGAATCATAAAAATAAACATGACCGTAACTACTCGATCGTCAAATACATTAACACTGATTCCTTCACTTATGTTTGGTATAATATTGCCACTAAAACTTTCAATAGCAAATGAGTTTCTGAAACTTCTTATTTTTGACTTGAAATGTCTGGATTGTGTTGGTGAATTCAGTCCCAAAAACTTTGTATAAGTTTGTCAGAGATACGGGCAACATAACCTAGAAGCAAACAATCCATTTACGTTTTTCTCAATTGAAGTAGACCGAGTAATACAAAAGTTTACAATAAAAACATAAGGTCAGCAAAGATTTGGTATAGGCCTAATCTTACTACTTGAACTTATCATAGTCAAGGCATTATTAAAGTGTCTACCAAATGTTTTGAAATTTCTCGATCTGTCAGTGTCAGAAGTAAACAATTCTTGCATGCATTCATTTGATCTGTGATTAGGCAAGTTTACTTTACCACCGTGAAAACACTATGTGCTTCGTATATTTTTTCACTTCCAAAGTAAGTTGCATAGCATAACTGTCGAATATTATTCATCTCACCTCTCACCAAGTGAATTTGTATCTAAATGGGTATCTGTTAGACCAGGCATCTCTTTTTCTACTCTCCTCATACGCATAAGATATCTTATTATTAATTGTCTCCTCCTCCTGTTTTCAATATTACTTTTTTGAACTTGAGGCATTTTCTGTTCTTCCAACAAAACTGATAAACTGTTTAACTTGGCCTTAACCTACTGAATATTACAAACATTAATATTTACTCCCGAAAAGCTAACGAGTTTCATTTGATAAACAGCGGTTTTTTGTTTTTAAATTTGTTCTGTGTATTTCTTATGGGGAAAACCCGACCTTTGAGAGGGTCTCATGCCTCACACGTTAACACGTTCGCTGCTACGGACGTTCCGGAACGTCAAACAGGCCACGGCGCCAGGAGCTAGGAAAGTTCCGGAACGTCGCCGTTCATCGATGTTTAACGTTTCCATGGATCAGCCAGCTCGTCACGAGCGTCCTATATTTCTTTGCAGCTTGTGGGGATTTACTTTTCTGACAATAAAAAATACTAGGACCTTTCTTTGGACACCCCTACCAAGTTTCTACGCCCAGCCGTTCTCTCAAATTAGTGGGGACAAAGTTTCCAATTAAAGATTTAGATTCCCCCATGTTAATCTTATGGGAGAAACTCCAACTTTGATGGCCTGTGGGGCAAAGCTCGAGGATTTTTATTGCAGGAATTGGTGAAAGGGGGCGTCTACACAAAAAATGCTTTATTTTGACACGTCGTTTGTAAAAATCCGTCCATTATTAAAGGAGGAGTAGTGTTTCGTAGAAATCGCCTTCACGTATTATATATAAGGATAGTTTCCCAAAACCACCACCAGGGTTGTTTAGAACAGGGCTTTGCCCCACCTCTTTCCTGCTAGATAGCGACACTACTTTACCGACTGCAACCTAGGTAGTGCTGCTATCTATCAGAATCACTTAGTACTATGTCCAAAGCCAGCTTTATTGCAAAACATTGCCATCCAGTACAACTACTGTTGTTTTTACTGAGAGTCAGTGTATCGGCAGCAATGTTTACGCAGCGGCGAGCGTTAGTTCAGCTCCTGGCGCCGTCCCGGCATCTAGCGGTCAGCAGCGAACGTGTTAAGAGTAGGAATTTTAAAAACTACAAAACTACAAATTGAGACGAATCTTTTGACACCTGAAATTGGTCCACAAATAAGGGAGGAGTTGCGTTAACAAAAAACGGCTTCACGTATTATATATATAGATTTTAACCATAGTCTATTTGGGAAGCCTCCCAAAGAAACTCAAACTCATTGGTTTTAGGGAACGACTTATTTTAACACACAGAAAGCATTGACCCAAATTAACTTAAATTTATATCGCATAATTATTTCATAATACTTGTAAACTATTACCTTTCTATTACCTATCCAGATCCCCTTTTAGAATTTTTTTAGGGCAAGTGTGTAGTAATAATAATAATAATAATATTCTGTATTTGCTTCAGACAATACAAAGATTGCATAGCATGCGTCAACATATACAAAATAAAAGAAAAGGGCACAATAGAACAAAATAATCCATGAAAATACAACATAACAAAAATATACAGCCAGAGTGTTATTTATTTTGTGTTGTCATGGTGAAACCAACTTCAGCCAAGGCGTGTTTATTCCCTATGGTCCATGAACTCATCCACCGAGTAGAACACGTTTGACACTAAGAAGCGTCTTAATTTTGCTTTGAATTTAGTGTTGCTGTTTTCATCTCTGATACCTTTCGGGATCCTATTCAGGAGAACGACACCAGCCTGGGACGGCATTCGTGCCATACAGGCTAACCTGTGCTGCACTGGCCTATACACGTCCCTGGATCTAGTGTTGTAATCGTGTACACCTCTGCCCTGTATTAGGCAGCCTTTAGACTTGCAAAAAAATGCAGTCTCTAGGATGTACAGCCCAGCAAGCGTGAGCAAGCTATAAACCCCGGCACGACTCTCTACGTCCAAGTTTAGCTATGATACGGATGGCTTTTTTCTGGAGAATGAAAAGACGGTTTAAATTTCTCTGGGAGCAATTTCCCCACAGAGAAATGCCATATGAGAGGTGGCACTGTATCAAACCGCTAAGCCATCAACAACAACAACTCAGTAGGACAGTGTTGTGAAAGGCTCCTCAGCAAGTATATTGCTGAAGACACCTTCTTACAAACACTATCCACTTGCTCATTCCAAGTCAACTCACTACTGTATCGATGAGCATTCCGAGGAATTTTGAAAACCCGACCTCTTCGATTACTGTGTCATCTATCATTGCAGTTGGGTGGTATGCCTTCCGAGCGGTATTGCCTTTGAAAATCATGCAATTTGACTTCGAGGGGTTGACTTTGAGGTTTATGTTCTCAAAATATTGAATGCAAGAATTTGTTTCAACAAAACATTGAATTTCTATCTGTTCAACACTGTTGGAACTGAAAGAGAGAGTCGTGTCGTCCGCGTATTGGACTATGCGTCCATTAGGTATTGCCAATTTCAAATCATTCACATACACCAAGAAAAGGAGGGGGCCGAGAATCGATCCCTGGGGGACGCCATATCTCAGACTGGTGGTATGTGAAAGTGCACCGTTGACCTGCACTTGTTGGGTCCTTCCAGAAAGATAGGACTTCAACCATAAATGTGGCAAACCTCAAATACCACAGCTCCACAGTTTGTCAAGGAGTATGTTGTGATCCACGCAATCAAAAGTCTTAGACAAATCAAGAAAGACACTTAGTGTCATGTTATGTTTGTCTAAGTTGCTGAC
This sequence comes from Macrosteles quadrilineatus, assembly GCF_028750875.1. NCBI lineage: Eukaryota > Metazoa > Arthropoda > Insecta > Hemiptera > Cicadellidae > Macrosteles > Macrosteles quadrilineatus. The sequence goes on from NW_026542594.1 coordinate 154,118,118, forward strand.
AATAATTTTCACTAAGTGGATGATTGCATCCACAGTAATTTCCCTTTCCAGAAACCAAACTGGTCTTTGGACAAAACATTGAATCGGTCAAAGAAATTTATCATCCTGCGCATAAATAATCATTCATAAATTTTGCTTAGCACTGGCAGGATAGAAATAGGCCTGTAATTGCTTGGCTGATGAGGATCCCCTTTTTTGAAATTGGAATTAGTTTGGCAGCTTTGAGTGAATTTGGAAATTGGCCATTCTCAAAAGAAAGATTTATTGATTTGGTGAGGGGGGGGGCACGATGCCCTTGGGGCATTTGTTAAATATCCAAGTAGACATACTATTAACATCCGTTGATTTCTTTGCCTTAAGCTCACAAATCTCTCTCTCCACTTCCCGTTCGGTTACGCCAGTCAGATACATCGACTCGGCTACCTATATGCTGACCTGCCCAGGAGTAGCCGGAGGTGTGAGGCCAGTATCACCGACATTCGCAAAAAGGTTAATTAGGACATTTGCCACATCCAGCGACCCCAGAATAGCTCTAACCTCCACCTCCGGTTCAATTGGTTTTGAAATTCTAACCGAGGGTTTTTTTCTCGTTTATGATTTGAAAAATTATCAGCACTTTTCAGCCTTTTGTTTTATTTCGTAGCTTTTTGCTGCTCTCAGTACCTGCCTGTATATTCGTTTGTATGAATTGTAAAAGATTTTAAATTCAATGCTATTGTGGGTTTTTAACTGCATCCAATAGACCTTAAGCTTTTCCCTTGACACTAAAATGATAATTGAGACAAGCGTTTATTGAATTTAAACATTCATCAGGGCAAGTAACTCCTTCTAGACAGCTCTATCTTTCTCGCTCTATCTCCTTGCTGAGCAAGATAAAGTTTTCAAGGCATGGGTTTCTCTTTGAGTTGACAATTTGTAGTAGGTGGCAGGGTGCAGAGCCCGCGATAGTAGTGACCTGAGCGCAATGATCCGACACGGCAGTGGAGACGACAGAGACAGGCACTTCACCAATGTTGGTAATAACATTGTCAATGGCAGTCTGCGATGTTTGTGTCACCCTGGTGGTTGAGTTCACAGACCATTTCAGCCCAAAACTATCTAAAACATCTCTAAGAACTTGTGTTTTGTAGTCTTTTGAGTCTAAAACATCAATATTGAAATCCCCTGCAATCAGGAAAGATTGTTTTTTTTTAAGTAATGTGCTGCAGAAAATGAAAGGATTCAAATTGTTCAGCAAAAATATCAAAATTACCATCCGGGGATTGGTATAGGGCATAAATACATAAGTATTTATTTTCCTTGACAAAAACTTTAGCTCCACAAATTTGAGTGATAATTTAACTGGCAAAGTTTCTAATTTTAAATTATTCCCAAAAAAGAGTGCAACACCTCCCCATTTAGCATCAGTTCGAATGAAGTATTCCCCTAGACTGTAATTTGGAATTTGAGCAAACTGAACATAAGTTTCATTATAACCAAACTCAGATAGAACCAAAACATCAGGCTTGAGCTCATTGCAGAGAATTTCTATTTCAAGTGACTTGTTTGTAGCAACCTGTATGTTCTGGTGTACTATTTTCAATGAGTTTCTTAAATTTAATGAAGTGCGATCTGTACGAATGTTGTGTTTGTTAATGTGTAACAGTAGTAGCTCTGCTATTGACTGCTTCAGAAAATGTGTCGTAGGGCGGAACCTTGGGCCTCGGTGTTGTGGGTACTGATGGAGCAGACAGTGAAGGAGGAACGTCTTTGTCTGATCAAATGACTGCGTCGAGCAATAGCCTTGCCAAAAGTTTCTTCCCTTTCATAGTGAGTTTTATTTTACTCAAAAAGTAAAGCATAAATAAACCCACACGTATTATTCATCTAACCAAGTTTATGAATATGTGGATTCCTATTAGTAAAAATAATCTGTTTCTCTCCCGCACTGTTCTCAACCGCATGAGACCCCTCACCAATTATCTAACTCCTCCTGTTTTCAATATTTCTTTTTGAAGCTACAGAATTTTCTACTCTCTCAAACAAAACCGCTGCTGAATATAAAAAAAACTTTACTTTATAAAAACATTATTTACTTACTCAAAAGCTTAATGTTTACCCTCATTGAGTCTTACAATAAACACAGGCTGGGTTTTGATTTCATTAGAGTTTGTTTGTATTCTACTTTTAACAACTCTTCTCCTGTTGTAGGTAGGCCTAGGTACCGTGTTTTATTACTAAGACCTGTTATGGTTTACAATTTAGTAAATCTTCTCCAAGCTAAATCTTATGAACGAAAAACATACAATATATATTTATATAACATACTCTAAGGGCTGTATTGCCCCCTTATGTGTCTGTGTTTTGGCTTCAGATCAGACTAAAATTTATATGCCTAACCTTAATTATAGCAAAACTAACAACCGAGGCAAATGTTTTGAAACCTTGACACCTAGCTTGATTTCACACCTTACATTTTAAATAGAAATTTGTCAAGAAATAAAAGATGAGGAATTGTGTAAAAAAAAGCGGCTCACTTCTTATACACAGGGTATCCGGTAATTCATTACAAAGAATGTAGGAATACTAGAGAACCCATGCGGCTCATTGAGCCGCATTTAGGATGAAACATAACGCCGAGGAAAAGGTTATGCTTAAATTTAAGTTATTCTAGTGACCTCTTAGAGTTTTCAATAATAAAATTAACAGTTACCTTGTTCAATATCCTTTGGTATTGTTAGATGACGACTGGTTTTCTTGACGACAGTCTCATCATCGGGTCAATCCTCGTAGAACGATTTGTTATAATAAATACATAAAGTTTTTACCGAACACAAAAAAAAAACACATTATATTTACAAAGTATTTACAGACAGAAACCATCACGATGTGTGCACGCTTACGTCGAGCCGGCCGCGACTCAAGCTTGCACGTACAGTATTTAGTTTATTTAACTATTGCTTTTAAATAGTTAAATAAATTAAATAATCAAGAAGTGTAGGCCCTACTCAGGTTGAACATTTAACTTTTTAATTTAAACTAATGTACCCGTTGCTCTAAGTTGGGCAATTCCTAAATACAGGTGTTTTCTCCAAACAAAGTTAATTAAAAATAAATAACCCTTACCATAAATGTATTGGTTTATTTGATTCAACTTATGAAATAATAATTTTCTTGCACAGTACTTGTAAAATATTTTTTAAAGACTTGCCTGCTTTGAGAGAGTTTCATGAATAGTTTTCACCATACCTTAAAGGTCTATACCCAAGTCGTTGCCATCATGCTGATCAATACAATATGACGATCATCAATTATGTTGCCAACACGATACTATAATCAAATATATTTCAAATTTTACAATAGGTTGGAAAGTATAGAATGCGTTGTTTTAACTCAGTTGTAGACTACGTGATTTGATGGCTAACTTACATAACATTATTTTAACAATACCAGTGGCTTGTAGGGATATAAGTCCATAAGAAGCTCTAATGTAAAGCAAATTATTGTAATATTTAAACATCTCAGAATCAAAATATCTATGAGTCAGGATAGATATTTCAGTACAACTTATCTTTTGTGTAATAAACAGTTTGTTGTTTGTCTTGGTTTGCTTATGTTGATGTTATTTGCAATAAATAATTTGAATTACTCCAGAGGTTTAACTCTGCTAAAGACAGCAAACATGTTTGTGAATAAATATTGGTTTACTAAGGTAGCTTTGGGCTTTTGGTTAATGATTATAAAACGGCTTCCCTGATTGAAATATTGGAAATTGTCTTCGTCAAGTATGAAAAGGAAAATAAAGGTGTGTTGAGATAAACTTAGTTCTTGGTCTTACTTCCTTACTTCTTGGTACGTGCATCGAGCTCCAGGTAATGCCGACCGCACGGTGTCTCTCATATACAAGGTTGGCCAGTCTCCAGTAGGTGGGATCAGTTAGGATTAGTCCAAGAGTACAGTCAAGTTGGAGCCTCTTCCTCAGCTCATCTCTGATATCCAACTTGCGAGTGCAATGAAGGAGGATGTGTTGCAACGTTTCTTCTTCCGTTTGACGTACCAGACACAGGGGTGACTCAGCGAGTTGGAAGCGAAAGAGATATAGATAGAGAGATATAAAGTCAGTCGAGTTAGTTCTTGGTCAAAACCACTAAATTAGCACCCCGACCCAGTTTTTATATCTAAGTTTATGATTCTTTTGTAAAGGTTTAACAAAATTAGTGTATAGTAAAGGAATCCCGTTTACCAAACAACCCTAGATTTGTTTCTGATTACCATTTAAAAAAACTACTATTAGCCTAGTGTAAGTTTATAATGTAATAGCAAAATTACTTTACATCAGCATCTTCGACATGCATATTTTTGGTTAGTTTAAGAAACGGAACCTTTTTTGCTTGGAGAAACAGGCAGTACCTGTTTAAAATCTCCTCCAAACAATATTGTTTTTCCACCCATTGGAACTTGTTATAGTACTTGAACAAATGCCTGTATGAAACTATTCATCTTTATTCCCAGGTTGTTTTCAAAGAGTTGGCCATTGAGGTTATTGCACTTCATACAAAATATTGATTAAACACTACAATAAATCTCCAATATAAATGTTGAAATAAAAAAGTGTGGAATAAATCATTAACATAAGTGTTTTGAAATCAAAACAAAGCAGAAGTTTTCCATTTAAGCTTGAATCGTTAATTATTTAGTCAATGTGATTATTTCATGTTAAATATTCTTTAAACACAACAATAACCTTCAAATTAGGCCTATAAGAAAAAACTTCATAATTGTTTTCAGCCATTCCAAGTTTAATTCCTTTGATTTAAACTTTCTAAGACATAACTAAAAAATCTTTATTATTATAGGTAACGTTATCCCTGGTTTTATATAGTATACAGTACATTGCAGAATTGACTGTCAAATGATTAATCCAAATGTAATATTGCGTACTGGCTTAATGATAAATCACGATCAGCTCTATTGAAGTAAACAAAAATCAGTAGTAAATGGCTTCTACTGTTATTCTTGTGGAAAATATTTGACGTTATATCTAATTTTGAGTTAGAATTTTGGGAATTTAACAATTTTCTCCGCCATCACGGGATCAAGACCTTTAATTTGAGCCCTCTCCTGTCGTTCTACAACTTCTCAGTCGCCCACAATTTTGACGCAATGAATCGGCTCACGTAATTAACATATAGATTTATATAGATTTCGGCCACAACGGGTTTGCTAGTTTAAGTTATAAAAATTAAAATGGCTGCAAAAAACACATAAAAACAAGTAAGCAAATGTTCCTACATTTGTTGTACGTACTTGAAGGACACCCTGTAAAAGGATGATGATATTGATGTGTTTTGTTTATATATTTAGCTATGTATGTTCGGTTTACCTATCAGGTAAACGGTGCAAAAAAAGTCCTGCGCTGTTACAATACAACTGTTATAACTGGTATAACTGTTATAACTGTTGTTACAACTTACAATATTTCAAAAAATACTAAAAAATAGAGCTTCAAAACTCAGTTAATGAACACTAAAATCATTTTAACGCATTATTCAGTGATTCGATACCTCTTTAAGAGGACGTTAGGAGTCAGAAGAAAATCTTAAACGTAAGTTTACTATGCCGCAAAACTGAACTCAAACAGACAATCGAGTAGCCTAAAAAATAACAGCTGTTCAAAGATTCATTGAATTTGCAATGCTATTATATACTACCTCCTCAGACCTTCTAGAAGTCAGAAGAAAATCATAAACGTAAGTAAAGGTCAATATGCGCCTCAAATTAAAGGTCTATATTAGTAGAATACAATCCCACAAATTTGAGCTAAAAAGAACATCTGCTGAAAAAAAATAGCAGCCATTTAAACATTCAAAATGGCAGATTCTAGAAATCTGTTGAACGGCTACCATTTTAACTCTGTTGTTTGTTTTGAGTTCAAATTTACGACATAGTATTTTACTAGTAAAGGCATTCAATTTGATGTACATAACCTATGTCTTGCATTTAAGATTTACTTCTGACTCTTAGCGGGTCGTCACCCTGAGGGGGTAGTGTTTCACTGAATAATACGTCAAAGTTATTTTATTGCTCAGTGACTTTGTGACAAGCAAGTACAATACAAGAAGATGGTGTACTATTTGTTTGCCACAACTGTATACCGTAGCGATAATATCTGTTGTCAGGACCAAGTAAGTTTGCAGTTGGTAGCAGCCAATCACAAGACAAGTCTAGTGTGACGTTGCCACATCGCCCATTGACAACACTTATTAAATATACAAAGCAATATTTTCAAATCAGCTGGTATTATTAGATTTGGCAACACCGCACGGTTCTTATTGGTTCATTCAAAACCATATGGTAAATAGGCTCCTCCCTCAACTGCAAACTTTTGTGGCCCCGACAATAATGACACTTGCAATAATATATTTACTCTTTTACTTATTTATTTTGATTAAGTCATAATGCCAGGTAAATATTTAAAATCTTGTGCCTTCTTTTACTTTTATTATTTTTTTAGGCAATGGGATGCAAGAAGAGCAAGTTGCAACGTAAGGAATCTGAAACACAAGCTCCTGGCGGACACATCAGTCCTTGGGAACTCGGTCAAGAAGTACGTCCTGACAACTTACAACCAACCCAAAACCAAGTATCAAACTATAGGGTTCAATCGGACCGTTATTATAACTATAATGTAACGGGTAATCAACATACAGGTAATTCAAGAGGGTATCAAACAGATTACAGCTATTATAATAATGCAAATGTTACCGGATCGTACGGCAGTGCTGCCCCAAGTTATAACGGTGTTAGGGAATTAAACAGAGTACAAAATTTTAATAATAATGCATATTACAATGGTAGTCTAAATGATCTCAGTGTTTTGGGAAATCCTGTTCCTAATAATTACACATACAATCAATTTGGTCAGGAACTAATACAACACACATACATTTCACGGTCGTACCCCAATCTTCAACAATGCCACAATGACAACCGGGAGCGATCTATGGGTCCCCCGTTGAGGCCTGTGTCAAGGGTAGATCGTTTCTCAAGACATCACTCGTTTAATGATGGTTATAGAAGGGCTCATCAAGACACAAACTACAACTCTATGGTAAGGTACGGATCCTTAGATAACATCCCTGTAAGAGCTACAAACAGATTCTCCAGGAGCAACTCTACCAATAATATCAACCTGTGCCAGAATAGTTCAGTTTGTAATGGTAAATATCCTAAGCGCCGCAACTCAGGGAGACAACGTAATAGAAAACGTAAGTCACTGGACAATGACTCGCTAAGTTCCAGCACCGCTGTCAGTGATGGTTCTGGCTCTGTTACAAATTCTAATCTTGATACTGGTATAATTGTACCTCGGGTGAAACGGAGACCTTCTGAAAAAATCAGTACGTCCACTGATTCAACCAAAGAATCAAATGAGGGGGGATCAAATGAGGAAAAAGATATAACCTGCAAAGATGAGGATAAGGGAAAAGATGTAACCTGCAAAGATGAGGATAAGGGAAAAGATGTAACCTGCAAAGATGGAGATGAGGGAAAAGATGTAAACTGCAACGATACAACCAAAACTTCAAATAAATCTGTAGTACTACTCAGTTGCTATGACGAACCATTAGACATTCTGGATTTGTTAATATACCCAGAGGAATGGTCTTCGGGTGCTGTTGACAAAACTGGTCTGGTTGATATTTCACTACTATCTCCCGAGGGGAAATCGGTGCAGAGATATTTCCATAGATCATCACAATCTAGAGAGTTCTCACTGAGAATCACCGGGATTGAAAGGATCGAAAATCCTTTCATGCACTCGTGTTATCAGTTAAAGAAACAAGAAATGGAATCTCGTAATGAACACGTCGATGAGTTGTATTTATATCATGGTACAAAAGAAGAACACTTAAATGGGATACTCGACAACAACTTGAACTGGAGGTTGTGTAAAGAAAAACACAAGTTTGGAGAAGGAGTCTCTTTCTCCCCATTCGCCACCTACTCCAGCCATTACAGCGACAGAACCTCAGTGAAGTTCATGTTGTTGTTTAAGGTGTTAACTTCCCACAGTATTACCGGTTCCCCTGATATGAAAATACCACCCATCATTCAAAATGTTGTGTATGATACCAGCATCAAAGATGACACTTCCGTCATAGTAAAATACTCGGATAACGAGTTTTACCCTTTGTACAAAATTACTTATTGTAAAATTTTTAGGTATTAGTTAGGAAAAAACTTAAAGCAATCAGTATTTAATTTACTGTTTTGCCTAACTGAGCCTGTAGGGTCTCGAAGATGAATACTGATGACAAGTATTCTCCGTTTTATGGGGAATGTTTTTGCCAAATTGAGTCTGAATACCTCCTTGTTTGTTAAGGAGTGTCAGTGTTCTCCATATTGGAGAGACCTAGAAAAAGCTTTAAGAATCACTAGCTTTGTACGATGAATACTTGAACAGATATTGATCGTAAACATAAACAAATTATGTTACTGGCCCGAAATTAAACATTATTTTAATATTGCTTAAATGGAACTTTCAAAACAATGTGTTAATGCAAATTAGTAAAGTATCAGGGCCAGCAACGTCATATATTTATGTTTATGACCCATACCGGTTCTGTTCTAGTATTCGTGCTTTGTACCATATCTAGGCTATACATGTAAAAAAAACTGTATTGTAGGTAAGTTACTTCTTTGGTTACGGTATTATGCTAGGTTGCCTTTTGTTCAACATTTTAAAATTAAAATTAAAAAAACTTCAAATATTTGATCCAAACCAAAACAAACTTTTTTGGACGAAACATTTTTGATCATAATTTTAAAATTTACATCAATAGGCCTACTCCAACAAGGTTTTATTGGCAATCACCCTGTGAGTGTGTAATTCAAAATGGTCAGGAAAGTTGTGCACATTAACTATGTATGGTTTTATCATAGTAAGTTGCCTGGCCTTGGACTAAGAATGAAAATCTTTGAAAATATTTACAGTAAGAAGTAGATTTAAAAATCCATTGATAAAATAGGCTACATAAATATGGGTAATTTATTGCATTCGTTAATGTGTGATTTTGATTTGTATTTTGTAAATGAATGTGATAATTTGAACAAAAGCTACAGATAGGTAGTGGTAGGATACCTTAAGAGACTATTAATTTTACCTTTTTAGGGGTTTTAAAAACTGCTACTTTATAGAATAAGCCATGTATGTACTGTACTTGGTACTTGACTTTATTCATGCATCTGCAATGATTTAATCTCTTATCTTTTGGTGAGTATAAATCATATTTCAGACAAGTTATAAAGGAACCAAAAAGTCTATAAATAATACGAAACACAATGCGTTTTGTAAAATAAATTATCAAAGAGAGGTATGCATTTTAGTCTGCCTATACTGGACGTTTCATGTTTGGCATTGCTCAAGTGCAACTGCAATAGATACCAAGTTTGCAAAGACATGATATTACAGTATTAGATGTCTTTTAACTGATTCACAAAAGCATTACTCTAAAGGGTTAGTGTTAAAATAGGGTTGCAATATAGTCAGAATTATTATCAAGTTGGTAGTTATAATTTTATTCAATACCTTTTTACAGTCCAAAACTTGTACCCTTTTTTTAAGTTGTATTGCATATTCATTTAGAAACATTCATTATTGGTTTACTTAATAAAATTGGCTGAAATACAGAGACAATGAAAAAAGTTATGTTGTTCCATATTTAATACACATAGAACGAACTACTGTACCAAATTTGTTTTGTAAGTATTTTAATTTGGCATACCATTGTTTATTTATTTGCATTACCATTGTTATTTTTTGCAAGCCAAGCAATGTCTATATTTTGATACAATAAAGAAATTTTTTATTTGTAGTATTGACTATATTATTTATTTTTTCTTTGACATAATGCCTGTACTTTTTATAACTTATTTATTTCAGGAAACTCCTTAGTTATGTTTTAGGTTCATAATCTTAATCTAACTTCTAAAATATGTGTCATAACATTTTATAAAGCATTCAATTAGTTTAGTAAAGGGTGTTGTTTTAGAAGTATACAACTATAAAATCGTATGAAACACATAAAAATAGTGTTAACTATCATGCTATGAATTTATTTCATCGGTACCTTTCACCCATTGAATTATTAGCTATTTTTAACCTCAATTAGGAAACATATATTTAATCATACAAACAGGATGTACTGTGCATCGACAGCTACCCCCCTCTTTAATCTATTGCATGTGTCCCACGTTTTTCGTTTTAAATCTTACAATTATTTTATTTATTCCCTGCACATACAGGGAGCGGCAGAAATATCTGACGGTTTTCAAGCGAGTACCGTCCGGCAGCCAAGTGGAGGAGGGTGGTGGGGAGCGGCTCATTCTCAAGGCCAAGTGAGACAATTTTAGTCGCCATAGAGCAGTGGACCGGTATACATCGCGCGTTTGTCGTTGAGGCGTATTTTAAAAATGGCGATTTTGTTGTTAAAAGCAACGTAAGTTTCGTAGGCATTTTAATGTGGCTCGTGGGGAACCTATCCCATCCCGAAACACAATCGGATACCTTTAGATCCACAGGATCAACTGCAAAACGTAGGCCTACAGGCCGTCCAAGGTCAGTGAGGACGCCGGAGAACGTGGAGCGAGTGCGACAAACTGTGCTAACGAGCCCGCATCGCCCGGCGCGTGGACAAGCTGCTGCTCGTGGCATGTCTGAGCGCTCTATTCGACAAATTTTGCTGAAGTTGTTGGACGATTGCTATTTTATATGGGTGAAAGTGAAGGTCTGAGTGCAAAATTCGTCGAGTAGAGCGCTCAGACATGCCATGAGCAGCAGCTTGTCCACGCGCCGGGCGATGCGGGCTCGTTAGCACAGTTTGTCGCACTCGCTCCACGTTCTCCGGCGTCCTCACTGACCTTGGACGGCCTGTAGGCCTACGTTTTGCAGTTGATCCTGTGGATCTAAAGGTATCCGATTGTGTTTCGGGATGGGATAGGTTCCCCACGAGCCACATTAAAATGCCTACGAAACTTACGTTGCTATCAACAACAAAATCGCCATTTTTAAAATACGCCTCAACGACAAACGCGCGATGTATACCGGTCCACTGCTCTATGGCGACTAAAATTGTCTCACTTGGCCTTGAGAATGAGCCGCTCCCCACCACCCTCCTCCACTTGGCTGCCGGACGGTACTCGCTTGAAAACCGTCAGATATTTCTGCCGCTCCCTGTATTTATAAATTATTTTATAATTTTAGTCTTTAATGTGTAAATATGTTAAATCTATACGACCAAAACCTTTTTATGTGTAATCAAATGTTTTATCTCTACTTTGAAATGTTTGTTTGTATTTAGAATCTCTCGGGAGCAGATTCTGTGCCACTTAACCTCTGCTCTTTGAACAAACTGTCTTATTAAAGTATTTAAAGCTGACTTTAATTGATATAGTTTACTCCAAAATGTAAACATTAAAAATTTTGAAGCTCAAGGGGCGTAGCCCAAGGGAAAAATAAAATAAAATGATTTAATATTGCATTGTCATCTATTCGTGAGCTATATTTCAAGTCCCTAGCTTATCAGGAAGATAGTTTGAAATCAATTGCAAAATTTGTACCAAACAGACAAGAAATCAAGCTAATAAAAACAGGTTAAAATACGGTAATTTTGGGCACGTGAAAGGTGCATGGTAAGAAGGATCAATCTTACAAAGAAGAAATTTTACAGGAGAGCATTTTTTAAAAATGCTTTAAAAATCTCTTTTAACCAAGTAAATGTATGTTACCAGTGCTTTAATGTGTTTAATACCTTTTACTAATTGTAATTCTATGGCAGAATGTTACAAATTAAAAAATACCTTAGGGTATTTTTAATGTAAAATAAAATATTACATGGAGTTTGATCATTATTCCCATGAACTTTACACTACACGTAATATGTACTCATTAACATGTCACACCCCCCCTGCCTGCCACTACTGAAGGGGGCCAAGAAAATATAAAGTTTTCTCGCCCTAGTAACTGTTATTGGATTACTACCAATTAACAAGAACGTAATTTGGCCTAAATCTGTTAACAAAGTTTAATTATTAGGACACTAAACGTACATTGGGTGTCAATTTTGTATACAGTAGGGACCATGAGAGTCTGCAGTTGGCAGCAGCCAATCACAATGACAAGGCTAGTGCGACGTTGCCATATATAAATAAATAAATATCATCCTTTTACGACACTAATTAAAATACTAAACAATATGTTCAAATCAGCTGGTATTATTAGCAGTTGATTTGGCAACAACACGAGGTCCTCATTGGCTACTTTGAAGTCACATGGTAAATAGGCTCCTCTGTCAACTGCAGGCTCTCGTGGACCGTACTGTAGAGAAGTTACTGTTCCCCTAAATAACAACTCATGCCTGCTTAATTGTTGTTAACCCTGGAAAAGGGTGTCTGTGACAACATGTCTCCTGATATACTTTCTCATCATCCCCCTACATAAACACCCATGCGAGTCAACAGGTAAGTATAAATATAATGGTCCCTGCTTTCATTGCTTTCGCCTTTAGCTGGTCTGTGTGCCGTCTGCAGTTGTACTTAGCTTATTTTCAGTCTACGTTCCATTGCTGTATCTTAGCCAGGGGAACTGCTTCAGCCTCTCTACTGGTAAACTTATATTACTAAGAAAAATAATACAGTACCGGTAACTAATATTGTGGAATCAAATAGCTACTTTTAAAACCATGATAGTCAATAAATGCTTTTATGCTTTTATAAATTATGTTTAATGAATATAGAAGTTCCTTAAAACAATGGTCCAACAAAAAAAAAAAATAAAATAAAATAAATAAATAAATAAATACTGACCCATGTATATGTTTACACATCCCAAAATAATATCATAACTACTCAGTAACACTAAAGTTTCTAAAAGTGATCAAGTATAAAATATAACACTGAATGAAATCTAAATCTTCTAATTACAATGATAGTCTAAAACACTCTGGGAGCTCTCTTTATTGAGAATAATTACAAAAGTTGTTTACTATTTTGAATGAATAATCATAAGCAAATAAATGTCAATGTTGGATATTGATAATCAAAAACAAAGATCAATGCTGGATATTGTTTTGCTGCTTATTGAAGTGCAATAGCACAATTTTGGGAGGAATTGAATGGTGAGAGGATTGAGAAGAGGTGTTTTGGTCCAAACCTTTTGCAGGTAGTTGTCTCCCCCCGAGGCAGGCTAGCACTACTCTCACTCCTCTATTCATTGGTTTCACCACTACTCTCCTCAGTGAGCAGTTAGCTTGGTGCAAAAGTTGAGTCTTCCATCCCCCACACGATGGTTTTTTCGTCTATGTGTTGGATTGGTCTTCTCTCACATATACAACACGGTGCCATTCGCTAGGTAAAAGATTTTTTATCCCTGCCTGGCTAGTTCTAAGATCTGCTAAAGTGCTGTTACTAACTGCCTGAAAATACTCGTGTCATGTCTACAATGGAGATTGAAATGTCCACGTACCACCATAAGTTTTTTTTATTTGTGAATATATATGAAAATTTTTAAATTCCATTCTTTTAGTATAAAGCAAACAAATAAACACACATAGAATTAGAGTGTACAAGTTTTTATTAAAAACATATGTTAAGGGATAGACACGTATAAAAGGAAATATAAGTTAAACATAACAGACAATTTCAATTTGACATTTTGTATTCTGCTATTTCTTTTTCTAGTTGCACACAAGCTTGTTCAATTTCATAGTTTTTACTCACAAGACCGACCCACATGGCTTCAAGTTTTTTCAGTTTTTCACCACCTTGCATCTGCATGTTTTTTCGTTGCCAGTTGATTTCTTGAATTTCTTTCCTAAAGAAATGTTTAATTATTAAAACGTAAGAACCATTTAAGAGCTAGTTTTTTGTTTAATAGGTTGCTATATTTGATTGTAAATATAGGTTCAATGAGTTTTTCACTCATGTATATAGGGGCTCTTCTATACAATGGTCAACTATCTTGTAAAATATAAGTTATTGTTTAAATGATCAATTTTGTGATCGTATTAAATGTAAAATTAAACTTGCATTAATTCTACAGTAGACTCAATGACTTCTATAAATGTCATTCAAACCTTCATAAAAGATATATTTTTTAAAACAAAATTTTATTACAATAAAATTCTAGAAAAGAATGTGTTATCAATAGGGATGGATGGGTCCCGAAATTTCGGGAATTTTTCGGGAAAAAAATATTCCCGATTATCGGGACGGGATTACAATTGACTCGGGAATTTTTCGGGACGGGATTTGGTCCGATCGTCGGCGATTTTTCCGCTTCGCGAGTGCCGATAACGCCGTTATTGCGAGCGATAGGTCCGCGAACGCAGGAGACGAAGTCATACCGACGATCGCGCCGTGACCGCGGAGTCCTACCGACGATCGCGCCGTGACCGCGAGTCATACCGACGATAACCCCGTGATCGCGAGTCATACCGACGATCGCGCCGTGACCGCAAGTCATACCGACGATCGCGCCGTGACCGCGGAGTCATGCTGACGATCGAGCCGTGTTCGCGAGTCATACCGACGATAACCCCGTGACCGCGGAGTCATACCGACGATCGCGCCGTGACCGCGAGTCATACCGACGATCGCGCTGTGACCGCGAGTCATACCGACGATCGCGCCGTGACCGCGGAGTCATGCTGACGATCGAGCCGTGTTCGCGAGTCATACCGACGATCATGCCGTGACCGCGAGTCATACCGACGATAACCCCGTGACCGCGGAGTCATACCGACGATCGCGCCGTGACCGCGGAGTCATGCTGACGATCGAGCCGTGTTCGCGAGTCATACCGACGATAACCCCGTGACCGCGGAGTCATACCGACGATCGCGCCGTGACCGCGAGTCATACCGACGATCGCGCCGTGACCGCGAGTCATACCGACGATCGCGCCGTGACCGCGGAGTCATGCTGACGATCGAGCCGTGTTCGCGAGTCATACCGACGATCATGCCGTGACCGCGAATCATACCGACGATAACCCCGTGACCGCGGAGTCATACCGACGATCGCGCCGTGACCGCGGAGTCCTACCGACGATCGCGCCGTGACCGCGAGTCATGACGACGATCGCGCCGTGACCGCGAGTCATGACGACGATCGCGTCGTGACCGCGAGTCATACAGACGATCACCCCGTGACCCGCGAGTCACAAGTTACTATAGGTACCTGTAAATTGTTACCCATTTTTTGGTTTTTATAGATCAGTGCCACAAATGGTAAAAATTGATTTCGTATGTCTTTTTTTGGTAACTGCAATACAGTACTTTCTTTTTATGCACAGAAAAAAATCCCGTCCCGTCCCGTCCCGAAAATTGGGAAGGAAATAAAAATCCCGTCCCGTCCCGTCCCGAACTAAAAATTCAATCCCGTCCATCCCTACAATTCTTGCAAAAATTAAAAGTTATAGCCATTTTATAAAAGCCTTGCATTTAAGTACAACATTACCTCGATAGTTTTCGAATATATAAATGAAAAAACTCTGGCGGCAAAAGGGTTAAATTACGAACTTACCTCAGAGTTTGAAGTTGTTTTTGTGCTGATGAAACACATTTGACTAGCAGTTCTAGATACGATCTCCAAGCTTCACAGCCATATTCCGTCATCAACTCCAAATTGCATATTCTAAGTTGATACAACACAATTATTAGGGTTATTTCAAAGTGAAAAAGTGGTTTTTATAATCAATTAAACAATTTTTTAGTTGCACAAAGTAATGTTTTAATATCGTATCTTTCAACTCTCATTTTAAATATACTTTAACTTCAAATTCTAAAGTGGAAATTAATTAAGGCCAGACATTAGAAATAAACTGTCAGGTTTACTAGTGGTTGTTTTTAGATTGGTTATAAGCAGTGCTCGATTTGTAAAAAATGAGGTGCCGGAACTGTAACCTATTTAGTGTGATAAGTACCTATTTATGACAATATTTGAATCTTTCTGAAAGAGAGGTATCGGAACGCTATTCCGCCTGTTTCGCCGCAAATCAAGCACTGGTTATAAGTAAATCAATATCCACAGTATCACCATTGACTATTGGGTATTAATAGTCAAAGGTATCACTTTAGAGTAATAATAATTTATCTAAGTAAGTAAAGCAAGAAAGAAGATTTTTGTAGAGGTTTTAAGATTATTTCTCTTGATGTATACATAATTATATAACTGATATTATTTATTAACCTTTGGGAGAGCGTGTTGGGTTAGAACAGAAGAGGATGCAGCTGAGCTACTCTCTTGCTTTAGCAACCTTTTGGTTGCAAAAGATATCAAATGTGCTCATTACAGATTAACAGAAATAGAGTTTTTGTTTTTTTTACAATAAATAGGCCTTAAATGATTAGTAATTTTGATAGAGTTCAAAAAATAAAAATAATTTTTTTTTTTTAATTAGCCAAAACAATTTTTCCAGAAATTAATATAACATTATATTAGGGAGAATTCCGTCATCCCAGGCTATAAATAAATTTTGAAGAAACAATCCTGTGGGTTATGACTTCTAGTCATCAAGAAAACAGTCAATACAGTTGCAAGTCAATTAATTACAATGCTACATGAAAGAGCACACATGGAAGCTATTTTCAAACAGAAGCTTCCTTCAACTTCAAATTGCCTGTTCCCGTAGGTCTCACTGTAAGAACATTCTGACAAATAGATAGTCATAGGTGTAAAATTTCCTCTGATACAAAACATCCGTGATGAGAGTAACAGAGTAAATGCTACCTTGTAGCTTGATGCTCCAGTTGCGCCATGGAGTTCTCTACACATTCACTCCATGCTGCGATGTCTGTCATCTTGCCTGCAGGTGGAGGTGGCAACTCGTAGCGTTTCATGCTTAGTGTGTCCATTGGCAGCCGCTGCTGCATTCTTTCAAATTCGTTTTTAAGAAGTTCGGTCTGCAACCAAAAGAAGTATAAGAGTCTTACAATCTGTTTATTACAAAAGTAAAAGTAAAAATACCCCCGCCGCAGCAAACCTGCAGACTTAGCTCGTTCGCTACGCTAACTCGCCTCCAGGTTGAAGTTCGTTCGCTACGCTCACTCACCTTTTGGTTGCAAATTAGCTGTTGTCATAAATGTAAAAGAAATAATAGTGCTGCACCCTATTGTTAATCCTTGTAACTTATTGAACATCATAGAACAGAACCAACTTGTTTAATTGAAACAGCTGTTAAGATTCATTAATTCCATTTAAATATGAGTACTCTTAAGGTTAACATGGGAAACTCCAGAGCCACTGGGGCTGAGCCCGAGAGTCCGATCAGAATAAAAACAGCTTAGTTTTCCTATTTTATGCCTAAAGAATCAGTGTACCAAATTTCAGCCTCCTAGGTAAATGGGAAGTAAGAGAATTAGTGATGAGTGAGTGAGTCAGTCAGTGAGGGCTTTGTCTTTTATATAGATGATGAAAATCTAGATAAGGCAAATGGAAATTCACTAAGTCAGAGTCTGCAGGTTTGCTGTGGTGGAGCTATTTACTTATTGACTCACCTCAAAAGCATTAAGACTAAGCGCTGGTAAATGCTCCAGATAGTTTTTTGTTGGCCGATAACGTCTTGTCTCTTCTTCAACCATGGCAAGAGCCTAAAAATTAAAATGTTAAATGAGTCAACTTTACAAGATATTTGGGTCTTAAAAATACTCAGTGGGGAGGCTTTTACTTATTATTTTGAAATGTAGTAGGCCTACTAATGTAGATATAGTTGAATAATGTCAAAATAACAGTTCTTGTCAAAATAGTTCTTAACAAAATAGTGCAACATACCATTGCTGTAAACATCACAATTCATATTTCAGTCATTTTTTGCCTGATCATTTTAATCTTTGTATCACTTGATAGCGAATTTAAAATGCTAAAAGAAGGATATCTTTGACATTTATTTATAAAATCATCCTTCTGAGTTATTTAAGTAACAAGGATTAAAACGGCATCCATTTTGAAATTTCTAATCGGGCCACCTGAATTATTTTTCCCATAATAGGTCTTGTGTACCTTAATGTGCTTGTGAAGTTTCACAATCATCGGTTGAAAACTTCACAGATAATCTTCCACTTTAAGGATTCATTTCCCACAGTCCTGAAACGTTTCCTGTATAACATTTTGAACGGATGGTGTTTTTTGGCCTCTGGGGACATAAAATTGGTAAATCGGTTCCGGGTCCAGGTCTTCTTACCATGAGACCTACGGAAAAAGCTATTTTCCTTATTCGCACATGTCGAAAGAGAGTGTCTCGGATGATAGCAGCATAGTATAATGCCCCACATTTGAACCAATTCCCCACAACCGATATTGTGCATCCCGGCCAAAACCCATTTCAGCGTCCCATCTGAGAAGCACAAAACCGGGCGGTGGTTTTTTTAAGCATCCGACGCTGGCATCCCTAGTTAATTAAGGCATACTAGGCAGGTTGAACCACATATATTAAAGTTTTTTTTTAGAAGAAAGTTTCCATTGGAATAAAATTCTTATTTAATTTACCTCAAATTATAATAGAGGAAAATAGTTTTGATGTTTTTTAAAAAAGGTCTAAAAATTATCTCCTTTAATTATCTTTGTATTCTTTGGATAATTTTTGGAATTCAAGAGAAATTATAAATTAGGCCTATAGTTTAAAAAGATGATTTAATTTAATTTTGTTTTGTTTAGTCTTCTTAAGCTTAACATTTGTTTTGCAAAGATAATGATTGTTACAGCGATAAGTAAGGCATAATTCATCTTTATATTTATTTGACGCAATCATAGACTAACCAACACAAGTAGACTTCTCATCCCATTGTAAATTTTAAAGCACGTTTTTCGTGTCTAGTTCATGTACGTGACACAAAGGCGCTAGTGTCGACGAAACTTTGTTTCTATTATTTTAGGGTTAATTTCTTGATTTGTGCTTTAATGTTTGGTTATATAACTAGGGAACAAGTTATTGTTTATGATTAGATCGTATTATTTGGTTAAACGAGGTTTTAAATGGCTGTAATAACGGGAAACAAATTGTAAACAAAACACGACCTCTACAGAAAAACGGACAGAACTAACAATAAAATTGGCTTCAGCTGTTCCATAAGGATGGGAAATCTACTAAGGGAGTATGTTTTATCTATGACGCAATTCATTGTTGAAAAACTTGTACTGTGAATGAATAAAGAGAATTTGAATTCAGTCTGACCGCCCCCATTTGATTTAATGCCCCGCTAGCGTCCCGGACGTCAGCGTCCCAGAATGATCGTAGCCTTAGGCCTATTGACAAAAGACTAGCAGATAAAAAAAATGTATAAATAAAAAACTTTCAAATAAGTAAAACATTTTCAAACACACTAAAAAGCAGAAAATAGTTCTTAAATATGTGGAGGGAATAAATATAGCCTACTAAGATAAGTTAGTAAGATTTAAAACGATATTCGTGGGGCGCATGCAATTTGAATCTGAATTCGTGGTCTAAAGACCTTATCGCTCTCTCCTCAAACCCCCTCTTCCTAGGGCGCCACATTTTCCTCTATACCAAACTGAACAGCTGTGTCTGAAGCTAGTCTAAATCGCCAATACTAACTTAAAATTTATTGTGATTCCTATTTTATACCCAATGGATTTTATTTTTTTTGCACCAGAAATTGTTTTTTGGAATGGAACAACTTCAACTTGTGACCAACCCACCGATTCTATGTAGGCCTACATCCCTATTAGGCTATAGTGCCCTCATAAAGGCGCTAATGATAAGTCAATGCAATCCCACATGACTTAAGTTCATAGAGAACTTCTATCAACCAGTGAAGTAGCAGTGACAGTTTAGAAGTTGTAAACTACTACCTAGCGCACTGGCCTTAAATATTTTTTGTCATAAAGAATGTAGGCCAACATGGTAGGTACTCATATAGGCTAGGTACTCATAAACTGAAATATTATTAGGCTATGATAGACCTATTAAATGGCAGGGCATGTAAAATTTCCCAAAAAATCCCGGTCAATGCTTGCGGGCCTCCCCGCACCGCCACTGAAGTTGTGTTGTAAGGGTGCTGAGTTTTCCTGAGCTACATCAACCGAAGTAACTGTGGGTCAGCCTCCTGCTGGCTCTGAGGTTTATTGACCATTACAGTCACCTCTGATAAGGCATTTTTCTACATTAAATACTTAACAGTGGGCCGGTGTGTCCACAGAATAGCCTAGGACAAGGCATGTTTGTTTTAAAGAATTCACATTCGTTGGGTAGAAAACATAAAAAACAAAAAAACTGCAATGGTTACCTTTTAAAACGTAAGCTTACATTCAAATTTCCACTTTGTTTAATACGGAAATTATTTGACAACTCTTATATTTACTTACCGCTTCCCTGACGCCTGGTTCGTCATAACCTTGATCAATGTAAGGTAGAGCATCTACGACAACTTCTCCAGCCATATTATATTAATGATAAATAATACCGATTAAAGTAAAACCTCTCCTTTGGTATACAATACTAATTTCCTAATCACAACAAAAATAAAGTGAAGTGATCATCCAAATCTCTCAATTTAATGAAAAGTTCAATACCGTTATCGTTTATTATTGTTGTTTTGTTTACGACGAGGATTTTTTCATGGCCTAAAAGGTGGTCTGCAAGACAGAGGGATCGTAGATTTTTCCCATGAGACCATGACGTTCTCCGTGTTTGTCAATAATAATCATCATAATTGATTATTTTATTTCGTTTCTTTGACAGGTTCTGTAAAGATTGGAATTTGGGCCTTTCTACTTCGGCTGAGCAAGGCCCCACTAGAAAAACTATTTTTTTTTCTATTGGGGCCTTGGGCTGAGAGTAGTTTGGACTTGTTCTTGTACAATCAGTGACTTGGGTATATAATAATCGTTTGTATATTTAAACCCAAATAAAATGACTATGAGCAAGTCAATGGTATATACGGTTAACATATATGAAATACCTAATTGCAGTATCTAAAGTCAATGGTCCATTGTTTCCCATAAATGGAATGCTTATTTGCAGTCAGTATCCAAAGTCAGTGGAAGGTCTGGTTCGTAAATGGAATGTCTACTTGCAGTAGCCCAAGTCAGTTGTATAGGGTCACAGACAACATAACGCCATAATAGTCTATTCTCTGTGATATGGTTCACATAGATGAAAATGCTATTTATTGGTGTATTTTAAGTCAAATTTTCTACTTAACGATATTCATCAGATTGTTCTTCCCTTTTGTTCTAGCTGTATGTATCTGTAATCAATGTGCTAGTTAATTTAAATTCGATTCGTCGACTTACATTGTTACGACTCTTTTGTTTACCTTATTCTTTAGGTACCTATCTTGCAAGTAAATATAACCACTCAATCCTTAAGGCCCATGTTAAGTTTTTCAAACTTAATTCACGTAGAGAAAAGCCCTTTAGTCCGATTTGTACCATTTCAGATTTATATACCTTTGGCTGGGGTGGACCTTATACCAAGCTGGCCGATTTGAATAGACCTGATCAATTTGAAACATGACCAAAGTAAAAATAATACATAATAACCAATATGAAAACTGATCAAAAAGAAGATCTCCCAATCCCTAATTCTGAAATTAAATTAACAATTGTCCAATTCCATATAATACTTTTTCAAATACGATTGACTATTCTCAAATACATTTGTCGTTTTATCAAATTCAACTGACTAATCTAATTTACATTTGATATTTTCTCAAATACAAATAATGATTCTCAAATATAATTTATAACTTCTCAAATAAAAATGTGAAAAAGGTTTAGACTTAACAGTACTGTACAAAATACAACAATGTAACAAAAAGATTTTGGAGTATGTTTTATCATAGATAAAACATACTCCCTTGTGTTGATTAGTCTATGGTTTTATCTATGATTTTAGTTTCATGGGAGAACTATAATCTGAAGCCTGCCTACAGATAAGCAAATGCCAATAAGATTAAAAAAGCGATTGTTTTTGTTTTGTTCGTTTCGTTCGCGTTCGCGTTGCGTTGTTGACATCTTGATTTAAATAACCTAGTCTTGAAATGAAATATAATCTCTAGAGTTGTAAACTTTGAAATAAATACTAGACGCTACGTTAATGATGACGAACTCTGCCATACTTCAAAAATCTAAAGGGCCAGCACCAACTGTTGACCAAATTAATGCAGACAGAATAACACAGGTATGTAGGCATTCTTAACACATAAGTTAACCTTAAAATTATGTAAATCAACTTGTCCACAAAATAAATTTTGTCGAAGATATTTTATCCTACGATAATATAACTAGTAGACCTAGACATAGTTGATGATATGAATACTACAACAGTAAAACTTATTGTATGAAAATAGAGTACAATATTGTATCTAATAATACCTAGGCCTATAATAGGCTACTGTAACAAGATCAGGGAATCTAAAAAAGACATTTCTCACAAAATAAATTAATTAATAAGACCTTTAACTTAATTGACACTCCTCTACTCTTTTGGGAGACGATTGAATCTAGGCCTATAACTGCAAGTCTCGTTTCTTGATAACAAGTTTCCCGCACCTGACTGTATAGTTAGTTTATATCTATGTCCCTGTGCGGCTGCACATAAGTATCTGTTCTACACCTCATTCGAATGAATATATTGATCAATATATCGATTATAACATTTGATATATCAAGTTTGGTTAGTTAGGTTAACCTAAGTAACTAACTCAATGAAATAATCTATGTATCAATATTTTTCATTCGAATGAGTGTAGGACAGATACTAAAGTGCAGCCCTCTGTGCCAAGCCATAAATCAAAAACTGATACGTTGGTTCCGTGGTTTGACTGGGGTATTTATTGACTTAGTGGGTAGCTGAGTGGTTATAAGTTAGTAGGCCTACTGGAAAAGTTACTATGTTTAGCTTTTTGATGGTTTGAAAAAGATGGACCCAGCTGTCCTTGATAATTGGGCTTATAATAAAATAAGCGTCTAGGCAGCCAGTGCAACTCCGAGGATCGTGAATCAGATCAGAAAACCCCCCACCATCGCTTCGTGCCGATGGCGGACGTCAACCATTACCGCAACGATACGGAGCTGAGTCATGAGCCTTGGTGGTGTAGTGGATAGCGTGTCGGGCTGATAATCTGAAGGTGCCAGGTTCGAATCCCGCTGGTAGCGCACTAACTTTTTGTCAACAATTTTTTTCATATCAGCAAGTTTGGTTGGTTTGGTTAGGTTATGACGGTTTAATTTTATAATAAAAAAATTATTAAATTCAATTTGAGACCTTTAAATAATTTTATATTTAGAACAGAACTATATTTTCGATTAATAAACATTCATTCGAGTTTTTCATTATCAGCAAGTTTATTTAGGTTATGACAGTTTAATTATACTTAATTTAAATTTAACCTACAAACGATATGTTTTGACTGCGACAGTGATAGAGATAACAGTTTTCCGCGAACAGTTAGGCTATGCTGATGCGCCGGTATGATTCGGAAGCGTACGACATGGTGCGGTGGTGGGGGGTGTTCTGATCCACGATCCTCGGAGTTGCACTGGATGCCTAGACGCTTGTAATAATAAATGATCGTGGCTAATGAAACAGCTGGTCCTAAGGTCAATTCACACATATCAGTACGGCACGTCACATTAGTTAACTACAGTAAAAAAAATTCTTCTATTGTGCTATCTAAGTTAAGTTACACTCATACGATGCAGTTCTGTCAGTCTCTGTGCCAGTCAATTTCAGATTCTTTCTCACTGATATTTCTGGATGTCCGGACACCTGACAGACGTTTTTGAGGTTAGAAAATACCTAGTGTTTTTTTTAATTATTTAAATGATTGTGTTTATATCTAAAGTAAGTTACTGTTTGTAATAATAATTAACGGAAAGTAAATAAAAGAAACGTCTTATGACACTTAAAACATATATTTACGCTTATACTGTTATTCACAAGACGGTAAATATATAAAACAGATGGTAAGTGGTGATCGATTTCGATTGGACACTCCAATCATCATCAGACCTAATAGGCGAATGACAAGAATCTTAATGGCGTCCCTACTTAACCCATTAGGAGTCCCATAAGTAGGGCCATAAGTAGGGACGCCATTAAGATTCTTGTCATTCGCCTATTGGGTCTGATGATGATTGGAGTGTCCAATCGAAATTGATCACCACTTACCATCTGTTTTATATATTTACTGTCTTGTGAATAACAGTATAAGCGTAAATATATGTTTTAAGTGTTATAAGGCGTTTCTTTTATTTACTTTCCGTAAATTTAATAACACGTACAATGCTGATCAAGAAGTTATTTAATAATCAACACGATGGACCATGCAAATTTGATAGAATATTGTGTTTTAGTTAAAAAAAAAATAGGTAACTGTAACATCACTGTAAATAAAGTGACGTAAGACGGACTGAAACCAAATGACTGACAGTTTGACTGAGAAATCGCGGATTCAACTGAGACTGAACTGAGGCTGGTCTGTGGTGGAACTGATATGTGTAAATCGACGTTTAGTAAGTAACAAATCTACCCAGATCACTCCATTCTACTCTCATCCTTATTCCCTACACTCACCTTGGGCATCCCCATCCCAATAGGTAATTAATAATATTAAGTTGATGTTTGAATGAAAAATCAATAAAGCAACTAAAAATGTAATTTTTCTGTTAGTTTGTTGCAATCGGGTTATTTCTTATACATATATCTTTTATATTGCATAGTTTTTTAGATTATTTTGTTAAATACCATATTTGTGTTTTAGCTTGCTAACCAATATTGGGCGCCTCACACCAAGCAAAACCACCTACCATTTGATGAAAATGTTGTGAAGGATATTTATATAAAAGAAATATGTGGGTCAAAGTAAGTCCTTTACTATAGTGTATAGCCTAGTGCAATTTTTTATAGGTATTTATTCTCTAGAACCTGATTTTGTGTGTGTTGTCAATAAATAACTTATGTGTTGATAAAGCTGCACTAGCATACAATACCTAACTAGGCTATTGTATTTTATCTACGAATGAAATCAATTAATTGGTTTCAAGTAACAAAACAGTGTTTATGCCAAATTGTTACAGTTTGATAAATAATGTTTACAGGGCATATAAGTTATTGGAGTCTAGGTCGTTAGAACATAGGGCTTTTGTCATTGGCGGGGGATTCAGATCCAGCCAATCCCCTATGGCTTTTACATGTGAAAGTCTCGTGAGCTGGAGGTTTGGAGCCCCTCCTTTAAGCTATAGGTTCATAAGATAAGATTTCTCTATCAGGGGAGAAAAAAAACTTTCTTTGTAGGCTATAGAAATTCCTTTTACTAAAAGCCACAAATAAATTTGTTTAGATTTTTTAATACAACATTATATTTATGCCAGTATCATTCTATGCATTCAAGAGGATGTTAGTTTTATGAAGATTTAAGAAATTTAAATGAGATATTACTACCATTTTTTTTCTGATGTGCAACTTTTTTATTTATTAAATGAAGTTTTTTTCCAACTTTGGCCAAGAGATGTTATAGAAAACATTAACAAATTCTAAAGGAATGAATAGCCTGATCTACACTTGAGGAGAATGTAAAGCTTCTCAAGCCATTCAGATTTAACATGGTCGCGAGTTCATCCAATTAAATCATACAGTATAACAAAATCTATGCCTACAAATTCCTCATAGAGAGTGACCAGACTCGATGTCAATGTTTAGTAAGTGTCATTGCCCAATAAGAATAAAAACTTTATTCAGCTAGAAAATATTTCATGCAAATACATTGGCACGTCAATTTTATAAATAAATAATATTCAACAGAAGTCCTTAACAGTCCATTGTCTTGACATATACTCTTCTTTAGAATATAAGGATCCTTTACATAGAAAATAATTTAATTTAATTTTAAAATCCTTATCACTAAGCAGTCTTATATATAATGGTAACTTATTGTACAACTTAATTGCAATCATCATTGGTCTTTTATCTGTCTTGGCTAGTCTTACTTTTGGAAAATTAATGTTATTACAAAAAGAGTATTATAACTGTGCACATCTTTTCTACAGTCTAATAAATGAATATTGGCCCTAATATAAAGTAGACATTGTTGTATAAATAAAGAAAACAGTCAAAATTTTAAACTCCTTGAATAGATTTTTACAACTATGACACATATTTACACCAGCAATGACTCTAAGAACTTTTTTTTTTCATAATAAAAACTTCATTTGCATGAGGAGAAGATCCCCAAACAATCAAACCATACCTTAAATGGCTATGAAATAGTCCATAATAAGCCTGTATTAAAGAATTCTGATTCAATTCACCACACAAACATTTCATAGCAAATATACTCGAGCTAAGTCTTGCCTTTACCAAATGAACATGATATTGCCAATTTAGAGTAGTATCAAAAGTTAGTCCCAAAAACTTTGGATGCAGATTTTCATTTGGCATCTCAGGAATCTCTCTAAGACTAAATACTACAGTTGATGTTTTATCTTTATTTAGAATTAAATTATATGCTGTGAGCCAGTTCTCAACAACATTTTTATTCAACTCACAGTTTTCTAAAAGTTGACTATAGTCTCAACTCCTGGTGATTACCGTGGTGTCGTCTGTGTATAAAACAATATCTGTAGGGACATTTACGCTTAAGTCATTGACCACTATCAAGAACAATAATGGCCCAAGTACCGAGCCCTGAGGGACTCCACAGGTTACAGGTTTACATTGAGACAGGTTATTTCCTAATGCCACATACTGAGATCTATTTTGCAGATAAGACCTAAATAAATCTAAAGCCACACCTTTGATATTGTAGTGCTTTAATTTTTCTAACAGTAGGTACTGTATGTGAAACTCGATCAAAGGCTTTACTTAGATCACAGAAAGTGATTGCAGCAAAGTCCTTTTTTTCAAAACAATCTAGCACCTTATCAACCAAAGAAATAATTGCTTGAGTTGTTGATAGACCTTTTCGGAATCCAAACTGTTGTTTGCATATCAAATCATGGGACTCCAAATATTCCATCAATTGTGTACCAACTACTAGTTCCACTATCTCAAATACCCCCGCCGCAGCAAACCTGCCGTCTAAGCGAATTTCCATTTGTCTGAATTGATTTTCAGTTAAATATATTTTAATAATATTAGGTTTAACGAGTACCTAGGTTTTCTGCTACAAGGAAACTAATAAAGTGTGTTTTTGAGTAAAATATTGATAGCTTAGTACAAAATAAATAAATTTGCCAAGTTTGATCAAAATATATACATAAACAAGCAAACTACAACATTTGACAATATTCTCCATAAGAATAACATGGGAATTTTAAATTTACAATTTTTTAAATTTTCTCCGTTACTAATAGTCGAACAAAAATACTTTAACATACTAATTTTTTTTTTTTTAAGCTCTTTAAAAAGGTCTAAAGAGAAATCGGGAAATTTTGTGTTTTGAGGGTCAAAAGTGAGAAAAACCAATTTTTACCCCATAAAACCCCCCATAAAGCCCCATTCCCATGATCCGATCGTGCTGGTTCGCGAACTCATTCAAGTTTATCCCGCTTTACACCTTTAAACCAAATTTCATCAAAATCGGACAAAAATTACTCAAGTTATCGCGTTCACGGACGTATATATATATATAAGTCTATATATATTTATGTATACATATATAAATACCCCGCCGCAGCAAACCTGCTGACTAAGCGAATTTCAATTTGTCTGAATTGATTTTCAATTAAATATATTTTAATATCATTAGATTTAACGAGTACCTAGGTTTGCTGCTACAAGGAAACTAACAAAGTGTGTTTTTTAGTAAAATATTGATAGCTTAGTACAAAATAAATAAATTTGCCAAGTTTGATCAAATTATATCCATAAACAAGCAAACTACAACATTTGACAATATTCTCCATAAGAATAACATGGGAATTTTAAATTTACAATTTTTTAAATTTTCTCCGTTACTAATAACCGAATAAAAATACTTATATATACTAAATTATTTGTTTTTTTAAGCTCTTTAAAAAAGGTTTAAAGAGAAATTGGGAAATTTTTTGTTTTGAGGGTCAAAAGTGAGAAAAACCAATTTTTACCCCATAAAACCCCCCGTAAAGCCCCGTTCCCATGGTCCGATCCTGCTGGTTCGCGAACTCATTCAAGTTTATCCCGCTTTACACCTTTAAACCAAATTTCATCAAAATCGGACAAAAATTACTCAAGTTATCGCGTTCACGGACGTATATATATATAAGTCTATATGTACATATATAAAAATTTGAACGAATGGTGTTTTTGGCCTCTGGGGACATCAAAATGAAAAAGTAAATCGGTCCCGGGTCTAGGTCTTACCGTGCCACCTACGGTAATAGCTACTTCCCTATAGGGAAATTCGCTAAAATTTTAACGAATAGTGTTTTTGGCCTTTAGGGACACCAAAATGAAAAAGTATATCGGTCCCGGGTCTAGGTCTTACCATGCCACCTACGTTAATAGCTACTTCCCTATAGGGAAATTCGCTAATAAAACAGGTACAATCGCAACAGGCCTATAGTTACCTATATCCTCTTTTAGCGAATTTCCCATATAGGCCCAAATATTCCCAATGTGCATTCATATGCTGATGATTGCTAGTTGCATTTCTCGTACGAGATTCAGGCCACTGCGCAAGTTTATGCAGGAGTGAACTCTGATCTGGTGAGAGTAAGTGAATGGTCACACAAACATGGTTTGAAATTGAACGCTGACAAATGCACTGTTCTTCATATTGCTCCACCCACTACTCTTCACAGACTTGCAAATGGAGACATGCACGTTCAACTCACAGGAAACCCTTTAATGGTGAGAGATACTGTCAAGATGTTGGGTGTGGTACTTGACAGTGGCCTCACATTCTCGGACCATATCACTTATGTTTCCCAGGTGGCTTTGGGAAGGTTGCGTGGTCTGTACCGGTACAAAAACATCCTGCCAGAGACAGCCAAGCTGCAGCTGGTACAGTCACTAGTGTTGTCAGTGCTCCATTACTGTCTCCCTGCATTCGGAAACAGCATCTCAAGGGAAGAGATGTCCCGTTTGCAAAAAGTGAAGTACTCCGCCGTTCGTTTCGTTTACGGTATCCGTAAGCGTGAACGCGTATCCCCATTCCGGGATGCTGCGGGGTTGCTGTCAATGGGTGCCGTGTGCAGGGCGCAGACTTGTAGCCTCATCCACCGGGTCTTGGTTCAGCAAGAGCCTAAGTACCTGGTGGAAAGGCTTGTGGCACGTGGGGAGATGACCCAACGCGAGACCCGGCACAACGCCTTGCTCCACTTTCAAAAAGTGCGCCTGGAAGTGGGAAGGAAAGGGTTCTCATACTTTGGCCCAAAGATTTACAATGACCTCCCCTTGGACCTAAAACAGCTGGGGGTCCTGGCTTTTAAAAGAAACTTAAAAAAACGTATTAATATTGTAAAATAGTTGTATATATATATTTTATATTTTTATTTTATCACACGATGTCTTGTATTATAATAGTATTGTATTTTTAATTAGTTTTGACCTGAGTTACTCTGTAAAACAGTAATATTTGTACTGAGAGACGCTCGGAAATAAAGGCATTTTTATTTATTTATTATTTATTTATTTATAGGGAATAAGCTATTACCGTAGTACTCATGGTAAGACCTGGACCCGGGGCCGATTTAATTTTTCATTTTGAGGTCCCTAGAGGCCAAAAACACCATCCGTTCAAATTCATATATATATATATATTTATATATCTATATATTTATATATATAGCTGGTCAAAAGCTTTAAATAGATATACTTAACTATGATCTTACATCCATTTTATGCATTTCATCGTCTCATAGAAAGATTTAGACTGGATTTATTTCACTGCAGTGTAAAGGACAGAAAGAGGGAAAAATACCTTACTATACTAAAGA